>NW_022681468.1:88964137-91364137 GCF_009764315.1 Trachypithecus francoisi
TTTGTTTGAGTTCTTTGTAGGTTCTAGATATTAGCCCTTTGTCAGATGAGTAAATTGCAAAAATTTTCTCCCATTCTGTAGGTTGCCTGTTCACTCTGATGGTAGTTTCTTTTGCTGTGCAGAAGCTCGTTAGTTTAATTAGATCCCATTTGTCAGTTATGGCTTTTGTTGCCATTGCTTTTGGTGTTTTAGACATGAAGTCCTTATCCATGCCTATGTCCTGAATGGTATTACCTAGGTTTTCTTCTAGGGTTTTTATGGTTTTAGGTCTAACATTTAAGTCTGTAATCCATCTTGAATTAATTTTCATATAAGAAGTAAGGAAAGGATCCAGTTTCAGCTTTCTACTTATGGCTAGCCGATTTTCCCAGCACCATTTATTAAATAGGGAATCCTTTCCCCGTTTCTTGTTTTTGTCAGGTTTGTCAAAAATCAGATGGCTGTAGATGTGTGGTATTATTTCTGAGGGCTCTGTTCTGTTCTATTGGTCTATACCTCTGTTTTGGTACCAGTACCATGCTGTTTTGGTTACTGTAGCCTTGCAGTATAATTTGAAGTCAGGTGGCGTGATGCCTCCAGCTTTGTTCTTTTGACTTAGGATTGTCTTGGCAATTCAGGCTCTTTTTTGGTTCCATATGAACTTTAAAGCAGTTTTTTCCAATTCTGTGAAGAAACTCATTGGTAGCTTAGTGGGGATGGCATTGAATCTATAAATTCCCTTGGGCAGTATGGCAATTTTCACAATACTGATTCTTCCTATCCATGAGCATGGTATGTTCTTCCATTTGTTTGTGTCCTCTTTTATTTCACTGAGCAGTGGTTTGTAGTTCTCCTTGAAGAGGTCCTTTACATCCCTTGTAAGTTGGATTCTTAGGTATTTTATCTCTTTGAAGCAACTGTGAATGGGAGTTCGTTCATGATTTGGCTCTGTTTGTCTGTTATTGGTGTATAAGAATGCTTGTGATTTTTGCACATTAATTTTGTATCCTGAGACTGCTGAAGTTGCTTATCAGCTTAAGGAGATTTTGGGCTGAGACGATGGGGTTTTCTAAATATACAATCATGTCATCTGCAAACAGGGATAATTTGACTTCTTCTTTTCCTAATTGAATACCCTTTATTTCTTTCTCTTGCCTGATTGCCCTAGCCAGAACTTCCAACACTATGTTGAATAGGAGTGGGGAGAGAGGGCATCCCTGTCTTGTGCCAGTTTTCAAAGGGAATGCTTCCAGTTTTTGCCCATTCAGTATGATATTGGCTGTGGGTTTGTCATAAATAGCTCCTATATTGAGATACGTTCCATCTATACTGAATTTATTGAGAGTTTTTAGCATGAAGCGCTGCTGAATTTTGTCAAAGGCCTTTTCTGCATCTATTGAGATAATTATGTGGTTTTTGTCTTTGGTTCTGTTTATATGCTGGATTACATTTATTGATTTGTGTATGTTGAACCAGCCTTGCATCCCAGGGATGAAGCCCACTTGATCATGGTGGATAAGCTTTTTGATGTGCTGCTGGATTCAGTTTGCCAGTATTTTATTGAGGATTTTTGCATTGATGTTCATCAGGGATATTGGTCTAAAATTCTCTTTTTTTGTTGTGTCTCTACCAGGCTTTGGTATCAGGATGATGTTGGTCTCATAAAATGAGTTAGGGAGGATTCCCTCTTTTTCTATTGAATGGAATAGTTTCAGAAGGAATGGTACCAGCTCCTCCTTGTACCTCTGGTAGAATTTGGCTGTGAATCTGTCTGGTCCTGGACTTTTTTTGGTTGGTAGGCTGTTAATTTGTGCCTCAATTTCAGAGCCTGCTATTGGTCTATTCAACTTCTTCCTGGTTTAGTCTTGGGAGAGTGTATGTGTCCAGGAATTTATCAATTTCTTCTAGGTTTTCTAGTTTATTTGCGTAGAGGTGTTTATAGTATTCTCTGATGGTAGTTTGTATTTCTGTGGGGTCGGTGGTGATATCCCCTTTATCATTTTTTATTGCATCTATTTGATTCTTCTCTCTTTTCTTCATTAGTCTTGCTAGCGGTCTATCAATTTTGTTGATCTTTTCAAAAAACCAGCTCCTGGATTCATTGATTTTTTGAAGGGATTTTTGTCTCTCTATCTCCTTCAGTTCTGCTCTGATCTTAGTTATTTTTTGCCTTCTGCTAGCTTTAGAATGTGTTTGCTCTTGCTTCTCTAGTTCTTTTAATTGTGATGTTAGGGTGTCAATTTTAGATCTTTCCAGCTTTCTCTTGTGGGCATTTAGTGCTATAAATTTCCCTCTACACACTGCTGTAAATGTGTCCCAGAAAGTCTGGTATGTTGTATCTTTTTCTCATTGGTTTCAAAGAACATCTTTATTTCTGCCTTCATTTCATTATGTACCCAGTAGTTATTCGGGAGCAGGTTGTTCAGTTTCCATGTAGTTGAGCGGTTTTGATTGAGTTTCTTAGTCCTGAGTTCTAGTTTGATGGCACTGTGGTCTGAGAGAGTTTGTTATAATCTCTGTTCTTTTACATTTGCTGAGGAGTGCTTTACTTCCAACTATGTGGTCAATTTTGAAATAAGTGCGATGCGGTGCTGAGAAGAATGTATATTCTGTTGATTTGGGGTGGAGAGTTCTGTAGATGTCTATTAGGTCTGCTTGGTGCAGAGTTGAGTTAAATTCCTGGATATCCTTGTTAACTTTCTGTCTCGTTGATCTGTCTAATGTTGACAGTGGGGTGTTAAAGTCTCCCATTATTATTGTATGGGAGTCTAAGTCTCTTTGTAAGTCTCTAAGGACATACTTTATGAATCTGGGTGCCTCTGTATTGGGTGCATATATATTTAGGATAGTTAGCTCTTCTTGTTGAATTGATCCCTTTACCATTATGGAATGGCCTTCTTTGTCTCTTTTGATCTTAGTTGGTTTAAAGTCTGTTTTATCAGAGACTAGGATTGCAACCCCTGCCTTTTTTTGTTTTCCATTTGCTTGATAGATCTTCCTCCATCCCTTTATTTTGAGCTTATGTGTGTCTCTGCATGTGAGATGGGTCTCCTGAATACAGCAAACTGATGGGTCTTGACTCTTTATCCAATTTGCCAGTCTGTGTCTTTTAATTGGACCATTTAGTCCATTTACATTTAAGGTTAATATTGTTATGTGTGAACTTGATCCTGTCATTTTGATATTAACTGGTTATTTTGCTCATTTGTTGATGCAGTTTCTTCCTAGCCTCGATGGTCTTTACATTTTGGCACGTTTTTGCAATGGCTGGTACCGGTTATTCCTTTCCATGTTTAGTGCTTCCATCAGGATTTCTTGTAGGGCAGGCCTGGTGGTGACAAAATCTCTAAGCATCTGCTTGTCTCTAAAGGATTTTATTTCTCCTTCACTTATGAAACTTAATTTGGCTGGATATGAAATTCTGGGTTGAAAATTCTTTTCTTTAAGAATGTTGAATATTGGCCCCCACTCTCTTCTGGCTTGGAGAGTTTGTGCCGAGAGATCTGCTGTTAGTCTGATGGGCTTCCCTTTGTGGGTAACCCGACCTTTCTCTCTGGTGGCCCTTAACATTTTTTCCTTCATTTCAACTTTAGTGAATCTGACAATTATGTGTCTTGGAGTTGCTCTTCTCGAGGAGTCTCTTTGTGGCGTTCTCTGTATTTCCTGAATTTGAATGTTGGCCTGCCTTGCTACTTTGGGGAAGTTCTCCTGGAAAATACCCTGCAGAGTATTTTCCAACTTGGTTCCATTCTCCCCATCACTTTCAGGCACACCAATCAGACGTAGATTTGGTCTTTCCACATAATCCCCTATTTCTTGGAGGCTTTGTTCATTTCTTTTTACTTTTTTCTCTAAACCTCTCTTCTCGCTTCATTTCATCCATTTGATCTTCAATCACTGATACTCTTTCTTCCAGTTGATCGAGTCGGTTACTGAAGCTTGTGCATTTGTCACGTAGTTCTCGTGTTGTGGTTTTCATCTCTATCAGTTCGTTTATGGACTTCTCTGCATTGGTTATTCTAGTTATCCATTCTCCCATTCTTTTTTCAAGGTTTTTAGTTTCTTTGCACTGGGTACGTAGTTCCTCCTTTAGCTCTGAGAAGTTTGATCGACTGAAGCCTTCTTCTCTCAACTCGTCAAAGTCCTTCGCCGTCCAGCATTGTTCCATTGCTGGCAATGAGCTGCGTTCCTTTGGAGGGGGAGATATGCTCTGATTTTTTGAATTTCCAGTTTTTCTGCACTGCTTTTTCCCATCTTTGTGGTTTTATCTGCCTTTGGTCTTTGATGATGGTGACATACTGATGGGGTTTTGGTGTGGGTGTCCTTTCTGTTTGTTAATTTTCCTTCTAACAGTCAGGACCCTCAGCCACAGGTCTGTTGGAGTTTGCGTGAGGTCCACTCCAGACACTGTTTGCCTGGGTATCAGCAGCGGAGGCTGCAGAAGATAGAATATTGCTGAACAGAAAGTGTTGCTCTCTGATTCTTGCTCTGGAAGCTTCGTCTCAGAGGTGTACCCAGCTATGTGAGGTGTGAGGTGTCAGTCTGCACCTAGTGGGGGATGTCTCCCAGTTAGGCTACTCAGGGATCAAGGACCCACTTGAGTAGGCAGTCTGTCCGTTCTCAGATCTCAACCTCCGTGCTGGGAGAACCACTGCTGTCTTCAAAGCTGTCAGACAGGGACATTTTGGTATGGGATTTCTTTTTGGAGAGATGAAAATGTTCTGAAACTAGGTAGTGGTAATGGTTGCATAACTGAATATCCTAAAAACCACTAAACTGTACACTTGAAGGCTGAGGCTTATCACATAAAAACTGTATCACAATAAAGCTGTCAGTTTAAAAAATGTTTGCCTATGTCAAGAAATAAAGAAATAGGGTCATAGCTAGAAGATATGGGATATAAAATACATGGAACAAAACTGCTCAATAATCTATCTAGAATCACACAATGCTTAAGCTTTACCCCAACTAAAATTGCAAGCTTTGTGTCTTATCGGTATTTAACATTTTTTTCTTCTTCCTAAGCCAATAATTCCTCCTCCTCACTTAATAGTTGACTACAAAGACCAAGCCATTTTGATTCTGCCACCAATGAGCTTTCAAATTTCATTCCTCTTTCCATTCCTATGACTACCAAACCATTGTAGGTTCTCCTCACTTCACTCTAAGACAACAGCATGGCCCTCAACTACTCTATACTACTATTCTAGTCTCTGTGAGGACAATGTGTCTCATATTCTCTTCTGCTGTCACCAGATTTATTCTAAAATGGTTTATTTACTGCTACTCCCCTGTTTCTCAACCAGACACATAGAAAGATGAATATCCAGGGGTAGTAGTTTACTACCAGAAAAAAAAAAGATATGTCACCAATCCACAGAACTGTTTGAGTACAAGATATTATGTCAGCACCATTTCCTACAAATCTTCTACATGAATCCTACCCTCCTTGTGTTATAGCTCAAACTGGTCTCATATACTCTGAATCCCTCATTCTCTTTCCTGATTGTGTTTACCTGATTGTGTTTATCTACCTGATTTTGTTTACCTTTCACCTACATAAATAATTTTCCTTCAACCTCCACCAGCTGACCAAACCCCACTCACATTTCACTGCCCAGCTGGGATCCCACCTACTTCATGAAGAGCAACTCTTTGCAGCTTTAAACCTCAGACAAATTAAGTCCATGCTTAGCTTTTCTTTTTCTTTCTTTTTAGATGGAGTTTATCTTTGTCACCCAGGCTGGAGTGCAGTGGCACAATCTCGACTCGCTGCAACCTCTGCCTCCCGAGTTCAAACAATTCTCCTGTCCCAGCCTCCCAAGTAGCTGGGATTACAGGTACGCACCACCACATCTGGCTAATTTTTTGTATTTTTGGTGGAGGTGGGGTTTTGCCATCTTGGCCAGGCTGGTCTTGAACTCTTGACCTCAAGTGACCTGCCTACCTCGGCCTCCCAAAGTGCTGGGATTACAGGCGTTAACCACCATGCCTGGCCCATGGTTAACATTTGATAATCAATGGAGTACTTAGAGTACTTAGTACTTTTAATCTCCTCTTATATAGCTGGCATTTGGTATAATGAAAAACACTTTATTTACTAGGAATCAGAAGATTTATTTGGGTAGGTCACATGCTGACTTATTATTCAAATTATTCATCCAAATAATAAGGACCATAACACACTGTGGCAAAAAAGAATCAATGAAGAAACCATGGAACAGATTTTAAAACTAAAAATGGCATGATTCATAACTTCATGTATTTGTCTCACTTCTAGGTGGTATACAAAGATCACGAACTTACATTCTTGGGATTCTTACAATGAAAAGGTGAAAAGCTATGCTGGCCCATTTTATAATCACATTTTTAAATGTTTTCATACATTTATCATGAATTTACAGATTTTTGTCCAAATATTTTCCTTGATCTTTTTTTTCTCTCAAATAAGATTCTGAACAAAAAATAACCTGTCTTCCTTTTCCCATCCTTATGGGAATACTGAGTCAACATACACAATTGTATAAACCACCACATAAACTAAAGCACAATACTTATGTCTTTTCTCCCCAGTCAGTAAGGGCTTCATTAAAAAGATATTTTGACATTCACCTATGAAAAACAAAAGAACTATGGCCTGGTAACAAGTAAAAGGCTGGTGTGGTGAGCAAGAGACACAAAGGTTAAACATTTAGTATTTTTCAGCCTTGTGTTTATTTTGTATACATAAATATTTGGTTGGGTTACCTAACATTCAACTTCCAAAACTGACCATGAGATTTTATGTCAAGAGAAGTACTTTTTATAGCAATTTTACTGCCTAAACCAAAACAGTCTAGAGAAGCTCTAAAGGTAACAAAATAAAACAGTACACAATTCTAAACAACTCTGCTTCACACCCAACCTGGGACTGCCACTCACTGTAATAGTATATTTGTGATCAACTTTGTAACAACCTGTCAAAAGGAGACCTGTAACATCTGCCCACTAAGAGGTCACTTCAGCATTTCCTACTCTGCGGAGGAAAACACATGGGAATCATTCAGAACTCTGGATTTCCAACAGAGCAGCATTTCCCAGAGAGTAAGCCGGAGGACACTATCCTCTGAGATGCTGTCAGGAACATTATTAAACAAATTTGGGAAAAATAGAAAATAGCATTAGGCTTCAAGAAGTCCTTTGGTAAAAGACATTTTGAACCTGGCTTCCCCTAAACCTTGAAATCCCCACAAAACAATATATATTAACATACCACTATATTGGCACTCACAGAACATTTTGGGAGATATGGCAAAGATTAGGCTGCAGGTGTCAGGTAAGTAAACTCTTAAGAAACAATATTGAAAAAAATAGAAATTTAAAAATTAAAAGAAAAACAGAAAAGCAAAAGATAAGTAAATAAATTAAAAAATTTTAACAAACAATATTGGGCCAGGTAAAGTTGCTGAGACCTGTAATCCTAATACTTTGTGAGTCTGAGCGGGATGGATCGCTTTAGCCCAGGAATTCGAGACCAGCATGGGCAACATGGTAAAACCCTGTCTCTATCAAAAATACAAAAATTAGCTGGGCATGGTGGCATATGCCTGTGGTCTCAGCTACTCAGGAGGATGAGGTGGGAGGATGGCTTAAGCCTGGGACCTGGCAGAGGTTCCAGTGAGCTGTGATTGTACCACTCACTTCAGCCTGGGCAACACAGCAAGACTATGAATGAATGAATGAATGAATGAATGAATAAATAAATAAAACAATATTACTTTACTGTGTGGTAGAACTCAAAATGAACTCAGTACATCCATATGTAATACTAAGGGTTTAAAAAAACAAAACAAAACACTTTTTGTTTCTCTGAGCTTTTACAGATGGATATCATGTCCAGATAACTATTCTGTAGTATCAACACCACAGTTAATACATATTCTGATTACACAGAAGTGATTCTTGATGTTAGCCCCCAAAACACATAAATAAGCATGTAAAGCAAACACAACTAAAAATAACTGTAGGAACAAAACTCCTCTGGAGAAAGTTCTGAAGTCTGAAATGGTCACTCATATTTTTACCATAAATGCAACTATTACTATCTCAACCACAGAAATCATCAAAGTAAGGGCTGGATATATTTAGATTTTAATCACCATAATGTAGATTATATCACATAATAGAATTAGTCAACTGAGTGTTTCAAAATCCTCAAGTTACTTTAATTGCTCATACTCTGAGGGTCTACAGAACATTTCATAACTAATCTAGCAAACTGCTATCTTTTCCCCACTTCTGTAAGACTTCCAACCACAAAAAAGAAGCAACACAAACTTCAGTAAAACTGCAAGACAATTACCATTGGATTCTACTAAACTGCAACTATCACCTCTAGAAGTAATTAGCCAGCTCCTTACATCTGTGAGATTTCCCATAATTATTCCTAGAAGTATAATTAGGATCACAGGCATGTGGGGACCACTCTGTAATCATAACATTCTCTAAACCCTCAATCACAATTTACATTTGAAAAACACTTGGTTCTTATGACAAAAAAAGTATGTGTATATATATAGGGGTGTGTGTGTGTGTGTGTGTGTGTGTGTGTGTGTGTGTGTGTGTGTGTGTGTATATATATATAGAGTCACTAAAAACTCTACCTATCAGCAACATAATGCTTTATAATAGTTCCAGATGTGGGCCCCAGATCAACAGCATCAACTTCACCTGGTAACTTCTAAAAAATGTAAATGGTCAGGTCCCACCACAGACCTACTGAATCAGAAACCCTGGGACTAGCTCTCCAAATGAATTCTGGTGCACACTGTGTCAAAAATAATAACAAATAAGCCAGACACAGCAGCTCATGCCTGTCATCCCAGCACTTTGGGAGGGCAAGGTGGGAGGATCGCTTGAGCCCAGCAGTTCAAGAACAGCCAGGGCAACATAGTGAGACCTCATCTCTATAAAAAAATAAAAAATAAATAAATAAATAACAATAAATTAATCACTTACACTTACCCTCCTGAGAGAACAGGTAACACCACACAAACAAATGGAGGATCAACTGGAAAGTTATCCTAAAAAGCAAATAAGTTTAATTAATTTTAAGAACATCTTTAATGCTATACTATTTAGAAGATTTTAAAAGAATCTATAAAAGAATATGTACATTTATTATCAGATAAAGGGTAAGAGTCATAAAGGTAAACTTAGTACCAAAAACCAAATGAAATGAAAACCAAAGCAAATAAAAATGAAGTTAAAATCAGGCCCAAAGAGAATAGTGTTACGGTAAACTTATGAAACACATGAAGGGGTTCCACTTCAATAGAACTATATAAAGGAACCATTCCAATGATAGATAATTTAGATCAATCTTCTGACTGAGAACTAGAGAGGTGGACAAAACAATGATTACAGGGCTGAGAAAAGGGAACACTAGAGAACAGGGTCTTCTTTTTCCCCCTTGGGTTTTCTCCCAATGACAGATGAGACAAGGAAGAGGTTAAAAAGCTGAGCTAGAACTCACAACCTCACAGAGCTCATAGGGAGATAAACACCGAGGAGGGGCCCTGCTAAGTCTCCCACTCCTTAGGATGGGACCCTGAAGAACCAACTGCAAATTGCCCTAACAGGGAATGATGGCCAGCTTTAATCATCTCAGTCCCTGATTGGATGAGACAATCCCGGGTTGCTAATTTCCAAGCCCCTGTCAGGGGCAAATGTAAATCCTCTCTGGAGAAGAATATCATCCAAGGCTTCAAATTAGTTCTACAATTTTTCATATATAATGTCTATCACTAAAAATAAAAAGCCACATGAGACTGAAAGATGACATAACAGAAAACAAGAGAAGTAAACAACAGACACAAAACCACAAGGAATCGAGATAACAGAGTTTGCAGACACACTTTAAAATAACTCTGCTGAACGTGATCAAGGAAAGACAGGTCAAGACTGAAAACCTGGCAAAGAAATGCAAATTATAAAAATGAACCATATGAAATTCTGCAATTTAGAACTATCACAACTGAAATTAATAACTTAATGGATAAGTTTAACCAAGCAATAACCTAGCAGAAGAGAGATTCAGTAAACTGGAAAAAGGTCAAAAAGACAAAAAGGCAGAAAATGGAGAAAATAAAAGACAACATATTGAAAAGTTTATCACATACGTAGAGCCCTGGAAGAAAAAAAAAGAATGGGACAGAAGCAATAGCTGAAGATACAGTTGCAGAGAATTTTCCAAAACTGATCAAAGACTTCACAAGATTTAACCACCACTTCAAGAGAAATAATGCAAGCTAGCATAAGAGAATGATATCTTCAACGTGCTGAATAAAGCAAACTGCCAACCTAGAAATGTACACTTAATGAAAATACTCTTCAATAATAAAATAAAAAATAAAGGAATTTTTCTATCTGTAGACTCACACTAAAGGAAATACTAAAGGATATTTTCAGACAGGAAAAGGAGGATCCTCAATGAAAATGTGGAGAGTAAGGAGCATGAAAAAGAGCAAATATGCATATGTATCTAAGTGAATATTGATTATACAATTATGTGTAGGGTTTTAGATAAGTATAGACTTGAAATACTTGACAACAGCAGCAAATATTTGGGAGAAAGGACATGAACTCACAGTGTGCTAAGGTCCTTGTACTAACAAGAAAAAGGAAAAAATATGAATTTACAAGTTTATATTAGACTGACACATCAAAGACATATTGTAACTGTAGGGTAATAAAGATGAATAACTATGCTGACAGAGGTAGAAAGCTAGAGTCATCAAAAAATCTAAAAGAAAGACAAACTGGGGCAAAAAGCAAGTAAAACAAATACAAATGAATCATCAGTAAGATGGTAGACTTGAACGCAAGTATCAGCAATAACTAATTGGTCCAATTAAAAGACAAACATCATCAGACTTGATAAAAATATATGAAGAGAGGAAGATAAGATAGAAGATGAAATAAGAGGAAATCTTTTTCTAGCTTACAATAGAAATGCAAGACTATCCACAAGATACCAGCTTAATGACACGAGATACCAACTTAATGACCGTTACTATAATCTACTTTCAAATAAAGTAGCTCACCTTTTATCTATAATTTAACAGACATAATGGAAATTATAGAGGGTGATGTAAAGCTTAGTAAAGTACAATTTCATTTAACCTAATGTTATTTAGATCTTTAAATACGTGAATCCCTAAAGAGTGACTATGAACCCCTTAATCGATTATGGATGATTTAATTCATTTTAAACAGTTCAGAATAACTCTTCTATATGAAAACCTGGGGACTCTATTCCATAAACTCTGTACCCTGGAACTCAGGAATCTAGATCTTACAGAAATAAAAAGAGTTCTTCAGGGAGGGGGAAAAAAGTTGAGGGTGACTGTTAAAATGAAGTTTGAGTTACCTTAGTATATATTAACTCTGAACCAGACTCTCAGGCTCTACAAAAATCTCATGAAGTTATCTGACTTCCCATTTAACATCTCAGCCTTCTAAGTTATTCTTAAGGATGAAGAACATTCTGTTTTTCAAAGACTACATCACCAGATGGGTCTAAATAGTTACAAGTCACTTCCTTATATTGAGTTGAAAATCACCTCTCTGTAGTCTGACTTATTAGTTCTAGTTTTATGCCCTGTCTTCACCAAAAACAAATAAAAACTAATGCTTTCATATACATACTCCTTCAAATAGTTGAAGACAAGCTATCATGAACCTCCACGTTTTCCTCTCCAAATCCACAATTTCACCAGCTATCCTAGGACACAGAATAGAATCTCTTCCAATCCTGGCTATTATTCTCTAAATGAATCTAAACTTATCTAAATAGACCCTTCTTAAGTACTACCTCAGAATTCAATTCAGTAATTCTGATGTTGCCTGTAACATCAGACAACAACTTCCTTAAAAGCACAGCAAGTTGGATTTACCAAGTTGCTGACCAGGTCGTATTCCCTCCTGCCCTCATTCCCATCTTTGTGTTATATTTTATCTCAAGTTCCATTTTGCTTACTATTCATGATGCTCAAGTTGTCATTGTGGACATCAGAGGCCATAAACATATATTGTTCTGGCTCCTTCCCGTACATCTTTCCGAGTCATACCTGCTGTTCTCCAAAGTCTGTGAATCCCGATACTAATAACTTGGCAATTCAGTTTAGGTCCTCTTCAGAAAGTCAGTTAGCTCAAGGCAATCACATTCTTCCCAGGCCTCTTAAGAAATACTCTAACCCCAGAAAAGGCCCTTCTTTCTGGTATCAGGAGCCATGGACCACAAACACAAATCCAACAGAATTTCAGCCATTTACCTCCCAAATCATCCTCTCCCTGAAGTTCTAACTAGAGCAGGAAAAAATAATGAAAACACCACCTGCAGTCATGAATCCTCCAGTTTCCTGGCCAAGATTTCATATTCCCTTCAAGATACCTCCCAAAGAGGACATGACAAGGGAGGGGTACACAAGGTACTACAGGTACCGATAAGGTTCTATTTCTTTTATACATACATTTTTTCAGAGACGGAGTTTCTCTCGTCACCAAGGCTGGAGTGCAATGATGTAATCTCGGCCCACTGCAACCTCTGCCTCCTGGGTTCAAGTGATTCTCCCACCTCAGCCTCCCAAGAAGCTGGGATTACAGGTGCCCACCACCATGCCTGGCTACTTTTTGTATTTTTAGTAGAGATGGGGTTTCACCAAGTTGGCGAGGCTGGTCTCGAATTCCAGACCTCAGGTGATCTGCCTGCCTTGGTCTCCCAAAATGCTAGGATTACAGGCGTGAGCCACCATGCCCAGCCAAAGGTTCTATTTCTTAAGTCTGATGTTGGGCATATGGACATATGATTTAATGTTTTAAAAAAGAAAAATACCGTCCTGTTTTTGTGTGTGTGTTTTGTTTTTTGTTTTAGGCCTGCGTGCTTCATTCATTCTCCCATATGAATCCGTAAAGTAGTAGCCATTAGCAGCGACAAGCCAGTTGACAACCACAACAGTTTCTATGATAACAAAAGTAAGAGAAAATACTGACATTAGGGTAATTTCAAGAAAGTTCAATCATAAGATATATCCCCAAGCAAAAATATACACACAAAAAGCTAAGTAAGAAGCTTTTAGAAAACTACTACCATCCTTAGAGTAAGTACAACAAAGTATTCTTTTACATCTTTGTTTTTTTCATCAAAATGCCTCATATAGCCATAGGTTTTAAACCATTACATCTTGTCTAGATTCCATATTAGATTTAACATTTTTTCTAGATTCTATTGTTATTCCTTTGTAACCTTTATTTTTAGTATCTTAAAAATACTTTATTAAATGTAACACATACATTCAAAAAAGTATATAAAATATACCTTACGGTATATCTTAACAAGTTATTGTAAATTATTTGCCCATGTAACTACCAACCTGGTCCAGAAATATATTCCAGCCAGTATCCAAGAAGCCCACAGATGTACCTTTCAGTTCACACCTCCCTACCTCTCACCTAGATGGACTCCTTACCCTAACCTCTATGTAATCACCTCTTTGTTCTTGATAGTTTTACTGCCCAAGTATGAACCCAGAAATAAGTGTTTCTCAGTTTTCTTTTCATTTTTGTCCCCCTAAGAAGACTTCTTAGAAGTTTCCTCCCTAATTCTACCCCCATGCCCCATTGAATTTTAACACCACAGATATATTGTATGTCGGTTTATATTCCATGGCCCTTTGGAGGGTAGCAGACCATTATAATAGCTAAGATTTTCTTTTACTCTAAGGACCAATTTTCACTCCACTGCAGGTGATATTGCCTCCACTAAGAATGTATGCCCTAACCAACATCAGTTTTGCCTATTTTTGAACTCTATATAGAAGAAATTGTACAAAATAGGTTTTGGGGGTCTGGTCTCTTTTGCTTAACACAATGTTCAAGGTTCGCCCATCTTGTCCCACATAGCTATAAGCCATTTTATGAATACCACAATTCTTCATTTTCTTGGAATGAACACTTGGGTTATTTTCTGTTTGGGGCTATTATAAATGATGCTGCTCTGAACATTCCTGTATCTCCTGGCGCCTATATACTCATTTCTTGTGGAGTATATATTCACAAGATTCCTGAACCATAGTGTATGAGTATCTTCCACTCTACCAAATTGTTTTCTAAAACACTTGTACAAATATACACCCCCATTAGAAAAATATAGAGTCCTGTAACAATTTTCTTAACTTAAAATATAAGTTAAGCAAAATATCTCCTATGCCTTCTTTTTCTTTTAAGATCTGAAGATCACTGTGCAAAGGACTATCAGGGTCAACCCTAAGAATCACAAAACAAAAAACAGTTCAAACAAAAAGAGAATTTTTTTTTCAACTAACTCAAAAATGAACTAATCTGAAAGCTAAAATAGAGCACCTAAGGTAAAATCCAGAAAGAGAAGATCTTAAGCTGCTCTATATCCTCAGGAAAAATAGAGGTCATTATAGCTTCCAGCTCCTTTAGAATAAATGTCCAAAAGAGATCATAATAGCCTAAATCTAATCTAATAAGGGCGTTCAGAGTTTGCAGTCATTCTAAAGGAAAACAGTCACATGTATATAATTTTCTCAAGAATTTAAAAGAAGTTTAATATGCTTTCCTAGACTTGTATTATTAGCCAAGGGATTCAAGGAGAACAATTTCCCATGGATGGAACTATGAAAAGTTAAATCACTGTGTGATAAAGCCACACTGTGTGGTGGCTCATGCCTGTAATCCCAGTACCTGGGGAGGCCGAGGCAGGTGGATCACGAGGTCAGGAGATCGAGACCATCCTGGCTAACACGGTGAAACCTCGTCTCTTCCAAAAAAAATACAAAAAAATTAGCCGGGTGTGGTGCGGGCACCTGTAGTCCCAGCTACTTGGGAGGCTAAAGCAGGAGAAGGAGCTTGCAGTGAGCCGAGATCCCGCCACTGCACTCCAGCCTGGGCGACAGAGCAAGACTCCATCTCAAAAAAAAGAAAAAAAGAAAAGTTAAATCACTAAAAAATCAGTATTTTTGTACAACTGTCCTATATATACACGTACAATATGATGCCCACCCCTCACTTCCCCCACTTTTTGTTTTGTTTTGTTTTAAGAGACAGGGTGCCTCGCTCTGTCACCCACACTGGAATATAATGGTGCAATCACAGCTTGTTGCAGCCTTGACTTCTCCAAGCTCAAAAGATCTTCTTGCCTCAGCATCCCACCACCCCAGTGGCTGGGACTACAAGTGTACTACACCTATATATTTTTAAAGTAATACATAACTACCTCTACAATAAGAGTTGATTATGTGGCTTTCAAAACTGGGGGAAAAATCATAAAAATCAACTTGGCAATCATTCTCTGTATAATGAAATATATTACTCTTATTTACTTTCTAAGCAGTATTGCTCAAGCTTTTTGCCAGAAGATAAAAATCATGTAAGAGTTCACTCTATCAGGAAAATGACAAAAAAAATTCCGATGGACCTATAAAAACAATTTCTTTAAATCCAAAAAACAAGTAAACTCATCCTATCTTACCCCCTACATCTTCTGGAACTTGATTGCCTTTGAATTTTACAAAATAAAGCTAGTAAACATTTCCATTTTTGCCCAGTTTTAAGAAATGACACTTATAATCTGACAACAGAAAAGAGCAAAAGAACAATAAGAAGAGCAGGGTTTTAGAGATCCTTAGCTGTCTTATAATTCTGTGATCTGTATATGTCCCTGAGCTCTTTCATAAGTCTATCTGAAGCTTGCACTGACCTAGACATTGCAGCCTGAAACACAAAAGCCACTGTTTACCAGGGTCTACTGAGCCAACTAATTTAAAGATTTAAGGTATTTCAACCTGATCTAAAAGATTACAGTAGCCAGGCGTGGTGGCTCACACCTGCAATCCCAGCAGTTTGGGAGGCCGAGGAGGGTGGTTCGCTTGAGGCCAGGAGTTTGCAACCAGCCTGGCCGACAAGATGAAACCCCATCTCTACTTAAAAAATACAAAAGTTAGCCAGGCATGGTTGCACAAGCCTATAGTCCCAGCTACTCAGGAGGCTGAGGCAAGAGAATCACTTGAACCTGGGAGGTGGACATAGCAATGAGCTGAGATGGCACCACTGCACTCTGGCCTGGGCCATAGAGCAAGACTCCATCTCAAAAGAAAAAGAAAAAGATTACAATAAAAATTGACCACCACTCAACATTTTAAGAAGAAAAAAAAAGTCCAATTAAATGAAGCATTATGAAGTTTCAAGAGAATATAAAATTAGACACAAGTCTGGTTCATTTCCTATTTCTTATCATCTGAAAAACTCCAGCAAACATGTTCAGACCACCATGTACTCCATGATAGCACAGAATTCAGTATGAGTCAATTCCAAACCCCAGCGATTTTTGAAAATACTAGAAGACACTCAAGGTGACACATTACTAACTAAAAGAGACTTCCATTCATAAGACTACAAGCAAGAATATTACACAGATGGTCTAGTTCACACATGAAGACACTGAGAAACATGTGTGCCTACGCGCAACTGGTTTCAGTTTTTCAGTGCAGGATCTTCTCCAAAGTTGAAAATACATCAATATCTTACCCTAAGACTAAATAGAAAGGGAACTACTTTTTGGTCATGTGAAACTAACGGTTTTAAAGACTGCACTACACTTTGAAAAAGAAAAAAAGTTAAGTTTACAAAGATATTACTTCCTAGCTATGTAATCATGAGCTCATTTCATACCTATAAAATATGAGAAGTTTCTCCTATCTCTAAAATATGAAGAGCACCTGTTTCACACAGCAGCTATGAAGACTAAATGAGAAGATATATAAAGTACTTAGCATAGTATCAGTCATGCAAAAGTGTTCAAGAATTTATACTTGAAGATAAATCGGAATAGATCACAAGACACAGAAAGTACAGTAACATTAATTCAAATGCTACAAACTTAGTTTTTTAAACAATCAAGATATGGAAATTTAACTAAATTTCTTTCCTCTATGAAAAATTACTAATTAAATATATAACTAAGATTGAAGGAGGGAGAGTAATCTATCCAGTTTCAACATCTGGCATCTATTTGCCTAACAATTCATTCCCTGTTTTGGAGAATCTGTACCCAAGACAAAGTAACTTGTCCTCGGATTTTGTGGAGTTGGTAAATGGCTCTAATACAAGGCAGGAAGCAGTAAGTGTTCAGACAATCATTTGATGTTTCCCTACTCTGACTGAGCTTTTTATGTGTATACACACATCATTCTTGTTTATTTTTCATAGCAGTCATCCAAAAGGTATGTACTATCTATCCATATTTTAGAGCTGAGCAAAGTGAAACCAAAAAATGTGTGTCACCAAACTCAGTGTTCCTTTCCCATCCTGCTGCTTCACATAAAAGAGATGTAAAGTCAAAAGAGAAGAATTACTTTTGATTTGGTCAGAGCAAGATGGACCAAAGTCAGCTTCATGAAGGAGAAATAATTTCAGTTGTGTTTTGTAGGACAGAATGAATTTGAATATACAGATGCCACAGAAGGAAGGTAAGCAAAGAAAACAACATAAACAGGCTGGAAAGGGGCATATACAGGGATCAGCAGGTGGTTCCAGGATGTGAAGAGAAGATGAACAGGGTAAAAAGTGGCTATTCATAGATGAGAAAGATAACCTTGGGCAACAAAACATATGACCATGGCTAGGCATGGTGGCTCATGCCTGTAATCCCAGCACTTTGGCAGGCCAAGGCAGGAGGATCACTGGAACTCAAGTGTTTAAGACCAGCATGATTAACATAGTGAGGCCTCATCTCTACTAAAAATCAAAAAAATTAGCTTGGTGTGGTGGCACATACCTATAGTCCGAGACACTTGGGAGGCTGAGGCAGGAGGATCACTGGAGCCTGGGGAATTAAGACTACAGTGAACTATGATTGTGCCACCACACTCTAGCCCAGGTGACAGAGCAAGCCCCTGTCTCAAAACCAATAAACATATGACTAAGGCAGGAATGGAGGAGGACAGCAGCTGAGATCGGCATGTTCATGAATTGCCTGGTATTAACTGTAATTACTTAACTAAAAAGTCCGGGCTCTAGCTATTTACACACACTTACACATTTAAATGGTCTTGCCTAATTTTCTCTAATATTGCCAAATTTTCTTTTTCAATTCCTTCATCCTCCAACTTTTTCCACTAATAGGCTCTTCTTTCATCTCATAGTGATCTAAGTCTTCTATATCCTGCAAAAAGAAGAAAAATGTTAGCTTATTCAACCTATTTTTCTTCAGCAGTTTCTTATGCCAAAAGTTAAATTATTCTTGACTCAATGGGGGACAGGAAACAGAATATATCTATCCTATGGGGAGAGAGAAAAAGCCCCCACATTCCATTCAAGAGGCTCCCACCTTTTATCTCATATTTTATTTAAAAGCTAGACTCTGGGTAAAGCAGATTTAAAAGCTTTACAAAGCCATAACTATTACGAAATAAGCCATCATTTATTTACTTCTTTAATTTTTATTTACTTTTTAAAAATAGGTCTCACTCTGCCACCCAGGCGGGAGTATAGTGCGGTGATCTCTGCTCACTGCAAACTCTGCCTCCCAGGTTCAAGTGATTCTCATGCCTCAGTCTCCTGAGTAGCTGGGATTCATACACCACCACACCCAGCTAATCTGTTTACATTTTTAGTAGAGACAGGGTTTTACCATGTTGGCCAGGCTGCTCTCAAACTTCTGACCTCAAGTGATCCACCTATCTCGGTCTCCCAAAGTGCTGGTATTATCGGCATGAGCCACCACGCCTGGACAAGCCATCTTTTAAATCTCCTCTGAAGAGGAACCTTTGAGACAGTTTAGCAGCAGGTGTCATGAACTTTAACTGTTCATAGTTTGTTCCAGAAACTCGAGTCCTAGAATTGTATTCCAAGACACTAGTCAAGATGTAAACACAAATTTAGGCATAAGGATACCTACTTCAACCTTGCTACCACAAAAATAAACACAAAATATGCATGAGCAAAAATAGCAAAACAGTTAACTCAATTCCATGAAATATTAACAGGCCACTGAAATATCAACACAGCATAATTTCTCCTGTACTAAAAAACTTTGAAATGAAAAATGGAGTACACAAAGGAATAGAAAGAATTTCAATTATGCTGAAATATGCACAGGAAAAGACCAGAAGAACTTATATTGAAATGTTAATTTCAATTAATTTTAGTTGTTATCTCTGGAGATATTTGGTGCTTTCCCCTAATTGCAGTTTATGGTTTTATGTAGTAAGCACCTATTGATGTTAATAACTAAAAAATGAGTTAGAAAAAAAATTTGATTTCAGGTGCTCGGGAGGCTGAAATAGAAGGCTCGTTTGGGCCCAGGAATTTGAGGCTGCAATAAACTATGATCATGCCACTGCACTCCAGCCTGGGTGACAGGGACCCTATCTCAAAAAATAATAATAATTTCAAAAGAATTTGAATGATACCCCCCAGAACAACATCTTTATTCACATCATTCTGCTCCCTCCCTTTCCATACTATCTGTTTTTACATATATACAAATATATGCAGAATTTTTAAAACCCCAACTTTTTTCAGTTACTTTATTTTTCTACTTCAATTGCCAATATCTCTAAAGGAGTAGTTTATATTCGTCTTGGTTTTTTTTTTTTTTTTTGAGACGGAGTTTCGCTCTGTCACCCAGGCTGGAGTGCAGTGGCCGGATCTCAGCTCACTGCAAGCTCCGCCTCCCGGGTTCACGCCATTCTCCTGCCTCAGCCTCCCAAGTAGCTGGGACTACAGGCGCCCGCCAACTCGCCCGGCTAGTTTTTTTGTATTTTTTAGTAGAGACGGGGTTTCGCCGTGTTAGGTAGGGTGGTCTCGATCTCCTGACCTTGCGATCCACCTGTCTCGGCCTCCCAAAGTGCTGGGATTACAGGCTTGAGCCACCGCGCCCGCCGATTTTTTTTTTTTCCAAGCCAGCTAATTCTCTGATTTCTAGACCAGGTTACTGACTACCTTCACTCAAACTCTGCCCATTACTCCATACTTCACGGAGCTCCCTTCTCCCAGTGTGCACCTTTCAGCCCTGATCTTCCATCCTATGCTTGTCTTCCTCACAATGCTCACAAATGCTGTTGGCCTGTATTTCCTCCTATACCTTCAACCTCAGTCGTGTTCCCATCCACAAAACTTCTCCACCTAAGTATTAGCACATCGCAAACAGAATTCAACATATCTTTGTAAAGCAACATCCTCAGCACACTATTCCCTGCTTAAGGCCTTCCTAACAATAACAACACCAAATAGAAACATGCCTGTCTCAAATTCAAGACTTTTAACCACCTGCCTTTTCTGGCCAATCTTGCTTTCCATGACTTCAACACATCAACCTTCCTTCTCAAAAGAAAGGCATCCAATGCACCCAAACACAGCATGTCCAAGATTGTTCTGGGCCTATTCCCACGTTATTTTAGGAGCCTAGAATATCTGCTTTTCACCGGTCCTAATCTGACACCTCTGAAGTCCAGTCTCTTACCTTTCTAGATTTCCCTCAAAGTTGTGGTCCCTTGTTTATTATCTTGTGAGGGGGAAAATGAAAGGGTACATGATCTTTATACAATGGCTGCCTGACCCACGGAAAAGGTTTAATGTTTTCATGCAGCTTATTCCACCTCAGCTAAACTGCATAAAAACATTAAAACAAACTCCCATTCTAACTGGACGATTTTAAGAAGTATTTTACCTCCAGACTCATAAAACAAGCCTACAGCCAGGTACAGTGGCATATACCTGCAATCCCAGCATTTTGGGAGGCCGAGGTGGTGGATCACTTGAGGCCAGGAGTTCAAAACCAGCCTGGGCAATAGAACGAAACTCAAACTACAAAAAAAAAAGAACATTAGCTGGACGTGGGGCACCTGCCTGTAGTACCAGCTACTCAGGAGGATTGCTTGAACCCAGGAGTTCAAGGTTGCAGTGAGCCGTGACCACGCTACTGCATTCCAGCCTGGGTGACAGTGAGATCCTGTTTCAAAAAAAAAAAACGAAAACCAGCCTACAACACTACTTCTTCAGTTCTGGATAACTCTAAAGTATATTTTAAATTAATAATTTCCAAACCAAGAAAATGAAAGCCTAAATTAATTATAAGACCCCAAACAGAAAAAAATCTTTTAAAACTATCAAGACCATAAAATTCACATACCTTCTATTTGGTCAACGCAGAGATATAGATCTTTGTTCTGAAGTCTCAATTTAAATGCAAAGCTTCAGAGTCTGAAAACATCTAAAATTATACCCATAACTGACAACTGGCCTAGGCTCAATGTCTTTGGAATGTGCTGTACTAAATTTGCTACCGTTTGAATGTATTCCCTCCAAAATTCAGGTGTTTCTAATGTGATGATATTAAGAGGTAGGACCTTTAAGAGGTGATTAGGCCAAGAGGGCTCCTTCCTCCTTCATAGGATTAAGGCCCTTATGAATGAGGCTTCACACATTGGACTAGCTTGCTCTCCTGCCCTTCTGCCTTCTACCATGTGAGGATGCAACAAGAAGGCCCTCAGACACCCAATGTTGGTATTTTCATCTTGGACTTCCCAGTCTCCAGAACTGTTAGAAAATAAATGTCTGTTTTTTATAAATTACCCTGTCTCTGATATTCTATTATAGCAGCATGAAACAGACAAACAAAATCCCTTGATGATTTTTCAACAAGAGACAGTTTCACTACTTCTGGTGAGTAGTCCCTAACACGTTCTCAAATTCTCCTTTTATGCAAACATAATTTTTTAAACTTACGAGTTTCTCTGCCTAAAAATAACCAAATACAGGGTAAGGACTGATTAGTATTAAATATAAATAAACTTTGGTGCTAAAAGTTAAGAGCTTTTGTTTTCCAGGAAATCAAATCCAAAGAATTCAGATAAAGCAATTTGCTCAAAGGTGTCTCATAAGTTAGAGGTAAAGCCAGAGTTGAGAAATTATATTCCATTCCAAATACAATGTGCTTTCAATTATTCCACATTAATAGTAGTTTACAAAGGAGATTTAGAGAATTACTCAAACCAAAAATGATGACATTTATGAAATATCATTCTTATATAAAATACCTACTTCAGCCATCTCCTCTTTTTCCTCTTCCTCTTCATCTGAAGTCACTTCCTCTGTTGTCCCATTCTGAAATAGAGAAAGAATCTGCCAGGGCTACACAGGCTGAATATAGGCTGAGTCCATTAGAAGACTGGTGCCACAGCTTTAGTGACAAATTCTCAACCATCTGTCACTGCAGTGCTGCTATCAGCTTATTAAAATTAAATATTTATTTTTAAATCCAACTTTGACTTGACAACAACAGTTATCAGCTTTTAAAAATGGAACAAATAAAAGAATTAGGAATAAAGAAAAGCAATCAGTCAAATATAAAGCAAAACCAAAAAAATGTTAAAATATAATCTAATTTAAAATAAGAAAACATTTTACTTACATGGCTATGTGTATAAGATCAGTGGCTTATTTTGTTTAAAATAAATGTCACAAACTATCCATTCCTTAAAATAACTACCTTTTTAACTTTGAAAAGCCTGAATCATTATATAAATTCAATTGCCTGGAGTGCAGTGGCAGGATCTCCGGCTCACTGAAAACCTCTGCCTCCCGGGTTCAAGCGATTCTCCTGCCTCAGCCTCCCCAGTAGCTGGGACTACAGGCTCGTGCCACCACGCCCAGCTAATTTTTGTATTTTTAGTAGAGACAGAGTTTCACCATATTGGCCAGGATGGTCTCGATCTCTTGACCTCATCATCCGCCCACCTCGGCCTCCCAAAGTGCTGAGGAGAATCTGTTTTTAAAAAGCTCTCTGAGGTGATTCTGACATGCATCCAAGTCTGTAACCATCAGCCCAGTTACTATCCTTCACTTTATACATGACAAAGCTGAGCCCCCACCCCAAAAAGGGTAAATTAATCAAAACAAAAGTGAATTAGGCTTGATCTCCGCTCACTGCAACCTCCTGCCTCTGCCTCCCAAGTAGCTGGGATTAAGTCGCCTGCCACCATGCCCAGCTAATTTTTGTATATTTTAGTAGAGACGGGGTTTCCACCATGTTGGCCATGGCTGGTCTCAAACTCCTGACCTCAGGTGATCCGCCCGCCGCGGCCTCCCAAAGTGCTGGGATTACAGGTATGAGCCACTGCACTCGGCCAAAACACCGAAAATCTCAGAGGCCTTTCCCATTCCCCGCCTGGACTCAAACAAAGCTGGAGCCGCCCTGCCCCGCCCTGTCGCGGTCGTAGGAGCAGGCGGCTGACTGAGGGCGACCTTGGGTCCCGAGAGGGCTCTGGCTTCCGCAGGCTTCCAACTCCGGGCGCGGCGGCGGGGGCCAAGAGGATCCAGCAGCCCCTAAGCTAGCCCGGCGCGAGGAGCCGAGAGACGCGCCCTCCGCCTCCTCCCACCCAAACCTCGCGCAGTCCCGGGGCAGGGCCGGGCCAGTTGAGGGAGAAAGGGGTGGGGAACCGGGGCCTCTCCGGGGCAGGCTCCCCTTTGTCCCGGGACTCTGGGCGCCCCCTCTCCGCCCTCGGCCTGCCTCGCGAGGCCGCCGCCGGGCGCCTCACCGTGATGTTGCAGTGGAGCATGAGCGACGGCTGGGCTCCTGGTTCTTGTGGAAGATAGACGCCAGCAACTTCAGTTTGGCCTTGAATCCTGACACAGACATCTTCCCCTCATCTCCGCGGGGAGGGGCGCAGAAGGGGAGCCCTCCTCCGGAGCCGCTGTCATGGCCGCGACCACCTGGCGGGGCCGCCCGGCGGATCTCGCGACTCGGCCTCTCCCCGCCACCTCGACCCTCGTGGGAGCCGGCCGGAACATGGCAAGGGGCACGGAGGCCTTGGCGGGAGCTGTGTGGAGGCCTGGGGGGCTGCTCCATTACCGACTCCACAGACAGGAGGTGCGGCTCCTGTCAAGCCGCAGCTTAAAAGGGCAGCAGCACCACCGTCCCCGCTACCGCCTGGGAAAGGGCTGCCCCCACCCTGCCACCGTCCCCGTCACCCCTCACTCCTCACCCCTCAACCCGGCGCCCCCGCGCGCACCCGTTTCGGCGGGTACACGAGTCCAGAGCGTGCACTCGCTCCTGGCTGCCCCCTCCTCCCCTGGACCCAGCACCTTTCTGTGCGACCCATCTGATCCCTTCCTCACACTTGCAGAGTGGAGGCCCAGGGCGGCATAACCACAAACTCGTGTGGTGTGTGTGTGTGTGTGTGTGTGTGTGTGTGTGTGTCTCCCAAGGGTGTGTGAGTGGGTGGATGTGTCTCCCAAGGGAACAGAGCACTGCTGAGTTCAGGCTGATTATTAGTTCCTGGGCAAAATACAGTCACAAGAAGGCTATGTGCTGATTTGTCTTTTGTAGTGACATCATGTTGCTCATGTTTTATGTTTTTCAGAGTTCATTAGTTTATATTTGTTCTCAGATAATATCCAGCTGAATAAATTATGTAAGTAGAATACCCCCAAACTGAAAGTCACCTACATAAAATATAATGAAAAATATGTCACCCACTTAGAGTTGAAAATGTGCACACGTTAGTTTTGCGTAGCCAACACTGGATAATGGGTAAGGGCACGGGCACAGGATCCCGGGGCTAGACTGCCTGGGTTCAAGTTCCAACTTAGCCACTTGCTGGCTGTGAAATACTTGACAGCTTTAAGCCTCAGTTTCTTTCTTTTTTTTTTTTTTTACTTAATCCCAAATGTGATAGTAAGTCTCAGTTTCTTGATCTGAAAAACAGAAATTATTCAATGAGAGTCTATGTGAAAACTTTAAAGTTTTTAAAGCCGCTGCCTGACTCAGGAAAGTCCTCAGCTTTAGCCGTTATTAGCTAAGATTCTTATTGTGTTGGCTACACGTGCATTAATGAGGCAGGAAAACGATCAAGGATAACAACCAAGTATCCAAATTATCTCATCAGACCCAGAGAGATGCAATGTGTGCATGCTCATGTTTCAGCTCAGAGCTCTTTGTCTAGAAGGCTCTTGAACTCAGAGGCCAGGCACTATCAACTTGACCTGGCAGTGGAGTCATCACTTTTGTTGATCAATGAAATTGACATAATGCTCTTTTTTTTTTTTCTTTTGCACCAACCATGTGCCTAGAGCTGTGTCAAGAAGAGCATGCTTCAGTTGGCTGGAGTGAGCAATTCTTGTCTCCTGCTTCCCTTGTCTGAAAATGAGAAGAAAACTCATCTAGCCAGCCTCTCTAGGTTATCATGAGATCAAATACAAAAACTTCCTGGAAGAGAACCACCCAAATGAAAGCACTGTCCTTTGTCCAGACAGTCATGGCTGTGTGCCCGTGGGTGGGACCAAGTTCATCAACTTAGAGTGTGCTAGCATGCAGGCTACCAGGGAGGGGATGTTAAAGAGTTCTCTCTGTCTTAGCACCGGAAACCTCCATCAAGCCCCCTTTGCTGTGTCAGATTGCCCTAATAGAAACCCACCTCTTTGGCTTCATTCATTCATGACAATATCAGTTCTGGGGGTGAACATTAGAAACCTTGGTGACCTGCGAGAATGAAGTGTCCTACTGGGCCGGGGCCTGACGCTTTCCCAGGCTTCTCCCTCGTGGGTTCTGTTAAGGAGCTCAGCATACAGAAGGGTACACTTCAGCCCAAGCATTTCTCCCTAGTTACTAGTCAGGAAGTATCAGCTGTAAAAAGCACATCTCCCTTCCTCCCGCCTTCCTCCTATCCTTCCCTTCCTTTAATTTTTTTAAATTTCCATTTTTAACAAAGGCATATGAGCATCTGTTTTGGAGTTAAAACATTCTATAAGGCTTTTTAAAAACAATAGCAATCATCTGTCTTCCCATTTCCCTCTCCCTAGGGGCAAATCCATTCAACTCTTTCATCCGAATTTTTCCATATTTTCCTTTCTACCTCTAAGTCACTGCCTCTGCTGCTCCTCTTGATTTTTCTGGTGTCAGATACCACCTGTGGATTTCTCAGCTTAGCAGGTGAGCGGTTTAGCAGGAATGGGCATGGTCCTGTGCAATGTAGGATGCTTAGCAGCATCCACAGATACCAGCAGCACATGCGTGCACACACACGCACATATACATACAAACACACACACACACACAAAACTGCTCAGTTTTGCCCAATCATCCCATGCATTAATTTTCTGGGGCTGCCATAACAAAGTACCATAAACTGGACAGGTTAAACAGAAATGTACTGTCCCACTGTTCTGGATACTGGAAGTTCAAGATGAAGGTGGCAGCAGGATCGGTTCCTTCTAAGGCTGTGAGGGAAAGATCTGTTCCAGCCCCTCTCCTTGGCTTGTAGATGGCCATCTTCTCTGTCATCTCCCCTGTGTATATCTGTCTTTGTGTCCACATTTTATAAGGACACCAGCCACATTGAGTTAGGGCCCAATCTAATGATCTCAATGTGGTAACCTCTCTAAAGACCTTATCTCCAAATAAGGTCACACCTGAGGTACTGGGGTTTAGGACTCCAACATATCTTTTCTGAGGAGGACACTAATTCATAAAATATCATGCCCACTGGCTGCCACATAAGGCAGCTGGGGTGCCACATGTGTAATGTAGGGTCTTGCATACCCCCACCACACCATAGACACCCCTCCTTCCCACTCCCCAAATAGAGTTCAGACTGGGTTAGGTCAGCACACTCTTTACAACCAAGCCATGTAGTATAACACTCTTAAGTTTAACTTCTACACTAGGTTTTACTTTTCCTGGAGTCATAATTGTTGGATTTCTAAAAATCAGTAGTTTTCAGTTTTTATCAATAATTGAGCTAATTGGCTGGGCACGGTGGCTCGTGCCTGTAATCCCAGCACTTTGGGAGGCCGAGGTGGGCGAATCACAAGGTCAGGAGATCGAGACCATCCTGGCTAACACGGTGAAACCCCGTCTCCACTAAAAATACAAAAAATTAGTCAGGCTTGGTGGTAGGCGCCTGTAATCCCAGCTACTCAGGAGGCTGGGGCAGTAGAATGGCATGAACCCAGGTGGCAGAGGTTGCAGTGAGCAGAGATTGCACCACTGCACTCAAGCCTGGGCGACCGAGCGAGACTCTGTCTCAAAAATAAAATAAAATACAATAATTGAATTCTACACTCTCCGTCAATCTATCTGAATATATTCAGACACACTTACCTGACTTGCCTCAGTCTGGACAGGGTGCCCCCACACCTCATGCACGCCCTTCACAACCACTGTTTTTCCTGTGGGAGACTCTGTGTCCTGGATGCTTTTTGCTGTATTCCTTTGTTTTGGAGAAGCACATCCTTCAGTAGCATCCTAAGAAAAGGCATATGGAAGGCAAATTCTAGGGGATTCTGCATATCTAAAAATGCCTTTATTCCATCTTCTCATTTCATTGATAGTGTGTCTGGATCTAAAAATTCCAGATTGAAAACGAGTTCTCTTCTGAAGTTTGAAGGCATTGTCCCAATTGTCTTCTGGCTTCTGGTGTGATCCTGAGAAATCTGAAGTCATTCTTATTTCCAATTATTTGCATGTGGCCCTCCTGAAGCTTATGAAATAGTTTCTTTGTCACCAGTACTTAAAAATATCTCCATGATATGCCTGCATGTGGGTCTACTTCACCCTTTCAAAATGAATACTCATGTTCTTTTTGTGGGGATTTTCTTGATTTTTTTTTTTTCCTCTGAGATGAAGTCTCATTCTGTAGCCCAAGTTGGAGTGCAATGGCTCAATCTCGGCTCATTGTAACCTCCGCCTCCCGGATTCAAGCGATTCTCCTGTCTCAGCCTCCTGAGTAGCTGGGATTACAGACATGTGCCACCATACCCGGCTAATTTTTTTTGTATTCTTAGTAGAGCTGGGGTTTACCATGTTGGTCAGCCTGGTCTCGAACTTCTGACCTCGTGATCCACCCGCCTCAGCCTCCCAAAGTGCTGAGACTACAGGAGTGAGCCATTGCGCCCAGCCTCTTGAAATATTATCAATGATTTATCCTCCTGCATTTTCCCTGTCCTCTCTTTGTAAAACTCCTACTATTTTCTTAGGCTTTTCCCCTAATTTTCTCACACCTTCTCTTCTGTCTTCACTCTGATTTTTTGCCTTACTTTCTGGGAGATTTTTCTCAACTTTATATTCTAAGCTATTTAGTGTTTGTTATTTCTACTATCATATTTTTCATTTTTAAAAGTTCTTATTTGTCTGCTTATTTTTTGCTACTTTTCTTCTTGAGATGGCATCTTGAAAAGACCAGGCTGGTTGACGAGGCTGGTCTCAAACTCCTGGCTTCAGGCAATCCTCCCATCTCGGCCTCCCAAAGTGCTGGGATTACAGGTATGAGCCACCATGTCCAGCCCCCAGCCACTTTTTGCTACTTTTTAAATAGTCTCTTGTTCTCATTTCATGTATTTAGGTTTGCTTTTTCTGTCTCTATCTATCTCTCAAGTTTTATTCTCCTGGTATAATCTATTTCACTCAAGTTACCTTTTTTCTGTGTGTTCTGATCACTATCATTCGCGTTAGCGGCTTTCTTCCATTGTCTGCTAATTGATAATGGTCTGCACATGTTCATGGGTAAATGATTAAAAGCCTGCTTGGATAGTCAAGTGCATGGCAGGCTCATAGACATTGAATTTCACTGAAGGGCAGGTTTCTCAGCCTTAGCTCTGTTCACACTGTGGCATGGACGATTCTTTTTTGGGGTGGGATTGGGGATGTTCCTGTGCAATGTAGGATGCTTGGCAGCATCCACAGATATCAGCAGCACATGCATGCGTGCACACACACACATACACACACACACACACATACACACAGACACACATACACACACTACACACACACAAATGCACACATACACACACACTACACACATACATATACACACACTGCACACACACACACACATACATGCAAACACACATACACACACACACACACACAAACATACCTCTCCAGTCTGTGTCTTCAGACATCCTTAAATGTCCCTTTGTGAGCAAAGTCAGCCCCGTTAGGAAACACTGCTCTAACATGATCTGGCTGGGCCAATCATTAGAGAATCCCAGATATCAGTATCTTCATGTCTTTTCCTTAGAATGGCCCTTACCTCCTCCCTCGCTTCCTTCCCTTTTCAGTATAGATACTCTCTTTCTTTTAAAAACCAGCCAAGGCTAGTTCTCCACTCGTTCTGCTCTCATCTGAGTCAGTAATCTGAGATGCTGGATGTCCCTCCGGCACTATATGGGTTGCTCCCGGCATGCATTAGGATAGAATCTGTTCTGGTTCAGGTTCTGATCCTACGGTGATGATGCCTTGCAAAAAGGAAAGATGGAGACAAAACCTCTACGTATCTTGGCTGGGAGCAGCTAAATACTGCTGCAAACCCAAACATGGGCACTTGTACTTAAGACGGCTCAAGAAATCAGGAAGTGTGTCCCTTATTTCTCATTTTAAAATGTGAAAGCATTGACTATGTTGAGGATATCCCCCTCAGTCATAAGCATTGCCAAGGGAGAAGGGAAGGGGTGTTGATTTCCCCTCCCCTGAATTCCAGTGGAAACCCTGGCTTTCCATCCCCATAGCTTGCTGCTCAATGCCACTGAGCCATTCACACATGAA
This sequence comes from Trachypithecus francoisi, assembly GCF_009764315.1. Lineage (NCBI taxonomy): Eukaryota > Metazoa > Chordata > Mammalia > Primates > Cercopithecidae > Trachypithecus > Trachypithecus francoisi. Next base: position 88,993,728 of record NW_022681468.1, read on the forward strand.
GGAGACAAAAGCTGCATCAACTTGACACATCAAATCTAAACGAAGCCTAGAAAATATCAGTGTTCCAAATGTTTCCCTTAACACAACTACAGCCAAAAACTCATTCATCGATGTCCTGCCACTTCCCTCCTGTGGGACAAGATTCGGATGCACAGGGCCTGATGGCTTCCCTCCGTTCTGGTTTCCAACTCACCTGGCCCAGAGACCAGGATGGTGTCCCCGTTGCCCCCATTATTAATCACAATTGTAGTTAGCTCAAAAGTGAATCTGAAGAAAATTTTCATAAGGGAATGTGAACAGTGAATTTTATGGTACGTGAAACATATCTCAATAAAGCTGTAAAAAAAAGTGAATGTCAGTGGAGTGATTTAGGAATTACACTATTTGTATTCACACAAACTGGGGAGATGATTTCCAATTTCAAAGACAGTAGCCCTTAAGTATAAACTCTAAATATAACCCAGGACCCCTGAGCCATGTGCAGGTGATATGGAAGGTCCCTGGGCCGGATCCCAAGAGGCCACTCTTCAGGAAGACCCAGGTACACAGACCTCCTCACTAGCACTGGTAGGACAGTCTGAACTGAGCACTGCCCCATGATTTTGATATTTGTCACCACGTCTGAAAGGTCCTGACAAAGCCAGCCAGACTGTCCTGAAAGGAGATGTCACAGCAACTATGGTAAAGTCTGAGGGAGATAGGTCAGGGACCTCCGTGCCCATCTCACACAAGTAGTGTGTGTGTGTGTGTGTGTGTGTGTGTGTGTGTGTGTTAGAGAGAGATCATGAAGGACATTGGCACACAGCCTTCTCTCTGTCACATCTGCCATCCTAGCCAGCAGAGGCACATCTGGGAGAGGTGGAAGGGATGCCTTTGGGCATCCGGCTGGCATTTTTATGCTGCCATCAGTGGGTTCCCTGCACTCATGGCATGGATTTTTGCTGAATTCTAACTCCACCAGCAACAGAGTCTTGGGCAGTGTTATTAGTCTGCTTGGTCTGCCATAACAAATACCACGGATTGAGTGTCTTAAACAACAGAACTTTAGTTTCTCACCGTTCTGGCAGCTGGAAGTCTAAGATCATGTCAGCAGGGTTGGTTTCTGGTGAGGCCTCTCTCTCTGGCTTGCAGGCGGCTGCCTTCTTCCTGTGTCCTCACAGAGCTTTCCCTCCATGTGCTCACATGCCTGCTGTCTCTCTGCATGGCCAAATTTTCTTTTACTTAAAAAAAATTTTTTTAGAGATGGGGTCTCAGTCTTTCACCCAGGCTGGAGGGCAGTGGTGTGATTACAGGTTGCTGCAGCCGCGAACTCCTGGTCTCAAGTGATCCTCCTATCTCAGCCTCCCAAGTAGCGGGGACTACAGATGTGCACCACAATGCCCAGCTAATTTTTTAAAATTTTTTTGTAGAGTTAGGGGTCTTGCTAAGTTGCCCAGGTTGGTCTCGAACCCCTGGTCTCAAGTGATCCCCAACCTTGGCCTTCCAAAGCAGTGGGATTATGGGCAGAAGCCATCATGCCTGATCCAAATTTCCTCTTCTTATAAGGACAACAGTCAGATTGGATTACATCCCCACCTTACAGGCCTCATTTTAATTTAATCACCTCTTCAAAGACCTTGCTTCCATTTTTGAGGTACTGGGGGTTGGTACTTCCACATATGAATTTGGGAGAAACATATATCAGCCCTTAACAGTCAGGCTGTTCATTTCCTCCAGTAGTGGCAGTCTTTCTTTTCTTCCTTCCTTCCTTTTTTTTTTTTTTTTTTTTTTTTGAGATAGAATCTCTCTCTGTCACCAGGCTGGAGTGCAGTGGTGCAATCTCAACTCACTGCAACCTCTGCCTCCTAGGTTCAAGTGATTCTCCTGCCTCAGCCTCCTGAGTAGCTGGGACTAACAGGTGCTCACCACCATGCCCAGCTAATTTTTGTATTTTTAGTAGAGACAGGGGTTTCACCATGTTGGCCAGGATGGCCTTGATCTCTTGACCTCATGATCCGCCCGCCTCGGCCTCCCAAAGTGCTGGGATTACAGGCGTGAGCCACCGCGCTCAGCCAGTGACAGCTTTTCAAAGGGTATAGTTATCCCTCAGAGGATTGATTCCAGGGCCTCTCATGAATACCAAAACGAGTACTTGATATAAAATGGTGTAGTATTTGCATATAACCTATGTCCATCTTTCCATATACTTTAAATCATCTCTAGATTATTTTGAATACCTACTACAATGTAAATGCTATGTAAATAGTTGTTAGACTGGACTGTTTAGGGAATAATGACCCCCCAAAAAAGTCTGGACGTGTTCAATACAGATTCAACTATCATAGCCTAATTAAATTTTTGATCCATAATTGGTTGACCCCACAGATGTGGAACCTTGTATTCAGAGGGCTCACTGTAATTAGAAGCATGCCCCCTGTCCCTATCCTGGGGGACTGGGAAGAGATGGAGACCATGGAAGTGTTGAGTTAGGCCCTGCAGAGCTGGGCATAATTCCCAGGTATGCCCAGGAAGGCCAGAGCTGAGTTTAAAAGTTGGCAATAGAAAGAGCCAAGGGGGGCCTGGTGTGGTGGCTCACACCTGCAATCCCAGCACTTTGGGAGGCCGAGGCAGGAGGATCACCCGAGGTCAGGAGTTCGAGACCAGCCTGGCCAATACGGTGAAACCCCATCTCTACTAAAAATACAAAAATTAGCCGGGCATGGTGGCAGGTACCTGTAATCCCAGCTACTTGGGAGGCTGAGGCATGAGAATCACTTGAACTCGGGAGGCAGAGGTTGCAGTGAGCCAAAATCGCAGCACCGCACTCTGTCGTGGGTGACAGAGTGAGACCCCATCACATACACACATACACACACACACACACACACACACACACACACACAAGAGCCAAGGGGATTGGAAAATGGGGGTGGAGGTAGGGGGAGGATTAGGAATTGAGTTTTTGTTTCTCAGAGGAAAAGAGAGGAGGTGTTAAGATGTGAGTATGAAAACTCTACACACCCGTTCTGTATACACAAAGGTCTGGTGGCTGTGGCTTTCTGGTGAAACCAATAAAGGAGACTCAGTTCCCCAATAAGGTGGAGGTGACAGAGCAGCCCAGGCTCCGAGGAAGGGAAGAGCTCAGGAGGAAGTCAGCCCAGGAAGGTGAGCCTCGTGGGGAGTCCAGGATGCACGGGGTGGGGCTCTGGACTTCCCAAGTGGAGTCTCACACAAGTCTGAAGGGTAGCCTCAGCTGACATCTGCCTAGGACAGCTTGCCCAGTTCATCAACCTCCTGTTTGCAGGCACCTCCCTACACTCTGGCCCTGGGGACCATTGAGTCTGACACAAATAAAGCTGCAGACAAACAGGCTTAAAACTCACCCGACAAACCTGTTTTCAGATCAGAGCAGATATGGGCCCCAGAAGAGCCTTGCAAACTACCTCCAGCTAGGTAAGTTAGGGCAGTGTCTTAGTCTAGGCTGCTGTAACAAAGTACCATAGACCGGGTGGCTCAGAAGCAACAGACATTGGTTTCTCAGTTCTGGAGGCTGGCAGTCTGAGACCAGGATACCAGCATGGCTAGGTCCTCTTCCAGAGTACAAACAACTAGCCACCTTCTCACTGTATCCTCACATGGCAGAGAGAGGGTTAGCAGGCTCCTTGGAGTCCCTTTCACAATGGTACTAATCCCATTCTAGAGGGGTCTGCCCCTATAACCTAATCACCTCCCAAAGGCCCCACTTTTTTTTTTTTTTTTTTTTTTGAGACAGGGTCTTACTCTGTCACCCAGGCTGGAGTGTAATGGTGCCATCATTGCTCACTGCAGCCTCCAACTCCTGGGCTCAAGGGATCCTTCTGACTCAGCCTTCTGAGTAGCTGGGACCACAAGCACAGAGGCCCCACTTAATATCATCATTATGTGAGTTGGGATTTCAATATATGAATTTGAAGAGGAAATGAGCATTCAGTTCATTGCAGGCAGGAAGGCATTTGTTTAATGAAAAATTAACTTTCATGTTTTTATTGTTTCCCCTTGATAATAATGATAGCTAACATTCCCAGAGTGCTTACTATACGCTAGGGACATGTCAAACACTCAACAGGCATTGCCTCATTTAATTGTCACAATAGCAGCAACCATCTCAGATCCCATTTCATAGATGAGACAATTGAAGCTTGCATGGACCACAGAATTTTCTCACAGGTACTAAAGGATTGCACTGGACTCAAAGTTGAATGTTGAATGCCTGACTTCAGAAACTGTGGTTTTAACCACGGTATGGTATGCCACCTCTTTATAATAAGAGTAAATGTGTGCCATAGAGACAAGTTAAACAATGCAAATGAACAGACATAAGGCAATGAAAGTCACCTAGGACTAGATATTATGAACTTGACAACCCTCTGGATGTCTGTGGGGTGATGCTGTGGGGTTTTTGTTCCTCGCTTTGTTTTCTAGAGATTTGTGTTTTCATTTAAAATTTTTTTTATTTCTTTTTTTCTTTTTGAGGCAGGGTCTCACTCTGTCACTCAGGCCAGAGTGCAGTGGCTTGATCACAGCTCACTGTAGCCTCAATATCCTGGACTCAAACAATCCTCCCACCTCAACCTCCCAAATAGCTGGGACTACAGGTGCACACCAACATGCCTGACTAATTTTTGTAATTTTTTTTTTTTTTTTTTGTAGAGATAGGGTCTCATTATATTGCCCAGCCTGGTCTCAAACTCCTGCCTAGGCCTCTCAAAGTACTGGGATTACAGGTGTAATCCACCTAGAATTTTTCTTTTTTTGAGACGGAGTCTCGTTTTGTCACCTGGCTAGAATGCAGTGGCGTGATCTTGGCTCACTGCAACCTCCACCTCCTGGGTTCACGTCATTCTCCTACCTCAGCCTCCCAAGTAGCTGGGATTACAGGTGTGGGCGACCACACCCAGCTAATTTTTGTGTTTGTAATAGAGATGGGGTTTCACTATGTTGGCCAGGATGGTCTCGATCTCCTGACCTTGTCATCTGCCCACCTTGGCCTCTCGAAGTGCTGGGATTATAGGCGTGAGCCCTCACCTATAGTGATTTTTAAAACAGTATTTCTTGTTCCTAAACATCTTTCCATGTCAATAACTATATTTTTACAAGATTATTTTAAATAAGCATACTTGATTCCATTTAATAACAAGCTTAGTGAACTCAACCTAATCTCCCACTCTTGGATATTTTTAGTTTTTCCACCATTTCTCACCATTAGGAACAATCTCATAGCTAAATCTTTTTACATGTCCTAATTGCTTCCGTGGTAAACTCCTAAATGTGGGAGATCAGAATCAAACAATATGAAAATTTTAAAAATTACTACTATACAATGCTGCAAACATCCCAAGTTTACATCCCCACGAGACTGCCTGAGAGTAAGTACACTCCTTTCCCCACATGTACAGCTAAGTTCACTATCAGCCTTTTAGGTTTGACTTTTTCCAAGCCTGTAGGTGACAAAGACTATCTTGTAGGTTTTTGAATTTCCATTTACTTGACTGTCTGTAAAGCTAACAGTTTTTTTTCTATATGTATTTCTTCAGTGAATTTTTGCATCATTTGGTAATTTTTGCATTTTTGCATCATTTGGTAAATTTTACATTTGGACATTTTTGCATCATTTGGTAATTTTTCTATAAAGTGCTTTTTTATTGATATCTGTATACCTTTTAAATATCAAGGATATCAACGTATCAAAGATGGCAAACATTTTTACCCAATTTGTCATAAGCCCATTAAACTTTTAGTAATCGTTTTTGCTGTACCAAATGAAATACATTTCCTATTTTCTTCTTTCTACTACTCTTCCATAAATTCCTGAAGTTGGAATATCTTTGGAACTATGAGCTGTCACACTCATAGCCATGTTTCTTCCAAGGGCTTCACTTCTCACAGTGACTTGACAACAAGTAGAAGTCAGGAAGTTTCTGTTCCATGAAATGGAAATTCCACACTGGCAATAACCAATGGATTTTCCTCAGTTGTTAGAGAACCCACAACTTAAGGAACCAAATGCAGGCTACTAGATACTGCACAGCAGGGATGGTAAATCAGTATCACCTTGCCTGACAATATTGATTGACTGGTCCTGGCTGTCTTGGATACTGACAGCCATCTGGGCCTCTGCAATGAACTGAAAAAGTCTGCTGGGGGGTCTGTGGGGAGGAGGTGCCAGGCACACAGTCCATGGGCAAATTGTCTGTATTAGTCCGTTCTTACACTGCTATAAAGAACTATCTTTGACTGGGTAATTTATGAAAAAAAGTTTAATTGACTCACGATTCTACAGGCTTAACAGGAAGCATGACCGGGAGGCCCCAGGAAACTTACAATCATGGCGGAAGGGGAAGCAAGCATCTTCTTCATATGGCAGCAGGAGAGAGAGAGTGAGGGGAATGTTTAAAACCTCACACACACATGAGATCATCAGATCTCATGACAACTCACTCACTATCATGAAAAGAGCATGCGGGAAATCCACCCCCATGATCCAATCACCTCCTACCAGATCCCTTCCCCAACATTGGGAATGGCAATTCAACAAGAGATTTGGGTGGGGACACAGAGCCAAACCATATCACTGTCACACAGAAAGGTGTAGGGTGTGTCCAGACACTATGAGGAGATAAGGAGTGTTCCTAAAAATTGTGCTGTGACAATAGGCATGTTCTGGGATTGTTTTGGACAGAAAGAATGTATGGTCACCCCAAGCATAGGGAACAACACAGTAGCAGTGGAAAACCAAAGTCCAGAAGGCTTACAGGAGTCAGTCAGGGTCACACAGCTGCTGAATGTAGAGCTGGCTTTGGACTCAGCTCATCTCCCAATGTGCCAACCTGCTGTGCAGCCTCAGGCAGGTCCCCTCATGTCTCTGGGTCTTATATTCCTCTCTATAAAATGAGCAGTTGTAGCTTAAGAAATTCGAACGACTTTGATAATACAGTTCTCTGCTCTCCACCCACCGGACTTTTGACACATTTTGTGAAAGCCAGCCACTCAGTGGGCACCTGCTACTTTTCTTCTCTCCCTGCCCTTGCTAGGGCTCCAAGGGAGGTCGGGCACAGGAATGAGGTGACACAGCTTTGGCATCTGGGAGGCACGTCTGCTTGTGCAGGTTTCGTCACAGTTTTCTTGTGGCCACAGTAGTGGAGTCCTTGGTGGACGTGACCCCTGGCACACTTCAGTACACAAATCATATCACTCCTTTTTTTTTTTTTTTGAGACGGAGTCTTGCTCTGTTGCCCAGGCTGGAGTGCAGTGGCACAATCTCGGCTCACTGCAAGCTCCACCTCCCGGGTTCACACCATTCTCCTGCCTCAGCCTCCCAAGTAGCTGGGACTACAGGAGCCCGCCACCGTGCCTGGCTAATTTTATGTATGTTTAGTAGAGACGGGGTTTCACTGTGTTAAGCCAGGATGGTCTCGATCTCCTGACCTTGTGATTCGCCTGCCTCGGCCTTCCAAAGTGCTGGCATTACAAGTGTGAGCTACCGTGCTTGGTCAAGTCATGTTCTTAACACTTCTCATCTGGCCTCAGGAAACTCAGACCAGAGAAACTGTAACTCAGCCAGTCAAGCCAGGGCCTGGGGAGAAAACTTGGGGATGTTTCTGGGGAAAATATTGACAAGGTCAGCAGGCTTCCTGGGTAGGGCTGAGTCAGCAGAGAAAGCAAAAATGAGCCCTGCTCTGAAACTTTCACAAGATTGGGGCTATGGAGCCATAGCCTGGTTTTTTATCCTGTCTCTTGTACTTACTAGCTATAACATCTTGAACAAGTAACTTAAATCTTTGTGCCTAGGCATATAAATTAGGAATTTATTCAGCTGCTACTGACAGACATCTTAAGAGCATCTTAAGCATGGGGACATTTATGTCTCCTTTACACACCTTCCAGCATTCTGCTCTGCCATCCTTACTTAGCACATGGATTCCACCTCATGGCCCAAGATGAATGCATGTGCTCTGGCCATCACATCTTTATTCCAAGCAGCAGAGCAGCAGGCAGAATAAAAAAAGGCACTCACATTTCAGAACTTTTCCAGATGTCCCCCTTTTAAGGACTTTTTCAGCAGTCCCCCTCACATTTTCTTCTTTTACCTCATTGTCCAGAACTTATTCACATGGGTACACCCCACTGCAAGGAAAGTTGATATGTGGCCTTGGCTTGGCGTGCTGATGTCCCCAATAATGTTGGGGTTCTGTTTCTAAAGGAAAAGATGAGAATTGATATTAGGTGGCAAACTTGCAATTTCTCCCCTAGTCAGTTTTTCCAACTGTATGTTGAGGATTCTAATAGTTCCTACCTCACAGGGGTGTTGTATTCGGTAAGGACTCAATAAACATTAGTTAAATTATTGTACATCAGGAGAAAGTGGAATGCAAAAGACAAATAATGTTGGCATTACTATGAACATCGTTTGGACATCACAGACTCCGGGATCCCTAGAACACACTTTGAGAACTGCTGCCTTGACAATCACTTAATTCTTGGGCAGTCTGGCTGGCCAAGTCCTCGTATGACCTTGAAAGGACACAGCCATACTTTTGCCTTTACAAAGTTTGTATAATTTTTGCTCACACGTATGACCTTGTTTTTTGGGAAGATCTTGCACCATCTGTAATGACCTTTTCTGTCTATGTCTTTGATTTTCCATCTTCCTTCTGGCAATTGTAAGGCTATGAGGCCTTATTAGCCTTATACAGCCAATCAAAGGTGACCTTATAACTTTGTCCACCACTGTGCCCCAGCGCCCAGCACATGGAAGGAGTGCCACAGACATAAGCTTGACAGTGCCGAACTCTACCCAAACCTTGTGTTGCTGGAGAACAGTGGAGTTTAAGAAATTCCTCCACCCTTTGTGTTCTGGAAAACACTTAACTACAAAGAACGCTCCTTCTCTATACGACTTAGGTAAGACCCACAAATGCCGCCCTGGTTTACCTATTACAAGGCCAGCCTCAGACCCTCCAAATTCCCTTTCTTTGTCTCATAAATAATTAGTGGAACTGCTTGACCCCAGCGATCAATTGGAACAATACGCTTGCTAACCAAACTTTGATGAGGCTTCTCTCTTCCCCTAGCCCACTGAATAAACCTTGACTCCACGACAACCTGAGCCAGCATAAGCTCTTCCTGAGACTCGGCTGGCCCTCTGACCTACTACCGGATCCCACCGCCCTTTCATCCCGCTTCCCCATACTGTGCTCTTTCTAGCTTTGTTACTTCGCTGTGGAAGGAGAACTCTTTCTGTCTAACTCTTGAGATGTTACAGAGCTTACGGTCAGAAGTTCTCCCCATTGCAACAGTCCCTCCCCACACCTTGCAATAATCTTTTGGAATAAACTTTATCCTTACTAAGTCTGGATTTGTTTTTTATTGGACGCACTGAATGAAACAACCATAACTGATCAGAGAGCAGCAATACTAATCCAGCTTTGCAAATTCTGTTGTGACTTTTCTTGCCATTAGTCACACTTTGAAATTCTGATTCCTGGATTTGCCAAACCCACCAGGCCATGGCCAGGCGCCTGGGGTCCAAAGTACAGCTGGTGGCTGAAAGCCAGGCCTCTGGAATAGACACACTAGGATTTGGATTTTGGTGCTCTCAACTCAGGATTTTAATCCTTTGTCGGGATGCATTTATTTTCCCCAGATAATATGCTTTTTAATTTTGGTTTTCCTTCCTGTATCCTGGGTCAGGTCATCAGAACAGCTCTCCTAATGAGCCCATATTGAATGAGCACCTCTAGACACCACCACTCAGCTGGACCCTGGAAGTTGTATGGGGGCAGGAGGACTCCGACAATAAATTACAAGCAAATGAACTGGGAAGTACTATGAAGAAACCCTGTTCTCACAGAGCACTAAGGGAGAACCTATGTATACCCGGCAGACAGGGAGAATTCACTGGGAAGACAACTTACTTTGAGGCCTGAGGCTCAGACAGTCCAGTAATGCGAGCAGCTTGAGAGAAGGAGCCTTGAAGCCTGTATTAGTCAGGTTCTCCAGAGAGACAGAACCGATAGGAGATATCTATCTATCTACAGATACAGAGTCAGGTCCTCCAGAGAGACAGAACCAATGGGAGATACCTATGTATCTACAGAAAGGTAGGTCCTCCAGAGAGATGGAACTGATAGGAGATATCTGTCTGTCTGTCTATCTATCTATCTATTTATCTATCTATCTATCATCTATCTATCGATAGGAGGTATCTATTATCTATCCATCTATCTATAGATGTATATATCTATATCTACCTATAGAGAGAGACAGAGAGAGAGTGAGTGAGAGAGGAGATTAGAATTGGCACATGCAATTATGGAGACTAGAAGTCCAGGGTCAGGTGGGTCTACAAGCTGGAGACCCCGGGATGCAGATAATATGGCTCAGTGCAGGTCCAAAAACATCAGAGCCAGGGAAGCTGATGATGTTACTCTCATTCCAAGGCCAGAGTCCTGAGAACTTGGGGGTTAGGGGAGGGTGTGTAAGTCCTGGAGTCCAGACCATTTTGGGCTTTGTCCACCCAGATTAACAATTCGACTTTTAGTCTAAGTGGGTGTATTAGTCTGTTTTCACGCTGCAGATAAACACATACCCAAGACTGGGCAAAAGAAAGAGGTTTAATGGACTCACAGTTCCACGTGGCTGGGGAGGCCTCACAATCATGGCGGAAGGTGAAAGGTGTGTCTCACATGGCAGCAGTTGGAAGAAGAGAGCTTGTGCAGGCCCTTTATAAAACCATCAGATCTAGTGAGACTCATCTGCTATCTGGAGAATAGCACAGAAAACACCCGCTCCCACTATTCAATCACCTCCCACCGGGTCCCTCCCACAACAGGTGGGAACTGTGGGAGCCACAATTCAAGATGAGTTTTGGGTGGGGACACAGCCAAATTCTATCAGCAGGAAGAGGCTTGTGAGATCTTGTTTTAATGTTTGCTTTGTTGTTTAATCTGATTGCAAGTGAGGGTTAAAAACATTTTCAACCTGTTGACCATTTGCATTGTTTGCTGAATTATCTGCTCCTATTCTCTCTGAGGGAGAGTAAGTCTCCCTCAGACCTACTGAGGTCATGGCATTTTTCCTATTCATATGAAGTCTCTCTCAGTGACGGATTTCAATCCTTTGTTGTGTTGAGTTTATTTTCCCCAGGTTATCTGCTTTTTAATTTTGGTTTCCCTTTTTAAGTAGAAGCTCCAAACTTTGTGCCTTAGTGTGTGAGGATTTTTTTTTTTTTTTTTTTGACGGAGTCTTGCTCTGTTGCCCAGGCTGGAGTGCAATGGCACAATCTTGGCTCACTGCAACCTCTGCCTCCGGGTTCAAGCAGTTCTCTGTTTCAGCCTCCCAAGTAGCTGGGATTACAGGCGCCCGCCACCACGCCCGGCTAATTTTTTTTTTTTTTTTTGTATTTTTAGTAGAGACGGGGGTTTCACCATCTTGGCCAGGCTGGTCTCGAACTCCTGACCTCGTGATCTACCAGCCTTGGCCTCCCAGAGTGCTGGGAATTACAGGTGTGAGCCACCGCACCCGGCCAGTGTGTGAGAATTCTTCCATCACTTTTTATCTTAAGAAATCCTCAGCCACCTGACATTTGATAAACATGACTTAAGTTTTCTTGGTCCCTATTGTCCGGATCCATGTTTTACACTCGTGGATTTCTGTTTTCTTCTCGGGGTGGCGCAATGCCTCCCCTGGTGTGGCCCTCAAAGGCTCAGGAGCGCAGAGCCCGCCGCAGAAAGACCCCTCGCCTATCTGCGCCCAACCCTTCCCCGCAGGAGGGCTCAGGGGACCCCACGCTACTGGAATCCGTCCCGAGTCACAGCTACAGATCATTACCCACAAGTGGGGTCAAAGGCCTCTTTACGGGCGAGAAAGCTGCGGCTCAGCAGAAAGCCAAACACTTTGGGAGGGAGGAGCTGAGGTGCTTTAATACCCCGAACCGACGCGGAAACAAGAAAGGGCCCGCGGGGGTAGACCAGGTAAGCAGCTGGACCGGGCGAGGCCACTTCCGGGTGTGGAACCCTGCCCCCACCCCGAGCCCCGCCCTAAGCCCCGCCCCGGACCCTGTGGTACCGGGATGAGCTCTCAGTGCAGCCAGTCTCGCTCCAGTGCCCGCCCACCGCTGACTTCATTGGCTGCCTCCCCAACCCGCCCCTGCTGATGTTCGTAGCCAATCCCAAGGCGCGGGGGCGGCGCGGCGGCGGCGGCGGCGGGTCGTGGGTTGTGGGTCGCCGGTCTCCTGTCGCCGGTTGGTGGTTGCGGCGGAACCTGGGCGCTGAGGTATTGGGGCCTGGACGAGGGGGCCGCGGTCTGGCTGGGGAGCTGCGCGGGCTCGTGGCGGTACGGCGGCCTGGCCTCGCTCGTGGGTTTGCGGGCGGGCCCCCCCTCCCCGGACTCCTAGAGGGACCCTCCAGCTGGAGGGGCGGTGACCGCGACTCTCGAGGGCTGGCCCCAGGTGGCTAGGGTTGGGGTCAGAGGTCCTGCCTTATGGAATGTTAAGGCCCCGCCCGTGGAGCCCTGGGGCCGGGCCGCTCCCCATTTTCCTGTGAGCTCTTGTTGAGGCGCTCCATCCTTTCGCAGAAGGGACTCGGAGGGAAGCGGGCCTGAGAGTGGCTGCAGTCCCTGAGCTCGGACGCGAAGACTAGCCCCTCCCCCGGGCTGCCACCGAGGTCCTGCAGGTGACCCTCAACCCCTCGAGGACCTCCGGCAGCCTCCCTCCCCTGGGCAGGCTCAGGAGTGCGCGGAGCGGGGTGTGGGCCTGTGGCCATCGAGGGCGTGGGCGGGGAGTAGAGATCGAGCTGGAGCCACGGGCTGTCCCCGTATGGCCTGCTCCCCTGTGGCTCCTAAGCCAATTTTTTCTGAAGTTGTCAGTCCACGTGTTTGAGATTTCGTTTCTGGAATCTCACCCGAACAATTTGGAGAGAGGAACAGGGATATTGTGGCTTTGGCTGTTGACTCAAGGTGAAAATAAAAACCAGTCATGGGGATGTAATGAATGCAGTGACCCGTGAGCAAACTGGACGATTTTCTCCGGCTGACAGGCATTTCTTTTCCCCCTAGCTTGCCCCACATACTATGAGTTAAACTCTTGTCAAAATAAGAGCAGTTTAGTCGCATAGTTCTAAGCAAGAGTCCTTAGCGTTGACCTTCTTATTGAAGATACTTTGCAATGTGTAAAGCATTGAATACAAAATTATTGTGCAAAGGTTCTGAGTTGAAGATTCTCAGTGCATGGAGGCTGGCAGCAGCCTTTTCTTTCCATTGCAAGGATCTCAACTTACTACTCTGAGACCAAAAGTAGTTGTTTCTTTACCTATGTGGGTTTGGGGGAGACAGCTATGGATGAGGAATAGGGGCAGAAAAACGTATGCAATTAGAAAACACAAAGGGTTTTTATTCTGCCTATCTTCTTCCATCTCAGCCAGCATAAGCACATTCTTTTTTCTACTGATGGTATTTGTTATTTGCAGTGATTCAGGAAAGGGATACTCTAACAAGACACTTCTCTTTAAACAAGGCGGTGGAGGGATGATTATGTCTTCTGTGGAATTAACCCTCGGGCTTGGTTTTCAGTGAAGAAAATGAGGCACAAGGAATTGTTAACCAAGACCTTCCGAGGCCCAGCTGTTGTCTGTAGGAGTCCGAGCAGCCACGTATACACGTTTAAGAATGGCAGTGGGGACTCGGGGGACTCCTCTGAAGAAGAGTCTCACCGTGTGGTTTTGCGGCCCCGGGGCAAGGAGCGCCAGAAGAGCGGTGTCCACCAGCCTCACCAGGCGGGAGCAGGTGACGTGGTGCTGCTGCAGCGGGAGCTGGCCCAGGAGGACAGCCTCAACAAGCTGGCTCTGCAGTACGGCTGCAAAGTAAGACTCCCCTCAGGGGCTGTGCCCCACTTCGTTTCAAGGAACACGGGGAACTCACTGCAGGGTGGGGGCTCTTGCTGCCCTTCTTAACCCTGCCAGGCCATCAGGAGAGGCCTGCTGTAGCAGCCAAGGACTCCCCTATTTAGCCAGAATTGGAAGGCAGAAGGGGAGTACGTTTAGTTCCTAACCCTGGTCCCCAAAGAGTGAGGGTTAGTACATTTCCTTCTCTGCAGGGGACTTCTCCTTTTTCTGTTTTCTCCACACTGAAATTCTGAAACCTTTTTTCTTCTTTCGAGCACATTTTATTTTAGACCTAATGGGGCTGGAAATACCAGGCAGAATTTATCCCAGATTTCTATAGTATGCTTGCTTTTCTTGCTGCTTTTATTTTTCTGAGCCTTTCTTGGTGGTAGCTTACTTGACTGGTAAAGTTTTACATTATTTCTTTTAGAACTGCATGATCTTTTGTATGCTGTGTATCTATGTAACCCTGTTTTTCTCTTTAATTATGTTTTTAGCATTCAGAGTGATTAACAATGGCAAAGTAAGTAGGAAAGTATTTCTAGAATTGCTGCATTTTCTCCTAGATTGTAACTATTTCACTTTGCTAACACTGCTACAAATTTCTATGGCCTTCTCTAAGGGTATATAAGCTACTTAATTTTAAAAATCTCTTTCTCATACAAGTGTCTTATCTAACAAGGTCCAAATGTCTAAAACATGTTGTGTGGGGTGTTGCAGTCTTTCCCAGGGAAATAAACAGGTTGGTCTCCGGGGACACATAGTGATCTTTAAATTTTACTAACATTTATATTTGACTCCGATAAACAGCTTCTGCAGGCATACTGCGTGGCTTACAGAACATGGGCTGAAAAATGAAGCCTATCCTACAAAGACTGGAATAGATGGAGTAGGCTTCTTGGTATGGTGATGTCTAAATCTGTAAAGAATATATAAAGCCTTTGATAAGTGATCAGTTTTCCTATTCGAAGTAAGTAAATTTGCTCTTAGTTTGTTAAAGGCAGAGACAGAAACATCTCAAGGGTCTCATGCATTAGATTCAGGACATAGTAAATTAAAAATGTCCCCTACTTCGATTCAGTTACAATAACAGCAGTTGCTGAATAATTAAAATAATGGAAATGATCGATTTGAATATCTGTTGGCTGTATTCACTTTCTAGTTGAAGTGGACTTATGTGTTAAAAGTTTAGAGTTCATCTCTGATGCATTTGGAAAGTTTTCAAACATTAATTTGAGGGAGGGGTTAGTTACCCTTTGACTTAAATTTCCGCCTGCTTGTTAAATCTTAGTGTTTGCTTATGAGAGGAGTTTGTCATGAACTTTGTTATTTGATAAAACTCACAGCATTAGTCCTTTTTCCTGACAGTTAAGTACAGTAAGTCACTTTTATTTAATAAGTTTATATGCCCCACAGTGTTTCTGGGAAAGAAAATGCTGAGGGCGTATCTCTCAACTTTATTACAGGTAAACTGGACTCTGAGTGTGTCTGCAGAGCTGGCTGAGGCTGTGTGTTTGGTGAATGTTAACATCTCGCAGCTACTTAGTTCTGGCATGAGGGGGAAGGCAGGCAGATGGGGGCACTATTGCCTCAAAAGTTAAAGGTGGAAAAGGCTGCAACATTCATTTTAGTGCCATGGTTGTTTCACCTAAAGGATTTTTTTGCAGTTACACTTTAAAGTTTAAGAAAGATCTGTTTTTCAAAACTGATCTTAAATTGTTCAAACCTATAAGTCTTTAGGAATATCTGATTACTAAACTATATATTGAGGCTGAGTGAAAGCCAAAAAGAAACTTTCAGCCTAAACTAACGTTGTGTATAGCTGCAGTTTTCCAGTCTTCGTCAGATTAAGTGAAGAGGGCTTGAATCATCACCCTGAAAGATTAAGAGCCACTTTTTGGAATGTTATTTTTAAGGGGCTTCACATATTTTATGATGTTTGTCTTCATGCTTTCCTAGGTTGCAGATATCAAGAAAGTCAACAACTTCATCAGAGAACAAGACTTATATGCTTTGAAATCTATTAAGATTCCAGTGAAAAACCATGGGATCCTAACAGAGACCCACAAAGAACTAAAACCCCTTCTGAGCCCATCTTCGGACACCACAGTGACTGTGGAACTGCCAGATGCAGACAGAGCAGCCGCAGGTACCGATGCCCAGGCCAACCAACTGATGGATTTCTTTAAGGGGATTGACCAGAATATTGAGCGTGCAGTGCAGTCAGAAATCTTTTTACATGAAAGTTACTGCATAGACACCTCGCATCAGCCACTGCTCCCGGCTCCTCCGAAGATGCCAATGAATGGTGCAGATTGTGGCATTCAGTGGTGGAATGCTGTTTTCATCATGCTTCTAATTGGTATTGTCTTGCCCATCTTTTATTTGGTTTATTTTAAAATACAAGCTAGTGGTGAGACCCCTAATAGCTTGAACACAACTGTCATCCCCAATGGCTCGATGGCAATGGGTACAGTTCCAGGGCAAGCCCCTAAACTAGCAGTTGCAGTGCCAACCATCACTTCTGCAGACAGCCAGTTCAGTCAGACCACCCAGGCAGGGAGCTAAGCTTTGTTTTTACAGAATCAGGCCAGCTTTAGCAGTTGGCTGTTGATGTACCTCAGCTGTCATTGGCAATGTCATAGGGGTGCTGCATTTTGCTTCCTGGGAAGGATGGACACTTTTCAGAAGTCATTGCAGTATTCTCTTTTTTTTTTTTTTTTGAGACGGAGTCTCGCTCTGTCACCCAGGCTGGAGTGCAGTGGCGCGATCTAGGCTCACTGCAAGCTCCGCCTCCCGGGTTTACGCCATTCTCCTGCCTCAGCCTCCCGAGTAGCTGGGACTACAGGCGCCCGCCATCTCACCCAGCTAATTTTTTGTATTTTTTAGTAGAGACGGGGTTTCACCATGTTGGCCAGGATGGTCTCGATCTCCTGACCTCGTGATCCACCCGTCTCGGCCTCCCAAAGTGCTGGGATTACAGGCTTGAGCCACCGCGCCCGGCCCATTGCAGTATTCTCAATTGCACTGGCCCTGGGAATGGCCTTGCCCAGTCTAAGCCGGCAGGATCTAAGATAGCAGCGACCTCAGCCTCTATCCAGAGAGGTGCAGCAAGAGAGCCATTTCCATGTGACATTTAGTGGACTGGCCATGTGTTCATAGCAGCACTGTGTGGGACCCCAAGTTGGACATGCTCGGAGGGAGAGAAATGGTCTCTGTCAAGGGACCTGCAGTGTGAGCGCCAATGGGATCTGCACGGATTGCGGGGCTGTCGCTGTATCCTCACTTGCTGTGGAGTGGGGATTGGCTCTGAGAAGAAGTGTTCTCTGTCTCCCTGGCAAAGGTGCTGTGAAATAGTCTTGGCATGCCACCCTGTTTTAGAGAGTGACAATTACAGTCGTAACACGCCTACTTCATATTGGCCCCCTCAGCCTTTTTGAAGCAATGCCATTTCTAGAGTTGAAAAAGCCCCGGACTCAAACTGCTGCACCGTTGAATAAAGGGCAGTCCTGCTCCTGTCCTTTTAGAGCTGCTTAGTGTGACACATAGGCATCTCCCAGGCCAAGCACACACAGGCTGTGCCCAGTTCCGCAGGAGCTGTCCCACAGTGTGGCTCCCTGGATTCTCCCAGTTGGCCTTCTCAGAAGGAGCTCTTGCTGGCCAGTGTTTGGAGGGGAGGATGAGTGCCTGTCACTGAGGCCCCACCATGGGTGGCGTCTGAAGCTGGGCAGTCGCCAGGCCTGCGCTGAGAGCCGCAGCCCCTGTGCACACCTAACATGGCATGCCACCTGCTGCTTCCCTGGCTGGGTTCTTCGGAGCTCCAGAGCGAGAAGGCCACTTAGTCCTTTTTCCCTGGGCGATGCCCCTAGAATAACACAATATACAATGTAACTCACAATATTACAGGACCAAAGGCTTGATGGAGGGGCTAGAGGCGACCCTTGTGAAAGGCGATCGGAACACCTGAGGGAGGAAGGGCTTGCAGTTTTCCCAGCCCTTCTTGCTGCCAAGGCAGCAGTGGTGCTGTGGATGGGCTGGGGACTGCTGGGCAGAGCCTGCTACTGCTTGGGAGTTGGTGCTACCCTGTGGCATGGAGGGGTAGGAGGGACTGAGGTGGCTGTTGGCCCAGCCTCCAAGAGTGCTGGACAGGAGGCAGACACTGCCCAGATGCCGGGTGGAGGGACAGTGATGGCCTTGGACGCATGAGGCCTGGAGAGAAGTTCCAAAGGTCTCACCATGTAAGAGTGATTTCCGATTCCTCTCCTTTCAGTTGTGTGAAAAAAAATTGACCTGGGTTCCATTAGCAAATTTAAATCGTCTTCAGTCTTAAATTAGAGACCAGAATGATCTTCAGGATAAAAAGAACTTCTGAATCTTTGCAATAGGAAATATTTTGATCATGCAAGTGCTTTTCCAGCCAAATGTCTGTTCTCCATGTCACTGAGGGCCACAGATTCCTCTAACATCTGTCACCGTCACTTCACCAGGCAGGCCTTGGAGTTCCATGGCAAAATCGCTTTTGTCAGACAAAGAATGTATCCTTTACTTTTCTCAAATTGAATAAAAATCATTTCTTCTGTGAAGGAAAATTGATTCCTCCTTTTTATTTTATTTGTTTATTTAATTTTTTTTGGAGACAGTCTCACTCTTTGTCTCAGCCTCCCGAGTAGCTGGGATTACAGGCACACATCACCACGCCTGGTTAATTTTTGCATGTTTAATAGAGATGGGGTTTAGCCATGTTGGCCAGGCTGATCTCAAACTCTTGACCTGCCCACCTCGGCCTCCTGAAGTGCCAGGATTACAGACATGAGCCACTGCACCTGCCCCAACCTTTTAAAATTTGGGGATAATTTAGCATTAAAAGATGTGGGACGCTGCTGGAGAAGATGGAGGTGTCTATCAGGAGTGAGGCCTGTGCCTGTCCCCTGCACCTGGTCACCAACTCGGGGCTTGTACTGTGCTGAAGGTTACTCGGACAGGTGCAGGACAAAGTGGTAACCAGTGCTCTAGGGATGATTGATCGCTGATTGAGCTATATACAGGCTTTAACATTGCTTTATTAGGTATACATAAGAAATACACAATACTCACTTCCTATTCCATATATTACTACATTTTCAGTGTCTTTGGGGAGTGAATGTTTTAGAGAAATAGTTAGGTTTGCTATCTAGTCTCCAGTCTTTTTGGTTGGACTATAGTGCTGAATGTTGAAGCCCAAGGAATCTCCTTTGTCAAGAAAATGATGCTTTAATTTTACTCTGGAGAGACAAAGCTGCAGGGACTAAGCAGACGCCCCAGGGTCACTCAGAACTTCCACTGCCCAGCAGAGGTGAGGAAGGTGTGGCCCAGCCTAGGTGCATGTTGGGGGAACAGTCAAGGCTTTGCCAGGCAAGGTCTTCTGCACTGCAGTGGGTGGAGTGTGGAGGGGAGGGGTGACAGGGGACATGCCTGAAGTCACGGAATTAAGAGCCACTTGGGGTAGGGCGTGGTGGCTCACGCCTGTAATCCCAGCACTTTGAGAGGCCAAGGTGGGTGGATCACTTGAGGTTAGGAGTTCGAGACCAGCCTGGCCAATATGGTGAAATCCCCTCTCTACTAAAAATACAAAAATTAGCTGGGCCTGGTGGTGTGGGCCTGTAGTCTCGGTTACTTGGGAGGGTGTGGCACAGGAATAGCTTGAGCCCGGGAGGCAGAGGTTGCAGTGAGCCGAGATCTGGGAGACAAAGCGAGACTTAGAAAAAAAAAAAAAAAGCCAATTGAGACAGTGGAAGCCTGGGCTCAGCTGTAGGAAAGGCCCAAAGAGCCATGACCATTTCCTCTTTGGGAAAGACTGGGCTGCAGCAACAATCATATAAGCCATGGTGCTCCCTGGATGCCACAGTGTTCTAAGAGCTTCAGACGCTCACCCACTTTACCTTCACTACTTCCCCACGAGGCAGGCACTTCTATCCGCATTTTACAGATGGAAAAAAGTAAGCTGCCTACGACCACACAGCTAGTAAATGGGGGTGTTTGGGAGCCTGTGCTCTTAATCCCTTTCTGCTCTGCCACCTGCTTGACAGTCCACTGTGGGCCTGAGGTAGGACACCCATGGCATGATCCAGGCTCACAGAACATGGGGGATGCTCAAGGTCTCCCAAGTCAGGGCTTCAGGAGGGGACAGCAGAGAAAATTTCTACTGGCCTACCTGGGGTACTGGCCTCACAGTGATAAGAAAAGTTAGATCCATTGCCTGAATCGCAATAATTGTAGAATCAGCATTTACCTGCCCATTTTCTTGGTGCAGAATCAACTGGATTTAGCCTCTGAGCCAGTGAACCAGGCCCCTTGACTTTGAGAAACAGAGACTGTCAGGAAAGGAGCCTCCCTTAGCTGATTCCCTCCCAGCACTTAATGCCTTGCGACAGCTCTTCCAAGCTTATTTCCAGAGACAGGGTATGGCTGGCTTCAGGCCAGGCAGGGGAATGGGGCTGGGGAGAGTGTGGATAGCATCCACCTTGTCTGTTCTCCAAGTTTGGTAGAGTGGAGCTGCTGTGAGGAAAGGTAGCCTCCTTGCTCCTGCACTGCCAATCAGACCCCGTTGCCCCTGGAAGGACCAGTGTGGTGATGAAGTGCAGCTCCAACCTGTGACCTGTTTCCCTTCCCATTCCTGCTGAGAACTTGCAGAGAGATTGCACCACAGTGCCAGTGAGGAGGCAGGGAGTCCTTACCACAACCTAGGGAAGACTTTCTCACACCTTTGGAAAACACTGGGTTATTGTACATCACCATTTCACTATCCTGAATAAGGAACATGGGCTACTTTCCATCCATCCATCCATCACCTTCCAGAACACCAATTATACCAAGAGGTGATGGGATAACATGACATGGCCCCTGCCCTCAAGGTGCTTATAACCTAGTGGGATAAGACCTATGCCAGGGCTGGGCGTGGTGGCTCACGCCTGTAATCCCAGCACTTTGAAAGGCTGAGGTGGACAGATTGCTTGAGCCCAGGAGTTCGAGACCAGCCTAGGCTGAACATGGTGAAACCCCATCTGTATCGAAAAATTACAAAAATTGGCCAGGCGCAGTAGCATGCGCCTGTAGTCCCGGCTACTTGGGAGGCTGAGGTGGGAGAATGGCTTGAGCTGGGAGGTGGAGGTTACAGTGAGCTGAGATTGTGTCGCTGCACTCTGCCTGGGCATCGGAGCCAAACCCTGTCTCAGGAGAAATAATGAAACTTTTAAAAAAGACCTATGGTAGAGAAGAGTTATGGTAGAACATGCGATGCCCCACAGAGGGAAATGTATGACAAGTGGTTAATAAAACAAAGGGTTTTCTGGAGGAGATGACATTTCCTTAGTCAACATCTGAAAGAAGGCTGGGATTTAGTAATATGGCAGTGGATGGTTCTTTTCAAAGAACACTGTTGAGTGTGAGCGAAGGCCTAGAGGCTGGAAACGGGGGACTATGTAGACAGGGAACTATGAATAGTCTGGTGGCCTGGCATGAAGGAAATGTAAACGGAGCTGTGGGAAAATGCTGTAGTAGTAGTTTGAGGCCAGGTTCTAGGCAGCCCTGAATTCCACATTGAAGTGATCTGGACATGATTTGATGGACAGTGGGAAGCTATTGAAAGGCCTGGAGCAGTAGAGAGTTGATGAGCACTGAAATGAAGAATGGTAGTCACAGTTTTGGAGAGGCTTGGTTGGAGGAGTGGAGACCTTAAGAGGTGATTGTCTCAATTTGCACTCATGGGATTTTAATTTATAGAGGTGATGCATGACAACATGGAGACATTGCTTCTTCCTAATGTCATCGCAAGAAATTTTACTACTAGTAATTCTCAGGAGAAGGGGGCACACCAGGCCCCACAGGGCCACATGGGGGATGCACCAATGTTGGTCAGGAGGCAGAAAGGAGCCAGGGGCACGCTCAGGCCACAGTCTTCATTGTGTTTCTGTGGGAAAGGGAAGGCAGGGCAGGGAAAACAGGCTAGTGCTGGGAGCAGCAGTCTCTCCTCAGTCAGCAAGTCCCCCAAAGCCAGAGCATCAAGAATACAGAAGATAAGAACCAGTTTCTACAATAAGAAAGAGTTAATACAATTGGCTTTGTGAGGAAGGGATGCCGAACAGACAGATGCAGAATCTAAGAAAGCGGCTTACAGTGATGCGGCTCAGAACTGGCAATGTGATTCTGAGGAGCCTTGGTGTGGCTTTCTTCATATTTCTGTTTGGGACTCATTGTTTCTTGGATCCCTGGATTTATATAGCTTCATCTAATTTGGACACATTTTAGCCATTATTTCTTTGAAAACTTTTTCCTCATCATTTGCCTCCAATTATAGAGCTCATTTATATTTTCTTCTGTTTTATTTTGGCTAGTTTCTATTGCTGTTTTCCTTTGTAGTGTCTGTGTAATCTATAGTAATTCCATTCAGTGCATCCTTTTTTTTGTTTGTTTGTTTTTTTTTTAGACAGAGTCTTGCTCTGTCACCCAGAGTGGAGTGTACTGGCGCGATCTTGGCTCACTGCAACCTCTGCCTCCTGGGTTCAAGTGAATCTCCTGCCTCAGCTTTCCAAGTAACTGGAATTACAGATGTGCACCACCATGCCTGGCTAATTTTTGTGTTTTTAATAGAGATGAGTTTTTGCCATGTTGCCCAGGCTGGTCTCAAACTGACCTCAAGTGATCTGCCCACCTCGGCCTCCTAAAGCGCTGGGATTAGAGGCGTGAGCCTTCAGCCTGGCCCAGTGCATCTTTTACTACAGGTCTTTTTAATCTCTAAAGGTTCTATTTGGATCTTTTAAATATCTTCTATTTCATCATTGTGTTTATATATTCTGACACATGGAGTATATTTGTAAATAGTTGTTTTAATATCCTTATCTTCTAATTCCATCATTTATGTCATTCTGGGTCCATTTGTTGATCTGTCCCTCCGTCTACCTCTCATTATAGACCGTATGTTCTTGTTTTTCTCCGTGCGTGGTAATTTGTTGTTGGATGCTAGACATGGTGAATTTTATGTTGTTGGATGCTGGATTTTGTTGTCTTCCTTTAAATAGTTTGTACTTTGTCCTGGGGCATGGTTACTTGGAATCAGTTCAGTCTTTCTGAGGCTCACTCTTCTGCTATGTTAGGGCAGGTATAGAGCAGCGTGTAGTGAGGACTCATTCGGCCCTGCTCCCAGGGCAATGCCTTCTGAAGGTTTTTTCAGTCCTGCTCCTGTGGTGATGCCTATTGTTTTTTTTTGAAACGGAGTCTCGCTCTGTCACCCAGGCTGGAGTGCAGTGGCGCAATCTCGCCTCACTGCAAACTCCACCTCCTGGGCTCACGCCATTCTCCTGCCTCAGCCTTCTGAGTAGCTGGGACTATAGGCACCCGCCACAACGCCCGGCTAATTTTTTTGTATTTTTAGTAGAAACGGGGGTTTACCATGTTAGCCAGGATGGTCTTGATCTCCTGACCTCATGATCTGCCCACCTTGGCCTCCCAAAGTGCTGGGATTACAGGCATGAACCACCGTGCCTGGTGATACCTTTTTAAGATTCTCCGAATGCTGTGTGTGTTAGGAGGCCTCATGACCTGACACACACAGCATTAATAACCTAGTTAATAATCACCTAATAATCTATCTGGTGGGAACACAGATTATTTCTGGCCCTGGGTAAACTCTAGGAATTGTCCTGCCTACTTTTTATATTGGCTCTTTTCCTTGACTCTGTTATTTCCTCACATGCATGTACAGCCAAAGACTTGGGGGAATCTCTGCCCAGCTTCCCCCTCCCCAGTACTGTGCCCCCACAAATTCTACATGCCTCAGACTCCCTGAACTCCAAACTCCATCTCCTCAACTTGGCAAGACCACCTGGCTCTGTCCTGAGGTTTGCAAACCCTCCAGGCAGTGAGCTGGGGCACTCATCAGTTTCACCTGGTTTATTTCTAGTCTCTGAGAGATCACTGTCCTGCACTGCCTGCTGTCCAAGGCCTCATGTATTTTGTTGGATTCTTTAAGGTGAATGAATACACCTGGTTGCTGTTATTCTAATATGGCCAGAAGCAGAATATAATAGGCCAGGGTCAGGGGAGGGGCAGCCAAAATGGTGGCATGATGGGGCAAGACTGGTTCTGAGGCAGGGCCAGGGGAGCAGGTCTGTCAGTGGACTCTAATTTGTGAGCCTGGACTGGATCATGGGACAGGAAGCCAAAAGGGGCAGATTTTCTTAGAAAGACTTAGGAACAAATCCACTAAATTCCATGCACTGTGAAACGGACAGCTGCTCTGGAGGTGTGTGGTTGACTTAGTATCAACATGACTACATTCCCCCTGTCAAGTGCCAGGCTCCCTGTATGTGAGAGTCTTAGCTCAGCTGAGTAGTTGGAAAGAAAGGATAGCCCATGTACCAGTCATCCAGGCAGTGGCAGTGTCACCCTGGCTCCTTATTGCCACTTTGAGATCACTGCTCCTCCCTCCTCCCTAAATCCTCCAGCTTCTTTGAAGCATGTGTTATCAGAACACAGTTCCTGCCCCATTTCCTTGTTGCATCATCTACAGATCTCCTGGTCGCTTCCTCTCCTTCTCTGATGACTTTAGCACCTGTCTTCATCCTTAATATCCCTGCAGGTCAGTGCTTCCCCATCTTCTTCAGGTTGTATCACATACAGAAAAGAATCAAATATGTCTAGCACCCCGAGGTAAACCAGAGGGGATCTGACGATCTTCACATGAACCTTACGTCTTAGATAGACAAAGAGGGCAGTGATAGTTTTGTTCTGTTTTGGTTCATTTTTGAAACGGGTGGTAGAAAAGTATGCTTTTATGCTGATAGGAAAGATCTAGGAGAGAGGGAGAAATTGATCTTGCCAGAAAGAGGGCATAGTTGCAGAAGCGAAGACCTTGAGAAGGAGATGATGAGACCCAGGAAACAACACAGAAGGCTTGGGCTTAGATAAGGGCACCAAGGTCCCTCGACAGCGCCTGGAGGGAAGATTCCTGGATATCACGGGGGAAGGTGAGGTCGGTCTCATCAGATTGCATCTATTTTCTCAATGGAAAATGTAAGAGGAAGTAACCAGCTGAGAAGAGAAGGAAGTGGTCTTGGAGGTGTGACAGGAGAGGAGATGCAGTAAAACAGTTATGTCTGAAAGGGAGGAAGCCAGCATGCTAGGGAGCTGCAGCTGCATCTCTGGGCAGTGTTGAGAGCCATTTACAATTCGTGGTCATGAGGAATGAAAATAGAAAGTCCAGAATTAGCCCCTTTACTCAGTGGAGTAAAGATGAACATTTTAATAAATGGTAGTGGGACAAGTTGAGAGCCTTTACATTTTTGTATTTTTCTTTTGTAGAGAGGAGGTCTTGCTGTGCTGCCCAGGCTGGTCTCGAATTCCTGGGCTCAAGCAATCCTCCCACCTCAGCCTCCCAAAGTGCTGGGATTATAGGTGTGAGCCACCACACCTGGCCATAGAGAGCCTTTTGTAAACACATAAAATTAGATCCATATATAAGAACAAATTCCAAATGGATCAGCAATCTAAAAGTAAAAGATGAAACCATACTAGAACAAGAATACATGGGTGAATTCCTCTCTAACCTTGGTGTACGGAAAGTATCTCCAAATGTAACTCAAAATCTGCAAGCAATGAGATTGATAAATTTGACTCCATAAAAATAAAATTTTGCATGACTAAAGTACCACAAAAAAGTTATTCATAGCATATACACCAGAGGGTCAATATCCCTAATATAAAAATAGCCCTTACAAGTTGGGGAATGAAAATAAAAAAATCTAATAGAAAAATGGGAAAAAGACAGGAACAGAAATTCACACACTTGAAAGAGATTAAAATGTTCTCAAACATATGAAAAAAATGCTCAATTTAAGGCAAATTACAACATTGAGATACACTTCTCAGACTGGTAAAAATAAAAAATATGACTGCACTCTGTTGGCAAGGATGTCCGCATCCACTACTGGAGGAAATGCAAATTGATACATCTCTGGAGGCAAATTTGGCAATACCTTGCAAAACTACACGTGAACTTCCTCAGCAATCCCACCTCTAGGAATCTATTCTGAAGATACATCCTTAAAAATACAAATATACATATGTGTAGGGCTATTCACTGACGACTGCAGAATATTGAGAACAGCCTAAATGCCTGCACATGGGTTAGCCCTATGGTACATCCACATCGTGGATGAGAACATCCATGAACTGATCACTCTAAGGAGTGATTACCAGATAGACTATTAAGTGGAAAAAGCAAAGCTGCTTATTTGTACAAGTACAGGAAGGCTTAAACCAGAAACTAAGGAGACTAGTTGTCTCTAGGGGTTGGTGGGAGAGGCAAGGATAGGAATAGGCTAGCGGGGGTGAAAAGAGAATGTTTTTCTGAGCATCTTTTTTGTATAGCTTGGAAACACAGTAATGTTTCAGATACTATTCATATACCCCTCAAAATAAATCATTAAAACCAACTAGGATGGGGAAGGTTGCCGAAAGTGAAATAAAACACGAACAGATAAAGCTAACCATGTTACAAATGAGTAAGATAACTATACTGAAGGGATTGGGAACTACATGTAACTGGAAACCACTGTCTTGACTGGATAGTGTAAGGCCAAAGGCAAAACCACAAAACCACATAAATGCTCTCATCTAGTCAGTCAATGTGTGTTCCCTACACGGGTATGGGCAGTTCTGAAAATAAGTATGCACTGGAACCGAACAATAAGTAAAAGGACCATAGATAATAAGAGCTGGGTTCCCTACCACAGGAGAAAGAAGTTACAAATGAGGAAAAGCTAAAAGGAACTCTGGGGCATTGAATTGGAATCCAAAGCATTAGTGGAAACCATGGCTTTTGACATATTTAGGTAATTAGGAATATGGATGTGTGTGTGTGTGTGTGTGAGCACAACTACATGTATTTCCTTGTTGTGTCTGCAGAAAGAGCCCGAAAGAGGTGTTGTTGTTACCCTAGTAACAATAATCACATCTAGTGCCCAGATCTGGTTTCCAAATACCATTCTCCAATAAAAGGAACCAGGAATTGTGGAAAAATTGGTTGACCCAGCAATACGAGTGTGGAGCATCTTGTGGTGCCAGAAAGGACATGCTAAAGGGGTTGGAGAGACTCAGATTTAACGTGGAAGGCCACCTGATGGAGCTCCTAATGGCCAAAGCTGGAACAATTGGAGGAGCAAAATAATGACAGTACTGGATTATAACCCCCAGGAAAAATAAAATCCCTGAGTCCACAATGATATAATGAGTTAAAGAAATGAAAGGGGACAGCTGTTCCTCGCAGCAGAATTCCAGTGAATAAATGTGGAAGAAAACAGGTGGCTACCACAGCTGTAGACAAGATGCAAAATTAGTGGGTGAAAATATAACCCTGCATAGTCTCAAGGTATCTCCCCCAATAGATGTATCAATTACAAGGGGAGAGAGTGTAACTTTTTACATTGAAGAAACCCTGTAAAAACCACTGAACCAAGTGATCAAAGTTAGTGTCACCCGGAATAAGACATCAACATGGACTCCATGATGCATTAAGGACACATCATTTCCGTGGTATTCTTGCCAAAATGCACAACTTCATTCCAGTCGTCACATCAGACAAATCCACATTGAGGGGTATTAGACAAAGTAACTGATCAGTACTCAAAAATGTCAAAGATTATACAAGATAAGAAAAGCTGTGACAAGTGACAAAGGGAATGTGGGATCCTCGATGGGATCCTAGAATAGGCATGAGTGGAAAAAATAGGGAGATTCAAGTAAGTTATTTAGTGAAAAATGCTGTATCAATATTAATTTCTGGGTTCTCATACTTGTACTATGGTTATGTAAATGTTAGCATTAGGGAAAGCCCGCTGAGGGATATGTGGAAACCACATTATTTTCCCATCTCTCTGTAACTCAAAAGTGCGCTCAAAATGAAGTGTATATAGTAAGAGTAAAAAAAGGGGGGGACTGTGTAGTGAAACCAGTTAGTACAAGTGATTTCTTTCTTCCACAGCTGCGTTTGCTTTGGTTAGCTAGAAAGCAGGCACATCGTGCATCTGTAAGAAAGTCGTCACTAGAGTGTAGGCCCTGGCCTCTAAGCTGAGTAAGCTGCCCTGTCAATTTGGGTCCTCTGGGAAGCAAGACAGATGAAACTAGGAGCGCCAAAGCTTTACACCCCAGCTATGTGCACTTGGGGCTGGGGCTGCCTGGGAAGAGCTCGTCCTCAGCCCAAAGCCTGCAACAGCTGGGATCAGGGCTTACCTCACAGACGGGGCTCAGCAGCTCTCCGTGGGATGAGGACACGAGCCCACTCGACCCAGAACGTCTAGTGTTTTACGCCCCAATCTGAAACCTCCTGGCCCCGTGGAAGATGGGAAGAAACACTCCTCTTCCTCTCAGTTTCACAACTGAGTGGTCCTTGGGGCCGCTTGTGAGCACTGGACCACCCACGGAGCAGGCTGCGGCCCATCAGCTGGCACAGGACTCCGACTGAAAATCATCTTGGCTGGTGCCACAGAATCGGCCTGAAAACAAGATACCGCCTAGAGCAAGGCACCCAGGGGAGCCAAGCAGGACAATGTAATGAATTGATTTTAAGTAGCTGCAGCTGTGATTAGAGTATTTTTAGCCACAGGACTCAACCAGCTTTCAAAACCTGCTAATAAGAGCCCCACTGTAGCCAGCACAAAAATTTAGTTTTCAGTTTAACACCAGGAATCCGCTTAGCTAGGAGCTGGCTTAGAAGGCACATCAGAAGGAGAGAACATTTTCTACTGAAAGTTGAAGATTTTTCATTTTCTAGCTGAATTATGACAAAGGGAGATGACCATTAAGTGCCTGCCAGCATACTGGGACGTACACCTATCATTTTTGAAAGGAAAATTCAATTCATGCCAGTAAATCTGTCTTCTGCTGCCTCTAGCTCAGCATCATGTATGTATTTTGGGCAAAACTAATCATTTCACACCTTAGACTTTAGAGAGACACAGAATCTAATGATGGTTCTAACGTACCCACCCCGTCTAACACGCTTTGGCGTATTTTCTGTGAGCAGCAGTTACTGGAGGCCGAATGGATTTCATTCATCCGCAGCGCTGCGCATGCAACAGCTGGATTAGGCCCCGTTGGGACTGCATGGCCCACTGCATCCTACAGGCTCCAGGGCTGCCCAGGAGGGATGGCCTGGGGGCCGACAAGGGGGAGGCGAGTGGGGGCGCTGGGATGGTTTCCTTGACCCTGTCTCAACCCAGAGAAAGGGGGCCTGCAGGTGAAAGAGGTCTTCGTGAAAGGAATGAAAAAGGAGAGGGCTTTAGGGGAAGGGGCGCCTGGGGGCAAAGCCAGCGCCGTGTATCCCCAGGCAAACATGACAGAGTCTCGATGCACAGTAAGAGCCAGTCCGTCTTTACTGGAGTGAGTGCGGGAGACAAACAGTTTACAACAACCTTTAGCATTGTCTTCACCATTTGATAAAAAGTTCACTATTATATTTATTGTATAATGAAGAAAAACAACACATTCAGGGAAAAATTGAGATTAACTTATTTTTCTTAAAAGGTTCATCTCAAGGATGGCAACAAAGTCCAGCTTGTGCCGCCAAACGGTTTTACATGATCAAACCGTGTACAGCTTCTTGTGTGAACTGTTGACTACAAACATTTACCAAATACATAAATCTCTTTTAAAAAAGCCATTTTAAATATAGCAAAGCAGTGTCTTCTTGCACAGCAAAGTGAAGAAAGTTTCTACAGAGAAATAGAAGTTTTACATTTGTAAAATCTTTTTCACATTCTAATCATCTAGCTTCTTAAGATCCAATGCCAGGAGTTTTCAGGTTCCTTATTTACTATGTATTTCTTGTGCGCATGATGGTTAATAGAGAAATTATGTTAATGCATTACTAGTTGTCCTTCTAGTTAAAGGAAATGGTAAAACATGTATTGTTCTTTTAGAACAAACCCCTGATTTAGTCTGTAACACAATGGACATAATTGGGCTCAAAAGATGGAGTTTTGATTGGGACCACCTGTGTACATACAACGGTGACTTTCACTCGCAGTGGAGTGGCGATTAGAGTACTGAAGAAGTACAGCTGTTGGAAACTGTACTTTAACCAGTGCAATTTACTCTAAGCTTTTTTTGCTTTTGTTTTTTAGTAATAAAATACTTCTGGAGGGATAAAATTTTCTTGCAATGGTGTCTCATACAAAACACGAGTCTAAAAGGGTAAGAAAAGACGGTTCTAAAGCAACACCATTAGCGTCGTCCCCACTCTAGGCTGGTTTCCACCCAGAGATGTGGATGTGGGTGTGTTCACACATGAGCGTCTGGGTGAGAGATGTCTGTCAAGTCCATATGCTCCATGCCACACTGGGCGTATGGGAAAAAGGTTAACAGTCAAATATTCAGTTCCTGAAATGGAATACATTGTTACTTGGTCAGTGTAATTTAAATACAAACTCCGAGCCTTGAGTAATATTATTTTAGAAAACAGTAGTTGTACTGATTATAAACCTGCATAGAAAGAAAGACTATTGAGATACAGTCAGAAAAGCCATCTCATAAGGCACACAAGAAAATAGACAGTAAATGTGAATGTGTTAACTCCTATTCCAATGTACAGCAGAAGTTCATGAACATGCATAAATAATAACGAAGGAATCACTTAACACTTTCAAAGCTATAAATGGTTTACAAAGTGGTAAGGATTATCTTGGAACTTCAGTGTTGGGAGACTGTCTTGTTTGGATTAGGTGTGGTCTTATGAAGAAATGTGCCTGTAAGTAGTTCAGTAAAATAAGTACATTTTTAAAGAAAAAGCCTTTCTGAATAAGAGCCAAATGTCTATACTGAAGAGAGGAGACAGCATGTCATCCTCCTTTTTTTGGCCTCTCTCAAAAGTTACTGCCCAAACTGCCATGAGAACAGAACCTCCAGTTTGCAGCCTGTGGTGCGCAGGTTTCTCCTGCACTGATCACACCTATGTGTCAGTCAGGAAATCTGGCTGATGACTTGTCACAAACAGCAAATGAGGAAAATGTCAAAAGGAACATAATTTGGGGGTGGTGGTGAGGGGAACAAAATGTATGTAGAAATTGTAGGTAGCTGCTCAATATTGTTTAAAATATAAAATAGCAATATTTAAACCCTTGAGTTTTTCAGGAAAAGGAGTATTTAAAAATCTACAATGAAAGATATACAGGACTTCGAATTTTGCTCATGGCACAAGCCCAGTAAGTGGATGAACTTGCTATCATCCATTAGTTGTCTTCCTGAAAGAATAAGGCCTTGTTCAAAATCCAAGCTGAGGGTGGCACTAATTCCAATTAGAATGGCAAGAGTCAATGCCAAGGACCGGCACCTTAAGAGCGTTTCTCCCTGCATACCAAAGCTTTCTCTCTGCGATGTGCAGAAGAGCTGATAATGGTAGGATTTTGTAACCAGCTGCATCATTCTGTTTTCAGACGGTCAAGGAAAAAAGATCCCTTTCCCCACGAGTATTGCCCCTAATCATTTACCACTTATAAAACCTTTGTGCTCATCTACTATTTTGCCATTTTCTCTAATATTAATTAAATTAGGTCAGCTTTTTCTACTATATTTTTTTCCTCACAAAAGGCAAGTTTTAAATAATGCCTTAGAAAATTTGTTACAACACATTTTATACTTATGCAGGATGAACTTAACACCAATTTTTTTTGCCACTTTGCTATTTATGTACACATATAAAATATATAATGATGCTCAACCCATACAGCACAAAGATTACAATGTAACATCACACATTCACCACCAGTGAGGGGAGAAACCCCTTTATACAATCCTCTGAAAAAACTGGGCTAATAATTAAAATCCAAAGTACAGTATATTTAACAAAATAGTAAATATTAAACAGTGAATACTTAATAAAGGACCTCGCCTTTTCCCCCCAAATTGGCGGCAATCCACAAAAATATACTTTTTAATCTGGTGACCATACAATACATAGGTACTTACATCAAAGGTGATAATATATTTAAGATGCTATATACACAAAGAGTTTGGCTCAACTTTTAATTTACATATAGAATAAGTGTTCATGGCTTTTTTTTTCCAAGGTTCTGCTTGCAAGATATTTTTGTTTTCCCCTCTTAAAACTAAAAAGTTAAACCAAGATAAAGCTATTCTCTAAAAAAAAGTTACAACATATAGCTTTGGCTTATATAAATAATTCATAGCAGAATGTGTTCAAAAGTAGTGAATATAATTTTATATATAGTCATCAATTCATAAGGGTGTTTTCTTTCATATAAAATATACATGAGCTAAAATCAGTTTCTTTAATTTTTAAGATATGAATGTAAAAAGAAACTTCTGACATATTCCAATTATAACTTAATATATTAATTTTACTTTGTTAATGCTCTATATTTCTAGGCTAGTATTTTCTGAAGATCTCATGCGTGTTTTCTATTCTCTTTCTTTATTAGCTAAAGATCACTTCTTGACCCAATACATTTTTGCACGTGCAAAACAGTTATGTGTGGGGCTTTTTTGTTTTGTTTGTTTTTTAATATCAACAGCCCTTTCCCATGCACCCCTTTGCAACAGACACCCATGCCAGGTTGGATAATATAAATGACATTTTATGTACAGTATTGCTTTCTTGGTTCCTGCTTTTCTACTGCTCTGTTCTACAAAGCATTTTCTCTGAAGTAACTACAGTCACCGCACAGTTAAATAAAACAAGTAGGGGGCCCTCTAGGTTTCTGCAAGCTAGTGTGGGAGAATTATATATGGGTACACGTTTCTCTGCAAAAACTGGTTATCTTTATGAAACAAGTAGTCCAAGGAAGTGCCAGACTGGTCTGTGCCTACAGGGTGCTTTGTCTGCCATGGGACACACATCTGCAGACCTACAAGGAGTTTGCAGGTAAGTGCCTGATTCTGTGTCTGTAACACACACCCACACATACACACACACTCACACCCACATACATATATATGTAAAGGGATATATATATGTATGTACATATAAATATATTTAACTCACGTCCTTATTTACCGATTTAGATATGTAGGGCAGTTCACTGCAGTAACACAAAAGTACAAACATCAGCCTGGAAGCCTTAGGTCACCCACGCATCCATTCTCATTCGCTTTACAGAAGGGCTTTCTCTGTCCTCAGTGTTTGGGGGTCGGCCAAGCACAATTGGAGAATGGAAGTCGCCCCGTGGATCCTCCCGATCACTGCCATCATAGGAGCTACTAGAGCTGCTCAGACTGTCCACAGGGGAGCGCCCCATTTCCTGTCGGGGCTGGGGCTGCGGGGGTTGTGGCTGTGGCTGTGGCGGCGGCTGTGGCGGCTGCTGCTGCTGCTGCTGCTGGAAGCCCGATGGGGTCATACGATCCCGAGGAGGTGAAATCGGTTCGGACTTAATGTTGATGTTTTGGTTGGTATTAATGGATAAATTGGAACCCTGAGATAACTGCCCTCCAGCACTGAAGGAAAAAAAGAGAGAGGTCAGACGGCTTGTGAGTGCCTCCGCAAAACTGGGATGATACAGTACAGACACTGCCTGACGGAAGAGGGCCCAGAGTCTGAAATCTTGTCAGAATTCCCCAAGACTGGTTTGGGTCATTTCCTTCAGTGCTTGGCACAAAAGGAAATCCCGTCTTCCTGGGAGGAAAGAAAACAGTACCATCGAGCCCTTACATTGCTTGGTTCTGTTACCCACAACATCGGTACTCTTGCAGCTGAAGTATACAAAACACTGTCAGTGTCTTAATGCTGTGCAGGGACCAGAAAGACACAGGAACAGCATAGCAGCCTCATCTCCGCACTGTCTCTTCTTCCTCAGCATCTGCTCACCATCTGCTCTGGCCCCGTGACAGGGCACATCTCTTTTATCCTCACAACACCTCTAAGGTGCAAGTCATACCATCCTCATTTTCCAGATGAGGAAATGAGGAGCTGGCTCAAAGCAGTACAGGAGGACGCAAACAGGCTGTTCCCCAGGCCTGGGCTCTGAGCCCTTTCCACTTGCTTTTCCAGGTCTATTTTTAGTGCATTCATTTAGGATGCTCAGGACAGGCCTGAGGGCCAAATCCTGTGTAGGCAAATTTCCCTGAGATACTCTGCTCCTTTTTCCATGACATAATTCCTAAGAAGACCACTGATAACAATCCTCACTGTGGAGTTACTTCAGAATGTATGAGGGAAAGGGGCTGCTGAGCTCAGGCTCTCTGGGGACTTCCTGGACAGAGGCTAGAGGTCTGGGGTATTCCTACTGCCCTGATCAGAGGCAAGGCAGCCGGTCTTCATGGAGGCCAGCTGGGTCTGCTATGTTGTCCCCTCTCTTGGGACACTCTCCTCCACCTGCTCCATGGTTCTACTGTCATCCTGGTTCCACAAAAGCCCTGTTCTTTCTCCCTGCTGTTCAGGGATGTCGGGCCTCATCTGGGCACCACTGTAAATCCTCTTTGCTTATATCCTTACACCCTGCCCATGAGGAACGTTCTCTTTGTGAATGAGGTTTGGTGTGTGCATGGGGCTGGGATCAATCACACAAATTCTATGGAGTCTGACTGATATATAAGATACCCTGCCCCCAGTTTTCCTTCTCTATGCCCAGGGAGAAAGCAGAAGATACAGCTTGTCTTCCTATTCTTGTCTACAGATACTTGCCAAAGCAATAAATGGCAAGGGTGGTGGGGGGGCCTGAATGCCTACAGGGCTGCCTTTCAAGCAGTGGAACCAGAGGCAGGCGCTTAGAAGCAGAGGTGCAGTAGGCAGCTTAATCACTGGTCAGCGGGTAGAAGGATGGTGCATGTGGGTGATACCTGTGCCTTTGGACCCCCTCAGATCCCGGTTGAGTGTCTCTACCTCAGGATGTCCCTATGGGAGAAGCCTTGCTTCCCAAATCCCTTCAAGAAATGCCCAGTTTGTATCCAAGCTACTATCTAGAGCCATGTAAAGAAAATATTTTCTCCCAATACTTGTCTCTACCTGAAAAGGAATCACTACAGGATTCCTCACACGAAACTCAACAGAGCGAAAGGCTGTAACTGATAGGAAAAGAGAGTGTGTCGGCCAGGAGTAAAGATGCAGGAAAACTTCTAGTTACTCACACAAGAGAGCTGAGGGCTGCTTGTCCTAGGTGGTGCTGCTGCCATGCCGACACCTGTCCCAGCGACAACATTCCTGGTGAGTTGAAGCCTTGCAGAGCTGACAGGTCAGCGCTGGTCAGTGAATAATCTACGAAGGAAGACAAGATGGCTCTGCATGTGATGGAAGGTCCACATGGAATCTATTTTTTAGATAGCTACTGCAAACGCTCCTACACTGAGGCCAGGCATGCTGGCTCATGCCTGTAATCCCAGCACTTTGGGAGGCCGAGATGGGCGGATCACTTGAGGTCAGGAGTTTGAGAGACCAGCCTGGACAACATGGTGAAACCCCGTATCTACTAAAAATACAAAAATTATCCAGGCATGGTGGTACATGCCTGTAGTCCCAGCTACTCAGGAGGCTGAGGCAGGAGAACTGCTTGAATTTCACCCAGGAGGCAGAGGCTGCAGTGAGCCGAGATCACACCACTGTACTCCATCCAGCCTGCGCAACAGACTCCCTCTCAAAAAAAATAAAAAGTTCCTACATTGAGAGAAGCCAGATACTTCACAACAAAACAACATACGTGTGGGTCTAAAATCCAAAATCTTTTCTTGGAAGATTTACAGGATCTAGCAATATTTAGTTGTCTGGGATGATTCAAATAAGAGGCCATCACTAAAGAATGTTCTGTACAATTGTTACTTTAAATATGCCTGCCACTACCCTTTGGAACAAAGAGAAACAGTCAAACCCAACCAGAGTGAGTTTGAATCAGCAAGTCTTAATGAAGTAAGGGGTTGGGGGACAGGGGACAGGAAAGACAGATTCCCTTCACATGGGGTGCCAAGCTTAGTGACATCATTACACAATTAATTCACTGCATTTGTTTAAAGTACCTAGACTATCACAAACTCCTTGACAGCATGCAAAATAGTTTCAACTTCATGAAAAAACTTGGTGTCCTAGAGTATAACCCAGCTCGTATCATATGAATGCTTCAGCCGTAATCACTGGGACCAAGATTTAGGATGTTAGTTATCACTCACACGGGGAGTTATTTCAGCTCATCATAACACTTGTCTTTTCCATTTGGTTCTAAAGAGAGGTGGCAAAACTCTTCTACTTTTATCTTCTTTCTCATGTCTCAAGAGAGGTGTTTAAAGAAGTTGGTCTTCCTAGTGAATTAACATGTTAAAAAAGGAACTAAGTTGAAGCAACATAGCTGATGCTCAGGGCTGTCCTGAAATTCATTCTATTCTATACACTCCCATGGGCTGAGGCAAGGGCCTGCCACACTGATGCCTTCCCCAGTGCTCCCTCCAGCCCACACTCTCTTTCGACCTCTAGGTCTTTTAAACGACCTGCATGCCATGTCCATTTGGATGCCACTCCAAACACCACAAATCTGACATGGCCTGTCCTTTCCTGCAAACCTGTTCCTCCTTAAGTACTCTGTCTTAGTACATGACACCAACATGCACCCAGCAGCTCGCGCAGAAGCCTGTGGGTGTTATCCTTGCTCTTTCCCTTCCCTCTCACTCCCCCCATCAACTTCCAGATCTGAGCAATTCGATCTGCTCTCTCTCAAGCCTGCCCAAGTCTCACCATCTCTACTGCCGCCACTCTAGTCTATGCTATCAACACACATTGCTTGGACCACTACAATAGCCTCTGATGTGGCTTCCTGGCATTGCCCTGTAACCCTATATACAGCAGCCAAAGAGATCGTTTCAAAATCACAAATATGACCATGGCACTCCTCTACTTAAAACTTTTTTATGGCTTCCCAATGCTCTCCAGACAGTTTCCAAAATCCTTGACATGGTCTACAAATCGCTACTTACTTCTCTAGTCTCAATTCTAACCCATGCTCTGTTCCCACTCCTTCAGCCTTGTTCCGCCTGTAAACTCCTAGCCTTTGTACAGGCACTCCCTCTCCCAAGAGCACCCTACCTCCTCTGCCTGC
Organism: Trachypithecus francoisi; assembly: GCF_009764315.1. Classification (NCBI taxonomy): domain Eukaryota; kingdom Metazoa; phylum Chordata; class Mammalia; order Primates; family Cercopithecidae; genus Trachypithecus; species Trachypithecus francoisi. The sequence goes on from NW_022681468.1 coordinate 89,030,680, forward strand.
CTGAGTCATGCATGTTCCTTCATGTCCAAGCTGAGATACAGCCCTTGACACAATTGCAGCAGCTTATCCCTAGAGCTATGTGTCTTGTGCCCTCCTCCTAGGCTCCACTGTTGACTCTGCACTCCTGTATTTCCAGTGCCTGGCATAGTGCTTGCCACATAGTATCTACCTGATAAATATTTGCTGAATAGATGTGTGAATAAGTCAAAAATAACATGGTAAACTTAAAACAGAATAAGTGTTATGAGAAAGAGAACAAAGATAAAGTCAGTCAAAAGGTGGCATGAGACTGACGCTAAGCGACTGATGATTTTGAGAGCCTGCTCCATTTTTATACGCTTTGGTAATTCCTTTTATACTTTTAAAAAATAAATTCCCAATTCAATGGCATTTCTGAAAACAAGTATAGTGGAATTTCTAAGTATACTGAAAAACCTGTAACGAAACACTCAGTAAACCATAATCTAACACCTAGTTCAAGCTCCCTTTTCTCAGTCAATACGCCTTTGAACATTATAGCTTTGCCCTACCTTCTCAATTCTCAGAGTATAAATTCATAAACACAACAATTCAGGACCTCCCCTCCACGGTTGCCCACTTAGGTATGTCCTGTCTCCTTGTCTAGAATGAACTTGGAGAAAGGTATGTCCCTAGCATAGTGTCTCTCATACAGCAGGTGATCAGTGCATCGAAACCGAATTTCTATGAATCCATCATCCCTGGCTTTGCTCTGGAACCTTGTTCTGTGCAAGACACAAATAACAAGCTATGATTCACAGTCCCTAAGATAGTATGCAGTTGACAAATTTGGGCATTATTTTTCATACTAATTGTTGGAAAAGCAATGGATATTTCCTAAGAGGTTTTTTTTTGTTTTTGTTTTTTTCAATGAAACCTTTTATTGTTGTTTGTTTTAAAAGAACTACTTAAAAGTGGAAATCAAATGTTCTCAACACTCTGCCCCCTCAGGTAGCTGCAGACAGCAGTTTCAAAGTACTGTGCCAAAGCATTTACCCTGAAGGCTAAAATCAGGTGATCTTTACCACAGTCTACTTATGACACTTAGGAGAATCATAAAAGAATAACTTCTCTGCATTGCAGTCTCGGAGTAATTGGCAAGGTAGAATTTATTGCCTTCTTCCTCTGAAGCATCAGGTGTTTGGCTGAGTTGATGAGAAAGTGAAACCACATGTGTTTTCCACTTCATCTTAGATTGGTAAATTTAAACGAAACCAGCTGCCCTCGATTCTCCATACAGTCTGCTTGGCTAAAAGCACTCCTACAATCACTGTAATATTCTTAAATTTTCCTAATACAACCCCAAATTAGGGCATTTTAAGACGAAATGCCTAACTAAACACAAATGTAGGAAAAGCTCCCCTCAAAGGCAGAGTGACTGGCTCTGAGGAGAAACCAGAACAGTCCTTGTTTTGCCCCTCAGGAGCGCAAATGACATGGACCAAGCTAGTGGTTACAGGGAGGAAAACAGCCTGTTAGACACAGTCAAACATCGGCCACCTCCCGAAGTCTCAGGTCCAAAGGGATTCATGTCTTTCCCAAAGCACGTTAACACAGCATAAAGACAAACATCTTATTTTAAAAGTCTGGAAGACTGTGATATTGTTTAAAGAGAAACTACATCAACAATACTCAAGCAACAGGCTGCTACCCTCTTGGCTTGATGTATGCCACCACTTTGATATTATCTACATGGGCTTTTTGTCAGGGGTAATTGAAAGTTCACATTGGAGAAGCAGAAATAACTTATTCAACTCATTACACTATCAATTTTTTTTGTAATTTTTTCAAGGCTAGCACGTTTAAAAATACATCCTAATTTAAATCTAAAAAACTAGAAATAGTTTATTTCAATAAATATACTTTTAAAAAAAAATCACAAAAGCACACGTTGATCACAAAACAGAGAGCAGTAAAACCTATGGAAGGCACCAAAGCAGGCTCACCAGTGTTGTAGGCAGTCGGCATTGCTGAGTACACAAGTCCCTGTGGAGGCAAGCTTGGGGTTGTCACAGACACGACTGGGGTAGCAAGAGGTTGAGTGGCTTGAGAACTACTTATCCTTTGGGTATTCTGTGAGAGATCAAAAAAGAGAAAAAGTGTTCTTATATGGTATTCATGTTGACTTAAAAATAACTTTCAATTTAAAAGTGACATTTTTCACAGTTTTATACGAATGTCATTTTCTGAAGCAGTGATGATGTGAAAACTTCAAAAATACTAGTGAGAACAACTAAATATTTGATTTGAAGAGTCATATTTTTACATTAATTCTCCTCTTAAAATAGTTTATTAATGTTAGACACACCACGTTAAAATAGGAACTTACGTTACAGGCATTAGCACTTCTCTTTGTTAGCACAAAATGAGGACTTGATATTGCTACAAATACTGTCAGACTACCCTAAATACATGTAGGTTTTAAATACCTGCTGATGGCAAAGGTCATCTGTATATATAGGGATTGTACGTCTGAGTATAGGAATCAAAACTACTTTTCTTTGCGGCATTTACATGTTAACATAGTTTGAAGTCATGGCTTATTGAGTGCAGCTTGTATTCTTATTTCTTTCTCTCCAATCATGCAGTTGACCTATTTTTTAACAACAGATTCAGATACGTATCCCTTCATGGTCCCCTGGCCTTCTGTAGGAGACGCTTTGAGTGGAGCGTTTGGAATCAAGTACTGCTGACAGGGCTGTGGAAGAGCAATATTAAATGCTTGCCAACTGGATGCATCTGTGCAGCATCCTATCCATGCTGGGAATGGATTAAAAAAATCAACTATTAAATAATCCAGTTAGTTTAAGATAGTCATTGTCCTTAATGTATAGGAGTATGACAGAACCAGTTTCTCACCAAACTGGCTTAAGGTAACAGTTTCCCAAAATCTAAGATTGGAGGAACACAACAGATTCTGTGTCACTAGCACACCAGAAAGTCACAGCACAACTCTATTTGTTTTTTATAAATTATGTTACAGCCTGATAACTGACATTCAGGGGTCTGAGCCAAATCAATAAAGTATAATTCAGTGCCGTTGAGATTATGAAGAGTTAGAATGTGATTCCATTTTCTCTACCACAATTTTCAAAAGAGTACATCAGACAAAGGCCTTTGGCTAGATCTAGACACTTACAAACATTCAATGAGGATCCTGATCTCAGTTTATTTCTTTTTAATTTCTATTTTCTATCCTAGGTTAGAAGATGTGAGAAAGACCATGTGGATGTGGATGTATTGCTTGAGTTTCTGTCCCAGATTCACCATCTCCTAAGCATTGGGAAAATCATTTGACCTCTCTGAACTTCTTCATTGTCAAACAGAGAAGATACAGCAATCTTTGTCCTGGCTGCCTTGAACAGCTACTGTGAGAATCAAATGAGGTTATTATGTCAGAAGTGCTTTCATAACTGAAGTACTACACAAATGTAAGATAATATCCTTAAATTATTGTCCCAAGAAACCCTCTGTCCCAAATTTCTATATAATGGTAGGAAAAAAAAGATACATATTTTTATTCCTTCTAATCCATAGCCTAGTCTACTGGAGCTCTCATGAAGTCAAGTTGTTCTACTATTGCTCAGCTTCTAAAGGAATCTCCGTGGCTGGTCTTAACAGTACAGTCTTTAGTGCAGGCCCCAGGGCACCTGTCCTTCCGCACTTCGGATCAGAGTCATCCACAATTACATTTTAGAACTCAAGGCAATTTGAACCACTTCTAAGTTCTAACGGACTGTGCTTCTGATTATATTTTGGTTCTGGCACATAAAGTTCTGCATTTTTAATTGATTATAGAGTCTCAGGCTTAAGTTTTAAAGAATACAAATGGCTGTTTATAAGTTTTTAGATATGTATTTTAAAGTCTTCAGAGACCTAATATATTTATCTCTGAGGTTCTGTAATTACAAATGTACTTACTCTGAGGAATGTGGAAAACCAATGTATGCCAGTTGGGAATATGTTAGTTTCAGCATCAAGTTTTTAAATTTAATGACGTTTCAAGATAGAGATCTACTTTGGACTTAATTTCTTCTTTCATATTTAGTCTGGAACTTCTAAAGTCAAATCACTAGGTGAAAGAATACAGTATGACATAGTTTGGCTTGGACCCTACCTACTCCATGGCATCATCTTCATGGCAATCTTCTGGCATGTCTTTGAAAACAGTAGGACTTCAAACACTAGTTCTACTCAACTAAGCTCCTAATCTCAAAGGCACTGAGTTCTCTAAGAGTAAGGGATTTTCAGAACCACAAGAGGGCAATATAGTGCTAGATAATTCATGGAAGCATTCACAACTCCTTGAACAGTGAAGTCTAACCTAAGGTGAATTATTTTAGCTTGAATTATAAACTCTCATTTACTGATCATTATGGTATCATTAAGTAAAGTGTTTCTCCAAAAGATATTCATAATATAATTCAAAACATTTACAGCTGACTAGAATAGTTCAGTTGGCCAATACAAAACTACATCCAAAACTGTGACTGATCACAAAGCTAAATAAAGAACAATCTCGTATTTTAAGGGGAACAGACAACCTTATTTGAAAAGAACACAAACTGTGCAAAACACACCAGCATGCATAAACATGGAATATTAAAACCAACGGATGCCTCCTCCCCCATGCTTTCATGCACTCTTAACCCCTGTCCATGCTAAAAACATTTCCAAGTTTTTATTCCCCTTAAAGTCTTTTAATTAGCAGTTGACTTTGAGATTATATGATGACTCCTGTGAGGTTTTGGTTTTAGTTCCTAAAGAAGAAATAGATAAACTGCAAGTTGCTTTTAGTCAAGTTTATTTTCTAAAGGAAAAACCAAGAGAAAACGTTTGTTTTGGAAAAAGAGCAATAGTTGCTTTTAAGAACAGAGTGTCTTCTGATAGAAAAGTAAATATATATACATTCAATTACAGACACTCCTTTTAGTAAACAGGGAATCCCCTTGTGGTTCAGGCTGTATCATGCAGGATGAAATAATTCCAACTCTGAAAAAGGTGACTTCACCAAAAATGATGTAATCTTTTTGAAAGAGAAACAACACAACATCGTGTGTTACAATCTGAGGAACTTCAAGGGTGAAGTCATTTTCTAAAAATATCTCAATAATTTGGAGAGCTATATAAGGTATTCTGTATCTTTCCTTAAAAAAAAAAAAAAATTTAACAAGTATCCTATGCTCATGGACAGCTACTGTTATTAAAGACTCTATTCCAATGTTCCCTCCAACAAATAAAATGGGTCAACACATACAATTATAACTAGAAAAACTAGAGTCTGTAGTACCAGTAGATTGCTTTATTCAAAGTGTTTGAAGAGTGTTTAAAAAATTTGTGTAACAAAGGGAACATTGGTTAGATAAGAACATGTAAGGTAATTAGTACTTTCTACATCTTTTTCACCTTCCTTCAAGCAGAAACCCACACTCACCAACTCCAATTCCTCTTCCTCCGACTGTACTCAGCACATGAGAGGGATAAGAGAGTTACTAAGACTGTTGGTACTCACAAACAAAATATTTCTTTAGAAAAACATATTTGGACACTAGCAGCTGTCAAACTCTAAAGAGACGATTATATACACAACAGATAGAAATATAAGTTACTTGTCGCTATACCTGTTGATTTTTCAAAAGACTAGAAAAATTCCTTTAAATTATCTAGGGCCAGTATTCAAAGACACTTTCTTCCCCCAACTTGGTCTGCTCTTGTGCTGGCCTCTCCTATACACAGTTATGCTACTGCAACAGTATTTAAAAGGGGTTTCTCATCATGGTATCAATCTGTATTCGGAAATTTGAGAATACTAACTCTGTACCTGTAACTCAGTATCTTAATCATCCTACTATTACCCCACCTGGTGATACATGTTCATTTATCTCCTACTAAATTCTGCTTCTTGGCAGGCAGAAACTGCTGTATGTTTTATTTCCCACAGGAGCTAGCACAGTGTTATAAAACAACAGGAACACAAACATTTGTTAATAAATTCAAGACTTTAAAATGCCAGTTTTAGATATGCTTATCATTTGCACATATATTTTCATGTGAATAAAATAACTTCAATGGAGAAAAACCACATATTTGAAGAAAATGAGACTGGAGGAGAAATAAATTCGTAAGTCATGTAAAGAAAAGAAATGAGGCCGGGCACGGTGGCTCACAAGGTCAGGAGTTCAAGAACAGCCTGGCCAAGATGGTGAAACCCCGTCTCTACTAAAACTACAAAAATTAGCAGGGTGTGGTGGCAGATGCCTGTAATCCCAGCTACTCGGGAGACTGAGGCAGGAGAACTGCTTGAACCCGGGCAGCAGGGGTTACAGTGAGCTGAGATTGAGCCACTGCACTCCAGCCTAGCTGACAGAGGGAGACTCTGTCTTTAAAAAAAAAAAAAAAAAAAAAGAAATGAAACATTTTTGCTCCTTTTCTTCGTAACATTTAGAAAATATTAATATACTAGAAACAGTCTAATCAGCTTTTTCTTATTTTACTTGAATAAGTTAAACTTCTCTGTCAATCTGTGAAAAGTGTCGTTGTAAGTGCCACTGATACACGAAGCCCTAATCTGGAAGGAGGTTTCTCTGTAAATGGTGTAAAGTAGGTGGGACCGATTACTTACTCTGAAAAACAATTACTTGATCTACAACTGCTATCTCCAATGTGGGCAAGATGCTATTCAACTGTTCTGTTATAGATATATTTACATATCTCCAAACACAAGGTACACATCAAAATATTACACTGTCAAACATTATAGCTGTGTATGTGTAAAACATATGGTTTTCACTTTAATGTACAGGAATAAGTGTGTAAATAGTTCATATGACACATTTTGAGTTTTCCACGGAGATGCTTCATGCTTAACAATCAGACATAACTTTCTTAAGCAATTGCTAAATGCTTAAATGTAGTTTGTCTTTAAATTGGCAGTTTACTAACAATTCTTATAAACATTTCTGTGCCTTACATGACATTTGCATAGTTTATTTCTGAAAGACAGTAGCAAGTATTGCATATCCAGTATCTGAAAGGTAAGCTACATGACTATCCTAAAGGCCATTTTTTTTCTTGGCTCCCTTTCGGGGTATATTTCTTTGTTATGTATGTATATATGGATTTTAAACTTTTTATTCTGAAATAATTTTAGACAGCATTTGCAAAGAGAGCTCCCTCACATCTCACTCAGCTTCCTGCAATGTTAATATCACAAGGAAATACAACGCAGTTGTCAAAACTAATAAAACCAATACAGCACCTATTAAAGCTTTGGACTTTACTTGGATTTCGCCAGTCTTTCAACTGATGTCCTTTTTCCTGACCCAGGATCAGATCCTGGATCCCACAAGCCTTTAGTCCTCACGTCTCCTTAGTCTCCTCTGCTCTGTGACAGTTTCTCAGTCTTTCCTTTTCATGACCTTGACACTGTTTTTTCAAAGAGTGCTGATCAGGTATCTTACATTCAGAATGTCTCTCAATTTGGGTCTGATTTCATTCATAATCATATAGAAGGTCATGGATTTTTGCAAGAATACCACAGAGAGACATGGCCTTCTTAGCATGTCATGTTGGAAGGCACATGTTGTCTTTATGTCCTATTACTGGTGATGTTAACCTTGATCCTCTGGTTAAAGCAGTGTTTTCCAGGATTCTCTTATTTCTAATTCTCTAATTTTTCCCTTTGTAAGAAACAAATATTTGGGAAGAGACATTTTGAGACTAAGCAAATATGTTTTTTTACTTAAACTTTTTGCCCACTTATGTTAGCATTATCCACTGACTTTGCCTGCAATAATTACCATTGTACTGTGGTGTTCTAATGGTGATTTACTCTCTCTCTTTCTTTCTACATTTATTAATTAGAGTTATGTTCTAAGAAAGAGTTGTCCCTTTCCCCTTATCTATTCAATCATTTATTTAAATCAGTAATGGACTCAATGTTTTTTATTCCCTGGGCTATAATTCAATACTATATTGTTATTTATTTTGTTACTCAAATTGTTCTAGTTTTGGTATTGGAAACTCTTTTGAAAGGCCAGCTCCTGTGACTTTTGATATGCACTTTCTTAACCTCTGACAACTCTGGCTCATCCTGATTCCCTGCCCCAATCTACAACAAACCATTTTTTCCAAGCAGCCCTGCGCCCTTATATTAGAAAATGGTGTTCAGAAACTAAAATCTGAGCACCGGATAGTTCAGTCACTGGGTGCTACTGCCTCACAGACCTCTCAGCCAACAGAGCCAGGAAATATATGATGTATACTAATTCATATGTACACACAACCGTATCTTTGTGTGTGCATGACAGGGTCTCGCTATGTCACCCAGGCTGGAGTGCAGTGGTACAACCATAGGCCACTGCAGCCTTGACTTCCTGTACGCAACTGATCCTCTCACCCCAGCCTCTCAAGTAGCTGGGACTATAGGTGCATGCTACCACGCCCGACTAATTTTTGTATTTTTAGTAGAGATGGGGTTTCGCCATGTTGGCCAGGCTGGTCTCAAACTCCTGAGCTCAACATCTGCCCGCCTCAGCCTCCCGAAGTGCTGGGATTATAGGCATGAGCCACTGTGCCCGGCCAGACACACACATATTTCTGTATCCATTTACCTGTATGTGTATACACATATATACATGTCTGTGTATATATATTATATACACATATATCTATGTGTATGTGTGTACATATATATACTCTTACTGAATCCTTCAACTATAACCCTGAAACATCGGCTCATTCTAGACCCCACCCCCACACCCCCTTGGTTATCTGCAACTTTCTCCTCCAACCATGAGAAACCTGGCTCCCTTTACCTACAATGTCCATTTGTTTATTTATATTTATTTATATGTTTATATGTTCAACCCTTTGTGTATGTGAGGGATGAATTTACCATCTAGATTACAGTAATTTGCTAGAATTTTGTTGGTCTCTAACCTTACAGTATCCAGTCAAAACAGTTTCCAAATTTACTCAGACTGGGTTCTTTCTTCCTCACCCCTTCGATATCATGTTACTCATCTGTAATAAAGTTATATTCATGTGTGACAATATGCATTCCATCTTGGGCTCTCCCGGAATCTTTACTAAATTGCATTTAGTAAAAATCACTCTTTGTATGTACAGTTTTATGAGTTTCAACAAATGCAGACCCATGCATCTAATAAAACAGCATCACACAGATTAGTTCCATCACCTCGAAAATTCCCTCATACTAACCCTTTATAGTCAACTCTTCTCTCCACTCCCAACCCATGGCAGCCAGGGAGTTTTGCATTTTCCAGAATGAAATATAGATGGAATCATACACAACTGTGGACTTTTAGATCTGGCTTCTTTTACTTAGCAAAATTCACTTAGGATTCATCTATATTGCTGTGTGAATAGTGTACTGCTCAGCAGCATTTCCTTATATGGGCATACAGTGTGTTTATCCATTCATCTGTTGAAGGACATCTAGGCTAGTTTCAGTGTTTCACAATTATGAAAGATATAGGTTTCTGTGTAAGTATAGTTTTCAATTCATGTGCATAAATACTCTAGGAGTGGCATTATCATATTGTACAGCAAGTGTTTATTTATGTATTTATTTTTAAGACAGGGTCTTGCTGTGTTGTCCAGGCTGGTCTTGAACTCCAGGGCTCAAGCAATCTTCCTGCCTTGGCCTCCCAAAGTGCAGGGATTATAGGCCTGAGCCACCCTGCCCGGCCAGCAAGTATATATTTAAGTTCATAAGAAGCTGACCAACTCTTCAAAGTGGCTGTACTACTTTGCATTCCAAACATATATGAGAGATTTTTTGCTTTGCATCCTCACCAGCACTTCTAGTTTTTGAGTTTTTTTTCTTTTTTTTTTTTGAGGCAGAGTTTCGCTCTTGTTGCCCAGGCTGGAGTACAATGGTACCATCTTGGCTCACCACAACCTCTGCCTCCTGGGTTCAAGTGATTCTTCTGCCTCAGCCTCCTGAGTAGCTGGGATTACAGGCATGCACCACCACACCTGGCTAATTTTTTTTTGAAGTAGAGATGGAGTTTCTCCATGTTGGTCAGGCTGGTCTCAAACTCCCAACCTCAGGTCATCTGCCCACCTTGGCCTCCCAAAGTGCTGGGATTACAGGCGTGAGCCACTGTGCCCAACCGTTGGTTCTTCTTAAATTGTAGCCATTCTACTAGCTGTGTAGTTGTATCTCATTAGGTTTTAATTCTCAATTCCGTAGGGCCTGATAATATTGAGCATATTTTCATATGCTTATTTGCCATCCATGTATCTTCTTTTTGAAGTATCTGTTCAGATCTTGTGCCTTTTGCCTGTTTAAAAATATGTTTTCTTACTGTTGGGTTTTAAGAATTCTTACAATATTCTGGATACATTAAAGATACAAACTCTTTAATGGATATGTGACTTGCAATTACTCTCTTCTAATCTGTAGGTCATCCTATATTCTCCGAACAGTGCCTTTCACAGAGCAAAACTTAAGTTTAACCTCCAAAACTTAAGATAACCTCCAATACATCAGTTTTTTCTTTATGGATCCTGCTTCTGGTGTTGCATTTTCTCCTCTAAATTTCAGTTTCCTGTTTTTAATTTGGGTCTATAATCCAATTTTAATTTTTTAATAAAGTCTGAGTTATTATCAAGTGGGTTTTGTGTATGGATGTAGAATTGTTTCAACACCGTTAGTTGTAACTACCATCCTTTCTCTGTTGAACTGCCTTACTAACTTTGCCAAAAACCCAGTTGAATATACATGCATAGGTCTAAATTTTCTAAGCTGTTTTGTCCAGTGATCTATGTGCCCATCCTTTTGTCAATATCACACTTTCTGGATTACTACAGCTTTATAGTAGGTCTTGAAACCAGGTAGTAGTAGTTTTTTTAAATTTTGTTCCTTCTTAAATTCTAGCTATTGTAGTCCTTTGTCTTTACCTATATATTTTAGAATTGGCTTGTTCGTATCTACATAAAAAGCTTGCTAGGATTCTGAAATTGTGTTTAATCTACAGATCAATCTGGGAAGAAATGACATCTTGACAATACTGAGTCTTGAAATCCATTAACATGATGTATCTATCTATCTATTCATCTAGGTCCTCTTTTATTTCTTTCATCAGTGTTTTGCAGTTTTCAACATACAGACTGTGTAAGTATTTTGTCACAATTGTACCTAGATGTTTCTTTTTTTTCTTTAGTTGGGTTTTTTTTGTTTGTTTAGTTTTTTTACTTTCAAATTCCAATTGTTCACTGCTGGTATATAATCGATTTTTATATACTAACTTTGTACCCTGCGACCTTGCTAAACTCACTGATTGGTCCGAGGATTTTTGTAATTTCTTTATATTTTGCTACATTAAAGAATGTATCTTCTGTGAATAGAGAAAGTTTAATTTCTCTCTTCCTGATATATATGCATTTTATTCATTTATTTTTGCCTAACTGTACTGGCTAGGACTTTTACTACCATGGTAAATACGACTGGTGAGAAAAACAATATTATTACCTAGCTCCAAACACTAGCAGACTCAATGCTTTCCCCTTATAAAGTATTTCAGCTGGATATTTTTTGTAGACGCTCTTTATTAATTTCCCTTCTATTACTAGCTCAATGAGATTCTTTTTGTTTAATCATGAATAGATGTTGAATTGTTAACATCGTGATTATACTAATGAATTTTCAAATGTAGACTCAGCCTTGCATTCCTGGGATAAAACCAACTTGGTCTTGATATAGTATCCTTTTTATTTATTGCTCAATTTACTTTTTACTGAGGATTTTTGTGTCTAGAGTTCATGAGGAATATGGATTTGTAGATTTTTTTTTTTTTTCTTGTGTTGCCTTATTTTGGTTTTGCACTGGGGTAATGCTGACCTAAAAAAATAAGTTGGAAAGTGTTCTCTCCTAATTCTTTCTGAAAGAGACTGTACAGAATTGGTATCACTTCTTTTGTGAATGTTTGGCAGAATTTGCCAGTTAAATCATATGGGTCTGGAGTTTTCTTTTGTGAAAGGTTTTTAAACTAGGAATTCTGTTTTTAAAATAGTTAGTATTCAAGTTAACTACTTCTTCTTCAATGAATTTAGTAGTTCCTTGGTAGTTTTTATCTTTCTCAGAATTTGCCCATTTCATCTAAGCTATTAAATCTATTAGAACAGAGATGTTTATAGTATTCTTTTAGTGTCTTTTGGGTAATGTATCTGTTCATATTCTTGATACTGATAACCTACCTGGGTCTTCTCTTTTCCATTGGTCAGCTTGGATAGAGGTTTATCAATTTTATTGATCTCTTTTTAAAAAAGCAGTTTTTGGTTTGCTTTTGTTTTCCTGTTTTAAATTCATTAATTTCTGCTCTTTTTCCTTTCTTCTGCTTGATTTGGGTTAAGTTTGTTCTTCTTTTTTGTTTCTTAAGGTAAAAGCTTCGATTACTGATTTGGGATCTCTCTTTTCAAATACAGGCATTTGTTGCTATAAATCTCCCCTCATCACTACTCTAGTTGGGCCTCAAAATTTTGATGCTGTATTTTCATTTTCATTCAGCTATATGTATTTTTAAATTTCCATTGAGATTTCTTCTCTGGTCCTTGGGTTAAAGTATATTGTTTAATGTCTAAATATATGGCCATTTTCCTACTATCTTTCTGTTATTGATTTCTAGTTTGATTTCCTTTTGGCCAGAGAATATAACATGTATGATTTCAATTCACTGAAACTTGCCAGTTTGTTTCCTGGCACAGGATATAGTCTATCTTGGTGAATGTTCCATGTGCTCTTTTGAAAAATGTGTGTTCTGCTGTTGTTGAGTGACATGTTCTATAAATGTCTCTTAGGTCATGTTGGTCGAGTGTTGCTCAGATCATCTAGATCCTTACTGATTTTTCTGCCTACTTGTTCTATCAGTTACTGAGAGGGATGTTGAAATCTCCAACTACAATTGTGGATTTTTCTGCTCACCTTTTAGTTCTATCAGTCTTCACTTTATGTATTTTGAAGGTGGTTGTTAGGTGCATAAGCCATTAAAGACAGTTATTTCTTGGAAAGTGGACTAGGTCACATCCCTCTTTATCGCTGACAGTTTTCCTTGTTGTGAAGCCTACATTGTCTGAAATTAATAGGTCTGCTTTACCTTTCGTGGTGTTTGCAACAGTAAATTTTCTCCCTTCTTTTACCTATGTCTTTATATTTAAAGTGGATTTCTTGTAGGCAGCATTTTTTGTTTTTTTTTCTTGAGACGGAGTTTCATTCTTATTGCTCAGGCTGAAGTGCAATGGCACAATCTCGGCTCACTGCAACCTCTGCCTCTGGGGTTCAAGCGATTCTCCTGCCTCAGCCTCCCAAGTAGCTGGGATTACAGGCATGCATCACCATGCCCAGCTAATTTTGTATTTTTAGTAGAGACAGGGTTTCTCCATGTTGGTCAGGCTGATCTCGAACTCCCAACCTCAGGTGATCTGCCTGCCTCAGCCTCCCAAAGTGCTGGGATTACAGGCATGAGTCACCACACTACTTTTTAAGAAAAACAAAACAAAACAAAAAAAAAACACACAAATCTGACGATCTTTTAACTGATGTGTTCTCACCACATTCAATGTGATTATTTATATGACTGAATTAAAAGCTACCTTTATGTTGCTTTTTGTTTGTCTTCTTTTCGCCCATTTCTTGGGCTACTTAGTAGAGCATTTTTTGTATTTCTATTTTATCTCTTCTATTGACTTATTTAAAGTCAATAGAATGACTTCTTTAAAATTTTCTTCTGTATCTGCACTAGGGTTTATAATACACATCTTTAATCACCTTGAGTTCTTCTTCAAATAATATTTACATCATGTGTAGAGTCAATTCCTCCCTCCCATCTTTTACTGTCATATATTTTATTTTGACATGTGCTACAGAAACAAAATACACTGTTACTATTTTTGCCTTATATAGTCAGATACCTTTTGGAGCAATTAAAAAGAGGGAAAGCACTTGGATCGTGGTTTCTTTTATACTCCATAAAAATAAATTAATGTTCCTTGGAGAAATGCCTGATTCTAGGACTGGTGCAGAAAACACACAAGATCAGCCTAGAACATATTATAGTGCCAGAAAATAAAAAAGCGCCCACTTCCCCTAAAAAAAAAAAAAAAACCCACAAAAATAAGGATATATTAAAGGGACACAGGAATCAAGTAGACAGCCCTCAAAAGCTGAAGCTAGAACAAAGCAACAGAAAAATGTGGTATTGCATTATAAACCAAAGTATTAAAATAAATGCCCACGAGTCCATATTGATAGAAATAAATGGTTGAATAAATGAGACAGAAGAGATACATCTCCTGTGCAGAAGAATTCCAAATAACTTATGTAGATATCCTTCTCTTAAGAAAACTCCCCACTCCTTAAAAGTGTGGGCTGAACATGGTAATTTCCTACCCAAAGGCTATAGTATGAAAAGCAGAAGAGTAACTTTACAGAAAAGAAACCTGTTAAACACCTGTTAAACATCAGCCAAGTGACCAAATTAACATCAGCAATAGTTATGATGATACAGGTTGGTCATCCCAAATCTGAAAATCTGAAATCTGAAATGCTCCAAGATCCAAAACCTGTTGAGCACCAACATGTACTCACTGGATCATTTTGGATTTCAGATTTTTGGATTTGGGATGCTCTACTTATTAGTATAAGGGAAATATTCCAAAACCTGAAAAAATCTGAAATCTGGAATACTTCTGGTCCTGAGTATTTCAGATAAGGGATAATAAATGTAGTAGGCACTCTTGGTAAGATGTGATGAAAATGGCATCTTAATTCTATGGCCTACCTCCCTCAAACCAACAACCACAGTCTAAGCATGAGAAAAACATCAGACAAATCTTAACTAAGAGACATTCTATAAAAATACCTGACTAGTACTCCTCAAAACTGTCAAGGTCATTAAAGCAAGGAAAGTCTTAGAAACTCTCACAGTCAAGAGGAGGCTAAAGAGACATGATTGCTAAATGTAATGTGGTATCCTGGATTGGATCCTAGAATAGAAAAAGACACAAGGTTAAAAATAAATAAATCTGAATAAAGTGCGAATTTCAGTTAATAACAACGTATCAGTACTGGTTCAATAGTGGTGACAAATATACCATACTAATGTTAATAACAGAAAAAAACTATGTGCGGGGTATATGAAAACTTTCTGTACTATCTTTGCAATCTTTCTATAAATCTAAAATTGTTCCAAAAATAAAACATTTATAAAATGTAGGGAAAACCAGATTTTATTTATTTTATCTTCATTTATTGCATTTCCACTGTTCAGGTCTTCGTGTAGACTCAAGTTTTTGCTGGGATCAGAGTCCTTTAACATTTCTTGTAGAGCAGGTCTGCTGGCAATAAATTCCCCTGACTTTTGTTTGAGGAAATCGTCATTTCTCAAAGATATTTTTGGTGGGCAGAGAATTTTGGGGTGAGAGGAATTTTTTAAAAATTTCAGCACATTAAATGTTACTCCCCTTTTCTTGCTTGCATAGTTTAGTTTGTGAAGAAAAAAGTATGGTACTAATCCTTATCTTTGTTTTTCTGTATACAGTGTATCTCTTCTCTAAGATTATTCTCTTATCTTTTGCTTTTAGCAGTCTGACAGTGAGAGTGTGTGTGCGCATGCATGCGTGTGTGTGCTGGCAGTAGTATTTACCCTGCTTGGTACTGGTTATTTTTAAAAATATTACTCCTAATCTGTTCTCTCTTGTCTTTTTGGAAGTCCAATTATAAATATGTTATGCCATTTGATAATGGCGCATAGCTCTTGGATACTTCATTCTGTTTTTTATTTTGTCTTGTTTTCACTCTTCTCTTTGTATTTCAGCATGGGTAATTCCTACTAATAGACCTACAGGTTTTCCCTCCTGCTAAGCTATTAGTGCAAGACTCGAGTTAATTTCATTAGACGCTGGGCCAGGTTTGAGCCTTACTGTTGCTCTGGTTACCATCAGGGCACCTACTATAAGCTTCATATCCCTCTGAGGGTGGGGATCTATCTGCATGCCAGATTTTCCCCTAGTGACTGCTCCACTCTCAGCTTTAAGTCATCTCCTCTCTTGTTGTGCCTCAGGCTGTGGCCTTCTCAGTCATCCTGCCACTCTCCTGGCGTTGCTCCATACCAAGCATGTCTTCCTGTTCCTTCACCACTGGCTGAGATATTTTGCCTTTTCCATTAAACAGGATTTCAACAGTGCCTTAAGAGTGATAATGTTTGTTGTTCGTCGTCTTAGAGATTAAAGCTTTTGTTCCATATTAGAGAAAGAAGACAGGAAGATCCAGGCAAAACTTTTTGCCCCTAGTGTAGAGCTACTCTTCCCTCTCCCAGTTGTGTGTCACAGCGAGACCTTTTCAGGAGCTTCTGAGCACCCCATGGGATTCATGGAGAAAAAAGTCTACAAGAGAACACAGACTCACCCTGTTTTATACTGCGGCCCCCAGGAGTTTCACACAGTTCTGTCAGTGCACACCTGGTCTCCAGCAATTCACCAATCACCCTAGCTTAACTCTTACCATCTGTGTCTTGCCTAATGCTCAAATGTCATCTCTCCTCACAGTATCTTTGACTCTGGAGCATCTGGGCCAGTTGGTTGCCCTGTAATCTCAGCACTATAATGAGTTCAAGGAAAACTATGAATTTTTTGTATATCCAAGTTTTTTTAATTGTAAGGCTGGGAGTGACTGTTTCCAGATTTCTGTATCGCCAAATAAAAAAGTACTTGTTTTTTGACCTGGACTATAAGACTTAAAGAGATTTGGTCCTGGCTCTATTTTGAACTATCTTGGACAAGTAATAACCTTTAACTCAGTTTCCTCATCTCTACCTTGCAATGATCACAGGCTAATTGAAAATTAAATGAGACAATATACATATGAAGGTGTTTTGGAATCTATAAAGCATTATACCAATGTGGAATTATTATCTAAGCCTGATAGCATCACTTTCACTTAGCAAAAACTCTAATGGTGAGTTTAGCAACTGCTCAGTAGAGAGAACACCTGGCATATCATTTAGTATGCTAGCAGTCAAACAGTTGCTAAACTAAGAGGTTTTAAAACTTGATTATACATTCTCGTTTTTTTTCTACAAGAGGCTAAGGGGGATAAATATATTGTCTTGTTCTTTATAAACAGACTTAAGACTCAAAAACAAATGAGACCAGAACCCTAAAGCCGTCATCAAGGAGTGGAATAGAGGCTACCTGCATTCTTTATACAGTTAAATAGAAAGGTTATTTGAGAAGGAATAAACAAATAAAATTAATTGGAGAATAACTCACTCAAGTTTGTGTGCATTCTTCCCTATCCTACAATAGTTCTGTGGTATGCAGAATTCTTTTTTTTTTTTGAGACAGTGTCTTGCTCTGTCACCCAGGCTGGAGTGCAGTGGTACGATTTCGGCTCACTGCAATCTCCACCTCCTGGGTTCAAGTGATTCTCCTACCTCAGCCTCCTGAGTAGCTGGGATTACAGGCATATGCCACCACACCCAGCTAATTTTTGTACTTTTAGTAGAGATGGGGTTTTACCATGTTGCCTAGGCTGGTCTTGAACTCCTGACCTCAGGTGATCCGCCCACCCTGGCATCCCAAAGTGCTGGGATTACAAGTGTGAGCCACTGTACCCTGCCTGGTATGCAGAATTTTCTAACTAATAGTTTAGTGCTTCTTTCACAGAAAAGCATGTTTAATTGATTAATGAAAGTATACAAAGTATAGAGAACAAATAACTCATGTTTAATACTTCTAGCCTGGTAAAATTAAACATAATAATCTCTCTGTATTTTACTTCTTAAAAACTGATTTGAAAAGTGTTACACATTAATGGGGTACATGTGAATATTTGTTACATTCACAGAATGTGTAATGATCAAGGTCAGGGTATTTGGGGTATCTATTACCTTGAGTATTTATACTTTCTATTTGTTGGGAACATTTCAAGTCCTCTCTTCTAGCTACTCAGAAATATACTCTATCT
The DNA here is from genome assembly GCF_009764315.1 of Trachypithecus francoisi. Lineage (NCBI taxonomy): Eukaryota > Metazoa > Chordata > Mammalia > Primates > Cercopithecidae > Trachypithecus > Trachypithecus francoisi. The sequence goes on from NW_022681468.1 coordinate 89,048,687, forward strand.
GCAATGTTGCTAACTATAGTCACCCTTCTCTCCTATCAAATACAGGGGTATGTTTCTTGTATCTAAGTGTATGTTTTTACCCACGAATCAACCTCTCTTCATCCCATCTCCCACCCACACGCCCTTCCCAGCCTCTGCTATCATTCTATTTTCTATCTCCACCAGATCAGTTTTGTTAGGTCTCACTCACATATGAGTGAGATCATGCAGTATCTATCTTTCTGTGCCTGGCTTATTTTACTTAATAACCTCCAATTCCAACCATGTTCATATTTAGCTTTAATTTTAAATAACCGTTAAACAAATTTCCATAATCTGATTTTTGTGTATTTGAAATAGACTTGTCTCTTCAATACTAATTTCGAATGGAAATATTCGTTAGGAATAGGTGTAGATTCTATGGTGGCACAGAGAATTCCAAAGGAAGCTACAGACTGCCTATGTATAAAATACATGTTTTAAAGAATGAAGTTGAAGAAAGGTTCAACTTACTAGTGGAGGCATCATGCCCTTGCTTGAAGGGGGGATGACAACTCGAAGATCTGGTTTTCTACTGTTCATTCCAAGATTACCACCACCTGGTGGAGGGGGAGACTTCGTAGGCATGACTTTGCCTAAACTATTTGCACCAGTAGTTCCAATCAAATTTGGAGAAGCTCTTGAGTTTACAAATCCATTCCCTGGGGGGAAAAATATCATTCAATTATGTGAGAAGAGTTATTAAAACACTTTGGCACAAACAAAGTTTTCCCCAGTCTGAGTTGCAAATAAATTTTATAACAAAACTCACTACAGGTTTGAGTATCCCTTATTACATACTTAAGGGCTGAGCATCCCTAAACCTGAAAATTCAAAATCCTCCAGTTAACACTTCTTCTGAGAATCGTATCAGTGCTCAAAACGTTTCAGATTTTAGAGCATTTTGTATTGGGATACTCAACCTGTGGTAACTAACGAAGTATCTTTGGATATTTTAAAAATAAGCAGAGGAAGACAAGCAAAGTCTGAAATACATATAAAGCTTAAGACTAATGACACTTATACAGCATTACTGCTTGGATTTGCTGAGAGAGATTTAAAACACAACACATTTCTGGCCGGGTGCGGTGGCTCACACCTGTAATCCCAGCACTTCAGGATGCCAAGGAGGGCGAATCACTTGAGGTCAGGTGTTTGAGACCAGCTTGGCCAACACGTTGAAACCCCGTCTCTATTAATAATACAAAAATTAGCCAGGCATGGTGGCGCACGCCTGTGATCCCAGCTACTTGGGAGGCTGAGGCAGGAGAATTGCTTGAAGCCAGGAAACGGAGGTTGCAGTGAGCTGAGATCATGCCCCTGCACTACAGCCTGGGTGACAGTGTGAAACTGTATTTCAAAGAAACAAAAGATCACATTTCTAACAGGGCATCTCATTTAGTCTCATCTGAGGGACTAAAATAATGGAGGTATTATAGAAAATGTCTGAAAACAGCCTATTCAATCACTCTTGTGAGAGCAAAAGCACTGCTACTACTAAGTTCTGAGTAGTGAACTAGGTATCAGAGCAACTTCTTGACTGTAGCTTATTCAGTACTCATTTCTAATGCCTCATTTTCACCAAGTACTTCTTCCTTATGGCTCTACTTCACTGGTTCTGTTTTTTCATCTTCATTGAGGTCCTTATTAAATATTTCTGATTTATCTCACATTAATCATCTTATTCCTATTTTTAAACTTTCCCTGACAGAACCTTCCATCTCTCTTAGATGAAATGAGGAAACAGGCATATTGTGATATATGCTCTATGTATATAATACTTTTGGGAACCAGTTGAGATATAAATAAATATGAAACCATCCTGTTTTCATGAATACTGTAGTCAGTCATTCTACTTCTTCCCATGTGTAGCAACCACGTGGACTGGGTGGGGCTGACTCTCTGCAACCCTCTCTCCAACCCCCAGATGAACTTAGTGTCAGGCATTTGACTCAGGTCATTCTCGTTCACCACAGGGACTGGATGTGGTAATGACCAATCAGAACCCGGGTAAAACAATTGTTCCATGATTGTCAGGGAGGCTCCCACATTCCCCAAACTGTGCCTGAGAAAGCATTTTATTCTTTTTTTTTTTTTTTTTTTTTTTGAGACAGAGTCTTGCTCTGTCATCCAGGCTGGAGTGCAGTGGAGCGATCTCCGCTCACTGCAAGCTCAGCATCCCCGGTTCACACCATTCTCCTGCCTCAGCCTCCTGAGTAGCTGGGACTACAGGCGCCCGTCACCATGCTTGGCTAATGTTTTGTATTTTTAGCAGAGACAGGGTTTCACCACATTAGCCAGGATGGTCTCGATCTCCTGACCTCATGATCTGCCCACCTCGGCCTCTCAAAGTGCTGGGATTACAGGCGTGAGCCAACGCATCCAGCCAGCATTTTATTCTTAAGTCATTTTGAAACTCAGAAGAAAGCTGGAATGAGGAAAAAGCTGATACAAAAAGGAGAACAGCAAACAAATGATGTAAAAGCCCTGATTAAACCGTGCTTGTAGTCTGTACCACTTCTGGATCTTTCAGTTACACGTAAGTTAACACATCCCCTATACAATTTAAGCCTGAGGTAGTTTTCTGTTAGTTGCAACTGACAGTATCCTAATAGAAACAGCTACTATTCACCAGCTTGCAGTCCAACAGCAGAGATAATGACACAAATAAAAAGTAGATAAGTAACCAGTGTACAGAAACATATAATGTGAATTTATAAAACAGAGACTACAGTGTGGTATTTCAATTTCAAAGTAAATAACAAATAAAGCAGGGAAGAATAAAATAATAAGTGTTTATTACGAAGCTGGCAAAGAACAAAATACTCAGAATAGTGAGCCAGAGGTTCCTGATGAGTCAAACAGGCCTCTTAGGTTCTCTGGGTAGGACTCAGCATTCACATGTCCTTAAGACTAGCAACTGTCTACAATCAGAAAACATGGAAGTACCTTTACTATCTGGAAATTAAAAAAATTCAAACATCTATTATGTATACAGTACTGTGCCCCTGGGAGGGTATATGTAGAGAAACCATAAAAAGCCTACAGGTCTTCAAGGAGCTTTTCATCTAGTTAGCAAGAACAGGCATATCACATAGGCATGAATTATAGTTACAATATGGGCAAACTAGAGGTAACCACACAAAATTTACAATGAGATAGAAAGCACTGATCACAAATATATCAGCTTAATTAGGAAAGCCTTTGTGGGATTAACTACTGAGCAGTCTGAAATGACAGAAGAAGAAAACAGAAGACAGGCATTATGGATAAATGTGAGAAAAATATGTTAAAGCACGAATGAACAAGGTGTGAGTGAGGAATGGCAGAGCAGATAAGCCTGGAGAATCCACAGCTTCAGGGACCATCAGAAGGAAAGGGTAGCTGTATTTGTTCTGCTCCTTTCATTCTAGCATAAAGAAAAAAGAAAACTTCAGAATTCACGAAAAATAAGCAGACACTAGATGTTACAAATACACACACACCCACACACTCCTGTATTAATATACATGCAAGGACTAACAAAAACTGAGTGTCTGTTGTGTGCTTAACACTGGCCTAAAACTCGTCCTAATAATCTCATCCTGACAAGACTGCATTCTGAGAAATAAAATGGTTTGCCCCTGGGTCAGATGTGGTGGCTGATGCCTGTAATCCCAGAACTTTGGGAGACTGAGGTGGGCAGACTGCTTGAGTCCAGTTCAAAATCAGCCTGGGCAACATGGTGAAACCCCATCTCTACAAAAAAAAAAAAAGAAAAAAGAAAAAAAGAAAAATTAATAGGACACGGTGGTGTACACCTCTAGTTCCAGCTACTAAGGAGGCTGAGTCAGCCCAGGAGGCAGAGGTTGCAGTGAGCCAAGATCACACCACCACATTCCAGCCTCGGTGACAGAATTAACCCAATCAAATAAAGACAAATTTAAAAAAAAAATCAAAAAACAAAAATGAACAAAGCCTCCAAAAAATTTGAGATTCTGCTAAACAGCCAAACCTAAGAATAACTGGTGTTCTTGAGGAAGAAGAGAAATCTAGAAGTCTGGAAAACATATTTGAGAAAACAACTGAGAAAAACTTCCCTGGCCTCACTAGAGATCTAGAAATCCAAACACAAAAAGCTCAAAGACCTGGGAAATTCATAGCAAAAAGAGCTTCACCCAGGCACACAATAATCATATTACCTCAAGTGAAGACAAAGGGAAGACTCTTAAGAGCTGAGAGGCAAAAGCATCAGGTAACCAACAAAGGAAAACTTATCAGATTAACAGCAGATTTCTCCCCAGACACCCTACAAGCCAGAAGAGACTGGGGTCCTATCTTTAGCTTCCTCAAACAAAATAATTGCTGGCCAAGAGTTCTGTATCCAGCAGAGTCAAGCTTCATGAATTAAGAAGAGATAAAGTCTTTTTCAGATAAACAAATGCTGAGAGAATTCACCACTACCAAGGCAGCACAACTAAGAAATGCTAAAAGGAGTTCTAAATCTTGAAACAAAACCTGAAAATACACCCTCCTTAAATCATAAATCTCACAGAGCCCATAAAACAAGAACACAATGAAAAAAAGTATTCAGGCAACAACTAACACAATGAATAAAATAGTATCTCACATCTCAATTATTAACGTTGAATGTAAATAGCCTAAATGTTTCACTTAAAAGATACAGAATGGCAGAATGGTTAAAAATACACCAACCAAGTATCTGCTGTCCTCAAGACACTTACCTAACACATAAGGACTCACTCACATAAAGTAAAGGTGTGGAAAAAGATACTAGAAAATCTAGAGGAGGTGGATACATTCCTGGAAATACATAACCTGCCTAGGTTAAATCAGGAAATAAAACTCTGCATGGAACAATAACAAGTAGCGAGACTGAAACAATAATTTTAAAAACTACCAACAACAACAAAAAAAAGTCCAGGACCAGATGAATTCAGAGTTGAATTCTATCAGGCATTCAAAGAAGAACTGGCACCAATCTTATTAAACTATTCCAAAAGATAGAGAAAGAGAAAATCCTCCCTAAATCATTCTATGAAGCCAGTATCACCCTAATACCAAAACCAGGAAAGGATATAACAAAAGTAAACTACAGACCAACATCCCTGATGAGCACAGGTGCAGAAATCCTTAACAAAATAACAGCTGACTGAATCCAACAGCATATCAAAAAAGATAATACACCATGATCAAGTGGGTTTCATACTAGGGATGCAGGGGGGGTTAATATACAAAAGTCAATAAGCAAAACCGGCACAGAAGGGACATATCTCAAGGTAATAAAAGCCATCTATGACATTTTTACTGGAGTCAGTAAAGTTCCAGGACACAAAATCAATGTACGCAAATCAGCAGCACTGCTATACATCAACAATGACCAAGCTGAGAATCAAATCAAGAACTCGATCCCTTTGCAACAGGCGCAAAAAATTAACATATCTAACCAAGGAGGTGAAAAATTTCTACAAGGAAAACTACAAACCACTGCTGAAAGAAATCACAGATGACACAAACAAATGGAAACACATCTCATGCTCATGGATGGGTGGAATCAATATTGTGAAAATGACCATAATGCCAAAAGCAATCTACAAATTTAAAGCAATTCCCATCAAAATACCACCATCATTCTTCACAGAACTAGGGGACAAAAAATCTTAAAATTCACATGGAACCAAAAAAGGCTGCATAGCCAAAGCAAGACTAAGCGAAAAGAACAAATCTGGAGACATCATATTATTTCATTTCAAACTATACTACAAGGCTATAGTTACCAGAAAAGCATGGTACTGGTATAAACACAGACACACAGACCAATGGAACAGAAGAGAGAACCCAGAAACAAAGCTAAATACTTACAGCCAATTCATCTTCAACAAAGCAAACAAAAACATAAAGTGGGGAAGACACCCTATTCAACAAATGGTGCTGGTGTAATAGGCAAGACACATGTAGAAGAATGAAACTGGATCCTCATCTCTCATCTTACACAAAAATCAATTCAAGATAAACCAAAGACCTGAAAGATAAATCTAAGACCTGAAACCATAAAAATTCTAGAACATTGGAAAAACTCTTCTAGACATTGGCTTAGGCAAAGCGTTCATGATCAAGAACCCAAAAGCAAATATGATAAAGAAAAAATAAATAGACGGGACCTAATTAAACTAAAAAGCTTCTGCAAATCAAAAGAAATAATCAGCAAACAGACAACCCAGAGAGTGGGAGAAAATCTTCACAAACTATGCATCTGACAAAGGACTAATATCCAGAATCTACAAGGAAATCAAATCAGCCATAAAAAAACAAATAATCCCATCAAAAAGTGGGTACAGGCCATGAATAGACAATTCTCAAACGTAGATATACAAATTGCCAAAAGACATGTGAAAAAATGTTCAGCATCACTAATTATCAGTGAAATGCAAATCAAAATCACAATGAGATACCACCTTACTCCTGCAAGAATAGCCTATTTTAAAAATCAAAACATAATAGATGTTGGCATGGATATGATGAAAAGCAAACACTTATACACTGCTGGTGGGAATGTAAACTAGTATAACCACTAAAGAAAACAGTACAGAGATTCCTTAAAGAACTAAAAGTAGAACTATGGTTTGATTTAGCAATCTCACTACTGGGTCAGAAGAAGTCATTTTATGAAAAAGACACTCATGCACACATGTTTATAGCAGCGCATTTTGCAATTGTGAAAATATGGAACTAGCCTAAATGTCCATCAACCAACAAGTGGATAAAGAAAATGTCCACCTGGGAAGCGCAAGGGGGAAAGTAATTCCTTTCCCTAGCCAAAGGAAACCGAGACACACAACACCTGGAAAATCGGGTAACTCCCACCCTAATACTGCACTTTATCAAGGGTCTTAGCAAACGGCACACCAGGAGATTATATCCCACATCTGGCCGGGAGGGTCCCACGCCCACAGAGCCTCCCTCATTGCTAGCACAGCAGTCTGAGCTCTAACTGCAAGGCAGTAGCAAGGTTGGGGGAGGGGTGCCTGCCATTGATGAGGCTTAACTAGGTAAACAAAGCCACCAGGAAGCTGGAACTGGGTGCAGCCCACCACAGCTCAAGGAGGCCGGCCTGCCTCTGTAGACTCCACCTCTGAGGACAGGGCATAGCTAAACAAAAAGCAACAGAAACCTCGGCAGAGGTAAATGTCCCTGTCTCACAGTTTGAAGAGAGCAGCAGTTCTCCCAGCACGGAGCTTGAGATCTGAGAATGGACACACTGCCTGCTCAAGTGGGTCCCTGATCCCTGAGTAGCCTAACTGGGAGACATCCCCCACTAGGTGCAGACTGACACTTCACACTCACATGGCTGGGTACACCCCTGAGACGAAGCTTCCAGAGCAAGAATCAGACAGCAACACTCGCTGTTCAGCAATAATCTATCTTTTGCAGCCTCCACTGCTGATACCCAGGCAAACACGGTCTGGAGTGGACCTCAAGCAAACTCCAACAGACCTGCAGCTGAGGGTCCTGACTGTTAGAAGGAAAACTAACAAACAGAAAGGACACCCGCACCAAAACCCCATCAGTACGTCACCATCATCAAAGACCAGAGACAGATAAAACCACAAAGATGGGGGAAAAGCAGTGCAGAAAAGCTGGAAATTCAAAAAATCAGAGCGCATCTCCCTCTCCAAAGGAACGCAGCTCATTGACAGCAACAGAACAAAGCTGGACGGAGAAGGACTTTGACGAGTTGAGAGAAGAAGACTTCAGTCGATCAAACTTCTCAGAACTAAAGGAGGAACAACGTAACCAGCACAAAGAAACTAAAAACCTTGAAAAAAGATGTGACGAATGGCTAACTAGAATAACCAACACAGAGAAGTCCTTAAAAGAACTGATAGAGATGAAAACCATAACACGAGAACTATGTGACAAATGCACACGCTTCAGTAACCGACTCGATCAACTGGAAGAAAGAGTATCAGTGACTGAAGATCAAATGAATGAAATGAAGCGAGAAGAGAAGTCTAGAGAAGAAAGAGTAAAAAGAAATGAACAAAGCCTCCAAGAAATATGGGATTATGTGAAAAGACCAAATCTATGTCTGATTGGTGTGCCTGAAAGTGACAGGGAAAATGGAACCAAGTTAGAAAACACTCTGTAGGATATCATCCAGGAGGACTTCCCCAACCTAGTAAGGCAGGCCAATATTCAAATTCAGGAAATACAGAGAACACCACAAAGATACTCCTCGAGAAGAGCAACTCCAAGACACATAATTGTCAGATTCACCAAAGTTGAAATGAAGGAAAAAATGTTAAGGGCCGCCAGAGAGAAAGGTCGGGTTACCCACAAAGGGAAGCCCATCAGACTAACAACAGCAGATCTCTCAGCAGAAACTCTCCAAGCCAGAAGAGTGGGGGCCAATATTCAACATTCTTAAAGAAAATAATTTTCAACCCAGAATTTCATACCAGTCAAACTAAGTTTCATAAGTGAAGGAGAAATAAAATCCTTTACAGATGAACAAATGCTTAGAGATTTTGTCACCACCAGGCCTGCCCTACAAGAAATCCTGAAGGAAGCACTAAACATGGAAAAGAACAACAGGTACTAGCCATTGCAAAAACATGCCAAAATGTAAAGTCCATCAATGCTAGGAAGAAGCTACTTCAACTAATGAGCAAAATAACCAGCTAATATCATAATGACAGGATCAAGTTCACACATAACAATACTAACCTTAAATGTATATGGACTAAATGGTCCAATCAAAAGACACAGACTGGCAAATTGGATAAAGAGTCAAGACCCATCAGTTTGCTGTATTCAGGAGACCCATCTCACATGCAGAGACACAAATAAGCTCAAAACAAAGGGATGGAGGAAGATCTATCAAGCAAATGGAAAAGAAAAAAGCAGGGGTTGCAATCCTGGTCTCTGATAAAACAGACTTTAAACCATCAAAGATCAAAAGAGACAAAGAAGGCCATTACATAATGAGAAAGGGATCAATTCATCAGGAAGAGCTAACTACCCTAAATATATACGCACTCAATACAGGAGCACCCAGATTCATAAAGTATGTCCTTAGAGACTTACAAAGAGACTTAGACTCCCATACAATAATAATGGGAGACTGTAACACCCCACTGTCAACATTAGACAGATCAACGAGACAGAAAGTTAACAAGTATATCCAGGAATTGAACTCAACTCTGCACCAAGCAGACCTAATAGACATCTACAGAACTCTCCACCCCAAATCAACAGAATATACATTCTTCTCAGCACCACATTGCACTTATTCCAAAATTGACCACATAATTGGAAGTAAAGCACTCCTCAGCAAATGTGAAAGAACAGAAATTATAACAAACTGTCTCTCAGACCACAGTGCAATCAAACCAGAACTCAGGACTAAGAAACTCAATCAAAACTGCTCAAATACATGGAAACTGAACAACCTGCTCCTGAATGACTACTGGGTACATAACGCGAAATGAAGGCAGAAATAAAGATGTTCTTTGAAACCAATGAGAACAAAAACACAATATACCAGAATCTCTGGTACACATTTAAAGCAGTGTGTAGAGGGAAATTTATAGCACTAAATGCCCACAAGAGAAAGCAGGCAAGACCTAAAATTGACACCCTAACATCACAGTTAAAAGAACTAGAGAAGCAAGAGCAAACACATTCAAAAGCTAGCAGAAGGCAAGAAATAACTAAGATCAGAGCAGAACTGAAGGAGATAGAGACACAAAAAACCCTCCAAAAAATCAATGAATTCAGGAGCTGGTTTTTTGAAAAGATCAACAAAATTGACAGACCGCTAGCAAGACTAATAAAGAAGAGAGAAGAATCAAATAGACGCAATAAAAAATGATAAAGGGGGTATCACCACCGACCTCACAGAAATACAAACTACCATCAGAGAATATTATAAACACCTCTACGTAAATAAACTAGAAAACCTAGAAGAAATGGATAATCTCCTGGATACTTACACTCTCCCAAGACTAAACCAGGAAGAAGTTGAATCCCTGAATAGACCAATAGCAGGCTCTGAAATCGAGGCAATAATTAATAGCCTACCAACCAACCAAAGTCCAGGACCAGACGGATTCACAGCCGAATTCTACCAGAGGTACAAGGAGGAGTTGGTACCATTCCTTCTGAAACTATTCCAATCAATAGAAAACGAGGGAATCCTCCCTAACTCATTTTACGAGGTCAACATCATCCTGATACCAAAGCCTGGCAGAGATACAACAAAAAAAGAGAATTTCAGACCAATATCCCTGATGAACATCGATGCAAAAATCCTCAATAAAATACTGGCACACTGAATCTAGCAGCACATCAAAAAGCTTATCCATCAAGATCAGGTGGGCTTCATCCCTGGGATGCAAGGCTGGTTCAATATACGCAAATCAATAAATGTAATCCAGCATATAAACAGAACCAAAGACAAGAACCACATGATTATCTCAATAGATGCAGAAAAGGCCTTTGACAAAATTCAACAGCCCTTCATGCTAAAAGCTCTCAATAAATTCAGTACTGATGGAACGTATCTCAAAATAGTAAGAGCTATTTATGACAAACCCACAGCCAATATCATACTGAATGGGCAAAAACTGGAAGCATTCCCTTTGAAAACTGGCACAAGACAGGGATGCCCTCTGTCACCACTCCTGTTCAACAGAGTGTTGGAAGTTCTGGCTAGGGCAATCAGGCAAGAGAAATAAATCAAAGGTATTCAGTTAGGAAAAGAAGTTGTCAAATTGTCCCTGTTTGCAGATGACATGACTGTATATTTAGAAAAATCCATTGTCTCAGCCCAAAATCTCCTTAAGCTGATAAGCAACTTCAGCAAAGTCTCAGGATACAAAATCAAGGTGCAAAAATCACAAGCACTCTTATACACCAATAACAGACAAACAGCCAAATCATGAATGAACTCCCATTCACAATAGCTTCAAAGAGAATAAAATACCTAGGAATCCAACTTACAAGGGATATAAAGGACCTCTTCAAGGAGAACTACAAACCACTGCTCAGTGAAATAAAAGAGGACACTAACAAATGGAAGAACATACCATACTCATGGATAGGAAGAATCAATGTTGCGAAAATGGCCATACTGCCCAAGGTAATTTATAGATTCAATGTCATGCCCGTCAAGCTACCAATGAGTTTCTTCACAGAATTGGAAAAAACTGCTTTAAAGTTCATATGGAACCAAAAAAGAGCCCGCATTGCCAAGACAATTCTAAGTCAAAAGAACAAAGCTGGAGGCATCATGCTACCTGACTTCAAACTATACTACAAGGCTACAGTAACCAAAACAGCATGGTACTGGTACCAAAACAGAGATATAGACCAATGGAACAGAACAGAGCCCTTAGAAATAATACCACACATCTACAGCCATCTGACCTTTGACAAACCTGACAAAAACAAGAAACGGGGAAAGGATTCCCTATTTAATAAATGGTGCTGGGAAAATCGGCTAGCCATAAGTAGAAAGCTGAAATTGGATCCTTTCCTTACTCCTTATATGAAAATTAATTCAAGATGGATTAGAGACTTAAATGTTAGACCTAAAACCATAAAAACCCTAGAAGAAAACCTAGGTAATACCATTCAGGACATAGGAATGGATAAGGACTTCATGTCTAAAACACCAAAAGCAATGGCAACAAAAGCCATAATTGACAAATGGGATCTAATTAAACTAAAGAGCTTCTGTGCAGCAAAAGAAACTACCATCAGAGTGAACAGGTAACCTACAGAATGGGAGAAAATTTTTGCAATCTACTCATCGGACAAAGGGCTAATATCCAGAACCTACAAAGAACTCAATCAAATTTACGAGAAAAAAACAATCCCATCAAAAAGGGGACAAAGATATTAACAGATACTTTCAAAAGAAGACATTCATACAGCCAACAGACACATGAAAAAATGTTCATCATCACTCGCCATCAGAGAAATGCAAATCAAAACCACAATGAGATACCATCTCACACCAGTTACAATGGCCATCCATTAAAAATATCAGGAAACAACAGGTGCTGGAGAGGATGTGGAGAAATAGGAACACTTTTACACTGTTGGTAGGACTGTAAACTAGCTCAACCATTGTGGAAAACAGTGTGGCGATTCCTCAAGGATCTAGAACTAGAAATACCAATTGACCCAGCCATCCCATTACTGGGGATATACCCAAAGGATTGTAAGTCATGCTGCTATAAAGACACATGCACACGTATGTTTATTGTGGCACTATTCACGATAGCAAAGACTTGGAATCAACCCAAATGTCTACCAGTGACAGACTGGATTAAGAAAATATGGCACATAGACACCACGGAATACTATGCAGTCATAAAAAAGGATGAGTTCATGTCCTTTGTAGGGACATGGATGCAGCTGGAAACCATCATTCTTAACAAACTATTGCAAGAACAGAAAACCAAACACTGCATGTTCTCACTCATAGGTGGGAATTGAACAATGAGATCACTTGGACACAGGACAGGGAAGATCACACACCAGGTCCTATTGTGGGGAGGGGGTGGGGGGAGGGATTGCATTAGGAGATATACCTAATGTAAATGACGAGTTAATGGGTGCAGCACACCAACATGACACATATATACATATGTAACAAACCTGCACGTTGTGCACATGTACCCTAGAACTTAAAGTATTAAAAAAAAAAAAAAACTAGAATAGTATTTCTACTTTCCTATAAAATAATTGTATCTCTAACATCTGAAACATTTCAAAAATTTTATGGGTCTCTGAACAAACTGTTTGTCCCTGGGTGAGTTATTTGACCTCCTTAAGCCATATTTCCTTAAATTGAGGAAGGAGGTAGTAACATCTCTTGTAGAGTTCATGTATTAAGTAATAAAATTCATGTAAGAAAACAACAATAGTTTCTGGTATTTACTAAAAGCTCAGTGAAATCAGCTAGTGCTATGTGGACCTCTGAAAAGGTGATGATCATGTCTATCTCAAATTTGAGCCAAACTCAGATGTATATATCTGTTAGTTACGTACAGATTTCCTATGTGCTAAAATGCTATTAAGGACTTTCCATGAGTAAATATTATTACACCTTTGGGAGTCATTAAATAAAAACTTATGCTAACACACACACACACACACACACACACACACACACACAAAAGAGAAGAAAAATTAGCAGGGCATAGTGGTGCATGTCTGTAATCCCAGCTACTAGGGAGGTTGAGGCAGGAGAACTGCCTGAGCCGCAGAGGCGGAGGCTGCAGTGAGCCGAGATCGCGCCACTGTACTCCAGCCTGGGCAACAGAGTGAGATCTTGTCTCAAACAAACAAAAGAATTTCTGAGCTCCAGATAATTAGTGTGGTTTTTTTCTTCCTTACCCCTACCTTCCTCTTGTTTCCTCCAAAATGTTTACCAAGTGATCCACTCAGTTTTAATTCATATGTATGATCTAATTTTGCTGTGGGGACTGGTATTTCAGTTAACCTCATGAGGTTATTTCCTGCATTCTGCTTTCATTATCTTGAAGGGGTATGTATTAAATCCTTTCCACACCCCATAGAGTAATTTCCTGCATCCTGTTAAGCTTCAGAAAGCAGTACAGTTTAAAAAACAACCACTTCACCAGGCCATCCTGTGGAGTAGAGATCATCTATGAGTTGGATGGAGGTAATTGCTAAGCCAGACATTTGAAAGATTAAAAATATTTAATAAACAATTTTATTCAAAAATAGGAAGGTTAAATAGAAACTTCATTTTGTGTAACAGTATGAGAATGTCAGATTAATAATTTTTTTAAATATACAATGGCATCAATATGTGTTCTGATTCTGGTATTATTTAGAAGAGTCTTCTTTACTTGATTTATACTCAAATCTGAAGGAGAAAGTAGAATTTCCTCTCAAAGACATAAAATGATGTAAATATATAATTCAGAGCCACACCTCATCAAGAAGCACAAATACTATTTTCCCACGTGCAGTCTACGGTCCTTTAGATAGATACGACACGATGGTAACTCATGAGAACCAAATTTCAAGAGTAAGTGGGGACCTAAAAGCACAGTATTTCTTGGTGTAAAGTCAGGAGTCAGTAGCAGATAATGAGTAAAGGATGATGTAAGTGTTTGGTAACTTGCCAGGCTGAAGCTAAGAGAACCTCCTATGCATGACTTGTTATTTTGTACAGTGCAGTGGCATACACCCTAACATATACCTTCTTACCTCCAGGTCAATTTTTATCACAAAAATGAAGACATTTTTCAGACAGACTTCCGAGGGAAACACTTGCAGTATATAACTCATCTTGTCACAGTTTACGAATCTAGGAACTACAGTATCTACTCTAAATGAATAAATCCAATTTAATATTGTTAAAATGTGTTTCCAGATTTCAAGGTAATTTACTATCCTAACACAAATGTGAAAAAAATGCTCTTGAGCCAACTGCATACCTATGCCTTCAGAAACTTAACAGAACTTGATCTCACTTACAGTCCTATAGCTGTAAGATAGGTCAATCAATTCCATCAGTCTGGCTCATATTCCAAAATATAAATCACATCAGCTGAAACAATGCACTCAAGTAGCTGGCAAGTACTCTGTGTCCTTAGATACTACTCTTCTAGGGTTAAACTGCAGACAATGATGTCATTAATATTTCATTATGATTTCATTTCAGAAGTCCAAACTGATAAGCAAACTTCAAAGGATTCTGAAAAACTCATCCAAAGCAAAGTTCAATCATATTTGACAAAACTGTCATAAAATGTTACTTTCAGCTGATTATTCAATAAACAAAAATACATTTTAACAGTTATAAAATTATGTCATTTGTGCAAAGAACTGCTTGAGGTTTCTGAAAGTAGAAAAGATACAGGGCTGCTTCGAAGGCAGTGAGTTATCTCAACTTATCAAACTCCTTGTTCTACTCTTTACCCCCTTCTCACTACTGCACTTGACTAGTCTAAAATAAAATAAATAAATAAGATCACAGGTTTTGAAATAATTGAATGCATATGTACCTGACTCAATGAAATTTCCTGTAAAATAGACAACATGGATCCTGTCCAATAAAAATTTATAACAAAAATAGGCAATGCTCATGGGGTCTGCTTTTCTTTCTGAATACTATATTCCCCATCTCAATCCCACGTGGGCAGCCCCCAAAAGGCAACATATCTTCTTCTCTTTCAGAAACTTCAGCATCTTCATGAAGCATGAATGCTGAAGCACATACAACTTCAACTATCACCTCCATGTGAATGAGTGAAAACTGGGTTTCTGCTTTGTCCTTCCTAATTTCCAGTCCATATTCAATAATCTGGTGGCCACTTTCACCCAGACATGCTGCTGTCATCTCAACTCAGCTTGTTCTAAAGACTTCTACTACTACTGGCTTCCACCATCCCATCCCCACCTTCAGAGCAATCAAGCTTTCTTTATATCTTTCGCCTCTTCCATCTCTTCTTTTTAATTGCCAATGCGCCTGCTACAATGTAAACCCTTATTTTACCTTCATTCAACCCCAAATAACTCCAAGAGCATCCTGAGCCTTTCTATGTCTAGTACCATATATGTTTTTTCTCTTTCTCAACATGTTTTTAAAAAGTGAAGTTGTTAGATATCTAAGACTTTATTTTATGCTTGATATTTAAAAGTGTGCCCAAAGTAAAAAGTCCCCAAACTCATTTGAACTACAGTATAAACCGAGTATCAAATATAAACTCCCAGTAGAGAAATATACCTAGTAAATAATAATCAAGCAAATTACCTCTATGAAAGATGTATACAAATTACAATATATACAAAGCTGTCAAGTTTTATTTGCACAGATGACAAACGGAAAACAAGTTATAAGTAAAAATAAAGAAATGTTCTAATTTACTACAATAAAGATGTTATGACTGTAGAGGTAATGGTATTAATACAGCATCACAGAAACTAGAAAGAGTGAAAAACCCTTACAGACCCACCATCTTAACATTAAGTATTATAATCTCTTCGGATTTTTCCCTTTTTGTTTTCCATGCTCATATTTTTTGCTCATTTTAAATCATAACTAAAAAGAAATTCAGTTGAAATTTCATTTACTTCATTTTCATATTGCTGAATATGTTGATTTCTTCCTATTATTCATTACTACAAATAAAGTTGCAATGAAGCTTTGCTTATTCTAACTTACCTCTTCAGGAAAGATTCCCAAAAATGGGATTAGTGGGCTTGGAAGTATAAACATTTTTATGACAACTAAAACATCTTGCAAAACCTTTCCAGAAGGATTGTTACTAATTTACAATGCCACAAAAGCATGCATGAGATCATCAGTTTCACCACGCCTTCATTAGCACTGAACATCACAATAAAAAGTGCTAACAGTTGGGAATTAGTAAGGAGCAGTAGTATTTTATTGTTTTGTCATTTTAATTTGAATTTCATGATTACTACCAATGATGAACAACCTTTTCAGTTTTAAAAATACTAGTTGGGTTTCTTTTTTGAATTGTGTATTTTGGTAAAATTAAATGCCCATTACTAAACATTCCCCTATCTGTTGCTTGGATTTTATCTTACTTTTTTCCTCTGGAGAATGAGGAACATGTATTATCTCATATAAGAAGTCTGCGGGAAGAGTGGTCCCAGACTCAGCTGCTTCAGCAGCTCAACACTGAAGGCCACCAGCTTTTCACTTTATCAACCTTGGCATTTTGACCTGTCATCTTAAACTGACTTGTCTCATGATCTCAAGACAGGTGCTGAGTTCCAGCTGCCACATGCAGACAACAATGTCCAAAGACTCAAAGGCTACCTATACTTTGTGTGTGAATGTGAGTGTGAGTGTCTATACATTTTCTCTCTGGATTTTGGAATAGTATAAATACCACAAAATGTACATTATTTTCTCTTATAATTTAAAAAGTACCTTTATATTTGTTGTTACAGTTCCTTTATCATTATATCTAGTGTACTTTTTATTTTCAAAACTGTTTTCTTGCTAATGTAACACATAAACAGAAAATGTACAAAACAAAAATGTATAGGTTAAGGATTTATCACAAAATGAAGATCCATGTAACCACCATTCAGATTAAGAATACTGCCAGAACCCCAGAAGTTTCCATAATTGGGCCTCCTAAAATATTCCCATAGTCCCACCTACCCAAAGTAACCACTATTGTGAATTTTACACTAATTTCTTGGTTTTTCTTTATGGCTTTGCCATCTGTCTACACAAGCATCCCAAACACTGTAGTTTTTTTAGCCTGCTTTTCAAACTTTATATAGATAGAATCCTGAGTATGTATCTATCTTCTTTAATTCATGTTTGGTGACATTCATCCATGTTGAGAACTGCTGTGGTTTCATTTTCATTGCAGTATAATATTCTTCCATATGAATGTACTCTCTTATATTCATGCATTCTAGATAGAGATCTGTACTATTTCTAGATATTGACTTTAACATAATGTTGTGCACATTCTTTTACGTATCTCTTGGTACTCGTGCACAAATGCATTTCTGTACAGTACATAAGGAGGAGTGAAAATGCTGGGTCACAGAATACACGTATCTGCAGCTTAGGCAGATAATGCCAAATGATTGCAGCAACTTGTACTCCCATTACCAGTGTATGAGTTTGTGCTTTTTCATAGCTTTGTCAATATTTGGTATACCATCTATTTCATTTTAGCAATTCTGGTGGGTGTGTAGTGTTCTCTCTTTGTGGTTTAATTTTGCATTTCCATGACTACTGAGACTGTGCATTTCTTCACATTTATCAGATGCTTCTTTTGTGAAGTGCATGTGTTCTCATGCACGTTTTCAAAGTCCAGTTTTCTTTTTCTTATTCATTTGTAGGTATTCTTAAAAAAAAAAAACCCTCTCTATTGATTGTATATATACTATATATATTCTCCCATTCTGTCTTGCCTTTTTACTCTCTTTACAGTGTTTTTGATGCACAAAGTTTCCAATTTTAATATAAGCAAATCAATCTTTCCATTAGGCTTTCTTTGGTTTCTTATTCAAGAAGTCTTTCCCTTTCCTGAGTTTGTTCAGTGCTTTAAAAGTCTCAAGGATGCCTCTTCTTTCAACAGTACATGGGCCTGAAGTATTCCAGCTTTAGGGAAGCAGGCAGAAGATGCAACAAATATCAAAATATGAACAAGGCAAATGGAAGACTCGTCTATAAACAAATTATGCTTTTGAAAATGACAATATTGGTAAAAATGATATGATTTAAAGGTAACGCAAAACTATCTGGAACTGACCTATCACAAGTTTCTAAACTGGACCTGATACAGTAAGTTATTACACATATACAGATAAAACATTTAAAACGAGTAGAACTTGCAACTCATGCTTATAATACAGAATAAACATTCTTTTCCAGTATACCACACAAACAAAAACTGAGCATACGCTGGCCGATTAAAAAGTATCAGCAAATTTCAGAGAATTTAATCATATAGAGGTAAGTTATCTGGTAACAAAACAATCTGGTTAGAAAGTAATATCTAAAAGATAACTAGAAAATCCCCATGTATCTGAAATTAAGAAATATAATTCTAAATAACTTACAGGTTAGGTTAAAAAGATAAAATGGAAATTAGAAAATATTTTGAATAGAATATTACTGAAAACATTCAATTTTATTAGTCTTTTAAATAATCAGTATTTGTTTTGTTAATTCAATTTATGTTTTTCTATATCAGTATCAATATTTGTATTTTTATGACAACTGAAACATCTTGCCAAAACCTTTCCAGAAAGATCGTTACTAATTTACAATACCACAAAAGCATGTATGAGATCATCTGTTTCACCATACCTGAAATAGAAAACTTTCTATTTTCTATTTCAATGCTTGTATCTTTATAATTTGGTTCTACCTACTTTAGGTTTAATTTGCTGTCCTTTTCTGACTTTCTGAGAAGCAGGTTTAGTTTACCATCTCCCAGTCTTTTGTTCATAAAGGTTTAAATTTCTCATAAAACACAGCATTATCTGTATTCCACGTGAGTTTTATAGGCCTTCCCAATTTGTGGCTTTTTTGTCGGGGTTAGTTTTGAAAAATTCTCAGTGATGATCTCTTCAAATACTGCTTCTGCCCAATTTTCTCAGACTTTGCTTCCTGGGACTTCAATTTAATGTATGTTACTCCTGTTTATTGCATGCTCTGGGTCTTCTTTTTAATTTTCCATTCCTCTGTGTCTCCAAAATTCTGGATAATTTTCTATCTTATCTTTTAGTTTCTTAATTCTTGTATTTGCTTTGTCCAATCTGTTATTAAGCTCATCTGTTAAGTTCTTAACATTACAGGTTTTTTTGGTTCTAAAATTTCTAGTTTTTTAATACATTTCAGTTCTCTGCTTTTCTCAAAATTTTTTTAAATACCCTTGAACACAGTAAACACTGTTATATTAAAGTCAAAGTCTGTGCCTAATAACTCCAAATTCTGGAGTTCCCAGGAGGCTGATTCCATTGTTTATTTCTGCAAGTTTTCATTTGCTTTATCTGTGTATGTGCCTAGTTCATCAGCTTATGTGCCAAGTTAGAAATAATAAGGTCTGAGATGGTGTTTTCTTCTTTTATTTATTTATTTATTTTTGAGACAGAATTTTGCTCTTGTTGCCCAGGCTGGAGTGCAGTGGCATGATCTCGGCTCACTGCAACCTCCACCTTCTGGGCTCAAGTGATTCTCCTGCCTCAGCCTCCTGAGTAGCTGGGATTACAGGCGCTTGCCACCAGGCCCAGCTAATTTTTGTATTTTTAGTAGAGATGGGGTTCTGCCATATGGGCCAGGCTTATTTTATTCTTCCAGAGACTATTTGCTTTTGCAGGCATCCTGGAACCCCTAAATCTAATTTCTAATCACTATAATCTAATTTTAAGAAACCTTTGGGAGGCTGAGGCGGGCAGATCATCAGTTCAGGAGATCGAGACCATCCTGGCTAACACGGTGAAACTCCGTCTCTATTAAAAATACAAAAAAATTAGCCCGGCATGGTGGCAGGCACCTGTCGTCCCAGCTACTCAGGAGGCTGAGGCAGGAAAATGGCGTGAACCCAGGAGGCGGAGCTTGCAGTGAGCAGAGATCGTGCCACTGCACTCCAGCCTGGGGGACAGAGCCAGACTCCATCTCAAAAAAAAAAAAAAGAAACTGTATGATGCATATATAAGATGTTGCTACTAAGAAGAACTGTTTATCTCTGGTTTACTCCAGCCTTTTGGGGTGTCAACCCAATGTGAGAGAAGCATACTAGACTCTTACAATTCTTGGTGGGCCCTGAACTTATTATTTTGTTGGGGGAATCAAAAACATATGCAAAAAGGGACACAAAAAGAGTATGTAGGCATACAAACAACTGAAACACGAGCTGAAAAAACCCATAAATATTTGGAAATACACATACAAGAGTAGCAGCCCTTGTGTTTAATTGGTACGACCTTTATGTATTTTCCCACATTTAACTGTTTTCTGTTAAGTAATACTCCACAATAGGTCTTATCTGTTTAATTCCATTAAAACATTTAATACTGTGACAGATATAATTAGGCATTTATTCCTACTTTAAGTCATTATTTTGTAACTTGTCTTAATATCTTTATTGATGTTTCTGTTTATTTCTTCCTCATCATTTTTATTAAGTCATTCAATCATTTCCAAAGTTTTTTTTTTTTTTTGAGAAGGAGTCTCACTCTATCACCCAGGCTGGAGTGGAGTGGCGTGATCTCAGCTCACTATAACCTCTGCCTCCTGGATTCAAGCAATTCTCCTGCCTCAGCCTCCGAAGTAGCTGGGACTACAGGCGCACACTGCCACGCCAGGCTAATTTTTTTTGTATTTTAGTAGAGACAGGGTTTCATGGTGTTGCCCAGGCTGGTCACAAACTCTTGAGCTCAGACAATCCACCCGCCTCGTCCTCCCAAAGTGCTGGGATTACAGGTGTGAGCTACCACACCCAGCCAAGACAAATCTCTTAATTATCTTTCTATCTGTAGAAGTAGACAGATCCACCATTTCTTTTCATTCTAATCTCTCTGAAAACATCTCATGCTATTGTAAGATAAAGCAGGTAACAGTCTAACTTTGGTAAGGAGAGAAGACGGAGAAAGTTTCTCCTTAAGATTTTTAAGGAATAAAACAGGGGTGTTTTAAAAAAATGGTAAGTATTAGTAAAAGTACCCTTCAGAAGGAAATTTCCCAGAAAGCTTTATTTCAGGAACAACATTCCTTTAATCTCAGATAGGATAGATACCTACAAAATGAAATAGTAGGAATTCACTCACCCACTGGGCTGCTTCCAGCTCCATTTGGCACTGAGAGGTCTGTAGTGCTCAACATCCCACCTAACAACGTTATGGAGAGAAGGCAGAGGGCACAGAATGAATATGAATTAGGTCTCTTTACCTGACCGAATGTGAACCGAACAGAGGTAACTCTCACTCTAATTCTAAAAAGACACACACAAAAAAAACTAGCTCAGTCTGAAGTTGGCATTAATATGTAATCTGATGTAGTTGCATATCTCATATATATGAGTTTACCTTTCAAGCTTGATGTTGCCTTCAATACCAAATAGTGGTATTGCATCAATACCAAAATAGTACACACTGATAAAAATGGGGGCAGTATGTAGGGAGTATGATTAAATCACTAAACTAAATCTAGGACTTAAGGGAGAGGAGACATTGCATTATGTAAACTAATACAATAAATGCAATGTAAATTCTACTGAATTAATGAAGTAATTCAGGCAGGAGGAGATGTAAAAGATACCCTAACTCCAATCAGGTAAGTCTGTCACCCATATTTTTAACATGAATGGCTCACACTCTACTTTAAATGCTTGCTTGTGATACCTAACTAAATTTTCTGCCCGTCAAAGTATGGCTTTCCCATGAGAAGGAAAGCATATAAATGGCAGGTTCTCAGTACTGTTCTACTTTGCACGACACAATGCTACACCCACAACTGATTTTCAAAACAATACTTTAAAATGAGGCCAATTATGTAGCAGTGACTCTTGCTCATCAAAACAATACAATTAAGAATAGCAAAATAAGAAACTGCTTATGTTAGCAATGACGTTTTTCACCCTCTTTACTAAAGAACCAGCATAATAGGTATCACTACATACCTGCATTGCCCGTACTCGGTGGTCTCTGAGGAGCTCCAGGAGACACATTTCTATGTAATGTGGTTTGAGGTGGAGACAGCATGCTTGAATCTGTTAACGTTGAGCTGGCTGCCAAAGATGGGGACACCAATGAACTCCCTGGGTTAGTGTAGGACAAAGCATTGGGGCTGGTCACTGGAACTGTGACAGACATTGAAAAGTTCTGAGGTGGCAAACCAGGCTGAAATAAAGAAAAAGAAGGAAAAAACTGTTGGTTTCATATTCATCTACAAAGTAACTTTTGAACTTTAATGTGGCAAAGTAACTCAAGTTACTAAAAGTAGAGGATAGGGATAGGTTCTTAACCAATTTACAGCTTAAAGCTATTTTCTTTAGAATTATGTTTGAACATGAATATGCCTGACATGAGCCTTTTCAATTTCAATTTTATATATTAATATATACTATCTATATTCTGTATTTCAAATATTCATAAAGACAAATTTAAGAGGATAAATCTGATAATCAAGTAGTGTTGTCAAATTTAGACATTACGAAATATATCACTGTCACCAAGTAAGCATAATTGGCACTTCGATGTAAACCTTAATAACATTACATTTCTATTAAGAGATACCAAATATAATGGAAGGAGAAAAGTGTATACACACATTATTAACTTAGTATGTCAAATCTGAAAAATCATAAATATGTCCCATTCTGATTAACTAAATTTCTAAAGGGCAAAACTAAGAGGTAAAAAAAGTAATTACATACATAACAATGCAATTTGAGTTAAATGAAAATGCAAAGAAATCTAATTTAAACAACAAAATTAACTACTAACCAAGCCAGTAATAAAAGTAATGAAGTTTTTGGTATCTTCTTTAAATTGTATAAAGATTAAATTACAAATATTGTAAATGCTAACCTTCCCTCCCTCCAAATTATTCCATGCCCCCTTTTTAATATTTTCCTCTTGCATTTCCTCCATAGACCATTTACAATATGCTTGTTAACCATAATAAATATATGTTGCTTTTTAGAAGTTAAAGTGGGAGAAAATAAAACAACTTTACTGTGCTCTCATTTTAAAAGAGTAACATACAAAAATAAGGTAACACTGCTAATTCAAAGTTGGAAGAATATATTTTATTGTACTTTATTCAATAGTTTATTTCATGTAGAAAAATTATAATACATCAACAAATATAAAAACAGTGGGTATATGGCAATTTTTTTCAAAAGTAAAACACTTTTATTTGTGCAACATCTTTGCAGCTTTAACATTAACTGCAAGGTCAACAACGTCCCTTCATTTGCTACTGTATTGTTTTTAAGAATAATAATGGTATTTGCCCAAAAGTAACTCCTTAAAGCCATTTTTTTGTGTGAGCTGGCTTCTTATACAGGTTGAGCATCCCTAATCCGAAATTCCAAAATCCAAAACTTTTTAAGCACCAACATGATGCCACAGAGAATTCCACACCTGATGTATGGAAACGCAGGCATACAATCCACAGTTTATTCAGTGTCTCCAAGGGGAAAAGGACCTTCCAGTCTCCCATCAGCTTCAATATATCTTTTCTGTGCCCACTCAGATTCCCTCACGCAAACACATCCACAAAGGGTAATAAAATGGCACATGTGTAGGCTACACATGCTAACAGCAGGTTCCCCATGATGCTCCACATGTGGCCAAGACCTATGACATGGGTAGCTGAGACAGCGACATCTTTGCTTTCTGATGGTTCTATGTACACAAACTTTGTTTCATGTACAAAATTATGAAAAATATTATATAAAACTTCCTTCAGTCCATGAGTATAAGGTATGTATGAAACATTAATAAATTTAATGTTTAGACTTGGGTCCCATCCCCAAGATATTATACATATGCAAATATTCCAAATTTTGAAAAAAATCCCAAATCTGAAACACTTCTAGTCCCAAGTATTTCCAATAAGGGATACTCAACCTGTAGTACAGGACTACTCTGAAGACATGATCCATCATGCATACTTTAGGGCATAGTTTCGAGAGAATTAACTCTGATAAAATAAATATCAGCATTGAAACTAATTTGTTCAAGGGAGGCTGACCTATATATACAGAATTAGGAAATTAGATCCAAAATAACTGTTTTAAGTAGCTCTTGCCAATGGAGATTCCAGTGAGAATTCTTTGAAGAACTATGAAGTCTAGGAGCATGAGCTCAAAGAAAAATACTCTTTCACTACGGTTAGATGAATGAGTATACAGAAACTGTAAAGTCACTATTTGCTTTGCAATCAGTTTGAGAACATTGTTGCCTTAAATTAAAATTAAACCAAGGTGCTCTTCCTTAGTATCTACAGCACAAAAAAAGAACAAAATTTGGTGGTATTGTTGCTAAGTGATTTGGGGACATTAACAAACTGCAAAGCAGTAAGTTTAGCTCTACTATTACAGCAACTACACAAAATAATTGAAAATAACTTAGAAAAAAAACAAGTTTTGCAACAAACCTAACTACCATATACTTTGCTTTCTCAAGATCTATTTAAGAACATAAATGTTTTTAAGTCACGGGAGTAGAGGGAAAGTTATACATATTCTATAATATAAATCATAAAATTTTAATGCTGGAAGATACCTTAAAAATCATGAGAACCAACTCACTTTACAGATGACGAAAGAATTCAAGATGTTTAGGTGCCCTATCCAAAGGTATTGGGGTAAGAAGTAGCAAAGTCTGGATCAGCATGTTTTCTCTTCACCTCTACATTTAAGATACTGAACATGTATAAGATTTCAGTAATTTTAAAGTTTTATAAAAAATACTAATAAAATGCCTGTCTTCCCTTCTACTTATTGTTGTTATCACCCACTATAAAAATAAGCAACAAGATGTTTGGTCAATCTCTTCATGCACAAGATAAAAGCACAAACCATACTTTAGTACTCACTGCGATTTTATGATTCCGCATCATATTATCAAATTCCTCATTAATTTTTTTATATTTTTCTTCTGTATGTGGAGTTAGCACATATGAAGTATCAGGGTCTGGGCTGTCGCACCCTCTGTGTTCCTTCTTGTTCAGAGCCTAAATAATGAAGTTAACAAAAAGGATCAACAAATAAAAAGTAGAGGTAAAGTAAAAGTACTTACAGGGCCTCGTTTGAAAATAAAATCACTATCTTCATTTAGTTTGCTGAATCTGTCCTCCGAGAGTGGACTGTGCTCAAAGTAATCGTCAGCATCAGGGCTCTCACAACCATTAAGGCCTTTCTTTCTTAAAGTCTGAAATACAATTGGAAAATTCACACACAAATAATGCTAACTTGCCATGAGTTTTTCTGTAAAATTTATTAAGAGAGCACAGACGGAATGAACTGAATTATACAAGAGCCACTGAAACGGTTTCTAAATTATCACAAATGTACTTACTTCTTCAAATAAGATAAACATTATATATAAGTAAAATTAATCCTCCCGTTGTATGTTAAGAGAAAAGGAATATTTACTTGTTTAGATTCTTCCTTTCAAAACTTCTTAAAATACTAAATTACTCACTGCTCTGACAGTTAAAACTCAAATCTGATTAAAGCCTGATCAATTTATCAATTTAAAATTCTATGATCAATTTATCCAATATAACCAATGCATGAAAGAACTAAAATAGAAATCCATAAAAATGATACTTTGAGAAGTTATCGCATCTTTATAAATTGAACATTTCAGCAACTTCACGTACTCTTCCTTTCTGCCTATCAAGAGTTTACCTTACTCAACAGAAAGAATCAGCATAATATCCCAATAATTTCAATCCTATTATTCACTTTCCTGTATAACTTTGAAATATAAAAGTTCAAACTTGATAATTACTTATGTCTGCAATGACTCTTTCCTATGTAGAATGTACAAATTATTAGTGACTTTACATACTTTTAAAATTTGCACTCAAAAGTTATTCAGAATGTATTTCATGGTTTGATTTAATCCACTGATTTGACTTTCTGGAGAATTTTCTCTTCTTTGTTTTTTCTGAGATGCAGTCTCGCTCTGTCGCCCAGGCTGGAGTGCAGTAGCACAATCTTGGCTCACTGCAAGCTCCGCCTCCCAGGTTCACGCCATTCTCCAGGCACAGTCTCCAAAGTAGCTGGGATTATAGGTGCCCACCACCATGCCCGGCTAATTTTTTTTGTAGTTTTAGGAGAGATGGGGGTTTTACCATGTTAGCCAGGATGGTCTTGATCTCCTGACCTTACGATCTGCCCACCTCGGCCTCCCAAAGTGCAGGTATTACAGGCGTAAGCCACCGTGCCTGGCCCTTTCTGGAGAATTTTCTTGAGTGCCATTAAAATATCTCCTGGATTATACTGACTTTTTTTTTTTTACTTACTTTGGGGTAAGTATAATGCAAAAAACAGTTGGTTTTCTGATTTTTAACTTAAAGTCATCATGAAATAACTTGTCCGGTACTTAAAAAAGTAAATTAAAAACCAAGAGTCTGAAGATATACAGAATATTCCTTTACTTTCAGAATGTCTAATTTCTTTCCTTCTTCTTTTAAAAAAAATCCTGGTGGGTCTTAAAGTAGAGTTACAGGGCTCAACACTGAAATGGCTGAGACTTCTTAATTTTCTGGCCAACTGCACAGAAGGATTAAGAAGTTAAAATTTCCAAGTAAGCCTAACTAACAGAGCTTTATTAGGAAACAAAGCTTGATCACTGAACTAGTCCCAGAGAAGTTCATCAATAAATGATTAAATTAGATCTAAAGATATTTTTAATTATTTCATAGCAGATCTTAGTATCCTTTAAATATGATTAGCAATAATTACGGATGTTTATTTTACTCCCTTTTTCTTGAACGAAGTGGAATATAAACAGTACATTAAGATTCAAGAATTTTGTTCTTAGTTTCTCCAAAGTCAAATTATTTTTAAAATTCACTTTATTCCATTTGATTTTTTAAAATTTTCCATGAACAATCATAAGCAATCACTAGTATAGGTACGTTAGCTTATTAAATTACTTAGCATGTGCATATAGCAAACACGACATCTATTTCTCCAACACTTTCTCCATGGCACTAGGCTCTATGAGCCTAAGTAATCACATGGACTTTTATGTGTGCTTGGCCATAAAAGGTCCTGTTGTTGGGAGCACTAAAGGATAAAGGCATTTATCACCCCCCCCCCCCCCCCCACCCATGGTAGCAAGTTTACTTGCCAAATCTTTCCAAGTAGCTATGGGCAGTGAAAACGTAGACACTCAGAACACTGGAACACATTGAACTCTTAAAACCTACACAGCACTAGAAACAGAACAAATATAGTAGGTGCCTACACACAGATCTTATCATAAAGTTGTTGATTTATTCTAGTCCTCAATCTCTGATATTTCCCTTCAACTTTCATCTATTTTAAGACTAGTTAATTCAGTCTTGCTCTTCTTAGTAAGCAGTAATGCTTATCACTGAAATTTTCACAAATGGCAATCACCAAGTATATATCTCTTTGATCATATTTTAATTGCCAGAGAAAAAAGACGATAGCTTTTGTTCAATAACTACATGAAATTTTTATTCTACAAGAGTAAAGAGTAGGGTTAACCCCACTTGTATTTATGAGGAAGGAAAGTGCTCTGGTATCTCCAGCTCTGCAAGCTTTCACTTCAGATGGGGTTTCTGTCACCATGAGAGAATTTAAGAGGCTCTATCAGCTTTGTAGATAATAAGCTAATGTACCTCTGTTTAACAGGCAACTTGTGTCTCCTTATCACTAAAACATGAAGAGTTGTTTTGAGGACCCAACTACCATAAAAAGACTTTTTCTGTCTTCACATTACCAAATAGCACAACAGTAGAAGTTTCTCCTGTGCCACTGGTACTAACAGGTGGAATGCCATAATCTATTAAGAAGGCCAGGCAAGGTACATATGAACCAGGCCAGCTTCAGTCTTCTCACGCACAAGTTAGTCACAATACAGACACTTGCTCAATGAGGAAAACACAGTGTGAAAGGTCACCACTATGAGAGATCTGCTTATTCCTCATAAAGAAAAAGGAGAAAAATGCATCAGGAGTGCTAGTACTGTGTACTCTTTATAGCTATTACTAGTCATTATCATAATCCATTCTAAAGTAAAGAGAACTTCAAAGATACTTTATTTCTTGTAAATAATGTGAGTTTTTCTATGCCATTCCGACAAACTTAAGGAGAAAACTGAACTGTGCCAAAATAATTTCAAATTTCAATGGTGTGCACCCATTTAAGTTGACTTATCCCAGTTGCTTTTCTTAAAGAAATGTATTCTAAAACATACATTACAGGCTGCTATAAAGATCAATTTAATGAGTAATTATTAATCAATTTAAGCTGACTGGATGCACCCCGTTCTGTACATGTTCCAAACTAATTCAAAGGTCCCAATTGGCAAGATTACTTAAATAAAATCCTAACATTAACACACTTATTTTTTTCATCAGTTCACTTCTATAGAAGACAGTATTTTTGGAGGGTCAGTTAAGCACTTATTAGAAACAATCATTTTTCTATTTATGTCCATTTTTCCATTTATGTCACAACAAAGTTAAATTCCATTACGATTTTAACAGTTTTTTTGTGACTTGGGCCAATTCAGGTACTTTCTGCATATTGTCATTTATGGTAGAAAATGCAAGATTTAAGTAATAAACTTAGCTAACATTTACCTTTCAACATTAGTTATGTAAGCATAGTGAAATATTTTTAAATGAACCCCAAAAAACTAAATATCTTTAAAAACTATGTATTGTTTAGAGCACATTCCAAGTTATCTGATTCTATGGGGTTTGTACCTTGGTTTTTGAGCTATTTTACAACTCTATAAACAGAAGATAATTTGTAGAAAACTTAGAGTAAAGCAAATAATTTGTGTTTGTAGATGTGCAAATAAATTCCGTCTGGTGGAAGTTCAACTGACTTCTTCCCTCCACTGTGGAAGAGCCAGTGCAAATAAATTCCGTCTGGTGGAAGTTCAACTGACTTCTTCCCTCCACTGTGGAAGAGCCAGTTTTTGTATTTATGAAGCAAATTCATTTGGCCTTCTTGGTGGGCTTATATATTTGTCTGATCTTTGAATTTACCAAGGCAACATTTTTTTCAGGCTCCCTCACTAATAAATGACTTAAAATCTTTGACTCATGTTCACTTTATATCTGTCTGACAGTCATAATTACCTTTATAAAAAACTATGTTACGGCCGGGTGTGGTGGCTCATGCCTGTAATTCCAGCACTTTGGGAGGCTGAGGCAGGCGAATCACAAGGTCAGGAAATCAAGACCTCTTGGCTAACACGGTGAAACCCCGTCTCTACTAAAAATATAAAACCAAAGCCAGCTGGGCATGGTGGCGGGCACCTGTAGTCCCAGCTACTCAGGGGGCTGAGGCAGGAGAATGGTGTGAACCCAGGAGGCAGAGCTTGCTGTGAGCCAAGATAGTGCCACTGCACTCCAGCCTGGGTGACAGAGGGAGACTCCATCTCAAAAAATAAAAAATAAAAAACACGAAAACCAAAAAACAAAATTATGTTACCACTTATGAGTGTGAAACCACCCAACTCACTGATTTCAGACCTAAATTCAGGAAAAGAGATTCCTAGTAACCCTCAATAGAACGTATTATTGGAGCAAGTATTGGTTTTTTTTGTTTTTGTTTTTGTTTTGTTTTGAGACGGAGTCTCGCTCTGTCGCCCAGGCTGGAGTGCAGTGGCCGGATCTCAGCTCACTGCAAGCTCCGCCCCCCGGGTTTACGCCATTCTCCTGCCTCAGCCTCCCGAGTAGCTGGGGACTACAGGCGCCCGCCACCGCGCCCGGCTAGTTTTTTGTAATTTTTAGTAGAGACGGGGTTTCACCGTATTAGCCAGGATGGTCTCGATCTCCTGACCTCGTGATCCGCCTGTCTCGGCCTCCCAAAGTGCTGGGATTACAGGCTTGAGCCACCGTGCCCAGCCAAGTATTGGTTTTTAAAAGGAAGAAGCAGTATGCTGTTCTTTAAAATTTTTTTAAAAATATTTGATTAATCTGTATTAATTTGTTATAATATCAAGTATCAAGGAAATATGAAAAGAGAGGGCCTGTGGCCTTTCAATACTCATCTTCAAAATCTTGTGATAATTCATAAATTCTTATTTATATTACAGCATTAAGAATGTTAACTGTCTAGAACAGCAAACCCCACAGCCTTCCTTTCCATCAGAAGCTACTAAGACCTAAAATGAAATTCAAGTTGGTGGAGGAAGAGAGGAGGGCATACTGCCTAAAAATATTTCCAGGAAAAAGGAATCCCTACATGATATCCACACTATTTCTGTGTTGCAAATGTCCAAACTGAACTTAAAAGAGAAGGTTTTGCTTTGTTGTCCAGTATTAATTAAATGAGTTTTACCTAAAGGAAGAGGAATTTTAAAAGGCTTCTTTCTTGGCCGGGCGCGGTGGCTCAAGCCTGTAATCCCAGCACTTTGGGAGGCCGAGACAGGCGGATCACGAGGTCAGGAGATTGAGACCATCCTGGCTAACACAGTGAAACCCCGTCTCTACTAAAAAATACAAAAAAATAGCCGGGCGAGGTGGCGGGCGCCTATGGTCCCAGCTACTCGGGAGGCTGAGGCAGGAGAATGGCGTAAACCCGGGAGGCGGAGCTTGCAGTGAGCTGAGATCCGGCCACTGCACTCCAGCCTGGGCGACAGAGCGAGACTCCGTCTCAAAAAAAAAAAAAAAAAAAAGACTTCTTTCTTTTGTTTTGTTTTTTTATTTGCTGACCTTTTTTTTTAAAATTAGTATTACACTTTAAGTTCTGGGGTACATGTGCAGAACGTGCAGGTTTATTATATAGGCATACATGTGCCATGGTGGTTTGCTGCATCCATCAACCCGTCATCTACATTAGGTATTTCTCCTAATGCTATCCCTAGACTAGCCCCCGACCCCCTGACAAGCCCCAGTGTGTGATGTTCCACTCCCTGTGTCCATGTGTTGTCATTGTTCAACTCCCACTTATGAGTGAGAACATGCAGTGTTTGGTTTTCTCTTTTTGTGTTAGTTTGCTGGGAATGATGGTTTCCAGTGTCATCCACGTCCTTGCAAAGGACATGAACTCATTTTTTTTATGGCTGCCTAGTATTCCATGGTGTATATGTGCCACGTTTTCTTTATCCAGTCTATCACTAATGGGCATTTGGGTTGGTTCCAAGTCTTTGCTATTGTGAACAGTGCCGCAATAAACATACGTGTGCATGTGTCTTTATAGCAGAATGATTTATAATCCTTTGGGTATATACTCAGTAATGGGATTGCTGGGTCAAATGGTATTTCTAGTTCTAGATCCTTGAGGAATCACCACACTGTCTTCCACCATGGTTGAACTAATTTACACTCCCACCAACAGTATAAAAGTGTTCCTATTTCTCCACATCCTCTCCAGCATCTGTTGTTTCCTGACTTTTTAATGATCACCATTTTAACTGGCGTGAGATAGTATCGCATGGTGGTTTTGATTTGCATTTCTCTAATAACCAGTGATAATGAGCTTTTTTTCATATGTCTGCTGGCTGCATAAATGTCTTCTTTTGAGCAGTGTCTGTTCATATCCTTCACCCACTGTTTGATTTTTTTTTTTTTTTTTGTCAATTTAAGTTCTTTGTAGATTCTGGATATTAGCCCTTTGTCAGATGGACAGATCGCAAAAATTTTCTCCCATTCTGTAGGTTGCCTGTTTACTCTGATAGTTTCTTTTGCTGTGCAGAAGCTCTTTAGTTTAATCAGATTCGATTTGTCTATTTTGGCTTTTGTTGCCATTGCTTTTGGTGTTTTAGTCATGAAATCTTTGCCCATGCCTATGTCCTGAATGGTACTGCCTAGATTTTCTTCTACAGTTTTTATGGCTTTAGGTCTTATGTTTAAGTCTTTAATCCATCTTGAGTTAATTTTTAAGGTGTAAGGAAGGGATCCAGTTTCAGCTTTCTGCATATGGCTAGCTAGTTTTCTCAACACCATTTATTAAATAGGGAATCCTCTCTCCATTGCTTGTTTTTCTTTCTATCCACTGCTGACCAAACACTCCAAAGAGTAGGAAGGCTCTTGAGTTTAAATTTCCATACCAATTTAAGGAAAAACAATGAAGGCCTGAAATTTAGTGAGTGCCCTGGTTAAAACCTCCATTTAGGTTAGTTATATCCACGTCTGTTTCTTTGATGAGGCTATTTTACAACACTACAGAGATGGACATTAGTTAACTTACAGAAAACTTGTAGTAGCTGCAAATAATTCTCGTTTGCAGAAATTGTTTCCTATGAAATACCACTGATTGTCACCCTGTGGATACTGACCACTTTTGTTTCTATTTATAAATTTGCTCCTGCATTCTTTAACTATACATGTGTTATATTTTGAGTTCTCCTCTGTTTATGATCTTATTGTTCCCTCATTCATTAATGAATCAAATAAAATCTCTAATATGTTCATTTTATAATTTTATGACAGGAATGTTTATGCCTTCGTTCAAATCTAATCTGCAACTTGGAAGACTTATAATCCCGACTACCCGTTGCACACTTTCATTTGGATATTTTACTAACATTTCTATTTCAACTTAGCCAAGATAGAATTCATTAGCTTTTATTAAACAGGTCTCTCCATTGGACTTACCAACCTAGTCGACTTTATTCCCTTTATTCTCTCTCTACATTCACATGGAATACCAAATTTTGTATATTATTTCCCTTTCTACTGTCCCCATACTCACTCAAGCCTGCACTATCTTATGTCTAGACTCTTCTTTTTTCCACTTTTCTCTCTCTCCATTCTACCTGTTCCATAAATTGTTACCAATACAGTTCCCCTCAGTACCATGCTGAATTTCTCACCTGTTTTAAATCAATTTATTTTTACATGAAGATTATCAGTTGTGCCTGCAAGGAGAGTTATCTTGTAAACCAGCCTTGGTGGCAGAGATGAGAGACCATGGAGCCCTTAATATGGAGTTCCTGGTGTCAGGCCTTCAAGAAGCCAGATACTCCTTCCTCCTGCCTTTGAGTGCTATCTGTCTAAATCCTTTCAATAAATTCTTTCTTTAATTGGAGCCACTTTAAATGGGTTTCTATCCCTTATAATCAAAGAAGCACAAGGAAGAAAACTTGTCAGTGATCCTTTAGGTAACACACACTATTAGCCTCTTTATCCAACTCACATATTTCTCAAAATAAGTCTGGCTAGTACCTCCACAACCTAGAATTCATAAAGAGTCTCAAACCTAGAAGTGATGATTAATTACTGCTGTTGGTCAAAGATAACTGATTGAAATAATGGTATCTACCCAACAAAAATCTTTTAAGTCATATGTCCTGTCATACTACTTATAGAGTACTCGCAACCTTCCCTTTCAAATTCAAGGAAACATTTACAGAATTCTGGGTATATGCTATCACTTGGCTGACCCTGTACATCTGCTTCTCATTTTCTGGTTTATATACTAAGCCTCTTGGTGAAACAAGAGATGGAAAGGATTAAGGGAAGAGTTGAAAAGAGAAAGAAAAAAGAGACTTGAGAAGACAAAACAATACTGTTTAGACTTTTCTCTAAGTATGTTGTTTTCTTTTACATAATAAACTTACAAAAATTTATTTCAAAATGAATTACTAATTAGGCAGGGCAACTCATTTAAAATGGGTTTCTTTTAGCTTATGCTCTTTCATGTTAAATACTCAGCAAGAAATTATATATTTAAAATTTCAGCCACATTTTCCATGGAAATGTTATACGTATAAAATAGTTAAATACAAACTTTTATATACAAAATATAAAAAGTTTTATATATATAAAAACTTGCATGGAAAATAAACGTGTCTAAAATTTTAAATATATATATGTGATTCTATTTGTTTGGAATGGAATCTGACAATTAAAAGTTGAGTATATGTGAAAAGTTTTTTCAGTTCCTGGTAGGCAGGAGTTAAAAGTGCAGTCCATTTCGGGGCGTGTGTGTGTGTATATTTATACAAACATATATAATGTGTGCATATATATATGTGTGTGTGCACATATGCATATTGCTATGATCTTTGGCATCTGTTTACAGAGTAAATAAATCAGGATTATCTTCCCAAATATGTTTAAATAAATATTTAAAGCATATGGGCTCTTAAATAAGAACTTATAAATATCCCAAGAGACTGGCATTTTCTGGAATCTTGACATATGCCACTAAATTTTGGATAGAAGAGCCTATACTGCTGGAGTATTTGCTAGAGCCCGTGCCTGCACTTTTAACTCCTGCCTACCAAGAACTGAAAAAAAATTAACATATGGTCAACTTTATAATTGCCAAATTCCATTCCAAACTAATAGAATCATAGCACTTAGAAGTGAAACTATGGAATTGAAAGTACTCAAAAATTATAAATGCATGGTTTTTAAATGAATGAGGAGTTAACGGATTTAAGTCGATTAAATAAACCCACAAAACATTTGACCACCCACCTTAAACCTCATTGCTGTGACACAGCTGAGCAGTAAATGCTCCATAAATACTGGCTGAGTAGTCAGTAAATCCAGCACAAGTATAAGCAAGTGCTTGTAAAATAAAGAAATCATGGCTTGGGCCGGGCGCGGTGGCTCATGCCTGTAATCCTAGCACTTTGGGAGGCCGAGATGGGAAGATCACTTTAGGTCGGGAGTTTGAAACCAGCGTGGCCAACATGGTGAAATCCTGTCTATACTCAAAATACAAAAAAATTAGCCAGACATAGTGGCAGACACCTGCAATCCCAGGTACTCAGGAGGATGAGGCAGGAGAATCGCTTGAACCCCAGGAGGTGGAGGTTGCAGTGAGCCGAGATCGTGCCACTGCACTCCAGTCTGGGTGACAGAGCAAGACTCTGTCTCAAAGAAAAAAAAAAGGAAAAAAGAAATCATGTCTCAAGTTTCAAGACATTTTTTAAATTTCAAGAATATTTTAAAAATGAGAAAAGTTCTCTTTCCTTATTGTAAATAATTATTTCCAATTTTGAAACATATACTACCTATTCTTTCTAGCTACTCTGACAAAACATAAAAATAATTTTTAAAAATTGTGAAATAGGAAAGGTATGTACAAGTTTATATAAAATTCAACAAATAATTATAAAGTGAACATTAGTCATTTCAATCAGGTCAAAAAAATAGACCAGGCCGGGCGCGGTGGCTCAAGCCTGTAATCCCAGCACTTTGGGAGGCCGAGACGGGCGGATCACAAGGTCAGGAGATCGAGACCATCCTGGCTAACCCGGTGAAACGCCGTCTCTACTAAAAAATATAAAAAACTAGCCGGGCGAGGTGGGGGGGCGCTTGTAGTCCCAGCTACTCGGGAGGCTGAGGCAGGAGAATGGTGTAAACCCAGGAGGCAGAGCTTGCAGTGAGCTGAGATCTGGCCACTGCACTCCAGCCTGGGCGACAGAGCGAGACTCCGTCTCAAAAAAAAAAAAAAAAAAAAAAAAAAATAGACGAAGGCCAGAACCCTCCCTATCTCCCTTCATCACATAACCCTCTCCTCCCACCTTTACAGGTAATACCATCCTAACTCTGTGATGACAATTATCTGGATTTTCTTTATAGGTTTACCACACATATACATATCCCTAAAATATAATTTAGCTATGCCTATTTGTGAATGATATGTAAATGGTACCACACACATGTAAATGGTACCACACACAGTATGCTATTCAGTCTTGCCTCTTTCATTAACACTGTTTATGAGATTCCTCCATAGAGTTACATAGAGTTATAGCTGGTTCATTTTCACTAAATATTGTATTACATGGTTTGGAAAAAAAAAAAAAAACTTGTATCCATTCTATAGCAGACAGACATTGGAGAAGCTTCAATCTTTTGAATCTATAAAAACGCTGCTGTGGACATTTCTGTAGACAGTCTACTGCATAATGTGCACACATTTCTCTTGAGTATGTATTCTTAGGAATAGAAGTATTAGTTCATAAAATATGTGGATCTTCGGCTATACTAGATGATGTCAAACTGTCTTTTAAAGTAATTGTCTTAATGTGCATTCCTACCTGTGGGATTTAATTTGCAATACCAACCACTAATGAAGTCAAGCACGTTTCATATCTATTGGCCATGTGGATGTTCTCTTTTGCGAGGCACCTATTCATTCAAGTACTTTGCTAAGTTTTCTACTGCCTTTTGATAATTGTTTTATAGTAGTTCCTTTATTTATTTTTATAGTAACTATTTTATAAGTAGTCAATGTAAGCCCTTGGCTAATTTTATACACTGTAAAAATATTTTCCCATTATGTGGCATTAAAAGAAAAACAAAAAGCGCTCATCTTTGGATGAAGAGTTCTTGAACAGAGTCAAATTTATCAGTTTTTTTCCTTTCCAGTTATCCATATAATAGTGATTTTTATGTCTTATATAAGAAATCCTTTCCAAAATCATGAGGATATTCTCCTATATCATCCTGTAAATAGCTTTACAATTTTGCCTTAGGTCTATAAGCATCCTGGAGGTAATTTTGTATAAAATCCGGCGTAAGTCCAATTTCATGAGTTTTCCACATGGATATCCAATTGTCCCTACACCACTGCTTAAGGAGTTTGTTCTGCCACCTCTATCATATATTAAGTATCAATATATGCATGGTTCTGTTTCTGAGCTATTATTCCATTGGTATGTTTGGCATTTGGTATTTGTGCCACTGCCACTGCATGTTCATTCTTATAGCTTTAAAATTAGTCTCAATATATTGTAGTGCAAAACCCTCTCACCTTGTTCTTCCTCAATGTCTTCTATTTTCTCTGTGAACTTTAGAATCAGTTGTTGAAATTCTTTCAAAAAGAATTTCTTGGGAGTCTGATTGATATTTCATCAACTCTACAGAGATTATCTTATGTGGCAAAGATATATATAATTTGAGACTTCTGATCCATGAATATGGTATAACTCTATATTCCTAGGATATATTCAACTTAGTCATAATATATTATCTCTTCTACATATTACTGGATTTAATCTCTGTATAAGTAATGCTAGATGCTTTGATAAATCCATAAATCTCAGTGGCTTAACACAATGAAAGTTGATCTCATTCATACAAAGCCCAAGAAGGATGTTTCTTATTCTCAGTGAGCCCTGTGTGAGAGCCCCTGTGTCAGAGCCCAAAGACATTTATCTTATGGTTCCACATATAGCACCACAGGGTTCCCATTCTTAGCACATGGTATGCCCAACAGGGAAGAAAGAGTATGAAGATTATGTAGGAAGTATCTTACTGGTCATGCCTGGAAGCAGCCTGCATCATTTTCATTCACATCTCCTTGGCCAGAGGTCAGTCACATGGCCACTCCTAACCACAGGGAAGGCTAATACAGAGTCTAGTTTTATGCCCAAATAGTAGAGAAAACGGGTCATTCTGAAAATAAAAATGTCTCCCAGGCGGAGGTCGGGGAGAGCTGAGATCACGTCATTGCACTCCAGCCTGGGCAACAAGCGAAACTCTGTCTCCAAAAAAAAAAAACAGTCTACCATAAAAAAGATATGAACACAAAGTAGACGACTAACATTTTGCTAAAGACTTTCACATTTATGTTCAGTGAGACTGGCTTCTGATTATTATCTTTGCAACTCTCCTAGTGGTTTTGCTATCAAGGTTAGGCTAACTTCTAGATAATGAGGAAAGGAAAGCTCTTTGTTTTTACTATTCTTAGGAAGGGTTTGTGAAATACTGAAATTATTTCCTTCTTAAAAATTTGCTAGTATTTGCTTATGAAGCCACATGGACTTGTAGTTTTGTGGAAAACTTGACAAGATTATTCAGTTTTTCTATTTTTTCTTCATTACATTTGTTAAATTGTATTTTTCTTGAAATCTGTCCAATGAATCAAAGTTTTGAGGCATAGGATTCTGAGATTATATATGCTCAAAAAAGTATGTTAAAATCACCACTGAACAGAAAACTAAATGGTACTTTTGTGATCCTCTAGTTCATCTCCTACCCTTATAGAGGAGAATATTAAAGTTAAAAGCAATCCAGAGATCCAAGTACTCTTCCCCCACCTCACCTCAACATATAGCTGTTAAGTGACAGAACTGGGACTAGAATCTAAGTCTAGTGCTCTTTCCAATATGCTATGCTCATTTGTTAAATGGACTGCATCTATCAGTCAGCAAATCAAAGGGAGAACAGATAAGAGAGCTGTAATTAGGAACAACTTCAACGCCCGAGAAGAGATAATGTTCACCGTGTATGTGGTGGTTGTAGGCACTGTCTTCATATTCCTCTCCAGTTCCTCCGTGATCTTATTATCCCTATATTCCTCAGTGAGAAGTGTGTGGTGTTCAGGCCATGGCTTCTCTGAATTCTAAGATCTTACCCAGTTCTAAGATACTCCTAGGTCTGATGGTAAAAATCCCAACAAATGGTAGTAAGATTCCCTACCTGCCCCACCCCCTAATTTCAACAGTTTTGAGGGACTGTCTCCCAGGAGCTGGATACTGATCAGCCAGGTAGTCTCAGCTTGTCACCAGAAAGAATGCAACTCTGTTTAGATCTCCACACATAAACGTATACTAAGACAGAGCTGATTCTCAGTGCACCGCAAAGACAAGAAAGTCTATCTTCAAAAGTCCTGGAGCTTGGTTCTTCACTATCCCTTTTTGTTTACTGAATAAATACCTTAATTTGCCTGTTTCTTTCATTCAACAAAATTCATTGAAAGCACCCTACTAGATGCTGACATTTACTGATAAACTAGACGCAGATCATTAGAGGTCATCTGGTCATTCCATGAAGACTGCTTTCTTACCATGGCAGCCTGACTTGGTCTTGGTCCTTTCTTCCAAAGCAGTAGATGATTTGATTGTAACACTGATATACAGGTGTTATGCCTTCCCTCTTGAAATTTGCTCTGGGTACAGAACTCTAGGTTGCACTCTACTCCCTTCCTAAACAGTACACTTAGGATATCATTTCACTGACTCCAGATTTCATTTGTTACTTGGAAATAGCACTTCTTTGAGGATAGTCTCTTAACGTCTTTCTTGTCTTTGTTTTCTGCACAGTTTCACTCTCTCTATATATATATTTATTTATTTTACATTTACTCTACACGGGATTTGAATTTCTTAAATCTAAGGATGGTGGGCTTTCATCAATCCTAGAAAACTGTGTCATTATCTCATCAAATATTGCCTCTACCCGATTCTCTGTTTCCTTTTCCTAGAATACCAATCAAGCATAGGCTAGAACTTCTAAACATGATCCTCCTTTTCTTTAAACCTTTCTTGATATTTTCTACCTTTTAATATTTGCATTGAATTCTAGATAATTTCTTCTATCTTCAGTTCACAAATTCTCTGTGCGGTTATGGAAAATCTACTTCCACCATGTCTACTGCATTCATTAGTTTTGGTTATTATATTTTTTCACATCTTGAAGTATTTCATTCAACTCTGCTATGCCAATCCCTTTATAACTTCCTGTTTCCTACAGATATTTTCAAGCTTATTTCTTAAAACACAGAAAGTGAAACTGTTCTATAACCTACATATAACAATGTCATCTGAAATATATAAGAGCTATTTTCTGCTGTATCCTGCTGTGTTTTCCTTACTGTGCCTTGTTTTCTTGTATGCTTTGTATGATGCCTAATAGTTGTGAAAGGTTGTTTGAAAGAGATTTCTGATGCACAGAATAAGGTGACTTTCTTCAAAAAGGATATAAATTTGCTTCCCCCAGCTAACAGGGCACTAGTTTTCTTGAATGTCTTGTATTATATGACTTGGGACTACGATTCCACACAATGCTGGTAACTTGGTTTACAATCTGTCAGATATGTTCTTTTACTCTTTTCTTGTTCTCTTCTTTCCCCTATCTGCTCAGTACTAAATCTCTCTCCTTGCAATCCTTTGGGAGCAGGAGAAGGCAGTGGATTTCCTCTTTTTTTAAAGCCCCAGTTTAAAGGGGTTTGGGGGGTATCTGTTAGGCTCATAAACCTAGAAGTGATCATTTTCCCCTTGATTCTGAATCTATCAGAACCCGAATCTCAGTTTTACAAACTGTTTTATCCAGACGGGCAAATGATTCAGGGTGGCCAGAGCTTTAAATATTTCTTTACCTTTATGTTCTTACCTTCTCTTCAATTTTGGCCTGGCATATTCCTTGAGCTCTTTGATAATGTAAAAAAGTTTTTTTGTTTTGGTTTTACAGTTTATCTAGTTTTTAGATGTCTTCAGCAGAAGAGTTGATCCAGATAACCTAGCCCAACAATATCAAAATTAAAAACAAATCAACCATTTTCTAATAATATCCACAAAGTTATTGGTTTTTGTTGATGCTTTTGCTTTCTTTCTTTTTTTTTAAGTTAGATGTAGGACAGGGTTTGGCAGTTCCTCAAAAAGTTAAACATAGAACTTACTACACAATTCAAGAAATTCTACTACTAACTAGATACCCAAGAGAAGTGAAAACTTATACCCATACCAAAACTTGTACACAAACTTCATAGCAGCAAATAGAATACTATTTGGTCACAGAATGAAGTACTGATACAGCTACCATACAGATGAACCTTGAAAACATTATGCTAAGTGAAAAAGCTGGACAAAAGACCACATATTGTATGACTCCATCTATATCAAATTCCCAGAATAGGTAAATCCATAGACACAGAAAGTACATTAGTTGTTGCCAGGATGTAGGGGAAGGAGGAGTTGGTAAGTGACTGCTAATGGGTACTGGGTTTCTTTTT
The DNA here is from genome assembly GCF_009764315.1 of Trachypithecus francoisi. Classification (NCBI taxonomy): domain Eukaryota; kingdom Metazoa; phylum Chordata; class Mammalia; order Primates; family Cercopithecidae; genus Trachypithecus; species Trachypithecus francoisi. Next base: position 89,089,630 of record NW_022681468.1, read on the forward strand.
GGGTTGATAAAAATGTTCTGGAATTAGATAGCCTTCATGGTTGCACCAACTTGGGAACGTACTAAGAACCACTGAACTGCGTAATTTACACTGGTGAATTTTACGGTATACGAATTACATCTCATTTAAAAGAAGAGAAAAAAAGTTAATCTCAGGTATGTCTACCATATTTCAATAAGTAATTAAAATATGCATTCAATTTCACATGATAGTGAAGGATGTCTGGAGCAATTACTTATATAAAGACACAAGGTAATGTGACAGTACTACTACCGTGTATTAACCTGATGAATTAGGTTACTGAAAGCTCTGGGAATGTATACTAAGATCATGAAATTATCATACTGGAAATCATATCATATTGTCCTAAGATGCATTAGTGCATCCTAATTAAAGCGTTGTCAGCATTTCTATTCAAGTAATTTTGTGTATTTACAGGACCCACCATAGTGGCCACTAGTTACACTAAGATGCCTTATGAGCATTTCAAGCTATCTCTCCAATTATCATTTATGTTCATGTGCAGAATACAAAGCTGCATAGGTTTTGCCGTTTACGAGATTATCCAAGACTGCATACACTGCAATAGAGCAGAGGCCTCTATACTTATCTTTTTAAGTATGTTTACTTCTCTAAAGGTTGGAAGTAATATATATTAGATGTGGAAGATGGGGAGATAAGGAAATAAAGTTATCATTTCCAGTGTTACAGAGTAAAAAGAATCACGTCCTACACATTGAGTGTTTCTTCTACTTAAATATATTTTATATTTTTGTTCCTACTAGATTTTATAATATTTGATGGTTTTAATTGAGTATCATAAATACTCTTCATTTATGATTACGTGAATGCTGAAGTACACAACACTACCTTTAGTTCCATTTTATAGGTCATTATTAAGCTGTGTGCTGAATCTTTACTGAGCACTGTGAAAAATACTAATGTTCCTTAGCAAAGTCTTTGTCTCAAAGATCTACAGTCTTTCTTGCTCTCTATGGATGCGGCTTCCTCATCACTTAAATGAAGTAGAGAGCCAGATCAGAGTTTCCCAACAGTTTTATAACACACAAACCACTTTTCACAGCATTATTAGGTCAATTCTCTCTCTATATAATAATATCTATTTTATAAATTATGCACTCAAATTTTCTATAAATCAATTTTTAAAAAGCATGATGTGTCAATATATTATATGCCTTAGAACACGGCCTAAACCCCCACTTTAATCTCCCCTCTCTATTCAAACCAAATGGAATTGCATTCCTCTTTCTATAATTCTCAACATTGCTAAAAACCTATCATAAGTAATAGGTGAGATAATTCAATTTATTTTTAAAAGCTACACAGTTCTTTTAAAATACTGCTAATCTGCTGCCAGATTAATTTCTGTAACAATGATTTATCTGACTACTTAAAACTTTTAAACACCCCTCTAAAGGCTGCCCAATGCCCATAGGACAAATATTAAATACCACAGCTGGGTATTCAAGACCATCTATCAACTATATTCAATTTGTCTCCTCCTTACCTTTGATTACTCCCCTATGCAAAGCCTCTATTCCCTAAACATTTTGTATATGATGTAAGGTAAATACTGAGGCTTATTTATTTATTTTTTCCTATATGGATATCCAGGTTTTCCAGCACCATTTATTGAAAAGACTGTCCTTTTCTCATTGGTTTACCTTGGTTCTTTTGTCAAAAATTAATTAACCATGTATATGTGGGTACATTTCTGAGATCTCTATTCTGTTCTATTGAACTACATGCCTATCCCTATGTGAACACCACACTATCTGAATTACTTCAGTTTTGTAGTAAATTCCACGGGTGTAACATCTGGCTAGAATAAGCCAATCAGGACATTCTATCCTTTCTCTACCACTGTGTTTAGTGTTTTCAGAGTGGGAGATGGAGAGGCAAGTGATTTAAACAGTACAATTAGAATTAATTTTAGAACATCTGCTGCAGATTCTGGGACACAACTGATCTCTGATACTTTAGACTGATGCTCAAGAATATAGTAACCAATAGCCACATGTGGTTAAATTAAAATTTAAAAAGATTAAAAACTCAGGTTTTTCAGTTGCACTACACACTCAATAACCACACATAGTTAATGCCTACTATATTGGACAGCACAAATATGGAACATTTCCATCATCACGAATTCTATCATATAGTGCTGCTTTAGATGATGCTGTGTTCAGATATAAGGCCTAGAGCGGCCACTGCTATTTTATCAACATGAAAAAGCCAGTGTGAAGACAATGATGCATGGGCAAAGGCAGAGACCTGGAGCCCGCTTGAACACAACCTAACCTCTACCATGCTGCTGGAATTTTTGTTACATGACATAACCAATACCCTTATTTTTATTTATTTATTTATTTATTTATTTGACGGAGTCTCACTCTGTCGCCCAATACCCCTATTTTTAAGACCAATTTCAGTGAGGTCTTCTGTTACCTGCATCTGGAAGCAACCTAACTACTATGGTACAGTTTTCAAAATGCTTTCACATATATTATTTTAACTGATTACCAAAACTCAGTAAGATTTAAAAATTTAACGCTGTTCTCTCTGCCCTATTAAACACTGAGCTTAGTAACCCAGCACACTAATCATTCAACAAACAAATAATAGAGCAAATATATGATAGTTAGAATACTAAATACAGATAGTTACTTTACTAATAAGTGACATATTAAGTAGGATCTGAGAGTCTAATATCAAATAACTTTCACAAAGTATCTAAATGTTATTTTTTACTGTCCTACAGAACATAACTGATAGGTTTTTAATAGACCAAAGTAACAAGCCATTTTTAAAAACTTTATAAATGTGGAAAACTACAATAAAAATATTTTAACTATATAATAGTATGGGATAATCCTATATGAACATGGTTGGCAGAAAAAAAGCAAGCTAATGTCTTTAATTCCTCTACAAATACTAGTTGCTATTTCTACGTTCTTTTTTCAGAGCATAAACATTTTTAAGGTTTTCGAGGTAGATTCTGGAAATAACACTTAATCCCAGAAATTACCACAAAATAAACCACTTATTTGAAAAGAAAATTTATATAAAAACAAAGCATGATAGAAAAATATTCCCCACTGAATCACAGGAGATAAATTCCAACATGCATAATAAAGTTTTGGTTTATTGAAGGCTTAAGCATGTAGTGCCTATTTACCAAGTTTTAAAAATCACTGACATTTTAAAATCAATATGGAAGGTTTATCTTCTCATGTTTTACTGCTAATGAATTAAAATGAGAACTACAAGAAACATTATTTGAGGAAAAAACCATAATCCCATATAAATTACCTAAACATACAATGATATTCTTTATAAAAATATCCTTAGCGTACACAATCAGTGAAACACGTTAGAAATTTGAAAATCAACCAACTAAACAAAAACCTAGAAAATTATAAGGTATGTCTCATTTTCTAAAATACAGTTCCTACTATCATTTGGATTTTTTTTTTTTTACCAGTACAGCACTGATGGCATAATTGTAAATTTAAAAGTTGAGTTATGACTAATCTATGCAAGAAGATATCTTTCTGTAGAATCTAGAGCCCTACTCTCTCTCTGAGAAGAGCCACAAAAATAACTTCAAAATAAATATGAAAACTATACAGCTGTCTCTTTAATTTTAAATTACGTGTTTGAAGTGCCAAGTTTCACAAAACTGTATGTCTGCATTAGCCACCTATATACAAGAGAACTGAAAGATCATTTAGACTATATACATCTTCCTTTACAGACTGACACAGAACATTGAGAAACACGGGAAGCACCTAGTATCTTCTGCCCTAAATGAGCTTCTGGCTCAAATAGCAGTATAATATCTTATCTTATAATATTTATATACTTAATGATTAATATTTGACGAGAAACATAAAAATCTTGGCATTCTAAGGGTCTTAAATTGATATTGAAGTGTATCTAACAAAAGGACTTCTGCCATAAGATAATAAAATAGCCAGCGTATCATCTTATTAGGAAAAAGGCAGCAATAGGGCCAGTTACCACTATATTCCCAGTGTTTAGCAAAATGCCTGGTACATAGTATGATAAACATCACTACAATAAATTTAAAATGTAGAACTATTACATTCAATATTTTTACCTCTTTTCTCTTCCTTTTTCTTCAACTCCCTTCAAAAAATTACCATACAGTTCCAACACAACTTACTGCTTGGGAAATGCAAGGAGAACCCTAAGCAGCTATTTTATTCAGCTCTTTCAGTGGCTATTCAAACCTGCAGGATAAAGTGAAGGGCCTTATATAGTTCATGAGGACCTGGTTTACTTCTCAGGTCTTAGTTATTCCACTCTTCACACTATACTCCAGTGACATTTGGCTGATTTCAACTTCATACACTAACTGCTATGTCTCATTTCCTAATTTCCACATAAGCTGCCCCTCTGACTTACAGCATCTTTGTTTTCCATTTAGCATATCCTTTAAAGCAAGAGTCCCTAACCCCCGGGGCCACAGACCCTGTTAGCAACCAGGCTGCACAACAGGAAGTAAGTGGTGGGCGAGTAAACATTACTGCCTGAGCTCTGCCTCCTATCACATCAGCAGTAGCATTAGATTCTCATAAGAGCATGAAACCTATTGTGAACTGTGGGAGCAAGGGATCTAGGTTGTGCATTCCTTATGAGAATCAAATGCCTGATGATTTGAGGTAGAACAGTTTCATTTTAAAACCATCTCCCTGTCCACATTCCTGCCACCCCCAACCCCCATCCCTGGTGCCAACAAGGTTGGGGACTGCTGCTTTAAAGAACTCTGGTGATAGGATCACCTCTAGAGCAACTTTTCTCTGACCACTCTCTCGATCCTCTTTATCTCCTCTTCTCATTGGTCAAAAATATCTTCTGGAGAAAAAGGAACACTTTAACTGATAGTAAGTACTATTAATAAAATATTCAATCCCTGACACATATGACATAAAAAGAACATATAGATAGGTATTGATCAAGAATCACAAGAAATGTATTACAGAAAGGTGAGTTATATATACAGGTGATATCTATCATCTTTCCCCCCCCAACATGAACTTTCATTTGTTTATCAATGATATCAACCTCTAATGGAGAAAAATATGAACCTCAAGAAAAATCACACTTAAGAGACACGCAGTCCCTTATAAAAAGCACATAAACAGAAACCAATAATTGTAAGATAATATTCAAATACATAGCAAAATAAAAGTAGTAAAATTGAAATTACAAGAGCTATGGCAACTGCTGTGTGAGGTGATGGTGCAGTGACATGTGGGAAGCGGAGGAGAGCCATGAGGATTGTGTGCCTCACCCTGTGAATCATCATCCTGCTGCTTCAGGCTCTGTTAGGAAGAAAAGAGCAGAGCAAGGGACTGGGGGTGGAGGAAAGCTTTGTCTTGTCTTCAGATGTCTCACTATTTTTTCCCTTTCCCTGATGCTCCACTGCAGCCCTGTAAAACATTAGGCAAGCCTCTTAAATACTCCCTGTCTGTTCCATTCCTCATCTGTAACACGGGGAGAAAAGACGACTGGCTCACAAAGCCTCTTTGAGAATATCATGATACCGTCAGAAAATCCAAGCATAATCATGTTTCTACTTTTGTACAGTCAGCACTAGATGATCTTAGCAGATAAGTCATTTAACTTTCTTTTCTGTTCATCTGAGGAGCCAGATTCCACCTCTGACTCATCCCCACCACACGTCTCAAAGAAGCACCCCTCAAAGAAACTACACTCACACAAGCTCTTATAACCATGTAGAACTGAACTGAAATGTAACCCATTAGAAATGTATTCCTTAGGTGCAAGGCACACCAATACTGCATAATAGTTTGAATTACTTTTTAAAGGGTTTTAAAAATTACAGTTTGTGCTTGCTCACTGTTTGAAATTATTTCAGGGGATATTCTTGAGGATAAAAATGTTTAAAAAGCTGGATAGCCACTCCCAAGAAACTGTTAACCTGAAACTTTTAGTCTATAACTGCACTTTAAGGCAAGTTAATTCAAACTAATTCATGACTGCTTAGGCTTCATCTCAAAAGCTGCAGATTCAGTAGGTCTAAGGTGGGACCAAGAACTTGCAATCCTAGAAAGTCTCTGGGGATGCTGATGCTGCTGGTCAGGGTACTACACATTTTGAGGACCAGTGATTTTAAATAACGTACTCTCAAGTATGATCACTTTCACTACCATCTGCTTTTACTTTCTAATTGATAGATGGATCTTATACTGATTCCCTATCTTCCTTTCTTTTAGATGTTACTTCCAAATTCTTTTGTAACTTGAAAATAGGCAGGGATTTTTAAGACTCAAATAAACAGATTTTCTCTTTCTTCAGAATACAAATTATCAACATCTGACTTAATTTATCAATGCCTCCATTGCCTCAACGTGAAATAAGGGCAACAATAAGGATTCAATAAGATAATTCAAAGAAAGTCTTTACTAGACCATGTTAAGTGCTTAATAATATCTATTATTCTTACTGCTATTATCTTCACTAATTTTCTGTTCATTAGTGAAAAAAACTTATTCATGATTGCTATGTATTATACATTATTGGTATATGTATAAAATCTTATCTATTTATGGTAAAACGTTCCAGAGCTCCACTGGGTGCAGTAAACTAGGGAGCAAGGGGGAAAGGTTAATGTCACAGACCTGGGTTCTCATCCTGGTTCTGCCACTAAATTGCTACATGACTCTAGGCAACTCATTTTAATGTGCATCCCAATTTTCGCTTCTGAAAAAGCTTACCTTGGGTATGAAGATTAAATGAGATCATGTGAGAAGAATTTTTTTTTAAGTACTGTAGTATTCCTGTGATGAAAAACTCCTCCCTTTGGGAATAGTACACGATATTAACAAGAGAGATAAATGGCCATGACCCTTTTATTTACATCCTTAAATGACAGCACAATAATCTGAATTGTCACACAAATGATTTCAGAATGTTGCCCAGTCATGGCTATTTTTAAAAAATTATAAGCAGAAATATTTAGTATTTTCAATATTTCTGCCAAATGACAGGAAAAAACATGGATACAAAAGTAATCTCAAGTGTTTTTTAGGTAGCATCTGCTAAAATCCTCATTTGTTGCCTTTTAGTATAATTGTTCTTTTGATGCAGAATCCCAAAGCCTCTATTGGCTCTAGGCTTTTATTTAGTATAAATTCTAATTACACACATACACATGTGTATGAACAACGGCAACTGCTTGTGTTGGTAATTTCCATCTGTAGTTTCCTATACTCTAGGACATATCTAATATTCCTGTAAAATTATATAATACAGTTTATAATTTTTAATCTTAATTTTACTGAAAAGAAAACTGAGGCGTTTTAACATTTTCTTCATACATTTAAGTTAAATTACTACATTTTATAGGACCAAACAAAAGTCTGTCACCTATTTTTGTATCAATGCTTAATAACTTGAAAAGATAAAATGTATGTCTTTGACAACATTCTTTGTGGAATGTCACCTAATGAAATATGGGAAATAAAGTTATAAAACTCATGTTTTGTAAGAAATATACTACTGAAAAGCAGGGTAGAAACATTTTAAAGTCAGATGTATTTTAAACATAGCAATATTCCTCATTTCAAAGAAATTGAGTTATGAAGTCTCTTATGAATCTCACCCTAATGGCAATCTCTTAATTTACTAATGTATAAGTTTGCTTTTTCACATATTCAGCTTTCTTAATGTAGGAGATATATACATCCTCAAGACACTGCAAACCTTAATTTAAAATACCTAAATGCAATTTAAAATACGTAAGTACAAATTAAAAAAATAAAGCTGCATAGAAATAATTTTTAAAATTTTATCAACTCTAACCAAAGTTTTAAAAATTGATTAAAATTTTAAATTTAAGAACTAGTTTAAAAGCATAATTAATATAAAATGAGACAGAACAAAGATAGATGGATTTAAGTTTACAAATAAAACTGAAACAGAAAAATAAGAGCACCATGTCTACCTGTTTATAATCAACAATATTCAAATACCAACTACGTTTAATACATTATATTAATTTTATAGTACTGCCACAAAACACACTATATTTAACTCTCCAGACCTAATACATGTGCATCCTTGTACTACAGACTACACAGGTGTGGTTAACAGCATATCTTCACAGTACATCCTCAAAGGGCTTGTATACTGGATACAATAGAAAAGGAATATATCCAATGAAGACGCCACGTTAATCTACTCAAGACTTTGTCAAAGCATATTTCAGTAATATAGGGAAAGTAAAATCCTGCTGATTTTCAAGACTAACAATATGCAAATGGAAATATGTGGAGTCAGGTTATAGGCCTTACGAAAGCTGTTGTTTTCAGAGTTTGTGTCATCGGTCATATAATGACACAAACTCTTAAGTATATTGGTCATATACTTTAGAAAACACTCTAAAGTAGATCACTTATAACTGTTTATGCCTCTATTTTCTCCTGAGGTTTTCAACCACATGAGATGGTTAAGGAGTCCAGAACCTTATCACCAACTTGTTCAAAGTTTTTATAAATATACATAAAATCTTCTGTTGGTAAAAGTATATCTCAATGGTTTATAAAAATATGGGTAGGAAGAATAATCTTCAGGCTTGAATTAGGAATCCCTAAATAAGATCAACTTGCAAAGCACATAGAAGCCCCTCAAATATTTGTCAAATGAGTAAATGGGCATCAAAAAGCCTGCTTCCCATTAATACAACTGCCTGAAAGGAAACTGTGAAAAAGGAAAAACTGGTATTCCAAAAATATCCTTAAACGAGATACTTGTAAAGCGCTTTGTAAAAACTAGGGCCCATAGGGAGCTCTATGTAAGTAACTTCATTACTGTTATCCCGTAAACTTAATTTGGACCACAGCAAACTGTACAGATGCATCGGCCTAAGCCATTACACCACTGGCAAAAAGAACTCATATGTGAATTGCACTACTAGTGAGGACGTAGGTTGCATCTTCTTTATATGTGAAAAAAGGCCTATCTTACAAGTTTACCAACCACTCTCATAAAAGTTGACTCAGTAAGACATTAATAAGAAGTGCGAATTAAGCCTTGTAATTTATCCTACCACAATAAATTAATCCCTAATAATCTGTCTTCTATCTACTATATTTATATAATTTAGAACTTCACAAGGAACTATTAACACAATTCATTTTAATTTATTTTGAGGAAATGCAAATAAAAAGAAAACATCAAAATCCCAATTGACAATTGAGCTGCAAAAGTTTTCCTTCATATTGAAAGAGACTGTAATATAGGAGACTGCTTAAAAAAATGTTTGGAATCTGCTCTCTTACACTTTGCTGACCACAACAGAGATGAAGATTGAGGTAGTTTGAAAATTCTATGAGGATTAAATCGGACTGCATTCTCCGTATTCTCTAGGGAAGTAAGCTTTAGGCATTGTGAAGTACCCTCAACTTCCAGGGACCAAGAATAACAACTACTGCAATGAAAGAGCAGAGTAGTTAGGGTTAAGGAGGTGGTTGCCTCTATAATGAAATTAGCTAGAATATTTATTTGCTGACATTATCAAAGTCAGTTCCATTGGTTTGAGTTGAGGCAGTGTAACTTTTGATGAGACATTTAGATTTATAACATAAGAAGCTATTTTAAACACAACAGGCTTACTCTCCATTTCAAGGAAATCCAGTTATGAAGTCTCTTAACAAAGCTTACCTGAATGATCCCCTAATTTACAAAATCACAATACAAAATGTATTCATGACATATAACAGGGGAAAGGTCTACTATACAGTGTTATAAATAAATGATAACATATAACATAAATGCTAAATAATATAATTTATAAATGACGTAAATATAACTGCATTAAGGGGTTTAGCTAAAGATATAACCATTTAGTTTAATCAAAGTTATCAACAAAAGCAAAATAAAAAATTTCATATACAATTCGGGGAGGTAAACAGCAGTAAGCCCCGTAAATAAAACTGTGGATAAGTGAAGCAATAGAGATGAGTCCCAGCTGTAATTATGCTATACTTTTACTTCTCATTTGAAAAAATGGCTAAAAAGTAACAAAAGTTGTTTTTAAAATGTAAGTAATAGTTTTTATGTGTGTAGTAATGGTATCAATCACTGCCCAAAGAGGGACAGTTAAGGCAAAGAAGTATAGAGGAAATTTAAAATGCATTTTTGGAACAATAATAACTTGTGGAGGCAAATAAATTAGATTCCTATACAACAAAAAAAGCTAAATTATCTTTAATTTCAAATATCAGAAATACAATCTAGATTAGGACTCCATTTGTTCTTTTTCAGTTGTTCCACAAAATCCTCACATGGTTAAATGCCTAACTTAATACTTTTCTATTACAAACTAAGCCAAAACATGCATCTTTCAAGTAATAAAAAACTCCTCCACTGAATAAATATAAAATAAAACCTCCAAATATAAACAAAAGAGACAAAAGTAACTATGAAGCTAATTTAAAATGTGATTAGAAATACACATGGAAAAGTTATCTCACGGAAGATCTTGAAACACAGAAGATATAAAGGGGGAAGTATATTGGTTTCCATTTTGAAGGTTTTATTGTAAAACACTATTTCTGAGAAGATCATTCTAATAATAAATCCTTTTCTTTTTCACTTAATTAGGTTGGTAGAACTATGAGAGCTATCAAATAGGCAGCAGATAAAGAAAATGAGGACTTTCTCCTCTTCCCCAACTGAAGCACTATTAACAAAGCAAATATTATTTACACAATTGTTGTTTTCTTAAGTGTTTGAAGTCGTGAGTTGTCAATGACATAATGAAATGATTAAGATAAATCAAAACTGTAACTTCAAAAGATGTTCAAAAATGATGTCTCTTACAATATTAATTTTAAAACTCATACAAAATAACTAATCATAGATGAAATGCTAGATTATGCTGGTATACATGGTAAAACAATAGTTTACTTTGTCTGAATGAATAGGATATGTTTAAAACACAAGTGAGTCGCCATACAGCAATCACTCTTCTAAGAAATGATTCAGAGAAAAGACACGTATATACCTAATTTATGCTTTAGATGTAAAAGTCATTCTGACAGTTAATGCTATTAAAATATTTCAGTATTACTTGCAATTCACGCATTACTAGCAATTCACGCATTACTAAATATGTTACCTCAACAATATCCGAGTTGGTTCTGCTTTCATGAGGTTCATTATATTCTGTATACTTGAGAAGAACTTTGTCCATATCAGTGCTAGCATATTGAAACAGTTTGTTAGAGCTGTTGAAAATGATGAGTGCTATTTCACAGTCACAGAGCACACTAAGTTCATAGGCTTTCTTCATTAATCCAAACTTTCTCTTTGTAAAAGTGACCTAAACAATAAAAAAGGTATATTTTTATTAAAAGCATTAGTAGTACTTGAATATGGGCTATCTAAAGATGAATCTTCTTCTTAATACTGAGCCAGATTTCAAAGATGGAAAAGGTTCCTAGCTTCATGCTCCATATGAGCCTTCCCTCTCCCATTGTGCTACAGTCCTACATTTGTTTTGTACATGCAAACTCTCTGACAGAGCTGTCTCCTGGGGAAGTATTTCCTTATCCTTGGCTGCCACTCCACTACAGAAGGGAAGAACTGCAGAAGGAAACAGTTGATCCGTGTTCCCTTATCATTCAGTTAAAATTGTTACCATCAGAAACCCCAAATCCCAGCCAGGTAATGTAGCATCAGCCAGACTTTAATCCCTAAACAACTAAATACATCCACTAATCTAACATATTTCTCCTCCCTCCCAAGCCCTTCTCTACTGTATCCACTGAAATTCAGAGTCTGGGATCAGCAAATTCCCCAGAGTCCTCAAATTCTTCTTTAACTGTTTCTTTCTTTAACTGAAACCGGTTACCTGAAATCCTCTCTAACAGAGACCCCTTCCCCACCCCGCCAAATTTTATTTACATCCCTTATACTGACTGAAAGCCCTAGAAGAGATGTCTTTTTATGCTCTGTAATCTCTCTTCGACACTGCTTTTCTTTCCCTTCCCTTCAAAAACTTCAAATATTTTGAAGCTCATGCCATATAAAAATTATGCCACCCAACAACCCTCCTTGGGGTGAGCAAGAGTTACCCTTGATCCCTCTTCTTCTAATAAGGGATGGGAAAGGAGTGCGAGGGAACTCTCTGCACTTTCTGCTCAATGCTGTTGTGAACCTAAAACTTCTCTAAAACATAAAGTCTATTTAAAAAACAGTTTTTGAAAGGTCAGTAAGAATGTACTTTTAAATAATCTTTGGAATTGTGAAATAACATAAAGTTCAGCAATTTTCCCCATGGATATCTATCATATGATTTTCTTCCTATAACTTTAACTATTAGGCTAGACTTAAAATCAGTTATTGCAGTAGCTATTAAAGAAGCAGAGGATCTTCAGTATCATGAAAAGCGATTACAGCCACTAGAAATTTTTTTCACAGGCATAACTTTAATATCCTCTTTCATTACAGGTATAATACGTACATGTAAAAGCAAAACAACAACAAAATTCACTTCACATGTACAATTCAAAGACATTTCTGTATTTTTTCAGTCTGTTTTATTTCCTATGTAGCATGATAAAATTAAACAGTAGTACAGTAGTTCAACGGTTTTCACTAAATTTAAGCAGAGTATCTGTTCCCTATAGTAACACCAAATTCATTTAACATCTACACATCTTAGCATTTAATCACTTTAATCACTCTTAATTTTATGTAGATCTAACCTCATTAATAGTCTCAAAACCTTATGTTTCCTCTGTATTTCTCAAGTGCACAAAGCACAATACTCCAGGTATTATACGACTGCTCATATATTCTGTTAGCTAGTAAATCGAATGAAAATAGAGTTGAGAACGTTCTTTAAATTTTCATTTAACAAGAAAATTTAACTAGCCAATACAATCTAGTCTGTTCAAGATACATATTTACGTGTAAATTGTGTCATATATCCAAATCACCTTTTACGAATTATCTTTGAATACTGGTCTATATTTGATACTTTAAAATTCTCGGCAGGGTGCGGTGGCTCACGCCTGTAATCCCAGCACTTTGGGAGGCTGAGGCAGGCGAATCACGAGGTCAGGAGATCGAGACCACTCTGGCTAACAATGCGAAACCTCGTCTCTACTGAAAATACAAAAAATCAGCTGGGCGTGGTGGCAGGCGCCTGTAGTCCCAGCTATTCGGGAGGCTGAGGCAGGAAAATGGCGTGAACCCAGGAGGCGGAGCTTGCAGTGAGCCGAGATTGTACCACTGTACTCCAGCCTGGGGGACAGAGCAAGACTCCGTCTCAAAAAAAAAAAAAAAAAAAAAAAAAAAAAAAAAAAAAAATTTCTCAATATAAAACAGATACAAGTAAAAAAAACCTCAACATCTGTTGATGTACTTGTTTTTACAAACAGATTTGGGAACAAACAAAAACAAAATAGAATACAATGGAGGAAAGCAATAAGGAAAGGAATGAAAAAATACTATCACTTATGACAAGAGTATTATGCCTAGAAGATTAGATTATAACAAAATATAACAAGTCACAAAGCAAGAAAACAAGCTGCTAAGAGTCTACATTTTGCCTCAATTTTAGTGTTTTCAGTTCAAAAGAAGTTTTTGGTTGTCATACAGAGATTTTCCTTCTACATATAGCTAAGACATCTAAAAGTGAAAAATCAGTAAAAGCCAACTAATTAATTAGTACCGTGTTAATTACTAATTTTACAATATAGCCACGTTTTAGTTCATAAATTTCACATGAAAGAGGTAACGTAATCTAAAATTAGGCTACAGAATACTAACTACATAATTAAAACTCAAGATTGAACTTTATCATTCTAAGACAATATTTTTAAACTGATGATTTTAATTACACTAAAATGATGTAAATTCTTTATATAAAGAAATCACAAAATTTAGTTTTAAATTCAAAATGGAATAAAGTCGTGTTTACTCCTCTCTACTCCTCTAAAAACATGCATACGTACACATACATACATACATAATAAAAAAGAGACTGGGCTTTCTTCAAGGAAAGTAAGAATCCCAAACTACAAATTTTCATCTGCCAGATTTGATGAAACTTAGATGAAAATGAAAGTGGATTCAGAGAATTCACACTGAGTTCTTCACAAAAGTGGCAATGTCCTCTGAGAGGATCCTCTGATTAGTGCTAGAAGATTCACAAGTGTGAGAAGTCCATGAAATAAGAATCTTGTTCTAAATGTAGAACGCCAGGTAAGGTGAAAACAAAGCAAATAAAGCAAATAATTTTATAGGAAAGCTATTTCTGTTAACTCATACCTAATTGCCAAAACTGTCAGAGATCACAGATCTAAAACGTGAGCTGGTATGGCTCAGAAAAGAATGGTAAGAGAAAAAAAATCAAACCATAACAGAGATTTTTAGCACAATAATAAAAATCAATCAAAACAGAAAACTAAAAGGAATAGAAAAAAGTTGTTTGTATTGTTGACAGATAATGAAGACACCAAAAAAGCCCAGAGCAATTGGCAAAGGGAAAATATTTATTAAAAAATAAAATACAGAAAGGCCATACCATCTCTTAAAAAAAGTGACAAGGAATAATCAAATTCATGGCATATTCAGATTAAGTTACTGAATGTCAAGGTCAAAGAAAGAATACCGTGTACACCAAGGAAGGAAGTGGGTCACTTTTAAGAAGGGAAAAAACTCAGTCTGGTGTTAGAATTCCGGCAACATTCAAAATCACAAGACCAAATCTCTACGATGTTCTGGGGAAAAGAAATAGGGCCTATACCTAGAACGTTAGACCTAGCCAAGTTAGACTTCAAGTACAAAGACAATAAACATTTTCAAACTTAAAAAAACTCAGGAAGTATAACACCTACAAGCCCTTGTTAGGGGCCAAAAAAAAAAAAACAAGCATTACTTGCTGAAAAAAAAAGTCATCTGAGTAGAATATAAGCTGAAAAAAGTTCAATGCTGCACACTCAGCTTCTAAAACAAAGATACTGTGTGGCAGTGAGTCGGTGCTAAAAAAAAATTTGTTGAATAAATCTGTAAAGGAATAATGAAGAAACAGTGAGAAACCCCAGAGGTTATGCTGGAAAATGTACGGGGTAATGGGTGTGGAGGCTTGTATTCTGGAGAAGAAATTGGCCACTGGGATTATGAGAAGACAATTTTTTTTTTTTTTTGGAGACAGAGTCTCGCTCTGCTGCCCAGGTTGGAGTGCAGTGGTGTGATCTCGGCTCACTGCAAGCTCAGCCTCCCAGGTTCACTCCATCCTCCTGCCTCAGCCTCCAAAGTAGCTGGGACTACAGGCCACCCTGCAACGCCCGGCTAATTTTTTGTATATTTTTTTTAGTACAGACAGGGTTTCACAGTGTTAACCAGGATGGTCTGGATCTTCTGACCTTGTGATTGACCCGCCTCGGCCTCCCAAAATGCCGGGATTACAGGCGTGAGCAACTATGCCTGGCCAAGAAGACAAATTTTTAAAACAGCAGTTTGGGTTCAACTTGTGCTTCTCACCTCTGCTGCTTGGAACACTCAATGCCTGCCACATCACAAGAGAATCAGCAGCCATGCTGATGCAGACAGACGCCCTCCAGAATAAAACCTGAGCAGTACAGAAGCTCTGCTGGAGATAGGAGTTGAAGATATCAGGTAGAAACTGACTAACCTCTGGCAGTGTGACTTCTCAACCATTCTTACTCAGAACCTCCAAGTCTGGTGGATTACCAGGTAGATAAAGTATCTTCTTCCAATGTTCTTTTCCCTGGGGGGCTCTGTGTGGCGCTGCAATCAGAGTTCTTGGCAGATACTATGACTTTTGTGATGGCTAGGGCCCTCTAACAAATTTATATGATCAACTAGGATCATGTAAACTAGTACAAACATATACAAGATCACAGGGAATAAAAATCAACTAGACTGGTGAGTTAAGAGATGTAACAAACTAGATAAAAAACCAATATCCAACCTTTTATACTATCTATAAAAGACATACCTAAAATATAAGGAAACAGTAAGGATGAAAGTTAACACAGAGTTTCAGACCTATCAAGAAAATACTGGCTGGGCGCCGTGGCTCACACTGTAATCCCAGCACTTCGGGAGTACCAGGCAGGAAGATCACTTTAGCTCAAGAGTTTGAGACCAGTCTGGGCAAGATGGTGAGACCTCATCTCTGCAAAAAGTACAAAAACTAGCCAGGCATGGTGCACATACCTATAGTCCCAGTTACTCTGGAGGCTGAAGCAGGAGGATTGCTTGAGTGCAGGAGGTCAAGGCTGCAGTGAGCCATGATCATGCCACTGCACTCCAGCCTGGGTGACAGAGCAAGACCCTGTCTCAAAAAAAAAAAAAGAAAGAAAAGAGGGGAGGGGAGAAAGGGAGCGAAGGAGAAAGAGGGAGGAAGGAAAAGAAAAAAAGAAAAGGAAAGGAAGAAATGTGTAGCTATATCAAGGTGAGGTAGGGTAGATTTAAGACAAATACGCCTTACTGAGGATAAAGATGGTCAATATGTATGGCGAAATTCGCCAAGAAGGTACAACAACTCTAAATATGTGCAAGCCTAATGAAATAGTCCCAAAATGTGTAAAACAGTATGTATTAAACGAATAAAATATACAGAGAAATTGACAAATCCACCATTGTGGTAAGTACAATTATTGATAGATCTCAGTGAATGAAAAACAAAAGTCACAAAGAATACAGAAGGTTTGAACACAACAATGAGAGTGATCTGAAAGATATATGGAGACGCATGCATCCAACAACTAAAGAATACATATTTACCCAACTCCACTTGGAACATGTAAAAAATCAATCATGATTTAGGAAATAAAGCAAGTCTTAACACACTTAAAAAAGCTCACAACCTACGGAAATAAGGGCAATATAAACCACTATAAAGCACTGTGATAAGCCCTGTCATAAAAGTGTTTACAGAATGTCTTGGTAAAGACTGAAAGATACTATCTGAAACAGAGACAATACATACAGAGTATCCAGAATATGTAAAGAACTGAGAGAAAAAAATCAAAACCAACAACCCAGCACAAAATAAGCAAACCACAAAAACAGGTTGCATTTCACTTTCCTAAGACCAGAAAAAACAATAAAATAAAATTTAAAAAGGGACAAAGACAGAAAAAACAGAGTTTTAAAAGAAAAGAAGACAAGACAGAAAGAAAGAAGGAAAGGGAAAGTATATGAGCAAATAGGAATTCTCATACTAACTTACTACAGTGTATCTAGTACAATCACTTCGGAAAGCAACTGGAAAACATGGTAAAGGTGATGATGGACATACTCAGCCTAGCAATTCCTTCAAAAAAGTATTTATCACAGAGCAACTTTTACCCATGTATAAAGAGACAGGTCGACAGATGTATACTGCAACACCATTTATAATAGTAAAAAATTAGGAACAACATTAATTGTTCTTTGATAGAAGTATTGATGAATTAAGAATATTTATTCCTACAACTAGCTGTACTGAATGAATAAGAGCAGATGGATCTAAAACACTACATTGTATGCAGATGAAAGCAAGTGCAGATGCAAACGTCATTATGTAAAACTTTAAACCCATGTTGAAACAATATTAAATAATACCTGTAAAAAAAAACAACAAAGAAAATACAATGTAAATTCATGACAGGGGTTGTCATGAGAAGGAAAGCAGGAAGAGACTAGGAAAAATTATAAAGAGGACAGTAAATCTCTAATTTTTTCACTTTATAAATAAAAATAAAAACATATAACAAATGTGTCAGCACTGACCCTTTTGGATAATGAATATAGCAATCCTTGAAGTATTGTTCTCTGTATTCTACCTTTGGAACCTTTAGAAAAAAAATTTCTTTTTAAACTGCTGTCTTTCTTTTTTTTTTTTAAGTATATAAGGATGTCTGCTTCTAGGTTAAAGGGAGTAGTTGTTGCAAGTCCAAAGAACCCACTGAAATCAACCAGTAAAACAGAGTGAAATATAGCCAATATCTGTTTAAAGATATCAGAAAGCTGCTGAAGCAGGAAGACTGGAGATGCTAAGATTCTATAATATCTTTCACATACAAGGTCTGAAGACTCATTAAAAAACCACTAGACATGTCAAAAGACTGCATCATATAATTGAGAACAAAGAGAAAAAGGGATCAGATATGGACCTACAGGTAATCCAGATATAGCTGTTAGCAGACATGAACTTAAAGATAACTATGGCTAATATTTTTTAAAAATAGTTTTAAAAAGGAAAAAAATGCATGAAAAGATGGGCTATTTCACATAAAAATGAAAAATCAAAAAGAAATTCTAGAATTGAAACTATATTATCAGAAATTAAGAACTTATTAGGCTGTTTCATTAGTTAATTTTAAAAAGCAGAGAAAGGCTTACTAGAAAATAGATTGCTAGAAAATAAGTAACTAGAAAACATTCAAACTGAAGTACATAGGAAAAAAGGAGTAAAAAATACAGGAGGACAAAATACATAAGAAATGTATGGGACACAAAACAGTTATATGTAACTAGAATCCCAGAGAAGGAAAAAAATAGGACACAGGCAATATCTGAAGACACATGCCCCTTGTGGGTCCATCACAGTAAAAATGTATATTAACAAAGGAAAAGCAAAAGGCTTCAAAGCAACAAAACAAAAAAAGGCACATTATCTTTAAAAAAAAAAATTTTTTTTAAGATCAAAAGCTGGCCTCTCAACAGAAATGAATGGAAGTTGGAAGACAATTGCTTCAAAGTACTAAGAGAATAAAACTGCCAATCTAGAATTCTACAACCAATAAAAACAGCTTTCAAAATGATACAACTAAAAAACAATTAAAAATTACGCAAAGGATTTGAATAGACATTTTTCCAAGGAAGATATATAAATGTCCAATAAGCACATGAAAAGATGCTCAACATCATTAGCCATCAGAGAAATGCAAACTAAAACCACAAGTACCAGTTTATACCCATCACGATGGCTACAATAAAAAAAGACAGGGCCGGGGGCGGTGGCTCACGCCTGTGATCCCAGCACTTTGGGAGGCCGAGGTGGGTGGATCAAGAGGTCAGGAGATCGACACCATCCTGGCTGACACGGTGAAATCCCGTCTCTACTAAAAATACAAAAAAATTAGCCAGGCGTGGTGGTGGGTGCCTGTAATCCCAGCTACCCGGGAGGCTGCAGCAGGAGCATGGCGCGTGAGCCTGGGAGGTGGAACTTGCAGTGGGCTGAGATCCCACCACTGCACTCCAGTCTGGGCGAAAGAGTAAGACTCCGTCTTACACACGAAAAACAAACATACAAAAAGACAGACAGACAATAACAAGTGTTGGCTGGGATGTGGAAAACCTAGAATGCTGACACATGGCTGGCAGAATGCAAAAATGGTGCAGACACTTTGGCAGTCTGGCATTTCTCAAAATGTTAAACTTAAGAGTTACCATGTCATCTAGCAATTCTTAAGTACACTTTTATATACTTAGCAGCAAATATGCAGAAAATAAAATTTGAGAAGAAATGTAATAATGCTTTAGAAAATCAAATACCTACTAATAAATATAACAAAAAATGTAGAAGACTTATTTTGAAAACTATCAGCCATTAAGGAGCGAATTAATGAAAACCAAATGAAATATAAACATGTTCATAGATTGTAAGACTTGACACTGTAAAGATTTCAATTCTCCCTAAATAGATCCATACATCCAGTGGGAAAAAAACCCCTAAATTCCAGTAGGTTTTTTGTTTTCTTAAGTGAACACTGACACTTGATTTCATTTGGATATTCTGAAAAAGGGCAAGAATAGTCAGCTGGTTCCGCAAAAAAAAAAGGTGCAGAACTACACTACCAGATATCAAATTATAGTAGTAATTAAAACAGTGTAGAATTAAGCAAGGATATACAAATAATCAAATGGAACAAAATAGAGAATTCAGAAACAGTTTCACATACATATGGTTATTCAACTCATGCTAAAGGCAACTCTGTCATACAGTGAGGAAAGGATGGTTTTTGCAATAAATTGTACTGGGACAACTAAATATCCATCTGGAAAATAACAAATTCTGACCCCTACACCGCAAACCAAACACAAAAATAAACACCAAATGGATAACAGGTCTAAAACATGAAAGGTTAAAAAAAAAAAAGTTCTTACAGAAGAAAGCATAGAAGAATAGCTTCACGGCCTTATGGTAAGTAAAGATTTCTTAAACGTGACACAAAAGGCACTAGTCATAAAGGAAAGGGAAAAAAAGGTAAATGGGAAACCATTAAAATATTATTGATTTTTTAAAACATTAAGAAAGTGTAGGCCTGGTGTGGCGGCTCATGACTGTACTCCTAGTGCTTTGGGAAGCCACGGCAGGAAGATCACTGAAGGCCCAGAGTTCCTGATGATTCTGGGCAAAACATCATCTCTACAAAAAATAAAAGAATGGTACCTGCCTGTAGTCCCAACCACTCAAGAGGTGAAGATGAGAGGATCATGTGAGCCCAAAAGTTTGAGTTACAGTGACCTATGATCACACCACTGCACTCTAGCCTGGGCATCAGAGCAAGACCCTGTCTCTAAAATAAAATTTTAAAAAAGAAAGTGAAAAGGCATAGTTTTAGAGTTAATATTTATAATGCATATCATGGACAAAACACTCATCTGATTACATAGAATGCATATTAATAATAAAAAAGCAGGCAGCCCATTAGAAGAAAACAAAATGAAGTGAATAAACGAGTCACAAAAGAAGATATATATCTAAATGGCCAATAAAAATAGGAAAAAGTGAGCACCTTCATTAGACATCATGGAAACTTAAGATTAAAGTAAATTACTATTGCTCACCTACCAGAATGACTAAAATGAAAAGGACAACACCCAGTATTGCTCAAGACTGGAGCAGCTAGAACTCTTACACACTGCCAGCAGAGTGTAAACTAGTAGAACTACTTTAGAAAACTTCTGTCAACTACTAACCAAATGTATAACTTTATGACTCAGCAATTGCACTCCTATTTAACCAAGTGTTCATGTACACTATCGAGAATATTCAAAATTACAGCCTTCATAATAGTACCAAAGTAGAAAGCAATCCAAATGTCCATTTACAATAGAAAAAAGTAAATACATAAATTGTATTCTATTGACACAATAGGTTATACATCAATGAAAATGTACAAGATATATTTACATATATCTACATGCAACAACATTGATAAATTTCACAAATGTAATATTGTGCAAAAGAACACACACTGTTCATATAAATTCAACAACAGATATAATTAATCTACAGTGTTACAAGTCAGGATAACGACTTTCCTTGGGGCAGGGGGAAACAATTGGAGACAGGATAAACAGTGCCTCTCGGGTGGTGCTCTGGGATATGCTGACTACATGGTCTTGTTCTTTGCGCAAAAATTCACTGAACCACACTCTTAGGATTTCTGAATTTTTCTTAATCTTATCCTTTAATACAGTTTACTTTTTAAAAACTGTTTTAGATAAGGAAGGACAACATAAGGTTTCACCAGAAGTAAAGTGAAGCACCTCTTTAAGTGTATGATACTGTCACTCCTCTACCACCCACAAGATTGTGTAGTGTTCCAATGATGAAGTGTGATTTTTATTTTGCTAGTTCACACCTGTAATTCAAAACTCTTATTTGCTACTACCTCCTCCAATAAATAGTCCCTAAACCACTCCATCAGAAGTTAGTGGTTTCTTCTATAAACTTCTCCCAGTATCTGAGATTATTTCTATTTGCCACATATTTAGAGCTCCTGTGTACGCTATATCTTTTTAGTGAGTTTCCAGGACCTAACACAGTCTCTTGCGATATCTGAATCTGGACAAATAAATGACATCTCTTTTCTTCTGCAAATATACACTTCTTCTCCCTTTCATGAAGAAACATGAAACTTTTAACTCAGAATCAAATTCTAAAATCAATAAAATTAAGATGCTCTTTTAGTTTGTGACAAATTGTTTCTGTGTCTAATTTAACCTGAAAAATAAACTTTCCAATTATTTCTTTTACGTCTTTTCTCCACTGTTTGCCGAAATTACCTGAGACAGAAATTCAGATAGTCCTTGTCCCATTTGGCAGCGAGGCAAGAAGCTGACACAGCAGCTAAGTCCAACGTAAGAACAGGCTCACATTCTAGTTGCTTAGCGGCAGTATCCATCTTTCTGACAAGGTCATTTCCTCAACTCAAAAAGTTCCATTACACAGTCACCTACACATTCCTAAGCTACTCTTTCCCTCTAAAAATGTAAATCCCTTCCATAGGTAGGTCCAGTTTAGCTATGTCCAATTTAAACATGACTATCTACAGAATAATGAGGGCTCAAGAATTTTCTGTGTCCTCCAGTTCTCTGCTTGTATGTTATTCCCCAATAAACCCTATTTTATATTTATACTGCATATATTCATGAAGCAGGTCCCTATGCCTCCTCTATACTTCCTAATCCTCAGATTGTGAAGGGAAGGTAATTTGCAGCCTTGCTTGGAATCATTCCTTTGAAATAATAGCATGGATAGTTTACCCATCTTTCCTATTGTAACAACCTTCATAACGAATCATACTGTGTGGGCCTTATGTTTTTGTTGAACAATCTTCATGAGTTGAAACCAGGGCCTCCTCTTTAATTCAGTCTATGGGCAACCCTCATCACTCCCACCAACTTCCTTACAGGCTGCTCAGTTGAGTTTTATCTCCAATTATATCTATATTCCAGTGAATTACTACTCAGATTTTGCAGAACACATCTTCAGTTTTGTTCTGTTCCTGGTAAACTTTCTGAAACCACCTGTTCTTGAAACTTTTCCTGATATGCAACTTTCCCAGAGACAGCATCTCTCCAGTAGTTCCTCTATAATATGCTATGAAATGATTTTTCCTTCTTTCTTCTGAACTAAGGAGTTGGTAAACTTTTTCTAAAAGTGCCAGAGAGTAAAGATTTTAAGCTTATGGACCATATAGCTTCTGGGGCAACTACTCAATTCTGTTGTTATAATGCAAAAGCAGCCATAGACAATATGTAAATGAATGAGCATAACTGTGCTCTAATGAAACTTTATTTACAATAACAGATGGCCAGCCCACGGGCCATAGTTTGTTAAGCCAACATTAGACACTTAAAACTTCTGGCCTCTTCATACCCAGCATCATTATAATTACCTTGAGAATCTGTAATTTACCCACACTGGTACCATAAAATAACTTCAATATATTTTATCAATTAAAACTGAGGTACATACATAAATTTATAAATATTTGCAATAAGTATAAAAAATTCTCATTATATATTGGTTAACTAGAAAATTTAACTGACTAGAACATTCACTGATAATTATAGTTAACTTAGCTACTACCTAATTATAAAAATAGATAACTTAAAAATAATCAACATAAAAAGACTAAGTCAAATATATAATCAAATACACAGAAGACTTAGTATCTTATGAAAAATCTATACAATGGACAGTAATGGTGGGGACTGTGGTGATTTTACTCTTGAGTATCTATGTTTTCTGTGACATATATCTATAATAAGGAAGTCTCTTTAAAGCAGATGATGAAAAGACACAATTTTATGATTGTTAGAATTTTTCATTTAATCTGTAACTAAAAATATTTAGACTTAAAATTAAGTTTAAGAAAAACCCAACCATTCTGTCCTATGTTCTTTTCTTAAAAGAATATTTATATCAATTAAATAAATTAAAATTTTCATTTACCTGTCGGTTCCTTTCATCCATTATGCGTGTGATTTGTATTTTCTTCCGCCCCATTTTCAGTCACCTTTCCTTATTTACTTATATTCCAAATATTTAATTCAAAAGCTAATTTTCTTCAATACCCTAATGCATCGTACACAGCTTCTATTATTTCAGCTTCTAGTCCAAGGGGTACAGCTGAAATTTTCTACAAGATCTAAAAGAAAACACAAATTAGAATATTTAAAATCTGTGAGTTTACAAATCATGTGTTATACAAATTTCAAATTTGCTTTTACACTGCACACAGCATTATTAGTTGAAATTTCTGGTTATACAAAATTAGTAAGTAAGTTGAAGTCTTGTTAACTTTACCCCTAAAATAGCTCTTGAATCTCTTTGTGTCTCTAGTTCTGGTTAAACTAATGCAATAATAATGTTTGAGGTTTTCTCAATGTATATAACAATAGCAGCAAGAGCCAAGCCTTACTGAAATTCTTCTATGTACTAGGCATTTTCCTAAGTATGGACATGTCTTAACTCATTCAATCCTAACAGCAATCTGTAATTATTACCTCCATTTTATAAATAGAGACACTGAGACACAGAAAAATTAAGCAATACGCCCAAGGTCACATAGTAAGGGGCACAGCTTGGTGTTATAAACTCAGGGAGTCTGGTTCTAGCACTTCTGTTCTTAACAACACAGAACATCCTTAAAAACTTCTGATGACCTCCATACCAAACAATGAACTAATCTGGATAGCCCCAATCTGTCTTTTCAAATTCTTGCAAATTGCCCTAGCCTCCAACCAAATTACTATTTGTCAATTCACAAAGCCACTATATACTTTCATAAAAACATGCATTTAAATGAAACATTCCTTTGGCCATTTAATGAACACCTCCTTATCAGTCAAGGTTCAGTTTGCACACCACTTTCCAGATGAAGTGAAAATCTATTTCCTTTGGTAGAATAAACCACAGCAACTTTGTGTGTGTGTATAAATTCCAAGTCTGCTTTCCTTTAAGACTGTGAATCCTTCAAGACTTAAAAAAATCTTTCAAGTGTTTTTTATTTCACTTACGATGTGTAGCAGGATGACTGGAAATGATACAGTTTGTCATGTTCTGAATGATGGCTGTGTCATTTTAAAAAGCTAGTGCTTTCAGACTTACATAATAAAAATATGAGGAGATGGGGGAATGAATGCTATAATACAACAGTCATAATAATACATTCCCATGGGAATTTTATGCAAGTATTTTTAATACTGTACATGTGTATCTATAAAACTTCAATTGTACTGTGCAAATCCAGTGTGTGATTAAATCTGGCTTTTGCTCAATCAAAAGCTATGAGCCTTTCATTACTTCTCATTTCCAGCACTAACAAAAGCACAGCATTTCTTATTTATCTTCCCTCATTATTTTATTTCTTCATTCATACAAATATTAGTTGATCATCTATTAACAACTGACTGATAACCTATTGTTCACCTACTTCTAATCAATGTACTTCCAAACACTGAACTATGCACAGAGGATAACGTGGCCAGAAAAAAAAAAAAAAAAAAAGGAAATGATTCCTAATCTAGCAGAGTCTAGTAGAAGAAAAAGACATTAATCAAAGCATAATCAAATGAGTTTGCATAATTCGAAACTAGAAAGTTCATTTATCTGAATTAAATTTATGGTTCAGGAAAGGCTTCCCTGAGGATGTGCCTCATACTCAAATCCGAGTATGAGGGTATACATATTAGGCAGAGAGAACAGCATGTGCAAAAGCCCCATGACAAAAGGGAACAGGAAACATTAGAGGAACTGAAAGATGGCTAGTCACTGGTGGGACCCAAACAACAGGCAGCTGTGTTGTAGAATATTTCTTTTAAAAGATCACATTGTATCCAATTCCCAATATAAAAACTTGTACTGTAGTAGGCAGGAGAAATATTAATACATTTTACTGCAGAGATAGTATTGCTAAGGCATGCAAGATATTTTAATGGCTGTAAGATGGATACATTGTACTATCTTATATCACTTAAAAAATTCTGAATTCTAGAACATATTTGGGCATTTTTTGCTTTTGACAATGGTGGAGTAGTTTGCTTCAAACTAACCTTCCTTTGAGAACAACTAGAAAAGAAAAACATAAGAGAATCTGTTTTATATCACTGGAGAACTTTCAAAACTAGAGAATCTGCAGGGCAGAGATCTGGAAGAAATAGGTGATAACAGTCTCTGGACTCATCTGTCTGTAGATTCCAAAACCATTGCCCGAGAGACTGAGAAAGTTAATAGAGTTTTCAAGAGACCTGGGAGTGGACATACAAAACTTAGATTTAGGGCCTGCCAAGGAGGAATAGCCCTAGTAAACACATCAGGCATATGGACAGACTCCAAAGAACTATACTCTAGGCATAAAGGTAAACCAGAAACAGACTAGCCCACACAGGAAGAAAAGCACAGCTTTAAATCATCTCAATCCCTAATTAGATTAAGGCACTCTGGGCTAACTACTCTTATCAGCCTAGCTGTATACCAGTAGCAAAAGTAATTCTCAGCAGAAAGACAGCATCATCTAGAAATTCATATTTTTTTCACGTTTCATATAAATGTCTAGAAATCAAAATATAACCAGTCAAAACCCAAATGAAACCAAGATTTTAAAAATGGCAATAGAAACAAATTCACAGTAGATCCAGATAATGGTGTTATCAGAAAAAAGTTTAAAATAAGTTAAATATTCAAGGAATTAAAAAGTAAAATTAAGAATTTAATAAACAAAAAGTGGAAAACATGAAGCAAAACATACAATTTTGAAAAAGAAGTGATGGATGGTTTTAATAATACTTTAGACACAGCTGAAGAAAGAATCAACCCAGAAGATAGGAAAGAAGAAAACACCTAGACTGAAGCACAAAAAGAGAATGAGAAATATAGACAAGACTGAGAAATTACAGCACATGGAAAACGGATACAAAATACATGTAACTGGAGTCTCAGAGGGGAGGAGAAAACATATAAGCAAGAAAAAAATACCTGAAGACACAATAGCTAGGAACTTTCAAAACTGACCAATGAGACATCAAGCCACAGATTCAAGAAGCTCTATCAATCCTCAAGCAAAATAAATACAAAGAAAACCACACTTAGGCACATCAAACGGGAGAGGGAAAGAAGGAAAGAAAGAGGGGAGGGAGAACAGAGGGACAGGGGCAAGAGTGGGGGAGAGAGAAGGAGGTCCCCCATCCCCATAGATTTTTTTTTTTTTTTTTTTTGAGACAGAGACTCGCTCTGTCACCCAGGCTGGAGTGCAGTGGCGTGATCTTGGCTCACTGCAACGTTTGCTTCCCAGGTTCAAGCAATTCTCCTGTCTCAGTCTCCCAAGTTGCTGGGACTACAGGCGCCTGTCACCACGCCCGGCTAATTTTTTGTATTTTTAATAGAGACAGGGTTTCTCAGAGTTAGCCAGTGTGGGATACGATGAGGTTTCTCTTCAAATAACACGTTCAGTCTTTTAGTCTTTAATTCATAGTACCCCCCCGAAGCCTTTTCCCCTTTTTCTCCTTTTTGCCTTTGTGAGATGCCCAGGCATGCCACAGTAGCAGGCATTATCAGTACCAGCTCACATTCCTTTCCTGATTTGGAAAGAGGACTAACTTTCAAGGTCATTACAGACACCCCTTCCCCTTTCCCCTCCACTTTCTTTTACGTGCCCATCTTATCTAAAAAAAATCAAATGTTTAGCCAACCGGGATTAGTTCAGTTTGTACAACCCCACCCCAGCCAATGGGGAAAGGGTACAGGGGCAGGTCTTGCGTCAGGAATAAAGGCTCTCATGCCCCTTTGTTCAGGTGTGCTCTCATGGCGACTGGCCAAGGAAGCCCCCCTCTGCGCAGAAGTAAAATTGCTTTGCTAAGAATCCTTTGTTAGAGTGTTCAGTTTCCTTAGGATTCTGAGTGTTATTCCTAAAACCAGGATAGTCTCAATCTCCTGACCTCATGATCCACCCGCCTCAGCCTTCCAAAGTGCTGGGATTACAGGCGTGAGCCACCGCGTCCGGCCAGACAGAGAGATCTTACAAGCAGTCAGAAAAAATTTAAAAGATTAACTTTAAGAGGCAACAATAAGAGTTATAGCTGGCTGACTTTCCCAAATAATAAAAGCCAGAAGACAATGAAATGATGTCTTCAAAGTGCTGGTGGGGAAATGTCAAACTAAAATTTTGTATCTGACAGAAAAAAAAAAAAAATCCTTCTGAAATGAAGGCAAAATAGAGAGGCAACTTTAAGGCAAACAAACAGTTTGTTGTCAGGAAATACTGAAGAGACTTTTTCAAGTAGAAAGAAAAAAGAACCCTAAATGCAGCTTGGATATGCACAAAAAATGAAGTGCAATGAACAGGGTGAGCAAGGTTAAGTGAATAATTCCAAAGGAATACGGACTAAAAAATAATACTTTGTGGGACTTCAAATGTTACAATACATAACAGTAATAGTAATAATAGGGGAGGACAGCAAAATGAAATAAAAGTGTTCTAAAATCCTTTCATTGATTAGGAAGTGGAAAAAACACTCATTTACTTTAGACTTCAATAAGTCAAGGATGCATGTGGTAATCTCTTGAGTAACCATGGCAAGAACAGTAAAAGTACAAATAGTTAAGAGGAGGGAAAAAAATGGATTAATAAATAACCCAAAAGAAGGCAAGAAAGGAAAGACAAATAGCAAACAGGGAGATGACAGATTAAATCCAAATATGTAAGTAATGACATTAAATATGATTAAACTAAACCTCCAATTTTTAAAAAAAGATAATAGAAGTAGATTAAAAAAACAAACCCCAATTATATGATGATTACAGAGGACACATCTTAAATATGGGGATACAGAAAAAAA
This sequence comes from Trachypithecus francoisi, assembly GCF_009764315.1. Taxonomy (NCBI): domain Eukaryota; kingdom Metazoa; phylum Chordata; class Mammalia; order Primates; family Cercopithecidae; genus Trachypithecus; species Trachypithecus francoisi. The sequence continues at coordinate 89,118,304 of NW_022681468.1, forward strand.
GTAAAAGCATAGTGAAAGACACACCATGTAAAACACAAACCAAAAGAAAGTTGTGTGGCTATCATAGTAAACTTGAATGCAGGGGGTAGACACTAGATACATATACATGGATTGCATGGATAGATATAGGATACTTCAAAACAATAAAAGTTCAATTCACCAGGAAGACGTATCAATTCTAAATTTGAGTGTACCTAACAACACCTACAGTTAGGAATCTGCTCCTGAAAATCAGATATTCTGCGTGAAAACCATAACCAGAAATTTATTTCCCATTATTTCAAGTAGGGAAAAATTATAGTATGTTACACATCAACCATACTCCCCAATCATTTCTCTTTTAAAATTCAACACACAAAAAAATGCCCATTTATAGTAAATTACCATGGCTAAGGGATGTAAAATGCTTACTACATGACTTCATATGCAGTTACTTTCTCACGGCTTTTTTCCCTTCTCCACAATTTAACACTTCCTCAACTTTTTTGTGCATTCTACAAATCTAAGCAAAAATAAGGGCTAAATACGAAAGGCGATTAGAAAAATGTTCAGGACAAACACACACGGAAGACAACGACTCAAAGGCCTCTAATATTATAATGTCTTGCTTATTGTCAGCAACATCAGAGATGCACATTCCCTTTACATGCTTCAAAATGCCTGAACATGATTCTAATATTCTACAAACTATACTTGGAATATATTTTGTGACTTTTCCCATACACCAGTTTGTTAGACTACTGAGTTTTGCAATGTAAAAATATACTTTTCCTAAATAAACTTCGGCTAAGAAACAGGGTATGCCTATATATAAAGCCAACACCAAAAAAACTAAGTCAAGTCTACAATTATAGCAAGTCAATTTTTTTTTTTTTTTTTTTTGAGATAGAGTCTCACTCTGTCACCCAGGCTGGAGTACAGTGGCGTGATATCGACTCACTGCAACCGTAGTCTACCTCCTAGGTTCAAGTGATGCTCCTGCCACAGCCTCCCGAGTAGCTGGGACCACAGGGACCCACCATCAAGTTCAGCTAATTTTTGTATTTTTAGTAGAGGCAGGGTTTCACCATGTTGGCCAGGCTGGTCTCCAACTCCCACTTTTTCACTGGCCCTAACCCACTTCATGTTCTTTACTATCCTCCTTAACCAGTTTAATTTTCACACCCTCACCTCCTTTTGGCTCCAAAACCTTGCCTCCATTTTGTTGCAAAACCTGACCCCTCAAGACTAGCTTCCATGTAGCTAAATATGGTTAGATGAAAAAAAATAGCATGCTAATCAAGCCAATTAATCTCACTTTAAGTTCATGAAGGTCATGAACCTTAAACCTCAAATATTCCCTTCATACTACAATCTTCCATTTCCAGAAACTTTCCATTTCCCAATTCCTTGTTGATTATTTTATGCCATATTCTCTCTGCTTACATCTCCAACATTCATCAGTCATCTTCACTCTCAGATGACTTTGCTTGTCTTGATCCTGAGAGAAATTTAAAATGTACAAAATAATAAGCAAACCTATATTTGCAGAATTTCAGAAGTTTCAATTTTATAAAGATGTTAATTCTCCCCAAATTAATGTACAGACTAAATGCAAACCCTATCAACATATCAGCAAGCTCTCTCTTATTGTATGTGGAAACTGATAAGCTGATTCTAAAATTCATTTGGAAATACAGAGGTGAAAGAATAGCCAAGACAATCTTGAATGATAAAGCTAAAAGACACACATACCATATAAAGCCATAAAAATTAAGATGCTGTGATTTTCCCCCAAAGAAAAACTCAAAGCTAGCAGAAAGCAGGAAATAATTTGAGAGCAGAGATAAATGAAATAGAGAACAGAAAAACAACAGAAAAAAAATCAACAAAGCCAAAAGTTGACTCTTCAAAATGATTAACAAAATTGACAAACCTTTAGCTAGACTGACTAGGAAGAAAAAGAGAAGACTCAAATTACTAAAATCAGAAATGAAAGTGGGGGTGTTACAACTTACTTTATAGAAATAAATGAGACTGTAAGAGGGTACTATAAACAGCTATATACCAACAGCTGGGATAACCGAGATAAAATGGACAAATTCCTAGAAACACAAAAGGTTTCTAGAACTACCAAGACTGAATTGCAAAGAAATAGAAAAAGAGTTGACTAGAGCAATAACTAGTAAGGAGATTGAATTGGTAATTAAAAACCTCCTGACAAAGAAAAGCTCTAGACCCAATGGCTTCATTGATGAATTCTACCAAACAATTAAAGAACTAACACGAATCCTCCTCAAACTCTTCCAAAAAATTGAAGAGGGAGGAACATTTTCTAAATCATTCTATGAGGTCAATGTTGCCCTAATACCAAAACCAAAGATACAACAAGAAAACTGTAGACCAATATACCCTATGAATAGACACAAAACCCTCAATAAAATACTAGCAAATTGAATTCTACCGAATACTAAAAGGATTATAATGGTGATCAAGTAGGATTTCTTCCTGCAACGCAAGGATGTTTCAACATACTAAAATCAATGTGACACACCAACCACGTAAGAGAATAAAGGGGGAAAAAAACCATGATCATCTGAATTAGTACTGAAAAAGGATTTGACAAAATACAACACTCTTTTATGATAAGAACACTCAACCAAACTAGGAAAAGAAGGAAACTACTTCATCATAATAAATACTATATATAAAACTTCCACAGCTAATATCATATTCAATGATCAAAGACTGAAAGCCTTTCCTCTAAGCAGGGATGAGATATGGAAGACCACTTTCACCACTTCTATTCAACACTGTAATGGAAGTTACAGTTAGAGGAATTAGACAAGAAAAAGAAATAAAGGCATCCAAATTAGAAAAAAAGAAGTACAAATATCTCTGTTTTAAGATGACATGATCTCTTTTGTCCCCTAGAATCCTTTCATGAGCAAGCATGATCTTACATGTAGAAAACTCTAAAGAGTCCACAAAAGAAATAGTAGAACTAATAAATTTAGTAAAGTAGCAAAATACAAAATCAACACAGAAACCAGCTGCAGTTCTATATATTAAAAATGAACAATATGAAATAAGAAAATTCAATTTACAATGGAATCAAAGAGAATACAGATGCTACTTGATTTATGATGGGGTTAAATCCCTATAAACCCACCATAAACTGAAAATATCCTAAGTCAAAAATGCATTTAATACACCTAACCTACCAAACATCACAGTTTAGCCTATCCTATCTTAAACGTGCTCAGAACACTTACATTAGTCTAGTTGAGCAAAACCATCTAATACAAAGCTATTTTATAATAAAGCATTGACTACCTCATGTAATTAATACTGTAATGAAGTACAGTTTCTGCTGAATGCATATTGTTTTCACAACAGTGTAAAGTCGAAAAATCATAAATCAAACCACTCTAAGTCGGGTATCATCTGAACTTAGAAAATGAAACAAGGAGGAGAAGGTGAAAAGCTTGCACGCTAAAAACTAAAAAACACTTGACAAAAGAATAAAGACATAAACAAATGGAAAGATGTCTTATATTCATAGATTGCAAGATCATGTTATTAAGATATCAATACTGGGCCGGGCGCGGTGGCTCAAGCCTGTAATCCCAGCACTTTGGGAGGCCGAGACGGGTGGATCACGAGGTCAGGAGATCGAGACCATCCTGGCTAACCCGGTGAAACCCCGTCTCTACTAAAAAATACAAAAAAAAACTAGCCGGGCGAGGTGGCGGGCGCCTGTAGTCCCAGCTACTGGGGAGGCTGAGGCAGGAGAATGGCGTAAACCCGGGAGGCGGAGCTTGCAGTGAGCCAAGATCCGGTCACTGCACTCCAGCATGGGCGACACAGCGAGACTCCGTCTCAAAAAAAAAAAAAAAAAAGATACCAATACTGCCCAAAGGGATCTACAAACTCAATGCAATCTCTATTAAATCCCAATGATATTTTTGCAGAAACAGAAAAGGTCACCCTAAAACTCATATGAAATCTCAAGGGACTCCAAAGAGCCAAAATAATCTTGAAAAAGAACAAAGTTGAAGGACTCACACTTCCTGGTTTCAAAATTTACTATAATGCTACAGTAATCAAAACAGTGTTGTCCTGGCATAAAGACAGACAAAAAGACCAGTGGAATAGAATAGAGAACTGAGAAATAAGCCCTCACATATGGTCAAATGATTTTCAAAAAGGATGCTGAGACCATTCAATGGGGGACAGTCTTTTCAACAAACGGTGCTGGTAAAATGGGGTAACTACCTGGAAAAGAATAAAGTTGGATGTTTATCTAACACCACATACAAAAATGAAATCAAAATGGATCAAAGATTTAAACCCAACTGCTAAAACTATAAACTCTTAGAAAGAAAACATATTATTACAGCAAATGTTTCAAGATGTTGGATTTGGCAATAATTTCTCAGTCACAACACCAAAAGCACAATCAACAACAACAAAATAAACAAACTAGATTTTATCAAAATTAAAACTTCTGTGCATCAACAGAGAAAAACAGCAACCCCAAATGAAAGATAATAATTGCAGATCATGGCCGGGTGCAGTGGCTCATGCCTGTAATCCCAGCAATTTGGGAGGTCGAGGTGGGTGGATCACCTGAGGTCAGGAGTTAAGGCCAGCCTAATCAACATAGTGAAACTCCATCTCTATTATATACAAAAAATTAGCCGGGTTGGTGGTGCATGCCTGTAATCCCAGCTACTTGGGAGGCTGAGGCAGTAATCCCAGCTACTTGAGAGGCCTGAACCCAGGAAGCAGAGGTTGCAGTGAGCCAAGATCGCCCCATTGCACTCCAGCCTGAGCAACAAGAGCAAAACTCTGTCTCAATTAAAAAAAAAAAAAAATGCAGACCATATATTTGATACAAGATTAATATCCAGAATATATTTTAAAACTCAAAAGCAACAAAAACATAACCCAATTCAAAAATGGGCAAAGGACTTGAATAGACATTTCACCGAAGACAAACCAATGTTCAATAAGCATATGAAAAGATGCTCAACATCACTAATCATTAGGAAATGCAAGTCAAAACCACAATGAGATGCCATTTCACATCCACCTGAATAGCTATTGAGAAAAAAAACAGCAAGCACTAGCATGGGTGTGGAAAACTGGAACACTTGCGCACTGTTCTTGGGAAAGTAAAATAGTACAGCTGCTATGGAAAACAGTATGGCGTTTGCTCAGAAAAATAAATATAGAATTTCCATCTGATCCAAGAATTCCACTTTTAGATATAAAATCAAAAAAACTTAAAGCAGAACTCAGATATCTGTACAACAATGTTCATAGAAATATTATTCACAATAGTCAAAAGGTGGAAGCAACCTGAATGTCCATCTGGGGGAGAATAAACAAAATGTGGTACATACATATAATGGAGTATTAATCAGCATTAAAAAAGAAGGAAATCCTGTCACATGCTACAACACAGATGAACCCTGAAGACATTAGGTAAGGGAAATAAATCAATCACGAAAGGACCAATCTGCTAATGAGTCGATTGGTATGAAGCACCTAAAGTAGTCAAATTCACAGAGACATAAAGTAGAATGGTAGTCAGTTGCTGGGGTTTCAGGGAGGGTCAAGAGTAGGGTGTCACTGTGTAATGAGCACAGAGTTTCAGTTTGAGAAGATGAAAACATCCTAAAGAAGGATGGTGGTGATGGCTGTACAGCAATGTGTATTTATTTAATGCCACTAACCTATATACTTTAAAAGAGTTAACGTGGTAAATTCTATGTTAAGTATGTTTTACAAATTTCAAACAATTTCAAAAAATTTACATACAATTTCAAAATATTCAAATACTGAAAAAAATGCATGTATCTTCCAAATAATTCCAAGAGTCAGATTTTATTAATTCAAGCTAACCACTAACTTTTTAAATCATGCATGTAGTGATTTTTCCATATGGTAAAGCTAAAGGAGTTTTACTCAAAATGGCAACATTTAAAACCTACCTTTAGAAAACACAGATGGGCACTTCTCACATAAACTAATATTATCTTTTCCTAGGAGGGAAAAAAAAGAATCTCTCTAATTAAATCACAAGTCCTATATCTGTTATTCAGGCAACAGGCATGCAGGAAAAATTACTTTAAACTGAATACTCGGGTATCTGAAAAAAATCTGTCATGTTTTTAAAAAATCAGGAACCAGATTTTTAAAAACATTCCCAATATGGGCTCTACTGTCTTAATTTAAAAGGTATCATAGAATCTAGCACTCATATTCAGACCAATTTAGTACTAATACTGATCACAAATGTTCATAGTCTTTTAAACTCAATTTTGTTTACTGTTTGAAAGAACCTTGTTGCTTAAGTAAATAATATTTTAAGCGCATGGACTTTAAACAGGGGGTAAACTTTACTTTTTAAACTGAGTCCTTATTAACGTCAATCATTGAGTTCATCAGAACACCCCATTTTGATGACTCTGGCCAATCAACTACACATTAAAAATTTTTTAAACTAGCAAATGATTTTTTGAATAAAAATGATTATGTACAATCAACAACTGAACTCTTTCAAGAAATAAACAGGCATCTCTATCAAAAGAAAACCTTTAAGGATCCACTACTTTTTTAAGAGTGGAACTTAAGGATTTAATTTTGGACACACTAAACTTGAGATGGTCATGGACAAGTGAAAATGTCAAACAGGAAACTAGACATAAAACTCATACATCGGGGCTAAAAATGAGCATTGGGAGTCTTGGGCATATAGACAACATTAAAGGGACAGAATGTAAAATGAAAACAGCAAACTCAGCCCCAAGGAACAGAAACACTTACTACTGTTGCAAATGAAGGGCCCCCAAATCATCCTGCAGATGTAAAGTTTTTAAACAATTTGGGCAACATTTAAAAACTTAGTATTTCAAAAAGAAATGAATTTCAGCTTCCCCTGAAAAATCCATTCTACTTTCAAGAATTTAGTCTAAGAAAAAAAAATTATGAAAATTAAGAAAAAATTTTATAAAAATTAAGAAAAAAATATACAAATAAAGACGTTCACCCCAACACAATCAAAAGAGTGAATATATGGCAAGGGAATAATATAAAAGCCTACAAAGATGGCCTGTCCATACAGTGCTGTAGTCATTAAAAAGGCTAAACACTGTACAATAAATGTTCACAATGTATTGTTGTGGGTAGAAAAAATGTAATTCTAGTTTTGTTTTTAAATATTCTGTAGATAGATGTTGGTGAGGTTGGCCGGGTGCAGTCGCTCACGCCTGTAATCCCAGAGCTTTGGGAGGCCAAGAAGGGCAGATTACCTGAGGTCCAGAGTTCAAGACCAGCCTGGCCAACATGGTGAAACCCCGTTTCTACTAAAAATAGAAACATCTGCCAGCCGTGGTGGCAGGCACCTGCAATCCCAGCTACTCGGGAGGCTGAGGCATGAGAATCACTTGAACCTGGAGGCGGAGGCTGCAGTGAACTGAGATCACAACACTGCACTTCAGCCTGGGGGATAGAGCAAGACTCTGTCTCCAAAAAAAACAAAACAAACAAACAAAAAAAAGGTGTTTGTGAGATTACAGAGAAAGGGGAATATTTACACATTGTTCGTGAGAATATAAATTAGTTTAGCCACTGTGGAGAGCAGTTTGGAGATTTCTCAAAGAACTTAAGACAGAACTACCATTTGACCCAGCAATTCCATTACTGGGTATATACCCAAAGGAAGATGAACTAATCTACCAAAAAGACACATGTACATTTTATCGTAATACTATTCACGAGAACAAAGACATAAAATTAACCTAGATGTCCATCAACAGTGGAATGGGTAAAGAAAATGTGATGCATATACACCATGGAACACTACACAGTCATAAAAAGAACAAAATCGTGTCCTTTGCAGCAACATAGATGCAGCTGGAAGTCATCATCCTAAGCGAATTAACACAGGAACAGAAAACCAAATACCACATGTTCTCACTTATAAGTGAGAGCTAAACACTGAGTGTATATAGACACAAAGTTGAGAACAAACACTGCAGACTACTAGAGGGAGGAGCGCAAGAGGGGGGTAAAGATTAAACAACTATCACCTACTGTGCTTACTATTTGGGTGACATGAATATTCACACACAAAGCCCTGGTGACACACAATTTACTCATGTAACAAACATACACACGTACTCCTGAACCAAAAATAAAAGTCAAAGAAACAAATTCTGTAGATATTGTGTTCACAGATAAAAGACTAACAGCATATACTCAAGTTATTTAAAGTAATAACTTAAGGACAATTTAAAAAATTATTTTCATTTTTCCTAAAATATATACCATTGTTGTGGTAAGAAAAAAAGTTACTACAAAACAAGAACTAATGGATGCTTTGAAAATTAAGAAGAAAAAATCCTGAATGCCAGAAAACAATCAAGGATGAACTTTAGACATTACTGAAATGTTGCTTCTACTTTACTATCTTGTGCAATTTCCAGTTACTCTTTCTTCACAACCTGACTGAGAAGGTTTATTGCAAGCCAAGTGAGAAAACCTGGATCCCAGCCCCAAACCTGTCACTAAACTAGTTGTATAACCTTTGGTACCTGACAATTTCTAAGTAAAAGTGACTTTTTATAACAGGAAAATCAAATTATATGCATTATATGTACCACATGAGGTCAGAATAAAATACCATACATTTGTAAATATTTTGAGGAAAGGGATCCGAAAGACAGTATTACTACAATACTAACACATACATTTTCAATCATGGTATAGAACACATTAACATTTATGATCTGAAAACAAAATGAGTAATCAGTTGGCTGAATGGAGAAATAAAGGTTTTCTAGGGCCCTGCTGCACAGTTAACAACAGCAATGCACTTTACACATAACTTTTTAAATTCTTACAACCTCTTTATAAGACAGGCATTATTATTATTCCCATTTTAAATCTGAAAAATAACTGAAGCCTAGGCAGTAAATATCACCCCGCCAAGGTCACAGATGCTAAGTACTGAAGCCAAGACAACTCAGGTCTGTGTTACTCCAGACGAGCACTCCAACCACTGTATTCTGCTGCCTTCATGGGGGGTGAGAAGCTAAAGCCCTGCATGGGTTTTCAGAGCAGCTAGTCTCAGGCGCAACGCACCAGCCTTGCCCAGGAACCATAGATCCAGGGCTCTCCCAGGGTAAGTAGTCTGGCTGCCACTTTCCCAGCCCTACCACAGAAATCCTCATCTCACTGCTGCCAAAGAAGCACTGACTACAAACCCCAGCGACATAAAGAAACCCACCACTGCTCTCATAGCCTGGTTCTTTTCCTCCTTCCCCCTTCCATCCTCAACAGCCATGCCAGAGGTGTTATAATCTTTCAAGCTCCAAGTGCTGCCACCTCCTGTTTGCTCATACTTTGGAATGCAGATCCAGTATACCTATCCTTTCACAATTTAACTTTCACACATGCCTGAAAATATAAAGCTTGTCTTTCGCCAGTATACACATATTTGCAACCATTTAGAAAAATTTTTTGTTTTACTTTTTAACTTACAAGTGTTAACTTTGTATTTTAAAAATAATTTCAAATTTACTGAAAAGTTGTAAGAACAGTATAGAGAATGCCTATTACCCTAGATTCACCAATTTTTAACATTTTTTCATTAACTTTCATTCTCTCTCTTCTCACTCTCATGGGTATGTTTATGTGTATATGTACTACACATCGATATAAAAATATATAAATAAATATTATTCTGAACCACTTGTGGGTAAGTTGCATATATCACGCTCTTTTACACCTCAATATTTAAAGTGTAAATTTCCTGAGAAGAATATTCTCTAATATAAAGATAACCACAGCACAGTCATCAAATTCAATAAATATAACATTGCTGCAATACTTTAAAGTGCAGGCCATAATTGCAATTTTGTCACTTATCCCAATAATGTTCTTTAGGGCATTTTTTACCCTCTTCAGTAACAGGATCGACTCAGGATCATATATTACATTTAGTTGTAATCACTTTAGTCTCCTGTAATCTAGAGCAGTTTCTTGGCCTTTCTCTTTTGTGACACTGACATTTTCAAGAATATAAGCACAAAATATTCCTCAGTTTAGGACTGTTCCAGCCAAAATACTACACAAGTGATTCTCGATCATTCTTAGGGTAACATATCCAGAGGCATTTGGTACCTATCTACCTTTCACTGATACTTATTTTGATCACTTGATTAAGGTGTCATCAGCTTTCTCTGCTATATAAAACCTCTTTTCCTCTTGCAAATAATCAGCAATCTGTGAGAAGACATGTTAAAACCATAAAAAGATCTTACTCCGCATCAAGCTGTCCCCTTGGATTTAGAACTGTTGGATGATTTTTGCCTGAACCAATCAATACCATGACAATTACAAAATAATTTTTCAATTCTACTACTCCTTCCACATTGATTAACTGTAAAGACAAGTCCTTTCCTCTCTTCCATTTTATTTAAATATTTATCCATTTATTATACATATAAATTTAAGTATTCCTCTTTTATTTAATGGCTATAACCTATTGCTATCCTCACCTATTTTGACATTCAAATGATCCCTGATTTGGCCAGTGAGATTTCCCTCAAGCTGGGTCCTGTGGGTTTTTTTTTTTTTTTTGAAAAAAAAAAAAGCATTTCCTTACTTTCTGGTCCAACAAGATGTTCCAGACTGATCTGGTACCTTCCTGAGTCATCCCTATAATCAGCCATTTATTTATCCAAGTGTTTCTGGTTCCCTTCACTGGGAAATATTTAGAAATCAAGATCTGGGTGGTGCCACTGCGGCCTGGCCATTTCTGCGAAATATATAAATATACTATGAATACATCTTCATATTGATACCTCCAATTCTCACAAGATTCTTTTCTCTGCCTTTCCATTTCTATATTCCAGAACTTCCCTTCTCCCATCATTAAGAACCCTAGCTTGTACCAACATCAGTGCATTTGTTCATTTCCTTAATCCAGAGTTTCTTTGGTTATTTTATTTTATTTATGTATTTTATTTATTTATTTACTTATTTATTTATTTTATTTTATTTTTTTTGAGACAGGTTCTCACTCTGTTCCCTAGGCTGGAGTGCAGTGGAGCGATCTTGGCTCACTGCAACCTCCACCTCCTGGGTTCAAGCAATTCTCCGCCTCAGCCTCCCGAGTTGCTGGGACCACAGTCTCATGCTACCATGCCCAGCAAATTTTTTTTATTTTTAGTAGAGATGAGGTTTCACCACGCTGACCAGGCTGGTCTCAAACTCCTAAGCTCAAGTGATCCACCCTCCTCAACCTCCCACAGTGCTTAGATTATAGGTGTGAGCCACATGTCTGGCCTGGAGTTTCTTAAAGGTGACACTATTGACATTTTGGACCAGATATAATTCTTGATTTGGTGGGGAGGTGTTGGGAGGTCCTGTGTATTGTGCAATGTTTAGTAACATAACCTCACCACTATCCACTAGATGACAGACAGTAGCACCTCCCTCTAAGTCATGACCAATCCAGAATATCTCCAGACATTGCCAAATGTCCCCACGGGGTGAAAACTGCCCCGGTTGAGAAGCACTGCCTACAACACCTATACAATTGTTTCAGAATTGTCTCATTTATATCATTACAAAAACAACAACAAAAATCACTAAAAAAGAGCTCCAGATTTGTTTGCAGTTTTTTCCCCATAGACTAAGGGGATATAGTAAAAATCTATGTTCAAAATTTAGATGGATCAGTTTGTTTGCTCCCTTTGCCCCCCATTAAGACTGTTACTCACTGACAATACAGTTGGGTTAGTATCTGCTTGCATTTAGTTTTAGGATGTTTCTCCCTCATCCTTTCTAAAAAAAAATTTCTTTTTTTTTTTTTTTTTTTTTGAGACGGGGTCTTGCTCGGTTGTCCAGGCTGGAGTGCAGTGGCCGGATCTCAGCTCACTGCAAGCTCTGCCTCCCGGGTTTATGCCATTCTCCTGCCTCAGCCTCCCGAGTAGCTGGGACTACAGGGGCCCACCACCTCGCCCGGCTAGTTTTTTGTATTTTTTAGTAGAGACGGGGTTTCACCGTGTTAGCCAGGATAGTCTCGATCTCCTGACCTCGTGATCCACCCGTCTTGGCCTCCCAAAGTGCTGGGATTACAGGCTTGGGTCACCGCGCCCGGCCGTTAAAATTTTTTTTAAATACATAGAACGTTAACATGCGTCTCCAAGTCCAAACTATATTAAAATGTATAATCAAAGAATGGACACTTTCCCCTACCTCCCCCTTGTAGGTAACCAATTTCAGTGCTTACTGATTTATCCTTACTGTGTTTCTTTTCTACAAATGTAAGAAGATACATGTGTGCTTTCTTATTTATCCATTTTACTTACACAAAAGTAACACACTATACTTATGTTTCTGCAACTCTGCTTTTTTTCATTATTAGTTCATACTGACTTCATTTTTTCTACTGAATTTCACTGTGAAGTCTAATATGTATTAATATCCTTTGTTAATACTATGAAAGCAGCCTTAAAATCTAAAGCTTGATATGGCTTTCTTTTATAAACTGAACAAAAAACTCTAAATTGTAAAAGGTTAACAGAAGAGCAGGGATTCTAGTCCAAATTATTCACATTTCATAGGCAAAAGAAACTGAGATTAAGAATTAACAGTCTCAAAGTCACAAAGTTCAGTACAAAATATACACGTCACAAATATTAAGCATTGAACAAAATACTAAACACTCAAGAAACAGACAAATTTTTAAAAAATCTTTCTACCTTCAAGAGAGCTACATGAATAAATGTCAATATAGTGCCACATTCAGTGACAAACAGGTATGTAATTTACTAATATAATAAAGGAGGGAGCAAGTAAGACTTTTGTTTGATTATTATTAATTGATTTCAAGTCTGTTAATGTTTTTTGGGATAGAGGGTACACGGTATGAAAGAACAGGACATCAAATTTGCATAAAACCACAAGGAGTTATCGACTAGATTAAGCATAGGGCATTTGTAAGAAAATGAAAAACAAACAAACAAAAAACTACCATACAGGTAGGTAGAGGTCAGATTCCAAGAGAGACAGAGTTCATTTTAAATGTGATGAGAAGCCATCATTAGTTGTATTCTGGCTTTGCTACTGTGTGATCTTGGAAAGGTCATTTGACTTCTCTATGTCTAACTGTAAAATAAGGACGATAATAATAACATATATGTTATGTGGCTATTCTGAAGAATAAACACATTGATGTGTGTAAAACTAAGTGCCAAGCACATTTAAAGTACTCTACAAACAGTACCCAGTATTTCAGCTCTAACATTCCATGGTTCTAATATCTATAAAGCACTTCTAAAAACGAAATATGTAATATTATTTGAAGATTATAATCTCTGCTAAGCAAAGATTAATATGCTTTACAACTCAAGGGACATCACAGTAAGTGCAATGGATTTACTGACAGGATGCTTTGTTGTCTGTGGGGCTTCTGACTACAGAGAGAAACACTGACTTTCTGTGCTTTTTTAAAGTTCATTTCATTAAATGTTTACATGCTATTTACAAATAAACACTGTTAGGTATCTAGGCAACAATTTATATTCCTTTGGGTTCAACTATGAGAATAAAAGACGAAACAGAAAATATACTAGAATCATTAGAAACAATTCAGAGCAAAGAAGCCTATGACCACTGCTTCTTCCCCCCAGAGGCATAAACACAGTTTATGTCAACCACACACTGCTTAGAGACTATGCTAATAGTCATGGGCAATTTAACAAAAAAATTTAGAATGAAAGAGTAGCAGAAAATGAAAATAACCAAGAAAAGATGAAAGAGGGACTAGAGTTAACCAACCCTGGAATCACCCAACTGTACTTCTCATTATATGAGATGACAAAATCTTTCCTGTTTTGATTAGCCTCTCTGTTACTTGCAGCAGAAAGCATCCTGATACATACATGCTGAAAATTTAAGAGCTGATTATAATGTTTCCAAAAGGACAAGGAGATTACAGATCATTCAAAAATGTTTTAGTAGGTCACTTTCATATCAAGTCATAAATATTCTTTCTCTGAACTGTCATTTCATCTTATAATTTCTATTCGAGCCATAAAAACTTTACTAATAACATATCTCAAGTTCCAAGACCAAAATCATCTAAATCAAAATGCCAAATGATACTGAAGGCTAGAAATAGCAAAGATATCTCACAAATAAATACAGACCATGCCAAAAAAAAAAAAAAAAAACCACACATATGGCCTTAAAAATGAAACTTCTCATACAGTTCTGAAGTTGACTGTTTCTGATATGCTATAGGTAACTCAATATGGCAGTCTTTCTAAGAAAAAATGATGTGTGAGTTACGTCCTCAAAAAATGCTGAACAGCAGCAGTGCTGGGTGACAGAAGATAGCATTCAAAGAAGAGCAAGCAATTCTTGTAAGATACATAGATCATAATCATATGAAAAAAGACAAATTAATAAATGACTGGAACAAAGACAAGGCAGGAGACAGTGGAAGAGTAACGTGTTGATTTGGCTTCCTAAAATCAAAAGCACCTTGTAAGACTGCTTAAAAATTCTCTCACATCCAGCCAACCAATCAAAACCCAATTATCTGTTTCAGACAGGTTCTGCAAGCATCAGGAGATAGGCTTTTTCTTACTGTAATAAGAAGCCCCATGGCCACAGCTCTCAATGGTGTACCCATCGACCGAAAGAAAACCAAGTATAACATTATAGGTATTCAGTACCCAAAAGATGTCCCTTGTCATCAACTGTCAGTAAAAAGGTGGAAGGCACATGATAGGTGATATATATATTTTAGTATATACCTAAGATTAGATCTCTCTGTAAAGGGCTTACTGAAAACCGAGTATTCCAAAAGCCAGATCCCAAAGGAGCTACACTGTTAATACTATGCTTAATTGCCTCTCACTACTTTTTAGTAGGCAGTAGAAAGTACTGGTAAGATAAGTCTGAACTCTGATGCTAAAAGAAGCCAATACTTAAGATGCATTATACCATGTCGCCTCATTGACTTCAATTCCGTTTGTCTTCTCAAAACTAAGGAAGAAACAGGAGAAATTTAAAGGATGGAGTGAATACAGCAAGATTAAGATGCAGTCCTACACAAATGCTAACAATTAACTGACAAAAAAAACCTAGTCAAGATATCAATACTGTAATTTTGTCTAATTTATTCACAGATATTATAAAATGGATACATATTTCCTCGAAAATATTTTCTCATTTTACCTTTTCTAACAATAAAGAAGTCTTTACTTTGTATACATGTAAAATATCTATTATTTATTTTTAAGTATTTCAATTTTCTCAGCTGTTTGTTCTCTAAGTTCAATCTATAAGTTTAAACATTGAGATCTAATTTTTTTTTAAGAACGAGACTGACTGTGGTTTGACATTTGAGAACCTAATTGTGTTCCCCAGCGAAATTTTCTTATTTTTAAGTCAACACAGTTTTTATTTTTAAGTAGTGTAACATAAAAGAGTCCATTTTGAATCCAAGTTCCACTAAATAGCTATTAGTGATCTTGACCAAGTCACTTACTTGCTCAGCCACAGTTTCTTCATTTTTAAAATGAGGCAAAAACCATACTTCACAGGCCATGTAAATGTTGATGTAAATAAGAAACTGTATCAAATTATTTATGGTACAATGTGCAGTATACACAGGTCTTCCGTAGAAGTTCAATACTTCTACGGAAGTTCAAACAAACGGTTTCTCAGTCATTCTGTTTTGTTTGGTTGGTTGGTTCAGATTTCACAGAGAAGTGGCATATGGTAGTGGTTAACAGGACAGGTTCTGTAGCATGCCCGCCTAGATTCAAACCTCAGCTCCACCACTTACTACATGTGTTGCCTTGAGGAAGTTACTCAATTTTCTAGGCTTCAGATGCCAAATCTTTAAAATACTGGACTAATGATAATGCTCATAAGCTTGTAAAGATTGAGAGAGAACACACATAAAGTATTTGGCCTAGTAATCTGCACATGTGCTCAATAATGTTAGTCATTATTATTACCATTACTTAATATTAAAAGCTGTAAAATAATGCAATAACCATTACCTAATAAAGTGATAATCATACTTAATATTAAAAACTGTAAATAAACAAGAATAAAAACACTCACAACACATGCACTCAAGTTCCTGTGAAGTCTGCATAAAAGACAAATACCAGAAACTCAGCTTATCAGCCTACTGCAAAGGCCTCAGCCAGAGCTACATCACTACCCTAACTGGCTATATCCAACCACATTCTCAGCTACTCAACTTAGATGTCCCACAGGTATCTCAAAACCCAACATTTTCTTAAACCAAACACACCCAGCCTATTCCTTTTCTGTACCAGCCACTGTTCACCTTTAGCCTAAGCATTGCAACAGTCCCCTAACTGGTCTCAGCAGGCACTTTTATTTCCCTCCAATGCAATTTCCTCATTTCATTACAGCAACCTTTTAACATGCCAATATAATCGTGTCACTTATCACTGTTCTTAAAAGCCCAAGCCTTTAACACGGCCTAGAAGGCCCTGCCTTATCCTGTCACTCCTCTACTCAAGGAACTCCTCATTCCATGCCACGCTTCCCCTTGCCCAGCAAGATTCTTGACACAGGCTGTTATGTACTTAGAAAGCTCTTAACTCCTTTCTGTTTCAGGGCCTTCACACATACTACCACCTTGCTTTCTCTCAGTAGGTCTTATCCCAAGCCCTTCTCCTCACTGACAGTCCTATCCATCCTTTGTGTCTCAGTATTACCATTATTTCCCCAATGAAATGTTCCCTAACATCCAAACTATGTTAGGATTTTTAATACTTTCCTAACAGACTGTACTTCTCTCTTACAGCATTTACCTCAACTGTAATTACTTCCTTATACAATTAAATGTTTAATTTCTTTTCCCCCAACCAAACTGTAACCAAGGGAGAAGATCAAGTCTGCTGTATTTACTCCTATAACCTCAGCTGCTACCATAGTTGCTTAACGAATGAAAGCAAAAGTCAAAGTATGAGATTTCACAAGCTCAGGCTGTTGGACATTCTCTAAGAACCAATTTTTTGGAGTTATAAGTTATTGTTGGGCTTGGCACGGTGACTCATGCTTGTAATCCTGGCCTTTGGGAGAGTGAGGTGAGAGATCACTTGAGCTCAGAAGTTCAAGACCAGCCTGGGCAACATAGTGAAACCTCATCTCTAAAAAAAAAAAAAAAAAAAAAGAAGTTATTCTTCACTGAACTGCAGAAGGGAAGGTAACTTAATATTAAATATCTTCTACATTATCAGTAGCTGTGTTAGACCTTAATATATATTATCTCATGTAACAGTAAGAATAACCCTGTGAGGTAGATGGCATCTGCTCCACCTCCTGAATGAAGCAACTGCGAGTCAAAACAATTAGTACTCACCCTAAGTCACACAAGGAGACAGAATTGAAATTTTGGTGCTAATATCATGTCTTTTTCCATAATAGTACATTATCACCACTGGAACTATTTAAATAGTGGTCAAAAATGTCACTGATGTGATAAAACCTTCAAGGAGCCATCTAACTCCAATTTCTTAAGTTTATGGTACTTTTCAGTAGCAGAATATTAAAACAATTTCTACTAAGTTGTGTATGGTTGCACAAGGGAAACTAGAGCATGTGGAAGGACCATTACATTGCAATAGTTACCTTTAAAAGGCAATTCATCTGATGCTACAATAGGCTGTCAAAATACAAATGCCTTGAGCAGTTATCAGCTAACTTAAGAGTTCTGACCTCCTCAAAGGTCTCCATTTCCCAATCCCTCCTGCTCTGCATATCAACACCGATAACCTTTCCCTGCCTTCCACTAATATACCGTAGTTTCAAGCATTTGCAAAGGAACTTCAGCTTTTCACTTCCCCCTACTACTCCTGCTTCAAGGTACCTTTAAAAAATGGTACCTTGAAAGAAATGATTCCTCTCAACCTCAATTATTAAAGACTTAGAGGAATCACAATTGCTAGATTACCCACAGGGATGACCCTAGGAGGGGTGGCTGGGGGGACTGTTAAAGTGTGTATAGTTTAGATTGAGGTTCTCTCAGTTCCTACTGCCATTTACTATTGTTGCATAAAACAATAACTAGGCCGGCCGCGGTGGCTCAAGCCTGTAATCCCAGCACTTTGGGAGGCCGAGGCGGGTGGATCACGAGGTCAGGAGATCAAGACCATCCTGGCTAACAGGGTGAAACCCCGTCTCTATTAAAAATACAAAAAACTAGCCGGGCGTGGTGGCGGGCGCCTGTAGTCCCAGCTACTCGGAGGCTGAGGAGGGAGAATGGCGTGAACCTGGGAGGCGGAGCTTGCAGTGAGCCGAGATCGCGCCACTGCACTCCAGCCTGGGCGACACAGCAAGACTCCGTCTCAAAACAAACAAACAAACAAAAAAAAACAATAACTAGATAGTTCAATAAATGGATCAATAAAACTCACTGATTTAATGCAGTGGTTCTCAATTTAAAAGGATACCGGATTCAAATGAGGAACTAAAACATATACTCTGCATGCACAAACTTGCCCTAGACCCACAATAAAACTATCAAATCATAATTGAGACTAATATCCAAGCAAGAGTACTTTTTAAAACCTCCACAGATTATGATGATGTACATCTTCAGTTCACAGCCTCTGTTTTATTATATTACAATATTAAACTCCTTATTCAAACACTGATTGGCTATGTGCAAAAGTAGCAAAATCATACAAATGAATCAACTCCTGACTGTATTATATCTACGCACTGCAATTTATATACACATTTATGTCCTTCATTTCCATAGAAAAGTATCTCTCCCGTTCCCTTGAATTACATGGTTTTCTTGGTCTTTTCCTTTTTTTTTTCACTTGCTAAAGAAGAATACAAGAAGAATTTCATATTCTTCACATTTCTGAAGGAAAAATAGTTTCAACACACCAAAGTAGGGAGAACATACATTCTGCTTTACCAGAGACAGGTAAATCCCAGTTTATGTCTATTATGCAGGTGTAATTATTAAGTAAGACCCTTTACTGTCTAAAGTATCCAGGTTTGATAGCAGTAGTTTATTAGAAGCATACCACTGTTTTCCTTTTCTTATTTTTTAGAGACAGGGTTTCCACTCAGTTATCCAGATTGGAATGCAATCGTAGCTCAACCCTCTCATCTCAGCTCCTCTCCCCTGCCCCTGACTCTAATTTTAAAAAAAAAATTTTTTTTGAAGAAACAGGGTCTCACTGTGTTATTCAGGGTGGTGTCTTCAATTCTATATGATTTTCAAATTGAATTTAAATATGGTATTTGAATGGCGTTCATATACCGTGAAACTTACCTTTTTAAAAGTGTATAATTCAGTGTTTTTTGTTTGTTTTTGGAGAAGAGTCTCTCTCTGTCGCCCACGATGGAGTGCAGCAGCATGATCTCGGCTCACTGCAAGCTCCGCCTCCCGGGTTCACGCCATTCTCCTGCCTCAGCCTCCCGAGTAGCTGGGACTATAGGCGCCCGCCACCACGCCCAGCTAATTTTTTTTGTATTCTTTAGTAGAGACGGGGTTTCACCCTGTTAGCCAGGATGGTCTGATCTCCTGACCTCGTGATCCACCCGCCTCGGCCTCCCAAAGTGCTGTAATTACAGGCGTGAGCCACAGTGCCCAGCCCAGTGTTTTTTTTTTTAAATCGTATTCACAAAGCAGTGCAACTGTTACCACTATCTAATTATAGAACATTTTTATCATCCCAAAAAGAAATTTGACATTCATTAGCAGGTATTCCCCATTCCTTCCTCTCCCTAGTCCCCAGCAAATACTAATCTACTTTCTGTCTCTATGTAATTTGCCTATTCTGGAAATATAAAATTATACAATCTGTAGCTTTTTGTGTCTGGCTTCTCTCACTTAACATGATGTTTTCAAGGTTCATCTGGGTTATAACATTAATCAGTACTTCATCCTTTTTTGGCTGAATAATGTTGTACTGTATGGATACACCACATTTCATTTACCCATTCAACAGGTGATGGGCATCTGAGTTGATTCCACTTTGACTATTATGAATAATGCTGCTGTGAATAATGGTGCACAAGTTTTTGTGCAGACATATACTTTAAATTCTCCCAGATATATTGCCAGGAGCAGAACTGCTGGGTCATATGTTAACAATATTTAACTTTTGGAGGAACTGCCAGACTACCCTCTAACGAGTCTGAAGCATTTCGCATTCCCACCAGCAAAGCATGAGGATACCAATTTCTCCACATTCTCTCCAATACTTGTTATTTTCTGTCCTTTTTTATTATGCTATCATGGTGGATGTGAAGTGGTATCCTGTTGTGGTTTTATGTTGTGGTTTTAACTCTGCATTTCCATAACAATTAATAACATTAAGCATCTTTTCATGTGCCTATTGGTCATTTACTTATCTTCTTCAGAGAAAATCCTTTTTGAAGTTGGGTTTACTGTCTTTTCATTGCTGAGACATAAGAGTTCTTATATTCTGGATACTAACACTTACAAACGTGATCTGTAAATACCTTCTCCCACTCATCAAGTTTTTTTTGTTTTATTTTGTTTTGTTTTTGAAACAGAGTCGTGTTCTGTCACCCAGGCTGGAGTGCAGTAGCACACTCTCAGCTCACTGCAACCTCCACCTCCCAGGTTCAAATGATGCTCCTGCCTCAGTCTCCTGAGTAGCTGGGATTACAAGTGCCTGCCACCACGCCTGGCTAATTTCTGTATTTTCAGTAGGGATGGGGTTTCACCATGTTGACCAGGTTGGTCTCGAACTCCTGACCTCAAGTGATCCGCCCACCCCGGCCTCCCAAAGTGCTGGGATTATAGGCATAAGCCAACGCACCTGGCCTCATTTTCTTGATAGTGTCCCTAGAAGCAAAATGTTTTTAATTTTGCTGAAGTCCAATTTACCTATTTCCTCTTTGGTTATTTCTAAGAAATCATCGCCAAATTCAGGATCATGAAGACTTAGCCTACATAGTTTTAGCTCTTACATTAAGTATTTGATCCACTTTGAGCCAATTCTTGTATATGGTGTTAGGGGTATGAACACCATTTGTTAAAAAAGCTATTTCCCTCCATTGAACTGTCTTGGCATCATTGTAAAAAAAGAAAATTTTTTTTAATTAAAAAAAATCAATCGGCCATAAATGCAAGGGTTTATTTCTAGACTCTTAATTCTGTTCCATTGATTTGTTTATCCTTATGCCAGTAACATACTGTCTAGGTTACAGTAGCTTTGTAGTAAATTCTCAAATTCAAAAGTGGGAGGCCTCCAACTTTATTCTTTTTAAAGACTGTTTTGGCTATTCTAGGTATCTTCAATTTCTGTATGAATTTGAGGATCAGTTTGTCAATTTCTGGCAGCGGGAGAAGACCAGCTGGACTTTGATAGGAATTGTGTTAAATATGCTGATTTGGGATGACTGCAATTTTACCAAGATTAAATCTGCCAATCAATAAAGATGGTACATCTTTGCATTTATTTCGGTCTTCTTTAATTTCTGTCAATGATACTTTCTAGTTTTCAGTGTACAGGTGCTCTGTGTCTTTTGTGAAATTTATTCCTAAGAACTGTATTATTTTGATAATACTATAATTATTGTAATTTCATTTTTGGATTGTTCACTACCAGTGTTCTATACGATTCTTGATTTCAAACACTTTCAGTAATATAAAAGAAGGTTAATTAAAAATCTTTACTGTATTTAAATATGATACCCTGGGTCCTCTAAATAGTATCTATTAGAAGGAAAAAAATTGATCTAAATAAGTAAGAAATCCAAGTGGCTGTCTACTTTGCTAAAAAATTATGAAAAACCAGAATCAAGAAATGCCAGGTAACTTTAATCCCAATTTTAATATGAGACAACGCAACTACATTCCACACACAAAAATGATGCCATATATTTTCTTATAAAATACATAAATTAAAAACCCACTCATACTGTATACTCTCTTTGTCATGCTTGAGGTTAATTATCCTATAATTTGTAACACAATGGCAGACTCTTTACCCTTATGGAATTATCTTCTAATTACTTTTAATATAAGAAAACTTTTCTTTGTTCCCACTAAACTAATATGTTTTAATTAATGTTTACAATTAAATCCAGGCAAAATTTCAAATTCTAAATTAGCCCGAGACTATCATAAGCTATTATTTTATGGAAAATGACTAAGGTATTCCATTTGAGCCTGAATTGTACATGCTATATTATCATATGTTTTAAAAATACAACATTATGTTATATGAACACAATCACAGCTATAAAGAAATGATTCGATAACAAAAACATAAACTGTACTTTGAATATAAAGCTCATAGACTTAATGGTCATTACTTGAAAGTGCAGTTTGGCTTTACGTAACTTTCATAAAGGCAGAACATACCCTACAAATACACTAATTTTATGAAGTTCTGAATTCAATTAGGTTATTATACATTTTTAGGTAAAATTCAAAAATACTAACATCTGATTCAAGAAATAGGATCAATAAAAGTACAAAAATTCAGACAGCATTGAGAAAAATAATCTCATACTAACTAGAAGAGAGCAAGAAATCACTATGACCCAAAGCCATTATGAACAATGTTGTGCCATGCACATGGGCCTGGGGCCAAGAGTAAGCAGGTGGGGTCTGAAAGCCAACTTGTCTTCCACTTTCTAACACCCTAACCCTAGCAGAAGCCACTATTTACTTAAAATCAGAGGGGCCTTTTCCAACTTTGCAAAGACTAGCTGTGGTCTAGCTATGATACCTGTAAACTATCTACTTGTTAGAAAAGTTAAGACAACTGAAATACTGAATATTGATTGGTACCTTTGCCTAAAATCAAAACAACAAAATAGCACTTTTTCTTTTTCTTTTTTTTTTTTGAGATGGAGTTTCACTCTTATTGCCCAGGCTGGATTCCAATGGTATGATCTCAACTCACTGCAACTTCCACATCCCAGGTTCAAGTGATTCTCCTGCCTCAGCCTCCCAAGTAGTGGGGATTACAGGCACCTGCCACCACACCCAGCTAACTTTTTGTATTTTTAGTAGAGACGGGGTTTCACCATGTTGGCCAGGCTGAGTCTCGACCTCCTGACCTCGGGTGATCCACCCACCTCGGCCTCCCCAAGTGCTGGCATTACAGGCGTGAGCCATCACGCTCGCCCAAAACATCACTTTTTATCATGTGTTTATTTATTATGTTTTAGGTAAAATAGTCAATACACCAAAATAAAAACAGGATGGGAGGAGGGGAGAAATCACCTAAAAACCTAAAACATGGTTTAAAATATGGCATCTTTTAATTTGGCTTTCTCTGATTAATAACAAGTTACATATTTTTGTATGCTTCCACACAGTGTTTTTAGATTAGAGACGTTCAAAGCTGAATGGGGAAAAACAAAAGACGCTTAGGGGTAAACTGTTCACAGCCTATTCCTATTAGACTCTATTCCTATTAGTGAAATATGCAACATGTTTTACACAATGAATAGCAAATACAGTGCAAGTACCTTACATTCACAGTGAAATTAACTAAATTTGATTAAAACTGGAAGCAATTTTTTTTGTAATGTCAATAATCACTCCCTTAACTGCAGAAGTTGTTCAGGGTTTTTTTAAGTTGGGCCTCCTTAAACAGGACATACGATTATTTTTTAGGTTGGGCCTCCTTAAACAGGACATACGATTATTTTAAAACTGTATAAACCATTAGTTGATCATGGTAAATCATCCAAACTACTAACTTCAAAATTTTTATCTGGATGACCAGTCTATAAAATATCAAATATCAATGAATTATAATTTGATTTTCAGTAATTCATCTTTTACTACCTCAATTCATTTCTATAAAGCACAGCAAGACTATGGCGCAAAACTCCTGCAGGAGATTATAAGAATTGAAGATATAATCACAGGGCACCTTGAACTCCTTAGAGATAAGCATAATATTATGAAAATCATTAGAAAGGAGACTTTGTAAACTGTCCCTGTTAAGAGGAGAGCCCCTCCATCCATGGTCTTTCATTCTCAGATTAATTACTCCTACATAAAGAACAATGTCCTGTCTTCACATGGGACACAAAAGAGAAATAAAGGATACAGCAAGGCAAGGCATAGAAATGAAAATGAGATTCTAATCCTCTACCACCAACAACTCACTCTCAAAATTAATGCTCCCTCATTTGTAAAACGCAGATACTTATGCCTATCTCAAATACTTCTCAGGATGTCGTAACTACTGGGGGAAAAAAAGTTTTACAAATAATTAAATCATACAAAAGATGAATTATCATTACCAGAAATAATCTCGGTTCTCTACATTACGATTCAAATATCGAATACATTAAAACATTTTAACCTCATATCATCTGAATCAAACCTGTGTATAAATGCTGCTCTAAGTCTAACCTTATCTGTATTTATTCAGTAAAATATGATTTTGAGTATACATCAGAGATGTAAAAATACATAAAACAAAAATTCGCAATTCAAGGACTGATTACAAACTCAAGCTACAATTCAGATCTAAGAGAATATGAGCACTCCTAAAATCACCCACTATTCAACAATCATTAAATCCCTCCTCCACCACACCTAGGAGTCAACTATTTTCCTGATTATTGTGGTAGCAATTCTCTTCTTTTTTTTTGTTGTTACTCATTTTCTGTTTCATGGCATAAGCACAGATCCCTAAACATCATAGCTTATTTTACCTGTTTTATTTCTGCATATTTTGTTTTTATTTTATATCAGTGGAATCACACATAATGTGTGATTTCTGGCTTCATTTGAGAAACATTTTGTGATATTTATCTGTAGCTGTAGTTCTTCCATTTTTACAGCTGTAAAGTACTCCACTGTATGAGTGTATCATGATTTTATTTATGTAGCCAACTATGATGAACATCATATTGAGTGTGAGGCTATTACAAACAGCTACCAACGTTCTTTAATACATCTCTCCACATACATGTACATGTATTAGTCAAGTGTATACCCATGAAAAGAAATTAATGGGTCACAAGGTATGTAAATGTGAAGATGTTTCTTAAAGTGGCTGAGTTCCCATAACCTAACACCCTCTCAAAAACTTGTACTATAAATTCCTTTTTAAAATTTCAGCCATTCTAGTGGGCATATGATGGAGCCTCTTTCTAGTTGTAATTCGCATTTCCCAGGTTATTAATAAGGTTAAGCTCTTTTTTTCCCATGTTTCTTAAATATCTGAATTTCTTTTGTGAAGTATTTTTCATGTCTCTTGCCCATTTTTCTATTGCATTGTCTCTGTCACATTGATTTGTAGAAGTGCTTTGAACATTCTGATACATGTCTTTTGTCTGTTAAAGGTACTGCAAATATCTTCTCAGCTCTGGCTTGCCTCCCTTTTCTTAATGGTGACTTTGCAGGAACAAAATTTCTTAATTTTAAGGTAGTCAAAATTATCAATTTTTTAATATTTGCCATTTTTACTTTTTTTAAGAAATATTTTCCTGGCCAAAGAGCATGAACCTGTTCATCTATATTAGTGTCCACAAGTTCCAGTTTTGTCTTTCATGTTGAAATATATAAATCATCCTTAAACTGATTTTTGCATATGGTATGGAACATAAGTCATTTCTTTCCATATAGATTATCACTTGTTCCAGGATGATTTATTGAATAATTCTTTCCCTACTATTCTAAAGTGTGCGTTTTGTCGTAAAGCAAGTGTCCGTGTACATGTGAACCCTTTTCCAGGCATTTAATTTATTTTGTTTTTACACTTGTGGTTTTATTTCATGAAATTAATGACTGTAGATTTATGTAAGTTTTTAATAGAGAAAGTTCTTCCACTTTGATCTTCTTTCAAGACTACTTTAGCTATTCTCGGGTCACAAAATTTCCTTTAAAACCCAACACAGGGCGTGATTTCGGCTCACTACAACGTCTGCCTCCCAGGCTCAAGTTATCCTCCCACCTCAGCCTGCTGGGTGGCTGCGACTACAGGCCTGTGCCACCGTGCCTGGCTAATTTTGTATTTTTTGTAGAGACAAGGTTTTGCCGTGTTGCCCAAGCTGGTCTCAAACTCCTAGGCTCCGGCGATCCACCCATCTTCGGCCTCCCAAGGTGTTGACATTACAGACATGAGACACTGCACCCAGCTTTTTTTTTTTTTTTTAACCTGCGAGAATCTAAAAAAGTACTGTAAAGCTCCTTAGACCCAGAGCCAAGAATCCTACAAAAAAAAGCATACCAATTTACTTGTTCATGCTTTATGTACAAGGTTTACCTTTCAGGCATAAAGAAGAATGTAATGTCTGTAAATGTGCTGAACAAATCTAAGCTTTCAACACTTGGTAGCTTGGATGTTCACCTTGCACGATACAGTTCAACTTTGGAAGCTGTGATAGGCAGAATAATTACACAGGAAAGATAACCATATCCTAAATTGCCAGAACCTGTGAATATGTTACATTACATAGAAAACAAGAATTAAGGTTGCAGATGGAATTAAAGTTGGTAATCATTTGTCCTTAAAATAGGTAAATTAATTTGGATTATCTGGGTTGGCTCAAAGTGAACACATCTTTAAAAGTGGAACAGAGGCAGGACACAGCGGTTCACACCTACAATCCCAGCACTCTGGGAGACCAAGGCAGCCAGATCACCTGATGTCAGGAGTTTGAGACCAGCCTGGCCAACATAGCAAAACCCCGTCTCTACTCAATAAACCAAAAAAAAAAAAAAAAGCTGGGTGTGGTGATGCGTGACTGTAGTCCCAGCTACTTGGGAGGATGAGGCACGAGAACAGCTTGAACCTGAGAGGTGGAGGTTGCAGTGAGCAGAGATTGCACCACTGTACTCCAGGATCAGTGACAGAGCAAGATTCTGTCTCCACAAAAAAAAAAAAAAGAAACAAAAACAAAATAACAAAACACAAAAACAGACAAATAACAAAACTTTTGGAATATTGATTGGGATTACTTTGAATTGAGAATAATCCTCAGAAGAGCATGGAGTATAGCCCTCAAAAGGATATAAAAGGATATAACCTTAACAGGCAGTAAATTAACCCCACAATAAAGGCTTCTCTGGACCAACACTGACAAGCTTAAACAAAAAGATTCAGCTGATACCAATTTATATATGTACAAAAAGTCCAACACTATATAGAAGATACAAACAACAACAACAACAAAAACCCTTCACCCAACAATGTCAAATCACAATGTCTAGCATCCAAACATTACAGGGAATGAGAAGAGGCAAAAAAAATGTGGCCCATGTAATAAAAGTCAATCAATATGAAGAGATCCAAAAATGATAAAGTTAATGGAACTGACAAGGGCATTAAAAAATCATTATAAATAAACCTACTATGTAACAGAAGAGAAAGAAAAATAAGAACATGAGGAGAATAATGAAGAAATAAAACTTCCAGAGATGAAAAATGATTTTCAGAAATTAAAAACACCTTGGATGGGATTATTCATTGCAGAAGAAAAGATCAGTGCACTTAAAAGCATGGTACTATTAACCAACCAATAAAGCACAGAAAGAAAAAAATGAAAAACAAAAGCAGTATCAGTGCCAAGAGAGACAATATTTCAAATATATAACTAAAATTACAGGGGAAACAAAAACATTTGAAGAAATAGTGGCCAACATTTCCAAATATGGTTTTAAACAATAAACTAAAAAATCTAGGCGGCATTATTGCAAAGAAAACCATACAAGGTCCATCATAATCAAATGACTAAAGCCCAGTAATAAAGTCTTAAGAGTAGCCAAAGAAAATAGAAAACTTACATACAGGGAACAAAAGGTAAGAACAGCAGACTTTTTGTCAGAAACTATGCAAACTATTTCACAAACTATTTCACAAAATTTAACAGTGACAAAGACCTAATTCATCAAGAAAATGTAAAAACCCTTATTACGCATGCACCTAATAATAACACAGCCTCCAAACATGTGAACCAGTAAAAGGAAAAATAAATCCACAATTAAAGTTGAATATCTGAACACTCCTCTCTCAGAAATTATTGAAACAAATAGAAAATCAAAAGGGACACAGAAGTCTTAAAGAACACTATCAACCAATTTGACCTAGTTAATTAACATCTTTAGAAAACTCCACTTAGCACATTCTTCTTAAGTACATACAAAACATTTACTAACACTGGCTGGGCACGGAGGCTCACACCTGTAATCCCAGCACTTTGGGAGGCCAAAGCAGACAGATCACTTGAGGTCAGCAGTTCAAGACGAGCCTGGTCAACATGGCAAAACCCCGTCTCTACCAAAAACACACACACACAAAAACAAATTAGCCAGGTGTGATGGCCGCATGCCTGCAGTCCCAGCTAATCAGGAGGCTGAGGTCAGAGGACTGCTTGTACCCAGGAGGTGGAGGTTGTAGTGAGCCAAGATCATGCCACTGCACTCCAGTCTCGGTAACAGAGTGAGACTGTCTTTAAAAAAAAAAAAAAAAAATTTACTAACACAGACCACCACAACTGTGCCTTACAATAAATCTCAACAAGTTGACAAGAACTTACATCACACAAAGTATGTTCTTGGACTACAGTAGAATTAAATTAGAGACCTGTAAGAGAGAGAAATCTGAAAAATTAACAAAATATTTGAAAATTACATGGGTCAAGGAAAAAAAATCACAGTGGAAATTTTAAAATACTCTGAACTCCATGTAAATGAATATACAACATTACTAACTTTGTAGGATGCAAAACAAAGGAAAATTAAAAGATTAAATACTCTTAGAAAAAGAAGGAGGTTTCCAAATATCAGGAACAAAAAAGGGGATAGCACTACAGATTCTTCAAATGTAAAAGAATAGAGATTCTAAAATACAACTTCGTGCCAATAAATTAGACAACTTACATAAAATAGACAAATTCCTTGAAAAACAAACAACTAAAGCTTATTTAACAAGAATTAACATAAATCCAAACAGCCCTGTATCAGTTAAAGAAACTGAATTCATAGTTTTGTTACACTAGGTAGCTGGTCAGACATGAGCAGGGCAGGAGAAGCTCCCCATCCCCCCAAACACACACACACACCAGGAATGTCAGGCAACCACCAGCTGATGGTCAGGCAGTTGTTAAACTGTCTCTCTAAAATGATAATTGGTCGCGGCTCATGCCAGTGAAAGGCAGTCTCCCAACAGATAGAAAACACCTGAAGCCGATGATCAGCAGCTTCCCTATAACATCTCAGGAGTTGGACGAGTGGGCTCCAGCATGTACAGTAAGAGGCAAAATGGTGGCGTTTAACTGGTATATGACCTCCTAGGGCATTGGACTGGTAAGGGAAGAATACTTCAAGGAAACCTGCATACGACTCCAGTAAACACACTGCACAGGCTCCCCTCCCAAGCGCTAGGCCACTGTGAATACAGACAGCCCATCCCAAGGGAAGAATCAGGGCAGAAGGGACACAAGACCCCAGAAGTATGCCAACATATAAAACCCTGAGTCAAAAGTCAAATCACGCACTGATCTCTCAAGTTGCCCACTTGGCCCTCTTCCAGGTGTTCTTTACTTCCTTTCATTTCTGTTCTAAAGCTTTTTAATAAACTTTCACTCCTGCTCTAAAACTTGCCTCGGGCTCTCCTTCTGCCTTATGCCCCTCAGTCGAATTCTTTCTTCTGAGAAGGCAAGAACTGAGGTTGCTGCAGACCCATGCAGATTCACCGCCGGTAACAGTTTAAAACCTTCCCACAAAGAACCTCCAGGTCCAGAGGTCTTCATTGGTGAATTCTACCAAACACCTAAAGAAGAAATAACATTAATTCTATGCAAAGTCTTCAAGAACAAGAAATTTTAACTCATTCTATGAGACCAGCATTACCCTGACACACACACACACACACACCACACACACACATACACAAAAGCAGACAAAAACTACAATCCAATGCCTTCTACGAATGTAGACTTTTTAAAAGAGTCAACGCAATTTTAGCCAGTGAATCCAGCAATATACAAAAAGTGTAACACATCATGACCAAGTGATAATTATCCTAAGAACACATGAATGGTTGGTTCAATATTTAAAATCAAAAATATAACTGACATGTGCATAGACAAACAGGAAGAGAGGTAGGTGACCATGTCGATAGATGCAGAAAAAACATTCGACCAAAATTCAACACCTATTCATGAAAAGGAGAAGGGGGAAAAAAAAAACAACCTCTTGCCAAGAGCTAGTGAAAAACTTAGTTTTCCACCTAAGATCAGAAGTAAGGCAAGAATGTTAGTTCTCACCACTTCTATTCAACACTGCACTGGGACTACCAACCAGTGTAATAAAGCAAGCAAAAGTAATAAAAGGTGCATAAATTTAAAAGGAGGAAACAAGATAGTCTTTATTCACAGAGAAGGTAATGGTCTACACAGACTATTTGAAGAAATCTACAAAAAAGCCACTAGCACTAATAATTAATTTAGCAATATTACAAATTATAAAGTTTTATATAAAAATCAACTCTACCTCTGTATACTAGCATGGATCAATTGGAAAATGATATTCTTTTAAATTCCCATTTATAATAACATAAAATTAAAATAATTAGAAATGAATTTAACAAAATATGTGTCAGACCATTACACTGAAAACTACAAGACACTGCTGAGAAAAAGTAAAGACGACTTAAATGAATAGAGGTACCAAGCTCACGCATTAGTAAGATCTAATATCCTTAAGAAGTCAATTCTCCCAAATTGATCTCTAGGGTAAAAACATTCATAATCAAAATCCTGTTAGGCTTTTTTTGGAGAAATTAAAAAGCTGATTCTAAACTACATAGAAAGAAATAAAAAGGATCGAGAACAGAAGAAACAACTTTGAAATAGAAGAACTTAGAGGATTTACATTACCAGATTTTAAGACTTACTATAAAGCTTCAGTAATCAAGACAATGAAGCATTGTCATAAGGATAGATATACAGATCAACAGAACAGAGTTCTGAAAAAGACCCACACATAATGGCCAATTAATTTTCAACAATGTGCCATGACAATTCAACAGGGGAAAATATAATCTTTTCCAAAAAACTGCTGGAACAATGTGATATCTATATTCAAAGAAATAAACTTCAACCCTTACCTCACACCATATACAAAAATCAATTCAAAACGGATCACTGACCTAAATGTAGTAGTCCAAAGGAGTTCTAGGACATGAAAGAAAGTCAGGAGAAATTCTGTCCAATCCCTATGACAAACCTCCAATTTCTACTGCAGCAGAATTGTAAGGAAAATCTCGAATCTGAGCTTCGCCAGTTAACATATGAATCTATTCAAAAAGAAAGGGCATTTCCAATCTAAATACTCAAGAGTTAACTCCTAAGCAAGCAGTTATTAACTCAGGCACAACCCATAGAACTACAGAAGGCCCGTCATGAAGAATAAGACACTGACTACATCCTTAGAGACCAGTAGAGGAAGCAGCACAGACGATTCCCTAAAATTTAAACACGACTCAAAATATAACATATGAAGTTATACCCACAGTCCTCACTGAGGTTCAGAGAAAGTATAGTTCTCAGCTATGGGCATGAGTGCTTTACCTCATATCACTCAGTTTCCAGCAGTTAATGAACAAAACAAACAGATGAGAAATGTAAGTAAAATCCTTGCTTAGTATCTGTGGAGTGGGAAATTGGTTCCAGGATCCCCCATGGATACCAAAATCCTAGACACTCAAGTCTCTTATATAAAAATGGTGTGGTATTTGTATACAACCTACACAAATCCTCCTATATTTTGAATCATCTCTAGAATATGTATAATATCTAATGCAATGTAAAATTTTTATTGGTGCGTTATTTTTTATTGTTTTGAAGTAAAGGGTATTTTTTTATCCACAGTTGGTTGATCCACAGATGAGGAACCTATGGATAGAAAGGGCCAACTATAACGATGAGAAAAGAAGAAAAAGACTTACAGAAGACTAACCAAGGTTTATATTTTAAAATGAGAATTAAACTCTACTATTCCCATCCCACCTACACATACACAAGTTTTAAACTGAAGGTACTTTGCATCAGTTGGATAAACAGGCCCTTTTCTCCTACTCTCCTAAACTAAAAGATTATCAATCATTAAATGGGCTGTTCTTCAGTCAAGTTATAATAAGAAAAATATATAGCCATATGAAACTGATGTCAGAATATAATACTTTAACAAAGTACTCATTTTTGTAAGTTTCTAAAATGTGATTTCTTTCTACTATTTAATTATTCAAGAAAAACAACCTAAGACCTAAAAAGTATTCCTGAAATGGGCAAAATAAAAATTTTTAAGATACCTTTTCCAAGATTTTTACTGACGTAATCATCAGGTTTGATCAATGATATCTAATATTTAAAATGCTAATGTTAACTTATCATAACACACTGATGAATATCCCCTAACATTTTTCAAAATTACTTCTTTTAAAATATTCTAGCATTAATATAATTCACTTCTTTTCCATTTTAAGTAGAAGGTGGAATTCAGGTAAGGTTTCACGCATGAAAACTTTTGAGGACTACACATCTTACTAAGATACTGTGAATGTTAACCTAGGCCAACGTAATTTTTTTAATCAAAATCATCTACTCCTGAGCTTTGCAAATATGAACCCATTAATTTAAGGCAGTTAATTAAAAGTCATTTAAAATGTCCACATTTTTAAAAGATCCCCTAAAATTTGCTTTTTCTATTTGACCTTTCCCACGCTTCATGAGATACAGCTAGATATGTCCACGTCATCTTTCACTT
The DNA here is from genome assembly GCF_009764315.1 of Trachypithecus francoisi. Classification (NCBI taxonomy): domain Eukaryota; kingdom Metazoa; phylum Chordata; class Mammalia; order Primates; family Cercopithecidae; genus Trachypithecus; species Trachypithecus francoisi. Next base: position 89,151,104 of record NW_022681468.1, read on the forward strand.
GAAAATCTTTCCTCAGCTCATGTAACTCATGTCCCCCAATGCTCCCTTCATCCTATTAACTGTCTCAGTAACTACCAACTACCTACTTACTTTTTTCTTCAAATAGAGGTTAACTGATAAGAGAATATGGAAGAAGTGTGAAAGATGAAAAAATCTGAGATTATTTCAGCAGCATCAGACAAAATGTAAGAGAAACTAAACTGCCACTACACAATATTATGCATTTCAACTGAATCTTACAAATTTCCTTAACTGGTCTAAATTAAGCCCCCCCTCACCCCCAAGAAAACCTCTACAGTAACTGCCATTCAATCTCACAAGAACAGCTTGATTTTTAAAATACATTTCCATTGTATTTACTTCTTAACATAGAAAAGAAAAAATGACTTACTAGAAATGAAGTATCAGCAAAAAGTGCACTTAGATATGATCCTTGCAGAAAATTCTTGTTCCTTTTCGCAAAATGCAATTCCTTAAAAAAGAAAAAAATGAGTGCGTTATTGTTCTTGACTCCAAAACTGAATTAAATATACAATTATACAAAATTCTAGCACTCAACACCATTCTTAGCAGAAAGCTCCACAAATACTGTTAAATGAAAATTAAATTTTAAAAAGTCATTTGTTTTATTTGGAATAAAACAAAATGTTAGTCAACTGAGTATTTCCATTGTTACAAATCCTTTTTCTTCAGCAAGTATTACTCAAATGTTCAATAACATTCTTTGCACTGTGAGATTCAAAACTTGGTTTCCTAGGTCCCATTTTCCTATCCTCTGTATCATATGTTATACTTTATGTTTATCTGTACTGTGTGTATAGCCTATTGAACTAACTAGTTTCAATAAACTAACTTGTTTTAAATAGTTTAAAATGTTCACCATATTGCTTTCATCAAGAAAATTGTGGCCGGGCGCGGTGGCTCAAGCCTGTAATCCCAGCACTTTGGGAGGCCGAGACGGGCGGATCACGAGGTCAGGAGATCGAGACCATCCTGGCTAACACGGTGAAACCCCGTCTCTACTAAAAAAATACAAAAAAAAAAAAAACTAGCCGGGCGAGGTGGCGGGCGCCTGTAGTCCCAGCTACTCTGGAGGCTGAGGCAGGAGAATGGCGTAAACCCGGGAGGTGGAGCTTGCAGTGAGCTGAGATCTGGCCACTGCACTCCAGCCTGGGTGGCAGAGCGAGACTCCGTCTCAAAAAAAAAAAAAAGAAAATTGTGAAATAATTATGTGCTATCACCATAAAATATACCTGTATTTCAATACAATGTGTATATCCATACTTTTCACTAGCTAGCTATCTTTTAAAGGAAACAATGAAATTAACACAAAATGACAAAAATGAACAGAATACTGATGGTTGTCCATAATTCGCATTAAGAAAGGAACACTAGTGAATACTGCTCAATGGATTAGGTGCATAAAGAATAACCCAGCCCTGCTACATTCTTGCTTGAAGATAGAGCAGGACATTCAGGTAGAAAAAAGAAAGCTATCTCTTTCCTCACTCCCATTGGCCAGGATCAATTATAATGCTAACACAATAATTTAGAAATGCATGATCAGGTGATTCAATCAATCCCCAAGTAAATCCATTTCATCAAATGAAAATAATTTCTCCACAGAAACACCAATCTTCTGAATCTGATTCAGCAGTATTAATTATTATGACACTGATTTTGCTTCTATTCGGAAATGGACACCTCCTTTGGGGGTGGGAGGGAACAACACAAACTGCCAAGCATTCTTTTTATATTAACAAATTAGGTATTAAAAGTCCAAACTTTAAAAGACATAAAAACACATAAACAAGGCTTTTTTTTTTTTTTTTGCAAAGGTAAAAGGAACTTGCTTTAAAACACCAATTTCAGCTTTTAACCTAATTGTACTAAAATGCAGGAAAAAATTCCTCAAACTTAGATGCATTACCAACTTCTAAAATACAATAATTGAAAGTGAAGCCAAAATTTAGCTATTTGCCCTATAGCAAACAAGTGATTAAACAAAAATTTGACAGTTACACAACACAGTAGCTATTCTCACATCAAAATGCATTCCTCAATTATATAAATGTAGTTATTGATGATGTATTTTGTACTTAGTTTTCAAGTAGTTTCTAAAAGACTATATTGTTAAAAATCAAATTTTTATAGTTCTTTTACAATAATCTATAATGAAACACACTCTTTCAAAAAAAAAAACTAAAATGTTAGTGCTGAGTCAGTTATCACCAAATTTCATATACTGAAACTTCAAATCCCACTGCTTCCGTCCATCTAAAAGGGAGACAACCTGGACCTCTAATTGCTATCCCTATCTCCCTTTACTACCCATTGACATACATTGTTAACCTGGACAACAAGCCATTGCCAAAACTGTTAAGCTCTTTAACTTTGTTTTTACCTCCACCTGGAAATAACTTTCCCCTTTGTCTCTTATATAGATCAAATGTCCAATTCAATGACGCGTTCTGTGACGCCATCTTCAGTACACCTTAACTATCACCATCACTTCCAGGGAGTAAAATTATTGTAGTTAGTTGTACAAGTATGAGTCTCCCCTATTATACCATATGCTTTTTTAAAAGAAGGAACTTTGTACTTTGTTCTTTTTATATCCCCAATATCTAGTCAATATCTGGCCCAGGATTCAGTATAATTCATTTGGAAAATATTTACAAAGCATCCAACATATTCCAGGCACTTTTCTAGGCGCTAGGAATCAATCCCTATCCCTATTCCTGACTTCATAGAGCTTACATTCTAGTGGGGAGACCTACAGTACAAGGTGAATAAGGAATATATAACATAGGTGGTAGGTTGGTGGAAAAGTCCTTAATGAGAAAAAAAAAATTAAGCAGGGAAGGAAGTACTGTCAGAGGAAGGAGATTAAAACTATAGACAACGTACCCAGAGAAAGCCTAATGTAGTAACAACAACTACAAGAGCAGCAGTAATACTTCAGTATTTATCATATGCTATTCAGCATACTAATTGCTTTACATGTCATTACCTGATGTAATGCCAACAACAACCTCATTATTACCCCATTACTATTCTCAAGACGCAACGCAAATACTAAAGAAGCAACTTCCCAAGGTATTCAGCTAGTAAAGTGGTGAAGCCAGGATTAGAATCCAGGAATGCTTTTAACTGCTATACATAACCACAGTTCAGTAAATGCTTTTGTTGAATAAAGAGGTGGGAAAAAAATGAATGCCTAATATAACAAAGCAAACCTCAGTCTCAGAGGACCAGTACATTTGAGCAGGTTCAGATATACATTGTACATCAATCTCTATATGATAGAGACCATGAACAGGTAGATACCTGCTGTGAAATATTTACAATTATTGATAATTTCATAATACCTTTTAAAATATATTTAACGTTTCTATATGACAATTACCAGAACTAAAAATTATACAATATCACATAAATCACATGGATAGAAATAATGTGATGTAATAAGAAATACATATTTGGTTTCTGCTGGAGTGGCAGGTGTCTCTTGTACGCAAGTGAAATGACTAGTGACTAGGGGGCCCTAAGTAGCTTCAATATATGTGCTGGTCATCAGAAAGACCCAGGCATGAATAGAGGGTTAATGTTTTCAGCTCCAACTCCCAACCTCTAGGGAGGGGAGAGGAAGCTTGAGCTGATTATCAACGGTCAATGATGTATGTAATCAATCATACCTAGGTAACAAACCCTTCAAAAAAAAAAAGGACAGGGTTTGGAGTGCTTCCAGATTGCTGAACACGTGGACGTTCCTGGATGGTAGCATGACCAGATAGAGGATGGAAGCTCTGTGCCCCTTTCTATACACTCTACCTTACGCATCTCTTCCATCTGGTCATTCATCTACATCTTTCATAATAAATGGGTAAACATAAATACTGTGTTTCCCTGAGTTCTGTGAGCTGCTCTAGCAAATTAATCAAACCAGAAGAAGGGGTAGGGAGAACCCCTGATTTACAGCCAACTGATCAGAAGTACAGGTCACAACCAGGGACTTGCAATTGGCATCCGAAGTGGGCCAGTCTTGTCAGGCTGAGCCCTCAACCTGTAGGATCTGATAGTATCAGGTAGATAGTATTAGAATTGAACTGAATTATAGGAAATCCAGCTGTGTACACTGGAGAACTGCTTGGTAAGTGGGAAACCCTCACACACGTTTTGGTGACTGGAGGCAAAGTATCCCGTGGCGAGTGGTGTATGAAAGAGTCCAAAAAAATATAATTTGTTTTTTTCCTATCTCAAATAGGTGATTAAAAACAAAACACCTTTTTTAATAGAAGGTACTCCTGAAAGAAACGAGACCTTGAAGCATTATCAAGGACATTTGAATGTTGAATATCATGTTTTATACCATGGTACAACTTTCTCAGCTTCCAATTTTCCGTACTAGTAAGAATGGTTAAATGAAATGACTTCAACCAGTGTTCAAATTATTTGTACTACCTTACATTTGAAAACAATCAAAATTTCACTGGATGTTCTGCACTGAGCATATTGCAGTGTCAAAGAAAACAAAAGTTTCTATATGAAAACAGTTCCAAAGTCAATCCAAAATGAAACTCACAAAATTATGAATTTCATTTGTAATCAAAATTTAGGATTAGCTGCAAAGGGTATTTTTAATTCAAATGAGGGTGAACTCATAAGTGCACCCAACTCCTCATGCCTTAAGATTTTTGCTACCAGCCATGATGTAGCAACTGGTATCGGACATGCTCTCCCATTGAACTAAACTAGAAAACTGATAAAATATATAAAACTACAATTTTAAAACATCAGACAATGAGCAGCTCAGCACTGTGAGGCCTGGAAAAAGGGAAAGTGTCCCTACAAATGCTTGGATGCATAGTCAGGATGACAGTGCAGAAAAGGGAAGCCAAGAAGAAAATGGAGGACTCACTGAGTACATGAGACAGATAAAAATTCAGGAAGTCTGAGGTACTGGGAATTTGTGGGACAGATTAGCAAAAAGGATGGTACTCAGGAGAGAAAGTGCTCCTGAAATCTGCAGAGGGATTCTAGAGCAGCACTGCCCAAAAGAAACATAATATGAACCTAAAATGTAATTTTTAATGTTCTAGTAACTACACTGTAAAGTAAAAAGAAGGTGCAATTAATTTTAATACAATGTATACTACCCAATAGAGTCATAATATTATCACTTCAGGATGTAACTGATATTTTAAAAATGAGATTTTCATATACGTTTTTCCAATCTACATCCCTAACATTCAGTGTGTGTGAAATGAGTTGGATATTTGTCCCCACCCATATCTCATGTTGAAATGTAATCCCTAATGTTGGAGGTGGGACTTGGTGGGAGGTGTTTGGGTCATGGGGGCAGCTCTCTCATGAATGACTTGGTGCCCTCCCCTTGGTAATGAGGTCTCACTCTGAGTTCACACAAGATCTGGTCGTTCAAGAGTGTAGTACCTCTCCCCCACCCACTCTCTCTTGCTGCCCTCTCTTGCTTCTTCTCTTCCCACGTGACAAGCTTGCTCCCCTTTTCCCTTACACCATGACTATAACACTCCTGACACACTCATCTGGAAGCAGATGCCAGCAGTATGCTTCTTATATGTCTGCAGAACTATGAGTCAAAATAAGCCTCTTTTCTTTATAATTATCCAGTCTAAGGTATTGCCTTATAGCAATGCAAACGGACTAATACAGTGTGTTTTACACACACAGCACATTTAAATTCAGAATAACCATAATTCAAGCCCCTAAGAGCCACATATGGCTAATGGCTACCACACGTAACAACACAGCTCTATAGTTTTTCATCGAATGTGTGCATGAATAAAGTGAAATTCACAAGGCCAGGCAAAGAACAATGATCAGGAAGCACTATAATAAAAAAAATTTTCCAAAGATTACATAAGACTGCACAATGTTCAAGTTTCACCCAGAGAAACCTGGGCAATCAGTAGAAAATGACGCAGCAGCACCACCAAGTGCTAACGTAGTCCTATAATAGTAAAGGCTACACTAGATCTGCCAGAACAAAGTTTAAAAGCAAGCTCAAAAGGTTCATGCATGTCTGCAAGAAATTTATCAGTCTGCCAAAACAAAATTAGAATCTCTTGACAGGAAATCAACAAAATCCAGACAACAGTGTGATGAATGTCCAGGAGTCAATCAAAACTTACTAAACATAAGAAAATGAAGAAATGTGTGACCCACACCACCTGGGGGGAAATCTGATAAAAGAAAGAAGCCCAGAAGCAAGAGAGGATGTCTTTAAAAGCATAAACTTCAAAATATTATAAATCTATTGCTGGATTTTTTTAAAGGAACAAAAAAGAAAATGATTTTTAAAAGAATAAAATGCATTTTCTAAACATGAAAAATGCAGTATCTCAAAAAAGTAACTGGATGGAATTAACAGTAGATTAAACTGCAGAAAAGATCACAAAATTGAAGATGTAAAAACAGCAAAAAGAGCAAAACAAAACAAAAACAGATCATCAAGAACCTGTGAGAATATCAAGGGCAATCTAAAAATAATGTAATTGGAATTGCTGAAGGAAGGAGAAACAAAAAATATACGAAGAAACAGCGCCAAAAAATTTCCAAATTTGAGGAAAACTGAACACACATATTCAAGAAACTCAACATACATACAGCAGATTAAGCACAAAGAAACCACACCAAGGCACATAATAGAAATCCAGTCATACAGAGAAAATCTTACAAGAACCCAAAGAAGTGGAAAGACACATTACACACAGAGGAACAAAGATAAGAATTACCAGACTCCTTGCCAAAAGTAATGCAACAAGTTTAAAACAAAGGAATTACACCTGTAAAGTGCTAGAAAGAAGAAGAAAAAAAAACTCTGTAAACTAAAATCTATATAAAGCAGAAATATTATTCACCAACAAAGGGGAAATAAAGACATTTCAAACAAACAAAAGCTGAGACAATCTGTTACCAGGAGGCCTGCAATCCAAGAAACACTGAAGGAAGAGTTTTAAGAAGCAGAAAATGGTAGCAGAACTGTACAACAGAGAGTGAGCCCTAATGTGAACTATGGACTTAGCTAATAATAATGTATCAGCCCTCAATTGTAACAAATGTACCACACCAATACAAGAGGTTAATCATAGGGAACTTGCAAAGGGTGGGGTTAGGGTGGCATATATGAACTCTGCACTTTCTGTTCAATTTTTCTATAAACCTAAAACTGTTCTAAGATATAGTCTATTAAATTTTTTAAAAGAGCAGATAGAAACCTAGCTCTACACAAAGAAAGAGTAACAAATGGTAAGCATGTGACAAATTATAAGACATTTAAGTTTTAAGAAGATATCTGATTGTCTAAAGCAACAGTAGTAATAATGTACAGTAATAACATACGTAGAATAAAATCAATGACAATAGTAAAAAGAATGAAGGGAAGGAAATTGGAAGTACCCTACAGTAAGGATCTTACATTATTTCTAAAGTGATGAAGGTGGATTGTGATAAGTTCAAGATTCATGTTGTAAAACCCTAAAGCAACTACCAAATACATAAAATAAAACGAATAAACCAAGAAAGTAGATTAAATGGAATGCATATTTTTAAAACATGTAATCCAAAAAAGGTATAAAAAGAGGAAGAGAAAACACAAAATAGGTACGACAAGTAGAAAACAAAGATGGTAAGATAGTACACTTAAATCTAACTATAATAATAATTACAGTAAATATATATGGTCTACACACCTCAATTAAACAGTAGAGACTGTCATACTAGATTAAAAGTAGAGATTATCAGATTAAGTAAAAAAAACAAGACCCAACTATATATATGTTTCCTATAAAATACTACTTTAAATTAACACAGGCAAGAAACATAAAATAGAAAAGGATATATCATATAAACATTAATCCTACAAGCAGGAGTGCCTATATTAATATCAAAGAAGAGTACAGGAGAATTAATAAAGGGATGTTTCATAATGCTCACAATGTCAAATTATCAAAACTACCAAATAATTCTAAACATGTATGCAGTCAATAATTTCATGAGTTCCAAAACGCATAAAGCAAACACTGACAGAAATAAAAGGAGAAATAGATAAACCTACAATTACAGCTGGAGACTCAAATACTCCCTTCACACTAACTGGTAAAATGAGTAGATGGAAAATCAGTGAAGATATGTAAGACCTGAACAACACTATAAACCACCTTGGTTTAAATGAGTATTACAACCAACCACTACAAGAACAAACATGAAAATATACATGTGTACAATCAACAACAAAGAACATATGCTGGACCATAAAACAAGACACATGAATTTATAAGAACTGAAATGACATAGAAACTGTTTTCTGACCACAAAAGAATGAAAGATCAGTTACAAAAAGGACATTTTTTGGGGGGGACATTTTCCATTTTGGGACATTTTCCAAACATTTGGAAATAAAGATTTCTAAATAACTCATGGATCAAATAAATCATTTAAAATTTTAAAAATACGTCAAACTAAATGGTAAAAACATTATTAGATTATATAGGGTAAAACTAAAGATACTGTACTTGGAAATTTACAGCTTTTAAGTGCATATTTTAGAAAAAAAATAATGGTTTAACAGTGTTCCAAACTTCCACCCTAAGATGCTAGAAAAAAGGAGCACATTAAACTAAAAGTAGAGGTAAGGAAATAATAGAAGTAGAAACTGGTAAAAGAGATGTGGGACAAACTAGATAAAATCAATTATAGTAAAGTTGGTTATTTGAAAAGAACTTCTAGTTAGACTGGTCAAGAAAAAAGACACAAATTACCAACATCAGAAATAAAAGAAAGGACATCACTACAAATGCTGCAAACATTAGAAGTATACTAAGGGTGATTTTATGCCAATAAAACTGACAACTTAAGTAGACAAAATTTCTTAGAACATGCGGATTATCAAAACTGACACAAAAAGAAAAGTCTAAATAATTTCTGTATCGAATAAACTAAATTCATAATTTAAAAGTTTTCCACAAAGAAAACTCCAAGATGGTTTCGCTAGTGAATTCTGCAAACAGTTAAAGATTTACTATCAGCTGTACACAATCTCTTTAGGAAACAGGAGGAGAGGACACACTTTCTAACATATTTAAGGAGGCCAGTATAAATAACTCTGATACCAAACTGAGTCAAGAGGACCACAAGTAAAAGAAACTACATACCAGTGTCACTTGGGTACAGATGCAAACATTCTTAACAAAATATTAGCAGGTCAAATCCAGCAAAATATATAAAGAAAATATCAGTACAGATGGGGTTTGTCTCAGGAATACAGGGTTGGTTCAGTATTCAAAAATCAATGTAAATTCACCACATTAACATGCCAAAAAAACCCATGTGATTAATTTCAGTAGACACAGAGAAATAACAAAACACCCATTCAGGAAGAAATTTCAAAAAAAAAACTCAGCAAACTGGCCAGGTGCAGTGGCTCATAGCTATACCCCCAGCACTTTAGAAGGCTGAGGCAAGAACACTGCCTGAGGTCAGGATTCGAGACCAGCCTGGGCAATACCGTGAGACCCCATCTCTACAAAAAAATACAAAAATTAAGGACAGGCGCAGTGGCTCATGCCTGTAATCCTAGCACTTTGGGAGGTTGAGACGGCCGAACTGCCTGAGCTCAGGAGCTCAAGACCAGCCTGGGCAACAAGGTGAAACCCCGACTCTACTAAAATACGAAAAAAAGACTAGCTGAGCATGGTGGTGTGTGCCTGTAGTCCCAGCTACTCAGGAGGCTAAGGCAGGAGAATTGCTTGAACCTGGTAGGCAGAAGGTGCAATGAACCGAGATCATGCCACTGCACTCCAGCCTGGGCAACAGCGAGACTCCTCAGGAAAAAAAAAAAAGAGAGAAAGAAAGAAAATACAAAAAAAAAAATATTAGCTGAGTGTGGTGGCACACGTCTGTGGTTCCAGATACTTGGGAGGCTGAGGCAGGAGGATTGCTTGAGCCCAGACAGTCAAGACTGCAGTGAGCCATGATGGTGCCACTGTACAACAGCCTGCGCAACAGAGGAGACCCTGCCTCAAAAAAAAAAAAAAAAAAATCCTCAGCAAACTAAAAAAGAATGGAACTTCCTCAACCTATAAAGAGTATCCACAGAAAACCTACAGCTAAGATCATACTTAATGGTAAAAGACTAATTTCCCCCTCTAAGACTGCAACAAAACAAAAATGTCCACTCTCACCATTTTTAATTGCTATTTTACTGAAGGTCCTAAGCAGTTGAATAATGTAAGAAAAAGAAAAGGCATCCAGATTGGAAAGGAAGAATTAAAACAGGTTCTATTCTCACACATCATACCCAGTAAAAACCAAAAAAAATCTACAATAAAGTAACTGGAACTAAGAAGTGGAGTTTGCAAGGGTATAGGATACAAGATCAATATTAAACATCAACTGTATTTCTACATATTTGTAATGAAAATGCAAAATTAAGTTTTGTAAAAATATATTAGTTTCAAAAGCAGGAAATATTTAGAGACAAATTTAACATGTGCAAGACTAATATTCTAAATACTAGAAAACACTGCTGAGAGAAATTAAGGAAGGCCTACAAAAATAAAGATTATATACTATGTTCATGGAGCTGAACCCTCAATACTGTTGTGATACTGATTCTCCCTAAATTGATCTATAGATTCAACACAATCTCAGTCAAAATCTCAAAAAGCATTTTTGTAAAAATTGACAAAAAAATTCAAAATTTATAAATTTATAAACAGCCAAAACAATTTTTAAAAGAAACAAAGGCAGCCATAAAAAAAGGATGAGTTCATGTCCTTCGCAGGGACATGGATGAAGCTGGAAACCATCATTCTCAGCAAACTAACACAAGAACAGAAAACCAAACACCACATGTTCTCACTCCTAAGTGGGAGCTGAACAATGAGAACACATGGACACAGAGAGGGGAACATCACACAACGGGGCCTGTCACGGGGTGGGGGACTCGGGGAGGGATAGCATTAGGAGAAATACCTAATGCAGATGACAGGTTGATGGGTGCAGCAAACCACCATGGCACATGTATACCTATGTAACAAAAGACCACGTTATGCACACGTGCCCCAGAACTTAAAGTATAATTAAAAAAAAAAAAGTTGAAGGATTTACACTACCTAATTTTAAGACTAAATACAGTGTGCTCTTGTAATAACAAGACGTAAATCAATGGAACATAACAGAGAATCCAGAAATAAATCTAACCAAATATGGTCATTTGATCTTCAACAAAGATGTCAAGGCAATTCAAGGGGATAAGAAAAACCTTATCAACAAATGATACTTGAACCTTGACATTACCTCAAAACAATCACAAAAATTAACTCAAAATGAAATGTAGACCTATAAATAAAAGCTAAACTATAAAACTTCTCAAAATTGTATAGTTTGGGATAAAAATCCCACTGCCCCATGTAAGGCAAACATCTATCAGACAGGACACCAAAAAAGCAGGTACCATAAGGAAGAAAACTGACAAATAGCACTTCAACAAAACTGAGCCTTCTGCTCTTTGAAAGACACCATTAAGGGATAAAAAATATTCACAATATAATGGAGAAAATGAAAAAAAGACTTCTACGTAGAATATATAAAGATGTCTTACAGTGAGTAATAAGAAGGCAAATAACCCTATTAAAAATGGGCAAAAGATGTGAACATTTAACTTAAAAAGATGTATGAAGAGACATTCAGTAGATTAAAAACGTTTAGCATCATTAGTCATCAAATAAATGGAGATTAAAATAAGGATATACAAGTATACATCCACTAAAATGGCTCAACTTAAAAAGGCTCAGAATGCAAAGTGTTGGTGAAGATATGGAGAAACCTGGAACTCTCATTTACTACTGATGGGACTGTAAAATCATGCAACTACTTTGGAAAACAGTTTCACAATTTCTTATGAAATAAAATATACATATACCATGTGACCCAGAAATCCCACTCTTTGGTATAATATTTACCCAAGAAAAACGAAAGCATATGTCCATACAAAGGCATATACTCAAATCTTCATAGCAACTTTATTCATAATACTACCAAAAGTCCTTGAAAGGCAAACAGTGAAATTGTAGTTTAAACATAAAAGGAACACTGGTCAACAGAAAAATGGAACAAACTACTGATAGATACAAACACAGAAGAATCACAAAAACATTTTGCTGAGGGACAAAAGCCAGACACTAGAGAATACCTATTGTATGATTCCATTTAGGAAAAAACCTACAAATTTTTAAGACACCACTGAAGAACACAAACAGATCCACAATTCATACATTATGAAAGCCACTCCTCAACACTGGAAAGCTATAATTTAAAAGATTTTTGTGATTTCATAAAGTTAACACCAAGAATAACCAGCATTACTGTTTGAGTCTGTTTCCTCATCTATAACTAGTATAATTTCTATACCTCATAAGTTGTGAGAATTAAATAAGCATGTAATGTGCTTAGCACAGTGACTAGCATACATTAAAAACTCCTTAATTACCAAGTGTTTACTGTGGTACACAATGACTAATTTCTTAATGACATTCCTATTGAAAAGTTGTCACTACGTCCAAGACATCAGAAGGCAAATATTACAGCAAAAGCCAAATTAGAAGTTTTGGAATATATTTAGAATGATTAAATAGCTGATACTAGAATTTTTTTTAAATACTATTAAGGCCTTAAAAGAACAGATTTATTTCAAAACATATAACGAGATACTAATTCACAGGAAACAATATCTTTAAGTCAGTAAAATTTCACAGAAGCAAGCATTTAAGGAAGAAAGTGATTATATACACACTCACGAAACAAGAGATTGTTCCAATTACAGGAAGTAAAAAAGAAAAATGACACAAACTTGAATAGGTATGAACAAAAAGCAAAGGAGGGTGTAGGGTAGACCGATGGGCAGAACACAATTTTGTATAACCTTAACCCTGAAAACAGGAAAGCATCTGAATTTAACATAAAAAAAGAAATAGATACGAGAATGGTAAGATTAATCCTGTCAACTAGAATAATGCACAATTCCAGCCTCAGTGCTAGGTAAGGTTAAAAAGATACGTTGTTATACAGTCTCCACTAAAACACAACTTATTACATTCTTAGCTAGTGGATGGAGGAGAAGGTAGCATTTGTGTGACAGTGTGATAACACAGTAATGCCAAGAAATGCCCATTATCCCCCCATGCCCTTCTACCTCCATCTACATCCACTAAACTACCCAAAGGCCCAAAACATCTGTTCAAACAGCTTCTGTTCTTTTTTGAAAAAATAAAAAAGAAAGTAGTTTTATTGAGATATAATTTACATACAATTCACCCATTTAAAGCATACACTTGAATGTTTTTATATCCTCAGGTATGTGCAACCCTCATCACTATGTAATTCTATAACATTTTCATCATCCTTTAACAGAACCCCAGTACTAATCAGGACTCACTCCCAATTTCCTACGCCTACCCCAGCCCCATATGGCTCAGCCTCAGGCAGTGAGACACCTACTTTCTGTCTCTATAGATTTGCCTATTCCAGAAATTTCATATAAATGGAATTATACAATATATGGTCTTTTGTGACTGGTTTCTTTCACTGAACATGTTTTCAAGATTCCTCCATGTTATAGCACATATCTACACTTTATTCCTTTTTATTGCTGAATAATATTCCCTTGTGTGGAAATACAACCTATTATGTATTCCTTTTTTTTTTTTTTTTTTTTTTGAGACGGAGTCTCGCTCTGTCGCCCGGGCTGGAGTGCACTGGCCGGATCTCAGCTCACTGCAAGCTCCGCCTCCCGGGTTCCCGCCATTCTCCTGGCTCAGCCTCCCGAGTAGCTGGGACTACAGGCGCCCGCCACCTCGCCCGGCTAGTTTTTTGTATTTTTTAGTAGAGATGGGGTTTTACCATGTTAGCCAGGATGGTCTCGATCTCCTGACCTCGTGATCCGCCCGTCTCGGCCTCCCAAAGTGCTGGGATTACAGGCTTGAGCCACCGCACCCGGCCTATGTATTCTTTCATCAACTGATGGTCATTTGGATGGTTTCAACTTTTTACCTATTATGACTAATGCTGCTATGAGCATTTGTACACAAGTTTTCACATGAATCTGTGTTCATTTCTAGCTTCTGTTCTTACACACACACACGTAACACACACACACACACACAAAACCCTAAGAGTATCTTCAGATTGGGTTATCTAACATCTCCATAGTGATCCACATATTGGTTGACATTCCACAGTTTAGACATTTTAGATAAATTACTAATACAGTCTTTGCATAGCGACATTTCAGTCAGTAATGAACCACATAAATGACGGTGGTCACATAAGATTATAATAGAGCTGTGCTATATAGGTATACCTTTTTTTATCTTTTATACCATATTTTTACTGTATGCTTTCCATGTTTAGATATACAAATACACACTACTATGTTACAAACGCCTACAGTATTCAGTAGAGTAACATGCTGTAAAGCTTTGTAGACTAGGAGCAATAGGCTATACCAAATATAGCCTAGGTGTGGAGGAGACTGTACCATCTAAATTTGTGTAAATACTGTGCACTCTATGATGTTCACAAAGTAACAAAATTGGCTAATGATGCATTTCTCAGAACATATCCCTGTCACTAAGTGACTCATGACTATACCTATTATATTTTCCCAAATTATCACTACCACCTCAAATCTATAATCAGTAACCATATTGAAAGTTTTCACATTAAACTTAATATTAGCCTGTAATAAATACTAAGACTAATATTTATTATTAATACATATTATTAGCAATTACAAATTCATTAGAATTTGTAATTCTTCAGGTGGAGGATGTGACTTCCCAAATGCTAAAGTTCTATTTGCCCTACTCTTCAGTATCATGGTACAGGCTAATACTCCCAGTATTCCTTCTCAGGCATATGGTGACTGGAATCCATCACTTTTACAGTCCTCTACCACCCAAACACCTGTAATAAGCAGCACACACAAACACAAAGTTTAAAAATTGGAACACTTCAAAATATAATCTTTTGTACTTCACATAATGATCAATTATGCATGACTTTGGTTTAACAATCTAGTAAAGTGTCGAAGTCTATCAAACAGGTTTCCATATTAATAAGGCTTTTAACCAGAATGTAGAAAAAGTTTGGATGCTCTATTCATGATATTCACCAACTTCCTAAAGTTCTGAACCGGAAGAAGCCGCAGAGGACATTTTAGGAATGCAAACTCTAAAGCTCATAGAAATGAAATAGAATCCAGGAGTACATTGAAATAGGATTATATCTATTTAAAACAAACAAAAAGCACCTGAACTAATGGAAAATAACAATTCCAAAAGGTCTTAAAGCTAACTTGACAGATGAACATCATAATAACTTGGGAGTTCTCTCACAAGTAATGTGACACTCCTAAAGTATTAGTTTGAATCTTAAAAGAAAAATGAGTGGTTTCAGATTATCCTCATAACATCCCCTTTACTTACACTATATTACTTCTTCCATGGAAGAGAACTGGGCTGATTTATAGCTACTGCCCTAAGAATTGCACATTAACTACTGTTATATCTACAACATATCCCAGGCTAGTTGTGGCAATTATAAATTACTGTAATACTATACCTCTCTGCTATAAAAGTCATGCATGTCAAAATTTTACCTACTGTATCTCACAGCAGAAAAAAAGTTGACAACTACTGATCTAGACCAGCAGAGCTATAGAGATGACTTTAAAGCCATTATTTCAAAACCTTAGCTCAGTCAAAATGCTAGATCAATAGCAACTTCGCAAAGTGTAAAATCCTGAGTCATTTGTAACAGCAATTTAAGATTCATTTACTTACTATATTTTTACTGAGATGCTACATGAAGAGAATACAAGAAGAAATAAGACAAGCATAAAAGCCTTCAATGCAGTGTGTACACATCTATTACCTTAGTATAATAAGGTCAAATATGAAAAATACAGTAAGGCATAGAAAATACTACCGGATTTTAAAAGAGAAAAACTACTACTGAGAAGGAATCCAGTTTTCAAGGACAGCAAAGTCTGGCCTGGGAAAGGAAATCAAGAAGAAAGCAGGATACAAGGAATAATGAGGAAAGGACAATCTTTACCCACATCTTCCACTTGAAAGCTGGAAGTCTCCCTTCAACACCCTTCAATCAATCAAAGAATGAGCCTATCTCTATGCTTTCTTAAAAAGTATCTTAAGCATTATTCTTTAAGGCAGCAAGGTTTATTAATAATTATTGATGTTAATAAGAAAGGACATACACATTATCTTCATTATCTTATATGGGCATATTAAAGAAAGTTTTGGTCATTTCCACGCTTAAAAACTGTCAATGGCTCTTTTTTTGTCACCTGAAGAACAAAATTTAAACTGCTGAACATTCCAGCAGCACTACAAAGTAGTCTCAAGCTCTCTTTCCCACTTTACCATCTCTACTTCTGAAAAACCCTCCAATCTAGCCAAACTGTCCAACAAGCAGCTCTCCTTCTTCTGTTTTGGCTCTTTTGCTCAAATTGTTCTATGTGGTGTATTTTTTCCACAACTCTGACAATAAAACTTGATGTCCAGTTCAAATGTCAATCCTTCCATGAAGCATTCTCTGAACACCTCAAAACTCTTCCTTTCCTGAACTCCCTAATGCATTATTATGTGTAAGATTTACACATCACTTAGTAACTGATGGGATTTTACCCTCCCTAAACCATTACTTCCTAGAAGCAAAGAGCTATATCTTATATATGTTTCTATTTCGGAATCAACAATATAGAAATAATCATTAAAACAGTGAGAAACAGATAAGGGACAGAGTCCAAAAGAGGAAGGGTCTGGGGGAACCAGAGCCCAGGCCACTGTATGGTGACTATCCATATTTACCAGCTGAAAGGAAAAAAAGGGAGATCAATAAAAAGAAACAGTTTTAGCAAATGATCATTCAAATAAGGAAATGAAGGTATAATGAGTCTGAGAAGTCCTTACGACTTGTGGAAACTATGAAAAAAAAGTGAAAGCTCATAAATGAAGTCCCAATGACAGACAGATGGGCATAGAGACTGATTGCCTTTAAACAACATTTGAAAGACATGTGGATAACTCCAAAACTGTGTCGTTAATAGCAAAAGGTTTTAAATTATATTATGATAGAATTCTGATGTTAAAAGCCAATATACCCTTTAATTCTGGTTAATATTTTTACAAAAAGAAATGTATAATGACTAATGAAGTCTATCTCTCACTCCAACAGAACTGACAGACTACTTATTATCTCTAGGGAAAGAAATGTTCACCGGTAATAAATATTTTAAGCAACTAATTTATAGAGGAAAACCAAGCATAAAGAACTTCTACACATTTCCAACTTTATGTTAAATTTCTCATGTTAAAAAATAGATAAAAGGCATAAAAGATAACCAACTAACTTAAGCTACCTAACAGACTTAGTGCCATCTTATTAAATACAATAACAAGTGTAGAGTCAAGGAACAACATCGTACCTACCATTTATTGGAAGAAAGGAACAACTGTCAAAACCACAAAATAATACCAAGAAAACCAAAAGTAGAATAAATATATAAAGAGGTAATAAAGTTTAATTTTCAAAAAGTTAACTTCTACCAAACCAATTCACAAGTTTAGAAGTTACCTTTACAGAGAACATCTTATGTTAGATTGACATTGGAATAAAAAGTACCAAAGGAAGCCCTTGGCCAAATATAGGCCTATAACTCCTTCATATAATAAAACCAAGGCATTTCTGATTTATATGATAGACACAAACCTTTGAATAACCTTGCTTTTCAGAAAAAACAGTAAGATTTGCAATAACCCAGAACCAGCATTTGCATGTTATCAGAATGAAGTAAGGGCGTTTAAATGCAGTTTATTTCTCCTCCTTCATGATACTTTCCGGAGACTCTAGCTCACCAGTAGAAGTTGACTGCTTATGTCTTTTCCTAACTAAAAGTTTTATTAGCACCAGCAGGACAAGTCAACGAGTTTTCCTCACTCCTCTCAAAGCACAGACTTTAGAAACTGAGGACAGTGGTGGCAAGTATATCTACGCAACTCTAAAATACTATCCCTAAACCATGTGAAAAAACAGGAAAGGAAAAGGAAATTCTATACAAAACCACACAGCACAGCGTGAAGACAAAGAATGTTGACACTGCAAAACTGCGCGGGGCGGGGGGGAGTCACCAAATCCCAGCAATTGATCCCTCGAACTGTCATTCACCCCAACTCTTTGACTGATCCCCCAAACTCTCATCCATCCAAAACCCCAAACCTTTGTGGCAGGAGGCTAGCAACGGGGCCTAAGGATCATCTGGAAAGACCATGAGAAAGATTAAACCCACCCTAAATCTGAAAATAGTGGAGAAGTGTCCAGAGAGACCAGAACAGAGACTACAGGGAAGGAATTTCAAAATGCTGTTGATTTAAAGGGCCACATAAAGAGGCACGCTGAAACACACAGCTTCTGGCAGCTGGCAAAAATGGGCAAAAAGGAGAGGAAACTGTCCTTCGGTAGCTGTAAGGTAAAAGGAAAAACAAGAAAAGGGAATATTAAAGGTACTACAAGACCTTAAAAGACTCATAAAATTGCAAGTCCCGCAACTCTTCTCCAACCATTGAAACAATAAAAACCACTGAAGTAACAGGACTACTCTACACTAAAAGAGAGAATCAATAAACTAGGAATACTATAAAACACCCAATACTATAAAAAATGAACAAGGCTGGGCACAGTGGCTCACGCCTGTAATGCCAGCACTTTGGAAGGCTGAGACAGGTGGATCACTTGAGGCCGGGAGTCCAAGACCAGCCTGGTGAAACCCCGTCTCAACTAAAAATACAAAAAATTAGCCAGGCATGGTGGCGCATACCTGTAATCCCAGCTACTTGGGAGGCTGAAGCATGAGAATCGCTTGAAACTGGGAGGCAGAGGTTGCAGTGAGCTGAGATCATGCCACCGCATTCCAGCGTGGGCGACAGTGAGACTCCGTCTCAAAAAAAATAACAAAAGAAAAGTCCAGAAAATTAAGAAAGAGAATGTGGTAGGAACATATCCAGCAAGGAACCCTGCCCCACCCTCCACTGACCAAAAAAAAAACCTTAAAGCAGAAAAAAAACTATAAGCCAATACTCCAAACAGAATTAAATATATTCAAACAAGCATTTCATCATATGAAAACCACCATGAATCAGAAATCTAAAAACCAAATGGACAAAATACAAAGAGAAATTTTAAAAGCTGGCTAAATTCAGACCAGAAATGGGGAAAAAACACAAAATTAGTACAGAAATGAAGACTAAATTGCAAGGCACCCAAGACAGAATTGATTTAAATGAAAATGAGCTACCACAGGTCATATGTTATGAGCCCCATCTATCCACATTTGGTGTTAGGTTTCATCTGACAACCCTCCTTCCACCATTTCACAGTAACTCAAAAGCCACACCTCTCAGGACACTCACAAAAGCAAACTTCATGCCTTTTTCATGGTAAACTAATACATTTATCATGTACTTATAGATTCCTTAACAATTTAACATGTCTAAAACCATGCCACTGTTTTAATCAGGTTTAAGTTCCTATCCTTTCTTTTAATGTGTCAGTGACAAAGTTTTTGAATGCTCTTTCTCTAACTTCATTGATCACACGAACCCTGTGGCTTTCACTGCATGATTATGCATACACAGTGATTCTGGGGAACAAATATGCTGTGGTGTAGCAGAATTAACTGTGGATGTGTGTAAATGTGTGGGTTCATATACACACAGATTTCTTAGCTCTGTGTGTTGAGAAGGTCTAGAAAAAAAATGACTCCCCCATAGCAATGAGCAGTCCTAGTCCTAGTACCCAGATCTTGGTTTCTAAATGCTGTCCCCCAAAACAAGAAGCCAGGGCTTTTTGGAAAAGATGATGATCACAGGGTTGGAGCTGGTAAAATGCAAGATGAGCCTGAAGTTTCTCAGAAACTTTTCAGTACCAGAAAGTGAAGAAGAGCTTTGAAACGGATAGAGGCATGTCAAAAGGACGAGGAACCAACCTGACAGAGCTCTCAATGTCGAAGCAGAACAATCTGAGCAGTAACGTAAGTGACAGCATCAGATTACAACCTACAAAATAAAAACCTTTGAGTCTATACTGATATAAATGAGTGAATAAATAAATGAGGGAGAAGGGACGCTTCTTCATTAAAGAATTTTAATTAATAAATGAGAAAGGAACAAGGAAATCACAAAATCACCATGAGGTTAATACCACAGTACTAAGTGTCACAGATAAGTTCCAGCAATGGATGACAAAGTGAATGGATGAAAGTTGGAAGAAAAAACAGAAATTAGCATAATCTCAAAGTATCTCTCCAAAAATATTTATCAGCTACACCATGACTTTACAGAAGAGAGATCAGCAGATATTACCTCAATTAGGCAAACAAGATTAACATCACTAATAATAAAACAGTGACATCATGTAGCCCCTGATATAAACATACCTCCTGATATGAGGTATCAGGTGTATTGCCTGATAACAATACACTTCGGTGTATTGCCAAAAAGATATAATCCTACATTAATCATAAGAAAGCATCAGAGAAACCCAAATTGAAAGACAATCTACAAAATAATGACCAGTACTCTTCAAAAGAGCATCAAGGTCATAAACACAACAAGAAAAAAAATGAGTTAATATCACAGATTTCAGGAGACTAAAGAAACACAACAAATAAATGCAATGTGGGATTATGGACTGAAACTTAGAACAGATAAACATCATTAGAAGAAAAACTGATTAAATTCAAAAAAAGGTTTTCATAGTGAAAAGGTAAATAGTATCATACCAGTATTAACTTTCCTGGTTTTGGTATTTACATTATGGTTATATAGCTGTCCAACATAATAGCAAGTTGGATAAAGAGTAAAAGCAAACACTCTATACAATACAATTTTTGCAACTTTTCCTAAATCCAACATTATTCCACAATAAAAAATGTTTTAATGTTGTCTTTTATGGATGGGAACATTTAAAAAAAGAAATACTCATGATTATTAGCTTCATTTATACAAAAACAAGTAAATTACACCAATTCCTATGGCAATTCAAAATAATATACATCAACGGCATAGTTTCTCATTGCTTTGTAATAATCAGTTCATTACATACTGTAAAGAATACTTATATTGATATTTGCTGAGACAAACTGCAGAAGGTACTGAAGAGTTCAGTACCATTCAATACAGTTTTCAAACATGCAAAACACTACATATTGTTCAGCAATATATATGTCATTTTAAAAACAAATCAATGAGAAAGGTAAATCCAAGTTTTAAGATAATGATTATCTCTGAAGAAGGAAAAAGGACAATGAGACTGCATTCTTTCTGCTAGTATTCATTACATTATTCACAATTTTTTTGTATGCTTGATATGTTTTATGATTTTTTAGCCACTACTGAGGGGCACATTAAGTATCTGGAATAATCAAATAGTATCCTGCTTTGTTTAGAAAAAAAGATTTTACTTTTGGGGGGTTTTTTTGCTTTTCTGTTCATTTGTTTTAACTTAAGATAATCTTATTGAGAATATAGCATTTATCATTTCTCATTTCTGTTTTCCAAGACCAAACATTAAATACCTTGAGGTCATCTAAAACAGGGTGCCCCGCCTTAGGGTAGACATGTCCTCAGGCTTTAGAGATAAATCCTCTCAGTTCCCTGACAATTTCATACCTTCCCTTCTACTTCTCTTCAAATACTCAATCCATGGCCTTGTCATTATCAGGAACTGTTCCACTTCTGATAGTAAATTCATATATCCCACTCTCTGCCTACACCTCTTTATTCTTCCTGAGCACTGTCTCACAAATAAACTCATCATCTTCTCTCAAATCTGCTCTTCCTTCTATGCTTCCCATTTCAGTAAACAGCCGATTCATTCACCTCACTGACCATTATTCCTCTTTTTCCTCTTTAACATTCAACATGCCCTCCATCAGTCCTTTAATCCTACCTCCTAGATATCTCTCATGTCCACCTATTTCTTCAACCCTCCTCCCACCAACATAGTCCAAGCCACCTTACTCCTTTCAAATAATTTTTTATAAAGCTCTCCTAAAAATCCTCCCTGCCTACCAGTCTTAACTCTTTCCAAATAATCCTCCACAGTGTAACCAGCATTATCTTTTTAACTAGTTTCTTCCCAGGTTTAAGATCCTTCCATTTTCCCCAGGATAAAGTCGTCCAACAAATTCTTTTTTTTTTTTTTTTTGAGACGGAGTCTGGCTCTGTCACCAGGCTGGAGTGCAGTGGTGCGATCTCGGCTCACTGCAATCTCCACCTCTTGGGTTCAAGTGATTCTCTTGCCTCAGCCTCTAGAGTAGCTGGGACTATAGGCGTGCACCACCACACCCAGCTAATTTTTGCATTTTTAGTAGAGACAGGGTTTCACCATGTTGGCCAGGATGGTCTTGATCTCCTGACCTCGTGATCCACCTGCCTCGGCCTCCCAAAGTGCTGGGATTATAGGCATGAACCACCGCACCTGGCCAGTTCAAATTCTTTAACATAACTTAAGGGCTCTTTATAATCTAGTCCTTATTTCAGCCTCATCTTTCACTACTCTCTTGGTATCTGCCCTCTCTTGCTCTCCTAATTCAGACATACTATACTCTGACTTTCTCCAAAATAATCCAAGCTCTTGAAGTGTATCTCTTGTCCTTAAGACAGGTCTGGTAAACTCTACTTTCCTCTTCACAAGACTAAGTCCTATTCACTCTTCAAGCCTCAACCTAGGCATCACTTCCTCTGGGCTTATTTTCCTGGCATTCCTGAAACTAGGTTAATTACTCTTGCAGATGTGTACTCTGCATTGTACACATCTATTATACGTCAAAATCAAGCACAAATCATATATGCCCACACTCCCCATGACTGTGAAAGCCAAGCCTTGCTCACCGTTATTTCCACAGCACCCAGCCCAGTGGACTGTATTAATAAAGTAATGAAGTTACCAGTTATTTCAAACTGTGAAATAAATCGCCAAAATAACATAATAGTTACAAAGAATTTGAACTCAGTAACTCCCGGATCAGAAGCATAATATTCCTTCCACTATACTTTATGACACTTAATTTCACTTTCATCAACAATTTAACATTAATTATATATACAGTGTGTAACACAGAGTTAAAAGGGATCTAGATATCATCTCATTGTATAATTAAAGTGATACCCAGAAAGGTTCTTTTACTTGTTAATGAACAAAACAGTATAACAGCAATGCCAAGATTAGGCATTTTGATGTTCATTAATTATATGCTTTAATTTCAGGAATTAGGCTTTTAAATTTTTTAAGTTAAAAACTAAAGTTTATGTTTCTTCTAGAATAACAGTTATTAAAAATAAAATACATAAAATCAACACTTCACTTAAAAGAAAGGTTTCCACAAAATTAACTAAAGTATTAAAATAAATATAAGAATATTTCATTATGGTGTAAGAGTAATAAAGGTAATATTGGGTCATTACTATAATTATACATTATAAACAACAACCTTGTTCAAGACAAATCAACCACGCTCAAGACACTATGGAACATACTCAATGAGTAAGTAAAAGACATAAAACAGGATTCATACTCCTGTTTTAAAATATGTTTTGGAAAACAAGATGCAACCACTGCAGAATTAAATAGAAGAATTCGGTGAAAGTAGTTACTTAAATTGTTAACACTTTCAAAGAAAACAGTTTTCTCCTAGGAGTTTTGGGAGTATAATGAGAAATTACAAACTACTGCCCGAGGAATCAGCATAAATTCAAAATTTCTTAGCTTAATAAGCCAAAACGGCTCTGAAACAATGAAACTCCAATATCAATAGCATACCAGTTGCCTGGTTTCTGGTGTCTAAATACTCTTACCCAATAAAGGAAAACTTGAAATAATGTAATGACTGATTGCAGGACAACAGCAGGAGATGACCATAAGATGAGCCTGGAATATCTTACTGGTCCAGAATGCAAGAAAGTGCTCAACAAATGATGGGAACATGTTAAAACAACCAGTGAGTTAATGTGAAGAAGTTTCCACTAACCAAATGTGGGTTAATTTGGAACATCAAAATGAACACTGGCAGGTAATAGACAATAACCTACTTAATAAAAAAAAATCTATGATATATTGATATCAAAATGAACAGGACAAGGTCTTCTTTAAAACAGACTAGAATGCCCACTAATAAATGGAGAGGGAACGATGGTTAGCAAAACACTATTTTGCAATTCTGTGTAATAAGTAATTCAGGCAAGAGTAAGCAATGAATGCTAAAACCATTCCTGTAAGTGTTTGGAGGAGGAAATTTTCAGTCTCCAACAGATTACTGAGTAATAACAAAGGGGACTATGATACCTTTTGTAATAGAGAAAACTAGCAGCTAAAACCTTAACTAAGTGGTCCAAATAAACATCAACAACATAGTCAAAATGACACCATACTGCCTCATGATGTGATGCACTGAGAATATACCACCACTTACATGGGATTTCTGCCAAAAATGCAAACCCCGAATCTAATTACAAAGAAGCAACTGGACAATCCAAACCAATGTACATCCCACAAAACAAAAGGTCTGTACTATACAAAACCCAAGAATTAAAAAGGCTGAAGAACTGTTTCAGATTAAACAATACAAGAGATATAATTAAGATACATTGTATAATATTGGAATGGGAAAAAATATTAAAGGATATTACTGACACTACTGGAGAAATTTCAACACGAACTGTACATTAAACAAGAAGATCAATATTAAATGTCTTGAATCTCCCATACTAATGTAAGAATATGCCCTTATTAGGAGATATCAGTTGAAGCATTAAGGGGTAAGGGAACTTGATGTGTGCAACCTCCTCTCAAATGGTTCAACAATAAAAATAATTTTAATAGGAAGAGAACAAAACAGAGAAAAAAAGGAGATGAGGAAAAAGATCTACACAGTGGATTCTTGGTATTACATAACAACATCATATATGTTCAATGATATTCTATGTGGTTTCCTTGTTAGAAATGTACACAGAGCATTAACATAGCATTTCCCTGTATATAACCTGAATTTAATCAGACCTGTGATGTTTTGCCACTGACTTTAACTAAATAAACTTGCATCATTGGCATACTCTAGACCAGGGGTCCCCACCGCAGGGCCACAGACCGGTACCAGTCCATGGCCTGTTAGGAATGGGGCCACACAGCAATAGGTGAGCGGCAGGCCAGCAAGTGAAGTTTCATATGTATTTACAGCCATCACTTGCATTACCACCTCCTGTCAGATCAACGGCAACACTCAACTCTCACAGAAGCACAAACCCCACTGTGAACCGCACATGCAAAGGATCTAGGTTGTGCACTTCTTATGAGAATCTAATGCCTGATGAGATCTTTAGTCACTGTCTCCCATCACCCACAGATGGGACCCTCTAGTGGCAGGAAAACAAGTTCTGGGCTCCCACTGATTCTACATCATGGTGAGTTGTATAAGTATTTCATTATATATTACAATGCAATAATAATAGAAATAAAGTGTACAATAAATGTAACGTGCTTGAATCATTTTGAAACCATCCCCTCCCCCCACCATTTGTGGAAAAATTGTCTTCCACAAAAACAGTCCCTGGTGCCAAAAAGGCTGGGAATAGCTGCTCTAGGAAGAAGATGTAAACAAGGAGTTTCAAACTGTAAATAAAATAATAATCTCTGCTTCCAGACTTTGTACCCACTCTGCAAATATAAAAAGAGAGCAAGAATGACAAAGCAAATGTGGTATATGTTAACAACGGGTGAATCTGAGGCAGATATAAATGGGGAGTTCATTGTACTATTCTTGTAACTTTTCCCTAGGTTTTTTTTCCAAAATAAAAACAAAAAAAAAGTCTGTCAACCCTAAAACTTTACTTTGTGGAAATTAAGCCATTTCTGAAAGAAAACAAGAACAAAACCTTAACCCCCATATTCTTCTCTCCCTTTCTCTTCATAATCCATATCATAATTAGATTTAACACCATTAACAAAAAGGTTTTCAGTATCAAAATAAACATTTTGCCAAAGGAGTCCCCAATTTACAAATGGGATATGTTCCAAAAGCCTATTTGTAAGTCAGCTATTTAGAATGGGGAATGACTCTCACAATTACAAATGGTGGCTGGGTTCCTAATGTTGGCCACAAAAGTTCTTTGATGTATTTTCATTAGCAATACAGCTGAATAAGTAATGTATTTTTTGTATACCGTGTTAATTTCCTTAAAGTTCCCCCCTCAACTTGGAGCTTTTCTGTAAACATATGAAACTAGCTGGATAAACTAGAGGGAAGGAATAGGGCCAGAAGGGATGTTGGTTGGTAAGGAATAACAGGGATATGCACGTCAGACTGGAAATACTTCCTTCAGACAAGATGGCTACTCAGTGCCCGGCAAGAAAGCAAAATAGAATCTGAGGAAATGCCCTTGTGCTCCACAGCTCTCGAATTCCTGCCCCTTAGAATGATAATGATAGTATATTAATAGAAAACACATAAAGTAAGATTATAATCCAGAAAGTATCTTTATGATTTTTAAAGTGTGATTTGGGAAAACTGGTCTGCGGCTGGTTATTTCCGTTGATTAGGACAACTTCTACTCAATTCAACATTTACTGAGAATTCACTATATCTACTATGATAGGTTGGTTGGTAGATACTGAGCACACAGAAAGAGCTAGCTGGTCCTTGCCATAGCAACTCAGCCTAACAGAAGAAACTGACATCAATTATAATATTCTAAATACCTAACATGGGATTTACTCTAAAACAAACAGTGCATATATCATGGGCACACAAAAGCAAGAGCAAAAAACTTTTGTCTAGGAGATTAAAACTGGTATCACAGATGACATTTGAGCCAAGACTTAAAGGATAAGTAGTTCAATAACTATTACTATGTGAGCAAGACAGCATTCCAATCACTGGCAAAAATATGAACAAAGATAAAGAAGCATCAAATATCTACTATCTTCCAAGTGCTGGAAGCATGCTAATGCCTGGGGATACGGCTAAGAATAAGATGAACAAGGCCTCTGCCTTCATGGAGTTTATATTCAGGTAATGGACAAATACCATAAATAAGCAATAACTAAACAAACCAGGTATACACAAATTACAATTGTCTTGAAGGAAATAATCTGTGTAAGAGAGTAAAATGGTAGAGTGCAATATTAAATAGGATGGTCATATTAGGCCACTGAGTGAGAAGTGAGATTTGGGCCAAGCTCCAAAGCATTTGGCCAAGCCAGACATTTGAAGAATATCCCAAGGAGGGAGTACAAAAAGTGCAAAAGGCCCTAAAAGAAGAAAGGGTGCATTTAAGAAACACTGAGAGGCCTTCGTGGCTGGCATCCAATGAATGAGGGGAAGAATGATGAGAAGGAGAAAGATCATTCAGGGCCATTTAGGCCACAGAATGGAGGACAGACTTGATTTTGAGAGGAATGGGAAGTCACTGGAAGATTTTAAGCAGAAAAATGTTATGATCCAATGTAGGCTCTTAAAATGATTCTCAGGCTGCTGTGTGAAGAAAAAAAAAAAAAACTTGTGTGGAGCAAGAAGAGAAATATGCCCACTTAGAAAATTACTGCAGTATTTCACGCAAGAGAATGATGGCTTAAAATAAAGAGGTGGCAATGAAGACTAACAGCAGTGGACTGCTCAAGATAAAGTGTGAAGATACAACAGGACATGGGGATAGATTGGATTTAAGAGAAATGGAAAGAATCAAGAATAATATCTTAAGTTTTTGGCTTAGGTAATGCCATTTATGGATATAGGGAATGCCAGCAGAAACACCAGGGTTTACAGGTAGGAAGAAGGCTAGGGGAGAGGGAAAAAATAGCTATATTTTAGCCATATCATTTATATTATATCTGAGATTCCAACTAGACTTCCAAGTGAGTATCAAACTCCAAGAGAAGTCTGGGCTGGAGAAATAACAGTAGTAGTCATCATCATGAAAACACATAGCCTTTTCAGATTGGCACTAATAGTTGGCTTTGACTAGGGCATAGAAACTGAAAGGTGATGGCTGAAAATGAGCCTCAAAAGATACAATGGAATCATATTATAAAGTAAGCCATGACTAATAGCAATAGCAGTAGCAGTAATGATAGTAATAGTAGGAGGAAAATTAATGCAGGTTATATACCAGGCACTGCACTTTATAATACACACCTCATCTAATCCTCTCAAAAACCATATGAAATAATGTTATAATTACTATTTTATACACTAAGCCTCAAAAATCCTAAGAACTTGCCAAAGAACACAAAGTAAGTAGCTAAATAAGAACACAGTAAGAAGAGTAGGTATTTTAACTTAGGTTGGGAAGTTTGTTTGTTTTTGTTTGTTTGTTTTTTTTTGGAGATGGAGTCTCACTCCATCACCCAGGCTGGAGTGCAGTGGCGTGATCTCGGCTCACTGCACCTCCGCCTCCTGGGTTCAAGCCTCCAGAGTGGCTGGAATTACAGGTGTGAGCCACTACGCCCGGCTAATTTTTGTATTTTTAGTAGAGACAGGGTTTCGCCATGTTGGCCAGGTTGGTCTCGAACTCCCGACTTCAGGTGATCTGCGCACCTCCACCTCCCAAAGTTCTGGGATTACAGGCATGAGCCACCACGCCCAGCCAGGAAGTCTGATTTTATAGGCCAATCTTCTATCCCTGACATTACTGCCTCTCTATTGATCTCACATGCCTTCAAAGTCGTTTTTTTTTCCTTTAAGAAGAAATGACACATAGATCTGAATTCTAGAAATGTAATTCCAGTTTCTATGTAGAAGATGGACAGCTAAGGATGAGGATGAGAGGTCAAACAGGCTGTATTACTCAATGCAGAAGCAGCTTGTTTTATTAAGCCCAAAAGTTACAAGTTATCTTACCAGGTCGAATGGGAAGCAGCCCTTTGTTCCAAGTGTCACAAATCATGCCTCAAACGAATCCAAGTCAACCTGCACATGCATGCTGCTGGTCACACAAGTAACGAAGTAAAAACGTCCAGCTCATGCAGTATAAACTCACTGATCACTACTGAAAACATTTCTCAAGCATATAATTTTAATAATGGTGAGAATTTTTTAAGTCCATATATTAGAGGTTTTTGTTTTATTTTGTTTTTGCTTTGTTCTATTTTTTCCTGTTTGTTTCTGAGGTTTATATTTTTGTGTAAGGAAATAAAATTAGTATTAATTCAAGACAACCATAAAAAGACATGCCCAGGTTGGTATTTACTAGACATTTGATTAATAAATATGTTTTTCGCCCATGTTTGTTCCTCTGGCTTTTATCAACATCACTTGTTAAAATAATGATGAAGTAAATTACCTGCCTTCATACACCAATGTTTAAATACGGTATTCCACCTCAAAAGGTGCTAATATTTTTAACTCATATGCTTATGATTTCATCTCAACTAAGACAATTAAAATATTAAATTCAGTAAATATCAATTAAATTCAGTAAATATAAGTATTAATTACTAAAAGTATAAATAAAGCCTCTATATAAAAATTTAGTACTTATTAAATAAGTACCAACCTATATCATGTACTATGTGTAAGACTTACTAATTAACAAATGGATTTACACTCTTAATTATAATAAACCGGACACAAGGTCCATTTATTATAAGGCACACAGATAGACTATACACAAAGAAAATCATTAATTTCACACCAAATAAAAGTATTCTAAAAATTACAGATTAACTGTTAAAGAAGTTATTTTAAAATATGAAAATAACCTTCAATATTAAAATATTTAAAAACTTTTCTTCAGTAGATAAAGCTATTTTAAAATACCTACTCAAGGTAGATTACAAAAGTATTCTTCTAATTTTAAATTTTGAATACCATATCTTAGAGACCACTCCCACAGACAATCCCTCAAAGACAGAATTCACTGAAGATTGGGAAACTATTTCTATTTAACTTGAATCTTTAGAAAAATATTTGGGGAGACTATGGAGATTAGAAACAAACTATGGTTGAAGATCAAAATTCTAGTGTTTTAAAACAGCCAATTAAGTATTTTATGTATAATCTGACAATGAATTTAGGATGCTGGGATATTTTATCCAAAACAAATACATAAGAATTCTCTATCGATACATTATACGAAATCCTTTTGGTCACAAACACTAAACGTATAGGTACTGGGCAGGGTACCTACATAATCTTCAGCCAGAAGGGATGCAGAGAGATGAGGCAATATGCATTTTTGCACATTAAGCTTCAGGCAGTGCGCTAGAACTTCTACACTCATTACCTCATTTAATTCCAACACGGGACAGGTAGTGTAATTCTATCTCATTTTACAGGAGATATCTCAACTTAGTCAGCAGTGGAGTTGGATCTGAATCAAGATCTGACTAGAGTCAAGCAGCCTTCCTTTCCCGGGGCTTGCAAATCAGCATATGTTAAAGCATTCTCTTGCTTGAGGTTATCCAGCTTAAAGGGTGATCTGATTTCCATATTTACACTTATTATTTAAACATTAGCAGAGAAGGCACTCACTTCTCCATTTACTAAGAATCCACAGATTTTCTTTCTTATCTAGAAAAAAGAAATAGTGATCATTTTCGGTCCACAAACAGTTTTCTCATAGTGTCACTGCATAAAAGAAAACTTCAGCTAGACTTTGAAACATTCATATGTACCATGAGTAACCGGGGCATGGTCTTATGACAAGACAGAATATTTGAAATCAGAAATGCCCCCAAATCCAGGCCCATTATCATGGTATATTACACCACATTCTTTTCGCCAGACTAAAAGCAGCAAAGGGAGGAAAAAAGATGGTTTTCCAAAACTGACAAGCATGCTACTTTTCAGTAACAAATTTGTTTACGGCTTCTTCCTCCTAAATCAGAACACAAATCTACTGAAAAGATTTAACTAGACTATTTCAAACTCCAAAATCATATTCTAATAAACATTTCCATAATTACTTTACCACCCTCAGAATATAATTCAATATTCCTCTTTCTGGTAGCCAATTAATGGATGACACTACTACTGCTGGAATATTAATAAAATTAATATTAACCCACAATGTATTCTAGATGGAAAAGGCAAATTGTAACAAAATTGCTTTGAAAAACATAACATCACCATTTGAAACAACTCAACATTTTTAAGACATTATTTACAACTGCATTTACAAAAAACAATCTTTGTCGCACATGCCCACATGAAAACAAACTCTAAGAATACAGAAGGAAATTGTTCTCAAACCATAATTCAACATGGTGACATTACAATTATTTCTGGGCCTCAGTAAGCTATTTTCCTTCCACTGAACACCCTTCAGAATGTAATTTTTTAAAAAATTTTTGAAGGCAAGTAAAGAGTTAAGTGTAATTTTAACACTTCTGTTCTAATATGAAATAAAACCACAATTTTATATATAACCATAGTGTGAATCAAAGGAAATAGGGAAGCAAATAACTGCGTTTAGAGAGGTCACCATTACTTCAAAGTCACTGTTTTCACTAAGTAGCTACTGGAAGCATACTCTTCAACAAAATTGTCAATCTAGAGTCTACAAACATTCAAATCACCAGTTTTAGCTCTTCAGAGTACTTTTGATTATTATAACACCATTATCACAACTTTTTGCAACAATGCTCACTGAGAATTAAAATAAAGGTGATTCTACTGTCAATTAATGCATCACCATATATAACAAATACTGATCTTAATGTTTTATGATATACATACTTGTGTTTATGACATTTAATATAAACTAATCTAAATTGGCATCTGCTTTAGTGAAAACTTTTGAGTCCCTAAAAGTTGTAATTTACAGAAAAAGAAATAGAGACTGAGCTCCCCAAAAAGACACACACACACACAAAAAATTGTACATACAAAAGCCATAAAGGCACAATAGTTATTTTTATCCTCACTTCCTAAATTCATATTAAAAGAAATGTCATTTTTGTATGTTTAAAAAAGAACTATTTTGTTTACCTTTTCCACAGACTGTTCAAGAACTGCCAAGGTACCACAGATTTTAAAACTGACAACTAGAGTACTTAGCAGTTGCCAAAACACAGCTGGATTCTTAAAGGGAAAGTACTCTTGGGTAATGTACACCTAATTACAGCTTTAGAGAACCTCCTCTTCATATAGTAATAGATGATACAAGACACAAGGGAAACATACTGTGCTAAAAACCCGAAAAAAATGTTAGACAATGTTTGTTTAAAAATACATATGCTATTGTTAACACATCACGGCAGGCCTTTCTAACAGGGCATTTATTGGAATCCCAATCTCACTGTAAACTAAAACGCAGGTTAACACTACGTTATAGTCAAGCTACACACGGTTCCCTGCTGGACCATAACAGGAGGCTCGCTTCACAGCTCAGGAATCTATTTCAGATGTGAGCAACAATTCTACAGTTACACTTTTAAAGAAAAACTGTTTTCTTATTCAGGATTGCTCACCTTTTCCAAACTTGTTTGCGCTATCTCACTTTAACCCTCACTGCTCAAAGGCATGAAATCAAGCCAAAAAGCAAAGTTTCTAACGCAAAAAATCTTTCTGCCTGCTGGGATCTACCTGAATGGCAGGGGGCTGCCAGCGGTTCCCTGTGCAGCCCCTCTGTCCCCGCGACGTCTCCCTGCACGATCGGGCGTCCGCAAGCGCAGGTGTCCGCCGCAAACAGCGACACCGCCACTGACATCTACACACTCACAGAATTCGTACCTAAGTGTTCCGCCCCGTTAGACCAATCTTCTCCCAAAGCAGAAGTGGGGGAACTTCTTCAAGTCCAACAGGGAAAAAGGCCCTCCGCACTTGGGGCTAATCCCTTCGGGGAGACCCCCGGACTTGGAGGGAAAAGGGGAAGGAAAGGGCCCTCGGTGTGCACCGCCCCGGAGAAGCTCCGGGGGCCCCAGAGAACTCCTTCAACTTTCAAGGAGGCGACATCCACCACCGCCCCCCGGCCCCAAGCGGTGCGCGCCCGGGGAGGCTGCTTGCCACCAGCCCGCGCCGCTGAGTTGCCCTCGGCCCGCCCAGCCGAGCCCCATCCAGCCGCCCAGCCGAGCCCCATCCAGCCCCCCGGCCCGCCCTCGGGGCACCCCGCCCCCACCTCCCCCGGCGCCTAGCTCCTCAGCGCCGACCCCGACCCGACCACCCCTCGCCGCCTCCCAGCACCCTACCGGCCCAGCCGACGCGCGGCCGCGACCCTGGCCCCCTCCAAGCCCGACATGGCCTCGTCCAGGGGTCTCCCGAGCCCCGCGGGCTACCCTCTCGGCCGCGCCGTCCCCCACCCCAGCACCCCCACCCCAACCCCTACTCGGCCCCCAAGCGAGACACCGCCCCCCTCTAGCACTGCCGGCGCCGCGGACCGAGACCCGCTGCCCGCGGCCCTCACCGTGTCTCCGGATTAGCTGGCGGGCGCGCACACGCCGCAGCCCGGGCCCGCCACCAGCGCTCCGCGCCACCCGGAGCCGCCTCTTTCCGCCCGGGCCTCGCCGGGATATCCGCGCACGGATCCCCACACCGGGGCTATTTTTAGGAGACAGGCCCCGGCCAGACCGGAACTCGTTCTGTGCTGCGCTTGCGCACTACGTCCTCTGCCTCGGTGTCCCTCCGCCAGCCCTGTCTTCCCCTCCCTCCTGGGTTCCCTTCCTCGCTTCTCCCGATCAGTTTCTTTTCAGGGCTGAATTATCCTCTCGGTGGATTCTAGAGTAGCTGGAATAGGAAAGACAACGGTAGGGCAAAGAGAGTCACAGTGCTTGGAAGCGGCCGCTATTCCACAAGGACGTGGGGGCGGACTATGTTTTTCCGGGTGGGTGAGGAGACGATCACCCGGCACAGGAAGGAGATGACGGCGGCTTGGCGCCGGGGCTGCGGGTTGGAGCTCGCTTCCCTCTAAAGGACCGTGTTCTCCTGGAAGGGATACTGGTCACTTGATGAGGGCCCGGGCGCCTCCCAGGGCGGGGCGGCCAGGCGGCGTCGCGCCCTGCCGCCCCCGCTCAGCCGCCGCCGCCTCCCTGACCGATCCGCGGGAGCCCAAGCCGGGAGCGGCCCGGTGACGCGGCGCGTGGCAAATCGCCGCGCGTGGCCCGCAGGGCAGCCAACCCGGGAGGCAGGGCGGCGAGGCTGCGGAGCGGGGCGGGGCGGCGGGGCCGGCGGACGCCGCGAGTCCGGGACCAGGCGGGTCCCTGGGCCAGCCCCCTCCCTCCCTCCCTCCCTCGAGGCGCCCTCGACCTCCCCAAATGTAGGCTCCCCACGCCCGCAATGTGGTCAGGGCCGCACCTGCGCTCGCCCCGGGGCATGGGCAGGTCACCCTCAGGAGCAAGCACAAGGGGACCCTCGGACCCGGGCCCGGAGAGAATGGGACTTGAAGGAATCTCGGGCGAGAAGGCCCTTTCAGACGGGCCAGCCGAGCTCCCCAGGTCCCAGGACAGTAGCAACCTCCTTGTGACTTAATAATTGCTAGGATGCCTGGGGCGATAAACTGTGATGGACATTTTGCATATGACAGCTTATGTAATACAACGGCCCATGAAGCGGATTCAGTTTCTATTCCCATTTTACAGATGAGGAAAGGGAAGCCGAGAGCTAAAGTGACCAGTCACGGTCACAGCTTCAGAGGAGGGCTCTGAGGACTTGAACTCCTGACCACTCTGCATGCTGCCTTTTCTGAGACAGGTGCAAAGGGGATAGGCTTAGGACAGCTGTTGTGTTTTCTGGGGCTACTGATACTGTTTAGAGAAGTCTTTAGGATTTGAGCCATTGTTGGCCCTCTCATCCAGAAAACCGCTCACCTCTGAAGAGTTTTTCGGGGCCACAGTGCCTGCATGTGCCCCCAGAGGTGCCTGTGTAATGGACACGAAGCCAAATGGTTGTTTGCATTTGAAGATGAGAAATTCAATCCCACAGCACTTAAAACAAAGTGGTTGGGGTGGCTGAGCAGAGGGGTGGCTGAGCAGATGAGCAGAGGCTGTGAGCAGAGGAACTGGGAAGTTACAAAGGAAGCCAGAGACTGGCCGGCTTCCTCCCTCAAGGACAACGGGGCAATGTGCTGGGGAGAGCCCAAAACAAAGGCGGCACATAGACAGCAGACGCCAGAAAATAAACCTGGAGCTCTGCACAGAGCTCCACAACACCAGTGTTCAGGGGAGCCAGCAAAAGGGACTGCAGGGAGGTTTTTAAAACATGTCAAAATGAGGTGTAAATCAGCAAATCGTGGAAATGCATGCTTTTTAACCTGCCAGAAGCTGCAGAGCCAGCTGGATTTGGCTCTTCTGCTCCAGGAGGACAGGAAGAGTTTGATACTTATCCTTTAAAGTTTAGGGTCTGGAGTGGGGGCACAGTTATCAGTGGTCCCTTCCTTGCCACCTGCTGTCACCCTGGAAGAAGAGGCAGTGAAACAGACTGTTCCAAAAGATGTTTTCACCCTCGTTGCTCCACTCCAGCTCCCACCCTTCCAGAAGTTGAGCCTCCTGAGGCACAGAAGACTCAGTGCAGACTGCCCACCCCTTACCCATTCCAATGCTATTGTTACCCTCAAAAAGTCAAGCAGAGAACTCGACTATGAGTCCAGCCAAAGCAGAAATGAAAAGAGTGTTTGCATCACTTTAGAGAGCACGTCTCTGCCTACCACTCTTCACGTCAAAGCCCTTGTCTGAGAATTGCAGGCAGTGGTAAGAAGGAAGGAAGGAAAGGAAGGAGAGAAGGAAAGGAGGAAGGGTAAGTTTAAGAATTCTGGAGCACAGCTATTAGCAGAGCACAATCACTGTTATTTGTAGTTAAAGCAACCAATTTTAGGAAATTGCCACAGCCTCTGTTCAGCTGTTGAAAACCTATATCTGAAGTCTAGTGTCTCCAGCAACTTCGAGTGCTCAGAAAGACCCTGTGCCGAGCACTTACATGTGCCACTGGCTTAGAGGGAACTGGGGAGCAGCATCTGTCAGTCTTTCCCCTCTGGCCTCCTTGAAGGCACTCAGGGATCCAGGTGTTTCTGAGCTGCAGGGGCTGTGCACTGGGCCAGGCACTGAGATGCAGAGGTGAGAAGGAGCAGCCTTTTCTTCAAAGGGGCTGGCAGGCCATGGGGAGGATACACCTTAAAACACAATCCGTCATGAGGGGTTTCCTAGGGTGTGGGAAGAGAACAATGAGTGTCTAAGGAGGGACAAAATTCAGGTAGGCTTCTTAGAGGAGGTGATGCCCACAGTGAATCTGGAAAACCTCCTGGTAGGATGCAAAAGGGACCCTCACTGTGTCTTGATGTGAAGAATAATGCTCAAGCTGCCTAGAAGCCAAAGGAACCACTGACGACTTGGTCAGCTTCTCCCTCACCTCTTCCTGACACCCCACTTTCTCCATTCAGAAATTCGAGAAGCTTCTCTGTACACACCAGCCTGTTTCCTCCTGTCTTCAGGGTAAACCCTGCATCAAGTCAATCCATCAAGTCTCCACTTAGGCATCATTTTCTCTAATATGGGGTTTTAATCAATGTATAGTGTGTTTCTTTTTGTATGTCTGTATCCTCCCTTTAGAGAGTGAGCTCCTTGAAGAACTAAAACTGTAACTTATTCTTTATTGTATTCACTGTGTCTAGCACCAGTGCCTGGAATGTCCTAGAAAATCAAATAAATGTTTCGTAAATATTTATGAGCAGCCTTTAGGCAGAGGGACTGCTGTGTACAGGGACCTTGAGTGTGGCTCTGAGACCCACAGCTAGCACAGTATGTCTGGAGTCTGCACTGAGTACTGGGAAGCAGCTAAAAGAGTAGTCGGGAGTGAGATAGTGCAGATCATTAACATGTCAAGATCAAGCCATTCGGATTTTATTCTGAACCCCGTAGATTTTAAGCAGGTGAGGAGCTTGAGCTATTTGGCATTTTAGAAAGATGACTTTGGGAGTAGTGGTTGGTGGGGAGAGCAAGCCTCGAGGCAAGACCACCAGTTAGGAGGTACTGATGTTGTCAGACCCCCTCCCGCCCCACCACCTCCAAAGATCTCCACAAAGTTCCCACACATGCTGATGACTTCCTGTGTGTCTGTGTTTGAGAGTATGCTCTAGCTAGAGGGCTGGTCTTGGTAGATAAATATCCCAGCTTCCTCAAAACTCAGGAAGACATTTCTGAGGCATGCGCCCCGAAGTCTCTTGTGGAGGGATGGGTTGTCCCAGTAGATTGGGCACCCATTGACAGCCGTGGTGACCTACTCATTTGCACAATTCTGTTACCTCTTCTTCTTTCCCCTCTCTCACTTCCTGGGATCACCTTCCAAACACTCTACCTTCACCAGAATCTTTGGGAGTCTACTTTTCAGGGGACCTATTTGATGCCAACGCTACCTGAGATAAGAAAGAGGACCTGAATGAAGGCAGTTTCCTGATACAAATGAGAAAGCAGGGGCAAAATAGAAAACTGTTCAGAAGTCACAACTCACTGGTTTGCTGACCTTTGAACCAGGGCTTAGGGGGAGTCGAGAAGTCCCAGTTGTCCCCCCAGGTTTCTTGTTTAGGCTGGACAGTAACAGCATTGTTTAAGTGGGGAACACTGGAGGAAGACAAAATGGAAGGAGCTGGGGCTGGACAGAAAGAAATAGGATGAGTTCCATTCCACTTGTGTTGAATTTGAGATGCCTGTGGGACAGTATCTCCTTAGCCTCAGGAGCTGGAGAAAAATACAACTAGATGAGACTGGACACGTTAGTAGGGGACTTCTTGGAGGAGGGAAAAAAAATTTTTTTTTTTTCTTTTTTGAGACGGAGTCTCGCTCTGTCGCCCAGGCTGGAGTGCAGTGGTGCTATCTTGGCTCATTGCAAGCTCCACCTCCCGGGTTCACACCATTCTCCTGTCTCAGCCTCCAGAGTAGCTGGGATTACAGGCCCCCGCCACCACGCCCAGCTAATTTTTGTATTTTTAGTAGAGACAGGGTTTCGCCATGTTGGCCAGACTGGTCTCGAACTCCTGACATCAGGTGATGTGGCCACCTTGGCCTCCCAAAGTTCTGGGATTACAGGCGTGAGCCACCACGCCCGGCCAGCAGGAAAAGTCTAAGCAGATTTTTGAAGTTGAGGTATATGGGCTGAAGAAAAAGGGAAATGACTTATGGAGTAGAAGAATGACCAGAAGGAGGTGGTCAGGGAAAAGAATGGATTCATAGAGGAAAAAAGTAAGTTTACCTGAACCAGGGAAAACTCGAGCAAGTAAGTGATTAGGGTAAAATGAGCCTCGAAGGAGTTTTGTGAGCCACTTGAAGACAGGGACTATACCATGTTCAATCTTCTGTCTCAAATACTTACACAAAGTTGATATTTTTTAGGCATGGTGTGAACCAAGCAAAGTATCTAAAAAAAACTAATATTTCTATATCTCAATATTGTATGAGTATAAAAATTGAAGGTTTTTGATGTGTTACCCCAAATTAGTAGTAAATTCTCCCTCCAGATTTAACTTTGTATAAAGACTTGTATCTTGTTGAGAAGTGCCACATGTAAGAGAACTATGTCTTGTTACATCGAAGATCTAGTGACTTGTAACTATTTCAGAAAATCAAAATTCTACACTATTAATTAAACCTAAAGATAAAAACAGAATCTGCTTTGTTCTGTTCATGGGAAGTTCATCAGCTTTAAGATCCCTAATGTCTGTGTGCCAGAAAGAGAAAATCATACACTCCTTTTCTATTGCAAGTTCTACGATAAACACCCAGATCTGTAACAAGTGCCATTTTACGATAAACTATGGCTAAGGAACTATGGCTCCTTAGATAAATGGTTGATTCCAGGACTGGGGCAAGAAAAAAGCAAGATGAACTTATGGTACCAGAAAATAATGGGGTCATGTCAAAAGAATAAAATAAATATCCATGAGCCCGTACTGATACGAATAAATAATTAAGTGAATAAATAAATGGGAGAGAACGTACAGATCTTCCTGACCGAAGAATTCCAACTAAAAAATGTAGAAGGAATAAGGAAAATACAAAGCCATCATTAGGCAGACACCACTGTTAATAATTGTTGCAGTGGGTGAAAGGATGATTAGAAACAGGACATTTACATAGTCTGAAGTAGTTTCCTATAAGATATTTATTAATTACAAAGGGAAAAATAGCAGCTTTATAGTAGAGAAACCCAGCAGATACCACCTTAAGCAAGTGAATAAGGCTAGCATCATCAGTAATAAAGCATATCAACATCATGTATCCCATCATATGATGCAGTGAGACGGGCATCTCACTTCTTTGGTATTCTTGCTAAAAATGTATAACCTGAATCTAACCATAAGAAAATATCAGACAAACTGCAATTGTGGGAATATTTTACAAAATAACTGACCAATGCTCGTTAAAAGTGTCCAGGCCATAAAAGACAAGAAAAGACTGAGGACCCGTTGCAAACTGGAGGAAATCAAGGAGACCTGATTACTAAATGTAAAATGGGATTCTGGATTGCATCTTGGTGCAGAAAAGAAACAGAAATGGGGCCGGGCGCGGTGGCTCAAGCCTGTAATCCCAGCACTTTGGGAGGCCGAGACGGGCGGATCACGAGGTCAAGAGATCGAGACCGTCCTGGCTAACACGGTGAAACCCCGTGTCTACTAAAAAAATACAAAACACTAGCCGGGCGAGGTGGCAGGCGCCTGTAGTCCCAGCTACTCGGGAGGCTGAGGCAGGAGAATGGCGTGAACCCAGGAGGCGGAGCTTGCAGTGAGCTGAGATCCGGCCACTGCACTCCAGCCTGGGCGACAGAGCGAGACTCCGTCTCAAAAAAAAAGAGACAGAAATGGGAAAACTACTGAAATTTGAATAAGGTCTGTATTCTATGAGCATATATAATAGTGTTATGTCAATGTTAGTTTCCTGATTTTCATAATCATATTATCCTTATGCAAGAATTCAATGAATTTTCTGCACCATTTTAAAAACTTTTGGTAAGGCTAACATTATTTCAGGATAAAAAAAGTAATAAAATATTTTAGTATTCTACGCTTTACTCAATTCCCCAATTTTAATCCTCATATGGAGTTAATATAGCCAGTATAAAGTATTTTTACAATGCTTTACAATAGTAAATTCAACTTCAGTTTGGGCAATATTAAGACCATTGGAAAATGTTTATAAGTATGAATGTGTTAAGGGGATCAGTGTTCTGAATCGATGGGGAAAATCACAGAAAAAAACCAAAATGTTTGCAATTATTACACAAAGCCATAGGGTTCCATGTCCACCATGTGGCTATTCCTAAACATCAGAAACTGACACATACACATGTATAATGTGGCCCATTACATCCTTTTCAGGTATTGAAAGGGGTGTTTTCACTTTTCGTATTTCAATATCACATGGGCTTTTATTCTTGAATGGCTGATGATGAAAAGGATGAATTCAGGTTCTCAAAGAAGCAGATAAAAGAACTTTTCTTTGCTCAGTTTATATTCTTGCATGTAGAAGTCTACCTAAAGATTAAATAAACTTTTAAAATATAAGAAATTGAATCTTTGACAGCTGGATGTTTTACACAATTGAACTTCAAATAAGTCTTTCAATTTCTATTATATGTTGTCATTTTGTTATATTGTATTTTTTCTCTTGTACAGAGTTTATTCAGACTTTGTGATTCTCTCCACAACCAACAATATATTCACATGTCAATTACAGTAAT
Source organism: Trachypithecus francoisi (assembly GCF_009764315.1). NCBI lineage: Eukaryota > Metazoa > Chordata > Mammalia > Primates > Cercopithecidae > Trachypithecus > Trachypithecus francoisi. The sequence continues at coordinate 89,191,872 of NW_022681468.1, forward strand.
TCCAAACCTTGAGTTTATTTTCTTTTCATGTTTTATATTCTATCCAAAGAGAGGCTGCATTTCACACATCTCCCGATATCCCACCCACATCGACCCTTGCATATGCAACCATCATGATCTCTCCCTACTGTTCTCTTTGCCTGTGTATTTTTGTCTCAAAATTTCTTTTAAAGGCTTGACCTCTCTTACTGAGAACCCTTTAGTTATCCTTCAATAATCTCTTTTGAAATGCATTCCAGGCATTATCAGACTCTACCATGCCTATTAAGATGTCCATTTAGACCATTTCTGGGTCTGGATGTCCCCAAAGATCTTGTACAGAGAGAACGGTCAGTTCTCTGTGATGACTACAGAGAGAACACAAATCAGTTCCAGACTGCAACTCATAATCTAGCAAGGATTTATATCTGTTAGAATTTTCGAATGTTGAGATTGGAGACAAATCTGGTAGTGACTGAAAAGGCATGACCACATATTTTCAAGTCAAAAGTTCCTTTGTTTAAATCACATCTCTACCGTTTCCTACATGTGTTATGTTGGGCAAATTGCTCAACCTCTCCAAACCTCAATTTTCCTCCATATAAAAGATGATGACAAAGGGTTATCATCTTTTACGATACCATAAAAGATGATAACCTTGAGTAAGATAATCTTACTCAAGGTTATTTAAAGCGCCTCCATAAGCTACATATACCAACATAAATAATAGTACCAACATAAATAATAGTTACATGTGTGGTTCATTGATTCCTTCCACAAACTTCTGAGCCCCTGCTGTGAGTCAGGCACTATTCAGGCCCTGGAAATACAGAGAAGATCCATGTTCTCTTGAAGCTTGCAGTCTTGGGGGTAGACAGACAATAAAAAAATGCACCAACAAGAAAATGTCAGATGATAGTAAGAGCTATCTAATCATGAGATAGAGTAACTGGGCCAATGCCTTAGCTATGAGTTCAGGAAAGGCTTCTCTGAGGTGGTGACATTTCAGGTGAGTGGCCAGATTAAGACCTGGAGAAGAGTATTTCAGGCAGAGGAAATAGCAAAGTTCCCGAGGTGGGACAGAGATTATTTTGTTGAAAGAACAGAAAGAGCACAAGTGTGGCTGGAGCAAGGTTAGGGGACAGGGGGTGGTTTTTAAGCCATTGGACGGTTGTTGTTGCATTGTTTTTACCTAAGGAAGAGAACCAGGAAGAAGTAGTAGATTAAATCATTAGCAGGGTTAGTACAAACTGCTCCCTTCCTGTTCAAAAGAGGCAAGTGACTCTACTTCTGGCTATTAGGTCTTTTTTAGTTTGTTTGTTTGTTTGTTTTGTTTTGTTTTGTTTTTTGAGACAAAGTCTCGCTTTGTCCCCTAGGATGGAGTGCAGTGGCTCCATCTTGGCTCACTGCATCCTCTGCCTCCTGGGTTCAAGTGATTCTCCTGCCTCAGCCTCCTGAGTAGCTGGGATTACAAGTGTGCGTGGGATTACAGGCATGCGCCACCACACCCAAATCTTTGTATTTTTAATAGAGATGGTGTTTCACCATGTTGGCCAGGCTGGTCTCGAACTCTTGACCTCAAGTGATCCACCCACCTCGGCCTCCTAAAGTACTGGGATTATGGGCATGAGCCACTTGCACCTGGCCTTGGCTGTCTATTAGCTTTTTAGCTGCAAGTAACAGCAACCCAAGTCAAACCAACTTAAGCCAAAAAGTAAAAGAGAAAGAATGTATTCATTCGTTAGACTGAAAGGTTCAGGGATATTTATAATCCCAGCATTGCTGGATTAGAAGCTGAAATGACATCATCCATTCAGATGCTGGCCCCCAACACCACCAGCACATTCTGTGCTCCTCTGTGTCACCTTCACTCCCATGCAGGCCCTCTTTACAGCTGGTCCTGCAACAACTCTGGGTTTTTTTTGTTGTTGTTGTTTTTTGTCCGAGTCTCGCTCTGTCGCCAGGCTGGAGTGCAGTGGTGTGATCTCAGCTCACTGCAACCTCCACCTCCCAGGTTCAAGCGATTCTCCTGCCTCAGCCTCCCAAGTAGCTGGGACTAGAGGCGCATGCCACCACATCCAGCTAATATTTTTGTGTTTTTAGTAGAGCCGGGGTTTCAGCATGTTGGCCAGGATCGTCTCGATCTCTTGACCTCGTGATCCGCCCACCTCGGCCTCCCAAAGTGCTGGGATTACCGGCTTGAGCCACCACGCCCAGCCTCAGCTCTGATCTTATAGTTTCCAGCTTAACGATCTTCATCAAAAAAGAGCTTTATTTTACCTTCTTGTTAGCAAAGTCCCAGAGTTGAGCCTGGCCCAGGTCACATGTCTCTCTTAACCAATCACCGTGGCCAGGGTGATAGAGTACTCTGATTGGTCATGTCTGAGTGACTCACCCACCCCTGGAGTCCTGGAAGGGGACTCAAACTCATCAGAACCTCAGGGGCACATGGACTGAGAGTGAGGAGAGCCATTTTCCCCAAATTGGGATGCTATTATCAGAAGAAGGGAGCCTGTGTGTCAGACAGACAAAAAGAAAATCAATATCACAACAGTTGTTCAGCAAGTGTTAATTGTATGCTTGTATTCAGGCTGCAGTTGGCAGAAATTTGGTCCATATCCTCAAAGATAATCCTGGGCTACTATTGGAAGAGATAGAGAAGGAAAATTGTCAGTAAGAAATGTAACAGACTATCTTGTAAGATCTGAAATGTCATGTGCTGCTGCCTTGACCCTCTTTGACCCTCATGAGATCCCAAAGGTCTCACCCTGAGTCCCCTTGCTTTCTCTCACCAGATATGCCCCTCACCCGCCAGGAAAGATTCCTCACCCAGCTCGTTCCCCTATCAGCCAGACCAGTTGCCCACCATCTGGACCTAAACCTACTAGGTTCCATGTCACTGCCAGCCTATAAAATTTTCAAAACAAGCCAATGACATCCTCCTACAGGAACTTGGGGACACCTCACCCTCTTGTTACTACAAGGCCTGATTCTCACGGCCCCTGCTGGTTCCCTCTGCCACAAGTGTAACCCCAACGTGGCTTCACATGGTGCATGGTATCCTCCTCCCAACGGCTGTGAGGATGTGTGACTAATAAACTGATGCCAACCTCACCTATCCAGTGTCAAGTGTCTTGTGTTTGGCCATCTCATATTAATTAGAACAAGGGATCCCTCCTTCACCAAGAGAGTAAACAGGAGGTGATCAGAACTCACACTCTAATTACTTTCCTAACAGTAGCCAAGAGCCCTTTGCACTGGTCAGTTGATTTCAGGCCAGACTGGACTATGATAAATCTCAAGAGCTCCTACTGGTAGCCATGGGGGCAGCTGTGCACACCAGCAAAGCTCCTCTATCTCTCTGGTCCCCAGCCTCTCTTCTCAGGTCTTCTCTCATGTGAGGTCAGGCCAGCAGCTGTGGTGTCTTCCTCATTAGTACCTTCCCCAGAGTCTAGCTGAGGGCCTGACACATAGTAGGCTTCTAATATATGAGTCCTGAGTGAACGAATAGATCTTTGTCTTCAATCAGGCAACTGCAAAGTGTGGAACACTCTGGTCTGATTCAAAAATTTCGTTTAAGTTGGAGCCAAAGTGACCAACCCAGAAAATCAGGGAATGGAAAATCTATTTCACCCTGGGCTTCACAGACGAAATACATACTGGAGGTCAGAAATCGTGATTTTCAGTGTTCACATTAGCAAAGTATTGAAGCAGCCTTTTTTTTTCTCTTTTAATGATGATTCATTTTATGCTTACATTTTCAATGAGGTCCCTGTTTTTGTCAGAAATTTCAACCTCTTCTGGGTAATCGCACAACTTCTGGCTTCACTTGGCCTGCATAGCCTTGGCGTGACTGACTTTTTTGGGTACATGCTGTAGGCAAGATTTTTATGAGGCTTGATTCCTGTCTTGACTTTATTTGATCATGTATATCTGTAATTCAGCACATAGATGAAAGCAGGCAGCACCTCTCAGCACCATGATGGTGAACGCCACAGAAAATGATAAAAGTATTTATCATATATGGATCTACAGGAATGCAAAAAGCCTTTCCAGAAATCATGCTCTGGCATGTTGTGTGAATTAAGAACACAGTTTCAAGGGGCTGGGTCTCTCGTTGAGAATCATTTGCAATTTCCAGCAGCTTAGTTAAGTTGGATTTGACCTAACCTAAAAAAAGAAAAAAGAAACTGAAGTGCTTTATCAGAATTCTTCTCCAGAATTCTCTGTCCTGGTCTTTGGATCTATAGGAAGGTGCATTTTTGAGCAACTTCTCTTTAGAATACCTCTTCTAGAACTGAACACAGCGGCAGAGCTGTGACAGAAAAATCCCATTTTTCACCTTTCAGATTAAAAAACATGAAAAGGTTTGTTAACATGCTGAGTTGGCAAGAGCGTATAGAAACAGGCATTCTCATACATTGTTAGTGAGAGTGAATATTGGTGCATTCTCCTTGGAAAGCAATTTGGTTAATATCTATCACAATGTCAAATGTGCTTAGCCTTGACCCAGCAATTCCACATCTAAGAATTGTCCCTTGCAGAATATATTCCTTGTGGAATTGTTTATAGTACAAAATAATTCAAAAAAGGAATAAATATCTATCAAAGTGAGATTGGGTAAATAATTTATAGTACAACCATATAAGAGAATACTATTCACCTACTATAAATATATGACACAAATATATGTGCATGTGTGTGTGTGTGCTCCTAGACCAGTTGTTTCCAACAAGAGAGACATCTGGTAACATTTGGAGACAACTGTGGGTGAGGTGGAGAGTGGGTGCTAAAGGCATCTAGTGGGTAGAGGCCAGAGATGCTGCTAAGCATCCTCCAATGCACAGAACAGCACTTCCCCATGGACAACAAAGAACCATCCAGCACAACATGTCAACAGTGCCAAGGATGAAAAATCCTTCTTGTAGACAAATCTCTTCCTCCAAGAAGGGAAACTGGAAGACCTTTTTGGCTTAGTGTGCATGTGTTTATATTCTACATTTTCTGTTAAAGAGTGAATGCTAATCAGTTTTCCAATATGCATTCTCAGGCTGGGTATGAGACAGCAGCAGGTTTCACAACAGCCATTCCTCCATCTTCTTTTGCCTTGATCCCCTCCTTGCTTAGACAAAATGGCAGATGCAGTGAGTGAGCTTGAAGTTGAGAAAAACTACTTGGAATTCACAAGTTCCTAGGTCATTTCTGGTCACCCAGGGACAGAAACATCACTGATATGTTGGATATTGACTTTAAAAGTAAAGAAAAGACGGTAGCTTTCTTTGACTGATTGCCTCTGCTCATGTTGACTCTAGAACTTGGAGATGTAGAAAGGCAAATCACTCTTTCTCTTCCTCTCAGGATAGCTAACCTCAGGGCTACACCTCTCTGATGGCCAGAATGTGCAGTTTTTACTATTCAAATCATAATTAGCTCTTGAGATATTTTAAACACCAATTGAAGTCTAGCGTATAAAAATTTACCCACAAAATTTGGCCAAGATAGCGCTACAACGATATTGGTTGTAGCACTGTTCATAATGGCAAGAATCTGAATACTTTTAAAAGTCCAGGAGAAAACTGTCATATAAACTACATCATAGTCACGCTATAGAATATTCTGCTGCTGTTAAAAAATGAGGTGAGTCCATATGTGTTGATATGGAATAATCTCTAAGATACATTCTTTGAAAAAAGCAAGTTAGAGAACACTATGAATGATAGGCTTCTTTCTATGTAAATTACAAATATCTATCTATATATGTCTTTGTCTGTATCTGTCGATCTATGTACATATATATTAAATTGCATCTTGACATAGACATTTCACTTTCTGAATGGAATAATAGTCACTTACATCATTGCTATGGGGAAAGGAGCTGAGGGCAGGGTAAAGGTGAGTGTTCCAGACAGCTTTCTCATAGCATTTCATACTCTCACATGCTGTTTAAACATTCTAACCATGTACATATGCATGCACTTTTAAATTTTTTTGACAGATGTCATCAGGATAGTAAGAGTATAGACTATTTGAAATGTTTTTCTTTATATTCCTTTTTACTTATACAAATGCACACATACAAATATTATGAAAGAAAATTTAGAAAACATCAGAATCTAAAAGAGGCTATGTAAAAGACTAAGGAATTAAAGAGACAATTAAAAACTTTTCTTTAAAGTTACAGCGAAATTTATTTACAGTAAAAATGGCACACAGACGAGCTCTCAAGTATGAGCAATGCCATTGAATAAATATGAGTGGAGGCTTGGCATGGTGGCTCACACCTATAATCCCAGCACTTTGTGAGGCTGAGGTGGGTGGATCACGAGGTCAGGAGTTCAAGATCAGCCTGACCAACATGGTGAAATACTGTCCCTACTAAAAATACAAAAATTAGCCAGGCATGGTGGCATGGTGGTGTGCACCTGTAATCCCAGCTACTCGGGAGGCTGAGGCAGGAAAATCGCTTGAACCTGGGAAGCAGAGCTTGCAGTGAGCTGAGACTGCACCACTGCACTCCAGCCTGGACAACAGAGTGAGACTCTGTCTCAAAAAAAAAAAAAAAAGAAAAAAGAAAAAAGTATGAGTGGAACATGTCTTGTTATTTTCATCATCATTATTATTAAGGTTACTATTATCCTTTAATCTGTTGGTATTTTTGAATGTCTACAATAAGCAAAAAACATTTGTGGTTAATTTGATGAAGGAAATAAAGATGATCCAGACATGGACACAGGCATAGACTCCTTAAGGTACCTGCCAGCTGAGGGGATGAGTTTGCACTGAATTCTGTCTGCAAACCAGCTAACAGGGCCAAAAACCTGGGTAATATCCAAGAAAGGATCAGGGCATGAACTGAACCAGTGGTTTGAGTACCAATTGCCACAAAAATCTCTTTCATGTGAATGGACCAGGGCCTGAAATCTCCACCATTACAGTGAGTCCTAGAGATGACAACAGAGGCTGTTTTAAAACAAAGTGCACTCTTGTCCACTGGAATCCTGGAGATATCAAAGAGGAGAGGGTTCCTGCTGTGCCTGAAACCCTTAAGAAAAAGCAAAGGAATTTTGCAGAACTGAAGATTAAGCACCCGATAAAGAAGCCTTTGCCTAAAAAATACTTTGAAAGGCAGGGAGGAAGCTTATCTATGGAAAAGCGAAGCGTTATCACAGGAAATATAGACATATGTACAGAACTGAAATTCAAATGGCTTGGATGACAAAAAAAACTGACAACTTCTAAGTATCTGCAGAACCCAAACTGGCATTTGTCATGGGAATCAGAGGTATCAATGGTGTGAGTCCAAAGGTCTGAAAAGTGTTATAGCTTCTTTGCCTTTGTCAAATCTTCAATGGAACCTTTGTTAAGCACAATAAGGCTTCAATTAACATGTTGAGGATCGTAGAATCACACATTGCATGGGGGTAACCAAGCCTGAAGCCAGTCAATGAACTAATCTACAAGCGTGGTTATTACGAAATCAATAAGGAGTGAATTGCCTTGGCAGATAACACGTTGATTGCTCGATCTTTTGGTAAATATGGCATCGCCTGCATGGAGGATCTGATTCATGAGATCTATACTGTTGGAAAACACTTCAAAGAAGCTAATAACTTCCTGTGGCTCTTCAAATTATCCTCTCCATGAGGTAAAATGAAGAAAAAGACCACCCATTTTGTAGAAAGTGGAGATGCTGGCAGCAGGGAAGACCAGATCAATTGACTTCTTAGGAGGATGAACTAAGGTGTCTACCTGGATTTTTTCTAATGTGGTCAATTAATAAACAGTGCCTGCTGTTAAATTGAAAAAAATAAAACGAAAACGAAATGCTCGTGATTCAAATGCAGGTGAGCAGGTACTTATTTCTCAAGCCATGCAACCCAATGTCTCAATGTGACATTTTTATTCCTCTCGATAGCAGCAGATAATGTAAATCTCAGCCAACCAGGGGCAAAGTGGGTTATTTCAAATTGAATCTCATCTAACTCAAGAATCTAGCCGGATGCGGTGGTTCACACCTGTAATCCCTGCACTTTGAGAGGCCAAGGCGGGCAGATCACTGGAGGTCAGGAGTTCAAGACCAGCCTGGCCAACATGGTGAAACGCCATCTCCACTAAAACTACAAAAATCAGCTGGGCATGGTGGCGGGCACCTGTAATCCCAGCTACTCAGGAGGCTGAGGCACATGAATCGCTTGAACCTGGGAGACGGAGGTTGTGGTGAGCCGTGATCATGCCACTGCGCTTTGGCCTGGGTGACAGAGTGAGAGATTCTGTCTCAAAAAAACAAAAAGCAAAAAAAAAAAAAAAACGCTCTCTGGGTTTTTAGTCTACCCCTGACATGTATTGGAGTGGAGAGAGGAAGGTGCTGGTTCATGGTCATTCTCTGTAACCAACTGGCATCCCCCAAGATCTCCAGTCTGCTCTGGATCTTGAGCACAGTCACCCCGTTATTGGTGTCTGCTAAGGCTTGGATGCAGTGTTCCCTTACTCAGCTATGAGGCTCCTATTCATCATAAAATGGCTGTAAAACCCCACTGGGCAAAGATCCATGAATCTGGTTCCCTAGGTATTCATCCTAGTTTTGTAGTTCTCTACTCTGGCTGCGCATTGGAATCGATTGGATAGCTTTAAAAAATGTCTGGGCCTCACCCTTTCCCAAGATCTTCTGATTTAATTGGTCTTGGGTGCAGCCTGGGCCTCAGGGGGTTTTAAGGGTCCTCAGGTGATTTTAATTTGCAGCCATGGTTGAGAACCACTGCCCTAGTTTCTCTAGGTGAGCCACTCAGCTCTCTGAGGTATCAGTGGCAGAGATGGGCCCCCATGTGGCCCTCTGACTCATTAGTTTCCACTGCTTCTTCACCCTCTGACATGACCTGTCACTGTACTAGTTGGGGCAGGCACGGCTTTAGTAACAAACATACCAAAATGTGTAATGGTGCAAGATAAGAGGAATTAATTTCTAGCTCACATAATCTAGCTCACAGGTGTCAAGGTAAGGTGGATATGAGTGTGGTGGTAGAGTGGCCTCACATAGGCCTCAGTAACACAAACTGACTGCAACTGTGCCATCTTCAACAGCAGCTTCTATGGTTCCCCCAGAGGTCACCAAAACAGCTGAACGGGGACAAAAGCATGGAAAGACACATTTGGAAGGTTTTAATGGGCCAGGCTTAGGAGTGGCCCTCAAGACTTCTGTTCCCATTCCACTGGTTAGAGCCAGTCCCAGGGCCACACCTACCTGCAAGAAAATTGGGGAAATGCAGGAAGGAAGGAGACGAAAATGGATTTGGGTGGATGCATTGCAGTCTCCATCACAATCACTGTAGTTGCACCTGGCGAATAGCCTCAATTCTCTTGGCCCTCTCTGCCTTCAAAATAATGAGCTGGCAACACCCTAACATTGTGATGAACCCTTCATCTGCCCTCTTGAGGACTGCACCTAAGTAGCTGAACATGACTGGACACAGTTTGGCGTTTAATTCATGATTTTAAACCTTAAGTGGGGCCAGGTGCAGTGGCTCATGCCTGTAATCTGTAATCCCAGCAGTTTGGGAGGCCGAGGCGGGCAGATCACTTGAGGTCAGGAGTTCGAGACCACCTTGGCCAACATGGTGAAACCCCATCTCTACTAAAAATACAAGAATTAGCCAGTGTGGTGGTGCACACCTGTAATTTCAGCTACTCAGGAGGCTGAGGTGAGAGAATTGCTTGAACCCAGGAGGCGAAGGTTGCAGTGAGCCGAGATTGCACCACTGCACTCCAGCCTGGGCAACAGAGCAAGATTCCATCTCAAAAAAAAGAAAAGAAAGAAAGGAAAAATATTTTGTTTGGACACCCAATGCCTGAGGCAATCTGACTACATTTCCTTAATAAGCTTGCTCCCCTCTTGCTCAGTGTGATCATTTTATACCTCAGCCTCTTCTCAGTCTTAATATGTTGAAACTTGAACTTGACTTTACTTCTTAAACCAACCCTGACCATCCTCCCCAGGCTTCTACATCTCAGGAAGCAGCACACTATTCAGCCAGTTGCTCAATCTGGAATGGCGGCCATTATCCTGATTCTTCCTTTTCTCTTCCCTACGTCTAACCCATGAGCAAGTCTCATCAGCTTTGCCTCTGAAATATATCCAAATTCTACCCTCTTCTTCCCGTCTTTTCTTCCACTGCTCTAGGCCAGGTCACCACTGTCTCTCGCCTGGACTGCTGCCTCTTGGTCCATGCCCCTAACAGCCTATTCCCCATCGACAGCCATGGGATGTTCCTGAAACACTAGCACCATCACCTCATTCCCCTACCCGATCCCCTAACGTGGCTTTCACTGCATTTTGTAAAAACTCCAGGTTGCTGATGGTGGCTTCCTACATGGTATCCGCTGCATGGTCCCACCCCTCTCATCCCATCCAGCCCCACTCTCCCTCCCCTTTGCCCTCAGGTCCCTCTACCTCTCCAGTCCTCGAGCCTCATTCTTTTCTCAAGGCCTGTGCATATGCTGTTCTCTTTGACTAGAATGCTTTTCTCCTGGCTTTTCAGGCCACTCCTAAACATCTTTTAGGTTTCAGTGGACAGGACTTCCCCTGTTCACACTTCCAAACAGGTCCTCCCCATCCCTTATCCTTTCACTCTGCTTCCTTTGCAGCACTCATTACTATCTGTAATTAATTAGTCGTGTGTGCTTATTTGTTTATCGTTTCACCCCACCAGATTCTTAGCTACACTAGGGTAGAGCTATGTCTGCTTTGTTAGTGGCTGGCTCCAGTGTCTGATATTGGTTGAATGCAATAGAGGTTCGTGAATGCAATGCAGTGAATGAATACAATAGGTCAATGGTTCTTAGCATCTATCTATCTATAATCTGTCTCAAGTAACTCCTAAGAACCTGATGAAAGGTCTTTGGGCCTTTTCCACTGAAATGTACAGAAAACACTGCATTTAGTTTCAAATTATCTCTGGGCCCCCAGAATTCCATTCGCTCTAAAATTAGATTAATAATTCTGGAACTAAATAGTACTTTTAGCTCTAAAATGTATGTATGTATGTATGTATGTATGTATTTTGAGACAGAGTCTTGCTCTGTCACCCAGGCTGGAGTGCAGTAGTGTGATCTCAGCTCATTGAAACCTCCGTCTCCTGGGTTCAAATGATTCTCCTGCCTCAGCCTCCTGAGTAGCTAGGATTACAGGCATCACCACTACGCATGGCTAATTTTTGTATTTTTAGTAGAGGTGGGGTTTCACCATGTTGGTCAGGCTGGTCTCAAACTCCTGAGCTCAATAAAAGTACCAATAAAGAAAACAATAAAGCCTTAATAAGATGGCACCCAGGAAAGGTAATTTTTTATGGGATAATGAAAAGAAGCAGGAGATAACTGGAGAATAGGCCATTGCCTTCAAAAAACAGCTGGAGAAAGAACACCCAAATGAGACCCCAGAGAATCCAAAAACCACCTTGGAAGGTGTGAGCTCCTAAAGCAATCTAGGAATACCTGAATGGCCCCCTTGGAACCAGGTTCCAGGCCAGAAGACAGCCCCCCTCCCCCAAATTACTTAATGTGTGGCATGGCTGAGAGAGAAAGATCATCTGCCAGGCCATTGACGTGAGTCCCTGAAGGGCACTCCAGAGATGTTGGAGCAGAACTCATATTTTGTTATCTTGGCAGCTGTGGCTAATGGGAGATGGGGGACAATAGGACCAGCTCATCAAGGGCCATTTCCAAGGTGGTGGCAGCTGTGAAAGTGCTAGCATAAATCTCCCCTTGTTTGAATTTCCTTAGTACTCCCAAATCCCTATGTGCTGGAGATACATGTTTCTGACGTTTCAGGCAGCAGGGTTCATGCAATTCTCACGAAACTACTGCAGGGTTTGCATAGGGAGCTCCCCAAGAAATGCTTATCAAGGCAACGATCAGATCTTGTGCTGCTGCAAGGGTATTCACAAGCCCTAGAGGAGTCTCTATAGGGGCTGGAGGTAATGGCTGAATCAGAAGAGCCACTCCAGGGAGACAGAAATCTTTGTTGCAGAAAAAGCTTTAGGACCTGAGCAACTCATCACGTCTGATGTCAGGTGACATGCAACAGCCCAGTATTTGGTCCAACAGGTGCTGGAGCACCTGTCAGCATAGCTGCTACAAACTCCTGGGTATGCCACAAAAAAGAACCCAGAGCCAGCTATCCAAAGGGCAAGAAGGGATTTGGATAACCACAGGGGCCTCACCTATAGGTCACAGCTGTCCCTGGCCTCAGGCAAGCAGACCAGCAGCCACTAGCAGGTGCCACCCATAAATGCTGTAGACCAGAAGTGGATACCTTGATCATTCAGCTGTTGGACATTCCGTGCAGCATATGTTGTGGGTTGCATGGTAAATGATGCCAGTGCTTAAAATTTTGAGATGAGTTGGTAGACGGGTGATGGTCCAGTATTTATTTCTACAGAAAGTGGGTTTATGTGCAAGGCAGAAACTATCCTTCATGTGAATAGGACCCATTTATCCCACCAAGGCCCCTTGAATGGACATTTCTTTGTTTTAAGAAGTTTTTTTCTTTGCTTACTAAAGGCATTTAAAAAAATTGATCATCAGGATTGTATATTATTTCAACTTTTAATTAATAGTTTAAATAATTAAATTGGGACTCTATATCACTTAACAGATGCATTTAGAGTAAAAGTCAGACGGCAAATATTAACTTAAAGAGAGAGAAATTCCCTGAAGTGCAAAGGAAAAGGAGAGGAAAGAGGAACACAGGGGAGGACTCAGCTGTTTCTGCTTACTTGAAAACACACACACAAAGATCTGAAAGAAACATAGCAAAAGATCAACATCTGTTACATCTGGGAAGTAGAGGCTCTGTAGATATATATAATATTATTTTCTGTACTTTTTTGTACCTTTGAAACTTCGTAATCAAAATAAACTTTAAAAAAAAATGATGGAATGGAGAAAGTAAATGTTATGGAACCTAGGTGTGTATAGGGATTTCTAAAATTTCTTCATACGATTTTTTGCCTTGGAGATGAGAAAAGGGAGATACATGTCAAGTTTGGATATGTAAGGCATAACACAAATTAAAGCAAACATATTTGTGCTTAAAATGTGCCCGGCACAGTTCTGAATCCTTTAATCATTAACCCATTGATTCAAGTACCAGCTAAAATCTCCATTCAAGGACCTGCTTACCAGACGACAAATGGTTTCAGTTGCTAGGGTTTCCAATTCAGCCTCACTTACTAAAATTAAGCAAGGAAGCCTCTAGCCAGAAAAGATTAAGCTCCTATTTCTCAATGCATGGGTCTCAGGAGTAAGTGAAGCAGGGAGAAATAAATCTCGACTGCTGATGTAGCATCCTGTGTGAGATGGACCAGTGAGAAACAGGCCCCACTTCTATGAAGGAACTAGGGACCAGACACTGAGAGGACTAACCCCACCAGGATGTCCATCACTCACAGTCACTCTCCCTTCCCTTCAAGTTTACCATTACCCTGACTACTAACACCATACATTACCTTTGCTTGTTTATAACATGTATATAATTGCAATAATTTGAAATGTATTCTTCTGTCTTGCTTTTGTACTCAACATTACATTTGTGAAATTTATTTATATGATTGCGTGTATCAGTAGTTCACTCTGTCATTACTGTAGAGCTTTCTGGTGCATGAACAGATTATAATTTATAAGCCCATAACACTACTGAAGGACAATTGGGTCATTTCCAGTTGACGTCATTCTGAGTGGTGCTATGGTGCTGCTATGAATGTTCTTGTGTATGACTTTTTTGTTGTTGTTTTGAGACAGGGCCTTGCTGTGTTTCCCAGGCTGGAGTGCAGTGGCGTGATCATGGCTCACTGTAGCCTCAAGCCTTGACCTCCCAGGGCTCAAGCAATCCTCCCAACTCAGCCTCCCAAGTATCTGGGACTACAGACCTGTGCCACCATACCTGGCTAGTTTTCTGTATTTTTTGTAGAAACGGAGTTTTGTCATGTTGCCCAGGCTGGTCTTAAACTCCTGGGCTCAAGTGATCCACCTGCCTCAGCCTCCCAAAGTGTTGGGATTACAGGTGTGAACCACTGCACCTGGCCTTGTGTGTGTTTTGGTGCAAATATGTATGCATTTCTTTTTAATATATCCTTAGCACGCACATATGTTCAGTTTTCATAGATACTGCCAAATAGTTTTCCAAGGTGGTTGTACCGATATACATTTTCTCCAGCGGTGTGTGAGAGTTCTGGTTGCCCTATAACGTCATAACATCATCAAAACCTGAACTTACCTGTTTTTTAAAAAATTAACATCTAATCTATGTCTCTGTGCTTATATTTAATATTTCTCTAGGGAAGAGATTTCTGGTGAGGCAAAAGCCTACTTCTCACATTTTTCTTTTTGAAAAAGTTTCTTGTTTTCTCTCATTTTTTTCTATTCTAGGTGAATTTTTTAATGAATTTATTGAAATCCATAAAAATGGTAATTGCTAGATTAATACTACACACATTTAAAGTTTTAATAGATACTGCCCATCAAAAAGGTCATGTCAATGTATAGTTCTACCAACAGTGAAAGAGACTGTTTCCTCTCTCCTTAACCAACCCTGCATATTAACAAACTCTCAAATTTTTTTTTTGTTTTTGAGACAGGGTCTTACTCCGTTGCCTAGGCTGGAGTGCAGTGGCATGATCCTAGCTCACTGAGGCCTCAACCTCCTGTACTCAAGTGATCCTCCTGTCTCAGCCTCCCAAGTAGCTGGGACCACAGGCACGCACCACCACACCCAGCTAATTCTGGTATTTTTTTGTAGAGATGGGGGTCTCACTATGTTGCCCAGGCTGGTCTCAAACCCCTGGCCTCAAGCAATCTTCCTGCCTTGGCCTCTCAAAATGCTGTAATTACAGGTGTGAGCCACCATGCCAGGCCAAACTCACAGATTTTTACCAAAAAAAGATATCTTAATGTGTTAAAATTTGCCTCATTAAAAAGGAGGGGGTTCAATGTTTGTTACTCATTCATTGGCCATTTGCATGTTTTCTGTGATTTGCATGTTCACATTCATGGCTAGTTTGTCTGCTGTTTATCTTTTTACTATTTCTATCTGTAAGAGTTCTTTATATATTCTAGATCTGCACTGTCAAGATGGTTCACCATTTGCCCTATTTGTGTATAAAGAAAAATGTTTTGTTTTGTTTTGTTTTCAGACAGAGTCACGCCTTATCACCCAGGCTGGAGTACAGTGGCATGATCTCAGCTCACGGCAACATGTGCCTCCCGGGTTCAAGTGATTCTCCTGCTTCAGCCCCCTGAGTAGCTGGGATTACAGGCGCGCACGCACCACCATGCCTGACTAATTTTTGTATTTTTAGTAGAGACGGAGTTCACCATGTTGGCCAGGCTGGTCTCAAACTCCTGACCTCAGGTGATCTGCTGGCCTTGGCCTCCCAAAATGCTGGGATTATAGGGGTGAGTCACTGTGCCCAGCTTGTCTATCTACATTTGAATTAATGAAGTAAAATTTAAAATTCAGTTCCTTAGTCACACTGGCCATATTTCAAGTACTCACTAGCCACATGTGGCTAGTGGCTGTCCTGTTCAGGAGTGCAGAAATAACATTTCCATTATCAAAGAAAGTTCTATTGGATAGGGTTGGTCTAAACTGCAATCCTTTTCCTACCAACAGTAAAAAAGAGTAACTGTTTCCCCTCACCTTCACCAACCCTGCCTATTAACAAACTCTCAATTTTACTTGTCTTTTGAGACAGGGTCAAAAATATTTCTATTGAAATAGTTTCACTTAGTCTATTCCTATTTTTAATATTATTTTTAATGGAGGGATCATAATTGTATATATGCATGGGGTATAATGTGATGTTTTGATATAAGTATACGATGCGGAATGATTAAATCAAGCAAATAAACGTATCACCTCACCATGTTTGTGTGTTTGTGATGAGACATTTGAAATTGAGCAATTTGGGAACATGCAATACATTATTATTAACTACAGTCACCCTGCTCTGTGATAGACCTCCAAAAGGTATTTATCCTGTCCAACTGAAACCTTGTAATCTTTGACCAACAATCTCCCCACTCCCCACATTCTCTCTCTACTCCTCCCCTCCGCACAGTCTTATTCTTAGATTTTAACTTTTGAATGCATTCTCTTATGGTACAGAGGAATACATTTTTATGCAGGCAACTATATTAATCATTTTTGATATGGATTGTTGAGTATGAATCTTGCTTGATAATACCATCAGAAGTTATAAGCATATTTTCCTGCACTTTCTCCAATTATTTACTAGTTTTGTTCTTTATCTAGAATTAGTTTTTAACTGTAGCACAAAACAGGAGCCTAATTCAATGTTTTTTTTGTTTGTTTGTTTTTTTGCAATGGATGGTCAATCTTTCTAATACCGTATATTGTGCTTGAGAAGATGAAAACTAGAAACATTGGAGAAAAGCACTAGTAAATGTCACATAGCTTTAACCAAGTTAATAAAACTTTCCATCTGATTTTAGAAGGAAAAATTTCCTTCTGATTTTAGCTAGAATGGACATGAATTTTGTCAATTGAGTTCTCTGTGTCTCTCAGGAGAATCATATTTTTTCTCCTTTAATTGGAACAAATCCTATCCTTAGTTAGGGGTAATATATTGTTTTTAATTAACTGATGGATTTGAGGTGCTAACATTTTATTAGGATTGTTGTATATATTGGCACTTTTTGATACCTAGTATGCCATTGTATCAATGTATTATATGTTTAGCCAGCTTCCTATTAACAGACATTCACATTCTTCTAAAAATTTTCTCATACAAATAATATTACGATGCTGCTGTAACTTTGTATATATGTCATTTTGCACCTGTGCACATATATCTGTAAGATAAATTCCCAGACATGAGATTACTAACTCAAAAAGTCAGTTTGCCAGGTATTGCTGAATTGGCCACCATAAAGATTTGTACCAATTTACACTCCTACTGGAAATGTATGAGAGTGGCTCTTTTCCCAGATTTCTCCTAAGAGTGTCCTTAACTGAAAAGTCCAACTCCTTAGCTCAGCGATGCTGCTGGGCTCAGTCTGTGTCCTCACTTTGCCCCAGTGGTCTAGAAACTGTCTCCAGACAGCGTGGGACAATCGTCAGGCTCACCTCGTTTATTTTCCTTCTTCGAGAGATCACAGTCCCGTGCTGTCCAACGTCTGATGTCAGAAAGCCATTGTTTGAAATATTTGGTCCAGTTTTCTAGTTGTTGATGGTGAGACATTAAGTCTGTGCCTGCTACTCCATCAGAGGCCAGCAGGAAAACTTCTCTTCTTATCTTTTGCTCTCACTCTTTCTGTACACAAAAATAGAGTTGGGCTGGGCTCGGTGGCTAACGCCTATAATCCCAGCACTTTGGGAGGCCGAGGCAGGTGGATTGCCTGAGCTCAGGAGTTCAAGACCAGCCTGGGCAACATGGCAAAACCCCGTCTCTACTAAAAGTACAACAGATTAGCTGGGCGTGGTGGTGCGTGCCTGTAATCCCAGCTACTCAAGAGGGTGAGGCATGAGAATCGTTTGAACTCAGGAGGCGGAGGTTGCAGTGAGCCTACATCGTGCCACTGCACTCCAGCCTGGGCGACAGAGTGAGACTCTGTCTCAAAAAAAGAAAAAAGAAAAAAGAGTTGGGTTTAGTTTTGTAATTCAACCTGAAACTCTTTTTTTATAGGTAAGTTAAGCTGCTTTACAGTGATTGATAACGACAGATACGTGTGATCGCACTACTGTCGTATTAGTTTATATTATGCTTACTTTCTCTATTAAAATCATTCACTATTTACCTTATTCTCTCGCAAGTTTCTTCTGCAAATGAGGCAGGTTTGCATGTTTGATGTTTACCTTTGTAATGATAACTTCATATCATGTTCTTAGTTCTCTACTTTGGACTATATCTATCAGGTCCCTATTATGAGCAATAATAAAATTAGCATATTTCCTCCTCCTTCCCTACTTTTTCCTTTCCTTAATCATCTAATTTTAGTCAATGTTATCTTTCTTATGTTTATCTTTGCACAATTTAATATGCCTGTAAATCTTTTATTTGATGTTCAACCTTAAGTGATATCCTTTGATTTCTGTGACTATATAGGATTTGATTAGTGAGCATATTCTACCTTCCACCTTTTCCTCCCTTCTCTTTTCTATTCTGGAATTGTATCATTTCTAACATCTCAGCAGATTATGAGACACATTTTCTGATCTGTCGTGCTAATCCTCACATTTGTTTTAGCCTTAGAACTATAGTTAGGTATATGCTATGTTCAACCATCTCTTGGTTTTCTGAAGTTTGTCTGTATGTGTTGGATATCCTTTGCTTGTCTTCTATGTCTAACATTTTCTCTTTCATCTTTTGAAAAACTTTCTTTACTTCCATTTCATCTATTCATTGTTCTCATTTTTACTCTTTTTGTCAATACTATGTCTTCTCTTTTATGTTCCTGTTAATTTTGTCTTAATTCTATGGTCCTTTTGCTATGTTACTCTATTTCTTTCCCAAGTTCTTCAAGCATATGATTCATTTCTTTCTATTATCCTATCACCTCTTCCCTGTTATAAATATTTGTATTTTGAGATGGAGTTTCACTTTCAGGCTGGAGTGCAATGGCATGACCTCAGCTCACTGCAACCTCCGCCTCCTGGGTTCAATCAATTCCCCTGCCTCAGCCTCCCAAGTAGCTGGGATCACAGACGCCCATCATCATGCTCGGCTATTTTTTTTATTATTATTATTAGAGACGGAATTTCACCATGTTGGTCAAGCTGGTCTCAAACTCCTGACCTCAGGTGATCCACCTGCCTCGGCCTCCCAAAGTGCTAGGATCACAGTGTGAGCCACCATGCCCAGCCAATATTTTTCTTTTTAATATTAATTTTTGCTTCATGGTTTTACTTTTAGAGGAAACTTCTTCAATAATCTTTAAATTTCATGGCAACATATTGAGCAACATTTTATTGGTTTCATGATGACAATATTTTCCTAATAAGTATTCTTTATTTCTTGGCAAATCTTGCTGATTTTTTCAGCAAGATAAAAAAAAGCAGTTATCTTTAAATTTGTGTTTGGGTAGTTCATTTTAAAAATTATTCATCTTTGAATGACTTGGGTTTCCCTGGATCAAAAGGTTTCTGGCAGGGGAGTGGTATGGAGAGGAGGACTGGAGACAGTATAAACCTACATTTCACAACTCACAGGATTTCTTCTTCTCTGCTCTACCACAGAGACAGACTGTTTCTTGCAAATATGGCGCATCTTTGTGATTCTTCGAGCAGCTCCACCTTTTCTGTTTTTTTGTATCATATGAAGTCCAAGAGGGTTTCTGCTGCCCAGTTTTGCTTACTATAGTTCTTGCTTTTTTTTACTGAAAACAGGAGATACATATTTACACGTCAAGTAGAGCCTCTTACCTATTTTTATTGGCACTTTCAAGTCTGCTACCCCACCCCAACCCTGGGCCATCAAGCTACTCTCTGAACTTTTTTCTTTATATTCTTTTTATAGCTTTCACTTAATATCAGCCGTCTTGACATTCCTTGCACATATTTTAGAGTCTGCATATAATATCTAGATATTTTGATTTCACTGAAAGTCGAGTGCATAGGGCGTTTTTCATTCTCCTTGCTGCTTTTGTAGGATTCTCTGGAGGACAAGGTGAAAGATGTTGATTTATTCAACCATGTTCTACTTGAAGTCTGACCCTATTTTTTGTCCTTGAAGTTAACACATCCTGTTGTCCATGTCCTTGTGTATTCTGAAAAATTGATTATTATCTGTTATCCACTATTTCAATTTAATTGAAATATTTAATTTTGTAATTTTTATAGATTTGATTTTTATTTTATTAAAAATAATAGAATAAGAAAATCATAAAGAGTGAAATATTCACCAGTTGGGGTGGCAGTGTGACTCTCAGAGGTTCCTTCTTTTGAAATTGGCACCCACACTTAGGGGGAAGCCTTATCCCTGTCCCTCTCATCACACCTCTGTGGCACAGTAATATACATGAGCAGTAAGCAATTGTCATAATCAATTCAGAAATATTACAATCACCAGTTCATAAATTCATTTCTTACCTTTTCTCTATTTTCTTCTAAAAAGGAAATGGGAATACATTGTTTTATTTATTGTATCTATATCTTGGGATAACTGTTATTACTATTTTCATTTTACAGATAATGAAATGAAGCTCAAAGAGGCTCAGTTTCCAAGATTACACAACCAGTTAGATGCTGAGATAGGACTTAAATCCAAGATCACCTAAATCTGAATTACATTCATTTCACTATATTATACTATGCTATACCATCAATATAACAACACTACACTATACACCTGACTACACTATACACTATACCATACCATTACCTTCCCATGCCATCCCATGCCATACCATACCACACCATACCATTATCATACCATACCATACCATACCACACCATACCATTATCATACCATACCATGCCAGGCCATACCATACCATTATCATATCATACCATGCCATTACCATAACATGCCATGACATGCCATACCATACCATACCATGCCAGGCCATACCATACCGTTACCGTGCCATCCCATCCCATCCCATTCCGTCCCATACTATACCATCCCATCCCATACCATACTATACCATCCCATCCCATCACATCCCATCTGATCCCATCCCATCCCATCCCATCTCATACCATACCATACCATACCATATCATACCATACCATACCGGCAGCCTCCTTACTTTCTGGGGTGAATTCACATTTCTTGGAAATATACATATTATAAAATATACATACTATTGTGTACGTACTTTAGCAGAGTTTATGAATTTTACTAAATAATCACTCTTAAGTTTAAAGGCAGGTATATTAGTGAAGTCATTAAGTTGTTAGTAATGCGTATTTTTCTTTTCCAAATGATAATAAAAAATAATTTTTGCATGGGAAAGAGCCTTTTGTTTTTCCTCAAATTTTAAGCTTTCCCCTAGGGAATGAAAATTTCAAAGATGTTAAATAGTTCCCTAACTCAAGGTCTAAAGCAGGGGCAAATGTCCTATTCAGTAAGCCTGGGAACTCATCTACATTTCCTCCAGGTCAAGAGGCAGAGAGGCCGGAGTGCTTTCAGCTCTTGTCTGAAGATGAACACTGACAGGACATGGGCAGGTCACAAGGCAGCAGGATGGTGAGACAAAGATCCAGATTCCCATTCCTGACTCTGTGGCTCATGCGCTGGGGAGCCCTGAGCAAGTTACTTATCCTCTTGGGATCACAGTTTCCTCATTTTTATAAAGAGTGTGTTAGACTAGATGGTCTTATATAAGGCCTCCTCCAGAGAAAAAAATGATAGAATTTTATGCTTTTTATAAGGCAGACTGTGTGAGCTATACTGTTAGAGTTTTAAAAAGCACACAGCTTACGAAAGTATTTTATAAACTATAATCTAAATAGCATCTGAAAGCAAATGCAATATTTAAAAAAATCCTTATCTCTGGGTGGTAGAATTTCCTTCTCTATGTTTTTCTGCCTTTTTCAATTTCTGTACAATGAATATGTATTATTTTTGTAATCTGAAAAAAATTGTATTTTTTAAACACATTGGAAACTGCAAGGGAACCAAAAATAGAATAAAACAACCCAAATTTTAATGTAGCCAGGATACCAGACGGAAGGCCCAACATCCCACATATTATGGAACGTTTTAAGATGTCAGAGGGTCAGGATCTCATCTGACAGATGGACTCACCAGCAACCCAGTCCTCTCAGCAGCATCCGGGGACAGTGTTTCCATAATGACTCACGGGGACGGTGCCAGCCAACCCCAGATCACAGCCTTTTCCATTTCCAGCCCCAGAGTTGTCACAGCCTGACACTGTGGTTCTCATGGAATTCTGAAACAAGCCTGGCTTCATTATAATGACTGCCTATTCAAGGCAGAAATGGGAAGGAGGATATGACTAATGACATTTGGAGGGAGTATGGGAACAAACCCAAAAATTACAGTGACTTTCTGGTTGGGACACACTGGTTAGGAACAGAACTGCGTATTCACAAATCCAAGAGTGTGTGGCCTGGCCAAAGGACCAGAGGCAAAAATAAACATCAGACCTGCCCAATTTGTCAGTTTTGAGTGATGAATCTTGAGCTTCAGGCTGCGAGTTGGGCAAGAAGCCATTTGACAGGTGGACTCCTCAGCAGTGGGGGCAAACTTGCTTGGTTGGGGAACTGCAGTAGGGAGACCCATCTTGGCACGAAGGACACTCCCAGTTGTCCTGTAAATGCTATGCCCCTCCCCCGCACAAAAACTATCCTCATGGCATCCCACATTCTCAAGGTAGATTCAGACAAAATCATTGTCAGTTCACAAGTTTAGCCAATTGTGTAAGATTCACAACTCCCAGGCACTCCAGTTTCCATTCATTAATAGGGGTTCTTATCCTGGACACACGAACTTCTCAGGGGTCTGTGGACAGAATTTAGGAGGCTTTGATCTTGGGTGAAAGAGCAATTGGATGTTTATTTTTATTAGCCTCTGACTGAAATTTAACATTGCCTTCTGTAATGTATGTTGGCAACAAACCACAGTAATATCAACAGTACCCTGACATCGTCACCAATGGGAAGTAGTGATATATTGAAATTACATTACCTTGTTGTAAATGTCTCAAAATAAAGCTTATGCTTATTACTACTTGAAAATTGCAGAACTCATTAGACCCACTATTAGGTCTTGGTATTCAATGCATTAATTAAGAAACACATCTATTACTATGGCACAAATTCACTTAGAAAAATATTCCGATAACTATATCCACTCTAAGGATTTCCACTGTAGTCCTCTGTATTTTACCTTGTGCATTTCAAAACATTCTCAAAAGTAAACCATAGGTTTCACAAGATTGCCAGAGGATCTGCAGCGTAAAAACATTTAAGAATGACTACATTAACATAAAAATATGGCACTTCCTTTTTCATCCACATTCAACGTTAGACTAAATCTTTGGCACTTGATTACCTCTGGACTTCTGCTGCCAGGCAAGATGGAATAATGGGTCAGAGACTCTCCATCAATATAACTTAAAATCTGCAGCAAGTATACAAAATAACTATTTTCAAAACATTGGATATCAGCTAACAAAGTATAGTAATCCATGAGAGCTGGGAAATGAATGAAGGGAAGCCTACCGTTGCCAAAGTGTACAGCCAGAAGACAGTTTCCAGGCATGAGTGCAGGCAGGCGAACCCAGCTGGGGCCTGCTGGTCTCCCCTGGTTAAGAAGACTTCAGCTGGAAGTCTGAGAGACTGAGGTGGCCAGAGTTTGCAAGACGTAGTATCAGAGAAGAAAGAGCTGCAAAGAGAAAGAGCTCTAGAGATCTTCAAGGAAGTCCCTTTAAGTCTTCAGCTATGGACAGATCAGCACATTTGGAAGAGAAAACTACCCACGGCTGAGGAAAGAAGCCCCTGAAAGGATTACAGGGAGCAACCCCTGGAAATCAGCCTGAGCAGGGAAAGGTTCATTGTTTAGTGGTCATTGATTCTACCTCAGTAATGGAGAAAAAGTTAACCCTAGACTGAATGCTATTCTGGGCCCTCCTGTCAAAACTTGAAAGTAAAATCTGAAAGAAGCAAATTGGACCCAAGTACCTTAACTGAACTTCAGGATAACACTCAAGAATATTAATAGAATTAGGAATACAAAAGTGTCCAACACTTAAAAATGTAAACTTTAAAATGCTGGTATCCTAGAAAAAATTACCAGGCATGCAAAACAGCAGGAAAATATGACCTATGATGAGAAAAAAATTAATCAATAGAAACTGGCCCCAAAATAACACAGATAATGTAGTTCCTAGCTAAGGACATAAATATAGTAATTATAATTGTATTTCATGTGTACAAGAAGATAAAGATTAAACATGTTAAGTAGATATGTGGTAGATATTATACACACACACACACACATGAATTAAGAGATGAAAATTACCATGTCTGAGATGACAAATAGTTGGGATAGGATTAATGCTGCAGAAGAAAAGTTTAATGAACTTGAAGACATGGCAACAGAAACTACCCAAAATGAAACACATAGGGGAAAAAATAGAATAAAAAAAATTAAAATTAACAGAGATTCAGTGAACTGTGGAACAATTTTATGTGGTCTACTATATGTGTAATTGAAGTCTCCAAAGAAGGAGAGAACAGAAAAAATAATTGAAGAAATAATGCCCTCAATTTTTTCAAAGTTGGTGAAAAATATAAACTCACACTATAAATTCAAAACACTCAATGAACCCCCAAGTACAAGAAATGTGAAGAAGGCTGGGCAGTGCTCATGCTTATAATGCCAGCAGTTCAGGAAGCTGAGGTGGAAGGATCCCATGAGGCCAGGAATTCAAGATTAGCCTGGGCAACATTTAGTGAGACCTCATTTCTACAAAGATTAGCGAGACCTCATTTCTACAAAAAATAAAAAAATTAGCCAGACATGGTGGCATCCACGTGTAGTCCTGGCTACTTGGGAGATTGAGGCAGGAAGATCACTTGTGCCTAAGAGTTCAAGCCTGCAGTGACCTTTGCACCAGCGTGGGTAACAGAACAAGACCCTGTCTCTAAAATTTAAAACATAAAAAATAAACAGGTGAAGAAATCCAAGGCATGTTATAATCAAATTGCTTAAAACCAATGGTATAGAGAAGTTCTTGGGCCAGGCGCAGTGGCTCATGCCTGTAATTCCAGCACTTTGGGAGGCCAAGGTGAGAGGATCATTTGAGGTCAAGAGCCTGAGACCATCCTGGCCAACATGGTGAAACCCTGTCTCTACTACAAATAAAACAATTAGCTAGGCTTGGTGGTGCACACTTGTAATCCCAGCTACTTGGGAGGCTGAGGCACAAGAATCGCTTGAGCCTGGGAGGCAGAGGTTGCAGTGAGCTAAGATCACACCACTACACTCCAGCCTGGGCGACAGAGGCAGAGAGAGAAACTTTGTCTCAAAATAAATAAATAAATAAATAAATAATAAAAAAGAGAAACTCTTAAAGCAGCCAAAGGAAAAAAGATACCTTATGTACAGAGGAACAAAGGTGAGGATTATAGCACATTTCTCCTCTGAAACTGCAAGTGAGAAGATGGTACAGCAACGTCCTCAAGTATTAAAATAACAAAAGAAAACAAAGCAAAAAGCCCATCAACATACAGTTTTTCTCCTTATGTTAAATCCTTTATTTAAGAAGTTTTTAAACAATTAGTATTTATATATTTAATAAGTAATTAAATATTTACATAATACTGAACAGATCTTCCCCATCCTTGGTTAAATTTATTCCTAAATGTTTTTTGATGCTATTGTAAATGGGATTGTTTTAACTGTAACCTCCATCTCCTGGATTCAAGTGATTTTCCTGCCTCAACCTCCTGAGTAGCTGGGATTACAGGCAGGCACCATCACGCCCAGCTAATTTTTGTATTTTCAGTAGAGACAGGGTTTCGCCATGTTGCCTAGGCTGGTCTTGAACTCCTGGCCTCAACTGATCCACCCACCTCGGCCTCCCAAAGTGCTGGGATTACAAACGTGAGCCACTATGCCCAGCCCCAATATTTCTTTTTTCAGCTAGTTCATTGTTTGTGTATAGACATGCAACAGATTTTTGTATACTGATTTTGTACCTTGCAATTTTACTGAATTTGTTTATACAAAAATTCCTAAATCTATGACATAAATCAACAGTTTTGTCAATGTAGTTGAACAATATTAAACTATATATGCCTTTTTGTAGTTTTCTATTTTTTTCCAGCTTCATTAAGGTAAAACTGAAAGATTTATCTCGATTTATCAATATCGAGATTGCTATTACAATGGGATTTCTTTGATATAGTTACACATTGTGAAATGATTATCACAATGAAGTTAATGAACATAGCTATCATCTCACAACTGTCTTTTTGTGTGTGTGGTGAGAATATTTAAGCCCTTTTCTGTTAGCAAATTTCAAGGACACAATACAATGTTATTAATTATAGTCACCATGCTTTTCATTAGATCTCCAGAATTTACTCATCCTGTGTAAAAAACTGTACCCTTTGTCCAATACCTCCTCATTTCCCCCACCCCATAGCTCCAAGCTACCACCATTTTACTCTGCAGCTATGAGTTTGACATTTTCAGATTTCACACATAAACGAGATCATGCAGTATTTTCCTTTCTGTACCTGGTTTATTTCACATAGCATCATATCCTTCAGGTTTATTCATGTTATTCCAAATGACAAGAATTCTTTGATTTTTATGGCCAAGTAATATTCCATTGTATGTGTGTGGGTGGGTGTGTGTATGTATATGTGTGTGTGTGTGTGTGTGTGTGTATATATATATATATATATACACAATACTTCCATTCATCTGCCAATGGACACTTAGGTTGCTTTGATGTCTTGGCTATTGTTAGTAATGCTGCAATGAACATGGGAGTGCAGATATCCCTTCAACAGACTTATATCATTTCCTTTGCATACATGCCCTAAAGTGAGATTGCTGGATCATATAGTAAGTGCAATGTACAAGGGTTCCCTTTTTTTCACATCCTCACCAACACTTGTTATTGTTTGTCTTTTTGGTAATTACCATTCTGACAGATGTGAGGTAATATCTCATTGTGGTTCTAATTTGCATTTCCATGATGATTAGTATGTTGAGCTTTTTTTTCATATACCTGTTGCCCTTTTGTATGCCTTCTTTTAAGAAATGTCTATTCAGATCCCTTGTCAATTTTTTAATCGGGTTGTTTTATTGCTATTGACATACAGTTTCAGGTCTTATGTTTAAGTCTTTAATCCATTTTAGTTGATTTTTTGCATGTGGTATGAGATGAGTCCAATTTTATTATACATGTGCCAGGTGTGGTGGCTCATGCCTGTAATCCCAATGCTTTGGGAGGCCAAGGCAGGAAGATTCCTTGAGTCCAGGAGTTTGAGACCAGCCAGTGTAGGGAGAATCAACATAGGGAGAACCCCATCTCCACAGTTTTTGTTATTAGCTGGGCATGGTAGTATGCACCTAGGCATAGCTACTTGGGAGGCTGAGGTGGGAGGATTGCTTGAGCCCAGGAGTTTGAGGCTGCAGTGAACTATGATTGCATCACTGCACTCCAGCCTGGGTGACAGAGCAAGATCCTGTAAAAAAAAAAAATAAAGAAAAGAAAAGAAAGAGAGAAAAAAGAAGGCTACTCTTTCTCCAGTATGTGTTATTGGTACTTATGTCAAAGAGTAAAGGTTAATCACTATTGACTATAAATGTGTGAATTTATTTCTGGGTTCTCTACTGTATTCCATTGGTCTATATGTCTGTTTTCATGCCAGTACCATACTGATTCGATTGCTATAGCTTTGCAGTATATTTTGAAATTGGGTAGTGTGATGTCTCTAGTTTTGTTCTTCTTGCTCAAGATTGCTATTACGATTCAGGGTCTTTCGCAATTTCAAATGAATTTTAGAATGGCCTTTTCTATTTCTGTGAAAAATGCCATTGGAATTTTGATAGAGATTGCATTGAATCCATAGGTCACTTTGGGTAGTATGAATATTTAAACAATTTTAATTATTCCAATCATTAACAAGCGATGTCCTTTCATTTATTTGTGTCTTCTTCAATTTCTTTCATCATTGTTTTGTAGTTTTCAATGTACAGGTCTTTCTCTTACTTGGTTTGATGAATTCCTAAATATTTTTGGTGCCTTTGTAAATGATATTGTTTTCATAATTTCTTTTTTCAAATTGTTTATTGTTTGTATATATAAAAAGTAACAGATTTTTTATATCTTATACCTTGCAACTTTACTGAATTTGTGTATTAGTTCTAAGAGTTTTTTGGTGACACTTTTGTCTTTAGGGTTTTTTGTATGTACAGATCATACTTACAGATCATAGCATCTGTAAGCAGAGACAATTTTACTTCTTCTTTCCTGATTTGGTTGCCTTTTGTTTTAGTCCATTCTCACACAGCTATGAAGAAATACCCAAGACAGGGTAATTTATAAAGGAAAGAGGTTTAACTGACTCACAGTTCCACATTGCTGGGGAGGCCTCAGGAAACTTACGATCACAGCAGAAGGCAAAGGAGAAGCAGGCACCTTCTTCACAGGGTGGCAGGATGGAGTGGGTGCCAGCAAGGGAAATGCCAGATGCTTATAAAACCATCACATCTCATGAAACTCACCCATTATCATGAAAACAGCATGGGGGAAACTGTCCCCATGATCCCATTACCTCCACATGGTCCCAGCCTTGACACATGGGATTATAAGGATTACAGTTCAAGGTGAGATTTGAATGGGGACACAGAGCCAAACCATACCATCTTTTATTTCTCTTTCTTGCCTAATTTCTCTGCTAGGACTACCAGTACTATATTGAATAGAATGAATGAGAGTCAGCTTGTCTTGCTTGTGTCAGACAAGTGCATCCTTGTCTTGCTACTGATCTTAGAGAAAAAGCTTTCAGCTTTTCATTATTGATTATGTTAGCTGTGGACTTGTCATATATAGCCTTTAATGTGTTGAGGTACATTCTTTCTATACCTAATTTATTGAGAGATTTTTATCATGAAAGAATGTTGTCATCAAATGCTTTTCCTGCATTCACTGAAATTATCATGTGGTTTTTGTCCTTCATTCTGTTAATATGGTATATCACATTTATTGATTTTTGTATATCAAACTATCCTTGCATCCCAGGGATAAATTCCCCTTGATCATGGTATATACTTCTTTTAATGTGCTATTGAATTCAGTTTGCTAGTATTTTGTTGATAATTTTTGCATACAAGTTCATCAAAAATATTGGCTTATAATTTTATTTTCTTACAGTGCCCTTGTCTGGCTTGGGCATCAGGATAATGCTGGCCTCGTAAAATGGACTTGGAAGTATTCTTTCCTCATCAATTTTTTAGAAGATTCTGAGAAAGATAGGCTTTAATTCTTCTTTAAATATTTGGTAGAATTCAGAGGTACAAAGAGGAGCTGGTACCATTCCTTCTGAAACTATTCCAATCAATAGAAAAAGAGGGAATCCTCTCTAACTCATTTTATGAGGCCAGCATCATCCTGATACCAAAGCCTGGCAGAGACACAACAAAGTAAGAGAATTTTAGACCAATATCCCTGATGAACATCGATGCAAAAATCCTCAATAAAATACTGACAAACCGAATCTGGGAGCACATCAAAAAGCTTATCCACCATGATCAAATGGGCTTCGACATACGCAAATCAATAAACATAATCCATCATATAACAGAACCAAAGACAAAAACCACATGATCATCTCAATAGATGCAGAAAAGGCCTTCAACAAAATTTAACAGCCCTTCATGCTAAAAACTCTCAATAAATTAGGTATTGATGGGACACATCTCAAAATAATAAGAGCTATTTATGACAAACCCACAGCCAATATCATACTGAATGGGCAAAAACTGGAAGCATTCCCTTTGAAAACCAGCACAAGACAGGGATGCCCTCTCTCACCACTCCTATTCAACATAGTGTTGGAAGTTCTGGCCAGGGCGATCAGGCAGGAGAAAGAAATAAAGGGTAATCAATTAGGAAAAGAGTAAGTCAAATTGTCCCTGTTTGCAGATGACATGACTGTATAACTAGAAAACCCCATTGTCTCAGTGCAAAATCTCCTTAAGCTGATAAGCAACTTCAGCAAAGTCTCAGGATACAAAATCAATGTGCAAAAATCACAAGCATTCCTATACACTAATAACAGACAAACAGAGAGCCAAATCATGAGTGAACTCCCATTCACAATTGCTTCAAAGAGAATAAAATACCTAAGAATCCAACTTACAAGGGATGTGAGGGATCTTTTCAAGGAGAATTACAAACCACTGCTCAGTGAAATAAAAGAGGACACAAACAAATGGAAGAATATTCTATGCTCATGGATAGGAAGAATCAATATCATGAAAATGGCCATGTTGCCCAAGGTAATTTATAGATTCAATGCCATCCCCGTCAAGCTACCAATGACTTTCTTCATGGAATTGAAAAAACTACTTTAAAGTCCACATGGAACCAAAAAAGAGCCCGCATTGCCAAGACAGTCCTAAACCAAAAGAACAAACCTGGAGGCATCATGCTACCTGACTTCAGACTATACTACAAGGCTACGGTAACCAAAATTGCAAGGTACTGGTACCAAAACAGAGATATAGACCAATGGAACAGAACAGAGCCCTCAGAAATAATACCACATATCTACAACCATCTGAGCTTTGACAAACCTGACAAAAATAAGAAATGGGGAAAGGATTCCCTATTTAATAAATGGTGCTGGGAAAACTGACTAGCCGTATGTAGAAAATTGAAACTGGATCCCTTCCTTACACCTTATATAAAAATTAATTCAAGATGGATTAAAGACTCAAATGTCACACCTAAAACCATAAAAACCCTAGAAGAAAACCTAGGCAATACCATCCAGGACGTAGGCATGGACAAGGACTTCATGTCTAAAACACCAAAAGCAGTGGCAACAAAAGCCAAAATTGAGAAATGGGATCTAATTAAACTAAAGAGCTTCTGCACAGCAAAAGAAACTACCATCAGAGTAAACAGGCAACCTACAGAGTGGGAGAAAATTTTTGCAATCTACCCATCTGACAAAGGGCTAATATCCAGACTCTACAAAGAACTTAAACAAATTTACAAGAAAAAATCAGCAACCCCATCAAAAAGTGGGCAAAGGATATGAACAGACACTTCTCAAAAGAAGACATTTATGCAGCCAACAGACACATGAAAAAATGCTCATCATCACTGGCCATCAGAGAAATGCACATCAAAACCACAATGAGATAGCATCTCACGCCAGTTAGAATGGCAATCATTAAAAAGTCAGGAAACAACAGGTGCTGGAGAGGATGTGGAGAAATAGGAACACTTTTACACTGTTGGTGGGACTGTAAACTAGTTCAATCATTGTGGAAGACAATGGTTGTGGAAGATCCTCAAGGATCTAGAACTATAAACACCATTTGACCCAGCCATCCCATTACTGGGTATATACCCAAAGGATTATAAATCATGCTGCTATAAAGACACATGCACACGTACATTTATTGTGGCACTATTCACAATAGTAAAGACTTGGAACCAACCCAAATGTCCATCAGTGATACACTGATTAAGAAATCGTGGCACATATACACCATTGAATACTATGCAGCCATTAAAAAGGATGAGTTCGTGTCCTTTGTAGGGACATGGATGAAGCTGGAAACCATCATTCTCAGCAAACTATCACAAGGACAGAAAACCAAACACCGCACGTTCTCACTCATAGGTGGAAATTGAACAATGAGAATACTCGGACTCAGGGTGGGGAACATCACACACTGGGGCCTGTTGTAGGGTGGGCGGGGGGGAGGGATAGCATTAGGAGATATACCTAATGTAAATGAGGAGTTAATGGGTGCAGCACACCAACATGGCACATGCATACATATGTAACAAACCTGCACATTGTGCACATGTACCCTAGAACTTAAAGTATAATAAAAAAATAAGAAAAAAATATTTGGTAGAATTCATTAGTGAAGCCATTAGATCCTGGACTTTTATTGTTTGGGAGGTTTTATTACTGACTCAATCTCCTTACTTGATATTGGTCTGTTCAAAATTTCTATTTCTTCATGATTCAGTTTTGGTTGGTTGGACATTTCTAGGAGTTTATCAATTTCTTCTAGGTTATCCAACTTGTTGGCATATAATTGTTCATAGTCTGTTATGATCCTTTGCATTTCCGTGGTATCAGTTGTAATGCCATCTCTTTCCAAAAGAGAGTAGTGATGGCTATACTTATTATCAGGCAAAATAGATTTTAAGTCACAGGGGACAAAGAAGGTCATTATATAGTAATAATGGGGTAAATTCATCAAGAGGATGTAAGAATTGAAAATACACATGCATCAAACATCATAGCACCTAAACATATAAAGGAAATATTAAGAGAACTGAAGGGAGAAATAGGCAGTAATACAGTAATAGCTGGGAATTTTAGTACTTCACTTTCAACAATGGATAGGTTATCCAGACGGAAAATCAATAAAGAAATAGTAGACTGTAGGCCAAAAGGATGTAACAGACATATACAGAACATATACAGCAGCAGAATATACATTCTTTTTAAGTACATACAGAATAGTCTCCAAGTAGATCACGTTAGGCCACAAAACAAGTCTTAACAAATTTAAGAAGCCTGAAATCAATCAAGTATCTTTTCTGACCACAATGATATAAAATTAGAAACCAATAGCATGAGGAAAACTACAAGAATTATAAATATATGGAAATTAAACAACATACTCCTGGACAACCAATGGTTATATCGAGAAATCAAAAGAAAATCAAAAAATATCTTGAGACAAACAAAAATGGAAATACAACATATCAAAACCTATGGGATGCAGCAAAAGCGGTTCTAAGAGGGAAGTTTATAACACCTACATTGAGAGAAAAGAAAGATCTCAAATAACCTAACTTCACACCTCAAAGATCTAGAAAAAGAAGAGCAAACTAAACCCAATATAGCATAAGGAAGGAAATAGTAAAGATCAGAGCAGAAATAAATAAAACAGACACTAGACAAACAACAACATATATTGTTAAACTTAAGGATTGGTTTTCTTGAAAAGATAAAATTGACAAAGCTTTCACTGAACTAAGAGAAAAAAAGAAAACTCTAATAAATAAAACGGCAAACACAGAAGTCTTTATCCAGAAAAAAGACTTTTCAAAATATAGACCAACTAAAGGCTTTTGCAAACATACAAATGCTGAAAGAACTCATTACTAGCAGGTCTACACTACAAAAAAAAAAGTTAGGGGAAGTCCTTCAGATAGAAAATCACGCTATTTGGAAATCAAGGTCTACACAAAAGAATTAAAAGCACTGGAAATAAGTGTAAACTATAAATATGTGTAAATATAAAACTTTAAAACAGAATTTAAATCTCTTTTTTAAAAAAGATGTGACTATTTAAAGCAAAATCCAAAACAGTGTATTATGAGGCTTATATGTAGAAATAAAATGTATGACAACAATAGCACAAAGTTTGGGAAGGAAGAAATAGAAGCATACTGTTGTAAGGTTCTGATATGATCCATGAAGTGATATAATATCACTTGCGGTAGGCTGTGATAAGATTAAAAAGGTTATTACAGACTCTACAGCAACCTCTAAAACAACCCAACAAAGTGTTTGAGCTAATAAGGCAACAAAGGAGATAAAGTGAAATAATAAGAAATACTCTAGCAATCCACAGGAATAGGACAAGGGTAAACAGGAACATGAAAGGGATGAGACGCATAGAAAACAGATAACAATATATAGATGTAAACCTAACCAGATTCATTCACATTAAATATAAGTGGCCTCAATGACCTAAATACAAGGTAGAGATAATCAGATTGGATAAAAGAGAGAGACCCAGGTATATGCTGCCTGTAAGAAACATACTTTTGAAATGAAAACTAAATTGCATAAAAATAAAAAGATGGAAAAAGATATATTACGCTGACACTAATTAAAAGAAAACTGGAATGCTTATATTAATTTTACACTGAGTAAACTTCGGAGCTAAGGATATTACCATGGGAAAAGAGGGCTGTTTCATGAGGATAAAGAGGTCAGGTCATCAAGGGGACATAGCAATGATAAACATGTATGCATCTAGTAACAGAACTTCAAAATACATTAAACAAAGACTGGATAGAAATAGAGAAAAAGAAAAATTATAGTCAGAGATTTCAATAGTCCTTTCTCAATTACTGATGTCTCAATAATTGAGGGAACATAGTGACCTGTGGGACAAAACAAGTAGTCTGATTGGCATGTAGTCGGTATCCCAGAAAAAAGGAAGAGACAGCAAAAAAGTGAAACAAATAATAGCCAAACGCTTTTCAAATTGGACGAAAACTATAAATGCATGATAGAGAAAGCTCAACAAAACTCGTGCAGAATAAACAAAGAAAACCACACCAAAGTACATTATAATCCAATTGCTCAAAACCCATGATGAAGAGAAAAATCTTAAAAGCAGCTGTGGGTAGTTGGGGGAGATACACTACATACAGAGGAACAATGATGAGAAAGATGGCAAATTTTAGTCACAAACTATGCAAGTTATTGGAAAATGAGGCAACAATACTGAATGAAAAACCCTGTAAATGTAGGATATTATATCCAGCAAAGAGATTTTTTTTTTTTTTACATAAAGGTAAAAAATGACAAACTAAACGTAATAGAACTTACTCCCAGTAAACCTGCACCACAAGAAAAGGTAAGAAAGTTATTAATGAAAAAGGAAAATGATACCAGATGGAAATAAATCCACACAAAGTAAGGAAGGGTACTGGAAATGGTAAATACGTGGGCAAATAGAAAATATATTCATTAATAAGAAGTTCTTTGCCCTGCAGCCTGGCCATGAGTCTGTTTGCCGCCGTGTGGCAGATGGGATGGATTCATGGCTAAATTTGTG
Source organism: Trachypithecus francoisi (assembly GCF_009764315.1). Taxonomy (NCBI): domain Eukaryota; kingdom Metazoa; phylum Chordata; class Mammalia; order Primates; family Cercopithecidae; genus Trachypithecus; species Trachypithecus francoisi. The sequence continues at coordinate 89,226,410 of NW_022681468.1, forward strand.
GGAAGATTGGGTGCTGGGCACCACCAGGAGGAGACTTGCCAGCAGCCATCCTTGGGTTCTGAAAGTTTGTCTTGGATTAAAAAAGTACAGTGGCCTTGGTTGTAGATGAAACTAGAAAGCTACAAACTATTCATGCTGGATGATCTGCTGTGTGCTCCCAACTTCTCCAAGAACATTTTAATCTAAAACTACTACCTGAAGTAATGGGAGTATCTGCAGCCATTATGTTGCCATTTGGAGGAACAGGAGTAGGCTCTAGATATCATGTGGAGGTAGGTCCCACTGTGCCTGGTCCTTGTGGTGTGCCCTCTTCTATTTAATTTTCACACACAGTGTTCTCCCTATGTCACAGATGACAAACTCAAAGATTAAATAACTACTACAAAAAGCAAGACACAGAACAGTGTATGTAATATATTACCTCTCAGGTAAGAAAGAAAGGGAAGTGAGAAAAATTACATAATATTCACACACATACATATTTGCTTATTTTTGCAAATAGAAACACAGAAGCTAACGAAAATGGTTACCTAGGAAGGGTACACAGGAGTATGTTAAATGGAATATGAATGGCAAAAGTCCCACCCCCTTTTTAATAACTTTGAGTTTTGATCTACATAAATGTCTTACCTATTTAAAAATAACATTTAAAATAAAAAGAAATAGAAAAAAAGGAAAAATTGAAGCTGGATATAAACTAGGCCAGGCGTGGTGGCTCATGCTTGTAATCCCAGCACTGTGGGAGGCCAAGGTGGGAGGATCTCTTGAGGCTAGGAATTCAAAACCAGCCTGGGCAACATAGTGAGACCCTGTCTCTATTTAAAAAAATGAACATAAACTAAAAATGCCATATCAAATTGATAACCTATTCTCACAGAGCAAATAATTGTTTCAAATATCTTAAACTCATAGTAGTCTGACTACATCCTTCGAGGTCAGTTAATAGTTTATATTAGTAATATTGATGTTGTAGAAAAAGGAAAGCAACAAAATTATACCACGATAATAAGCATGATGGAAAGGCTCCCAAACATAAGTCCTGTATCTGTTCTATTTGTTCCTTCATGACAAAGAGCTTCCTCTACAATTCTTAATTTCCTGTGTAAACCCAAAACCTGAAACTTAACACTAAAAAAAAGATGAGATGTTATTTACCTAAATAGAGAAATATAATAACATGCTGCCAATGAAAATATTGAAAATGTAATCTAATTAATTTAAAGAACTGATTGGCACAGTTTAGGCCAGGCAAGGTGGCTCAAGCCTGTAATCCCAGCACTTTGGGAGGCTAAGACGAGATCACAAGGTCAGGAGATCACAAGGTCAGGAGATTGAGACCATTCTGGCTAACAAGGTGAAACCTCATCTCTACTAAAAAATACAAAAAAACTAGCCGGGCGAGGTGGCAGGCACCTGTAGTCCCAGCTACTCGGGAGGCTGAGGCAGGAGAATGGCGTAAACCCAGGAAGCGGAGCTTGCAGTGAGCTGAGATCCAGCCACTGTACTCCAGCCTGGGTGACAGAGCGAGACTCCGTCTCAGAAGAAAAAAAAAAAAAAAGGAACTGATTGGCACAGTTTAGAGGAAAATATTGCAATAGAGCTGCTGCTGTGGTTAGTAAATAAGAATTTAAGCTGTTTAGATTCTTTAATTTCTCACTTTGAAGCTAGAGAATTTTCAGAGAAACCAATAAAACATGAGGATCCAATTTCAGAGTTGGGTATTTGGAGTAAGTGGGTCATAATATGGTGTAAAAAAATCTGAGGGTACTAGATTGCTGGATAAAAGTATTAAGAACAATTGGGGGAAAAAACCTCTTTATATGGGAAAGAAACGTTTATATGCTAGATACTTGCAGCAATCTCTATAAATCTTTGGTGAAACTAAACAAAGAGAGTTGTGGTGAGTACTAAATAATACTGGTCAAGCATTCACTGTTCGCCCATGGACATTGCTCAGTTAAAATGATGGAGAGTTTGCTGACAGTTAAATCAAAATGACTAAGAGTTTCCTTTTGTTGTTGTTGTTGTTGTTGTTTTTAACTTTGGCATTTGCCAGACCTGAGTATCTTATTTTCCAGAATTTTGAATCCAGTTACAGTAAAAATGAATGTTTTTTATTTTTAATCTTTTATTTGTTTTTGTTTGTTTATTTGTTTGTTTGTTTTTGAGACAGAATTTTGCTCTTGTTGCCCAGGCTGGAGTGCAGTGGTGTGATCTTGGCTCACGGTAACCTCCACCTCCCGGGCTCAAGCCAGTCTCCCGCCTCAACCTCCTGAGTAGCTGGGATTACAGGTGCCTGCCACCATGCCTGGCTAATTTTTTGCATTTTTAGTAGAGACAGGGTTTCATCATGTTGGCCAGGCTGGTCTCAAACTCCTGACCTCAGGTGATCCACCCACCTCGGCCTTCCAAAGTGCAGGGATTACAGGCGTGAGCCACTGTGCCCAGCCCATTTTAAATTTTTTTAAAAAGTATTTGGCTATTTAAAGCAAAAATAAAAAACAATGTATTGTGGGTTTTATAACATATATAGAAGTAAAATGTATGACAACCATAGCACAAAGTCAGTAGAACTGGAACTATGCTATTGTAAGTTTCTTATACTACAGAAGGTGTAATATTTCAAATATGTTATTTGAAATAAGATGAAGATAGTGTGTGTGTATATATATATACACATACATACATATACATATATTATAAAATACGCACACATATAACTGTAAACCCTACAGCAATCACTGAAAAAGCAAAATCAAGAGGTATAGCTAATAAACTGAGAGTGGATATTTAATGGGATTATTAAAAAATAATTGAAAAGAAAGAAAAAAAGGAGCAAAGATCAGATAAAATAAAAATATAACAAGATATTTAAACTCCGCCATACTTATAAGTACATTTTTTAAAATACTGACACATAATATTTGTCTATATTTATGGAGTATTTGTGATATTTTGTTACATGCATAGAATGTCTAATGATCAAGCCAGGGTGTTTAGGGCATCCATTACCTCAAGTATTTATCATTCCTATGTGTTGGGAACATTTCAAGTTCTCTCTTCTAGCTATTTTGAAATATATAATACCTATTGTTAACTATAGTCACCCTATGCTGCTATGGAACATTAGAACTTATTCCTTCTATCTAACTGTATTCTTGCACGCATTAACCCACCTCTTTTCATCCCCGCTTCCCAACCACACACCCTTCCCAGTCTCTGGTATCTCTCATTCTACTCTCTATCTTCATATGATCCACTTTTTTAGCTCCCACATGTGAGTGAGAACATGCAACATTTGTCTTTCTGAGCCTGGCTTATTTCACTTAACATAATGACCTCCAGTTCCATCCATATTGCTGCAAATGACATGATTTCATTCTTTTCTGTGGCTGAATGTATTCCATCGTGTGTATATATATACACATTTTGTTTATCCACTCAGCCACAAAAAAGAATGAAATCATTTGTTGATGGACACTTAGGTTGATTTTATATCTTTGCTATTGTAAATAACGTTGCAATAAACATGGGGCTACAGGTATCCCTTTGATATACTGATCTCCTTGCCTTTGGCTAAATACCCAGTAGTGGGATTGCTGGATCATATGGTAGTTCTATTTTTACTTTTTTGAGAAATCTCCATACTATTTTCCATAGTGGCTTTACTAATTTACATTCCCAGCAATGGTACAGAAGAGTTCCCTTTTTTCACACTCTGGCCAGCATCTGTTTGTTTGTTTGTCTTTTTAATAATATCCATTCTCACTGGGGTAAGATGATATCACATTGTGGTTTTAATCTGCATTTCTCTGAGGATTAGTGATATTGAGCATTTTTTCACACACTTTTTGGCCATTTGTATGCCTTCTTTTGAGAAATGTCTATTCATATCCTTTGCCCACTTTTTAATGTGATTTGTTGTTGTTGTCATTGAGTTGTTTGAATTCCTTGCATAGGCCGGGCGTGGTGGCTCACGCCTGTAATCCCAGCACGTTGGGAGGCTGAGGCAGGTGGATCGCGAGGTCAGGAGATCGAGACCATCCTGGCTAACATGGTGAAATCCCGTCTCTACTAAAAATACAAAAAATTAGCCGGGCATGGTGGCGGGCGCCTGTAGTCCCAGCTACTCGGGAGGCTGAGGCAGGAGAATGGTGTGAACTCAGGAAGCGGAACTTGCAGTGAGCCGAGAAGGCCCCACTGCACTCCAGCCTAGGCGACAGAGCGAGACTCTGTCTCAAAAAATAAAATAAAATAAAAATAAAAAAAGAATTCCTTGTATATTCTGGATATTAATCCCTTGCTGGATGGATAGTTTGCAAATATTTTCTCCCATTCAACAGGTTGTCTTTTTACTCTATTGGTTGTTTACTTTACTGTGCAGGCACTTTTTAATTTAGTATAGTCCCATTTATCTATTTTTGGTTTGGTTGCCTGTGTTTTTGAGGTCTTAGCCATAAAATATTTGCCTAGACCAACGTCCTGAAGGGTTTCTTCTGCATTTCTTCTACTACTTTTAAAAATAGTTTTGGGTCTTACATTTAAGTCTTTAGACCATCCTGAGTTGATTTTTGTACATTGTGGGAGATGGTCTTTAGACCATCCTGAGTTGATTTTTGTACATTGTGGGAGATAAAGGTCCAGTTTCATTCTTCTGCCTATGAATATCCAGTTTTCTCAACACCATTTATTGAAGAGGAATGTCCTTAATACGAATGATTTAAACACTCCTATTAAAAGGTAAAACTAGTCTAATTAGATTTTAAAAAGCAAGATCCAAATATATGCTGCCTATAAGAAAACATTTTAAGTATAAAGCTGCATAGATGTTAAACAGAAAAGAATCGAAAACAATATACCCTGTGTGCAGAAAAGAGTTAACATAGGCCGGGCGCGGTGGCTCAAGCCTGTAATCCCAGCACTTTGGGAGGCCGAGACGGGCGGATCACGAGGTCAGGAGATCGAGACCATCCTGGCTAACACCGTGAAACCCCGTCTCTACTAAAAATACAAAAAACTAGCCGGGCGAGGTGGCGGCGCCTGTAATCCCAGCTACTCGGGAGGCTGAGGCAGGAGAATGGCGTAAACCCGGGAGGCGGAGCTTACAGTGAGCTGAGATCTGGCCACTGCACTCCAGCCTGGGTGACAGAGCGAGACTCCGTTTCAAAAAAAAAAAAAAAAAAAAAAAGAAAAGAGTTAACATAAAAGATCTAAAACTGCTATCCCTAGACAGGCATTCTTGAGAAGCTGGCCTTCAATGATGTGTGGGAACTTGAATTTTGGGAGTGTTACTACCATTTTCAGGATGGATAACAATGGCTTACTGTGCCTAAACTGTTTGTACGAATAACATGGTTTATGGTGAACAACCACTTACCTTCTGGGAGTCTGGCATTTTGATATATGCTAGTCAGAGAGTGTCTGTATGACCAATGCTCTAAAAAGAAACAGAAGAAGAAAACCTTGGCCATGAGTCTTTAATGAGCTTCCCTGGCAGAAAACATTCCACATGTGTTGTTACAATTCACTGCTGGAAGAATTAAGTGCTTCCATGTATACTGATTTTGCTTTGTATCTCTTCACTATAATAAATTATGGCTATGAATATAACTCTATGTGTCCTTCTAGTAAATCATTAAAACTGGGAGTTGTCTTGGGAGACACAACATGATCTTCACTATAATAAATTATGGCTATGAATATAACTCTATGTGTCCTTCTAGTAAATCATTAAAACTAGGAGTTGTCTTGGGAGACACAACATGAAAATACTAATCAAAAGAAAGTTGGAGTGGCTACATGAACATCATAGTAGATTTAACGACTGGTAATATCACCAGGAATGGAGAAGAGCATTTCATAGTGATAAAAGGGTCAACTGATCAGGAGGATGTGATAATACCCAAATTACCATACCAAATGTGTATGCAACTAGTAACAGAGCTTCAAAATAGATGAAGCAAAAATTGAAATAATTGAAAGGAAAAATAAACAAATCCATAATTGTAGTTGAAAATGTCAACTTTCCTTTATCTGTGATTGATAGACCAACTATAAAGAATATTTGTGAGGACATAGAAGAGCTTTTTTTTTTTTTTTTTTTTGAGACAGAGTCTTACTCTGTCACCCAGACTGGAGTGCGATGGCACGATCTTGGCTCACTGCAACCTCCACCTCCCGGGTTCAAACGATTCTCCTGCTTCAGCCTCCCAAGTAGCTGGGACTACAGGCGCTCACCACCATGCCTGGCTAATTTTTGTACTTTTAGTAGACACAGGGTTTTCCCATGTTGGTCAGGCTGGTCTGGAACTCCTGACCTCAGGTGATCCGCCTGCCTTTGCCTCCCAAAGTGCTGGGATTGCAGACGTGAGCCACGCCCCCCAGCCAGAAGAACACAAAATTAAAGTAATATTGATAATAAAAAGATATTTGAGATCTCTCCAAATATTTGGAAATTAAACCGTACATTTTAAAATGCATGAAGAAATCACAAGGGAAATTAGAAAATATTCAGAATGGAATGAAAGTAAAATAACACATATTAAAATCTGTGAAATTAAGCTAAACCAGTATTTACAAGAAAATTAATAGCATTAAATACTTATATTAGGAAATAAAGAAAATTATCAAATTTTAAGGTACCAGGTAATTTAATGAAGAAAGGATTGACTTTTCAATAAATACTGTAGGAACAATTGTCTATCTATATTTGTATTCCATAGTAGAATTAAATAGACACAGGATAATGAGTACATGTCTGGCCATTCTTTTTCACAATTTCCAATTTTTCAAAAATAAGAGTGCATTACTTTTATCATTTTTTTGAAAAAAGGAGCAAAGTTCGTAGCTAACAAAAAGTTCTTAGCCAGATGGCGTAATACAGCAAAAATCTGGCTATTTGAGAATAAAAGAGAATAGAAAAAATTTCTTTCTAAGATCATTTCTGATCTAAAATTCCATGATTCTCTCTTCCCACTAGTTAATTTAGGGCAAATGAAGTGCAGCTTCTGTCAATGCATACAGCCTCCATTGCTGAATCCTAATGGCCCTTCAGTCCTCAACACCAACCACTCTGTCTCTCTCCAAGCCATGTCTCTATCTTGGATAAAGATCCAGTCTATTATTTGGCTGTTTTAGTAGGTGTCCCCTGCCTCTACAGGTTTTATGGACTCCTGGCAATTGTCTTCTTTGGGGTCCTAGGATGGTATTTTAAGATATTTAGGGGACATTTTCTTAATTGGCTGAGACCACAAAAAATATAAAATATTTTGTTTAATTATGGCCTGAATAATATAATACGCAGAATTAACTGGATCAGACATTTTGAATTATCTTTATAGATTTCTTTTAAAATATTATAGGCCAGACACAGTGACTCATGCCTATAAGCCCAACACTTTAGGAGGCTGAGGTGGGAGGATTACTTGAGCCCAGGAATGTGAGACCAGCCTGGGCAACATAGCAAGATCCCTGTCTCTACCAAAACAAACAAACAAACAAAAAAAGTAGCCAGCTGCTGTGGTTCATGCCTGTAGTCACTGCTACCCAGGAGGCTGACGTGGGAGGATAGTTTGAGCCCAGGAGGTTGAGGTTGCAATGAGCTATGATCATGTCACTGCACTTCAGCCTGGGAAACAGAGCAAGAGCCTGTCTCAAAAAATAAAAAGATAGATAGATAGAGAGATAGATTACAAGGCAGGCTGGGTGGGATGGCTCATGCCTGTAATGCCAGCACTTTGGGAGGCCAAGGTGGGAGGATTGCTTGAGCCCAGATGTTCGAGACCAGCTTAAGCAACATAGTGAGACCTCATCTCTACAAAAAAATTAAAAATAAAAAAAATTAGCCTGATGTGGTGGTGCACACCTGTAATCCCAGATACTTGGGAGGGTGAGGAAGGAGGATCACTTGAGCCCAGGAGGTCAAGGCTACAGTGAGCCATGGTCATCACAGCACTGCACTCCAGCCTGGGTGACAGAGCAAGACTCCATCTCAAAAGAAAAAAAAAAGAAAAAGAAATAACCACCTTAGACAGAGTCAACTTACTAGTTTTGATGCAATTATCAGATGGTGAGGTTGTTTTGTACTTTACAGATGTGTAAGAAGTGTGTTAGATAAGTTAGTGGTGATCAACCACCCATATCCATCCGCTGTCTATTGTGCTAAATACTCCAGGGGGATTTGAAAGATTCTCTGATTTCAAGGAGCTGTTGGCTGAGTCCAGGAGACAAAAAGTTTCAGACAACTTCTGAATAATTAGAGCAACTGTCACTAGCTATAGTTCAGGACGCATGTGTCAAAACTGAGGACATTCAACAAAGAGGAGAATTCACATAGAAAAGGTAAAGTCGGAGGAGGTGGAATCCTGGCAACGTGCTCTCGGGGTTGTCAATGCGTCTGGGTCCAGGACTAGCACAATATTTGGAGGAAAATATTACAAAGATCTCTTAACTGAGGTCAAACAAATATGCTATTGTATCATAGTCAATTCAGTCTTACTAGTAGAAACGTTGATTTGAAGTCAATTCATTGGTTTTGATGGAAAATTCATGCCTAATTCAAGCAATAGGTATTGAATTTTTGGTATGTGTCAGGCACTGAATAAGAAGATAGGGATGCAGGTGACCAGTAAGACACAATCCCTGCTTCCATGGAATATATCATCCCAGGAGGGATGTTATCAAGTTATAAGCACACAGCTGCCTCCCACAACACAGGAAATAACCAGGGTGTTCAGGAACATGTATCCAGGCCAAATCTAGCCCGGGAAGTCCAGAAAGACTTTGCTGAGGTCGTGATGGTTCAGCTGAATTTTGGAGGTTGAAAAGAAATTAGCAGAGTGAAGGGGAAAAGAATTACTGACAGAAGAAACTGCATATATAAAGGTTAAATTACTTTTACCTTATAATATTTTTTTGATACAGGTCTTGCTCTCTCACCCAGGCTGGAATGCAGTGGCAGGATCTCAGCTTACTGCATTCTCCGCCTCTCAGGTTCAAGCGATTCTCCTGCCTCAGACTCCCAAGTAGCTGGGATTACAGGCCTGCGCCACCATGCACTGCTAATTTGTGTGTGTGTGTGTGTGTGTGTGTGTGTTTGTGTGTGTGTGTGTATATTTTTAGTAGAGACGATGTTTCACCATGTTGTCCAGGCTCCTCTTAAACTCCTAACTTCAGGTGATCTGCCCACCTCGGCCTCCCAAAGTGTTGGGATTACAGGCATGAGCCACCACGCTCAGCCAGGTGGTTATTTCTAACCTTTGCAGATTGCAGTTTCCTTTTAGAATGGCAAAAGTTGGGGACTTCCTGGAAAACTCCACATGCACAGACTGTAGATTCAATAACCACAGACTAAGATTTACATTGAGCAGAGTGCATGGAATATAGTGTAAAAATACACTTGTGTAATCCAGGCCAGTGGTGTCTGTGATGTATTATTTCATGATTTTGTGTTTATGAAGTTCTATGTAGGATCTGTCTTTGATGGCAATTATTAGAATAGTTTGGGAGATGAAGAAAATAATTTTAGAGAAGAAAATTAACACTAGGTACCTACCATGTGACTGTATTGTGCTGGGCCTGGTATATACCTGGTTACATTTCATGACACAGCACCCTAGAGACAGCTGTCATTGACCCCGTTCTATATTTGAGAAAACTGAGGACCAATGAGTTAAACAACTAGTCTGAAATAATGCAGTTACTAAGGAGTGGAGCCAGGATTCAAGTCCAGCAAATATGTCCTTCTCAAACACTAGCCAGACTTTGTAGGTAATTACAGCTGCATAAACCTCACTTTGGGTTGCTCTGTAGAAGTTTTGCTCACAAGTTCTGTAATGTACCTTTTACGTTGAACCAACAATATTTTGGGGTGCACAAAGTATTAAAAGTGTCCCTATGTATGTGAAAAGGAGCATTTTGGCAATAAGAATAAGAAAATAAGACCTTATGATAAAAATAAGATTTTATTTCCTTTGCCACTTAACTCAGAAAAGGCTGTAAAGTTCCACTGTAATTGTTCTTATTAAAAGAGAGTATCTAATACACATCTAATACATCTAATCCCTATTTGACTCAAAGCTTTCCTTTAAAACAAGAAGACTTTTTTCTAAGATCCTGTAATAACATTCATAGATAATCTACCTATATACGAAATTTCAAAATAATTAAGTATAGTATTTTAAATACAATACAAAGAAGAAGGCAAAAAAATTACAATAAACTATGTATTGCAATATGTACATATTCAATAAACTATGTATTTCAATATGTACATGCCTAGACTGGAAGACATAATATACTAATCAGGTTTTTTTGCACCAATACGTAAAATCACACTTACAAATACAGGCTGATCAAGGAGTGTTATACTGAGGATTCAAATACCATGAGCAGTATTGCTCACGGAGATGTGATTTTTCCGAAAAAACAAACAACTCTCAGTGGAATTTCAAACCAAATGTGAAACAACTTTCTAAATTTCTGTGTATTGCATTCTTGGAAAATTCAGTGCATATTAAAACTGTGCAAACGTTACTCTCTGTTTATATGAAAAACACAGCATTATAAGTGCTGATCATTACAAACAGATTTTCCCCCTATATCGATGTCTGGTGGTATATTCTAAAGTTGTGTAGGACATGAGACAATTCTTTCCATGGTAGGATGCCTCCACAGGTATTGTCTAGTGCTCCTGGCTCTGCCCTCCAAACACTAGTATTGTCTTTTCAATTATTGTGATAACCACAAACACTACCATCACCACCGCCAAAATCCCCCATTGTGAACCATTAATTTAATATGCACCAGGTACTGTGCTAAGTTCCCTACAAATATTAGTTAATAATTTACGAATTTTTTCCCATTCAATAAACATCACACACACTCGAGATGCAGACATAGTGCTCTGCTCTGGATATACAGTTGTGAACAAGATAGTCAATGGCTGGTGACCACACAGAATGAATGATCTAGTAGAGGAGATAGATGACAAAAACTTAAAAATGAATATGTAATTACTAACTGTGCTGAGTGCTATGAAAGAAAGAATTGGCTACTGTGAAACAGCAACACAGAAATCTATCTTAAAAAAAGAGTATCAGGAAAGTTTCTCTGAGCCAGTCAATTTAAACCCTGACCTGAGGGATGTCAAGCAGGCAGCTGTGGGAAGTTATTCTATGCTTTTCCCAGAGGAAGAAAATGAAGCCTAGAGAAGTAATGTGGTCAGGTCATACCACTTCTAAATAGTTGAACGTATCTGAACTCAAGTATCACTAGTTCTAAAGGCCATCAACTTTCCAGGTTAAAAATGAACAGTTCACCCAAAGAAGATAAATAAATGGGCCGGGCATGGTGGCTCATGCCTGTAATCCCAGCACTCTGAGAGGCCAAGGCCAGCAGATCATTTGAGGTCAGGAGTTCAAGACCAGCCTGGACAACATGACGAAACCCCATCTCTACTAAAAATACAAAAATTAGCCGGGCATGGTGGCGCAGGCCTGTAGTCCCAGCTACTCGAGAGGTTGAAACACGCAAATTGCTTGAGCCCAGGAGACAAAGGTTGCAGTGAGCCCAGATCACACCACTGCACTCCAGTCTGGGCAACAGAGCAAGACTCTGTCTCAAAAATAAATAAATAAACAAATAAATGGCCAAGAAGCACATGAAAAGATATTCGACATCTTTGGTCATCAGGAAAATGCAAATCAAAACCACGGTAGGCTACCACTTCACACAAGAATGGCTATAAAAAAATATGGAAAATAGCAAATGTCAGTGAGGGTGTGGAGAAATAGGAGATCTCATTCATTGCTGGTGGGACTGTAAAGTGGTTCAGCCATGGTGGAAAACAGTATGGTAGTTCCTCAAAAAGTTCAACATAGGATTACCACAGGACCCAGCAATTCTACTCCTAGGTGTAAACACCCTAAAATGACAACAGGTACTCAAACGAATCCTTATACATGAATATTCATAGCATCACTACTCACAAAAGCCAAAAGGTGGAAAAACCCAAATACCCATCCATGGATGAATGGATGAACAAATTGTGATTTATTCATGCAATGGAATATTATTCAGCCATAAAAACGAATGCAGCTTTGACACATACTACGATGTGGATAAACCTCAAAAACATTATGCTAAGTGAAAGAAGCCAGACACATAAAAGCACATATTGTATGATTCCATTTACATGAAATATCCAGAATAGGTAAATTCATAGAAATGAAAGCAGATTGGTGGTTGCCAGGGGCTGAAGGGTGACGGGAGAATGGAGGGTAACTAGTTTATAGGTATGGAGTTTTTACTTTGGAACGATGGAAACGTTTCAGAACCAGGTAGAAGTGGCGGTTGGTACAACATTGTGAAGATACTAAATGCCAGCAAATTGTTCATTTTAAAATGTTTAATTTTATGTTTTGTGAATTTCACCTAAATTTTAAAAAATGGATGGAAATATCCTCTTGCCTTCTTAGATTTACATCCACCTGCTTTGAAAAAGATCTGACTTGTTTATATATTTGCTTCCAGTGTAAAGGTGTATGGCCAGGAAAATGTGACTCACCAGATGTTTTCTCATGAGAAAAGCAGTCAGACTGATAGGGGAACTCTGCTTCTCAAGCTTAGAGCCTTCCTGAGCTTCTCTGGGAGGCCACGGAGGAGCAGAGGGTACCGTGCTGTGGGGTTCCCAGCCACCTGCAGGCCTGCTGGGCAGATAAAGCAAACGTCTCTGTGGGGACTTTCTACAGAGAGAACACTGTGGAGGGGAGGAGGAAAGAGGAGGGGGCTGCATGGAGGGAAGGAAGTCCAAGGTCAATGAGGGAGAGCAGGGAGATGCTGCCCGGAGGTGGCCAGCAGAGAAAGGTCTGCAGGGGGTTTGAGGGAAGCTATCCATGGTGTGTGCTGGGTAATACCCCAAAGATCCACCCTGTAGGAATACCAGAAGTAAAGCCCTATATTGTTTATCAAGATTCCTGGCGATGGATTTGTTTTCTCTTAATATGTAAAGGAACATAAAGGGCATAAGACTCATTTGGTTATAGGTAAAAATGAAAGGTTGAAGGAGTTAGTGCCTCCACTTTTCTCTGTGAAGGTAGAGGCTATGATATTAGCAGAAAGGGAGGAGGACAGAGCCAAGGAAGATATTTTGCAGAGGGTAACCCATCCCAACATGTGAGGACACAACTGAGGCTAAGAGCCCACTTTCCATAGCACCATACCCTTACTTTCTAAGTTAGGATTCATTAGTAGACATCAGGAACCAAACAAGCTATTTTGAACATAAAAAAATTAATACAAGGAACAGTATGCTTTAAAAACAATCATCAGAGGGCTCCAGGCATAGACTTCAGGATGGGGAACAAGGAATATGACTGGTGTGCTGAGAGCTGCCATAACCAGGAGCGAGGGAAATCCAGAAGCTGCCCTGGACACATGGCCTGTAGGACACCTTCCCTTCATTGCAATCCGGGGATCAGAAAACTACTGTGGAAATATTGGCTCTCAAGCCAAGCAGTGACTTTGACCCACACCAGCAAAAAACATGAGCATGCCGTGCCTTGCCTCTGGGTGAAAAGATGGAAACAGGGCTGACTAAAGCTGCAGCAGGATCCAACACAGCCTCAGGGGATTTGTCACAGAAACAACAAAAGCCTTACTTCTGCCTCCCAAACTTTGTGCAAAAATCCAAACAGAATAATATCAAAAGCTGAGCTGCAAGGGATCCTGGAAAAAGCAGGTGCTAGCTAACCAGCCTTGCAGTACACAAAGGCCCACTAGGAAGGTCAAACAGACTGTGTGTCCATCCACAGTATCCTTCTCCCCTTAGCCTCCCATTAGACATTTTTAAACCTTAAAAGTATTCATCTTTAAAGTGAATCAGAGTTTGCATTGAAATATGGAAGCTCTAACTCTTGTCCTCGACAGTTCTGTAGATTGCAAATCCTAAGTGATTTTAAAATTAATCATTTAAAAATGAAAAATTTGCTGGCATTTAGTATCTTCACTTAGATACAAGAAGGTATTGATTTTTCACTGAATTTCATCTAGACCTGAGAGAATCTGAAAATTTTGGAGTAGGAAGAGAAATCATTTTGTTCTCATAATAAAGCTGTAGAAAGAAAAGTGCAGAGAAGTCCACACCCTTGATGCTTATATTCTAAATTGTGCACTCAGTCACAAAATAATGCCCCATAGAAAATAGCTGCTCTTCTAGAAGGAAACCCCTAAAATCATATTTTCATAGGTTTTGAAAGAGTTCACCAGCTACACAGTCAGATGTGTAACTGAACAATCTTTTCATGCCTGGAGCAAGTTCCAAAGGCCTCTCCAATTTGCCCCCCTAATTTGCCAAACCATGGGACAGCAAACCTGCAATTAGAGCTGTATTTTTAAATTGTGTAAGTTTTATGTGGCACTTTTTCCCCCCTACACACAGTCCTGCCAAAATGCTGTTATTTTCGCAGAGGAAATACAAAGAGTGGGCTTAAAATTACAAGTCACATTCTAACTCAGGAAAAGGAAGTGGGTTCTCTGGGGCCACCTCCAGGCTGGACTCTAGGCAGTTGTCCCAACCTCATGACTCCACAGTGTCAAACACCTGGAAAAGCCATGGCCTGCCCTGAAAATGCGAAGACTCCTGCTTCCAATTTTTCCACAAAGATTCATGATCCTTCCTGGCCACTGGACATCTGCGCTTTTGGTTGGGTTTGAGGACAAAGTTTGGCCCCTAGCTCCGTGTCACTTTAATGTCAGATATGTTCTCATTGGCCCCATTGGCCAAATGTTCTTGCGCCATCCCCCACTGAGTCTCATGACATTTTATCTGCTCTAGAAATGACAGAAGATGGGTCCCTCTGGGATTCACGCTCCTTTGCTGGGATTTTCACACCATTCTCCATGTTAACATGAAGCAACAGCTGGGTTGAAGAGAGCCGATAAAAATAGCAGCACCACACTGCAAGCAAGCTGCATGGAAAAGAAGGGGAGTCACGTACTTAATGCAGGGTGGCACTGATTTCTTGTCTTCCCAGTCCAGTGGTGTATTTCTCAGACCATCTACTTTTTCACAAAGAGCAAAGTGAGTTTCTTGTCCATGTAAGTTTGGGCTAGGAGAATGAGGAGGGGGGCAGATAGCTCCTGCTCTCCTGCTCTCCCGCTCCTCCCTTGTTGGCCCCTGGTATCCCTGATTGCTAACTGGCAGATCAGACAACTAGACAGCACAGCCCCTGAACCAGTGAGCCCAGCCAACTCTGGGAACTTGGTTTTCAAGATTGCTGTGAGTTGCAGCAGAAACTTCCTGCTGTTACCCTATCTTTCCATTCATTAAAGTGTAGCTTGCAATTGAACATTCTGACATAACATAGCTGAGATTTTTGGCAGCAATGTTAACCATATTCAAGAGTTTCCTTCAGACGACGTTAAGTTTTTATATCCTCATGAATGCTTGCCACCTTCCTTTAATAACTTGAAAAAACAAGCTTCTCTCAGGAACGTCATTGTTCCAGTATTTCCCCAGCACACATTTACTCCTTTTAGAAGTGAGTTAGGTGTGTGTATATTTATAGAGTCTGGGTGTATCTAGGTGGGTTAGAATTGGACATCTTATAAAAAGTCAGCAATCTGAATGGACCTTAGAGAAGAGGTATTAGAAGTCTAGTATTTTCTTCGTAAGATCATGTTTTTCTCCTTCTAAACTATTCGTTCATTTCACCACAAAATTGCATTTTATCAAAAAGAGTATATTCATTAACCCTCAGCCTTGGGGTGTGAAATAGCCTTTTACATTTCTAAAGCAAAATCTTACCAAAAAGTTACAAAGGGGAGGTGGTAAAATGAAGGTTTCCTTCCCTTCCTCCACAGTGAAAAATGTAGTCTTATTGTGTACAGATATCACAGTAGAATCTTTCAAATAGAAAATTAATTGACTTAAATTTCCAGCTACTGAGATAACTGAAAATCTTTAAAAACCCATTCTTATTAAAATGCAAAGTAATAGTGCAAAATGCAATGAAAAGCCAAACTGAATTTGTAATTTTTAAGTGCCCCCACAAATGGGAAGTTTGTAGTCTTCTTGGATGACCAGTAGTTTAGTAAGTTCTCCAAATCCATTGTGGTGCTTGTTTGCAGGCAGAATTATTGCAGCAGAGTTACTGTTCCCTAAAACTTTAAACAGTGTTATGTAATATAACACAATGTGGTTAACTGAGATTTTTTTTTAAGTTGCTAACAGGGTTATTCATGATTTATTTATTTTTTATTTATTATTATTATACTTTAAGTTCTAGGGTACATGTGCACAATGTGCAGGTTTGTTACATATGTATCCATGTGCCATGTTGGTGTGCTGCACCCATTAACTCGTCATATACATTAGGTGTATCTCCTAATGCTATCCCTCCCCCAATCCCCCTACCCCACGACAGGCCCCAGTGTGTGATGTTCCCCTTCCTGTGTCCAAGTGTTTTCATTGTTCAACTCCCACCTATGAGTGAGAATATGTGGTGTTTGGTTTTCTGTCCTTGCGATAGTTTGCTGAGAATGATGGTTTCCAGCTTCATCCATGTCCCTACAAAGGACACGAACTCATCCCTTTTTATGACTGCATAGTATTCCATGGTGTATATGTGCCACATTTTCTTAATCAGTCTATCATTGATGGACATTTGGGTTGCTTCCAAGTCTTTGCTATTGTGAATAGTGCCACAATAAATATACATGTGCATGTGTCTTTTTAGCAGCATGATTTATAATCCTTTGGGTATATACTCAGTATTGGGATGGCTGGGTCAAATGGTATTTATAGTTCTAGATCCTTGAGGAATAGCCACACTGTCTTACACAATGGTTGAACTAGTTTATACGCCCACCAACAGTGTAAAAGTGTTCCTATTTCTCCACATCCTCTCCAGCACCTGTTGTTTCCTGACTTTTTAACGATCGTCATTCTAACTGGTGTGAGATGGCATCTCATTGTGGTTTTGATTTGCATTTCTCTGATGGCCAGTGATGATGAGCATTTTCTCATGTGTCTGTTGGCTGCATAAATATCTTCTTTTGAGAAGTGTCTGTTCATATCCTTTGCCCACTTTTTGATGGGGTTGTTTGATTTTTTTCTTGTAAATTTGTTTAAGTTCTTTGTAGAGTCTGGATATTAGCCCTTTGTCAGATGGGTAGATTGCAAAAATTTTCTCCCATTCTGTAGGTTGCCTTTTCACTCTGATGGTAGTTTCTTTTGCTGTGCAGAAGCTCTTTAGTTTAATTAGACCCCATTTGTCAATTTTGGCTTTTGTTGCCATTGCTTTTGGTGTTTTAGTCATGAAGTCCTTGTCCATGCCTACATCCTGGATGGTATTGTCTAGGTTTTCTTCTAGGGTTTTTATGGTTTTAGGTCTGACATTTAAGTCTTTAACCCTGAATTAATCTTTGTATAAGGTGTAAGGAAGGGATCCAGTTTCAGCTTTCTACTTATGGCTAGCCAGTTTTCCCAGCACCATTTATTAAATAGGGAATCCTTTCCCCGTTTCTTGTTTTTGTCAGATTTGTCAAAGATCAGATGGTTGTAGATGTGTGGTATTATTTCTGAGGGCTCTGTTCTGTTCCATTGGTCTATATCTCTGTTTTGGTACCAATACTATGCTGTTTTGGTTACTGTAGCCTTGTAGTATAGTTTGAAGTCAGTCAACTGAGATTTTAACACAAATTATGACATTATTGAACCCAACAGGCTCCACTTAGATTTTTTTGTTTTATTTATTTATTTATTTATTTTGAGATGGAGTCTTGCTCTGTCAGCCAGGCTAAATTACAGTGGCGCAATCTCGGCTCACTGACTCCGACTCCTGGGTTCAAGTGATTCTCCTGCCTCAGCCTCCACACTAGGCTGGGACTACAGGTGCGCACCACCACACCTGGCTAATTTTTGTATTTTTAGTACAGATGGAATTTTGGGGTTTCTACCATGTTGGCCAGGCTGGTCTTGGACTCCTGACCTCAAGTGATCTGTCTGCCTCAGCCTCCTAGAGTGCTAGGATTACAGGCATGAGCCACCGTGCCTGGCCTCCACTTAGATTTGGAAATTGACTTACAGCTGTGGTACTGCATCCCTAATCTACTCCTCAGTGCAAATACACAAGGTGTAGGCTAGCCTAAGGCCAGAACAGCAATGGTATTAGTGACTTACTTCATCTTGAATTCACACAGAAAGCCTTAGTATCCTCTATTTTACAGATTAGGAAAGAGATGCTAAGAGAAGTTGAGGGACTTGGCTGAGCTGATGTAACTAGATGGGACTTGAAACCTTGGCTCGCAGACCACAAGTTGACATTACAGCCATTCACATGAGTTTGCATTTGTCATCTGAACCTTCTGGATTTCTATCATGTCACTTGCTGCGGTCTCTTGTCTTTGTGGGAATTAAAATTAAATTGTGATGGTTTTTATTGACTTCTTTCCCCAAACATGTGCAACACCAAACAGAAAATAAAAGATCGCAGATGGGATTCTGGAATATGATTTCTTTAACAAACGATTTTATAAATGTATCAGGCCCAACTTGCTTGGTTGGCCAGATGCTAAAATTGTATCGCAGAAGTTTGGGCAGCTTCTGAGGAAATGGGCTGCTTCCTGTGTGTATTTCTCAAGTCTACTGTGGCTTTAGTCCCACACCACCCTCCCACCCCCAGGCGCATCTGGCTAGAGTGTGTGGATGGGGCAGACTGGCCAGGTCCAGCCAGGCCAGCTTTTCATGAGCATAGAACCAGGGAGCATGCACAGAGCCCCAAGAGCAGGGGCATGTGGGCACCGTGATTTCCCAGGGGAAAAAATATTATAGGAAATGTGAACCAACAGCCAAAAGTAGGTAAGAGTCAGAGGCCTGGGTGGACAAAAGGATGCAGAGAAAAAGAAGAGAATTTGGGGATGTGTAGAAAGACTGAGAGGAGGCCGGGCGCGGTGACTCACGCCTGTAATCCCAGCACTTTGGGAGGCCAAGGCGGGCGGATCACAAGGTCAGGAAATCGAGACCATCCTGGCTAACATGGTAAAACCCCGTTTCTACTAAAAAAAAATACAAAAACTTGGCTGGGCATGGTGGCGGGCGTCTATAGTCCCAGCTACTCACTCGGGAGGCTGAGGCAGGAGAATGGCGTGAACCCGGGAGGCAGAGCTTGCAGTGAGTGGAGATCGCGCCACTGCACCTCCAGCCTGGGTGGCAGAGCGAGATTCCGTCAAAAAAAAGAAAAGAAAAGAAAAGAAAAAAGAAAGACAGAGAGAAACTGGCAGATGCAGAGAGAATAAGGAAGAGGAAGGTGTGAAAAGACAGAGGAAGAACGCCACGTCTATGCAGGGAAAGCACTGTGCAAACTAAGTGGCATTGAGAGACCGTGCCTCCGTGTCCAGGAATATTGTGGAATCCTCTCTCCCATGCCCCTTGTTTTAGTTAGGCCACTCTTAATTGGAGATGTGGGAGAGAACCTAAACTGGACAATTTTTAGCTAAAATAAGAGAATGATACCTCCTGAAGCCAAACTGTGGGGTGTGGAGGTGGGTCCCTGCCTTGGGATAAATGGAGCCGTTTTTGGCTGCACTCTACCTCTCATCTTGGCCTTTCTTTGTGAGTGGACTTCACTGTCTCAAACCACTCCTCCATGAGGCAGGAGACAGCATGCCTGGGCTTTCGGCTCTCCTGCTCCCCGTTCCAGTTTCCATACCAGAGATGAGGGACCCCATTCCTCCGTGACCAAGTCCTACCCCTACAATAGGAAAAGTCCTTGGGTTAGGCCACGTGCCCACCCCTGGGCCAATCACTGTATTGGGGCAGGTGTGGTACTAGGATTGGCCCAGATTTGGTCATGTGCCTGCCCCCTGAGCCAATTACTACATCAGGGGCAGGTGTGGTACTAGAATTGGCCCAGATTTGGTCATGCGCCACCTGAGCCAATCACTGCATCAGAGGCAGGTGTGATACTACGACTGGCCCAGATTTGGCCATGTACCCACCTCCTGGGTCAATCACTGCATCCAGGGGCAGGTGAGGGACTATGATTGGCCCATATTTGGCTATGTACCCACCTCCTGGGCCAATCACTGCATCCCGTGGCAGATGAGGTACTATGATTGGCCCAGCTTTGTCTATATCCCTATCTATGGTGTAGAAGAGGCAAAGTCTTTATCAGGGACAGGGCTATCAGAGTGCTGTTCAGATGCTATGGCGTTCCGTTTTGCTGTCCACGTGTTTTCATGGCATTCCAGCAATGGCTTGATCTATAAGGACTCAACTGAGAGCAGCCAGGCTGTCCTTGTTGAATGGTCATATCAGGATCTTGCAGGGTGGGGACAGTTGCATAAAGTGTATTAAATTATATGATTCATTTCCTTTGCTTTGAATCAGAATATTTAATTTTATTTGAAATTTCAAATAATATCGAAGAAGGGCACACAATGTTTACATTGATCAAAATGGGACATAGATTTAAAATGTTTGAGAATTAGCATTATAACGGGGAGCTTTTCCAACTGCCTTGCCAGTGGCAGAATTCATTCCTGTTTGGACAAAGGCTGACTTCATCTCTTTAGTTCATTGTGGGGTGAGTGGAGGAAATGATCCAAAGTGGTTAGCCACATTCAGAGGGAGTAGGGGACGGGGAAGGAACTGCCCACGTACTGAGCACCTACCGTGCATCAGGCACATAGTATGCAGTTTTTCAAAGTGACTGCATTTCATCCGTTTAGCATCTCAGGGAGGTGCAGCTGCTCAGGCTATTTGTCATAGAGGCACCCAGCCTTAAGATGGGCGTCTTGGCAACTTACTTAGACTCTCTTTCAAGGTGCTTCCAAGTTTGCCACGTGGATAACAGTTCTTCGTGTCTGCCTCAAAGTGCAGAGAAGATTGATGGGATGGTGTTGGCAAAGACAAGAGTGATGAAGACGCTCCTTTCTGTTCTGAAACCTTATTAGGATACTGAGAGTTCTTTCAATGCAGCATCCACTAGGGCTTTGGTTATGCTGCAGCCTTGAAAAAGACCAGCCTGTTTCCATTTCCTGCCTAGAGCCAGCTCTCAGCAGAAAGTGGTGGGGCTTAGCGGAGGGCTGGGTGACCACAGGCAGAACACCACTGGAGCCACATGGCCCTCACTGTGAGATGGGGTGACAATGCTAACCTTTGGGGTTTTCAGAGAGAGACAGAGAACAACGATGCCTTTTCTGGAGCTGCTACAAGGCACATAGGATGTACCGGATACATACTAGCTAGTGTTAGGAAGGGAGCATAAACATCTGCCTACTTATTTTTATTTATATATTTTTACCCTGAGCTCAGAGGCCTAGCTTTGCTCAGCTTTCTGGATGCCAGCCAAGCTAAATTAACACTCTTATCTTCTGGTCCCTGCAGCTGGCAGCCTCCCCGTAGTCTTTGCGGCATTCTTTTTAGGCTCAGTCGTGTGCACTGGGAAGTCGTCCTGGGCCGTCCCAGACTGTCCTCTGCTCTGGGCTTTTTTACCTACTCTACGGCCAACTGAGCCCATGTTTCTGTACAAGCAAAGCAAGGTCACTGAGGCGGCCCGGAGTTGTACACAGTGGGAAAAAATACCATCTTGCTGTGAGAGTGAAGGAGGGGCCACGGATATTCAAAATAATTGTGTCTGCTGGCCAAAACTTCACCCAATTGTGCCAGAGGGGATTCAGCTAGATGTATTTGATGTACCTAGCAATGTCAGCAGTACCATGGGACACTGCCCGCCCCCTGGGTTTTCTTAGGCTACTCTTCTCAAACTCTAAAATGTGTGCTTAATCTCCTAGGGACCTGCCTAAAATGCAGATTCTGACTAAGAGAGTCTGGGGCGGGGCTGGAAATTCCAAAGTCATAACAGGCTCTCAAGTAATGTCCCTGATCTCTCTGATGATCACTTTCCAAGAAGCTAGGCTTATGGCATTATTTAGCACACTTCAGTAACGTTTTGCCACATGTCATCTTTTTTTAATTATTAAGTTTTATTTTCCAAAATTTTTTATTTGTAAAATGTATGGGGTATACATGTAATTTTGTCATAGGTTGGTGTAAGAGTAATTGAGGTTTTGTCATTACTTTTAACCACAATTACTTTTGCACCAACCTAATACATGGATAATTATAGAGTAGTAAACTCAGGGCTTTTGGAGTATCCATTTCCTGAACAATGTAGACTGTATCTATTAGGCAATTTCTCATCATCCACCCCTTTCCCACCACCCCCCTCGTCCAAATATTCATTGTCTATCATTCCATACTATACGTCTGTGTGTATACATAATTTAGCTTCCACTCATAAGTGAGAACATGTGGTGTTTGTCTTTCTGTATCTGAGTGTTTCATTTAAGACAGACCTCCAGTTCCATTCATGTTATTGCAAAAGACATGATTTCATTCTTTTTTATGGCTGAATAGTATTCCATTGTATATATACACCACATTTTCCTTATCCAATCATCTGCTGATGGACACTTGGGTTGATTCTATATAGTGAAGCAATGAGCATACAAATACAGGTAACATCTTTTTTTTTTGGAGATAAAGTCTCTCTCTGTTGCCCAGGCTGGATTGCAGTGGCGCAGTCTCGGCTCACTGCAACCTCCACCTCCCAGGTTCAAGCAATTCTCCTGCCTCAGCCTCCCAAGTAGCTGGGATTACTGGTGCCCACCACCACACCTGGCTAATTTTTGTATTTTTAGTACAGACGAGGTTTCACCATGTTGGCCAGGCTGGCCTCAAACTCCTGACCTCAAGCAATCTGCCCGCCTCGGCCTCCCAAAGTGCTGGGATTAGGGATTACAGGCGTGACCTACCACGCCTGGCCCCTTTTTGATATAATGATTTCTTTTCCTTTGGGTAGATACTCAGTAGTGGGATTGCTGGTAACTCTATTTTTAGTTCTTTGAGAAATCTCCATACTGTTTTCCATAGTGGTTGTATTAATTTACATTCCCACCAATGGTACATACACATTCCCTTTTCTCTGCGTCCTTACCAACATCTGTAATTTTTTGTCTTTTTACAGCCATTCTGACTGATGTAAGATGATATTTCACGGTTTTAAGATGCATACAATTTACTTTTTAATTTTTTTAAATTTTAAATTACTTTTCTTCATATTGACCTACTTTTTTTTTTTCCTTTTTGAGACAGGGTGTCCTCTGTCACCCAGGCTGGAGTGCAGTGGCACAATCACAGTTCACTGTAGCTTCCACTTCCCAGACTCAGGTGATTCTCCTGCCTCAGCCTCGCAAGCAGCTGGGAGGCGTGCACTACCATGCACAGCTAATTTTTGTATTTTTTGTAGAGATGGGGGTTCACCATGTTGACCAGGCTGATCTCAAATTCCTGGGCTCAAGCCGTCGCCTACTTTGGCCTCCCAAAGTGCTGGGATTATAGGCATGAGCCACTGTCCCTGGCTGACCTACCTTTTAATGTAATCCTATGTGTATTGCCATGAAATCACAGCTTTGAGGAATGATTTTTGTTTTAGTACATCTTAAAATGAACATGTAACCATTAAAATGCGAACTGTATGTTGATAATAACTGTATGCTCCAACAGTGGTGTGGCATCATGTTCTAAGAAACACTGGCTTCAGGGGTTCTGAAGGAAATCATAGCCTGGACTGCCCAGACCCCGTTCTTTGGACTCTTTAATTTGAGCAGCACTGATGCTTCTGCAGGAGCACTGGGGATTCTGGAATGGCATCAGGGTCATTTCTGGACAATGTATTAACTGCAGCAAAGAGCACCTTCCTGTGCCCAGCAGGCTGTGTGAAAGCAGACTGCTCCTACCCAATGCCAGGGCACCTAAGAGGGTGACAAATGGCAGTGGGCTGTCCCTCCAAAGCCATGTCCAAAATGCTTTTTATGCTTGGCCACAAATTTTGTAAAAACCTATGCAGCGACTAGAGAGTAGGAAAAAATTATATATCCAAATTCCCTGCTGACTCTGAGGTGCTTGTTTACAAAGTAAAACATCCCTGGTGAATTGTTTCATTTACAATTAAATCTAACAATAAACTATTGTGGCTAAATTAATTTCGAGCTAATTTCACAGGAACTCCATGTCCTGTATCAATTCTGAACAAAAGAGTGTGGTGTCGGGCAATATGACTCATTCTGAGGCCAGGCCTCCAGTAGGAGCTCCGGGAGGTTGATGAATAAATGCTAAGTTAAGAGAGCTATGCTCAGGTCCCCTGCAGGCCAGAGACACCGCTGTGATGGGTTCTGGAAGTCCCTGTAGGTTGTGTCAGTCACACCAGAGACTGGCTTTCTACTGAGAGCACCAACCCTTGACCAGCCCTTGACCGAGGCAGAGTTTTCCACTAGAACCTGGCCCGCTCTGACCACAGCCTGGAGGAGCCCGGTCCTGGCCACAAGTGTTTCTGCATAGGCTCTTTAGTCCTATGGACACCTTGATGGGCCAAATACCTTCACAAATAGGATCCCACTTCATCTCACCCTGAGAAGCCCACATGGGTCTCTCCTTTTTATGGATGCAGTAAGTAAGCTCAGAACCACCCCGAGTAATCATCCCAAAGCCATGTAAGACGGAACTTTCAGAGCTAGGGTTTCTTCCCAGACCTAGTGAGTCTGGGCCTTCCGTCCCTTCAGAGAAACAGCAGCCATAAAGACCCCCTCCTCCATCTAGTGGGTCCCCACCATCTCCCCACAGTGAAGATCTCTGAAATTTCTCTGGGAACTTTTTCCTTTGAGTTTCAGATTTGACTCTGGTTCCCAATTTGGCTGATGTCAGTTACTCACATTTGAATGTGAGTGATTTTGAGAACAGACTTTGGGCCCCTCTGCTCTGTGGTGGTGGGGGTGAGGTGGCCAAGGAAACCCCATCTCAGCCTCAGAAAGGGGAAGCTGTGGATGTCAATGACAAGCTTGGTGGGATACCTTTATTTTTAGGGGCGATAGCCATACAGTCTTTTTCCTCGTGCTGGTTTGCCAAAAGAACACATCTGTGCACATCCCACCTTCTCTGGAATTAAGGCTCCAATGATGCGTGAGTCTTAATTTTCGCAATCAATAAGCACCTGCCATGGGTGTTTTCAACCATGTTAGAGAATGATTCTTTCCTGGTTGTGCAACTAGTTTGGATTATTAAGATGACCTTTGAAAGAATTCACAGAGCGGGTCCTTCACAGAGTTTCTGAAGTGATGCATTTTAATTGAGAGTGTTTCTGCAAAGGAAAAGATTAGGTCAGTGATACCACTCTTGTTTTCCTGTTTGCTCCCTGCCACCGTGGTCTCCTGACTATCTTGGCCTCCCCAGCCGGGACAGGTTGTGTCTGAAGGCAAGAACAGCACCATCGGTTGGGAAATCTGGAGTCCTAGGGAAGGAATGCTGTCAGACAGTTTGCCTGTGTCAGGGCTTGGGGAGCATGACATTTATGTGCCTGAGCAGGATGTCATTTCCCGCTGAATAACCCGGGCACCTACCCAGCCTTGATTTTGGCCCCAACTGTGTGTTAAATGCAACCAATATCTCTTCTGAAAGCTCCTAAGAACAATCTGAATTGATAGGGCTGTTTTGTTTCCAACCAAAAGATGCTGGTGGCATCAGCAAGGAAGGCAAACCCCGTGACCATAAGAGCTAAACAAAGAGGCGGGAGCCATCTCCGCTGTCCAAGGGGATCAGTGCATTCAGGGGTGAGGAACGACAAGGGCAGTGCTCTGAAATATTTGTTTCTCTTCTTGTCATGTTTTTTCTTTGTTATCTGATGGCTTGCACCTGACCTTCCCAACAGGCTGCCAAACAGTAATGATTGCTGCCTGGGGGAGGTAACCTTTAAGTGGAAATACTGTCCTTGTGGGCAAGAGGCCACAAACAAAAGGTCAACATGTGGACCAACGGGGAGCTGCCTTGTTTGCCCACCTGGGGCCTTTACCCCCACTTGGTCGTGTACTTCCCACCCTCCTCCCCACAAGCAGATGGATGGCAGGTGGACTCGGACATCCACATCCAAGCATTGAGTTCTTCCCTCTCCTCTTGGCCCTGACCAAATTTCCACAGAATCTGGTTTCATCCCAGTGTTGCACTCCTAGTAATGGGAGGGAGGGCTGGTGCAGCCCACAGTGAGTAGCTTTACTGTTGACGGCCCAAGTACTTCTAGCCACAGTGGCCTTTCCTTCAGTTCAGTCCCATCTTCCAGCTGGATGGACGCAGTCCTCAGGGGAGGGGCTCCCCGCCTTGGTGCCTCACCCCGGGCTCCTCCGCAGCGGGGGGGCTTTCCCTGTGGTTCTCAACCCTCTCATGAGTCCTCTCCCAGCTCCTTGGTCTTCGTCAGGCCTCTGTTCCTCTTCTTAGAGGCAGAATCTCTGTGTCCCTCAGCCTCTCCCGTGCTGCTTGGTTTGTGTCCTTTAGTGGAGCACCTTGGAGGCTCTCAGAGAACCTTCTCAGGCCAGCCCCAGTGTGTTTCTTATGTGAAAGGAGAGCCCTTGTAATGAGCTTTGGTTTCCCAGCACCTGAAGCATGATCTTGATATTTATGTGGAGAATTGCTTCTCTGTCTCTCTCCCTCTCTTTGAGTCTTTGTGAAGAGCAAAACCACCTCTCTGAAAGGTAAGTGATGGTCAGATACTTTCTTTTTCCAGCCTGCTTTGCAGCTGGGGCTCAAAGAGTGGGGCCTCCCAGCCAGGTGAAGGTGCCAATACCAGACTCAGAGCGGGTGACTCAGGAGGGAAGGGCCAGTGGTGGCCGCAGAAGCAGTGGCAGCCAGGCACAGCTCCTGGGGTGGGCGAGGTGTGGGTGCTCAGCGGTGGTGGCAGGGTTTCCCCACTGGCCCTGTTCTGTGGTGTGATTTGACTCATGGTTCCTCAAAGATCAGCTTTGTGCCTGTCTGTCCTCTAAAATGATTCGGAGCTGCCCCAGAGCCTTTCATGAGACTCCCTTTCACTGAAATTAGCCAAAATGGGTGTCTGTTGCTTGCTACTAAGAATTTGTTGCAAACGGCATTTCCCTCCACCTTAAAGCACATCCCAACGCCCATTCTCAAGGTTTCTGTATCTTATTTTCCTTATTGGCCTGCAGCCTTTACCCAAGGAATGGGAGGGAAAGTCATCTGAATTTCCGAATGGATTTCTTTAAACACATGGCAGTGACAATACTCTTTACAAAGCCAAGGCTTTGGTTTCTTCAAGTAAATTGAAGGTGAAGGGGAGGGACAAAGGGGCAGCAAGCCTCTTGAGAAGCCCACATGTGCTGTGGCACCAGAAGCATGGAGGAGCCCCAGCGAACGGGCCACATGTGGTTTCCCAGAGCCCCCCAGTTCCCAGGGTAGTGCAGCCAACATTTCCACGCCATGGAGAGAAAACAGGTGTGCCTGAGAGCAGGCTGCAGAGCCTTGATAGTGGGATAAAGAGAACACGGGGCACCTGCTTGGGTCTGGCAACTGGAGAGTGGAGAGGCCACAGATACAGGGGTAGCAGAGTAAGTGCCAATTTCCTGGGGCCAATGAACATTGACTATCTGGGTCACAGACACAGGTTGCCTCCAAACCCATAATACACCTCACTCAAGTTTAACACCTGGTGAGAAAGAGAGGAAAGAGGAATACATTTAAAAAATCCATAACTGATTCCATTTTTACTTAAAGGACACTGAGAAAATTTTGATAGTGACTGAATATAAATAAGGGGTTGGGAGCTGCATTAAATTCAATCAGAAAAAATACGTAAGTTATTTGCCTGCATAAGCCTGAAAAATTTCAACCTTCCTCATCTTTTGGGGTTACCGTAGGTTTTGGAAGAAGGTGAGATTGGGGCTAGAAAACCCACCATCTTCCAACTTAGCTTTATCCTTCTCTTTAAGAACCAGGCTTTCTGCACTTGATGTGGTTACATCTTTGAACTTACTGGCAAGAAACATATGTCTGTAAATTGGCCTTGAAAAGTGATACCTATACACAGGTCATAGAGAAGGGCTAGGATCCTTATTCTGGGACATTTTCTGCTTTCCTGGGAAGAAAATTACTGCAGTGAATGAAAACAAGGTGAAACAAAACCAAAGGAATCAATACATTCCATCCGCCTTTGCTGCTTCAGCCTTTGGTTTGGGAAGCTCAGGCGTAGAGGTTGTTGAGAGCCTGCTGAGACAGTTTGCCAAAAAGGTCAGCATTCTTGGTCATCAGGGCTAGTCCTGGAGCCCCAGATCTGCTATTGCAGGGACTCTCTTCTGCACCCTTCAGCTTTATATTATTCTGGAATCATCTCCCCTGATCAAGCATGAATGGGACTGGCCAAACCCTGCCTGCTTTGATGGCATCTTGCCTTGGACAGTACTCAGGCTAATAATACACACCCTCCCATAGGTGTTTGTTGTTGGGTGCTCTCCACCTTCGAGGACAGACACTGTCCTGTTTTGAACACGAGGCAGGAACTTTGACACCTGCCCTAGGCTGTCTCAGGAGCTCCAGGAAGTGTCACTTTATGCCGTAATGAAGGTGCTCTTCTGTATGGCCCCTGCCGTCCTTTGCAGTAGACAACTCACTCCTCTCTAAAAATATCACCCATGTTCACACTGCTGTGCCTTTAACCACAATATCTCCTCAACCCAGAACGCCCATCAGCCTGCCCTACCTCACTCCAACTCCCTGCCTACTGCAGTAGGATGTGCTAGATTCTGCTAATGACCAGGTGCCACAGGACGGAGAAGCCAGGGCACAGGAAACATGAATGGTGAAATCCAAGAAGCCACCCCCACTGTTTTTTTGTTTTTGTTTTTGTTTTTGTTTTTTTGAGACAGATCCTCACTCTGTTGCCCATGCTGGAGTGCAGTGGTGTGATCTTGGCTCACTGCAACCTCTGCTTCCCGGATCCAAGCAATTCTTGTGCTTCTGCCTCCTGAGTAGCTGGGACCACAGGCATGTGCCACCACACCCAGTTAATTTTTCTATTTTTAGTATATATGGGGTTTCACCATGTTGGCCAGGCTGGTCTCAAACTCCTGACTGCAAGTGATCCGCCTGCCTAGGCCTCCCAATATGCCGGGATTATAGGCGTGAGCCACCACGCCCAGCGCAAGAAGCCACTCTGAGCTGAAGATCAATCAGTTTATTTAAAATTGGAACTGGGAGCCAAGGTGTGGCTTGGACATTGACCAGATGTGTGGTGGTGATGGATCATTCAACCTCTCTAGGCTTCTACTTCCTCAGCTCTGGGTTGATGGGGCTAGATGGTTGAGTCCTGTCTGCCGCATTAGCCTGCCACTATAATTCTGGGTTTGCTCCAAGATGGTT
Organism: Trachypithecus francoisi; assembly: GCF_009764315.1. Taxonomy (NCBI): domain Eukaryota; kingdom Metazoa; phylum Chordata; class Mammalia; order Primates; family Cercopithecidae; genus Trachypithecus; species Trachypithecus francoisi. Next base: position 89,255,664 of record NW_022681468.1, read on the forward strand.
CATCCACATGGCTTGTGGCAGGAGGCCTCAGCTTCTTGCTGCATAGACCTCTCCATGGGGCCATCTGAGTGTCCTCACAATATGGCAGCCAGCTTCCCCAATGCTAGTGATTTGAGAGACACAAGGGCAGAAGCCACAATGTCTTTCATAGCCGTACCATCACTCAACCTTACTCCATCAGTCACGTGGACCAACACTGATCCGATGTAGGAGGGGACCACACAAAGCATAGATACTAGGAGGTGGGACTACGAATGGCTATGTTGCAGGTGGCTGTCACCAAGTTCCCAATCCAAACTTAGTTAGGCTCACCTGAATTATCAAGAAATCGATCTGGGGAATTTCCTAGGAGTTCCTGCCCTCAGGGTCTGTATCCTGCCCCTTTAGTGTCCAGGGGTGGTAGGTCCCATGGAGCTGGATACCAGAGAAAATGCTTGCATGACACTAGGCAATGCCAGACACAGAGTTGACAGACAAGCAGTCACCAAGAAAGGGATCTGAGAGCCTAAGGCTCGGAAAGTCCAGAGGCTTAGCAAATGTAGGAGGGCCCAGTGGGAGCCAAGTTGGAGCTGAGTGCAGGAATACACGACTTCTTTCTTCTTTTTTTTTTTTTCTCTTTTTGGAGGAGGGAATAAGTCATTCTTAGTTAACATAGAAGTAAATGTGTTCAGATTAATACCTTGAATTATATTAATGTACTTTCTTTTTTTCACTCCTCCTTATTTGTGATTTCCACCTACTTAGCCACAGTTTCCATCATCTTCATGAACAGTAGCTGGAATGAGGGAGAAAGGGGAAATGGGAATGAAGACAGGATGCTGAGCTTCAGACACTTAAATACACTCAAGAACGGGAGGACTGAAAGCCAAGACTTCAACTGCAAGAGCTGGGCCCTTAAGAGAGGAAAGGGTTTCCTAAACCCGCATACATTTCTTTTAACTATAAAAGTCTTAGAGGACAAGCATGGGGTTTTCAGCACACACCATAGTGTAGAGAAAGAGTCACAAATGACCCAAGAGCACTTCCCTGCCCCCCAGCAAGGGGAACAGCCTTTCTTGGGCTGGGATGTGGGGGGCAGAGATGAGAGACATTTTCAGTTAATGAGATCATTAGATTAAGAAACTATACCTAGAGTGCAGGAGAGATTATGGACACTTCAGATGGTCCAAAGAAGAATCTGAAAGCTTGTGCTCCACTTCCTATTTAGAATTCCAGGCAGAGACTGCCTTGCAAGGTGATCTACACCCATGCTGGCAGGCTTCAGTAGAGGAGAAATGATGGTGTGGAACATTTAGATATGGAGGGAATCTGAGATGCCATAGAGGAGGTTCCCTGGGTCTGTGTGTGGCTTGGGTGAGATCTAGAACTTTCTGTGTGGGGTGGGAGTCGGGAGCAGTAGTGCTAAGAGGGTCGCGGGAGAGGTTGGTGCCTGGTAGGAGACAAGCCCCTGCAACTGGAGGCCAAGACAGGATCACGGTGGGCAGAGCACAGGGCACAGGGGTGGAGCCGACCTCCAGACACCAGGAGAACAACCCAAGTGCCTCCCGTACAGTCAGACTTGAAACTAGAGAACAGAGGACCGGTAATGTCTACTTTGCCCCCATGAGGAATAGAAACAACTTCCTGACCATCCCTTGGAGGGACAGGAGGACTTTCGAGAGGATGAAACTCTGAAAAAGAGTTTACCCTGTGATTAATTAAATGAAATCCTCAATGGCCAAAGTAATTATACAAAGATTAAGTGTCAAATGGTAGAGAGTTTACCTGGAAGCAGTAAGATTCATTGCTTTTATTGGTTCATTTGTGTGTTTTTTTCTTCTTTCAGTGGAAATGGATCCTCGTGAGTTGGTTGAGTTTGATTAAACAGAATTTAGCATTTCAGCCATTTGAGTGACAGTGGGTACATTTTAAAGTCAGCACACCACCCAAAGTGATATATGAGGTGGAATGGGAGGGGTGGCAGGTATTCAGCTTAAAGGACAGGGATATCATGATCAGTGGCTACTGTTTTACTTTTAAAAACCTTCCTTTTCTGGGTCTAGAATATATAAAGAATGTCTACAAATCAACAACAAAAAAGAGGAACAGTCTAATTTTTTTAAATGGGCAAATGAGTTCAGTAGGTATCTCACAAGACAAATGAATGGTCAGTAAGCACTGAAAAGGTGTTGAACATCCCCAGTCATCAGAAAAATGCAAATTAAAATTGCAATAAGATAACATTTCACATCCACTAAAATGGCAAAGTGAAATATAATGAACATTGGCAAGTGTGTAGAGACACTGGAACCCTTTATTATTGTGGATGAAGACGTGTCTAGCAGTTTCTTATGGTAGTAAATAAACATACATCTACCCTACGACCCAGCAGTCAGTTCCACTCTTAGTTATTAACCCAAAAGAAATGAAAAAAAAATGTCTACACACAGACTTATACAAGAATGTTTACAGTAGCTATACTCATAAGAGTCAAACACTAGAAACAACCCTAAGGCACGTCAGCAGAAAGGATCAACAAAATGCAGTATCTCCATTTAATGGAACATCACTCAGCGATACAATGAACCATCTTATTTTTATTTTTTGAGATGGTGTCTCACTCTGTCACCCAAGCTGGAGTGCAATGGCACGATCTTGGCTCACTGCAACCTCCCTCTCCTGGGTTCAAGCGATTCTCTTGCCTCAACCTCTCGAGTAGTTGGGATTATAGGTGCATGCCAACACACCCAGCTAATTTTTGTATTTTCAGTAGAGACAGGGTTTCACCATGTTGGCCAGGCTAGTCTCGAACTCCTGACCTCAAGTGATCTTCCCCTCTCAGCCCCTCAAAGTGCTGGGATTGTAGGCATGAACCACCAGGCCTGGCCAACAATCCATCTTCTGTTAGGCCCACAACAAGGATGAACCTCAAAAAAAATTGTGCTGAGTGAAATAAGCCAGACACAAAAATAGTATATACAGTATGATTTCATTTATATGCATTTCTAGAACAAACGCAATTGATCTATGTTGATACAAGTCAAAAGGTGGCCAGGAACATGAGGGAACTTTCTGGGCTGATGGTTATTGTTCTATACCTTGTGTTTGGTGGTGATTACATAAGCATATGCAACTGTCAAACCTGAACACTGAAGAGCTGTGCATTTTATTGTACATAAATCATACCTTAATTTTTTTTAAAAAGAACATTAAAGAAACCCCTCTTCTTAAAGTTTTGGCTCAAGTTCTTATGACAGATTAGGCTGGCAAACACACAAACCCCAGAAGGCTCTTTATCTTTAGTGGGGGCACCCTCCCTCTGTCCCTTCATCTGTTCCAAGTGTCTACATGCCCTCTTACACACATACTGTACACTTAGGGAATGTGAGCGTGTACATGTACAGACACTCCTTCATCCCCAGGGGCAGCCCCCTCCCCACATGCCCCTCTCTCACTTGGAGCCTGCAGGAACACCCTGCCCCTGCCCCTCTGTCCCTCTGCCCTCCCTGCCCACACCTCGTCCTCCCCCCGTGGTCTTAACTGCACTAGAGTCATCTCCGGTTCTAAACCTCAGCACACTCTAAATCATAGTTTGTGTGTGTTTTTTTTCGGTGAAATACGGATGCTTTTGAAACCACTTTCCCCTCTAAAGGCCTCCTCCTTCCTTGTTAACTCTGGGCTCTGCTGTTTCATAAATAATGCAGCTCCTTCTCTCATCTCAATTACAAATGTGGACTCTTTCTCTGTGTTTTGGATCAGACCGGCCTCTTCCGAGTTGCTTCCTTGTTTCTCAACTCTGGCCAGCAGCGACCCCTACCCTGCCATTGGGATGGAGGGGTGGTCCTGATTCTCTTGAAGTCAGCCTTGTCTTGGGGCTCAGTCACTTTGTTACAAGTGCATTATTTCCCCTCCATCTTGCTTTTGCCCAAAGCAACTCGGCAATCTCCTTCAGGCCTCTGGGTCTGCATGGGAAGTCCTTTTGTGAATGCAGTTCCCAGAGGAGCAGCCTTTTCCACAGCATCTCTGCACACACCATGTTATCAGCCCCAAGGGACAAATGCATTCACCGTCAGTATCCACATCTCCATGGTTCTGAGCCCCTGTCTACTTCAGAAGAAATTCTGAAGCTCGCACTGTCCAAATATTTACCAATCCAACAGCAGTCAGAACCGAGGGCTGCTCTCCAGCTAGCAAAGCTCCAAGTCCATAAGGCCAGGCCCTGCCCCCTCTCCATCTCTGCCCCTATCCCCCAGCTGGTGGTCTCGGTGAGGCTGGGCCTGCCTGGGCCAGAGCCTGGGTGCGTCCCACCCTTCCTGTGGATGCTCCCCTGGGCCTCACTTGAGCAGTGAAAAACATTCTTGGTCCATCAACCGAGTACGAGGCTCAGGCTCTGTCCCCTGATGGTAACGGAGGCCGTCCTGGAGTCCAGCCTGTGTCCTTGGAATTACTAACTCTGTGCTGTTCCTGTGTTCTTGGTGAGGGAGCATCCCACCTGGGCTGGTTTCATCTGCTGATGTCAGCAGCGAGTCCCCTGCCCTGGGAAGAGGCTGGCCTGAGGGAGGCCAGAGGCTGAAGCCCCCCCTGAGTTCACAGCTCCCGAGACCAGACCAGAGGACCAGATCCCGAGAAATCAGTCTTGAGAGGTGAGGACCTTTCAGTGCCCTGGCTTGCAGTGCTCCTGGCCGCAGAGGGTGACAGGCATGAGATGGGAGGGCCAGGGTGTACAGAGGAGGGATGCCCCTGGGCACCATGGTGTCCCTGATGGGCTGACGGCAGCTGAGGGGCCAGCACAGTGGCTTCTTGGTAGAAGACAGGGGCTCCTGAGGAGGAGGTGAGGGTATATTTCCACTGGAGGACGTGGGCCTAAGCTAGCAGTGCTGTCTCCCCAGGTGCAGCCAAGAACCCAGGTGATTGCAATTGCTCTGGGGACGCTAATAATGGGAATGGTGGCTCATGCCTGTAATCCCAGCACTTTGGGAGGCCAAGGCGGGAGATCATGAGGTCAGGAGATCGAGATCATCCTGGCTAACATGGCAAAACCCCGTCTCTACTTAAAATACAAAAAATTACCCAGGCATGGTGGCAGGTGCCTGTAGTCCCAGCTACTTGGGAGGCTGAGACAGGAGAATGGTGTGAACTTGGGAGGTGGAGCTTGCAGTGAGCCGTGATCGCACCACTGCACTCCAGCCTGGGTGACAGAGCGAGACTCCATCTCAAAAAAAAAAACAAAACAAAACAAAAAAAAACTACCCTGCCTTTAGATATATTTTATTTTTTAATTCAAAAAAATAATATATTTCCCAGTTCTCTTGCACCTTGGGTGCAGGCTGGGGGATGCTGGATCCACCCCATTGTCCCTGAGATGGGGAGCACACAGCCTCAGCTACAGGCATCGGGAGGTGCCTGCTGAGTGCTGCAGTGATGGCAGGTCCCAGCAGGCCTCTGAAGATGAGGGCCCACTGAGTGCAGGAAGGGCATGGTGCCAGGCCACACAAGCACAGTGAAGCCAAAATGACATTGCGTGCATGGAGGCCTGCAGTGGTCACAGCTGGGGTCCAGCATAGGGTGGTCAGCCTTGTCAAAAAGGGATGCTGTGGCGGGGTCATTCCTGGGCTCAAGGCCTCCCAACCCAACCCTTCCATGCTCTGTCTGTTTCCCTCCAACTTTGTCTCTGAGCTCAAAGCTTGTGTCCTGCCTTCTAAATATTGCTTCGAATATGGCCTGGCCTGGCCTCAGGACCACCCCCTCAATAGGCTTCCCTGGCAGGCCTGACCTTCCAGGAGCTGCCCACCTTGGCCTTCCCATCCCTTCTCAGCCCTGGAGGATCTGCGGCTCAGAGGAGAGTCCTGTAGTGAAGTCAAAGGCAGGAGGGAGACAAGGCAGAGTGATGGGAGATGAGGTTGGGAAGACAAGCAGGGTTACAGAGGGGGCTCGGGAAGTCATGCCAAGGACATAACCCTTTTCCTTGAAGATGCTGAAGACATGCCCAAGGTCATTGACTGGGGACTGGGTCAGCTCTGAGTTTCCAAAAGATCCCTGGGGGCCAAGGCCATGGGACATGAGGACTGAAAACTCAGGACCCACTTTCCCAGCACAGAGGCTGCCTTCCAGCTCCCTTCCTGCCCCAACCAAAGGCTGACAGCCACCACAACCCCGTGCCGAGCCCTGAGAGTTCCTCCAGGTTCCACCATCTCTTTCCCTTCCCCATCGCTTGTCCTCCATATTGCCCCCAACGGAACCCTCCTCCTGGCTTCATATTTGTCTGTTCATCTTCTTGTTGGCCCCCTCCTGGGGACTCTCTGTCTCCCTTGTGCCCCTGGGATCTCTTTTGATCAGCTGGTTTGGAAGTAGAAATGACCCACACCACTCACCCCCTTTCTTGTGTCTCTGGAGGAGGCTGCCTGGTGAATGCATGTTGTCTCAATTGCTCTCTCTCTGGGCTGCCTTAGCTACACTTGCTAATTCTGGCATTAAGTGTTAGTTTAAAACTTAGCACCAGTATTATGAAGGCCCGCAGATAAATGCCATGTCTTCTAACATAGCCTGTGCATGGACTGAATGTTTGTGTCTCCTCCAGATCTGCATGTTGAAATCCTAACTCCCAATGCGATGGAATTAGGAGGTGGGACTTTGGGAGGTGATTAGGTCATGAGGGTGAAGCCCCCTTGAACGGGATTCATGCCCTTATAAAAGGGACCCTAGAGACCTCTCTTGTTCTCTTGTCCTCACGTGAAGACACAGAAAAGGTGGCCATCTGCAATCTGGAAGAGGTCCCGCATCAGAACTCAGCCAGGCTGGAGCCTTGATCTCCAATTTCTAGTTTCCAGGCCTATGAGAAAGAAAATCTTGCTGTTTATAAGCCACTTGGTCTATAGTACCTTGTTATAGCAGCCCAAACTAAGACATCGTGTCAGTAATAAGGGTGATATTTTGAGTTCTACCTCTCTTACTACTTATTTCTCTCTTGCTTCAGACATTGGGTGGGGAAGAAGGGTGGTATTTGTTGAGTCCCCTGAAAGACCTCCAAATAGAGGGTCTCCACTTCTCTGGAGAGATTGCCACCCATTTCCTCATTTACTTGTTGCCTCCTTTGGTACCTTGTTGTTCTAGAGGTTTTATCGCCCATTGGTGTTTTGAAATATAGAGAGAAGGACTTCCACATCCAAGACAGAGTAGAAGACAGTATCATGCAATGCAACGCTGCAACAAATAGAGAAAAGACAAACACATCGGGATCACATTGTGAAGACCTTAGGGAGCTGCGGATGCAATGAAGACTAGATAAACTAAGATATGAAAGAAGATAGACCCCCTTCCCAGGGATAAAGAGACAGAGACCCACCAAGCATTCAGTAAAACATCTAGGAGAACCTCGGCTGAGGAACAAGAATAATGAACCACGAATGAGTCAAACTAACTAAACCTGCAGTCCAGCCCCAACCCAGCTCAGTTCCTGGTGGGTTGAGGTGACCGGCCCTCTCCCACCAACTGGACAGAAGAAAGGGTGAACTTTCTTTGACATCCTCCAGGGTTCTTTCACACACACTATCCAGCATACATTAAAAATGTAAGGCCAGGCACAGTGGCTCGCACCTGTAATCCCAGCACTTTGGGAGGTAGAGGCAAGTGGTCACTTGAGGTCAGAAGTTCAAGACCAGCCTGACCGACATGGTGAAACACTGTCTCTACTGAAAATACAAGGTTAGCTGGGTGTGGTGGTTCACACCTGAAGTCCCAGCTACTCAGGAGGCTGAGGTATGAGAATCACTTAAACCCGGAAGGCAAAGGTTGCAGTGAGCCAAGATCATGCCACTGCACTCCAGCCTGGGCAATAGAGCTTTGTCTCCAAAAAAAAAAAAAAAAAAAAAAATAAGACGTGTGAATAGGCAGGAAAACATGACCAAAAAATGTTTTAAAACCAAGTTACAAAAGTGGTCAAGAACTTTAGAATTAGTAGGTAAGGACTTTAAAATAACTATAAAAAATATGTTAAATGAAATAGAGGAAAAGATGACCAAATGGATAAAACATAGAGAATTTAACAGAATATTAGAATCTGTAGAATAATTAATTGAACATTTCAGAATTTTTAAATATAGTATCAAATCAAGGACTCTGGAGTGAATTTAACAGCAGCAGGACATAACAAAAGATGGCATAAGTGAACTCAAAAACCAATAGGAAATTTTCAGACCAAAGCACAGAGGGAAGAGAATGAAAAGAGCGAAAGAGAGTGTGGAAGACGCATGGGGAACCATCAGATGTCTAACGTAGTTGGGGGCCTAGAGAAGAGAGGAGAGAATGACATGGAAGCAGTATTTGAAGAGATAGTGGTTGAGAATTTTCCAAAACCAATAGAAAGCATCAACTGAGTTGGTGTTCATTTAAGAAACCCAGCAAACCCCAAGCAGGATCAACACAAAGAAAACCACTCTTCGGCACATCGTGGTCAAACTGCTGAAAACCATTTATTAGAAAAAGGCAGATGTCCTGCAAAAGAGCAACTGTAAGGTGTATGGCTGGCTTTTCAGCTCATAGTGAGCAGAATAATGAGTTTTAAAGATGTGCAGACCCTAATTCCTGGAACCCGTGAATATGTTACCCCACATGGCAAAAGTAGATAGAATTAAGGTAAAGATCTTTGCATAGGGTAAGCATCCTGGACTGTCCAGGTGGGCTCCACATAATCACTAGGGTCCTTATGAGAGGGAGGCAGGAGGGTCAGAATCAGAGGAGATATGAAGATGGAGGCAGAGGTCAGGAAATCACTAGGGTCCTTATGAGAGGGAGGCAGGAGGGTCAGAATCAGAGGAGATATGAAGATGGAGGTAGAGGTCAGGATGATGCCATGGCTGGGGCAGATGCCATGAGCCGCAGAATGAGGGCAGCCTCCAGGAGCTGGAAAAGGCAGGACACAGATTCTTTCCAGAACTCCCAGAAGGCACACAGCCCTGTGGACACTTTGATCTCTTGTTCTGTTTTGTTTTTGTTTTCATGGAGTCTTGCTGTGTTTCCCAGGTTGGAGTGCAGTGGCGTGATCTCGGCTCACTGCAACTTCTGCCTCCCGGGTTCAAGCAATTCTGCCTCAGCCTCCTGAATAGCTGGGATGACAGGTGTGCACCACCATGCCTGGCTAATTTTTGTATTTTTAGTAGAGATGGGGTTATGCCATGTTGGTCAGATTGGTCTCGAACTCCTAACCTCAAGTTATCCACCCCCATCAGCCTCCCAAAGTTCTGGAATTATAGGCATAAGCCACCAAGCCCAGCCCCATTTCAGATTTCTGACCTCCAGAATGGTAGGAAAATAAATTTGTGTGTTTTTAAGCTTCTAGGTTTGTGGTCATTGGCTACAGCAGCAGAAGGGAGTAAATACACAATAGAAGATAGCAGGCACTTTGCTGAGGTGCTATAAGTACACAAAGGAATAGATTTGTTGCCACTTTGCCCACCAGACCCCTTACCTCTCTCTGTATTCTTTTTTTTTTTGCCTTGAAGTAACTATTTATTATTTATTTAATTTCAGTAGGTTTTTGGGGAACAGGTGGTGTTTGGTCACATGAATAAGTTCTTCATTGGTGATTTCTGAGATTTTGGTGCACCCATCACCCAAGCAGTGTATACTGCATCCAATGTGTCGTCTTTTACCCCTCACCCCCTCCCACCCTTTCCCCCAAGTCCCCGAAGTCCACTATGTCATTCTTATGCCTTTGCATCCTCATAGCTTAGCTCCCACTTATGAGTGAGAACATGCGATGTTTGGTTTTCCAGTGCTGAGTTACTTCACTTAGAATAATGGTCTCCGATTCCATCCAGGTTGCTGTGAAGGCCATTATTTCATTCCTTTTTTATGGTTGTCTCTCTGTATTCTTAAAACTAATCACAATGAGGCCCTTAAACATAAACTTTGATACCTCAGGCAGTCCTAGAGATAGATGAAACTCCAAGCTCTTGACAAATCCAGCACTTCTAATGCATGGTTATTGAAAATAGGAGATAACACTTAAGACTAATTAATTATTTTTCTGTTTTCAAGCTTCCTTGTCAGTGATCTTCCCCCAGTTTTGCTAGGGGAGGATTAAGATTATTATAGCTGGATTCCAAAGAGAAAGTGACAGCATTCCTTCTTGACATCTTGGATAAGCTCCTGAAACCCATTTCAGAAACAAGAGTGACTCTTTCAACCCTAAGTGCCAAGTATTTGAGAGAAAGAAGTCTTCTAAATTCCAAAAGCATTCTTTAACATATCAGGAACCAAAGTCAGAAAGACTGGACATGAGCTTTGTTTGTTTTTACAATAAAATACACATAACATAAAATGTATCATTTCAATCTTTTTTTTGTCTTTCTTGGACCCTCGCTCACTGCAACCTCCACCTCCGTGGTTCAAGCAAGTCTCCTGCCTCAACTTCCCAAGTAGCTGGGATTACAGGCCCTTGCCAGCACACCCGAGTGATTTTTTGTATTTTTATTGGAGACGGGGTTTCACTATGTTGGCCAGGCTGGTCTTGAGCTCCTGACCTCAGGCGATCCACCTGCCTCGGCCTCCCAAAGTGCTAGGATTACAGGCGTGAGCAACCGCCCCCAGGCCTAACCATTTTTAAAAATTCTTTTTTATTTGTATTATTTTTATTTTTTTTAAGACAGAGTCTGACTATGTTTCTCCCAGAAACACTGCACTCCACTGGCGTGCAGTGGTTATTCACAGGTTTGATCATAGCTCACTGCAGCCCCAGACTCCATGCCTCAAGAGATCCTCCCACTTCAGCCACCTGAGTAGCCCAGGCTACAGGCACACGCCACTGCATGTGGCTCCATTTTAACCGTTTTTTAAGTGTACAATTCAAGGGCATTACATATATTCACATTGTTGTGCAATCATCACCACTATCCATCTCTAGAACTTCTTCATCTTCCAAACTGAAACTCTGTCTCCACTCAACACTCACTCCCTTTTTCCCTCTCCCCTGCCCCTGGCCCCTGCCATTCATTCCCCTTTCTGCTGCTGTGAATTGGACTATTTCATGTTCTGCAGGAGAGTGGAGAGTTTTGCTTTTCAGCTCTAGAATGGGAAAGGAGCAGGATAGAATATGTGGGCAATTTCCTGCCACACAGGAATGCAGTACATCCCATTTTCCTGGGCTGGAAGAAGAGCATGAAGAGAGAGGGCGGAGTAAAATAATTGAGGCCTGAGTGAACGCCCTCTGCTTCTCTGTCACTGGAGGAGGAAGGATGGAGACCCCAGCAGGTTAGGGGATCCCAGAACAGAGGGTGCTTACTTCCTGCCAGCCAGAGGGCCCAATCCCCTCCCAAGATTGTACATGGACGTCTCAAGCTCTCACACGCCTCTTGGGAAGATTGAGCACTTCCCAGAGTCTGGATTCACCCCCGGAATGGACTAAACTGCAAACTCAATGTGACTGCCTTCTCCAGGATGGATGAGGTTTGTATTTTTCCACTACTGAATAGAAATGGGGCTCTCCAACAAATGGAGTTCAATGGTAGAAAATAAAGTTAACATTTCTGAGCATCTGAATCTTAATTCTAAATTGTATACCTGCTACAAATACCCTGGCCCAAGAGATTCCTTCCTGTCCCCTGCAGGGTTCAAGGCCAGCATCCCTTGGCTTCCTAAGCTGTTTGGCTCTGAGCTGGGTGGGGCCCACACGCAGGAGCAGCAGCTCCGTGTAGAAAGCTGTTTCGGATTTCTCCCCTGGGCAGGGTGCCACACGCACATGTTGCAGTCCCTGCCGACAGCCATGCCCAGCGCCCTGGCAAGCCACCGGCCTCCCAGGCTGCTTAGACCACTGGGTAACGCCCCCTCCCTCTCCCACGCCCACCTCTTTCCTTCCCCCCACTCCACCTCTCTCCTGCTCCAGGAAAAATATTTGGACATTGTACATCCCTCCTGTCACGAAACACACATAGAGGACAGAGGGCGAAGGCGGGGTCCGTAGGAGCCCAGGCGACCTCAGAGCAGTTCATTGCACAGCCAGTCCTTGGAAACGTGGGCTGTGTGTCTGCTGCCAGCCTGGGGAAACTGGCCCATGGAGCGCAGCCCAAGGGGCTGACTGGGTGAAGCCAGGAATTTAGAGGCTCAGGGAATTTGTAGGATTCACATCTGTTTCTCCAACATTTCTCTCGCCTCTGCCGGACGTGCGCTCCTTGAAAGCAGGACCAGGCTTGGTTATTTTGAGTCTCTCCATCTCATTGGTCCTTGCTGGACAGATCCCTTTCTCATGGAGTGTCTCTGCCGTCACCCCTCACTCCACCCCAGCCCACGGTAGTCCCATAGAAGTTGTGGGCTCCCGTGGTTCAGGCCTGGGGCAGTGCTGGATTCAAAATATTAATAGCACCATTCAGCAATCAGAAATGAATTCCACTCCTCACTCACATATCCCCCAAAGATCTTAGACGTGGCACCCGTCATAGTCTCTGCAAAACTTCTCTTCTCATTCTCTTTGCTGCCACCCTTGAAATGGCAAAGACAAAAACGGTACCTCTCCTCCCAGCCCTTCCTTCCTTCCTTGTCTTCCGCCCCTGCCCCCCACTCCACCTTTTATCTTGCTTGTTGACTTAACTGCTTCCTCTTACCTCTGGGTTCCAGCCTTCCCCCTCCATTCCTGCTCAGAAGTGGCTTTGGAGCCTGTAGAACATGCTGCAAGGTCTTTGGGGCGCTGGTAGATCTACACTCACACCCTCTCACCCTGGCAAGACCCACAAAGTAGAGGCTGGCACAGCTGGAGGAACAAGAGGCTGAATCGGAAGAACTTATTCAGCTGAATTTTGACGACAGATGGCCTTTTTCTGTAAAAGAGAGAGGAGACAATGCATGCAGTTCAAATACAGGCTGGGCTCAGTCTCTCTAGGGTGGGGAGATTTGCTCCTGTCCCCAAAGCACCCCTTTCTTTCCAAGACCCTTGTGACCCTCCGGCTGCCTGCTTAATGTACCACCCACACTGTGCAGACCCCACCCCAGGAATGTCCCCACCAACAACCTCAGCTGTGGCCTCAGGGCCACCATGGACACTCTCTGAGTTCCCAGGGATGCAGGCAGCCCCTAGAGGCAGTGGGATGTTCCCAGGATGAGGGGTGGTCAGACACAAGAGTCTTTCATGAATGTCAGAAGACTCCGAGTGCTCTGCGTGAAGGTCAGTTGCTTGTGCTCAGAAGGCAGGAAGAAGCTGCTTTGTGAGCTGAGGAGGGCAAGAAGGCATGCCATTTGCCTTTCAGGCTTTGTGCGTCCCTGCTGGGGGCTTTTTTTTGTTTGTTTATTTTTGCCTTATTTTGGGGTCCATTTAAAAAATCCTCACACCATTAAAGTATGTCATTAGGGAAGCCCTGGGCCCTTCTTATGAGGCTTTGAGTATGAATGTCAGCCAACATCTCTACTTTAGTTAGCTTCATCTTTTAACTCTTTGAAAAGTGAGGACAAAGCAAATATTTTATTTCCATTTCTTTTTTCTTTATCTTTTCTTTTCTTTTCTTTTTTTGAGACGGAGTCTCACTGTGTCACCCAAGCTGGAGTACAGTGGCACTATCTCATCTCACTGCAACCTCCACCTCCTGGGCTTAAGCAATCCTCCTGCCTCAGCCTCCCCAGTAGCTGAGACTACAGGTGCCTGTCACCACACCTGGCTAAATTTTTTTTTGTATTTTTAGTAGAGATGGGGTTTAGTAGAGACCTTTTTGGCCAGGTTGATCTCAAACCCCTGACCTCAAGAGAACCACCAGCCTCAGCCTCCCAAAATGCTGGGATTACAAGCGTGAGCCACCACACCTGGCTTCTTTCCATATGTTTTTTTTTTGTTTTTTGTTTTTTTGAGACAGGGTCTTACTCTGTTGCCAGGCTGGAGTGCAGTGGCGTGATCTTGGCTCACTGCAACTTCTGCTGCCCGGGTTCAAGCAATTCTCCTGCCTCAGCCTCCCAAGAAGCTGGGACTACAGGTGCCTGCCACCACATCCGGCTAAATTTTTTTTTCATTTTTAGTAGAGACAGGGTTTCACCATGTTGGCCAGGTTGGTCTCGAACCCCTGACCTCAATGATCCACCTGCCTTGGCCTCCCAAAGTGCTGGGGTTACAAGCATGAGCCACCGTGCCCAGCCTCTTTCCATTTCTTGAGTTCAAATCTATACCCTCACACCGTGTATGTGCCCCAGTGCTGCAGCTATGAAAATCCACTTACAAGGCCTAGGATGGACCACAGAGTCCCTCCCTCACCCAGCAAGGACCCCCAGATAGCTGGGCTCATCTGTGCCCCTAGAGACACTGTGTGGCCCTTCCATGCCTTGGTTCCTCACCCGTAAGGCAGGAATTATGGTGACATTCTAGACAGACGCTTGAGTGTTTATGGAAACGTCAAGCAATGACAGCTAAGCTTATTTTAGTGATTCTTGTGTGCCAGGCACTGTTCTAATTAATTTAATCTTCACAGTTCTTATTTCATGAGGTAAGTACTATTACTATCCTCCATTACAAATGAGAAAGTTAGGGCCCCATGAGGATGAGGGACTTGTCCAACATCACATGACTCATATGTGGCTGAGGTGAGACCGGAACTCGAGCCATCTTCAGAGTCTACTCTTTCGTGCATGCTCAGCTGGCCTCGGCTGAGAGGTAGGTATGGAAGCCAATCCAAAATGCCTGCAGGGACCCCCAGACTAGACAGCACTCAGCCTTCATGGGGCGGGGGGCCAGTGGGAAGCTGCTTTTGAACCACAGGTTATTGTTACCTTGCAGGAAAGCAGGCTCAGTGTGTCAGACACTCCTGCTTTTCAAGAGAAGCTGGGAGTTCAAGACCAGCCTGGCCAACATGGTAAAACCCTGTCTCTACTAAAAATACAAAAATTAGTTGGGCGCGTTGGCACATGCCTGTAATCCCAGCTACTTGGGAGGCTGAGGCAGGAGAATCTCCTGAACCTGGGAAGCAGAGGTTGCAGTGAACCAAGATTGTGCCACAGCACTCCAGCCTGGGCGACAGAGCAAGACCCTGACAAAAACAAACAAACAAACAAAAAAGAGCAGCTGGAAATCTGGATATTTATGTGAAATTCTTAGTATAAAAATGTAATCGGGTTGGGCACAGTGGCTCACACCTGTAATCCCAGCACTTTCGTAATCTGTCCTCGGGTGGATCACAAGGACATCAAGACCATCCTGGCTAATATGGTAAAACCCAGTCTCTACTAATTACCCAGGTGTGGTGGCACGCACCTGTAATCCCAGCTACTCAGAAGGTTGAGGCAGGAGAATCGCTTGAACCAGGAGGCGGAGCTTGCAGTGAGGCGAGATCACGCCACTGCACTCTAGCCTGGGCCACAGAGCGAGACTCTGTCTCAAAAAAAAAAAAACCTTTTCAAAACCTTATGTAAGGAAAACAAAAAACAAAATAGTCTACACCAGCTCATGGGTTGCCTGCCTATGGCCTCTGGCTCAGGCTAAGGAAGGTAGATTGGTTTAATCTCCCATCAATTCTATCCCATTAATAGTGGCTAACTGGAGAGCAATGCGGAGAGGGACTCTGAGTATAAGTCTGGCCTCAATGAGAAAGTGTGCTGCAATCCATTGGTCATGTCTGCCACAGGCACAGCCTGGAAGAATGACAGCATCTATATCTTGAGCTCTCTTGATTGGTAAGACACTACACAGAATGAACTAGCATTTAGTCCCCATTCCTCCAGAATCTCATTGGTTAAATCCCCCCACCTTACCCCAGCCCACTCCAACCCAGAGCACCTGCAGAGTCATTAAGGGCTCCATGTCCAATCCTTTCCAGCTACTAAGTACTTAGATTAGAAACCCTCACACAAATCTTGTGAGAAAAGTGTGGCCACATGCATTTGATTTTGTTTCAGCTCCTCTCCAGTCAGGAATTAGAAGTCCCTCTTGCCATAAGAAAATCAATCAACCTATTCAGGCATATTGTGATCTCACTGAGGCTGCACTGGTGCTTGGTGAAGGGACATGATACAATGCACATTATTTTCACTTGGAAAAGCCTCTTCTTCAAATTGCCTTATTTATCATCCCACTGTAGGGCTTCTACCTCTGACATGTGTACCCCGTCTTGCTATGGTTTGAATGTTTGTCCTCTCCAAACTCATGTGGCATTTAGTCGCCATTGTGATGGTATTGGGAGGTAGGGCCTTTAAGAGATATTTAGGTCATGAGGGCTCCACCTTCATGAATGGACTAATACCATTATTATGGAAGTGGGTTTGTTATAAAGAGTGGGGTTTTCCCCCTCTTATGCTCTCTCTTGTGCTCTTTCTCTCTGCCCTTCTGCTATGTTAAGATGCAGCAAGAAGGTCCTTCCCAGATGCCAGCTCCCCGATCTTGGACTTCCCAGCCTCCAGAGCTGTGAGTCAATAAATTTCTGTTAATCGTACATTACCTAGTCTGTGATATTCTGTTATAACAGCACAAAATAGATGAAGACACATCTATTTCAGGGTCTGACCCTACTGTTCTTACTTCATGAGGGTTTCCTTTTGGAAATTTCCAATCCCTGTCCTTTCCTGAAGAAGCCATCTTCTGTGGATTGAGTGTACCCTTTAGAATCCCTCTTCATCCTAATCTGCTTAAAAACATATTTTCCCTAACAAAGTAAGTCTCCCCTTGAGAGAAGTTCCCATACCAGCCACTAACAGGAAATGGAGCTCCCAGTACATCATGACTTGTGTAAAGCCATTCAGAGTCAACCCTCGAGCATCTCAGATGTGTGACCCAGAGGTGTGACATTTATATCATGTGTGACACTGTAGCATATATGATACTGTGTGTGACACATTTATGACAGATTGTGATCTGTGGGTGGCCTCACCCAGACTGATTTTTTATTCTTTAGTGCATCTACATTTGCTTATAGTTACTTTTGCCTGGTTTAGCACTTAATCTGCTTTCTGATTTTCCTTCTTTGGGAAATTGGCTTTCTCAGCCAAATGATGAGGTGCCTGAGAGCAGATCCTATTCCTCTTACTTCATTCACTCATTTGAGCTCTTGCTGTGGGCCAGACACTGTTCTAGAACCCAAGGATACAGCGCTGACCAGAACAGAGTTTCTACTCTACTGGAGCTTACTTTTCTTTTTTGAATTGTATGGCAGTCCATGACTGTCAACATTCTGGTCCTGAGGATTCTTGTGGTTTTGCTGGGCACAGTCACACACTGGGAGCTTGCCCCAGCTTGCACCAGTTCCACGCATTTAGCTTTGGCTTCTCTTGGTGGGACTTCCTTCTCTAGCTGTGTTGACACATGCCCTAGAAAAAGACCACTCTCCTCAGGTTTAGGCATTGCCATTTGATCCTGGGCAAGGCACTTGAACTTCCTGAGCCCCTTTCCCTACCAGTAAAGACAGGTAATTCTACACAGCAGGGCTGTTGCAAATTTTAAGTGGTTGAAGTGCACTGGCACCATGCAAATGTCCCTTATGATAGCAGCACAATCATATGCAGAGATGCATATTCAGAATCCAGCTCCCACCCCTCCCAGCATGTCCTTGTTGCTCTGATTCTTCCAGAGGTCTCCTTTCCCTGGGAAAGAAAAGAATCAGCAGAATACAAATACTAAAGGATCCAATTCTTGACTTGGGAGTTTCAAAACGGGCTTTTAAAATGTATAGAAGAAAAAGTAATCATGTGAATCAAGACTTTTTGCTATGCAAGAGGGAAGCTTTTTGAAAGAGAAATGGTTTACTGAGTTTCAAAGAGGAACTAAAAAACTCTTAAAAAATTGGAGCATAAAGTTTATTTCCCAAAGAGTGGAAAGGAAAGAGGAGAGGAGAAGAGGCCACATGAGCAACGTGATGTGCAGACCCGAACCAGGTTGCCAAGGCCGAGGGAGAAGGGACTGCTGGAAGGAGGAAGTCTGTGAGCCCTCCTGTCCTACCAGATGGCTCAGGCTCAAGGGGAGACAAAGCAACCCCTATATGAATTTTGGTGAAATCCAAGGGTAGGCGAACCTTACACCAGCTTCCTGGGCAGGAGAGCTGTTGAGAAGAGATGGGTGTGGGGACAACAGAGTGAGAAAGCCTGGATGGGGTTTCCTGCATCTTACTGGGACTGTAGATTGGGAGAGTAGCTCAAATTGCCTGTACTCCTGAGATGGATGTGGTAGTGAGCAGAGAATGGAAGCCAGAGGCCCAGGCTGGTGGCTAATTCTCACATGACAAGCAGACACAGTCATCAGTGGCAGAGAGGGCTGGGCAAGCCAGCGGCCAGATGGAGATATGTTCAGTCCCGTAGACACTGACATGAGGAAATGCTGGTTGCTTCAGCAGATACCAGTGGAAATCAGTGTTGATGTTAGGAGCCAGCACAGGATGACTCATTATAATCAGCATAGGATAGGATAGGCTCTGCTGTAGTAACAAACATACTCCAGAACTCAGTAGCTTGACACATGAACATGTGTTTCTCTTTCATGTGGTCTAATCCATTGCATGTCTTGAGGGTCTCCTAAGTAGCCCCCTTCCAAGACATGACTCAGGAGTCCAGTTTGCTCCATTTTAGTTTTGACTTCTAGGATGGCCTCAGCAGAAAGGGAGGACTGAAAGGCTGCACAGAGTGCTTCCCACTATCTTAGCAAGGAAATGACATACATTATATCCCCTTACAGCCCCTTGGCCAGAACTAAAAACATGACCCCAGCCTAACTGCAAAAGAGGCTGGGAAATGTAGTCGTCCATGTGCCCAGGATGAGGGAAATTAAACGGGGCTTGAGAAAACTAATATCGTCTCTATCACCATCACGAACCAGGCATGTCTTAGACGCAATGATCCACACATTCCCTGTGAATTGAGATGTCACTTCAGGAAGAAACATCCTAAATTTCAACAAGCTTTAACCTAACTTGAGAAATCACCAAATTCAATTGGTTTTTCATGGAAATCACTAGGCTACCTTTTTTTTTTTTTTTTTTTTGTCATTAGGGAGAAATGGGGACTAAAGATAGGAAGAAGTTTCTGATGGAAAGGCAAATAAAGTTGAATCTTTGCACACATGAGAGCATGGGCCATGGCATTTGTGCCTGCTCCATTATTATGGGTTATACATTGTTATTGCTGGGGAAAAAAGCTTACAGATTGTTGGTCAGAAGTGAGATAGCATAGAGATTGAGTGCATTGGCTCATGGGTTCAAATATGAGTTCTGCCCTTTACTAGCTGGTGTACAGGTTAAATAGGATCAAACGTGGAAATGATCAGCTCTGTGCTGGACACACCATACACTCACAATAAGGTTAGCAGCTGTGAACATCCACAGCTCAAATGAAGATCCAAGGAGTTTAACCTCCCATCTGGTGCTTTTTCATTACCCTACCCTGCAAAGCTCTTGTCATCATGTTTCCACTTTTAAGATTAATGATGATGATAATAATAATAATAATAATAATAATGCTAGGAGAAGAAGAAAAAGAAGGAGGAGGAGAGGAATTATCATTAATTGAGTTCCGCTAATGTGCCAGGCATTTTACATAACTCATTCAATACTTAAAGCAACTCTGCAAATTGGGTATCATTAGCACCATTTCACAGATGAGGCAATCAAGGCTTACTGAGGTTACGTAACTCACACCAGGTCATAGAGAAGTTGGAAAGCACATCCACATTGAGATCCAATGCTGGCCCTGTCATCCATTAACTGTCAGACCCAGGGTGAGTTGCCTGACCATGCTAGGATTTGCTTTCTCTGCCTATAAAAGAGGAATAAAAATAGTACCTATCTCAAAAAGAAAAAAAAAGTTCACAAATTCTTTGACCTTCTTCCAACCAAGAGGTAGGATCTCTGTCCCTCCCCCTTGTATCTGGGCTGACCTTAGTGACTTACTTGTAACCAAATAGAATGGAACTCAACTTCTAAGGCTGCTCAGAAAAGGCCATGTGGTTTCTGCTGGTTCTCTTAGAACACTTGCCTTTGGAGCCCGGAGTGACTGACATAAGTTAAATTGTATTATCCCCCCAAAGTTTTATGTCTAAGAATGTGAAATTATTTGGACATAGGATCTTCATAGAGGTAATCAAGTTAAGATGAGGTCGTTAAGGTGGGCCCTAATCCAATATGACTTATTGGATTATGAATTTCCCCCTTATAAAAGGAGGAAGGCCTGGAGCGGATCCCTCCCTCACAGCCTCAGAAGGAACCCACCCTACTGACACCTTGATCTTGGATTTCCAGCCTCCAGAACTGTAAGACAATAACTTTCTGTTGTTCTAAGCCACCCGGTTTGTGGTGTTTTCCTATGGCACCCCTAACAAATGACTATAATTGTTACACAAGAAATCTGACTACCCTGAGGCCCATGAGGGAGCCCAGGCCACATGGGGAAGCTACTTCTATGTATTCTGGTGACAGTTCCAGCTGTGGTCCCAGCTGACAGCCAGCATCAACCACCAGACACATTGGCAAAAATGTCTGCAGATGGCTCCAGCCCCCAGTCATCAAGTCACATCCCCCTACCCTTGTTTTCAAGTGTCCCCAGATGAAGCCCTAGACACCATGAAGCAAGTAGATGCTGTTGTACCTTGTCCGAATTCCTGAAGCACAACATCTGTGAACACAATAAATGGCAGTGTTATGCCACCAAGTTTGGGACTTTATAAAGCAGCAACACTAACAGGAGTAGCCTCGCAGCTAATGAGGGCCCCAGCCAGGTTCTTAGCCAGGGCTCTGGCCATGGACTGCAGGTCTTTGCTCTGCTCTCTCATGCAAGCTCAGCAGCCTTGTTTTCTCAGAAGGTACCCGGGTAGGAAGATCTTTGCTGAGTCTTGTCTCCAGGGAAGCAGGGCTGGTTCACATAGGCTTAGACTCTGGTTAATCCATGGTTAACCTCCTTTCAGGAAGCCATCTCCCCAGCTTCATTCTCCAAGCTTGGAGAGCGGGCCAGGTTCCTAAAGGCAGCCATCAAGTCTAACCTCATCAAAGTATGGCTTGAACCTGTTCTCAGGGTCATTTGGCTGATGAGTTTGTGCAACATTAGGGCTGTCGGGAGGCAGAATATGAGCTGGATGTCTAATCACCTGGGTTTAAATTCTGGCTGTGCGACACTAGCTGTGTGGCCCTAGGAAGTTATAATAACCTCCCTGAGCCTGTTTCTTCAACTGCAAAATGGGGATGTAATAGCAACCACCTCATAGGGGTTCTAGTGAAGTTCAGACAAGCCATTTTCATGGGAAGTGTGGAGCAGGGGTCTGCCTAGCACAGGCTCAATTCACAGCCCATGTTAGCTACTGTTGCTAGTCATCAATATCAACCGTTTACTTGTTGGGATTTGTTTGTTCTCTCCAATGCAGACTATTTTAGTGCCTGGAAGCATCCTTGCAAAGGAGAAAAGTAGCTTAAAATAAACCCAAGAATGCTGAATTCTTTCAAAAGTTGGTTTACAAAAAAAAAAAGAAAAAAGAAAAAAGATTCCAGACAAATCTAAGGTAGAATTGTTATTACGGGTGTTATTGTTCCAAACAACCTTGAAAAACTAACTCTGGAGCTCCAAAGGGTAGCAATTAGGCCTCTGGTGAGAGTCTTCAGAGCATTTAAAGCCTTGCCAAGGGACTCATGGCTTCACTTCCTTCCCCATTTTGTGGTCACCATGTCTGCCTGCATCCCTCACCAGAGCCCAGGCAGGAGTGTGGGCAGGGCCGCGTGGTCTCCCCGCTGCTGCAGGAAACGCTGCCTGCTGTCTGAAGACTCCCAGAAAGAGAAGGCTGAGAGGGTGACTCAAAGTGAACAATCCCCTCCCTCAACCCATGTCCCCCACCCTGCACGCTGCACCCTGACAAGACCCCTCTTCTGAGCCCAAGACTGAATCACGGCTCAGGGCCCTGGGATGCTCGCAGGCCCCTTTCCCCAGTGCTGGCCATGAGATCCGACTGCAGGGTGCCTTTATGGGTCTGAGCTAATTCCCTCCTGAGCTGCAGCTTACCCCACGGCAGCACTTTGTCAGAAACAGTCCCTGGGCTTGCTGCTGGCAGGCTGCTTGCTGGCTGTTAAGTCTTCATCCTGCTCTATGCGGGGCAAGGCTTGTCCAAATATTTGGCTTGATCCTGCTTTCTGATTCATCATGTGCAGGAACCTCTGTAATTTCATCTACTGCGTGACTCAGACAAGAGCTGAGCACAAGTGCTGTGCACCAGAGCCCTGGAGCCTGCACAGAGGCCAGGCCTGCAGCTCCCCAAGCAAGCCTCCTGGGCTTGGGGAGAGATGCTGGCACTCTTGGGATCAGCTAGCCTGAGATTAAATCTCTTTTGTCTGAGATGATTAATTGAGCCCCAAACACGCCTCGACACAGGGTGTGAGGTGCACTTTGTACCTTTTCCAAGTTTTTTTTTTTCTTTTTTAATGCTAAATCCATTTGCATCTCATAAATTATACTGGCTCCAAAATGAAGTGTTCCTGACAGCGGCAGGCAGGGTGTGGGTTCCATTGAAATGCTTTTCCCTGTCATCCCCTCTCTCGCTCTGAGACCCTAGAAGATATCCTGCTGATCTGCTAAAGGAGGAGGGGAGGCAGTGAGTGACCTAGATTTCAAATCAGAAAGACAGGTAGAGCCAGCTCGCCTGTCTTCAAAAGGCTGCCCATGCACTGGGTTCTGGGGTTTTGGAAGGAGCCAGAAGGAAGACGTTCCCCGGGCTCCTACCCAGATGCTCCTGCTTATGGGCAACGTGGTCATGTTCTCCTTCAGCAGGTTTTTCAGCTTCAGAAAGGCCACAGGTTGGGCCAGTGGGGTCCGTGAACCCCCCTCGGTGCCCCTAGGTAATGCTATCTGGGAGGGGGGAGGGGAAGTAGAGAGAGATTGACAGCAGAGGTGAGGCACTCCTTGTGGAGGTGGTGGGGCAAGGGAAGGGGACCTCTGGACAGGGGGTGGGAAGTGGGGATGGCAGTTCAAATACCAAGGGCTCCAGGAGTCAGAGGCAATGGGGTCTGAACCCTCCTTCCACCACTTTCCAGCTCTGTGGCTTTGGACCAATAACTCACCCTTTCTGAGCCTCTGTTTCTTCATGCACTCATTCATTTCCTGGGTATTGCCTCTGTGCCAGGGCTAGGCCACCCCATTGGCGCTTAGGTTCTAGACATTACACAGTCAACACAGCCCTGTGCCTCTAGAGCACGTCCAGTGTTGGGTGAATATACCAAGCACAGGACATAGTTTCGTGCAGGCCAGAATCACAGGACCATCAGTGAGCTAGGCCTGGGCTGGGCAGGCGAGGGATCCAGCACAGAAGACTGAGGAGGTGCAACCAGGGAGGCAGGAGGGATCCAAGGAGGGTGACAATAAAGAGGAGAATGCACACCCTCACACAGTGGGAGCTCAGGAAATGTCGCTGCTGCTGTTATTATTTGATCACTGTCAGTGGGCGTGGCAGTATGCTTGGGGCCAGGATGCTGAAGGGAAGGGAAAAGAAAAGCTGGAGCAGAGTGGCTTCGCAGCCAGGGTAAACAGCACAGCCAGATGGCTGCCATCATTTCTCACCACTCCAGTCGCCCTCCTGCCTCCAAGTCACAGGCGGGCTTCACTTCACACCATGTCCCAAAGGTCAGCAGGCTGGGGTTTCACAAGCGGGCATTCCAGGGCCGGGTCCCGCACAGGGAGCACTCTCTCCATGGTCAGGCCTCCAAGTTGCCATCCAGGACTAGCTGTCGGAGCTCTGGCCCATCCCAGGGGGCCCCAGCTGCTGTCAGGCTGGAGTGGGTCAGAGT
The DNA here is from genome assembly GCF_009764315.1 of Trachypithecus francoisi. Taxonomy (NCBI): domain Eukaryota; kingdom Metazoa; phylum Chordata; class Mammalia; order Primates; family Cercopithecidae; genus Trachypithecus; species Trachypithecus francoisi. Next base: position 89,279,336 of record NW_022681468.1, read on the forward strand.
GTGGTGGGGAGAAAGGCAGCCCTGCCAGGGACAGGGGCAGCTGTCCTTGCCCTAAGGACCTGAATCACACTCCAGCCAGGGAGCCACGGCCAGGGGCATCCCAGGCTCTGCAGGGAGGGCATGCAGAAGGGTGGTGTGTATAGTCACACGTGTAAATGTCAACGTAGTGTGTGAGTATACTGTACGTATATGTGACTCTTTTATCAGGATATTTGTAGTTTTATTGAATTTCCATATCCTAGATAGTGTCTATCATTTATCACCTTTTTCTAAGCAGGGAGAAACAAGACTCAGAGAAATCCAAAGAAACTAAGCTGAGAAGCAGACAGCAGAACAAAAGTTCAAGTCCGACCTTCTGCGCCTTCAGGCAACGGCCATGAAACAAGAGGTCACAGCTGTGGAATGGCTTGAGCCACACCTCTCATCACAGATTTCGTTATGCTCCATTGGTAGAAACAAAGGGAAGGTTTTGCGTCTCCTGTTTTTAAGGTTGAGAGAGAGCCACTAGAAGGATATGGAGCTTAAACAAGGACCCCTCTGGCCTTTCTCCTGTGTAGGTGATGCTGGCACAGTGGCCCCATCCACCGAGTGTCCCTGTGCCCTGGGCTGCTGGAGGAACCCTGCTGCCCAGAGGAGCTCCCCGCAAAGCCCACACTCAGCACTTTTCACCCCCTTCCCTTCCCCTTTCACTTCCTGACACTATTTGGGGCTGTGTCTGCCTCCTCCAAGGACATAGCGCGCCTGGCTCATCTGGGCTTCCCAGGGTGCCAGGCACGATGGCCTGTGATGGGGGCTCACTCTGGTCGCTCACCTTTGTATCCACAGGGAAATGGGGAAGCTCTGCAAGCCTGGGCCAGGGCACAGCTTGGACAATCTGTCACAAGTGTGCAGAGTCAGCCGAGAAACACAATCCTGCCCAGGCTTTCTGTGGCTGCGGCCAAGAGGGTAGGGCTGCTGGGCTGAAGGCTGTCAAGTGACCGGGCAAAAAAAGCCAGCCTCAGCCTGCATGGCCGCAGCAGTCCATCCTGCAACAGAATAATTCCTCTTAGTGGGAACAGGCCTCCCACGCTTATCACAAAGCATGGGCTGCCTTTCCAACGGGGCTGGAGGAGCTTTACAAAAAGAAAAGGAAGTTGCCCTTACATCTTGGGGAACTTTAAAGACACCTAGAGAATGAAATCTTGGATTTTACTTTCCTGAAAGGCTGAGGTTGAGCATATTTCTCTGCCTTTGTTCCCCTTCTTTGTCTTGGTTAAATGTTCCTGGCCATACTGTACCTGTGGTTTTATTGTCATCCTTTTTGAGAAAGAGCAGGATATAAATCAGTTAGTGAAATTTTAGAATGTAGCTCTTTGGTCTAGCATCTATGTAGATAAAGAAGAAACAGGCACTTAATAAGTGCCTCTGGAGGCTTGTGATTTGCGTGGGGCTCCCAGTAAAAGGTAAAATCTTTGCTTAGAGGTTACACACACTGAACGCAGGGTGGTCCACAGGCCACTGGTCACAGCATGCACAGTGCTGGTGCCTCGATCTGCACACCTGGTGCGCGCAGCCACTGGGGACCATCTGCCCCAAGGCTACCCCAGGACTTATCAGAAAGCGGAAGAGTCAGCTGGGTGCGGTGGCCTGGGGATCATGCCTGTAATCCCAGCACTTTGGGAGGCCGAGGCCGGTGGATCATGAGGTCAGGAGTTCAAGACCAGCCTGGCCAAGATGGTGAAACCCCGTCTCTACTAAAAATACAAAAGTTAGCTGGGTGTGGTAGTGGGCACCTGTAATCCCAACTTCTCGGGAGGCTGAGGCAGAGAATTTCTTGAAGCTGGGAGGCGGAGGTTGCAGTGAGCTGAGATCACGCCACTGAACTCCAGCCTGGGCGACAGAGAGAGACTGTCTCAAAAAAAAAAAAAGAAAAGAAAAGAAAGAAAAAAGAAAGAGAAAGAGTCAAGTTTCCTGCTCCTTGCTGCAGCCGGCTTGATCAGTGCTCTAGAAAAGTGGGGTGAGTGACTCCGAACAGCCCCTGCCCCAACTTCTTGCCACTATTGGCTTCCCCAGGCAGGGGTCTGACAACAGCAGGGAGTCAAGGCCTTGGAAGGGTCCCCCCAGGCAAAAGCTGATTTGTCTGTCCCCATGCCATGCATAGGGTGCTTGGAAGTGGTTGGGTCTTTGCAAGGGGGGTGACTGCAAAAAGAAGGTGAGATGTGTTGCTGCCACAGTGGAGGGCTTGCCAGAACCAGCATCGGAGTTGGTGGGTTCCCTGACTTATGGAAAAGATCCAGGGAAAAGCTAGAAATAATGGGCAAAGGATTATATGGAACACTTTAAACACCTGAGCCAAGTTGTGGAGGGAAATAAGTGTTATGACAAGCCACCTATCTGCAATCCCTGCCCTTTATCTGGGAGGGCAGGCGTGATGAAAACCTTGAAGTGAAGTCAAGGTCAACATGCTGTCCTGAGTCATTAGCCATACACAGATTAGTAGGTTAATACAGAACAGTCTCCACAGATGAATTACACCCAGAAGCCCTGTCCTTGGTGTTGACACCGAAAGGTTCAGTTATCACAGGGAGAGTGATGTCTGCTTAATTTTGATAAGGCTTAATTATTATGATAAATGCCCTCGGAATTTAACTCTTTCATTCCACCTAGTGTTATGGCCTGTATGTCTGTGTTCCTCCAAAACTCCTATGTTGAAACCTTAACCCCCAGTGGGATGGTATTAGGAGGTGGGGCCTTTGGGAGGTGATTGGGTTTAGGTGAGGTCTTGAGGGTGGCGCTCCCGTGATTAGAGTAGTGTCCTTAGAAGAGAAAGACACTAGAACTCTCTCTCTTCACCATGTGAGGATACAGTGAGAAGGCAGCTTTCTATAAACCGGGAAGCTGGACCTCATCAGATCCTGGATCTGCTGGTGCCTCCAGAACTGGGAGAAATAAGTGTTTGTCATTTAAGCCACTCAGTCTGCAATATCTTGCTGTAGCATCTCTAACTGGCTGAGATATCTTATTAGAGTTCTCCAAAGAAACAGATCGAATAGGAGATAGATAGAGAGAGAAAGAGAGAGACAGAGAGAGAGAGAGAGAGATTTATTATGGAAATTGACTCACGAGATTATGAAGGACAAGAAGTTCCACAATCTGCCATCTGCAAGCTGAAGATCCAGAAAAGCTGGTGGTGGAATTCAGTCCAACTCACCTAGGAAAGTTGGTGGTGGAATACGGTCCAAGTCCAGAGGCCTGGGAACGAGGGCATGGGGAGGATGCTGGTTTAAGTCCATGATGTCCAAAAGCCCAAGAACCGAGAGGTCCAATATCCAAGGGCAGGAGAAGATGGATGTCCCAGGTTAAAGAGACAGAAAATATACCCTTCCTTCACCTTTCTGTTCTAAGCAGATCCTCGACAGATTAGGTAATGCCCTTCCACATTGTGGAGGGTGGATCTTCTTCACTCTGTCGACTGATCCAAATGCTCATCCTCCCAGAAACACCCTCACAGACACACCCAGGAGTAATGCTCTACTAAGTATCTGGGCATCCCTCATCCCAGGCAAGCTGACACACAAAATTACCCATCATAGACTCTTCATGTCAGAATGAAGATCTCAACTTCAACTGGATACAAGAGAATTGGCCTTTTCTCTTCCTAGCTTCTCTGGGATCCTTGGGAAGGATCTTTGAGGAGTAAAATTCTGCTGTTTCAGAAGGATACACATCCCTGTCACTTGGGGTTGTTAGGACACTTTAGGTCAAAACTTGCAGCAACCCACTTCAAATGAGCTCATGGAATTTGTTGGGGGGTAATTAGGCACTCTTTTGGAACCAAGATGGAATTGAACCACTGGGCCACAAGAGAGGTGGGAACCAGGCCTTGAGGAATGTAACCTTGAGGAATGTTACCTCAAGGAACGTAACCTTGAGAAATTGTTTTTTATAACTTAGCATAATTCCCTGCAGATTCATCCAGATTGTTGCACATATCAGAGTTTGTCCCTTTTTACTACTGAGTAGTATTCCTCAGAAGGAATGTACCATAGTTTGTTTAATCATTCACTCTTGAAGGACATATGTGTTGTTTACAGTTTGGGGATATTACCAATAAAGCTGCCATAAACATTTGTGTACAGGTTTTTTGTGGGAATAGAAATTTCATTTATCTAGGATAAATGTCCAGGAGTACAAATGCTGGGCCATATGGCAGTTGCATGTTAGTTTCCTAAGAAGCTACCAAACTGCTCTCCAGAACATCTGTGCTATTTTACATTCCCACCAGCAATCTCTGAGTGATCCAGTTTCTCCACTAACATTTGGTGGTGTCCCTGTTTTGTATTTCAGCCATTCTGATGGATACATATTGATATTTCATTGTGTTTTAATTTGTATTTCTCTAATGCCTACTGATGCTGGACATCTTTGATGAAGTGTCTGCTTATGCCATTTTCTAACTGGCTTTTTTGGGTTTGTTTTTTGTTTTGTTTTGTTTTCCTATTACATTTTGAGAGTTCTTCATATATTCTAGATACCAGTCCTTTGTCAGGTATGTGGTTTGCAAATATTTTCTCATAGTCTGTGGCTTGTCTTTCCGTCCCTTTAACAGGGTCTTTCCTAGAACAAAATTAGAAACTTTGGTGAAGTCCTCTCTATCAGTTTTTTTCATTATGGATTTTTCCATTGGTGTCAAGTTTAGGAACTCTTGGCTTAACCATAAAGCCCAAAGATTTCCTCCAATTTTTTTCTAAAAGATTTATAGTTTCATATTTTACATTTAAGTGTAAATGTACCATTTTGAATTAGGTGTGAGGCTGAAGCTGAAGTTCACTTTTTGCCTATAGATGTCCAATTGTTATAGCACCATTCGTTGAAAAAGCTGTACTTACCACATTGAATTGATTGTGCACCTTTGTCAAAAATCAGTTGGTCATTTTTCTGTGGGTCTATTTCTGGGGTCTCTGTTCTTTTTAATTGATCTACCTGTTGATCCCTCTGCCAGTACTGCACAGTCTTGATTACTAGAGCTAGATAATATGTCTTGAAATTGGTGGACTAATCTCATTTTGCTCGTTTTTTGAATTGTTTTTTAACTATTTGAGTTATTTGTGCTTTTTATATAAATTTTAGGATAATTTTGTCAACATCTTCAAAAAACTCTTGGTGGAGTTTTGATTGAAATTGTGTTAAACTTGTATATCAAATTGGAGATAAATGATATCTCTACTATGTTGAATCTTCTAATCTACAAACAGAGTCCTTCTCTTCATTTGTTAGATCTTTGATTTCTTTCAACAGTTTTGTAATTTTTAGCATATGATTCTTATGTCTTGTTAAATTTGCAAGTATTTTGCTTTTTAAAAAACAATTATAAATTGTATGCTAATGTCTCCTGATCATTGTTAGTATATAGAAGTACAATTGATTTTTGTGTGGTTATCTTAGATACTGCAATCTTGTCCTTCAACCTTGTTGAATGCACTTTTTAGTTCTAGAAAGTTTTTTGTTTTGCATAGATTCCTTGGGATTTTCTACGTAGAAAGTTATGTCATTTGCAAATAGGAACACTTTTGTTTTTTTCCTCTCCAATATGTATGCCTTTTATTTCCTTTTCTTGTCTTATTGCAGTGGCTAGAACTTCCAATACTATGCTAAATAAGACTGATGATGGTGGACATCCCCAGTTTTAGAGGAAAATCCTTCAGTCTTTTGTGATTAAGTATAATGTTTGCTGTAGGTTTTCTGTAGATGCTTTTTATCAAGCTGAGGAAGTTTCCATTTATTCTAAATTTGCTGAGAGTTTTTATCATAAATTGGTGTTGTATTTTGTCAGATGTTTTTTCTGAGTCCATTTATATTATCATGTAACTATTATTCTTTAGTCTGATGATATGGTAGATTATATTGATTGATATTTAAATGGCAAACCATTGTTGCATATCTGGAATGAATCCTGTCCAGTTTTGATGTATAATTAATTCTTTTTCTATATTGCTAAACTCTGTGTGTTCATTTTTTGTTAAGGATTTTTGCTTCTATGCTCATACATGATGTTGGTCTGTAGTTTTAGTTTTTACAACTATCTTTGTCTGCTTTCAGGGTCAGAGTAAGACTAGCTTTATAAAATGAATTGGAAACTATTGCCTCCTTTTCTATTTCCTGGAAGAGATTGTCTAGAATTGATGTTAATTTTTCTTTAAATACAATTTAGTATTGAAATCATCTAGGTCTGGAGATTTCTTTTTGGAGAACTTTTAAATTATGAATTTGTTTTTCTTTGTAGTTACAGGGCTATTAAAATTATCTATTTCACAGTGAGTGAGTTGTGGTAATTTATGCTTTTCAAGAAATGGGTCCATTTCATTCAAGTTGTCAGATTTATGTCTGTAGAGCTCTTCATGGTATTCCTTTATTACTGTTTTTATGGCTGTAGGGTCTGTAGTGATATTTTCTGTTTTATTCTTGATAATGTTAGTTTGTGTCTTCTCTCTTTCTTCTTTGTCAATATTGCTAGAAATTTGTCAATCATATTGATCTTTACATTTCCTAGAATTTTCTTTTTGTTTTCCTGTTTTTAATGCCACTGGTTTATGCGCTTACCTTAGTCATTCCCTTTCTTCCACTTGCTTGGGTTTTATATTCTTTGCATATGCTGTAGCTACATCCCACAAATTTTGACATGTTTTCATTTTAATTTACTTCAGTATATTTTTTATTTTCCTTGGGACTCCCTCTTTGATTCATGGATTATTTAGAAGTGTGTGTGTGTTATATTTTCAAACATTTGGAGGTTTTTCTGTATCTTTCTGTTATTGATTACTAGTTTGATTTTGCTGTGGTCAGAGTATACACTCTACATGAATTCAGTTTTTTTAACTTTGTTTGTTAAGATTTATTTTATGGCCCAGGATATAGTCTATCTTGATATATGTCCCATAGGCTCTTATAAAGAATGTGTGTTCTGTTACTGTGGAATCAAATGCTTCATAAATGTCAGTGAGCTCGTGTTGGTTGATGTTGTTGTTCTTTTTATCCCTGCTGAGTTTCTGTCTACTTGTTATATCAGTTGTTGAGAAAGGAAAGTTCAAGTCCCCAACTATAATTATGGATTAGTCTACGTCTCCATTCAGTTCTATGAGTTTTTGCTTCATATTTTTTGTTGCTCTGTTGTTAGGTACATACACATTTCTGGTTGTGAAATCTTCTTGGTTGATTGATTCTTTTGTCATTAAGTAATGCTTCTCTCTGTCTCTGGTAATTTTCTTTGTTCTGAAGTATTTTTCATCTAATATTTATATAGCCACTCCTGCTTTCTTTTCTTTTTTAAGTAAACTTTTTTATTTTAGGATAGACTTAGAGTTATGGAAAAATTGTGAAGAGAGCTTCCATATGTCTCATGCCCAGTTTTCCTCATGAACACCTTACATTAGTATGATACACTTGTCACAAGTAATGTGCCCATATTGACCCATTGTTAATAACTAAGGTCTATACTTTTTTCAGATTTCCTTAGTTTTCACCTAATGTCCTTCTTCTGCCCAGGATTCCATTCAGGTTACTACATTACATTTAGTCATCATTGTCTCCTTAGGGTTCTCTTGGATGGGACCATTTCTTAGATCTTCCTTGTTTTCAATGACCTTTGGAGGAGTACTGGCAAGATAGTTTATAGAATGCCCATTGATTGGGATTTGTCCGATGTTTTTTCTCATAATTAGAATGGGGTTATGGGTTTGGGGGAGGAAGATCACAAACACAAAGTGCCCTTCTTATCATATCATATCATATTAACAACATATACCATCAACATGATTTGTCACTGGTAATGTCAACCTTGGTCATCTGGATGAGAGCGTGTTTGTCAGTTTTCTCTACTATAAAGTTACTCTTCACCCTACCCCTACCTCCAACTCCCCACCCCTGCCTTCTTACTGTACTTTTTGAAAAGAAATTCATTATGCACAGTCCACACTTAAGGAATGAGGAGTTACATGCTATTTCCTTCAAGGGAGAATATTTGTCCATTTTTTCCATTTATCTATGTATTGAATAATTTATGTATGACAATATGGACTCAGATATTTATTTTAGGTTATGATCTAACACTACTTTATTTGTTGTTTAAATTGTCCCAGTGTTAGTCTCTGGGAACTCTTTGGGTTGGCTTCTGTGTTCCTTTGATAGACTCCTATCATCATGTTTTGTGGATGTTGGCTTAGTTTTGAGGACTTTCTTGCTTTCTGACATTAAAAGATGATCCAGGATCATCTCAGATAGTCTCTGCCCCAGATGCAGTGCCAGCCATTTTCCCAAAGAACTCTGATTTCTTTTGTTGAAGAATGATGTTAGAAATCAAGATCTGGGCACCAGGTGTGCTCCTGGGGTGACATTCCTTCTTGGCTCTCTCAGCAGAGAGAGCAGGAAACTCTATGTGTGTGTACTAACCTGTGTATACACACATATCTATAAATATTTCAATATGTATCCATCTGCATCTATATTAGGCTAGACATGAGTTTATACCCATATCTCCAGCCCTAATCAATCACCCCACCCCATTATAGCCTTCTCCTCTTATTGTCTGTAACTTCCTATTCCAACAGTGAGAAACTTGACTTCAAAATTCACCATTCATTTACTTAAGTTTTCTTCTTTTGATGAAACTAGATCACTGCTTACACAACCCTGCACAAGCCCTCTTGCCCATCCCTTTCACAGTTCCCTTGGCTCAGCCTCTCCCATCTCACAGGAACTGCAGCAAAGTGGGCGTGGAACAGCCACCACCATGTCCATTGAATGACAGGAAGGCTCTGACCTTGGGCCTTTAGGGGTGACAGTTCTTCCTTTCGCATCTGTTCTTATGGGGCCTGGAGGTGCATGGATGAGGTTGGTCCATGCCACCATGACTCTCAGGCCACCACCAAGACCAGAGTGAAATGATGTGAATATCCCACACTACAGATGCTCCTTCCCCTCATAGACTCCCCCCACTCCCTCAACCCTAATTCTATCCCTCTGCTGAGATGAGGCCCAGATTCTGTCAGAAATGCCAGGGACTACAGGCTATAGGACTTGAGGCTTCTGTCCATGCCTGTTGGAGCGATGAACTTGGTGTGATGCCTGAAGGCCACCACCAGCTCCATCCATATTGCTGCAAAGGACATAATCTTTTTCTTTTTTATGGCTGCATAGTATTCCCTCGTGTATATGAACCACATTTCTTTTATCCAGGAACCACTGATGGGCATTTGGATTACTCCTTTGCTATATAGGCTCTTGTAAACAATGTGTGTTCTGCTACTCTGATTCCATGTTTTATATATATATATGGCAATACATAGCATATATATATATGAGAATTGAAAAGTTTAAAAGTCAAAAAATAACAGATGTTGGTGAGGTTGCAGACGAAAGGGGAACACTTATACACTGCTGCTGGGAATGCAAATTAGTTCAGCCATTGTGGAAAGCAGTGTAGTGATTCCTCAAGGAATTAAAAGCAGAATCACTATTAGACCCAGCAATCCCATTATTGGGTATACATCCAAAGGAAAATAAATTGTTCTACCATGAAGACACATGCATGCATGTGTTCACTGTAGCACTATTCCAATAGTAAAGACATGGAATCAACCTAAATGCCCATCAACGGTAGACACATAAAGCAAATGTGATACATATACACCAGGGAATACTATGCAGCCATAAAAAAAACCAAGATTATGTCCTTTGCAGCAACATGGATGGAGCTGGAGTCCATTATCCTAAGTGAACTAACACAGGAACAGAAAACCAAATACTGCACATTCTCACTTACATTTAGGAGCTAAACATTGAGTACACACGGACACAAAGAAGAGAACAGACACCAGGGCCTACTTCAGGGTGAAGGGTAGGAGAAGGAGGACCAAAAAGTTGATACTATGCTTATTACCTGGGTGAAAAAATAATCTGTACTCCAAACCTCTGTGACACATAATTTACCTATTAACAAACTGCGCATGTACCCCTGAACTTAAAATAAAGGCTAGAAACTAAAAAATAAAATAAAATATGTACTTAGAGCTTTTACGTTAATGTAATTATTGATGTATTAGGACTTAAATCTGCCATTTTATTTTTTGTTTTCTGTTTGTTCTGTTTTTCATTTTTCTGTTTCCTTTTTCTTGTATTCCTGTGGTTACTGGGACATTTTTTTTTGGATTCCATTTTGATTTATTGATAGTGTTTTGGAGTGTCTCTCTTTGTGTGGCATTTTAACTGGTTTCTGTAAGTATTACATTATATCTATATAACTTTCTTTTTTTTTTCAGACAGAATCTCACTTTGTTGCCCAGGCTGGAGTGCAATGGTGAGATCTCAGCTCACTGCAACCTCCACCTCCTGGGTTCAAGTGATTCTCCTGCCTCAGCCTCCCAAGCAGCTGTGATTATAGGCCCCCACCACCACACCCAGCCAATTTTTGTATTTTTAGTAGGGACGGGGTTTCACCATGTTAGCCAGGCTGGTCTCAAACTCCTGACCCCAAGTGATCCAACTGCCTCGGCCTCCCAAAGTGCTGGGATTACAGGCATGAGCCACCACACCCGGCCCATTATAGCTATATAAACACATCACAGTCTACTGGTGTTGATATTTTACCAGGGCAAGTGAAGTGTAGAACCACACCTCCCTTTATATTCCTCTACCCCTTCTTATTTATAGTGTCTTAAATATTTCCTCTATATATATTTAGAAACTCATCAGTGCTATAATTTTTGCTTCATTCATGAAACAATTCAGAAATCTCCAGAGGAGAAGGAAAATATATTTGTCTATATTTTTGCCCTTTCCATTGTTCCTTCTTGTTCCTAATGCTCCAAGATGCCTTCTTTTATCATTGCCTTTCTGTTTAGAGAAATTCCATTCTTTTAGGTCTCTGGTGACTAATTATCTTAGTTTCCTTTCATCTGAGATGTCTTGATTTCTCCTTTCATTCCTGAAGGATATTTTCATGGCATATGGAATTCTGGTCTGAGATTTCTTTTCTTCTCTTTTTTTTTTTTTTTTTTTGAGACAGAGTCTCACTCTGTCATCCAGGCTGGAGTGCAGTGGCAAGATCTTGACTCACTGCAACCTCTCCCAGTTTCAAGTGATTCTCCTGCCTCAGCCTCCTGAGTAGCTGAAATTACCGGCGCCTGCCACCACGCCTGCCTAATTTTTGTATTTTTAGTAGAGATGGGGTTTCACCATGTTGGCCATGCTGGTTTCGAACTCCTGACCTCAAGTGATCTGCCCACCTCAGCCTCCCAAAGTGCTGGGATTACAGGCGTGAGCCACCATACCCAGCCTGAGATTTCTTTTCTTTCAGCTCTTAGGAAACGCAGTGACATTTCTTTTTGGCTTCCTTGGTTTTTAATGAGAAATTCAGTGTCATTTGAATTGTTTCTCCTCTAGGTAAGGTGTCATTTCTTTCTTGCTGCTTTCAATATTTTTCCTTTGTCTTTGATTTTCACTATAATATAAAAGTTTCACATTCAGTTTTACCATGATGTTTCTTGGTATAAATTTCTTTGAATTTATTTTGTTTGGGGTTCACTCAGTTTCTTGAATCAGTGAATTTATGTCTTTTGACAAATTTAGGAAGTTTTCAGCCATTATTTCTTTGAGTACTTTTTCAGCCCTCATTCTCCTCTTCTTCTGGAACTCTGATGACAATAAACATTAGAATTTTTTAATCATCCCACATATCCCTCAAACTCTCTTGTTCTTCTGCTACTACTCTTCTCCTTCTCCTTCTCTTTATCCTTCTCCTCCTTCTTACTCTTCTGTCTATGTTCTCTTTGTTCAAACTGGGTAATATCTGTTGTTCTATATTCAAGTTTGTGGATTCTTTTCTCTGTCCATTCTACTGTTAAGCCCATCATTGAGTTTTTAATTTCAGTTACTGTATTTTTCGGTTTTACATTTCTCATGTGGTTCTTCTTTATATCTTCTGTTTCTTTGCCTAGATTTTCTATTTTTCACTTGTTTCAGGTATGTTTGTAATTGCTTGTTGAAACATATTTATCATATTTGCTTTAAATCTTTGTCAAATAATTCTACCATATCATCATCTCAGTATTGGTATATATTGATTGTCTTTTTCATTCAAATCGAGGTTTTGCTGGTTCTCAATATGACAAGTGATTTTTGATTGAAACCTGGACATTTGGGGTACTATGTTGTGAAATTCTGGATTCTATTTAAACCTTCTGTTCCAGTTGGTTTCCTCTGAGATTGCTCCAGCAGCAAAAGCGAGGACACTATGCTGTCTTATAACTGCCAGGTGGAAGTAGAAGTTCATATTCTCTACTTGTCCTTTATTAATGCTTGGAGGAGAGGATCCTTGTTCCTACTAGGCCAGAGTGGCAATTCTAGCTCCCCACTAGGCTTCACTGATTCTACCCCTGTGGGAGACAGGGAGGGATGCCTCATTATTACTAAGTCCAGGCTCTCCATGGATTCTCCATTGACAATGCAGTGGCAGGAGCTAAACTGTTTTCCTCTATAATACTTGCTGTCAAAAATGAAACTGTAATGAACATTTGTGCTCCAGTGGGAGGATCTGGAGTCTTAGAGGTAGAACTGCAGATAAGAGAGAATGCTCATGACACTTTGAGAGCAATGCTTTTCAAACTGGGCATTCCAAGGGGTGCTGGGGACTTCATGAGGGAGCATAGGGAGCTACATGGCTGTCAGACAGGTCCCCACCTCTGGGTTCTCCACACTAATTCAGCAGGAAAGGCCCCCCCCTGCCCTGTCTCATTCACTCAGCTCTGAGTCAGATTTCATTTGAAGCATTAGTTCCGTGGCTGAAAAAAGAGAGAGAAACCATGTGGAAACCATGGTGAAAATGTCTGAATTTCTCTCTGTTTGTGGATTTCTGTGATGATATGAATCATAATCCATCCCAGCCATGTTTCTGAGGCTGCTTGGGGAAGGAGCCATGAACCTGAGTATAACTGGCTATAAGAGCCTTTGAAAATAATGAATTTGCCATCAAATTATCTTAAAATGCAAACCATCTTGTTGCATTTAAAACAGCATTTAATTTATAACAAAGCTAGTTAACACATAATTTTTCAGACACACATCAATTATGTGAAACAAGGTGCACCTGTACTAAAATTCCTAGGTTCACCGATTCGAAGAAGAACATCTGCTTGGATAGGCCCTTAGAGAGCAACAACAGATTTGAAATAAGGGACAAGTCAGGAGGTTGCCCGGGGGAGGAAGATAGTTGCAAAAATGTTCTGAACTTTAAAATAACAATCCCTTGCAAACAGAAGTTTTTTTTCCAAAGTGTCTGTCCTCCAGATCTCCCATCTACCATTTCCACCCTGCATGTGAATCTCACTTCTAGAGGCAGCTGCCTCACGTTCAGCTTACGACACCTTCAGGAGGTTTGCTAATAAATGCATATCGAAAAAGCATTCTGCCCATGGCGACCAACTTCTTTTTCCATCACCTGTGGCTTCTCAACATGAAATTAAAGGCAGAAGCAAGTAATTGCAGCTGGTGGCAGCTCTCAAGGTTTAGCTACTGCCAAGGGATCTTCCATGTCTCATCCTCTCCGTTTCTCCCCCCTCTCATCCAAGGACCAAGCAAAATGTGGGGCATGACCTGCAACAAGGTGGTCCTCCCAGCTAGGGCACAGTTCCCTGAATAGCAGTTCTCAGGAAGCCTGTGAGCTAGCCCAGCCAGGGGCTTTTCCAGGCTCTGTCCCAAGCGCAGGGCTTGCAGAATATTGTCAGCCTTCAGTCTCAACTCAGGACCATTAGTGACCTCATGCAGACCTCACCTTGGTGAGAGAGGTTGGAGGATGATGCTCACCTCCCAGGGAAGTAAGCCTAAGTGCAGGTTCCTCTGTCTGCCGTGGGGGAGAAAGTGAAAGGGAGGGCTTCTCACAGTGCCCATCTGGCCCTGTGGAGAGTTACTGGTGACATTTCACAGTCAGTCATCCAGCCAAACTCATGTGTACCAAAAAGAATAAAAGGCAAGTAGAATGTGCCGAAAGCTTGCAGTCAAGGTGATTTTTGGCTTGAGCTAAGAAACGATGGAGTTGCTGAGATGTTGGGAGGCGTACTTAGCTTTTGGGGGTAGAAATCAGGAATGCAGGCTTGTGCAGGAGGCAGTTGGATTAATGACCCCAGATTTCAGGAGAGAGGGCTGGTCTGGAGATAGAAATGAGGGAGGCACCAGCTGGTTTGGACATTCTTTCCCCCGTGACTCCATACCTGGCAAGGCCTCACTCCCCACTGGGGGGTTGGGTGTGTTCTCCCCTGGGGGCCCTGCCCACCTACCCTCTCCTCCTGCAGAGAAGCGAGCTGGGGGCAGCATGGGGCCCTCTGCTCCTACCAGCCAGGCCTGGGCTAGCGAGTTCTCTCTGTGCTCAGGCCCCAAACGGAACACCCTCTCATAAGATTCCCCAGCCCGCTCATGGCTGCCCACCCACATCAGCCAAGTGTCAGGGAAGGAATGTGGTGGCAGCTGGGGCCGAATCACAAGACAGAAACACCCAGGACACATAGGTCAAGCCAGGAAGTGCCTCCTGAAAGGGAGAAGCCCAAACAGGCCGTGGATGGGCGGGGGCTCAGAGGAAACCAGCGCCGGTGAGTCAGCCTGCAGTTCTGTTGGATGGAGTGTGGGCTGCCAAAGAAAACAAATTCCTCCAGCAGGTTTATCTCCTTGTGTAGGAGGCCTAATCAGCAGCATGAAGTGGCAAAGGAGGGAGGCCATATGCTCCTGACCGGGCTGAGCTGCCCATGTCCAGATCAGCTGGGTCAGCCGCGTTGAACGCCTGCCCCCAGGATGGAGGCTTACTTCTGGTGGGACCTGTGTAGGGCAGAGGCCCCTGTACCAGGCCAGCCAGATCCATCTCATCCCAAACCCTCCAGGGGGATGGAGCTCCAACAGAAATGAGGAGGGGCAGAAAAGACACAAACGAAAGCAAACGTGGATGCAGAATTTCTGAGGTGCCACAAGAAACTTTCCATGGCCACACGCTGGGTTTTCAGTGGGAAACGTGTTAGGCTTGGCAAAGCCATGGAGGGCCACAGTTCAGGGGAGGTGAATGGTGGCTTCTGGGTTTGTGCAGTGCACACTCTGCCCTGCCATCCCAGGGGCCCTGAATGGAAGGCCCCAATTCTTTATCTATATAGCTGCAATGATGTTAGGAGAGGCACATTCCCAGCCTCAGAAGATGCATTTGGAGAATCCATAGCACCTAAGAAAACAGGACAGGTGGGCCCTGCTCAGTGGAGCAAGTCATCTGACCCTTAACAGGGACCACATGTAACCCCCCTCAGTTCTTCCTCCACTCCTGCTTCCTTCTCCAGGGCTTCTGAGAGTGGGGCTCCCAGTCCGGCCACACCAGCACCACCTGGGAACTTGTTAGAGGTCCCATATTCTTGGGACCTCCCAAGACCTGCTGGATAGGAAACTCTGGGGTAGGGCCTGGTTGTGTGTTTAATAGCCTCCCCTCCACCACCTGCCCCCAGGAAGAAGCATCTTTCTCCCCTACACAGCCTGGGGACAGGCAGCTCTGGCCTTGGAATCACTTGGGGAACTTTTAAAAGTGCCCATACCTGGGTCTCACCCCTACAGATTCAGATTTCACTGGTCTGGGTTTTAGCCTGGGCATCAGAATTTTTGGCTGTTTTGAAGGCTGAAAGTGCTTCTGTGTTCTGGGGTGCTGGGCTCAGGGTCACTCCCTAGAACCATGAACCACGAGATGGAGGCTTGCACTTGACACCTTGCAGGTCTGAGCCTCATGACTGGGGAGACAGCTCAGCTCAAGAGAGGTGCTTGGGGCCGGGCGCGGTGGCTCAAGCCTGTAATCCCAGCACTTTGGGAGGCCGAGACGGGCGGATCACGAGGTCAGGAGATCGAGACCATCCTGGCTAACACAGTGAAACCCCGTCTCTACTAAAAACTACAAAAAACTAGCCGGGCGAGGTGGCGGGCGCCTGTAGTCCCAGCTACTTGGGAGGCTGAGGCAGGAGAATGGCGTGAACCTGGGAGGCGGAGCTTGCAGTGAGCTGAGATCCGGCCACTGTACTCCAGCCTGGGCGACAGCGAGACTCCGTCTCAAAAAATAAAAATAAAAAAAATAAAAATAAAATAAAAATAAAAAAAAATAAAAATAAAAAAAAAAAAAAAAGAGAGGTGCTTGGTCTTCAGTGTGCACCAGAATCATGCCTGGGCTGTGAGGGCGTCTTCATGCAGTGATCCCAGTTTGGTAGGTCTGGAGTGCGGCTGGGGAGTGTGCATCATGAACAATGTCCTGGGTGATTCTGATGTGTGCTCAGGGATCTTCCCTTTGAGAGTCACAGAACAGGGACATCTGAATGAGGTTCTGGTTCCATCTCTACCACTCACCAGCCACAGGCCTCCAGCAAGCCCCTTCACCTATGGTTGCTTCGCGCATAACTTGGGGAAAATAGCAGCCTCCCTTGTCCCCTCTGCACAGTCCTGAGACCACATAGATCTGGGCTAGACTGGCCGCTGTGGATGGTAGGACAGACAGAAGGAACTGCTGGACTGTCCTCCAGCCACCTACAGTTGGGCTGTGTGGAAGGAGTAATACTTACTGAGACTGCCCAGCAGAGGTGGCGAGAGTCGTGGCCGAAAGACCAGGCCCAGAGTGCGTGGGTGCCACTTGCCGCTCCCGGCAGCTGCAGGGAGGGGGCTGTGGGTCCCAGACAGGCTTTGGGGTGCAAGGCAGAGGAAGGGGCAGGCCCTGAGGTCCCAGGAGCTGGATCTGAGACCGAGAGGCTGCAGGGCCAGGGAGCTCTTCTTTTCTGATGGGCTTCATGACCTTTGAGACTTCAAGTTTTGTTCAGCTGCCCCTGACCACAGCCGACCACAGCCACTGAACCTGATAGGAGTTTCATTTTCTTTCAGAGCAAGTCCAGAAGCAGGCAGGCAGGGCTGGTGGAGCTATATGAGGAAGTGCTAGGGATCCAGGCTTCTTTGAGCATCCGGCTCTGCCGTCCCAAGCATACAGTGTGTCCTCAGAGTCACCAGATGGCCACCCCTGGCCGGACTCGGCTTCTGCATTCAGGCAGGAAGCAGCGAGGAGACAGGGCGGTGGCTGTGTCTGGAACACCACACTTCCCCAGGCATCCCGGCACCCTGCCACGTGCGACTCACTGGTCAAACTGGATCCCCTCCAGGTCTCAGCTTGGAGGAAAGCTGAGAAATGTGGCTGCCTGGAACAAAAGCCAGGTGGTAAGGCAGGAGGTGGAGGGGGGTCAGGAGGGGAGTGGGCTCCTGGCTGGTCACAATGGACTCAATGCTTCTGGCCACCTTCGCCACAGCAGGGTCACAGTGACCCCACTCCCAGGTGGCCACTGGGCAAAACAGGGCCTCCTGCTTCTCAACACTGGACCCACACAGCCTATAACATATCCCCTGGCTGGAAAGAGCTCACTGAAGTCATCACAGCCAAGCAGTGTGACCTGGGATGCATCTCTGCGCCCGAGAGCCATGGTTTCCCTGACATTCCCGACTACCCATGGTGCTTCCAAGAATCAAGTGAGGATACAATTGTGAGAACAACTGAAGGGTTAAAAGGCTGGTAGAAATGCAAGGGATGAAGCCCTGACTCGCCCATTGCCCACCTTTCTTCTTCCTCATCATCCCTCAATTCAGACCTAGGTAGGATTTGCCTCTGACCAAGTAGGATTTGCACTCACACCCTCTTCAATTCTATTGCTACCATGGGGCGCTCGTGTCTCCCTCCAGCAGTCACTGGCTCTGGAACGAGGGGCCGGGGTCTCTGTGTCCTCTACAACCCCAGGCCCTGCGATTAGGTGGTGGGGCCTCTGCCTTGCTCCAGGCCGCATGGGTGTCTGACCTTGGCCGTCTCGTGGCCTTTCTCAATTAGCATTTCTTCACCTGTACAGAGGAGATAATAATGTTACCTCAACCCAGGCGGTGGCTAGGAGGAAAGGCAAACAAAAGACCTAGCAATGGCAAACCTAAACAGCCCTGGAAATGCTTCATAATCAAAATGTTTTCTCCCTCTTTTGAAAGCAGAAATGGAGGGAGCATGTGAAGGATGGAGAGAGGGGAGCTGGGTCACCGCTTCCCTGGGCAGGAGGAGAGAAAAGGAGGAAAGGGGGAGGCGGGTCGCTGGAGACAAGTCAGGAGGGGCCTGGAAGCAGCCCCTCTGTGAGGCTGTGAGGTGTACAAGAGGGGACGGGTGGCCAAGGGACACTGCCACTCCTCTCAGCAGGTATGTGCTCCAAGGCGTTGTGTTACTACATGATTTTCAGGACACCGAGGGTGAGATGTCCCTCTCTGGGCTCTGCATGGAGGCCACCAGCTTTATAGGGGCGCTGGATGGGAGAGGACCATGGGCATGACTCAGTTCCACTTATTTAGGGGCAAGGAGGGCAGAGAGTGTCTAGAACCTCTGAGCAGCGAATTTGGGTCGCTACAGTGATCAGAGCCCCACTGCTGGGGCCTCCTCCTGGGGTGACCTGGAGGTCGTCCCAAGACACTGCATTCACCATCACAGTCAAGAGGTTCAAATGGGGTTCCTGAGACAGCATCAGCCTTCTAAAGAAGGACTCCCTCATCCTCTCCTCCCAATGCGCAGTTTCGTTCTTGGTTTTCTAATGGTGAGTCTCTGGGTGCACAGGCTCCTGCGAGTCGGGCTCTGAGCTTTCTGGCTTGTCACAGGGAAGTCATAACCTTTCCACAGACACAGGTGTCAGCGGTTCCTTTTGCACATCCTCTAGCTGAGGGGGAAGGAGCGGGAAGCTGAGGCTGAGGCTTGTGATTATGCAACCAGGAAAGGGCTGCTCTAGCAGCAAAGATCAGGGTTTGGAGCTCTGCTCTTAGACGGAAGGCTCAAGGGGCGGGGGTCTGGTCATTGTCTTCCAGTGGGTGGGAGCTTTGTTCCGAGCGTGGCTTGTCCTTCCTGTGAGTAGCTGACCTCACTGGGGAGAGGGGGTGGTTGGAACAAAGCCGGAGAGATGGGGCTTAGACACAGGGAGTGGTTTCCCGACAGACAAGGTGAAGACAACAAACCACTGGCATGGGTGGAGAAGAGTCTGGCCCCGGGATCATTTTCATAAATTATTATTTTAAAAAACTATAAAACTGATACTTGAACATAGTGGCCAAATTGGAACACTACAGTAGGGCTTCTCAAAGTGGGGCTCCTGGAGCAGCAGCAGCGGCTGCAGCCTTGCCTGGGAACTTGCTGGAAATGCATACTCTGCCTCCTCCCCACCTCACCACTCACCGCAGGACCTGCTGAATCAGACACCCTGGGGATGGGCCCAGCAGACTGTGTTTGAACAAGACCTCCAGGGGACCCTGAGGCACCAGTCTGAGAACCCTACAATACAGAATGGAGACCACAGAAGGCAAATTTCTCACTCCCAGGGCCGCTCCCTGTGGGTACCTTCTTTATTCACGTTCTCACACAGATGGGATCACTCCCAGCACCACACTGCTCAGCGCTCCACACTTTCACCTAATAAATAGATCTTAGATCCACCCACCTTTTGCCAACTCCAAAACTTAGGTGTCAGCCTCATTCTGGTTTTTTTGTTTTATGTTTTTTGAGACAGAGTCTCACTCTGTTGCCCAGGCTGGAGAGCAATGGTGCGATCTTGGCTCACTGCAACCTCCGCCTCCTGGGTTCAAGTGATTTTCCTGCCTCTGCCTCTCAGGTAGCTGGGACTACAGTTATGCACCACCACGCCCAGCTAATTTTTTTTTCTTTTTGTATTTTTAGTAGAGGCAGGGTTTCACTATGTTGGCCAGGCTGGTCTCAAATTCCTGACTTCAGATGATCCACTCACCTTGGCCTCCCAAAGTGCTGGGATTACAGGCATGAGCCACCACACCTGGCCAACCTCATTCTTTTTTATACCTGTATAGAGTTCCCTTCCAGGGGAAGAGGGACATAATTCATTCAGCCATTGCCCCATCCATGGCATTTAGGCTGTTTCTAGATTTTTACTCTCTTAAAGGCTGGTGCTGTGAGCATTCTTGTAAGAATCTGTTTCTGGGGCAGATACTTCCTAGTAAACGCATTGCTGGGTGGAATGGTGTTTGCAATGCCAATTTTGCCAGAACCTAGGTAGCCCTAAAACAGGTTCCATCAATTTATATTTTCTCCCAAAATATAGAAAAAAATCCCTTTTGCCATTCTTTCATCAGTACTAGAATTGTGAGTTTCTTCCATTTTGCCATTCTGACGGGTGAAAATGGAGAGTCAGCATTTTGATTTGCATTTCTTTAACTAAGAGTGTCCTTGGGTGACTTTGCACATAGAAATGGTTCATAGCCACTTCTATTTCTTCTGTGAACTGTCTGCTGACAGCTTTTCTCCCTGCCTCCCACCCCATTTTTCCTTTGGGTTGTTGTACTTTTTCTTATTGATTTGGAAGAGCTCGTACATTAAAGAAAATGGAAATTGTTGTATATTACAATTGGTTTTCCCTGGCACTTCTTTTGTCTTTTGTCTGAGTTGTGATGGTGGTCATTACTACTGTCTTTATAGGACATAAAGGTGTTTCTGTGAATGATGTTAAATGTATCTGGTTTGAATGCTTCTGGATACATGTTATGCTTTAAAAAGCTTTTTCCATCTTGATATATATATTTTTTTTAATTCATGTTTTCTTCAAGTTCATCAAATCCAAGTCTGAGCTCCAGGACTACACAATTTGGGTTCAAATCCTGCCTCTCCTGATTGTTGGGTGACTCCATGCCTCACTTTTCTACTCTGTAAAGTAGAAAAGGAAACCTGCTTCATAGCATCAGGTTGCATGTGTGCTTCTCTAGGGGATGCCTCCTCGAATGCTCAACTGAAGAAGGTTAATCACACCTGTAATCCCAGCACTTTGGGAGGCCAATGCGGGTGTATAACCTGAAGTCAGGGTTCGAGACCAGCCTGGCTAACATAGTGAAACCCTATCTCACTAAAAATACAAAAAAAGAATTAGCTGGGTGTGGTGGTGCACAACTGTAGTCCCAGCTACTTGGGAGGCAGAGGCAGAAGAATCACTTGAATCCGGGAGGTGGAAGTTGCAGTGAGCTGAGATCACACCATTGCCATCCAGCCTGAGCGACAGAGGGCGACTCTGTCTCAAAAAAACAAAAAACAGATTAACTTGAAACATTCCCTGATGCCCCGCTGGAACCAGCACCTGGATCAGATGGACTTTCACAATTATTTCCAGGATCTCCCGTCTCCGAGAACAAGAGACTTTCCCTGCACCTGGACACATGCTTGCCTCCTTCACCGCTGCTTCTCCACCTAGAGGGGAGAACTCCCCAGGAAAGGGGTTCAGGTTCTGCCTTGAAGGTTGGCAAGCCCAGGAGGAATTGTGGGGTCCCTGGGATGCTGTTATGGGTTGAACAGTGTCCTCTTTCGAAATTCTTGTTGAAGTCATAACTCCCTATACTAACGATGTCACCATATTTGAAGATAGGTAATTAAATTAAAATGAGGTCATTGGGGGTTAAGAATCCAGCCTGACTGGTGTGCTTAGAAGAAGAGGACATTCGGACACAAAGGAAAGATAACCTGAGGACACAGGGAGAAGGTGGCGGTCTACAGAGCAAAGAGAGGGGCCTCAGAAGAAACCAAGCCTGCCAACACCTCCATCTCAAACTTCCAGTTGCCAGAATCGTTAAGACAACACGCTTCTGTTGTTTAAGCAACCGGGTCTGTGGTGTGTTGTGGCGTGTTGTTAGGGCAGCCGGCGTGTTGTTAGGGCAGCCGGAGGCGACTAGCAGAGACGCCCTCCAGTAGGCCTCCCTGCCTCTGCTTCTCTAGACCCCAAGCTGGGTGAGGGGTGTGGATTATCTGGGTGTCTTTTACCCCTTATCTGATGCTGCAGACCATGACCCAGATGCAGACAACTGTTCTCTCCCTTCTCTCTTTCTCCCCCCCACAGTCACCCCTCTCCCCCCACCGAATAATATGAAATACAATATGTGAGCCTTTGGGTCTGGACGAAGATCAAAACCAAAGGACAGGTGCTGAGGCAGAGCGTGAGGAGGCTTCCTTCCCTGGGCGAGGATAGAGACATCCACGTGGACCTCCCGAAAGCCCTGGCGGACCCCCCAGAGGCCTGCACGCAGCTGCGGCAAAAACAGGTGTGGGGGCTGCAGGAAGCTGGCAGCCTCCAGAGGCCCAGCGCTGGGGAGTGCAGCACAGCGGGTGGATGGGGGTTAACGTGGGGGAAGAGTGATGGGGAAAGCGCGTGGCACCTGGCTGTAAGATTACGGGTTCTCCCTGCAGGCTGGCCCAGAGATTGTGGGCGGGGCCTCCTCGGGGCAGTGGGCGTGTCCAGGCATTGAGCTAAACCCATAGTGCTTCCCCTTCCTCTGTCTCTGAAAGCACGCCAATTTGACCCCAAAGCAAGGGGATGTACAGGGAGGGGCAGGAAAATCCATCTCTGGGGGAGATGGATTGCAATTTAGAGGCTTCTCCTGAGCTTCAGGGACGAGGACCCGCAGGTCAGAGTGGAGAATAAACCTGCTGGGAGACTTGATGCCTCCCTTCACTGTCCCGCGGACCCAGAGGAAGGTTCTTCATTTAGGGCCAGGCAGGGCAAGGACATCAGAGCCTTCCACAAAAAATGAGGACCCTGCCTCTCTAAGACGCTCGGACCCCTGCATGGTAGGGAATCCCCGGCCCCAACTCCAGGGCTGAGCTGGGTTGGGGGCAGCGTGGTTAGGGTTGCACTTCTCCTCCTGCGATCTGGTCCTGAGGCCCAAACACGCCCGAGTGCTGTCCCCCACCTGGCTCTGCCCGCAGGCGAGGCTGCGTCTGCTAATGAGCCGCCAGCTGCAGGAGTGGCTCTCAGCAGCTGCTCTGGCCCCGCCAGGTGTGTACGCCCCAGGCGCTCAGGCAGCGGGGCAGGCTGAGCGCCACTTGTAAAAGGTAATAACCCATTGCCACAGGATAATCACCCCTCCCGACAGGCAGACTTGATCTCATTAGCGATCCTGCAGAAGGTCTGGAGAGGACTCCTACCCCCCACCCGGGGTAAGGGCGGCACTCAAGACAGAGAAGGTGCACCATCTGCTCCAGGTGCAAATGGGACCAAGCTCCAAGTTTCCTGTGAATACAGAGGCAAAGGAGAGACAGGACACGGTTAACAAAGGAGGAGACTCACACTCCCAGTGCTCCCTGTGTGCCTGTCCCTGACTGGTGCCTTGGCTATGCAAACCCCACCTGTGCTCAGATGGGGTCCACAGCTGGAATGCCCTTCCTCTATGGACCAGGTGAGCCCTCCTCTGCTGGGAAGAGCTCTCGTCAAGGCTATCACTTCACCCTTGCTCTTTCCTCTGAGCTCCTGTAGTGCTGTTGCCTGCACCACTGGGGTTGAAGGAAAGAACTGCCAACATCTCACTGCACTGGGGATATCTTCATGTTCCATGATTTGGAACTTCAGGTTCCATGATTTGTTCTGGGTCGTGTGTGGCCAGTGTCTGCTGGTTTGCTGGATTCTACTCTCCTAATCTCTTTCTGCTATGCTACGGATATTAACATTTTTCTGGAGCATGGACACTTTTTGAGAACCTGATGGAAGCTATGGACCTCTTACCAGAAAAATGTACATAAAAAATAAAATGTCTGCAATGTCAGGGGGTCTGTGGATTCGCTAAAGTCCATTCAGGGACCCTTCAAGCCGGTGGTTTCTAAACTTCAATGTGCATCAGAATCATCAGGGGCTTGTCAAAAATACAGATGTTCAAGCTTTACCAGCTGGTCTGGGGTGACAGGGAATCTGCATTTTGGCCAGTGCCTGAAGTTGTTTAGCTTCTTGTTCTAGAACTGCACTTCAGGAAACACTGCTCCATAACCAGGCGCGGTGGCTCACACCTGCAATCCGGCACTTTGGGAGGCCGAGGTAGGGGGATCGCCTGATGTCAGGAGTTCAAGACCAGTCTGGCCAACGTGGCAAAAACCCATCTCTGCTAAAAAATAAAAAAATAAATTAAAAAAAAAATAGACAAGTGTGATGGTGCGCTCCTGTAATCCCAGCTACTTGGGAAGCTGAGGCAGGAGAATCACTTGAACCCAAGAGGCAGAGATTTCAGTGAGCCAAGATGGCGCCACTGCACTCCAGCCTGCTTGATGGAACAAGCCGCTGTCTCAAAACAAACAAACAAAAAACCAAAACAAAACAACAAGGGCAACAACAAAAAACACTGTCCTGGGCATCTGTGGGGCCCAAATGAGGACCTTGCTCAAAATCATCTCCAGATGTACAGGTCTTGATGTTCCAAAGGAAATTGCAAACTTCCTTACAGAAGGGACCGAATCTTAAATCTCTGTACTCAACCCCAGTGCCCCAAGACCTCATCCATAAGCACTCACTGCTTGCCCAAACTCCTTAAGGTTCCCCAAAGAGGATTCTGGGAAAGATCACAAACCAATTGATGTGGGCAGACTCTTTCTTCTTGTAACCCCAATGGGGCCAAACAATGTTGCCTTGTTGTGATGTGATGAGATTCCATACCCTTCTCTCAATTTTTCCACCATTGGCAGCACTTAGAAGGGTCTTTGCAAAGGCAAAAAGAATCCCCAGGATTCATAGCTTTCCTGCCCAGCTGCACTAGCTGTGTGTCAGCTACCAGTCAGGGGGAAGGTGTGTGCTGGCATTATTATGCCTCTGTGTTCGCTAGTTCGAATCTGGAATTCTAATCTGATTGACTAAGTAACTTTTACTCTAATTAGAACAGTAGGGTTTGTTCTTAATCTGCAACCATTTAATCTTCCGTCTCATTAACTGTACAAAGGTCTTTATGAATATGTAGATTGGGAAGGAAATAAAAGATTATTTGACCTTGAAGAAACACATATAAAATAGGTATACACTCTCAACCTCCTGTTCCCTTTTATTATGCAGATGCAAAAATTGGTAAGGCTCCAAATCAGGCTATTGTGGGTTATCGACAATCTTGCAGCCAATTAGGATACAGCATTCTGATGAGCCATACAAGTTTAATAATTAGTGTAGTATTTACATGTGAGCTGCTTGCTGAGAATTTGCATGTAAATAAAAATGTGCCTATCAAAACCAGTCAGCAGCAGCCCACTGATGAAAAATGTCAAAAAGGTCCAAAGTAAAAAAGGAAATTGCTGTGAAGGAAGGGGCCAAATGTCTCCAGCCTCAAGTTGAGTCCTCATTTTAAGGGTAAATGGACTTCTGAGTATACTTTGTGCCTTCCCTTTTAGAGATATGGGTGATTTGTCCTCTGAAAAGCTTGGAACATAATGTCAGACAAGCTGATTAGCTGGTTAAAATCCTGGCCCTACCACCCACCAGTTGGGAACCTCTCTGAGTCTCAATTTCCTCATCTGTAAAATGGGGAAAACTGCCAGGCATGGTAGCTCACGCCTGTAATCCTAGCACTTTGGTAGGGCGAGGCAGGTGGATCACCTGAGGTCAGCAGTTCGAGACCAGCCTGGCCAACATGGTGAAACCGTGTCTCTACTAAAACTACAAAAATTAGCTGGGCATGGTGGCAGGGGCCTGTAATCCCAGCTCACTCCGGGGGCCAGTGTTTAGCCAGTACTCCCAGTGACAGCTGCGCTGGTTATGAGGGCCCTGCCATCCTTCCAGACTATGGTCCAGTACCCACAGCTATGCCCCCATGGTTGGCTGACCTAGCCTTTCTCCAGGGGACCCAGCATCTCAAAGATTAATAGCCTCACCCCACCCTGAAGTGGGCTCCAAGGTCCAGCACCAGCCCATCCATTGTCATGTTTTCTGATTGGGTGACTGCTCTCCAATACCAGTACCTGTGGTGATATCACGTCTCTGGTTACTGATGTCTGCACCAAGCTCAAAATTCATCTTTGCCATAGCATTTGCAATGGCAATCCTGTCTTTAAGGAGACTCAGCCTCACCATCCTTCAAGGCGAAACCCCGTATGCTCTTTTCCAGCATGGTCCAGTGAGTATTTCAGTGAATGCTGTGAAGGGGAGAGTTAGCCACTGAAGCACCCACTCTCTGCTCGATGATTTTGTACCAGGTGCCTGGAGTGTTGGGGCTGGCAGGAAGAGGGCATGACTTGGGAGGAGAGGGTTTTCCTGGCTAACGTGGGGCGTGATGTCTGGCTCCTGGCCTTTGACATAGTTGACTAATCCTTTCCACTGCCAGAAGCCTGCAAGGAATGGCATGTGTGGAGAAGATGGGGTGGGGGTGGAGTGTTCTGAAGCAGAAGAAGGCAGACACATGACTATTACGGCTTTTAATCTTTACACGTGGAGCAAATGAGAGCTGAGAAATTTTAAGAGTTAATCAGCAGTTTTCAGATGACATAGTTCACATTCTTTTTTGTATTCAAACGCCAGCGAGAGAACTCTGGCAAAAAGATCAAGTCCATAGATGCTTGAGTGGTGGAAAAAATAGTGACACAGTTTTTCCATTGCAAATCAAAAAGATATGATCTTATGTTAGTACAGGGAAATGCTTATGAGCAGTGACATTAAAGGGAGCAAAACAAAAGTCGGTGTGTATATACTAATTAAAAGTGTGTACAAACAGCTCTAAGCACATCAACAAAGCTCAGATGGAGTCACAAAGCTATGCCCTGGTATAGCATTGGGCTCTCTTTTGAATGCAAAGCTGAGTTTTAAATTGTTCTGGTAAACATTAATCAGCGATCTAGACCAACTGTTCCAGGAGGAGGGTGGCATTCCCAGGGGCTATCCAAGTGTTTCATGGACGTCTGGTGCCGGGTCCTTTCTCTGAGCCCCAGCACAGGTGCTGAGACCACATCCTCCACTGCCTGTGGTAACCCACCTAAAGGCAACTGCAGATAGGGTGGGTTTACAATGCTCTCCAGCCTAGGAGAGCGAGGGGGAAGCAGGATGCTGAACCATGCACATTGCACAGCTACTGTCTGTGCCCAAAATAACATACAAGCATTTCCTATTGCAAAAAGGACTTTACTAATTATTTAAAATATTTAAATGGGCCTCATCAATGCACACAGCTGGGCTCCAAACAAGATGCCCTTAGAACAGTTAAACCTCATCCACATCCTTGAGTTCCCAGAGCGACTCTGTTCCCCACCCTCTGCGCCAGTAGTGGCAGCCTCCTCAGCTCCCTGCGCTTGGAGACAGTGTCTCGAAGGATCCGTCCTTGAGCTCTTCCTTTCCCAAAGTCCTCACACCCTCATTGCTTTCAGGAGAAGGAAAGTGATTGTGGGAATGAAAAAAAGCTAAAAACAGGCACTGTGCTTAACAGCAACAACAACAAAATCCAAGATAACTTTCTGCAAATCAAAAAAGAAGCTGGAGATAAACATAGTTTGTACTTAATAATAGTATAGACACGAGACGGAACATCCTCTTCCCTCAACTGAGGAGGGGCATCTGAGCTGGGGCAGGCAGCAAGGTGAGCTAGACTTCAAGAAGGCTGGGAGGCTTTGGGTGGGAGACCAAAGTGGAGCATAGAGTCAGGAGGTAGGGTTGACAGATAAAGTGGAAGACACCCAGTTAAAACTGAATATCAGATAAACAATGATTATTTGTAAAGTATGTCCCATATATTGCGTGGTGTTGCTGTAGAGGAGGAAGCCTCCACATAGGTTCTGGGTGGGGATGGACTGGGGTGAGCCCCCCCACCCTGCTACGGTGACATTGCAGACATTTGTTCTGCTGGAGTTGCTGTCGTCCCACCTGGCATTAAGCCAAGCATCCTTAGAAACCAATGTTCTCATGTTATACGTGAAATACCTGAGACCCAGAGGGTTTAAACAAATTGCCTAGTCGCTTTGTAGTCATCTACCCAGTAGGTGGTAGACGGGATTCTCCCTGAGACCAAGGCCTCCTGCTTACACCAGAAGGTGTGGTGGGTGGCAGGGGTTGCTGAAGGCTGTGAGTTGCAGCCGTGGCTGCCTGTGTCTGACTCACACTCAAGTACTCAGGCTGGTCACCACCCAGATAAAGGAGTTCGGGCTTCACTGGGCACGTTCCCTGCCCTGCCCTGTGGGTCTTACAATGTCAGGTTCATTTTCAGTCTTTCAAAGCTTTGGAAGAGCTTTGTAATGTCATTAAGACATTCGAATCCCTTGCTGGAACTCAGGTTGGCATCAGTCTCCGTGACCTATCAATGTGACTGTCACTAGTGGCATCTAAACCACAAACTCACCCACTCGGGAATTTGAAGCCCCAAGGTAAAATGCCACCTGCCTGGAACATCTCCCCACCATGTTCGTTGTGGGCCTGCTTCCAAATTGGATCACAAGAAAGCAGAGAAATGGAGGAACAACCAAGTCTAGGAGTCGGCACCACGTTGACCCCCATTTTACTGGACAGGAAGAGGAGTGGGGAGGTTAAGTCCCTTGCCTAAGATCACCCAGGTCTCGAGCAGAGGAGCCAAGAGTCGCACCCTGGGAGTCTGACCGCAGATCCAGGGTGCTGAGTAACTCTTGGCTAGTCCATCTTTCCAGGGGATCTCTGTGGTCCCCCGGTGATATGGCAGCCCCCTGCAGTCCACTTAGTCCCCCGGCTGCTAAAAGGCGGTGCAGGATGAGATTCTCCAGCTGAAGTTCTATGCAGAAGCCCTTCCCTCCTCTCTCCATGCTCAGCCACCCAAAGTGGCAGCATCTGAAGAGAGAGCTGCACACCCTTTTATCCTCTCAGGTCTGGAAGGAGCCTTTTGAATCAAGGGTATGTAGTGGCTTGGCAGGAAAGACGGGGAAATTCAGAACAAGAGCAAGATCAAGATACAATGATGCATCCACAGACACGGTGAGGAATGGGAATCCCAGTGCAAGTGGGCTTACTCAAAAAAAAAAAAGGAAAATTTATTTCCCTAATACATTTCTGTGAGGTGGGCTCTATATGAAGGTCTATTTTGTGTATGAGAAAACGGAGGCGAATGCATTTAAAAAGCTTGCCCACGCTGACACAGTGGGTGGCGGAGCTGGGATGGAACCCAGGGAGTTGAGCCAGCAGCCGTGACACTGCCCAGGAGTTTGTCAGAAATGCAGAGCCCCAGGTCCCTCCTCAGACTCTGATCAGAGGCTGCTCCTAACAAGGCCCCAGGTGATTTGTGTGCTTGGTCCAGTTGGAGAAGATGGGCCCGGAGAACCATCACATGCTCCTTCTGGGTTTGTAGGACCACGCAGCCGAGATGTCAAGGGATCTTTGTCATTTTGTTGACTGCTTTATCTCCAGCACCTAGAACAATGGCTTGCATATAGTCGGTGCTCAATATATGTTTGCTGAGTGCATTAATTGAATTTGAGTATGGCTGCGTTTAGACTGAGATCAGAACGACCTCAAAGGCCTTGGCATGGGTTTCTGCCTGGGCTGGTCACCTTCTCCCCAGCCATCTTGATGGAAGGCCAGAGGGGGATAGGTGGCTGGAGGGATTAGTCATTGTTTGGGATTATCTGCTTCCCTCATTAGTGGAGCTAATTACCCAATGTTGGATCAAATCACAAAAATCTGTGAAATCCCTGGGAGCAGCACCTCTTCCAGCGACAATCCTCATTTCTTCAGTGTGTTCATCAAACCTTCCCCACCTCGGGTACCAGGGCTGCTGTTCTGCCACTTACATACCTCAGGCGCATTTCACATACCCGGGAGTTATTTCAGCCACATCTCTCCAAGGTCTGCGAAGGGTTTTATTTTTGTTCCGTGAAAAGCCTTCAAAGCCCTCACTCTGAGCTTTGAGTTTGGTGTGGGCAATTTGAAACATTTAATGGGAATTGTTATGTTTTTGTCAAGAAGGAATTATTCTCAGCAAAGTCTGGGACTGGCCGGAAGGAGACAGCCAGACATCTCCAGGTGGAATGAGCTTCCTGCTGTTCTCGGGGAAATCAAAGCGAAACGCACAGCCCCTGCTTCCCACCCCCGTGCCGGGCCTGACCCCAGCCTTTCATGTGCAGCAGCCACAGGGAGGAGAGAAAGTACAAAACCAGAACAAACCCCCCGAAGTCAAGGCTTGAAATGAAACCATTTCGTGATGACAATACTCTGTTCTTCTTTAAACTCTACCCAAGAACAAATGGAAGTCTTTTTTTCCGTGGAAACACTGGATTCAGGCTTTCATCCTCAGAGGCCTTTATTTTGGGTGCCTCCCCGCTTCCCTCCTTTCGTTCGTTTTTATTTGCACCTTCTCGGAAGCCAGGTGGGGGTATCGGGAAACAGGAGCCTCCCACCGTTCTGGCTGGAGGACCCACCACCTGGGCCCGGTGACGCTGGGTCTTGGGCTGCCCTGGCCGGGGGATCATGAGGGGTCTGCTTTCATCCTGGTGTCAGGGAATAGGGGAGTCCAGGGAAAGGATGGTGCTGCTGCCCTCCCCCTACCCCCAAAGCAGGGCGCTGCCTGCCATCTTCCTTTCAACCTGTGTGAACAGAGAGGGTCATAACACAGCTGGGGCAGCTGGCTGGAAATCTGGGTCTTAAAATAAAATATTGTCATCCAGCCCACTTGGCCAGTGTGACTCCGGTCCCCATGTGGACCGGCAGGAGGGCAGCATGAAAGGCTGTGTGAGCCACTCGGCCTTTCCAGCTGTCCTGAGGCCCAGGGTGTTTCAGGAAAAAGTGTCCGGGTTTCAGGGTTGGATGGTACTAATTATTCCGGCAGAAAAGCAATCGCACGTGGCTAAAATCAAAGGTTGATGTTTCTCCGGGCACGAGACTTTAAAACCGGGGAAGGGCAGACAGGCTGGTGTGGCCCTTGCCTTGCTTCCTTCAGCCTGGTGCTAAGCCCACTCCTGGTCCAGGCTTTAGGAACTTTCTGCATGGAAACAGAAAGCTGGAGGGAATAGGGAAACCCTGCTGAGGGGCCCACGGGAGCACGGTGTAGCCCAGGAACAATGGATCAAAAGGGAGTCCACAGGGGTGGGAGTGCCCAGGGGAACCTGCAGGCAGCCCAGCCACTCCCCCTGAGTCACCAGTGGCTCTCGGTCAGATCTCTCGGGTGCCGACATCCTCCTGCTTCATGTTATGGGCCTTTGCTCAGTGCTGACCTCCTCTCCCTCCCTGGGTCCTGGGTCCCTGAGGGCAGAGACCCCCAGTGTGCTGGGCCCCAATCCTCCCAGGCTGGAGCAGGGGGCCTCCCCAGATAGTGTTGGAGCTGCCTTCCTCACCAGCTCTGCACCCCAGAGAGACTCCTCTCCCCCAGCCTCGGCTCTCACCCTGGCTGCCTGTTGCCCAGGCCACACTCCAGTCTGATCCCTGGTGTGGGGCTGAATGCTCCAGGTAGGGAACATGGGAAAAGCCAAGAGCTGCTGCTCTCCCAAACCAGGCAGTCAGTCATCCTGGGCAGACACAGACAGGAGGCATACAGGGAGAGGTCAGGCATGGAGAGCTGGGTCACAGACAGCAAGGAGGGCCAGAGTGCCCCTGCCGAGAGCCAGTGCAGGCCACAAGGGCCCAGGGACGCCCCATCGTGGCTCTGCTCTGTCTCTCACTTAGCGCCACCCCTGCCTGCCTGGGGACCTTACTCTCTGGTGTTGGACAAGCTTTACCAGGAGCAGGGGACACAACACTTGACTTCCAGCGCCAACCTTCTCAGCCTAGTGCCAGGGAGGGAAGGGCTTTCTTCATATGCGCCCATGCTGCATGAGGCTGGGGGCAGCTGGGCCTGGCAGACCCCCAGAATTACATGGGGAGACAGAAGGCAGTCCCCAGAGGCAAGGGTGCTGGACAGAGGGGAGGAGGGATGCTGAGCTGATCCCAGTGCCATGTCCCCACTTGGCATATGACTTTGCAATGCCTACAGAGGCGGCCCTGGGACGTGGCCCTGGCCCTCGGGTCACTAGGCACGGCGCCCCACCCCACTCCCCAGCATCCAGTGCAACAATGTCCTCCTGTCGCTAAGAAATGCTGATGGACCCCTGGACGGCAGGGGTTGCAGAGGTCAGTCTGGGGGTCAGCAAGAGACCTTTCTTCTATTACCGTCTTCTGGTTTTACGTGTGAGGAAAGGCAGAAGCAGAAAAGTTCCGTCACCTCGAGGTCACACTCAGATTAGTATCAGGGGCTCATCCCACCCAGGTCCAGACCCCACAGAGGGGCTGTCAGGCTCTCCCGCGGGCACAGGAGAGCGCGTGTGTGGCTGGCACAGGAGAACCTCTCTGCAGGCAGAACTGGGTCTTCTGTGGGGGATCGGGGGGCACCTGCCCTGGTGGGGGAGGAGAGTGAAAGAAGCCAGCATGCCTGGTGGCTGAGGGTTCAGGGGAGGCACCTGGGATGCAGTGGGTCTTGTCATGGAACATGAGGGGCGGATCAGATCTCGTGGGCTTGAGATGGTGTAGGGGTCCCAGGGGCAGGGGGCAGGAGGGAGTGGCAGCTCTCAGGTGGTTTCAGCCCTTTCTGGCCCCAACTGGTTTCCCTTTCCTTTGAAGCCCTCCCATGGGTGAAATCAAATATGTTTTTGTGCCCAGTCTTGCTGGACTCTGGGGCCAAGGAGGGCTACATCAGGGCTGCTGGGGGCTCCATCCCCTGCACGGCGCCTGCTCCTGCAACGACTGATTGGCAGTGGACAGAGGGGAGCTGAGGACAGAGCAGAAGAGGCTGGCAGGGGTGGGGTGATGTCATCCTGGGTTCCAAATGTCCCAATGCTCCCCACAAACCTGGGTGCCAAGCCCAGCCCCCTCTCAAACCTCGGCATGTCTTCTAGGGAGTGAAATATCCTGATTCTCGGCTTCCGCATCATTTTTCTAGGACAATAAAAATGCCCAGGCTCCGGGAATCTGCCCAAGGATACAGAGTCCTCCCTAAATGTGCCGTTTCCTTCTCTGGAGCCAGGAAGTAGGAGAACGGAACTTGTCTCTTCTTACCCAAGTATCTCTGGGCACGCTACTTCCCTCCTCATCTATAAAATGAGACAGCAGAGCAGATGAATAAAGTTCCTTTCTTGCTCTCTTTTTTAAAATAGCGAGACTCGTTCCTGAAATGAAATCTCGTTCAGAAATTTCAATATAAAACAGAAGCAGCGCTGCCTGGCCGAAGTCAGTGTGTGTGGGATGCAGGGGTCAGGCAAGGGGCAGGAAGCCCACCAGGTTGGCCTCTTTGCCCCACAGGCTGCCTCCACACCCTGCCATGAAGCCCCAGGGTGCCAGGGAGCCTCAGGGTGAAATTCACTCTGACAGCTTAGAACTCTCTGGATCCAATTCAGATGCACCAAACAGGGAAACAGCTTCCAGGAAGCCTCACCCTCCAGTGGCCAAGAAGCCTGGGACAGCATCCCTTGGGTGTTACCAGCGAGGGTGGGGACAAGTGGGGGAGGCTCCCCCTGGACACCTAGGAAGGCTGGGTTCAGGCTCGAGGTGGCTGGACTCACATCTTCCTCGCATCCCGTCACCCCGCTCCTCCTCTGCCAGCCCCTGTGGGCCCCCACCCGACAGGAGCTCACGCATAGGTAGTTGCCTCCACGTCTTAATGCCCTCCCCTTGCGCGTCCCCAGGGCTGGCACACCCTGCAATTATAGCTGCTGTTCCCCTGCCTTCCCATTGTGCCTGCCTCGCCTCCCCACTCTCCCCGGCTAATTGCCGGGTTTGCCCTTCACGGTTTCTGCGGTAACGCTAAGGCCTGCGCCCCTCAGCTGCCAGCGTTGCCTGTTTTAGTAGCTGCAGGGAGGAAGAATCAAGATGACTTCAGCAAAGCCCTCCACTTAGCTTGGGAGAAGGGGGCGTTTGTGGGCAGGGCATCGCATGGGAAACTGCAGTGTGTACTTGTTTGACCTGGATCCCTGGTTCAAATGCATCCCCTGGTCCCTGCAGGTCCGGGGTGGGGCTGGAGTTTTCGCATGTCTCATCCGCTCCCAGGTGAGGCGTGAGGGCGCAGGGGTGAGCAGAGAGGAAGTTGGGAGCCCCAGGCTGGTGGGGGTGGCTTGCCCAGGTCTTGCTGGGCAGCTCGGAGCAGGTCCTGCCACCCATCTAGGGGTCCAGTCTCAAGGTGTCCCAGGTTGTGGTAAAGACCAGAAAGGGAGGTGCACTGGATTCTAGCCCAGGGCAGACCATGTCAGGGGGGCTTCTAGGAGCAATGGAGATGCCAGCGTCTGCCCTTCCAGCCCTGCTGACAAAGCGTCACCATTTTCTGAAGAAAGCATCCTTTTTATTCATTCCAGAAATATTTATCGAGTGCCTATGGCATGCCAGGCACAGTTTAAGTTCTGAGGATACAGAGTAAACAAGACAGGCAACGTCCCTCCCTCCTCGAGCTTCTATTCTACTGGGAGTCAGGGTAGGAAGACATGATAACAAGGTAAATAAGTCTAATCCGGAGTGTGTTACTGACAATGCAAGCTAGGAGAAAAAAGGAAGCAGGAGCAGAGAGGAGTCTGGGTGGTGATGGAGATGGGGAGTTTACTTAAATAGGTGGCCATGAGGATATCCAGCCTGTCCCAGGTGGACTTTTAGAAGATGGATTGTTTATAAGGGCCCCAAAGTATTGGTTCTTTAAAAAAAAAAAAGTAATTTTTGAATGTGTGACAAGAACACAAATTCCTCCATGACAGCTTCTGTTTTACTGGGCAGCTGGGCTCTGGGTCACGGCTGCTGAGTGCAGGCAACACTCGGGCAGTCCCAGGGCTGACCGACTGCCCATCTGGACACTGGCAATTGCAGAGAAAGAGGCGAGAGCTCTGCCAGGTGCTTTGAAGCTGTTGCAACATGTCTTCCTCCCCACAGCATTCTGCAGGGCCTGTCCTCTTGGTGATACGGCGCCTTCCCGGTCCGCGGCTCTGCTCTAGGGGAAGAAAGAGGACACTGTCACAGGTTCCTGTCCCCTCCAGCCAACAGGAGCAGCCACACGTGGTCTTCTGCCCCCCGAAGCTCTGTGGCGTCCCTGACATGGGATAAGTTACCAAGAAACCCCCAGAGCCCAGAAGGAGGCAGGCTGGAGCCCCAGCAGGTTCTGCTCAGTGGAGAGAGGCAGATTGAGTTCAAATTTTCCATTTTAACTGGAATCCTAGGGGTTAAACCTGGCTGTGACTTGGCAATGGCCCCTCGTCCATGCTGTTCCACAGGGTGCGTCCCTCCTCCCCAGGCCCTGCCCTGCTGTGGCTCCTAGGGCCTCTGCTCCCAGCAGGTCTCACCCGGGACAGAGGTGGGGGTGGAGCAAGAGGAACCAAGCCAGGAAGCTGCAGAAATAGCTCTGGGGGTGGGAGGGTGTGGTGCTGCTGAAGGCCCAACACCCACACAGGGTGTTGTCTCTCTGCCCTCCCAGGCCGAAGGGATTTCTCAAACACAGGCCTCCTTCCCAGGCGGTAGGCCTGTGTCCAGTGAGGGCCCTGCCAGTCCCAGCCTCCATTTCCTCTCACTGTTCTCAAAAGCTGGGCCCAGCTGAGGTGGGGACACCAACGTCCTGCTGCCCATGGTCCCTTGAGAACTGGCCAGGCTGCCCCTGCGCCCGGCACTTGTTCATCTGGACCCTCCAGCCAGCATCTGGGCCCATGTGACCCCACCCTACAGTGCTCAAGCCAGCTCCAGGCATGAGTGTGGCCAAAGCCAGGTCTGTCTTCAGGGTCCCTTCCTCATCTCCACGGCCTTTTCCTGTCCCGGCTCACCCACACAGGGCCATTTCTGCCCCACACAGGACTCCCTGTGAACTAAGGCTGCACATGCTTCTGGGTGCCCCTCTCTGGGCAGCTGGGGGGCAGGAGGAGCACCTAGCAGGTGGGTCCCAGACCCAGCAGCAGGAGCTGCCTGCCAGACAGGACCAGAGGGGATGGCAGTCAGCTCGGGTGAGGGGTCCACAGACAGAGGGCATGGGGAGATAGGAGGCCTGGGTCCCTATGGGGAAAGGGGGCCCCAGAAACCAATGGGAATTATGGGATCTCCTAAAAGAACATGCTGGAAGAAGGCACAGCTGCCCACTGCTGCCCCAACAGGAGTCACTGCTCACACAGAGTCTCCCCTTCCCCAGCCACTCCAGCCAGTGACTGGATACGGTACAGGCACTAGTCCCTGGAACCAAGCCATTCCTGCCCGGCCCACTGCCCTCTATGCAGGCCTCTCTCTGGGGCTTCTCATCAGCCTAGCAGCATAGCTTTCTCGGGGCTCCCCTGGGTATGCACATCCTCCTGCCCAATCCCCCTTCCCTCTCTCCCTGTCCCAGGGTCAGACCTGCATCTGGACTCAAGTCTCTCTCCCCATCTGCCACAGGTGCTTCCCCCAATGAATCTCTTGCCCCTCTCCTCCTGGCTTGCTGTCTGCTTGCTGGAGGACTGGATGGACATGACAGGGTCCAGACAGGACTTGGGAGGAGCCCTGAGCTTGCCATCAGGGCCAGCCTTAAAGGACAGGGTGTGGGCGTGTCCCCCCATCAGGATCCCCTGCTGTGGGTCTCCTTCCTGCTATGGGGGCTGATGGAAGATGCAGGCCAGACACCCGCATGTCTTTACCCTGTGCTGAGCAGCAACCCCTGACGGAGTACCCTCCCCACTACACCCCCATCCCATTCCAAAGGAAGAGATTCTGAGTGTCTGGAATGAAAGCCCCCTTACCCCAGGTCAAACTGATATTGCTGGGATCTTCGGTTGGGTCTCAACATTACCCAATATGGGCAACAGAGAAGGACTGCCAAGAGCTGGGCAAGGCCCCGTAACTGCTCCTCCTGCTTGTGCTCTCTAGATCAGAGACCCTCCCAACCTCTCCCTTAGGGGCCTGACCCCTCCCTGGTATGTCACCTTTGCTTGACCCAGGCCTCTGGAGGGGCAGCAGCCTGTCTCCCAGCACCACCTGGGCTTCTGGCCCCAGTGGTTGCTCATCACACTTCTGGGGGCTGCCACGCACGCAGGGTCACGTTGGTACCAAGGTTCTGTGTGGGGTGCAAGGATGACTACTGGAAAAAGGGCCAGCCCTGCCTTCCACTGCTGCATCAGGCTGGTCCGCATACCTCTCTCAGGTGGGCCAGTGACCCTCCTCACCAGCCATGGCTTCTCTTGTGACTCAGGCCCACTGGCAGATTGGGTCCTGAATCCTGCAGGGAAGCTGGCCTATCAGGTCTTCAAATGGCTGGAGGCACAGCCAGCCACCAGCATCCCTTGTACTGTCCCCATGGGGAAGAGAAGGGGACGATGTGTTCATAAACACCAGGGCAAGAGGGCACGGGCATGACACGGAGGAAAAAGTGACTCCAATCAGAAGGGGTGTGGATTTTGGCAACACACATCTGGGTGGTCAGTCCCCAGAGGTGGCTACTGGGCTGAGCTCTCTCTCATCCAATGCCACCACTGGGTGACCTCCATTATGTTTCTTAACCTCTTTGTGTGCCAATCGCCTCATCTGGAAAAATGGGAATGGAGAAGAGTTGTACCTACCTAGGGTGGTTGTGTAAGCGTTTAAGGAGCAACTTCCTGTGAGACACGGAGTCCATGTGTGGCCCATGGTGGGCTTCCGGAAATGTTGGTGATGACAGGGATGAGGGAGCAACGGAGAGCCGGCAGTGAGGTGACGTACCCAAGGTCACGCCACCAGCAGAAGCAGCTGGTCACGCTGCTGAGAGCTGGCAGGAAATAGATGCGGACAAAGCAGGGTTGGTTTTCAGCTTCTCTCCACGGAAAGGCTGGCTGAACTTTCCCTCACCACGCAGAAATCGATAAGCAGAAGGTTTTTAAAAACCACCTCCCCATCGAACCTGCCACTGCCGGAGCTGAAGGCTGCGTGTTTTGTGGTCCGCCCAGCCCCAGGGGCACTTAGGGTGCGTCCACACTGGGTGTGCCAGTCACGCACTTGGGCTGCAGACACCCAGGAGGCAGAGCCGAGCCTGCCAAGGTTATGTGTGCACCTCTCAGCTCCCTGCCTAACACTGCGTTCCCGGGAGAGAGATTTCTCCCTGGCTGCTTCACATCCAGAGGAGACCATCAGCTCTCAGCAGAAAATAAGGCAAGTGTGAAAACAGCTTTTTATTTATTTTTATTTTTATTTATTTATTTTTTTGAGACAGAGTTTCCCTCTTGTTGCCCAGGCTGGAGTGCAATGGCGCGATCTTGGCTCACCACAACCTCCGCTTCCCAGGTTCAAGCAATTCTCCTGCCTCAGCCTCCTGAGTAGCTGGGATTACAGGCATGCACCACCACACCCAGTTAATTTTGTATTTTTAGTAGAGATGGGGTTTCTCCATGTTGAGGCTGGTCTCGAACTCCTGACCTCAGTTGATCAGCCCGCCTCAGCCTCCCAAAGTGCTGGGATTACAGGCGTGAGCCACCACTCCCAGCGAAAACAGCTTTTTATGCCAACTGGGGCTCCACTTCCAGGGGAGGCCTTTCTTGGAGGCCCCCGTTCGCTGCAATTCCTCAGCCTGGCTTGGAGTCACACCCTCCCTCCTATCAAGAAACATTGCATCTGCAGCCATCCCCCGGAGTGAGTGGCTGGGAGCCTGGGGGAGGAGCAGGGAAGGTGTTGGAACACTTCAGGTCATCAGCAGTGTTGCTGAAAAGTTTGGCCAGGAAACCCAGATCAGCCACCAAGAATCTGAGAGCCAGCACATGGGAAGAAGAAAAATAAGGTGATTTTTTCTGGGATTTTTGGGAATATTTGGGCCTCAACCCTGTTGGGGTAGGTTAGGTGGTGCAGTGGTCACAAGCCCCAAGTCTTTGTGGCTGATAGCAGCAGAAGCTTCTTTCTTGCCCACAGTAAGCACCCATCATGGTCAGCAGGAGGCTAATCGTGGTCATCTCTCCAGGACTCGGTTGACAGGAAGCCACCATCTGAGACTGTCGGCTTCCATTTCAGAGGGAAGGAGCCCTCTGGAAGTTCTCACACCAGCATTCAGAAGCTCTTGCCTGGAAGTGTCACAGGTCACCTGTGCTCCCTGGCTAGGAGTAGTCCTTTGGCCACCCAAATGCTTGGGAGCTGGCCAGGAAGACAGTCACACAGGGGCCCAACATGGGTCTGCCCAGTTCTCAGGCACCAGACCACACCCGAGCAGGACCCCCTCCTCCCCTGCTTTCCCTCCAGTACCCACCAAAGCCACATGCCAGACGGATCACATGAGCTCAGGGCCAGGCCTGCCCGGATCCTTGGGCTGGGCCACCCCCGAGAGCTTCCTATATCAGATGCCCACTTTTTAACATTTAAATTTTACTTTTAAAATTCTAAATGGATAAATGACAGTTGTATGTATTTATGGGTACAAAGTGATGTGATGACTGATGAACATAATGTAGAAAATTAAATCAAGTAATTAGCATATCCATCCCCTTACACACTCATCATTTTTTGTGGTAAGGACATTTGAAATTTACTCTCTTGGTGATTTTGAAATGTACAACACGTTATTACTTACTATATTTACCACACTGTGCAATATATCTCAAAGAAAAGAAAACTTACGGTGCACACCTGTAATCCTAGCCATACAGGAGGACAAGCGCGGGAGGATCCTTTGAGCCCAGGAGATCGAGACCAGCCTGGGCAACACAGCAAGACCCCATTTCCTAAAAAGAAAAACAAAACATGTATTTCTCCTGCCTAATTGAGACCGTGTGCCCTTTGACCATCATGTCCTCACTCCCCTCGCCAGCTC
Source organism: Trachypithecus francoisi (assembly GCF_009764315.1). Classification (NCBI taxonomy): domain Eukaryota; kingdom Metazoa; phylum Chordata; class Mammalia; order Primates; family Cercopithecidae; genus Trachypithecus; species Trachypithecus francoisi. The sequence continues at coordinate 89,318,825 of NW_022681468.1, forward strand.
TCCCACAGCGTCTGGCACCATTCTGCTCTCTGCCTCTTTAACTTTGATTGTTTTCCATCCCACATACAAGTGAGAACCTGCGGTATTTGTCTTTCTGTGCCTGGCTTATTTCACTCAGCACAATGTCCTCCAATTCCATCTATGTCATCACAAATGACAGAACTTCTTTCTTTTTTACAGCGGAATAGTATACCATTGTGTGTCTACACCACGCTTTCTTTACCCAGTCAACCACTATTGAATGATTAGGTTGATTCCGTAACTTACGAAGAGTGCTGCAGTGAGCATGGGCATGCAGACCACATGTCCACTTTTGATCTTTTGAACACAGACTCAGACCCCAGTGACTCACACATTTTCTTATTTTAAAAAAATACATATGTATATGTATAAATTATATATGTGTACATATATGATGTATACATATGTTATGTGAATGTATCTATACACACATGTATATACACACATACAGCAAAGGTCTCCAGAGACTTCAAACTATATATATATTTTTTCTTTTTTTTGAGATAGAGTCCCTCTCTGTCACCCAGGCTGGAATGCAATGGTGTGATCTCAGCTCACTGCAACCTCCACCTCCCAGGCTCAAGCAATTCTCCTAACTCAGCCTCCTGAGTAGCTGGGATTACAGGCACACACCACTGCACCCAGCCAACTTTTGTGGTTTTTTTTTTTAGTACAGAGAGGGTTCCGCCATGTTGGCCAGAATGGTCTCGAACTCTTGATCTCAGGCGATCTGCCCACCTCGGCCTCCCAAAGTGCTGGGATTACAGGTGCACACCACTGCACCCAGCCTAAACTATGTATCTATACATATGTATAGATAGATGGACAGAGGTTCCTTGCAGTTTTCCTTTGGAGATGATTTACAGCTCTGGAGAGAACCCAGGGTCTCAGCACCTTTGCCATTCTAACCCATGAGACCTAAGGGTCAGCAAAGGGGCAACGGGGCCCTGGAAACCATCTTGTTTCAGTATAGTCCCTCATCAGAAAGTGGAGTCTCAGGAGGCAAAAGACGCCCGGTGTCACCAGCTAGATCAGGGATGTGTTGACTCCCATTCCATCTGGAGGGATCTGGGGCCCTGCAAGTGACGCTGAGGCGGGCCCTGCAGCATTCCCGGGTCCCACTGAGATTGCTGTACCTTGCCTCAGCCTGAACTGGACCACCTCTGCTCACACTGCATGCATGTTACTGCCTGTGACTGTAAGCATTCTGATCGCATTGCCCGTCCTCTCACATACTCATCAGCTTTATTTCTTGCCACTTGCAAGAAAGTGAGAGCTCGAAGAGTAATGCCCTGGCAGTAAGAGAGGTGAAGCATCTGATAGAGGCTTCTTCCCACTTTTCTCTAATCCGATCCATGTTCAGTAGCTTTTCTGCATGGGAGAGCCTCTTCACGTAGACATCCATGCATCCACCCACGCATCTACCCATGCATCCACCCAGTCGTTCAAAACCCATTTTCCTTTCCTTCTAGTTTACTGCGCACCTACTGTATGTCAGGTGCTATGTTCACCAGCTTACAGTAGAATGATGACCGAGTGAAGATGTTGGCTCTGAGGAAAATAAGTGACTGCTCTCTGATTCTTCCAGGGAGCAGATTTTGATTAGAGAAAGGAGTCCGAGGCAGGAAAGAGGGGAGGGGCACAGAACAGTGAAGCTGAGGCTGCAGAGAGTGGGGAGGTGGCTGCTAAAAGACTGCTTATTGGAATCAACCCAAATGTCCATCTGTGACAGACTGGATTAAGAAAATGTGGCACATATACACCGTGGAATACTATGCAGCCATAAAAAAGGATGAGTTTGCGTTCTTTGTAGGGACATGGATGCAGCTGGAAACCATCATTCTTGGCAAACTATCACAAGAAGAGAAAACCAAACACCGCATGTTCTCACTCATAGGTGGGAACTGAACAATGAGATCACTTGGACTCGGGAAGGGGAACATCACACACTGGGGCTTATCATGGGGAGGGTGGAGGGGGGAAGGATTGCTTTGGGGAGTTATACATGATATAAATGATGAATTGATGGGTGCTGACGAGTTGATGGGTGCAGCACACCAACATGGCACAAGTATACATATGTAACAAACCTGCACGTTATGCACGTGTACCCTAGAACTTAAAGTATAATAAAAATAAATAAATAATAAATAAATAAACAATTCACACAGCAAAACTGACCACCTGCCAAACCCCATCCAGGGACAGGTCTGGGTGCAGAGACCCCCAAATAGCCTATGCAGGCAGATGTGGGGCAACCATCAGTGCAAGGGGAGGGCTTGTGGGGTCCTTCCAGAGGCTGCTGAAGGTGATAAGCTGCCATGAAAGATGGTCAAGTCTTTCCTGTAGGCACAAGAGGAGAAAACAGTTTGTGGTCCATAGAGACCACAGTGCAGAATGAGTTATTATTATTACAAGCCAGATGTGCCCACTTGTTACTCAATCATCAGGTTGACTCTAAGTTTTAAAATCCAATTTCCAGGCCCTCTTCACCTGCCAAGTGGGCAACAGCAGTTACTCTCATTGGAGACCTTTCCCTTCGCCACTTCCCAGGCTCCTCCAGACTGAATGCATTCAGGGAGTCACCTCCCAGGTCAAAACCTGCTGTGATACCATCAAACTGCAGCACAGACCACAGTCCCAAGCCTCCCATTCTTGACTCTAACACCAGCCTAGCCTGACCTGTGCAGGGTGTGGCCTGTGACCACATCTGCGCTCTGTCCACACCGCTTCGTCCAGCCTCCCATGCCGATCCCCAGAGCAGCTCTCTGGGATGCCCTCTTCTCATCACTGCATCTGCTGCCCACCCAGGGCCCTCTGACTTTACCCTCCCGCAGGCCCCTCCCATCTGAGGTGCTCTGGAATGCCTGTGGTGTGATTGTGCGTGAACTTTGACATGCCTGCGTCCATGCTCAAGAGCGGTCTTGCCTGAACCACCTTGTCTCGAATAATCAGCATGAAACTCCTCAGAAGAAACAGAGAGGCCCCTCAGAACATCATGGAAAAGACGATGGCTCTAAAACAGCTAGATTCTAATCCCACCTCTGCTGCAGGGCGTGGCCCTCAGGCACATCTGTGCTCCGTGCATGTGATGTCACCTCGCAAAAGCATCCATTTCCCCATCTGGAAAACGGGACAATTCCTGGACTCTGCGCACCTGGAAATGACCATGAGGGTCAAATGAATGTTTTTGGAACTGCAAACGCTGTTCAGATGCTGGCGCCATGACCAAAGACCTGGCTCTTACATCTGCTCTGTTTTCATGGGACACAGCCCTGGGTATACAGTAGGTGCTTAATGCAGGTGACCATGAGGAAGGGCTGTAGCCCGTGGAGAGCAGGTGGGTGGGATTCAGCGGGGGTCCTCAAAGTCTGCACCATGGGAAAAGCTGACAGGCCCTCCTGCTGGGGCCCAGGCTGGGAGCCAGAGCCCCTCCTTTGGCCACTCTGTAGTGGAAGAACAAGGAGCACATAGGAGGAGTGGCCCAGGCTCTCCATCTGAGGACATTCGAAGGGGACGAAAGGCCCTAGAAGCACTGGCAGAGCCTGAACGTGGCACCGTAGCCTCCTGCCAGCTGGAGATGTGTCTGGGCAGTGTGTCTTGGCATGGAATCCACAACCAGCCAGCCTGGGGAGGGGATGGGGCCAGGGCCCCTGGCTGTACAGACGGAGAGCCAGAGGTGGTTGCAGGTTCCTAACCGACAGTGGAGCTGATGAGTGGCCCGGCTTTCATTTGTTGACAGGAGACACATGTCTGAGGCCAGAGCCAACTTCTTCCAGGGAATGGCTAAGAACCCCCGGGGGCGACTTCCTTCCTCCTCAAAGGACACATGGGACGCAGATGTACAGGAGGATAGAGAGCGCTCAAGTGGTGAGCTGTGTAGGGGTCCTCACGCCCCAGCCCAGTCTTGGATATGGGGCTGGAGCCTTAGGAAGTGAGTGCTGGGGTCCTGGGGTTCCTGCCTTCAGGAAGATCTGAAGGAGCTTCCTGCAGGCCTTTCTTCACAGCATTCATCCCAAACCCCGAAGCCTCCTTCCCCTGGTTCCATGGTAGAAGCAGTTGCATTCCCCTGTCTGAGAGGGGCCACCTCCTTCCCACCTGCTCAGGCTGGGCAGGGCTCAGGCTGAGGTCCAGACCCTCATGCCAGCTTGGTGCTTGGCCAGAGCTGCAAAATTGCAGCTGGGCTGCCTGCAGGAGGGCACCGCTGAGGCCTTCTAGGCCCAGACAGGCCGAGAGAGTCCCCACCCTCCACCCCAGCCCCACCCTTCTCCTGAGGCCCCTGTCATGGGTGTGGGTGACTCAAGAGGAGGTTCTGGTTTCTGTCTGATTTTGCAGCTGAGGCAACCTGATCCTGAAACAATGACAAGCCTCAGAACGGTCCTTCCCACGCCCTCAGAGGAGCGTTTCCGGCCGGGCCAATAACACAGCAGAACGGAAAATGACGTTGGGAGGGAAAGGTCAGGCGACTAGGCCTCCCATGGAAGGCAGCAGGTGGTTGCTCAGGCCAGAGGGCCAAGTGGCGCGATCTGTGGGCACCGGCAGCTGGCAGTGACCCTGCAGATCAACCTGGGTCCAGGCTATGGACACCGAGCAGGGGTACCTGCCTGGCCTGGCTGCCTCATGTGGTCCCCACAGCCTTGGCCGGGACACCTCAGGACCGTGGCCTGGCCTCTAGGCCAGCAGGCCAGCTCAGGGTGGTAAAGCCTAATTTGCCTGGAGCCCCAGGCCACTCATGGACACAAGAGGAAGGGGTGGGATAGAGGTGGCAGAGGGAGAGCAAAGCCCAGCACACAGCATTTGGCACCACAACCGAGGCAGCTGCTTTCCTTACAGAGCTGCCACTGACAGGATCAGCACTTACAGAGCCCCTGCTGTATGCCAGGAAGTACATTTATTATTGCTTCTTGTCACACTGGCCCTGCCAGGTATGTACCCCAAACATTAGCCCCATTTCACAAATAAGAAAGTTGAGACTTCTGTGATTAAGTAGAGGCTGTGATGTCCCATTCAGAGCCCCAGCCATCCAGCTCTCCTGTAGGACAGGACATACCTACTAGCCTGCTTCTCGATTATTCTTTTCTTCTCTGCCACCTTGGGAATGTCCCTCCCACCTGCAAGCACAGCTCGGCTATGCCAGGGGAGTCTGTGCCCCAGGGCCCCCTCATCCATGGTAATGGGAGTCTGTAGAAATGCTCACCTCTGACCTCTCCAGTGGGGACACTGGAGGCCTGTGTCCCACAGTCTTCCTGAGGGCCCAGTGGGTTGAGCCCGTTGCCTGCAGTGGAAACCCCTCATTCATGGACCTCTCTCCCTCCCCTGCCTCCCTCTCCACCTCTACCCCTGCCCTGCACTTCCTGGGATCACTTCATGCATCCAAGTCCTCATTGCGGTCTGCTTGAGGGGGAACCCACATGTAGCCATGCCCCTTCCAGGCACAGGGAAGAAGCACAGGCCCCTGGCTGAGTGTGCCACAGGGGGTGCAGCAGGAGTGCAAACGCAGAGTTCAACTCAGCATTCAGCTGGAACCCACGTTCACTTGCATTTGACCAGCTTAAGAGAGACAAGATGAGTAGAATTGTAGCAATCAAAATGCTTCAGCTGCAGGTAATAGGAAATCCAGCTCAAACTGGTTTAAGCGGAGGCCGGGGGCTGCAGGTTGGGCTTCTCCCATGGCACCTGCTCTGGTCCCCCAGTCCCCCTGAGTGGTGCACACTTCCCTCCACAAGGTGTGTTGCTGGGTGGCCATGGCTGTCCCAGGCTTGCATTTGCTCATGACAAGAGCCATTGTGGAAAGCAGTGTCTGGAGAGCTCCGCTTTTGAGAGCTCTTCCTGGGGCCTCTACCGAGAGAGGACTTGGGGGACATGACAAAAAATATCTGGGTTCTTGAGACAGCAGAAAGGGTGGTGGAAGCTGGGTGAGTAACCAAACAGCATCTGCTAGAAATTTTTTTTCTCCAATTTAAGTTTCTCCCTGCTGAGTTCTCCTTAACCCGCCGCTGACTGGCCAATGCTAGCAGACGGGCACAGGCAACAAACTAGTGGCATATTAATCTTCATGGAAAAGCCTAGAAATGGGCAGTCCTTTCATAGCAGTTCTGTGTCTACAGTGAATAGGTGGGCTGTGTTTAACTGTGTAAACACAATAAAGTTGTGTTATGGAAGTGAACTTGTTCCTGACTGGCACGTGGATTTAAATGTAAGAGTGGCCCACGGCTCCCTCCACAGAGCTGCTGCTGCCCTGACATCCTTCCTATGACCCTTCAGCCTCTGGTCATTGGCCTGCCTGTGTCCATGCATGGCTGAGCTGGAGGCCCACACAGGAGCAGCCATTCCTGGCAGGTCTGGGCAGGGGTCCCTGGCATGCAGCCCTGGAGGGGCTGGGGCTGTGTAAGTTCAGGGCCTTGGCCGGGCGCGGTGGCTCAAGCCTACAATCCCAGCACTTTGGGAGGCCAAGACGGGCGGATCACAAGGTCAGAAGATCGAGACCATCCTGGCTAACACGGTGAAACCCCCATCTCTACTAAAAAAAAATACAAAAAACTAGCTGGGCAAGGTGGTGGGCGCCTGTAGTCCCAGCTACTCAGGAGGCTGAGGCAGGAGAATGGTGTAAACCTGGGAGGCAGAGCTTGCAGTGAGCTGAGATCCGGCCACTGCACTCCAGCCTGGGCGACAGAGCGAGACTCTATTTCAAAATAAATAAATAAATAAATAAATAAAGTAAGTTCAGGGCCTTGTCTCCCTCACTGAAAATACAGGACACAATGGGACAGAATAGAAAGCCCAGAAATAAGGCTGAACAGCTACAACCATCTGATCTTCACAAAGCTGACAAAAACAAGCAATGGGGGAAAGGAATTCCTATTCGATAAATGGTGCTGGGATAGCTGGTTAGCCATATGTGGAAGAATGAAACTGCACTCCTACCTTACACCATATACAAAAATCAACTCTAGATGAAGTAAAGACTTAAAGGGAAAATCTAAAACTATAAACACCCTGGAACACACCTTAGTGAATACCATTCTGGACATAGAACTTGGAAAGATTTCATGATAAAGATGCCAAAAGCAATTGCAACAAAAACAAAAATTCACAAATGGAATCTAATTAAATTAAAGTGCTTCTGCACAGCAAATCAACAGAGTAAACAGACAACTTAAGAATAGGAGAAGATATTTACAAACTATGCATCTGACAAAGATCTAATATCCAGCATCTATGAGGAACTTGAACAAATTTACAAGCGAAAACCCCATTCAGAAGTGGGCAAAGGACATAAACAGACACTTCTCAAAAGAAGACATACATGTGGCCAACAAGCATATGAAAAAATGCTGAATATCACTAATCATTTGAGAAATGCAAATCAAAACCACAATGAGATACCATTACACACCAGTCAGAATGGCTATTATTATTATTATTACTGTTATTTGAGACTGAGTTTTGCTCTTTTGCCTGGGCTGGAGTGCACTGGCACAACCTCCACTCACAGCAACCTCTGCCTTCCAGTTTCAGGGGAGTCTCCTGCCTCAGCCTCCCAAGTAACTGGGATTACAGGCGCCTACCACCACACCTGGCTATTATATTTTTAGTAGAGATGGGGTTTCACCATGTTGGCCAGGCTGCTTTTGAACTCCTGACCTCGTGATCTGCCTGCCTCAGCCTCCCAAAGTGCTGGGATTACAGTTGTGAGCCACCATGCCTGGCCTGCAGAATGGTTATTAAAAAGACAAAAAATAACAAACCCTGGTGAGGTTGTGGAGACTAGGAAACACTTACACACTGTTCATGGGAATATAAATTATTTCAGCCATTGTGGAAAGCAGTGTGGTGATTCCTCAAAGAACCTAGAACTACCATTCAGCCCAGCAATCCCATTTCTGGGTATATACCCCAAAGAATATAAATTGTTCTGTCATAAAGACACATGCACACATATGTTAACTGCAGCACTATTCACAATATCAAAGATATGGAACCAACCTAAATGCCCATCAACAGTAGACTGGATAAAGAAAATGTGGTACATATATACCAGGGAATACTATGCAGCCATAAAAAAGAATGAGATCATGTCCTTTGTGGGAATGTGCATGGAACTGGAGCTCATTATCCTTAGCAGAGTAATGCAGGAGACCCAAATACCACATGTATGTTCTCACTTATAAATGGGAGCTAAAACATAACACATAGACACACCAGGAGGGGAACAACACACACCGGGGCCTCCTTGAGAGTGGAGAGTGGGAGGAGGGAGAGGAGCAGAAAAATACCTATCTGAACTGTGCTTATCACCTGAGTGACAAAGCGATCTTTACACCAATCCCCCATGACACGCAGTTTATCTATATAACAAATCTGCACATGTACCCCGAACCTAAAATTTCAAAAAAAAGAAAATAGAAAACACAGGACACTGTCCCTCTCCCTCCCCCAATCAACCCAAGCTAAGATTTTCAAGGCCTCTACACCTCTTTTAAATAATTCCCAGATGACTGAATTCCCAGACTGAAGCAAATGCTCCCAAACAGGGGAGCAACTCGGCCATGGGGTCTTAAGTCCCCACCTTGCCCAAGAAACGAGACTGGCCTCCTCCTCTTGCAGGGCAGTGCAGAGCAGTGGAGGAGCAGGGGCAGTGGGCTGCACTTGCAGCTGTGTGGCCTTGAGCAATGGTATCTGCCCTTGCTAAGGCTTGAGTAGGTAAAAAAAGTGGCCAGGAAGCTTGAACTGGGTGGAGCCCACCGCAGCTCAAGGAGGCCTGCCTGCCTCTGTAGACTCCACCTCTGGGGGCAGGGCATAGCTGAACAAAAGGCAGCAGAAACTTCTGCAGACTTAAACGTCCCTGTCTGACAGCTTTGAAGAGAGTAATGATTCTCCCAGCATGGAGTTTGAGATCTGAGAATGGACAGACTGCCTCCTCAAGTGGGTCCCTGACCCCCGAGTAGCCTAACTGGGAGACACCTCCCAGTAGGGGCCGACTGACACCTCATACAGCTGGGTGCCCCTCTGAGACGAAGCTTCCAGAAGAAGGATCAGGCAGCAACATTTGCCTTTCTGCAATATTTGTTGTTCTGCAGCCTCCACTGGTGATACCCAGGCAAACAGGATCTGGAGTGGACCTCCAGCAAATTCCAACAGACCTGCAGCTGAGGGTCCTGACTGTTAGAAGGAAAACTAACAAACAGAAAGGACATCCAAACCAAAACCCCATCAGTACGTCACCATCATCAAAGATGAAAGGTAGATAAAACCACAAAGATGGGGAGAAACCAGAGCAGAAAAGCTGAAAATTTTAAAAATCAGAGTGCCTCTTCTCTGATTTTTCTGATTGCAAAGGAATGCAGCTCCTCGCCAGCAATGGAACAAAGCTGGACAGAGAATGACTTTGACGAGTTGAGAGAAGAAGACTTCAGATGATCGGTAATGACAAATTCTCCGAGCTAAAGGGGGATATTTGAACCCATCACAAAGAAGCCAAAAACCTTGAAAAAAGATTAAATGAATGGCTAACTAGAATAAACAGTGTAGAAAAGACTTTAAGTGACCTGATGGAGCTAAGAACTACGTGACACATGCACAAGCTTCAGTAGCTGATTTGATCAAGTGGAAGAAAGGGTATCAGTGATTGAAGATCAAATGAATGAAATGAAGCAAGAAGAGAAGTTTAGAGAAAAAAGAGTAAAAAGAAATGAACAAAGCCTCTAATAAATATGGGACTATGTGAAAAGACCAAATCTACGTCTGATTGGTGTACCTGAAAGAGACGGGGAGAACGGAACCAAGGTGGAAAACACTCTTCAGGATATTATCCAGGAGAACTTCCCCAACCTAGCAAGGCAGGCCAACATTCAAATTCATGACATACAGAGAACATCACAAAGATATTTCTCGAGAAGAGCAACTCCAAGACACATAATTGTCAGATTCATCAAAGTTGAAATGAAGGAAAAAATGTTAGGGGCAACCAGAAAAAGGTTGGGTTACCCACAAAGGGAAGCCCATCAGACTAATAGCAGCTCTCTCAGCAGAAACTCTACAAGCCAGAAGAGAGTGGGGGCCAATATTCAACATTCTTAAAGAAAAGAATTTTCAACCCAGAATTTCATATCCAGCCAAACTAAGCTTCGTAAGTGAAGGAGAAATAAAATCCTTTACACACAAACAAATGCTGAGAGATTTCGTCACCACCAGGCCTGGCTTACAAGAGCTCCTGAAGGAAGCCCTAAACATAGTAAGGAATGACCAGTACCGGCCACTGCAAAAACATGCCAAATTATAAAGACTATCAATGCTACGAAGAAACTGCATCAACTAATGAGCAAAATAACCAGCTAACATCATAATGACAGGATCAAATTCACATATAACAATATTAACCTTAAATGTAAATGGGCTAAATGCTCCAATTAAAAGACACAGACTGGCAAATTGGATAAAGAGTCAAGACCCATCAGTGTGCTGTATTCAGGAGACCCATGTCACTTGCAGAGACACACATAGGCTCAAAATAAAGGGATAGAGGAAGATCTACCAAGCAAATGGAAAACAAAAAAAGAGCAGGGGTTGCAATCCTAGTCTCTGATAAAACAGACTTTAAACCAACAAAGATCAAAAGAGGCAAAGAAGGCCATTACATAATGGTAAAGGGATGAATTCAACAACAAGAGCTAACTATCCCAAATATATATGCACTCAATACAGGAGCACCCAGATTCATAAAGCAAGTCCTTAGAGACCTACAAAGAGACTTAGACTCCCACACAATAATAATGGGAGACTTTACACCCCACTGTCAACATTAGACAGATCAGTGAGACAGAAAGTTAACAAGGATATCCAGAAATTGAACTCAGCTCTGCACCAAGTGGACCTAATAGACATCTACAGAACTGTCCACTCCAAATCAACAAAATATACATTCTTCTCAGCACCATTTCACACTTATTCCAAAATTGACCACATAGTTGGAAGTAAAGCACTCCTCAGCAAATGTAAAAGAACAGAAATTATAACAAACTATCTCTCAGATCACAGTGCAATCAAACTAGAACTCAGGATTAAGAAACTCACTCAAAACCACTCAACTACATGGAAACTGAACAACCTGCTCCTGAATGACTACTGGGTACATAACAAAATGAAGGGAGAAATAAAGATGTTCTTTGAAACCAATGAGAACAAAGACACAACATACCAGAATCTCTGGAACACATTTAAAACAGTGTGTAGAGGGAAATTTATAGCACTAAATGCCAACAAGAAAAAGCAGGAAAGATCTAAAATTGACACTCTAACATCACAATTAAAAGAACTAGAAAAGCAAGAGTAAACACATTCAAAAGCTAGCAGAAGGCAAGAAATAACTAAGATCAGAGCAGAAGTGAAGGAGATAGAGACACAAAAAACCCTTCAAAAAATCAATGAATCCAGGAGCTGGTTTTTTGAAAAGATCAACAAAATTGATAGATTGCTAGCAAGACTAATAAAGAAGAAAAGAGAGAAGAACCAAATAGACACAATAAAAAATGATAAAGGGGATATCACCACCGATCCCACAGAAATACAAACTACCATCAGAGAATACTATAAACACCTCTACGCAAATAAACTAGAAAATCTAGAAGAAATGGATAAATTCCTGAACACATACATCCTCCCAAGACTAAATTAGGAAGGAGTTGAATCTCTGAATAGACCAATAACAGGCTCTGAAATTGAGGCAACGATAATAGCCTACCAACCAAAAAAAGTCCAGGACCAGACAGATTTACAGCCGAATTTTACCAGAGGTACAAAGAGGAGCTGGTACCATTCCTTCTGAAACTATTCCAATCAATAGAAAAAGAAGGAATCCTCTCTAACTCATTTTATGAGGCCAGCATCATCCTGATACCAAAGCCTGGCAGAGACACAACCAAAAAAGAGAATTTTAGACCAATATTCCTGATGAACATCTATGCAAAGATCCTCGATAAAATACTGGCAAACCAAATCCAGCAGCACATCAAAAAGCTTATCCACCACAATCAAGTTGGCTTCATCCCTAGGATGCAAGGCTAGTTCAACATACACAAATCAATAAATGTAAATCATCATATAAACAGAACTAAAGATAAAAACCACATAATTATCTCAACAGATGCAGAAAAGGCCTTCAACAAAATTCAACAGCCCTTCATCCTAAAAATCTCAATAAACTAGGTATTGATGGGATGTATCTCAAAATAATAAGACTTACTTATGACAAACCCACAGCCAATATCATACTGAATGGGCAAAAACTGGAAGCATTCCCTTTGAAAACTGTCACAAGACAGAGATGCCCTCTCTCACCACTCCTATTCAACATACTGTTGGAAGTTCTGGTCAGGGCAATCAGGCAGGAGAAATAAATAAAGAGTATTCAACTAGGAAAAGAGGAAGTCAAATTGTCCCTGTTTGCAGATGACATGATTGTATATTTAGAAAACCCCATCATCTCAGCCCAAAATCTCCTTAAGCTGATAAGCAACTTCAGCAGCAAAGTCTCAGGATACAAAAATCAATATGCAAAAATCACAAGCATTCCTCTACACCAATAACAGACAGAGAGCCAAATCATTAGTGAATTCCTATTCACAATTGCTTCAAAGAGAATAAAATACCTAGGAATTCAATTTACAAGGGATGTGAAGGACCTCTGCAAGGAAAACTACAAACCACTACTCAATGAAATAAAAGAGTACAAGAACAAATGGAAGAATATTCCATCCTCATGGATAGGAAGAATAAGTATTGTGAAAATGGCCATACTACACAAGGTAATTTATAGATTCAATACCATCACCATCAAGCTACCAATGACTTTCTTCATAGAATTGGAAAAAACTACTTTAAAGTTCACATGGAACAAAAAAGAGCCTGCATTGCCAAGACAATCTTAAGCCAAAAGAACAAAGCTGGAGGCATCATGCTACCTGACTTCAAACTATACTATAAGGCTACAGTAACCAAAACAGCATGGTACTGATACCAAAACAGAGATCTAGATCAATGGAACAGAACAGAGCTCTCAGAAATAATACTACACATCTACAGCCATCTGATCTTTTACAAACCTGACAAAAACAAGAAATGGGGAAAGGATTCCCTATTGAATAAATGGTGCTGGAAAAATGGGCTACCCATATGTAGAAAGCTGAAACTGGATGCCTTCCTTACACCTTATACAAAAATTAATTCAAGATGGATTAGAGACTTAAATATCAGACCTAAAACCATAAAAACGCTAGTAGAAAACCTAAGCAATACCGTTCAGGACATAGGCATGGACAAGGACTTCATGACTAAAACACCAAAAGCAATGGCAACAAAAGCCAAAATTGAGAAATGGGATCTAATTAAACTAAAGAGCTTCTGCACAGCAGAAGAAACTACCACCAGAGTAAACAGGCAACCTACAGAATGGGAGAAAATTTTTACAAACTACCCATCTGACAAAGGGCTAATATCCAGAATCTACAAAGAACTTAAACAAATTTACAAGAAAAAAAATCAAACAACCCCATCAAAAAGTGGGCAAAAGATATAAACAAACACTTCTCAAAAGAAGACATTTATGCAGCCAATAGACACATGAAAAAATGCTCATCATCACTGGCCATCAGAGAAATGCAAATCAAAACCACAATGAGATACCATCTCACACCAGTTAGAATGGCGATCATTAAAAAGTCAGGAAACAACAGGTGCTGGAGAGGATTTGGAGAAATAGGAACACTTTTACACTGGTGGTGGGACTGTAAACTAGTTCAACCATTGTGGAAGACAGTGTGGCGATTCCTCAAGGATCTAGAACTAGAAATACCATTTGACCCAGCCATCCCAAAGGATATACCCAAAGGATTATAAATTATGCTGCTATAAAGACACATGCATATGTATGTTTATTGTGACACTATTCACAATAGCAAAGACTTGGAACCAACCCAAATGTCCATCAGTGATAGACTGGATTAAGAAAAAGTGGTACATATATACCATGGAATACTATGCAGCCATTAAAAAGGATGAGTTCATGTCCTTTGTAGGGACATGGATGAAGCTGGAAAACATCATTCTCAGCAAACTATCCCAAGGACAGAAAACCAAACACCGCATGTTCTCACTCATAGGTGGGAATTGAACAATGAGAACACTTGGACACAGGGTGGGGAACATCACACACTGGGGCCTGTCGTGAGGTGGGGGAGTGGGAGGGATAGCATTAGGAGATATACCTAATGTAAATGATGAGTTAATGGGTGCAGCACACCAACATGGCACATGGATACATATGTAACAAACCTGCACATTGTGCACATGTACCCTAGAACTTAAAGTAAATAAATTTAAAAAGTTACATACTCAATGCACAGGACTCAACAGTAATAGCTCAAAACATAACCGACCTAGATTCTTTCAAACAGCAAGATCAGATTAAGAATATTATAGCTGGATTTTATATTTTCTCTTAAAGTTCTTTGCCTGCTCAATTAAAGAAAGAATACATACCCAAAGAAAGCAAGATATAACGACTGTTTTTTATATACAATTTTAAATCCCTGTCATTTATTTAAAATCTAGACACAGCTTTGATCTATTGAATTAAACTGCATACCATCAAAGAGGGTGTAATTCTTCAGTCAATAAATCAAGGCCCACCCCAGAGACGGTGAAAAGGGGACTGTCTCGCCTGCCTCTCAGGGCTGGGCATGGGTGGGGGATGCAATTGGAGTGTACATGGGGCCTCATGTACAGGACGTGTCTCCAGTCGCCGAGACCGCTGCCTGAAGGATCACTCAGGGTCCAGCTAGAAGTAGAAACCACCCCAGCTCTTTGAACAGAGAGACTGTACCATCAAGCATTGCTAACCCTTGTGCATTGCAAAGGCAAAAAGTGAAAACCTAGCTAGCACAATAGAGCAGCAACTGCCAGGGGAGGGCTGGGAGCAAAGAGGCCAGGACAGAATGATTAAACTCCCAGGACTGAAGGACCCCTGGAAGCAGTACCCAGATCCGTGAGGAGTGGGCACAGGCTGGCTGGAGCAGATGGTCTGCCCCAGTGAGGGGAAGGAACACAGAAGCAGGCTCTGCGGCGTCCTTCTTCATTTCGTCCTGAATGGGCTTGGCATCCCCCAGCTCCACAGCCTTTGCTGTGCCTTGTCCCCTCTGTGATCCCGTAGGGCAGGCAGCCTCTCTGATGGCCCTCGTGATTCCTGCCACCTAGCGACTGGCTTCTACTGAGTAGAATCTAGCAAAGGTAATGGACTGTCCCTTCCAAGATTATTTGGCTACAAAATGACTGTGCTCCCCACCTTGCCCGCCTTCGTCTTGTTCTCTCCCCTGCAGAGCCCTTGCTCTGGGAAAAGCCAGCTGCCCTGTACTGAGCAGCCCTGTGATCCACGTCCTCCACCAGCAGCTGGAGAAGGCCTGGAGCCCCAACAGGGGACGCCAGAGAGAGCCTGGAAGCAGATTCTCCAGCCCCAGTGGAGCCTTCAGAACCTCCCGCTATGACTGGGGCCTTGTTAGGAAACCTCAGAATTTCCAGGATCCTCTTCTGACCTCCATTCCAGACCTGCTTTCTCTGACATGGCAGCCCTCACACCTGCCCTGTTAGGGGAGTCAAGGCAATTGACGCATACAAGCACTCCTCAAGTTACGTGGGGGTTGCATCCTGGCAAACCCATTCCAAGTTGAAAATATCGGAAATTGAAAACGCATTTGACACACCTAAGCTACTGAACATCCTAGCTTAGCCTAGTGGACCTTAAACATGCTCAGGACACTCGGGTTAGCCTACAGTTGGGCAAAAGCATTTCACACAAAGCCTATTTTATCATAAAATGTTGAATATTGTACATTCGTCAAAATTGCCAAGATTTCAAAAAATCATAAATTGAGCCACCACGAGCCAGGGACCGTCTGTAATTCCTCAGGTGGACAAAGATTATAAGACTATGTATTTCCTATAGCTGGTTCCTGAGAAGAATGCTCCACTCCAAGTAGGCGACAGTGCAGGTGCGGCAGGCCTGGGCTGCCCTGGGGTTCTGTGGCGTCCTCCATGGGGTGCTGGCAACCTGCGTCACCCTTGCTGTGACTTCGTCCTGCAGCCCAGGCTTGCCCACACTGTGATTTCCTGAGGTCTGCAGCTCCCGTTCAGCCTTCGCCTGCGCAGTAGGCATGCAGCCCTCAAAGGCTGGGACACTTCACCCTCACAATGATGTTTCCTGGCAAGCCAACCAGCCAGATTCTCAGCGGATCCCTGGGGCCTCCGTGGAAGTAGGGGAAATCCTTCAGGCTGCTTCTCACTCTGCAGGGACTGAAGGAGAAGCACCACTGGTTTCAGGGAAGCTGATACCCACCAAGGTAGAGCCTGGGCTGCAGGGAGTTGTTAGGGTGTCCTCTGGGGGTCAGCCCTGATGGAAGGAGACAGAATGGGACAGGCAGGATGGCCCGAGGGAGAAGCTGGTCTAAGGAGCCACGGAGCTGGGGTGGCCCTGCGAGCTGCACCAAGCTGTAGTGAGGGGATCAAGGTTTATGCCCCCAAGCTGATCCGTCCCTGGCTGGGGGCTGCCTTGGGTGAGGAGGCTGCTCTTTTCTGCCAAGGCAGTTCCCCAGAGGGCTGACAGCTCTGTGACCTTGAAGTCCTAGGCCTTTCCAGCTTCTCATTCCCTGGGGCCATGAGCCTCATGACTCAGCCCTGGAGGTGGAGGCTGCAAGGAAACCTGGAGGAGGTGGGAATGAGGAGACTGCACATGGCCCGTGGACTCCCACGGCCAGCCTGTGCCTGTGGGAAATGAGTTCAAGCAGCAGGGCCGGGAACTGACTCACCCTGCAGTGCCCACTGATGAGAGGTGCCCATCGTCCCCGCTCAGGGAAGCTGCGGTAGCATCTCGCGCCTTTGCCTCCTCATTTCCTACCACCTCCTGCGCTTCAGGAACAGCTGCCTGTGAGGCTCAGCCCCACATGATGCCTGGAGACCCTAATTTTAAGGACCTCTCTCTTGTTCCAGGTCCACACTGGCTACCACTAGGTCCTTTCTGACAAGAGCCAACAGCTCCTGGTACTGACAGGAGCCCTCCTACTGCCCCATCAGTGACCACTGCCACAATAATGCTGTGGGACGGATCACCCTGAAACTCAGTGACTTGAAGCAATGAGCAATTATTTAGCCCACGAGTCTGCAGCCAGTGATGCAGGCTGGACTCACCCGGGCCATTGTCCTGGCTGCTGGCTGGTCTAGGGTGGCCTCGGCTGGGGCAGCTGGGGACGCCAGTCCTGTTCCAAGTGTCCTGTCCACCAGCAGGCCAATCGAGGCATGTTCTTACACTGTGGCAGAGCCGCGTGAGCAAGCCCCATTTGCCGGCACCTTTCAGGCCTCTACTTGGATCCCACTTGCTGACATCGCTTGGCCAAAGCAAGTCACGTGACTGACGCTGAGTCAAAAAAAAAAGAAGGCCCTGCAAGGAGACCTGTGATGGATGTGGATTCAGGGAGGGTGTGGTTGACAGCCCCCAGCCCTATATGCTGCCTGGCAGGAAAAGGAAGGCCAACAAAGCAACCCCCAAAGTCACAATCCCAAAGCTAGTTCTGATATGAGAACAGATGCTCAACCCCCTGGAGACTCTTCTGGGCTGGACTAATGTGGCCACAATCACTCTGGGAGAGCAGGGGCTTCATTTGATTCACACTGCTGCCACCATCTATAACAGTGCAACTCCTGCACAGAGAATGGGCAAAAAATAATTACTCAATGAATGAAATCTAAAATGTGAACCAGGGGGTGTTTCTGACAATGTTTGTATGTCTTATAAGGGGTTGTAAAAGGGCATAACCATGATTTCAGTGTTTCTATGCAATGAACTTCATTTTATTTCATTTGTGTTTTTGTCTTAAAGTCTACCACTGCAAACAATTTTATATAATTACCACTAGCTGTATCATCACCCCCTGCCCCCTGCCCCTGCCAAAAAAGTGGCCATGGCTGGTGCGGTGGTTAATGCCTGTAATCCCAGCACTTTGGGAGGCCAAGGTAGGTGGATCACCTGAGGTCAGGAGTTCGAGACTAGCTTGGCCAAACATGATGAAACCCCGTCTCTACTAAAAAAATACAAAAATTAGCTGAGCATGGTGGTGGGTGCCTGTAATCCCAGCTACTTGGGAGGCTGAGGCTGGAGAATCTCTTTAACCTGGGAGGCAGAGGATGCAGTGAGCCAAGATCGCGCCATTGCACTCCAGCCTGGGCAAGAAGAGCGAGACTCCATCTCAAAAAAAAAAAAAAAAAAAAGGCTGGGCTTGGTGGCTCACGCCTGTAATCCCAGCACTTTGGGAGGCTGAGGCTGGCAGATCACGAGATCAGGAGATCGAGACCATCCTGGCTAACGTGGTGAAACCCTGTCTCTACTAAAAGTTCAAAAAAAAAAAAAATTAGCCTGGCATGGTGGCAGGCACCTATAGTCCCAGCTACTCGGAAGGCTGAGACAGGAGAATGGCATGAGCCCAGGAGGCAGAGCTTGCAGTGAGCTGAGATCACGCCACTGCACTCTAGCCTAGGCAACCAAGCAATACTCTGTCTCAATAAACAAAACAAAACAAACAAAAAAGTGGCCATGATTGCATCACCATGCAGCCTCTGGAGTCCAGAGCAAGAAAAATGCCGAAGGTACTTGTTAGCCCTGAGTGGAAGTGACTTATTGGGAACTTGGCATGGGCTAGCTAAGGCCGTGCTCTGAGCTGGCATAGTGCCGAAGCCTGTCCCCAATCACAGCCACATGGACTGGCCTGGACCCCATGACCGGGGAGGGGAGAGGGGCCCAGGGAGGCCTGCAGGAGAGGGACCACCAGCGTTCCCCGGGGTTCTTCACCAAGCTGGATTCCTGGTGGATGCCAGGCAGTGCAGTTGGGGGAACACACCAGACAGTGTCTGCCATGCAGTCCCCTCCAGCGCCGAGACCTTGTGGTCTCTCTCAGCCTGAGGTCCTGCCTGCCTTCAGCAGCCCAGTGCACCCCTGCCATGCCCTGCCGTGCCTCTATGGCTCTCCTCTTCTTGGCACTCTTCCCCTCACCTTTCTTTGTGCTGGAGCAAGATGAGGCTCCAGGCAAGGCATCTCATGAGGGGATTCATTTGGAACATGAAACTAACGCAAGTACTCAGGGCAGGAAAGCCTTCCATGATTAGCGATGGTGTATAGGATTTATATACATGTGCTGGGCATGAACACAGGCTGGAAGGAAGATTCATTGCTTTTGTTTCTATGGATTCATTTACTTTCAGCTCCAGGCCTCATTATGCTGGGCTGGAGGGAACTTGACCTCAGCCATCGTTAGGCTTCTTCCTTGGGAAGAGCAGAAGTCCCAGGCTTTCTCTGTGAGGCCAAGGTGCTAGAGGCCCAGCTCACTGGTCTGTCCTGGGTGTGGTGAGACACTAGACCCCAGCCTGCCCTGCCCTTCAGATCCATCCAATGTGTGTGGGTGGGAATCTTGATATGTTTAGGAGTTCTAGAATCCGTCTACCTCCCAGTGCTGCTGGAAAGCACTGCCTAAGAGCTTCAGACTCCATTCCCCAGGAAACAAAGAAAAAAATTATAAGAAGAAAAAAGAGCCAGACGCAGTGGCTCACACCTGTAATCCCAGCACTTTGGGAGGCCGAGGCAGGTGGATCACAAGGTCAAGAGATATCATCCTGGCCAACATAGTGAAACTCCATCTCTACTAAAAATACAAAGATTAGCTGGGTGTGGTGGCACATGCCTGTAGTCCCACCTACTTGGGAAGCTGAGGCAGAAGACTCGCTTCAACCCGGGAAGCAGAGGTTGCAGTGAGCTGAGATCACGCCACTGCACTCTAGCCTGGCAACAGAGTGCACCTCTGTCTCAAAAAAAGCAAAAAAGAAAGCCAGAAACTAACTTAACTGACTCTCCATTCCTACCAATAATGAAAATAATAATACTAATAATAATTGCTAGTGCAAATAATACCACTAATGATTGCTAATGAGAATTATAATACTACTAACTGCTGTTAGATTGTGTGCTTGCTTTGTCTAGCATTGTCCTAAGTTTCTTATGAATAATTAGCTCATCTGATCCTCACAGCAACCCTAGGAGGGCGATACCACTCCCATTTTACAGATGAGGAAACCGAACCACAGAGACCTTCAGTAATTTGCCCAAGGTCAGACAACGAACAAGCAGCAGAGCTGGGTACCCCAGCACTCTGAAACTCTGAGCCCTCCTGCCTCTCTAAGGATAAGCACAGCCATTGGGATTGTGGAGCAGTGAATCTGGGCACTCTCTCTGTAATGAGGGAGCTGATCTCACCAGAGAGTGGTGTCCTGGCCTTGGAGGTATGCCTATGGTTTTGCTGTCTTCTTCTCTGGTCTCAAAGCCCATTTCTCCTTCCACTTAGGGTCTTTGGGGGGTCACTTGGAAAGGGATCCAGGACAGGCAGAGCCAAGGCTGCAGGTGCCTTTGACATGCCTGTTAATCCAGACAACTCACCCTGTGACATCAATGTGCAATACTGATCCTCGGTCACACTGGACTAGTCTCAGAGTAGGTGAGTTTGCCAGAAAGGGAGTTTGCAGGGAGGTTTCCTTGAATAGACCCTCAGCCCTTGCTCACCTAAGCTGAAAGAAAACCACCTCCACTAAGATGCCAAACCACAGAGAAGTTTGTTCTCACATAAATTCCATGCCGAGGGTCAGGGTGGGCTTCAGGACCGGCTTCATCCAGGGGCTGTGGCCCCATCTCTCAGTGATTCTCTGACTTCCCAAACTAATTGTGTCAGCTTCATCCTCAGTCTGGCTTCCTTCGTGGTGGCAAAATGGTGGCAGCTGTACTCGGCCTCAAACCCGCATGCCCAGATGTCCAGAGACAGGGGAGGTGTTTCTTTCCTTGGCTCACTCTTAAGAGCAAGGAACCATTCACATCTCGCTGTCTCAAACTAGGTCACACGCCCACCTCCAAGCCACTGGAGCTGCAACTCTGGGGCCCAGAGTAATGCCTGCACTGATTGGCTCAGGCATGGATTCCTCCACCAATCACAGTGCCCAAGACAGTGGGATGCTGCTTGGCCAGTCAGGCTCAGCCCTGGGCCAGGGATGCTTGGGGCAGGCCTAGGGAAGAGGGGAGGGAGCTGGTGGACAGCAACAGAGGAACCCAAGCTCTAAAAGAAGAGGACATTAGTTAAACACCAGAAAATCAAACTGCAGCTCAGAGTGGGCCTTTGCCTTAGGGCTGGGCAGCTAGACTGGCTGGTGGCTGTGTCCTAACATGGACCTTCCTTTAGGATGCATCCTGGCTGGCCTGAACTCGGCACCTTACCTGATGCAGAGTGGTGACGACTGGAGATGGAACCCCTCTGTTGTGGGCCACCTCCCCAAGGTTGACCAGGTCTTCAGAGACCCTTGGGAACTCGTAGTTTTGGTGCCCTGTTTATTTTATTTTTATTTAATTAATTAATTAATTATTATTATTATTATTTTGAGACAGAGTCTCATTCTGTCACCCATCCTGGAGTGCAGTGGTGCAATCTCACCTCACTGCAACCTCCACCTCCCTGGTTCAAGCAATTCTCTTGCCTCAGCCTCTCAAATAGCTAGGATTACAGCCATGTGCCAGTGCGCCAGGCTAATTTTTGTATTTTCTTTCTAATAGAGATGGAGTTTCACCATATTGGCCAGGCTGGTCTCGAACTCCTGGCCTCAAGTGATCCACACACCTCAGCCTCCCAAAGTGCTGGAATTATAGGCATGAACAGTGACCGCACCAGGCCACCCTGTCAATTTTATATTTATGAAGCCATCTGAGGGTAGATTTGACTCACATCTCAGACAAACAGCCCCAAGTGAAGAAAGGGATGTGTTATGGGCAGTGGACGCTGACATCCAGCCCACCTGTGTCCCTGATGGGCACAGCAGCCTCTCACACAGCACCAGGCAGGCACTGAGGTCCTTTGTCTAGCATTGTCCTAAGTTTCTTATGAATAATTAGCTCATGTGATCCTCACAGCAACCCTAGGAGGGCGATACTGTGAAAGCACAGATGAAGAACAATATTTTCCATGCAATAACCTACAGCTTGCAGAGGGGGGCATTTACAATAGAGCTGTTCTAGAAGGGCTCCCATTAAGTGGGGCCCTGCTCACCAGGTGGCTGCTGGGGCAGAATCCAGGCTGCCCATGAGGCCCATGTTTTGAGTGATACCTTTTTGTTTTTTTTGAGATGGAGTCTCACTCTTGTTGCCTAGGCTGGGGTGCAGTGGTGCGATTTCACCTCACTGTAACCTCCGCCTCCTGGGTTCAAGCAATTCTCCTGCCTCAGCCTCCTGAGTAGCTGGGATTACAGATGCCTGCCACCACGCCCGGCTAATTTTGTTGTATTTTTAGTAGAGATGGGGTTTCACCATGTTGGCCAGGCTGGTCTTGAACTCCTGACCTCAGGTGATTCGCCAGCCTTGGCCCCTCAAAGCGCTGGGATTACAGGCATCAGCCACCGTGCCTGGCCCTGGGTGGTGCTTTTGATGAGCACAGATTTAAGATGCATTTAAACAGGAAGACAGCAGCTTCCTTCTGGCAGCTGGGGACATGGGAGGAACGGGAAGAACAGCGATCTCCAGCTCAGCCCTGGCTCTGGAGCTCCCTCTACCCCTTGCCAGTATTAGGTGCTGGGTGCTCTTCAGGGTGCCACGGCCATCACCATGACCCAGATCAGGAAACAGTGCTGTTTATGTGTCAGCTGGCACCAAAAACTTTTCTGCAGCCCTAAACTAGCATACAGAATATGCTCTCAGCTGCAAATCAGGCAAATGTACCTTGTGTTTTTATATCTTTAAGTGACATTAGCATGAAAGTGATCATGTTGTGGTCTGGAAGGAAAGGCACTCCTTGGCCAGACACTGCCTCAGAGTCAGCAAATGCTGGCCATTTCTGGGGAGGGCAGGCAGCAGCCAGGAGCTCAGGAGAACCATGCACAAAACTTATCCACAGGGCTTCATCTCAGCAATACCAAGTTAGTGAAAGCACAGTTGAAGAACAATATTATCTGTGCAATGCCCACAAAACCATACTATATAAGATGTGCAACATTTACGTGTGCAAACATATAGAAAATAAACAGAGAGACCCCAGACTACCATCAGCAAGAGCGGCTGCAGCTGGGGAAGGGCCTGGAGTAGGGGTGGGCACAATATTAACTCCACCACTAATATTTTTTATTCTTTCCACAACCTCCCTGGGGTAGCTGGGAGTGGAAGCCTGGCTGCACAGGGAGATGTGGTTTGATGTCTGACCTTGTTTTGGGTTTAAAGGCATCCAAGTAACTTGTCTCAGCACTTAGAAGTGCATCAGAGCCAAATGTCTCCAAAACTGGGCCTCGAGCCATAAGGAGAAAAAAGGAGGCCGCAGGCTTGGCAGAAGTGTGCTGTGAGCGGAGGCTGGAATCAGCCCCTTGGGAATGCTACCTCTCTGGGGACAGGAGGAGGGCTTTCCTACAGCACCCCTCTCCCTCCAACCAACTCAGCTCCAGGGAGTGAAGAAAAATAGCCACGCCCAAGAGAGGGAGGGAGTGGGCAGGAGGGAGTGTGCAGAGTTTGGGGGATGGTGGGGAAGGGGGAAAAGGTTTCTTTTTGAGGTCTTGGCATATACCAGGCATATTTCATTATTCCTCAAAAAATCCTAGGAGAATCTCTTCATCATCTCCCTTTGTAAGATCAGGAAATGAGGCTTAGAGAGGCTGAGGGGCATGGCTGGGCTAGGGGCAAACACATGCCATTTAGCTGCAGAGCTGTGTCCCCGCCAGGGCAAAGGTGGCTCTGGACTTCAGGGGCAGCAGAATGTGGTGGTGCCAGTGACTAGGACTTGGGGACTGTCACCTCCAGAGTCAGCCCCATCAGCCTACAGGAAGTCTCAGCGCTCCCTCAGCAGCTTCTGTGGTTCTCTGGCTGCAGGGCTAGGTCCTCAAAGCCCAGCTCTTCTGCTGAGTCCAGGGCTCGAGAGGTCTGCAAACGGGAAGCAGGGTCCGGGGAGCACCCCATGGAGGCAGACATGTGCCCACGCCACAGGCCCAGCACACCTGCGTTAGCTGGGATGTACAGCAACCCAGAGACCCTCCAGCCTAACCTGAGGCTGTGTGCAAAAATACATGTGCTTTGATTATCAAGAAAAATGGGACAGTAAAGTAGCTGTTACTTAATACATGTAGGTTTCCAAGGCAGATAAAACCTTTCAGGCACATGAGACCCAGGGCAGGTCTTGGGGAGCAGCCCTCAAAAGGTCTTGGTGGAGCCCCTAGGTAGAATCCACCAGCTCCTCCAATAGGAGCCCTACCTGCCCGAAGGCTGGAAGCACCAGCTCTCTAGCTGATCACCCTCAGCCCTTGTGTGCCCAAGGTCCCAGCACAGCAAGGTGGAAATGGCAGCCAATTCGGGCAGGGTGTCAGTGCCAGATGGACTTCCATTCATGTCTGTTCATTGGCAAGGACCCAGGCCAGGACCACCCAGACAGCATGCCTGGCTGGGACAGGAGAGAGGAGCAAGCCCGGTCCGTGCCGTGCCCACCCAGTCCTTCTGCACCTGGCTTTGCCAGCTTCTTTGTCTCTCTAGTCCTGACTGTCCACCTGGAGGAACCGAGAGCTTCCTCAGAGCGATGTGCAGCACCGTGCTGGGCACGAGGTGGGGACATGCCTGATTTCAGGCTACAGGTGGACTCTGAGAGGTTGAGAAGGGGGACTTGAGTTCATGGACATATCCAGCTCTCTAGCTTGGGTTTGGGTAAGAATCAGGACCAGTTTTTTAGAGAATCTGCTCTTCTCCTCTTTCTCATCTGAAAAACTCTCACCAAGTCTATTTTTGATCTTCAGCTGGAAGAAATCTTTATTTTTAAGATGCTAACCCTGGCACATCCTAGCTCCAGAGCAGCAGCTGGCGGGGAGCGCAGAAAGCCTGAGGGGGCTATGTGGGTGCACCTGGAAGGCTGGCCACTGCTTGTAGAGCAAGGACGAGAATTCTCGCCACAAACTTCTGGCTCTGGAAAGGCCAACTGAATGCCTCAAAACCTGGAAAGATTTTTGTCTGTTTGAAGCATTTTTAAGGGTGATAATAATAATAATAATAATAATAATAATAATATTTTGAGACTGAGTTTCACTCTTGTTACCCAGGCTGGAGTGCAGTGGCGCGATCTCGGCTCACTGCAATCTCTGCCTCCCAGGTTCAAGCAATTCTCCTGCCTCAGCCTCCTGAGTAGCTGGGACTACAGGCATGTGCCACCGCGCCCAGGTAATTTTGTATTTTTAGTAGAGATGGGGTTTCTCCATGTTGGTCAGGCTGGTCTCGAACTCCTGACCTCAGGTGATCTGCCCGCCTCGACCTCCCAAAGTTTTGGGATTACAGGCGTGAGCCACCATGCCCGGCTGGAGAATTATTTTTATGAGCAAGAAGACAGGTTGTTGTCACCATTTCACACCTGCAAGAGTCGCCTAGTTTGGGAGGTGTGTGGTCCTTATCCTGACAAAGTCATATCTCTGCTTTCTCATTTCTCGGTTGTGAACACAGGTGCCCTGTGTGCCTTGACCACGCCATGTTCAGTTACTTAACCACAGCTTGCCCAGGGTGCCTTGGCTGGAAATGGCGAAATTTGCCAAAGAGTAAGGCCCCGGGGACATTATCACCCTTCCCTGTAAGGAAGGGACACTGTGGAATGGTAAGAGGGTGGAGAGCCCAAAGCCCACACCCGCACCTTTCATTTCACTTGACTTACTGTCTCATTCATTCACTTCATTCGTTCATTTTACAGGAGCCTTGTCTGATCTTCGAATCACCCAGGAGTGTGATCTTCTTGTCCCCAAGGCTGTTTCCTGGAAGAGCCTTTCTTCTCTTCATCACCATGGAACTGTAAGGGTCCCTGGAGCAGTGGCAGTTGGGGCTTCCATCTGCCATGCCATTCAGATGCAGCACTCCTGTCTGAGAAAGTAGAAATCGGGGACCTCAGAGACTCTCATGGAGCCTACCTCTTCCTCCGCAGGTGAGCTTTCTTCCATCCTGCAGCAGAGGGAAGTCTTGAGGGAAGTCTTGAGTGGCACCCCATCAAGCCTGCAAGGGGGAAGTTCCAGGGAGAATGGCTGGACCCACTGCTGACTCCAGTCACCACATCACAAAATCCCTGACTGGACCCAATAGTGGATTTGGACAGGGTGGCATTTATCCTTGTTGGATTATAAGTGTTGCCTCTTCCCACCCTCCAATCTTCTTTCCTACTAATGTCTTTGTACTCCAATGGCTACAAATGAATACATTATAAACTTCTCAAAGGAAGGGACTGTATTCCCTCTGTAGGAATTGACAAAGATTCTTTGCTTGACCAAACTTTAGTCAGATTCCTGGGCCTTCTCCTAGGCTCATCTTTGCATTTCCTTGTAAAAATCCAGTTTTAACTTAGAACCCTGCTGAGTCAGTTGAGCAAGAACCCCCTACCATTTGTACCTGATCACCCTCGATATCTGATCCGGTTCCTCTCTCTCCACCATCCCCTGGGTGGGGTCTGCTCACTCTGGCCTGTCTTCTGCAAGAATCCTGTGAGGTGCATTTGCTCCGGATCCCCCGGATCACCCTTTCTCCTGACGTTTCCTCTTAGGAATTTTCCATCCACTGCCCCTACCCTGCTCCTTGGCTGTCAATTCCCCCTTGCCCATACCATATTCAGAGCTGTCCCAATCTCCCCTCCCCACTGTATAAGCCCATCACAGCCGTCCCTATAGCTATCCTGATGGTCCTGAACAGTCTTCTTTCCCACACTTTAACGACAACCACCGAATAATTTTTCTTTGACAGTATCTCTGCGGGGCCCTAAAGTGGTATCTAGTATAAGACCTTAGGTACATGTTAAATATTTCTAGAATGATGAGACCTGAACTTCCCTCCTGCATGCACTTATCGTAGATTGCATGGAAAGTACTGCAGTGGGAGAAAGGGGACAGTTATATGTAAGGAAGGAAGTGACCTACATCGTTAGAGAACTACAAATAAAACATTTTCTAAGAGTGAGAGAGGGAGAGCTTGCTGCTGACCGGCGGAAGTGAGCAGGTCCAAAGGCATCTGACCCCAAGGGCCAAGAATAAGCAAAGGGCGGCATGTTCACAGGCTCAGACTGGACTCCATGCCGCCGCTGGCCCGGGTAGGGAATAAGCCTTACCAGGGGATGTGGACCCTTACAAAGCCAGGTTCAGCAAGAGACAGGAGGTGGGCCCCTCATCCTCCTACATCCCACAGAGAGCACAGCAGTGGCGGTAGGGAGCTGGCCAACAGATGTCCCACGGGAGGCTCTCCACCTCTGTCACTCTCCCTTTTTGTAGGGCCCACATGAGAAAGTGGCCCTGTCACAGCAGGAATACCCACGCTGCAAGGTGCCAGGAAATCTGGCTGGTGGTGCCAGCTGTTTCTGGGAGTTGTCTGGGAATGCCAGTTGTCTGGCAACTGGAGACCCTAGCCCAGGAAAGCTGCAAAGAAACCACTTGTCCCAGATGAGGCCGAGCTCAGAGGCAGCCCCTTTGGCGGGAAGGTGGGGGTCCAGGTCCCCACTAGCGCATGGTCCGAGCCACATTGTGATCCTAGTGTTTGTAGAGTGCCCTGCTCCTTCCTCATAGACAGCGAAGGAATCGGTTGCTGACAGCTAGATAAGAGGGGCAATTTTGAGTTAAGAAAATAAGAGGGTCAGAAGCCATTCTGCATAAGAGATTCATGAAAACGAAGAGCAGAGGAACAGGTTAATACAAAAATGGAGTAGCAGGAGGGATCACAGCAGACCAGACTGATCTGGACAGAAGAGAAAGTGAATGGGGTGTTCTAAAGGCCTGCAGGACACCACAATTTGTTGTAAGACGCTGTCCTGCATCCTCTCCTACCCACCTCTGTTGACAGTGCCCTGGAGTCAAGGGACAACCGAAAGTGCTCCCCACAAAGGTCTGAATGCTCCGTGGGTGGCAGTGCCTGTGCTGTGAACCACTGACCCAGAGCCCTTGGGGGTTTGCCGATGGATGGTAGGGGCTGAGGTGGGCAGTTTGAGAAATACAGGTGGGTGAGGGTTGGCCAGCTATGGAAACTTTCTGGACTGGGAAGTTAGTCAGAGGGAGGAGTCAGTGTGAGTCATGTTGGGGGCAGGTGGTGGCTCCCTGGCGACAAAGGCATGGGTGTGGAGGTTAGGGCTGGGGAGAAAGGAGAGCTGGTGGTCTTTTCCTTTTGTTTTGTATAATTTATGTACCATAAAATGCACATGTTAGTGTAGAATTCAGTGACTATTGGTACATTCACAGAGTTGTAAAACATCACTGCAATCTTATTTTAAGTGACTGGTTGAGCTTCTGTGAGGCTGAGGACGCAGGCCAGGCCTCAGGGCTGGTAAGGACTGGATGTGGGGTTGAGACAGCCCCTCCTTCAAGGTCGTGGCGGGAGCCACAGGCAGTGGGTGGACCAGGTGGACCCCTGATCCAGTGGCTTGGGGTGGGAGCAGGAGGAGGAGGTGACCTAGCCAGAGAGGCACAAGGAGGCTGGGAGCCTGGCTCAGAGCCCACGGGAGGAGAGTGGGGGTGAAGCTGCTGGCAGTGCTCCCAGCAGGGGCAGGGGTGGTGTCAGGGGTGGGGAAGGCAGGGTGGGGGCAAGTGGGAGTGGGAAGGGAGCCCACTCTCTTGGTGAGGAGAACAGGGAGACGCGGAAGCCAAAGGGGCGGTATGCCACGAGGTGGAGGTGGAAGAGGCAGCGGGCGATCCCGCTGGAAACCCCAGGTCCATTCCTTCAGTCCGCCCTCCTCACCCTCACATCTACCCTCCTCACCGTCCCTCCTCTCACTGCCTTTCACTGCCTCCTTGCCTCTGCCCTCAGTCCCTTACCCCATCTGCACTCTGGTTTAGTCCAAGCCACCACCCCGGACCTCTGTGCCCACTCCCTGCCCCCTACCTCCCCCAGTCCCTTCTCCACAGCATTGCACTAAGTGTGACAAAAATGTCAGTCTCCCTGAAACGATGCAACAGCTTTGCAGCTGTCGTCTCTGGGGAAGAAAACACAATCACTTCAACAGTGCTCCTCAGGCCAAGCCTCACCTGTGGCCTGGTCTACACCCACCACCCCGTCCATGCCCGCCCCCATCCACGCCCATCCCCATCCACACTCACCCCCGTCCACGCCAGCTCCATCCATGCTCACCCCCATCCATGCCCATCCCCATCCACGCTCACCACCCCCCACCCCCACCCACCCCCGTCGACGCCCACCCCCATCCATGCTCACCCCCATCCACGCCCATCCCCATCCATGCTCACCACCCCCCATCCATGCTCACCCCCGTCCACGCCCGCTCCCATCCATGCTCACCCCCATCCACACTCACCCGCCATCATGCTCACACCTGTCCATGTTCACACCCTGTTCATGTCCCCGATCCACGCTCACACACACCCACGTCCCCCCATCCAGGCTCACATCTGTCCACACTCACACCGGCCCACACTCACCCCCATCCCATCCCACGGGACCCTGCCTCACAGCCCCGCCCTTCCTCTGCTTGGAACAATCTTCCCCTTCAAATCCACTCATAGCTAGGCCAGCCCTTCCTGCAGGCCTCTTTCCACCCAGCCAGCAAACACCACACAGTCTTCATGTTTCCTGTGGCTTTTCAGCAGGTTGGATTTTTTCCTTACGGTGTCTGGAAAAGGGAGTCAAGCTTCTCACTCCCCTCCCTTGCTACTTTCTCCTCCCTCTGCAGGCTCTGGATCAGGCTGCCAATCTGTAAATGATGTTTTAGGTTTTTCTTTGTTGTTGTTTTGGTGCTGTGAAGACTGCCTTGTTAACACCAGGTGCTGAAAGATTAAAACTTATCAATCACCATCATCAAAGCAAGGAGGGGTAGGATGGTTTCAACTAGTCCCAAATTTCCTGGAGGAATTTGGCCTCTTGTCAATTCCCCTCTCCCAAGGCTGACATTACCAGCAGAACAAAGTCCTCTCCAGTTGCCCTCTCTCGGGGTTTACTGAGTTAAAAATCTCTTAGCTTGGGCTCTGTGCTAAGCACAAGAAAGGGACCAACATTTCTTGACCGATAATATATTAGTTGTTTCTTGCAATCTGACTGTGGGACTCTAAGAATAGTATATTTTTCTGGAAGCAGAGTTTTAACAACCTAGAAAGCTTAATTAAGCTTTCCTGCTGCATTGTTTAAATTGAATTAGTAGCAGAAGAGTATTTTTAGAAGTGAAATGATTATTTCATGTAACAGATACATGTCTGAATATTCTTAAATCTCTATATAGGCCAAAACATAGCTAAAGAATTGACTTCACAAGTCTAAAAGTATGAACAGTTGCTTTTACACACATCATCACTATCATATCTATTTATTCAATTTATACCTTGAATTCTTTTTTCCTAAGTACAAAGTGAACTGGGATTGGAAGGAGAACTTTTAAAAGCACTTTACAAACGTGATAGGTCTGGAGTGATTTTTCAGCTCCTTCTGGTTTTGCTGGTCTGGGTGGGCTCACTTCCTAGCTTTCAGTCTTGTTTGGATTTTTTTTCTTTTATTCAGAGGAAGCAGGGTATCACTTAGTGGGGACTGCTTTGTGTATCACTTTGGATAGTAAAAGTACCTGATATGGTTTGGCCGTGTCCCCACCCAAATCTCATCTTGAATTGTAACTCCCACAATTCCCACGTGTCGTGCAAGGAACCCAGTGGGAGGTGATTGAATCATGGGGGCAGGTCTTTCCCATGCTGTTCTTGTGATAATGACTACATCTCAGGAGATTTGATTATATAAGGGGGAGTTTCCAGGCACAAGCTCTCTTCTCTTGTCTGCCGCCATGTGAGACACACCTTTCGCCTTCTGCCGTGATTGTGAGGCCTCCCCAGCCACATGGAACTGTAAGTCCAATAAACCTCTTTCTTTTGTAAATTGCCCAGTCTCAGGTATGTCTTGATCAGCAGCATGAAAATGGACTAATACAGTACCATTAAAAAGTTTTGATATGAGGAAGCTGCAGGTTAAAATAGAAAGCAGCTATTTAACTCATGCTTTGAAGTGTGCATCTTCTCAGAAACTCGGGTGACCAAAGTGTGGTCCCGGACGGCATATTTTCAAATGAATGCTCTAGCTAGAATGGACATTTAAGACTCTAGTGAAAAATATGACATGAAAGTGGTCCAAATGAAACTCTCAGATTTCCCTGGGTCTTTCTATATAAGTAGAATAAAGGTTGTTTTGATATTGGTAATGTGGAAAACGTAGTTTCCACCACAACTCCTGATGAAGATGACTAAAATATTAATATAAAAATAATGGGAACTGGCCAGGCACGGTGGATCATGCCTGTAATCCCAGTACTCTGGGAGGCTGAGGCAGGCAGATCATCTGAGATCAGGAGTTTGAGACCAGCCTGGTCAACATGGTAAAATGCTGTGTCTGCTAAAAAAATACAAAAAATTAGCCGGGCATGGTGGTGGGTGCCTGTAATCCCAGCTACTTGGGAGGCTGAGGCAGGAGAATTGCTTGAACCCAGGAGGTGAAGATTGCAGTGAGCCGAGATTGAGCCACTGCACTCCAGCCTGGGCAACAGAGCTAGACTCCGTCTCTAAATAAATAAATAAATTAAATTAAATTAAATAATGGGAACCACCTAATAGAAGCAGAGGAAGTGATCTCTAGTAGGGAATCATCTACATTTGCTTGCTACAGGTTTGGCAAAGGGGCTGAGAGGGCTTCTTGGAGAAACCTGAGGGTGAGTTGGGATGAAGAAGGATGAATTCTATTTGAGGAATTTTCCACATCCTCTGAGATAGGTTTGCCAATTCAGATACATCAGTGAGATCACGCAAAGATATGGGACTGGGCAAGACTGTCCCAAAGGAAAGTGGCGTGCGAAGACAACTCCTTGAGGTGGCCACAGGCACAGGCAAAAATCAAGTTGTTGCTTGCTTTCTTTTGATACTTGTGATATCAGATGATTCTGCTCTTTAATCTCACTTTTTCATGTTCACCTTTAGCATGAGTTTCAGTATTTCTCCATGTCTCTTCCTCTGCCAAACACTGCAAATCCAGGAACCTTTGTAAACAATCATGCACCATTTCTTCTAAATTTGTATAGTACCTCCTTTGATTAGGGCTTTTTTGGTGACCTGCAAAACCTCCGGGCTTCCCTTCATCTTCAGCTACTCACTTAGCTTAGCTTCCTACAGGGTAAACAGAGATGGGCTCACTTTCATTTCAAGTTTTCTAAATACTGAGCCTAAGTCTTTCTTCAGAAGAGCCATCCACCACTCCCATGGAGACACAGTCCAGGCTACTCCTACACTCAGCCTATTAGTAATCTCAGAGGCTGCTGCAGGTCAGTGCCAGGCACCAGCAAGTTGTAGGAATGTGACTGATGTTACCAATTCATAACATTTCTCTTTTCTTTTTTTTTTTTTAGATGGCGCTTTGCTCTTGTTGCCCAGGCTGGAGTGCAATGACACGATCTGAGCTCACTGCAACCTCCACCTCCTGGGTTCAAGCGATTCTCCTGCCTCAGCCTCCTAAGTAGCTGGGATTACAGGCATGCACCACCACACCCAACTAATTTTTGTATTTTTAGTAGAGACGGGGTTTCACCATATTGTTCAGGCTGGTCTGGAACTCCTGACCTCAAGTGATTCAACTGTCTCGGCCTCCGAAAGTGCTGGGATTACAGGTGTGAAACACCATAACATTTCTTTCCTTAAATTTGGATTTTCTTTCAGAGCAAACATAGGCACTGGTAAAATCATGCTAATTTGTAAGTAATGCCTTGTTACTAAAGCGGTGGTATTTCATCATCTCCCCCCACCCCCACGACCCTCTTCCTTTCTTTTTTCTCCAGTCTCTTTACTCCTCACACTTCCTAAGTCTGCGGAGTTTCTCAGCCACAAAAACTCCCCAAAGGGTGCGGCTTGCTCTTCTGCAGCTGACACAAGGCCCCTGCTGCCACCCTCATCTTCCTGATGCCATTTTCTCGGTGTTCACAGAGCTCTTTCTGTGAGCTGTTCATTTTAACTAAAGCTGGACCCCATAGCTTATTTTTGTAGTGACCCCTGAACAACATGCCAACTATTAATATTTTGGCCATGAATCTGATGTAAATAAATGCTGTGAATTTAATATTAAGCAAAAGCTTAATTGATGAAACTCCAGCTTGTTTTGTTGTTGCTGCTTTTACATAATACGTCAAACAGAGATGGTTCTGGGAAACCTAATGAAAATTGCGTGGCCATGGCACACCAGTCACACAAATAAAAATACATTTGGAATGAAATCCTATTACAAGCCTCATCATAAATGAATCTTACATTAAATAAAGAGATAACATTTTCTGGGCCGGGTACGGTGGCTCACGCCTGTAATCCCAGCAAATTGGCAGGCTGAGGCGGGTAGATCACCTGAGATCAGGAGTTCGAGACCAGCCTGGCCAACATGGAGAAACCCCATCTCTACTAAAAAAATACAAAAAAATTAGCTGGGTGTGGTGGTGTGCACCTGTAATCCCAGCTACTCGGGAGGCTGAGGCAGGAGA
Source organism: Trachypithecus francoisi (assembly GCF_009764315.1). Classification (NCBI taxonomy): domain Eukaryota; kingdom Metazoa; phylum Chordata; class Mammalia; order Primates; family Cercopithecidae; genus Trachypithecus; species Trachypithecus francoisi. The sequence continues at coordinate 89,352,430 of NW_022681468.1, forward strand.
ATCACTTGAACCCGGAGGCAGAGGTTGCAGTGAGCTGACACTGTGCCACTGCAATGCAGCCTGGGCGATAAAGTGAGACTCAAAAAAAAAAAAAAGATAATGTTTTCCAAGATTGCGCTGGTTGAAAAGAGTTGAACTGATCATGTGTGTTTATAAAAGTAGTAGCAATTTAGTACTTGCTTGTAAAAGAATTAAATCTTCCATCTGCCTGCTCAAATAAAGTCATAGGGGAAGAAACTGGAAGAAATCGATATTTTCAAATACAAGAGAAAGAAAAAGACTTAGGTTTAAAAATATATTAAATATACATATAAATATATATTATATTAAATGATATTGGCAGACATATAATACTTTTTTGTTTTTGTTTTTTTGAGATGAAGTCTCACTCTGTCGCCCAGGTTGGAGTGCAATGGCACGATCTTGGCTTACTGCAACCTCCACCTCCTGGGTTCAAGCAATTCTCCTGCTGCAGCTTCTTCAGTAGCTGGAATTACAGGCACCTGCCACCACACCCGGCTAATTTTTGTATTTTTAGTAGAGACGAGGTTTTGCCATGTTGGTCAGGCTGGTCTCGAACTCCTGACCTCAAGTGATCTGCCCACCTTGGCAAAAGTGCTGGGATTTTAGGCATGGGCCACTGCATCTGGCCAATAGACATGTAATACTATGCAGTGATTATGTACATCTGTTTGTTGATATAGATTTTCATAATAGGTAAAGAAAGCAGGTTATAAAACTGCATAGAAATGTGCCATTTAAGTCAGACCACATATGTATGTGTAGGATTCATACGAAAGAATGAAAAGATAGGCAAATATTCATCAAAAGAGAGGGGGATTAATGAAATTTCAAGTTTTCACTTCACGCTTTTCTTTAGCCTGCAGTATTACTTTTATAATTAGAAAAAGGCTACTTTAACATGATTTAGAAACTATAAAAAATACTACATGGATAGAGAATTCCTGCAAGGAGACTGAGATTAAAGTACATTTCTGTACTAAATAAAAAAAGACCAGGTCTACCCTTTTAGGGTAGTCAATCCTGTAATTCCAGCACTTTGGGAGGATGAGGCCAGTCGTTTGAGACCAGCCTGGCCAACATGACGAAACCCTGTCTCTACTAAAAATACAAAAATTAGCTGGGTGTGGTGGCATGCACCTGTATTCTCGGCTACTTGGGAGGGTGAAGCAGGAGAATCACTTGAACCTGGGAGGAGGAGGTTGCAGTGAGCCAAGATCGTGCCTCTGCACTCTAGCCTGGGAGACAGAGAGAGACTCAATCTAAAAAAAAAAAAAAAGAAAAGAAAAGAAAAGAAAAAAGATTATATAATCAATGCACAGGACTCAACAGTGATAGCTCAAAACATAACTGACCTAGATTCTTTCAAATAGCAAGATCAGATTAATAATATTATAGCTGGATTTTATATTTTTCTCTTAAAATTATTTGCCTGTTCAATTAAAGAAAGGATACGTACCCAAAGAAAGCAAGATATAACGACTGTTTTTTATATACAATTTTTAATCTCTATCATTTATTTAAAATCTAGACATAGCTTTTATCTATTGAATTAAACTGCATACCATCAAAGAAGGTGTAATTCTTCAGTCAATAAATCTAACGGTGCAGGTCAGTGCCAGGCACCAACAAGCTGTAGGAGGACGTTTGGTAGATAATTCCTTCCTGTACATTTTTGTTCTAAAGGATGGTACCAAAACAGTGTTGGAAACTGAGGAAAAAAGCAAATATGGCATCCAAATGCTTTACAGAGGAGTACTTCCTAGTACTTTACAGAATTTTCCATTTGATTTTATGTTCAAACACGTTCATTTCATGGTGTCTTACTTTCAGCAGGTTTCAGTCCTTGAGGAGTGCTTACCAGGATGGTAATTGTTTGATCAACAGATTAAGTAAATTGGAAGACTCTCCAAGTGAAAATTTTAAATTACTGCAGTTTTGGCCTGATGCTGATGTTAACCAGCAAGAACAGAATCTGAAACCAGATGAGCTGTTAGTACTGCTTTCTCTGTTTTACAGCCACAGTGACAGCAGTTCCTTGGCTTCTGGAAGGAGTGTTGGTCTATCCAAAAAATGTACTAACAGATATGTAAAGTAAGTTGCATCTCTAGCTTTGATTTTTTAAATAGAGATATTATATACCATACACCGAATTTTACCTCAATTCAATGGTTTTCGGTACATTCACAAGGTTGTGCAACCATCACTGCTATCTAATTCCAGACTATTTTCATTGCCCCAAAAGAAACTCCATACCCATTAGCAGTTAGTACCCATTTTCTTCTCCCCTCAACTTCTGGCCACCATCTACTTTCTGTCCCTAGGGATTTCTTATTCTGGACATTGCATGCTAATGGAATCATACATGTGATCTTTTGTGGCTGGCTCCTTTCATTTCATTTTCACGTCATAATGTTTTCAAGGTTCATCCATGTTGTGGCATGTGTCACTAACCCATTCCTCTTTATGGTTAAATAATATTCCATCATATGGATATACTAGATTTGATTCATCCATCCATCCATTGATTGGCACTTTTTGGCTATTATGAACATTCATGCACCAGTTTTTGTGTGGATGTGTTTTCAGTTTTCTTAAGTGCCTAGAAGTGGAATTACCAGTCATGTGGCAACTCTGTTTAACCTTCTGAGGCACTGCCAGACTCAGCCAGGGTGCATAGTTCACACATTCCCACCAGTAATGTATGAAAGTTTTAATTTATCCATTCTTGTCAAGGCTTATTATTCTCCACCTATTTGTTTATAGCCATTTTAGTGTGTGTGAAATGGTATCTCATGGTTTTGATTTCATTTTCCTAATGACTCATTATGTTGAGATCTTTTCATGTGCTTTTGAACATTTGCATATCTTCTTTGGAAAAATTTGTATTCAAATCCTTTGACCATTTTTTCTTTGAAATTTTTTTTTGAGTTGTAAGAATTCTTTATATATTCTAAATACTAGACCCTTATCAGATATATAATTTGGAACAATTTTTCCCATTCCGTGAGTTGTCTTTTCACTTTCTTGATAGTGTCCTTTAGGCACAGGTTTTTAATTTTAATGAAATACAATTTGTCTATTTTTTCTTTGGTTGCTTGTGCTTTTAGTGTTATATCAAATAATCAAATGCTTAGTCAAATGTCATAAAGGCTTACATCTGCATTTTCTTCTAAGAGTTTATTTTCATTCTAAGACCTATTTTCATTTAGGTCTGCCATCCATTTGCAGCAATTTTTGCCTATGGTATGAAATAGGAGTTCAATTTCATTGTTTCATGTGGCTATCTCACTGGCACCATTTGTTTAAAAGATTATACATTCTGTCATTGATTTGTCTTGGCATCCTCATCAAAAATAAATTGACCATAGTGTAATGGTTGATTTCTGAAATCTCAATTCTGTTCCATTGATCATGTGTTTATCTTTATGCCAGCATCACGTAGTCTTGATTATAGTAGCTTTGTAGTAAGTTTCAAAGTGGGAAGTGTGAATCTTACAACTTTTTCTTCAAGATTATTTTGCTATTCTGGGTCCCTTGCATTTCCATATTACTTTAGGATCAGCTTGTCCATTTCTGCAAAGAGTGCAGCTGGTATTTTGATAGAAATTGTTGATCAATTTGGGGGGTATTGACATCTTAGCAATATTTTCTCCCAATCGTAAACATGAAATTTCTTTATATTTATTCAAATTATCTTTGGTTTTTAATGATGTTAAATCCAAGTATTCTTTGTGATGCTGTTGTAAATGGAAATTTTTGTGTTGTTAATTGCTAATGTATAAAAGTCAATGATCTTTGTATATTAATCTTGTGTCCTGCAACCTCATTAGACTTAATTAGCTCTAGTAATATTTTGGTGTGAATCCCTTAATATTTTCTACATACAAGATCATGTCATCTGCAAATTGTTTTACTTCTTCCTTTCCAATTTGGATGCTTTTTATTTCATCTTGCCTACTGCTTTGGCTAGAACCTCCAGTACAAGGTTGAATAGAAGTGATGAGACAGAACATCCTTGTCTCATTTGTGATCTCCAGGGCGGGGGGAGGGGGAAGCCTTACTGTATTTTGTGTCAACATATCAGCTATGGGTTTTTCATAGATGTCCTTTCTCAGGATGAAGAAGTCCATTTTTGGCTTTTTGAATGTTTTCATCTAAGAGTTTTGGATTTTGCCAAATATTAAATGCTTTTTCTATATGCATTGAGATGACCACGTTGTTTTTGTCCTTTATTCTAATAATATGGTGTACTACATTGATTTCTGTATGTTGAATTTTGTATTCCTAAGATAAATCTCACTTGCTTATGGTGTATATTCCTTTCTATATGTTGCTGGATTTAGTTTCATTAGTATTTTGTTGAGGATTTTTGCATCTATTTTGAGGGCTATTGGCCTGTAGTTGTTTTCTTTGCCTGTTTCTAATGTGGGTGATACTGAATTGGGAAGGGTATCCTCCTTTTCTGTTTTTTGGAAGAGTTTGTGAATAATTGGTGGTATTCTGTAAATGTTTGATGGAATTCACCAGTGAAGACATCTGCTCCTGGACTTTTCCCTGTGGGAAGTTTGTTGTTTTTAAGAGATGGGGCCGGGCGCGGTGGCTCAAGCCTGTAATCCCAGCACTTTGGGAGGCCGAGACAGGCGGATCACGAGGTCAGGAGATCAAGACCATCCTGGCTAACATGGTGAAACCCCGTCTCTACTAAAAAAATACAAAAACTAGCCGGGCGAGGTGGCGGGCGCCTGTAGTCCCAGCTACTCGGGAGGCTGAGGCAGGAGAATGGCGTAAACCCGGGAGGCGGAGCTTGCAGTGAGCTGAGATCCGGCCACTGCACTCCAGTCCGGGCGACAGAGCGAGACTCCGCCTCAAAAAAAAAAAAAAGAGAGATGGGAGTCTCACTCTCACCCAGGCTGGAGTGCAGTGGTGTGACAATAGCTCACTATAGCCTTGAACTCGTGAGCTTAAGGGATGCTTCCACCTCAGCCTCCCAAGTCACAGGGACTACAGGTGTGCACCACCACACCCATCTTTTTTTAATTTATATATTTTTGGAGACAACGTCTCATTATGTTGCCCAGGCTGGTCTTAAACTCCTGGCCTAAAGCCATCCTTTTGCTTCAGCCTCCCAAGTAGTTGGCATTGCGGGTGTTAGTCACCATGTCTGGCTGTAGAAATTTTTTGATTACTCATTAATTTAATCTCTTGTTTGGACTTATTTAAAGTTTTTGTTTCTTCTTCAGTTTTGATAGTATATGTCTTTGAAGAAATTTGTCTGTGTCATCTAAGCTCCCTAATTTGTTGTCATATGAACTCTTATTTTTATTTCTGTAAGATTGGTAGTAACCTTTCATTCCTGACTTGGTAATTTGTCTTCTCAATTTTTTTTTTCTAGGCTGGCTAAGGGTGTGTCAACTTTATTGACTTTTTCTAAGAACCAGTTTTTGGTTTGATTTTCTCTATTTTTCTTTCTATCCTCTGTTTCATTTATTTTGATTCTAATCCATATTTCTTTGTTTTGCTTGCTTTACATTTAGTTTGCTAGTCTTTTCTAGTTTCTGAAGGTTTAGAGCTAGCTTATTGATTTGAAGCTTTTAACAGAAATATTTATAGCTATACATGGTCCTTTAAGTGATGGTTTAGCTGCATCTCATAAGTTCTGGTATGTTCTGTCATTTTCATTACTCTCTCAAGGGATTTTCCTTTTCCCTTGTGATTCTTTTCTTTGACCCATTGGTTAAAAGGAGTGTACTGTTTAATTTCCACGTTTTTGTAGGTTTCCCAAAGTTTCTTCCAATTTTTAATTTCATCCCACTGTGGTCAGATAACATGTTTTGCATAATTTCAACTATTGAAATTATGCCTTCTTGATGGATTGTCCCTTTTATTATGTAATGTCTTTGTCTCTACCAACAATTTTTATCTTAAAGTCTGTTTTGTCTGATGTTATATCCACTCAAGCTTTTTTCTTACAGTTTACATGTATTTTTTTCATCCTTTTACTTTCAGCCTACTTGTGTCATTGAATCTAAAGAGTTTCTTAGTGGGCAGCATATAGTTGGACCATGATTTTTATCCATTCTACCACCTTTGCCTTTTGAGTGTTTAATCCATTTATGCTTAATACAATTATTGATAAGGTAGGGTTTAGTCTGCCTTTTTTTTTTTTTTTAATCGAGACAAGGCCCCACTACGTTATCCATGTTGGCCTTTAACTCCCAGGCTCAAGCAATCCTCCTGCATCAGCTTCCCAAAGTGCTGGGATTATAGGCATGAGCCACTGTGACCAGCCTTGTTGTTTTCTATGTTTTTTTGTTTCTTTATTCCTCCATTACTTCCATGTCTTTTCTTAGCAGCTATTTTCTAGTGTACCATTTTCTTTGTTGTAACTTTTACTATATATTCTCTAGCTATTTTCTTAGTGTTTTCCCTGAGGATTATAACATTTCAATTTATAACAACCTAGTTTGGAATAATGCTAACTTCAACAGTATAGAAAAATTTTCTTCCTCTTTAACTCTTTTCCCTCCGCCTTCCTTTGTAATGTTGTCATACAAATTGGTTTTTTCACTTTGTGCCCAGATTTTTAATTATTATTTTATGTCGTTGCCTCAAATTAGATAGGAGGAAAAGAAGTTACCAAAAATGCATTTATACTGCCTTTTATATTTACCAATATAGCTACATTTACCAGCGCTATTTCTTCATGTGCATTTGAGTTACTATTATCTTTTCATTTCAGCCTTAAGTTCTCTGTTTATTATTTCTTGTACAGCAGCCTTGCTAATAAATTGTTTTTATCTGGGCATGACCTAATCATTTCTGAAGGATAGTTTTGCTGGAAATATAATGCTTATTTGATAGTCATTCACTTTCAGCACTTGGAATACGTCATCTCACTGTCTTCTACACTCCATAGTTTCTGATGAAGATCCCTAGCACATGAGTCACTTCTCTCTTTGCTCCCAAGATTCTTTGGACAGTGTGATTTTGTATCCAGGCATGAATCTCTGAGTTTATACTACTCAAGGTTCATTCAGCTTCTTGGGTATGTAAATCAATGCTTTTCATCACATTTCAGTTTTTGGCCATTATTTTTTCCCCAATATTCAACCTCTTTCTCTCCTCTCTTCTGGGACTCCAATTATGCATATATTGGTATGCATGATGGTGTGCTACAGGTCTCTGAGGCTCTATTCATTTTTCTTTATTCTTTTTTCTGTTTCTCAGACTAGATAGAGTTCTTCTCATGAATTTTTCAATTCAGTTATTGTATTTTCAACTTCATGATTTATATTTGGTTCTTTTAAAAATAATTTTTCATTTTCTATTTAGTGAGACATTTTCATACTTTTAGTTCTTTACACACAATTTTTCTTTAGTTCTCTGAACCTACTTAAAATAGCCAATTTAAAGTCTTCATCTAAAAATCCAATGTCTAGACTTCCTCAGGTGCAGTTTCTATTTTTTATTCCTCCCATATATGGAACATACTTTCTTCTTTATGTGTCTCATAATTTTTCTGTGGAAAACTGGACATTTCAAAGAACAATGTGGCAACTCTGGAAATCATACCTACCTTTTTATCTCCTTGCTAAGGGCTTGATGTACTTGCTGGGTTTTTGGCTTGTTTAGTGACTATTCTGAACTAATTGAGTAAAGTCTATATTCTTTATAGTGCATGGACACTGAAGTCTCTGCTAGGGTCGTTTAGTGGTCAGCTAATGATTGGACAGAAATTTCCCTAAACACTACTAAGGTAGTTTTCTTACTGTGCTACGTCTCCAAGTCTGTGCTAAGGGCTCTGGGTGCCTCTTGGGGCACCACTTCAACACTGAGCCAGGAAGGCGACAGGAAGGAAGCTGCCTTTGGCCTTACTTTCTGCTTGTGTGTCAAGGTCAACCTACAGTGACAGCTCAAGATATTCTTAAGTCTTTCCTGAGCAAGAGTATAACCCTTGGCATATGCAAAGCTCTATACATACACATGACCATCTAAATTCCCAAGAATACCAGAACTTTTCAAGGTCCTTATGAACATCTCATTCCCTAGCTTTTCCTTTTACGTTTTTGGTTAGCCTATTGTCTGCTCCAAGGGTTAGCCAACACTTGAGGCAACCACAAAATTAACCAATTGCCTCTGAGTCTTTCTTGATTAACCTCCCTGGGAAAAAGGCTTTTCACACCTGGCAAGCTCCAATCTGGGAAAATAAAGAGTCTTGCAAATGAGGTCTTCCAGGGACCTGCCTGACTGGTCAAATAATGACAGTTCTCTGGGAATGAGGCTTTAAAGGAGTTCTAAATCCATTCTGCCCCCTCTAGTGGCTTCCAGGCTGCTACTTTTCACCTTCATTGTATACTGTTGGTTTTCAAGGATACAACAGAGATGGAAAGGGGAGATAGGAATAGGGCAAGTTAAAACACCACAAACCTTGTTGTTCATACGGAGATTCAATCATTTCTCTTGAATAAATACTCCACCATTGACATTCTGAGCATTCACATGGTTCAAGCTCAATTATTCTATAAAATGCAGTAACTGAGAGAGGCAACCAAACTGGATGAAGTATGAGTTTTTAGCCACACACCAAATGAATGTTGCCATAATTTTTCAGAGGCCTGGATAATTCTTTGATTATGTATCTATTTTAAAAATCTTGGATCATTAAGACTCAAAAATCACCATGAGAAACAAAACCTGATATTCTTTAACACAGGTAGCAACAATAACCCACACTTGTTGAGTGGAAAAAAACCCGGCTAACCCTTGAAAGTCTCTTAATTACATCTTAATTACATGTAGAAATAATCTCCGAATGCTACGCCTTCTGCCCAGCCACCACACTGGCTGCCAGTACTTTCTGTCTCCAAAGTACAAGGGGACCACACATACAGTCATGCCTCAAAGGCTGTGAAGCAAGCTCTTTTCCTGACCAAGAATGTCAGTCACTTGGCTATGATCAATCCCTTTCCTAGAGACACCGGCATCACTTTCAGATCTATTAGCTGATGACACAGGAAGGTAGTTCCTCCCTGTAGGCACAGTGAGACTTGAACAACTTTTTTTTTTTTTTTTGAGATGGAGTCTCACTCTGTTGCCCAGGCTGGAGTGTAATGGTGTGATCTCAGCTCACTGCAACCTCTGCCTGACGGGTTCAAGCAATTCTCCTGCCTCAGCCTCCCGAGTAACTGGGACTACAGGTGTGTGCCACTATGCCTGGCTAATTTTTTGTATCTTTAGTAAAGACGGGGTTTCACCATGCTGGTCAGGCTGGTCTCAAACTCCTGACCTCAGGTGATCTGCCATCCTTGGCCTCCCAAAGTGCTGGGATTACAGGTGTGAGCCACCGCCGAGACTTGATTTTTAGACAGACATAGAGCTATTTAAAAATACAAACTTTATAAAAACCCCCTTTGTTTGAAGCACAGACAAGATATTCACTGAGTTTCTGGGAAAATGTATGAGAACTTCAAGAGGAGCAAGCAGGAGTGAATGAAAACCACAAAAATGAAGGCATAATAACATGCACAGGGTAATGTAAGGATCCATTTAAAGAAAAGTCTTAAAGAGAGTGTGTTTATGAGTCTGTGAAATGAATTTACATCTCAATTTTTAATTGTATCAGGTTGCATTAGTGTTGGTCCAGTTAGAAATCCATGTTCATAAATCATCGTAAAAAAAAGTTTTGATTTATGCTGAGGCAATGTATTGTGTTTAAGTACTTTATAGCACAGATTAGAATTTCTGATTTTTCATTCAGGAAAGAGAAACAACTTTACTACTAATAATTTTAAAAACTGGCTTTGAAAGTCCCCAGAGACTACAAAATAGTTATATATTTTAGAGAAAATTATACGCAGAGCCTCATAAGCCAACTGGTGTTGAAGCCTTTTTTTCCCCTAGACTGTAAAGATTTTAATTTGTAATGCTCAATGTAAAACAGGAGTGAGATGTACATTACACTAGTCAGACAAGCTGGAGTGTGAAAGGTCTTAGTGAAGCACGGTGACCAAAAGATGCTTAATGTACACCTCACTTTTCCATAAGAGAAGGGCCAGGTAACAAAGAAGTTCATCACTCTTATCCGTTAGCCAGAGTGGATTCTCCACCCAGGCCAGGGCTCTTTTGAATAGGGATCATTCAATTATTATGTATTTTAAGAGTGTGCTCAAAACATGTATTAACTGAAGATGCAGCATTTCATCCATACAATGTTATGTAATTAAGGTTTTTGGTATGATAACAATTGGACATACTGATGAACACTGATAGGGTAATCCACTAAAATGGGCCCCCTTTGCACTACATCATATGAAGGCCTATGCTCATGAGGCTATCCTGGACTTTAAAATTTACCACTAACCACACGAGAGCTCACTGAAGTAAACTTACCTGAACAGAGATACTTTCCAAGTAGCTCACTTTTTTTGCATTACTATTATTGTGTGAAATACTTTTCTACCTAGCGTAACTGTTGCTCAAGAAAACAACATATATAGTAACTTCAGATTTGCTTTTCTGCAAAGTTCTGGACACAATTCAAATATACAGCATGTAGGCAAATTTTCCCCAGTTGATAACACTCCTTTATAATATCAAAAGATTAAGAATGACATCGATGAATCCAGCATAAAATTTCCACAATGAACGGCACCAGGGAAACCATTTAAGTTCCACTTCTCATCAATTAAGTTCAGGTGCTATATCCAAGGAGTATAGTTGAGACTGCCCAAAGGTTGTCTGCCCAGCCCACTGCTGTTGTTTAACACACCATAGTTAGGTAGAGAAAGAATGCTTGGATTGTAAGCATCTTTGTAAAATTTCAAACAAGGTAAAACGAATGTATTACCTTATCACAATGAGAATCCTGAATACCAAGTTAGCACATTTCATAGCTCCATTCCATGACATATGATTGTAGAGGATGAAATAGCAAAATGTAGCAAGACATTTACTGTCACTTAAATGATAGGTAGCAGTCACTTAGGCCTGAAGCACAATTGTGAAGTTTCATGCCACATTTTCACCGGCTAACTTATATACATGTAGAGGTTATGTTAAAACTTCAGTTATTCCAAAGGATGAAAGTGTTACATTTTGATACAGATCTTTAGTTCCTATTTTACTATAAGCCTTTGAAATGTTAAGGCTGAATAGACCAAGTTATGAAAAGGGACAAGAGGAAGCAAGAACAGTGCAGATACAGTGGGAACACATGGTAACTTTCTGCCTTCTCCATTCTACGTGGATGGTGTGCTTTCCAGGCAGCAGGTGGTGTGACTGTAAAAAGATCACACATTTGTCAGTAACTATGTAGGATTTTTGGCACTGTTAGAGCGTAGCATTATAAAGTCAGGGCAGCTAATAAAAATTCCATCAACCAAATTTTTGATAAGTCTGAAATTTAAAAAATATAATTTTTCTACCAAGAAAATCCTTGGTTCTCCATTCAGCCCTGCCTTTTAGAAAACTTACATCATTAAAAAACATTTTAAAAAAAGAATCACTTCACAGCAACCAGATGAACATCTGGCAGCAAAGCAACATTAAAATGCCATCCTTTGAAAGGAAGAGCAAATACGTGACTCCTTCATGAAGAGCAGTTCTTTCTGGCAGGGTGGAGGCTCACAGACTTTCTGTTTATGGACTTTTGCAGAAGTCCAAGGCTGAATTTGGACCTGCTTTTCCTGTATTTCTCAGTTGCATCTGGACAGTATGCTAAGTATACAAGAAACGAGGGTCAAAATGAAGACAATGTCGTGCATCAGGTGACTAAGTAAATGTGCACAGCTTGTACTTAGAATCATCCTGTTAAAAACTAGTAGTGGAAGTAGCTGAAGCCTGTCTTTCACATGTGACAAAAATATTTCAAAGTCAGTATAAACTTAATCATAAACCCATCAAAAAGGAACACTGAGGTCTTATTTCAATGTGTGTTTTCTCCCCCTTTCTCATTGTATGGAAACTGTTTATATTGAGAAAGAAAAAAAAAATCAGATCCTGTAAAGCTTCAAATATTCCTCAGATTCTTCTCATATAAAAAAAAACTTATCAGAAAATTAAAAAATTTCAAAATCATTTTCTGCAAACATTTTTAAAAAATAAGAAGTGTATTTTATTACAATCTACATTTTTGTTTTTAAAATCCCTCACAAAAGTCTGTTGCTACATTGCAAAACTTATAAACAAGGCTGGAACTTTCCAGAGGGTGTGTGCTCTGGGATCCTCACTGAGCCTCCATGGGAGCCTCACTTTGCCGCCAACTCAGGCACCCCACCCTGCTACTCAAGACCATTGAGGCCATGGGGTTTTCTGAAACTCCTCAAAAACTGACAAGTTTCCACTGGAGACACTGGAGAACACGCTCTCAGGGAAATAACTCTCTGGGGAAAACAAGGGAGAGGAGAGGAAGCATCATTGAAGGTATGCATGTTCAAAAGGGAATCTGGCTAGATTATCAAATCACTGTTCTCCAGGCACCTGAAACTTGCTTTAAATTAGATTTGGGGAGGCTCATCAATCTAAATGGTTTGTGTAAAAGACACACTCACATAAAAAGGAAAAACACAGAAGACAAACGGGTCCTTAATTTGGGGGAGGATATATTCCAGCTTGGGGGAAGGGTGAAGGCATTTTAGCTCTGAAGCTCAATCACGACAATTCCAGAGAGTTCTGCAGTGCCCCCGCATTGGACAGGACAGAATGGAAGAGTGTGCTGGACTGGCTGGATTCCCCAGTGTCAAGCTGGCAGCGCTCCTGAGGCTCTTGAGTGTTTATCAACTCAGCAGGTCAAAAGTCTGCAGACACTGGGTGGAGCAGCAGTAAGCCACAAAACTAACAGTTGTCCTCCTGGAAGGGGAAAAGGGGAGAAGAACACTGTGAGTTCAAGATTAAAGTCTCTGATTCTTTCTGTTGAAAACTGTCTCTTTTTTTTCTTTGTTAAAATGGAGGATTAGCCATGGTCGACAAACTGCATAACAGAAATTTAAATTTCCTTTTAAAACTGAGCACTGGAATCAGGTGAAGTATATACATATGAATGTTCATTTTAATAGCAGTGTTCAGAGGATATACTATCCCTAAAGCAGAAACAAAGAAAAAAAAAAAAAACAAAAATCTTTTCCACGTTACGTTTTGAATTCTGCTTACCAGAACCAACAGTGCAATCATAGAATTTGAAGTCCATTATAAAAATCATGTAACAGAAAATGTCACCAATTTAGCCAGAACACATATATACCACAGAGCTTAAACAACATAATTTTAAGGAATTTATCCTACAAATATATGTATACACATAGATTGCTCACAGAGGTCATTTCAGAATCTGAATAATACAGTTCAAAGGTCTTCCCACATATCAGAGGTTTGGACACCTTTGTGCAGTGAGTCACAAACCCCAGGGGGCCTCCGACCCACTCTGGACAGTTTCAGCTGTTAGATGCCTTGTTTTCCTGCCAGAAGTGCTATCCTCTGGTAGGGGAAGAACAGTCTCTTGTTTCCACAAGACCCCCTGTGCTGATTGTCTTCTATTTCCTCACCCCCAACACAGTCCGCCTTTCTCTGTGGCCCAGGAAGGGGACCTCTGTAGACTTTACCAGCAAAGCTGCCTCAACTCCAGCTTCTGGTTAGGTCAGCGGGAGGCACCAGCAGGAGGCACCAGCAGGGGGCTGAAGGACAGGAAGAGGGAAGGTTGAGTATTTCCACCCCACTCCCTCTCTACCTCTGGGACTGGAGATTCTATCAGGCAGGCTCCCTTTGCCACCTCTGGTTCTTGCCAGGCTCCAGAGCTCCCTTTGCCCTTCAGGCCCAAGGATTAAGCATGGTAAAGGCTTCCTAATGCTTCCCTGCATGCCTCATTATCCTTCTGGATGCTCTGCACCCTGCCCAAACTTCAGGCAATTGTCCTTCTTCATTGATTTCTCTTCAAAGTCTCAGCCAAATGTACATTTTGTTTTCCAGCCCTGATGAATACAGTATGTATTATGAGAAGTGGCCCAACGAAGCAGCTCATCCAAGTGACATTCTAAGGTTGGGCTGGTGAGTACATGAATGGCTTTCTTACTAGGGAGAAGTGGGACCCTGCTAATCTGTAGCATGTGGTGGCATCGCAGTTACTCAAATATCACTGGAACAGAAGGTAACAGGAGGGCAAGGCTTTGGAACAGCAAGTGGCTGTGGCACTTGATTGCTATGGCATCATGGTGATTCCAAGTTTGTGGGGTGAGATGGCTTCTTTTGACTGTGCTGAAGAGATTCCGAAAAGAAAATGATAAGCTTAGTCCTTGAGATCTCAACTCAAAGCATGGGTAGAGAATCAGAAAGTTTTTATGGTGGCCTTAAATGAATCCTTATTTTATGAATCTGTAAGGGACATGGCTGAAGCTAAATGGAGAGGTTTCAGGATCACATGCCAGATAAAGATATATTTATGCTAAGCCTCTTATGCTAAGGTAAAAGATGCTGTTGGGAAAGAGTGGGAACTTGAGACTTGATATGGGAGCCTGTAGACAGGCACAAATCTAAGAGCCTTGACTCTCTAGCTTCTCTAAACATTTCTTCATATCAGAGACAGATCTTTCCACCTTCTACGAAAACTAGCATTCCCTTGGGTAAAAATGTTTCAATGGCTTCCTCTGTGGTGGTTATCTAAAAACTTTTCAGGACCCACCACCATCAATACTCATCGCCTCTAGGGCCAAAAAGGGTAAAATCCTAGCATGATCCAGAGATCACTGCAAGGTCTACTCCTGGAGGAAATCATGTACATGCCGATGGAGTTGTAGGATCTTGTCAAACTATATTAGCAGGAACCTGGAGGGCACACATGGAAATGGATTCTAAGTACATGAGCCAGCAAGAATGAATGTAAGATTAGATCAGGCCAACAGAGGTGCTTCACCTATAACTCAGATTATGATACATTAAGCACCTGGGAATGGTTAACAGAAGCCTTGACTCATTGGAGGCCAACAGCCGATGAGACAGCTGTGCTAGACTCCCCTTGCAGATTCTAGAGGGAGGATAAATGGAAATGCAGAGAGGACCCATGGTGGCGGACCCTGCTCAGCCACCTCCTGAAAATCTCCAGGAGGGCCAAGAAGTCTTTTCTTCCCTAAGGCTAAATATATTTGCAAGGGGGAATACAAACTGGAAGTAGCAAGCACCCTTGATGCCTCAATAGATACATGATTATCAGAGGTGAGAGAGAAATCCTGCAAGAGTTCACTTGCCTGCTACATCAGTGCAGTTTCAAATGGAAAAGAAGAGTTGTATCCAGAACTGCTCACTACAGAGAAACAGATACACACCTGGTGGATCCCTCTGGATTTTGGGAGAAAATATATTTCAGTGGGAACTTCTGGTTCCACCAAGATGGGGTAGGCCCCATTCTTCCCAGGTCTTCTCCACTACACCTGAAACACTCTGAACAACATACAACAAATAAGCACAGGCAAGCTCTGAAAGGGAGAATGAAGGCAGACAGCTCAGGGACAGTGGGACGTGAGGAACAACGCAGTGCTGGCGAGTTCCCTGGGTACCTTATTGCTCTCTATATCTTAAATAGAATGCTGTAGAAACCTCCAATCCAGAACCAGTAACATGCCCAGATGAAATTGGCTCCAAGTAAAGCCCATACCCCCAAGCCAAAGGCCAGGGATAGGAAAATCTACAGAGACAGAAAGTAGATAAGCAGTTGCCTAGGGCTAGATATGATGGGGATAGAGGGACAGGGGCAAGAGCTAAATGTTCAGGGTTTCCCTTAGGGTGAGAAAATGTTCTGAAATGGATTAGGGTGAGGGTTGCAGATATCACTGAATGTACCAAGAAACACTGAATTTGTATACTTTAAATGGATGAAACTATATGATACGTGAATTATCTCAATAAAGCTGTTAAGAAATAATAGAGATGAAAGGAGAAATAGATAAATCCATAAATAGAATCGGGGACTTCAATACCTTACTCTCAGCAACTGATAGAATTACTAGATAGAAAATTAGTACAAGTACAGAAAAACTGAACAACACAATAAAAAAAAAATCTGACATATACAGAACACTATCCAACAGTGGCAGAATATACGTTGTTTTTCTCAAATGCCCATGGACCATATACCAAGTCACAGCTGAAATCTGCCCACCTGGACAGAGCTGCTAGAGCCATAAACTGGTAGGAACACTTAAATGAGAATGTTTACAAAATGTGGGCAAAAAACCACACCTTAAAAAATTTAAAAGATATCATACAAATTATGTTCTCAAACTATAAGGGAATTAAACTAGAAATAATAAAAGATAGCTGGAAAATTCCTAAATATTTGGAAATTAAACAACTTAATTCTAAATATTTAGGTGAAAGAAGAAATCTGAAAAGAAATAAAACAAATTTTCAACTAAATGAAAATGAAATACAAGTCATCAAAAAGTAATAGGATGCAGCCAAAGCAGTACTTAAAGGGAAACTTATAGTACTAAACACACATGTTAGAAAAGAAAGGTCTAAAATTAATAACTCATATTTCTACCAGGAAACTACAGAATGAAGAACAATTTAAGTTTAAAGCAAGGAAAAAAATCATAGAGTATGTTCTTTGACTATAATAGAATCAAACTAGAAACCAATAACAAAAAGACAAGAGGAAAATCTTCAAACATATAGAAATTAAACACCACAGTTCTTTGACCCATGGATCAAATGACCACACTTTCACAGGTCAAAAGGAAATATCAAAGGAATTTAAAACATACACAAACTGAACGAAGATGAAAATACGATTCAAAAATCAAAGATTTTGGTACATAGGTAGAAGACAGCAGTGCTGAGGGAAATTTATAGCACTAAATGCTTACATTACAAAGAAGCTTAGATTATTGATTTGAGACTTTTCCTCTTTTCTAATGTAAGTACTTAGTGCTATAAATGTCCTCTTTTAGCTTTTAAAAACCTAAAAAAAGAAAAAAATAAGCCCAAAGCAACCAGAATAATACCAAATAATGAGGAGAAACCAATGAAATCAACCACTAGGATTATGAATAACAATAAAACTGATAAATCTTGAGCAGGACTGACAAAGATAAAAAGAGAGAACACACAAATTAATATTAGAAATGAAGCAGATGATATCACCACAGATCCTACAGCCATTAAAAAGATGTATAGGAATACCAGGGACAACTGTACACTAATAAATCTGACATCTTACAAGAAACAGTCTAGTGTCTAGAAAACTACAAACTACCAAAACTCAACTGTGATGAAATAGACAACCTGAATAGTCCTACAACCATTAAATAAATTGAATTTATCATTTAAAAAAGAAAACAAATTTCCCTGCCCAGATGGTTTCACTGAAGAATTCTAACAAAGAGTAAAAAAATAAATTTTTGAAAAGTTTTACACAATTTCCTCAGGAAAAAAACAGAAAAAGAGGAACACTTCCTAACTCATTTAATGAGGCCAGTATTATCCTGACTCCAGAACCAGACAAGGATAATACAAAAACAGAAAATTACAGACCAACATCTTTCATGAACAAAGATTTTAAAATCTTCAACAAAGTATTAACAAATTAAAGAAATGTACAAAAAGAATTACACATCATGATCAAGTGGGAGTTATTCCAGGCATGTGAGGCTAGTTCAATATTTGATAATCAATATCACCTGCCATATCAACAGGCAAAAGAAAAACCATATGATTGTATCAATGGACTCAGAAGAAGCATTTAACGAAATAGAACACTTTTTCATGATTAAAACTCTCAGCACACTACATAGAGAGGAAATCTTCCTTAATTTAATAAAGAGAACATACCAAAAACCCATACTTATCAGTAGGGTTAACACATTATACTTAACAGATTATATTATACTTAACACATTATATATATTATTATAGTTAACACATTATACTTAACAGTGAAAGGCAGAGTGTTTTCCCTTTAAGATTGGGAACAAAGCAGCTGGGCGCGGTGGCTCACGCCTGTAATCCCAGCACTTTGGGAGGCTGAGGCAGGCAGATCACGAGGTCAGGTGATCGAGACCATCCTGGCTAACACGGTGAAACCCCGTCTCTACTAAAACTACAAAAAAATTTAGCCGAGTTGGTGGCAGGCACCTGTGGTCCCAGCTACTTGGGAGGCTGAGGCAGGAGAATGGTGTGAACCCAGGAGGCAGAGCTTGCAGTGAGCTGAGATCACACCACTGCACTCCAGCCTGGGTGACAGAGTGAGACTCTGTCTCCAAAAAAAAAAAAAAAAAAAAAAAAAGATTGGGAACAAGACAACAAGGCAAGGATGTCTATTTTCACAACCTTAGTCAGCACAGCACTTGAAGTTCTAACTGCTGCAATAAGGCAAGAAAAAGAAATAAAGGCATACAGATTGGAAGGGAAGAAATAAAACTACTCCTTAGCAGACAGCATGACATGATTTTCTATGCAGAAAATCCCAAGGCATCTACAAAAAATACTCCTAGAACTAAAATGCCAGTTCGGCAAGCCTGCCACATATACAATCGAAATATGAAAATGAATAACATTCCCATATGCTAACAATGAACATATGGAAATTGAAATTTTAAAACACAGTATCATGGATAAGCACACAAAAAAGTGAAATATTTTGATATAAACTTAGGAAAACATTTAATAGTATGTATGCTGAAAATTATAAGATGCTGATGAAAGACCTAAATAAATGGAAAAACACATCATGTTCATGCATTAGAAGACTCAACATAGTATATATGTCAACTGTTTCCAAATTAATCTATAAAATTAAAGCAATTCTTATGAAAATCTCAACAAGGCTTTTTGGAGACAAAGGTAAATTTATTCTAAAATTCAGTGGAAAAGTGTAGAGCCCAGAATAGCTAAAACAATCCTGAAAGGGAAAAGTGAAGTGGAAGTATCACTCAACCTGATATTAAGGCCTACCATAATCTAACTATAGTAATTAAGACAGTTTGCTATTGACTAAGAGATAGACATAGATCAAGTGAATGGAATAGAGAATTATAATTATATTAACATGTAATTATATAGGCTTCACGACCTTGGGGGAGGTAAAGATTTCTTAGAACACAAAAAGCATTACTATAAAGTTGAAATGGATTAATTTAACTTCATCAAAACAGAAGACTTGTTTTCAAATGACATCTTTAGGAAAGCAAAAAGGCAAGCATCACTTTTGAATTTTTTTTCTTAACTCAAGAAATTATGTAAATTTTGAGTTATTAGATACTTTTGCATTACCTCTAATTTAAAAAAATTAAAGTTGGTTGGGTAATGGTTAATGAGTACAAAAAATAATTGAGAAAGAATGAATAAGACCTACTATTTGATAGCACAACAGGGTGACTACAGTCAGTAATTCAATTGTGCATTTTGTTTTTTTTTTTTTTTTTTTTTGTTGTTGTTGTTGTTTTTTTTTTTGAGACGGAGTCTCGCTCTGCCGCCCAGGCTGGAGTGCTGTGGCCAGATCTCAGCTCACTGCAAGCTCCGCCTCCCGGGTTCACGCCATTCTCCTGCCTCAGCCTCCCGAGTAGCTAGGACTACAGGCGCCCGCCACCTCGCCCGGCTAATTTTTTGTGTGTTTTTTAGTAGAGACGGGGTTTCACCGTGTTAGCCAGGATGGTCTCGATCTCCTGACCTCGTGATCCGCCCGTCTCGGCCTCCCAAAGTGCTGGGATTACAGGCTTGAGCCACCGCGCCCGGCCCAATTGTGCATTTTAAAGTAACTAAAATTGTATAATTGCATTGTTAGTAATACAAAGAATAAATGCTTGAGGGAATGTGATTTTCATGATGTGAATATTATGTATTGCATGACTGTATCAAACATCTCATGTACCCCATAAATAAATATATCTACTATGTACCGACAAAAATTAGAAATGAAAAAAATTTTTAAATAATTTTTTTAAATGAAGTTGGTTAGAAACCTAGTTCCAATAATTTTTATACTATACCAGGATGTATACATTTGAATAAATCAAATTGAAAAGAACCACAGACACAAAAAGTGTATTTTGGGGATTAGTTGATGAAACTTAACACAGGGATCAAAAGATAATTATGTTAAATGCAAATCATTCATACTAGGGATACATTTCATACCACAGCCATTTAGTTTTTAAAAATAAAGCTCCTCATATGGGTTAGCTGCATACCCACCCAAATATCATCTTGAACTGTAATTCCCATAATCCCCATGTGTCGTGGGAAGGACCCAGTGGGAGGTAATTAAATCATGGGGCGGGGCGGTTACCCCCATGCTCCTGTTTGCATGACAGTGAGTGAGTTTTCATGAGATCTGATGGTTTTATAAGTGTCCTTTCCCTCTTTGCTCAGCAATTCTCTCTCCTGCTGCCACGTGAGGAAGGCCATATTTGCTTCCCCTTGAGCCATGATTGTAAGTTTCCTGAGGCCTCCTCAGCCATGTGGAAGTGTGAGTCAATTAAACCTCTTTCCTTTATAAATTACCCAGTCTTGGGTATTTCTTCACAGCAGCATGAGAACGGACTAAAACAGCTCCCAAGCAAAACCATTCAATTCCATGAAGATACGGGATTTACACTCATTAAAGGATAATGTCCTTTGGATCATCATTAACTCCTTATGAAGCTCATGGGGGTGGAGTGAGTAACCTGGTGGTGTCATATTTGTGCAACAAATAAATCCCAAGGCTGTGTACTTATTTGCTTTTAGGAGACTCATCTAATAACATATTGTATCTGTTTGTTGTGTTAATAATCTGAGTTATTACAAGTACACCAACAAATCTGCTGCCTTAAGAATGGATTCATGTTGGTTAAGTCCTTTAAAATCCACAACTGTGGCACCAGAGACATCAGAGGTCTGGGGAAACACTGAGCTGAGCAATAAGCTCTACAGTTAAGAAAAAGATGCTGATAAATTCTACGAAGAACATCAGACATGACATTTGTTGCTTTAGAATCTCTGAGCATATTTACAGGCAAGGCAGAAGAAAGAGCATTTCAGCTTGGTTTTAAAATACAGAAATACCACTATTCCTTAAAAGAACGAATCACAATGCTGTTGGCACATATTGGAGCCCACAAAAATCATAAGAAATGTGGGATTTCTTCTGCAAATATGTTTCCTGATTAAAAACATAAAGCATATATTTGAGTCATACAGAAAGTCAAGCCAAAAGAAAAAAAATATTTATAAGACAAAGTTAAAATCCTGAGCTTGTGTACATATTAACTTACTCAAGAATCATCTAATAACATATTGTATCTGCTTGTTGCATTTATGTTCATAGTGACTGTCTCTCATGGGAAGATTCTGTGTGCAGAAACAGAAACAGAAATGTCAAGCAGACTTCTTTCTTGATTGTGTCCTTGCCCTAGACATTAGGAATGAGATATGTATGAGAAAAGAATCAGGTGGTGGGGTCAAAGCAGAATTTTCAGTACCTACTGCAGAGCATGGCCCATGACAGATGGTCAACAAATAATTTTTGAATGTTACAAGGAGGAAGAAACAGTTAAGAACAATTTACTTAAATTTTTGAAGACTATTTCACTTGTGGGAAATTTCATAAGTCACCTTAAGAGGGTGCCAATGAATAGGCTTCTGCCAAAAGGAAAAAAAAAATTCCCAAAATGAGTGTGCAAATAATGTTGGTATGACTGATATTACTTGGCTTCAAAGAAGCAATAGCCACAAAAAGCAAGGGTAAGGAAATGTGAAACATTTCATAAGTGATGAAACCAGATAAGAATTATGTAAAAGAGCTTATTTTAAAAATAAACTACTAGTGAGTGGGAGAAGGGAGTATTAGGTCTTCTGAAAGACAAAGGGAAACTGTAAGACCAAGTCAGTTTTGCAGGCCTTCTAACAAACAGGTCTCCATCTTAAGGCACAGCAATCACTCAGACATGTGGCACTCTCATAGAATTACTCTGGCCCAGACGACCAAGAATTCCTGAAAGAACCAAGCTATGCAAATCTGAGCTTGAAAGTGGCCTGACTGAAGCCCATGGCGTCCTCACCTACCACAGCGCCCGGCTGGCAGTAGGTGCTCGAACTGTGTTTGCTGACTGACTGGATAAATTAATAAACAAGAGGATGAGTCTTTTGAGTTACTTGAAAGTAATTTGAAAATTTTTTTACAAGAAGCCATTGGCATACTAATGTTTTGTTTTTGTTTTTGAGACAGACTCTTGCTCTGTCACCCAGGCTGGAGTGCAGTGGCACGATCTCAGCTCACTGCAACCTCTGCCTCCCGGGTTCAAGCAATTCTCCTGCCTCAGCCTCCCAGTAGCTGGGATTACAGGTGCCTGGCATACTAATATTTTAATAATTAAAACTATTTTTAACTTCTAAAGTAATACCAGTTTGTTACAAAAATTTAACACTACTTAAAGGAAACCACTGTTACTTTGGTGTATGAGTCCTTCCCAAGACTTTTTCTATATATATACAATTATTTCAATATATGTGTATGTGCATGTATTTACTATATATGTGCACATAGATATACACATATATTCACACCTATAATTGCTTGACAAAGACTGGATCACACTATGCAATCTTTTATGCAACTTGCTTAAAAACATTTTTAATTGAACAAAAAAAACTGCCATAACAATCTTTCCTTTTCTTTTTTAATGTGTACACAGTTTTAGAGAAAGGGCTTTTTCAGTACCTCTAGAAAGAATTTTTTTCAAATATTGTTTTGTAGATTTGTAAAATTATATCCCAAGTATATAGAGTTGAAAATGAAAGTTCCCCTTACACCTGACTACCTCATAACTCCACATTCCCCCCCTTCCCAAGATACTCATAGTAAAGAGTTAGAACTCCATCCTTCTGGACTTTTTAGTGCAAACACCCAAACCGTACACACACACACGTGTGTGGGTACATACATACACATAAACATGTATTTCAAAAGTATCTTGTTCAGAATGTTAGAGAATATTTAATTTTGTATTTATGAGTTTATTTATGAGTTGAAAGTATATTTAAACTCATTATTTACAAGTTTATGTATTTCAAGATTTCTCTATGCTAATATGCTGGTCCACTTAGTAGCTAACTGAACAACACAGTGGCTAAAACACAAATTTGGAGTCAGACTGCTGGGGTTCAAATCCCAGCTCTGCTATGACACCTTGGCCCAGTTTGTAATCTTCCTGTACCTGTTTCCCCTGTAAAAGGGATATCACAGGTTGGACCACATGGAAATGCATATGACTTGTATGATTCAACCTAACGACAGTAAATATCTTACAGTACTAAGAAAAGTAATATAGCTCTAGCTCAACTTCCAAACTAGATCTCTTTATCCCTAGGACTATTGGTTCTTCCATTGCACCCATGGCTTATTACACAAAAGCAGAGACAACACAGCAATAGAGCCTGAATGCACTCTGTACTACCTGTTTTGGCTAAAGCTTAACCAGCAATATGGGAAGAACCATTGTGATACTGGCCTATCTACAGTTCCCTGTCGCAAAATACCCTGGTGATTAAAGTAAGACCTTTTGATTAACTGTGGTAGTTAATTTTATGTGTCAACTTGGTTAGGCTATGGAGCCCATTTGTTTGGTCAAATACTAGTCTAGCTGTTGCTGTAAAGGTATTTTTTAAAGATATGATTAACACTTAAATCAGTACACTCTGAGTTGAGCAGATTACCCTCCATAGTGTGGGTGGGCCTTATCCAATTAGTTGAAGGCCTTAAGAGCAAAAAAGTAGAAGGTATTCTCCTTAAGACTGCAATAAAGAATCCCTGGCTAAGTTTCCAGCCTGGTGCCCTGCAGATTTCAGACTCAACATTGCAACTTCAACTCTTACCTCAATGTCCAGACTGCCAGTCTGCCCCAAAGTTCTGAACTTGCCAGCCTTTGCAATTGTGTGAGCCAATTTCTTAAAATCAGTCATTCTCTCTCTTTCAATGTGAGAGATTTTGCTATCAGGAAGTGGAATGCTGCTGTGACAAGTACCTAAAAATGTAGAAGTGGCTTTGACATGGGGTAATGAATAGAGGCTGGAAGAGTTTTTAGGTGTGTGATAGAAAAGAGATTATTGGGAGAAATAAAGAAGAATCTGGTGAGGGCTCACAAAAGAAAGGAAGGCGCTGTAGAGAAAGTTTCTATTGTCTTAGAAAATACATTGTCAGGAACAGAATGTTGCTAGAAATACAAATGTTAAAGATGCTTCTGGTGAGGTCTCAGACTGCAAATGAGAAATGTATTACTGGAAACTGGAAGAAAGGTGATCCTTGTTATAAAGTAGCAAAGGACTTGAGTGAACTGTGTTCTGTCGGATGGAAAGCAGAATTTGTAAAGGATAATTTGGATATTTGGCTGAGGAGATTTCTAAGCAAAGTGTTGAAGACACTGCTTGGTTTCTTCTTGCTGCTTATAGATGTGAGTAAAATACAAGAGGAGAGAGATAAATTGAGAGCACATTATTATTAAGCACAAGGAACCAGAACCTGAAGATTTAGAAAATTCTCAAAGTCTATTCATATTGTAAAACATGAAAGAGAACATCAACAGTGTGACTGGACAATGGTTTGCAAACAGATTAGGTATGTGACTTGTGGATCATCAACTATTTCAGCAAAAATACTGCTAGCTTGTATGAACAGGACAGAGATGGGATGAGATGAAGAAATGCTGTCAGACTTCTGGTATTGTAGGCAGGATGGCCAAAAGAACTACCTACATGCAAACCTATGTTATCCTTAAAGAGAAGAAAGAGTCCAAGGGTAGGGCAATCTTCTCAATTCCAGGGGCAGGGCAACCTCTTTGGTTCATCCAGGACTAAGGGAGTATGACTGTCACCCCACTGGGCCCAGAGAACAAAACATGGAACCAAAGAGGATTATTCTTAAGCCTTAAAATCTAATGGAATTTCACCTTCTAGATTTTAGACTTGAGACCTGTGACCCTTTTTTTCCCTTCTAACATTCTCCCTTGTGGAATAGGAATGTCTATTGTATTCCTGTCCCACCATTACATGCTAGAAGCAGATAAATTGTCATCTGGTTTCATAGGTTCATAGCTGGAGAGGAGTTTTGCCCCAGGATGAATTATATCCTGACTCATACCTGATTTAGATATTTAAGATGAGATTTTGAACTTAAGGGTTGATGCTGAAATAGATTTAGGACTTTCTGGGAATGGGATGGGGTGAATTTATTCTGCATGTGAGGATATGAATTTTGGAGGATGTGGTATTGTGAAATATATATTTAGTCTTAGACCCTGTTTCCTGACATATGGCTCCTTAAACTCTGGAATCTCCTAAGTGATTAGAGTGTCATTCATATGCTAATGAGACAACTGGTGGCTGGGGAATCCCTAGATAGCTTCAGGATATGTGCTGGTCACTGGAAAGACCAAGACATAATTAGAGGGTTAGGACTTTTAGCCCCATCCCTGACCTTTGGGGAGGGGAGGAGGGCTGAAAGTTGTGCCAACCATCAATAATCAATGGTTTAATTAATCATGCCTATGTAATGAAGCCTCCATAAAAGCCCAAAGGACTGGGTTTGGAGAAGTCTGGCATAGCTGGAAGATGGCATGCCCAGAGAAGGCATGGAAGCTCCATATTTATTCCCACATGCCTTGCCTTATATGTCTCTTCTATCTGGCTGTTCACCTGTATCTTTTATAATAAATCAGTAAACTCAAATGCTATGGTTTAAATGTCCCCTCCAAAGATTATGTTGACATTTAATTGCCAATATGACAATATTGGAAGGTCTTTGACAATACTGGAGGCCTTTAAGAGGTGATTAGGCCATGAGAGCTCTGCCCTCATGAGTGCCGTTATCACAGGAGTGGGTTAGTTATCATGGGAGAGGGTTCCTGATGAAAAGGATGAGTTTGGTCTGATTTTTTTTTTTTTTGAGGCGGAGTCTCACTCTGTCACCCAGGCTGGAGTGCAGTGGCCGGATCTCAGCTCACTGCAAGCTCCGCCTCCTGGGTTTACGCCATTCTCCTGCCTCAGCCTCCCAAGTAGCTGGGACTACAGGCGCCCACCACCTCGCCCGGCTAGTTTTCTGTATTTTTTTTAGTAGAGACGGGGTTTCACCGTGTTAGCCAGGATGGTCTCGATCTCCTGACCTCGTGATCCGCCCGTCTCGGCCTCCCAAAGTGCTGGGATTACAGGCTTGAGCCACCGCACCCAGCCGATTTTGTCTCTTGTGCCTGCTGCCTTTCTGACATGTTATGATGCAGCAAGACAGCCCTCACCAGACATGGCCACTCCATCTTGGACTTCCCAGGCTCCAAAGCATGAGCCAAATAAACCTCTTCTCTTTATATATTACTTGATCTCAAGTACTCTGTGATAGCAAGTTTTCATTTTCAAAACTTATTGTTCATTTATTAAAATGGAGAACTTTTTCCATGAGCTCTGTGAGCCACTCTAACAAATTAACTGAACATGAGAAGGAGGTATTGGGAGCCCTGATTTTACAGCTGGTTGGTCAGAAGTACAGGTGACAATCTACAACTTGCAACTAGCATCTTAAGTGGAGGCAGTCTTGTGGGACTGAGCCCTTAACCTGTGGGATCTAATGCTATCTCCAGTAAGATAGTGTCCAGAAACTGATGGACTTACAGGACACCTAGCTAGTATCTACTGGAGAACTGGCTGGTTGCTGGTGGGGAGAACTTCCCACAAATTTTGGTGACAAGAGGTGAAGCATTCTGTATTATATTCAGTATTGAGAGACTATGTAAGAGCAGGAGAAAACATCTTTTTTTTCTTATCTCAGTGGGGAAAGAGCGCTGGCTGTTACGGGTTGAATTGTATAGCCCCCAAAATTCCTGTGTTTTAGTCCTAACCCCTAGTACCTCATCATGTGACTACTATGGATTGGACTGTTTCCTTCCTAAATTCATATGTTGAAGCCCAAACCCCCAATGTGAGGGCATTTGGAGAGGATGTCTTTGGGAGATAATTGGTTTAAATGAGGTCATGAGGTGGGATCCTCATGATAGGATTTGTGCCCTTATAAGAAGAGACATTCTCTGCCATGTAAGGAGACGATGAGAAGCTGGTTGCCTGCAAGCTAGGAAGAGAGCCCTCACTAGAACCCAACCATGCTGATCCCTTGATTTCAGACTTCTTTTGTCCAGAACTATGGGAAAATAATTTCTGCTGTTTAAGCCACCCTGTCATTTTGTTATGGCAGCCTGTGCTGACTAATATAGAGACCTTATTTGGGAACAATATCCTTGCACATATAATAGATGAGGTCATTAGGGTAGGCCCTAATCCAATATGAATGGTGTCCTTATAAAAAGAGAAAACTTGCACACAGAGACAGACATTCATAAAGGGAAAATGATGTGAAGAGACGAAGGGAGAAGATTGTCATCTACAAGTGATGGGGGCCTGGAACAGATCCCTCCTCACAGCCTCAGAAGGAACCAACCCTGCTGACACCTTGATTCTTGGACTTCCAGCCTCCAAAACTGAGATAAAATAAATTTCTGTTGTTTAAGCCACCCAGTTTGTAGCACTTTGTTGCAGCATCCCTGGCAAACTAATCCAATGCCCCTGAAAAACTTTGGGTAGCCTGGTTTCCTACTGGGAAATACAGAACTTGTGAAATCCATACATGCTTGGGAAAAGAGAAATATGTTATTTTACTAAGAAATAATCTTCTGTGTCAAAGTTCTCCATTTTAATAAATGAACAATAAGTTTTGAAAATGAAAATTTGCTATGCCTACAGGATCAAAAGTCATGAATTTGCTAGCTATTCTTCTTTGCTATATATATTTGAAAGTTTGGGTATTTATTGTTTATGCAAAATATTGTCATTTCTTTTTACTTCACTCTGTATTAAATTTAGGTTGAAACTAACACTTCCACTGAATTTGGTATTTTAGAAGAATATTCAATATGTTCCTTTTTGAAATAATGCCAGATGTTCACATTAATTTAGATATTGGCTGATGTAATAATGTATTTTATGACAAGCAATGCAAACAACTGAATATATTAGAAAACTTAGATCTTTTAGAGTTTATGATGTTAAAAAATGTTTTCAGCAAAAAGCTACTGGAGATTCAAGTATTTGGTCTTCAATTACAAAAGAAAGTACTTTTAAGACTATGGTAGAAACTGAAGCCTATGCTTTTAATACAATCTCCATGGCAACATGGGAAGGAGCACAGCCTGGTGGGCTGAATGAAAGCCACAAACTCTCAATTTCAGACCCTACCATTAACTTCCCACAGAAAGCCATGTTTGTATCTTGGCATTACATCTCTGCTATAAACAGAGGCACTCTGGCTTTATGCAAGAAAAGGACATTGCCTTAGTTCTATGTACTTGATATACTCATTTTATGAAATTAATATCATATTTATGTCCTGAAACAATAGATTAGTCACACTATATTTCTAAGTTGTAGCAGGGAAATTAAATAGTAAATGGAAAATGCAAGTACTGCCTAAATTCCCCAAATTTTATATAAAGATAACATAAAAGTTATTTCATTTGAAGGATCTACTTTATTTTCATAAACGAATTGCCATGATTTAACAAGTTTAATTTTAAAAACAGGTATTCAGAATTTGATTGGCTACTGAGCATCCTGACCCTATCATTTTGTTTACATTTTCATATTTTCAGTAAGGAAATGTCTTCTATAGGAAATTGCATAATAACAATGCATAAGGGTTTGAACTATAGTTTAATGAATTAGTTAAGATTTTCCTGTGATGATATCTTCCTAATATAAAGATCATTTGCTAAAAACACAGCAAAAATAAGAAATAAAAGTCTCTGAACTACAAAAATCGATAATAATAGTTAACATTTGCTTTTTATTACTTGCCAGACACCATCCTGGGCTCTTCACAGGGATGATCACATTTAATTCTCACAATGACCTTATTAAATAGATATTATTATTATTATTCCCATTCTATTGATGAAAAGACTAAGCTCAGGGATGGTCAGTAAATTGCCTGAGGTGGCCTGTGGAGCTGGAATCAGGGCCTGTGCACTTCACCACTATAAGCTTCTCATAAACGTGTCTATTTTATTTGTTAATTTTATTCATGTAGTAATACACTTAGAACCCGATTCAATTATTTTTATTCTAATTTAAATGCAATTCCACCAAATCTGGTTATCTGATCACCTTAGAAGTAGCAAACTAGAAAGATTTGGAGCAGGGCTCCTGCAAGCATGAAACATTAAAATTACAGAAGATTGAAACAGGAAATGAAATATAGCAAAACAGGATTATCCAGCGCAAGAAAAAGATAAACACGGTTTTGGGATGGAGTGGGTAGAGCTATGGAAATGGGAACTACCATTTGTTGAATACCTCTTAAGTGCCAGGTGTGTGCCTTTCTCATCTGCCAAGCCTCACATGGCTCTGCCACGCAGGCTGTTGTATCCCCATTTTGAGAAGTCCCACAGCCTGCCCACATTCTCACAACAGAAGAGCCAAGCTTGTTGGGTGCAAAGTCCATGCTCTGAACACTGCCCTATATTGCCTATCTTGCATGGATTAAGAAACGAAGGAGGGAAAGAAAATCTTGGAAAGGTTTCTATTAACATGATTACAAGCAAAATGCTTTTTGGCATTGAAAGAGGGATAATGGCTTCAGTTATGTGGAAAATTTACTCACATGAAATATATTTGATGGTGATAAATGAGGTACTATAGTACTTTTTTTTAACTTAAACTCAAAGTTAGAAAAAGTGTAAATTTAGTTTCCTAAATTTAGGAAGCCCATAAACTAAGGTTGTAGAAATGGGGAATTTTTCATTTGATGGCCTATCTTTAACTGCTATTTTTTTTTTTTTTTTGAGATGGAGTCTCACTCTGTCACCCAGGCTGGAGTGCAGTGGTGCGATCTCAGCTCACTGCAAGCTCCGCCTCCCGAGTTCATGCCATTCTCCTGTCTCAGCCTCCCGAGTAGCTGGGACTACAGGTGCCCGTTACCATGCCTGGCTATTTTTTATATTTTTAGTAGAGACAGAGTTTCACCATATTAGCCAGGATGGTCTCCATCTCTTGACCTTGTGACCTGCCCGCCTCGGCCTCCCAAAGTGCTGGGATTACAGGCGTGAGCCACCACGCCCGACCCACTATTCTTTTTTGAAAGTAGCACTACCGGGCATGAGAATGCCACTTGGAAGGGTTAGAAATTCAAAACAGAAATGTGTGTGTGTGCGCATGCACACTCTCACACACACACACAGACACAGACACAGACACAGAACTCAATCACACATTTTCAGTTAGCAACACCAACTAAGTAAAAGAGCTGGGCGCATCCTGTTATACAACACATTTTTTTTCTTGCATCCCTTATTGCCTAAAGGATACTGTGAATAGGGAAATAGCAGGAAAACATTCTCACAAAGAATGAGTTCCTCTTAATAATATATACCATAAAACTGTCCAGCACATGACCAAAAAATTAACTAATAAAGGCAAGTCCAGTTTTCTTCTGATGTTCAAAGTGAGCATCATTTCGTTTAGCTGTTCCACAGGAAGCATGTTATGTCCCTTTAAAATTGCCAACTTAATGCTTTCATGCACAGCCTCTCGCCTCCCCACCCGGCACCCCCTGCCTGGGTGTAAACCCTGGTGCCCACTTAGGCATGATTACCACTGGTGCAGCCCTGCCATTGGTGTCTCTCTCAAGGGAAAGAGCTTGGGGTAGACGATGGTAAACATAGGCTCACTACACCGATGACAGTGCCCCAGAGGGCAATGCAGCAGCTCCAGGAGACTTCTGGGTAATGAGATTGGAGACAGAAAGTTCAAATCTGGAACACAAGAGAAAATCACGCACATGAGTAAAAAATCAGACTTCCTTAAACTAGGCTTCTTAAAATATTTCTCTTTGTTACCAAATAATTTCAGTTACTTAAAAGTACTTCATGTTGAAAATTCTGTTATCTGATTGATAGACACTGAATAAAAATCTATAACATCATCTGAAAATGAAAGTTTTTTTTTATATTTTTGATACTAAAAGAAAACACAAATTCAATCATTTTAAGAGCCAGAAACTACTGAGGTAGAGGCAAGGAATAAGTGAGATAAAATATTTTTTAAGAACAAAGATCAAAAAGGGATAATTCACCCAAAGAGGATTTTGCAAACTTTAATAAGAGCCAGAGACTTTTTGGAACTGATGACTAAAACTGACTTTCATTAAGTTCTCCCTAATCTATCAGGCATTTAGTATCAATCTTCCACCAAGGCTAAATCATATTTTTTAAAGAGAATGAAAAGGAGGAAATAAAAAAAGAATGAAAAATAATGAAATCAAGCTTTTCCTTGTCTTATTCCCATGAACTGTCATTAATAAAAACAGGGAGCTTCCTTCCCAGCTTAGTCTGAGCTACCCAAAAGAGACATTTAAAGCAAAACATCCCAGTGGCCCAAGCAATCTTGAGGACACATTTACACTAGGTTTCTACTGATGATGAACATCCAACAGAGAGAGAAATGGTCATGCTGAGGTGAAATCTAAAAATTATCAACTCATCTTTGGGAAGGAAATACAAATCATCTTTTTACCTTTTATATATGTCCAGACTCATCAATAACACTTAGAAAAATGGAATTTACTGATTGGTGAACAACTATAATTTTCTGTTTAACTTTTAAAACCAACTTAACTTTGCACTAGGCATTTCTGGAAGGTTAATGTGAGATGTTTTTGTATGGACTCTGTTTTTTAAGTAAAGATGAAACATTTCACAGTTTTAAAAACACCTGAAATGTATTTTTCGTATTAATATTGCCTAGTGCTGTCTTAAAGCATTTCAGACATACACCCACAATACCTATCAAATCTGTGCACTGCCAAATCTTTTCCAAATTTCAGCTGCCTCACTACGACAATACTGCCAACGGCTCCCAGTACTTCTACCTCCTTTAGGTCTACATATTGCTGAGATGCAAGGAGGCAGCAAGGCAAAAACCTGCTCTACTGATGTATCCAACTTTAAGGACAAGATCTTTCCAAATTTCCCCTACTCTGCTAGCCTTTTACTTCAACCAAATACACATTCCCAAACACCAAGTTCCTTACCTGAAACCACACAGTTGAACTTTTAAGCACCATCCTTTGCAACTGACAACCACGTTTTTTTAGAATGCTTCTCTGTCTGTAGGGGGTGCTAAAGTGATCAGTGTTGATAAAATATCAGAAGTATTTTTCTTATTAGAAAAATCCTGTTGCAAAACAATGTGAATGTACTTAATGCCACTGAACTGTACACTTCAAGATGGATAAAATGGTTACTTTCGTGTTATGTGTATTTTACCACAATAATTTTTTTTTTAAAGATGAAAGCTCAAACAGGTGCACAAAGCACAATGTTCACTAAATAACACAGAATAATAAAAAAACCAGAAGTCCCACGTACCTTTCAGCAAGCTGTGGTAGGTATGATACAGACTTCTCATGGCCAGTTCCTGCAGAGGGAGGACGTGATCATGCTCCGTCCCTATGGCCTTCACCTCGGCTGGGAGGAAAACAGTTCGCTGCCCTGATGAAAAGGAAAGCAGCTTCACCTCGGAAACTTGAATGGGAGCACCACAGCTGCAGAAAGACACACATTCACAGTATTATTAGCAATAAGGAGAAGAATACGGGTGCCAATAAAATGTGTTAATCAAAATATACATTTGAAAATGTATGAATTCTTTTAAAGTAGAATTGCCAGAATTCTTTTCAAAGTGAACAGATGCTATCCCGGGTTCCTTCATAAAACCTGGCCCAGAAATCTAAACTCATTAGTTGGAACTCAGCTAAATCATTGCTGAGGCCCAGTCACTTCCAGCAAGGAAGAACCTTAAAGGAACTTTCCTTCCTAGGCTCTACATAATTTGCTTTGTAAATTCTACTTTTCCCCATTTTATTATCCTCTCTAAGTATGTGTGTTTTTGAAACTCTCAAAATTAAAAGAAAAAAAAGTACCTTGTTGAGTAACAGCATCTTGGTTTAATAGAATTTTTGTGTAGAAAAACTTAAACCCACAAAGCAAATAGATTTTAAATGGCAGAAGATAACTTTATTGGATCCTTCCATAAACTTGTGGGGAAAATATTCTTGGCATACTCAATAAGCCAAGTCATGCCCTATTCCCTGCAGCCACTTTTAACCAGAAGGCAGAGATGTCCTCGTCCCTAATGCTGCAATGTTACCGAAACTCACAAATCCAATCTCATTCTATTTCTTGTGTGAAACCACTGGGTAACCTAAGAGCCTCAATACTTTTCTTGTCTAATGACATATAGATGGCCAACAAACCTTGGCTCTGAAAACACAAAATAGTATCACTAACCTTGACCAGATACAAGCAATGAAGCTTAGGGCACAGGACTGGAAGCCAGAAGCCCTTGATTCATTTACTTTTTAAAATTTTCTTCGTTTGTTCCTTCCCTCCATCAGAAAACATTTCCAGAGCACTTACTATATGCTAGTCAGTTAAGAGATCCGGCCACTGCACCCCAGCCTGGGCGACAGAGCAAGACTCCGTCTCAAAAAAAAAAAAAAAAAAAAAAAAAGAAAAAAGAAAAACAAGAATGAACCCTTCCTTTGGAAGAAATCATTACAATTGTTCTAATGTGGGGGCAAAGAAGGGTTGACTGACTCTGTCTAGGGAATTAGGGGAAATTTTAAAGATAAGTCAGTATCTGACTTAATGTTCAACTCACCTGGAATAAATGGAAATGTGTAATGAGCATTCCAAGCAGAGGGAACAGCATGTGCAGCAGTACAGAAGCCTGAAAGAATATGGCTACATCTTGGTTTCAACAGTGCTGGAAACAGGGATGCAGGGTATGGATGGGTAGGGGGAGGAGGCCAGGAATATTAGCTGAAGTTAGATGGTTTTAATTCATGGGGAAGACTGTTAGGTGTGGGTTTTTTGTTTCTTTGTTTTGTTTTGTTTTTTACCAACTATCTGACCACAGTATGGTAGACAGGTAAGGGACTGATAAGTGGCAAAGACGTAAAGAGAACCCAAATATAGAAGGAAACAGAAATGGGGAAGTCTTTAGGGTCTTGAAAATGAGAGCTTGAGATAAACAGAAGAGGTATGGAGTATTATTATGGGTAAGAAGCCAGTGGCTTTCTGTTAGTTCCCAAAGCAAATAATTCTGAAATGCGATTTTGTTCACATAATCTTTTATACTAATCAAGATAGATTTAGAGAATTCCTTTTGCAATTTTCCATACTATGGATGAACCACAGTTTATTAATTTATTTATTATGTTTATCCTGACTTCAATGTTTTCCCTCCTACTACACATACATCATCACAATAAATCTTACATACATTCCAATGCACAGATGTTTTTATTATAGTAAAATCCCCAAACTGAGACCACTGGCCATGAAAAATGAACATTTTAAATGCCTGAGGTCTTTCCAAAATGACTGTTAAGAAAGTATCCATTTCCCCACACCATCATCAGACATGGATATTATCAGTCATTTTAGTTTTTGCTAGGCTGATTAATGGAAATGTCTCCTTGGTTACTAATGAGTTTGATCACCTTTTGTTAGGTTTGCTGGCCACTTGTATTTCTTCTTCTGTAAACTGTCCATGTCCATCCCTTACCTAATTTTCTGTTGAATTAAAATATAACAATTTGTAGGAACTTCCATATTGGTGATAACAATCCTTTGTCATATACACTGAAATATTTATCAATAAAAATGTTTTTGTCTTTTAACTTTGCATATGGTTCCCTTTGTCAGCAGTCATTCTTTTCTGATGTGAAATCTATCTACTTATTTTCTTCACAGTATCTACATTTTTCTGAATTTCTTAAGAGGGTTACCCTAATTTGAAGACTGTGGGGAAAAGAACGAGAGATCAGTTTGTTACCATGTCTATATAGAAGGAAGTAGACATAAAAGACTCCATTTAGTTCTGTATTTGAGATACTGTTAATCTGTGACCTTACCTTCAACTTTGTCCTTGCAAGAGACATGTGCGAAGGTGACTTAAGGTTAAAAGGATTTTGGGCGGTGCAGAATGTGCTTTGTTAAACAAGTGCCTAAAGGCTGCTTATGGTTAAAGGTCATCACCATTCTCTTAAATCTCAAGAAAGAGAAAAACATTTGTCTCCTGCCCCTCCCTGGGCAATGGAACATCTCTGGGTAAAACCCATTGTGTGTTTTGTTTACTGAGCAAGGAGAAAACCGCCTTTAGGAATAAGGTGGGGCTTGCTGGAGCAATACTGCTAAAAGGTTTATGGAGATGTTTGCATATGCATCTCAAGGCACAGCATTTTCCTTTAAATTTATTCATGTTACAAGGATTTTTTGTTCATATGTCTTACTGCTGATTTCCTCCCTACAATGATCCTATTGTCCAGCCACTCCCTTATCTTTTTGATGGTAAAGACAATTATCAATAAATACTAAGGGAACTCAGAGGCCGGTGCCGGCGTGGGTCCTCTGTAAGCTGAGCGCCGGTCCCCTGGGCCCCGCTTTTCTTTCTCTACACTTTGTCTCTGTGTTTTATTCCTTTTCTCAAGTCTTTCGTTTCCACCTAACGAGAAACACCCACAAGTGTGGAGGGGCAGGCCACCCCTTCAGAAGACTGTGCATATATTATCCTAAAGTTTCTTCCAGTATGTTTATTGTATTTTTATGTGTAGATTTTTTTTTTTTTTTTTTAAGATGGAGTCTTGCTCTGTCACCTAGGCTGGAGTACAGTCCGTGATCTCAACTCATTATAACCTCTGCCTCCCGGGTTCAAGGGATTCTCCTGCCTCAGCCTCCCGAGTAGCTAGGATTACAGGCACCCACAACCACATCTGGTTAATGTTTGTATTTTTAGTAGAGACGGGGTTTCACCATGTTGGCCAGGCTGGTCTTGAACTTCTGACCTCAAGTGATCGGCCTGCCTCAGCCTCCTAAAGTGCTGGGATTACAAGTGTGAGCCACCACACCTGGCCTTTACAGGTAGATGTTTTATCTATTTGTCTTACTTGGCTATATAATATAAAATAGGATATAGCTTTTTTTTTTCCAAACGGAAAAATAATTGGGGTAGCATTATTAAACAACACTATCATTCACCTCCGAATCGCACTGTTCTCTTTATCCTATTAAGTTCCCATACACCCTGGCATTGCTTTCTGGAGTCTTTAGTCTGTTTCAGTGATGCATTAATTTAATTCTGTGTCAGTTCTATATTGTTTTGATTACAATACTTTATAGAAGATTCTATCATTTGACAAGACTGCCCTATTATTGTTCAATTTTTTTCTTGCAATTCTCAGTTACCATTCAATTTGAACTTTACAATTATTTTATCTCTATTTTCCTAAAGCCTTCCAGAGATTTGGATTAGAATTAACATCGATTTCCATGTTAAGAGAGGTAATTTGATAATAAATTTCCTTATCTGCAAACATGGTATGTCTGTACTATCCACCTAGTGCTTTATATCCTATCCTTTAATAAAAATTTCACAAGTTTCTTCATATAGATTTTGTTCCTTTCTTGTGATATTTATTACTGGATATTTAAATGTATGGTACAAATATAAATAACATTTTTTCCCTACCTTTGATTTCTAATTTATGAAGATATAAAAGCTGCTGATCTTTGTATGCTATCTTATATTTAGCCACCTTACTAAATTCTTTTATGTGTCTGAAAGATTTTTTTGGTAGCATATCTTGAGTTTTCTAGGTATTCAAGCATATCACCTATAAAGACCTTTCTGGTTCTTTTTTCCCAGTATTTATAATGTCTATTTCCTTTTTATCCATCTTATTGCATTAGACAGATGGTAGTGGTGACAGTGGGCCCTCACTCCTCTCCTATTCCTGATTTTAATGGCCATAGTTTGAATACATCAACATTTAATATAAAATTATTATATATGGCTACAGAATTCATCTAAAGTTTTTCTTAACATACCAATATAGTAATGTTTGTTTTTCTTTAATATAATGTTGAATAAATTATTGATATTTTAAGGTAAACTTTAAAATATTTAAAACATTATTCAAACATATCATCATATAGAAAGTACAGAAATCACAGTTGCTCTGTGATTTTCACAAGATGAACACAGTAATCACCACCAAGGTCAAGAACAAGAACCTCAGAAGACCACCTTGGGTCCCACTGCTAAGCAAAACCCATACCCCAAAGGGAACCACTATTCCAAATTCTAACACTATAGTCTGGTTTGGCCTGTTTGAACAGCATGAAGGTTGCTGTGCCTGGTTTCTTTTGTCAACATTATACTTCTGGAATTCATCCATGTTGCTTTGTGTACTGTAGTTTATTCATTTTCATTGCTGTGTAGTAATGATGGACATTTGGGCTGTTCGTAGTGTGGAGCTACTACAAATCCCGTCTCCATAAAAATTGTGTATTTGGTACATATGAGCATATACATTTGTGAGGAACACACTTAAGATCAAAACTGGGCCTATTAGAGTGAGGAGAGACAGACATTAATATATAATAGACTGAGAGGGGAGTGAGAGCTTTTTGACTTTTGATAGTACCCAAATAATGACCTTTTCTCCTTCAGAAACTATGCTGTGTCATCTACATGTGCATTCTTGTGGGAAGTGCTACAGATTTATCCTTCTCCTTTTTAGCAAAAAAGTTTTTCTTCAGCTTAAAAGTAAAAGGAAAGGGGAGAAGTGGATATGGAGATGGAAAGAAACTATGTCACCTAGAAAGAATAAACCTTGGCTTGGACAAAGAGTCTGTCATCTTGGCAGAGCTACTTAAGGCTAAGTTTTGTTCTAAGAATGTATTTATATAATTCTGAGTTGACTTTTTTCTTCAGCACTTATAAAATATAGTTGTATTGTTTTCTGGACTTCAAAGTTTCTGATGAGAAGTTAACAATCTTTTTGAATTACTCCTTTGTATGTAATGTTATTTCTCGGGTTGCTTTCGAAATTTTCTTTTTGTCTTTTGTTTTCATCAGCTTTGCCTATGCATGGTTTTCTTTGAATTTATACTGCTTAGGATTTGCTATACTTCTTGAAAATGTAAATTTGTTTTTCATCAAATTTGGGAAATTTTTAAACATTATTTCTTCAAACATGTTTGTTACTGATGTTACCTATTCTCTCCCTATTTTCCTTCTAGGATGCCAATTATACATGCACAAGACTCTTTTATATTGGCTGGCAAGTCCCTGATGCTGTGTTCATTTTTGTTTTCAATGTCTTTTCTATGTGTCCTTCAGATGGGATCAATTCTACTGATCTATCTATCGTTCAGTGACATTTCCTCTGTTCCAACCATTCTGTCATGAAGTTCATTAAGTTAATTTTTTACTTCAGACACTATTTTTAATTCTAGATTCAATTCCTTTTTTAGTCTCGATTTTTCTGGCCTTGTCATTCATTAATCATTGAGAATAACTGTAACAGTTGCTTTGAAATCTCTGTGTGTCACTTCAACAATTTGGGTCATCTAAAGTTGGAGTCTCTGCTGGTCACCTTTCCTCTTGAGAATGGGTCACATTTTCCTGATTCTTTACATGTCTTGTAATTTTGGAATGTTTCCTAGATACTGTGAAAGTTACATTGTAGAGACCCTGGGTTCTCTTATGTTCTGCTAACACTTAAAAGTAATTAATATTTTTGTTTTAACAACAATTAACTTCATGGGTGTCAAACTGCAAACTCGGTCTCTTAAATGACAGTTTCAATCACACTTGAGTACTTCCATCTGCAGCCAGGCCACTTTGGTCCTGCTCCATGAAAGTGTGTTTCAGGTATCCGATACTGGGGGCAGGCAGCCCCTACATAAACATGGACTACTTTTAGTATATTGGTTTAACTCAGAATACATTTCTCATACAAGCAACTCTATTACCCTCAGTGGTTTTATTAATAAACTCTTAGAATAGTATTTAACCAATTTGGACACAAATCCAGTTATAATTGCTTATTTACACAATAAAAAGCAAAGCAGTGGCTTGGTTTTTTTTTTCTTTTTTACATGATTAAACAACTGGAAAAAATCATCCTGTAGAGGATTACTTTTATCGTTAAGTTCTCTTCAGTAAGCATATGTGCCAATTACCATTCTCTAAAATTCTAACATAGGATGAACCTCTCTTTCTGGCTATAATGTAGAAGGAAAAGGACATTTACTCCTGTAACAACAAGAAAAACCCAGAAAAAAATGAAGATCATTCCTTTCCATGAGGCTAGCAAATAGTATAGATGCCATGAAGCTGTGATAGCCAGTCTCCAAGTGGGCCCCGAATGGTCCTCGCTCCTAGTGGTCACTCCCCTCCTACTGTGAATAGGGTTGACCTGTGTAATCAATGGGATTTAACAGAAACAACAGTGTGTGGCTTTGAAGCTAGGTCATAAAACACAGTTCCATGCTATACATTTCCATTGCTCTACCTCTCTTAGGGTATTTATTATTTGTATTACAGTTATTTTTGCATATCAAGATAAACATTTAAACTATATTTGTTTTTCCCACAATTTCTAGCACTGTGCTGATTTGCTAATGTTCACAAATTATTTGACAAATAAACACAGAATAAGGAGAAGATAACTTTGTTTGCATTTCCATGAATACCAAAGATAATCTTATGAGACTTCTGAGATTTCTTAAAACTGCAACACTTGCTATTTGCTGTTTTTATACCTGTTTATAAGTTTTATACCCCATTCTCTCTCTATTCTCCCTCCGAGATGTGAATCTGAGATAAATATATATATCTCAGACTTTTCTTATATTGCCTCGCAAGTCCCTAACGCTGTGTTCATTTTGCTCAGTTGTTGCTCTAATTCTTAGACCCTCAATCTGAAAAGGGTACTGCAATTG
This sequence comes from Trachypithecus francoisi, assembly GCF_009764315.1. Classification (NCBI taxonomy): domain Eukaryota; kingdom Metazoa; phylum Chordata; class Mammalia; order Primates; family Cercopithecidae; genus Trachypithecus; species Trachypithecus francoisi. The sequence goes on from NW_022681468.1 coordinate 89,392,299, forward strand.
TTTCAGAGCTTGTACAGCACAGCAGAAGCTGTTCTTATATCCCGGGCCTACATCTAGACCAGATGCAACATATGATAGCAGTGAAGAACCAAGGGAGTTGATCTTTCAGGTCTCAGATTAAATATTACCTCCTTAAAGAGAACTAGTATCAAGTTCGTTACATTATTTAGGGTTTGTTTGACTCCCTGGCTAGATCAGAAGGTCCATGAGGGCAGGTACTGTGTTGCTTAGCTCATCACTGTATAGCCATTATCTCATACAGTGACCAGAGTAGTTGCTCAATAAATGTTCACTGAAGGAACAACTGGACCAAAATTCTTGTTCTGAATCAAGAAGGGCACTTTCTAGGCTTCAAATACATGTATGTCCTTTCACTAGATTTCCCCCAGGCCCTTGTGCTACTACCCTTTTCCCCTCCTTTCCTTTAGGCTGAGGCACGAAGCAACACTACTTTGAACTGGAACTGGGAAGTCCCTTTCCACATATCCAACAGATAAAGAAGCAGAAGAAAGGAGACTCTTAATGCTGTTGTCAAAGCTTCAGCAGTTATCATCTATTAAAATTCTAAACACATTTTGCCATAGAAATATGTAAGTATAATTTAGGGGGTGCAAAATAGTCAATGAGTCAATAGGCTCTTCAATGAGTTTGCTTAGGAAGGTAGTGGCCAGAGCCATTTCTATGAAGAAAGCATTCTGAGTTCAGAGTTAAACCAACAGGCTAAAAAGGCCTTTAGATTATAGGCCATTTATAAGTAGGATTGCTTATTCCCTCAATACTACTATTAGAAAACTGGTTGTTTGATACCTATATTGTTAATAGTTTTATTTCTCTATTACTACTAACAAAAGTTTGATAATAAAAAAAGTCGACTTCTACCTAATTTGTGTATTTTCCCCTAGTGTTTTGTTTTTCTAAAAAGATTTGGAGTTCTCATCAAATTTACTACCACTGCTACCAGACACCAAGTCAAAGATTTAAAAATATCTCTCTACTTAGCACAAACAGAACTTTCTAGTAGTCAATAACATCTATATCTAAACAACAAAGTATAAGGCACTTTTTCTTTTCTTTTTTTTTTTTGTTTTTTGAGACTGAGTCTCACTCTGTCACCCAGGCTGGAGTGCAGTGGCCGGATCTCAGCTCACTGCAAGCTCCACCTCCTGGGTTTACGCCATTCTCCTGCCTCAGCCTCCTGAGTAGCTGGGACTACAGGCGCCCGCCACCTCGCTCGGCTAGTTTTTGTATTTTTTTTGTAGAGACAGGGTTTCACCGCGTTAGCCAGGCTGGTCTCGATCTCCTGACCTCCTGATCCGCCCGTCTCGGCCTCCCAAAGTGCTGGGATTACAGGCTTGAGCCACTGTGCCCGGCCCACTTTTTCTTAAATACGAGAGAGCTACTCCTTAATTGTGGCAGAGATGCAGATTGCATTTCGGTTTGGTCGCTGAAGGTTTTGGTGTGGGAAAAAGTGCCTTCAGCTTTGGAGCTTGCTTGCATCATTCTATGTACCATGGTGACTACAGCCATTTTATTCACCACCTGGAAGAATTAGGCTATATTAATGATCCTTTAAGAACTCATTAGGATTAATGACTACATAGTATCACAGCTGTGACATAAGCAGCTGTAGAAAAATCACTGAGCTAAAAACACCAATTCTATTATCTTTGCTTCACAGAAAGTTCCAGAATACATCTCTCAGCTTGGAGTTCATCAGCCTATACAGGCACTGAACTCATCTTGGGCTTTCCCAAGATAACAACTGCATAAGTTTTCCTAAAAGAACTGCTCCTAGGACTGCCCCTGGAGCTATGCTATGCCAATGGGGGGAACGGCTGTCTTCTATGTATATATTTATTGTTATCCCTTTTCTTGCCAGAATTACACATAGCCTGTGCCAAGTCATGCAGGATGATGGGGACTAGAAGGGGAGAGTCAAACATGCTGATTAGATTGCCTCCGGGGTATTCACTTGGCTGCTGAAGTGGGGAAAGGAAGGTCAGTCACAAGTGGGTCCTGGTGGTTGAGTGGCCCCATCTTAATCCTTGGCCACTCAGGGAAACACTTTAGGGTGGTTCTGTGCCAGCACTGTAGAAGGAGAAGATGAAACCATCTTTCTAAAAGCCTGACTAAAAAGAAAAGATTATTGCTGCTCTGAAAATAAAAGCCCATTAACTGAAATATCTGTTTTGGTTGCTAGAATCATGATTTATTTTGAGGGACTATCTCAAATGTTGAGTTCTAAATATTTCCAACTGGTAAAATCCTAGATACTAGGACTGTCACTGCAGTAAAATTGTCATTGCAATGGGCTTCAGAGAAAGAAAACCTTCTAAATTAATGCTGATTCCTCTACTTTCTGTGACTAGCACCACTGAGTTTATAATGGCACGTGTGGCAATGTATGTACATCAAACCATCACGTGTACAATTTAAATAATTACAATTTTATTTGCCAACTCTACTTCAATAAAGCTGGGGTATGTGGGGGGGAAATGAAGGTGTTTCTTTCCATAATAAAAAAAGGTATACATGGATTCATTTTTCTTTTAATTAGAAAACAACTTACTGATTGAACCCAGCAGGCAATATTCCAAACTGCCTACCCAATACCCTTAGTTTCTAAGGATACTTGGTTTAGCATATCAAGGGCAAAGTCAAAACTGAACAGAAGTACCAAAAGTAGTTAATCTACTTTTTAGTTCAAAATGTGAAATTGGCCTTACCCACTGCACCCGATGACTTTATTGTACAGATAAGACGGCAAGCCTTTCAGGTGAATGTTGTTATCCACGTATACATATTGTAGTTCTCGAGATCGACCTAAATCTGGATTAGAAAGAAAAGTGCTGTAATTCCTATATACAGGCACCATTATAATGTGAAATATAAAATGTAATACATAATATTAGAAATACTCGAAAATTTCTTGAGGAGTGGAAAAATACTGAATATCAGAGGTCAGAAAAGTCAGGAAACTCCCCTTAATGCTAAAACAACAAGGTTATCTGAAAAGCCCCTAGCAGGGCAAGCGGCCGTTTGTGGTTTGGTCAAAGGGCGGGAACCAATGAACAACTGACTAATGTTTAACTTTAAATGTCAGCCAATTGTAAACCTACAACTGTAAAAATCCCCAGTGACTCTGTAACTTGCTGTAACTTGTTTGTGTCTGACTATAAAAGACGGCTGAACACGAGCTTGGGGTCTCTCCCTAGGATCTGATACCTAGCTGGAGGGAACCGAGTTCGAACTCGAAATAAAGCGATCCCTGCCGCTTGGCTTTGGCTCTGGACTCTGGTGGTTGCTTTCGGGTCATCGTGGGTCTGGGCATTACATCTTGGGGGCTCGTCCGGGATTGCCCCTAAGCCCACCAGACCCCAGGCCAACGGGTCATCGCAAAAGTGAGTAAGCCGGCTCTGTTTATATGTTGTCTGTCTGCCTCTGAATAATCCCGCGGGGTCTGTATATGAGACTGATCTAGTCCTGGCGGACGCGCTATAGGACAGTCAGTGGAGGCCGGTGGGAGACGTCCTCCGGTACTCATCTGGGGCTCTGTATTCCGTTGCCCATCTGCTTCTGGTCGGGTCCTAAGCCCGAGACGCGCTAGCGATCAATATATCTTGGTGTTGGAAGTTATCTGTTGCACGCCCCTTACTAATTTACCTTGATTTACAGGAGCTTCGGAGCCAGTCCTGTACCAGGCACTAATATCCCTTACCACCCATCTTCTATCAACAGGACTTCCTCGGAATGGGCAACTCCCAGACCACACCACTTTCTCTCCTTGTCAATAATTTTAAAGATGTGAGAGCAAGGGGACATGATCTCAATATAGAACTTAAAAAGGGAAAATTAATAACCCTCTGCTGCTCTGAGTGGCCCACCTTCGGCGTAGGCTGGCCAGCCGAGGGAACTTTTTGTCTCCCCATTATCCTCCAGGTAAAATCAAGGGTTTTCCTGCCAGGTCGTTCGGGACACCCAGATCAGATCCCCTACATTTTAGTCTGGCAAGATCTGGTGGAAAATCCGCCCCCGTGGCTAGCTCCCTTTCTGCTGACCTCTGAACCCTGTAAAACCCTAGTCACGCAACCAACTGGGACCACCAAAAGACCAAAAACTCCAACTGCCCCCTTGCCCCCTGTGTTGCCTGACAGCCAGGACCTCGCATCCTTGGAACCCCTGCCTTATCCTCCCCCTCCCGGACCCCATGCCCAAGCCCAACTGGCCGCACTCCCAGGAAGCCATGAGGGCCAAGAAGCGGCCGCGGCGCCAGGAGAAACTGAAAGTGAACATGGCTCGGGAGGGCCGACAGGGCGAATGCGTGGGCGTGTCCAGCGTGAGGCAATTCCGCGAGTTCCCGATTCCACTGTAGCGCTCCCCTTAAGGGAAATAGGACCCCCTGATGACACAGGTAACCCTAGACTCCAGTATTGGCCATTCTCTACAAGTGACCTGTACAACTGGAAGACTCAGAATGCCCGTTCTCTGATAACCCCAAGGACCTAACAGCCCTTCTAGATAGTGTCATGTTCACTCATCAGCCCACCTGGGATGACTGCCAACAGCTCCTCCACATTCTGTTCACAACGGAGGAAGGGAGAGAATCCAGGTAGAGGCTAGAAAGTTGGTTCCTGGAGATGACGGTCAACCGACTGCAAACCCCGACCTCATGAATGCAGCATTTCCCTTGACCAGGCCAACGTGGGACTACAATACAGCAGAAGGTAGGGGAAAGCTACTCGTTTATCGCCAGACTCTAATGGCGGGTCTCTGGGCTGCAGCTCGCAAGCCCACTAATTTGGCTAAGGTATATTTTGTTTTACAGGGAAAGACAGAAAGCCCCGCTGTTTATCTAGAAAGACTAATGGAAGCCTTTAGACAGTATACACCTATAGATCCAGAGGCACCTGAAAATCAGGCAGCAGTCGTTATGTCCTTTGTCAACCAGGCGGCCCCAGATTTTTAAAAAAAGCTACAAAAATTAGAAGATTTGGAGGGAAAACAGGTCCAGGACCTCTTTCGCATAGCACAGAGAGTTTACAACAACAGAGATGCTCCAGAGGAAAGACAAATTAGGGCCACTGAGAGCATGACCAAAGTCCTGGCGGCGGTCGTCCAAAAAGAACAACCACCGCCAGGAAGCACCCAATCCACGTGTGCCCCTAGGTGCAATCTGAGTAAAGACCAATGTGCATACTGTAAAGAAATTGGTCACTGGATAAAAGACTGCCCCAAAAAGAAACAGCGCCAGCCAGGCCAAGGACAATGGCAGCCCAAATCTATGCCGATACTAGTTACCCAAGATACAGACTAGGCGAGACGGGGTTCGGATCCCCTCCCCGAACCTAGGGTAACTTTACAAGTGGAGGGGTCCCCGGTCCACTTCCTGGTCGATACCAGGGCACAACATTCGGTCTTAGTCAAGCCCTATGGAAAGTTATCTTCCAACTCCTCCTGGGTTCAAGGGGCCACAGGAACCAAGAAATATCCATGGACAACCCAGAGAGCAGTAAACTTGGGAACCAGGAAAGTGTCCCATAGCTTCCTGGTCATCCCTGACAGCCCTTGTCCCCTGTTGGGGAGAGATCTGTTGACTAAAATGGGGGCACAAATCCATTTTCAACCAGAAGGGCCCAAAGTGACTGACTCCCAAAACAGGCCACTATCTGTTCTTACCGTAACTCTAGAGGATGAGTACCGGCTTCACCAGGAGTTAACGCCTCCTAACCAAAATATAGACTCCTGGCTCCAGAACTTCCCAGAGGCTTGGGCAGAAACAGGAAGGCTAGGGCTAGCAAAGCACCGTCCCGCCATTTTTGTTGAGCTTAAGCCCGGGATGGACCCTGTTCACGTGCGCCAATACCCAATGGCCCTGGAAGCCAAAGAGGGAATTATACCACACATCCGCCGACTCCTAGATCATGGAGTCCTACGCCCCTGCCACTCGCCATGGAACACTCCGCTGCTACCAATACAAAAACCCAACAGTAAAGAATATACGCCGGTACAAGACTTAAGAGAAGTCAATAAAAGGGTAATGGACATACACCCAACGGTGCCAAATCCATACACCCTCCTGAGTACCTTGAGTCCTGAAAATCAATGGTATACTGTTCTAGACCTAAAAGATGCTTTTTAAAGCCTGCCTTTAGCCCCTAAAAGCCAGGAAATTTTTGCCTCTGAGTGGACAGACTCTGAAAGAGGCATAAGTGGCCAACTGACGTGGATCAGACTGCCACAAGGATTCAAAAACTCCCCAACTCTGTTTGATGAAGCCCTCCACGAAGACTTGGGTGAGTACCGACGCCAACACCCCAGTATAACTCTCTTGCAGTATGTTGATGATCTCTTAATAGCGGCAACGTCCCCAGAGGCCTGCATCCAAGGAACCAAAGACCTCCTGAAAACCTTGGGAAACCTGGGTTATCGAGCCTCAGCTAAAAAGGCCCAGATCTGCAGGCCAGAGGTAACCTACTTGGGGTATCTACTTAGAGGGGGACAGCGCTGGCTAACAAATGCTCGGAAAGAAACTGCCCTACAGATCCCCAGACCGCAGTCAACACGGCAGGTAAGAGAGTTCCTGGGATCTGCAGGGTTCTGCAGACTCTGGATACCTGGCTTCGCTGAACTGGCAAAACCCCTCTATCAGGCTACCAAAGAGCAGCAGCCCTCCAATTGGACTGAAGAGGCTGAGCAAGCTTTCCAGCAAATCAAAACTGCTCTGCTCTCGGCCCCCGCGCTGGGTCTTCCGGATGTCTCTAAGCCTTTCCATTTATACGTGGACGAAAGCCGGGGCATAGCGAAAGCAGTATTAACTCAAAATTTAGGTCCCTGGCGCAGACCGGTTGCATACCTCCCAAAGAGACTGGACCCGGTAGCTGCAGGATGGCCTCCTTGCCTCCGGATGACTGCTGCAACGGCCCTGATGGTCAAAGACGCTAACCAACTGGCCATGGGCCAAGAATTACAAGTCACCACCCCTCATGCTGTCGAAGGCATCCTCCGACAACCCCCTGACCGATGGCTCAGCAATGCTCGGCTTACTCATTATCAAGGGCTGTTATTAAACCCCCTCAGAATAACATTTAAGCCCCCGACAACCCTAAACCCAGCATCATTGCTGCCAGACCCAGACTTAAGTAAGCCGCTCCACAACTGTGCTGAAATACTAGCCCAGGTACATGGAGTCAGAGAAGACCTCCAGGACTGACTGCTACCAGATGCAGACCTCACCTGGTTCACTGACGGAAGCAGCTTTGTTCACCAAGGACAGAGGTATGTGGGGGCGGCGGTAACCTCAGAGACTGAGATAGTTTGGGCTGAGCCTTTACCTCCAGGAACATCGGCTCAAAAGGCTGAGTTAATAGCCTTGGCACAAGCCCTGAAACTAGGCAAAGGCCATAAACTGACAGTATATACTGACAGCCGGTATGCATGTGCCACTGCCCACATACATGGGGCTATATACAAAGAGAGGGGGCTTCTCACAGCTGAAGGAAAAGACATTAAAAATAAAGAAGAAATCTTAAATCTTCTGGCTGCCCTTTGGGAACCCAAAAAGCTGGCTATCGTCCACTGTCCGGGACATCAAAAAGCCACTAACCCAGTCACTCGAGGAAACAACCTGGCTGACCAGACTGCAAAAGACGTGGCTAAAACCACTCCTCAGCTGCTGGCCCTCCAGCTGCCTGATCCCGGCCCAGAGAATTGCCCTTTCACCCAGAATACTCAGAAGAAGACCTCCAGTGGATAAGTAAACTCCCCGGAACACAGGTCAGTAATCAGTGGTGGAAAGATTCTAACAACAATACCATTCTCCCGGACAGGTCGGGGCAGCGAGTAATAGCACAAATCCACCGAAGCACTCATCTGGGCCCGCGGCGGATGTTAGATTTGATTCAACATGCTGGACTAAAAATTAAAAACGCCCCTGAAAAAGTAGACGCCACGGTTAAAAACTGTGTAGTATGTCAACTCAATAACGCCAGTCACGGGACCCAGACCATGGGAAAAAGACACAGGGGAGATAGACCTGTTATATATTGGGAAATTGACTTTACTGAAATAAAGCCAGGAAAATATGGATACAAATATTTACTAGTTTTTATAGATACATTCTCAGGATGGGCAGAAGCTTTTCCGACAAAAAAAGAAACTGCACAGATTGTGGCCAAAAAGATCCTAGAAGAAATCCTGCCCAGGTACGGCTTTCCAGTCATGATAGGGTCGGATAATGGGCCGGCCTTCACCGCAAAGGTAAGTCAGGGACTGGCTTCTATCCTTGGGGCTAATTGGAAACTACATTGTGCTTATCGACCCCAAAGCTCAGGTCAGGTAGAAAGAATGAATAGAACATTAAAAGAGACCCTAACTAAATTGACCACGGAGACTGGCGCTAACTGGGTAGTCCTCCTCCCCTACGCTCTGTTCCGGGCACGTAACTCTCCTTATAAACTAGGACTTACCCCTTATGAAATAATGTATGGCAAACCACCCCCTATCCTCCCTAACCTTAAAGACAATCTCCTCAAAGCTGACACAGATAATGGTCTTGAACTTTTGTTCTCCTTACAAGCCCTATAGAGAGTTCATGAGGAAGTCTGGCCCAAGCTAAAAGAACTACATGAAGCTGGGCCTCCACCCATTCCACATCAATACAAACCGGGAGACTGGGTCCTCGTCAAGCGCCACCGACAAGAAACCCTAGAACCCCGGTGGAAAGGACCATTCCAGGTGATCCTGACTACGCCTACGGCCCTCAAAGTGGAAGGCATCGCCGCCTGGATTCATCACACCCACGCCAAGCCTATAGACCCACTCTCGGACCTTGTTACATCCTCGACGGGAGAGGCAGCAACCTGGACAGTTGACCGGACCAAAGAAAACCCTCTAAAACTTGTTCTACGCTGTCAGCAACCTAAACTGTAACTATGACACCTACCTCCTTTATAACTCTTCTACTCTTATGGATCCCTTGTGGGGAGACCCAGGCGAACCCGGCAACATCCCCTTTCGCTTGGCGTTTCTTCTGACTGAGAACTGGACCAATTATGCTCAGACAGAACAAAAGGGCTCTGTATTAGGCACTGCTGACTGTCCCCCTGGGGGTTGTAGCACTCCCATCCATCTAAATTTCACTGATTTTAAACACCAGCCAGGAAAAGCAGCACCCGCAATTTGTTTCCTCTTTGACCAAACACTCTCTTATTGTAATAACTCATGGGTAGAACAAAGTGTTGGCTGTCCATATAGGTCCTGCAAAATCCACACCATTAAAATCCTAAAAACTTCTGAGTCCCTATCCAGTCAAACGTGGCAGTCACACAATTTCTTTAAAACCACATCAGGCTATACCTGGGTTATCTGGGACCCCTGGGACTCCCGCTGGACTTCCCAGCAAAAAGGGCTATGTACTTGACTTCAGGAACTACCTGGCCTAGTAGCCGTCTCTTTCTCTGGCGTTCCCTTGTTCAGATCCAGACCACCCTACACGCGGCTATACAGAACCAGGAAGGGAATTAAATGTCCAGCTTTCAACTTTAACTCCTACCCGCCCCTTTTCCTGGTTATCCCTATTAAGAGAAGGGTTAGAAATCGCAAACACCACTGGCCTAGGCAATCTCTCTGCATGCTTTTTCTGCGCGGCTCTAGGGCGACCGCTGTTAACCGCAGTTCCACTTCCAGACCCGTCTAACGCTTCTCTCAGCCTAAACCCTAACAATAGCCACATACCACCCCCGATCCCTGACGTCCCCTTGTTCCTAAACCCTGGACAGACACAAGTTTCCTTTTGTTATTCAAATGCCGGCACTACCCTCTGTAATACAACTTCCACTCCCAACTCAACCCTCTTTGCCCCTCCCGGTTCTTTCTTCTGGTGCAATGGGACCCTATATAAGAACCTTTCCACTCAGGCCACTATAACCCTACTGTGTCTCCCTGTCACGCTAGTCCCCCAACTAACCTTGCGCACCCCTGCAGAATTTTCCAGGTGGGACTCCGCCCCTTTCCCTAGACCAAAACGAGCTATATTCCTCCCCCTAGTAGCCGGAGTCTCACTCACCACGTCCTTAGTTGCTGTAGGACTAGCCGGAGGAGCTTTAGGTCACTCCCTTATCAGCACTGCAAAACTCTCTCATCAATTCTCCATAGCTATGGAAGCTTCCGCCGAATCCCTTGCCTCATTACAGAGACAATTGACTTCCCTTGCCCAAGTTACTTTACAAAACCGCCGTGCACTAGACCTGTTAACGGCCGAAAAAGGAGGGACCTGTCTTTTCCTCAGAGAAGATTGTTTCTACATAAATGAATCTGGACTCGTAGAAACGCAAGTTCAACAACTACATAAACTCAGCCTAGAATTGCAGAAACAACAATTCACCTCTGCTGCCAACAGCTGGTGGAATTCCTCCATGTACTCCCTTCTAGTGCCCCTCATAGGACCATTCATAAGTATACTTCTCTTACTCACTATAGGACCATGTATAATAAACAGATTAACAAACTTTGTAAAAGAAAGACTCAACACTGTCCAGCTTATGGTCCTGAGAGCCCAGTACCAACCTGTACTCACCGAGACTTCCGAATCAGACATACAAGACCCAAGATTGGCTCTCAAGATACCAGAGAGAGGGGGGAATGAGGAGTGGAAAAATACTGAATATCAGAGGTCAGAAAAGTCAGGAAACTCCCCTTAATGCTAAAACAACAAGGTTATCTGGAAAGCCCCTAGCAGGGCAAGCGGCCATTTGTGGTCTGGTCAAAGGGCGGGAACCAATGAACAACTGACTAATGTTTAACTTTAAATGTCAGCCAATTGTAAACCTACAACTGTAAAAATCCCCAGTGACTCTGTAACTTACTGTAACTTGTTTGTGTCTGACTATAAAAGACGGCTGAACACCGAGCTCGGGGTCTCTCCCTAGGATCTGATACCTAGCTGGAGGGAACCAAGTTCGAACTTGAAATAAAGCGATCCCTGCCGCTTGGCTTTGTCTCTGGACTCTGGTGGTTGCTTTCGGGTCATCGCGGGTCTGGGCATTACATTCTATTCTGGAAGAAAACCATAAAAAGTGTTATATAAAGTAAGCTATGGCTCAGCCTAAACAAACCTAATTCTGCCCCTTGATACAGATTCTTTGCTTGGCCAAACTTTAGTCAGGCTCCTAAACCTTCTTCTAGGTCCATGTGTGGACCTTGTAAAATCCAGTTTTAGCAAAGAACTCTGCTAAGTCAGTTTAGCAAGAACCCCTCACTTGGGATATCTGATTGGGTTCCTCCATTCTCCCCCACCTCCTAGGTCTAATCACCCTGGCCTGTCTTTAGCAAGAATTCTACTTGGTCAGTCATCCCTTTTCTTGCCAGAACTACTTATTGTCTCCTTATTCCTGATGTTTCCTCTGAGCAATTTTCCATCCACTGACCACCTTGCTCCTTGGCTGTAAATTCCTACTTGCCCATGTTATATTCAGAGCTGGCCCAATCTCTTTCCCCAACTACAAGACCCTGTTGCAGCGGTTGTTGTACCTAGGCTGATGGTCTCAAATAAAGTCTTCCATACTATGCTTTAACAAGTGCCACTGAATCACTTTTTCTTTGACACCTTATACAAAGATTTCCTGTGTCTCACCTCCCATGGACAAAGGTGGATGGAGGAGAGGATTAGGGATCAGGCATTGGCTAGGCAGGAGTCTTAGGATCCAGGCAGATGTAGGAATAGAAAGAACTTCCCCGTGAGGAAGAAGTGAAGCAGAACCCAAACCCCAGTCCCGTGAGGTGGGACAGTGGCATAGACAAGACTTAAAGGCCAGAGAGCAGGGGCTGGAACAGGTATGAACCTGGAAAAGGAGGAAGTTGAGAAAGGGGGCCCCCAAAAGAAAGGTCTACAACAGTAACAAGAATGTCAGAAAGAGGCAGAACTCAAGTATTTCCCAGAGGTAGCAGGGCAGTGAGAAGGCAAAGAGTGGAAGAGGATCCAGTGAGGAAATAAGGCTGAAAGTACAGATGGAGATTCCCAGCAAGTACAGGTGGTAGAGACACTTCTCAGATATCCAGGCCATCCCTTCCCATGTGCCTAGGAATGTGCAACTAGCTCTCCTCTCCACTTCTAAGCACTCACTGACTAGGGCTATTTGTCTTCATTGTCACAGAGGTACACAACAGAGTCCTGAGCAGTCTTGCTAACCATCTGCTCTTAAGAAAGAACATAATATAGCGGGGGTGGGAGGTGGTGGTGCTTATGCCTGTAATCCCAGCACCTTGGGAGGCCAAGGCAGGTGGATTGCTAGAGCCCAGGAGTTCAAGACCAGTCTGGGCCACATGGTGAAACCCTATCTCTACCAAAAAATCCAAAAAAAATTAGCCAGGTATGGTGGCATGTTTCTCTAGTTTCAGCTGCTAGGGAAAGGTGAGAGGATTGTTTGAGCCTGGGAGGTTGAGGCTGCAATGAGCCAAGATCATTCCACTGCATCCAGCTTGTGCAATAGAGCCAGACCCTGACTAAAAATTTTAAAAAGAGAGAAAAAAGAAAGAACATAGTCTTTGAAAGGTGTTCTAGGGTTCTGCTTACGAAAACAGAAGACAGGCTGAAGGACAGCTCTTCCTCCTAATCTTTCTTTAGTTTAGGAAAGTCAAAGGCCCAGATAGCTACATTAGGAGGCTTTTAGATTCATTTACATTGCAAAAGAAAACGAATTTAACCATTAAGGACCTTTAGGCCTATGCTAGGCCTTGGAAATACAGCTATGAATACAGTATTAACCTATGTGGAAACAGGAAAAATGGTAACTGTAATATAATACGATCACTTCTATTAGAGAAGCTGGTTGAAGGTCTTATGGTTCACAAATGGGTTCTGGATAATTTGTCCCAGAAAGCAGGAGGAGCGTAATATAAAGTTAAGGTAAGAAAGAGTTCCTGTGGGAGAGGGTAGGGTGGGTTAACATTACTTCCTGCTGGTCCTATTACAGTCATCCTGCCCAGTTACAAAAATGAACCACAATTTCCCTCAAAAGGGTTACAACGATTTACACCCCCACCAGCCACGTATGAGAGCACCTGCTTCTTCATAGGAAGCAAAACGTCATGTTTTAAAATTTTTGCCATCCTTATAGGTAAGAAAAGGTATCTTGACATTGTTTTAACTTGCATTTTTCTACTTATGAGTTTGAACATTTCAAAACTATGTCTGAGGGGCATTTATATACATTTTGTAAATTGCCTGTTCAAATATTTTTCTCATTTTTTGATCAGGGTTTTGGTATTTCACCCCTTGTTTTTTATGAGTCCTTTATGTATCAGGGACATGAGTTCCACATCTGTGGTTTATGTTATAAATACTTTCTCTCAGTTTGTCAGCTGTCATTTAACTTAGTTGATGTATTTTTGTCATGCAAAATTCTGAAAAGTCTTCCAATTTATCTTTTTAAAAAATTGCCTCCAGATTTTGAGTCATAGTTAGAAAGCCTCTTCCCTGTGACATCCAAGTTTAAGCAGAATTCACCCATATTTTTTCTAGTGTTTATATGGTTTCATTTTTCTCTTCCCTTTTTTATTTTTATTTTTTAACAAATTGAGTCCTAATTCATTTGGAGTCTATTCTTATACATGGCATAAAAAGTACAGCTAATAATTCCTTTTTTCAAATGGTGATTCAGCTGTCTCAGTGTCAGTTATGAACTTTTTAGTCCATTGTTACTCCAGTACACCAAAAAGAAAAACAATATCTCTAAGACTAGAAGATAAAAACAATTATAAAGTGTACATATTCCAGAAGAGAAAAACTGTGGTGCTAATTGAGCTGCAAATATGTAAAAAAATAAGAGACGAAACCCCAAAGATTTCACAAAAAAACTAGTAGAACTTATAAATGAATTCACTATAGCTACAGGATACATTTCAACATATAAAACTCATTGAATTTCTATATACAAATAACAACCAACCAGAGAAAGAAATCAAGAAAACAATCCCATTTTTGATAGTATTTTTAAAAAGTACCTAGAAATGAATGTAACTAAGGAGGTGAAAATGTAACTAAGGAGGTGAAAAGATACACTGAAAACTATAAAAAACTGATGGGAGAAAATTAATAATACACAAATAAATGGAGAGCTATCCAGTGTTCGTGGATAGGAAGAATTAATATTGTTAAAATATCCAAACTACCCAAAGCAAAATACAGATTTAATATACTGTCTATCAAAATTCTTCACAGAAATCGAAAAAAAATCCTAAAATTCATATGGAGCAAAAAATAAAACAACAATAACAACAACAACAACAACAAAAAACCCAAATAGCCAAAGCAATACTGAGACAGAAAAATAAAACTGGAGGCATCTCACTTCCTGATTTAAAATTACTTTACAAAGCTATCGTAACAAAAACACTATGATGCTGGCATAAAAACAGAAACCTGGACCAATGGAACAGAACAGAGAGTCCAGAAATAAATCCAAACATATATGGGTACCAAGAGGACATAACAGGGAACAGAAAGTGTCTTCAATAGATGGTGCTGGGAACGCTGGATTTCCACATGCAAAAGAATAAAATTGGACCCTTACACACAATACACAAAAATCAACTCAAAACTGATTAAGAAACCTAAATATAGAACCTGAAACCATAAAGCCCCTAGAATAAAACACAGGAGAAAAGCTCCTTGACACTGGCCTTGGCAATGATTTTTTCGATATCACACCAAAAGCTCAGGCTACAAAAACAAAAATAAAGGAGACTACATCAAATTAAAAAGCTTCTGCACAGCAAAGAAAACAATTAACAAAATGAAAGGGCAACCTACTCACTGGGAAAAAAAAAATAACTGCAAACCATATAACTGATAAGAGGTTAATATCCAAAATTTATACAGAACTCTTATAACTCAATAGCAGAAAAACAACTCGATTAAATAATGGGCAAAACATCTAACCAGACATTTTTCCAAAGAACATATACAAAAGGCCAACAGGTATATGAAAAGGTGCTTAACATCACTAATAAAGGAAATGCAAAGTAAAACCACTATGAGATTATCACCTCACACCTATAAGGATGGCTATTATAAAAAAGATAAGAGATAACAAATGTTGGTGAGGGTGTGGAGAAAAGGGAACCCTAGTACGTGTTAGTAGGACTGTAGATTGGTGCAGCCATTATGGAAAACAGTATGGAGGTTCCTAAAGACATTAAAAATAGAACTACCACATGACTCAACAATCCCTCTTCTGGGTATATATCCAAAGGAGATACAATCATTGCCTCATAAAGACATCTGCACTCCCATATTCACTGCAGCATTATTCACCACAGCCCAAGATATGGAAACAGTGTAAATGCCCATTGATGAATGACCAGATAAAGAAATGTGGTATGTATACATAATGGAATATTTTTCAGCCTTAAAAAAGAGATTTATGCCACAACCTGGATGAATCTGGAAGACATTATACTAAGTGAAATAAGCCAGACACACAAAGAAAAATATTGCACAATCTCACTTATATACAGAATATTTTTTAAAAAAGAGCTCCACGTCTGTAATCCCAGCACTTTGGGAGGCCAAGTCGGGCACATCACGAGGTCAGGAGATGGAGACCATCCTGGCTAACACGGTGAAACCGTCTCTACTAAAAATACAAAAAAATTAGCCAGGCATGATGGCGGGTGCCTGTAGTCCCAGCTACTCCAGAGGCTGAGGCAAGAAAAGGGCGTGAACCCAGGAGGCAGAGCTTGCAGTGAGCCGAAATCGTACCACTGCACTCCAGCCTGGGCGACAGCATGAGACTCCGTCTCCAAATAAATAAATAAAATGAAATAAAATAAAATAAAAAAGAGCTCAAGTACACAAGAAGACTGAAACAGGGGTTATCATGTGGGAAGAAGGTAAGGATGGAAAATAGCAGACATGTAGGATGAACAAGTTCAGAGATCCTAATGTACAACATGAAGACTAAGGTTAATAAACTTGTACTGTATTACAGAATTTTGTTAAATACATTTTTAGCTGCTCTTGTCATGAAAAACTATGTGATATGATAGATATGTTCGTTTGTCTACAGTAACCACTTTACTATTTATTTGTATCCCATAATATCATGTTATAAACCTGAAATATACATAATAAAATTTACTTAAAAATATATATACACGGCCGGGCGCGGTGGCTCAAGCCTGTAATCCCAGCACTTTGGGAGGCCGAGGCTGGTGGATCACGAGGTCAGGAGATCAAGACCATCCTGGCTAACATGGTGAAACCCTGTCTCTACTAAAAATACAAAAAACTAGCCGGGCAAGGTGGCGGGCGCCTGTAGTCCCAGCTACTCGGAGGCTGAGGCAGGAGAATGGCGTGAACCCGGGAGGCGGAGCTTGCAGTGAGCTGAGATCGCGCCACTGCACTCCAGCCTGGGCAACACAGCGAGACTCCGTCTCAAAAATAAATAAATAAATAAATAAATATATATATATATACACACACACACACACAAAACCTTCTTCATTGGAAAATAACACTGAACAGAGGTCATACAATTTGGAAAGGAAAAATGTGTACCACATATACAGGTTTTTATGTATTTTTTAATGGGTAATGGTTGTAATGAAAATATTTTTGATAAGTATGCTTCCATTAAAGCTGGAGAAGTAAATTTACAATGAATTCTGGCTTTAGTATAAACAAAATATTTAAACTTAGAATAAAGTCAAGTTTTAATACACCTACTTTCAGTTTTTGATATTTTTTCAAGTACTTTAATGCCCTAAAAAATTAATGTTCTAGAAAAAAATCATAGGAGTGCACATTCTTCCTTTTGCCTTGGGCTTCAAATGTCTCAACATGGCATTGCCAGATCCTGTCTTGATTCAGATTTTTGCTATTTTGTTTACCATGGATTTCTTTGCATTCATTTTATTTCTTAAAATATTGTATTAAAATGTAATTTATCTTAAAACAAAAAGAAACGAGAGTCATTTAAGGCCAGAAGTTTAAGATCAGCTTGAGAAACAGCAAGATTCTGTCTCTACAAAATAATTAGCTGGGAGTGGTGGCACATGCCTATAGTTCCAGCTACTCAGGAAGCTGAGGCAGAAGGATCACTTGAGCCCAGGAGTTCGAGGCTGTACTGAGCCACAGTTGCACCACTGCACTCTAGCTTGGGTGACAGAGCAAGACCCTGTCTCAAAAAACATGAATGAATGAATGAATGAATGAACGACTATTAGCTGGGCATTGTGGCCCACGTCTACAGTCCCACCTACTCAGGAAGCTGAGGCAGAAGGATCACTTCAGCCCAGTAGTTCAAGGCTGCAGTGAACCATGACTGCGCCACTGCCTTCCAGCCTGGGCAACACAGTGAGACCCTGCTAAAAAAAAATAAAAAATAAAAAGAGAGGCACTAACCCAGAAATAAGTCACTGAAGAGAATAATTTGCTCACCGTGGGGATAAGAGGACTCATGTGTCTGACTATTCACTTACAAGGCATGTGAGCAGAGCTTCTGTTTGCTTATATGTTAAATGGGGTAACAGTACCTGGTCCCTCAATATTACCAGTTGCAAGGTCACTGAATGTTTAAAACAATTGTGATATTTAAATCACCATACAATATGTTTTTTAAGCATCAGACTAGAGAATTACCAAAATATTGTATACTGTTAACTTAAGTAAACATTCATGGACATATCTATTGGTGTAAAAGGCAATACATGTATAAAATATAGATGGGAAAACTATAAATACCAGAATCCACTTGCATAAAAAAGGCCTCAACATGGCACTAAAAATGCCTATTTTAAATTTCTTCACTACTTCTCTGGTATACATAAAGAATTCTTACAACTCAGTAGCAGAAAAACAACTCAATTAAAATATGAGCAAAGCATCTAAACAGACATGTTTCCAAAGAACATATACAAAAGGCCAACAGGTATATGAAAAGGTGCTCAACAAATCCTACAGTCACAAATAGAAGACTTTAAAAGCACATAGAACACCTTGGAATTTTTTTTTTTTTTTTTTTTTTCAAAATGAAACTGCGTTGATAAAATGCAAATGATCTCTGTTCTCAGATTTGTCTTTCAGAGCCCCTAGAGGGCTCACAGAAAGCAGGAAATATTCTTTACTTGGGTATATGCAATGGTAAGGGGCATAGCATACTAGTTAAGAGAGCAGGAGCACAGACTTGGAGTCAGACAACCTGGGTTTGAATCCTTGTTCTACTTACTAAATGTGTGGCTTAGTTTCCTCATCTGTATAATGGGGAAAATAAAGCTGTCCTCAGGTTTAGTGAGAATTGCTAACAAGGTTTAAAAATTATCAAATAGAATTCTTGGCACACAACCTTCTCCAATATATGGCAGTTACTGTTCTCTTTATTAGTAAGTAACGTATTTGGAAGTACGTGCCTACAGTAGAAGAAGGCCAATTAAAAGAGAATTCTCTTTGGCATGTAGCAAATGGTAGTAACACTTTTCTATACTTTAATTGCACAGAAAAGAGTTGGAGGCAACAGCCTCTAGAGACAATGATTTATCCCCTCAAACCAAGGACACAAAATGAGACATGACAGAGGAAGCACCTCTTTTCTCTATATTGCAAAAGAGCTTGTGCAAATTAAACGAGGTGACACGCAAAGATCACATAATAAAGTTAAATAAAAGCTGGCACTTGCTACTTCTTACATAGTTTAGTCTTCTTTCCCTATGTTAGTTTTATAGGAAAAAATGAGTTGATAATTTAAAAATGCTATTAGGTTCAGATCTTGTCTTCGCTTTTCAATATTCTAGATAATTCAGTTTGTACCTCCTGGCTACTTTGAGGAAGGTAATTTTTTAATATATGCCCACCATGAAACAGACTAGTTTATGTTGAAGCTGAAAGAAAATCAGCATCTGCTATGTTCAGATTATACATTAGGCAGCATAATGCCACATGGACATGAGTATATAATACAGACACTTAAATTTTCCAAATACACAATCTGATAAAGAGCAGGGATTGGCAGTACTGAAATTAGATAATGCAGTGGGTGCTGGAGTCAGAACTGAGTCTGAATCCTGCTTCCCCACTTGCTAACTGCTTCCTGACATGAAGGGAAATGAAATGTTCTGAGCCTGCTTCCTCCACTGCAACAAGGAGATAAGAGTATCTTTCTCACAGACCTGTTACGAAGATTAAACAACATATATAGTGCCCAGTTTTATTCCTGGCAAAATAATTGGTACTCGATACATCTTAGTCTTTTACCTCTCACTTCTGAACACAAACAGGAGATCACAAAACAGTGTGGGATGATGAAGAGAACCAGCAGGATGATGAAGAGAACCAGGCAGCTCTGCAGTTTTAGTTGGCACAGCACAGCCTGGTGGGGAGGCCAGGACACCGCAGCGCCAGGCAAGGTCACAGGCTGTACAGGCGGTGCTGTGACAGCCTCTTGAGAGCATGATCCTGGCCAGAAGGCAGTCAGCTGGCAAAAACCCCAAGCACAATGGAATGGCATTCGTAATCATTACGAGGCTGAAATACAAACATGTACTTCATGAAAAGGCTTTGAGATATTTCTTACATTCTTAAGACAAAAAGACCTTCACTTAATAATTGGATTTGGAAGAGATCACTCATCTACTAACCACTGGGGTGGTTTTCTTCCTTTTATTAATATTAATGCACCAATACCTTACAATAGATATATCATGCAATAATATTTTTTAAAGTTCTTGAGCAAAAAAGGCTCAGTATGTAAAATTTATAAAGCAAGGAAGCTGTCCATCTGCATAGATGCTACAGCCATAAAGAACTTTTTCATGTGGCTTTTTAAAGTACTGTACTGTATCCAAAATATTTCCTTTTTTTCTTCCAAACTCACAGATCAGAGTTTCTGACTTAGAAATTAGCAAAATCTAGGAGTCCTGCACAAACTCCAATTCTGTTTGTTTGTTTGTTTTCAACCTCAAGGCTCTGGCATATGCAGTCCACATGGCTGAAAATGGAACAAAAAGCTCCTGTGTATTCAGACTACTGCCCTTTTAACCATACTGTAAAAGCGAGCATGGAATGACAGCACAGGAGAGGACAGAACAGGATCTGTGTTTACTCCATGCTGACCAGTATGAAACCCATTTATTTTATCAAAAGGTGAATGTATACTCTCATCAACAAAATGATGGGACAAAAGAAACAACAACATCAAAGCAATCAACCAAAATAAATTGTTTGGAATGCTCTATCAATGTTAAACCAATTATCATAGTTCAATAAATCAGAGATACTATTAGTCATAATTACAATGCTTTACATACTATAAAATGTGGGCTTCTTAGTAATAAATTCAGAATAATTTACAGTGTATTCCAAAATAATTCTTAAAATGAATTTAAATTACCTACATGATGCTTTTTACAAAGAGAACCCTTCAACCACTTTCTCAGAGTAATAAATTTTTAAGTGCTAGCTTCTTTAATACACACAAACACACAGACTCCATTAACTCTCTTACAAAGTCACTGTCTTTCTAGTCTATTCAGCTTTTACAAAATAAGACCTCACAGTGAATTATAATTTAATAAGATAACTTTATACATGGTAGATCACCAACTGTTAAATTAAAATAAACAGATTTTAATGAATTTGAATGACTGCAGGCTTCCTTTACTGTTGGTTTAAATATTCATGCTGCAGTATCTCTATTTCTGTTGCACAGTTCAGGTAACAAAGAGATGACAAGCAGTGGGCTGGGCACTGTGCTCAGTGCTTGGGGTCCAAACATGAAGACACACACTTCCTACACTTCCTTACAGTCTAGTTACAGAGTAAAAACAGTTCATATTGACTGTATGCTTATGTGGTATTTATAAGTGATACATATTTTATGGATCTTATTCTCACAATCGTGCCATGAAGTAGGTGTTAATATTACCTTATTACTGATACTTAAATAACCCTCCTAAGTCCAAGATTACACAGCTATTAAGTGGTAGAGCTGAGATTTAAAGGCCTGTTTCACCATGATGGAAGTTAGACAGCCTCCCCCAACACATTATTTCTATACAAGCAAGGCACTCCCATGCAGGGCAGGGAGTGGTACTACCTAGCAGGATGCCCGGGGGCTGAGGGTGAGAGAGCTGGTTCTTGCCCAAAGCATCCAGGTATAGTATCAGAGTTAGATCTTGAAGCAGACATTGCCAAGGAGATAAGTGATGAACTAAGTTTCTCTTTGCTTGCTTTAAAGGACTAGAAAACTGGTGGATTAGTTCTAACTTACAGATTTATGGCAGAAATACCAAGAATTCCTTCAGAGAAGATCCTAGAGAAGGAAACTGGTTGACTGTCCAGTATGGACTTGGAAAATACAACACCGCCATGGCAGCCTGTGTGAAGAGCAAAATGTCTTCACTGCATTGTACCTTGAACTGCTGCTCAGCTGCACTATGTGCCTGTTTTTCTGGTTTGTTTGGAACTTAAAACTTTACTGAAAGCTATGACTGATGGAAACTCCAGATTCTTGCTTTTAAGTCAATTCATAACATCTTCCAGACTTCACTAGTACTGCACATTCTTGTCACTATTTAAAAAGCTGTGAGTTCTAGAACCAGAATAACAAAAAATTCCTGGCAAACATTCTGCTCATGGTGCTAGCCCTCATACTACTATTTTTCTAAGCTTCACGTTGTGCCCTAAGAATGAGCAGCATTTCTTTTTCTTTAACTGATATTTGGGAGAACAGGGCTCACTTTCTTCACATTAATCATGTCCCACCCCCTAAATCCTACTCCAAAACCTAGAGAAAAATACAAATTTGTTCACTTAAAGCTCACCTAATCTAGGTATACTTTTCTCTTCATACATTAGCATAGTAAGTCAACGTCTGGCTCTTGCTGCAGAAGCCATGAAATAACCCCGTTAACTTCCTAAGAAAACCTAAACAAGAGCAAAATCCTTATGCAATGAAAGAAAAACAAAGCACTGTCAGAAGACAGTAGAATAGGCTGGGCGCGGTGACTCACGCCTGTAATCCTAGCACTTTGGGAGGCTGATTCGGGTGGATCACCTGATGTCAGGAGTTCGAGACAAGCCTGGCCAACGTGGTAAAATCCCCATCTCTACTAAAAATACAAAAATTAGCCAGCCATGGTGGCATGTACCTATAATCCCAGCTACTCAGGAGGCTGAGGCAGGAGAATCGCTTGAACCCAGGAGGCGGAGGTTGTAGTGAGCCCATATCGTGCCACTGCACTCCAGCCCGGTCAAGAAAGTGAGACTCTGTCTC
The DNA here is from genome assembly GCF_009764315.1 of Trachypithecus francoisi. Classification (NCBI taxonomy): domain Eukaryota; kingdom Metazoa; phylum Chordata; class Mammalia; order Primates; family Cercopithecidae; genus Trachypithecus; species Trachypithecus francoisi. The sequence continues at coordinate 89,414,564 of NW_022681468.1, forward strand.
AAAAAAAAAAAAAAAAAAAAAAAAAGACAGTAGAATCGGCTCAGATGAGTAAGCAGCACAAGGATAAAGAAGAGTTTTTGTTACAAATACTTACAAAAAGACAGAGCTCAAAAAGAAGCATTGCACATCCATTTCCTTGACAAAATTTGCATTCCAGAGTTCTAACTTTTCTCCTGAAAGATCTGTATGGATTTTTGTTAACAGACTCATTCTCTCATTTCTTCCCACTACTAGATTTTGAACCTTGCTTTCAAGACTTTCTTTTCTCTGTTTTCATTAAATAGAGACCTGCCCAACAATTACTATAGAACATCATTTTGTCACAAGCTTGGGTCCCCTTTTTGAAAGCAGCTATCACACGTTCTACTCAAACACAGAACTCACTCCAACTTTTGGGACTTTTTGTCTGTACTAGAATAAAGTTCTTCACTGAAATTTACTTAAGGTCACAAATTCTGCAAATTGGTCCCATTAAATAATGATGTCAAGGCCACAGTTCTTCAAACTGCAGATGAAATACATTCACAGTTCAGTACAGTACAGTTTACATTCATCTCTAAGTCTGAGATTAGGAAATTATTAACTGGTTTCCAACTAGTTTCAATACTAGATTGAAGTTTAAATAGTTTTATTGTGTGGACTTTAATTTTTATTAAAAAATAGTAAACTGCAATTCTTTTCCTGACTTTCTAAGCAAATATAGAGAAAGTAGGAACAAGAGGCAATAGAAAAAACAAGTGCAGTTAACAGATTTGTGTCTTTTATATGCCATTTACAAAAAGAGAAGGGATTTCAGCATGTGCTTTGAAAATGCCTAGGAGCTAGTTTCTAAAACTGCACCATTACTTGCTATATATTTTTTCTACCTAAGGCATCCAATTCCTACAAACAAATACAAGTACTACCACTACAAAAAACTGGAGTGTTCTCCTGTTATGTGACAAAGGGCCAGCTTTATACCCTTATCAAAGTCCGAGTGTGGTCTGGAGGAGTGGTAGAATCACGCTAAAACATGAATCTCTGCACTCACATGCTTGCTTGTCCACTAAAATTGTTCTATAAACAATTTTAGGTTAGTGCAGAGGTACATTCATTTTTAAAAATCTATTTGCATTCGATATTTTTCAAACATCATTTCATTATGTAGCACAAGTCCTTGACACACAGAATAACTCTTCCCAATAAAATAAACACCACTAGAATCTCCAAGAGATAACTCTGGGGCTGGTTTAGAAACCCAGTTAATTTTCCTTAGTAGAAAGTTACTTTCTACTAGCTGTTGGGCTTACTATATGGTGGTTTATGCACAAGCGATTCTGTAAATCTCAATGTCCTGTGCCAAACGTTCCTGATTACGAATTCAATCCCCCTTTTTTTTTTCTCGCTCTGTTGCCCAGGCTGGAGTGCAGTGGTGCAATCTTGGCTCACTGCAACCTCCCAGGTTCAAGCGATTTTTGGGCCTCAGCCTCACCAGTAGCTGGGATTGCAGATGCCTGCCACCACACCCAGCTAATTTTTGTATTTTTAGTACAAAATACAAAAATTAGACCATGTTGGCCAGGCTGGTCTAGAACTTCTGACCTCAAGTGATCCACCCGCGTCAGTCTCCCAAAGTGTTGAGATTACAGGAGTGAGCCACGGTTCCCAGCCCAATCACTGTTTTTTAAGTTAACAATCAATAAGAATTTCATCACTAACGTGGGTACAACTTTTGTTTTCTGGTTTTCTTAAACTACAGAAGTTACTGGCATTGAGTTTGGCTGACACGGCATTTCCTGGGAGCTAATTAAAGGACGCTCTTCCATAGTCAATTTGTGAATGGGCAACCTCACAATCCTTCTATCTATTATTCAACATTAAATAAGTTGTAAACACGCCTGGATAATTGGACTTATTAATTATGCAATGAAAACCAGAAGCACATGGTTAAAAAGCCTTAGAGAAAAAAATCATTTTCTTTATATCTCCTTACACTTTCAGAAGCCAAGAAATGAGTTGCAGTTGTATGAGTTATTTAGTTAACGGAGCTATATTGAATCAAAAGCAAATATTCAAGTTTTGAGGACTCTATTAAATTTCATAGCACTAGGCTCAAGTGACTGCTTTCCCCTCCTCCTTGCTGATAGTCACCACCGTGAACAAAGCTTCTATCTGTAGAATCTTCTGTCACTCAGTTGTGCTGGCATAGTAATAATAGGAACATCCTTTTCTTTTGATGCATCTTTTCATCTTAAGAAGAACATAGTCAAAGAGTCTTAATGGTTTCAACAGTATTACAAGTGACTTAGGGAAACATACTCAAAGACTGTTAATGGGTTAGACAGTATTATAAGTGATTTAAGTCATCCCTTACATATGGTGTCTTTAGTTACCTTTTGAAGAGGCTATAATCTTACATTTCTTTAAGAAGCCACTTAAAGACTGGTTTTCTCCCAAGTCACACTTCTTTGGCAAGAAACTGAATTCATTAAGTGGCTCCCCAAAATAAGATTCCCACCTCCTATCATAGGGAGCGATATCACAGCATTCATTTCATAAAACTTTCAAGTTCCTGTATTATGCTTATAGAATCAAGGCTCCTAGAACACAGAAGCCTTCTAATATTTGAAAACCTTAGGGGTACATGTGAGTGTGTGCCTGTGTGTATGTGCAGAGTATTTCCAAACTACTGTAAAGAGATACCCCTATTTGCTAAGTTTCTAAGAACAGTTCAGTTCTCTTAAAAAAAGGCAGTACCAGAGGCTGCATGCTTTGTTTGACTCTCTCCCAGATAGTTCTTAGCATTAGATGGCTTTGGTTTTTCAGAAAAAGGTTCATGGAAAGGTTTTAAGTGTATAAATTTAATTGTTTTCTTCCTAAAGACAGAACTGAATTCAATTTCCAAATCGATCTTCATGATGGCAAAAAATACCCCCAGAAACAGAAAGACAAGAATGAGGAAACTGTGGCTATTTTGGTCAGCTTCAGTTTCTTCATCTCCGTGGATTATCCTGTCTCCAGTCTCCTGACGCCTTCCTTGAGTGACCTCACACAGAGCTCTCTAGCTGTCTCATCCATTTCTTACAAAGAATATCCAGCATACCAGATGCAGCAAGGCCACCAGGGCTTGTATTTGCTCCCTGATCCTTTCTTCCTGCTGTTCTCAAAGAATCGTTTTAGACCAGGACAGAGCATTGCTTCAGGTAGCCTGCTTCTTTTATACTGGATAATCTTCATCATCATCATCCTCTTGCTTGTATGCTTTTCTAAAGTAAAGTAAAACCTATTCACAAGCCCATGTTCTGCCAGGGCTATAAGCTTTATGAGCCAGGATGGTGCCCAGAGCCTTGTGGAAGCTGCTTCTTATCCTGGGCTATCTGCAGCCCAAGACTTGGGAGTTGTGGTTATCTCAACTGCCATAAGGCATCCTCCTCAAAGTGCAGAGTAGACCCTCTTGCCTCTAAAGCTCTTTGACAACACATTCACAAATTCACAAAGGAAAGTTGCTCCTGACACAAAGGCAAGGCTTTGGAGTAACAAGAAACCTAGAGACAGGAGCTACTCTGTAACAGTAGTTGAACTCCGTAATAGAGTTCAACTCACCACTGAAGATTGTGTACCAAAGAAGAGATGCCCACCTCCCTAGCCACACCAGCCATTAGCATGGTGCATACAGAAAACGCCCTAGTAAATAACTGAGGGTGCCAAGGCAGAAGAGCAGACTAGCCATGTGTATGCAGCACTCAGTTCTCTATCCAACAACCATTTCTTTCACCTTGCACCAGCCACTGCAAGTCGGATCCTCTGTTGCTGCAAGCATTCAGCATGACGCATAGCATCATTCCCAGTACCCCAAACATGACAGTGGTTAGCTTCCTATGGGAATGGCTTCCCTCTATTCTCCCACCACCACTGCCACCTTGGCACATACTCAGCTTGTGTCACTGCTGAAAGAAAGGCAGGAATGAGTGGCCAATGACTAGGGGAATGAGGAGCCAGGGCTAAGGAGCCATAGTGAGGGAGGGAGAATAGGCAAGGCGAAGGGCACGGTAACCAGCTGCAGCAAACAAAAGTCATTCAACTTAAGGAGTTCAATTGTGTGCAGGAGTCTAGGCAGAGCTAGGGCTCTAGAACCAAGATGGCATTCTGGTAAGAGCACGTCTGAGCATCAGACAAGAGAACAGGGCTGTGGATCAGACTCTGGCAGGCTCAATGTAGCCAGTAGTTGTATGAATGGTTTACAGCTGAGACAAAGAATAAGTAATGGAATAACCAAGACAAGAGAAAAACAATTTATTAGGAGCACACCTCCAAATTAGGGAACCAGGAGCTCTGCTGAAGTTGCAGGGGCTGGGCAATGGAAGAAGAGTTACTAGCACCAAGACAGATCTAGATAACAGGGTTCAGGCCTAGGCTTTTATAAGATTTCTGTTGATGCAGAAGCTACTGACGCAAGGCCAGGTGGAAACAAGTAATTGGGAGCACCAGGTTGGTGTATAGAATGGGTAGGTGAGATAAAGCACTAGCCTCCAGCAGGTAATCTTGTTAAATGAATAGAGAGATAGATTGAATGAGGCCAACAAGAGTGTCAATAGGAGTATCTTGAGCCCAAAATGGTAGAGCCAAACTTTGACACTGGAAACGGCCACAAACAACTAAAAGATGCTCAATATGGTTCAGCCCTATTCCCAAATAAGGTCCTCCTGTAGAGAGACCATGTCTGAAATATGGAGACAGCATGTCAATGTGGCAATGTAGGTTTAGAATCAGACAAGTCTGAAACTCAATTCTGTCTCTTACTAGCTGTGACTCTGGCAGATTACTTAACTTCTGTGAGCCTCAATTTCCTTATCTGCAAAATTAGGTTGCCAATAACTTTTATAATAATAGATTTTGTCGTAAGGTTTTGTAATAACTAAATTAGTGAGCATATTAAACAGAATACCTGGCCGAAGGCTCAGTGCTCAATAAATGATAGCTATTATTATTCTTACAAATAGTCATAGTATACATAATACCATTATTGCACATGGAAACACTCCTTTTTACGTATATTGTCTATAACAACAACAACATTATGAATAGTAGTATGGGCAACCCCAGACTTAACAAGCTAATCTGTTTCTGGTAACATCTGAAAGTCAAACCACAGTAAGTTAAAGGCTGCTTACAACGAAATTTGTAACTTTACTCTGAATCTGGTGTTATGCCAGTAAGTTGCATTCTATGCCACACAAATAAAACCATCACATCCTTTATCTCCCTCCCTCCCTCCCTCCTTGCCTTCCCTCATGTATTGCCAGCACTGACTGCAACATCCTGGCAATCACTTGGAAGGGAGTTGGCACTGGTATAGGTCACATTTCCATCTCCATTAGGAAATGGTAAGTACAAGTTTAGGTACTTATTACAAGGAGAGGAGGTGAATGTGAGGGGAGTAAAAAAACACCTTTTTTTAGAGATGGGGTATTGGTATGTTGCCCAGGCTGAAGAGCAGTGGCTATTCTCAGGCACAGTCATAGCTCACTGCATCCTTAAACTCCTGGGCTCAAGTGATCTTTCTCCCTCAGCCTCCTGGGTAGCTGGGACTACAGGTATGCATCACCATGCCTGGCTCAAGAGTAAAAATTTTTTAAGTCAGATATGGTAATCTACAAGTTGTATCTTCTCATTTGAGAGTCATCTACATTTGTACAGTGCTTTATAATTCTTATACATAAACTATTATATTCGACTTCAAAATAACTGTAAAGGAAGCAGGATAAATATGATCTCTGGCTCATGGAAAATAAAATTTATGAAGCTCAGAGAGGTTCCGGTGACTTACTCCAGGTCATACACTGTGAAATGGTGGAATCAGGCTATAACCTGGATCTCTAGATTTGTAATTTGGTGCTTGTCCACCATAATTGGTCTATGCGTGACCTGTGGGGTTAGAGCAGCAGGTACATTGATTTTTAAAAATCTATTTATATTTGATATTTTTCTCACTTGAAAGAAGCTCTGATTTCTTAGAAAAGTAGCCTGCTTCTGAAACGGCCTCATTTTGTTAATTTTATAAGTACAAAATTTAATTATATTTATGGAAAAAATAATCTCCTTAAATTTGATTATCATTTCAGTTGATTTTAATGTATTCAGTATTTTAAAGTTACCTTGAACATACTAAATTGAAAATAGTATGTGCATTGTATTATGTTGGAAAATATTTCCTTTAGGGACTAGTAAATTATTTACTGCCCTCAGAGATAAATTATTCACTATAAAAATGCTTTTATGAGTAAAATCATATGATGTTTATTGTGACAGTTTAAGGTTCAAAGAGGCCTCATATTTTAATTTTTTTAATGGCACATTTGTTTCTTACAAGTTAACAAAATTATCCAGCTATCTATAAAATAAATGTACTGTTTTATTCAAGGCCCATGTACTCTGACATATATTATGTCAAAATGAGTCAGCTATAGCTACAGTGGATAATATGTTATTTTTTAGCCAAGCTGACTTTCTAGCTCAGCAGGAAGTTCAGCCAATTTTAAGGTCTTTAAAGTGTTATAATCTGGTTATCTGGCAATACTATTAGGATACCCAATATCAATTTTCCTAGGGAGAAGTCAACACCTAAGCCAATACTTGTACCAGTAACTATCTTTTCATATTGTTCAATATCTTACACACACACACACACTTACACTTTAATTCCTTTTTTTGAGGAAATCATCTCATATATTTTGTCCCTAAACACAGCTTTAGCACAGATTTCTTTTTTAAAGTATAAAATCCCTCACTGAAATAAATTCCGTTTGTTAACTAGGAATGACACTTTGTTCACTGCAAAAACAAACTTAGAGAAGCAATCATCAAGATAAACAGAAGGAAGGAAACTAACTAATTGGTTCCAGTCAAAGAAACAAAAGCTTTCCATCCTATTCTTTGGCTGTTTTACTTTAAACACAATTACTTACCAAGTGGCAAAAATGCAAGACGGTTTCCAGCCATGGAGAGCTCATTGAGGCTGGGCAGCTGGCAGAGATGGCGCGGCACATACCATAGACGATTTCGGTCCACAGTGAGGTACTGCAGAGAAAGGCACATGTGAAGCCTCTCGGGTAAAGTTAGCAAACGATTGGTAGAAATGTCTAGTGTCTGCAGCTCCTTCAAATCGCCAACCTCTACAACCAAAATCAAAATTGCATCCTTATGAACTGAAATAAACAAAATGAATCAATATTATAACAGTTTAACCAAATGAAATCAGTAGCTGCAACTATTTCCATAAACAGAATGCTGAAGTGCAGGAGTTTTGGTGAAAATGCAAATAATCCAACCTAGGTGGGTGTCTTTAAATTACCCTGCCAGAATTTCTTAAATGGAGAAAAGGGCTGGCTGGCATGGAGAAAAAAAGAGACACAAAGTGGTGAATCTGAACCAGAAGTCTGTCACTATGGCTTCTGCATCTTGATGAGTCAAGTTTGTTGCCAGGGGGAGAAAAGAACAATTACAGTCACTTCAAGGAACCTGGTTTTTGCTACTTGTGTGATTTTACCATCCATCTAAGAAGAAAATAGATTTATGAATAATAGCAATGAAGTAAGTGCAACTCGTTCATATGAGCTAAATAGATTTCTGGAGTAGAAATTAGAATGTCTTTTGGAAATGTTCATCATGGTAAAGATTATAACAATAAAATGAGATACAGTTTAACATTTTTAGATTTTGTTTAGGCATGTGGCACCTTTTAAAAAACCCAAAGTATACATACCCTATAAAGATTTACTTTAATTCCCAAATTAAATACTTCCATTTACTCCATAATTTCCTCATCATTGATGCCTACAGTTGTCATCTGTTCCATGGTGAGTACAATTAGGTCCTTTTCATACATCAAATCACTTAAGACTTGAGTGAAGATTAGGAAGTTCCTTACTAGGAACTTAGTCCCTCAGGGAAAATCACCCTTTTAGGGGAAGGACATTTACTCTTTTCCAGGACAGCACATTATACTGAAGACCTACAGTCAGCATTGTGCAGGACAAGTCTACTTTCACATCATGGAGACTTAGATGTCGAAGACCACTCTTCCCCTTCTTTCATCCTGTCCCTATTCCTGAGCCATTCCTCCTAGGTTAAGATTTCCCAGGCTCTACCACTTGACAGTACCCTACTGTGCACATTCCAGTTTGTATAACAGTTGGATTAGTATTAGCTATGTCTTCTCAACTGGATAACAGTCTTCTGCCATCTTGGATGCTCAACTGAACAGAGTAGCTTTTCTCATTGCTACAGACTAGGTGGTGGTAAACTATGGCTCACAGGCCAAATCTATCCCGTGGCCTGCTCTTGTCCTGCCTGCAAGCTGAAACTGGTCTCTTTTTTTACATTTTTAAAGGATGGTAAACAACAATAAAAACAAAGAACACGTGACAGAGACCATATGTGGCTTGCAACACCTAAAAATATTTACTATCTGGCCATTTACAGAAAAGGTTTGCTGATCTTTGCTATAGACCTTTTGTTAGTAGGAGAATTTAAAATAATTGTTTTACTTTATAAAAGTAATACAAGTCCAAAATACCCTAACTCGTAGTTATTTTTCTAATATTTACAAATTTGTGCTGGGAAGTTCATACATTACTGCTCAATTTCCTCAATACTGAACAAAATATATACCTGCAGTGGAGCAGGCAGGTAGGATTCAGTATACAGCCTGTGACTCTGAAAGGGAGTTTTCTACTTGAACTTAACTAGTGCACAGGAGAGTCAATTTCACGCTTGGCTCCCCTGGCATAGTATTCCACCTTGCTAAGCCTGTCTATCTCTTTCACAAAACAAAAATGCTTCTGATTTTGGGTGTGTGGGAATAAAACATGAGGAAGAATCATCGTGTTTTATAAGTCATAAGAAGAAATACAAAGAAAAAGGGAAAAGAACTAAATTTAAAAACCAAAAAATGACTATGTGGGAGAGAAGAGCAACCAATCCCAGACTTAACATGGGCAGTGTCAAGACAAGAATGAGACAAGGCCTCTGCCATTGAGAAGCACATCACACACAACCAACAAGGTGCAAGAGGAGCTCAGAGAAGGTTATGTGAAGGCTTGGAGAAACTCTTCCAAAATTTACTGGAGATGGGAATTTGAATAAGGCACAAAGAAAACATATAAAGGATTCCCAGTAGGGCATGGGGGCAGGGTTAAAACCATGAGGAAAGGCATGCAATAAAACTAAATACAGCTTGCACAATGGGCTCTTTGGGGACCAACAAATGACAAAGACCAATGGGAGAAGAGCAGAAAATAAATTCAATACAGAGAGACACAGTTTAGTGGAGACAGGAATGATAATAAATATTGGGTAGAGGAGCCTGGACTTACTATTGTGAGAATATGACATCTCCTGAAGAATCTTAAAGGATGAAGGGATGTTTTTTGGAAAGGTTAGACAGGCAAATATGCAGAAAGCAATGATATGGAAGGAGATCCTGGGCTGACAAAACGAGTAGGCATTTGACTAGAACAGATGCAGTGCGATAGAATTTGAAGACAAATTCCAGAGGTACTTTAACAAAAGCATGAGGTAGGCTTGATTTAATATGAAAAATAATAAAATAGGAAAAAGTCAAAGACAGTTACAAGCTTCTGGACTATTACACTTTAAGTGTGCTGATGCCAATTCTAAGAATTTATTTTTATAGAAAAACAATAAAAATGTCATCAATACCTCTGAATTGCATTATTTACAAACCATCTACTTAAAGGTATTTGAAAAAAATCCATCAAAATGTACATGGAAGCAAGTAACATAAATGATTTTGAACATATTTCAAAAATAATTAAATGTGCAAAAAAGTGTTTTTACATGGCTGCAAAAATTACTAAGGCCTGTACTTTTTTTTCATTATTGTAAAATGGGGCAACAAGATGTGATTATGAATTTAAATTTTGATGAGAAATATTAAAAGACTTAAGCTTGATAAAGACCAAGTAGGATAAATACAAAGAGACCCACACCTATACACATCATAATCAAACTATAAAAGATAAAGATACATAAAAAATCTTGAAAGCATCAATAGAAAAATGGCTCATCATGTTCAGAGGCAACAAGAAGGTAACTAAAAATATACAGTTAAAAAAGTTGGCACAGTAATTGAAATTGCACACTAAAAATATTTATCTAACATTAAAAAAGGCAATAAAAGGAGAGGTACAGGGAAAAAATACAAGATATGTAGACTACACATGGCAAAATGGTTGATGTATTAATAAACGTAATCATATGAATAATTACATTAAATGTGAACAGACTAAATAACCCAGTCAAATGGGAAGGCTGTCAAATGCATAAAAAACAATATGCTATCCATAAGAAATACACTTTAGATTTAAAGGCACAAATAGGTTGAAAAGTAAAAGGATGGAAAAAAATACATACCATGCAAAAAGTAACATAAGAGAGAGCAGCTATATTCATATCAGAAAAATCAGACAAGAAATACTATAAGAGGCAAAGAGGAATATTTCATAATAGTAAAATGGATAATACTTTAGAAAAATAAGTCAACTATAAATATATAGACATCTAACGAGAGTCCAGCATTATATAAAGTAAAAAACTGACAAAACTGGAAGGACAAGCAGACATTGCAACATGATAGATGGAGATTTTAATACATTACTCTCAATAAAAATAAAACAACTAAACAGAAAACCACCAAGAATATAGAAAACTTAAAACTACACAATCAGCCAAATGGGCCTGGGCCATAATTCTAACAGACACACTCCTGAGAACCATAATGCCAAATGTTGAAATCCTGAAAGATCCAAAATCCATAGAGTGTAAAATCTTGAATGAAAACCACAATCCTGAAAAATCAAAATCCCAAAAGTATAATTCTGGAAAGAAGTAATTTTTAAAAAGTCCTTTTTAAAAAAAGACATGTATTTATTTTATAAAGAGGGTTTATTTTAGAAACATAAAAACCTAACAATACTTGACAGGTCACTTTACACAATAAAATAGGCAATAAAAACATATATTTGTGCAAGTATAAACACTTAGATATATTAATCATAGGTACATGGGTATAATAGCTACAAGCAGAAAAATCATATTCATAAGGAAATATGTCAAAAAGCAAAATGCATAAATGAATACCACTATGCTTGGCAACTGTGTGCAGCCAGCTTTATAACTGCAGTCAGCTGCATGAAACACCGTGTTGAACAACCTAAGTCTTCTGAAGAGATCAATGAAAAACTATGACAGGTCAACCACTGAATACACAGTTATCCATACCCAAAGAGTCAAGATCTCAAGAAATGTTATCTTTCACATATGCAGATGTACAAAATGGACATCTCTTCATTTACTGAGGAAGTTTCAACCTTTTTCATACATGCACAGTGCTTATACCTAAGCATTGTAATAATGCACTTTCGTGGACTCAAATTTATAAAAATGCAAATTAGAACTCTCGAAATGTTTACACAATTTATACCTCCAGTGTTGGAAATTATGCGAAGATGAAATGCTCAGCATAACAAACTGGCACTATGTGTGAAGGGGCAGAAGTTGTACACCATTGAAAAATTTGGCAGGGGAGATTTCTTGTATTTTTTTGCTTGCACTTTCACTGCTAATATCTTCAAAACACTCTCTCTACTTGTATTTGGAGGGTGGTTGTGGTCTACAAATTTTTGAAGTGTATGCTGTCTATTTGAAAGTCTGGTTATTGGGGGCGGAGCAAGATGGCCGAATAGGAACAGCTCCAGTCTCCAACTCCCAGCGCGAGCGACACAGAAGACCGGTGATTTCTGCATTTTCAACTGAGGTACTGGGGTCATCTCTCTAGGGAGTGCCGGACAATCGGTGCGGGTCAGCTGCTGCAGCCTGACCAGCGTGAGCTGAAGCAGGGCGAGGCATCGCCTCACCTGGAAGCGCAAGGGGGAAGAAATCCCTTTTCCTAGCCAGGGGAACTGAGACACACAACACCTGGAAAATCGGGTAACTCCCACCCCAATACTGCGCTTTAAGGAAACAGGCACACCAGGAGAATATATCCCACACCTGGCCGGGAGGGTCCCACGCCCACGGAGCCTCCCTCACTGCTAACACAGCAGTCTGCGGCGATCTATCCGCAAGGCAGCAGCGAGGCTGGGGGAGGGGCGCCCGCCATTGCTGAGGCTTAAGTAGGTAAACAAAGCCGCTGGGAAGCTCGAACTGGGTGGAGCTCACAGCAGCTCAAGGAAGCCTGCCTGTCTCTGTAGACTCTACCTCTGCGGACAGCGCACAGCTGCAGTCCATTAGGGGAAAGAGCGGGGCCGCTGCAGACCGAACGACTCTGTCTGACAGCTTTGGGGAGAGCCGTGGATCTCCTAACGCGGAGGTTGAGATCTGAGAACGGACAGACTGCCTGCTCAGGTGGGTCCCTGACCCCTGAGTAGCCTAGCTGGGAGACATCCCCCACTAGGGGCAGTCTGACACCCCACACCTCACAGGGTGGCGTCACCCCTGAGAGGAAACTTCCAAAGAAAGAATCAGACAGGTACACTCGCTGTTCAGCAATATTCTATCTTCGGCAACCTCTGCTGCTGATACCCAGGCAAACAGGGTCTGGAGTGGACCTCAAGCAATCTCTAACAGACCAACAGACAGTCCTTCTGACTGTCAGACGGAAAACTATCAAACAGGAAGGACACCTATACCAAAACCCCATCAGTACGTCACCATCATCAAAGTCCAGAGACAGATAAAACCACAAAGATGGGGAAGAAGCAGGGCAGAAAAGCTGGAAATTCAAAAAATAAGAGCGCATCTCCCCCTGCAAAGGAGCGCAGCCCATCGCCAGCAACGGATCAAAGCTGGTCAGAGAATGACTTTGACGAGATGAGAGAAGAAGGCTTCAGTCCATCAAACCTCTCAGAGCTAAAGGAGGAATTACGTACCCAGCGCAAAGAAACTAAAAATCTTGAAAAAAAGTGGAAGAATTGACAGCTAGACTAATTAATGCAGAGAAGATCATAAACGAAATGACAGAGATGAAAACCATGACACAAGAAATACGTGACAAATGCACAAGCTTCGGTAACCGACTCGATCAACTGGAGGAAAGAGTATCAGCGATTGAGGATCAAATGAATGAAATGAAGCGAGAAGAGAAAACCAAAAGAAAAAAGAAGAAAAAGAAATGAACAAAGCCTGCAAGAAGTATGGGATTATGTAAAAAGACCAAATCTACGTCTGATTGGGGTGCCTGAAAGTGAGGGGGAAAATGGAACCAAGTTGGAAAACACTCTTCAGGATATCATCCAGGAGAACTTCCCCAACCTAGTAGGGCAGGCCAACATTCAAATTCAGGAAATACAGAGAACGCCACAAAGATACTCCTCCAGAAGAGCAACTCCAAGACACATAATTGCCAGATTCACCAAAGTTGAAATGAAGGAAAAAATCTTAAGGGCAGCCAGAGAGAAAGGTCGGGTTACCCACAAAGGGAAGCCCATCAGAATAACAGCAGACCTCTCGGCAGAAACTCTACAAGCCAGAAGAGAGTGGGGGCCAATATTCAACGTTCTTAAAGAAAAGAATTTTCAACCCAGAATTTCATATCCAGCCAAACTAAGCTTCATCAGTGAAGGAGAAATAAAATCCTTTACAGATAAGCAAATGCTTAGAGATTTTGTCACCACCAGGCCTGCCTTACAAGAGACCCTGAAGGAAGCCCTAAACATGGAAAGGAACAAGCGGTACCAGCCATTGCAAAAACATGCCAAAATGTAAAGACCATCGAGGCTAGGAAGAAACTGCATCAACTAACGAGCAAAATAACCAGTTAATATCATAATGACAGGATCAAGTTCACACATAACAATATTAACCTTAAATGTCAATGGACTAAATGCTCCAATTAAAAGACACAGACTGGCAAACTGGATAAAGAGTCAAGACCCATCAGTCTGCTGTATTCAGGAGACCCATCTCACATGCAGAGACATACATAGGCTCAAAATAAAGGGATGGAGGAAGATCTACCAAGCAAATGGAGAACAAAAAAAAGCAGGGGTTGCAATCCTAGTCTCTGATAAAACAGACTTTAAACCATCAAAGATCAAAAGAGACAAAGAAGGCCATTACATAATGGTAAAGGGATCAATTCAACAGGAAGAGCTAACTCTCCTAAATATATATGCACCCAATACAGGAGCACCCAGATTCATAAAGCAAGTCCTTAGAGACCTACAAAGAGACTTAGACTCCCATACAATAATAATGGGAGACTTCAACACTCCACTGTCAACATTAGACAGATCAACGAGACAGAAAGTTAACAAGGATATCCAGGAATTGAACTCATCTCTGCACCAAGCGGACCTAATAGACATCTATAGAACTCTCCACCCCAAATCAACAGAATATACATTCTTCTCAGCACCACATCGCACTTATTCCAAAATTGACCACATAATTGGAAGTAAAGCACTCCTCAGCAAATGTACAAGAACAGAAATTATAACAAACTGTCTCTCAGACCACAGTGCAATCAAACTAGAACTCAGGACTAAGAAACTCAATCAAAACCGCTCAACTACATGGAAACTGAACAACCTGCTCCTGAATGACTACTGGGTACATAACGAAATGAAAGCAGAAATAAAGATGTTCTTTGAAACCAATGAGAACAAAGATACAACATACCAGAATCTCTGGGACACATTTAAAGCAGTGTGTAGAGGGAAATTTATAGCACTAAATGCCCACAAGAGAAAGCAGGAGAGATCTAAAATTGACACTCTAACATCACAATTAAAAGAACTAGAGAGGCAAGAGCAAACACATTCAAAAGCTAGCAGAAGGCAAGAAATAACTAAGATCAGAGCAGAACTGAAGGAGATAGAGACACAAAAAACCCTCCAAAAAATCAATGAATCCAGGAGTTGGTTTTTTGAAAAGATCAACAAAATTGACAGACCGCTAGCTAGACTAATAAAGAAGAAAAGAGAGAAGAATCAAATAGATGCAATAAAAAATGATAAAGGGGATATCACCACCGACCCCACAGAAATACAAACAACCATCAGAGAATACTATAAATGCCTCTACGCAAATCAACTAGAAAATCTAGAAGAAATGGATAATTTCCTGGACACTTACACTCTCCCAAGACTAAACCAGGAAGAAGTTGAATCCCTGAATAGACCAATAGCAGGCTCTGAAATTGAGGCAACAATTAATAGCCTACCACCAAAAAAAGTCCAGGACCAGATGGATTCACAGCTGAATTCTACCAGAGGTACAAGGAGGAGCTGGTACCATTCCTTCTGAAACTATTCAATCAATAGAAAAAGAGGGAATCCTCCCTAACTCTTTTTATGAGGCCAACATCATCCTGATACCAAAGCCTGGCAGAGACACAACAAAAAAAGAGAATTTTAGACCAATATCCCTGATGAACATCGATGCAAAAATCCTCAATAAAATACTGGCAAACCGGATTCAGCAGCACATCAAAAAGCTTATCCACCATGATCAAGTGGGCTTCATCCCTGGGATGCAAGGCTGGTTCAACATTCGCAAATCAATAAACGTAATCCAGCATATAAACAGAACCAAAGACAAGAACCACATGATTATCTCAATAGATGCAGAAAAGGCTTTTGACAAAATTCAACAGCCCTTTATGCTAAAAACGCTCAATAAATTTGGTATTGATGGAACGTACCTCAAAATAATAAGAGCTATTTATGACAAACCCACAGCTAATATCATACTGAATGGGCAAAAACTGGAAAAATTCCCTTTGAAAACTGGCACAAGACAGGGATGCCCTCTCTCACCACTCCTATTCAACATAGTGTTGGAAGTTCTGGCTAGGGCAATCAGGCAAGAGAAAGAAATCAAGGGTATCCAGTTAGGAAAAGAAGAAGTCAAATTGTCCCTGTTTGCAGATGACATGATTGTATATTTAGAAAACCCCATCGTCTCAGCCCAAAATCTCCTTAAGCTGATAAGCAACTTCAGCAAAGTCTCAGGATACAAAATTAATGTGCAAAAATCACAAGCATTCTTATACACCAGTAACAGACAAGCAGAGAGCCAAATCAGGAATGAACTTCCATTCACAATTGCTTCAAAGAGAATAAAATACCTAGGAATCCAGCTTACAAGGGATGTAAAGGACCTCTTCAAGGAGAACTACAAACCACTGCTCAGTGAAATCAAAGAGGACACAAACAAATGGAAGAACATACCATGCTCATGGATAGGAAGAATCAATATCGTGAAAATGGCCATACTGCCCAAGGTGATTTATAGATTCAATGCCATCCCCATCAAGCTACCAATGACTTTCTTCACAGAATTGGAAAAAACTGCTTTAAAGTTCATATGGAACCAAAAAAGAGCCCGCATTGCCAAGACAATCCTAAGTCAAAAGGACAAAGCTGGAGGCGTCACGCTACCTGACTTCAAACTATACTACAAGGCTACAGTAACCAAAACAGCATGGTACTGGTACCACAACAGAGATATAGACCAATGGAACAGAACAGAGTCCTCAGAAATAATACCACACATCTACAGCCATCTGATCTTTGACAAACCTGAGAGAAACAAGAAATGGGGAAAGGATTCCCTATTTAATAAATGGTGCTGGGAAAATTGGCTAGCCATAAGTAGAAAGCTGAAACTGGATCCTTTCCTTACCCCTTATACGAAAATTAATTCAAGATGGATTAGAGACTTAAATGTTAGACCTAATACCATAAAAACCCTAGAAGAAAATCTAGGTAGTACCATTCAGGACATAGGCATGGGCAAGGACTTCATGTCTAAAACACCAAAAGCAACGGCAGCAAAAGCAAAAATTGACAAATGGGATCTCATTAAACTAAAGAGCTTTTGCACAGCTAAAGAAACTACCATCAGAGTGAACAGGCAACCTACAGAATGGGAAAAAATTTTTGCAACCTACTCATCTGACAAAGGCTAATATCCAGAATCTACAAAGAACTCAAACAAATATACAAGAAAAAAACAAACAACCCCATCAAAAAGTGGGCAAAGGATATGAACAGACATTTCTCAAAAGAAGACATCCATACAGCCAACAGACACATGAAAAAATGCTCATCATCACTGGCCATCAGAGAAATGCAAATCAAAACCACAATGAGATACCATCTCACACCAGTTAGAATGGCAATCATTAAGAAGTCAGGAAACAACAGGTGTTGGAGAGGATATGGAGAAATAGGAACACTTTTACACTGTTGGTGGGATTGTAAACTAGTTCAACCATTATGGAAAACAGTATGGCGATTCCTCAAGGATCTAGAACTAGATGTACCATATGACCCAGCCATCCCACTACTGGGTATATACCCAAAGGATTATAAATTACTCTACTACAAAGACACATGCACACGTATGTTTATTGCGGCACTATTCACAATAGCAAAGACTTGGAATCAACCCAAATGTCCATCTGTGACAGACTGGATTAAGAAAATGTGGCACATATACACCATGGAATACTATGCAGCCATAAAAAAGGATGAGTTTGCATCCTTTGTAGGGACATGGATGCAGCTGGAAACCATCATTCTTAGCAAACTATCACAAGAAGAGAAAACCAAACACCGCATGTTCTCACTCATAGGTGGGAACTGAACAATGAGATCACTTGGACTCGGGAAGCGGAACATCACACACTGGGGCCTATCATGGGGAGGGGGGAGGAGGGAGGGATTGCATTGGGGAGTTATACATGATATAAACGTTATGCACATGTACCCTAGAACTTAAAGTATAATTAAAAAAAAAAAAAAAAAAAGAAAGTCTGGTTATTGCTTGACCATTACAATTAAGTGATTTTCTGTATTCATAGCACCAATTATATTTTAAAATTTATCCTTTACTATTAATTAGCCGCATACACTTAATTTATCACAGCGTTTTTGCAAGGGAACAATTTCACTGATCCCTTCCATTGTGTTAGAAGGAATATGGTAAAAAGGAATGATACTTGGCTTCCCCAATACCAAATCTGTATTAGAGGTTTTCAAAAAGACACAGCCAATGAGATACGTATACAGATATATGAGAAAGGATTTATTAGGGGAATCAGCTCATGTATGAGAAGTCTCATGACAGACTGTCTGCAAGCTGGAACCCTGGGATGTCTACAGTGTGGCTCAGTCCCAGTCCGAAGGCCTCAGAACTAAGGATGCCAATGATGCAATTCTCAGTCTGAGATCAAAAGCCTCAGGACCTGGGGGTCTGCTGGTATAAATCCTGGAGTCTAAAGGATGGCAAGCCTGGAATTTTAATGTCTAAGGCAGCAGGAGAAAAGGCTGTCCCTTCTCTGAGACAGAGACCAATTCGCCCTCAGTATTTGCTCTCTCTGGGCCCCTGGCCTACTAGATAGTGCCCACCAGTAATGAGGGCAGATTTTCTCTACCTGGTCCACTCAGACTCATGTGCTAGTCTCCTCTGGAAACCACCTCACAGACACACCCAAAATAATGTTTTACCAAGTTTCTAGGTATTTCTTAATTCAGTCAAGTTGACACCTAAAATTAAGTCCACGAGTCCACTCCTTGTCAACCTGGCACTCATATGTGTCTCCTTAAATCATACCTAATTTCCAAATAAAGACAATAACAAGGTAATAGTTCCACCTAACATGATGCAACTATCCTGGTACAACCAAAATGTACTAAAACTCCTTCCCTAGAATTAGGCTTTCAGGATTTCAACATTCAGCATTTTGATCTTTCACGATTGTGACTTTCAGAATTTTATATGTTAGGAGTTCTGATCTTTAGGAAATTTGATCTTTCAACATTTGGGGTTCTCACATTCAGGATTGTATCTTTCAGGATTACGATCAGCACTGCAACCAAACTGACCTAATTTGACATCTAAGAACACTACAGCAAAATACACACATTCTTTTCAAGTGGACTTGGTATATTCTCCAGGACAGACCACATGCTAGACTATTAAGTCTCACATTTAAAAGAATTCAAGTCATACAAAGTATGTTCTCTGATCAAAAGGTAACTAAATTAGAAATCAACAACAGAAAGAAATTTGGGAAATCCCCATACCTGGAAATTAAACAACACACTTCTAAATAACTCATAATAATAAAATAAATCAGAAGGAAACTTTGAAAATATTTTTGCCAAATAGAAACAACCAACACAAGACATCAAAATTCATAGAATGTAGCCAAGGAAATGACTAGGGAGAGATTTAAAGCTTCAAATGCCTATATTGGAAAAAAAAGTTCTCAAATCCATTTCCTAAGCCTCCACCTTTAGAAAGGAGAAAAAGAAGTAAAAACTAAATCAAAATAAGTAGAAAATAATAAAAATTATAGTAGATGTCAATGAAATAGAAATCAGAAAAGCAACAGAAAAAAATGTCAATGAAAACAAAAGTTAGTTCTTTAAAAAGATAACAAAATTGACAAACCTTTAGCTAGACTAACCAAAGCAAATAAAGACATACACAGAAAAAGAAAACTGACTTGAATTACCAAAACTGAGAACAAAAGATGAAATATCATTATTAACTCTACAGAAATTAAAAAGATTAAAAGGACATACTATAATATGAACAAATGTATTTCAACTAATTAGCAATTTGGATAAACATACTTCTAAAAAGATACAAATTACCAAATTCAAGAAGTAATTAAAAATCTAAATAGATATATCACAAGTTAAAAAACTGAATTAGTACCCTGGCGCAGTTGCTCACACCTGTAATCCCAGCATTTTGAGAGGTTGAGGCAGGTGGATCACTTGAGGTGAGGAGATTGAGACCAGCCTGGCCAACATGGTGAAATCTCATCTCTACTAAAAATACAAAAACTAGTTGCGTGTGGTGGTGCACACCTGTAATCCCAGCTACTTGGGAGGCTAAGGCAGGAAAATCGCTTCAACCTGGGGGACACAGGTTGCCATGAGCTGAGATCGCGCCACTGCACTCCAGCCTAGGTGACAGAGCAAGACTCTGTCTCAAAGAAACAAACAAACAAAAAAACTGAATTCGTAATTTTAAATCTTTAAATCCTCCCATAAGAAAGACCAGGTCCAGATGGTCCTTGTCAACCTGCTTTTCTGTTCTATCAACTATTTCAATTCTATTATATATTTAAGGAAGAAATAATATCAATTGTTCACAAACTGTCTCAGAAAATAGGAGGAAAAACTTCCCAATTCATTCTATGAACATTACCCTGATACTAAAACCATACAAAAACATCATAAGAAATCTACAGACCAATATCCTTCATGAAAATAAGTGCAAAAATCCTTAACAAAATATTAGCAAATGAAAACTAGCAACACTGAAAATAATTATTTATCATGAACAAATGGGTTTGAGATGTTTCTGAGTGTACATTTTTTTTAAAAGGTGGGAAAGAGAATCCAGAAAAGCAATAAAAAAAATACCGGCAGGCATCATGAACCAGAAATTGTGAGAAATTACTGGATGACAGAAAAGAACAGAAATTAAGTTAAATACAGAAATACCACAGAAAAGTCAGCAGCATCAACAAAGTGGTCAAAGCCTCTGTTAGCCACCATCCACCCAAGCTACCTCAATAGCCTGGTTCTTTCCACAAAGTTGAATAGTAACTTAGCTGTATATTTGGCTTTTTGCTTTGCCCCAGGACATGACCTTTTAAAGGGCAGGGACTGTCTTGCCCATCTTTGCAGTAACATGCCTTAGCTCTGTGCCTGGAACACAGGAGGCACCATTATCATTTTGCTGAAAGAATAAACTAGAATGTGATTAGCATACTGTAAAATGGCATCTGGACCTTAATGGGGGCCTGAAGTTAATTTTCCAGTTAAGAAAGTACACCTTTTAAAACCTTTCAATCATTTTTTTTTCAATTTTTTAAAAAGCAAAGAACATAATCTTATTTTATTGATATTTTATGAACTGGGTAATGACCAAATCTGAGAACACCACTGTAACTTATATCCTCTACAGAATAGAGAGAAATAGTGAAAAAAGGTAGGTGAGGGCCCCATAAGAGGCCACACTCCAACATCCATACCGAGTCTGTTCATGTCTCCACCTCCACTGTTGACACTGAGCTCAGCCTATTACCATCTCTTGCCTGAACTCATCCAACAAGCCTCCCCATTGGTCTTCTTGCTTCTATTCTCACTCCCTCCAATCTATTTTCTATACAGAAGCCAAAGTGATATTAAAATATACGTCAGATCATGGTCCTTCCCTGCCCCAAACTCTGCCCTGGCTTTCTGCTGCACATCAATAAAATCTCTAACACCATCTTACTAGCAACATGGTCTCCAGATCAGCCCTGGCCCACCTCTCTCCCCTACAAGTGGGTCTGATGCTAGAAATGTAAGGTTGGTTCAACACCTGAAAAATCAATGTAATATACATGTTCACGGAATAAGAATAAAGCATTTTACAAAATCTAAAATCCACTCATGATAACTACTCTCAACAAACTAGGAACAAAAGGCAATTCCTTCAACCAATAAGGGGCATCTACAAAACACCTCGAGCTGAGAACACTAGGCTAATGGTGTCAGGCTGAGTGCTTTCTCCCTTAAATCTCCCTTGTGCCTACAAGGCAAGGAAGCTGAGTGTTTCCATTGCTCTCCAACAATATACTGGAGATTCTAGCAAAGGCCGGAAGGCAAAAACTGAACAAACAAAAAGCATCAAGAATGGAAGAGAAGAAGTAAAACTTTCTTTATTTACAGATAAAAATGATCCTTAGTAGAAAATACAAATTAAGGGATCCACAAAAACTATTAGAACTAATAAACAAGTTTTAAAGAGTTGCTAGATACAAAATCAATATCAGAAAATCAATTGAATTTCTATATACCAGGAAAAAACAATTTCAAAATTAAATTAAGAAAATAATTCCACTCACAACAGCACCAAGAAAAATTAAATACTTGGTAATAAACTGAACAAAAGTAGTACAAAACTTATATGCTGCAAACTGCAAAATACTGCTAAGAGAAATTAAAGAAGATCTAAATAAACAGAAAGATATTTCATGTTTATAGGTTTGAAGACAACACTGGTGAGATGGCATGCTCCCCAAACTGATCTGTAGATTCAACACAATCCCTATCAAAATCCCAGGAGGCTTTTTTTGGTAGAAATTGACAGGCTGATTTTAAATATTTATTGCTGTGTCATGCTGAATTTAATGTTGTATTACTGACATAGAGTTACAATGCATTCTTTTTGGAATCCTGAAAGATTCCTTCTCCTTTCACACCACTCCCAATCCTTTCTACCCCTTCCCTGGGAGCAAACATAAGTCTGTACACCTTATTTCCGTAGTGTCTCTAACTTTACAGTTGTTTGCATTGTTTACTTTTGTGCTAAATATACAATACCTCGAAACTTTTCAGCTACTTATAGAGTATCCTGAAAATGATTTTATTATTGCCATATAGTACTTACTTAGATTAGGCATAAAAATAACATTATGGTGTCAATTTCAAAAGAAAAATCCAGTAAGTCCCCTTTAAATCATAGTTCTGTGCTGATGGACAATGACCTAACCTAAAATTTAAATGGGAATGGGAAGGAAGCCACCCACTCCACACCAAGCTGGTGACCACAGACAGTCAATAACAGGCTTGCTATTTTTAAGCACTTGCTTTTTCCAGTACCACTAAAAATAGCTCTAAGTTGAGCTCCAGAGCACACTGGGCTGAGAACATATAGAAATTCCTCTTTATCCACGGTTTAGCTTTCTGAAGTTTCAGTTACCCGCAGTCAACTGCAGTCTGAAAATATTAAATGGAAAATTCCAAAAATTAACCATTCATAAGTTTTAAATTTCATGCCATTTTGAGTAGTGTGATGAAATCTCGTGATGTGAATCATCCCTTAGTCCAGTGTATCTACACTGTCTACCCTCCTTGCCCATTAGTCACTTGGTCATTTAGGTTATCAGATCAAGAAAACGTAGTGTATATAAGGTTCAGTGCTATTTGAGGTTTTAGGCACCCACTGGGGGTCTTGGAACATACTCCCACAGATAAAAGGGGACTACTGTACAAATAAATAAAAGACAACATTTCAATGCCAAATTTCATTTGGTGTACAGTAAGTCTTCCTTTTCATATCCATTTTCTTTCTCTTGACTGAGCTGTGGAATGTACATACTCTGGTATGTACAAATAGGTTCAAACCATAATCCTGTTACTTATTGGCTATGCAACTTTGGGTTATTTACTCAACTATTTAGATCATCAAATTACTGTTAAAGAAAAAAGAGTAACACCTAACTCAGGAGGTTAATAGTGATTAAAATATCCCATATAATTCAATAATACATAACAGAAAAGTTAGTGTTTATAATTTCAGTTCATCATACTACAAAATATTCTAAATGTAAACTCAATATAAATATGTCTGTAACTGATGTGGTTTTTTATTATGAAAATAACTGCAAACACAAATATGTTTGTTAACTCTAACACAGAGAAAAGTGCTCTTTATTGGGAGATAGATGACCTTCAGAAACTGGGAAGCACTACCTTCCTTAGACAAATAAAAAAATTAAAAGCAATTCAGATTCACTTGAAATATTAGTCCATTTTTAAGGCTAAGAACAGCATTCAGGATGTCCCACACCCTTAAGTTAACTGCAATTATCAAACAATGCAACCTCTTAGACATTCCTTGTGACAATTGGGATCGAATCCTAGATATAGTCTAAAATCATTTTTTAAAATGATTATCTTCCTAAGAAGGAGTTCAACCCAATTCTCTGATATGAGGATTAAAATCCTTTCACACTGAATTATCATATTTATGTTTTTAAATCTAGACTGGTCACTGCAAATAAGTAGCCTATCTAGAAAGGACCTGGTCTCTACACGTGAGCTGAATCATGCTCACAGACCAGGGAGCCAAAATCAAATTGTGGTAAATTATGCTTAATAATACAAACAAACTTTGATACTTCCATTCTGAGATGTTTCTGAGTGTACATTTTTTTAAGAGGTGGGAAAGAGAATCTGCAAAAGCAGTAAAAAAAATACTGGCAGGCATCATGAACCAGAAATTGTGAGAAATTACTGGATGACAGAAAAGAACAGAAATTAAATTAAATACAGAAATACCACAGAAAAATCAGCAGCATCAACAAAGTGGTCAAAGCCTCTGTTAGCCACCATCCACCCAACCTAACTCAGTAGCCTGGTTCTTTCCACAAAGTTGAATAGTAACTTAGCTGTTTATTTGGCTCTTGCTTGCTTTGCCCCAGGACATGATCTTTTAAAGGACAGAGACTGCCTTGCCCATCTTTGCAATAATATGCCTTAGCTCTGTGCCTGGAACACAGGAGGCATTATTATCTCTTTGCTGAAAGAATAAACTAGAATGTGATTAGCATACTGTAAAATGGTATCTGGACCCTAATGGGGGTCTGAAGATAATTTTCCAGGTAAGAAAAGTATACCTTTTAAAACCTTTTAATCATTTTTTATTATTTTTAAAAAAGCATTTTATTATTTTTTAAAAAGCATATGATTTTAATTTAAAAATATTATTATATTTTTAAAAACACACCCTTATTTTATTGATAGTTTATGAACTGGGTAATGACCAAATCTGAGAACACCACTGTAACTTATATCCTCTACAGAATAGAGAGAAATAGTGAAAATAGGTAGGTGAGGGCCCCATAAGAGGTCACACTCCAACATCCATACCGAGTCTGTTCGTGTCTCCACCTCCACTGTTGACACTGAGCTCAGCCTATTACCATCTCTCGCCTGAACTCATCCAACAAGCCTCCCCATTGGTCTTCTTGCTTCTATTCTCACTCTCTCCAATCTATTTTCTACACAGAAGCCAAAGTGATATTAAAATATACATCAGATCATGGTCCTTCCCTGCCCCAAACTCTGCCCTGGCTTTCTGCTGCACATCAATAAAATCTCTACCACCACCTTACTAGTAACATGGTCTCCAGATCAGCCCTGGCCCACCTCTCTCCCCTACCTCACTACTATCTAATTACCTTGTCCTTCCTTCTGTCTGGCCCAATGAAGTGTCAAGTTATTTCTTCCCTCGGAGCCTTTGAATCCGTTAATCCTCAGTCAGGAATGCTCTTTCCCAACTCTCCAAACTCTTCTGAAGACTCTTTCTTGTCTTTCAGAATGTTACTATCACATTTTCACAAAGGCCTTCCCTGACTTTAAGCAGATTCCTTATTTCTCAATTGTAGCATCCTATTTATTCCCTCCCTGCATTTACTTAATTACTTATTCATTTATTTACATGTCAAACCACAGTGTGTACCTCCCACTCATAAGAACAGGGGCTTTGACTTTGTTTGCTGCTATATTCCCCATATTCCTAGCACCTAGCAGAGACTAGCACATGGTAGGTGCACAGTAAATATTTTTTGACTTAATTAATGTATTCCTTAAACTGCCTCACTTGTTCAGTGGCCACAGACCAGACTTGCAGCTGCACACAAACCTCACACTTACGATTCAGATTTGTTGCTTAGCAAAATTACAACAGTTGTGGACTTTTGAGGAAACTCACAAATCCTTGGAGGAAAAAAAGTGAAATCCAAGACTGCTAGAGGTTTGTTGCACATTTAACATAATTTAAGTTTTCCTTAATGTCTTATAATTATCTCTGTGAATGCAAGTGATGGGAATATTCTATAAGACATTACTGACAGAAGACCAGCTGCCCACAAGCTAAATAGCCCCAGTCTGTTATGCATTTTCAAATGTGCATGTGTGATCTGCTAAATAGCTGACACAGTTTTACAGAAATAAATGTAATGTGCATAACTTAGAGTTGACTATAAAATAATGTAACTAAATTTTCAGCAGGCATGTCAGAAGTCATGTAAGCAAATAAATATTGCCCTTCAAGATCATAAGCCAGCAAAACCAATCCAATGATATGTGTTCATTCACATTTTTGAAATTTCTGGTTTGAAATTCCCTTAAGATCTTGATATAGAATTTTTTCATGGATTCTAGGGATCAAATCTACCCCCAAAATGATAAAGATATGATACCATCAATTATATTGAGAAGAACATGCCTCAAACTCTGAAGACAGGTCCAAAAGAAAACATTTTTTTCATGTTTAAACAAGATTGGCATCCTCTGAATAACATACTCAATGACAGCTCAGAGGCATTCTTGTAACAATGATGTTCTTTTGTTTTTGGAACTATTTAGAAACTCAATTAGATCTTATTTAAACTTAAAAACCATGAAGTCTTGTTGGAATAAATATATCTTCAAGATCAACTAATCTGAAGGAATTAACAATGATCTGACTTTATAAATTTGGAATGTGGGTGTATTTGTTTAACTATTACATCATTTTCACATTTGGGAAGGTACAACCAGATCCACCCAGTTTGGCAAAACCAAATCTATGCCTTACCTGGTCTGTTTGATGGGCCAGAAATAGTTTGATTTTGGTTCACATCATGATCCAGTAAGTCTGAAGGAGTGACTGCCTGTAGGGCTCAAACAGCACCAGCGTATTTCTCCATGCTCTTATTACACTCCATTATAGCTGAATGCTTACTAGCATGTGTTCCCTCCTATAATTCCAACTGCATAACATGTTTCAAAGGCACCAGGAGTTAATCAGGTGTTGGGAAACTTGCTTTGGAACCTATCCAGCAATTATTTTGGCTCTAAAGAGTGATGGTCTACAAATTTAAACATGAACTCATGTTTATTTTTTTATAACCCTTAGTAATACATTACTTAGGATCTGCTAGTATAGGACACAACTGTCCATATTATAAGAGGCTTGCTATATATTCATAACTTTTGAATGTGTGGCAGGTTATATTTAGTAACAAATGACCATAACTTAAAGTTAACAATACCAGAAAGCACACCGAGAAAATCTATTAATCATGCATTTGTCTAATATAAACAATATATAAGAACTTAAAGTTAAAAAAATTAAATTAGCAATTAAGAAGACCTCTTAACAGAATATCTATTATATTTATAAAAGATAATTAAATATTATTTGGGAGCTTTAAAATAAAATACTCCTGGCTGGGCACAGTGGCTCACACCTGTAATCCCAGCACTTTGGGAGGCTGAGGCGGTTGGATCCCCGAGGTCAGGAGTTGGAGACCAGCCTGGCCAACATAGTGAAACCCTGTCTCTACTAAAAAGTACAAAAAAAATTAGCTGGGAATGGTGGTGGGCACCTTTAGTCCCAGCTACTTGGGAAGCTGAGGCGGAGAATAGCTTGAACCCAGGAGGCAGAGGTTGCAATGAGCCGAGATCGCACCACCACGCTCCAGCCTAGTTCTGTCTCAAATAAAATAAAAAATAAATAAAATAAAATAAAACGTCCCCAAACATATGACATCTGACAAACATAAGAAAAATTAAATTGATTTAAATATTTATGTCTAGGTGTCAAGCTTGCCAATTAATTCCCGGTAAAAATTTTTAAATGTAAAAAACAGTACTTAAAAAAAAATCACACTGTTTTGACATTTTACCTCATGCTTTGTGTGTGACTAAATTATGCACTAGAATTTCATTCAGAATTCTTCCAAATAAGTTATTTCCCAGGTGTTCACTGGGTATCTAACCAATTAGTCATTAAAGTATTCTTGCTAAATGACAATTATATAACTAACTGCTAGAGAGAAATAGCATTTATCTCTTTTTCAGATATATTGTCTTTGATTTTTAAAAGCATTTATTCTAAAAGTTAGCATCTTTGTTATCGCTTTGTGTCTGTACATGGATTTCTATTTGGAAAAATCCTTTACCTTCCTCATTCTTCAAGATTCATGGAGATCACATATGCAGATTTTCATTTTATGTTTTATTTTAGCGATGGTCAATTTTACAGACTTCTTCTAGGTAGGCTTTTTTCTCTTTACTGAGTTAGCACAATGGGGTTTTTAGGCTTTGACCTGAATGAGGCCCCTAGGTGTCTATTGTTGGTATAAAACTATTATAATCATTGCCTCAAGAAATATCACAGCATCACAGTCCAGAATAAAAATTTATTTTTTAACTTTACTACTTTGCACAGAATAAGTAAAAGTAATCTCTATTTTACTCGCTGGAAAGAATGATATAATAATGATGACTGCCTTCATCTCACTTTCTAAATTCAAAACAGGAAGAAATTTTAATGGAAAACATTTTAGTGTATATATATTTCAGATTACCAAATTGATTCATTCCAGTTTATTTCTTCGAAATTCCCATAAAAGAATTACCATGAAAAATAGAGAGCGGCTGACGACCTCCACTGATAGAACACTTGGAAACCACTGGAAAAACACATGCACAGCATATAAATTATCCAGTTTAAAAAAAACACTTCTCTATTAATTAACAGAATTACATGTTAAATTCAATATATAATTCTGATTTCTAAACCTTAATATATAGCCTTTGTAAGAAACAATAAGAAACTCACATCACAATTTACATGAAAAACACTGCGTTAGAGATTTCTGAATATGCACGTATTGGTTATTAATCTTAATACAAAAGCAAAGTCTCTAAATTTGCTGCCTGCTCGTTTAGAGTTCTCAGATAACCACCTACAGAGTGAAAAAAAAGACTCAAAAATGATTAATATCAAGCGTAGAAATGAAATGTGGCACAGAAAGATGTTATCTTTCCATTTCAAAACTTCCTATGCTGTTTAAACTTTTATTTCTATTGCGATGAACTACTTCTACAATAAAAATTAATTATTTAATGGTGCCTCCTCACACACTATGTGATTCCTTAGAACAAGAAATACAACAATTCTAAGCACCTGCTACATTTTTATTTATTAGTTGTATTTACTTTAGCTAAGAATTATCACATTGAAATCTGTGATTACAATTCTAAAAATTTGGGTTTCCTAATGATATTCTGATTCACTGCAACAGAACACAAAAATTTCATAAATGTGTATATATAATGCTTTTATGTAAATCTATATTGCTGAGGGTCTCACAAATTCTGTCATTATAAAATTCTTTTAAATCTCAAATTTCGGCCGGGCGCGGTGGCTCAAGCCTGTAATCCCAGCACTTTGGGAGGCCGAGACGGGTGGATCACGAGGTCAGGAGATCGAGACCATCCTGGCTAACACGGTGAAACCCCGTCTCTATTAAAAAATACAAAAAACTAGCCGGGCGAGGTGGCAGGCGCCTGTAGTCCCAGCTACTCGGGAGGCTGAGGCAGGAGAATGGCGTAAACCCGGGAGGCGGAGCTTGCAGTGAGCCGAGATCGCGCCACTGCACTCCAGCCTGGGCGACAGAGCCAGACTCCGTCTCAAAAAAAAAAAAGAAAAAAGAAAAAAAAAAAATCTCAAATTTCATACAGTTTCTGTCACTTACAAGTATAGAAAATTGTATGATGCTTCTAATGAGAACACATAAAAACATATTTCTTCAGATGTCTGTTTATTCCCACTCTTTGCAAAAATACTACAAAGAGGACGACTGCTTTGCTGCAAGGCAGTCGGTACACACCAGAATTCAAAATCTTTTCTTGTGTTCTATAAATCTTTTGTTGTGCACTGCATTAACAAAGCTTTTATATGCTCCTCAATAATAGCAAGTAACAACACAGTGGAAAAGAACAATAAAACCTGTATGTTTATAGAGAACAGCAAACACTTCAATGTTGCAGAGATGACGTGTGTTTTATAAGTCATATTTTTTTCAGAAATGCTTTAATTGCAAATAAAATTTCCAAGAATACTAACATTTTCCAAATTAATTTTATGTTCAACTCTCCTACTATTTGAACTGGCAGGTTAGCAAAATGTAGGAATTATTTCAAAACAACACCCCAAAAAGCAATTTAAAAAAAAGAACAAAAGAAAGCTGACATTTAATTTTTAAATTAACTTTAAGAAAAACCAAATGTCTGTAATAATTTTTACTACTGACCTTATGGAACAACACACATCTCAAGTAGTGGTTAATCCAACTGTGTTCACAGGAACACCAGTTCAGAGCAATGTTCTCATGGTCTAGTAAGTTTAGGAAAAACAATATACTATACTGTTTACTGTAATACACATTAACCTATCACAGAGCATTATTCAGTCAGGAAACCCACTTAATTGTGACTCACCAGGAGGTTCCCATACATTTGGCCACTGCACACTTTTTCACAGAACATGTAAAGAAAGTTTGGAAAAGGTCGGTCATCAACCTTTTAAGGCACATTTTCCCTAGGTACTCCATCAGAAAGGCATAGACATTTTTAATAGTAGTTCTAATATTTTTTCCTTTTTTACAGGAAAAATAAAAAGGAATTATTTTGGACTCTGCTCAAGAGAAACAAAATGAAAAGGGGATGCTAAACCCTAGTCTAATACTCGTGGTCCTTGGCATACTTGTGTACATGCAACATTTATGAGGTTCTGATTATTATAACTTTAGGCTGTGCTATAAAAAAAAAAAAAGGCCGGGCGCGGTGGCTCAAGCCTGTAATCCCAGCACTTTGGGAGGCCGAGACGGGCGGATCACGAGGTCAGGAGATCGAGACCATCCTGGCTAACATGGTGAAACCCCGTCTCTACTAAAAAATACAAAAAACTAGCCGGGCGACATGGCGGGCGCCTGTAGTCCCAGCTGCTTGGGAGGCTGAGGCAGGAGAATGGCGTGAACCCAGGAGGCGGAGCTTGCAGTGAGCTGAGACCCGGCCACTGCACTCCAGCCTGGGCGGCAGAGCGAGACTCCGTCTCAAAAAAAAAAAAATAAAAATAAAAATAAAAATAAAAAAAAAAAAAAAAAAAAAAAAGCCCAGTAGGTGGCTCACACCTGCTATCCTAGCACTTTTGGAGGCCAAGGAGAAGGCTTGATGGAGCCCAAAATTTTGAGGCTGCAGTGAGCTATGATCATGCCACTGCACTCCTCCAGCCTGGGCAACAGAGCAAGACCCCATCTTTAAAAAACAAACAAACAAAAACCTTCCCTGGTGCCCAAGCTTGTATCCGCCTTGGTGCTTTCAATAGATACTGTTTTATTCTTGTAGTTCTCTGGAAGGATGTTCAAAGAGTTTTTTTTTAAAAGAGTTTTCTATTTAAATCCTACCTCAAATTTCTCTTTGTATAATAATTATCTCCTATCATCCATTAATTTTCTACTTTCTTCCCTATAGGCAAAAACAGGCCTTCAGCCCCTTATGGCAGATGTTCCCAATACAGTAATAGAATTTGAAAGTTTCTCATAAAATATGGAATGAGCTGTATTCATAATCTCCTTCAAATCTTTCCACCAAAAAAATGACTTTCCTTATTCCCTAATCCCTATTTCTCTAGTTCCTTATCAGAGGCAAGTGGTTTCTACCAGAGAAATTCTTTACAAGAAATTCTTCACAAGAAAATAAAATTACAAGGAAAAAAAGACCACTCTGTTTTGAAATGAGTCTACAAAAATATGGATATAACTACTGTTCAAATAATTATTATTTCCTTTGTATTCACTTTCATTAAGAGATATTAGTATATATAACAAATTATATTTAATGAGTAACCAAAAGTATGGATGAATTGATTTTTATATAACCTTACATTCAGAAATACTGTCAACATAGATACAACAAACTTTATAAAAGGCTTACTGGTTGAGCCAATATAGCATTAATATCTAAATGTTTTATTTAAGTTAAAATTTCTAGAAAACATGAGCAGATTCCATTAATAGCACACAAAAATTGTTGATTTGATGCTTTACTCAACTTTTTAAAATGTGTGATGCTTTTTGTTACGAATTCATAATTTAAAATAAGAATTTCGTGAGTGGGAAACAGGCTTCTAGTAGGTGAAGATAATGTTTCTTTTTCTTTTTTTGGAGACAGGTTCTCGCTCTGTTGCCCTAGCTGGAATGCACAATTCACTATATCCTGGAACTCCTGGCCTCAAACTATCTTCCTGCCTCAGCCTCCAGGTGTAAGCCAGATGCCTGGCCTGAAGATGGTATTTCTGATACCTTATCATAATCATGACTATTATCATAGTTGGTGCTTAACAAAATTGGGGCCACAGAGTAGCAATCAACTTCAAACCTTTCTATATGGCCTCTATCATTACCCACAAAGTAGCATTAGCTAATTTGTACAAAACCAGGTAATAGCTGGAAAAAATTAAAAAGAAAAAAATATGATTGGTTCAAAATATATGGACTTATAACAGCATAAGAGTTTATAATTGTTTCAAAATTGAGTTTAATCAACAAACCAGCATATGGACTGTCAATAGCACTACTGGCATGACATCCTAGAATTTTATTTCCCACCATAAAAATTTTAGGATAGTAGTAGTGACTTTCCACTGGAAGTTCATTTTAAGCCTATAATAAGAGAATAAGAAAGTTCGTTTGGTTAATGATTCAAAACACCAAGAAACTTTCTATCACAGAAACAAATAATACAGAAACAGTACCTAAACAATGACAGTATCTAAACAGCACCTAAAACAATAAAATGAATTTACTTTCCTGTTACCTAGATATTACTGTCTGTTGATCTGCCATTGTCCTCAAAACTAAATTATGTTTAATATTTTAAACAAATAATCAACACTGAAATTATACTGTGCTCCTCCGGGAATTTTTACAAGAACTGCATGATTACTTGTTTGATGATAAAAAAATTTTTCATCCTCTGAAGAGCTGAAAATCTACGAAAAACATTTTCTAGCTTTTACTATTTTATTCTTTGGAGTAAAGAGAATAAAAATTGATGTCAAATAACACCCTATGCAAATAAAATCCAAGATTTAAAGTTGTATATACATCTTATTGCTTTCTGAGAAAGCTATAACCAAAGATTTACATTTGTCTTTAGCTATGTGAATCTGCAAGAATGAAGTAAACTTCATTGTCCTGCATGAGCCACACTTCAAAAAAAGCTAATACCAGAAAGATTTCTAAATGTATACTTGCACTAAGAATAATTAGCTAAAATGACAAGTTAAAGGCTACCTTCTCCACTAAAGATTGATGTTCAAACATCTTATAGAGGAACTTAAAACCAGGTTAGGCGAAGGGGTTAAGAAGGCTTTCATATACTTTAAAGCAGTTTACATACCCAGACAAATACCATCTCAGTAAATGAAAGAACATAAAAACATATTCCCAATGTTTTTGTCAATAACTGTGAACACAAGAACCTACCCAGTAACTTTAGAAGTGCTACAGAATCAGAGATGATAAAATATTGCTACAAATTCATGACAAAAATATGGATTCCACAGCTCTGTGAGCTCCTTATATCTTTTAAAAAATTACTTATTTATTGATTCATTTATTTGTTTATTTATTTAGAGACAAGGTCTCACTCTGTCACCCAGGCTGGAGTGCAGTAGTGTGATCACAGCTCACTACAGCCTCAACCTCCCAGGCTTAAGTGATCCTCTCACCTTAGCCTCCCAGTTAGCTGAGGCTACAGGCATGTGTCACCATTCCTTGCTAATTTTTTATAGAGACGGGGTTTCATCATGTTCCCCAGGCTGATCTCAAACTCCTAGATTCAAGTGATCCACCTGCCTCAGCCTCTCAGAGTGCTAGGATTACAGGGATGAGCCACCACACCTGCCCAATATTTTTAAATAATTAAATAAATTGCTTGAGAATATTTTGGAAGAACAGCAGCCTAAGGCATGTGAAAAACTCAGTTTCTCCACCAAAAACCAGCATAACACTGGACAACACTCCGAAAAACAACTATTTCAGAACTCTAGAAATCAACCAAAGGCAGACAATAAATTCAGTAGTGTTGTTCTACAAAACCTTCATTCAAGAACAGTGGAAGTCTGCAGCCTTTTCTTGGTTGGGATGGCTCCTATCACATCCTACCTCCAGCCCAGACTACAAGAATAGTAGTTTATCAAAACAGGACTAAGGAAACCAAAAGCTTGGCTACCAGAGAGAGCACCCTCAATTTGAGGCAGCATACAAAATCCCACAGCTTTGTCACTTAAAAGTGGCAAACTCTGTAAGGAAAAGAAAAAAAAATGTCAACCAAGAATTCTACATACAGGAAAACTATCCTTCAGCCATAAATTCAAAATAAAGGCATTCTCAGATAAATAAGAACTGCATGATTACTTGTTTGATGATAAAAAAAAATTTTCATCCTCTGAAGAGCTGAAAATCTACGAAAAATATTTTCTAGCTTTTACTATTTTATTCTTTGGAGTAAAGAGAATAAAAATTGATGTCAAATAACACCCTATGCAAATAAAATCCAGGATTTAAAGTTGTATATACATCTTACTGCTTTCTGAGAAAGCTAGCAAACCTGCCCTATAAGAAATATTAAAAGGGCTGAAAGAAAATGATTATCAGACGGTAATTCAAAATAACAGGAAGGAGTCAAGTTCTTTTGAATTTATTAAGACTTGCTTTATGGCCTAGCATATGATCTATCCTGAAGAATGTTCTATGTATGCTGCAGAAGAATGTTCAATGTGTGCTGCTAAAGAATAACGCGTTCTGCTCCTGTTGAGTGGAGAGTTACCTTACTTCAAGTTGGTCAACGAAATTGTTCAAGTTTTCTATATCTTTACTTGTTCTCAGATGCCAAGAGAGGACTACTAAAATCTTCAACATAATTGAGTTGTTTATTTCCCCTTTCAATTCTGTCATTTTCTGCTTCATGTATTCTGGGCCTCTTCTGGTAAGTGCATCTACATTTGTAATTGTTATATCTTCCCGATATACTGATCCTTTTATCATTATAAACTGTCCTTGTTTAGTTCCAACATTTCTTGTCTTAAAGTGTATTGTGTCTGTTATTAAAATAGCTACTACAGCTACTATTTCCTGTTTGCATGGCATATCTTTTTCCTTCTTTTTATTTTGGCCCTGTTTGTGTCTTTGTTCCTAAACTGTAGCTCTTCTGACAAAATATAGTTTGGATCTTGCTTTATGATCAAGTTGGAAAATCTCTTCCTTTTGATTGTAGTGTTTAGACCATTCACATTTAATGTAATTACTGATGTTGTTATATTTACATTTGTTATTCAGCTATTTTTAAAATTATGTCTCATGTCTTTTTGTGTCTGTTTTTCCATTACTATTTTTTATCTCATACAGTCATGAACCACATAACTATGCTTTGGTCAACAACAGACCGCAGATGAGACAGTGGTCCCATACAATTATAATGTAACTAAAAAATTCCTATCACCTAGTGAGAATTGTAGCCATTGTAACATTGTAGCACAACTCATTACGTGTTTGTGATGAATCTGGTGTAAACACAAACCTACTATGCTGCCAGTTGTACAAAGGACAGCACATACAAATCTGTACATAATAATTGATAATAAACAACTCTGTTACTGGTTTATTAATTATACTATACTTTTTATTTGAGTGTACTCCTTCTACTTATAAAAAAAATTAACTGTAAAAGAGCGTTAGGCAGGTCTTTCAGGAGACAGTCCAGGAAAAGGCATTGTTATCATAGGTGATGACAGCTCCATACATGCTACTGTCCCTGAAGACCTTCTGGTGGGACAAGATTAGAGGTGGAAGACAGTGATATTGATTATCTTGACCCTGTGTAGGCCTAGGCTAATGTGTGTGTTAGTGTCTCAGTTTTTAACAATAAAGTCACATTGTGTTATAATTGCCTATAGTATTCAGTATAGTACCATGCTGCACAGGTCTGTAGCCTAGGAGCAATAAGTTATACCATATGGCTTAGTGTGTAGCAAGCTATAATATCTAGGTTTGTGTAAGAGTACTCTGTGATGTTCACACAACAACAAAATCACCTAATAACACATTTCTTAGAATGTATTCCCATCATTAAGCAGTGCATGACTGTAGAAATATTTGTGTATTGTTTTAATTTCCTTTATTAATTTTCTAGCTATACTTCTTGAGGGTTTTTTTAGTGATTATTCTAGGAATCACAATATATATCATTAATCACAATATATTTCAGGTTAATACTGGCTTAATTCTGGTAAAACACAGCAACTTTGCTCCAATATAGCTGTTTCCACTTTTCTCATTGTTATGACTATTGCTTTAAATAATCTTTAGGGTTTTTTAAAAGAAATTAAGAAATATACATATTCAGCCCTTTATGTTTCACATACATTTACCATATCTGAGAGATCATATTCTAGAGCAGGGGTGGCAAATTTTTTCAGTAAAGGGCCAGATGGTAAATACTTTAGGCTTTGTAGGCCATGTACACATTCTGCTGCATATTCTTGGCTTCTTAAAGTACTCTTTAAAATTTTTAAGTCATTCTGAACTTGCAGGCAAATAACAACAACCACAAAAAGACGACTGACCAGATTGGGTCTGTGTGTCATAGTTTGCCAACCCATGTTAGGATATAAAACAAGTCTTACTAAATTTCCTTTTTAAAACTGAAAACATACAAGAACATAGTCTGACCACAACAGAATTAAATTGAAAATAAACAACATGAAGAAACTTGAGAAATGTCCAAACACTTGGAAATTGAACAATACACTTGTAAATAACTCATGGGTAAAGAAGAAAATTAGAAAATATATTTGAAATGAATAAGAACCAACACACAACATATGTAAAGCAACGAAAGAAGTACTTAACCTGAAATCTGAAATGCTCTAAAACCCAAAGATTTCTGAGTGCTAACATGATGCCACAAGTGGAAAATTACACACCTGACCTCACGTGATAGGTTGCAGTCAAAATGCGAGTACATAACACACAGTTTATTCCATGTCCCCAAGACAGAAAAGACCTTCCCAGTCCCCTCTAGCTGAAATATATCTTTTTGTGCACGCCCAGATACCCCCACACAAGCAAACCAACAAAGGGTAGTGAAAGGGCATGTGTGCAGGCTAAGGACACCAACAGCAGGCTCCCCACCAAGACCCACACAGGGCCAAGACCTACGTGGATTTCTCACTGTGGTTTTTTGTTTATTCTCTGCTTTGTGGTGTAAATATATTGCTGAAAATATCAAAAAGGCCTGCAAATACCTCTGTGGGTAACAGTGATAAGAAAAATAGGAAGCATTTGTGTTAACCTAGAGCACAGAAAGTCAAACTGTTGGAGAAACTGGACAGCCATGTTGTGTGAAACACCTTACAGAAGAGTATGGTGTTGGCATGGTCACCATGTATGACTTGAAGAAATGGAAGGATATGACTCTTAAATCTCTTAATTTATAACAGTTCTCCCTCTCCCTTCTTCATTTTCAGGTCTTTCATTTACTTACACGGATTTTTGTCTTATAGAATTTTCAACATCCTCAATTTGGATTACTGTGCCTTCGTTGTGTCATCAAAAATACTCACTTATCCCTTGTTCACTTTGCTTTGGCATGATTACATTTTAAGGAGAGGGCTATACACTTCCAATTTCATCACACAGGGTAGTAGAACATAATGTCTGCTTGTCCCACTTTTAGTGAAGTTAAGATTAACTAGTAGATTCTAGTGTTATCAGCCTGATCCATTAAATACAATGCTTCCTATCAACTTTTTACCTAATGGTTCACGAAGCTATTAATGATTTTGCCAAGATATTTCATTAGAAATTACAAATGTTGGTTTTTAAAAATCCATCGTTCCTTCTATATGTATTAACTGTAATTATTCCATGTAGAAAAACTCTCCCTCCTTCAACTATTCAGTTACGCTGAAAAATAGTTGTTTTAGAAAAGGCAGAAAAATGTTTGATTCTTTCCCTTTAAATTTTGAAGTACAAGTTGGTACTACAACAACCTCCAGAGTTTACCAACAAGTTTTTAAGAGCACCATTACAAACTCATAGATGTTTCCATATCTGATATGTTTCAATACATTTCAGTCATTGCTTTTTATGCTTCAACAGTCCACTTTTGACTTCTGTATGATGTTCACATGACCCTCAGTAGTCTCTGACTGATTCTCTGTTTTCTGGCACAAGATGTCCGGAGGGTGCATCTTCCACAAGTGGTGCCTCAAACCCAGCAACCTGGCTCATTTTAGTGGGAAATGGTGTTTAAAGGTTCTAATCTCTTTGGCCTGGAATTCTTCACCACCTTATTAGTTCACCAATGCCTTCAAAACAGATTCTCCCAGACTCCCCACTCCGCACTGTCCTCAAGGAAGGGTTGGTCTGAGTTATCTAGTCTTCCAATTCTATAAGCAGAAGTCCTAAGAGAAGAAACTGTGGAAGAGAGTGCCCAAAAGCTTTTAAAAGACATCTTCCTGGCTGGGTGTGGTGGCTCACACCCTTAATCCCAGCAGGTTGGGAGGCCGAGGCAGGCAGATCACGAAATCAGGAGTTTGAGACCAGCCTGACCAACATGGTGAAACCCCATCTCTACTAAAAATACAAAAATTAGCCAGGTCTGGTGGCATGTGCCTGAAATCCCAGATAGTCAGGAGACTGAGACAGGAGAATCGCTTGAACCCAGGAGGCAGAGGTTGCAGTGAGCCAAGATTGCACCACTGCATTCCAGCCTTGGCGACAGAGTGAGACTCCACCTCAAAAAAAAAAAGACATTTTCCCTCAGTTATATGTCATACACACAAATAAAGACTGGTTCATAACAATCAACTAAGCTGAGGCAGAATTCAGAAAGGCTTCAGGAGTGGAGAGAGTCAGATCACAGTTGAGGGTCACTCTGTTTTTTGAACTCAGGGGTTGGTTCCACAAATTTTCTTAATTCATCAGCCAAAGAATCTGCAAAAGATCACCCTGACAGTGGATTAACAGCAAAAGCAGAATTAGGAAACTAAATGGAAAATAACCACTAACAAGCCTAATTAGGACATTTACTCATGGCAGCAAAATGAGGATAACACCCACAAACATAGAGTCTGCATTCCAAGATTCTTATAGAATGGAATAAACAAGGATTTATACTCCAACTGCTAAGTTTACATATCCAAAGCTGAGGTGAGAAGGGAGTGATACTATAGAAAAAAAGACAAGGGCACTGTTCCTTAGTAGAATTATTTCTCTTAGATAGCAAAAACAATCAAGAATTCCTTTATTAGTCTGGAGTTGAGCCTCAGATAAGACTGCAGCCCTGGTCAACCCAACCTTGACTGCAGCTTTCTGAGACCCTAAGCAGATCTAGTTAAGCTGTGCTTAGACTGCTGATCCATAGAAATTGAGATAATAAATGTGTGTTGTTTTATGCCACTAAGTTTGTGGTAATTTGTTATGCAGAGATAAATAATATAGTATTATAAGCTAGTACATGATTTTTCATTTATTTATTTTTTTTGGAGACAGGGTCCCACTCTATTGCCCAGGTGGAAGTGCGGTGGAGCATTCATAGGTCACTGCAACCTCAAATATTCTAGACTCAAGCAATCCTCCCACCTCAGCCTCCCAAGCAGCTAGGACTATAGGCACGTGCCACCACGCCTAACTAAGTTTTTTATTTTTATCTTTTGTAGAGACAGGGTCTTACTATGTTGCCCAGGCTGGTCTTGAACTCCTAGCTTAAGCTATCCTCCTACCTCAGCCTCCCAAAGCGCTGGGATTGTAGGTGTAAGCCACCATGCTCTGTCACTAGTACATGATTTTACTTTCTTCAATTATATAAAATATTTGAAACAGACTTTTTTTTAAGATTAAGTATTTATGTTAATAACTTGGAAAAAACACTACTGAGAATCACAAGACCTAGCATTAAGTCTTGATTCTATCTTACTAAGTCACGTTGTGTAAGGTTCATAATCTCTCAGACCCTCGAGAGTTCTTATTTATAACCAGGGACAAAACCTGCCCTGTTGGTAAAAGAAAGTGAGTGAGACACTGTGAAAATTATAAAGCACTAAATAAGCCAAAATCCAACTGCTTCTCATCAACAGTTCTGCTGCCATTCTAGTGCAAGCCATTATCATTTCTTGCTGGGGTTATTTTGGCAGATTCCTAACCCATCTCTCAGTTTTTGTTGCTGGCGCCTCCTTTTTCATTACTGGCCCCTCTTTACAGTTATCTGAGTCATTATTTTAAACATAAATGAGATCATATCACTTCTCTGCTCAAAATCCACCAGTGACTCCCCCTCACATCCAGAATGGGATCCACAGTGACCAAGGTCACACATAAGTAAGTCTTTACTGTTAACAAGTATAGAATATTGCACCTTAACAAGATTTTCAATTGCAGGATCTTTATAGTTTCCCTTTAAAACTGAGATGAGTGTTGGAAGTTAGGAAAACAAGGCAAGGCTAATGACAGAGGAACTATGAGCCAGTCTTCATGGAGTATGAACTCTAAGAGGATAGAAATAAACTGGGAAAGCAAAAAAATGAGATGAGGAAGAGGGTAAATTTATTGAGTACATACTTTTGGTCTGGTAACTTTTCTATATGTAACAACTTTTACATTTTAAAAAATGAATGAACAGGATTAGAATCTTTGGTCTCTGATGCTAAGACTGGGCATCTATCTGCCTTATTCAGATATTCAAAAGGAGAGGAATAGATCTTTCTAAGAATTATTTTCATAGATTAGTAATGTTCTGACCACTTCAGTTAAGAATTTTTGATGTTTACACTTTTGGATGGCATTTATAGGATGGGAAATCTTACTCGTCCTAAAGTCCATGGGATTTGACAACTTAAATTTATATTAAATCCACTTTGCTCCACACTGTAACCAATGCTGCCTTAAGTATGATGTGGACCCTCCACACTGTATCGTTCTCCATACCCAACCCACAGTGTCCCATGTATTAGCATTGTTCATTTCTATCTGTCAAAAGTCTAGTAAAAGATGAGATAAACTCTCTCAATGAAAACATACTTCAGAATTACCTGCCTCTAGGCTTTACATACAGTCTAATTGCAATTTAACAAAGATCACCAGAGTGAACAGCTGGCCCCATTCTGACAATGAATGGCAGAGGCTGAAGAAACACATAATGGCTTGAAGGAGAAAAGCAGCAGGCTAATCCTCAGGGCTTCAAGGCTTTTCTCCCAATTCAGAGGCAATGGACCTTAAAAGGACCAAAGATGTGCCAGACAAGATGCACCAGCAAGGAGGAAATGTGTCAGTGGATAGGAAAGCAGTCTGTGCTCAAACACTCAGCAAAGAAACTGCTGCAGACCAACCTAAAGTGTTAGCGTGACGCAGAACACTCATGACACTCACAGTGCAGGACAGACAATAGGCACCAAGGTCACTCAGCCAAGCTGGTGCCAGAGCCAAGGAATAAAACTAGGCTTCTTTTAAAACCTGCCAGAACTTTCTTTCATTTCCTCACACAGAAGCACAAGGCATATGTACATTATCAACTCCTTTATATTATGCTATATGGAAGGGTATTGCAAATACATAAAATAATTTAACAAAATTAACAATAATTTTCATACATTATTTAACCAAGAGAGAGCTTTTAAACATTGACCAAAAAAATGTGAAATTAAAAACACAAATATGAAGCATAATTTTTAATTTTGGAAAAGGAAACAATATATCATTTTGTGTGTATGTGTGTTTAAACAAAACTGACTTTATTTAGGTATCAGAGGGTTAGCCGAGTTCCTTTAAATAGTTAGGGATTTGCAAAGTGCAAAGCTCATGTAACATAATCTGTGTTTTCCTCAAATCCCCATCGGTCCATTTGCTTAAGAAACCAACGCTTCCTGGCAGGGCGCCGGCATACCAAACCTGCCCAGTCGTGCATAGTTTTATTTCTGTTACTAAATTAGGAAACCGAGTGGGCAATGTCTGGGCCAACAGCGAAGAGAAATGCCTCGGCATCATTAGCCTGCAAGTCTCCCTAAAAGCTACACCATTATAAGATATTTAATTTTTAATTAGAGATACCAAGGTAATTTAGCCTACTAATGTACAATACTAAGAAATAATTAAATGAAGACAAAAGGGAAAAACCCAAATGTTTAACAAAAGTATTCTTCTGAATAGCCTTAATCATGTTGTTAAAAATAAATGAACTACTACTACTCAAGGCTTAATTTCTCAATGACTGATACTAAAATACTGCCCTCTCTTTCTAAGTGATGAAGGAGAAATGTGAACTTATGCATCACAATTCTTACAAAGATATACTAACATACTTTATGTAGAGCTCAGTTTGAACATTCAAGATTTGAGTGGAGAAACACAAAGAAGGATTTCAAGAAAACACAGCCACTGTTTTTATTTTCAAATAAATTATAAATGACAGAAAAATACAGAAGGAAAAATATATAATATTCCTCTTTCCAAATTTTACTGACCCCTAATTAGCATATCACAGAGCTTTTAAAAAAAGATAGT
Organism: Trachypithecus francoisi; assembly: GCF_009764315.1. NCBI lineage: Eukaryota > Metazoa > Chordata > Mammalia > Primates > Cercopithecidae > Trachypithecus > Trachypithecus francoisi. The sequence goes on from NW_022681468.1 coordinate 89,456,823, forward strand.
AGCTATTCATTAACATTCTTTAAATAAACAAACCCTGATATTTTATGGAAAGCTAAAGCTTGAATCCTGAAGGTGTTAGGAGAATTTTAGTTTCAGCGATTTCAGAAACACTTTTTTCTTATAAACATTTTGTTAAATCCAAACATTATAAACATTTTCTTAATTAATTTCAAAGTAGCACTTATTTTACTTTGTAAAAGAATAAAAAATTAAGTGAATATGTGCTAGAAAATCTACATCTTTATATAGATAATTTATGTATTTAAATATCAGAGTTCAGAAATTACAGAAAAATTAAACCAAGTTTCGGTGCTGCAAAAGCCCTGAAAGACTCGTCAACCATGACTCTATAAAAAGATGTTCAAAATATTTACTACCATTTAGCAAGACAGAAAATTCATTCATATTTATAAAAAAGCCTGAGAGATGAACCCTTCCAATAACCATCCTGGCTGTCGGCATGCCTTCTTCTAGTCTCCTTTTATATATATGTATTTACATGATCTCTAGAGGATAGCAAAATGCATCTAGCTGATCTGATGTGTGCCAAAACAAAGAGCCTTTCACTTGTTTGGCTCAACTCCTACCACTAAGATCTGGCCATCAAAGACGCACGTGAGCAGGTCCACAGGATTGAGGTGGGTCACACAGTCTCAAGTCTCTCCCTATATTGTTGATAAGAAGCACATTGTTGTGGAGTCCCAACAAACTTAGAGAAGCAAGGTTAAAGCCATAAGTATTTTTACATAAATAAAAATACAAGCAAGAAATAGACCAAATGATTAGAAATTACACTGAATAGGGTCGTGATCCCCATAAATCACTTTAGTAAATAGTCTTTCAGACCCTCATCCTTGTTAATATTGCCACCCATACATACATAAAGAAATATATAAGGCTGGGCATGGTGGCTCATGCCTGTAATCCCAGAACTTTGGGAGGCTGAGGCGGGTGGATCACTTGAGGTCAGGAGTTCAAGACCAGCCTGGCCAACATGGTGAAACCCGGTCTCTACTAAAAATACAAAAAAATACAAAAGAAAAAAAAAAAAGGAGCCAGGCATGTTGGTGCGCACCTGTAATCCCAGCTACTCAGGAGGCTGAGGCACAAGAATCGCTATAACCCAGGAGGCAGAGGTTGCAGTGAGCCGAGATCACGTCATTGCACTCCAGTCTGGGTGACAGAGTAAGACCCTGTCTTGAAAAAAAAAAAAAAGGAATATATATATATATATATAATATATATATATATTATATATATATATATAAATAAATGAATGGAGTGCCGGAACAAAGAAAAATAAGTTTTGCTCTTCAAAAGACACCCCAATTTAAAAAAATACACAAACCACAGACTGAGAAAAAATATTTGCAAATCATATATCTGATAAATGACTTGTATCCAGATAATCGCAGGGGTTGACAAAAGTTTATAAACTTGCTGTAAAGGGCTATTTATGTAAATATTTTAGGTTTTGCAAACCATATGGTCATTGTCACAACTACTCAACTCTGCCATTGCAGTATAAAAGCAGCCATAGACAATATGCAAACAAATGTGTTCAAAAAAACTGTATTTAGTAAATCAGATGAAGTGCCAGACTTGGCCCACGGGTCAGAGTTTTCTAACCCTTGGTCTCTAGCATATCCATACAGGTTATCTGACACTGAGTCTCTGACCATAATTTTACAATTCCATAAACTACAGATAACTGATAACAATGTAAATAATTCTTGTTTATAAACATACACATAAGTTACATCCACTGGGGGGGCAATGCTCTGTCCTTGTTGAGAAAACCAGCTTTGCCTCCATTTGAATATTCATTTATATATATATATATATTTTTTTTTTTTTTTTTTTGAGATGGAGTTTCACTCTTGTCCGCCAGGCTGGAGTGCAATAGCTCGATCTCAGCTCACTGCAACCTCTATCTCCCGGGTTCAGGCGATTCTCCTGCCTCAGCCTCCTGAGTAGCTGGGATTACAGGTATGCGCCACCATGCCCAGCTAATTTTTGTATTTTTAGTAGAGACAGGGTTTCACCATGTTGGCCAGGCTGATCTCAAACTCCTGACCTCAAGTGATCCTCCTGCTTCAGCCTCCCAAAGTACTAGGATTACAGGCGTGAGCCACCGTGCCCGGCCCATTTTTATATTCTTGATCTATAAATGTGTTTGTTCTAGGGATTCTCCTTGAACTGGTTATAACACCTCATCAATTTACTCATTAATGAGTTAAATAAAAGCTTTACCACATTTTAAATTTTTTATATCTGTATGGGAGTCACGACGCTAGCTTTTTTATGAAAATTATCCGTTAACATCAGTATACACAAAGAACTCTTACAACACAATAATAAGAAAATAAACAACTCAATTTAAAAATGGCCAAAAGATAGAAATAGTTAATATTTGCCAAAGAGATGGCAAATAGACACACGAAAAGGTGCTTAGTCTTTAGTTATTAGTGAAATGCAAATTTAAAACACAATGAGATACCACCATACAGCAACTAGAAGGGCTACAATAAAAAAGACTGAAGATACCAAATGTTGGCAAGGATGAAGAACTGGAACCCTCATACACTGCTAGTGGGAATGTAAAATGGTACAGCCACTTTGGAAAACAGTTTGGCAGTTTCTTTCAAAGTTAAAAATACATTCAGCAATTCTACTCCTAGGTATTTATCCAAGAGAAAAGAAAACATATGCCCACAAAAAGCCTGTACACAAATGTTCATAGCAACATTATTCCTAACAGCCCAAACTGGAGACAGCCCAAATAGACAACTGATGAATAAACCAAATATGGCACATCCATACAATAAAACATTACGAAGCAATAAAAGATGAGGTTATATACATTTAAACTACTAAAACATAAGGTTATATACATTTACATGAAATTTCTGGAAAGTCAAAACTATAGAGACAAAAAGCAAGATCAGTGGTTGTGGGTGAGAACAGAGGCTAGCAATAAACAGGCACTAGGGAACTTTCTGCAATGACAGAAGAATTCTAAAACTAGACTGTATTGAGGGTTCCTAAACTGTGGACACTGAATAAAGTTAATTAACTGTACATGTAAAATGATGAATTTTATGGCATATAAATTTATACTTCAAAAAAGCTGTTAAAAAATCAATAGCTTGGTGGCATATGCCTGTAATCCCAGCTACTTGGGAGGCTGAGGCAGGAGAATTGCTTGAACCAGGGAGGCAGAGGTTGCAGTGAGCCAAGATTGCGCCATTGCACTCCAGCCTGGGTAACGAGAGCAAAACTTGTTTTCTATCTCAAAAACAAAAACAAACACACATACACACACACACACACACAAAGAATATCAATAGCTTAAAAAATTATTAACTCATACCTAGAATAAAATTATTGACACTGTCATAAAGTTTAACAAGATATTATTTAGATGGCATTTATGAGTGGTATGTAGGAAAAAAAGTGATGTATAAAACACACATTGTAAATCAGTATAGATAATGCCCTGAGGATAAGGAAATATAGGTTCTCTTTCTTGTCATACTATTATATATCATAATTTTACATATGTTTCTGATTTAGAAGTTGTCAGAAATTTAAACTACGGATAGGAAACAAACACTGGTAATATGTAAACTCTCACACCTTATCATGTCATCTCTTATGGCAGCACATTTTCAAAGGCATAATTTTAGGTCTTCCATAAAATCAAACCTGCTAGAGCTAGTATAAATTTAAAAATGTTGAGTTTTAGTGGTAGAATGAACATCAGAATCCATCATGTTAACATTTACCTACCACACTGGATAAGAAAATAGAGACATAGAGGGATCAAGTAACAATAATTTTATAGGCTTTTGCTTTATTGAAAGTTTATAGTACTTAAAGCTCCATGGAATTCCGCTGTGGGAGACTTAAATAGTTTTACCTATAAAGTTCAAATGCAATTTCACAGGATATCATAAGCAAACCAAGAATATTCAAATAAAATAGATATGGTGGTTGGCATTTTAGAAAAAAATTAAGAAGTACAGAATAGATACAATTATTATTAACTTTGATTTATGAAGCTGATTTTATTAAGAGTCTCAAAAGAAAAAGGTTAAAATGTTCACTTCCCTTTTACTTAAAAATTAATAGTATTCTATGGTCTATAATATAACACGCACTTAAAAACAATACAAATATTTGACTCTTAGATTGCTAAATAATTTAGGGATTTGGTCTTTGTAAAATACATATTCAACTATGCTATTGGATCTTCTCACTTAAAGAGAAGGAGTTACGGAAATTTATCTCTGAACGAGAATAGCTCCTCTGATGGATAAAAATATTGCAAGACAACACCCTGTATATATAAAACAGTAACGGTGATTCTTCCTTCACTGGTTATGTACACAGAGCTGTACAGAAAAATTATCTCACATTCTTGAACAGGTAGTAATCAGTTTCCTAGAGATATCAGGTAATAGAAGAATAGCACCACAGAAATCATAATTTTGGTTCAGGACATATACAACAATATGCGTAATTGTGCATGCCTTTTATTTTATTTCATTTTCTTAGAGTCTCACTCTGTCACCCAGACTGGAGTGCAGTGGCACAATCTTGGCTCACTGCAGCCTCTGCCTCTTGGGTTCAAGCGATTCTCATGTCTCAGCTTCCTGAGGGGCTGGCATTACAGGTACACACAAACACATCCAGCTAATTTTTGTATTTTTAGTAGAAATAGGGTTCACCATGTTGGCCAGACTGGTCTCAAACTCCTGACCTCAAGTGATCCGCCCACCTCGGCCTCCCAAAGTGCTGTGATTACAGGCACGAGCCATGGTGTCCGGCCAATTGTGCATACTTTTAAAAATATTTTCCAATGTACATTTGTTCTGCTTTAGATTAAATACTATTTTCATAGCCTGTAAACAAAAAATTATAAAAATAATTTTTTGATTACTCAAGTGAATAGTGTAATAATTGAAATTTTAATTTTATATAAGAGATTTGTACTTTCATTTATAAAAATATGCATTTATACTTTAAAACTAGGTAAAAATAGATACAGAAAAATTCTAAGATTTTATATTACTATAAACATCCATATATATCTTTCAGCATTTTGTTCTCAACATTTTAATTATTTCAACATCTTATAATGACTACGAAATTACAGTAAAAACTATCTCATTTAAGAAAAATGGATTCATGCTAGGACCTAAATATATAAGAAAATAATACGACTTCCACAAAACCTGCGGTTATTCAAAAAAAAAAAGAAAAACTAAGTCACTAATATTAGTACTGTAAATTCACACTAAAATGAAGAATGCCAAACTTCTCAAATTTAACAAAGTAATCAAAACAGCTCTGCCAGGCTTTAATTCTCTTTCAGATTATGTAAGGAGCAGAGATGTCAGCAGATCCAGCTAAGAAGTAGATCAGACATATAAACAACCAGTGATATTTGCTATAAGCATATAAAGATATTCATTTTTTGAGCCCTTCCTCACTTCTACAGCCAGTTTTGACTTCATGTTTTCCTATTACCTACAAAAAATACACAGTGAAAACCAAAACTTCTCAAAAACAAAGTATCTGCTTAAAATGGCAATTTTTAATAAAAGCATTAATAAAAAGGATTAAACAAAGAACTATTATGCACATTGAGTGGGGGGGTTCATAACAAACAATATCAAACAACATTGTAAAAATTACTTCTCATTACATCGACCCTTGGCAAATCATAAAGCTTTTCATTCATTAAAACAAGCGTTATCTCTAAAATTACTTGCATAACAGAAATCTGATTTAAATTGAAACCTTTAACAAGTTAAAACGTAATTTACAGATGAAGTAAAGCAACGGCATGTTCAAATAAATGAAAAATAAAACATTTTGCATATTAAATACATTAATTTTTAAGAAACACTTATTTTGGTATTTATATTATGTGAACCTATATATGAAACCTATATTATATCCATCTATATAATACATGTAGATATATTAGCTATATTAATTTTTCTTCACAATTTACATAAAATCATAATTTTCTGATCATGTCACAAAATATATTGAAATCAAGGTAGCAAAATCAACTGAATCACTTCAATATATTGAAATCAAGGTAGAAAAATCAACTGAATCATTTCAATATATTGAAATCAAGGTAGAAAAATCAGCTGAAACTGTAAAATAATTATACATGAAAATGCTACCTTTGCTTATGTATTTATCTAAAACATACTTTTGCCAGAGTTTGGTTAACAAATGCAATACATCAAATCACTATTCATATAATAGTTTAATACTTGAAAGTTCTTTAGTAAAAATGAACTATTAAACCACATTTTGCCAAGAAAGCAAAAGGTATGGTAGAAATTACTCCATGCCACCTCTAAAATATTGCAGGCTGATTTAGATACAAAAATAACAAAGACAGGCGCAGTGGTTCACACCTGTAATCCCAGCATTTTGGGAGGCAGAGGCAGGTGGATTGCCTGAGGTCAGGAGTTCGAGATCAGCTTGGCTAACATGGTGAAACCCCATCTCTACTAAAAATACAAAAATTAGCTGGGCGTGGTGGTACATGCCTGTAATCCCAGTTACTTGGGAGGCTTAGGCAGGAGAATCGCTTCAACCCAGGAAGTGAAGGTTGCAGCGAGCCAAGATTGCACCACTGCACTCCAGCCTGCGTGACAGAGGGAGACTCCATCTCACAATTAGATCTCTGAAGTCTCATTAATAGGTTGTTGTCTAAGAAAACACATATTCTCAAGAAATTTCACTTGAAAAGATTGAAAACACTTCTCTATTTATCAGGTTTTTAAAAATGTCCCCAATTCCTGGTATTGATCATAAACAAATGGTTATGAACTCAGTATAGGCTTCTATCATGCAACCACAACATTTTCAGCAGTTTATTTAAATGAAGGGTTTTAAACTGGGGAAACAGTTGGTCAAATCTGTATTTGAGAGAGAGAATCCTGGAAGCAGTGCGTATGATGGATTATGAGATGGATACATTTCAGAGATAAATAGTGGAAAATACCTAAACCAAATCATTTGCTCCTGCATACCACTTTCACACCAGCTTAGTTCCCACACGTCACATCTGCCTTCTCCTTAAGCCCTCCTTAACTGACCTCAGTGCTGTCATCACTGTTGCCATACAGCACCAAGCCTATAATACACCACGCTGTCATAAATTAATTCTATAAGAAGTACTGCATGTGAAGCGAATTTGGATCACTTGGGTTATAGTGTTAGTTGCTTTTAAATCTTTTCACAAAGGAACGGGCCCTGGAAAGGAGTTCATCGTGCCTTAGGCGTTAAGCATGATTGATGGTAGAGGCTTTCCAAGTCTGAGCAACCAACTTTTCTTCTTTTGCCTCTTTTTTTTTTTAAGTATTGTAGCAATGAACTTTTGTATTTTAGACATCTGGCAAGTTTTCTAACATTTCCCTTTATACCTCTCCTAAAAAGGAGTATTTTCTGTATTTATTTGACACTGAGAAGGACACATGGTCCAGAAAACAAAACCTTTTTTTCTTTTAGAATATTTTTAAGTCATTTTTATCCTAAGGTTTTGCCAAATTTTCAAAGCTTGTAAAAGTTTGTAAATAAAATCGAAGAGCCTTAGCTCCATTTGTAAGAAGATTTTACAATAGCTGATAGTTTATCTGTAGCAAAAATATTTTTCTGAGAAATCTGTTTTATCTATTATACCATAATTTTATGTAAAAATCTAAATTTAAAATCTCTATGTTATTATAAAGTTTTTAATATATGTATATTTAATTATACTATAAAGTTACTTTACTAATAAAGTACTATATCCATTACAAAGTTACAATTAATAATAAGGTAACTTCAGGTTCATAAAAGTCATTGAGGGACAGGCATGATGGCTCACACCTTTAACCCAGCATTTAGGGAGGCCAAAGCATGAGGATCACTTGAGGCCAGGAGTCTGAGACCAGCCTGGGTGACATAGCAAGACCCCACATCTATTAAAAAAAAAAAAAAATTAAAGAAAATTAGCCAGGCATGGTGGTACATGCCCATAGTCCCAACTACTCAGGAGGCTGCGGCAGGAGGATGACTTGAGCCCAGGAGGTCAAGGCTGTAGTGAGCTATGATTACTCTACTGCACTCTAGCCTGGGTAACAGGGTAAGATCCTGCCCCTAAAAAAAATAAATAAATAAAAAATAAAGTTACTGAAAGAACAAGTTCTTAATATGAGTTTAGGGCTCTGGTAGATAACTTTTTTATTTTATTTTATTTTTTTGAGACAGAGTTTTGCTCTTGTTGCCCAGGCTGGAGTGCAATGGTGCAATCTTGGCTCACTGCAACCTCTGCCTCCCGGGTTCAAGTGATTCTCCTGCCTTCAGCCTCCAGAACAGCTGGGATTACGGCACCCATCACCACACCCAGCTAATTATTTCTGTATCTGGTAGATAATTTATTCAGTGTTCATCTAGCAAGCTGAGGTAGATTGTTAGATTTTTGCCCCTCCACCCATTAGTTGTCAAAATGGGTATTTCAAGTCTCAGCACTGTGTACCAAGATAATCACTAGCTACAATAACACACTCAATACTTCTTTCTCTCTCCTCTCTGTCTAGTTCCTTCTTTGCAAGTACTACATGTAGTTTAAATATTAGACAATAAAATATTATAAGTGCCCTTGAAGTCTGGGTCCAGATTTTGTTTTCCTTCTTAGTGCCAATTTCTCTAGCACATAGCGTGGTATACTTTGCAGCAGTAAAACTATTTTGTTAAGCAGATGCAATAGCAAGTCCCCCTCCAGTCATGTAGATAACCCCACAAAATAGAGAAAATCTATTTATGTATATTGCTGACCACACATATATAGCCTGGTGACACCAGAAGGATGCTCTGCCAGAGATTAATTTTTTAGATTCTTTTTTAGTGAGAGAAGTGCTAGCTAGTTATTTTACCAGACTGATGTGTAATCAGTGAAAAGCTGAGTCTCCCAGAAGAGTAAATCACCCAAAATTACCATGGTATTTGCCTAAGGAGGGTAATATGGGGTGAAGAGCCTTGAATATCTGGGGACAGGAGGCACAATAACACACTTTGTGTTTTGAGGATTCAAAATGAGAGCTGCTTTGTTCTCCTTTTGAACTGATCACATAGTATGTAGGCACAATGAAAGTGATGAGGAAACCAGGGCTGACCCAGTGTTCCTGGGCCACTTGTCATTCCTAGAAACTGTAACATAGGGAATTCAAATATGGAGCACCTGTGCCAAGGCTTGTAACTACAAGGTGGGATCAGCACCTCTGAAAAATCAGCACCTCCGTATTGCATAGGCAGTACAACATGAGATGGTACTCCTCTTCGCCTCCACATGAGATGAATAAACACGGAAGTTTCACGACAATTCAGGTGGCAATGGGACAGACCTAAGAAAGGATACTAAATTTCATTCCAATAAACCTACAGAGGTTCAATGGGAGAAAAAGTAAATTTTAAGAAAAAAATGGTAATAAATTTGACTACACTTGAAACCTGGGTTTTCGGAACAACACATGCTGGTTATATGTGGTACACATTTCTGTCTGTGCATACTTTCAGCCATGAAAACACAACAGAGTCATGCTTTTAACTTGGGCTGAAAATCCTGCCTTTTTTGGTATGCAAAACAACTTTTCAAGGATAAAAGTATTTTTTAAAAATAGGCTGATTTATATGCCAGATGTAAGCAACATCTTTTCTGACTGCTGGTTACTTTTTGTTGTTTCTTTGTTACTATAACCTTCTCTGGTGGTAATTCAGAGTGTTTACAGCAAATCACAAAGGTGTCAGGTTTCTCTTGACTATCAAAGATTGGCTGTTCTTTCTGTCTCCTCAAACATCCATTGGACTTTGTGACATTTAGCGAGGTTTAATCAGAAAGGGGCCCTGCACTGATGGAAGCCTTTCCCCAACAATCCTTTATTTCTAGGTACACAGTAAAATTCTCTTCATAATAGATTATGTAATTTTATATGATCAAATTACAAAATATCATTGGAAGAAAATTAGTTTAAATATGTTCTATGACAAATAATGTTATAGTTTTGATGCTAGGCTTAGAGAAAAGCAATACATAAATGTTTAAGTGGTATACACTTAGCAGCAGCAACAACAACAACTACAAAAACATATATATAAAAGAATGCAGGGAAGCACTCAGATGAGAAATCAAAGGACATCTAATAGGACTTCCACTTCCAGACATGACAGGGTAACTGATGCCAGACCTGCCTCCCACCATAACACAATAAACTACTCAAAAAATATGAAGCAATTGTTTTCAAGCAATGGACAGGCAACCCAGAATTACAATCCTGAAAATCTGGGCAACACAAGAGATGAGCCCCATGTTGGACCTGAATTTCTGCCATGGGGCTTATTTTGGGCCACAGCACAGGGAAATGGAACCTAAACAGAGCTCCAGTCTTACAGAACTGAAGAGGCACAGATCAGAGTGGCAGGCAACTGAAGCACCTAGAAGATGCAGGACAGGGCATCAAAGATGAAAAGGCTGTGAGGAGGTAAAGAGGGTGCTATGATCTGAATGTTTGTGTCCTCACCTCTAAATTCATATGTTGAAACTAAGTCACCAATGCAATGGTCTCAGGAGGTAGGGCCTTTGGGAGGTCCTAAGGGTGAAATCCTCACGAGTGGAATTAGTGCCCTTACAAAAGATGCCTCAGAGAGCTACCTTGCCCCATTCCACCACACGAGAACATAGTGAAAAAGTGTCATCTATGAATCAGAAAGTAGGCCCTCACCAGATACCAAGTCTGCTGGCACCTTGATCTTGGAACTCCCAGCCTCCAGAACTCAGCAATACATTTCTGTTGTTTATAAGCTACCCCATTTATGGTATTTGTTTACAGCAGCCTGAATGGATTAAGACAGAGGAGCATAAAAACAAGCACACTGGAGAGCATAAAAGAAACGGTAAGTAGAAGTCAGATCAACAGATATCTTCTAATCTTGAGATAAGGGCAAGAAAAAGATTACATTAAAAAGAAGAAGAAGAAGAAGAACAAAGTTCAGTGACCTGTAGAAGAATACCAAATTATCTAATGTGTGTAACCAGAGTTCCAGAAAGAGAGGAAATGTGGAACAGAAAAATATTTGAAGAAATAATAACAGGAAACTTGCCAATTTGGAAATAAAGAAAACCCCAAGAAAGGTAAATATAAAAAATCCTGTACCAAGACACATCATATACAAACTGCTAATACCAAAGATAAAGAGAAAAGATTAAAGACAGAAATCTTAATGCAGCCATAGAAAAAGATACAGGGTAACAATGATACAAATTACAGCTGACTTCTCATCAGAAACAATGACAGCCAGGAAATAATGGAAGATCTTCCTTAAAGTGCTCAAAGGAAAAAATCTTGTCAATCCAGAATTTTATTTCCAGAGAAAATATTCTTCAAAAGTGAAAATGAAATAATATTTTTGCATAAAGAAAAACTGAGATAGTTCACTGCCAGTAGAACTGCACTAAAACAAATACTAAAGGAAGTACTTCAGGTTGAAGAGAAGCGACAGATGGAAACTAAATCTAGAGGAAAAAATGGCCAGGTGCAGTGGCTCACACCTGTAATCTCAGTGCTTTAGAAGGCCAGGATATTGAGATCAGCTTGGGCAACACAGCAAGACTGTGTCTCTTAAGAAAAAAAGAATAGAACGCACAGGAAATGGTGAATATTCAGGTAAATTTTTTTAGGTGTTTTTTTTTTTTGAGACAGAGTTTCGTTCTTGTTGCCCAGGCTGGAATGCAATGGCATGATCTCGGCTCACCACAACCTCCGCCTCCTGTGTTCAAGCGATTCTCCTGCCTCAGCCTCCTGAGTAGCTGGGATTACAGGCATGTGCCACTATGCCTGGTTAATTTTGTATTTTTAGTAGAAACGGGATTTCTCCATGTTAGTCAGGCTGGTCTCAAACTCCCAACCTCAGGTGATCCACCCACCCTGGCCTCCCAAAGTGCTGGGATTACAGGCGTGAGCCACCATGACCAGCGTTAGTATTTTAAAGACAACTGACTTGCAAAAATAATATTATCTTAAGGAGTTTACAGCATACATTGAAATAAAATATATGACATAGTAGTACAAAAGAAAGAGGGTAAAAGGATGTATACTGTTGTAAAATATGCACAATAATATATAAATGCATATAATTTATATGAAATGGTACAATATTCTAAATGTAATAAGTTAAGGGAGCATATTGTGAAGCCTAGAGAAAAGTCAATGGAGGAAATAAAATAGAACACTAAAACATACTCAAGTAATCCAAAAATAGAAAGGAAGCAAAGAGGAACCAAAAACAAATTGTGGAAGTCAGTTGGGAAGAAGGAGGACTTAATTCCAATTTGAAAATAGAAACTCCAAAGAGATCATTACTCTCACCCTAACAACTAAAACAAGCTGAATAAAAACCCATCAGAGACTGAGGACATGGGGAAATCTAAATCAGCTCCAAAGAGTGAGAAGCACATTTTCAAAGAGAAGAGATCCCCGGCTGCTATCATCCCTGACTGAAATAGAGGTGGGAAAAGAAATCTGCCACAGACAACAGTTAAAGAGAAAACAGTCTAACTTTGAAAGCTCTATGTGAACATACCCGTGTAGAACCCAGAGGATCCATAGGTATAGAAAGACCATACTATTAATAAATCCCCCTGCTCAACACAGATACACAAGCCACTCTGTCCCACCAACCTTTACCAAAAATGAGGGCAAGGAAAGAGAGCAAGAACTGAGATAATCTCCTCAATGTACTCCAGGCTTCCAGCAAGGGAAAACCTGGAGGATAGGCGGTAACAGAAAAGCCAAGAGAAACTTCTCAGAGGCAAGACCCACCGTCACAGAGTACAGGGAGATGATAGTCAACCTTTACAGGCCAAGGATGGAGCAGCAGGATTCAAAGAGCTCTCAAGGCACAGAAAGCCAGAAGCCAAACTGGAGAGCAAAGAGAACTCCTCAGCAACTGAACCTGCTGGAGCTGGTCTTTAAAGCAGGGAGATATCTCCTATAATTCAAAAAGATTTGGAATAGCCCATAAATACATGAGAAGGTGCTAAATAACATTAGTCAAGAGAGATATGCAAATTAAATAGAATTTTTAAAAAATGCAATACTACTTCACACCCATTATGATGGCTAAACAAACAAATAGACAACACCAAATGTTGGCAAGAATGTGGAGTAACTGCACCTCTCATACACTGCTGACAGAACAGTGTAAAATGGCATAACCACTTTGAGAACTAATTGGCAAATTCTAAATATTGGATATAAAATTATAAAATTATATTCAAAGGCTTTTCAATGACAACAAAGAAACATGGTAAAATGTTTAGTCTTTTAAGAGAATGTAACATGTGACAAGTCTTGGCATGGACTATGGACTATGGAGAAGGGGCTTACTAAGCAGATATCAACTGGTGCCTACTGTGGTCAAATAGGGACGAGATCACAGTCCCTCACATTTCTTTCTCACATTTAGAATACCCTCCCATAGTATGTCTCCAAACATAACCAAGCATTTAGGGGATGTATGCTTAGCCCCTTACATACTTAAATCATAACATCTGAAATCACCTCATGAGATGTATAAAGTGAATCAAATAATTGGTAAAACTTAGTCCATTGCTGCTCATGGTGGCAAGAAAGAATAAAGTCTATATACATGGCTCAATCAAAAGTTCCTATCCAAAATGTATAACTGTTAATGTATATAATTTTACTCAAAACAAGCAAAAGCAAACACAAATAGAAACAAACCCAGGAAAATAAAATCACAGAAAATAAAATTTCTTGTGTAACAGGAGAGATATAAATAAATTATATGAAAGTAGTCACAAAACATATAGCATTCACTGGTTATCAAGAAGCAGTCAATGGTATTAGAAATACATCCTTAACCTCTAAGATATACAATGGAAGGAGATGACCATATTCTACCACATCATGTTTTTATATTACAGGAAAAGACAGAATAATACAACACCCAGAACAATGGTTTATCACAGAATTGTTTTCTGTGGGGGGTTGGGGACAGAGTCTCACTCTGTTGTCCAGGCTGGAGTGCAATACTGCAATCAGAGTTCACTGCAGCCTTGATATTCTGGGCTCAAGAGATTCTCCCACCTCAGCCTCCCAAGTAGCTAGGACTAAGGTGTGTGTCACCACGCATGGCTAATTTTTTTTATTATTATTGTTGGATTTTAGTAGAGACAAAGCCTCACTATGTTGCCCTGGCTGGTCTTGAACTCCTGGCTTCAGGAAATCCTCTTGCCTCAGCTTCCCAAAGTGGTAGGATTACAGATGTGAACCACCATGTCTAGCAGAATTGTATTTTTTGTATATTCTTTAAATGTATGTAAAAAAAAAAGAGTTCATAAATACAGCATTATATTTATGCATTTTGGTTGTGTATCTTATATAAGTTTCATATATGAAAATGTTAGGAAAATGTAAAGTATTATCTTTACTGATACATTTTCTAGGCAATCCTCAAAAGAGTATCTCATTTTCTGGGTATCTGAATGTACAAACTTGATGAAAGCTAGAATGATGAAACACCATTGGCCTGATGATATATAATAAAGGAAAGACCATATTCCTGTATTGTGTCAAAAATTTTTATATTAACTATAGTTAGGAAAAATAAGACATTCATTATATGAGGGTAAAAAAAATATTTTTTAAAACACAGTCACTGCTGACTGGTGCCATTTTTTTTTTTTTTTTTTTTTTGAGGTGGAGTCTCACTCTGTCACCCAAGCTGGAGTGCAATGATGTGATCTCGGTTCACTGCAACCTCCGCCTGCCAGGTTCAAGCAATTCTCCTGCCTCAGCCTCCCAAGTAGCTGAAACTACAGGCACAACACCACCACAACCGGCTAATTTTTGTATTTTTAGTAGGGATGGGGTTTCACCATGTTAGCCAGGCTGGTCTCGAACTCCTGAGCTCAGGTGATCCACCCACCTTGGCCACCCAAAGTGCTGGGATTACAGGTGTGATCCACTGTGCCCAGCCTGACTGGTGCCATTTTTATATACAGTATTGAATCTATATATTAAGGCCAGAACATAAAGTCTAAAAGTTAATCTGTTAGTATGTTTTAATTTAGACATTTCTGGACTTGAAAAAACAAAGAAATATCATAGACTTTTTCATTCGTGGGTTTAACACGCATAATTTTTAACATTCTCATGTTATCCTGAAGTTCTATGACAGGTAGTAATTTGTAATTTTGTTTGAGTCATATATTTCACCTAGATACACTAAAAGGCTGGTTGGTATTCTCGAGTTGGTTTTACTCAAAAGAGTAAAAATAATCTCAGACAAATTAACATCTGTATCTTTCTCTGCTCATTCTTGAATACACAGTAACTTTCATATAATACCTGAAGCGTAAGTTTTTTATTTTTTAATTATCATGTTTTTTAATACATGAAATCATATATGAGAGTGGGATTTGCAAATATGTGTATTCACAAAGCAAGGTCTCCGGATGTTCCTCCCAAGAAATCAAAGGGTTTAATGGTGGCTGTCAATAAAGTGCAAGATTTTAGTACTGCCTATCTATAAGGTACATTCATAATTTACTTACGCGTTCAGCAGGCAGAACAGACAATCTTAAGTCTCAAATGTAAATTGTTCTACTAAATTTTAGCATGATTCCTTTTAAAATCAAAGTTAACATACATTAGGTCAGGCGTGGTGGCTCACACCTGTAATCCCAGCACTCTGTGAGGCCGAGGCAGGTGGATCGTGCTGGCTCACACCTGTAATCCCAGCACTCTGTGAGGCCAAGGCAGGTGGATCACTTGAGGTCAGGAGTTTGAGACCAGCCTGGCCAACATGGCAAAACCCTCTCTCTACTAAAAATTCAAAAATTGGCCGGGCATGGGGCCACGCACCTATAGTCCCAGCTACTCGGGAGGCTGAGGCAGGAGAATCGCTTGAACCTGGGAGGCAGAGATTGCAGTGAGCTGAGATTGTGCCACTGCACTCCAGCCTGATGACAGAGCGAGACTCCGTCTCAAAAAAAAAAAAAAAAAAAAAAAAAAAGTTAATGTACATTAGTTACCTCACTGGAGAATAAGAGAAAATACTGCATGTATTTGACTTTTGGATAGTAAAATGATTATATCATGCAAAGCTCACCTAAATTCTCTTACGTGAAATTCAGAATTGAAGTAGCTCTTTGTACAAATATTTTGCCAGAGCAGTGATTCAAAGGGATATTGGTTGCAATGCACAATTGTAGTAATTGTAGCTGATGCTACCTTCTTACATTTGCATCACAAACAAGACTCTTAGTAATATTTCGCCCACATTCCTTAAAGTTTCATCTTCAAACAAATGGACAAATACTTACAAATACATCTACAGCCCATTGCCTAGACATACAGTGAGAAATATGAAGAAATATAGATTTATAATAGACAAGAAGCTACTGTGTTCTATAGACTATGATTACCTGGAGGTAGGAATTGCAGTTGGTTATTAGCTAATCGAAGATGACGTAAAGCTCTCAGACGACCAATTTCTGGGCAAACAATTTCTAAGGCATTGTCACTAAGATCCAGACATTGGAGTTTCACAAGAGACCCAATGGCTTCAAAGAGAAAAGGAGAACCAAAATGAATTTGATTCAAGTATTACATCAAATCTTTAATGCAAGTATTCCAAGTTAAAATATTTTACTACTTAATATCCTTGTCTCAGTTGCTCACAAAACAGTAAAAACACAGATTAAACTAAGTTCATGAAAGTGATAAATACTTCCAGCTCAAGATAAAATATAACTCAAAATACAGCACAAATAAAAACATTAAAACTAAAATAATTCAAGAAATGATACACAGGGCCTTTTTTATCTGACCAGAATTCTTAACTAGATTCATTAAATTTAGAACTTATTATCTACCTAACAGGAATTTATCTAATAATAGTTTACCTAACCATTATAACCATTTTAGACTTATTTATTTAATTATAGTTCTTAACTGGACTTACTAGAAGAAAAAAAGTTTTGAAGCTAAAAAATTAAAGTGTCCTAAAATTAAAATTTGTTCTATTTATAAAGCAAAGCTTAAATTATATTATCTTCTAACTAAAACTTTTAAGTAAACATACCTTCCGGAACCACAACTATGTTATTTGAGTGCAGGTATCTAGGAAGGAAAAAGAAAAAAAACAGCTATTGTCATTAAGTACTTTTGTCTGATAATCAGTTTATAAAATGCTCACTTAGAAATTTATCAAATATAAATAGGCCACAACTTTCACACCCTGCTCTAATGCATCAACATACAATAATGGTTATCACAGCTAACTAATAATACTTCGAGAATAATATTTTGTACTAGAATTGCAAATATTAAATCTGTTTACTGATTTAGTTGTTATTTTAAAATAAAAGCATACATAACAGATAAACTATAAGGTTTTTTTTTAACTTCATAACACAAATTACTAGTTTTTCCAGTTCATTTTATTCGGGCTTTAAAAAACATACTTATTGTGAGAAAAAAATCAACACCTATTGTGTAAAGGAAGATGAACTTTTCATTTCTAAAAAATAACTTCACAAAATAAAGATATTTCTAGCTAGCATGCATACTGAGAACCAACAACGGAGAGATTAAATACTCTTCATTTACAGTGTCTGTAGAACTACTTAACTGTCAAGGTACAGAATTTATTTCGTGGCAAAATAAATTTTGTAACAAGAAATCAAATGCTTCTCTTAAAAAATTTTCTTTTTCACAGAGGCTGAGAAGTCAGGGCGAGCCTAAGTAACACTTTTCCCACTATAGTGTCTTGAGCACACTCTGGTGGAGACTTCCTGCAATAAATAGCCAACTATTCAGAGCAAAACAAGTGAATGCTGGAGATCATACAGCAATAATTTAAGAAAATAAATTTATATCATTGATTTAGAGACAACAGAACTAGATTTTAGTAAACTTTACTTTCAAACCTATGGTTTTATTTATTGTACTTTAAAAAAAATCTTATAAAGTACTTTTAAATAGAATTTAAAAGTTTTCTTCTGCATTCTTAAAGTCTAATATTGAATATTAAAATGTCAGTAACACAAAATAAGACAGAAAATTAATACTTTTATGAAGATTATTTTATGTTGAATTAAATCAATTTTGTAGAAGTTAATTAATCTGCTGGGTATAACACAATCTAAATAAGCCCACCATTTACTCTATGATATACTTCATTCCTTGCTTTCTATATATGAAATGATTATACCTTTTAAAATCAATAATCTTTAAACATTAATTTTAGGAAGGAATACGCAAATCAAAATAGAGAACTGATTTAAAAAATTTTTTCAACAAAATACTTGCCTCAATTCAAGCTCTACCTATAAAAAAGACATTAAAATGTCCAAATCAAAATATGAACTGAAGTACCCACTATTATGATTAGAATTTTTCAAACAGACTTTAAAATATTATCTACATATAATGAAGATGCTGTATGAAACAGTACACAGTGGCTGCCTTGGATGCTGCTGAAGAAGCATCGTTAAAGTCTCTCCTCCCCCTGCCATCATATCTAAGTCAGTCTCCTAAAGAGCCTGAACAGCTATGGAAGCTCTTCATTGGAGGCGTGAGCTTTGAAACAACCGATGAGAGCCTGAGGAGCCATTCTGAGCCATGGGGAATGCTCATGGACCGTGTGGTCATGAGAGATCCCAACACCAAGCGCGCCAGGGCTTTGGGTTTGTCACTATGCCACTGTGGAGCAGGTGGATGCAGCCATGAATGCAAGGCCACACAAGGTGGATGGAAGAGTTGTGGGACTAAAGATAGCTGTCTCACGAGAAGATTCTCAAAGACCAGGTGCCTGCTTAACTGTGAAAAAGATATTTGTTGGTGACATTAAAGAAGACACTGAAGAACATTACCTAAGATTATTTTGAACAGTATGGAAAAACTGAAGTGATTGAAATCATGACTGACTGAGACAGTGACAGGAAAAGGGGTTTGACTTTGTAACCTCTGATGACCATGACTCCGTGGATAAGACTGTCATTCAGAAATACCACAATGTGAATGGCCACAACTGTGAAGTTAGGAAAGCCCCATCAAAGCAAGAGATGGCTAGTGCTTCATCCAACGAAAGAGGCTGAAGTGGTTCTGGAAATTTTGGTGGTGGTCGTGGAGGTGGTTTTGATGGGAATGACAACTTTGGTCGTGGAAGAAACTTCAGCAGTCATGGTGGGGTTGGTGGCAGCCATGGTGATGGTGGATATGGTGGCAGTGGGGATGGCTACAAAGGATTTGATAATAATGGAAGCAATTCTGGAAGTGGTGAAAGAATGATTTTGACAATTACAACAGTCTTCACATTTTGAACCCATGAAGGGAGGACAATGGTGGCAGAAGCTCTGGCTCCTATGGTGGTAGAGGCCAATACTTGACCAAACCATGAAACCAAAGTGGCTATGCCAGTTCCAGTAGCAGCAGTAGCTATGGCATTGTCAGAAGATTTTAATTACTGTCAGGAAACAAAGCTTAGCACGAGAGGAGAGCCAGAGAAGTGACAGGGAAGCTACAGGTTACAATAGTTTTGTGAACTCAGCCAAGCACAGTGGTGGCAGGGCCTAGATGCTATAAAGAAGACATGTTTTAGACAAATACTCATGTATATGGGCAAAAAACTTGAGGACTGTATTTGTGAATAATTGTATAACAGGCTATTTTAGTTTCTGTTCTGTGGAAAGTGTAAAGCATTCCAACAAAGGTTTTAATGTAGATTTTTTTTGCACCCATGCTGTTGATTGCTAAATGTAGTAGTGTGATCATGACGCTGAATAAATGTATCTTTAAAAAAATAATACAGAGTGTTGCCAATCCTAACTGCACATTAGAATCACCAGGGGTCTTACTGGTGCCCCAAACCATCCTGTAGCAAGTGAAACACCATCTCAACTCAAATAATCCTGATGTACAACCAATTAAGAACCATTACTGGTAAAGTGGATCACAGAGCGGGCTCTGAAGCCAAACTGCCTGCACCTTAATAGCCATGTGACTATGGAGAAATTACTGAACTGCTCTCTCTCCTAATCTATGATGTTGCAGGGACTAAATGAATTAATAAATGTAAAATTCTTAGAATAGCGCTTGACTCCCAGTAGGATTTAAATGAATGCTCTTGTTATTGTTGTTATTATAGTTATTATGAGTCATTTGTAATCATAGGCTTAGCACTTTCAAATTTAAGTCCCTTCCTTTTACTTAATTTTGGTAATTTCAGAGTAGTTGAAATGTTGATGTTTCAATGTTCTTATTATGTTCCTCTTCTACTCAAATAATGCAGGAACTCTCATTCATTGTTGGTGGGAATGCCACTTTGGGGTATACACACTTTGGAAAATGGCTTGGCAGCTTTTTTAAACAACGTTAAATATAGATGTTTACTTAATAGGAATACTCCAAAGTCAGCTTCTTTGTTTTGACAAATGAACCATGGAATTCTTTTTTTTTTTTGAGATGGAGTCTCCCTCTGTCACCCCAGTTAGAGTGCCATGGCTCGATCTCTGCTCACTGCAACCTCCGCCTCCCTGGTTCAAGTGATTCTCCTGCCTCAGCCTCCTGAGTAGCTGGGATTACAGGTGCTTGCCATAACACCTGGCTAATGTTTTTTGTATTTTTAGTAGAGATGGGGTTTCAGCATGTTGGTCAGGCTGGTCTCAAGCTCCTGACCTCGTGATCTGCCCGCCTCGGCCTCCCAAAGTGCTAGGATTACAGGCGTGAGCCACCGCTCCCGGCCTGTACCATGGAATTCTAAGATGTTAACAACAAGACAAACTGGGCAAGGGGTATACCAGAATGCTCTGTACTATGTTTATAACTTTTCTATAAATATAAAATTGTTCCAAAATAAAAAAGTTATTTAAAAAATTTTTTTAGTTTGGGTGCAACGGCTCACACCTGTAATCCCAGCACTTTGGGAGGCCAAAGCAGGTGGATCACCTGAGGTCAGGAGTGCGAGACCAGCCTGACCAACATGGAGAAACCTCGTCTCTACTAAAACTACAAAAATTAGCTGGGCGTGGTGGCACATGCCTGTACTCCCAGCTACTCGGGAGGCTGAGGCAGGAATATCTCTTGAACCCAGGAGGCGGAGGTTCCAGTGAGTTGAGATTGTGCCACTGTACTCCAGCCTGGGCAACAAGAGTGAAATTCCATCTCAAAAATAAATAAATAAATAAATAAAATTTAATTAAAGAAACAGGACTTCTACTTTCAGTCAGGATGAATAACAGCAATGGAGTAAACAGGATTTACCCAACTGTTATAAACAAGAAAACTGGATGAAATACAGTCACGTGCCACTTAATGACTGGGATATGTTCTAAGAAATGTGTTATTAGGTGATTTCCTTGTTGTGCAAACATCATAGGTGTTCTTGTTTTATTTTATTTTATTTTATTTAATATTATTTCATTTTATTTCCTTTTATTTTTATTTGAGATGGAGTCTCGCTCTGTCTCCCAGGCGGGAGTGCAGTGGCGCAATCTCGGCTCACTGCAAGCTCCGCCTCCCAGGTTCACGCCATTCTCCTGCCTCAGCCTCCTGAGTAGTTGGGACTACAGGCGCCTGCCACCACGCCTGGCTAATTTTTTGTAGTTTTAGCAGAGACAGGTTTTCACCTTGTTAGCCAGGATGGTCTTGATCTCCTGACCTCATGATCCGCCCACCTCAGCCTCCCAAAGTACTGGGATTACAGGCGTGAGCCACCATGCCCAGCCCATAGGGTGTTCTTACACAAACCTAAATGGTAGAGCCTACCACATGCCTAGGTTGTAAGGTGTAGTTGCTCTTAGGCTACAAATCTGGACAGTATGTTATTGTACTGAATACTGCAGACAACTGTAACACAATCAGACAACTGATACACAATGTATTTGTGTATCTAAACATATGTAAACATAGAAAAGGTACAGCATAGAAGTATAGAAAAGGTACAGTAAAAACACAGTATTATAATCTTATGGGACCACCATTACATATGTGGCCTGTCGTTGACGAAGACATCATTATGCTGTGCATGACCGTACATGAAACAATTATTTTCAGATATTAACAAAGGCAACTAGGACTACATTCCCTACGAGAAAGGAAGGAAGCCACACAATCTCCCTAGCTTTCTTCCTAGAGGCAAATTCTGGACTGTAGAACAGGAAGGAGAGCCCAAACAAAGTACAGAAGTCTCACTGAGTTATGGAGACACATATCAGAGTTCAGGGGACACATATTAGAGTTCAGGGAACCTGAGGCAACTGGAAGTTGTGGGGTAAAGTTCTGAAGAAGAGAGAGCCACTACTACAAAAAACAAACAAACAAAAAAATTTACATAAGGAATCCCTTGGCCTCACTCATAGCTGAATTCTAGCACAAACACACAGAAGAGAAACTCTAGCAGGGTATAGTGGGTCATACCTGTAACCCTAGCTACTTGGGAGGATGAAGCAGGAGGATCACTTGAGGACAAAAATTCAAGACCAGCCTGAGCAATATAATGAGACCCCCATCTCAAAAAATAATAGAAGAAAAAATAAAAGGAACTCCAGGCAAAAAGCAGCTGAAAATCAATCAGCTGAACAGTCTGCAAAACTCACATAGGGTTGAGAGACATTCAAGTTCTGAGCAAGTGTGCCAAATCCTTGTTGATCATTTGAGGTATTCAAGAAAGACTCTGGAAAGCTCATACTTCAGTAATAGGGCTAACCTACCCACCTATCCTAACAAAGTATAAAAATAAGCCATAAAAGGATCAAAATAAACTGCAAATAGCTGCATGCCAGAAAAAAGGAGACAATAAAATTTAGACTCTCAAAAATGCAAACTTTATAAGGTCCATCATCCAATAAAAAAGTATTAGACATTCCAAGAATCAGGAAAATATGACCCATAACCAGGAGAAAAACCAGTTACTACAAATAAAACCAGTATGACATAGATGATAGAATTAGCAAACAGGACATTAAAATAGCTATAACAACTATATTCAGCTATGTAAATGAAAATATGAACATTGTAAGAACTGTAAGATATAAAGAAGCATAAATAGAACTTCCAGATATCATAAATATAATAACAGGCTGGGCACAGTGGCTCACTCCTATAATCCCAGAGCTTTGGGTGGCTGAGGCAGGAGGATCACTTGAGACTAGGAGTTTGAAGTTACAGTGAGCCATGATTGCATCACTACACTCCAGTGTGACTCCTGGGTGACAGTGTAAGACCTTGTCTCAAAAACACACACAGAAAGCCAGCCTGGGCAACACAGCAAGACCCCATGTCTATGAAAAAATTTAAAATTTAGCTGGGCATGATGGTGTATGCCTGTACTTCTAGCTACTTGGGAGGCTGAGATGGGAGGATCCCTTGAGCCCAGGAGTTCAAGGCTGCAATGAGCTAGGATAGAGTCACTGCACTCCAGCCTGGGTGACAGAGTAAGACCCTGTCTCTTAAAAAAAAAATACAATAACCAAAGAGAAAACTTCACTGAGTGGGATTAGTATAGTACATTAGACACTGAAGAAGAAAATATTACTGACTCTTAACTAGAATATACAATTTGTCTAAACTGAAGCACATAGGGAAAAAAAGTTTGAAAAGGAAATGAAGAGTCTTTGTGACTACAGGACAGTATTAAACAGTCTAACAAGCATGTAAGAGTTCCACAAGCAGGGGCCAGGAACAGGGTATATAAATAAGTCTCTGAAGAAACAATGTCAAAATTTTCCAAATTTGATAAAAACTGTGAAGACACAACCCCAAGATGCCCCATGAACCTCAAAGGTAAGAAAGAACAAAACCACAACAAGATACATCAAAATCAAATCCCTTAAAACTAGTGTAAAAAATGAAAACCCTTCAAAGTAGCCCAAGGGAGAAAAAGACACATTACACACAAAGGAACAAATGTAACAACTGTAGATGTTTCTTCAGAAACTATGCACACTAGGGAATAATGAATATCATGAAAGGGCTGATAGGAAAATAAAATGGTCACTAAGAATTCTAATCCCAGAAAAAAAAAATTTTTAATATAGGTGATAAGTGTACAATAAAAAACTGTAAGACTTTAGGTGGTGGGTGGGGAAAGGAGAAAGTCTTTGGGACATAGGGCTAGACAGAGAGTTTTTAGACGTGCCATCAAAAGCAGGACATATAAAAGCAAAAAATGATAAACTGGACCTCATCGAAATGTAAAACTTTTGCTCTGCAAAAGAACATAAAGAAGATGAAAACACAAGCTATACGCTGGGAGACAATATTTGTAACAACATATAAAACAGAAAACTAGTTTACAAAGAACTCTTAAGACTCATAAATTAAAAAAAAATACAACCAGAAGATGAGCAATAGACATGGACAGACATTTCACCAAAAGAAAGATGCCAATGACAAATAAGTATACAAAAAGATGCTCAATATCATTAGTCATTATAGAAATACAAATTAAAATTCCAATGTAATAAAAACCACACATCTATCAAAATGACTAAAATAACAAAGACAACACCAAATGCTGGTAAGATGTGCAGACACTGGAACAATCATACATTGCCAGGGGAAATGTAAAATGGGACAGCTAATCTGGCAAACTGGCAGTTTTTTTACAAAACTAAAAATTTTGAGCAAAATTGGTAGAGTAAGAACCTCCAAAAATTCCCTTCCATAAAAACAATGAGAAACTGTCAGAAATGTCCAGATGCTACATGTTGAGAATTCTGGAAATGAACCTAAGGCTTACAGTAATATAGGGAGAATTTATTCAAGAAAAAAATGACTGAACGTCAGTAAGAACAGTGGGTTGTAGGCTTCATGATATTTTCACTTGCTCTAGTCCTAACCCCACTCTCCTGCTCTGCAGAAGACTGAAAAACCAACAGCCCACAATCAAGGAGAAAAGCAGTAGCAAGGGGTAGGACCACGTCAGAGTGCCTTAAAAGCTTCCTTCTCAGAGAACTGTCAAAGATTCGTCTCATGGTTCCCTGGAAGACCCACTTGCAAGGCTGTCTTTATTCCATCTGACTAGGAGATTGCCCAGTGCAAAAACCATTGTAAACTGAAACAAATTACAGGCAATTGTTTAACTTCACAGCTGCCTGAAACAGTTGTAACAAACAACTGACAAACCAGAAACTGTAAAAGGAAAAGCTTTCAAAATGTGGAAACATCACAAATGTCTATCAATTGATGAATAGATAAACAAAACATCATGTATCTACTCAACGGAATATTATTCAGCCATAAAAAGGAATGAATTCTGATACCTGCTACAGCATGAACAAACCTTGAAAACATTATGCTATGTTAATGCAGTCAGATACAAAAGGCCACATATTGTTTCATTCCACTAATATAAAACATCCAGAAAAAGGCATATCCATAGAGACAGAAAGTAGATTAGTGATTACCAGGGATTGGGAGAAAGTGTATACTCTCTCTTGCTCTTTGGCTTGCTTGCTCTGATGGAAGCTAGCTGCTATGTTGTAAACTATCCTACAGAAAGGCCAAATGGCAAGGAACTGAGGGAGGTGCTCTAGCCAACAGCAAGCAGGAAACAGAGTCCTTCAGTTCAACAGCCTACAAGGAATTGAACCTGACAACAACCACATGAATGAACATAGAAGAAGGTCCTTCTTCAGTTAAGTCTTCAGATGAGACTGCAGTCCTGGCCAACAACCTTGACTGCAGTTTTGTAAGAGACCTGGAGGCACAGGCACCCAGCTAAGTCAGGCCCAGATTCTGGGGCCTCAGAAAATATAAGATATTGAATGTTTAAATCACTACATTTGGGGGTAAGTTGTTAAGCAGCAATAGATAATTAATAACGATGAATATTTGCTTAAAACAATAGATTACAGATACTTTAACTGTAAAGCCAGCATCTTTCTTAATGGGGAAAACCCTAGAGGCATTCCCAGCAAGGTCAGAAAGAAGATAAGAGGCCGGGCACAGTGGCTCATGCCTGTAATCCCAGCACTTTAGGAGGCTGACGTGGGTGGATCACAAGCTCAGGAGTTTGAGACTAGCCTGACCAAGATGATGAAACCCCGTCTCCACTAAAAATACAAAAATTAGCCAGGCATGGTGGTGGACGCCTGTAATCCCAGTTACTTGGGAGGTTGAAGCAGGACAATTGCTTGAACCCGGGAGGCAGAGGTTGCAGTGAGCCGAGATCGTGCCACTGCACTCCAGCTTGGGCGACAAGAGTGAAATTCGGTCTTAAATTTTTTTTTTTTTTTTTAAAGAAAGAAGGCGAGGATGTCCACTATCTCCAGGACACTTTCACATTGTCTGGAGGAACTAGCCAATGCAATAAGACTAGAGAAAGTAATTAAAGGGATAACAGTTGGAAAAGAAGAAGTAACACTATCTGTATTTTCCAACGTAAGAGTACATCTAGAAAACTTTATAGAGAATCTATCATGAAAACGAATTGGAACAATGAAGATTTCAGCAAGATACCAGGATATAAAGTTAACACGCAAAAATCAACTTTGTTCATATATACAAAACATAACCAGTTAGAAGATATAACACATGACAAAATTCATTTACAATAGTAAAAAAAAAAAGATTAAATACTTAGTAACAGACTTTAGAAATTTTCAAAACCTATTTTAAATAAAACTGTAAAGTACCTAAAGGACACAAAAGTAAACTAAAAAGATGGAAAGACAGCCTTGTTGCTAGAAATACATACTTAAGTATTTAGAGGAAAAGAAAAAACCATGATGTGCATAACTATCAGAAACTTCAGAAAATAATACACATATACACACATACAAAAGGATGAAAGCAAAAACTTGATAAAGCAAGTTTTGCAGTCAAACACCATCAAAAATGTTTAAATCAATGTAATCAAGAGGAAATAATCCAGTGAATTCAGACATCTACTTTTAAAATACATTATTTTTGAAAAGTTGCATAATTTAAACATAAGCTGTGTATTAAATTATAATGAATATTACTTTCCTTAGGTGTGATAATGACATTATGTCTGTAATTTACTTTCAAATCATTCAGCTTCTGGGGGCAGAGGGGTAGGAGACAGGTAGAAAAGGGAAAGAGAAAGCAAATGTGGCAAAATGTCAAAATTGGTTAAATTTAGGTGAAGGGTATATGGGTGTTCTTTCTACGTTTTCAACTTTCTTGTTAGTTTGAAATTTTTCAAAATAAAAGGATGGGACAAAGGACATGACAGAAAAGATGGCAGGTATATAAGGCTAGATTTCCTTCCTTGACCTCTTGAAAATCGTGCCAAACAACAAAGAGTACAAGAAATAGCGATGCAAACCCTCCTGCAAAAAATTAGGAGGCAGCTAGACAGAGAGGGAAATATAAGATATCTAAATTTATCTTCCTTAGTGGTAAGTTAATAGATAATTAACACGGGTGCATTAAAAAAACAATGGTGTAAACATAGTATTTAGCACTTGGAGGTAATCATAAAAAGAACTAAAACAAATGAAGCGTGGAGGATGCAGGAAAAGAGACTTTTACTGTATATTTTACACATTTTACACTATCTGTTTATATGAAGTATTACATGTAGTAGTAGTAATAACAATAATAGTTTCCCAATTACATGGACTATCCAGAAAGATTCTGTGACAGAAGACACTGTACCCAGAGAAAAGGCATTTCTCATCATCTTCACTACCTTGAAGTGAAATATTTAAAATACAATTGTAAATGGTTAAATACTTTAAAATACTATTGGGTTTAGTAGAATCACAGGTCTACCTACATGAGTACCATGACCATGATACCAAAAAATAACAAATTAATACATTAAGATGACATATCCTATCATTTCAAATAACTTAGAATTATGTTCATTCTGGTTTTTTAAAAATTTGAATAAACAGACTCACAGTTCCACAAGGTTTGGAAGCTTCTGAGCAAGGTTTTCTGGCTGAAAATTAAAAACTCAGAATTAAATTTTATTTTTGAAAAATGTCTAAACATTTCTAATTTATTTAAATACAAAGTACTACCTTTTTGAGGGGTGTAAATTTTGAGAAAATGTGAAAATAATCAGCAGGTCTGGGTTCTATTCTTATAGAGACCATACTACAACTTAAATTTATAAATTTGAACAATAAAAAGCAATATCTCTTAGAGCAGTGGTCCCCAACATTTTTGTCTCCAGGGACTGGTTTCCTGGAAGACAAATTTTCCAGACAAGGTTGTGGGGGTGGTGTGGGGATGATTCAAGTGCATTAAGTTTATTTTGCACTTTATTTCTATTATTATTACATTGTAATACATAATGAAATAATTATAGAACGCACCATAATGAAGAATCAGTGGGAGCTCTAAGCTTGTTTTCCTGCAACTAGACGGTCCCATCTGGGGGTGATGGGAGACTGTGACAGATCATCAGGCATTAGATTCTCATAACAAGTGTGCAACCTACATCCCTCGCATGTGCAGTTCACAATAGGGTTTCTGCTATGAGAATCTAATGCTGCTCCTGATGGGACAAGAGGTGGCATTCAGGCGGTAATGCAAGTGACAGGGTGTGGCTGTCAATACAGATGAAGCTTCGCTCACTTGCCTGCCACTCACCTCCTGCTGTGCGGCCCCAGTCCTAACAGGTACCAGGTCCATAGCCCAGGAACTGGGGACCCCTGCCTTAGAGAAACCACAAACCTCAAAATCCATGGTCATGGAAGAAATGAAAATGTGCTTCACAGACACAGACAGAGGGAAGAACCAGAAACTGAAGTGACACAACTGGAAGCTGAGGAACACCGAAGGTTGCTGGCAACTCCCAGCAAGGAGAAACGCAAAGAGCACATGCTCCCTCAGAGCCCTGAGAAGGAACCAATCTGAAAAGGAACCATTTCGTACCACATCTTGATTGCGGAATTCTTGTCTCAAGAACTGTCAGAGAATACATTTTTGTTGTTTTAAGTCACCCAGTTTTTGACAATTTGTCACGGCAGCCCTAAAAAACTAATATATCCTCTAAATTCTCAAATCATGCTCCTCAAGAGAAAATAAGGGAAATCTGTAGGGCCCCCAGGTACAAGACCCGACTAAGCTCCAAATGAATAGGGAAAGCTGGAGCTCATGTGGTCCACGGGAGTGTCAGACCTGGCCACAGGTCTGGAGATCAGAGTAGAGGTGTGATATGGGAGGGACAGGAAATTGGCCATTGGCAGAAGAGAGAAAGGCAGACAAACCTAGGTCCCTTACCCAGAAAATGTCAGAGTCCTGAAAGGGCTGGCCTTTCCATGAAAAGAATCCTAGAACAATTCTACTCACAGACTGAAAGCAGGCTTCTCTCTGCTGGAGGTACTGGGTAGAGGAGAAAGCCTCCTGTAAATAACTGAAAGCCAGTCCGCATACACACACACACACACACACACACCACACACACACACACAGATATATGCATATATACACATATAATATCTCTCTCTCTTTCTCTCTCTCTCTCTCTCTCTCACACACACACACACACAGATATATGCATATATACACATATATCTCTCTCTCTTTCTCTCTCTCTCTCTCACACACACACACACACACACACACCACACAGATATATGCATATATACACATATAATATCTCTCTCTCTTTCTCTCTCTCTCTCTCTCTCTCACACACACACACACACAGATATATGCATATATACACATATATCTCTCTCTCTTTCTCTCTCTCTCTCTCTCACACACACACACACACACACACAGAGGGGGTTCAAATTTACACATACGAAAAGAAAGAGTCAAAAGGCTGGAGGAGCACATTGAGTCAAAACTAATTTTTTTCATCTACATTCAAGCATACTATAGGGTAAACTGTGTATCAGTAATAACGAATCAAGAATGGCTTTTTAGAAGACATTAGATCTGACCCGAGTTCCAAAAGACATAAATTATAACAGGCCGACATGGAATGGAGAGGAGGGTAATTCTGTACAGCTTTCTAGGCACAAGAAGCAACATATGAAAAGCCAAAAGAAAACAAGGTACAACTGGGAAACTGCAAATACAATCCATTCTGCTATAACTACATAACAGCACTCCTGAAGAAATCTTACATTTTCAAAAATCCTGTTAGAAAAACAATCATGTCAATAGAAAAATGAATGTGTTGAGGACCAGAAAGTTGACTATTTTAAATAACCAAGAAATTTTTATAGAGAAACTTGGATTTTTAACAATGAGCATGTGTCTTTTATAATTGAAAAAAATTAAAATTGAATTTTAAGATCTGCTGTGTGCAGCATAAGCTGTTATACAATTGATTATAATCAATTGTATACAATTTGAGATCTAAACATTCACTAGGACAAGTGACATTAGTTTGGTATGTCTGGGCCATTGGGTATGAAGATGTATGATTTTACAGAGAATGGCAAGGAAGAGATCACTAAGGGCTTATATTTTATACTAAGGAATAGCTTTTAAAAAATCCTGAACACAATGGAATATCACTGGTTTATTTTAAACCAGAAAATGTCATTATTAATGTCATACTGGCATACTGATGTATTTAAATAGTTAGCAACAGTATCCCAAACTGTTTATATATACATATCCTTCCCTTTTGTGATAACCAAGTATCACTGAATATGAATACTGTTAAGAAATCAAGGAAGCATTTTGGAGTACCCACTCTTATCAGTATCATTTGTATTTCGTTTTCAAATGCTGAAAGCTGTGATTCTTTTTGCCCCAAGTTTCTATACTGATATATGCAACAAGGTCCTTCAAAACTAGTCATTTCTCACATGTTCCTTGTGGATCCGTCTAAATCCCTGGAGTGTTTTGTTTTTATCATCAGTATCTCCCTTGAGACTATACACTTCCGTTCATGGGCATACATACAAAGCATCCTAGAAAAATTAGGGAACCAGTGGGTAGAGGGCCTTAATTATAGCTGTTCCTATAAAAAGGAAAGATTTGTCCAAAAAGAAATGCTGTTTGACTGTTAGACCTTCACCTAGTTTCATCTGCTAATATCAATACTTTATCTGGCTAATTCACACACTCCACGGCCATTCTTTCTGCATGTCTACTCGGCTCCATCAAATAGCATTCTAATCTTTCCATGACAAACTAGTTAGTACTTTTGAGCTGTAGCTCTACACACAATTAAGCACTGAAATGATGCTTTTGCTGCCAATAGAGCATCTTTGTGTCTTTATTAACAAGTAGGTACATTGTGTTTTTATTTAAAAATAAGCACATTCACTTTGAGAAAATTGTAGTTCATTAGAATAATGCCTTAAAACACACAGACACTTAGGAATAGATGCCCCAAACTCCTGGCAAGTAATCAGCCCTTGCACAGGCTGTGACTGACACCTACTGGTGTTCCATAATATCACTCTCTGTTTTCTAATGCCATATTTTTAGCAATGTAGCTGACAAATGCTATACATTTCAATTTTTATACTTCTATAATTTAGATACAGCATGTAAGAGACTAGACAACTAGAAATTAATGTCAGAATTTTTGTTACTTTGTGGGTAACCAAGCTCTAATGTTGGATTATGGAAGTCACACAAATTAGTGTATCCTAATCCATAGGATTTACAAGCTATGAAGTGTTTTAATGTTTTTAAATTTAAAATCCTGATAAAAGCAATAGTCTTAAAGTGCTTCTCAAATCTATTACTATTATTGCCTTCTTGTTTCACTATTTGAAACAGAAAAGTTTATCAAATGAATATAACATGTACTCAAATACCTCCTACTAAATTACCTAGAAATTGTTTTTCTAAATCAAGCCAAGGATTCTCTTCATTAAATCCCATTTACATTACTATCTAGCTAAACAACTTTTCTTTACAATAATGAAAAAGTAAACTTCAGCAAGCACAGTTAGTATAAAACCTACCCCAAATTCTGAATCAATAATGCTTTACCATATCCTTTTAGACTCCACTTAAATGGGAATGTTTTAAAACTTTTAAACTTGGAACAAATACGTCAAATATTTTGCAAACACCATCGTGTTCAGTGATATTTTCTGGTGGGCACTGTGCATTACCTACTTTGTTCCCTTCTCTTTCCGAACACCTGCTAGGACTGCACATCTTTCATCAAGCTGGCCACGGCTAAGTAACTTGCTTGGTCAGTGAAATTAAGCCAAAGTGGAAGCCTTGACATGATTGAGCACAAAAGACCTCACGCCTTCCACAGAGACCACCACATGCTGGACGTTTTGTCAGCTTCATTCCTGAGCAGAGGCTCCAGGCTCTGAGAGACTAGTACAGTGTAGACAAGAAATATGTGTGCTGTTATAAGCCACTAGGACTCAGGGTTCGGAAAAACCTGCTCCATCCTGGCTTCTAACAACACATTTCAAAGAAGTCACAGATTAAATGCATTTCAGTTCTTATAGAAGTTATAAAAAGTAGAAGAAAGCAGAATGAATTTGGACCACTATCTCATACCACATACAAAAATTAACTCAAAATGGATCAGCAACTTAAATTTAAGAGCTAAAACCAAACTTCATAGAAGAAAACATAGGAGTAAATCTCCATAATCTTAGATTTGGCAATGAATTGATAGCTATTACATCAAAAGCATGAACAGCAACAGAAACAAGAGACACACTGGCCGGGTGCAGTGGCTCATGCCTATAATCTCAGCATTTCGGGAGGCCAAGGTGGGTGGATCATTTGAAATCAAGAGTTCGAGACCAGCCTGACCAACCTGGTCAAACGTCATCTCTACTAAAAATACACAAAAAATAGGTGGGCATGGTGGTATGTGCCTATAGTACCAGCTACTCCGGAGGTTGAGGCAAGAGAATCCCTTGAACCCAGGAGGGGAAGGTTACAGTGAGCTGAGATTGTGCCACTGCACTACAGCTGGGCGACAGAGTGAGACTCCATCTCAAAATAAATAAATAAATGAAAAAACAGGGCTGGATGCGGCAGCTTACGCCTGTAATCCCAGCACTTTGAGAGGCTGAGCCAGGTGGATCACAAGGTCAAGGGATGGAGACCATCCTGGCCAACATGGTGAAACTCCATGTCTACTAAAAATATAAAAATTAGCTAGGCATGGTGGCACGCACCTGTAGTCCCAGGTATTTGGGAAGCTGAGGCAGGAGAATCGCTTGAACCCAGGAGGCAGAGGTTGCAGTGAGCCGAGATGGCGCTACTGCACTCCAGCCTGGCAACAGAGTGAGACTCCATCTCAAAAAAAAAAAAAAAAAAAGATACAGTGGATGTCATCAAAACATAAAAACTTGTGTGCATTACAGGACATTACAAGAAAGTAAAAAACACAACCTACGGAATGGGAGAAAATACTTACAAATCATGTATCTGGTAAGGGTCTAGCATTCAGACTATAAAAAGAACCCTTACAATTCAACAACAAAATGAAAACTCAATTAAAAAATGGGCAAAGGATCTGAATAGACATTTCACTCAAGAAGACACGCAAATGTCCAAAGAGCACATGTAAAGATGCTAGCATTAGGGAAATGCAAATCAAAACTACAATGAGGTGACACTTCATACCCACTAAGACAGCTGTAACACTAACAAAAAATGGAAAATAACAAGTGTCGGCAAGGATGTGGAGAAACTGGAACCATTGTGCATTGCTGGCGGTAATGTAAAATGGCTCAGTCACTGTGGAAAAGTTTTGTGGTTCCTCAAAAAATTAAGCATAAAATTATCATACGACCCTGAAATTCCTCTCTTATTTATATACCCAAACGAACTGAAAACAGGTACTTTAACATGTACATTCATGTTCATAACAGCACTACTCACAATAGCTAAAAGGTGGAAATAGCCCAAATGTCCATCAGTAGATGAATGGGTAAACAAACGGTAGTATAGCCATACAATGGGATCCTACTGAACCACACACACACACACAAATATGAAGTAGAGACTTATGCTAAAACTTGGATAAACCTTGGAAACACTTTGCTAAGTGAAAGAAGCCAGATACACATAGTTTCATATTTTGTGATCCCATTTATATAAAATATCTAGAGTTAACCCAGAGAGAAAACAGATTGCTGGTTACCAGGGCTGGGTGTGGGAGCTGAGGGTGGGGGCGAGGGAATGGGGAGAAACTGCTTAATGGGTGAGGGGTTTTACTCTGGAGTGAATGAAATGTTTGGAACTAGACAGAGGCGGCTGCATACACGGTGAATGTACTGAATCCTACTGTTCATTTCAATAGGATTAATTTTATGTTATGTCAGTTTCACCCCAATAAATTGGTTTCCATTTTTAAAAAGTTAATGAAGTTTTGGTACTGAAGGAATAAAAAGTACTTCATTCACAAACTACCACAACACACTTAACAAACTTTTTAGTTGGATCAATAATTTGATGTTATTGCTTCTGAGCAGGTACACGGCATGAGTTAAATACCATGTGTCCAGATTTTTTAAAACTGTGGTAGACCTCTTTTCAACTTGCCCATTCCTTCTCCAGTATTTCCCTCCATTTGTATATATGTCATAGAGCAATATTTATCAACAGAGGAATTGGAAACCCTAGCAGGCTAATGGTACAGAACGAGGGAACCAGCATTCTTTCTTCTTCCGCAGTAGCATAAATGCCTTCAGGGTCCTAGTTACCATTACCTTTGTCTCTTGACTCACTTCATAATTATTACTCATTTTCCTTTGTTTCTCTCTCTGCCATGATGGAAACATTCTCTATTTGTGCTGTCCAATATGGCAGACACTAGCCACATGTGGCTATGAAGCAATTAAAATGTGGTTATGTGATGGAGGAACTGAAGTTTTAATATTATTTCACTTTAATTTAAATGTTAAGGCCAGGCATGGTGGCTCACGTCTGTAATCCTAACACTTTGGGAGGCTGAGGGAAGTGGATCACCTGAGGTCAGGAGTTCAAGACAAGCGCGGCCAACATGGTGAAACCCCGTCTCTACTAAAAACACAAAAATTAGCCAGGCGTGGTGGCGGGTGCCTGTAATCTCAGCTACTCGAGAGGCTGAGGCAGGAGAATCACTTGAACCCGGGAGGCAGAGGTGAGCTGAGTTCGTGCCATAGGACTTCAGCCTGGGTGAAACACTGTCTCCAAAGAAAAAAAAAGTTAATAGCACATGTGGCTGGTAAAGTGTGCAGAATTCATACCTTTATATTCACTACTGATTTTTCACTTAAACTCAGCTCTTTCAAATATAAAACATAAAGAATAACTACTTAACTATATGAATGATAAATGTTTTAGATTATTTTTCTTAGAAATAAATGAAAGTATTTGCTTAGCATTTATAGAGATTAAAATTGTCATCTTAAGAAATGTAAACGAAAATATTTTAAGTACCTTCAAAACTGCAAATGTTTTCTGTTTTCTGGCAAAAAACATGAAACAAACATCAAGACTGACATTTTTAACTTAGCAAAAACTTACAGAATGAGCTCAAAATAAAAAAAAACACTATACATCCAGTACATTTACAAAAATAAAATGTTTCTGAATTTGATAGAAATTTGATTGCCAAGAAAAGATTTTTCAAAAGAAAAAACAGGCATCAAAAATTGCTGCAATGCCTCTTGAAGTGTTTATCTTAAAAATACTTGTTAAAACCGAAAGTTATATAAATGTCAGAAACAAGGGTTGGAGGTTATAAGCATCAAGAGTCTTACCTAGCTTTTTATTTTTTAAAAATCCTATTTAATAAACATGCCATAAGTATGACTTTATAAATGAAATTTTCAAAGCAATATAAAAATACACACAAAAATAGAATACCAAACACTTTCCCATTAAGCCAGATCAATGATTTAAGATTACGCCTAGCTTGAACAATTCTGTAAGTTTATGACATAACTGTTTGGTTTGGGGGAGTGGGGTGGGGAGCATGTTCCAAGATCAGTGTACAAGTGCCTTACTTACATAACGTATGTATTTGTTGACTGATTCGATGGGACTAACATTTAGACACTGGCGTCTCACTTCTAGTACACAGGTGCCTCATTATAGTGAATGCCTGAAAAATGAATTTAAACTTGTGGAAACATACATATACCAATGGTTTTGAGTCTTTTGCTTGCAAATAACACCCTTTAAGTATACAAGAAAATGGTCTGTTCTAAGGAAAAGACCCCTAGCCCTGCCACCTCTTTCTAAACTGTCCCCCTCCTAATTCCCTAGGCAGAAACTACAAATTACAGGGTATATGCTAAGTCAGGCTCCCTATATTTTATTTAAAAAGCAAAGAATGATACATGTTTTAAAAATATTACTAGTAAGCTAGACTCTTATTCACAGGAAAACTCAGACACAGGCTTTACAAAAATTAACTGGGAAAATTCACTTAACATGCAGCACTTAATTTCTACACAGTGGATAAACATGGTTAAATTTTAACAGCATGGTGGTGCTAGACTAGGAAGAGGTTATCAATAAATACCTACAGAATTAAAATGAAGCAAAACTAACTGGACCACAAATTAGGAGACCTTATTTTTGCACTGAAAAGCCATAAAAGTGACTTTAGGACCAACCATTATCCTCTTCTTAGTTTCTTCAGAAAGAAAAAT
Source organism: Trachypithecus francoisi (assembly GCF_009764315.1). Taxonomy (NCBI): domain Eukaryota; kingdom Metazoa; phylum Chordata; class Mammalia; order Primates; family Cercopithecidae; genus Trachypithecus; species Trachypithecus francoisi. The sequence goes on from NW_022681468.1 coordinate 89,493,451, forward strand.
TATCTACATTATCAATAAAGCTTCTAGCTTTAAAATCCTATGACTCCATAAATAGAGTTATGGAACAGACATTCATTTTCCTGAAAAATGAAAGTCTTTATGACATATGAGAGGATTGAGTTTCTTAATTATTTGACAAGAAGTCACTGTTCCACATTACTGACAAGGAAGCGGTAACAATGACAGAAAAGCTTCTAACTCTGAAAATTCAACAGGAAAATAAGTTGTTGTAACAAAACTTAATTTTCAGGCACATGTGTATTATGAAGACAGGATAAATGTAATGGCTGTTTTCCAGAACAGTACCACATATTACATACAAACACTAAAACACTAACAGACCATTAGAATGCTTTACTATTTAATATACTCACATATTTCCACAGTCAATTTAAAAAACAGAGATGCTTTTATACAGAGCCAGCTCAAGAACAGTACAATCATGGCGATTATGGAGGTCCTGCATCCTAGCAGCAGTTCAAGCTGCAAGGATCCAACAGACTGGAGAAAAACAAGAAGTCCTTGCTCAGGAATTCAAAATGAACCAAACCAACAACAAAACTTAATTCCCGCTCCCTGTTTTTCCTACCGCACTTGGCTGTATGATGCTCTTTTAGGCCATCTCTTTAACTTACTGTTTTTCCCCTTACGGTGTTCTGATCCTTATTTGATCCAGATCCTACTATTACCAAATTCAAGTGGGGGAGTGGCAGATATTGTTGTGACTTTCCTAGCCATCAACCTCTCTCACTCTCATCTAGCCACCAGCTAAGAGAGTCATCTATGTCAATATGGCATAAACATATGCATCACTGTAAATCAAAATATTTAGACTCACTGATTAGAAAGCTTGATAAAACCTTAGTGGTACTGTATTCTAACCATCTTATTTTAACTGACTCTGAACTATAAAAATAAATATTTACTGAAACTAATATAAACCAAACTTACTAGTAGGGCTTTCCCTTTTCCTGTAAACACTTAAGTAAGGCTCTGTTTCTTTCAGCCTCCACCCCTATCCTCACACTCTCCACCCATCTACAACTGTAATCACTATCAGTTTGATATACTTTCTATGCCTTAGTTTACTTGTCTATAAAATAAGGATAATAGTGCCTATATCATAGGATTGTCCTGAGGATTAAATAATACATGCCATTTACTTAAAACTGAGCACTTGGTACAGACGCAAACAGTGCTAGCTGCTATCAGATTTTAACCAATCCAATATTGATGAATATTGAGGTTTTAACAATTTTTCATCATATTCAATTCTGTGATGAACATTCTTGTTCACCAGACTTTTCTATTGGGTAGATTCTTGCAAGTGAAAACGCCGATTCAAACACGTATCCATGTACAGTTTTGCTAGACATGGCCCAACCACCCAACAAAAACATTAATTTCCATTAAGAGTATGTGACAGTATCTTCTCCCAACTGTACCCAACACTGGGTATTAATTATCCTTAACACTAGGTGTTAATCTTTTTTTTTTTTTTTGAGACAAGGTCTTACTGTGTTGCCCAGGCTGGTTTCAAACTCCTGGGCTCACATGATCCTCCCATCTCAGCCAAGTAGCTGGTATGCCTCAATGCCTGGCTAGGTGTTAATCTTTGCCAATCTGATAGGTAAAAATGATTAGCGTTTTATCACTTCCTCTAAAAGTTGAGCATCTTTTTTTTTTTTTTTTTTTTTTTTTTTGAGACTGAGTCTCTCTCTGTAGCCCAGGCTGGAGTGCAGTGGCCGGATCTCAGCTCACTGCAAGCTCCGCCTCCCAGGTTTACGCCATTCTCCTGCCTCAGCCTCCCGAGTAGCTGGGACTACAGGCGTCCGCCACCATGCCCGGCTAGTTTTTTGTATTTTTTTTTAGTAGAGACGGGGTTTCACCATGTTAGCCAGGATGGTCTTGATCTCCTGACCTCGTGATCCACCCGTCTCGGCCTCCCAAAGTCCTGGGATTACAGGCTTGAGTTACCGCGCCCGGCCAAGTTGTGCATCTTTTTATGTGTTTTTGCTATCTGTATTCTTTTTTCATTTGCCTGTTCATATTTGAAGCAGAAAGTCAGGAATGTTTTTCTCCTGGGCTAATAGGAAAGAAAAAACATCTGTCTCATTTCCCAGCCCAATTCAGGAATACGATTGACAGACCTCTCTTTCCTTCACTTGGTGGAATATAATTTTTAAGTTAAATTATCTCTTGTTGCATAAATTAACTGCTTAATCAGGATCCATCTACTCCTGTTGCTTAGCTATAAGCCAAACTCTCTCTTTCATTAAAATTTGGATACCTCTGGCTGGGCGCGGTTGCTCATGCCTGTAATCCCAGCACTTTGGGAAGCCGAGGCGGACGCATCACAAGGTCAGGAGATCAAGACCATCCTGGCTAACATGGTGAAACCCCATCTCTACTAAAAACACAAAAAAAAAACTTAGCCGGGCGTGGTGGCAGGCGCCTGTAGTCCCCGCTACTCAGGAGGCTGAGGCAGGAGAATGGCATGAACCTAGAAGGCGGAGCTTATAGTGAGCCGAGATCGCGCCACTGCATTCCAGCCCGGGCGAGAGTGAGACTCTGTCTCAAAAAAAAAAAAAAAAAAAAAAAAAAAAGATACCTCTTTCTTGTCCATTCATATTTACAAAATAAGCAAGTAGTAAGAGCTCTATCAGTATTTGGGCAAGTTACTCTTTCATTTCCTCAGGAAGGCCAACTGTTCCCATTAAGAAAATAAGTTGACAGATTCATTAAGTGATTTTGCTTCCAGGTTGAGATTTTATACTTTCCTCAAAGTCTCTTGTGGCCTTTTTTATTGTAAATAAAGGAACTGAGGTCCAAAGAGGTTAAGCCATAGGACTTCGATCTCTTACCTCTGTCTTGAGTTGTGCTACCAAACCATGAAACAGCCACTTCCCGGGACTGCAGCCCCGAAATGCTCCCACTACTAATTTCCTCCCTTGAGGAACTTCAGAATTTTAGAAAGGACTGGTGATTGTTGCTTCCAAGCTATATTCCTTCTCCTTCTTACAAAGACCACAGGTACTTAGGCCGGGCGCGGTGGCTCAAGCCTGTAATCCCAGCACTTTGGGAGGCCGAGGCGGGTGGATCACGAGGTCAGGAGATCGAGACCCTCCTGGCTAACACGGTGAAACCCCGTCTCTACTAAAAATACAAAAAACTAGCCGGGCGAGGTGGCGGGCGCCTGTAGTCCCAGCTACTCGGAGGCTGAGGCGGGAGAATGGCGGGAACCCGGGAGGCGGAGCTCGCAGTGAGCCGAGATCGCGCCACTGCACTCCAGCCTGGGCGACACAGCGAAACTCCGTCTCAAAAAAAAAAAAAAAAAAAAAAAACAAAGACCACAGGTACCAATGCAGGGAAGGTTGTAAGGCCCACCTCAGCCCCCTCCACCTTGCACATTCAGACCGTGTCATCATCAGAAACTTCTCCATGACCACAGTCTTTTTCTGCCACCAAAATGTCCCATATCCCAGATGGCTTACCCAATACAGCAGTTCTTCAACTTCAATGGGTACTTCGGCCCACCTCCTTTCTCCGTATTCACTCTTCCTTTATTTGTCTCCAATCCAGCTCAGATTTCACGTTATATCACTCTCTTGGCCAAATCCTAAACCTTAAGTCCCTCTGTACTTGTACTGCACCCACCTGGCAAAAACCTAAATCTGTATGAATGCCACAGTCTTCCTTCTCCATACCTCAGACAGCTGAGTACAGCAAGAGAAAGTTCCCTAAACAAGCAGAAGATTCCACCATAAGCTTAATCACCAACTGCTTATAAATAACACCCAACAATTCTATCTTTCTCTAGCCAAACTGCCATGTGACTCTTCCAACCTGCCCTCTCCCCAAATGTTCATTCCCAAGCAGATGGTCTGACCTGGTAAACGCATCAGATAAAAACTCTCTCAACTGCCTCTCTCTCCCTCAGTGTACATCTGTCTTTCCACCTGTCCTCCCTTTCTTTACTTTTACAAAGGAGGAAAAGCTATATTCCCAAGGTCAATCCTTCCATGTGTACTCTGGAGCCCATTCTTAGCAAACTTGGACTTTTAATTATTCCCTTTTTCCAGAGGTTCAACTCCTGTCTAATGGGAACTTCCTATCAGCATTTACTCTGTCCTCTTAGAAAACAGAAGAGAGGGGGGAAAGGAAAGGGAAAAGAAAAGGGAAGAATAGAAGAAAAATCTCCTTTGTTGTCAAATTCCCTCCCACTATGCCCATCCCATATCACAGCCAAACTTCAAGACCTATCTACCCATCTGTTTACTAGAGGTCCTCTCTGCATATCCCATCTATGTGGGGGTTTCCATAGAGAACATCAATACTCACACAAAAGAAAAGCTGCTTCCGCTAAAGTGGAGATAGACGATCGCTTGGTCCCCACCTCAGCACTACTCAGTAAACTTGAGGTTCTGTGGAACTGTCAGATACAGCTAGGTTCCTCTTCAAACAGTTTGTCCAGTTCCCCTGTTATTTATTCCAAGTTCCAGCCCCCACTTCACCCTTTTGCTGAGCTTTAACCTGTCTAAATATGCCTAGACATGCCACAGCCCTGTTTCCTTATGTGGAAATAGGTTAGCTTTCTAGTCACCTGTAGGTGACCCCTTCCTCCCCTCCCTCTCTCCTTTATCACGTGCCTACCTTGTCTAAGAAAGTTTAAATGTTTAGCCAATCGGGACTAGTTTAGATTGTGTGGTCCAACCCCAGCCAATTAGGGAAAGACACAGGACAGAATCTGCGTTGTTCTCCTTTGTTCTGTGTGTTCTCGTGGTGGCTAAGCCTATGAGCAACATTCTTCCACAGAAGAAAATTGGCCTTGCTGAGAAATTCTCTGAGTGCTCGTTTTCTTTGTGGCCCTGAGCTTTTACTTCCAACAGAACCTATAAAACCACTGCTCAAGGCAAGCGAAACAGGTATGTAGACTTGTCCCTCGAACATTGTGCCACTGAGTCTTAGTTCATCTTTTTCCCTTAAACTTGAAATGCCAACAAATGAAAATTCCATGAGAAGCAGCAGCTGTTCCATGATATATCTATCATCAATGTCTTGAAGAATGATGGGTACACAGTAAGTACTCAACAAATACACACTAATTGAATGATGCTAGGGTTACAGGCATGAGCCACTGCACCCGGCCCCCACAACTACTTCTTGTTCACCTATCAACTATGTAACTAGATTTCAATATAAACCAGCTTATGTTTAAAAAGAAAGTTCTGGCCAGGCACAGTGGCTCACTGTAATCTCAGCACTTTGGGAGGCTAAGGCAAGAGGATCACTTGAGCCCAGGAGTTCGAGATCAGCCTGAGCAACACAGCAAGACCCCATCTCTATAAAAAGTTGTAAAACTTAGCTGTGTATGGTGTGGTGGTGTGTGCTTGTAGTCCCAGCTACTCAGGAAGCTGAGGCAGGAAGCTCATTTGAGCTCAGGAGGTCAGGGCTGCAGTGAGTCAGGATCACGCCACTGTACTCCAGCCTGGGCAACAGAGCAAGACCCTGTCTCAAAACAAAACAAAAAGTTTTAAGGTTTCTCAGCTATACAAATAAATGATTAATCAAATATTGCTTTAAAAAAAGTTTTTTTTGAGACCAAGTCTCATTCTGTTGCCCAGGCTGGAGTGCAGTGGCATAATCTCAGCTTACTGCAAACTCAACCTTGCAGGTTCAAGTGATTCTCCTGCCTCAGCCTCCCGAGTAGCTGGGACTACAGACGTGCACCACCATGCCTAGCTAATGTTTGTATTTTTGGTAGAGACGCGGTTTCACCATGTTGGCCAGCCTGGTCTCAAACTCCTAGCTTCAAGTGATCTGCCTGCCTTGGCCTCCCAAAGTGCTGGGATTACAGGCATGAGCCACCATGACTGGCCAAAAGTATTTTGAAATATAAAACGTGTCTACCCTTTAGCCCAACAATCCTACTTTTTAGGCTATCCTAAATATAAACATACATATACATACAAGAATGTACATATATCTACTGGCCTAGAGGTTAGTGGAATGAGAATAGCATGAAATGAAAAAAGAGACTTCCAGAGAAATATGTATGATTTTATTTTTGTTATTAAAAAAGGAAAAATACAAACAGAATATATATATAATTACATAAACACAAGCAAAGAGGTGGAAGGTGGTATAGTCTGAATGTTTGTGTTTCCCCAAATTCATACATTAAAATTCTAAACCCCAAGATGATGATGTGTTAGAAGGTGGGACCAGCTGGGCATGGTGGCTCACGCCTGCAATCCTAGTACTTTGGGAGGCCGAGGTGGGTGGGTCACCTGAGGTCGGGAGTTCAAGACTAGCCTGACCAACATGGAGAAACCCCATCTCTACTAAAATTACAAAATTAGCTGGGCGTGGTGGCGCATGCCTGTAATCCAAGCGACTTGGGAGGCTGAGGCAGGAGAATCACTTAAATCCGGGAGGCAGAGGTTGCCGTGAGCCGAGATAGAGCTGTTGGACTCCAGCCTGGGCAACAAGAGTGAAACTCCATCTCAAAAAATAAAAATAAAATAAAAATTAAAAAAAGAGGTGGGACCTTTGGGAGGCAATTAGATTATGACAGCAGAGCCCTTATGAATGGAATTAGTGTCCTTTAAAAGAGGTCGGGGAGAGACCCTTGACCCCTTCTACCATGTGAGAACACAGCAAGAAGGCACCATCTACGATCCAGTAAGAGAGACCTCACCAGATATCGAATCTGCTAGCACCCTGATCTTGTACTTCCCCACCTCCAGAGCAATAAGAAATATATTTGTTTATAAGCCACTGATTTTATGGTGTTTTGTTATGGCAGCATGAATGAACCAAAGCAGAAGGATACAATCCAACTATTTATGTTGGTTGCTTCACAAACTGGAAAAAGAGAGGATTGCTTTCCAGATACTCCTCTATGTTGTTTGACATAAGGGCATTTGCAAAGTTTATTCTTTCAAATGTGCAAAAAGGCTTTTTCTTGTGCTTTAGTTCTAAATATGAGCATTCGCCAAGTTCTGGACTTTTGCCATGCAATCATCCTACAAATACAAGCCCACTACATGGCTCTGAGCAACTGAGGGGCAAAAGGGAGAAGGGTAGAGGTGGTGTATTAGCGACAACTTCTCTTCTCAGCAAGAGGCCTAATATGCTGAGGGGTGGGAGAGGAAAGGAGGAAAATGCTGAGAGAAGGCATTTAACACACATGCAAAAATGTAAACAGGAAACAAAAAAAAAACAATGTTAAGAAACACTAAAACAACATGAACATGGAAGTGACTGACAGATTCCCAAGCTTGTTTAAAATCCGTAAGTAAAAGGCCAATGAAGCAATAATATAGTCGAGATACTATATATTTTCAATAATGTTTTCCCCAGTTTTGGACAGTATTGCAGTTATAAATAAAATTGCACATATTACTCTCTTTTAGGAACTGTATTTTAACATCAGCAAATATTCCAAAAGCCCTAAGAATCACTACTAGTTTTGAGCACTCTAGGAAAAGTAATGTTTTACCTGTTTTCAAAAACTGTGCTGTAAGCTGTCATGTATCTGATATAATCAGGCAATGGGCAGGCCTCGGGATGACTGCTACTATTCCCACCGTCTCCTCATATCTGTACAGCACTTTAGAGTTTACAAAGTTCTTTGATATACATAAATCAAATATTCCAGCTAAGAGAAAACAATTAAAGTAAAATACATACATCATTCTAAACATATACAACAATGTAATCTTTGATGATTAAAAAGGTTGCAGAGAAATAAAACGTATTACCGTGAGCTATTATAAACATCAATTTACTGGGCAGTAGATTCTTATTTTCATAAATAAAAAACTGAAGCTGAGAAACTATGACAAGACCAAAAGTTTAACTTTTGGTGTGGGGGAAATCTTTTTTATTTTTATATACATGACAAGATTTTACATCAAGAATAGTCAGTTAAATAGTACAAATAAGGCATGTTAAAAAAAATTCAACTAAAAAACCTACTTCTTCCTGTAACCGATAATCCCACATTTAACAGTGCAGGGAGAAGGGGACTGGTGAGGTGCATCTAAAACAAGTCTCTCCCAAAAGAAATGACTTAAATTTCACATTCCCTCTCCACACAGGATGCAAACAGTGAGAGTATAATTTATAATTCATCTTTTTCAGCTGTAGATTCCTTTGCTGTTTCTTGTTCATCTTCATCTGTTCCCACATCCATGTCTTTGTCTTTGTCTTGCTCTGTGTCTTCTGTTGTCTCCTCAGGTTCTTCTTTGGGTTCTTCCATCTTTGCATCAGGATCAATGTTCAATCTGAGGCGAGGCATTCTTTCTATTCTATGTCCATATGCTTTAGTGTCTGGTAAAAGATATCCTGACTGGAGCATTGCTGTTTCAAACAAAACCACAGCAAGATCCAAAACTGTTTTATCATCTTCATCTTCCTTAATTCGTTGAAGCATGTCTCTGATCAGCAGATGTCTGGGATTAATTTCAAATGTTTTCTTCTGACTCGCATGGTAATTTGTAGAGTTGTCCTTGCCCGTTTGGTAAGCTTGTGCTTTCATGATTCTCTCCATGTTGCCAGACCACCCATACTGGCTGGCCACCAAAGCACATGGAGATTCTGTCAGGCACTGAGATACCACAGCCTTTTCAATCTTGTCCTTAAGGGCTTTATCTTTCATCCAATTGAGCAGAGACTCAAATTCTTTCTCAACGGCTTCATGACTCTCCTTAGTTTTCTCACTTTCATGAAACTTCACTCCTTCCTTGGCAACATTCTGGAACTTCTTCCCATCAAATTCGGGAAGGGCCTGAATGCAGTATTCATCCACAGGTTCTGTGAGGTAAATAACTCCATAGCCCTTTTTCAGAAGTCACTAAACAAATGGAGAAGATTCAGCCTCTTTTCTGCTGGACCCAGCCATGAGGTAGATTTTGTCTTGTTTTTCCTTCATTCTTTCCACATACTGTTGTAGGCTAGCAATGTCAGTTGGATGATGAGAAAACTGGAACCTAAGGAGTTTAGCAAGGCATGTTCGATTCGAGTGGTCTTCAATCACGCCAAGCTTAATGTTGGTACCAAATTCTTTCCTAAAAGTATCATTGTATTTCTCATCAGCAATCTTCTTGATCATGCGCAGAGTTTTACAGACAAGTTTCTTCCTAATCACCTTAAGCAGTTTATGTTGCTGAAGAGTCTCACAGGAAACATTCAAAGAGAGACTATCTGAGTCCACCATACCCTTGACAAAATTAACGTACTTAGGCATCATATCATGGAAGTCATCTGTGATGAATACACAGCGCACATAGAGCTTAATGTAATTGCTCTTTTTAGATCCATATTCGTCAAATAGGCCATGTGGAACAAATGTGGGTACAAATGAAATTGATTTGAAGGTAACTTCCCCTTCAGCAGTAAAGTGAATATAAGCCACAGTGTCATCACTTTCCTTTGAAAATGATTTGCAGAAAGCTTTGTATTCATCTTCTACTTCTTTGGATGGTCTCTGCCATATTGGTTTGATATCATTCATAAGTTCCCATTCACGGACAGTTTTTTCAACTTTTTTAGTCTTTGGTTTCTTTTCTCCTCCTCTTCTTCTTCTTCCTTCTTCTCCTTCTCCTTCTTCTTCTTCCTTCTTCTTCTTCTTCTTCTTCCTCTACTACAGCTCATCATAAGATTCTTCTTTCTCTTCTTTTGCTGCTGCTTCTTCCTTCATGGGCTCCTCAACAGTTTCAGTCTTGCTGCTCCATACATAAATAGGAAGGTTTATGAACTGTTAATATTTTTGATAAGATTTTTAATTGTATCCAATTCAAGGTAATCAAATGCTTTTTCTTTTAAGACAAGGGTAATTATCATTCCCCGTCCTAGAGTGTCTCCTCTTGAGTCAGCAATTACAGAATATTCACTGAAGTTGGACTCCCAGATGTCCTGGGTATCATTGTTGTGTTTTGAAGTGACAATAACCTTATCAGCTACAAGGAAGGTGGAATAGAAACCGACGCCAAACTGGCCAATCAGTTCAGGAAGCTGACTGGCCATCTTCCTGTGCTTCAGTCATTTTGTTTAAAAACCCGTTTGTCCCAGATATGGCAATGGTACCAAAGTTTTTAACCACCTCTTCTCTGGTCATTCCTACACCAGTGTCTGTGACACGCACCAGGTTCTTCACCTTATCACACTTAATTTTGACTGTTAGTTCCTCATTTCCAGAAAGAGCATTTTCATCAGTCAGTGATATTAGCCTTATCTTATCTAAAGCCTCAGAATCAGTTCTCTCAGGAAAATCTCTTTATTTTCATACAATGAATTGATGGTAAGTTTCATCATTCTGTTAACTTCAGCTTGGAAGGCAAACTTTTCGGACTCTTATTTATGATGCATTTAATGCATTCAACTGAATAGCTTCTTCCTCTCTCTGTACTACTTCATCATCTGTCCTTGAACCTTCTCTACTTTTACCCAGATCCTCTTCTACTGTACCATCCACATCAACTTCATCATCAGCTCTGACTGACCCGAAGGTCAGCAGGACATGGCAGAGGCCCAGCACCCACAGGGCCTTCATGGCGTGCGGCTGGTGAGTCTCAAGTCCCTTTCGATCGCAAAAGCTGCCTCCACCCTCTCACTCCTGTGTTGATAGTCACACCTCCAGCCGCATGGTCCACCCACAAATTTAACTTTTATAAGCAAAGGTCAATTCTCTGAACAAAGTCTACCCCATTGGGCTATGGCAGATAGTTAATAAGTAATCCACTCACAAAGTTTTCTTTATACATAAAGAGCAAACATGGGAAAATCTAGGCTATAATCCTTGTCAAAATATTTCTTATACCACTTCTCATTAAAGGGTTAAAAAAATACTAGTATGGTTTCATATCATGGGATGATGACTTTGCAAAAAAGGATTCCTATAACTGCATATAGATTTTCCAAGTTGGAAAACTGAAAAATCTAATTTCAGAAATATAAGTAGGCATTCAACATATATGCCAATATGCTAATCACAAAAGAACAAAACATACTTATCTATTTACTTCCAGACAGAGCAAAGATAAACTAATTTTACAATGCTTTCTACCCACTACAGGCATTGTACACAGATCAAATAAAACTTTTCCTGGAAAACATGCCATATACATGAAGCCAATAAGATACACTTTCCAGATATTTAGCAAAGTCCAACATAGCGAAGGGAATGAAGAATGGGTGAATTCACAAAGTAGCAAAATTTCATAAATCATCTAAAATGAGTAAGAACTAGAATTCAAGTACAAGATTCAAATAAGGTTAAGTGATAACCAGAAAAGGCCATACAAAGTAAATCCATTTAATACAGAGTCCAAGTTTTACAATAAATAGCAGGAATAAAAAGCTTGATTTGGACATTCTTTTGAAAAACTTTTAGTTTATCTTATATGTAATACAATTCAGATTATAATGAAAACTATGTGCTTATTCTTAGAACATAAAAAGAGCAAATTAAATGTTGCCTTTGTGGCAAAATTTTTTCCAAAAAATTGTATGCCAGCCCAATTCAAAGTCATTTGATTTTCACAGGGCAATCATAAAGGTTTTGTTTTCAAAACATTCAAAAGTTACATTAAGCTTCCCTAGTGCCTCTCTTAATGCTTTAATTTTCAAATCATTCTCCCTTTAATACCTGTATCTCAAAAGCATTGTTGGTCTTTCCCTTGTTTACTTTTTAACTGGTCTGGTGAATGCTGTAATATCCAAGAATCACCTGAGAAGCTTAACATACAAACAAATTACAAGTCAGGACAGAAGCACATGCTAAATGAAGATGGGTTTCTGAATGAGTACTAATTTGATAAGTCATACATCAGTGAATATTTTGCTTTCCTTCACAACTTCCCTTGCAACTTCATAACTGCACGAACTTGGATAACAAATTCATAGCCAATGAGAAACCCCTGTGTCTGCATTTATATTAACCGTATATAAAACAACAGGGGATATAAGTCTTGGTCTGAATGCCTTAGGGTATGTAAATGTATCTTGATCAGGACCACACGTATAAATAATTTTTTGTAGTGTAATATAATACTGTACCAAGGTTGTCAGGGAGTTCCTTTTCATATAGAGTCTCTCCAAGTACTGCAGTCCCTCATCTTTCAGTAACTCCAATGGAAAATGGTGCAGATTCCTATAATTTAAGAACAAATTCTTGTGCTTTTCCAGCCTTGCCACAGAGATCGTCTTACAAAGTTCGGATGCCATGACTGAATATATCCCATCAGGCACACTGCAGCACTATATCTTGTCAAAATTGGTCCATTTCTATAAAGAGAACAAGAAAATTTATTCATTATAAGATTTTTTACAAGCATTGCCACATAAACCAGTTAGCACCCAGAGCTTCTTGAAGACACTGAAAAAGATAATTACATTAATACATTCAATCCTACATTTTATTTTCATAACAACTAAAATTGTCACACATATTTAGGAGGAGATGAAAATGAATAACAATTAATAAAAATACTCTGATTAAGCAATATTTATTACTTATTAGAAATAGTCCTAATGGAAAAAATAGTTTTTGCACTTGAGATAGGAACCCTTGTCTAAGAAAAACAGTGACCAGTTTCATAACATGCAACCAAAGGAGAAGCTTAAAAATCAAATGCAGCAAACCCCATGTCTTTTATGAACTACCTCATTTTGTATTTAGCGTAAGGTACTTCAAAAATATTAAAATATATATTATTTATATCTAGAGCATTAATAGCTTCATTTTCTTCACTTCCTAGTATGTAAATATTGTCCTATATTCTGATTTTTTTCTTTATGTCTTTATTCTTTTCTTTCTTCTTATTTTGTTTTTAGAGACAGGGTCTCACTCTGTTGCCCAGGCTAGGCTGCAGTGGCTCAATCATAGCTCACTATAGCCTCAACTTCTGGGCTCAAGTGATCCTCCCACCTCAGCCTCCCAAGTAGCTGGTACTATAGGCAGCACCACCACACTCAGCAAATTATTTGTTTGTACAGATGGGGGTCTCACTGTGTTGCCCAGGCTAGTCTCAAACTCCTGAGTTCAAGCAATCCTCCCACCTCAGCCTCCCCAAATGCTGGGATTACAGGTGTGAGCCACTGTGCCTCGCCTCTTTGTTTTTAGTTTTATGGATTATCAGAGGCATCAAAGAAATAGATCCAGGGCCACACAGTTTCATTATTTTAAGTTATTTCAATGAAAGAAGAAACACTGCACTCGGAAACAAGAATCCTGTATTATTCTATAATACTACAACGTCTCTGGATCTCCAGTTGCCTAATATATAGAAAGGAGATAGCAACTAATGTACTGCTTTAAAGGCCTGAGTCCAGGGCAGATTATTATAAATTCTCTTCTAGCTCCAAAATCGACAAGGGCAAGAACACAAGTAACATTTGCCATTTTATCCACTAGGCACAGAGCTAAAACAAACTTCACCATCCGTTAACACAAAAAGAAACAAACTAAAGGCTTCAGTAATTTGTCCAAGGTCAAACCGTTCACAAGGGATAAAAGCAAGGGTTTGATGCCAGGTCCAATGAATTTCAAAGTTTGGGTTCTTTACAGACACTGACTCACAAGATTCCACAGGATACTAAGGAAATGCTGAAACAACTACAAAGAAGTTGAGCTTTGCTTAAAGATTTGACTGTTTTCCTCAGCACTTTTTCCCAACTCTCTCTTGGAAAGTACCTTTCAATATTTTTTTTTCTTAAGGAAAGTGATTTTCACTGGGAATTAATACCAAATTAGTACAAAATGCAGCAACATAAGCTTTCAATAAACAAGAGTTCTGTAATTTTCTGCTTATATTTTATTATTTCCAAATTCTAATTCCTAGCTAATGAGCTAGCACTTGCCATTTTATATAAAAAGGTAAAGTATGAAATATTAACTATTTCCAAAGCAACAGAAGGATCCAATACTTTCCCACATTTATTCCACCTTCTCACCTATTTTATGAGATATATTATGTGACTTTGTACAAGATATATCTTTCCACATCTTAATTCTCCTACCTGTAAAGCAAAGGGAAGTAGACTACAAATAACATCAATGATTCTGTGTAGAAAATGAAACTTTATGGGTAATTATTCACTGAACTAGTAAACCGTTAGCAGTTGAGATGTCTCACAACCATCTCAAACTTAACACATTCAAAGAGCTTTCCATTTTCATCATCAATCCGAATCTCCATAGTTTTTCCCATCTCAATAAATGACCCACCCCTCCATCCACCAGCAGGAAGTCATGAATGATTCCATCCTCTCATATTCTGACCACCTCCAATCTATCACAAGGCTAGTGGTTTCCATCTCCCAAAGACATCTCAAATCCATCCAAATCTCTCCATCTGCCAAAACCACAAGCCACTGTCATTCCCTGCCTGGCCAACTGTATTAGCGGTCTCCCTGTGTCCACTCTAGTCACTTCCAACTCATTAATCCCAGCAGTGGGCCTTTAAAAATGTACATGCAATTACATCTCACTCTTTCCAGCACGCATCTTACTAAATAAACCCTTCAGAAACCTCTTATTCAGAAAATCAAACCCATACCAGGCCTTGAAGGTGCCTCACCATCTGCCCCCACCCACTTCTCCAGCAACTCTGCTTGGCTTCTCACCAAGCTTCTGGGTTTTTCCAATCCTTAAAGCTACCAAACCCCTAACAGCACTTGCTGCTCTCCTCTTAGCCTAGAAAGCAATGTCCCATCATTCTCCAGATTTCAACATAAAAATCACTTCCCCAGGCCAGCCGCGGTGGCTCACACCTGTAATCCTAGGACTCTGGGAGGCCAAGGAGGGTGAATCACCTGAGGTGAGGAGTTTGAGAACAGACTGGCCAACTTGGCGAAACCCCATCTCTACTAAAAATACAAAAAATTAGCTGGGTGTGGTGGCAGGTGCCTGTAATCCCAGCCACTCGGGAGGCTGAGGCAGGAGAATCGCTTGAAGCCGCGAGGCAGAGCTTGCAGTAAATCGAGATCGCACCACTGCACTCCAGCCTGGGCGACAGAGACTCGGTCTTAAAAAAAAAACAAAAATCACTTCCCTATCCCAAAGTACTCCCCTGGTGTTCTTTTAGAGGAACTTGGCTGTTTGTTTTTTCTTCGTAGGACTCCTCACAATTTGTCACTTAAATATTTATCCTTGCACCTGTTTATTGTCAATAAAGCCAAAAAGCCTGCAAATAAACCCTTCATTTAGAAATCCTGAGGGCAGGGACTGTGTTGTTTTCTTCAGGCTTGCATACCTGCATCTAGCACAATAACTAAAAGTAACCCTTCCTAATCCCTAGGTGATGGGTTGATAGGTGCAGTAAATCACCAAGGCACAAGTTTACCTATGTAACAAACCGGCATATTCTGCACATATATCCAGGAACTTAAAATAAAATTTTAAAGTAAGCCTTCTAATATCTGATGACATGTGGAAGAACATTGCAAGGTTGATTTTTCATCCACCTATGTCAACACCACGGATAGAGCCTATAAGCTTGCTACATGCCACAAGGATGTCTAATCTTTACAACCGTGTATTGCAATAGACATATGTAGCCCGTTTTGCAGAGAAGGAAACAGTTTCTCGGAGGGTAACATGCCACAGTTCCATCGCAGGTGAACTGACTGCAAAGCCTGTGCACCGCCGCCCTATAATGCAAAACCACACTCACTGAGGCAAGATTCAGTAAGAGATTCCCTGTAACCTGACGGCTTTCCTTCTGAATGTTCTGGCTGGGATTGGCTGCCTCAACAACACCATTACACCCTGTTAAAATTGCTACAAAGGCTGTTTGGGAGATAAAATCTAAACAAGTGAAATCCTAAAACTGCCAGTAATGACAATAAAGCATCAACAATGCTCATAGTTTTGCAGTATGCATTCACGGGCCATCCACAGCCTTTAACAAGGTAATTTGCTAACTCCATTTCACTTTACTACATCTTAACCTAGTTAAGCAAACTACCTCTTGTATAGTTATACTACCTCTTATGTAGTTAGGGCAAATAGTATTACTTAATATCAGCTGTATACAGCTGCACCTACACACGAGCTTCCTGACAGGTGAACACCAATCTATCTTATTAAAAACAAAACAAAAAAATCAAAAACCTCTCACCAAAATTCCACACATATTAAGGAATATTTTGAAAGAAAGGAGTCCCTTAGACTGACTTGCCCGTACTCAATTTAGTAGAATACGCACTCCAATTTCCTAACGCTGGAGATGAGAGAACTATGAGCTACACATTAAAAGCATTTGTAAATGGCTATTTTCTCAGCTCTGTGATAACAAACACTGGCAGAGTCTTAGGCAAAACACACGCCGTTTCGCCCGAGTTAGCCAGCCACTGAGATCGTTACAGTTGGGAAGCAGCGAGCCCAGCAGCAGGAATTTCACGGACCCGGTATCAGGGTTCTCGGGTCCCAGGGGCCGCGGGCCGCAGAGCGCGAGAAGGACCCGGCAGCTGTGGCTACCAGAGGCCCGGACGGCCCCGCTGTCCCACTCGCCGCGACTCGGACGCTTTGGCAGGACCAGGTCTGGGGCGTCCCCCTCTGGGGCCGGGTCAGAAAGCCCTGCCACTTGAACCACCCGACGAGGCGGACAGCTCTACTCACCTTAGCGCCAGCAGAGCCAGCGCTCCGGAGCGCAAGCGGCGCTGGAAGGCAGGCGGGGGACGGCGGGCGGGGCGGGGCAGGGAGCCGAGCGGGGGCGGGGCGGAGCGCCGGGCGTCGGGGGCGGGGCTCCGGGGGCGGAGCGGAACCCGTGCTACAGGGAGCTGGAAAAGAGGGAGCGGGAGAGGAGCAGGGAACCTCGCGATAACCCCCTGTGTTCTCGCGCTTTCACGATAGGTGTGGGAAAATGTTTGTTTGCCAAGCGATGTGTCTATTGGCCGAGAGCGCGACTTCCTCTATGCTGGCCCCGCCCGCGGCTCTACTCTTGCTTCCGGCTCCGGCATGGGGTATGATGTCGACGGAGTGGCTTTTTGTTTAGCATCTTGAAGGGGGTAATTTAGCCAGCTCCAACCTCGGGAGCCGCCAGTTACTGGCCTGTTCCTTCATTCATACATTCATTCAGTCACTCGGGCTCTCATTCAGTAGCACACGTTGAGCGTTCATTCTAAGAGCTGTTTATAGATTATCTCGTTGAACCCTTGACAGCAATCCCGTGACACAGGGACTAACAGCACCAGTCTGACGGTTGAAAAACAGGCCAGTGGGTTTATGTAAGGAAGCCAATGTTAGCAAGTAGTGAGTCTAAGCACTGGATTTAAGGGGTCACTGCGCACTGGTAGATAACAAAGATGAGGAGGAGGTAACCTAGTCTCTGCCCTTCAAGCACCCAAGGTTTATTGTGAGAAAAGATTGCTACAAAGGACAGGAACAATTTAGAGAGTTAAATACAATGACAGTTCCTAGCATGACTGAGTAGGCTGTCATTATGTATTTCTTCAAGACGAAAATTATGTCAGCGAAATAGCATCAAAGAAAGAGTTTTATGCTGTTAAAATGCTTGGAAGCATTTTAAAAGTTCGGAAACATTTTTAAGAGATACTTTTTAAAGTGTCTCAATATGACACATTTCCTTCTGAAATGAAGGTTTTAAAGTATTTTCCTCTACTACAATCGCTGATATTTTTTGTTCCGTGAAAAGCGTGTCTATAATTTGCGAGGCTCCTTTTCAAGGAAC
Source organism: Trachypithecus francoisi (assembly GCF_009764315.1). Lineage (NCBI taxonomy): Eukaryota > Metazoa > Chordata > Mammalia > Primates > Cercopithecidae > Trachypithecus > Trachypithecus francoisi. The sequence continues at coordinate 89,511,150 of NW_022681468.1, forward strand.
CTTAACTTTGTAATGAAGCAGTTTTACAGTGGCTGACTTAATTACTCTTAGAGATGAATAACCTAGAAAGCAGAGTTACATTAAATAAAAAACATTGGTTTCAAAACAAGGTATGAGTTATAATAAAATGTTTATCAGTTATCTGTTAAATCTGCTCTTCAAGAGCTACTCAGGTATAGAGCACAGTATATGTCATGTATTTCTAAGATAGTTTCATAATACCTAAGAATTCGTGGCACTCAAATTTTTTGCTGGTCTTAAAATGAGGAAATCCACATGTTATGTAAAAACAAAGATACTTTTGTGGTCAACCCAAATAATAAGACTTGCTGCTAATATATGAAGAGTTACACCCCCCAAAAAAGAAAGAAGATTAACAATAGAACAGTTTTTTCAAAATAATGTTAGCCTCTTAGTTTTCATTTCTTTTTTTTAAAAGGAGAATACCGTTTTTAATGCATTAATTTAATATCTGATATTTGATAATGAAAAATGAATCATGTTAAAATTACTTTCACCTCCTCCCCAAATTGACACAAAAGATACCAAGTGATTATATGTGAGAGTATCCTATGACCCCACTCTTAGAAGTTCTCCCAATTTGCAGAGAATCAGTTTGCACGTTTTGTCTCTCTTGAAGGGGGAAAAAATTCTCTAAGCTGGTGATTTTACATTCTTTGACAAACTTCAATAGCAACAGGCAGCGATACCACTTTAAGAAAATTCCAAGGAAGAGACTTCATTTTAAAATTCCCACCTCTGGCTCCCAAGGATTGGTTTGCAAACTTCGACAAAATAATCTTCTCCACTCGCTATTGGTGAGTGCCCTATCATTCATTCCTTTGCCTGGAGTTTTGTGAGGTACCCGCTTGCTTTACGGGAAAAAGCTGCTCCGGAACTGCCTTACTTTAGACTTTTTCATGGTTATCAATCTGTACAAAGAATCACCAAACTGATAAAGCAGGAACCAAAAGGGCAAGTCACGCTGCCAAGACAACTGTGTCATTCGCTCGAAAAAGAAACGTGAGCCTCCCCCAGCAGACTGGGTAAATCGGCAAAGGATTTTACGACGTAGTTGGAGATTGGAGAGTTACAGAAACTTTTACGGTTTTTTTGTTGTTGTTGTTGCTGTTGTTGTTTTTTACAAGTTTTAAAGGAGTGATTGAGTGTCAAAAGAAAAGCAGAGAAAAATACAGGCACAATTTAAAGATAGCAGGAAGAAGTGTTCCCAGAGTATTTTTCTCTTTAGGGTGAGGTTTGAAAGCATCATGCCCAGATTATCAGTGGATTTTTGAAAGGTAAAGGAGGCAAGATAGTAAGATTAACTATAGATCATTTTCTACTTTAATAAACTGCTTCGTTTTTGTTGCTTAAATGTGGATTTAGAAGGATATTTAGTAATATTGTAATTTTAAATGAATATTTTTGTTTGTATATTGTCATACCTGGCATAATAGATAATACATCTATTAAAAGATATAAGAGAAAATAGAGTTGCTTGAACCCAAATTTTGTGTGTATCTGTGGATTAGGGAATCCAGGGACAGATCTGCTAATGGCTAAATAAAACATACTATAGATACCTGAAGCAGAATCAGCATGTAAGGATAAATTCTCAAAAAAGAAATCTAGCATCGTATTTTCAAAAATGGCATTTTAAATTAAAACAAATATAAAAGAGAATTTATCAAGGAAACATTGATAAACATGAATAACTATTTCTTGAGTTGCCTCTGTTAATCCATATAGGGGAATATAAAGTAATAAAACCCAGCCCCTCAAGAACAGGGACAAATGAGGCTCAGAACATTTAAACTAAAACTTATGAACAATTCTTAATGCCCAGATGACTGTTGTGGAGCACAGATACTTCAGGAGCTCAGCTCAATGTGAGATGAATTATTCAGAGAAGGCTTCACAGTATGGGTAAGACTCAATTTGGGCCTGAGCAATGGGCAGAATTTCAGAGAGAAAAGAAGGGAAGTGGCATCCCTACTAGTGAGTGAGTTGTTAGAAAGTATGTGCAGCCCGAGGAAGAGCTGGCTGTGACTGCAGCAGAAGGTTCATTTGGAAACTTTGGTTAAAAATTTATAAAAACAGCATGAGAAAAATGAAGAGCTAGAATTCCCAAAATCAAGGGTTTTGGTCCTGTGTCTGGAACAGGAGGCACACCTTATGAAAGTAATATTTGAAGATGATAAAACTGACAGTGCAATTTAAGATGACTACAAGAGCAGAGACCAGAAGCTAAGGGGCCTCATACTGTAAATACTGGCACACAGATGAGTAACCATGCTTCTTACCCAAATACATTTACCTTATCATTGTTGAATAATATAAATTTTGATGCATTTCTTTGTAGTCTTCGAAAGCATTGAGTTTACTTCTTAAGATTTTGGGGGACCTCTGCTACATTGTCTTGGGGAATCATGGTTGCCGCATCTTTATAAAAGTCTTGTCATAAGATGTATAAAAACCAGAATTACACATAAAACTGCATTGCGGTTTCATAGCTATTTTTTACCAGCTTTAATGAAGTATAATTTATATATTATAAGGTTCATTTGTTTTAAGGATATAACTCAATGATTGTTTTAGAAAATATAATAGAGTTGTACAACCATCACCACATTCCAATTTTAGAAAATTTTCATCTTCCTAAAAAAATACTTTGTGCCCATTTGCAGGTAAGTCCTGGTTTCCTATCCCCAGCCCCAATCACTAAAAAACTTTCTGTCTATAAATTTACCTTTTCTGGGCATGTAAATGGGATTGCACAATATGTGATCCTTTGCATCTGGTTTCTTTTACTTAGCATAATGTTTTTGAGGTTCATCCATGTTGTAGTATGTCTCATTACTTCATTCCTTTTTGTTGCTAGGTAATAAATCCACTCGATGCAAGACCATATTTTATTTATTTAACAGTACCAATTAACAGACATTTGGATTTCTTCCAGTATTTAATGATAGTGTTTAATTGTACTAATTGTAATTGTATTACAGTACATACAGTACAGTATTTAGCTATTATGAATAATGCTGCTATGAAGATGGGTACAAGTTTTTGTATGAACATGTGTTTTCAGTTTTCCTGGGTGTATATCTATGAGTGGAATTACTGTCATATGGTAACTCTGTATGTGTAACTTTTCGAGGTGTTGTACAACTGCTTTCCAAGGTGAATTCCCACTTTACATTTCCACCAGAGTGTATGAGGGCTCCAATTTGTCCACATCCTCACCAACACTCCTTATGATCTGTCTTATTCATTCGGCTGGATTTTAAGTGGTATCTTATTACAGCTTTTATTTGCATTTTCCTAATGACTGATGATATGAAGCATCTTTTCATGTGCTTATTGACTATCCATAGATCTTCTTTTATAAAATGTCTTTCAAATATTTTTCCTGTTTTTTTAATTGGGTTGTCATCTTGTTACTGATTTCTTTATTTATTTATTTTGAGACTGAGTCTCGCTCTGTTGCTCAGGCTGGAGTGCAGAGTGGCGCGGTCTCGGCCCACTGCAGTGTCTGCCTTCTGGCTTCAAGCAATTCTCCTGCCTCAGCCTCCCAAGTAGCTGGGATTATAGGCGCCCATGACCGTGCCCGGCTAATTTTTTTGTATTTTTAGTAGAGATGGGGTTTCACCATGTTGGCCAGGCTGGTCTGGAACTCCTGACCTCGTGATCCACTCGCCTTGGCCCCCTACAGTGGTGGGATTACAGGCATGAGCCACCGCGCCGGCCCATGTTACTAATTTTTTTTTTTTTTTGTCACAGAGTCTCACTCTGTCACCCAGGCTGGAGTACAGTGGCTCGATCTCAGCTCACTGCAACCTCCGCCTCCCGGGTTCAAGCGATTCTTCTGCCCCAGCCTCCCAAGTAGCTGGAATTACAGGTGCCCACCACTATGCCCAGCTAATTTTTTGTATTTTTAGTAGAGATGGGGTTTCAGCATGTTGGCCAGGCTGGTGTTGAACTCTGGACGTCGTGATTTGCCCACCTCAGCCTCCCAAAGTGCTGGGATTACAGGCGTGAGCCACCGCGCCCGGTCCCATGTTACTGATTTTTAATTGTTCTTTATGTATTGTGGTTAAAGTCTTTTATCAGATTAATGATTTACAAATCTTGTCTCCCATTCTGTGGTTTGTCTTTTAACTTTAATAATAGTATCTTTTGAAGCAGTAAAGGTTTGGATTTGATGAAATCTAATTTATGTTTTTTTTTCCCCTTTATCACTTGTGCTTTTGGTGTTGTATCTCAGAATTCTTTGCCTAACAGGCCAGGTCCTGTGACTTACCACCTGTAATCCCAGTATTTTGGGAGGCCAAGTTGGGTGGATCACCTCCACTCCAGCCTAAGCGACAGAGTGAGAGTGCATCTCAAAAAAAAAAAAAAAAAAAGTTCATGAAGATTTACTCCTATATTTGCAAAGAGTTTTATAGTTTTACCTCTTACTGTTAAGTCTTTACTCCATTTGGAGTTAATTTTTATATATGGTATGAGGTATAGAGATCCAACTTTATTCATTTGCATATGTCTATCCAATTATTCCAGCACTGTTTATTGAAAAGACTGTTCTCTTCCCATTGAACTATCTTGGCACCCTTGTTAAAAAATAATTCACATATATACGAGTTTATTTTTGGACTCACGCCACTATCCCATTTTTCTATATGTCAATTCTTTTTTTTTTTTTTTTTTTTTTTTGAGACGGAGTCTCGCTCTGTCACCCAGGCTGGAGTATAGTGGTGCGATCTTGGCTCACTGCAACCTCCGCCTCCCGGGTTCAAGCGATTCTCCTGCCTCAGCCTCTCAAGTAGCTGGAATTACAGGTACTCGTCACTACCTGTAAATTTTTTGTATTTCTAGTAGAGATGGGGTTTTGCCATGTTGGCCAGTCTGGTCTCGAACTCCTGACCTCAAGTAATCCGCCCACCTCGGCCTCCCAAAGTGCTGGGATTACAGGCATGAGCCCCCGCACCTGGCCTCTATATGTCGTTTCTTATGCCAGTACTACCACGTTGTTTTGGGGAGGGCTTTTCCCCAGCTTTATTGAAATATGATTGACAAACTAAAAATTATATACATTTGAGGTAGACATCATGGTGTTTTGATATAAGTATACCTTTTGTAATGATTCCCACAATAAAGCTAGCTCACACATTCATCACCTGACATAATTACCATTTTTGTGTGTGTGATGAGAACACCTAAGATCTTAACAAATTTCAGTCATTTTCTATAGTTACCATGCTGTATATCTCTAGAACTTATTTACCTTATAACTGAAAATTTATAAGTACAACACTTTTGATTACTTTTACTGTAGTTTTATGGGAAGTGTGAGTCCTCCAACTTTATTCTTCTTTTTTAAGATTGTTTTATTTATTCTTATTCTTGTATTTCCATCTTAATTGATCCATCATAAGGATCAACTTGTTAATTTCTGCAAAAAACAGACAGCTGAGATTTTGATGGATATTACATTAAATCTATACATCAATTTGAGGAGTATTCTATCTTAGTATTGAGGCTTCTAATCCATGAACATGGAATGTCTCTGCATGTATTTAGATCTTTAAGTTCTTTTGATAGTGTTGTATGATTTTCATTGTACAAGTCTTGTGTTTCTTTTGTTAAATTTATTCCTGCATATTTTATTCTCTTTTATCCTATTTTGAATCAAAATGTTTTCTTAATTTTATTTTATGATTATTTATTGCTGACATATAAAAATACAATTTTATTTATTTATTTTGTATCTCATGGCCTTGCCAAACTTTAGTCGTTCTAATGGGGTTGGGGGGGGTTATTTATTTATTGTGGAATCCTTAGGATTTTCTACGTAGAGGGTTATGTCATCTGATAATAATGTTTTATTTTTCCCTTTCTAATCTGCATGCCTTAATTTATTGTTCTTGCCTATTGCGCTGACTGTAATATCCATTACAACCTTAACTACAGGTGGTGAGAGCAATCACTCTTGCCTTGTTTCCAATCTTAAAGGGAAAACGTTCAAACATGCTCCGTTAAGTTTGATATTAGCTTTAGGTTTTTGTTAATCAGGTTTTTTTGGTTTTGTTTTGTAATTTTTAATTTTTGTGAGTACATAGTAGTAGGTGTATATATTTATGAGATACATGTGATGTTTTGATGCAGGCATACAATGTATAATAATCACATCAGAGTAATTGGGTATCTGTCTCCTCAAACACTTATCATTTCTTTGTGTTAGAATTATTCCAATTCTACTCTTTTAGTTATTTTGAAATACACAATAACTTAGTGTTGACTGTAGTCACCCTGTTGTGATACCAAGTACTAGATCTTACTCATTCTGTCTAACTATGTTTTGTAGCCATTTACTATCCCCACTTTTCCCTCCCACCCCAATACCCTTCCCAGCCTCTGGTAATCATCATTCTACTCTCTGTCTTCATGTGTTCAGTTGTTTTAATTTTTTGCTCTCATCAATGAATGAGAACATGCAAAATTTGTCTTTCTCTGCCTGGTTTATTTCGCTTAGTATAATATGCTTCAGTTTCATCCATGTTGTTGTAAATGACAGAATTTCATTCTGTTTTGTGTGTATGTCTACCACATTTTTTATCCATTCATATGTTGATGAACATTTAGGCTGATGCCAAATCTCGACTGCTGCAGTATACATGGGAGTGCAGAAAGGATCTATATGGAGCAGTGGGATTGCTGGATCATATGGTACTTCTTCTGTTTTTGGCTTTTTGGGGAACTTCCATACTATTCTCCATAGTAGCTGTAATAACTTGCATTCCCACCAACACTATATGAGTGTCCCCCTTTCTCCACATCCTCACCAGCATCCATTACGGCCTTTTTAATAAAAGCCATCTTAGCTGGGGTGAGATGACCTCATTGTAGTTTGATTTGCCTTTCTGTACTGATCAATGATGTCAAGTATTTTTTCATATACTTGTTGGTCATTTGCATGTCTTTTGAGAAATGTCTATTCAGATCTTTTGCTCACTTTTTAATCAGATTATTAGATTTTTTTTCCTGTTGGGTTTTGTTTGAGCTCCTTATATATTCTGATTATTAATCCCTTGTCAGATAGGTAGTTTGCAAATATTTTCTCCCATTCTGTGGGTTGTCTCTTCGCTTTGATTGTTTCCTTTGCTATACAGCAGCTTTTTTACTTGATGTGATCCCATTTGTCCATTTTTATTTTGGTTGCCTGTGCTTTTGAGATCTTTCTTAAGAAGTCTTTGCCCAGACCACTGTCCCAGAGAGTTTCCCCAGTGTTTTCTTTTGGTAATTTCATAGTTTCAGGTCTTACATTTAAGTCTTTAATCCATTTTGATTTGTAAAATCAGGCTTTTATTAGTCTTTTATCAGGTTGGGGAAGTTTTTTTAATCATGATTGGATAATGGATTTTGCCAAATGTGTTTTCTGCATCTATCAAGATGATCAGATGGTTTGTGACCATATTCTATTATATAGTGTATTATATTAATGATTTCAGATGTTAAACCAACCTTCCATTCATAGGATAAATCCTCCCCCTTGATCATAATGTATTATCCTTTGTATTTGTTGCTAGATTTGGTTTGCCAATATTTTGTTGAGGATTTTTGTGTCCATATTCACGAGGGATGTTCATTTGTTATTTTCTTGTGATGTCTTTGTCTGGCTTTGATATCAGGGTAATACCTCATAGAACAAGTTGGAAAGAGTTTCCTTCTCTATTTTCTGATAGAGTTTACAAAATACTCATGTTGTTTCTTCTTTAAAGGTTTAGTAGAATTCATCACTGATGCCATCTGAGCCCGGGCTTAACTTGGTATAAATATTTTTAATTACTATTTTAATTTTTTTACTTATTATAGTTCTATTCAGATTTTCTATTTTTCTGTTATTTGGTTTCAGTATTTTTTATCTTTTTAGGGTGTTTTTCCAGTGCCTTAGCTTGCATATGGGTAAGGTTGCTTCTTAACTAGCGTACACTTTCACTAGTTAAGAAACTAGTCATAATGGCTTTTTTTTTTTTTTTTTTTTTTCCTGAGACAAGGTCTTGCTCTGTCACCCAGGCTGGAGTACAGTGGTGTGATCTCAGCTCACTGCAGCCTCTTCCTCCTGGGCTCAAGCAATCCTCCCCACTCAGCCTCCCGAGTAGCTGAAGGAGCCGAGCACCACCACATCCAGCTAATTTTTGTAATTTTAGTGGAGACAGGGTTTTGACATGTTGCCCAGCCTGGCCTTGAACTCCTCGGCTCAAGCCGTACACCTGCCTCAGCCTCCCACAGTACTGATATTACAGGCATGAGCCACCATGCCTGATTGATAAGGTTTTTTATTTCCTAAAAGCCACTGCCCTGAGGGGCCCTGCCCCTTCCTCAGGCTCCCCTACGTCTCTCCACAAGTCAGCATCCAAAGGTTCACACCTGGAATAGCAGGGGACCTTCAAAACCCAGCTCCAGCCTCGTTGGCACCTATATAGATTGGTTGGCCCTCCTGCTATTTCAGTTATTATTTTGAACATCACCACTTGGAAATGGAAGACTGAGACTCCACTTCAGACCTCTTCTTCCTAACACCTTGATCTGGGGCTGATTATGTGCTTTAACATTCTACTGGGCAGGTCTGGTAGAAGGAACAGTATCAATTGACTGAGTAGGTCTCCCTGGCAGTTGTGATTCAGAGACCTAGAAAGCTGAACCCACACCTGGCAGGAAGAGGGTGGTTTGTGGGACCTGGGCTGATGTGTGATGAAATTTTAAGCCCCAGCTATAGCTACTACAAAGAAAAGAAAAGTGACTGATGATAAGCATGTAACTCAAAGTAAGTGAACTCAGAAGCATGTTTTTTGTTTGTTTGTCTATTTGTTTGTTTGAGACAGTTTCGTTCTTGTTTTCCAGGCTGGAGCGCAGTGGTGCAATCTCAGCTCACTGCAACCTCTGCCTCCTGGGTTCAAGAGATTCTCGTGCCTCAGCCTCCGAGTAGCTGGGATTACAGGTATGTGCCACCACACCTGGCTAATTTTTTGTATTGTTAGTAGAGACAGGGTTTCTCCGTGTTGGTCAGGCTGGTCTCGAACTCCCGACCTCAGGTGATCTGCCCGCCTCAGCCTCTCAAAGTGCTGGGATTACAGGTGTGAGCCCCCGTGCCCAGCCTGAGAAGTATGTTTTTATGTTGAGGATGTTACTGTATGATGCCACATACATTGAAACACACACATTTAAAGTAAGGCCACAGACTCAAATGCCTCTAGAAGCCAGACAGAGGCCCAGAATAACAAATACTGCGGGGCATCTTACTTATTTCATCTTTAAACTTTCTTTTCTGACTCCCCTAAATGGAAGATAAGAAAATATAGTTAAATCTATTGAAGATATTGCATTCCTGTATATAAAAATGTATGGTCATTTTTTAAAATGCAGGCTTGGGTTTCCAAAGCAACATTTGCTTCCCACTGCTGTAGACTGTGGTCAGTGAAAGGCAGGGAAACCACCTGTCATGGGAAACCACCAAATTATGAGAAGACCAGGGTCCTAATTCTGGCTGTGTGATGTGCAACTGATTTAGCTTCATTTCATCAATCTTTATTTATAAAATGGGGATGATAATACCTACCCTCTGTAGGTAATTATGTGGTTGTAAGGGCCACATGAGATAAAATATGTGAAAGTATAAAGTGTAATGTATATATTAGTTGGTATTGCCCAAATCACTTGGGTAGTTGGGGAAGCACAGTTTCTTGAATCTCAGATTCTCCGTCTCTGGCTACTACTCTTCTCTAGACAGCAGCACCCGTTGAAATGGTCATCTTATCAGCCAGTGGGGTTGAACAGATGAGTAAGCATAAGGCAAGAAGTTATTAGAAAAAAGTTAGCCAACATCTTGGGATCTCAAATAGCACTGTGTCTCTGTACAACAGGGTATAGGCAAAGCTTTCGTGTTAAACCTGAAGTATTGACCTTTAACATTTTTATTTTTATTTATTTATTTATTATTATTTTTTATTTTTTTTGAGACAGAGTCTCACTTTATCACCCAGACTGGAGTGCAATGGCACTGTCTCGACTCATTGCAACCTCCGCCTCCCTGGTTCAAGCGATTTTCCTGCCTTAGCCTCCAGAGTAGCTGGGACTACAGGTGCGTGCCACCACACCAGGCTAATTTTTGTATTTTTAGTAGAGATGGGCTTTCACTGTGTTGGCCAGGGTGGTCTCGAACTCCTGACCTCGTGATCTGCATGCCTCGACCTCCCAAAGTGTTGCTGGGATTACAGGGGTGAGCCACCACACCCGGCTGACCTTTAACATTTTTAAGAGGTACCCAGGAATGAGAACACTACCTGCATTGTAGATCAGCCTCTCTAGCATTCTCACAGTTTGACCTTTGGCTGATTCCTTCTTTCTTGTTTTCATATTTTTGTGCCATAATGCTTTATGAGGAAAAGAGTCAATCAAACTCTTAGCCTGAAATGAATTAATGCCTTCTTAGCCTGAAATCCAGCATTTTACTTTTCCCCTAGCTCAGGGTTTCCCAAACTGTTTTTAAAGTCCTATTTCCATAAGATTTAATAGGTGCTCAAGAAAAAAGATAATCTCATGGTCAAAAAAAGATTGGAAAAGTGGTGTATACTATACCTACTCTGGGATATTCACAAGGTATTAAAGTTTTGAGAAGACCTGAATTAAAGAAACTTGTCCATGTTTACCCATTTATTTGATCACAGAATCCTCCTTTTGTGGAACCAGTATTTGTGTTTACCAACTCATTTGATCACCTCTGTCAATAACCCTCCTTGATAGAATATACATTAATGTCTTGTGGCTCTAGTGTACTGCAGAAATTGGCTTGGAAAATGCTGTTCTATAGCCATGTCCCTCATTTCACATACACCAAATTGAACCACCAGCAGTTATCCATATTCACTTTCCCCACTTCCAAGCCTTTTCTCATTATTCACTCTGCTTGGGATGCTTTCTCTTCTCTCTCCTTGTTCTCTGGAATCTTTTCAACCAAACAAGCAAGGTCATTGCAGCAGCAATGATTCCCATTTCTGAAGTCTTAGCACTTGCCAGTCTTCTAGCAATTTTAGCACCTAGTACTATGCTAATGTGTACCTGATCATTTTTCCTTCTCTACTTTACATTTCTTGGGGTTGTTTTCCACATAGTACATTAGCCTGGTGCATTGTTTGTAGCCAGAATTCAGTAAATAGTTGTGGAATGAATAAATAAATGAGTTGTGGCCAGGTGCAGTGGCTCATGCCTGTAATCCAGCACTTTGGGAGGCCGAGGTGGGCTGATCACTTGAGGTCGGGAGTTCAAGACCAACCTGGCCAACATGGTGAAACCCCATCTCTACTGGAAAAAAAAAAACAAAAATTAGCCTGGCATGGTGGTGCGTGCCTGTAATCCCAGCTACTTGGGAGGCTGAGGCAGGAGAATTACTTGAACCTGGAAGGCGGAGGTTGCAGTGAGCTGAGATCATACCACTATACTCCAGCCTGGGTAACAGAGTGAGACTGCATCTCAAAAAATAATAATAATAAATAAATAAACAAGTTGCAATAGGATGAAATTTAAAATGTTATCTATAGTAAATAATGGAATTGGAGTTTGAAGAGGAGGAATGGAGAGGGATCTCTGAAAGACTGATCTATGTATATGATTTTTAACAGTTTTATTAATTGGCATGAAAGTATACAATTTGATGATTTGGGGCATCTGTGTGCACCCAAGAAACCACAACCGCAGTCAAAATAATGAGAAGATCCGCCACCACAAAAAGTTTCCTCATGCCCCTTGTAATCCCTCCACTCCACCCTTTCCTACATCTTCCTCCCTCTTGTGTACCACCCCCTTCATACCACCTCCTTAGCCCAATTCGAGGGAATCACTCATCTACTTTTGGTCATTATACATTGGAGTAGATTTCATTGTAATTTATATAAATGGAATCATGCGATATATACTCTATTTTGCCTGACTTCTTCACACGGCATAACTATTTTGAGATTTATTCATGTTGCAACATATTCATTCCTTTTTATTACTGAGTAGTATTTCATTGTATAGCTACACCACAGTTCGCTTACCCATTTACTTATTTATAGACATTTGGGTTTTTTTCTAGTTTTTTGGCTATTAAAAATTCTATGAACATTTGTATGTAAGTCTTTTTATAATGTATGCTTTCACTTCTCTCATGTAAATACGTAGGAGTTGGCCAGGCATGGTGGCTCATGCCTGTAGTTCCAGAACTTTGGGAAGCTGAAGAAGGTGGATCACTTAAGGTCAGGAGTTTGAGACCAGCCTGGCCAACGTGGTGAAACCCCGTCTCTACTAAAAATACAAAAATTAGCCGGGCATGGTGGCGGGCGCCTGTAATCCCAGCTACTCGGGAGGCTGAGGCAGGAGAATTGCTTGAACCCAGGAGGCAGAGGTTGCAGTGAGCTAAGATTGCACCATTGCACTCCAACCTGGGCAATAGGAGTGAAACTCTGTCTCAAAAAAATCGAAAACAAAAACAAAAACTTAAGAGTGAAACAATGGCTCCTGTCCTAAGTGTATGTTTAACTTATTAAGAAACTGTCAGATATGACACCAGAGGCAAAGGCAACAAAATAAAAAATAAATAAATAGGGCTACTTCAAAATTGAAAACTTTTGTGCAAAAACAGGACAATAATCAACAAAAGGTAATCCATGTAATGAAAGAAAATATCTACAAATTGTGTATCTGATAAGGGGTTAAGGTCTAGCATATATAAAGAAATACTGCAGATCAACAATAACTAGAACAACAAAAACAATTAAAAAGTGGGAAAAGGGTCAGCCTCAGTGCCTCACACCTGCAATCCCAGCACTTTGGGAAGCCAAGGCAAGAGGATCGTTTGAGCCCAGGAGTTGGAGACCAGCAGGGGCAACAGAGATTGAGGCAGGAGGATCAGTTGAACCCAGGAGTTATAGGCTGCAGTGAGCTGTGATCACACGACTGCACTCCAGCTTGGGTGACAGAGTAAAACCTTGTCTCAAAAAAAAAAAAAAAAATTGTGGGAAAAGGACTCCAATAGACATTTCTCCAAAGTAAGTATACAGATGGCCAATAAGTACATGAAAAGATGTTCAGAATCTCTAGTCATTAGGGAACTGCAAATCAAAGCCACCATGAGATAGCACTTCATATCCATTAGGATGGCTATTATTGAAAAGAGAAAATAAGTTTTGTCGAGAATGTGGAGAAATTGGAGCCCTGGTGCTCTGCTGGTGGGAATGTAGAATGGCATAGCCTCTGTGGAAAGCAATACAATGTTTCCTCAAAAAATTAAAAACATAGGGCCGGGCGCGGTGGCTCACTCCTGTAATCCCAGCTCTTTGGGAGGCTGAGGCGGCAGATCACGAGGTCAGGAGATTGAGACCATCCTGGCTAACGCAGTGAAGCCCTGTCTCTACTAAAAATACAAAAAATTAGTCGGGCGTGGTGGCAGGCGCCCATAATCTCAGCTACTCCAGAGGCTGAGGCAGGAGAATGGTGTGAACCTGGGAGGCGGAGCTTGCAGTGAGCCAAGATAATGGCACTGCACTCCAGCCTGGGCAACAAAGCAAGACTCCGTCTCAAAAAAAAAAAAAAAAAAAAATTAAAAACATATCATATGACCCAGCAGTTTCACTTCTGGGCATGTACCTCCCAAAAATGAAAGCAGAAACCCAAAGAGATACTTGTAAATTAATGTTCAATAGCAGCATTATTCACAATAGCTAAAAGGTGGAAGCAACCCAAGTGTTCATTAATGGATAAATGTATAAACACAGTATGCTATATAGTATTTAGCCTTAAAAAGAAAGGAAATTCTGACATGCTACAATATAGATGAACTTTGAAGGCATTATGCTAAGAGACATAAGCAGTCACAAAAGGCAAAATAATGTATGATTCCACACATACAAAGTACCTAGAGCAGTCAAATTCAGAGACAGAAAGTAGAATGTGTGTTGCCAGAGGTGGAGGGTGGGAGGAATAGGGAGTTAATGTTTAATGAGTACAGAGTGTCAGTTTTGCAAGATGAAGGAAATTCTAGAGATGGACAGTGGTAATGGTTGTACAGCAATGTGAATTTACTTAATGTCACTGAACTACACACTTAAAAATGGTTAAAATGGTCATGGCACGGTGGCTCAGGCCTGTAATCTCAGCACTTTGGGAGGCCAAGACAGGCGGATCACGAGGTCAGGAGATTGAGACTATCCTGGCCAACGTGGTGAAACCCCATTTCTACTAAAACACAAATAGTTAGCTGGGCATGGTGGTGCATACCTGTAGTCCCAGCTACTCGGGAGGGTGAGGCAGGGGAATCGCTTGAACCCAGGAGACAGAGATTGCAGCAAGCCGAGATCGCGCCACTGTACTCCAGCCTGGTGACAGAGCAAGACTCCGTCTCAAAAACAAAAATAAACAAAAATGCTTAAAATGGCCATGTGAAGAAAGGGAAAAAAATGAAAAGGTTAAAATGAGAAATTTTATTATATATATATATATATTTTTTTTTTTTTTTTTTTTTTTTTTTTTTTTAACTACAATTTTGTTTTGTTTTGTTTTTTGAGAAAGTGTCTTCCTCTCTCAGGCTAGGGTGCAATGGTGTTATCTTGGCTCACTGCAGCCTCCTCCTCCCAGGCTCAAGCCATCCTCCTGCTTCAGCCTCCGGAGTAGCTGAGACTACAGGCACATGCCAGTGCACCCAGCTAATTTTTGTAGTTTTTGTAGAGACAGAGTTTTGCCATGTTGCTCAGGCTAGTCCCAAACTCCTGAGCTGAGGTGACCCTCCCGCCTCCACCTCCCAAAGTGCTGGGTTTGTAGGCATGAGCCACTGTGTCTGGTCTTATTTTACCACAGTTTTTTTTTTTTTAAACCCTGCCAAACTGTTTTCCAAAGTGGTGTACCATTTTACATTTCCAGCAACAGCGTATGAGAGTTCCAGTTATTCCCCATCCTCATCAACACTTAGTACACTAAGTCTTTTTAATTTTAGTCATTCTAATTGATGAGTAACATCTCATTGTGGTTTTAACTTGCATTTCCCTGATGCATAATAATGTTGAATATAAAGCATGTGCTTATTTCTTCTTGGTATATCTTCTTTGATGAAGCATCTGTTAAAATAAATTGCCCATTTTTGGCCAGGCACGGTGGCTCATGCCTGTAATTCCAGCACTGAGAGGCCAAGGCGGGCGGATCATGAGGTCAGGAGATCAAGACCATCCTGGCTAACACGGTGAAACCCCGTCTCTACTAAAAATACAAAAAAATTTAGCCGGGTGTGGTGGCAGGCTCCTGTAGTCCCAGCTACTTGGAAGACTGGGCAGGAGAATAGCGTGAACCTGGGAGGTGGAACTTGCAGGGAGCTGAGGTCACACCACTGCACTCCAGCCTGGGTGACAGAGTGACACCCTGTCTCAATAAATAAATAAATAAATAATTTGCCCATTTGTATAGAGAGCTGTTTTCTTGAGTGTTGAGAGTTCTTTATACCAGTAAGATACAAATCTTACATCAGATACATATTTATGAAAATATTTTCTTCCAGCCTCTAGTTTTTTAATTAACAGTTTCTCTTGAAGAGCAAAATTTAAAATTTTGATGAAATCCAGTTGGTTATGTTTGGTGGTCATATCTAGGAAAGCTTTGCCTAATGCATGGTCACAAGGATTTTCTACACATTGTTTTTATAGTTTTAAGTTTTACATTTAGCTCTGTTCAATTTTGAGTTAATTTTTATATATAGTATGAGATATAGATCAAAGGAGTTTTTTGTTTTGTTTTATTTTTACGTGTGAATATCCAGTTGTTCCAGTATCATTTGTTGAACAGACTTCTTTCTCCAAGGAACTGCTTTTGCATATTTGTCAGTAATCTGTTATTCATGTATGTGTGGGTCCATTTCTGGACTCTCCATTCTGTTCCATTTCTTGTCTATCTTAACAGCAGTACAAACTGCCTTGCCTACCATAGCTTTATAATAAATATAAGTCAATAAATCTGTATTTTAGATTTAAGTCTAAATTTCACATTGAGATTAAAATTTAGATTTAATGAATAAATAAAGAAATTTAAATAAGTTTAAATTTCTACTTTATAAATAAATGAATGGGAAAAAGCCATGTTAATCTTCCAACTGTGTTCTACTTTTACAAAGTCATTTTGGTGTACTAGATTCTTAGCACTCTTGTATGAACTTTAAAAACAATTTGTCAATTTCTACCAAAGAAAACAAAACAGAAACCCATGTAGAGTTTTGGATTGGGTATGCTTTAAATCTGTAGCTCAATTTAGGTAGAATTAACATCTTAATAATGTTGAGTCTTTCAAACCATGGATATGGTGTATGCTTCTATTTACTTAGACCTTCTTTAATTTCTCTCTACTAGTAGTGTTCTGTAGTTTTAACTTTTGTACAGGTCTTCCTCATCTTTTGGTAAGATTTATTCCTATTCCCTATTTTTGATGCTATTACACATGGTATTATATTTTAATTTTAATTTGATTGCTCATTGCTGATATAGAAAAATATTATTTTGTGTAGTGATCTTATATCCTACAACAAGCTTGTCCAACCCATGGCCTGTGGGCCACATGTGGCCCAAGACAGTTTTGAATGTGACACAACACAAATTTGTAAACTTTATTAAAACATGAGACTTTTTTTTCTTTGCAGTTTCTTTTTTTTTTTTTTAAGCTCATCAACTATTATTAGTGTTAGTGTATTTTATGTGTGGCCCAAGACAATTCTTCATCCATTGTGGCCTAGGGACACCAAAAGATTGGACACCCCTGTCTTACAATTTTGCTAAACTTATTTATTAGTTTTAGTAGGTTTTTTGCATATTTCATCATATTTTCTATATAAATGATAGTAGAGATGTACTGTTTGTGAATAAAGGCAGTTTCATTTCTTTCTTTCTGATCTGGATGTCTTTTATTTTCTTTTCTTGATTGATTGCACTGGCTAGAAGCTCCAGTACAATGGTGAATAGAAGTATTGAGAGTGAACCTTCTTGTCTTATTTCTAATCGTAGAGATAAAGCATTCAGTCTTTCACTGTTAAGTCCAATGTTAGCTGTAGGTTTTTCAAAGGTGCCTATCAGATTGAGGAAGTACAGTTCTATTCCTACTTTGCTAAGAAGTTTCATCAGGAATAGATATTAGGTATTAGACCTTGTCAAGTGCTTTTTCTATGTTGAGTGAGATGATCCTACAGTTTTTCTTTTTTATTAATATTTTGGGCTTTGGTAGTTTATGTCTTTAAAGGAATTTGTTCATCTGTATTGTCAAATTTATGGTATAAAGGTATTCATAATATTCTCTTATTAACCTTTTAATATTTGTAGAATTTGTAGTGATGGCATCTCTCTCATTTTTTATTTTGTACAACATGATGTTTTGAAATATGTATATGTTGTGGAATGGCTAAATAAGCTAATTAACATATGTATTACCTTACATATTTATCCCTTTTTATGATCAGAATACTTGAAATCTACTTTCTTAGCAATTTGCAAGGAAACAATACAGTAGTCACCATGTTATACAATAGATCTCTTGAATTTATTCCTCCTCCCACAATCTCTGGTAACCAGCATTCTACTCTTTACTTGTGTGAGTTCAACTTTTGTAGATTGTACATATGAATGAGATCATTCAGTATTTGTCTTTCTGTGCCTGGCTATTTCACTTAACATAATATCTCCAGGTTCATCATGTTGTCACAAATGACAGGATGCCCTTCTTTTTTAAAACTGAGTAGTATTCCGTTGTGTATACATACCACATTTTCTTTATTCATTCGTCTGTTGATAGACATTTAGATTGACACCATATCTTTTTTTTTTTTTTTTATTATACTTTAAGTTCTAGGGTACATGTGCATGACGTTTATATCATGTATAACTCCCCAATGCAATCCCTCCCTCCTCCCCCCTCCCCATGATAGGCCCCAGTGTGTGATGTTCCCCTTCCCGAGTCCAAGTGATCTCATTGTTCAGTTCCCACCTATGAGTGAGAACATGCGGTGTTTGGTTTTCTCTTCTTGTGATAGTTTGCTAAGAATGATGGATTCCAGCTGCATCCATGTCCCTACAAAGGACGCAAACATTGTCAATAATGTTGCAATGAACATGGAGTGCAGGTATCTCTTCAATATACTAATATTGTTCTTTGGATATATCACCCAGTAGTGGGATTGCTTGATCATATGGTAGTTCTATTTTCAATCTTTTGAGAAACCTCCTTACTGTGTTCCATAATTTACATTCCCACCAGCAGTGTGCAAGGATTCCCTTTTCTCCACATCTTCACCAACATGTATCTTTCTTTTTTTAATCATAGCCATTTTAACAGGTGTAAGAAGAAATCTCATGGATATAATTTGCATTTATCTAATGATTAACAATCTTGGGCATTTTTTCATACTCCTATTGGGCATTTGTATGTCTTTTGAGAAGTACCTATCAGGCCTTTTGATCATTTCTTTTTTTTTTTTTTTTTTTTTTGAGATGGAGTCTCGCTCTGTTGTGCAGGCTGGAGTGCAGTGGTGTGATCTTGGCTCACTGCAACCCCCACCTCCCAAGTTCAAGCAATTCTCCTGCATTAGCCTCCCAAGTAGCTGGGACTACAGGCATGTGCCACCATGCCCAGCTACTTTTTTGTGTTTTTAGTAGAGATGGTATTTCACCATGTTAGCCAGGATGGTCTCCATCTCTTGACCTTGTGATCCACTCGCCTTGGCCTCCCAAAGTGCTGGGATTACAGGTGTGAGCCACTGTGCCTGGCCAAATTTTTCTTTCTTTGTGTCCTTACTCTATAAGCTTTTTTCTATTTTTAAAATTTTTTATTTTCTTTTTTTACTTTTTAAATTTTTTTGTTAAAACTAAGACACAGGACAGGTGTGGTGGCTCACGCCTGTAATCCCAGCACTTTGGGCAGCCGAGGCGGGCTGATCACCACCTGAGGTCAGGAGTTCGAGAGCAACCTGACCAACATAGAGAAACCCTGTCTCTACTAAAAATACAAAATTAGCTGGGCGTGGTGGCGCATGCCTGTAATCCCAGCTACTTGGGAGGCTGAGGCAGGAGAATCGCTTGAACCTGGGAGGCAGAGGTTGTGGTGAGCCAAGATAGAGCCATTGCTCTATCTCCAGCCTGGGCAACAAGAGTAAAACTCCGTCTCAAAAAAAAAAAAAAAAAAAAAACAGGCCAGGCACAGTGGCTCACGCCGGTTTCTTTGAGAACATTGTAGTGCAAGTCTTCTGGTGATAAATTATTTAAAATTTTGTTTTTGAAAGGTATTTTCACAAGTACAGAATTTAAGGTTGCCAACTTTTTTCTTTCCATACTTGTTTGCTTTTTATTCCTCTAAGAAATCTGTTACCATCTTTATCTTTATTTTTTACGTGTAATGTGTCCTTTTTCTCTACTTTTGAGATTTTTGCTTTATCATAGTTTTAAGCAATTTGTTTATGATGTTTTGACTTTATTTGGTATAGTTTTCTTCATGTTTTTTGTGTTTCATGTTCATTGAGCTTCTTGGATCTCTGGCTTTATGCTTTTTCTTAAATTTGGAAAAATATTGGCCGTTATTTCTTCAAATATGTTTTCTGTCCCTCCTCCAATCTGCTTTCCTTTAGGGACTGAAATGACATATATATTAGGCAACTTGAAGTTGTGTTACAGCCTACTGATTTTTTTTCATTTTTGATAATTTTTATTGCTATGTCTACAAATTCATCTTTTCATCTGCAGTTTCTAATCTGCCATTAATCCCACATATTTTCATCTTCACACATAATTTTTCTATCTAGAAGTTCCATTTGGGTCTTTTTTATTTCTTCCATGTCTTTGTGTAACTTTTTAAACCTATAGAATACAATTATTATAACTGTTTTAATGTTTTTATTTGCTAACTTAACATCTGTGTCAATTCTGGGTCAGTTTTGATTGATTGATTATTCTCATTATGGGCCATGTTTTCCTGCTTCTTTGGATGCTTGGTAATCTTTGGATGCTAGACTTTGTGAATTTTACCTTGTTAGGTGTTAATTATTTTAGTATTCCTATGAACATCCTTGAGTATTGTCCTCTAGTGCAATCAAGTCACTTGGAAACAGTTTGATCCTTTTAGGTCTTACTTTTTATGATCTGTATGGTGATCTGAGCAGTGTTCAGTCTACAGCTAATTATCAGCCCTACTGAGATAAAATACTTCTGAGTATCTGTCTAATGCCTCATGAATTAGAAATTTTTTCAGTCTGGTTGGTGGGAACAGGCACCAGCCTTATGTGAGCACAAAACACTGTTCCCTGTAACTTCGTTGAAGGATTCTTTCTCCAGACTTAAGTAATTTCCTTACCCACATGCTAATCAGTATTCTGTCCCTAGACTTGAGGGTGTCCCTCTGCTAATCTCTTGGTTCCTCTGTCTCTGGAGCCTTCTCCTCTTCAGTAATTTGTCCTGTCAGTTCTAGTCACCTTGGTCTCCCCAAATTCTCAACTCTACTTCCTCAACTCAGGTAGTCCACTGGGGTAACTTCTGGGTGCCCTCTCCCTGTGCTGTTTCCTGGAAACTCTCTCAAAGCAATAAACTGGGGAGAGTTATTTTTTCTGTCTCTCAGGAATTGCTCTCTCGTTGCTTGTCTTGTTTCTTGAAACCATTGTTTTATCCTTTGTTCTGTGGGCTGTTTATTTTTTGTTTTGGGTTATTTCAGGCCAGAGGATAAATGTAGTTACTATTACTTCATCTTGGCCAGAAGTAAAAGTTGTAGCAACAGTTATTTGTTTTCTACCTCAGGGTCAGTTGGGCTTCAGCTGATTTAATCTGGGGTCATTGAGAGCTGTTTGGGCTAAGCTAATTTCTACTGGACTTTATATATATATGTACATACAAATACATATGTATGTGCTAAGTTAATTTCTACTGGACTTTATATACGTACATATGTATGTGTATAATACACACATATACACATATACATTTATGTATGTGTGTTTATATTACATGTGTATGTATGTGTGTATATGTGTGTGTATATATATGTGTGTCCATATACATAAAGAAAGAAGGTTTAATTTAGTTGAAAGTAGAAATCAGCAGGTCAGTAGTAGCCATCATAATCTTGGGATATAATACTACTAATTTCAAAGAAATTATGGTATAGTGTTGAAATGTATATTTCTAAAAATAACTATGTAAATTATCATTTAACATCTTTGTTTTTTATTTTAAAATTAGAAGACAATGTATGTAAAACTATGCAAGAATCACAGGAAACGGAAACCCACATATCCAACCACCTAGATGAAGTTGTTGCTGCTGTTAGCATCACTCATAGAAAGAAGTTCCAAAACAAGCTGCCTCAGACAGCACTATTCCAGCCTCCTCGAGAGAAACTCCATCTCTGTGAAGAGAAAGCAAAGTCTTATTCCAACAGTCACAAAGTAAGGAGACTTTTGTTCCTGTATTTCTACTCTGGGATTTGAGCTATAAGGTATAATCAAGAGAAGTAGAATGTTTTAGATTACATTCCTAATCTCAGCAGTTTGGTACAAGAGAGTATGTAAGACAGTGCCATGAATGAATGTAGTATCTCTAGGCTCCAAGCACAGCAACTGGTACAGCCAACAACAAATATTTATTGAGGTCCCACTGTGTGCCAAGTCTAGGCACTGGGATACAACACAAACAAAGCAGATGAAGCTTCTGCTCTCATAGAGCTTATAATTCCTTATAATCTCAGATCTTGTTCTCTGCATGCTTCTTTCCCATTCTTTCCTCAAAAGTTTTACTCATTCACTAACTCATTCAGTAGGCATTTCTCTGTCACCTCTTATGTGTTGGGTCCTGTTCTTCCGTTCATCATAAATACCTATTGTATGCCTAATATGTGCCAGGTGCCATGTAGGTGCCAGGGGCACAGAAGGAAAAGCCACAGTCTTTGTCTTGGAGGGACTCGGGATTTGGTTGGGAAGATAGATGGGGGACAGATAATGATAGTCAGTTTGATAAGTTCTGTGAGAGCTCGAGTGATATAGATACAAAACAGAAAGAGGTGGGCAGTGAGCCTGGAAGTGGTAGAGGGACAGCAGGTAAGGCACACTTTCTTGGGATGGGAGTTACGTAGACTGCATTGGTAAACAGTGCTTAGGAGTTGGACAGGTGAGGAAGAGGACCAAAATGTTCTGGACAGAGGTAGCAGATGGACAAGAACCAAACGTCTGAGGGAGTGCAGTCTGTTTGGAGAAATATAAGGAGCTGTCTGGGACTAATGTGTTAGTGACATAGGGCAAGAAATGAAGCTGGATTATGGGCAGGAACTGAGACCCAGAGGGTACTCAAGGCCTAGTGAAAGAGTTTTGATTTTCCCCTGAAGATGATGGAGGATTACCATGAGGTTATAAGTAGAAGCATGCCATGAGCAGGTTTGATTTTAAGAACAATCACTCCCATAGCTATGAAGGGTATGGACAAAAAAAGAGTAAAACTGGAAGAGGAGCATCAATTAGGAGGATATTTGTAATAATCCTGGCAAGGAATTATGAGGACCTGAACAACACGTGGCAGAGGCAATAGAAATGCTGAGCTCTTTTGAAAGGAATTTAGAAATGCAATCAGTGGGACAGGACTGGATGACCGAGGGGACACAGGGAATGGAGATGTGAGAGTGAGAAAGATGGGGTGTGTGGAATTCCTACCACCCAAGGTCTGAGTCTGCTTGGATGATTGGAGACTTGCCCATGACCTTCATCAATATAGTGAATACAGGAGAAAGACCAGGATTATAGAGAAAGAGCACAAATTTGGTTTTGAGGTTGTGCTTGTTCATTATGCAACAGATACTCAGTACCTACTATTTGTAGGCTCTAGGCTGGCAGCCTTTCTCAACCAGACTTCTGCAAAAGAATTAAGCCCTCATGCCCAAAGGCATTTAACAAATGTAAAGAATTAACTTATTTTCTGTGTATCTAGAATGGTATTAAACATGTCGTTGTTCTGTGGTTCTGGTGAAGAATCCAGGATACAATGGTGAATAGGACAGACAAGGTGCATTCCCTAATGGACCTGAGAGGCAATTGACACTGTAATAATCGACAGATTATTATAGACTGTGATAAGTGCTAAGGAGGACATAGAGTGGCTCTGTCTTGGGTAGGGTGATCAGGGAGGGCCTCCGGGAAGATAAGGTGAGACCTGAGGAAGAGAAGGAACCAGTGTGGAGGAGCTGAGGGAAAAGAGTTCTAGGGAGAGGAAATAGGACACATAAATCTACAAGGTAGGCACAAGCAGGACATATTTGAAGCAAGGAGAAGAAGCTGCAAACTGACATTAAATATAGTGAGAGAGGCTGTCAGTTCACTTAGGGCCTTGCAGGTTTCAAGCTAAGTGCCCTGGAAGGCCTTAAAAATATTTTCCGCAAGGTATTAACATGATGTAATTTACTTTTTAAAATATCAGGTTTTTGGTAATTTTATATTTTAAAATAATTTCTGACTTACAGAAAAGGCACAAGATTCACTCACTGTTAACATTTGCTTTATTGCTTTGTTCTCTGACTCTCATTGTTTTTCTGAACTGAGAGTAAGTTATAGATATTATGGCTCTTTACCCCCAAATTCTTCGGTGTTTATTCCCTAAGAATAAAGCTGTTCCCTTACATAGCCACGGTACGGTGATTGTAATTAGGAAATTAATGTCAGTATAGTACTATTATCTAATCTGTAAACCTTGTTTATATTTCTTCTTAATAATGTCCTTTACAGAAAATAATCAGACCCATGGTTCAGTCTGTGAATTCATGTTAAATAGAGTTGTCATGTCTCTTTAGTCTCCTTTAATCTGAAACAGTTGCTTAACCTACTTTGTTTTTCATGATCTTGATATCTTGGAAATATGTACTCTAATTGTTTTGTAGAATATCTCTCCGTTTGAGTTTGTCTTATGCTTCCTCATGATTCTATTCAGATTGTACATTTGGAGCAGGAATACCACAGGTGTGACATGGGGCGCTCCTTAATGCATCCTGTCAGGAGGTGCAGAATGTCTATTTGTCTCGTGACAGTGATGCCAACCTTGAACATTTGGTTAAGGTGCTGTCTGGCAGGTTTCTTTACTGCAGAACTGCTATTTTTCCCTTTGTAATTAATAAGTATTTTGTGGGGAGATTCACTGAGACTATGTATATATTTAAAACTTCGCTCTGTCAGTTTTAGTAGTCACTGATGATTTTCACCTGAATCAGTTATTACTATGATGTTTGTCACATAACCAGTCACTGACTTCCACATTCTTTCAACATTTGTTTGTTGGCATTCTATTATAAGGAAGAGCTTTTCTTTCTTCACAGCTTATTTATCATTCATTTATTCCTATCAGTATAGGTTCAGGAAATTGTATTTTTCAAATACACTACAACCTATTGTTTTCATGGAAGCTCAGATTGTTCCATATCTGCCAGTGGGAGACCCTTCAAGCTGACTCCTGAGTCCTCAATCCATCCCCTCATTGTTTAACCACTTCCTGATGCTACCACTTGCTGGTAAATCATCTCAACTTTCCAGCCTTATATTCCTTCATCTTTAAATTGAGGGGACCAGATTAGATTATTTCCAAGGCTCCTCCCAGTTTTGAAATTGCCTTCCTACTTCATACTTGTCTTCTGTCTGCCCCTTACCAATGCCTATTGCTAAAGCCACTGGGACTGGTAGAATAAAGGTTGGAAAACCAATAGGGATATTTGGACCATGCCTTATAACGTAAGGAAGTGAAGGGAGGACAAGCTGTTTCTTGTATACCTCTATCCCCGCTCAGGTCCTGAGAACCAAGGTTATTATCAGGGAAGCCCAACTCAGCCTGCACAGTCCCCTTTGCTGGAAATCTGTATTTGGGACAGATTCACTATCAGAACAGATCTCCCTCTTCTTGTCTGTCTGGATTCCATGATGGTGTCATCATTTCCTTGTCTTTTATACACTGTAGTTGTTGTTCTCTTTCTCTCTCTCCAAAGAAGTCATTCCCTAAACTTCCTGTGTCTAGAGGCAATAAAAAGGTGATTCCCAAAAGAAGTACAAACAGCCAGCTAACACATGAAGACATTCAGCCTCATCAATTTGGGGGAAAAATGTGGACTAAATCCAGGAGAAATGGGCTAACTGACAAATTGACAAACTAAAACCAAAACAAAATTTCCACAATTTGTACTCAGTTCAACATAAGGGGCATTTCTGCTCACATATGATGTGTTGAAAGTATGAACTGGTGCAGCCTCTTGGAGAGGTACTTCAGCAATAGCTACCCACAGCCTCAGAATTTTGCATATCCTTTACACAACGATCCCATTTGTAGGAATTTATTTTGTGGGAATGTTTATGGGTATGTGCAAAGCTATCCATACAGGATATTCAGTGAGTAAAAAATTTGCAGACACCTAAATGCCCAATGAAGAGTGGATTGAGTAATGCGGTTATGATATAATCATATAATAAAATACTGTAGAGCCATTCAAAGTTGTATCATAGAAGATGACATGAGAAGTTATTCATAAATTGTTAAAACAGCAGACTGTAAACCTGCAAGTAGCTTATCAACCTATTTCTGAAAAAGAAAAAATAGCCAGGCACAGTGGCTCACGCCTGTAATCCCAGCACTTTGGGAGGCTGAGGCAGGCGGATCTCAAGGTCAGGAGATTGAGACCATCCTGGCTAACAAGGTGAAACCCCGTCTCTACTAAAAATACAAAAATTAGCTGGGCATGGTGGGGGGTGCCTATAGTCCCAGCTACCCGGGAGGCTAAGGCAGGAGAATGGCATTAACCCAGGAGGCGAAGCTTGCAGTGAGCGGAGATTGCACCACTGCACTCCAGCCTGGGTGACAGAACGAGACTCCGTCTCAAAAAAAAAAAAAAGAAAGAAAGAAAAAAGAAAAAGAAAAAATATATAAAGATAGATTCATAAAAATAAAGAATAAAGGGATATTTAGCTACCTAGATATCTCTAGAGGGTAAACTTACAGGTGATTTTTAGTTTTTATCTTTTTGCTCGTCTGTATTTTGACAATGAGCATACATTATTTTTGTAGTAAGAAACATGTTACTATAGAAAAAAAAAATGCCACAGTCCACCTTCTTTCAGCACTTTATGGTGAGCATGTATTCCTTAGCTTCCTCCTGCTAGGTCACAAAAGTGACTCTCCTTTGGCCAACTGTCTGGCTGTGTATTTTTGTCAAGAAAAATGTTGTTTTAGGGTGAAGGTATTTCCAATGCATGTAGGAATTGTGTGGAAATGCAAGTCCTTTGAGCTTTGACATTGATGGGGGTGCATCCTAGGGGCATCCTGGGTCTTCTCCACAACTCCGTCCTTGTTCTTACCTTTCTTCCTCTGCTTTGACCCCTTCAGCTTGCTTTCTTCAGCCATCTCTCTTGCTGTTCTGACTATCTGCTGCTAAACCCCAATAACTTAATGTCTTAAAACAAAAACAGCGATTCATTTTTCTCATGAGCTTACAGTTTTTGCAGAGCTCAGTGGGGTTTGCTCAGCTTTGTTTCACACAGCATCAGCTGGTCTTGAAAGGTCTGGAGAATCTGGTGCCAAAATGGTTCACTCAAACTATCAGTGCCTTTCTAGGTGGGTCTTCTCTCCATGGGGCCATGTTGGCTTCCTCACAGCACTGTGGTTGGGTTCTGTATTAGTTTGTGGTACTGACGTAATAAAATTCCACACATGCTGTGGCTTAAAGAACAGATTTTATTTCCTCACAGTTCTGGAGGCTGGAAGTCCAAGATCAAGGTGTGAGCAGGGCTTGATTTCATTCTAAAGCCTCTCTCCTTCGTTTGTAGATGAATGCCCTCCTGCTGTGTTCTCACATGGTCATTTCTCCATGTGCATGCCCATCCCGGGTGTCTTTTCCTCTTCATATATGAGGATATCAGCTGTATTGGATTAGGGTCCACCCTAACACCTCCTTTGAACTTAAATCACCTCTTTAAAGACCTCATCTCCAAAAACAGTTAAATTATAAGGTGCTGGGGGTTGGGACTTAAATATATAAATTCAGGGAAGTTGGGGAGGGGACACAGTTCAGCCCATAACAGGTTTCAGGTGTGAGTGAGTACCCAAGAAGAGACAGAAAGCGAAGCCACCAGTTCCTTTAGACTGTGGTCTGAAAATTGGTCCTGCATCATTTCCTCCAGGTTCTATTGGCCAAACAGTCATAAAGCCCAGATTCACAGGGAATGGGACATAGACCCCCATCTCTGGATAGAAGGAGTATCAAAGAATTTTGGAGCTGAGGGTTTTTGCTTTTTTGTTTGTTTGTTTGTTTGTTTTGAGATGGAGTCTCTCACTGTGTTGCCCAGGCTGGAGTGCAGTGGCGCGATCTCAGCTCACTGCAAGCTCCGCCTTCCAGGTTCACACTATTCTTCTGCCTCAGCCTCCCAAGTAGCTGGGACAACAGACGCCTGCCACCACGCCTGGCTAATTTGTTGTATTTTTAGTAGAGACTAAAAATACAGGGTTTCACCATGTTAGCCAGGATGATCTCGATCTCTTGACCTCGTGATCCACCCACCTCAGCCTCCCAAAGTGCTGGGATTACAGGTTTGAGCCACCGCTCCCAGCCTGGAACTGTGTTTTAAAACTACCAGCTTTGCTTTGAGGATATGGCTGCTCTGAGATCACCTGGAACTGGAAATCTAGTTTTCTGTTCTTTTTGTCCTAGCCCTGAATGAAAATGTGCTTCTCGCTGCTTTAATCAAGTCTGTAAGTCCTACTGATCTCATTTGCTATGCTAGTATAGACGGCTAAGGAGAGTTTTGAATTGAGAGCTAAAGTATAGTATTTGACAGCCTGGACAACATGGCAAAACCCTATCTCTACCAAAAATACAAAAAATTAGCCAGATGTGGTGGTGCACACCTGTGGTCCCAGCTGCTCAGGAGGTTGAGGTGGGAGGGTTGCTCAAGCCCACCCTGGAGGTCGAGGCTACAGTGAGCCAAGATTGTGCCACTGTACTCCAGCCTGGGTGACAGAGTGAGACCCTGTCTCTCTCTCTCTCTCTCTCTCTCTCTCTCTCTGTCTCTCTCTCTCTCTCTCTCTCTCACACACACACACACACACACACACACACACACACACACACAAAGTATAGTATTTGCAAACACTACCATTTGCCCCTGTTGTGCCTGCATATGGAGTAGCTGTTCATTGGTGGATAGCTGGGAAACCTAGAGAATGACTAGATGTCTGCTCTACTTTTTCTGTTTTTTAAATTCTATTTCTTTTTTTCACCTTTAAATATGCTATAAATTGTACTTCTTATGTTTATTGTCTATTTCATCTTACCAGCTGTACACTCTACCACCCCAAATAGATCTTTGTCTGTTTTGTTCTCTGATACATCTCAAGTGTTTCGAACAATGTTTTGCACACAGTAGTCATTCAGTATTTATCAAAGGGATATAAAAGCACATTGATTTTGTGTTTTGTGACGCTTAAGTTTTAAGTTGTATAACTGGTAAGCCTGTTTTCTCTTCCTAACAGTACAAACAGGCCATCCACGAGCTTGTGCGTTGCGTAGCACTGACAAGAATTTGCTATGGAGACTCACATTGGAAACTAGCAGAGGCACATGTTAATCTGGCTCAAGGCTACCTCCAGCTGAAAGGTAAGGTCGCCTTAGACCAAGGGTGATCAATTGGTTGATTTCTGCTGTTCTCCCCAAAATTTGATTCATACTTAATTCAAAGGATCGGGTTTTTTAATATTCTCCTTTCTAAATACCAAAAAGCCATTTCCTTTTAGAAAGAGTTGATAAAGTATATAACATGTAAACATTCAAAGAGGAAAAAGGGAAAAAGTATTGTAACTTTTTTTTTTTTATGATTTCAAAAGTAAGGTTCTTAGGAGAAAATTAATCTACAAAGAAGACTTTGTAGGAAAAAACCCAAGGTATGGAATAGGGGCCCAGAATGGGATTCATTCACACTTTTATTGGAGAATCTCTTGACTGTAAATAACCAAAAAATTTAAAAAGACTAACCCAAATTGGCATAAACAAACGTTTTTGGCTCATACAACTGAAAAATTCAAGGGAAAAACTTGCTTTAGATTTAGCCATATCCAGTGTTCAAACAATGTGACCAGGATTCAGTTTGTCTCTCTCCCACTGCTTGGCTCTGTTTTTCTTGGTATTTGCTCCATTCTTAGCCAGGCTTTGCCCACGTAGTGGCAGCAAGACTGCCTGCAACTTTAAGCTTCCCTTATAAGCATTCCCAGGAGTAAAATAATGTCCCTCTACCAAAATCCCAGAATATGGGAAGGGTTCTAATTGAAACAACTTGAGTTGTATACCAAAGGCAAGGAGTAGTCTGATTGGCTAAACCTTCCTTTTGGCTTCATTGGATCCTGAAGGAGAAGCAGGCCTTCGCCAAATCACATGGATTGGATGTGCAGGAGCCAGGCATCCCAAAAGGGAAACGGGAGACTGGGTGCAGGGAAGACAAAAACAATAGACACCCAGGATGTGTTAATGGCTTCTACTTACTGACTGTGCAGCCTAAGACAAGATGGACAAGACCATCTCTCTGCTCAGCTTCTTCAGCTGAAAAGTGATAATGATGGTGATGGTGATGCTAACTTTCCAGGGTTGGCCCAGTGAATAAAGAAAACAATAGAAGTGGAAAACACCAAATGCCAAGCATATTCTATACCAAGCATATTCATTATTGCCACCCAATCAATTTGGCCAAATCTGATTATAGACTTGTCCTACCTTAAATTAGATCAAAGGCTGTTAGGGACTTTGGAGATTATCTAGTTTAAACTCTGCCCTCCCACCCCATTTTGTAGATTCAGGGAAAATAATGAGTCTGAGTTAGAACAGCTTACCCCATACCACACTGTTAATAAGTAGCTGATCTGAGACTCAGACTTAGGATTTCAATGCCAGTTTGTCCTGCCATCTGGGGTTTCAGATGATGCTTTTCTTATACAGCCTGCTGCCTCTCTGGGTGATAGTTCTTCTCAATTTGAAGTAAAAGTAGTATCTACCATTTATTAAAGTCTCGTTTGGTGCCAGGCATCATGTTACTTTCCATGCATAACTTTGTTCAGTCCTCACCACAGTCCTCAGAGGTGGGTATTTTTAATATCCCTGTTTACAGCTGAGAAAGCTGAGGCCAGCATTTTATAATAAGTGGTAGAGCAGGGGATCCATTCTGGGCAGTCTGACTTCAGAGCCAATGTTCTTGAACTTCACCCTATGCTGCCTCCAGTAAATTGAGTTCAGGTTCCTTCAGGGACTTGACACAGTTGAAAATACAGTCCACCATGCTTTGTGTAACATCACAAGCACAGGTGGCACTAATACATGTCTGTGCTTTTTAAAAATATGTAATAAGATAATATTGTGTAAGAATCCCACATGAAAAGCACACCCTTGACTTTCTCCATTAGAAAATACATTCTTCCTGTTTTATAGACATAGGAACAGAATTAACTTCATATTTTGACAGGTTTTTTTTAGAGATATGAAATACAATTTTGTGTAACTAAGAACATAAGATGGGGGCTGTGTGTATGTGAGTGGAAGTGGGTGTCAGTGTAAGGGAGGAGGATAGGAATACAGGGAAGTGCAAAGCCCTGAAGCCTTGCTGGCTTCAGTCCTCCCTTCCCACAGATTAACAAGCCCATGGAGGAACACTGGAACACACTGAGGAATTTGTTCTTAGTAGTAATTTTTTTTTTTTACTCCATTTTGTTTCATATTAGTCTCTTACCAATTAGGAATACGAAATTGTCACACATTAATCTGTTACCTCACTGGAATTGTGTTTGTAAGTTTTTGTAGATATGAGATATGTATTATGTTAAAAAATAACTCTCTGACATTATGATTATAGGTAGGTGAGCTGAAGATTCAGAATTTTTAGTATTTCATTACGATTGCAGTTACACAGCCAGGATTAAAATTCATGAATATTTTATTTCCTGCCCAGAATGCTATAGTTCTTGTATTCAATTTGTTTCTTAAAATTATATGTAACATATTTTACTTCTGATATTGGTGAGGTTTCAAAGTTGTTCAATTCCAGCTCATTCTGTATATTTCTAAAAAGGCCATTTGGGGGAAAATTTATCTTGAGTACTTGGTATAAAACACTTCTTTGGTTGTTACAGTCACGACAGTGTTTCATGCTGTCCAGATACATCTCCATGTGCCATTTGACAATATGTGAAGGAGACCTTGTTAGATTCCCAGACCGTAGAGAACTGTATTCCTCTCCAGTTGCGATGAAAGATAAACTGAGACCTCTTTTTCTTTGTCCACAGGACTGTCGCTGCAAGCAAAACAACATGCAGAAAAAGCCAAACAAATCCTCGCCAACTCCATTGTGCCTCTCTATAACGAGAATACAGATGTTTTCAAGTTTTCCATTGAGCTTTTCCATACCATGGGCAGAGCTTTACTCTCCCTTCAAAAGTATCCTTTTGCCTCTAACTTTTACAAATAGAAATACTATTCATATAATACTTATATGCCAAGTAAAAAGCTGATGCTGATGGATGACTTAGGAAGTGTGATTGGAAGTATGGGAACCAAGGAAGTTCAGGACATGGGGTGTAGAATCTAGAACCAAGTGGAAAGTTTCCTGAACACAATTTAGATTTAAGGAAGCTTCAGAGAATTTGACAAAAGCAGAGAGACTTTCAAAGGAGCTGCTACAGTGTGGAAGGATTATAAAGGAAGAATGGATAGAAATTGAAGCACGGATCAGATTATCATTTGCACAGTAAGTTTCAAGTTTAGGATTTTGCTTACATGATGGCTGGAGGCTCTTTGCCAGTAGAATCTGTCTCAGGTAGGAGGAGCATCTCCATGAGGCTGCGGCTATGGCTTCTCCGGAGGCCACTGCATAAAAGTAAAAGAAGAGCACAGTCATGTCAGAGCAGCCCTAACCAAGGCATCCATCAGTGACACTTTTCACTCTCTATGGAGTGCCCTCATATCCACCCTGGGTCCCAGAGTTCTGATCATTATTCTCTTGACTTTCTTTTTACCTGCTCTCCCTCCTCACCCCCAGCCCCTACACCCTTCTCTTCCTCCCTCCGTTCCTTTTTTCCCTGCCCTGCTCTGCTCTAAAATGCTTCAACAGGTTGATTTTATGATGAAAACCTGAAAGGAGAAAGATCTTAAACATATCTGAATCCGTGATAATGAAAGGATTGTTCTTTGTTCCTCACCTTACTCCATACTCATCAAGTAAACTCAGCTGGAAGAGATATGAAGAGAAGGTTCTGTGTAGTTAGTACTTTTATCTCTCTCCAAAGGACAACCTAAGCCAATTCCTCAGAGTATTGAGGTGACAGAGTTTGCCCACACTCTTTGGAAAGATGGACTTGTGCAGAGGAAAAGATGGAGAAAGGTCTGTGTTGGAAGAGGCAGAGAATCCCAATTGACTTACATGGCTTCCCTCAGCCAAAGCTGGAAGAATTCAGTTTACCTTCCTAACTAGATTGTATGTGTAGGTTGAGTCCCAAGACAACTCAGAGAACCCATGGAATCATTTTAAGAAAATTGCTAGGAAGGGGCCCCAGGAGAACACACCTAATGCTTCCATGTGAATGGAAAGTGGGAAGAACTAACTTTGACTCATGCAGTTAGTTAAAGATATTTCTTTTGTAATCACAATTCCCCTTGTTCTTTTGTTTTTCTTGGGTGGTTTTTGAACTGCAAGTGCAGAGCTCATTCATCTGTGCAAATTCTCTGGTATAGATTTTTAAATTAATTTTTTCCCTTCATTTCTGATGTTTTCTCTCATTCTCCTATACACACATCATAGATAAATACTTTAATGATGGCTTATGTTTTTGAGTATGTATCTCTGAGTAACAAATAGTATTGTTTTACATATTTATGTGTTTAAAATTGGTATAAATTTGGCTGGGCACAGTGGCTCACACCTGTAACCCCAGCACTTTGGGAGGCTAAGGCAGATGGATCACAAGGTCAGGAGTTCAAGACCAGCCTTGCCAACATGGTGAAACCCCATCTCTACTTAAAAATACAAAAATTAGCCGAGCATGGTGACGCATGCCTGTAATCCCAGCTACTCAGGAGGCTGAGGCAGGAGAAATTGCTTGAACCCGGGAGGCAGAGGCTGCAATGAGCTGAGACCGCACCACTGCACTCCAGCCTGGACGACAGAGTAAGACTCTGTCTCAAACAAAAAAAAGAAAGAAAGAAAAGAAAAGAAAAAAAGAAAATTCCTATAAATTTGTAGCATATGTGTCATTCTGCTTGTTACTGTTTTCCACTCAACACGTTTTGGTTGTTGCCTGGATTTTAGTTCATTGCTTCTGGTTCCTATATAATTCTCCATAAAACGCATTTGTTGCATTTTGTTTGTCCATCCTCCTAACAATAGACATTCAGCTTGTCCCCAGCTCTCTGCTGCCACAGCAGTGCTGCCATGACCATCCTTACACAGCTTCACTTATGTGGCTAAGCAACACTTTTTCTGAGGTTTATATCCCAGGGGTGGTATTGCTTTTCTGAGGTTTATATCCCAGGGGTGGTACTGAGTACAAACAAACTTTAAGTGCACCAAGCACCAACCAACCACGACACCCATCTGCATTTGCATTCCCACTTGCAGAGCGGGTGGGTTCCTAGCACACCCCTGGCAATATTTGACATTGTTGATCTTTGCCAACCTGGTGCATATAACGTGCTATCTAATTATTTAAGTTCTATTTACATTTCTCCTATTAGTGAGTTTGAATACTTTTCATATACGTCTTAGCCACTTGGGATTCTCCTTCTGTGAGTAGCCTGTTACTATTCCTTCTCATTTTTATTTTAGAGTTTCCTGTACCTTTCCTATTGATAATCAGGGTTTTCTTGTATATTATAAATATTAATGATATAAATATTTTCTTATATCTATTGCCCACTTATTAATTTTGTCTATGGTATTGTTCATGGCTTAGAAATTATTAATTTTGCTTCACTCAAATCCATTCATTTTCACCTTATGATTTATGCTTTGGGAGTCTGGTTAGAAAGTCTTTTCCTACTAAATATCAAAAATATTCTCTAGGCCGGGCATGGTGGCTCACGCCTGTAATCCCAGCACTCTGGGAGGCCGAGGTGGGCAGATCACGAGGTCAGGAGATCGAGACCATCCTGGCTAATGCAGTGAAACCCCGTCTCTACTAAAAAATACAAAAAATTAGCTGGGCATGGTGGCGGGCGCCTGTAGTCCCAGCTGATCGGGAGGCTGAGGCAGGAGAATGGCGTGAACCCAGGAGGCGGAGGTTGCAGTGAGCCAAGATCGCGCCACTGCTCTCCAGCCTGGGCGACGGAGCGAGACTCCGCCTCAAAAAAAAAAAAAAAAAAAAATTCTCTAAAATTTCCTTCCAAGACCTACTTTAACTCTACTCCGTATATTTTATCATGAAGTGTTAGCACTGTCATAACTTCTTAGTATTTCATAACTCCATTTATAAATTATTCTTTAGTCCAAGGATTATTCAAATGATGTGCATTTTGGTTTGTAGTTCTGAGAGTTTTCAAGATATCTTGATGTTACTGATTTTTAATTGTATTGCATTGTTATATATATCCTGAAGCTATTTTGGTGGAGTGAGAGGAGGAGAGTTTAACAGCCTCATATCTTCTTAACCTATCACTTTATTGGTGAGTTGACCTTGTCCTTTTTTGTCCCTACATCTATTCTGTCTGATATTATATCCTAGCTCTCTTTTGGTATATATTTTCCTACAATACCTTTTAAAATTTTTTATTTGTGTTTAAATTTCCTTTTCTCCTACCAATTTTATGTCCTTTTCTTTTTCCTTACTTGCTTTCTTTTAGATTAATTAAATATTTCTGTCATTCCATTTTATACCCATTAATTTGCAGATTATACATTCTTTTCTCTTGTTTTTTCTTTTCTTTCTACTTCTTTTCTTTGTTGTATACAGGGTCTCACTCTGTTGCTCAGACTAGAGTCCAGTGATGGGTTCATGGCTCACAGCAGCTTCAGCCTCCCTGGGCTCAAGCAATCCTCTTATCTCAGCCTCCTGAGTAGCTTGGACTCCAGGTGTGTGCCACCACACCCAGCTAACTTTTTGTATTTTTTGTAGAGATGAGATTTCGCTATGTTGCCCAGTCTGGTCTTGAACTCCTGTGTTCAAGCAGTCCACCCACCTTGGCCTCCCAAAATGCTGGGATTACAGGTATGAGCCACCATGCCTGGCCTTGTTATTTTCTTTTTATTCTAGTAGTTACTATGGAGTTTGTCATTTATATCCCTGATTTATTAGAATCTAATTGTAAATTAATCATTTAACCACTTCCTGAACAATGCAAGGACCTTTGAGCATGCCAGCACTCTTTATCCCCTCTGCTTGGTTCTGTGTTGTCCTGTATATAAATCACCGTGTATCTTATACTGCAGACAATATGTATAATACATATAACTGACAAAGGGCTTGTATTTGAAATCTATAAAGAACCCTTATATATCAGTTAAACAAACACACATAACTGGATAGAAAGATGGGCAGGAGGCCAGGTGCAGTGGCTCATGCCTGTAATCCCAGCACTTTGGGAGGCCAAGGCAGGTGGATCACCTGAGGTCAGGAGTTCAAGACCAGCCTGGCCAACATGGCGAGACCTTGTCTCTACTAAAAATACAAAAATTAGCTGGATGTGGTGGTGGGTGCCTGTAATCCCAGCTACTTGGGAGGCTGAGGCAGAAGAATTGCTTGAACCCGGGAGGCGGAGGTTGTGGTGAGCCAAGATCGCGCCATTGCACTCCAACCTGGGCAACAAGAGCAAAACTCCATCTCAAAAAAAGAAAGAAAAGAAAGAAAAGAAAGATGGGCAGGAAACTTTTCCCAAAAAAAGAACACCCACATAGTAAATAAACCTATCAAAAGGTGTTCCACCTCATCAGTCATCAGAGAATGAAAACTAGAATCATAAGATATGGCAGGGTGTGGTGGCTCATACCTGTAATCCCAGCCCTTTGAGAGGCTGAAGCAGAAGGATAGCTTGAGCCCTGGAACTCAAGACCAGCCTGGGCAAGGTGGGGAGACCCCCATCTCTACAAAAATATTTTTTAAATTATCCAAGTATGGTGGTGCTCACCTATAGTCCTAGCTACTCAGGAGACTGAGGTGGGAGGATCTCTTGAGCTCAGGAATTTGAGTTTGCAGTGAGCTCTGCAACACCACTGCACTCCAGCCTGGATGACAAAGCAAGACTCTGTCTCTTTAAATAAATACATAAATAAAATCATAAGATACTATTACATTCCCACTAGATTGGCTAAAAAAAATATTGTAAGACTAATAATACCAAATATTTGGAAGGATGTGGTTCTCTGATACGCTCTCTCATATACCATTGTTTCAAATACATTTGGTGTAACTACTTTAGAAAACTATTTGGCATTGTCTCCTAAATTTGAACATTTGCATACCCTTTGATCCAGTAGTATCACTACTAAATTATATGCCCAACAGAAATGCATGCATGTTTTCACCAAAAGACATAGCCGAGAATGTTCAAAGCTACATTATTTGTAATAGCCAAGAGTTGGAAACAGCCTAAATGTTCACCAAAAGTAAAACAGAAAAAATGTGATCTGTTAATATAAATAAAATGATTAAAACTACTCCTAAGCTTAACAGCTTGAATGGCTCTCACAAACAATGTTTAGTGAAAGAAGCCAGATGCAAAAGAATCATACTGAACAATTCCATTTATATAACTGGAGGGGGAAGAAGGTCATTAGTGACTGGGAGGGCTTTACCAGTCCAGAATCCCTTCTTGCCAAAAGTTAGGTATTCTGTCTTATAAGATAAGAAATACACAATTCAGAGATCCAAAATATAATATTTGTTGCATTTGTTGAGACCTGACTAATATATCAGTATTTAATATTGAGCAGTATTGCTATGAAAAAAAGTAAATGATCCTCTGGCACCTCCTCTGAGTGCTTTCCAAATTAGCAGTACCAAGCCTTGCCAGCAGATGGCGGGCTCTGTACACATCTGGACTGAATAGCCAACAAGAATTTAAGTTAATCTTTCAGACTGTTCTACAAAGTTACTTTTGTGTTTAGCCAAGTTGTTTCAAACTTTGCTACTTCTTTTCATCCTAATTCTTCACCCTGATATAATCACCAGAATGTGCATGTTTAAAGTATATAATTTTCATTCAATTACTTTGTTTCCTTATTGAAATGTATTTTGTCCAAATTGATCTGTTTTAGAAATTAACATGGTGTTTTGGGTCTATGCACTTCTGTAGTTACACTTGAACCATGAGGGCCTTTTCTTTTGCCAGGTCTTGGAAGTGAGGCCAAGATAATTTCACAGGCAGCAGGCAGCGCTCATAGGATTTATGTCCCTCTTTTTTTTTTTTTTTTTTGGAGATAGGGTCTTAACTCTGTTGCTCTGGCTAGAGTGCAGTTTCACAGTGACGGCTCACAGCAGCCTTGACCTCCTGGTCTCAAGCAGTCCTCCCCTCTCAGCCTCTTGAGGAGCTGGGACTACAGGCATGTGCCACTGCACCCAGCTAATTTTATTTTTTTGTAGAGACAGGGTCTCACTACTATATTGCCCAGGCTGGGCTCAAGTGATCCTCCTGTCTCGGCCTCCCAAAGTGTTAGAAGTACAGGCGTGAGCCACTGCACTCAGTCCTATGTTCCTCTTAAAAGGATATCTTTTAGTGTATCCTCTTCCTCCTCCTGCCTGTCCTTTTATGGTGCCCGTCGAAACAGCCCAGTGCCTTTCTCCTTGGGCTGACAGATAAGTGCTGTGCTGCAGGGTGAGTCACACTCCATGCCTCCCATCCCTGACTGTGGCCTGAAACTTCTCCCCTTCTTCCTCTCCTCTGTTCCAATGCTACTTCATACATTAATGGTTTAACTTTGGAGAGTGAATCCAAATCACGTATTCCTGTGTGCACAGTTATATGTCTTTAAATCTGGTAAAGAAAGTCACTTGCAAAAATGGGCAAATTTATCCCCAGTGTCGAGAATTATTTTCTATCCTGGTTACTGATAGAAGCCCAGAGAGAAATAGTTGACTTTGTATATACAGGCATACGCCGTTGCACATGCATGCACAGACACACACACACACACACAGCCCTCTTTAAATTATCTTTCTGTGCACCATGATGATGATGATCTGTTGAGACTATTGCTCCAGAACGTGATTTTCCCCCAGCTCTCTCTGACTGCTTGACATGTCCTTGAAGTCTCGCACAGCTTGTCCAGCGAACACTTTGCCTGGCATGACTGTGCTGAACTAACTCAGGAATGAGTAAACACTTTTATTTCCTCAGACCATCAACAAGACACCTCCCAGGTATTTCTAAGCAGTGTGCCATGGTGTCATTAACAATGTAGGCTTTGGGCCTGGTATCCCAACACTGGGAGGCTGAGATGGGAGGATCGCTTGAGGCCAGGAGTTTGAGACCAGCCTGGTCAACATAGTGAGACCCCATCTCTATTAAAAAAAAAAAAAATGTAATATTTGGAGTCAGAAGCCCTGGGTTCAAATCAGTGTTCGCTCAAACTTCCCAGCTGTAGAACTCGGGCAGATCTCGTGCTTCCCGGGAGCCTCACTCTCCTCTCCTGTTGAAGTGGGAATAATAAGACCTCCAGGGGTTGCTGTGACAATTAAAAAGATTTTACTTTAAAGCACCTAGATGCATGGGAGACCCTCAGAAACAAACAAGAAAGCAAGAAAAGGACAACTATAATTATCATTATGATCTAATTGAACATTTTCCTTTCTGCTGTTTCATCTCAGAGGTGATTTTAAATCTAGTACTTATATCACATATCAAGGTTTTGTACTTCAAGATTGCCCTTGGTGTGCAATTTTTTTCTGCATTTTTTTCCCTATACCCTGGGAAGGCTACATTTTGTTTTCTTTGCTCTCCTGAATCATCTAAGCTAAAATCAGTTAAGTACATACTTAACTTCTTTTTTTTGAGACAGTCTCTATCACCCAGGCTGGAGTGCAGTGGCATGATCTTGGCTCACTGCAACCTCCACCTCCCAGGTTCAAGCGATTCTCCTGCCTCAGCCTGGGATTATAGGCTGGGATTATAGATGTGTGCCACCATGCCCAGGTAATTTTTGTATTTTTAGTAGAGACAGGGTTTCACCATGTTGACCAGGCTGGTCTCAAACTCCTGACCTCAAGTGATCCACCTGCTTCGGCCTCCCAAAGTGCTGGGATTACAGGCATGAGCCGCTGCACCCAACCTGTATATGCTTATTTCCTTAAGCTTGATTTTGTTTCTTTGTCTTGCTCTCTCTTGATTCATTGAAGTCATGAGATTTGAAAAGTGATTCTAACACAAGTTTTCCAAAGGGAAAGGGAATGGGGAAGGTTTCTCCCTTAACTCGTACTTCCTAGGAAGGAGGAGAAGATAATGGAGAAGTGATGTGGCAAGGGGAGCAGAGTACGTATCTACCTGCCATCACCTTGTTAAGATGATGGGGTTCTACTTAGTTCCATAAGCTGCTCCAGAAATGCTTCCCAGTGGAATTTTTGATACTTCAGTAATAACCTTTGCTTTTAGATCCCATAGACATCCCCAAATTGGTCCAGTCAGAAATTTTAACATCTAACTTTTGCTTTCTGGACTCAGTGTTTAAAAAAAATTTTTTTTAGTTGTTACCATCACCTGAGGTTCCTTGATGTCTGAGTTGCATTTTCTCTGCTTCTGTCTTTTGGGCATAAAGGCTCTAACAAATGCTCATATGTTCAAAGTCCTGCTCCCTTGCTTGCTCCCTGCTCTTCTCCAGCAGACGTGTTTCTCCTGTCAGCTCCTCCTATGGTACACTATGTGCCTAGAACACTTTTTGCTTACCTAACAAGGAAGGAAATTGCTTGTTTTCTCTGGCACTCTTCCTAATCCTATATTTCTGTGATTGAAGAGATGCTCTTAACTTACACAAGTCTGATTTATTATTTTTTTTTTTCAATGTAGGGAAGCCAAAGAAAAACCACATGGCACAGGTTACTTTCATATACTTTATCTGCTTTCTATTTCTTGAATCTCCTAAAGCTTTAATGTTTTAGGGCACTGCATTTCTGTCCTTCCCTTTCTGATATTATACTCTTATAATGTACATTTTCCTAAACATATAAGAATAATGATTTAAATAATAATGTTTTAAAATAACATGTCATTAGTATTAATATGTAATATAAATATATAATCATGTATCTCTAAGTACACAGTATATAATAATATATATCAAATAATAGGCTGGGCAGAGTGACTTACACCTGTAATCCAAGAATTTTGGGAGGCCAAGACAGGCGGATCATTTGAGCCCAGGAGTTCAAGACAGCTTGGGTAACATGGCAAAACTCTGTCTCAAATTAATACAACTAATACAAAATTACTAATACAAAAAATTAGCCAGGCATGGCGGCATGCACTTGTAGTCCCAGCTATTCTGGAGGCTGAGGTGGGAGGACCGCCTGAGACCAGGAGGCAGAGGTTGCAGTGAGCAAAGATCATGCCACTGGACTCCAACCTGGGTGACAGAGTGAGACCCCTTCTCAAAAATATAATAATAGGCTGGGAGCGGTGGCTTACGCCTGTAATCCCAGCACTTTGGGAGGCCAAGGCGGGCAGATCACGAGGTCAGGAGATCGAGACCATCGTGGCTAACACAGTGAAACCCCGTCTCTACTGAAAATACAAAAAAATTAGCCAGACGTGGTGGCGGGCGCCTGTAGTCCCAGCTACTCGGGAGGCTGAGGCAGGAGAATGGCGTGAGCCCGGGAGGCAGAGGTTGCAGTGAGCCGAGATCACGCCATTGCAATCCAGCCTGGGCGACAGAATGAGACTCCATCTCAAAAAAAAAAAAAATATATATATATATATATATATAAAATAATGATGATATTTTTAAAAACCACACCAGCTACCAATTATTGACCACCTCTGTCAGGCTTTTGCTAAGTGCTTTATAGATGTCATCTCCTTTCATCCTTAGTCCTCTCTATGTAGTGGATACCGTTAGTATTCCCATGTTCAAATGTAACATCTAAGGCTGAGAGAAGTGAGGTCACTTACAGGGTCACACAGGTGGGAAGTGATGAAGCTGGAAAGTGGCCCAGCAGAGCCCTGCCTATTCAATGCTGGTGTCCAAGTTCCTAACCATGGCACAGATTACATTTACTGATGTAGAGTGGAAACCCCACAATGCATTCAGCAGAGCAAAGCCTTTACCTGTATTATATCAGGTGATAAAAAGAGGCCCAGATGTAACTCTTTTCTCATGTTGGCTATGGAAAATCCCATTTGTTACCTTTTGGGATTGGTTTCTCGTGAGATTCTGATCAGCAATATTCCCATAAAGCCTTTCCTTTATACTGGTGCTCAGTATTCTTGCCAAATTCTAGAGCTTTTAAAAGGAAACTCTGTTGCCTTAGTAATACCAGAAATTGCATTTATTACTTGTTAAAACAAGTCTCCATCCCTGTGAGATCTGAAACTTGTCTGCAATGAGATAGTGTCTCTTCTTGTGCTCTGTAGAATTAGTGTGTATATATTTTCTTTCAATAAAATATGCCATGGCTTAAGTTGTGCACCTGCCAAATTAACATACTGCCACATTCTATTATTTAAAATTTTCTATCTTTTCATCTGTCTAGTGTATCTCTTAAGCTACCAAGTACATTGTGGGTACGCTAGATAATAAATCCTTAAAGCATCCCTGGCAGGTAGATAGAAATGGAAAG
The DNA here is from genome assembly GCF_009764315.1 of Trachypithecus francoisi. Taxonomy (NCBI): domain Eukaryota; kingdom Metazoa; phylum Chordata; class Mammalia; order Primates; family Cercopithecidae; genus Trachypithecus; species Trachypithecus francoisi. The sequence continues at coordinate 89,552,975 of NW_022681468.1, forward strand.
GAGAAAATATTGCTCTCTCAAACATTACATATGAGAAAATGGAAACACACAAGATTACCCAAAATTAACTGATGCTTTAAGTAAGTTGTAGATGGATGTAAGACTATAATTTAGTTATTTCTTGATGTAGTACTCTCAATTCCTTTTTTATTAAATATATTATAAAACTACAGTAATTTTATTTTCCATTTTGCCTTCTCTTTTATGTGAATAATGTACTCACAGTGAGCTTCAGAAGGCTCATTGTGGGTTACATTAGCTTGATAGCCTCCATTTCTGGCTATGTTAGTGCCAGGACCATGAAATAGCCTGCAACAGCAACCTTCAATGAGGGGCAGGATGTGCTTCATTCTTTGTGCAATTGCATGTTATATTCATCTTTTTAATAAAATAGTGGGCATAAAGACTCTAACATGCTCATATGTTCAAAGTCCTGCTCCCTTGCTTGCTCCCTGCTCTTCCCCAGCAGACATGTTTCTCCTGTCAGCTCCTCCTATGGTACACTATGTGCCTAGAACACTTTTTGCTTACCTAACAAGGAAGGAAATTGCTTGTTTGCTTTGGCACTCTTCCTAATCCTATATTTCTGTGATTGAAGAGATGCTCTTAACTTACATAAGTCTGATTTTTTTTTATTATTTTTTTCAATGTAGGGAAGCCAAAGAAAAACCACATGGCACCTATATATGTAATATTGTTATATAAATTCTGTAGTGTAAAGAATAGTATACATAGTACTAAGCTTACAAAATGTATTTCTGATCAAAGGAAGCTTGTTATACATTCTTCCCAATACCATTTTAGTCCCATACATTATAGGCAATTATTATGCTGAAATTTGGTGTTTTTCATTCCTCTGAATGTTTTTGTACCTTTACTGTGTATATGTATAGCATATATATGTGTGTGTGTATATATGTATAAAATTTTCATATTTTTAAACTTTATATGTATGTTTCCTTCTGTAACTTTCTTTTTTCCCATTACATCTGTATTTTTGAGATATATCTCTACCAACTGATATAATCCAGCTCTAGTCTTTTCATTTTAGACCTCCATATGGTGTTTAATTATCTGACTTTCCCCTAATTTAATTGTCTGTTTTGATGAGGGTGAACATGTGAATTGTTTCCAATTTTTTACTACTATAAACACTACTTTCATGATCATTCTTATATAAGTCTCTTTGGGCACATATGCAGGATTATCTCTGAGGTATATTCCCAGGAGTAGAATTGTTTACTTGACAAGCATCTGCATCTTCAGTTTTACTGGGTTTACCAAACGCTTTCTAACAATTTTTGCTTCCACCAGCAGGGTGTATAAATTGTTACTCAACATCCTCAGGCTTCTTATAGTTCTCAATTATATGGATGCAAAATTATATCTTATGGTTTGTTTATTTATTTAATTTGAGATGGAGTCTCGTTCTGTCATCCAGGCTGGAGTGCAGTGGCATGATCTCAGCTCACTGCATCCTCCACCTCCCGGGTTCAAGCAATACTCATGCCTCATGTGGGATTACAGGCACATGCCACCAGGCCAGCTAATTTTTGTATTTTTAGTAGAGATGGGGTTTCATCATAGCCAGGCTGGTCTCGAACTCCTGACCTCAAGTGATCCACCTGCCTCAGCCTCCCCAGAGTGCTGGGATTACAGGTGTGAGACACCACACCCGGCCCTTATGGTTTCTTTAATTGAATTTTTCTGATAGGGAAGTTAAATATCTTTTTATATGTTTGCTAGACATTTGGAATTCTTGTTCTGTGAATTATCTATTCACATGTTTTGCTTATTTGCTATTGAGCTATTTGCATTTTTCCTAAAAATTGGTAGATAGTCTTCATATTTTCGGAAACAAGTTATTTGCTGTTTACATATGTTGTATGTACTTCAGATGTGTAGTTTGCCTTGATTTTTGATGCACAGGAGCTTTTATTTTTAATATGATCAATTTTACTTATGTTTTCTGTTCTTATTTGTATACATATTAGAAATCCTTCCCTACTCAAAGACACAGGCTTACTTTTCCATATGTCTTCTCTCAAACATATCAGTTTTTTTTTTTTTAATTTAGGACTCCTAAACAGCCATTGGGGCAATGAAGAAATTAAGAATGAAATTAAAAATTTTCCTGAAACAAATGAAAATGGAAACATAACATACCAAAGCATATATAATACAGTAAAAGCAGTACTAAGAGGGAAGTTTATAACAATAAACACCTCCAGAAAGTGGAAAACCTTCAAATAAACAGCCTAACAATGTGTCATAAGGAACTGGAAGATCAAGAGCAAACTAAACCTCAAATTCAGATAAAAAATAATAATAAAAATCCAAGCACAAATAAATAAAATTGAGACTAAAAAAATTCAAAAGATGCATATAACAAAAAGTTTGTTTTTTGAAAAGATAAACGAAATCAACAAACCTTTACCAGACTAAGAAAAACAGAGAGAAGATCCAAATAAATAAAATCAGAGACAAAAAAGGAGACAATACAACTGCTACCGCAGACATTTAAAGGATCATTAGAGACTATTATGAGCAACTATGTGTAATAAACTGGAAAACCTAAAATAAATGGATAAGTTCCTAGGCACATAAAACCTGTTACAATTGAACCATGAAGAAATCAGAAACCTGAATAAACCAATAAGTAACAGGATAGAAGCAATGATAGAATGTCTTCCATCAAAGAAAAGCCCAAGATCTGATGGCTTCAGTGCTAAATTCTACCACACATTTTAAGAAGAACTAATATCAATCCTACATAAACCGTTCCAGAAAATTGAGGAGGAAGCAGTACTGCCAAACTCATTCTATGAGAGCAGCAGCATCTCAATACCAAAACCAGACGAAGACACATCAAAAAAGAAAACTATGGGCCAATATCTCTGATGAATATGGATGCAAAATCCTCAAACCAAATTTAGCTACACATTAAAAGGATCATTCATGTTGATCAAGTGGAATTCATCCCAGGGATGCAAGGATGATTCAATATACACAAATCCATAAATATGATACCTCACATCAACAAAATGAAAGACAAAAACCATATGATCATTTCAATAGATGCTGAAAAGGCATTTGATACAATTCAACATCCCTTCATGATAAAAACAAGGACTTAAAGGAACTTACTTAACTTACTTAAAGGAACATACCACAACGCAATAAAAGCCATATATGACAAACCCACAACTAGTATACAGAACAGCGAAAAACTGAAAACCTTTCCTCTAAGATCTGGGACAAGACAAGGATGCCCGCTTTTACCTTTTTTTTTTTTTTTTTTTTTTTTTTTTTTTTTTTTTTTGAGGCGGAGTCTAGCTCTGTCGCCCGGACTGGAGTGCAGTGGCCAGATCTCAGCTCACTGCAAGCTCCGCCTCCCGGGTTTCCGCCATTCTCCTGCCTCAGCCTCCGAGTAGCTGGGACTACAGGCGCCCGCCACCTCGCCCGGCTAGTTTTTGTATTTTTAGTAGAGACGGGGTTTCACCGTATTAGCCAGGATGGTCGCTTTTACCATTTTTATTCAACATAGTACAGAAAGCTGTAGCCCAAGAAGTTAGGCAAGAAAAAATAAATAAATGACATTCAAATTAGAAAGGAAGAATTCAAATTATCCTTGTTTGTAGATGATATGATCTTTTATTCAGGAAAACCTATAGATTCTGCCAAAAAGCTATGAGAACTGATCAACAAATTCAGTAAAGTTGCAGGATACAAAATCAACATACAAAAATCAATAGCATTTCTGTATGCCAACAGCTAACAATCTGAAAAAAAAACAAAAAACCAAGACAGTAATCCCATTTACAATAGCTACAAAAAAAAAATACGTAGCAACAAATAAGATAAAATAGTTAAGAATAAACTTAACCAAAAAAGAGAAAGATCTCTACAATGAAAACTATAAAACATTGATGACAGAAAATGAAGAAGACATGCAAAAAGATTTCATGTTCATGGATGGAAATGTCAATACTGTTGAAATGTGCATATGACCCAAAGCAATCTACAGATTTAATGCATTCTCAGAATATCAACTCTCATTATCAAAATGCCAATTACATTCTTCATTGAAATAGAAAAAAAAAATCATAAAATTTGTATGGAACCACGAAAGTCCCAAAAGAGTCAAAGAAATCCTGACCAAAAAGAACAAAGCTGGAGGCATCACATTATCTGATTTCACACTATACTACAGATCTATAGTAACCAAAACAGCATGATACTGGCATAAAAATAGACACATAAACCTATGGAACAGGATAGAAACCCCAGAAATAAATCCATGCATTTACAGTCAACTCATTTTTAACAAAGGTGCCAAGAATATACACTGGGAGAAAGATAGTGTCTTCAACAAGTGGTGCTGGGAAAACCGGATATCCATATGCATAAGAATGAAACTAGACCCCTAGCTCTTGCTATATGCAAAAATTGAATTATAATTCATTAAAGACTTAAATCTGGTCAGGCACTGGGGCACATGCCTGTAGTCCCAGCACTTTGGAAGTACAAGGCAGGAAGATTGCTTGAGCACAGGAGTTCAAGACCAGCATGGGCAACATGGTGAAACTCCATCTTTACAAACAAACAAAATTAGCCAGGTGCATATTGGTGTGCACCTATAGTCCCAGCTACTCTGGGGCCTAAGATGGGAGAATCACTTGAGCCCAGGAGGTTGAGACTGCGGTGAACCATGATTGTACCACTGCACTCCAGCCTGGGCCACAGAACAAGAACTGTCTAAAAAAAAGAAAAAGAAAAAAAGAAAAACCTTAAATCTAAGACTGAAACTCTGAAACTACTGGAAGAAAATATTGAGAAAACACTCCAGGAAATCGGTCAGGACAAAGATTTCTTAAGGAAGACCTCAAAAACGTAGGCAACCAAAGCAAAAGTGGACAAATGGGAACACATCAAGCTAAAAGGCTTCTGCACAGCAAAGGAAACAATTAGCGAAGTTGAAGAAACAATCCACAGAATGTGTGAAAATATTTGCAAACTACCCATCTGTCAAGGGATTAATAACCAGAATAAATAAGGAGTTCAAACAACTCAATAGAAAAAGACAACCTGATTTTAAAATGAGCAAAAGATCTGAATAGACATTTCTCAAAAGAAGACATGCAAATGACCAACAAGTATGTGAAAACATACTCAGTATCACTGATGATCAGAGAAATGCAAATCAAAACTACAATGAGATATCGCACCCCAATTAAAATGCCTTCTATCAAAAAGGCAGTAACAGATGCTGGTGAGGATGTGGAGAGGGGGACACTCATACACTGTTGGTGGGAATGCAAGTTAGTACAGCCACTATGGAGAATAGTGTGGAAGTTCCTCAGAAAACTAATAATAGAACTACCATGTGATCCAGCCATCTCATTACTTAGTATATACCCCCCAAAAAGGAAATCAGTATATCAAAAGAAATATCTGCACTCCCATGTTTATTGCAGCACTATTCACAACAGCCAACCTAGGACTCAACCTAAGTGACAATCAGTGGATGAATGGATAAAGAAAATGTGGTAGATATACATAATGGAATATTAGCCATTAAAAAAGAATGAAATCCTATCATTTGCAGCAAAATGGATGGAACTGGAGGACATTATATTAAGTGAAATAAGCCAGGCACAGAAAATATCACATTTTCACTCAAATGTGGGAGCTAAAAAGATTACAAAAAAGAAAAAAAAAAGAAAAATTGAACTCATGGAGATAGCAGAATGATGGTTACTACAGGCTTTGAAGGGTAGTAGGGAGCTGGAGATGAAGAGGGGAAAGCTATTGGGTATAAAAATATAGGTGAATAGTGGGAATAAGACCTAATGTTTGGTAGTACAATAAGTTGACTATAGTTAACAATATTTTATTGTATATTTTTAAATAACTAAAAGAATGGAACTGGAATGTTCCTAACACAACGAAATGATAAATGCTTGAGGGGATGGGTATGCTGATAACCCTGATTCAGTCATTAACTTTGTGTGCTTATATCAAAATTGTACATGTACCCCATACATATATACAATTGTTATGTATCCATAATAATTTTTTTAAAAATCTTTTAATTTGTCCTCTAATCCACTTGGAACTTTGGTATATGTGGTATGAGGGATCTCCCTTTATATGTCATTTGTTTTTATTTATGTGTTCTTACTTTTAGTGATGTGTATGTATTCTTATAATAAATTATTCTATTTTTTTTAAGTTCAATTGGATAAGAAAATGCCCACCTCACTTGCATAATAGTTCCAATCAGTTTCTCTGATTTTGCCTATTATTTGGACTTTCCAAACTCTTCTATGGTTGGTGTTGGGGTGGAGCTGAAATCACAATTGAGCCCGTTTCAACATGGGAACAAACTGAGGCCGTTGCTTATGGTGTGCAGGTTGGGAGGAGGAGTAAAAGATATGATTATGTGTAGACATTTAATACTAATCTGTATAATGTACTTCTGTCTACAAAGCATTTTCATGGACATCTTATTCAATTCTCACAACAACCACTGTGTTCGGATGATGAAACCAAGGTTTGAGACGTTTTGTTCTTGTCCAAGCTTTGTCAACAAGGCTGCTCAGACTACAATTTGGGTTTTCTACTCCCGCGTACTTACAACTGATTTTCCTGCCTCTCATTTTCTGTTCTTTTCCATAACATTTTCTCTAAGAGTCAGGTATTTGAAGGATGACTTTTTGAGACCTGAAAAGGTGACCTGGTGTTAACTTGGGATGCTTTTGGCTTAAGATAGTTAGTAGGTGGCTACAAGTTTTCCATGGTCTTCACCTATTAACAAACCCCCAAACACTTTTCTTTAGTGTCTTATCTCAGGAAAGAAGGAATTTTTGATATATCAATGAATACATGCCTTGTTGTTTTCTTTTTTGCTCACTTATGAGCTTGATTACTAAACTTTAAACACTGCTTTCTTTAAAAGCAGTTGCCCAGATGAAATTATCTTGGTGTTTGTACTTCCTTCATTTCTCTTCTGTGACTTTTATGGGCAGTCTGGGAAACAAAGGACCCATTCTTTACTTCAGTGGTACACTGCATCATTATGAACATGAGACAGGAAAAAGATGAAGATTTTTTTCCTTCTCTCAAATATCCATGGCATTGTCTGAGTTCTCTAGGCTAAATTAGGTGGAAAAAAATCTGAAATCATTTTGGAAGTACGTAACTTTCTCTAGATTCTAGACCAGAGGTCAGCAAACTTTTTCCCTAAAAGCCCAGATAATAAATATTTCAGATATTATAGGCCATATGGTCTCTGTGGCAACCAATGAACTGTGTCATATTTCAAAAGCAGCCATGGATGATATGTAAATGAATGGGCATGGCATTGTGCCAATAAAACTTTATTTATAAAAAAGCAGATTTGGCCCCCACACCATAATTTGCTGACCCCCAGTTTTAGTTATTTAAGCTTTGTCTACCACAGAATCTAAGTATTTGGCTAAGTGATTTCTTACCAACCATATGTTTCAGAGACTCTTTCTATCACCAAAGGTTCTAATGGGTTTTCTCTTCAAATATAAAGTATGATATTTACAAAACTAAGGATTACCCACTACATTCTAAGCTCCTTCAGCATCAGGAAGGAAGCCCACAGAAAGGATGCCCAGTATTACTGGGTCGCCTATTAATCTTTTTCCTTCCCAGATTAGAGTTTCTACAAGCTGTAGCCCTCCTTAGATCCTGAACTCTTCCTGTGTTTTTAAACCTCTTCACAATTATAGAAGGTATCCAGATACATAAACTGTTCACTCAGCATTTTATTCCACTGTGGCCATCTGGACCACAGATCCAAAAAGTATCTTTACTTCTAGCAGTTAATTTCTTTGGAGAGCAAAAATAGGTGTGAAAAATACCCAGTGGTTGAGTTGAAAATAATACCTTTTTTTTGGTAGTCTTTTAGTTTTCCCTTGGGCAGCTTGGGAATCACAAGGCCTTTTGATATTAAAAGTTCTGGTGTGGAGGGCAACATAGGAGGGATTATAAATTTTGCACATAAAATTTTTCCATGAAAGAAAAGGTTCCTAATAGTCTTAACAAATATTCTGGAGAAGATTATTTTTAAATATGTGCTGTGTTTGCTAAAAAATATGTAGGCATACATTTTTTATAATGAGAAATTCTTATTCTAAGAACATATAGAAATATTTTCCCATTGCCACCTTTACTTATAATTTCTAAATTAGCATTTTTATGATATAAAAGTAACACATTTTCATAGAAGAAAATTTGGGATATTTAGAAAAGCACAAACAAGAAATGTAAAATTACAGTCTAACAGCTTAGAGGTAAGTATTGCTAACATAGCAATGGCTTTTGCCATCTTTCTGTGCATATGTGTACACGCAGATTAGATATAAAGTTTTCACATGCATGAGATGATATACAGAATATTTTGGAGCCTGATTTTTCACTGAAGTATATAGAATGGGTAAACTTCTGTGTCAATAAATATGGATCAGCACTAATTTTCATGGCTATATGGCATTCCACAGTATAGACGCACTTACTGTAACCTGCTTGCACAGTCTCCTATTGCTGCATTTTAAGTGCTTTGGACTTTTCCACCATTATAGAGAATGCTAAGATAAATGTTCTTGTATATATGTCTTCTTGCCCTGCCAGAGTATCACTTCAAGATAAATTCCTAGAATTGGAATTAGCAAAATTGTATGTGTGTATGTGTACATATATGTGTATGATTTGATAGAAAAGTTTATGTCCAAACTATATTCTCCCCAGCAGTTAATGAGAGTGTTTCACATCCTCCCCAGTACTGGGAAATTTCTAAAATTTCTCAACAGATCAGTTATTATCATCTCAGCATCCCTTCCTTGATGATTGCTATCATTGTTTTGTGAAGCTCCTTCAGCAGTTGTTTTGTGAAGCAAGGAAGCCCACAGAAAGGAAGTCCAGTATTACTGGGTCACCTATTAATCTTTTTCCTTCCCAGATTATACCTACCTATATAGCACTTACTATGTATTAGAGGTTATTCTAGGTGTTTTATGAATATCAATTAATTTAATCTTCATAATAACCCAGTGAAGTGTGGGCACTGTTATCCTTAACTCACAAATAAGGAAACTGAGTGACTGGAAGGTCATACATCTTAGTCAGTGGTGAAGCCAAGACTTGAACCTTCCTGGTGATTCCAGAGCCCATTTTCTTAACCACCGTGCCCAGCTGGTTCTTGGAAGAAAAGCTTAGTTAGCAAGGAAACGAACCTGGACACCAGGGATCAAAGAGTCATATCCCAACTACCAGCTCACCTATATTTTCAGTATTTTCTATTTTAATTATTAAATAAAATAATTCCTTTGTTTTTTTAGGGTGTGTCAAGGTCAGAAGAAATCCAAAGAAGCTTTGTCCCACTATCAAGCAGCTTTGGAATATGTTGAGATCAGTAAAGGTGAAAAAAGTCATGACTGTGTACCCATATTGAGAGAATTAGCAGGTGTAGAGCAAGCCCTGGGACTCCACGATGTATCCATCAACCACTTCCTCCAGGTAAGCTACAAGGTCCTGGCTACCAAAGCTGTTCTAGACCCAATGCTTTTCATAGACACAAGTGGCACCCGCTCTGAAAATGTCTGGCTTTGTCATTTGCTATAGATAAGGACAATACTTGGCCTAGAGTAGATGCTCAACAAGGGTGTTCTTATCAGATGGCCACGTGGGCAAGTGCTGATACTGGTCCCCTGTTAGTAGCTGCACAGACCACAAACAGCCTGAGATGCCCTAAAGGTGGTTTCTTTATCTTTTAATATTTATTTAGAGCATATGTTACCAAACTGATAAGGACTCCTTTTTTCTACATTCTAAAGTCTTCACCTGAAGCCACTTGGAGTTTTATCTGTTAGCTGCTAGTCTACTTTATAAGATTCCTCACTGAGTATGTCCATCAAGGTTCTCCAGAGAAACAGACCAATAGCATATGTACACACACACACACACACACACACAGATTTTTTTTTGTTGTTTTTGATTTTTTTTTTTTTTTTTTTTTTGAGAGACACGGTTTCATCATGTTGCCCAGGCTGGTTTCAAACTCCTGGGTTCAAGTGATCCTCCTGCCTCCGCCTCCCAAAGTGCTGGGATTACAGGCATGAGCCACCAGGTCCAGTCTCTCTTAAGGAACTGACCCATGCAATTTAGGGGCTGGTAAGTCTGGAATCCACAGGACAGGCCGTCAGTCTGGAAACTCAGGAAGGATTTCTGTGTTGCAGTCTTTTTTTTTTTTTTTTTGAGACGGAGTCTCACTCTGTCACCCAGGCTGGAGTGCAGTGGCCAGATCTCAGCTCACTGCAAGCTCCGCCTCCCGGGTTCACGCCATTCTCCTGCCTCAGCCTCCCGAGTAGCTGGGACTACAGGCGCCGCCACCTCGCCCGGCTATTTTTTGTATTTTTAGTAGAGACGGGGTTTCACCGTGTTAGCCAGGATGGTCTCGATCTCCTGACCTTGTGATCCGCCCGTCTCGGCCTCCCAAAGTGCTGGGATTACAGGCTTGAGCCACCGCGCCCGGCCATGCAGTCTTGAAGCAGAATTTATTCTAGAAACCTCAGTTTTTCACTCTAGGTCTTCAACTGATTAGATGAGGGCCACCGATATTATCCAGGGTCATCTCCTTTAAAATCAATTGATTGTGAATATTAATCACATCTACAAAATACTGTGTATTCACTGCAACACCTAGACTAGCGTTTGACCAAACAATCTGGCCCCATAGCCTAGCCAAGTTCACATGTAAAATTAACCATAATAGTGAGTTTTATATCTTTATATTGTATCTTGCCAAAGGTACTTTTAAAAAAGTTTTTCTGATAATTTTTTCCTGTAAAAGTTGTAAAATACAGACCAATCTATTCTTGTTATTTGAAATGAGATACAGTGACAAGGTCCTGAGAGTACTTCATTAATATTTCTTATTTTAATTTGTCTGACAATTTATACTCCTACTAACAGTTTGTTAGAGTGCCCCTTTTTCTCACTCTATCTAGATTGTCTCTTTTAATTATGATTACCACCCTGTGACACATTATTATTTCCCATTTATAGATAAGGAAGCCAAGAATTAGAGAGATTGAGTGATATGCCCAGGAGTACACACCCAATAAATGGCATGCTCTCATTCAAAACCAGTACTTTTTAGAAAGATTGTTCTGGCTGATTTGTAGAGAATGGATTGGGGAAGTTGTGCCAACCATAGAACTGGACCACTTAGGAAGCTACTGAGGTAGCCAAACGTAAGAATGATGGTAGCTTGAACTAGGATGAAGATAGTGAGGATGAAGAGAAGTAGATGGATGTAGGAAAGATTTAGGAGGCAGAATTGATAGGACATGGCGATTGATTGGATGTGGGGGAGAGAAGGAAGGGAAGAGTCATGGATGCCTCCCAGGTTTCTGGCGTGGACTGCTGAATAGATGTTTGTGCCATTTCTACCAGGAAACTGGTGTGTGACTGGGTGATGGAGAGATGGCAAGCTGTGTTTTAGATGATGAGTCTGAGATGCCTGTGAGACATACAAGTGGAAATAACAATAGGCAGTTAGATAATCAGGGCTGGTGCTCAGAATATAGGTCAGAAAGTTATCCTCTTACACGTAGTGATTGCCCTGGGAGAGGATGATATCACCTAGGGAGAGTTGATGGAGGGAGAAAAGAACCAATGGCAGATTCTTGAGAAATTTTAGTATTCATGACTGAAGTAAAGAAGGATTACCTAGCAAATGAAACAGAGAAAGATTGCCAGGAAAACAGGGAGGAAAAGGGAAAATGAAAGTGGTGTCCTCTGTCCCTTTCTTTTCTTTTCTTCTTTTTTTTTTTTTTTTTTTTTTTTTTGAGTAGAGTCTCGCTGTGTTGCCCAGGCTGGAGTGCAGGCGTGATCTGGGTTCACTGCAACCTCCACCTCCCAGGTTTAAGCGATTCTCCTGCCTCAGCCTCCCAAGTAGCTGGGATTACAGGCGCCCACCACCATGCCTGGCTAATTTTTGTATTTTTAGTAGAGACAATGTTTTACCATGTTGGCCAGACTGGTTATGAACTCCTGACTCGATCTCCTGACCTCGTGATCGACCCACCTTGGCCTCCCAAAGTGCTGGGATTACAGACGTAAGCCACTGCGCCTGGCCTCCCTCCTTTTTGATACCTTTCACTGTTTTGGAGGACATGGAATTCCAGAGAGGATAAATAAGTTTGTAAAGAGCTTAGCACAGTGCCTGATGTTTTTAATTTTCTCTTTCCTTTTATGTTAGTTTTCTTTTCTTTTTCTTTTATTGATGACTTTGTTGAGGTGAATACCGGGGTAATGATTAGAACAGAAACCAGACCAGGCACTGTGGCTCACACCTGTAATCCCAGCACTTTGGGAGGCCAAGGCAGGCGGATCACAAGGTCAGGAGATCAAGACCATCCTGGCTAACACAGTGAAACCCCGTCTCTACTAAAAATACAAAAAATTAGCCGGGCATGATGGTGGGAGTCTGTAGTCCCAGCTACTCGGGAGGCTGAGGCAGGAGAATGGCATGAGCCTGGGAGGCAGAGCTTGCAGTGAGCTGAGATTGCGCCACTGCACTCCAGCCTGGGCAACAGAGCAAGAATCCGTCTCAAAAACAAAACAAAACAAAAGAACAGAAACCAGATTATATAGCAGGTGAGATGTGAGAGACCAAAGATAGCAAGTGTAGTTGGCAGTTACAAAAAGTACTGAGATGTTTTTGGGGGAAGACAAGCCTAGGCAAGAGGGCAGAGCACATGATAAGGTCTGAAGGTTAGACAAAGCTTGACACATTCAGGGAGCTATAAGAAGCTCCCTCTGCCTGGGCAGTGGGAATGGCAAAGGCAGTAGATGGGTATCGTTTAGGTAGATGTTGAAAGTCATGTTAAGGAATTTGAGCTTCCTCTTAAGGGCAGATGAAGGTTTTCAGGCAGGGAGATTGGCATCATCAGATTATCATTCTGGAGGGACCACTCTGCGGTACGGAGAATGGACTGGATGGTGGTGAGATAAGCAAGAGGATAACTCACAGATGATGACTGCAGCAGTTCAGGTTGGGGGTGAGACAGCCCATACTTGGGTGGTGCTGGTGAAAATGGAGAGGCATGGACAGATCTGAGAGATATGTGGGGAGTAGATATGACAGGCCTGGGGGTTGTGCAGGTCTCGAGGAAGAGTCCAGCTTTACACCAGGTTTCTGGCCTAGGTCACTGTGGCTCATGGCAACATTTACTTAGCATAGGAACACTGGCAGGTTTACAATTTTTTGTTAGTATCAATAACTGTAAATATTCTTATACAGAAACCTTTTATAGTTTCTTGAATTATTTCCGGGGGTAAATGTCCAGAAATTAAACTAGTAGGAGGAAGTTCATATAGATTCATATTAACATTCTGCCACAGAATTGTTTTTGATGTACCTTGCCACTAGCAGTTTTTTCTTTGTTTGTTCTTAAATGAAGCAGTTTTGTACCAACCATGCCAGCTTTTTAAATTATTTCACTCTCATTTTACAGAACAGAGTCTCAAATTTACTTTAATTTTTTTTCTTAACCCATATCTCTCAAACTTTTTTTTTCTTTCTTTTTTTTCTTTGAGACAGAGTCTCACTCTGGAGTGCAGTGGCACGATCTCGGCTCACTGCAACCTTCACCTCCTGGGTTCAAGGGATTCTTCTATCTCAGCCTCCTAAAGTAGCTGGGATTACAGGCATGTGCCACCATGCCAAGCTATTTTGTATTTTTAGTAGAGACAGGGTTTCACCATGTTGGCCAGGCTGGTCTCGAACTCCTGAACTCAAGAGATCCTGCCGCCTCAGCCTCCTAGCAAACTTTTTAATAGGCTTTTTTTTTTAAGCAGTTTTAGGTTCACAGCAAAATTGAGTGGCAGGTACAAAGATATAGCCCCTGCCCGCCCCCCCCATGCATACCCTCCCTCACCAGAGTCGTACATTTGTTATAGTTGATGAGCCTACATTGACACATCATTATCACCTAAAGTCCATAGTTTACATTCAGGTTCACTCTTGGCATTGTACATTCTATGGATTTGCACAAACTTACAGCATCATGTATTTACTATTATAGTATCACATAGAGTGGCTTCACTGCCCTAAAAATCTTCCATGCTCTGCCTATTCAGCTCTCCTTCCCCCTAAACTCTGGCAACAACTAGTTTTGTAAGAAACCACCAAACTGCCTTCCAAAATGGCTATACCATTTACATTCCCACCAACAATGAATGAGAGTTTCTGCCGCTCCATATCCTTGATATCCATCCAGTATTCAAGCCAGCACTTGATGTTTTCAGTGTTCTGGATTTAGGCCAGCCTAATGGGTGTGTAGTGGTATCTCATGGTTCTTTTAATTTGTATTTCCCTGGTGATATATGATATGGGCATCTTTCCGTGGGCTTATTTGTCATCTGTATATCTTCTTTGGTGAGATGTCAAAGTTACTGGCCCGTTTTTAAAATCAATTTGTTTATTTTCTTATTGTTGAGTTTTTAAGAGTTCTTTGTATATTTTGGATAACAGTCCTTAATTCAATATGTCTTTTGTAAGATTTTCTACCAGTCTGTGGCTTTTAATTCTCTTGACAATGTCTTTTGCAGAGCAGAAATTTTTAATTTTAATGAAATCTAGCGTATCATTTCTGTCATTCATGGATTGTGCCTTTGGTGATACATCTAAAAAGTCATCGCCAAGTCCAAGGTCATCTAGATTTTCTCCTGTGTCATGTTCTAGGAGTTTTATAGTTTTATAGTGTTTTGTTTTGGTTTTGGTTTTGGTTTTTTGTTTTTGTTTTTGTTTTGAGATGGAGTTTCACTCTTGTTTCCCAGACCGGAGTGCAGTGGTGCAATCTCGTCTCACCAACCTCCGCCTCTCAGATTCAAGCGATTGTCCTGCCTTATCCTCCCTAGTAGCTGGGATTACAGGCATGTGCCACCACACCCGGCTCATTTTGTATTTTTAGTAGAGACAGGGTTTCTCAGTGTTGGTCAGGCTGGCCTTGACCTCCCAACCTCAGGTGATCCCCTACCTCGGCCTCCCAAAGTGCTGGGATTACAGGTGTGAGCCATGGTGCCCAACTAGTTTTTATTTTACATTTAGGTCTATAACACATTTTTAGTTAATTTTTGTGAAGGGTGTAAGGTCTGTGTCTGAATTCTGTTTTTTTTTTTTTTCTTTGCACGTGGATGTCCAATTTTTCCAGTATGGTTTGCTGAAATAACTATCTTTTCTTCATTGTATTGCCTTTGCTCCTTTGCCAAAGATCAGTGGACTATATTTATGTGTGTCTATTTCTCAGCTGTCTGTTCTGTTCCATGACCTCTGTCTCTTCTTTTGCCACTACCACACTGTCTTAATTACTGTAGCTTTATTGTAAGTCTTCAAGTTGGGTAGTATCAGCCCTCCAATTTTGTCCTTTTCCTTCCATATTTCATTGGCTATTCTGGATCTTTTGCCTCTGCATACAAACTTTAGAATCACTTTGTCAATATCCACAAAATAACTTCCTGGGATTTTTATTAGGATTGCATTGAATCTGGATATCAAGTTGGGAAGAATTGAGTCTTCCTATCCAATCTTGACAACATTGAGTCTGCCTATCCAATTTCTAAAAGTTGTTCTCTAAATTTTTCATGACAAAATCCAGATCTATCCTCAACATCTCAGCTATCAGTTTCTAAAGTTCAAAACTTTAATAGAATTTTAAAACTTTCTTTTTTTTTTTTTTTTTTTTTTTTTGAGATAGAGTCTTGCTGTTTCTACCCAGGCTGGAGTGCAGCGGCGTGATCTCAGCTCACTGAAATCTCCACCTCCCAGGTTCAAGTAATTCTCCTGCATCAGCCTCCCAAGTAGCTGGGATTACAGGCCCCTGCCACCATGCCCAACTAATTTTTGTGTCTTTGAGTAGAGATGGGGTTTCATCATGTTGGCCAGGATGGTCTTGAACTCTTGACCTTAAGTGATATGACTGCCTCAGCCTCCCAAAGTTCTGGGATTATAGATGTGAGCCACTGTGCCCAGCACAAACTTTAAAACTTTCAAAAGTTCAAAAAAGTCTCAGCTACCAGTTTCTCAAGTTCATGGAAAGACTTCAGTG
Organism: Trachypithecus francoisi; assembly: GCF_009764315.1. Classification (NCBI taxonomy): domain Eukaryota; kingdom Metazoa; phylum Chordata; class Mammalia; order Primates; family Cercopithecidae; genus Trachypithecus; species Trachypithecus francoisi. The sequence continues at coordinate 89,569,120 of NW_022681468.1, forward strand.
ATTGTGTTAGTCCATTGTCATGCTGCTGATAAAGACATACCCAAGACTGGACAATTTACAAGAGAAAGAGGTTTAATTGGACTGACAGTTCCACGTGGCTGGGGAAGCCTCACAATCATGGCGGAAGGCAAGGAGGAGCAAGTCATGTCATATGTGGATGGCAGCAGGCAAACAGATTGGTCAGGGAAACTCCCCCTTATGATCCTGTCAGATCTCATGAGACTTACTCACTATCACAAGAACAGCATGGGAAAGACCCACCCCCATGATTCAATTATCTCCCACCAGAGCCCTCCCACAACACGTGGGAATTATGGGAACTACAACATGAGATTTGAGTGGAGTCACAGAGCCAAACCAAACCAAATCACAGAGCCAAACCAAATCACTCTGCCCCTGGCCTCTCCAAAATCTAGTATCTTCACATTTCAAAACCAATCATGCCTTCCCAACAATCCTCCAAAGTCTCACCTCATTTCAGCATTAGCTCAAAAGTCCACGGTCCAAAGTCTTAATCAGTGACAAGGCAAGTCCCGTCTGCCTATGAGCCTGTAAAGTCAAAAAGCAAGTTAGTTTCTAGATACAAGGGGGGTACAGGTATTGGGTAAGTATAGCCATTCCAAATGGGAGAAATTGGCCAAAACAAAGGGGCTACAAACCCCATGCAAGTCTGAAATCCAACAAGGCAGTCAAATCTTAAAGCTCCAAAATGATCTCCTATGACTCCACATCTCACATCCAGGTGGTCACGCTGATGCAAGAGATAGGTTCCCATAGTCTTGGGCAGCTCCGCCCCTGTGGCTTTGCAGGGTACAACCTCCCTCTCGGCTGCCTTTACAGGTTGACACTGAGTGTCTGCAGCTTTTCCAGGCACATGGTGCAAACTGTCAATGGATCTACTATTCTGGGGTCTGGATAACAGTGGTCCTCTTCTCACAGCTCTACTAGGCAGTGCCCCATTAGGGACTCTGTGTGGGGGCTCCCACCACCCATTTCCCTTCTGCACTGCCCTAGCAGAAGTTCTTCATGAGGACCCAACCCCTACAGTAAACTTCTGCTTGGGCAGCCAGGCATTTCTATACATCTTCTGAAATCTAGGCAGAAGTTCCCAAACCTCAATTCATGACTTCTGTGCACTCACTGGCTCAACACCACATGGAAGCTGCCAAGGCTTCAGGCTTGCACCTTCTGAAGCCACAGCCCAAGCTCTATGTTTGCCCGTTTCAGCCAAGGCTGGAGCAGCTGGGACACAGGGCGTCAAGTTTCTAGGCTGCACACAGCCCGTAAAACCACTTTTTCCTCCTAAGTCTCCAGGCCTGTGATGGGAGGGACTGCTGCAAAGGTCTCTGACATGCCCTTGAAGACATCTTCCCCATTGTGTTGGTGATTAAAATTCACTCCTCATAACCTGCAGCTAGTTTGAATTTCTCCTCAGAAAATGGGATTTTCTTTTCTATTGCATTGTCAGGCTGCAAATTTTCCAAACTTTCATGCTGTCTTTCCCTGAATACCTTTAACAGCACCCAAGTCACATCTTGAATGCTTTGCTGCTTAGAAATTTCTTCCACCACATACCCTAAATCATCTCTCTTAAGTTCAAAGTTCCACAAATCTCTAGGACAGGGGCAAAATGCTGCCAATCTCTTTGCTAAAACATAACAAGAATCACCTTTGCTCCAATTCCCAACAAGTTCCTCATCTCCATCTGAGACCACCTCAGCCTGGACCATATTGTCCATATCGCTATCAGGCTTTTGGTCAAAGCCATTCAACAAGTCTCTAGGAAGTTCCAAACTTTCCCACATTTTCCTGTCTTCTTCTGAGCCCTCCAAACTGTTCCAACCTCTGCCTGTTTCCCAGTTCCAAAGTCATCTCCACCTTTTCGGATATCTTTTCACAGCACCCCTCTCTGCTGTATTTACTGTATTAGTCCATTTTCATGCTGCTGATAAAGACATATCCGAGACTGGGCAATTTACAAAAGAAAGAAGTTTAATTGGACCTACAGTTCCACGTGGCTGAGGAAGCCTCACAATCATGGCAGAAGGCAAGGAGGAGCAAGTCACGTCTTATGTGGATGGCAGCAGGCAAAGAGAGAGACTGGGCAGGGAAACTCCCCCTTGTGATACCATCAAATCTTGTGAGACTTATTCACTATCACGAGAACAGCAGGGAAGACACAGAGCCAAACCATGTAAGTGATAATATGCACATAGTCATCCAGCAAGGGCCATTTCTCCTGACAAAATTCACTGAACTGAAAGATGGCCTCCAAGAGCCAACACTAACAGTATGCATTCAAAGATCTGAGTTTGGTTTAGAGAAGCATTCCCCACGCTGTGTTCCATAGGTTACTAGCATATCATAAGAGTTCACAGGTCTTCCTAGAAAAAAGTGTCTGTGGTTAAATAAAATTGAAAGGTATTAAGTTGAAATCAAGCACATTTACTTATGGCTTTATAGTGCATTAAATATGCCAATTTGGATTATGAATCAAGAGTAGGTCTGATGAGTCTGTGAGATACTAGTGTCCCCAGGCCACAGTTTAGCTTAGAGAAAGAAATGTAGGCTAGGCGCAGTAGCTTATGCCTGTAGTCCCAGCACTTTGGAAGGCCAAGGCAGGCAGATCGCTTGGGCTGAAGAGTTCGAGACCAGCCTGGGCAACATGGCAAAACCTTGTCTCTACAAAAAAAAAATAGAAAAATTAGCCACACGTGATGATGCACACCTGTAGTCCCAGCTACTCAGGTGGCTGAGGTGGGAGGATCGCTTGTGCCTGGGAGACCGAGGCTAGAGTGAGCCGAGATTGCATCACTGCACTCCAACCTGGATGCCACTGCACTTCTCCCTGTCTCAAAAAAAAAAAGAAAGAAATGTGTAAAAGTGGGAATCAGCAAAGGTATTCAAATATGCGTGCAGCATGTAGGTTTTATCACTCTCAGGAGTTCTTAGCGCTTTGGAAATGGGAAGTGAGTTATGTAGTGCCTTTCATTTGCAGCACCCTGATTCACCACCATTGTAACATATTTTGCCACATTTGTTTTCTCTATTTTTATAGACATACATACAAACATACACTCATATATATTTACAGACAAATATATATTTGAGATAATTGTTTATATTTTTTAATCATTTGAAAATATATTCAATATATCATGTCCTTTTATCCCTGAATACTTCAGTGTATATTTTATAAGAACAAGGAAATTAGCCAGGCATGGTGGTGCACGCCTCTAATTCCAGCTACTTGAGAGGCTGAGGCAGGAGAATCGCTTGAACCCAGGAGGCAGAGGTTGCAGTGAGCCAAGATCACGCCACTGCCCTCCAGCCTAGGAGAAAAAAAAAAAAAGATATGTAACCACAATACAGCTATCAAAGCCAGGAATTTTATTTATTTATTTATTTATTTATTTATTTATTTATTTATTTTTTAGACAGGTCTTGCTTGTCACCCAGGCTGGAGTGTAGTGTCGCAAACACAGCTCACTGCAGCCTTGCCCTCCCAGGTCAAGCAATCCTCCCGCTTCAGCCCTTTAAGTCACTGGGACTATAGGCGTGCACTGCCCACCCAGCTAATTTGTACATTTTTTTTTTGTAGAAACGGGGTTTCGCCACGTTGCCCAGGCTGGTTTCAAACTCCTGGGCTCAAGCAGTCCACCCGCTTCGGCCTCCCAAAGTGCTGGGATTGCAGGCATGAACCACTTACTCCTGGCTTTTCAGGGAATTTTGAACATTGATCATATTCCATTTTGTCCATTGTCCCAATTAGGTCCTTTATGGCAATTCTTTTTCCTCCAATGCAAGATCCACCCCAGGATCATGTATGTATAGTTAGTTGTCATGGCTCTTCTCTCCTTTAATCTAGAATAGTTTCTCACTCAGTCTGTTTCTTATGACATTGAAATTTTTGAAGAATATAAGGCAGCTGTTTTATAAACTGTTCCTTGGTTTGGGTTTGTCTGATGTTTCCTCATGAGTGAAGCATGCCAAGCTAGAATACTACAAAGGGATATTGTACCTTCTTGTGATATTTTATTCAGAGGCACATGAAATCCATCTGTCCTTTTCTGGTGATACTAATTTTTATCACCCATGCACGGTGGTATACAGTTTCTTCACTGTATAGTAACTGTTTTTTCTCTTGCAGCTAATAAGCATCTTTAAAGACACATTTTAAGATTATGTAAATATCTTGCTTCTCACATAAGTTTTCCCTCTGGGTTTAACACATCTATTGATGAATCTTTCCTGAACCAGTCATAACTGTGGTGGTTGTAAAATAATTATTTTCCATTCTACCATTTTATCCACACTTATCAGTTGGCATTCTGCTGTTAGGAATGTCCCTCTCTTTCCCTACCAAGTTATTTATTTGTTATTAATATGTTTGCTTTTTTTCATATAACAGTATATCTGGAAACCTTCATAGTATGAACTTTGTAGCAGTTCATAGAAATCTCCCTTACTTGTACAGATGTATAATAATCCATTTTATGTATGTACTACGGGTTTTTTCCAAATAGTTTCCACTTTGGGGCATTTAGATAGGTTTTAATATTTTGAAATTATTTTTGTATTGTTGGAGTTGTATCTTCAGAGAAAATTCTAGGCATGGGACATTAGGCTGAAGGGTGTATATATTGGTAGTTTTATTTACTGCAAAACTTAATTGGTAAGTTTGTCTTATTGGAATTCTACTACTGTATTGCCAAATTGCCTTTTAATTAAGCTTGTATCATTTGTATTTCCATTAGCAGTGTATGATAGTGCCAGTTTCCCCACAACCTGTTTCAGCAAGGTCCACTGTCAAGCTTTTGAGTTAATTCCAATCTGATGAGTGAGAAATGACGTCTCAGGATGGTTTTGATTTGCATTTATATTTTTTTAAAAGAAGTTGAACATCTTTTCATATGTTTAAGTGACTTTCATGTATTTTTTGTCAATTATCTTTTTTGTGAAATATTCCTATCATTTCACCATTTTTAAATAGAAGCTTTGGTTCAGTTTTCTTAACTGCTAGAAATCCTTTATCTCTTACACATATTGCCCCTTTATTTATGACATATGTTGTAAATATTTTCACCCAATTTATTTTTAAAAATTTTGTTCATGGTGTTTTTTGAGAAAATTTGTATACCACAAAATTTACCCATTTAAAATGTACAATGTAGTGGTTTTATTATATTCACAGAGTTTTGTAACCATTACCGCTATCTAATTGCAGAGTATTTTCAAGAAATTCCATACTCATTAGCAGTCATTCCTCCCTCTTCCTCCATATCCTGGCAACCATCAATTTATTTTCTATTTCTATGGATTTTTCTATTCTAGACATTCCATATAAACAGAATCATACAGTATGTGGTCTTTTGTTTCTGACTTCTTTCATTTAGCATAATGTGTCCAAGGTTCATCCATGTTTAGCATGTATCAGTTTTTCATTCCTTTTCATGGTGGAATAATATTCCATTATACAGATTCACCTCATTTTTTAATCCATTCATCAGTAGATGGACATTTGGGTTGCTTCCAGTTTTTGGCTCTTATGAATAATACTGCTGTGAACATTCATGTACAATTTTTTGTACGGACATATGTTTTTATTTGTCTTGGGTATAAGGCTACAAGTGGAATTTCTGAATCATATGGTAACTCTATATTTAACTTTTCAAGGAACTACTGTGCTATTTTCCAAAGCAGCCTCACTATTTTACATTCCCACCAACAATTTATGAAAGTTCCAGTATCTCCACATCCTCACCAAGACTTCTCAGTATCTGTCATTTCTAATTTCAGTCATTGTAGTGAGTATGAAGTGATATCTCATTGTGGCTTTTTATTTGAATTTCCCTAGTGACTAATGATGTAGCACATCTTTTCATAAGCTTATTGGCCATTTGTATATCTTCCTGGGAGAAATGTCTATGGAAAATCTTTGCACATTTTTAATAGGGTTATTTGTCTTTTTATTGTTGACTGATAATAGTTATTTACATATTCTGGATACTAGATACTAGAGCCTTATCTGTGAGGTGTTTCCCAATCTGTGGGTTGTCTTTTGATTTTCTTTACAGTGTCCTTTGAAGCACAGAAGTTTTTCATTTTGATTGTCCAACTTGTCTATGGTTTTGTTTGTTTGTTTGTGTGGTTTTTTTTGTTTTTGTTTTTGTTTTTTTTTGCTTGTGCTTTTGGCATCACATCTCAGAAATCATTCCCTAATCCAAGGTCATGAAGGCTTACATCTATGTTTTCTTCTAAGAGTTTGTATAATTTTTAGCTCTTACACGTGGGTCTTTGATTCATTTTGAGTTAATTTTTATATATGGTGTGAGATATAGGGGTCCAACTTCCTTTTTTGAGGGGGTGAGGGGGCATGTGGCTATCCCAATTGTCCTAGAACTATTTATTGAAAGGACTATTCTTTCACCATCAAATTATCTTGGGACCCATGTCAAAATAAATTGGCCATAAATGTAAGGGTTTATTTCTAGATTCTCAATTCTGTTCCATTGATCTATGTGTTTATCCTTATGCCAGTATCACAGTATCACATTGTCTTAGTGTTGTTTTGTTGTAAGTTTTGAAATCAGTGCGAATCTCTAATTTTGTTCTTTTTTAAGATTCTTTGGCTATCCAAAAATTCTGGATCCTTTGAATTTTTATGTGAATTTTAGGATCAGCTTGTCAATTTCTGCAAAAAACAAAACAAAAAAACCACGATTTTGGTAGGGATTACATTGAATCTGTATCACAATTTGGGAAGTATTGACATCTTAACAATATTAAGTCTTTCAATCATTGAACATGGGATATCTATTTACTTAGCTCTTCTTTCATGTCATTCAACCATGTTTTGTAGTTTTCAGAGTATAAGCTTTGTACTTCTTTTGGTAAATTTATTCCTAAGTATTTTTTTTATTTTTCATGCTATTACAAATGGAAGCATTTAAAATTTCATTTTCTGATTATTCATGTATAGAAATACGTGGTTTTTTATGTTTATCTTGTATCCTGCAACCTTGCTGAACTCATTTATTAGTGCTATTTCTGCTTTTGGCCACACAAGTTTTCTAAATGTGTTCAAATTTTCAACCTTTCCTGTGACCTTAAGTTAGAAGGATTTCCCTGTATCCAGGTTATAGTGGAATTCACTCATTTTTATAATACTTACGAAGTTCGACAGGTGACTTTTGCTGTTGTTTATTCTTGAGGTGAAAAAAGATTAGAGAGTGTTTTAAAACTAATTGCAGATTATTAAAGAAATACCTTGGTGAAATGAAAATAATACTGAATTTGAAGTAAAAAAATCTGGGTTGGAGTTCAGACTATTCTGTTTATCAGTTGTTTGATTGTAGGCAAGTCATTTAGCTCCTTAAAAAAAAAAAAACCTACAAAATATTCCATCCACTTCATAGAACTACTCAAAGGTTCAAAATGGAAAGTGCTTTGTGAACTATTAGGCCTTCTGCCAGCATAAGCTACTTTTATTTCTTAACAGTAATTATTAAACATTTTTCAATCCTTCTCTTTTCTTTAGGAGATTTACCTAAGATACAGAAAGGTGCAGTAAGGCCACAGCCCTCGAAGGGGACCCATGTATAAAAGCCATTTATTAAGTATACACAAAGAGGTTTTGTTATTTTTTCCCTGTTGTTTTTCACCCTTCATTCCTCTGGAGTGACAGAAATACCCAGAGAGAAAAGACCTTTTATTTCCTCTAAAATACAGAAAAGTTCCAAAGCATTTTAGGGATTAGCTCATTAAAATGGAGAAAAATAAACCAAGTCCTGGAGAGCCAACACAAAGAAGGCAGCAGTCCCAGGGACTGATGAAAGAGCCGTCATCTACCTCATCCCTCCCTCTACCGCAGGGGTCCGGAAGAAAACATTGGAAATGTGATTGTTTCTGAAACTCCTCATGGCAGATTTTGGCAATAAAACCTTATTTTCCTATCCAAAAGAAAAATCACAGGGTTCTCCTTTTGTGAGTGAGAGTATGTTTATGGGTGTATATAAATTAACATACCCATAACAGGCCTAGCTTGGGTTGCTTTTTCCCATCTCTCACTTGAATTGCATATCCCTCTTTTCAGTTTCCAGGGTAGCTCTGCCACTCAGGAGTTCCCAAATTTAGGGTATTTTGGCTTGCAAAGTATAATGAAATCATTAAATTCATCAGTTGCTCAACTGACAGCTTTGGAGCCAGAAAATCTAGCTTTGGATCTCAGCCTGGACAACTTACTGGCCTTGGTCTGGCCAGGGGTGATGGCTGCTGAGTGCTCCCACATGGCTCCTGGCAGGTGCAGAGTTCTCAGCTAATGGCAGCGCTTCTGATTGGCTCTTAGTAGTTGCTGTGCATTTGCTATAAATATGCAATCAATTTATTGTAAATAATCAGAATAATGCTATTTTTAATTTTAAACATTTCTGAAAATATTAATACTAGCCTTCTGTTTAGAATTAGGAAAGATGTAGAATGCAGTTGTATTAGTCCATTCTCACATTGCTATAAGGAAATACCCAAGACTGGGTAATTTATGAAGAAAAGAGGTTTAATTGACTCACAGTTTTGCATGATTGGGGAGACCTCAAGAAACTTACAATCATGACAAAAGGCTCCTATTCACAGAACAGCAGGAGAGAGAATGAGAGCCAGCAGGGGAAATGCCAGACACTTATAAAACCATCAGATCTCATGAGAACTCATTCACCATCATGAGAACAGCATGGGCGAAACCACTCCCATGATTTAATTACCTCCCACAGGTCCCTCCCATGACACATAGGGATTGTGGGATTACAATGCAAGGTGAGATTTGGGTGCAGACACAAAGCCAAACCATATCATTTTGCCTGTGGCCTCTCCCATATCTCATGTCTTCACATTTCAAAACATAGTCATGCCCTTCCAACAGTCCCCCAAAGTCTTAACTCATTCCAATGTTAACCCAAAAGTCCAAGTCCAAAGTCTCATCTGAGACAAGGCAAGTCCCCTCCACCTATGAGCCTGTAAAATTAAAAGCAAGTTAGTTACTTCCTAGATGCAGTGGGAGTACAGACATTGGGTAAATACACCCATTCCAAATGGGAGAAATTGGCTAAAACAAAGGGGCTACAGACCCCATGCAAGTCCAAAATCCAATAAGGTAGTAATTAAACCTTAAAGTTCCAAAATGATCTCCTTTGACTCCGTGTCTCCCATCCAGGTCATGCTCATGCAAGAGATGAGCTCCAGGGCCTTCAGCAGGGTACAGCCCCCCTCTTGGCTGCTTCCATGGGCTGGCATCGAGTGTCTGTGGCTTTTGCAGAGCACAGTGCAAGCTGTCAGTGGACCTACAACTCTGGGGTCTGGAGGACCGTGGCCCTCTTCTCACAGCTCCACTAGGCAGTGCCCAGTGGAGACTCTGTGTAGGGGCTTCCATCTCACATTTCCCTTCCACACTGCACTAGCAGAGGTTCTCTGTGCATGCTTCGTCCCTGCAGCACACTTCTGCCTGGACACCCAGGCGTCTCCATACATCTTCTGAAATCTAGGCAGAGGTTCCCAAACCTCAGTTCTTGACTTCTGTGTAGCCGCAGGCTCAACACCTCATGGAAGCTACCAAGGCTTGGGGCTTGCACCCTCTGAAGCCACACCCAAGCTGTACCTTGGCCCCTTCTAGCCATGGCTGGAGCAGAAAGCAAGGCACCAAGTCCCTGGGCTGCACACAGCAGGGGGGTCCTGGGCCCACAAAATCATTTTTCCTACTATCTCAGGGCCTGTGATGAGGGGGGCTGCTGTGAAGGTCTCTGGCATGCCCTGGAGACATTTTCCCCATTGTCTTGGTGATTAACATTCAGCTCCTCGTTACTTATGCAAATTTCTGCAGACAGCTTGAATTTCTCCCCAGAAAATGGGTTTTTCTTTTCTACTGCATTGTCAGGCTGCAAATTTTCCAAACTTTTATGCTTTGTTGCTTCTTGAATGCTTTGCTGCTCAGAAATTTCTTCCACCAGGCCAGGAGCAATGGCTCATGCCTGTAATCCAATACTTTGGGAGGCCGAGGCAGGTGGATCATAAGGTCAAGAGATCAAGACCATCCTGGCCAACATGGTGAAACCCCTTGTCTACAAAAAAACAAACATATATGTACAAAAAATTGGCCAGGCCTGGTGGCACGTGCCAGTAGTCCCAGCTACTCAGGAGGCTGAGGTAGGAGAATCGCTTGAACCCAGGAGGTGGAGGTTGCAGTGAACCGAGATTGCGCCACTGCACTCCAGCCTGGGTGACAGAGCGAGACTCTGTCTCAAAAAAAAAAAAACAGAAAGAAATTTCTTCCACCAGATACCCTAAATCATCTCTCTCAAGTTCAGAGTTCCACAGATCTCTAGGGCAGGGCCAAAAAGCCACCAGTCTCTTTCCTAAAGCGTAGCAAGAATGACCTTTACTCCAGTTCCCAACAAGTTCCTCATCTCCATCTGAGACCACCTCAGCCTGGACTTCATTGTCCTTATCACTATCAGCATTTCAGCCAAAGCCATTCCACAAGTCTTTAGGAAGTTTCAAACTTTCCCACATCTTCCTGTCTTCTGAGTTCTCCAAACTTTTCCAACCTCTGCCCATTACCCAGTTCAAAAGTCGCTTCCACATTCTCTGGTATCTTATAGCAATGCCCCATTCTGCTGGTACCAATTTATTGTATTAGTCCATTTTCGTACTGTTTCACTTATTGTTTCATATTGTTTCACTATAAAAATTTTCTAAGAATGACATCAATCCAAGTACCACAAAGGGGAAGATTACTGTTTGTTTTTTTTTTTTTTTTAAGTAATAACTACTTTTTCTTAAAATGATACGTGCTCTTTGTTTTTTAAAAATCAAGCTACATAGGAAAGATAAAATATATGCCATCAGTCACCTCAAACCTCCCGGCCCAGAAATAGCCGGTATTGACACCTGCTGAACAATTTTTCTCTGCATATATACAGATAAGTATACATTAGGAGACAGAAGAGAAAAAGAGAAAGGAAGAAAGTGATACATTTGACAGAGTAAAAATGAAAAACTACTCTGTGATAATATATCATAAAGTCAAAACACAAATGTCAAAGAGAAGAAAATATAGAAGGAGTTCTTTAAAACTCTGGATAAAAAAGACAACTCAGTAGAAACATGCACAAGACAGGAACATACAGTTTACAGAAGAGGAAACATAAATGACCAATAACCATACAAAAATAATCCTCGGACTCACTCGTAATTAAAGAAATGCAATTTAGCTGTCTGGCCATTGTGGCTGGAGCCCAGTATGGGTCATAGGAGATGAAGCTAAGAGCGACACGTGGCTGGGTTATGATTGTGCGTGTGTGCGTGTGTGCGTGTGTGTGTGTGTGTGAGAGAGAGAGAGAGAGTCCTCGGCCTCACTCATAATTAAAGAAATACAATTTAGCTGTCTGGCCATTGTGGCTGGAGCCTAGTATGGTCATAGGAGATGAAGCTAAGAGCGGCGCGTGGCTGGGTCATAAGTGTGTGTGTGCGTGTGTGTGTGGTGTGTGTGTGTGTGTGTGTATGTGTGTGTGTGAGAGAGAGAGAGATTGATTTCTGGAACAGTACAGGAAACTGATTAGCTGTAAGGCTGAGAATGGGGAGAAAAAGAGGGTGAGGCAGGTCGAAGGGGGAAGGAGTATTTTTAATTTCAATTGTTTATTCTTTTCCACCACTTAAAATTTTTAAAGATTATATGCAGGTAATACTGTTATCATTTAAAAATCTAATTAAGTTTTAAGAAAACACATACTTGCAACCAAAGGAAGAAAATATAAGCCCTGAGGTATCTATTTTGTTGCTAATGCTTATACATAGTAGTGCTTTTTCGCCCCAGCTCTTTGGAGGAGCTAAAATTGACAACTGGAGAGCTGCCACTGAGGAGTTTCTCTGACTATTAAAAGAAACTAGCTTAGTCCAGGGCCCTCAGAACTCAGTTTTCCAATGCTCTCTGCTCCCAGTGACTTCCTGTTCATCTAATCCCCCAGGGATTCCCAGCTCCATCTTTTTCTTAGCCAAGGTTCACCAGCTGCCCCAGCCTCCAAGGTGTGTGTAGCCATGAAAGGCTTCCCTGCTGGGCAGAGATGGGAGAGGGAAGGAAATGACAACCTGGGGCTGCAACGTGACCCTGTCTTGCGTAAGGGTGTCAGCTCAAATTTGAAGGGTGAAATGACCAGTTTTGGCAGGATGAGAAGGAAAGCTATGCAGCTTCACAACTAGTCAGTTATAAAAGAAACAGCAAGCTCACACCTCCAATGACAAGTGGACTTGAACTTCTGTTGAATTAAGGCACAAACTTGAAACAAAGCAGACTCATAGACTCTTGGTGGACGGCACCATAACATCTTCTCTATCCACCATCTGCCACTTTTCTCTCCTTTATGGCATCCCTCTAAAGCATTTAGAAGCTGCTAAGGCATCCACATGTTAGCACCTCACTCTTCCCTCTAGGCAGCCCACTGCATTTCTAGACAGTCTACTCTTTCACAACCTCTTTCTCTGACCATTAAATAGCTCTTCATTACATTGATTAGAAAATCATCTTTCTGTAACTTCTACACTCTCAATAACCAAGTGTTAGACTAGAAAAGTATGCAGTTGGGAATTAAAGGCCTTAGTCTGAATCTCTGTTCTGCCTCTGACCCACAATGTGACCTTCAACCAGTAGCCTAATCTCCTGGAGGCTTAATTTCCCCTTCTGTAAATTGGGCTATTCACATCACTTTCAGTGGTAATTTTGAGACTGAGTGAACCTGTAAGTGGTAAACTTCACTTAGTACCACACATGGCAGAAGATGATGATGAATCGGTGTTAGTTCCCTCCTTCCCTGTGTCCCTCCATTGCTCGCCCTCAGCTGTACAAAGAGATCCTGGCTGTGACTAAGTTGAAGAATTCTATTGTCTCTTCCCTGAGTGTTCTCATCTCCAGAGTAAATACATCCAGGCTAAGTCCACAAATGTACCTTGATCTTCTTGTGTACTTACTCTCTACTTTGCTGTAGGAGAGATTTTGCTCTGTCACTGAACCCCTAATTACTGCAGAGTGGGGGGAAAATATATTTCCCTCACCCCCAAGACCCACCTCATCCCCAAGAGCTGGGATTCCACACTCAGACTCCTCCCAGGGTTTGAAGTTGAGTGTTCAGATGATGGGGTCTGCCTGCAGAAATAGAAGTATCTCTCATCCTTTTCACTAGTCATCAAGCTTTCTCTTTAGGAAATATTACACATTTTACAAATCCAAGGGGACAGGCCCAGTTAGATAAAAGTCTGCCAGTTCTGGCTCTGGCTGCATCTATTGACAGCTTGATTGGCACTGAGGAATCTGTGGTTTCCCCCAAACACACACACAAGGCACCAGGATGAAACAGCTGCTCTGTGCCTTGGCAGGGGTTGAGGTCCTTGGTCTTATGGATGAGTTTGTTTGTTTTTTCTTTTTTTTTTTTTTTTTTTTTTTTTTTGAGGCGGAGTCTCGCTCTGTCGCCCGTACTGGAGTGCAGTGGCCAGATCTCAGCTCACTGCAAGCTCCGCCTCCCGGGTTTACGCCATTCTCCTGCCTCAGCCTCCTGAGTAGCTGGGACTACAGGCGCCCGCCACCTCGCCCGGCTAGTTTTTGTATTTTTAGTAGAGATGGGGTTTCACCGTGTTAGCCAGGATGGTCTCGATCTCCTGACCTCGTGATCCGCCCGTCTCGGCCTCCCAAAGTGCTGGGATTACAGGCTTGAGCCACCGCGCCCGGCCTGTTTTTTCTTAATTAATGACCTTGTTCAATGTGGGATATTAGAGGTTTTTTGTTTGTTTTTAACCCAGTCCAACATGCCAGCACCCCAAGGGATTTGGGGATATTAAATATTCCTCCTCAGCTTCAAGATGACAGTTGATAAATGCAACCATAAGATACTGAAAAGAACAAAGGACATGAGGGGAAATGCAAGCCCTGGGGAGATTAATAAATCATGAGGAGAAGGAGTGAGTGTGGTCAAACTGTGGAGCCCCCGTGAGGCCCATTACTTGATCTCTTGCAAAAATCCAGGAGATGCAAACAGGATGCCTATAATTCTGTTAACTGTGATTCCTAGTCCTTAAATGCTCTCAGATGCATGTAACAGGGTATTTATATTCCCTTAGCAAATGAAGCATTGTTCGAAATTGTGAACAATGGTTGAGTTTGGAAAGAGAGTGTCATCTAATCACTAGCTTTGTCAACGTCCTTTGCACTCACTCCCTAAGGAAGCCTCACTGCCCAGCATGTGCTGTGGTTCTCAATCTGTGTCACCCTGAGCCCTCATGTTCCATGGAGGTTCTGGGGCAGCCAGCTGGGAGCAGGTAGTCAGACTTCCAGGCCCCATCCACCTACTTCTGTGAGAGCAGCTGTTCTACTCTTTCCTGCTGTGTATATTAGAGAACCACAGAAGATTTTGTTTGGGTTCTTCTGCCCCAAAAAAGAAACTTGAAAATCAATGGTGCCATGGTATTTGCATCCTTTTACAAGTTGCTTCTTTTACTCAGTGGTATGTATTTGAAATATAACCATGTTAACATATGTAGATGGAGTTCAATCAAGAACTTGTAGAATAAACCACAGTATGTTCATTCCCCTGCTGATAGATATTTAGGTGGTTCCCCATTTTTTACCATCTCAATTAATGCATCAGTGGAGGGCATTTTCAACACAGGCAATGGGCAGTGCCCATTAAGCTGAAGAAGAAGGGAAGGACAGCAGGAGGGGTGGATGACTAGTGAGAATGTCAGAGGGCAATGGAGTAGATGTGCATGGATGCAATAGCTCCAGGGCCTCCCAAGAGTCAAAATGGGTCTGTGAGCTGGAGGATCCAGTGGTAGCACAGAGTGGGCGATGATGAGGTCTGGAGTGTGACCCGAGGACTGGGCAGCTGAGAGTAAGGAGGAAAGTAAGTTTGTCAGAAACTTGAGAGGCCAAGGTGTTAGCTGGGTCGTTTGCTGGACATTTCCATTTGGTCCTTCAGCTACACTCTGCATCCTTCGCAGCCCTATTCTGTGCCCCAGAGGCTTTAATTACCATCTCAGTGCCCTTTCCCTCAGACTGAGAGGTACACAGCCTGGATCAGGGACGACATGGAGACAGAGCATCCATTCCTCCATCCCCTCCCTTCAAGGTCCCTGCAGGTAGGCTGCGTCTCCGCTGAAACCCACTGCTCATTTCTCTACAGTTCTTCTTTCTGATTACAGCAAATGCCCTGGCACCTTGTCTTGGGACCCAACACACTCACCTTGGATTTCCTCCATGCCAGGAATCATTTTATTGACCTCCTTTCCTCTCTTAACCTGTTTACATGTGCCATCTCTTTCTTGCCTGATTGAGTACAGGCCAATCTCATGGATACTGAAATCTTGGAAAATGATGACAAAAGTAAGGGTAGATAGGAAGTTAGCTAGCTGGGTGCAAAAACCTAATGAGGGGCGGTGTCTGTAAATCTGCATAAAATGCAAACTATCCTACATTTTTGTAGTTCACATGTGAGCTCCTTTAAAACTAAAATTCCTGCCTAATTTTTAGGGAGAATTCCTAGTGTTAGCACAATATCTGGCATATAGAAAGCATTTAAAAATGAAAATAAGTTGAATTGAATAGGACTGAATTAAATTAAATGGAATTAAATTGAATGTTAGTGAATAAATGAGATGCTAATTTTGCACATTTTAGACATCATGGGTGCCCCCCGTCAAATCCCCTTCCCTCTGGCGTATGGTTTTTAAAAGCTTCATGAACATCAAATAAATTACATTAGGGATTGAGTTTCTGAAGTGAATAATGAATAATAAATGTTTGCTTATGTTAGCATCTCATGTAGAAAAATATTTAAGTCATGAAAATTTTGTGATAAATTCAAATCCCTTTAAGCTTTCAGGACCCACTTTCTTTTTTTATTTTTTGAGACAGTCTTGCTGTGTCACCCAAGCTGGAGTGCAATACACAATCACTGCTCACTGCAGTCTTGATCTCCCAGGATCAAGTGATCTTCTCACCTCAGCGTCCTGCGTAGCTGGGACTACAGGTGTATGCCACCCCTGGCTAATTTTTTTTTAATTTTTTAGTAGAGACAGGGTCTCACTATGTTGCCCAGGCTAGTCTCAAACTCCTGAGCTCAAGTGATCCTCCTGCCTCAGCCTCCCAAGGTGCTGAGATAGGCATGAACCAGCGCACCCAGCCTGACTCACTTTCTTGATATTGTGTGTATTTTGCTCTTGGAAAACTTTCTGTCTCCATGGCAAAAAAACAACTTACAGTGGTTTCAGAACATGTAATTATTCATTTGAAAATAATTTTGTTAGACACGTATCTATTAACATTTTCTTGAATTTGTAATACTGAATAGGAAGAAACAAAATATAAAATCTTTCTTGTTTTAGTTTTAATCTAAAATACTATATGTCTTTGCATCATATGAGTTAAAGCTTTTCTGGCATTACACAGTGATTGTTCTCTTCAAATAACAGATCGTAGAGATAGTAGGGGAAAAACAAAGTAAACATGGCTCAATTTGCATTTGGTATTTTTTTGGAGGGGGTGAGTATTTCCTCTCTTTTTTCCTTTCTCCAAACACTACACAAGTAATAATTTGACTGTATCCCTGTGGCTCCTATTGTCTATACATACATGAAGTTGAATTTCATAGTGCCCATTATTTGAAAAACATTTCAAGTCAGAGCTTAAGATTGGGCCTTTCATGCCAAATCAAGGACAGTGGCTAATTTGGGGTTGCCAAAATCACATATTCAATTTATATTAGATAATAAGAAAAGTTGCTTTAAAGCAAAGGGTATTGTTGGCACTTATGAATAAGAAATTCTGATTATTCTAATGCAGCAATAAAAATTATTACCTGCAATCTTATTTTGGAGTAGCCCCATTATAAAAAGTCCGGAGCCAATAGCTCAGCAGGTTTTAGCATGTGACAAGTAAGGTGACAGTCTAGAGTCGAAGATTCTATCTCCACCCTGATTATAGTCTCAGAAATGCATTCAGCTAGTCATAAAAGGAGGAAGGACTGCATGGTCCAGACTAGAATGCTCAACTGGGATGACTTGATCTCCTGTGCCAGCTCCCATGGATGAATCACAGCTCCTGAGGACCAAATCGGGGTTCCCTGGGGAGTGTGCTGGCATCAGTTAGTGATGTCTCCCACCACTGGCTAGGATGAGGGGAATGGCAGCACTCAGGACATGATAGAAACAACAGAATTTGAAGTTAGAGGATCAGGGTCAGACTCTTATCTCTATCTCTTATTAGCTGTGAGGTATCGTACTCACCCATTCAGCAATCTTAGTTTTGTCATGTATAAAATGATGATAACAATTATCAAGAAAATTAAAATTGGTATCACAAATAAAAAAGAATTAAAGTGCAGCTTACATCTTATGAATTGCTAGTGTATTTTGCCTATCCCAACCTAGTGTTTTCCTTTTTTAAACTCATAGCATTTTATCTTTTTGTGTGTATGTGTGTGTGTGACAGGGTCTTGCTCTGTCACCCAGGCTGAAGTGCAGTGGCATAATCATACCTTATTGCAGCCTCAACCTCCTGAGCTCAAAGCAATTCACCCACTTTAGCCCTGCCAAGTAGCTGGGACTACAGGCACATGCCACCATACCTGGCTAATTTTTGTATTTTTTGTAGAGACAGGGTTTCACCATGTTGCCCAGGCTGATCTTAAACTCCTGAGCTCTAGCTATCTACCAGCCTCAGTCCCCCAAAGTGCTGGGAGTACAGTTGTGAGCCACCATGCCTGGCCTACTCATGGCATTTTAGTATTCTGTCACTCTTTTGGCAATTAATTGTGAACTACCTACTGACTCACATTAGTGTATTATCTTACTTCACCATATTTTATTTTTTGTACTGCCCACACTTTCTAGCCCATGCCTCTCCTATAGTAGGCGATCCTAAGTATGAATGAATGTAAACAAGTTACTAATAGTATTTTAAAACTCCAAATGCTGACAGGGAGATGAGTAGTTACTTTTTATTTGAAAGCATGTATTTTTCATGTTATTTGAAAGGATTATTGTGATTTTATGTTCATAAGATCATAGTTTTTTGTTTGTTGTTTAAAAACTATTTTTTTTTTTTTTTTTTTTTTTTTTTTTTGAGATGGAGTCTCTGTCACCCAGCCTGGAGTGCAGTGGTGCAATCTCGGCTCACTGCAACCTCCACCTCCCAGATTCAAGCGATTCTTGTGCCTCAGCCTTCTAAATAGCTGGGACTATAGGCGTGCACCACCACACCCGGCTAATTTTTATATTCTTAGTAGAGATGGGGTTTGACCATATTGGCCAAGCTGGTCATGAACTCCTGACCTCAAGTGATCCAGCCACCTTGGCCTCCCAGAGTGCTGGGATTATACACATGAGCCACCATGCCTGGGCAAAAACATTTTAGTGGACTTTATTTTCAAGGAACTGAGCTGCTTTATGTGCTTGGGCAGCTCCCCTGAGCAAGTTTGTAGAGTGTGCAGGCAAATGGGCTTGGTGGCACAGGCACAAAGGAGAAGTCTGTATTTCCGTGGGGAGACTGCTGACACCCATGGATAGGTCCCACTTTTGGGGCTGACTGGTAAGCAGGGCACGGGACTTGTCCGCTTTCTCTGCACAGCATTGACATCTTCTATCCATCTCTTTACTTCTTGTAATTCCCTCTTCTTCTTTGCTGACACTGACTCAAAGGATCATAGATGTTTAATGATTTGCTTAGTGACAGGCCCTGGCCATAGCATTGAGCCATCTGGATTCATTGTTCAGTGTTCCCTCCACTACTCAGTCCTTTTAAAATCCAGCTCTCCTGCAAGTTGATTTCACTTCCACATAAATCATTTCTTCTAGCTTGCTGGAAAGTTCCTTGGCTTTCTGCTTATCTCTGCAAGGACAGTTAGTTCCCTGTTGCTGCTGCCAAGTATGTAAACAACATGTTTCTTCTTTCTGTGGTGACAGGCACATCTCATCATCCTGAGTAGAAGCCCCTCTCAAGTGGAGGCAGCAGACTCCGCACACATCGTCGCCCACGCTGCTGTCACTTCAGGGAGACACGAGCACCATGGTGAGAAGAATCCTTTTCTCTTCCTGTCTCACAGGCACCTGGGTCTATGAAGGAGCTGTCTTCTAGATGGGTTAACAGGTGAACAGAGCTGTGACACAGGCCTGTTTTATCTGATCATCTGCAGCTATGCTACTCTGCTGCTTTCCTCAGAGTCCTTTGGTTTCTCTCCCCGTCTAGCCTTCTTCTAATCTATTATTCTGAAATACAGCTAATCTCTATGCAAACGTAGCTGTTAAGAGCCCCAGAGCATCTGTACTGGGCTTACAGGGAAATCTGCTCTGCTTTCAGAGGTGATCTATTTTTAAAGATTGTTGTGGCAACAGCTTCGGCCTCTGGGCCAGCTGGCCTCCAGACACTGTCAGGGCTGAACTTTCCATCACGATGAACTTACACGGCTTCAGGATTCCAAAAAGGAAGTTGCCATTTATGGCTCATATGGTTTTTCATATCCCCGCATAATAGGTAGAGCATCAAGCTTAAGGAATTGTTTAATCCACCATCCTGGGCTCAGAGCATACAGAGCATACAACATGCCTCCATTGGCAGAAAACACATAGTACTAATGATTTTTTTTTTTTTTGGTCATAATATTCAGAAATGGAGTACAATTCATAAAGAAAACCTAGGGGTATATTCCAAGATATCAAATAAAAATAATTATGTACTGAATAAAATAAGGTCCACTGTGCTCAAAAGCATAAAATCAACATCTGGAAGGCATGGGGTTGATTCAGGAAGTAGAAGTCACGCTAAAATGAGGCCAGCACATGGGAGAAGGTGAAGGGAAAGCTTCAGTGAGCAACCTGGTCCAAAAAGATCCATGGGCCAGGCAGGGAGCTTCAGTCCCCAGAGGAACTGATGAAGGGGGCATTGGTGTTTATCCATCTGTCCATCACACCTTGCAGATCTCTCATTCTGACCTGCTAGAGCTTGAAGCACCTGTTTAGATCTGGAGGAGCCTGTGTAAGGCTGGAGAGAGGAGACAAGTGAACTTTCTTGTCCCCGCTCCCTAGAACATTCCACACTAACCATCAGGTTTGCTTGTTGGTGCCTAAAATTCATGTAATAGGAGGAAAGTACTTTCTATTCCATACCTATTAATAAAACACTTAAAATACATGTTTGATGGGAACTCCTAGAATAGCAAGTCACAAATCTAAATGTCTACAGGAACCAAGCAAGCAATGTGAGTGAAGCAGGTGGTTATCAGAAACCAGCAGCAGCAGCAAGCATAGTTATAAATGGCAGCTAACTGATGGCTATAGTATGAGAGAGACGAAACAGAGTGGTGAGGACTGTTGCAAACTAAAACCCATACCTGCTACTTAGCTCCAGCCCCTGGCAGCCATGTGGAAGGGAGGCTTATATTAGCAGAGCTCCTTTTTTAAGAGAACGTAGAAATTTGGAGTTTTATTGGAGAATCTTCAATTATTTTTTTAATTATTTTTTATGTTTTTAGAGACAGGGTCTTACTCTGTCACCCAGGCTGGAGTGCAGTGGTGCAATTATAGCCATCGCAGCCTCAAGCTCCTGTGCTAAGTGGTCTTCCTGCCTCAGCCTCCCAAGTAGGTGGGACTACAGGCACACACTGCTTGTACCCAGCTAATTTAAAATTTTTTTTTAGAGACAGAGTCTGCCCAGGATGGTCTCGAATTCCTGGCCCTAGGCTACCCTCCCATCTTGGCTTCCCAAAACTCTGGGATAACAAGCATGAGCCACCACAGACCTAGCCCAATTTTTAACTGATGGTAACTAACTGAAATATGTTTAAGACTCTGAGTAAGTCAAAACAAGTGTGAAGGCTGGATCTGTGACTTTTGACCTGGAAAGCAAGAGTGTCAGGTTGCTGTCAGAGCTTTCCTGTTTTCCGCGGGGATGTAAACTGGCAGAGTAAGGGCAGGTGGGTCCATTCCTGAATGAGTACCAAACAGAGAGGAGGCTAAGGCCAAAAGACCATCTTTTTGCCTAGAGGGATTCTGGTTTCCAGCACTTGACCCAGTGCTCAGTGTACTCACTGCAGGTATGAATTGAGTGGGACCTAGTGAATCTGTGCCCTAGAATGCTGTTGTCCCATAGCTGTGAAGTTAGGCCACTCTGCTTTGCGTGATTTACAGAATCAGAGGCAATCCAATTTTAGTTATATATTTTTAGAAAGTTTTCCAATCTAAATATAGCACTCTATTGCCTTCTCTTAATTTGAAAATGATAATAATACCTATTTGATACAGATAATAAATATATGATAATTAAATGACCTCACAGTTATAATATTAATAGCTATTGCTTATATATGGCATACCAGCAACGGTTCTCACCACATTACATTTATTCAGAAATCCTTCCAGCTCGATGAGATAGGTACAATTATCCCCATTTGTTGGATGGAGAAATTGAGGCACCCAGAGATTAGGTAATTTTTCCAAGGACCCATAACCAGTGAGTGGTAAAGATATGAACCCAGGCCGTCAACCACCCCAGAGGCTCTTTATGTCATGTCACATTATAGGGTCTGGCACTGCAAATGTCTCCTCCCTCCTTAGGCCCACCAAAGAATCTGTGAAGTGTGGGGCACACAAGGGACGCCGCAAGAATGAAGGCAGCCCACAGAGAAGGGTTTGGAGTGCTGATGGGAAGGCCTGGGGCCCAGGAGCATGTGGAGAATCTCAGCTCCCACCTGCAGCAGCTGAGGGCATTTGGTGACGTGCACCCAGAAAGCTCACTTGCCAGTCAGAATTGAAATATGTGAGGAACCAGTTTGGGAGGCCAAGATGGGTGGATCACATGAGGTCAGGAGTTCGAGACCAGCCTGGCCAGCATGATGAAACCCCATCTCTCCTAAAAAACACAAAAATTAGCCAGGTGTGGTGGTGCACACCTGTAGTCCCAGCTAGTCAGGAGGCTGAGGCACAAGAGTCACTTGAACCTGGAAGGCAAAGGTTATACAGTGAGCCAAGATTGTGCCACTGCACTCTGGCCTGGGCAACACAGCAATACTCTGTCTCCAAAAAAAAAAAAAATGTGAGAAACATAAAGGAGATGGGTAAGAAGACAACTTCTCACAGGCACAAGGAGTTGGGACTGATAGTTTTACAAATTGGGAAAGGGGGTGGCTTCTGCATTAGGCCTGGAGGATTGGTTGCTTGAAGCAGAAGCAAAAGATGACTAAGAGGCTGGGCCCAGTGGCTCACACTTGTAATCCCAGCACTTTGGGAGGCCGAGGTGGGTGGATCACGAGGTCAAGAGATAGAGACCATCCTGGCCAACATGGTGAAACCCTGTCTCTACTAAAAATACAAAAAAATTAGCTGGGCGTTGTGGTGCACGCCTGTAGTCCCAGCTACTCAGGAGGCTGAGGCAGGAGAATCACTTGAACTCTGGAGGCAGAGGTTGCAGTGAGCCGAAATTATACCACTGCGCTCCGACCTGGCAACGGAGCGAGACTCAGTCTCAAAAAAAAAAAAAAAAAAAAAAAGACGGAGAGACTCAGGAGCAAGCAAGAATCAAAATAATGACAGCAACAATGACAGTAACAACCATAGCAGCAGCACTTGGGCGCCTCTTGTATGCAGGTGCTGGTACTTCCACAGACATGCTCATTGAATCCTTTTAACAACCGTTGGAGGCAGGACAGGACCTCCCATTTTACAGATGAGTTCACACTGCCACCTCTTCGTACCAGAAAGTACCATGAATCTGAAGGACCTACTGTTTCTACTCTTTGCTCTACCCCAAAAGGACCAAGTCCCCATCAGTCTGTATGGTGCTCCTAGGCAGGCCCTTGTCAGATTCAGTACCTATCAACCAGAAGACACTTGAACTGTTTATCACCCTGATGCTGTTAGGAAAAAAGCTTACTGAGGCCGTAAAGGTGAGTAAATGCTAAGTGAGGAGCCAGGGCAGAGAAGCAGTGGGCTAGAAATAAATGCTGATTGTCCTGCAGCAACATGAAGTCCTGGAACAGGTGCAAAAAGAAGCATAAACCTTTGCCCCTAAGGCCTCAAACAAATCACCTAAATGGACAAATCAGAAACAATAAAAGCAAGAAGAACTCTCAAACTATTCCTACTCCATGAACATAGTTTAAAAACTGCTGCCATTGAAATCCTTGCACCCATAGTGGCAGATGTGGGAAAGGCTGGAAAAGAGCTCACCAGGCCAGCACGTGTTGCACGTGTGGGGAATCAGCTTCCCTCTAGAAGCAGAAATGCAACAGGCACCACCCAGCCAGGGGCTGCAGCAGGAGCACGGTGGGTACATTCCCACTGTCTTTTACGTCACCTCCCTGCTGTCCCCTCACGTGGCCATTGCCCCCACAGCAGGAATGAAAGAAATCCACTGCGGCCTAGGTTTCTCCAGGCCTCTGCTGCCTCCACCAGGGAGAAATAAGAGAAGGCAATTTGCAACTTATCTTTGTGTAACAACTAAGGGGCAAGCAAATCCCTTACAGCTCTCAACAGCACAGGACTTTCTGACCTGGACATTGGTTACTTCTAATTCAGAAGTCCTGGCTGGATCCCAGGAGCAAATCTGCGTGTTCCACCCACCACCAAGGGGGAATCTTAGCTCTGCTCTCCTATGCTTAAACCTGTTTGTACCGAGTACAAAGACTTTTGGGGGGTTGGTTTTGGTTTTGATTTTTGAAGAAAATAATTATTAATGAGAAAAAATTCTCCTTTGAGGATTCTCTGTAGCCTGCCTGCTTGCACGCGGAATGCCCATTGAAGGCATTGCCCTCTAACCAACAAAACGCCAGTGGCCAAGGAGCAAGTGTTTCAGTCTCAATGCACAAGCTAATCCTTTTGCTCTGTGCCTTCCCTGTATTCCTTATGCAGACAAAACTGCCCAAGAAGTCACGAAGGCTTGTGATTGCATAAAGATTCCCAATTCAGGCTCCTGGAATGTCATGAACCTGAGCCTGGCCAGCTTCCCAGAGCAGCCATAGACAAACTTGGTATTAACAGCTTTCCCAACCCTGCTAAGTGTTCAAGGCATTGGCTTTGTGTTTATAACTCATCTCCTAAAGGATATTAAAATGAAATGGTTCAAAGCCAAGAACATTTCAGCATCAGCCTTTGAGAGGCAGAGCCTGCTGAGTGCAGACGGCCTTGTTTGGAAGTAGCCCCATCTATAGACTGGGCTCTTGTAGGCTGGGGAGTTCTGCAGTGTCCAGTGACAGCAGATGGAATGGGCTCTGTCCGGTTAGAGCTTAGGGGGCAGGGGCTGACTAAGTGGATTCCTAAGATATAATTTCCTATGCACGAGTATGTATATCCTCCCCGCCCCCACTGGTCCTAGCCTGTAGTCACATTTTACACAGTAGACTGGAAAAAATGTCAGTATCAGGAGCTGGGCACTGCATCTCACCCAGGTCTCCTCTTTTTTACCTTACACAACCCTCCCTTTTCTCAACTCTTCCCCTGTGGCCTGCCTTCTCAGCTTGCCCAGTGCTGGGCCCTCCTGCCTCCTGCTCACTGGATTACTGATGTTCCCTGGGCCCCGTGTGTTCCAGAGAGACCAGAAATCAGGGACCCCCAGTGTACACAGGCCCTAGGTCTTGTGGGCCCCTGACAGGTAACATGGACACCTGGGAGCAGCCACAGTGAGGTGTCCTTTACCTTCCCATGCTCTTCTTAGCTGTCCCTGCTGCCTCTCATGATGCCTCCAACCTGAGCCTCCAAGCGGGGCCTGGTGGTACAGTCAAGTGAGAGTAAGCCATGGCTGGCCACACCCCAGCTGCCTCTCTCCCTTCAGACTTCCCACTCCTCTGGGCCCCTGTGCGCTCTGAGAGAACCTTCCTCTGTTGCTTCTCAGGGCCCATTTGTTTTTACAAAATGCCCAGCCAGCCTGAGTTTGGCCTTGCCTTTGAGCTCCCCAAGCAACACATGTGGCATCCATCCCTGCTCTGTGCCCCACAGGGAGCAAGGGAGAAAGGGGAAGTGAGGGTGCAGTGGAGTGAGGCTGAGGCCCAGAGAAGGAAAGAGATGCCCCGTACTCTGTTTTCATTTGCATCAGGAGGATCCGTTCTCAGAAACTTCTGGAAGTCACTCTAGAGTAGTCACATCTAGGGGATTGGGGTCCAGGGTCACTCAGCAAGTTAGAGGCCAAGCAAGGCCTAGAATGGACCCCAGGTGCCACCCACGTACCACACCCCAGACCCAGAGAGGGAGTTGTCCCACCCCCCCCACCCCCACTCCCACCCCCGCTGAGGGTACAGGGCTCTGAGCAGCCCTAAAGGACAGGCAGGTAGGGGCTACAGGGCTTGGCAGCCCTTGGGGCCAGCGGAGAAGGAGAAGAGAAGGCCTATTCCCCACCCAGGTGTATGCTATTGGCCCCTCTAGCTAGGGTAGAGCTGAAACCTCATCACGCTTGCTCACCAGCTGCTGTCCCTTCATTGTGTCTGAGAGCAAAGCCTGTCCCTTCATTTCTCTCCTGGGGAGGCTGAAGTGCATGAGCAACATGGTGACCACGTTCCTGAGGTTTGGGTTTTTCACTTCTGGGCTGGTTTGTAATTTGTGTTCAGAACTTCTTACAGAAGCCTATGTAACTTCTATCCCGACTCGGCTTCAAAAAGGATTTTTAAGGCAGCTTATGGAAAATGCATCTACATCACCAAGACAAGTGACAGGAACTTGAGGTTGCTGGAAGCCTTCACTACATGGTGGCCCCAAGTTATGGTGGCGGAGAGGGGCTGGTCACTTTCCTGGTGGTGAGGACACTTAAGCAGGCAGATCCCAATGGTGACCAGGCCGTGTGTGGACACGCTGTATATTTATACCCTGTGAGCCTCACGTGGTCTGCTGCCATTGGATCACTTCACTTTATGGATGCACACCTGTCCCTAGAGATGGCCACAGACTTCCTCGTATCACACAGCTAGTGAGCAGCAGCCCTGAAGCCATGTCACAGGCCCCTGTCTATGGCACTATGAAAGTGTTCCTCATGAAGAGGGTCTCCTGTGGGGACCACTGAAGGTTCTGGGGTGAGGAAAGAGTCTCTTCCAGGCTTTGTGTGTTCTCAGGCTTCCCGTGTGGCCTCCACAGGCTAGCAGCCTCGAACAGCAGCCCCCAGCAGGGTCTAAGTAGCTTCAATGTGTTCGTTTCCTGGGTGAGGGAGCTCTTCTGGGTTAGCACCAGGCTAAGATTTGGGACTTTCCATTTTTAAACTCCCTGGGGTCCTTAAAGCCTTTACAGTTGGTACAGAGTAGGGACTATTTCCTAAGACTGCTACAAAAGACAATTGTCACATTGTACACAGAGGCTTCCCTCTTAATGAAAACTGTCCTTACTGTTCCAACTCCTGCCTTAGGACAGCCACAGGGAAATGAACGCAGGGTTACTGGAATTTATTTTAATTAAAAGCCTCCTGGCCTCCCCGGCAGTGGGCAACATTGCAGTCCAGCATTCCTCTTGCTCTTGGGATGAAGCCGTGTTTTCTTTTGCCTGTGTATGAACATCTCTACACAGAATCTTTCAGGGTCTTTTGGAATGATGTGGCTCCAAGTCCTCAGACAGAGCCATCTGCAGAGACGTCAAACCACCCTGCCCACCGAGCCACACCTTCTCCCTGCTGTAACTCACAGCCAACCTAAACATTCTGTTAGAGTGGAAATAGAAGATTCACGGCCTTGGAACACCTATGCCATTAGGGCTCAGATTTACAAGCTAAGTCATGCTCCTGTGTTTTAGAAAATGACCTCAGCTTCTGCCCAGGCCTTCGGCATCAGATTGCAGAGGATTCTAGAAGTGGTTTTTAAAGGTAGGGATGGACTTGTGTGAGAGTGCTGAAACTGCTGGCTCTTTGTGAATCCACACCCTGTTTCAGGGCACAAGGTTCAGGCCGGGAGGTGGCAGCCACTTTAAGGGGCTATGACTTCCTATCCCTCTAGAAATCCTGTTGTCACTTGTCACAGGTGGAGATAGACTGGGATGTCCATTGCCAGGAGAATAAACTGCTTCTCAGGAAGTGACCCCTTTGCTGTAGTTATAGGACTCAATTTGCCCTCCCCTAAGAGACTGCTCATGTGGGTTTAGTTCTTAAAGTTAATTTGAAGGTGAGGGGGTTGGGAGAAATAAGTCAGGATCTTGCAATAAAGGAGCTTTCTTGTATCCCAGATAAAGATAAAAGTGGTTTGAAATCTATAGACAGGGAGGGTGCCCATGTGTACGCACCAGACCTTCCTCTGTTCCTCAGCTCTGGACCATTTTAATATACAGGGGTCCTAACCTGAGTTCACAGATGCCTGATGTGTGGTTGGCTTGCATGTGACAACATCTGTCTGGGAACCCTCTATCTGGCCTTATCCCCCTGTGACTAGAGACCTACCAGGAACAAAAATGGGAAAAGCACAAAACCTTAGAGAAGCTAAGGACTTGAAGGAAGAGAGCAGCGACTTGAGGACGCAGTCCCCAGAGGGCAGATTCCCAGGCAGGGCCCATCTCTGTCTGCCCACCACAACGCCTGGCCTTCTGTCACTTCAGCAGCCACGTTGCCTTCATGTAAGGAATACACTCCTTCCGCAGTCTCCTCTCTTCGTTCCTCCCTCGCACCCATTTCCTCTTCCGGAAGTCCACGTACACTAACAAGCATCCTCTTTGGAAAATATGACTGGGCGTCCCTAAGTCTGAGGTTAGGAGCCATTTGCGCATTAGTTGGAATTGAACCCTGCAGCATCCTCCCTCGAAGCTTCTCTGTGAGCTGAGCTGCACTGAGGGACAGGAGCATACCATTCTCAGGTTGAGAGGACCAGCCCAAAGGGGCTGTTAGGGGAAGGAATACTGGGAGGTGGGAGAACATTACAAATAAAAGGGCTTGATATATGTGAGGTGTGGCTGTGTCCACCTGTGCCAGGGAGACCAGCTCCTACCCCAGGAGAGGGCAGGGAAATGCTTCCTAGCCCTTTTGGCCTCTGCCTTTCCCTGAGCGTGGCAATGCTGCTTCGGCCAAAGCCCAGAGTCTGAAACTCAATGCACAAATTGCCCCATGCCTTATACATCTGCAAGTCTTCTCAGTAAGGGCCCATCTTTAGGGACAAGGCTGAGATGCGGAAAGATCTTTACTTTTAAAAAGAATTACTCGGCTACATTCTTTAGTTAACTCCCAATTAGCCAGAAAATTAAAATACCAAAAGAGTACTCCACTCCTGAATATCTTCATTCATTTTAGTCATGAATGTTCATCTCTGTAATGCTATTATAATCAACAAAATTAATGCCACTTCATCCTCAACATTTGCTGTCATTAGATTATCAAAGTAGCCAAAGTTAATACTCAGTTTGCACATTAAATCTGTAACGTTTTCTTGCATGGGTCAGCTATGAGGAAGAGATGTAACATTTTCCATGTGGTAGATTTTCTCCCACCAAGACAAAAACTTCTGAGTAGTGCTCCAGAAATGCATCTGCTGGTGGCTGGGGACAGGCCCCATTGAAAGAGAGGGTTACAGGGATCCAGTTCAATTGATTTCTGCCTAATTGCAGACCCCAGGGCCAGCTGGCACTGAGTGCAATTCCTGCTCCTATCTGGCAACTGTCTAAAATCTACATGGAGTAAATCTTGCAGATGAACATAACTTGTTTCAGACCTAAGCTATCTTCAGGTTGACTACATTTGGTAGACATTTCCCAAGTGTTTACGTCTCTCCTTTCTAACACAGATCCTACG
This sequence comes from Trachypithecus francoisi, assembly GCF_009764315.1. NCBI lineage: Eukaryota > Metazoa > Chordata > Mammalia > Primates > Cercopithecidae > Trachypithecus > Trachypithecus francoisi. Next base: position 89,597,879 of record NW_022681468.1, read on the forward strand.
GAATACAATTAGATCATTTCTTAAGACCCACGATTCTCATTGTAAATTTCAGGCATGTTCTCAGAGCTCTTGAGGTGTACAGGGCTGTTTATCTGCAAAGGATGCTAGACTTCTGTGTCTTTTGAGTGCTCTGTGTTTTCATATGTCTCTCCTCTCATTGTCCATTTCTGCCACTTGCTGCTTCCAGTCTGCCTGCTATTTCAGCCCAGTATGGACACCCATAGCCACAATTATCAAAACTGTCCCTAAAATTAAAATCATCAACATTTATTGAGCACCAACTATAGGTCAGTCCTGTTATCATTTATTCGTGTGCATTAATCTGTTTACTTCTTACACCTCCTTATAAGGGAGTTATTAATATAATGGTCCCCCTTTTCCAGATGGGGAACCTGAGACACACAGCAAGGCACACAGCTATAAGGGGTAGAGCCAGAACCTGGGCCCAGATAACACAAGCCCAGAGCCTGCTCTCTTTGCCACTCACCCTGCTGCCTCCAAGAAGCAGCACACTTTACAGGGGCTAATTGGATTTTTGATCCTCATGTGTTCTAGAGAGCTGTACCTGAAGACCATGGAGGCCACTTTGGAAGCACCTGACATTACCGTCACAGAATGAGAAAAATAAATCCAAATCAATTCACTGGAAAAGATAATGAAACAGATAAAACACTAGCTGGCCCAATCAAGAAAACAGAGAGAAAGTACAAATACAAAACTAGAAATGATAGAAAGGAATAACCAAATATTGAGGAAATTTCTAAAAGCAGAAGATAATGGTTCGTACAGTGCTACATAATAAATATGGTATTTCCAAGTAGAAATGTCAAGTAGACCACTGTATATATTTATGGCTCATAATCTTCCCCAACAAACTTTATGTGCTTGTCATGTGTCACCATTAAGCTATCTTCAACAGGTGCTTCTGTGGGAGTCCTATGTCTCCCGGGGGAGGAAGCCGTCACATTTTCCTCTACTAGGGTAGGGGCAGCAAACTTATGCACATGGGCCAAATTTGCTCACCACCTGTTTTTGTAAATAAAGTTTTATTGGAACATGGTTATTCTCATTCATTGATGTATTGTCTGTGGCTGCTTTCATGCTACAACAGAGTTGAATAGCAACAATGGGGATCATATGGCCTGCAAAGCCTAAAATATTTACCATCCTGTCCTTTACAGAATAAGTTTGCCAAACCCTGTGCTAGAGCCCTGTGATTTTTCCAGTTTCAGACTAGTTTCTGTGCTGGTTTCTTGGTTCAGGATTTCCAGACCAAGTAGGTGGTACACATTCAGACTGCATATATGCTTATTTCAGGTATTCTTTTGCTAGTCAAAGCCTCTGGGTAGACACCCTTAAGTCTACACCTGGAACAAGTGCAGTTGTTCTTATCTTCATTTTAGAGATTCTTGGCTTAGTCCGTTTGGGAAACTATAACAAAACACAATAGACTTAAGTGGCTTATAAACCACAGAAGTTTTTTTCTCACAGTTCTGAAGTCTGGAAATTCCCAGATCAAGGCTGTGGTAGATTTGGTGCCTGGTGACCTGCTTCCTGGTTCATAGACAGCTGTCGTTTCACTGTGTCCTCACAGGGTGGAAGGAGTGAGGAAACTCTCTGATGTGTCTTTTATAAGGACACTAATCCCATTCATGAGGGTGCCATCCTCATGACTTAATTACCTCTGAAAGGCCTTACCTCTGAATATCATCACCATGGGGGTTGGATTTCAACACGTGAATTTGAGGGGGATAAACATTCAGACCATAGCACTGCCTGTATTCATTTTATTTCCTGCATAACAAATTTGTTTACCATTTATTACCTCGCAGTTCTGTCGGTTAGAAGTCTGGTGTAGTAAGGCTTGCTTCTCTGCTAAGGCTGAAATTGCTTTGCTGGCCAGCTCCACTCTCAACTGGAGGTTAGGGTCCTTTCTGAAGCTCGTTCCTGTTATGAGCACAGTTCAGTTCCTTGCAGCTGCAGGACTATAGCCCCTGTTTTCTGGAGAGCTGGTGGCCAGTGACCCCTCTCAGCTCCCATAGGCTGCTCTTGCTCAGGTCCTTCCACCATATCCCTCTCCATCTCAGCAGCAGGCACAATCCTTCTCATCAAATCTCTGTCATGCTTTCCATAAATATGACTTCCTTTTCTGCTACCAGCCAGAGAAAACTCTCTGCTTTTAAAGAGCAGCTGTGATGGAAAGATCTAAAATTGACACTCTAACATCACAATTAAAAGAACTGGAGAAGCAAGGGCAAACACATTCAAAAGCTAGCAGAAGGCAAGAAATAACTAAGATCAGAGCAGAACTGAAGGAGATAGAGACACAAAAAACCCTCAAAAAAATCAATGAATCCAGGAATTGGTTTTTTGAAAAAATCAACAAAATTGACAGACCGCTAGCAAGACTAATAAAGAAGAAAAGAGAGAAGAATCAAATAGACGCAATAAAAAATGATAAAGGGGATATCACCACGGACCCCACAGAAATACAAACTACCATCAGAGAATACTATAAACACCTCTACGCACATCAACTAGAAAATCTAGAAGAAATGGATAAATTCCTGGACACTTACACTCTTCCAAGACTAAACCAGGAAGAAGTTGAATCCCTCAATAGACCAATAGCAGGCTCTGAAATTGAGGCAATTACTAATAGCCTACCAACCAAAAAAAGTCCAGGACCAGATGGATTCACAGCTGAATTCTACCAGAGGTACAAGGAGGAGCTGGTACCATTCCTTCTGAAACTATTCCAATCAATTGAAAAAGAGGGAATCCTCCCTAACTCATTTTATGAGGCCAACATCATCCTGATACCAAAGCCTGGCAGAGACACAACAAAAAAAGAAAATTTTAGACCAATATCCCTGATGAACATCGATGCAAAAATCCTCAATAAAATACTGGCAAACCGGATTCAGCAGCACATCAAAAAGCTTATCCACCATGATCAAGTGGGCTTCATCCCTGAGATGCAAGGCTGGTTCAACATTCCCAAATCAATAAACGTAATCCAGCATATAAACAGAACCAAAGACAAGAACCACATCTTTATCTCAATAGATGCAGAAAAGGCTTTTGACAAAATTCAACAGCCCTTCATGCTAAAAATGCTCAATAAATTCGGTATTGATGGAACGTACCTCAAAATAATAAGAGGTATTTATGACAAACCCACAGCCAATATCATACTGAATGGGCAAAAACTGGAAAAATTCCCTTTGAAAACTGGCACAAGACAGGGATGCCCTCTCTCACCACTCCTATTCAACATAGTGTTGGAAGTTCTGGCTAGGGCAATCAGGCAAGAGAAAGAAATCAAGGGTATCCAGTTAGGAAAAGAAGAAGTCAAACTGTCCCTGTTTGCAGATGACATGATTGTATATTTAGAAAACCCCATTGTCTCAGCCCAAAATCTCCTTAAGCTGATAAGCAACTCCAGCAAAGTCTCAGGATACAAAATTAATGTGCAAAAATCACAAGCATTCTTATACACCAGTAACAGACAAACAGAGAGCCAAATCAGGAATGAACTTCCATTCACAATTGCTTCAAAGAGAATAAAATACCTAGGAATCCAGCTTACAAGGGATGTCAAGGACCTCTTCAAGGAGAACTACAAACCACTGCTCAGTGAAATAAAAGAGGACACTAACAAATGGAAGAACATACCATGCTCATGGATAGGAAGAATCAATATCGTGAAAATGGCCATACTGCCCAAGGTGATTTATAGATTCAATGCCATCCCCATCAAGCTACCAATGACTTTCTTCACAGAATTGGAAAAAACGGCTTTAAACTTCATATGGAACCAAAAAAGAGCCCGCATTGCCAAGACAATCCTAAGTCATAAGAACAAAGCTGGAGGCATCATGCTACCTGACTTCAAACTATACTACAAGGCTACAGTAACCAAAACAGCATGGTACTGGTACCAAAACAGAGATATAGACCAATGGAACAGAACAGAGTCCTCAGAAATAATACCACACATCTACAGCCATCTGATCTTTGACAAACCTGAGAGAAACAAGAAATGGGGAAAGGATTCCCTATTTAATAAATGGTGCTGGGAAAATTGGCTAGCCATAAGTAGAAAGCTGAAACTGGATCCTTTCCTTACTCCTTATACGAAAATTAATTCAAGATGGATTAGATACTTAAATGTTAGACCTAATACCATAAAAACCCTAGAAGAAAACCTAGGTAATACCATTCAGGACATAGGCATGGGCAAGGACTTCATGTCTAAAACACCAAAAGCAACGGCAGCAAAAGCCAAAATTGACAAATGGGATCTAATTAAACTAAAGAGCTTCTGCACAGCAAAAGAAACGACCATCAGAGTGAACAGGCAACCTACAGAATCGGAAAAAATTTTTGCAATCTACTCATCTGACAAAGGGCTAATATCCAGAATCTACAAAGAACTCAAACAAATTTACAAGAAAAAAACAAACAACCCCATCAAAAAGTGGGCAAAGGATATGAACAGACATTTCTCAAAAGAAGACATTCATACAGCCAACAGACACATGAAAAAATGCTCATCATCACTGGCCATCAGAGAGATGCAAATCAAAACCACAATGAGATACCATCTCACACCAGTTAGAATGGCAATCATTAAAAAGTCAGGAAACAACAGGTGCTGGAGAGGATGTGGAGAAATAGGAACACTTTTACACTGTTGGTGGGATTGTAAACTAGTTCAACCATTATGGAAAAAACAGTATGGCAATTCCTCAAGGATCTAGAACTGGATGTACCATATGACCCAGCCATCCCACTACTGGGTATATACCCGAAGGATTATAAATCATGCTGCTATAAAGACACATGCACACGCATGTTTATTGCGGCACTATTCACAATAGCAAAGACTTGGAATCAACCCAAATGTCCATCTGTGACAGACTGGATTAAGAAAATGTGGCACATATACACCATGGAATACTATGCAGCCATAAAAAAGGATGAGTTTGCGTCCTTTGTAGGGACATGGATGCAGCTGGAAACCATCATTCTTAGCAAACTATCACAAGAACAGAAAACCAAACACCGCATGTTCTCACTCATAGGTGGGAACTGAACAATGACATCACTTGGACTCGGGAAGGGGAACATCACACATCGGGGCCTATCATGGGGAGGGGGGAGGGGGGAGGGATTGCATTGGGAGTTATACCTGATATAAATGACGAATTGATGGGTGCTGACGAGTTGATGGGGGCAGCACACCAACATGGCACAAGTATACATATGTAACAAACCTGCATGTTATGCACATGTACCCTAGAACTTAAAGTATAATAAAAAAAATAAAAAATAAAAATAAAAAAAAAAAAGAATCCCAGTTTTTACTGGGATTTTTTACTCAATGGTGAAAAAAAAAAAGGTTAAAAAAAAAAAAAAAAGAGCAGCTGTGATTAAGTCTGGCCCAGGGGATAATCTGTTTTTGTTTTTGTTTTTGTTTTCTTTTGAGACAGGGTCTTGGCTCTGTTACGTTGGCTGGAGTACAGTGGTGTGATCACAGCTCACTGAAACCTCAACCTCCTGGGCTCAAACAATCCTCCCACTTCAGCCCCCCAAGTAGCTGGGATGACAGGTGCACATCACCACATCTGGCTAATTTTTTTTGTATTGTTTATTTTTTGTTTCACCATGTTGCCCAATCTGGTCTTGAACTTCCAGGCTCAAGCGATCCTCCCACCTTGGCCTCCCAAAGTGCTGGGATTACAGGTGTGAGCCACTACCCCCGGCCATAATCTCACTTTCTTAAAGTTAGCTGTACCCTATAACATAAGCTCATCTCAGGAGAACTATATCTTCATACTCACAATTTCCATCCATAACCACAGGGGAGGGACTACACAAGAGCAAGGGTCATGGGTCACCTTAGACTTCTGGGGGCCACACCAGCTTTTTGCAGGGAGTTCTATTCAGCTTTCCACCACAAATGATCCTCAGGCTTCATCCCTAGTCCTACTCAGACTTAGAAAGCCCCAGTATTAGTAGATGGACCTTTTCTCTAATATGCTCATGGGCCATTCAACCTCAGCTCCCACTCGCTTCTCTGGCTTTTAGTTCTCTCGTCATTTTCCATACCTGAGGTTTTCTATTTCTTGCATTCAATATTGGCATGCGTTTAAAAATATGTGTGTTATATTATAACCTGTATGTTGAAGTATTTGGAATGATTGGGGTTTTGAATGATTTCTTCCCTCAGCAGCATGTCAGCAATATTTTCCAGATTTTTCATGTTTTATAAATACGTACCAAGATTACCCTCCAAATCCATCAAAATAAGTGAACTTTCAGAGTCCTACCCTCAGTAAAGTTATAGTTACCCTATAACTAAGGTTATAGGAAGAATTGATGGTTGATCAACCTGAAAACTTACCAGTGTGTTCAGATCTAGGGCATAGTTTCTTCTTTTGCAGTAACTTTTCTTTATGTATCACCAGAAAAGCTAGATGTATGAAAATTAAGGAAAGTAGATTACGGTATCTTTCGAGACCTAAATTCTTTCTAATGAAACAGGTAGATTAATGGGCAAAGGATAGTCTTAACTGTTTCTTTTTCTTGTCCCAATACCTCTTTTCAAATAGCTCAACACTGCTAACAGTATATTTATTCTGTTTCCATTTCAAATCTGTGAGCAGTTTTCAAAGTTATAATAAATGCTTTTCTTCAGATGTAGCTGAGCAGTATTTTCAAGAGAGCATGACTCATCTTAAGGATTCTGAAGGGATGGGCAGAGCCAAATTTCTTTCAATTCAAGATGAATTTTGCCATTTTCTACAAATGACTGGACAAAAAGAGGTAAGTGAGTTTGGATCACAATTGTCTAGTTATTCACAGTTGATATCCAAAGGGCTACTCCTTTACTCTGCAAGCATCTATTAAGCACCTATTGTGTGCAAAGCATGTGCCAGTCTCTAGAGGGACACATAAATAAAGCTAGGGCTCCTTTCAGGCAGCTTCCAGAGATACTTGCTCTTAGAAGCTAGGAGACTTCATGAGAATATAGATTGTCATGCCCACCTACAAAAGATCCTAAAGAAATAGTGGACAGGCCCTGCTTATTGAAGTCCTGCAGATCTGGCTGGAATAGTGTGGCAGTTAGTGTGTCTAATCCCTCTCTCCTCAGTTTGGGTAATGAATGGAATTTGCATATCTAAGGAAAACTATACGGTGCAGAAGTTACAGCTCAGTTGTTTAGTATTGATTCATACAAGCATGATTTACATGGCTTATAAAAATAGAACAAATCCCAGACCTTATATTCATTGGTAATTAAACCCTTGGAAACGTATTCCTTGCAAAGCCTAGCATACCGTGGCTTTATTCTTTTGTATATGTGTGTGTGTATACATATTAATACATATATATGTCTCCAATCGCCGACAGATACTGAGGAACAATTATATATATATATATGTGTGTGTGCATATATATGTATATATGTATGTGTATATATATGTATGTGTGCATATATGCCCACACCCTCTTCTCAGCGCACCTAAGTCCTGTTTACTCTTCACTCCTCTCTGTTAAACTTTTTTTTTTGAGACAGAGTCTCACTCTGTCACCCAAGCTGGAGTGCAGTGGTGCAATCTCGGCTCACTGCAACCTCCGCCTCCTGAGTTCAAGCAGTTCTCTGCCTCAGCCTCCTGAGTAGCTGGGATTACAGGCCCCCGCCACCACACCCAGCTAATTTTTTTGTATTTTTAGTAGAGACGGGGCTCTACTGAAGAGCCAGTTTGCTAAAATCTTTTAGTGAGACGGGGCTCACCATTTGGCCAGGCTGGTCTTAAACTCCTGACCTCATGATCCACCCGCCTCAGCCTCCCAAAGTGCTGGGATTACAGGTGTGAGCCACTGCGCCCGCCACTGTTAAGCTTTTCTTATCAGAGGTTAATGCCATCTCAGTTTCCTAGAAAACCATACCTGCATACATATATACACACATATGTACACAGTACATATATGTGTACACACACACACACACATATCTATATACATAGTTGTTCCTCAGTATCTGTGGGGGATTGGTTCCAGAACCCCTAAGGATACCAAACTCCAAGGATGCTCAAGCCCTTGTACAAAATGGTGTCATATTTGTATGTAATTTAGACATAGCCTCCTGAATACTTTATATCATCTCTAGATTGCTTATAATACCTAATACAATGTAAATGCTGTGGTAACAGTTGTTACACTCTATTTTTTATTTGTATTGTTTTTATTGTTGTATTGTTATTTTGGTTTTTTTCCCATATAATTTTTGATCTATGGATATGGAGGGCTCGCTATATATTTTTTTCAACTCTAACCTATCATGGCAAATCTTGGAAATGAAACACTTTATTTCCCTTGCCATCTGTAGACCTCCTCCCCCACAGCTCTTTTCTCATCCTTAATCCCCCCACTACCCCCACCTTCTCTCAGTTAGGGAACATGGGCTTTTATGTAGATATACCCATTTTCTCAGGCCAAAGTAGGGCCACAATCACCATGACAAATGGGAGTTTTCTTGGTCACCCAACCCCAGGGGGAGAAATACCTTCCAGGGGCATCATATTCTCTCCCCATCTCCCCTCACATCTCTAGAAGACTTAAGGGCAGTGCTCAGGTCAGAATAATGGGGCATCCATTGTTTTCCATCTTTAGTCCTGCCACTCATCATCTCTTGCCTGGACCGCTCTAACAAGTTCCTGTCTCTCAGCTGCTTTTTCCATGCTTGCCCTCTTCTAATCCACTCAGAATAAGGAAACCATGGTGATGTTTCCAAAAAGCAGATCTGACCAGTGAACACTAATTTGTAAAAGCCAGTCCACTGGCTCCCCGATGCCCTCAGGATAAACTAGAATCCTGACATGGCCCACAGTATTGTCCATGACCTGGGCTCCACTGACATTTCCAGGCTCATTTTTGCCTCCTCTCCGTGATCCATGTTCCTGCCACACTGGCCTTTTCTAATTCCCACTTCCAGGCAGTGCCAGCTTTTGTTTCCTCCTCCTGGAAGGCCCTTCCTCATTGATCTCCAGGCCAATGCTAACCCATTCTTCATTTCTTATCAGCTTCTCTGATTCCTCTCCCCCAGGCTTCATTTAGACGCTCCCCATTATTCTTCCTTACAGAATCCATTTGATGTCATCAAATATTTGTAAGTATATATTCACGTGGATATTTAACATCTGTCTTGCAACTAGACTGAACCTGTGAAAGCAGAGACCCTCTTGCCTGTGGTGAGGAGTGATGAGCAGAGAGGCGGATGTGTGTTTGGCCACAGGCCAGCTGGCTGTTCTGACTCCCATGGGCCATGCATCAGTTCGTCTGTACTGTCTGGCTTCCCACCATAGTGTCTTGCTGAGTCAGCCAGTGCTCACTGTCAGTGATGCTATGCCTCACTGCCCTTGCCCAGGTCACCCAGATCAGTGTTGATCAAAAGATGCACCTCACTCTCCTAAGCTGCCCTCAAAGATTTTAGCAAACTGGCTCTTTTCATTCTAGGGCCACTACCAGCCCATCCAGTGCCCTTATGATAATAGAAAAAGCTGCCCCTTCCTCAGGTAGATACCACCCATGTTGCAGGGGACCAGAGGCTAGATTTCAGCCCTCCCCATGCTCCGGCCAGGCACCCCTGTGTGTGACACCCCCTGCCCAGCCAAACATGGCCAACAAGGGCTGGGCCCAAGGACAGTCCCGGAGCCAAGAATGGGGGTTGTGCTCAGGCCATCCCAGATGTTCCCACAGCACGTGGCCATTGGCACTGTGGAACATGATCTTTGGGGGCCGAAATGTCTTTTAAGGTAAAATGTAAGTGAAGGTCACTCTGCCACAGGTTAAGCTACTTTATGAGGGTTTGTCTTCTAGTTATGCCACTCTTTTGCTCAAGAATCTTCTCTGACTTCCTCAGCCTGGTCACTCACTGGCTGTCAACAGGCCATGTGCTCCTCCTGTGCTCCCAGTTGCCCATACCCTTTTCTCAGCCCACCTAAGTCCTCTTTACTCTTCACTCCTCTCCATTAAGCTTTTCCTAGCAGAGGTTGATGCCATCTCAGTTTCCTAGAAACCCGTGCCATTTAACTTCCTTCACATCTACCCCGTTTCCCCAGTCAGGCTGTAACAGTAGCCAAAGCTTCATTTGAGAAAGGGAGTCTCCCTGGGTCTTCTCCCCATCACTGGCTCCTGTAAATCTGACAGTCAATTCCCACAGGAATATTACCAAACCCAACACTCTCATCAGTCTAAGTCCTTGCTCTCAGAAGTTGGGAGATGTGATGGGCTTTACCCTCAGGCAAGTCTAGATTTAAATTCTAGTCCCTCATGTACCTCAGTGGGGCGTCACTGGTGAGTTACACAATCACTCTGCCTCTACAGGGATTCCTCTTTCACCTGAGAAATTGATTTCTGCCTCATCAGCACCTGTAATGTGGTTCCCCTACCCCAGCCCTAGCCCCTGACTTGTATTATTGCCAACAAAAGGATTAAAGGCCCTCCTGTCCTTCTGTTTGTGGAGCACTTTCGGGACACCTTTGGGGCTGTGTCATGAGGAAGCTCCCATGGTCCATGCTGTATTTGGCAGTCAAATTCAGCATCCATGCTCTGCAGCTGATGTCGTGCCTTCATGTGGAAGATCGTGGAAGAATTTCTGGAGGAAGTATGGAGGATTGACATACTTTAACAGGGTTTTCCCCCGCATATTTTGGTGTCTGAAGAAGCTAGTATCAGGAAATACTGTGTCCTGACCAATTCATATTTTTTATTCCATGTTAGTATAAATAAATTGGATAAACCAAACAAAATGTCACATCATGTTGGAATGTTTACTTTCAGTTTCCTAAACGATTTCCTATGAGAATAGTAAAGCCTGGAGTGTGTTCAGGATATTCTATACATAGATAATTTGCCCAGGAACGCTGTATTTTCACTTCTGTAAGAATGGCATTGTGGACAGAGGGAGAAAAGCATGGGACTAAAATGTATGAAAATTAGGCCGGGCATTGTGGCTCGTGACTGTAATCCCAGCACTTTGGGAGGCCAAGGTGGGCCGATCACTTGAGGTCAGGAGTTCAAGACCAGTCTGGCCAACATGGTGAAACCCTGTCTCTACTAAAAATACAAAAATCAGCCAGGTATGGTGGTGGACGCCTGTAATCCCAGCTACTTGGGAGGCTGAGGCAGGAGAATCGCTTGAACCTGGGAGGTGGAGGTTGCAGGGAGCTGGGATCATGCCACCGCACTTCAGCCTGGGAGACAAAGAGAGACTCTGTCTAAAAAAAAAAAAAAAAAAAAACACACAAAAAAACCCTCCAGATTTCCACCTGCTGTTGTCAAATGGAAGATCTGCTGAGATGGATTTAAAAAAAAAAAAAAAAAAGTATGAAAATTGCTGGCTGGATTCAGATCCTAGCACCAACATAGCTGAGTCCTCTGACTCTGAGCAGGTTTCTTAACTGCTCTGTTCCTGTTTCCTCCTCTGCCTAATGAGGATTAAAATTTTACCCATCTAAAGAAGACAGCAAAAATTAAATGAGATCACACACAATTGTGTGTGTTCAGCACAATTACTGACATGTGAGGACTGATCCATGTCAGCTTTTGTTCTTACTACTCAACTGAAATGGATTCCTGTAATGGCTGAGTGGGTTTATTTTGCCAGGTGTCCTTTACCTGGTTTATTTTACCAGGTGTCCTCTCTCTTCATAGTTTACACCTTTCTTCACATTTGTGTTGTTTCCTGACTCCTGTTCGACCAGAGGTGATATGATTTTGCTGTGTCCCCACCCAAATCTCATCTTGAATTGTAGTTCCTATAATACCCATGTGTCATGGTAGGGACCTGTGGGAGGTGACTGAACCATGGGGGCGGTTACCCCCATGCTGTTCTTGTGATAGTGACTGAATTCTCACAAGATCTGATGGTTTTATAAGGGGCTTTTCCCCCTTTGTTCAGCACTTCTGTCTCCCGCTGCCCTATGAAAGAGGTGCCCTCTGCCATGATTATAAGTTTTCTGAGGCCTCCCCACCCATGAGGAACTGTGAGTCAATTAAACTTCTTGGCTTTATAAATTACCCAGTCTCAGGTATCTCTTCATAGCAGTATGAGAACGGACTAATACAAGAGGAGAATAGGCTCAGCTCATGAGACTACCACACCCATGTGAAAATATACAAGTTATGTAATTTTCTTAAGAGGCACTGATCTTAATCAGCCTTTGAACTTGTTAACCAGATAGCTTTTTGTTCCTTTCACAGAGAGCAATCTCGATCCTGAGAGAGTCCCTGGAAGCCAAAGTGGGAGTATTTGGCGATTTCAGTCCCGAGGTGGCAGAGACATACCGGCTCCTGGGAGGAGCAGACCTGGTGCAGGGGAACCACAGTGAGGCCCACAAGAAACTGAAGAAGGTAAAGCTGGAACCAGTACGAACACAAGAGTAGGCTCTCCCTCCCCTCTCCAAGGTCAATTTCTCTCCCTCGTGGTGGTTCTTTTAAATGAAACTTTAGAAGTGGCTTGTTTAGATAAGATGACATCACTTTTGTGGTAGATCTAAGCTAATACTTTTTGGGTAAAAGACATAGTAAGCCTCTTAGACATATATGTTTTTTAAATGAATTATCAATTGTTTTTACTACGCAAATATTTTTAATTTTTTACATAGTATAATTTATCAGTCCTTTATGTTTGTGGTGCTCTCTCTATATACTGAGTTTATAGAGGAATTCTCTTACATATTCTTCAATTGTCATTCTTCTTTTTCTTCTTTTAAATTTGGAGTTTATTTGTGTGGATGGCATGAGGAATGGATCTAATCTTACCTTTTTTCCAAATGGCCACCCAGTTGTCCAGCACCATTGAATGAGAGAGCCCATCTATGCTCCAGTAACTTCAGATAACACCTTCATCATATACTGATTTTCCTTATGGACTTACGTCTATTTCTAGATTTCTCTTCTCTTCCACTAGTCTTTCTGTTTATTCATGTGTCAATATTTCACAGTTTTAACTCCAGAGATTTTACAGAATGATATAATATGTGATAGGAGTGGACACCCCGTATGGCTTTTCTTTTGCTAGAATATCAGGTGTTCTAGCTATTCTTCCATGTTTCTTTTTCTACATGAATTTTTCTATCAATTTGTCTAACTCCATAAAGAGCTTGCTGGTATTTTTACTGCATTACTTTTAAATAAATCTTGTGAAAATTGACAACTTTGTGATATTGAGTTCTTCTATCCAAGAACAAGGGGTATCTTTCCATTTCTTCATGCCTACTTTTATATCTTTCAGGCACATCCAAAAGTGTTCTTCATATGGGTTTTGTATATTTCTTATTAAGTTTAATTCTAACCATTTGATCTTCCTTATTACTATTATAAATGGAGATTTATCTAGTGTTATATCTTTTGATTTATTTTTTTACATATGAACCCAGTTGGTTTCTCGGTAAATTTTATATCCTGCTAATTGCTTCTTTTATTGCTTGAGTTAATTCAATCATTGATTCTCCCAGGTTTTGGGGGTACTCTATTACATCATCTGCAAATAGACTTAGTTTTACTTTATGCTTTCCAGTTCTTATGCCTCCAATTTATTTCGTTTGTCTAATTGCATTTGCTTATACCTCCAATATAATAATAAACAGCAGTGGAAATAATGAGCATCTTTGCCATGTTCCTGATCTTAGTGTAAATGCCTCCAGTGATTCTTCATTTAATAGATGCTGGTTTTAGAACTAAGGTTTATATATTGTATCATGTTAAGAAAGTATCCATCAATTTCTATTTTCATGAGTGCTTTTTTAATTAGAACTAAATGTTGAATTTTACCAAAGGCTTTTTCAGCATCAGTGGAGATTATCAGATGGTTCTTCTTAGATCATTTAAATAAATCACAATAAATAAATTTATTTCACACTACCAGAGATTGGGTAATTTATAAAGAAAATAAATTTATTTATTATAATTCTAGAGCCTGGGAAGTCCAAGATCCAGGGGCTGACATTTGGCAGGGGCCTTCCTGCTGCATAATCCCTTGGCAGAAAGCGAAAGGAAATGAGAGAGAGAAAGGGAGAGAGAGAAAAAAGGAGGCCAAACTCAGCTGTTCATAATGAAACCACTCCCAAGATAACAGCATTAATCTGTGCATGAGGGCAGAGTCCTAATGGCCTAATCCCCTCTCATTAGGCTCCATCTCTCAACAGTGTTGCATTTTGGATTAAGTTTCCAACACATGCTTTTTGGGAGGCACATTCAAACCATAGCAGATGTTGATTCTATATGCTAACATTTATTGTAGGATTTTTGTGCCAATATTTGTATGCATTATTTGTTTAAGGATCAATGTTATATTTGCTTATAAAAATAATTTGCAAGTTTACCTTATTTTTCGTGCACTGAAAGAATTTATGTAGCACTGAAACTCTGTAGTCTTTGGAGGTTTGTGTCTTCTGTGACATCCTTTAGGCCTGGTGCTTCTTTTGTAGGGAAATTCCTTGATAATTTTCTCTATTTCTTTTACAAAAAGTGGTCCGTTGAAGCTTTCTGTCCCTAATGGGGTCATTTTGGCAAACTGTATTTTTCTAGATAATTATCCATTTCACTTACATTTTCAGATTTATTTGCATGGAGATTTGAAAAGTGGTCTCATGAATTTTTAAACTTTCTACTTTTTAACAGTTATTTTCCCATTGTAATTCCTTAGTTTTATATTTTGGTTTTCTCCCTTTTTCCTTGACTTGGTTTGTCTATTTTGTTAATTTTTTCAAAGAGCCAGGACTTTAATCCCATAAATCCTATTCACTATTTCCTTAATTTCTGATTTTATCTTTATTATTTCTGTCCTTGTACCTTATTTTGTTTTGCTCTGTTAAAATTGTTTTTCTGTGTTTATGAGTTGGGAATTTAATTTATTTGTTTTCATTTTATTAATCTGTTTATGAATGTGAAATTTTCTTTTATTCTAAATATATCTCATACGTTACATCATATGTTTTCATTAATTAGTTTCAAAATGGGGAAAACCTGGGAAACCCTAAGTAACATAATTAATCAAACCAAAAGAATTAACTAGTTCTGAGGGGCTATCCTATAAATCAAGTATTTTTCTCTTATGATTTTTCTGATTCTGCTGCAAAAGACACTAGATTTTGTAACGTGTGACACCTATTTGTTGGTGAGGTGACACATATCTTTTATCAGTTAGTTAGCAAATAGTTACTTGGCACCTTCAATAGGCCAATCACTGTGCTAGCCAGACCTGAGGGAAAACAGTGACCAAGACAAATACGATCCTTGTCTTTGTGAGTTCCCAGTCTAGCCAGGAAGAAATATATTAGATCAATCATTTTTAATAATTTAAACATTACCCATATGCCAAAGACATTTTGGTGAGGGAGAGGTGAGACGGAAGCTGAGGGTGGCAGATGCCCTGCATTTCCGCATCTGTCACCTCCATATAGTAAGAGCCAATGTTGGCCAGGCACGGTGGCTCATGCCTATAATCCTAGAACTTTGGGAGGCCAAGGCAGGCAGACCACTTGAGACCAGGAGTTCGAGATCAACTTGGCCAACACAGCAAAACCCTGTCTCTACTAAAAATACAAATAATTAGCTGGGCATGGTGGCACACTCCTGTAATCCCAGCTACTCAGGAGTCTGAGGTGGGAGAATTGCTTGAACCTAGGAGGTGGAGGTTGTAGAGAGCCGAGATCATGCCACTGCACTCCATCCTGAGTGACAGAGTGAGACCCTGTAAAAACAGAGCCAGTGCTTTTTGAGTGGCTGTTACACCAGTGGCACCGTGTTAAGCAATTCGTGTATATTATCTCATTTAACTCCTACAGTAACCCTAAGAGTTGGTGTATTAGGCCATTCTTGCATTGCTATAAAGAAATACCTGAGGCCAGACGTGGTGATTCATGCTTGTAATCCCAGCACTCTGGAGGCCGAGCTGGGCAGATCACCTGAGTTAGACACCAGCCTGGCCAACATGGCAAAACCTCGTCTCTACTGAAAATACAAAAATTAGCTGCTGGTGCACACCTGTAATCCCAGCTACGTAGGGAGGCTGAGGCAGGAAAATCACTTGAATTATCTATTTTTCTCATTAATAGAACTGTAGGACTATTGAATTATCTATTTTTCTCATTAGTAGAACTATAGAACTATATTGCCAAAAAAAAATGCTCATTATTATATGAAAAGAAATTTTGTAGAAATTTGTCTTCTGTCTTGTTATGTAAGTGCTGCACCTACCTAATAGCCTCAACTTTGTCTCTTGGACTATTATGTCTACAATATTTACCATATGGCCCTTTGCAGAAAATGTTTCTGAGCCTTGCTCTAAGCAGCTGGGAATGCTGCTTAGAGGGAATGCTAAGCAGGGCACAGTGGGTCTAGAGTTGTCCTTTGGAATTTTTTTTTTTTTTAATCACTATGAGGATAGTGTTGAGGATGGAATGGAGTGGACCAAGAATGGAGAGAAGAGGACTCAGTTTTCTTTGTCCTCCTTCCATCCCCCAGTTTTAGGGATCGAATGAGATGAACTGAGTGAGGCTGTTCTAATGAGCACCAGAGACTGCCTGCGTGCAGGCCATGCAGGCCACTGGGAAGCTGTTCCAACCATCAGCACCTCTGCAGGAGAGAGGAAAACGCAGAGCCAAGGTGCTGCCTGCCACTGAGAACACCTGCTTTCCTTCCCCCTCCTCACTTCTCCCCTGAAGAAGGTAGATGACATCTGGAAAAACTCTTCCTAGGGTTCAGCCCAGCCACTGCACCCCAGGCAGGGGAAGGACCTCAGAATAGAGGAGGGTGGCAAATGATAACAGAGATACACAGAAACTTGAGCAGGGCTGAGCAGGACCACACAGACCTTTACACTGTCACTGCTGGCTCCCGGTGGGACTGAACTGGTTGAACTGGTTTATGTGCCCCACCGCACACTCACTGCTGCCAGGTGCGGCTCATACATCATTCCTCATCTTCACAGCAACCCTGCAGGTCAAACCTGCATAGCTCTGTTAAACAGAGAAGGAGCCTGAGGCTCCCAGAAGTAAGCCAGTGGTCTGTGGGCAGGTTACTCTTATGTAAGGCCCGACTCTTTCCTCTATGCCAGTGGCTCACCAAGTATCCTTCTTGAGCCCCCTGCATCAGGGTCACCTTCTGAATCAGAGTCTCTGGGGCAGGGGCCAGGTGCTCAGGGTTCTGCATGTTGGCCAGTTTCCTAGGCGGAGGCTGAGAAACACTGCTCTGGGCCACACTGCCACCCAAGAGGCTAAAAATCAGCTCAGCCTCAAGAAACTCTCAGGGTGCATCACCCTAAAGCCTGTGGTAGAAGGTGGTGGCCCCTTTTTCCTGATTTGGCCTTGTTTACCATCAGTCCTGAAAACAATAGCATTGGCATCTTAAAGATACCTGACCATTTGCCAGACTCCAAGAGAAACGATGGATACTTGTATTTCTGAAGGTTGTGCACTGTGGTGCATGCAGTTTTGATCTCCACTCCTCCACATGTACCTGTCTGAGGACAGGCTGACTGCTCTGTGAATACGAGGGCGCAAATGGGGACTTAAAACATGCTTTTCACATCTGCTGCTGACTGCAGTTTCTCAAATGCCATATTTAGCACTCGACTCTGTGAAGCCAGCAGTTCCTAAAGCTAAACACTGCCTGACAAGTGTCTCTTGTTTTTATCACAACAACAGCTGCATCCCCTAAGTTTTCAACTCAGTAGCAGGAACCCACTGAACAGTGGCTTTTCCAGATGTACCCTCCTGTGCTGAATGGTCCAGGCATGGCCCCACAGGCATGAAAAACAAAAAACAGGAAGGCCTGGGAAACAAGGCACACAGCGGGATTAAATCACCGAAAAGGAAACCATGTTATTGATCTGCCTTTTAAAGGCATCTGCCTGCAGGGGAAAATCACAGAATTCTCTTGGCTCCAGATGGAAATTTCCACAGCAAAAGTTCACCTACTTGTACAACAGAGAAACCTGATTGTATTCTAGGGTGGGCATCATCACCAACATTTTCATCAGGTGAAAGGCTGCAGAAAGAATTCCTGAAGGCTGCTTCATAGATCAGGAACACCTCAGGAGTATGCTGAGCCCAAGAACAGTGTGAAGTCAGATTTGGGTCCAGCCTTCATCTGGCCTCTATATTAGGTACTATCTTCAGCAGGGTTCAATCCACGGCCTCACTACTTTAGCTGTGGGCATTAAACATTTCCATAAAAGAATGAAATAATTTTATGTGACTCCTTTCTTCAAAAAATCAAAGCCCACTAAAATGAATCTTTTTAAGAAAGGAGTTGGAACATAGTTTTTATTCAGAGGTTGTAGGCAAGAAAGCCAATGTTAAAAAGGTCTTTTTTTTTTCTTTTTTTTTTTTTTTATTTTGAGATGGAGTCTTATTCTGTCGCCCAGGCTGGAGTGCAGTGGCACGATCTCAGTTCACTGCAACCTCCGTCTCCCGAGTTGAAGCAATTCTCCTGCCTCAGCCTCCCAAGTAGCTTGGACTACAGGCACATGCCACCATGCCTGGCTAATTTGTGTATTTTTGAGATGGGGTTTCACCATGCTGGCCAGGCTGGTCTTGAACTCCTGATCTTGTGATCCGCCTGCCTTGGCCTCCCAAAATGCTAGGCTTACAGGCGTGAGCCACCACGCCCGGCCTAGGAAGGTCTTATGTGGTCATAAGTCAAGAGTGGAGAACAGGCTATCGAGTCCCTGCTATATTCCAGCCATTCCTCCAAGCAGGCCAATACACACAGCCTTCCTAGGGAAGGCCATACCTTATGTTAGAATCCATTCCTTGTAATTCCATCAGTGGCCCACTTTGTTTTACTTTCCCTTTAGCATATTTGGTATTTTCCTTGTTGTCCTGGATATACCAGGAAATCCAGAGCCAAATTTGGAGTTCCCACAGAGCCACCATGCTACTCCACATTGTTTTCATGTGTAGAGCCTCATCTGTCCTTGATCCTGATTTTTCTAATCATCTTTGACTAACCCATTGTTGGACCGCAACAGCCCACCTTTTTTAAAGAGAAGGTCATAATGACATTAATTGCATATAAAAAGTCTTGTTCTTGGGTTGAGAAGTGTGCTTAAAGACTCTTCAAGCACTCGTGACTTGAAGATGTTTGTAAATCAGTTTATATGAGAATGAGAGCCAGTTGTTAAAGGGATCATGGTCATTCATTCTTATCTTGGTTAAGAGTGAATTTTGAGGCCCGGCGCTGTGGCTCACACCTATAATCCCAACACTTTGGGAGGCCAAGGCGGGTGGATCACCTGTCAAGAGTCCAGGACCACACTGGCCAACGTGGTGAAACCCCATCTCTACTAAAAATACAAAAATTAGCCAGGTGCGGTGGTGGCATGCCTGTAATCCCAGCTACTCGGGAGACTGAGGCAGGAGAATTGCTTGAACCTGGGAGGCAGAGGTTGTAGTGAGCCGTGACCACACCACTGCACTCCAGCCTGGGAGACAGAGTGAGACTCCATCTCAAAAAACAAAAAAGAATGAATGTGGAGCCTCCCTTGCCCACTATAGGCTGTGTGGGAATAAGAATTCCAGTTCTCCTGACCACAGGCCTCCCTGACATCATCAGCTGCAGGGAAGAGGCACCCTCCTGAGGTTGGGCACGCCCAGCTGTGGCACCCAGACACAGTGCCCCTCCATGTTTGCTCTCCCTTGGAAAACACTTGATTTGTAGTGTACACAAGCTGCCCACTGACAAGGCTACATTTGCTGTGGAAAGCTCCTCAAACATCAGAACTCTGACCATGGCTTAGTGAGTGTACAGTGCCTCAGAGGGTCATCAACTCTCCCACAAGGTCTGGAGGGGTGCAGAACTGTGGGTGTGGACAGACCATTCCGGCCTGAGGCTCTCCAGCAGTTTTTCAGAGCTGCGCTGGAAACAGTGAGTTTATGGGTACATGTCCAGGGATGGAGGGAAAAGCAAAAGCTCCTGTTACATAAATCTAGTGTAACCTTAAACAAGTTGAAAGAGCAATGGTCAGGAATGGCTGGTGTAGATAGCACAGATTCAGGAAGGACTGAACCAGATCACTAAGCTCCATGTAATAGGGAAATTTGCCAAGAGAAGGCAGTTCAGAAGGCCCAGCATTAAGAGTCTGCATCCTTTTCCTTGGCTGGCTTAGAAACAGGCAAATCCAGCCTTTATACAAAAAGCCGGCTCCACTTGAAAAAGAAACCATAATGTCTATGTGGGTACAGAGCAGGATTTCTCTCAATAGCAAGTCCTGCCAATGCATTTATTTTCTAAATATCTGTATTGCAGTTGTTGTGGAGAAGGATGATGGTACCTTGCTCCACTACAGTGGCCAAGGGATGGAACAAAGTCGTGGGGGAGTGGAGGGATGTCGATAAGGACATAGAACCCATGGGGCTTGGCAACCTGGAGGTGAGGAGTGAGGGAGACAGCAAGGATGACATCCATGCCCCCAGGGCTGGCACCCAGGAGATACTCAGGGAGAGCTTTCTGAAAGAGTCTGCTGAGGAGCTGTGCGGGTGGCAGTGGCTGGACCTCACCCCCTTTATCCTTCATCTCCCATTTCCCTGCAAAGCCCAGCATCCCCCTTCCTACCTTCCCTGTGTTTCTCTACAGCTCCCTACCCACCAACCAGTGCCTCAGTCCTCAGGCCATAGGATCACTGGCCCTCCAAGTAGGGGAGCTGCAGGGCTGTGTGAGAGAGACAGACAGACAGACAGAGAGACAGAGACACAGACCGAGGAAAAAGAGGATGCAGGGGTGTGTTTTCTCAAACACACACTGGGAATTCCTTCTGCCTGTGAGCCCTCCCTACCCCCACCACCACCACCACCACCTCCTCCTCCTCCCCGCAATCCCCATCACCTCCCTCCATCCCCATCCTGCCCTGTTTGTTCTTCACCTGCTGACTCCCCAGTCCTCAGGTCTCACTCCAGTGACACCTCCTCACATAGGCCTCTGCTGGCCCAGGTACCCTGAATCGACCACCACCAACACCCCCCGGTATTCATTCATAGCCCCATCATCTTTTTTTTTCTTTTGCAGCTCTTATCATAGATTGTTATGACATGTTTATTTATGTATTTTAAAAATACCTGTCTCCGCCACTCCATTGGAAGCCCCCTGAGAGCAAGGCCCACTTCTGCCCATTCTCCATTGCATCTCTGAGGTAGCCACAGGGTTGGCGTGTTGCAGGTGTTCAGCAGACACCTGCTTCAGGAAATGGCGAATGTGGACGAAGACATGCGTCCAGCCAGGACGAGGCTGGTTTCTGTGCGGCTCAGAAAAACCACCCACTACCCCAACTGTGTTTCTGTAGGGGAAGGCTGTCTGATGAATTATGTTTTGGTTTACTCCTTCAATTCCCCCAAGTTAGTCATTTCTGCCTGCCTTGTAATGGTTGGTAAATGAAAGCGTACTTGTATTTCTTGAAAGATGTATCATGTTTCACGCTTCCAAGGAGTAAGGCTTCCGGAGTCATCTTTTCTCTTAGTATCAGCTTTGAGAATTGACATGAAAACAGAAGCACAATTTTCAAGTTTCTGAGTAATTTCTCCCCCGTGGACATAATCTGGCATTGGATAATGTGTGTAAAGAAGAGTAGTGATTTCAGATCCTCAGCGTTAGAGCATTTTTATAAATTTACCTTTCTTTAGCTTTTTCATTTCATGTAAGTACAAAATACAAGTAATAGCTTGACAAGCCTGGCTTGGAACCTTACCAGGAATGAATAGTATGCTTTTCTCGATTTTCTGTTACGGAGTCATGTAGCCTTGTAACTTAAATGACCCTTTAGTTGCAGTCCTTGCTGCACTGTCTCCATTAACAGGAGGTGTTCCATCGGTACCTTCATCATCTGAAATTCCTCAATAGAAGTTACGATGCGATTCTGGGACCTTAGGCAGGAGGTTAAGGGAGGAAGGGAGATACCACCAATCTACTTCTGCAGGATGCTGCTAGGAAAATGGCCCTCAGTAACAACTGCACGTTTTCACAGATCCCCCTAAAACAGAAAATATTCTTCCTGAGTTTGGGTATTGAATTACTGTGGGTTTTTAAATGACAGTATAGTGAGTCACCCAACCCTGATGCCATAGCTGCCACTGAGCCACCCCTCTGTCCACACTGGGAAGGGTGTTAGCTCAAAGGCACCAGAGCTAGGAAGATGACTAACTGATAGCACCTATCCCAGCTTTCTTGGCTCCTGGGCTCCTTAGACTGCTAGCTTTCAAACCTCAAAGTCATGTCAAAAAGAATTCTGAAAGTTTGCATCAAATGCTTAAGATTGTCTCTTAACTACCCCAGCTTTCCGAATGAGTCCTAAGAGTAAGCAGCAAATAGTGAACAGCCATCTTTCTCCTATTGAAGGCTGGACTGTAATTTCGAGGGTTTTTAACACCACACACCCAATGGGACTTCCCTAGCCGAGGTTTTTAATAACTGATGAGCCACTGGAACCCTAGGGTCCAACTGTGTCTTAAGGAGTCTAGACTCCATATAAGAATTTCCCCAGCTTACGTGTTTGTCCTATTTAATCATTCACTCACTTAACAACTACTGCATCTGCTTGTGTGCCAGGGGTTGTGTAAGGCCCTGGAACACAGTGGTGAGCAAGACAAACATGGCCCCATTTAGGGACAGCCTGCAGGCTGGTATAAAAGCAGACATTCCCTTTTGTCTTCCTGCAAGGGAAAGAAAAGCTCCCTGTTTGGTATTTAAGGAACAATAGAAACACAAATGACTTCTCACAACCCTGCATATAAAATCAAAGAGAATAAGAGCAATGTAAGGAATGGCTCCTAAAATTCATCTGGACACTCAGGAGTTCAGTTTATTGTTCACTTTAAAGCAAAGTGAGAAACACCCCTTATTGGCTCATTTCAAGGAGGAGCATATCTGCCTCTCAGAAGAATCTGGGGAGCACAGAGTACCTTTATTTATGGTGAAGAATGTTCTACTGTCAAGGTTTGGCGAGTTCTTTACTTAGCTCAGCGACATGTTTACAATGCCTGGCTCCAGTAGGTTCAATTAACATTTATTGACTTCCTCTCTGTCAATGCCTATGTTTTTAATAAAAGAATCAGAACACCTACTTCACACAAAAATGCTTAAGTAAATTTAGCTAAGAACAGCAGAATGTTGAAAAATTCAGTTTATGTTTCTTAGATAAATATATAACTATATAAAACATTTTCTAGTAGAAGTCCATAATGGGTTATTTTGCTGCTTTAAAAAGCTATCTTTGGAAGACTAGTTTAGTTAATGGATGACCATTTTTTCCAGCCTTGGTGCCTGACCCTACATTGTAATCACACAAGGGATTAGTGAGGGGCTGAGGATCTGTTTCTGTCTCCTAGTTGACACTCCTTTGCATCTCTTTTCACTTCAGCTGGAATTTTGGGCAAATCTCCTTAGTAAGGATAAGTAACCTTAGGGGGAAAAAATATATTAATACCAGGAAGAGTTGAGTTTTGACAAAGGTCTAGGGATAGGGTAAGGATGGGGCTCTCCTCTTCAGGGCTTGATTACTGAAAAGGATCTCTTGACCCAACCACAATCTTCTCTCAACTCCACTCTCTCTACGAACATAGTAGTGAAAATGATCAGCACAAAGGTTTGTAACAAGTGGGGATGGTTAGTAGACCCACTGATAATTTGAATAAGCACTGTCAGTTGCCTTCTCCTTCTTCCCAGGGATTCGTGCATATTCAGCAAATAGTATATTTCTATCCCTAGAGAATGAGGGGCCAAGGAGAAGCAGCTTCAGTCACCAAAGGGGTAGGATGGAGATTCCTCCCGAATATTAGATTTTGAAGGCAATCTGTTAAGGCAGAGTGAACTGAGACCTCAGACTGTCTCAACTAATTGTTACAGTGTCAGTAAAACTCTAATGCCACAGTGAATGAATTAACGACAAGCAGTGACAACATCACCTCTCAAAATGAGCTGCATCGGAGGCACTCATAAATATATAAACACAGGGAAGACTGGGTGGCTTTAAAAATAGCCCTGATCTTTTACACTGAGTGAAGGTATTTCTGGGCAAAATAAAGTCTATTCTGGTAAGAAATGTTAATGCTAGAGAGAGGGGCCTCTCACTGATGGGCGACAGTGGGGGGAAGCATCTTGCCTCTCTTGCTCTGTGGCCCTTTCTGAGCACCACCTCCTCTGCTAGGCCCAGTGTGCCCAGGCTTCCAACAGCTGTAACCCAAGCAGGGTGCTGGAAGGGTTTTCATCAGGTACCATGGGTATCAAAAACGTGTCCCCATCCCCTCCCCTCAAAGCAACGGAACTTAGTCAAAGTTCCTAAATTTCTAGGGTCACAACAACCTAAAGCATTAAAGCAACGTTGGCTCAACCCCATGGAATGAGCAGCTCAGCCCATTGCCTAGGCCAAGCCAAGGTCCCTGTGCAGATTTAGAAAGTCAAGGGCTTATTGGACAGAGGGACAGGGATCCTTGCCTTTGTAGAATTTGAATTATGCATTAAATAAAAGAACAAGAAGAGTTTACTACTTCTTGATACTGTAACATTCTCAGATTCGAAAACCACATTCTCAATTCCTCAGACTGAAACATTCAGACAGTTTTTATAGTTTCCACAGCTTATAAAGACAAAGGCAATTGGCTGCGTGCATTTTAATTTTCTTGAAGACCTAAAAATGGTTGGCAGATCAGAATGAATAAACAGCCTTCAGTAGTAAGTCCCCAAACCCTCACACTTTTTTTACTCAAGCTATTACCATGTAGCACAATTCATCCAATTTTTTAAATATATATTATGAAATATTTCAGTTATGCAGAAAAGTACGGATAACATAACAAAGACCTTTGAAGTCACTATTCAATATAAGAAATAAAACATGACCCATTCAGTTGAAGTCCCCTGTATACCTACCCCATCCCCAGATAGCTACATTTTTTAATTTGATATCATTCCCATGCTCTTATTTTACTATGGCTTTGTTTTGCATGTTTTAAAACTTCATATAAATTATAATATATATGTATTCATCTGTAGTTTTCTTTTACCCCTTGACTTTGTAATCATGAGATTCATGTATGTGGTTATATATACACATACATATATCAAACATTTCTATATCACATACATATATAATATACACATATCACAGTTTACATATATATTACTAAATATTGCTAAATTGTTTTACAAAGGGACTATACCAGTTTGAATACCCACTATCAATATATAAAAGAATTCTTGTTGTTTTGTATCTTTAACAAAGGTTGGTAGTTTTTGCAGGCTGATGGGTGAAATGGTACCTACTTCATTGAAGTTTTAGTTTGTATTTCTGGTTATTAATGAGATTAAGCATGTTTATTTCATCAGATTTCAACTCTTTGAATAATCTGTTTATATCTTTTGACTGTTACTCTATTGAGAGGTTTTGGTTTGGTTTGGTATTTCTCATTACCTTACAGGAATTCTTCATGTATTCCGAATGTTAAACCTTTCTCATTTCTGTACACTGCAAGAATCTTTCCTCAGCATGGTTTGTCTTTCTACTTTGCTTATGGCGAATTTTGGTGCACAAATATTTTAGGTTTTCATATAGTTACATTTTATCAGTCTTTCACTTTTGCTTTGTCCAGATCTTGTCTAAGAAATACTTCCCTACCTCAAGATCATAAAGATATTTTCCGGTCGGGCATGGTGGCTTACTCCTATAATCCCAGCACTTTGGGAGGCCATGGCAGGTGGATCACCTGCAGTCAGGAGTTTGAGACCAGCCTGGCCAACATGGTGAAACTTCATGGGGAACATCACACACCAGCGCCTGTCGTGGGGTGGGGGGAAGCGGGAGGGATAGCGTTAGGAGATATACCTAATGTAAATGACAAGTTAATGGGTGCAGCACACCAACATGGCACATGGATACATATGTAACAAACCTGCACATTGTGCACATGTACCCTAGAACTTAAAGTATAATTAAAAAAAAATAAGAATTATAAAAAAAGAATTAGCAAATAAAAAATAAAAAAAGCAATAATTAGCCAAGTGTGGTTGCGGGTGCCTGTAATCTCAGCTACTCGGGAGGCTGAGGCAGGAAAATCACATGAACCCAGGAGGTGGAGGTTTCAGTGGGCCAAGATCGCCCCACTGCACTCCAGCCTGGGCAACAGAGTGAGACTCCGTAAAAAAAAAAAAAAAATCCAGGCCGGGCGCGGTGGCTCAAGCCTGTAATCCCAGCACTTTGGGAGGCCGAGACGGGCGGATCACGAGGTCAGGAGATCGAGACCATCCTGGCTAATACGGCGAAACCCCGTCTCTACTAAAAAATACAAAAAACTAGCCGGGCGACGAGGCGGGCGCCTGTAGTCCCAGCTACTCGGGAGGCTGAGGCAGGAGAATGGCGTGAACCCGGGAGGCGGAGCTTGCAGTGAGCTGAGATCCGGCCACTGCACTCCAGCCTGGGCGGCAGAGCAAGACTCCGTCTCAAAAAAAAAAAAAAAAAAAAAAAAAATCCAGTATTTTCATCTAAAAGCTCCAAGTTTTGCATTTCACATTTAGTCCTTTAAATCTTTCTTGAGCTTAATTTTTTGTGTTTGATTTGGCGTAGTGATCCATTTTCTTCTGTTTGGAAAACCAGCGGTCCCAGTGCCATTTATTGACTAGCCCACCTCTTCCTCACCAATCCTGCAAGGTCCCTTCTGTCATCTGTCAAGGCTTGGGCTCTCTGCCCTGTTCCACTGGTCTTTTTGTCTACCGTGGCTGACTAACGTGCTGTCTTAATTACTTTATTTAAAAAATAACAAATAAAAGGGTCTTGGCATCCAGTAAAGCAAGTTCCTGCACCTCATTCTTTCTCAAAATGATTCTGGCCATTTTTGGCACAGCTTTAATCTTTCTCCTCTCTTCGATTTGCCCTAGCCTAGGATGAGCAATCAAATGGCAAGACTTAAAGTAAGCAGAAGGGAGAAATCAAGCCAAAGCCAGCCCTGGATAATCCATAAGCTGAATATTTGACTCCTAATAACTAAGACATTGCTGTGTAGTAAAGAGTATGGAAAGCCCATGTATTAATAAAAGTAAAGTATGTGTTTACAAAAAAAAAAAAAAATCTATTTTTTTTTTAATCTTTTCCAGGCTATATAGCAAGGGCCACATTTAAAAATAGAAACTGGAGCCCATGCTCTGGTCAGTACCAAGGTTCTTGCCTTTATTTTTAAAAATACTACTTTTAAATATATTTTTTGCATACAGATAAGTCACAGAGAGTTTTGTGAAATAGTGCTAAAACTGTTCATTTTTGCCTAGATCCCTCAGAACATCCAAATCAAAGGTCAGTCACTAGGAGAAACCCCAAGAACGTGCTAATTCCATCACAGCAGGGTCTAAGAATGAAGTGATCTTTCTCTCATTCAAGGGAGACCTTATTTTCCTGCTCTCAGCGACATTTCCATAGCCTTACGATAGCTGCTTGGTGTTCTACAGTGTCTCCAGATCCAGACCCTCCTATACGGACCACAGGACAAAAGGACTCTGGCCACCCAGCAGGCCATGGGCATCCTCTCCACGTGAGTTGGCTTCCCTCACACTTCCTCTGAGTATCTCATTCCCTTTCCATTCAGAAGCTCAAGAGGAAGCTGGTTTTAGAAGGTTCTGTGGAACCTTCTCTGGAATGGTTTACTGACTTCCCATAACTTCCATAAAGGACAAGTTCCTTTGAAACCCAAGTTGTAAAATAAATTCCTTGCCCAGATATTTAAAAAAACATTCATCCTTTAAGTCAGAAATATATGCTGGATGTTGTCTTCCTGCAGACCAGCCCCTGCAGGCTGAGGCACCCGCTGCAGGGGGAGGGCCCCAGGAATGCCTGTGGCCTCTGCAGCCCTGCTTCTGGCTTCCCTCTGCTCTCGGATGCCTGTCAGGACTGCAGCTGGAGAGTTCCCTGACTTGACCTTAAAGGCTGGCCTGCCACATCCTTTCTCAGCCCCTGAGCAGAGGCCCAGCGCTCTGCTGTGGAGGGCCCACCTCACAAATCCTGGTTCACAGGGAGCAGCCCCAGGGCTGCCCGAGTCTGTGCTCAGGGAAACAGGGCCACAGCCTGGAGCAGAGAAAACCTGGCCAGCAGGGAAGGCAAGCCAGGGAGGCCTCCAGCACAACCCTGACCATCCTCCTCACCCATGTCCTGCTCACCAAGA
The DNA here is from genome assembly GCF_009764315.1 of Trachypithecus francoisi. Lineage (NCBI taxonomy): Eukaryota > Metazoa > Chordata > Mammalia > Primates > Cercopithecidae > Trachypithecus > Trachypithecus francoisi. The sequence continues at coordinate 89,626,090 of NW_022681468.1, forward strand.
CAGCTAAAGGTTGAGTGCCTCAGCTCAGTGGGGATGGTCACAGGTGATTTTAAAAGACGGGCGGGGCCGGGCGAGGTGACTCATGCCTATAATCCCAGCACCGTGGGAGGCCGAGGCAGTGGATCACTTGAGACCAGGAGTTTGAGACCAGACTGGCCAACACGGCGAAACCCTGTCTCTACTAAAAATACAAAAATTAGCTGGGTGTGGTGGCATGTGCCTGTAATCCCAGCTACGCAGGAGGTTGACAGGCACAAGAATTGCTTGAACCTGGGAGACGGAAGTTGCAGGGAGCCGAGATTGGGCCACTGCACTCCAGCCTGGGTGACAAAGTGATACTCTGTTTGAAAAAAAAAATTAATAAAAAATAAAAGATGGAAGGAAGACATCTCATTTTATGCTCTGTGCTACAATTCTCCTCTCATTTATAGCCCCTCCCGAGGCTTCTCATGAATGGGTCTGGGCACCGGCTGGGCAGCAAAGGCTGGATGGGAACAGTGTGGGGGCTGAGGGGCACCACAATCACCCCAACTTCTGCTTGTCTGCAGGGCCCCGAAGGTTGCTGCGAAACCAAGGCAGGCATCGAAAGCCAAAGTGGCCTTCTGCACCAGCATCCCTCAGGACACCATGCTGGCGAAGACCCGGCCCGGCACAACAGCAGACTGACGCCCCCACCCTGAAAAAACCTAGAACATTCCTGGGCACTGTCATTTAGGGTGCTGTATAAATCTGTCTCCACCTAGAAAATGGAATTCAACAGTCAGGATACAGATTTCCAAAGCCAACTGTTGGCCCCAACATGCAACAGTGAGACCGTATGCCTCCCGTTGGCCACATTTTGACAGTGGATGCCCTTCAGGGTGATACATGCTATAAAGCAGTTTTCTTTCTATCACCTAAGTAGTTTTTCTTGCCAACAAGAATATTTACCCATCAGCACTACTGTGGCTGAAAAACTTCTCTTCGAAAGTTTGGTGCACCCAGTGCAGGAGTCAGCCCGACATCTGCTTGTACACACAGCTCCTTGCATAGGTCTGGAATCAGATCTGGAACAGTGAAATTCAAGAAGGAAGCCCTTTCTTATAGGAGGCTAATAGGGATTGAGAATAACATGGGAAGAAAACGCTAATAAAGGGAAACCTGAACGCGCTGGTGTCAGCATGTGTCTTCAAAGTGCAGCCTGCCTCAGAGTTCCTCGAAGCCTGAAAAGGGGTTTGGGAAAGAGCCCAGTAGGAGGGGCAAGAGGCCCACACACCTGACTTGGCCTGGGGCCCAGGGGGGAAGGTATAAGGGAGTGAAAAGAAAGGCTAGCAGGAGGCTGCCAGGGGAGGACCGCAGACTCCCTGCTGCTTCACATCCCTCCTGTGGCCTCCACTGCAGGCAGGACAAACCTGGACACCACCTGGAGCTGCTTCCTGAGTTGGCACACTATCGTGTACACAGCAGTCTTCAGCCTCCTGGAAGGAGGCCATAGTCGTGTGAGGATGGCAAAGTCGAACAGGAAGCTTTGAGCGCCTTTCTCCACGATGTCAACGAGATCCAGTGCCAGATCAAGGTGGACAGAACACGCAGGGATGGTGCAGGTGTAGGCAGTGCCGTCCCTTCCCCTCCCTCCCCTGTGGCCATGAGGCTGCAGGCCAGTGCTAAGATGACAGGAGACTACAGCACAGGGCCCTCCCCTCCAGCCCCCAGTGGGACATCCAAACCACCATGGGGCCATTTGTGCAGGGCACCACCTCCAGTATTGATGGGGAAAAGAAACTCAATAGAGCCATGACAGGGTGGAGAGAAGCAGGGTCCACTGTCTTCCTCAGGAGCGTGACAGCTGACCCTGCAGACCATGCTTGCTGGTACACACTGGTCCCACACTCAGGCCTGTCGGACATCAGCAGTGTGCTAAAAAGGTGTTAAGATGTGGTCACTACTCACCGTGTCTCCTATCTAGTTGACATGGGTGGAGTCTGCTAAGGGGTGAATGTTCATATGCTCCCAATTCACATTGAAGCCCTAATCCCCAAAGGGATGGTACTAGAGGGTAGGGCCTTGGAGAGGTGATTAGGTTATGAGGGTGGAGCCCTGATAAATGGGATTAGTGCTTTATTAAGAAGAGACACCAGAGAGATGATCTCTCTTTCCACCATGTGAGGACACACTGAGAAGGCAGCCATCTGCAGGCCAGGAAGAGAGCCCTCACCAGGAAGTGAATCTGTTGGCACCTTGAGACTTCCCAGCTTCCAGAACTGTAAGAAATAAATGTTTGTTGTTTAAGCCTTTCAGGCTATGGCTTTCTGTTACAGCAGCCTGAACTGAGAGTCCTTGCTGAGTTTTTTAAATAAATGTGAATTATGATGTTACTTCTTCCTTTCTGTATTTCTTGAAGGGTATCTTGGAATCACAAAAACTAAAACACATTGTTAAAATTTAGCGCCCCCATCCCACCCCACCCCAGGAAACAATGAATTTAGGAATGTTCCCTCCAATGTCTCCCATCTGTTAATTCTGTTGACTTCAACAAAAGAGGAAGACTACAGCTACTTGTGTTTTTCTATTTTTGGTAAATGGCTACAAGGTTACAAACAGGTAAAGATATCTAGCTTTTCCTTTGTCTCAAACTACCTCAATTTTTTTAAGAAATGGCCATGGCCATTTCTTAGTCCTGGTATGCCCTGGTATGCCCAGGACAGTCCTGGTTTTAGCACTCAAAGTCCCACATCTCAAGAAACCTCTCCATCCCAAATGGGATGGTTGGTGGTATCCTACTGCCACTAATCATTCAGGCTGTGATGATGACATTTTTACCACAAATTGTCCAGTGTGTATCTGAATACAAGCCAATTGGCTTATGCTCTATCCGCCATGCTTTCTAGCTCTGTGCTCCCAATATTGAGTTCTGATTCAGGGGAGGAATTAGAAAACTGGAACTTTCCATATACATTCTGCCCAGTAATTCTCTGCTACACTAAAAACATGCATGTAAACACGTAGACTGTTTATTTAGAGTTTAAAGGAAAAATCAAAATCTAATGAAAATATTCATTCTCTTTTTTCCTCAGATTTTTATTTTTGCACATTCTTGTGACACTGTACGGAACAGGAGTTTAGCAAAATCAGCTTCTTAGATGATGCCATTCTAAATATACATCTTAAACAAACAATATCAAAACAACCAGTGGGAAACTGAAAAACACTCAGTGAGTACTGTTTTGTCTAAATAACAATAAATACAAAAAGACTGGTTGTGTTCCGGCCCCATCCAACCACGAAGTTGATTTCTCTTGTGTCCAGAGTGACTGGTTTTAAAGGACATGGAGCTTTGGGGTGACCTGTCACAATGTCAAGGGCACACTCCTGGGTGATTCACAGATTTAGCAACCAACAATAGCTCATGATTCCATACTTATAAATACTTCTGGCAGAATACTTCTTGAAGCTATGTGTTCCAAACTTGCAGATGACAATTAAGATTCAAGATATTTCGCAAAGTAAATAGAAGTGGGTCATAACATTAATTACCTGTTCACATCAGCTTCCATTTACAAGTCATGAGCCCAGACACTGACATCAAACTGAGCCCACTTAGACTCCTCACCACCAGTCTGTCTTGTCATCAGACAGGAGGCTGTCACCTTGACCAAATTCTCACCAATCAATTATCTATCCAAAAACCATTACCTGTTACAGTTAAAACAAAATCAGCACATCTTTGACTGTATTAGAAACGACAAAACCTTACAAAGCAGTCACCGCCATACCAGTCTGACAATCACTAGTTCATTTGGCAGATGGACAACAAAGGTTTAAACTTGCAATTCAAATCAACCTTCTTTCCATACTCTGATTCATGGTGTTTTTAAAAAATCATCTTGAAAGCTGTGCTGCATTTCTCCTCCACTTATCAATGAAGAAAATGCACTCTCCAGAAACTACCTGGGGTAGCCACTACGAGGACCTGGGGTGACGTGCACCCTGGGGGTCTGAGGGCCTCCAGGTGAATCTGAGAGGGAAGACCCTCCAGTGCCTTCACTGTAGCCTGCCTGAGGGTGGTGCTACCTCAGACTGTTATTCCTCAGTGCACTATAGTCAGTGCTATGATACTGTGTTACAGGAAGTACAGTTGAGACAGCATTATGTGAAAGAAGCTAGCCTGGACTAAAAAAATGCTGTGCTGCTAGCAAAACTCTTTTTATATGATGCCACACTTTACAGATGGAAATTTTAAAACAATACACAAGTGTAAAATAAAACGAATCCAATGAAGCATGCTCATCCCAGTATCTTAAACTTGGTGGTGCCTATCTACAGGTCCACACTCTGCGGCCCATGAGCATGGGGGCCTTTCTCATCCTCCAGGCCCGTCCTGGGTATCTCAGTGCTGGGCTGCAGGAGAGATATCCAGTTCCTTCCCCCAAAACATCCTTCTATTTAATATATTGTTGCCCTGGACCAAACACCCTAACTGCAATGACTTCTGTTGAAAGTGCAAAAAAGGCTTCCATGAGGTGGGTTCATGGTTGTTACTGTATTCATCTTTCACCCTTGAGCTCAGAAAGACCTGCATCCCATGAATGAAGGGCTGGGAAAGGCATCTTTAGGAGGCATGGTCTACTGTGTGTTTCCAATTTTCCTGTACACAGCCAGCTTGCCAGTCCAGCTGTAGTCTGAGCATCGGCATTCTCTTCATTGTCTTCAAGGTCTACCTCCCACCAGTGAAATTAAATGTTTGAGTGCTAAGGGCTAAGGTACAGAGAAGCTCAAGTCTGCACAGTCTGATAGGAACTGGCCACTCCAGAACTTAGGCTATAACAAAAAAAGGTATTCACACTGTATGCTACTTAATGACCTAGTGCCAAAAAAATTGAAATGGTACTGTAAGTGATTCCCAGTAATCATCTACCCTACCAGTGCCGGGGAACCTGTGCAAATAGAATGGGAAATATCACAACAGACTACAGCTGTCCTCTCCATAAATACTATATTTTTTTAAAGTTCTGTACATAGAAAGCAATTCATTCAAGTCTTAAGATGAATTTAAATATATATGGCCAGTAAATTTTTCCTAAAGATGAAATCATTTAGCAAGAAATTTTTTTTAACATAAACAGTCTGCCTATTTCCTATTTCTTTTTGAAAAGACTTTTTAGAAAGAGTCTAAATTGTATTTATTTTTCCCCTAAAATGTTAGTTTGTTATTTCATATTAGCACATGCAAGCAAAATTTACTCTTAAATATATTACTTTAATCTGGTTAATGTTTTGACATCTATAATGAATTGTAGTTTCAAACAGATGCAAGCCATGTCTGTGACCAGGTGCAAAATACAGAAATCATCTCCAGAAGTGGAGAGAAGACTCCAGGAAAAAAAGTGTTTTGTAAAAGTCCCAACTCAAAATAAGATTGCAGTGCCTTTTAAGGCACGAATTAACTGGAAACCTTTAAGGATTAACTATAAAGTAAATTGACACTGCCTGGAGTACTCTTTAAGAAAGTAAAAAGGGGAGATTTTCATAGACTCCCTCCACCTCTTAAAATAAAGTTAAGGCCTTTGGATGCTGGCATGTCGCCAACAGGATGCCATTAAAACAAAATGTTTCTGCTTATTAAAACCAATGCCCATCATTCTCCTCCTCCTCATTGTCTAGATAGAGGAGGGCAACTTTCTTTTCATCTGAAATCACTGACCTTTGGTCTACCATTCTCTGGAGCTGCACCTTCTTATCAAACATGGCCTGCTCCTTTCCCTGTTCTCCATGGGCCTGGTCTCCTTCCCCAGCAGAGGCCTTAAAGCTCACGCCAACTGCCTGGTCATTCCTACTGTCCGCGTCTGTCCAGGCACCACGGTCAGACACACCGCGATCTCCCGCTTCCTGTGTCCGGCTGCGGATCGCCTCTACGTTACTCACATCCATCTGAAAGGTAAACGAAGTTTCTTTGGGCCCTGGTGTAATGTGTCTTAGCGTTCTGCTGCTGTCTGCTAACCTGCCTAGCTCAGGGGAGTCCGCTGAACCAGCAAGCACAAATGTTCTGGACACGGGTCCACGGACAACAGCGTGTTCAGAGGTTTCCATTTCTGTAGGACCTAGTCGAATGTGCCTGAAGGATCTGCTAACGCCCGATGTCATTTCTGGCCCTGACGTGTCCCCTGCACTGTCCTCCTGAGGAGATTCAGAAACGACACTTTGGAAGGTGCTCTTTTCAGTCATAATGGTTTGTCTACCTAAGGTGTGACTATGAGTGGCCTGGTGCACATCTGCTGAGCCTTCTCCGTGCACAATGCTCTCTGAGTCACCAGATCCCCCCGATTGGGGAACCAGCCCATGGTAAACGATCTGCTGGGTGGTCTGATGCCTCTGAGGCCCGATGCTGATGTGCCTGATGGATGTGCTGCTCCCTGGCAACCCTTCCATGTGTACAGAATCTCCTCTGACACCCAACTCCACCTTGTCTGAAAGTGGAGCAGTGAACTGTATTTGCCCACTGAACCCTTCTTTAGGGCCTAACTGGAGTTGCCTGACAGAAGTCTGGGTACCCACTGACTCTTCTTTTGCAAAATAATCACCAACCTTCCCTGCAGCAGAAATGGGGCCCTGAAAAATAATCTCCTTTTCAGCATGAAATTGTCTGGAGCCAAATGTGCTGTGCCTCCCCGATCCGTCCATATCTGCAGAAGACTCTGCTGGGCCAGGTTCTGGTGAGCCCCCCGCCTCCGGACAGGCAGGGGCAGGGCCTGGGAAGATGACTTCTCTGGATGGTGGACTTGGACCAGGACCCAGCGTGACATGCCTCACAGACCGGCTGGCTCCGGTAGGGCTCGCTGCCTGACTTAGGTCACCTCCCCCACTTACCTCCACCACTTCTGCAGTGGGTCCTTCATAGGACATTCGCTCAGTCCTCCAGACTTCAGAGGGGCCGAGTTTTACGTGCCTTGCAGCCTGGCTCACGTCCTCCAGCACCTGTGACTGGGCAAAGCCTGTGGGGCTGCTGACCTCCACAGTGGCGGACACTGGGCCCTGGCGAGTGTGCTGCCCCGAGCTGTGAGAGGCCCCACCAGCATCCTCACTCTCGCCTGCAGGGATGTACAGCTCCCGGGTGGCCCAACGCCTGAAGCGAACGCCAGCAGCCGGGGCCTCCGCTCCATCTTCCTCATCTGGGCTGCCAGGCGCTGGGCTGCGTTGCTTGCTCAGGCTCTCCCGAACCACCGATTCCACAGCTTTCTCCATTTCACTGGCCTCGTCTCTGCTAAGCTCCTCCAGGTCTAACCGATCAGCATCCACAGTTTGTGAGACGTTGACTTCAGCAACCAGGGTCACGGAACTGCCACCAGCACCCTGGACCTTCTTGACGTCCACGGAAATGCTCCCTGGCCCGCCCTGCCCCTCTCTGGTGAGGGCAGACAGCTCTTCCCTCATGCGCTCGGGAAGGGTTTCCTCCAGCTGCCCGATCACCTCCACCAGCTGCTGCCGGGGCTCCTTGGAGGAGATGCCCTTCATGGAGGTATGGAATTCATGGGGTATTTTAATTTCTTTTTCAATGACTGTGGGTTCGGCATGAAATTCACCACTTCTAGCTTGTTCTTTCCAGTGAGTGGAACCCAGGTCCCCCTCCAGAGAGGACGCTGGGATCTCTGAAGGCTTCACAACCTTCTCGCCCACTGCACCATCCTTCTGTGTCCTCCTTCCAGTCCCCTGCACAATTTCATCCTGCCAAGAGTACCTGATGGTGGATTCCTCCTCGATGTGGATCTGCCCATACACCGAGCCATCATCTCTGTCGTGCCCCCCAGGGTATTCATCTGGAGTTGACACAAAATAACTCTGCTCGCTCTCTGAATCACCTGCCTCTGTCACTTCTTCAACGTAAGTCGTGTTCTCCTGGGGCTGCTTGGTCCTTTGATGCTGATTAACTGAGAATGTGACATCACTTTCTCCATAACCTTCCTCTTCCTTAACCAACCCCCAGGGGCCTGGGGACACATCTTCGACCTCCTCCACTTTGAATGGGACAGAAAACTCCTCTGGCTTCCCCTCGCTGACATAGCTCACAGGCTCCTCGACAATCTCCACGCTGACGACCTTTGCTCTCCCCTCCCTCCCTTTCAGGCCAAGGTTGATGACATCTCCTATCATCTGCTCGGCTGACCTGCCTTTCAGCCCCACTTCCTTAATATCCTTGCTTAAAAGGTAGTCCAGGCCAGCTTCATCGGAAACATCAACATCCTCAGTCAGTTTCGACTCCACAACTATTTCAGTCTTTGTTTTCCTTTCCCCAGGAAGCTCTTTCCTGTCCACGTAAGTGACTTTTGTGTCTGGAAAAGAATCAGCAGATGCTTCTGTCTCTGGAGACTGAGTGAACTGCTTCAGGATACTGGTAACGATGTTTTCTGCTACGGTTTCTGTCATGGAATCGCCTTGCAGAGAACCAGTGGCATCTCTGGTGCCCAACGTGAACCGCAGCTCTCTTGCTTCTGCCTCTCTACCTGTCCCGCCACCAGCATCCTTCACAGGCATCTGCAAACCTTTCGGCGACACCTCTGCTCTTCTGTCCTGGGATACTTCGAGACTAATCGGTATCTCTCTCTCTCGCACGCTCTTCTCCTTGGGTGAGTCCTTCTCCTTGGCCTTCTCCCTCATCTGCTGGCTTTCCCTCTGTCTCGCTTCCTTATCTAACTTTGTCAGTTCTTCCCATCTTAGGTTTCTCTCCTCGGAAGCCTTCTCTTTAGAATCGAACATTTTCTCTTCTGGCTTTGTTCGGATGGTTTCCGGTCTGTTTCTTTCTTGCTCCCTTGTGGCTTTCACTTCTGTTTTCTTTCCCAGAATGACGGTCCTCTCATTTGACCGTGTGTTTTCCGAAGCACCTGCCGCCACATTGTCTCGGCGGTCCCGGTATGACTCGCGGGCAACTGTGGAATCTTCAGCTCTGTAAACGGGGACCTCCCTTGTATCTCCAGCTTTTGGTCTGTCAGGGAATGTTTTCACTTGAGCCTCAGTATTTCTTAAAAGGCCATAGGTTGGAGAGAAAGTTCTGACATTGGTTGAACTGTTGACGGTTTTTCCATATGAGTTTTCCTGCTGGGTAGTGGCTAAGGAAGAATATCCCGAGCCCAAGAAGCCTCTTCTGGCACCACCTCCAGCAGATGTGCCCGTCTGATATCCACGGTGTGCTGACAGGTTAGAATACAGTGCCGAGCTGTGATTTAAACTCGCCAAAGGTGCTTTCTGCCTTGAAAATAGATTTCTTTCATTTTCCCTCTGTAATAGTGAGTCGGTATAGTGATAGGATTTGTTTCTGAATTCTGTAGAAATTGAACAAACAGTTCATTAAAATGACAGGCATCATTACCCTTTTCCATCTAAAAGTATTGTTGCAAGTCAAATCCCATCCCATCATAATAAATATATACTGTTACCACAGAAAGCTCATTATTAAAATAAGTTATATTCAGTGCCCAAATTATTTTTTGGCAGTTTACAAAATCCTGTTACAATAAAAGGTAGCACTACAAATACTTCAGCCTAACGCATTTCTCCAGTTACTGATATTAAAATACTCACTCATCTTCACATTAATCATAAAGCACAAGGCATATCCCAAGGAGGTCAGAGGTGCAGTTTTTGGGCTGAAATTTCACAATCTTGTATTTTGAAATCATTAATTTCTGCTTTTTGAGGTAAGTTTAATTTACTTACTTTAGCAGAGAAGGCTCTATAATTAAAAGTATATCATTATTAAACACCAAATAGCACTATCTTCCACTATTTAATATACTCTTATTTTTCACTGATTTCCATATAGGGCTAAGTATTAAAGAATGTAACTTTTTTAAACTTTCTGATCTTTTATTTTTACACTTAACAACCTTCTTATCTGATATGGAACCAGTGCAGAAACACCCCAGTCTGTCTTAGTGTCATGATCCTGAACTTGGGAGGTAGTCCTCAGGGCTTCCAGCTTTGCTCCAGGCTGTTTGCTCTCCCTCGGCTCCAAATCACAACTGGGAAAATCTGAGCAAGGCCCTGGCTTACTTAGACTGTTGGTCTTCCTCGGAGCTCCTGGGCCCGTTCCTTCCTTCTCCCCTCTCTTTAGGTTACATGATGGATGTCCAAACTTAGGTATCAACAGGTTAAAAATTTAGGTAAGTAAGTAAATCTTGAAATCTGGGGAGTTAATTCTTGTTTTAGAGATGTCATATGTTAACTGATGCCAGGCAGGCTGACCAATGCCTACCCTTCCATGAACACCTTTGCTTTTTTCAAACTTCCTCTCAGAATTAGAAAGAAAATTTGCTGCATGTTGTCTAAGACCAGATCCCTTCCAGTGATAGATGATTAGAATCCAAATATTATTCTCAACCCAGTGATGTGTGAAATCCATGAGGTGCCTAAAAGAAACAAGGAAGACTAAAACCATGCTGCCTAAGGTGTGAACTCAACATTCTATACGTAATTTAATCGACACTTGCTTAGCCAGAGCTCTTTAAGATTCTATAGGGCTTTAAAAGGTTAAAAAACAAGTTATCCCTCAGTTTCTTAGGATCTTTCTAATGAACATTAATTATCTTAGGTCAGTTCTGCAGCCACAGGAAGGATGGGCCCTGTCCTGAGGCTCTTGGCCTGAATAAGATAGTCTTCAAGGCACCAAGACACATTTTCCTGAGCTGCCCACACCAACCTAGGGTGGTGGAAACAATGTAACCACTCCCATATCTCTTTCCTGTTAGGGTAGCAGGTTCCAGAGTATTGCCTGCCTGCCCTCCAAGGCCATACCTCCCTCTACAGGTGTCACAACCATAACCCTTGGTCTGGAAATGGAAGGAGTGTCTCTTCTAGGGGTGTGAAACACAAGTCCATGTGCATTCCTCCTCGCCCTCACACTGCCCGGTGCCGTCAGCCCTTCCGCTCCTGCATCCTGTCGAGAGAGGACCAAGTTTATCAAGCACCTTCCCAAACATTCTCATTCACATACCTGCAATTATGTCACACTAAACTAAAATCTATTTGGTACTTAAATGAGAGATGAATTCCTGTTATCTAAACACCATATCTAACCCGTTCTTCCAGATGATGGTGCTTTACTATCTAGCCACAGAATAAACAGTTCAGATGCTTAAAGCTAAGTTAAATCATTAGCTTTTATTTACCTGATGGCATGTTTTCAATGTGCTCAGTCCAGATCACTATCTCTGGATTACTTTCTCCTTCCAATAAGGCCCTGTAAAAATAATTGTAAAACATAATTCATTAGGAAATGAAAGAGTAAGAAGTGCCTCTAAGAAAACGTATTATGTGGTATGTGCCAATGACCATAGTGTCACATGTTTTAGGACTTCTACCTGAAGAGGAGGCTTGGGCAGGGCTGCACCACAGGGCTTGCAAGCCCACCCACCAGCCTCAGCAGACCTGGGCCAGGCTGCCTGCTCTGCTCACCGCCACATCCCTGGCGCCCAGCATGACGCTCAACCCCTGCTAGCCCAGTGAACAAAATGACCAGGCTAGGGCTTCAACAGTACTGGCGAGCCAAGCCCTTCCAGAAAGCTTTCTCAGTCCAGGGTGAAGAGGAGCAGGAACATGGGGGCACTGGAGAAATGTGGGCCCCAGGCATGCCCTGTCACCCCAGGCTAGAGGGCCCCAGAGCAGCTATACCCCCCACTGGGGTCTTCCTGGAGTCACAGCTTGGGGGGCAGCTTGCAGAGGGCTGACCAGGAGCACAGCAGGGACTGACACTTGTAAGGCAGCCAAACTGCATCTGCGGTTTCAAACTGCCTTCCAGAGGGTCATCTTGGAGATGACAAAAAGAAGCAGAAGGCAGGCAGATGGAAAAGGTAGTGCTAAAGCGCCCCCTGTCAGTAGCACACCCTCCCAATGCCAGTCCTAAGGGCCTCACTTCATCCAAATTGGTATCCTGTTATCTCCTTTAATAAAATGGTGAGAAGCACCCAAAGAGGTGATTTTTTTTTGACTACGTCTGCTCCAAAGTTCTAAAATTATAGAGGTTTCATTAGGTTGTTCATGTCTACTGCTTCAGATCCCAGAGCTGAGGAGAGAGTGGTCCCAGCAGACCCAGACTGCTGGTGAGGGGCTTAGCACCGGGATGCCTGTCAGCCAGTCACTCACGAAGACCCCCTGGGCTGCTGGCGGCTCTGGGTGCAACAGTTTCTCAGTTGCTAGAGCAACATGTGAAGTCACTAACTCCGGTTCCAAGAAATGCACTGCACACGGCAAAAGGCATCCAGAACCAGAGTCCACTGAGAAATGCCAATCTTACGGCTGAGGGCTGGGCACAAAAACGGAGCAGGGTGCCCACACCCAAGCAGGGACTTGGCAGCTTGGACAAACTGCACCGAGTTGTATATCCATCTAGTTAAACATAGTGAGCCCCATGAACATGAGAACCCTGTGGGCAGCTGGAATAAAGCAAAGAAGGCACGAGGCGCTCTCCCGAAGGTGCACACAGCAGGCCCGCCCCAGAGCGGTGACTGCAGAGCACTTGTGTATGGATGGGGGATGTGCAGGAGCCTGAGTCAAGAGCCCCAACCCTTCGCTCAGGGCAGAAGCCAGGAAACAAGACACCAACCCATTAATCCCACACCCCCATGACCAAGCATTTTAGGTTCCAGGAACGCAAACAGCTTTCACTGCTGAGAAAGTTCTGAGGTCTATATAATCAGAGGAACATTCAGGATAAAGCCAGGCTCCAAGGGTCTGCACCCCAGGATGACAGCAGCAGAAGAGGTGGCGTCCTAGAGCTGAGGAGCTAGAGTAGGGTGTGGGGAGAAAGACTAGGTTCCAGTTTAGATCCTCCCGGCCTGGCTTAGCTGCCAACCTTGGGTACCACGGGGCCTCTCCCTTGAGCTGCCCAAGTTAGAACGAAAGGTATGTTGCTGTCCAGGGAAAAATATGTCTTCCCCACCCCTCCAAGGGGAATGGTTCTGCTCCTCTTCCAGGAGAATTCCAAAGCATCACCAAACCTTCATAGAGTTCAGGACCCTGAGGTACAAGAGATAGGCACCAGCCCTGCGTGGGGCTTCTGGCCTGGTTCAGGAGACAAGATACAGCCCCACGGCCTCCCCTTTCTAGGCCTGTACAATCCCTGGCTGACACTGAGCACCATGCATTGTGGTCACTCTCATGTCTGCATTTAACAGTCGAAGCCACCCCCAACCCAGGGCCTATGGCCGCATCCTCGCTCTATAGGTGAGAAGACCGGGGCGCAGAGATAGCGTCTTGGTCAAGGGCACACAGCTCACCAATAAAGAGAAAAATGCAAACCCAGGCAGCCCGAGCTCTCAGCCCCCTCCCCTGTGACATCGCTAAGCCTCCCAGTGAGGCTAGAGACCATGGTATTGCATACAAATTTCAGAAAGCATAAATCCTGCAGATAGACCCTCCGGGCCATATTAATGAAAGTAAATTCTCTTTGTGATTTCATCCAATATGGCCCTGCAGAGCTCTCCTATGAGAGTAAGAAGTCCTGCTGGAGAAGGAGCTGTCCCTCATCTGTGTCCTCTCAATGGCTAGATCCTAGCAGGCAGGGACACATGTCACCTTTACTATCTGTGAGCACCCGGCTGGGCACTGGCCATTGAGTTCATGCTTAGGGTGGCACACCCAGCCCAATGGCAGCCACCAGCCTTCCACACAGCCCCAGGACTACATGGCGAAGTCACCAACAAGACTCTGAGGAGAAGCCAGAAACTACGATTTCCTCTAAAGCTCTGTGAGGGACATTTTTAAGGAATAGGTTTGTACCACTTTAAGAAATGGGTAGACTGTTCTCTGAGGCTGCAATCAAACCTGGTTATTTTGAGAGCGGCGGAGGAAATCTGCCCCCAAGCCTCAGGGACTGTGAGAAATGCCAATCCCCTGGGTCATGGGCTATTGCGGGCATTTCACATAGCGCCACAGGTTGGTGGCCCCTTAAGCAGGAAAATAAGCCAAAGTGCAAGAAAATCCACGTCCCTGGCCTCGTTAAGGAGCCCAAGACAAATCCACAGCGCAGAAGCCGGCTGTAATGTGGCCTCTGGCCAGGCGCCAGGCCCTAATGGGCCACCCGGTGTCCTGAGCAGGCCCCAAGGCAAGGCTCTCCGTCTGGGATAGATTATCCTAATGGAATTTCTGAACAATCTGCCGTGATTCAGCACTGCGGGCACAAGGCCACCGCTCTGTGCAGCCCCATAAATGAGGCACTGTCAGGATGTTCCCAGAGGCCAGGCCTGTGAGGGAGCCTGCCGGGGCCGGGGCCTGGGCCTGGGCCTGTGGGTGGTTCACATGGTGCTTCCTAGCAAACAGCAGGTGGAGAAGTACATAGAAGAAAGGGAGGCTCCCGAGCTGGAGGAGCCGCAGAACCGCCTCCCTCGGCTCCTCACTGTGCCAAAGGGAGCCAAGCTCCACACAGAGTGGAGGCACCGCCTGGGTCACCCCAGATGCGGGCCCGTGGCTGGTCAGTCACCGGGAAGACCAGGGAACAGAAGGGAGGGGGCAGCGGGGAGTTCCATTCCCATGACCAGCAATGCCACCTGAAAGGGAAAGGTGAGACGACCACCGGCTTCATAGGAAGGATAACAGGAGGTAACGTGACAGTGCTGGGCCATTTCAAGGCATCCCTTCTGGGGTCAGTATTCAATCACATGCCAGAGCCATCTCTAGGTCAATACTAGAGACTGAAAAAAAAAAATCAGATAATCAACAGAGACAAACGTTACTTATTAAACAGAGAGGAAACGCAGGACAAAGCTCTGGAGTCAGGATGTCTGGATTCAAATCTGGGGCCTGCTGCTTCCTAGTTCTGTGACCCTGGCAGGCCGCTCAAACCCACTGTGACTCAGTTTCCCCATTTCTGAAATGGAGAGAACTCACAGGTTTGCAGTAGGAACTAATCAAGCAGCAGAAAGTTCTCAGAACCATGGCTGTCACAGAATAAGAGCTCACTAAACATCAGCGATCACGTCATCACCACTTCCTCTACATCCTCCAAAGAAAACTGATTTCTAGCTAACTAAAATGAGTCCACAAGGGAAAGGATTGTGGATCACCTGTATTTTATGGTTAACTGAATGTTAACTCATTTATTTGGCCAGCAACCAAAGGTACTGGTCGATCGTTTCAACTATATATTCGATTTATTTATTTATTTACAGGATCTTGCTCTGTCACCTAGGCTGGAGTGCAGTGGTGCCATCTCGGCTCACTGCAACCTCTGCCTCCCAGGCTTACGTGATCCTCCCACCTCCGCCTCCCAAGGGGCTGGGACTACAGGCACGTGCCACCACACCCAGCTGGTTGTTTTTGTATTATTTGTAGAGATGGGGTTTCACCATGTTGCCCAGGCTGGTCTCCAACTCCTGGGCTCAAGTGATCCGCCCACCTCAGCCTCCCAAAGTGCTAGGATTACAGGCATGAGCCACCATGCCCAACCCTATTCTTAAAACTACAAGATTTTATTCACTTCAAGTATTTTATCTAGTAATCAGATAAGTTCCCATATTTTTATAAGTCTTCCCAAAAAAGGTGGGATCTAACTTAAAATATATATATATATATATATACTTCTGCAAAACCTTGAGGAAACCCCTAAGAAACGTTTTCCTTTGAAGAGACATGTGAAAAGGTACAGGTGGCCTAAAAATAATGGAGCAATCAGAAATGTCACTAGAATGATGAGATGTAAACATCAGGAGTCCTCTGTGTTGCTACATTAGCAGTCTACATCGAGACCAGAGACCACATCCTATTTTTCTCCATTAAAACATGCTGTGTCTGCCAACTGGGATTAGAAAGAAGAAACAGGAAGCTTCCCATGCCCTTCCTGGCACACACAACATATTTTTTGATGTTTCTAACCTAACCTTTTAAAAGGACTTTTGCCTTAAAGACCCCAGGCAGTAAATACATCTCTGCATTACATTTTCCTATCTGCCGACGGAAGGCTTCCTTTGGGATTTTTCTACTGAAAAATCATTTTGACCCAGCTTTCCATTTTTTCTTTCAGGTGAAATTTAGAACAATTATAATATCTTTCATCTCCCAAAAGATAGAACACAAAGCCTCTTTTTGGATTCGTACAGAGACCGCACTGTCTGTCTTCCAGACCAGAAACCTAGGACTGGCCTCATGTCATGCACACTGTTTCTGCATCCCTCTGTTCCGGGGTTTCTGCACTGTCCACTCCTGGGTATTCTTGCATTTGTTGTTTCAATATTGAGTATCTTTTTTGAAAGATTATGTTTTCTAACAGCTCCTTGCTGATGACTGGGCTCTATGCTGAGTGTGTGTATGGGGAGGCTGTTTCTTTTCTATCTGTGCTTCTGCACGTCGTCAGTCTGTAGAATCTGGACCAGATCTTCACATCGGCAGTGAGAGGGTTTGGGACGCTGCAGGTTCTGGACATTGCTAGGGTTTTCACCATCTTATCATCAATTACCATCCAACTATTCACAAGCACTTGCTTTGCAGACTCTGTGCTAGCCTGCAGAGGGTGACAGCAACACGTCTCTCCTATTTCCTTACCTCTCAGTCCCTCAGGCTCCTGCCTCCTGCCACAGCCACCTCCATCAGGTCTACACACCTGGGCGCTAGCAACTGCAGGCAACTTCAGAAGCCTCCCTGCAGCCACCCAGACACCCCATCCCTCCCAGCACTGCAGGCCTCCTGCACTCTGCCTGCCGCTGCCTCCCCAGCACCGCCTACTCTCGCCACAGTGCTGGCCCTGGGACTGCCCCCGCAGGCCCCAGAAAGCCCCACAGAGGCTTCCCAGCATGCAAGGCCCCTGCACTCTGCCTCATTCCCAGACCTCTCCACACCCCCCTTGCACGTTCCTCTCTCAACTTACTCTCTTATTCAAACTTGCCCACCTGGAGCTCCTTCCTGATTCCTTTCTGCCAGTCCAATTCCCATCTCCCCACTTCCCCACCACCCAGAGGCCCAAACCCCACATCCCTTTGCAAATCTCTTCTCATCACCTCAGTCTGAAGTGCTCCATCCAGCGGTGACCCACGGACAGCTTTCCCTGTTAGGTGGCAGTGAACCATCAACACTACCTCCTAGGAACGTGCGTTCTATTATTGGAACATGCTTGACTTTTTACCTCAACATTGTGTGTCCCTCCTGCCACGCTACCCCCTACTGTCCATCTCCCTCTCTCCTCTATGTCTGCTCAACTGTCCCCTTCTTTCAAGACTTTCATCCATCTCAAATCCCTCTAGAAGCCTCCCTGGATTCTCACAACTCCCTCGCCAGCTCCAGAAGCCTCGTGCTGGAGGGTCTCTGGTGGCCCTTTGGGTTCCCTGCCCTGCAGCAGGCTCCCCAGATCCATGCTGCCTCATCTACAGCCCATGTTCCTTGACATGAAGCCCACACTGGCAGTATCTTTGCAGGCCCCCACCCAGCATCACATCCTGCATACCAAGTGTCTCGGAGCAGGCTGAGGGCAGATGTGGCTCTTACCCAGCCATCACACGCGGCCCTCCATGACAGGCCCCCAAAACCCAGCTGCCCAGAGACTGGCACCATCACAAATACCACACTAGCTCAGTCCTCAGGGCCTCCCCCTGGCCATTCCCTCTGCCTGGAAAACCCTTTCCAAAAAGTCATTTCCAGCTTCTCTTCCTATAAGAATCAAGCATTGCCTCTTCCAGGAAGCCCTCCCTGCCTGCCTTGTCAGCCTCCCCGAAATGCACCCAAAACATCATCATCCTACCACTGAGGACAGGGACTAGGTCTGTACCGTCATCTGCCCAGCATCCCAGTACATCCAGCTCCTTTCTAATTCCACATTCAGCAGGGCAGGGAGGGAACAGCCCTGGTTTAAGGCCTGAAGTTAAAATCTCAGGTTCTCCAATTATGAGTTGTGTAACCTTGTAAGTAACCTCCTTGACCCTGGGTTTCATCACATGGAAAATAAGCTTCTTCGGTGAAGCTATAAAAATTGGAGATACTGTCTATAAAGCACTTAGCACATGGTAGGTACTAAACAGAAGGCAGCTGTCACTCCCTGTTACCCATTCATGGTCAGAGGTAACGGCACCTACTTTGGAATGCATCCAAAAGTAAGATGGATGATGATACGGGTGGACAGTCATGAGATAAAGCAAATGCAGTCAAATGTACATTGGAGAACTCAAATGGAACACTCATTATTCTTTCAACTTTTCTTATCTTTGGAAATTCTCGTAACAAAATGTTGGGGAAACTAGATAAACTATTCGTTTTGACATGATTCTGCAAAACGAGACTTAAAGGAATGAGTTGTGTTGCTCATCTGGGGTGTTCAGAGCTTCAAATTCCGTCCAATCCAAGTCATTACCTTCTCTAAAGTGTGGTCTCTCCAGGTGGCTCCACAGGACTCTGTGACCTCGGACAGACCCCATGCAGCTCTAAGGGGACTGCCACATGCAACTGCAAACAGCCCAGACTGGCGCGTGGATCCTGGTGTAAGCCCCGCCTCCTACTAAGACTGCTTCCCCTCTCCTCCATCAATCCATCCTTCATCTTGTCCTCCAGGCCGCTGTGAGAAGACCTAGCACTTACCTGCCCCTGGGCCACTCTGCCAACAGCAGTGTGTGCACAAATCACCTGGGATTTTGTTACAAGGCCAACTTTGGTCCAGTATGTCTGGGTAGGCCCAAGATTCTGCATTTCCAACAAACTTACAATGCCTCACAATGTGCATGCTGCGGCCCTGTGAGCAGTGAGGCCCTGGACCAGGAATTCTCTATCCTGGTGGTACCTGACAATCATCCGGGGAGGTTTAAAACCACTGTGCTGGTTCCACCTGTCACTAATCTAATCAGAATCTTGAGAGCCTGGAGATTCCCAGGTGCAGTCCCTCCCTGTCTCTGAGCATCTTTCCCTTACCATTCTGCTGCTAGTGCAATAAAACGCACACTCCAGGCAAGACCCTGTGATCATATAGCAAATGGATCAGTACCTCCAGCCCCACACAACTGCAGATACTCTTGACAGGAGACAAGAGCCAGTACAGCCTGGTGCCAGCTTGCAGACAGGGTGTGTCTCCTCTCTTCTCAGTATCCATGGCCCCAAGCCCAGCCCCACAGCTCCCGCTCACTGCCACCTGCAATGCAGGAGGAAAGGGTGGGACGGTGCTGCAGGTCTTAGGATACTCAGAGGTCTCGATCTCATCTTCACCTGTCAGGCAAGGTGCCAGCAGCTTCACTGGCCATGTACTGGCCAAAGGCAAACCTCCAGTCTTAGACTCTCCGAGGTTTGCTTTGTTTTAATTTTATTATCCTATGTTTATTTTATTAAGTTATGTATTTATTTATAAATTGCAAGTCTCTTTGGAAATTAGAAGTATACAATTATATTATTACTTTAATGTTGCCCCTTCCCTGTGACAGTCACCTAGAAGGGCCAAAGATCTGGGTTGGGAGGTGTTCGGTACATTTTGTTTTTGTTTTCGTTTTCTTTGAGATAGAGTCTTGCTCTGTCACCCAGGCTGGAGTGCAGTGGCGCGATCTCAGCTCACTGCAAGCTCCGCCTCCCGGGTTCACGCCATTCTCCTGCCTCAGCCTCCCAAGTAGGTGGGACTACAGTTGTCTGCCACCACACCAGGTTAATTTTTAGTAGAGACGGGGTTTCACCGCGTTAGCCAGGGTGGTCTCGATCTCCTGACCTCATGATCCGACCGCCTCGGCCTCCCAAAGTACGAGGATTACAGGCGTGAGTCACCGTGCCCGGCCAGTGTTCAGTACATTTGAGAGTCCTTGGGACAATGGACAAATCCCAGTAAAATGTGCTTTAAGCATTAAAGAGCCACAGACCCTTCTCTTGCATGTGAATGAGAACCAATAAGCCACAGGATGAAGACAGTCAACTCAGCAATTCTGGGGCAACGGCCACCACAGGCGGGTCAAGATTTACAGAGATCAAATGGGCACTCTAGTTAAAGAATAAGGGTCAGAAGAGCACAAGTCCACTAACACAAACAGGAACTTCACATCTGTCTTCCAAATAGGAGCAGTGCAGACTACTGAAAAAGACTCACATCGAAGATGGCGAGGGTTTGTCTTCCACACATGCACTGGTGATTTTCAAAAATGCTAAGTTTTTGGCTTATACAAAATAATGGGTTCTAGTCAACCATCTGTGTTTTTTTTTTCATCGATGGGCATCTCCGAGACTAAACCAGAGCACAGAGGTGGGAGGCCTGCAGCAATCCCACCCAGCAGGGCTGGGAGTCTGCAGCAGGGCAGGGAGTCTGCAGCAGGGCAGGGAGTCTGCAGCAGGGCTGGGAGTCTGCAGCAGGACTGGGAGTCTGCAGCAGGGCAGGGAGTCTGCAGCAGGGTTGGGAGTCTGCAGCAGGGCTGGGAGTCTGCAGCAGGGTTGGGAGTCTGCAGCAGGGTTGGGAGTCTGCAGCAGGGCAGGGTCAGTCAGGCAGGCTCCTGACAGGGGGTCCTCATTTTCCCCATGCAAACGTGGACAGCAGAAAGAGGTACAGTGAAATCCATCACTTGCTCCCCTGAAAGCATGAGTAGCTCCTAAATTCCTAGAAGATGGCCACATCAATCCATGATCGGGTTAGGGAAATGCCAGCCATAGACAGACAAAATAAACTCTGTCCTGGCTGACAGACTGCTGACAGCGAGCAGAAACGGCTCGCAATCGATGCCCTGGAAAAGCTGGGCCCATGGGCTTGTGAATACCCTGCCAAAAAGGCAGGCCCCAGACTCTCAGACAGGACACCCATGTTTACACTGGCTTTTCAGGATGGAGAACAGGGGCAGGACAAAGTAGGGAAGGAAGGAGCTCAACATCCCAGAGAGACAAGACACAAAATAAGTTTCCTGATTCTAACTCAGAGAACTATTACAGAAAGAAAATAGAAAAATCCAACTGCCCTGCAGGGAAAAGATGCATCTGACATTAGGCATTTCCTAACACAGACACAGAAGTCAGTTTTCCAGACCTGCCTGGCATCTGCCCTAGAACAGTGCCTGATTTGAGGTAACTCCCACCACCCCAGTCTCAGTCCATGTGACTCACAAGAGGCTGGGACCCCACCCCAAAGCTCTAGAGCCCTTCATTCCTCTGGCCAGTGACGGGCTCTGAGGCAGGAACAGGACCCAACAGAGATGGAGAGGCTGACAGGAGAGGCCCCCACCTTTGACCACAGGCACAAGGCTGGGTGGCCCTAAGCCTGGAGCTGCTCAGGCCCCATCCAGCCATGTGGTGGGAAGAGTCCAGAAGAGAGAGACCATCCTGCCATGTGGACCAGCTGCACCTGAAACTAAGGATGTGATATGGTTTGGACATGTGTCTTCTCCTAATCTCATGTTGAAATGTGACCTCCGTGTTGAAGGTGGGGCCTAGTGGAAGGTATTTGGGTTACGGGGGTGGATCACTGAAGAATGGCTTGGTGCTATCCTCGTGATAATGAGTGAGTTCTCACTCTATGAGTCCACACGAGATCTGGTTCTTTGAAAGAACCCAGCACTGGCCAGGCACAGTGGCTCATGCCTGTAATCCCAGCACTTTAAGAGAGGCTGGGGCGGGAGGATCACAAGGTCAGGAGTTCGAGACCAGCCTGGCCAATATTCTCCAGACTGAGGCAGGAGAATCAGGAGAATCACTTGAACGTGGGAGGCAGAGGTTGCAGTGAGCCAAGATTGTGCCTCTGCACTCCAGCCTGGGTGACAGAGTGAGACTCCATCTCAAAAAGGAAAAAAAAAAATAAGAACCTGATACCTCCCCACCCTCTCTTGCTCACTTTCTTGCCATGTGACATGCCTGCTCCCCTTTCACCTTCCACCATGACTGTATGCTTCCTGAGGCTTCACCAGGAGCAGATGCCAGCACCATGATTCCTGTACAGCCTGCAGAACTGTGAGTCAAAATAAACCTCTTTTCTTTACAAATGCTCCAGTCTCCGTTATTCCTTCAGACACAGAGTGGACCAGCACAAGACTTGCAGGTATGTGAGTAATAAATTCTTTTTCTGACTTGTGGCAGTCTAAGGAGAGTTTCTGTCACTCACAAATGAAAAATTCCTGATTAATGCTTTCTTCCCCCAAATAAAGCCTGAGTGTTTTCAAGTTTTCCACATTAAAGTTTAGATTACCTAACTCAACACGTGTTTCAATGCCCTACCAATTTAATTGTGCAACTGTTCACCCCACAAGATTTCCAAGGAGAATGCCAAGAATGGGCTTTGGGAAGTCCAAGCTGGCAGCATTTTTTCCCCTTTCTCTAAGCCCCAGCCACCAGCCCCTCAGCTTCAGTAAGGTTCTCAAATGGGGATCCAGAAAGGCCCTCATGGCCTTGGCCCCAGGACCACCCCTCAATTCATTCCTCAATTTTTTTTTTTTTTTTTTTTTTTTTTTTTTTGAGACGGAGTCTGGCTCTGTCGCCTGGGCTGGAGTGCGGTGGCCGGATCTCAGCTCACTGCAAGCTCCGCCTCCCAGGTTCACGCCATTCTCCTGCCTCCGCCTCCCAAGTAGCTGGGACTACAGGCGCCCGCCTCGTCGCCCGGCTAGTTTTTTGTATTCTTTAGTAGAGACGGGGTTTCACCGTATTAGCCAGGATGGTCTTGATCTCCTGACCTTGTGATCTGCCCGTCTCGGCCTCCCAAAGTGCTGGGATTACAGGCTTGAGCCACCGCGCCCGGCTCATTCCTCAATTAAGCCATGGCTCCTGCACAGACTGCCATGACCCTGGGAAGGCCTCACCCAGGCCAGGCGCTGCCCGATAGAGCTGCTCCCTCTTCACTCATGGGAGTGAGGGCTGGGATGAACCCTGGCTGATGTAAGTCTTCCAGAAAATAAAGACAGCGAGGCCGGCCCAGGCTGCAATGTAAACTACAAGCACTTATCAGCCAGATACCCTTTTAATAGACATCAAAGCAATTCAGGCCACCTTGGTATTCTTAGAGCAAAAAATCATGATCAGGGCTGGGCGCAGTGGCTCACATCTGTAATCTCAGCTCTTTGTGGGGGCGAGGTGGGTGGATCACCTGAGGTCAGGAGTTCGAGACCAGCCTGACCAACAAGGTGAAACCCCATCTCTACGAAAAATACAAAAACCAGCCAGGCATGGTGGCAGGCGCCTGTAGTCCCAGCTACTCGGGAGGCTGAGACAGAATTGCTTGAACCCAGGAGGCGGAGGTTGCAGTGAGCTGAGATCATGCCACTGCATGCCAGCCTGAGAAATGGAGCAAGACTCTGTCTCAAAAAAAAAAAAAAAAAAAAATCATGATCAGAAGATTACAGAGGCAGCCTACAAGATGTGCTGAACCAGGTCAGGGGATGGTCCCTGCTCTAGCCCTCACCAGGGGAGTTGGTCCCCTTCTTAACCTCTCCAGGTTTAACTCCCCCACCTGTTAAGGAGACACCACTAGAAAATGGCTTTGATGACCAGAACTTTGACTTTTTTGCCAAAGGGGTTTCCACAGCTTGCTCACACCCTCCATTGACACATGTTCCACAATCCTGGGAATGGAGCAGGCACTGTGCCATTTTTACATGGCTTGGTGGGCATGGCACAGGTTTGGCACCAGACCCGCTGGCTCTGCCCCTCACCAGCCTGCAGCTCCAACCTCCAGGCCTCTCTCTCTCACCTCTAAGAGGGGAGAGTGGCGCCCACCTCAGAGGCTGACTCGGAGCATAGAATAGCAGCAAAGAACTTAGCACCACGTCTGGCAGGCAGTGAGGACGCCATAAAGCTGGCTGTTGTTATCGTTCCTGCAAGTTGGACACCTGAGTCTCTAAAATTCCTTCCATTGTAAGCTTCACAGATCCTGCTCCTCATAGCAGTCCTGAGCATGAGAGCGGCCAGGAAATAAGGGGCACCACCTCAAAGACCCACTGGCACCCAGGGGAAGGGAGGGGTGATGCCAAGGAGGGGAGGAGCACTGTTCTGCTGGCCTGCAGGCCACACCCAGGGGCACGGGACTGGACTGCATCTCTGCCCCGCCCAGCACCCAGCCTTTGTGACCTTTTCATCAGAGTTGGTTACCTTGAATTCAAGTCAACATCTTGATAAATAAAGCCATTTGCCCTACATCACCATGCACCATGCTAATCTCTTGGAAGAGATTCAGTTCATGGC
The DNA here is from genome assembly GCF_009764315.1 of Trachypithecus francoisi. Lineage (NCBI taxonomy): Eukaryota > Metazoa > Chordata > Mammalia > Primates > Cercopithecidae > Trachypithecus > Trachypithecus francoisi. The sequence goes on from NW_022681468.1 coordinate 89,650,144, forward strand.
CAAACCCAGACAGGGTGGCATCAGAGCCCTGAGATTCAAAGCAACAATCAAAAGGCAAATAGACACAGACTTCCTGGGTCCAAATTCTGTGACATGGTTTGGCTTTGGGTCCCCACCCAAACCTCATCTTGAATTGTAACCCCCACATGTTGAGGGAGGGACCTGGTGGGAGGTGACTGGACCACGGGGGCGATTTTCCCCATGCTGTTCTCATGATAGTGACTGAGTTCTCATGATACCTGATGCTTTAAAAGTGACAGTTTCCCCTGAGCTCTCTCTCTCTCTCCTGCCACCTTGGGAAGAGGTTCTTGCTTCTCCTTCACTTTCTGCCATGACTGTAAATTTCCTGAGGCCTCCCCAGCCCTGATAAACTGTGAGTCAATTAAACCTCTTTCCTTTATAAATTACCCAGGCTCAGGTAGTATCTTTATAGTAGTGTGAAAACACACTAACACATCCTGGCCCTCCACTTTCCAGCTCTGTAACTTCTCTGAGCAAAGTCTGTTCATCTGTAAACACAGTCTCTAGCTCCTAGGATCCAATACATCGACATGTGTAAAGCTCTTCAGCAGTCCCCAGAATATACGAACACTAGGTAAGGGGGCAAGGCTCAGCTACTCCCATAGAGGGGATACCTGCTCAGCGACCTAAGCTAGCCCCTACTCTTCCTCTTCCTTTTGGCCTTGGACTCCTTGCTTGACCATGCCAAGGGCTGCTCTCTGCTTGTCACAAAGCCACACGCACTCCACAGAGGCTATGGTCCCTAGACCAGTCTCCTTCATGTACAAGTTACACCCCCATGGCTTCATCAAGACCAACTCAGCACAGCATCCTTACCGGTAGGTTGCCACCTCCAGGCTGAGGCCGGTCTTCACCTGCAGGAGGTCCTGGTAGTCCCGCAGCCAGTCAGCCATGGCCAAGGTGAGGGTCGCCTTCTCATCCTCCAGGCAGTCAATCACTCTCTGAAGAGAACAGACAGACTTTTAGATTGGAGAACGGAAGCTTCACTGGGTCGAACTGAAGGTACCAACAACTAAGGACATAAAAACATACCAGGATTATTAGAAGAGCTGAAAAACATCCAGGGTTATTAAACATGCAGCCATTTGCAGGATGGTTTCCAATGTTTTCTCTCTTCCATATGGAAGTTTGTTATTGCATATGGAACATTTTGATAGGACACTGGCTTCTCTGTTCAGACTCTCTATTAATAATGAATGCTTAGGAGTTTATTCAAATCATCTCTACCGTTCAGACATCAGGCAGCTTAGGAAAGCCTAGAACCAGTCACTAAGACGCTATGGAAAATAAGCCAACACTAGAAATCAGGGGTTTTACAATATTTGAAGCATCGGTCACTCAGATTTGAACTGGAATGTACCCCCCAAAGTCACAATTTCTCCAATAATAAGCAGGTAAACTGATACAGTTTTGTTTCACTTGGAAAAGCTACTTTAAGATAATCTGGGGAGAAATGCATTCTGGGCATAAATGACAAAATACAGACTCAGATATAAAACTTCTTTTTGGGCTGGGCACAGTGGCTCAAGCCTGTAATCCCAATACTTTGGGAGAACGAGGTGGGCGGATCACTTGAGGTCAGGAGTTCCAGACCAGCCTGGCCAAACTGGCAAAACCCTGTCTCTACTAAAAATACAAAAATTGGCTGGGCGTGGTGGTGCAGACCTGAAATCCCAGCTACTTGGGAGGCTGAGGAACAGGAATCACTTGAACTCAAGAGGCAGAGTTTGCAGTGAGTCAAGATCATGTTACTACACTCCAACCTGAGTGACAGAGCAAGACTCCAACTCAAAAAATAAAATAAAAATAAATAAAAATTTTTTTGAACCGTACTTGCACAGTGCAGCTAGTAAGGGCATCCTGGGTGCTCCTTGCAGCTCCCCTCACCCCTGGCCAGGTCCCTCACCTGCCTCTCTACCTGGCAGGGAGATACTGCAGCCTTCTGAATTCCAGTCCTAGATTAGCACCCACCACATACAAGTCACACAGCACATAGCTGTTCAATTAAATTTAAAATGAAATGATCCAGATCATATTACCCTCCTTAAAATATACTATTTGAAGTCAACAGTATCTTCTAATTAATACACACATGGGCTCATGGGCTTCAGCTGCACCAATTTCCAGTTTTGTTTTCTTCCTAGTTGTTAGTTACTCTGGGGAACAATTAGCCAAGCAAGTATTTCAACACTGAAATAAGTCCATATACTTTTACCTTCTGGTTTGTAATGGGAAGTCGCGTTACTTCTGAACTAATTAAACTAAGCTAGACCTATAAACATTTATCTTTGTAGAATTCAAAAATGGTAAGACTACTGGGAGAGGGAATATTATGTTCATTGCTGCTGGAATCCCTTCACCAAAGGCACCCGGCAAGATGCTGAGGGTCCACAACACATATGTCTGTGAAATCAACAAATGAACTACTAAGATTGCACATGGAATTTATCTTTTTGGGTATTTTTTGTTTGTTTGTTTTTTGAGACAGAGTCTTGCTCTGTCACCCAGCCTGGAGTGCAGTGGCGCAATCTCAGCTCACTGCAGCCTCCACCTCCCAGGTTCAAGCGATTCTCCTGCTTCAGCCTCCCAAGTAGCTGGGATTACAGGTGCCCGCCACCACACCCAACTAATTTTTGTATTTTTAGTAGAGACAGGGTTTCACCATGTTGGCCAGGATAGTCTCAACTCCTGACCTCAGGTGATCCTCCCACCTTAGCCTCCCAAAGTGCTAGGATCATAGGCATGAGCCACCGCACTCAGCCGGAATTTATCATTTTTCAAAATGCATGATCGGCCAATAAATATTTCCACTTCTCATAACAGTTCTATTTCTATGCCAGCTATTGTTGTTAGGTTCCCTTTGAATATAAATGGTACTAAAATAGTTTAAAACCCCTTAGCTTTTAAAGCAAAGAAGTAAACTTAAAAATCACTGGCTTATGTCCCAGGGTGGAAAAACGTTCACAGATCCCACAGCTGGCATTACAAACAGATAGAGAAGCTCACCAGAGCAACTGCCAGCCTTGATGTAGGTGAGAACACTGCCACAATTTAGCCACAGTATTCACACATTCTATAGTTAAGTGTCAGTGTCAAAATCCTACATTCCCCTGTTTCGGAGGGAATACAAATTCAGGTACAAGGTTATCATATAAGATGGGCAGTATGTACGCATGCATGTATGTATGTATGTATGTGTGTTCTTCCTACTACAGGAAATTTGACATAACTATTACAAATTAAAAATTTATAGTAATTTATTCCTTATAAAGAAGTTCAAATGTTGTTAAACTACTTAGAAAAAAAACACGATGAAAGCCCTCCAACCACAAACCTCCTGAGCAGGTCAAGAAAGCCCAGTCACATCGAAGGGGTGTGCAGGAAGATTATCCTCCCAGAGGACACAGAATAGTTCTGCACCCCACAAAATATAAAGAGGAAAACCAAACTGTGTTGAAGTTGGAATAAGTATAGTTTCAACCACATTCCATGTGAGTCAGCTCCTCCTCAATTGTCAAAGGAAATTTAGTTGACGTTTGGAAGCAGGAATATAAGACTTAACTGGCTCCCAACAGTCTCCGCAGAAATCACAACAAATCCTGCTGTTGAATAAAACTTCAGACTTGGGCTCTGTTTTGCCAATTTGCAAGCTGTGGGTCGGGACAGAGGCAATGGAGCCCCAGACACAGGACGCTAAATCTAACCCAAGCAGAGGCAGGTTCACCTAATGCTGCAAATGCCTGGGAGAGAGGTCACCTTTTTGCTATTTAGAGAACTTTTGGGCAGCATCACAACTGATGATGAAATCTTGCTCCACACCAGGAAAGGCACGCTGCTGTTAACATCAAAAGAATTAATTTTCTCTTAGCCAAACTTGAGCTACCACTCATTGAGCAAGTCTGTGGGATAGTTCACAAATACCACAGTCATCTGCAACCTTGAAAGGCAGAGCTCCAGGGGATTTAAATACTTTGATAACTTCGGTTAGACACAAAATTTAAATGTATTCATAACAATAAGCATGAATTGGATGCCAACAAAGTATTTATAGCTCTAGCCCAGACAGTACCCTGAACTCAAGTTATATTTTACAATCCCAGGTTGGTATGTAAGAAGCATCTCAAACTGAACACATGTACACTGAACTTGAATCTCCCATCCAGGCCCCTCCTCCTAACCAATGCCCTGAAGTAAAGGGTACCCCCTTCTTCCAGTTGCTCAGGCCACAAGGCCTTAAGCCCACTGTGATTTCTCCCTCTCCTGTCACATCCAAACTGGGAGCAAACGCTGTTGGCTTCAACTTGAAGGCAGGTCCCCCTCTGAGACCCCTGGTCCAAGCCTCCAGCACTTCCTACCTGGATTACTGCAACAGTCTCTTAAGGTATCCCTGCGCCCACTCAGTCTATTTTAAAAAGAGCAGCAACAGTGATTCCATTAAGATACAGCCAGGCCCCAACTCTCCTCTGCTCAGAACCTCCAGTGGCTTCCCATGGCACTCAGAGTAAAAGCCCAAGTCCTGCCGTGGCCACTCTACCTAGCCACATCAGCAGTCTGGCTGAGGCATCCCCAAAAAACCATGCACTATTTCCACCTGAAGGCCTCTCAGGTCAAGGGACTTTCCTTGTTTTATATGGCATTTTTCACTGCTGAATCCGCAGCCATGAAGAACTGAGCTTGGCACACTAAATTGCTCAACGGCTGTTAGTTGAACGAATGAACCAATTGTGTACACCCTAGGAGCTAGTTCTAGTATCTCGTTTCACAAATGGGGAAACTGAATTGCAGACAGGTTAAGGAACATAACCTACCCAGAGAGCGGCAGAGTCAGAATTCAGGGCCAGGTAGGACAGCTGCAGAGCACTGACCCTTTGCTAATCCCATCCTAATCCCACCCCGCCGTCCCATCTACAGAAAGTTTTCATTCAATCATGTTTTGGGGGCTTGGAAGCCTTTTCCAAACAGTCAGCCTCAGCAGCTAAGGGCTCACTTTCATAAGCAAAAATCTGAGTGTTTGCAGGGTAAAGCTGGTCTTCACCCTATCACAAATGTCTTCAAGTGTTTTCTGAAGCCCCCTCCTGCAGCCTGGGTGTGTTACTCAGGCTTTAAGTGATCTAGATCACATTTGGGAACTTGGATGTCAGTTCAGAAAATTCTTCTCAGGCAAATCTGAGGCCAGGCCTGGGGCAGGCCAACTATCACCTCATATAGTGAAGGCGCATGGGCCATCTGGGAAGGACCAGTTTCCCCTCAAGTAGAATCTTAGCAAGCATCTTCCCCCTTGAGCCACAGAAGCTAGTGAGAGGCAGCGAGAGCTGGGCACAATGTGGGGGCACCCTCTACTGCCTCCAGCTCCTGCCTCCAGGGGAGGGGGCATTAAAGCACATGGAACACAGAAAGAAAGAAATGAAAGAAAATCATTTGAATACCCAAACTATTCTGACATCAGCCAGCTGGAGGGGTCTAAAAGCATTTTAGGACTGGAAATCAGTAGAGTACCTCGGACGAGCCCTTAGGAAGAGCAATGATTATTATGCTATGAATGCAAAAATACTGGTTAAAGGTTTCTCTCTGATGGAACAGACAGAAGAAACGGTGGCTCAGTGGGCAGCTGCTCAGGCACTGGAGCCTGAGCTGAATCCTGGCTTAACTACTTACTAATCAGGTGACCTATGTGCCTCAGTTTCCTCCTCTGTAAAGTGGAGCTAATAGTAGTACCCACTTCCTAACACTGGTGTGGGCACTGAGAGTGCACATTTGTGAAGGACATCTGTGGTACCTGGCACACAGGAAGCACTTGCTACAGGCTCTTAGTAATAAGATATTTATTACTGTATACTAATTAAACCCATTTTTAGGATTTTTTCAGTCTCCCCATAGTAAGCTTCTACAGAACTTGAAAAAAATTACAGGCTTGGGGTTAAATCATCCATACTCACTCTTTCACATACTTCCTAGCATCTCTGTGATTGGTGCTGAATCTTCTGGAATGCAATTTGAAATGGGGTTGACTTAAGTTAACTGAGGGAAGATTCAGTATATGGACAAGGTAGTGACTGGTAACATTTAGTACAATAAAACCTCTGCAAATTGGAACTGGAAAAAAAAAAAAAAAACCGCCAGGCACAGGGGCTCACACCTGTAATCTCAGCACTGTGGGAGGCCAAGGCAGGTGGATCACTTGGAGGTCAGAGTTTGAGAACAGCCTGGCCAACATGGTGAAACCCTATCTCTACCAAAAATACAAAAATTAGCCGGGCGTGGTGGTGGGCTCCTGTAATCCCAGCTACTCGGGAGGCTGAGGCAGAAGAATTACTTGAACCTGGGAAGCAGACGTTGCCGTGAGCCAAGATCAGCCACTGCACTCCAGCCTGGGCAACAGAGTGAGACTCTGTCTCAAAAAACAAACAAACAAAAAGAAACAAACCCAGGTCCTTATTGACATTTTCCTCACTCTTTGCTTTTAGGAAAAAGCAGCAAATTCTAACAAGAGAGAGCTATCGCTGAATGGGAAACTGAGAGTAAGGTCCCAGCCCCACTCTGAGGGCAGGTACGACCTCAGGAAAAGCACTTCCCCGGTGGACTCTGGAGTCCCTGTGTCAAAGGAGGGCTGGATAGGATTCTAACTGCACTTCCAAGTCCTCATCTCTCCTCCAGTGAGGGGAACTCTGATTTCATATGTCTCAGATTAGGAGTTCCACTGAAGATTTCATTGGGGGGAAAAGGGCTTTGCTGCTAAGAACGAACACTGGAACCAGAGTTTGAAGGTCTGAAATGTGCCAAGTGAGCTGTGGCTGTGAACGCATAGTGAGAATTTGGTCCACACAGCATGGCTCAAAGCAGCATTTTCTAAACCTGCCTGTACAGCACAAGCCCTTGAGTTGGTAGTGAGGGTTCCCTACAAAGGGGTTCCCTGGGCAGTAGGTTTGACAGACACTCCTTTTTGGAGAGTCACAATAACCACTGGTTAAATCTCCATGAATGCCACATTAAGGCACTTTTTAACTTTCACTCAACAAGGGGTATAAGACCTGCGGAACTCAGACCTCTGGCCACTGTCATTGTGAAGGGACACGAGTTCACAAGTGGAAATCGGTACACACTGGATCAGTCCCTGTCCCTGCTCTAGCTATGGCAAAGCCCCAAGAGAACACTTTCAAAAATTGAGGCGGAAGTCGAACAAAATCCACAACTCAAAAGATTAAATCCCAATTTAGTACCACATTGCATTCTATGATTTCGCATCTAGCCTGTAGCTCTTTGAATACTGAAAGTCTAGCGCAGTGCTGGGGACCCAGGGAGAATCAACAGGTATTTCCTTATCTGTGGACACCTGTCACATCACCCCAGTCATTCCATATGACAACCCCCATGTTTCTCTCACTTCTAATTTTTTTTTTTTTTTTTTTTTTTTTGAGACGGAGTCTCGCTCTGTCGCCCAAGCTGGAGTGCAGTGGCCAGATCTCAGCTCACTGCAAGCTCCGCCTCCCGGATTCACGCCATTCTCCTGCCTCAGCCTCCCGAGTAGCTGGGACTACAGGCGCCCACCACCTCACCCGGCTAGTTTTTTGTATTTTTTAGTAGTAGAGACGGGGTTTCACCGTGTTAGCCAGGATGGTCTCGATCTTCTGACCTTGTGATCCGCCCGCCTCGGCCTCCCAAAGTGCTGGGATTACAGGCTTGAGCCACCGCGCCCGGCCTCTCACTTCTGATTTTAAAAAGTCAGTCTCAAATCTTTAACTCACAGCTGCAAACTGTACTCTTGAAATATTTGTGAAATTGTACAGATGTTATTTCCAACTGTCCTCCTGAGAACTGACTGTGATTCGGGAATATTTCCAATTCTGGCTGAGGCTGGGCAGGGCGGGGGCCAAACGCTAGGACTGGACTGGGCATAGTTTACATCAGCCACAGGTGTCACCCCGCCGGTGTCAGAGGGTTTGCTTCTCTGAAATAGTAACTGTTTATATCACTCTGCACTTGTAATGACATCCTGCCAAAGGGCCCCACTTTCCCACAACTTTTACACTACGCAGAGATCTGACGTCAGCGTGCGCTGTGAGCAAAACATCTTCCATCAAGCTCTCTTCTGCATTATGGTTGCTGCCCCTCCCAAGATCAAACAAGCCAGCCGCCCAGGGAGCCACAACTGCGGCTTCCAACTGGGAAATCATATTGGCAAAATAAAAACCGTTTTGGAAATTAACTTTGAGTTTTCCCCTGAGGAGAGCGATAGACAGCGGGGCTACCATAAGCCGTCACTTCTGGAAGTGAGAGAGGTTTCTTGGTTAACTCTTAGATTTGGATCTACTGAGTCTACGAAGCACGGGAAAAGGAAGGAAAACCTAGAGCTAACAGGGTCGCCTATCAGGATGCGCCCAGTCACGCGCGTCAAGAGTTAGAGCAGTTGCCACCTAACTCCATGACGGGGACGGGACTATCCGCTGGCAACTGCCGCCCGGCGCTCACCCGCTGAGTCGATGGACCAGCGGACCGAGTCCGGGTCCCCAGGCCATTTGGGCACCCTCTGGGCGGGCCCTACCGGTCCGCGATGCCGCGCCCCTGGTGAAGGGGCCGCTGCCCCACCCCGGCAAGGGCAGGGTGCCGGGGCGGCGGCAGGAAGTATGGGGTCAACGCGCAGTCCCGGTGCACAGACCTGCCGCTCCTGGGCCTGCAACCCGTACTCCTCACGCATCCGCAGCAGCTCTTCCTCCAGCCGCGCGCGCAGCTGCTCCAACCCGAGCGCCTCGCGCTGCAGCCCCTCGGCCTCCTGAGCGCACAGCCGGGTCTCCTCCTCCGCCTGGAGTCTGCTCTCCTGGCCGCGCCGCAGCGCCTCCTCCAGCTCGCGCACCTCGTCCTCGTACAGCTGCACCGTCTCTCGCCACGACTCGGCCACCAGCAGTGCGTAGCTGTCGTGCACCTCCCGCAGGCGCGGCGGGGGCGCAGCGGGGCCGGTGGCCCGGGCGCGGAAGTGCATGGTCAGGTTGGCGGCGCGCGCGCGCAGCTCCCGCACGTCGCGTTCGTGGGCCGCGTCCAGGCCGCGGCGCTCGGCCTGCAGCCGGCCCAGCAGCTCCTCGAGGGCGGCGCGCGTGCCCAGCGCCTCCTGCAGCTCGCGCTGCTGCGCGCCCAGCTCGGCGTCCAGGCGGCCGCGGGCGGCGCGCTCCTCCGCATCTAGGCGCTGCAGCTCCCTCAACTCGCGCCGCAGAGCGTCCCGCTCGCCCTCCGCCAGCGCAGTGGCCCAGCTCAGTTCGTCCAACTGCTGCCGCAAGCTGCGCGCCTCCTCGGCGCAGCGGGCCTGCCCCTCGACCCACAGGCTCTCTCGCCCGCGCCGGCCGCGCAGCTCCTCCTCCAGGAGCAGGTTTTCGCGCTCCAGCTCCCGCACCCGGCACACGTAGTCATAGAGCCGGGCGTTGAGCTCCTGCAGCTCGGCCTTCTCGGGGCCCGTCTGCAGCCGCCAGGACAGCATCTTGCCGGGCGTGCGGGGCTTTCGCGGCTGGCCGGCTCCCTCCTGCCTTGGTCTTGTCCTGGTCTTGTCCCCTCCGCCACGACGCTCCGGCCTCGCCGCTGCCCCGGAGGCCCGCAGACTGGGACGCGAGCTGGAGAGCCCGGGCACTTAGCGGACGGGGCGGGCGGACTGGGCGAGGACAGCGGCCTCCAGCCAATCAGAGCGCGGCTCGGCGCGGCCTCTGCGGCCGGACAGCGCCCCCTACAGCACCTTGGCGGCCGTCGGTGGTCCGGGCGGGCAGTCGGGTAACAGCGGGCGGGGTGGCGGGCTAGCCAGGCCGGGCTCAGCGAAGGGACCCGGGAGAGGGCGCCCTGCTGCTGCACTGTCACGCGTGCCCGCAGCATACGAGTGTCCTGGCGTTCGTGGATGGGAATAGAAGCCTATTGAGTTGCTATGGTGCTGGCCATTTACGAGAAACTTCTTACCCGAGGCCCTGGAGATTGGGGGGTTTTCTATTTTTAAAAAAATTATATGGATCGGGCGCGGTGGCTCACGCCTATAATCCCAGCACTTTGGGAAGCCAAGGTGGGAGGATCGCTTGAGCCCGGGAGTTCGAGACCAGCCTGAGCAATATAGACCCTGTCTCTACCAAAAAAAAAAAAAAAAAAAAAAAAAAGCTGGCGTGGTCACACGCACTACTTGGGAGGCTGAAGTGGGAGGATCACTTGAACCCAGGAGTTCAAAGCTGCAGTGAGCCTGATCATGCCACTGCACTCCAGCCTGGAAAACAGAGTGAGATGCCATCTCATATATATGTGTGTGTGTGTGTGTGTGTGTGTGTATGGCGCATACATGCGCAGTAATTTTTTTTTTTTTTTTTTTTGAGACAGTTTCGCTCTTGTTGCCCAGGCTGGAGTGCAATGGAGCGATCTCTGCTCACCGCATCCTCCGCCTCCCGGGTTCAAATGATTATCCTGCCTCAGCCTCCCGAGTAACCGGGATTACAGGCCGGCGCCACCACGTCCGGCTAATTTTTTTTTCTCCATGTTGGCCAGGCTGGTCTCAAACTCCCGATCTCAGGTGATCTGCCCGCCTCGGCCTCCCCTGGGATTACAGGCGATAGCCATAAAGTGCTCCAAGTACAGAACTTTCTAGACATCTAACATCTCCCCGAACTTTTACAGATCTCTCACACACACCCCAATGTGACAGCTGTTTCTTTCCAACATTTCCCTAAGAAAGTATTCAATTTAATTGTCATAGAAACCACAGCTCTTTTTTGTACACTTGCATTTCATTAGTTTTCATGGCAGTTATTTATGAATGACAATTCTCAGTATAAGTGTCATTGAGGCTCACAGGGACAAATCAGCTGACCCTTGGTTGGGGTACTCTTGGACTGGTGGTGACACAAGTGCCCAGGGGGAGACCTGGATGGTCATCCACTGGCCAGAGGGCTCCTCATGGCAGGGCCAGCAGTTAGTGTATTTTACAGATGGCATGGAAAGGTGGACTACTCAGCAAGCTGGTCCAGGGCCTCTGAGAAAGCTTCTAGTGCTCTCCTTGTCACAGGCATGAGCCTCCAATCACAAGCAAGGCAGAAAGTGGGCCTTTCTTTTTCTAGAGACCTTATGTTCGAGATCCTATTCTGTAGGTGGTAGAAATTAGTATCTTTCAATGAATAATTCCCTGTGCTTTTCTGCTAAAACTAAGTGGGGGTGGGGAGTGGGTTTATTCAGTGCTTGGGTTTATTCACCTTGGTGTGGGACAGGGGAATTTGGACCCCCATCACCCCATCATTGTCCTTCCTTCTCCCATTCCCCCCGGGTGCACACTGACACCTGGCCTTTGCTTGTCAAACAAGAGAGCTGCTGTGGTGTCATCACTGAAACCTGTGTGGAGACCCTGCCAGTCCTGGGCCCCTCTGGGACATTGGGGTGCAGGAGGGCGGCTCTCATAGTTGCCCGGACTACGCTGCCGCTGTTTGTTCTCAGCTCTTTGACTCCGCACGCTAACAGGGGTTCTACTGTCCCACAACCCCTGGCTGGGCAGGAGACAGCCCTGCAGGGTGGGAGAACCTTCTCAGGGACCAGTGAGTCCCAGCAGGACACTTTGCAGTGACTCATTAGTCTTTCTTTGCCTGGTGCCCTTCAGGGTCTTGGACTTTGAAACTCAAAACTTTTCCCCCATTTCTGCTGTAAATCCTGTCCCCGAGGAATTGACTGCTCCAGCATACAGTTGCCCAGGTAGGGAAAGCATTATAGGGGATCATGAACTAGCAGGGCCAGGAGGTGGGAGGGGGGAACTACCCCCCGCTACTCTTTCAGGATAATATTCTGCTGCTTCATGCTGAATCCTCACAACACTGAAGCTCGGAGGGGTGAAGTGACTAGAAGTATTAAAAGTTGTGACCACAAGAGCAGACTTGAGCAGGCAGGGTCTGGCCAGGAAGCAGAGGCAAACTCAAAGGGAAGGGAATGGTTGATGGGATGGGGGTGGATGGGATGAGGAAGCACCAGGAACCAGCAAGAGCAAGAAGCTAAGAAGCTGTTAGCACCCTAGGATGTTGACTGAGCCTGGAGAAGCCCAGAGCGCTGGAAAAGGAGCAGAATGGATCCCAGGAGGAGGAAAACCCAGTTCTTCCTCCAAGCCTCCCTTCTCTTGCCAGTGCCTCCCGCTGTGGAAGCCAGAAGCCACTGGAGCCTGGCAGTGGTGCACTGCGGTTGGCTCCCACAGGTTTGTGAGTGCCAACTGTTAAATTTCTAGAATTTTGTGGACCACTTGTTAAACACAGCCATTATTAAAAATTAATTATAGAAGCTTACAATTAATTATACAGAAAGAGCAAACATAATCAAAACGTTTCACTTCCTCAGTATTTCACTGCATTTTCCTATGATCTGTTCTTGAAGTTATGAATGAGTAGTGTGCCTGCACCATAGAAATGCCATTTAATGTGTACTATCCTACTCCATATTCACTGACATCGTGCTGGTAGCCTGAGTATTTACAACACAGAAATCAGCCAATGACTTGTTTTTGTGGATTTGATGTTTTGTTGATTGTCTAGCCTTTAAAAGCAGTGGAGAGTTTGTTAACAGTGCAGATTAAATTGAGTGGCATGTTGTGTCTGTAGCTATTGAATTGTGAATAGCACAAAAACTTGAGGAAATGTTTGTCCAGTGTCTCAAAACTTGTGTCCAGATCAGGAAAGAAGTTGCTTCATGTCTGGGTGTGGTGGCTTCCACTCATAATACCAAGACTTTGGGAGGCCAAGGCATGCAGAGCACTTGAGCTCAGGAGTTCCAGACCAGCCTGGACAACATGGCAAAACCCCCTCTCTCCAAAAAAATACAAAAATTAACTGGGCATGGTGGCATGCACCTGTAATCCCAGCTACTCGGGAGGCTGAAGTGAGAGGATTCCTTGAGCCCAGGAGATGGAGGCTTTGGTGAACCATGATTGAGCCGTTGCACTCCAGCCTGGGTAACAGAGCGAGATCCTGTCTTAACAAAATTTAAAAATACAAAAAAAAAAATTAAAAAGAAGTTACATCATGATGAGGAATAAATGAAGTTTCTCAGTTATTTCACCTTTGTCTTTCTTGCTAAGGTAAACAAAAATATCAATCAATATTCGTGGTGCTGCATTCATTTGTCAACTGTAACCATAAATTCACTAGGAACACCAGAATTCTGCAAAAATCAATGAGACCATTCTGCCAGAATCAATTTGCTATGTGGAATTTATGTTAAGGAGCAGTGTGTATTTTATTATTATTTGTAATAAAAATTTGAGAGCCATGTTGCTAACATATTAACAACTTTGCATTTCTATTAATAGCTTAATGGCAAAAATAAAAGTCCTGCAATCTTCACTTCTTATTGATATTTTTCTATTCAATAGAGTGGGTAATCTAAGCTGGAAATATTATATATTTTAATATATAATATTTAATATATAATTGTATAAAATATATAAAAATGTATAAAATTATACATATATAAAATATATATTTATACATATATAAAATTTATACATATGTATAAATATATTTTTTATGTATAAATATAATATATAATATATAATAAATATCTGTGCTGACATCCACCAGCCTTCCAAGAGAGCCCTAGATCTTCATCCCTACAGGCAGAGGCTGGGACAGTGGACCACTTTGGATAGTTAAGCGGCTTGATCACTGCACAAACATATCCGGATGGGGTGATTAGTGGGATTGAAATCCCACCTGTGCTGTCCTTGCTGAGCTATGGATGTGGGTGCAGGGCAGCCTCCACCCTGAGGCAGGGCGTCTCTTCCTTAGCACCAAGGAACCATCCACGGACCAGGTCATGCACCCAGTGGGCTCATTCATCTTCCCAGAAAGGATGACTTTTCCTAATTTGCACAAAGGAACCTTAGAGATGGATGTGGCCCTGCTGGCGTGGCCCCATGCTGGTGGAGTGGCTCCCACAGGTCTGCGGTCCTCTGCCACTTCCAGGTGGCGCTCAGGCCACTGGCCTCACTCAGGCTTGGGGAGATGGGGTGCAGGGGGAGGGCATTGGGGAAGGCTATCCTGGGCCATGCCACGGCCCTTCCTCTCAGGCCCACAACTTCCCCAAGGCTGCCTCTGGGAAGCAGGGCACAAGGGACCCCTGGGATCCGTGCTTGGATCCCACAATATAACTGGGGTTTTGCTGTCTCCTGGGGCTCTGCCGAGGAAGGGTTGCAAGGCTCCCCTCACTACGACCCAGCGGCTGCGCTTCCATTCCACTCCATCACCCCTCCTTCGATATTTTCTTGCCTCTGCGGAAACCCAAGGCTACTCAGCCTTCCTTCAGGATTTTCTCCCCATCTTTAGTCCAGCTAGAAGTCCTACCCGACTTCCTAAAATCTTGGATTTTGGAGACCACAGTCAGGCCTTTTCTTTTCGTCTAGGGTACAGGCCTCCCCTCAGGCAGTGAGCAGAAGGAATGAGCTGGAGTAGGGGGACAGGGAAGGGGAGATCTATTAATCGTCCCACCCCACAATAATTGCACATGCCTGGGAGCCCCGTGGAGCGCAGGCCACACTGTGCCAGGTCCTCCGAGTAGGGAAAAACTAGCTATTCCCACTTCCCCAGCCCTGCGCAGGGGCTCATGGAAAAGGCTGTAGCCCCCGGCGCGCGCAGCCTCATGGTTCTTGGACTTGGCTAAAATTCTGGCTGCGGGGCCGCGCTGCTTCCGATCCAGGGCGCCGCTCAAGCGAAGGCTCAGGGGGTCCCCCGCCCGAGGGGGCCCCAGAGCCGCCCCTCTGGTCTCCATCCCGGAGCACCGCCCTCCCTCCCTCCTTGGGCGGCGCTGTCCCAGCGGTCGGGTGTTTTCACCCCCCACCGCAAGCTTCCTACAGTTCCTCCACCCACCGCAGAAACCGGGCGCACACGTCACTCTCTTTTCTCCAATTCCGCTACATCCCTGAGTTCGGTTTTCACTGCAAATGACGCTACCTGGGGTTGATGGTCCCTAAGGTGTTCAGCCTGCGAAAGAGGGCTGTGGTTAAAAAAATAAAAATACACTAGAGCCTTACTGAGTCCTAAGCAATTTGTTTTGCATTAGGTCAATTCTAGAAAAAAAAATTTACAGGTCATTTTTTTCATTCAAAGTAAAAATTGTTTTACTGAATCCCACGATCTATCTACCTAGATATCGCCCGTAGATACAGATATTTCATATATATATCTCGCTAAGCTGGAAGAGTATATATAATATATATTAATATAATTAATATAATTAATATTAATAATATATAATATATAGTAATATATTATATATATAATATATAATATATTATAATATATTATATAATATATATTATATATAGTAATATATTATATAATATATATATATAGTAATATATTATATATAATATATATATAATATATTATATATATATTATATATAGTAATATATATATATTATAATATATTATATATAGTAATATATTATATAATATATAATATATAGTAATGTATTATATAATAATATGTTGTATAATATATAATAATATATAATATAATAATATAATATATAATAATATAATATATATAATAATATATAATATAAAAATATATTACATAATATATAATATATAATAATGTATTACATAACATATTATATTAATACATTATAATATATAATATATATTAATATAGTAATATATAATATATTATAATATATTATTAATATTAATTATCTTGATTAATATTGTGCCCTACTTCCCAGAGGCAGCTTTGGGGAAGTTGTGGGCCTGAGAGGAAGGGCCGTGGCATGGCCCAGGATAGCCTTCCCCAATGCCCTCCCCCTGCACCCCATCTCCCCAAGCCTGAGTGAGGCCAGTGGCCTGAGCGCCACCTGGAAGTGGCAGAGGACCGCAGACCTGTGGGAGCCACTCCACCAGCATGGGGCCACGCCAGCAGGGCCACATCCATCTCTAAGGTTCCTTTGTGCAAATTAGGAAAAGTCATCCTTTCTGGGAAGATGAATGAGCCCACTGGGTGCATGACCTGGTCCGTGGATGGTTCCTTGGTGCTAAGGAAGAGACGCCCTGCCTCAGGGTGGAGGCTGCCCTGCACCCACATCCATAGCTCAGCAAGGACAGCACAGGTGGGATTTCAATCCCACTAATCACCCCATCCGGATATGTTTGTGCAGTGAACAAGCCACTTAACTATCCAAAGTGGTCCACTGTCCCAGCCTCTGCCTGTAGGGATGAAGATCTAGGGCTCTCTTGGAAGGCTAGTGGATGCCAGCACAGATAGGTGGTATGAGGACCAGGTAGGCCCCCAGCCCTGTTGCCTTAGCACTGTGTAAGTCCCCAACAGTTCTGGTGCAATCTAGGGAAGGGGGTCAGATCTCTAACCCCTTTAATGGATGGGGATTGAGTTTTCATCACCCTGTCGTTATTCCCTGCCTACCTAAGTTTGCGGACTGAGAGGCACGCTTGCCCCCAACAGGCTTGGCCAGGTAGGAAATGAAGCCAGTGGGAAAGGGAAATGCGTCAGGCCGGTGGGAAGGGCTGGGCCGGGCACAGTGGTGTACAGTGGACTGACTCACTTTGCATCCTGGCACTTAGTACCAGCATAACCTTAGGCATGACAACCCCTCTGAGCCCATATTCTTATCCATGTAATAGTAATGAGAACAAAATAGACCTTCCTACAGAGGTGTTAGAAGGACTGAGCTTTCATGTCCATTGGCCTCACTGGAGAGCTTGTTAAAACGCAGATCCCTGGGCCCCACACACAGAGTTTCAGAGTCAGTTGCCTGGAGCGGGCTAAGCATTAGTCCATTCCCAGGTGAGGAAGATGCTGCCAGGCAAGGACCATGAGGAAAGCTCCTGGCTCCCACCATCAGAGTTAGTCCTTGTATAGTCTTGCCGCGTCAGGCACTGTTCTGAGCTCTTCACGCGGGTCAACTCGCAATCAGCACAGCAGACTGTGCAGCGGGTACCATCAGCTCGAGGTGAATGATGTGGAGGCTGAGCCATGGAGTGCTCAGCTTGCCCGAGCCCATGCAAGTAAAAAGTGGCAGAACCAGGATTTGAACCCTTACCTTACCCACTTTGCCACACTGCCCGTTATGCTATGTGAAACGTGTTGCGCAAGACTTAGCACACCGCACTCAGCAAGTGTTGGTCATCTTCACGGGAGAAGTCCTGGAGCCCAGAATTACATGGAAGCCACCGGCCAGAGGTCTGTCTCCGGAAGGCCAGGGAGAGAGGCTGAAGAGTCAGATCACAGATGCAGATGATGGCAGCTCAGCAGGGTCTGAGACCAGCTGAGTCTAGGGAGGAGGAGGACAGGGACGAGCTAGTCCTTGAGCCTCCCAGACTCAGTTTCCTCACCTGTAAAGTGAGGATAACCCCTCCCTCATAGGATTGCTACAAGGAACAAGATGAGAATGTAAAAGCCTCAGGACAGAGCGTCTTCACGCTCCATCTCACTCCAAAGTCTGAATCCAGCCGCTCTTGCTCAGAGCCCACAGTGTCCCCACCCTGTCACAGCTCTTCTGGCTATTTTGGGTGGGCAGATCATTTGTTTGTCACTGGTTCATAGGAGCACAGCAGGTGTTTGTTGGGGTATAGGCTGCCTCTTCAAAAGGTGCAAAAATAGCATTTGTCACATCAAAAAAAGTGCAGTAATGTAAGCTGTACAACTTCCCTCTCTTAATTTGGAAAGTCATGTCATAATCATTACAGATGAACTTGGGAAGGGCCCCAAGTGACAAAGAAACATCCCCTGATTAATCTTCCCAGCAGGGACAAGACTTCTCACTTCCACTGAAGAACCAAAAAAAGAATAATTTGCCTTCAAAAAACAGCATATTTGCTCTCCCTGCCCTTAGACGCACATTTTCCGTGGAGTTTGTTGGTGGTGTTCATGAAAGGGTAACTCGAAAGCCAGATTTTAAGTCCCCTCTATGTGCCTGGTGCTGGGCTGGGCCCTGGGAACACAGAAAGAAGACACAGCCGCTTTCCTCATAGACCTGGGGCCTGGGGAGGCCAGAGAGCTTGGGGAGGTTGCTCTCTTCCCCTAACGCTGTCACAAGTGTCTGCTCCTCCCCTAATTGCTACCCACTAGTCATTTAGCCGCTCACCTCTTCTCTGTCTACCTGCCACTACTCCAATCCAATCTCATGGCTTCAAATACAACCACATGCCAGTGATCCTCGGATGTGTGGCTGCAGCCCAGACTGCTGTTCTGACCCTGCTGTGTCTTGGGCCGGGGCTCTGTGGATGACATGACCCCCACATGTCCCTACTCTAACACGGGGGCCATGGTGGTGCTATGGATCCCTGGATACCAGCATCAATTCGGACGCCATAGTAGGAACCGACCATTCTGAAAAGAAATGAATGCTCATGTTCTAACTGGCTGCAGTTGCTCTGGGGAAGGACCAAGGCTCTCACTTGCCATAGAGGTTGTTGGGTCCTTCTTTCAGCCAGTGTGTTCTGGTGGCTCAGCGTCAGAAAACTGGATCATAACTTTGCTTAGAAGTGTTTTTGATTATATATATATACTTGGGGTTGTTTCTGCCAGCAGCCCATTTATCTTTCCCCTAGGAACACCATGTTCTGAGTCACTGATCCCTCAGATCCCTGAGTCTGTAGAATCCTTAGTTCACTCCCCACCCCCATGGCCATTCCAACTTTGCAGCTCATTACAGTAATTATACTCACCTTTTTTCTGAGACTTATGGGCTGCCATCCGTCCTCTGCTAGGCCTGTAGCCAGTGGCTCACAAAGTCTGGTACCTGGATGAGCAACAGAAGCATCACCTGGGGACTTTTTAGAAATGTACCCTCTCTAGCCCCAGCCCAGACCTGTGGGTGAAACCCTGTGTGTTTTGACAAGCCCTCCAGTTGATTGGAATACATGCTAGTTTGAGAGCCCCTGCTGCATCTTCTCATTCCCACCAGAGCGGCCAGCTCTGTAACAGTGTCTCTTCCGTCAGTCCCTCTCCTCCAGAGAACAAGTACCACTCAGCTTCTCAGTGGGGTGGTGCCCCTCACCAGCTGCTTCCTTATCACTTTGATAGATGGAGGATCCTCCAGGCCTCCCCAGGAACGTAGCTAGCCTGGTGGATTTTCTGGTCTTACTCCCACTTCTCTGATAGTTGTTCCTTCCCTCCTGCATTGTCTGTCCTGGCGTCTCTACTTCATTCATTTAATGTGTACTATCCCTTTCCAGGCTTCCCAGGGCTACCCCAGCGGCACATTAGCAGCTGCCCAAGGCCCTTGCCAGGAAGTGAATCTTTGTCACAGGACAGGGCCCCCACACCAACAACTCTCCCATACTCCAGCTATATAGCCTTGACCTGCAAGCCCGCCTTGACCCAGCACCTTGCAGACCACCTATCCTCCCATTCCCAGGCTTTCTGCTTCAGTCCCTGCTGGCAAGCATGAATCAGGTCCTGTAGCGCCTTTGCTGTATAATTCCCCTCCTTCCTGAGCTGGCCCAGTACTTCCCAGCTGGACTTGCTAAGGTTTGACCTTAGATACAGATCTGGTGGCCAGGAGAAAGGTGGTGGTGGACCCCAAAGGGAAAGCATTGCCTTGTAAGGCCCCTGCCTCATATGTGGCCTGTGTAGTCTTCTGGCAGAAGTTGACGGTGGGGGGCAGGGGCCTATATTCCTGAAAGGGGGAGTGGGTCACTTCTGCAAGGGAATCTGGAGATCCATGGTTCTTACCTGCAGTCCCCAAATACCCTCATCCCAAGTCTCACAGTCCTACTCTTTTCCCATCAGAGCCCTGGCTTTGACATTAGAGACTTGCCTAGAATGAGAACTCAGCCTCTCTCACAATTAGAAGCGGTGCCTGCTCTTCCGTTCTCTCTGCCTTCTGCCTGTAGGGGGTGAGGGTTCTTTTAAAAGCAGTCAAGTAGGCCTTGAGACTCTCACACTTGGCTGTAAACCGCTGAGCAACAGATCTGAGACAGACATTTTCTCTCTTAATGAGTTAGTGTCACTTAGCAAAAGTCACTTGATTTTACAGTCCTTCTAGTTACCGTTCCTCCAAACCTCTCAAGAGCTCATGGGATTTTACCCTTTCACCTGCCTCCACTTCTACTGTATCTTGTCCCAGTTCATGAAGGGTGAAAGTCTTAGCAATCACACCTCAACAGCATGTGGGAACTAGCAATATTCCCCTACCCATTAGCAATAAACAATCCAAAAATACAGTTAATATTCATTTTATTTTTTTTTTTTTTTGTGTAAATGGAACTTTAATTTAGAAGTTCCATTCATGACTGGTTGTAGTGGCTCACGCCTGTAATCCCAGCACTTTGGGAGGCTGAGGCGGGCAGATCATTTGACGTCAGGAGTTTGAGACTAGACTGGCCAACCTGGTGAAACCTCATCTCCACTAAAAATACAAAAAAAAAAAAAAAAGCCAGAAATTAGCTGGGTGTGGTGGCGGGCGCCTGTAGTCCCAGCTACTAGGGAGACTGAGGCAGGAGAACCACCTGAACCCTGGAGATGGAGGTTGCAGTGAGCTGAGATGGTGCCACTGCACTCCAGCCTGGGCAACAGAGCAAGACACCATCTCAAAAAAACAAAAAACAAACAAAAAAAGAAGTTCCATTCATAACGATATAAAAAAATTACTTAGAAATAAATTTAACAAAAGAAATTCAAGACTTGCACCCTGAAAATGACCAGACATTCTTAAGATACATTTTTAAAGAAACCTAAATTGATGGAAAGACAGCCTGTGTTCACGGATTAGAAGATTTACTATTGTTAAGATGGCAACACACATACATACACACACATGCACACATGTAACCAATGTCTACAGGCATGTATATATTTATTTCTCTGTGTATCTAGCTGGCTGTCCTCACACAAGTTCATACTGATGCCTCCAACTCCCATCCACAAGGATCATTCTAGCCTCCCCTTCCCTTATTTCTCATTTGTAATTTCTTTCTCCAGCAGTGAGAAGCCTGGCTCTCCTTACCTATAGTATAGTTTCTTATTTGTTCACCCCTTGTGTATATATGAAGTAGTTTCTCCATAGTCTTTTCAAAACCTAAATCAGATCACTCCTTTGCTCAAAACCCTCCTATGCCTCCCCACTTCATTTAGAGTAAACCCAAAACCCTGGACATCCTCTGACCTACAAAGCCCTATGTGCTGTGGATCCTCAACACATATTGATCAACTTACCCCTCCTTGTGCTTCTGCCTTAGATACCTTGCCCCCTTGCTGTACACAACAGGCTGGGTGATGGAAGGAGACTGACTGAGAAGGGGAACAGGAATCTTCTTAGTAAAACAGAACTCTTCCACATCTTGACTTGGGTGGTGGTAACACAACTATACATATCTAGTTCCTTAAACTGCACACTTAAAATTAGTAAATTTTAGTAAGTGTGCTACAATAAAGTTGATTTTTTTAAAGAGACATTTATCCCGGCGGGGCAGAGTGACTCACGGCTGTAATCTCAGCTCTTTGGGAGGCCAAGGCAGGTGGATCACCTGAGGTCCGGAGTTCAAGACCAGCTTGGCCAACATGGTGAAACCCCATCTCTACTAAATACAGAAATTAACCAGGCATAGTGGCGTGCACCTGTAATCCCCAGCTACTTGGGAGGCTAAGACAGGAGAATCACTTGAACCCAGGAGACAGAGGTTATAGTGAGCTGAGATGGCACCACTGCACTCCAGACTAGGTGACAGAACAAGACTCTATTTCAAAAGAAAAAACAAAAAAAGACATTTATCCCAAGAAGTGCTATCTACAACATCATTTAAAATGTTAGTTTTGGCCGGGCGCGGTGGCTCAAGCCTGTAATCCCAGCACTTTGGGAGGCCGAGACGGGCGGATCACGAGGTCAGCAGATCGAGACCATCCTGGCTAACACTGTGAAACCCCGTCTCTACTAAAAAAAATACAAAAAACTAGCCGGGCGACGTGGCGGGCGCCTATAGTCCCAGCTACTCGGGAGGCTGAGGCAGGAGAATGGCGAGAACCCGGAAGGCGGAGCTTGCAGTGAGCTGAGATCCGGCCACTGCACTCCAGCCCGGGCGACAGAGCGAGACTCCGCCTCAAAAAAAAAAAAAAAAAAAAATGTTAGTTTTATGTTTCTAAAGTACTTTGAAGTACTTTGGGAGGCTGAGACAGGAGGATGACTTGAGGCCAGGAGTTCAAGACCAACCTGGGCAACGTAGTGAGGCCTCATCTCTACTAAACATAAAAAACTTGGCTGGGCATGGTGGTGTGCCTGTAGTCCCAGCTACTCAGAAGGCTGAGGGAGGAGGATCAGTTGAGCCCAGGAGTTTGAAGATACAGTGACCTGTGATCACCACTGCACTCCAGCCTGGGTGACAAGTAAGACCCTGTTTCCAAAAATAAAATATTAAAAAAAAAATAAAGTAGATAAAACACAAACTGTTTTGTCAGTGACCACATCAAAAGGAAATATATTTTTCATTGCACACATATGCAAGTAACTGAAACAAGTTCTACAAAGCATTTCTTATCCCTCCAATGTTTTAATCTCCTTTTTAATGCTGGATTGGTGCCACAAATTTAATATCATGACTCATTAATGGATCTTGCTTTATAATTTTAAAACCCTTCATTCAAATGTTGTCATCTACACATTAATCAGTTACATTGGCCTGGCATTCATCAACACTTGTGGGTTTTCTTTTGTTTGTTTTTGAGACAGATCTCACCCTGTCACCCAGCCTAGCCTGGAGTGCAGTGGCGTGATCTTGGCTCACTGCAACCTCCACCTACCAGGTTCAAGCAATTATCTTGCCTCAGTCTCCTAAGTGTCTGGGATTACAGGCACCTACCACCAGGCCCGGCTCATTTTTGTGTGATTAATAGAGACGGGGTTTCACCATGTTGGCCAGGCTGGTCTGGAACTCCTGACCTCAGGTGATCCACCCACCTCAGCCTCCCGAAGTACTGAGATTATAGGCATGAGCCACCGCACCCAGCCCACCTGTGGGTTTTCTAAATGTGGTGGATAATGAGTCTGATTGAGCACATTCTGTAATGGACCTCCACTGGCCACCCCTCCACTCCCACCTTCCTGAAGGCTCCTGGCCTGTGGTTGCGGAAATGCTGCCTTCAACTCAAGCCCACCATTTTTAACCTCTTACCACCTCCTCAATAGTAAATTTCCTACATCAACTCACAAGCAGCTAAATCAGTAGGCAAGGATAATTGATGGACTCACAAACTACTTGAAATTGTTTTTCTACTGTATTGGGGGATTATCTGGATGACATCGATAGCTATGGTCAGGAAGCTGGTTTCAATTTCTCGATCACAAAGTGTCAGCACCATCAGTAAAAATGTCAGTAGCAGCCAAGGCAACTGAAGCTCTTACAAAAGCTACCAAGACCCTCCTTCCAGAGAGCCCCAAAGTTTAGTCATCAGCAGCCAAAAGGGTAACTGAGAGCTGGAGCCTTTGATTAATACTGCCATAGTTGAAGCTCACGAAGTTAGATTTGGAGACATTGGGGTGGAATCGTGAACTCTCAGCCTAGCCCCACCCCATTCATCCCCATCTGCCTAAATCCATCTATACTTCAAGGCCCAACTCAGATGTTAACACCTCCGCAAAGCTTGCCCTGAGGGTGCCGGTGGAAATCAGGCCTGCCTTTGAACTGTCAAGGGTCTTCAGTTGTAGCTTTCTGATGAAGTGTGCTCCATTCTACTGGGTAATCTTATTCAGTATATTCCACTCCACACCACTCCTGTGACTTTATTATGGTCAGGGACCATGACTGTATTCTTTATCCTGGAATATCCATGCTGCCTAGTCCAGTTCTTGTTTTTGGTAACCATTGAATAAGGAAAATATGTAGCTGCTAAATTGCAATGTTTTAAAATATAGAAAGTCTGAGTTCAAGTTCTGGTTTGGTGATTAACCTCTGGTGTGATGTTGGCCAACTCACTCAGAGGTTATAACTCTTGGACCTTAGCTTCCTTAGCTGTCATTAAGGGAACAGGACTCCATTATTTCTAAGATTCTGGGGTAGCCATCTTCCAAGACAGTGCCCAGTGATCCCCATCTCCTGTCATTACTTCGTCTTTGTTCCTAGGGTGGTCAGTATGTCACTTCTGATAATCGATTATAAAAGGTACTATGGGCCAGGCACAGTGGCTCACGCCTATAATCCCAGCACTTTGGGGGGACGAGGTGGGCAGATCAAGAGTTTGAGACCAGCCTGACCAACGTGGTGAAATCCCATCTCTGCTAAAAATACAAAAATTAGCCGGGCGTCGTGGCACACACCTGTAATCACAGCTGCTCGTGAGACTGAGGCAGGAGAATTGCTTGAACCTGGCAGGCAGAGGTTGCGGTGAGCCAAGATTGCGCCACTGCACTCCAGCCCGGGTGACAGAGCGAGACTGCATCTCACATACACACACAAAAAAACATACACAAAGGTACTATGGCTTCCTTCTTGGTCATTCTTTCTCTACTTTGGATCCCTCACTCTGGGAGAAGTTAGATGCCATGTGATGGGCACCCCTTTGGAGATGTAGCCAATAGTAACTGAAGCCTTGGCCCACAGCCTGTGAGGAACCAAGAGCTGCCAGCAACCATACGAGTGAGCTTGGAAGTGGATTCATCAGCCCCAGCCAATCCTTGAGACAACTGCAGCCCTGGCCCACAACTTGACTGCAGCTCCACGCAAGAATCAGAGCCCAGACAACCCAGCTAAGCCACTCCTGGATTCCAGACCCTCAGAAACTGTGAGATAATAAATATTTGCTGATTTGAAGTCCTTTGTTACACAGCAATAGATAATTCACACAAATTGTTTCTGGCTCTAAAATTCTATAAGCCTAAAGTCCCTGAAATATAGCTATTGCATTCAGGAAAAGCCTGATTTACAGCAATTGTCAATCTTTCCCCTCCTGCTCCCAGCCAGAATGATAAAGAGATAATACAAAATATGTCAAAACATATTGTGGAATCACAATATTTATTTTATTTGTTTTTATAAGAGTTCCCAAAACCTTGTTGATTTTGCTTCACTGAATCCTTTATTTAACAAATGAAGGTGGAAATCCAGATAAATTAGGTGATTGGAAGAATGCAAATGTGTTTCACTTTCTCAACATTTGCAATTCCTCAGTGGTGAATGAAAATGAGGTACAGGCTTGCTTTGTTTCACTTCTGCCTTATCATGAGAAATGTGTCTTGAGCAGTGGTAATACTTGCACTGTCTCCCCGGGCAGCCACGGACCCAGGGAACTCACAGGGGAGAAGGGTGAGTGCAGCTTGCTAAGTCACCGCCAGAAAAATAGCTGAAGGTTGAAAACAGACAGCTGGGCAATGGGGCTACCAGGTCAGACTGGATTAACAGAAGACTTTTGACAGGACAAGTGACAAGAAGTGATTTTCTGTTTAAAATGAGACCACCATCCATGATAAACAGGGGGCTGGGAAGGAAATTAAGAGCATGGAGGGTGGGTTCAGGAGGCCTGTGTCTTCTCTGGCTGCAGTTTGAGCCCTGGTGGTTCCCTAGATGAAAACAAACAGCTGATGGCCTCATCAGCTGATGACAAGGGCTGATGACAAGTGTGGGAATGAGTTTGGAAAGATGGTAAGAAGGGGCTGGAAGAGGAAAGAGAATGCTGAGGGTGATAAAGCACATTTGGAGGGCAAGGGTCTGTTCTGCCCACTATAGGTCTCTAGATTTGAGGTTCCATGGAAGAGACCCTCAACATAGGTTTGTTGAAAGGATGGCAGTGCACGTGAAAATAAAATTAGGAAAAGGGGCGCAGTGGCTCACACCTATAATCCCAGCACTTCGGGAGGATGAGGCGGGCAGATCACCTGTGGTCAGGAGTTTGAGATCAGCCTGGCCAACATGGTGAAACACCGTCTCTACTGAAAATACAAAAATTAGCTGAGCATGGTGGTGCATGCCTGTAATCCCAGCTACCTGGGAGGCTGAGACAGGAGAATCACTTGAACCAGGAAGGCGGAATTTGCAGTGAGCTGAGAGTATGCCACTATTCTGCAGCCTGGGTGACATAATGAGACTCCGTGTCAGAAAAAAAAAAAAAAAATTAGGAAAAATAAGAAAAGAGGTGTAGATGGGTGGGAGATGACTCTGGAAGATTAAAAGTGTGTTGCTCTGAAAGCATTTGCTTTATCAAACGGGTTTTTGTTGCAGTATTTTCTTATTTAAGTAATGTGGTCATTTAGATAAACCCCATCTTGAACTTAGTAATTGCCTCTTGGATCAAAAAGATTGAAGCCACCATGACCATATTCCCAGCTACTCAGAAGGCTGAGGCAGGAGGATCACTTGGGCCCAGGAGTTCAAGGCCAGCCTGGGCAACATAGCAAGACCTCATCTCAAAAAAAAAAGAGATCTAAATAGTCTTTACTGGATGGGGAGCTTTGGACTTTTTGGTGTTGCTGTGGAATAAAGGAGAAGTATGGATAAGAGACAAGATGTGTGAGGCTGGAGGGAAGAGGGAGAAGCTGATGGGATGTCCAGTCTGAGAGTCAAGTCTTTCAGGGGACTTAAGACCAGAAAAGAGTCCTTCTCCTTCTCCTTCTTCTTCTTCTTCCAGAGTCTTGCTCTGTCACCAGACTAGAGTGTAGTGGTACAATCTTGGCTCACGGCAACCTTTGCCTCCTGGGTTCAAGCCCCGGGTTCAAGCAATTCTCCTGCCTCAGCCTCCCGAGTAGGTGGGACTGGCATGTGCCACCATACCCAGCTAATTTTTTGTATTTTTAGTAGAGACGGGGTTTCACCATGTTGGCCAGGGTGGTCTTGAGCTCTTGACCTCATGACCTGCCCACCTTGGCCTCCCAAAGTGCTGGGATTACAGACGTGAGTCACCACACCCTGCCAAGACCAGAGAGTTATTTGGCTGCAAACCTCCTATTGATTTTAGCAAACCTGGCTACTTCACCAAGATCACTGCGGTAGCTTCCTTGCTCCTTCCAACAGATCCCTTTCCAATTGCTAGACCACACAGAGCTGAACATGCTGCTGCTCCACCATGTGAGTTTTTCCTTTGTGAGTGAAATAAAGACATGCTTGGGGAGTGAATAGCAGAAAAACCAATCAAAATGGAAATACCATACTAGGGAATGGAATTCCAGAGGATAAAGGAACTCGGGTATTTTTTAGTGTATTAAAGAGCAATTTCTCCTCCTTTATATTTGTATACCCCAAGAGGATTGTTTTTTCTGAAGCCAAGTGTTTGGATAGATGCGATAATAGATGTGAAAGTGTCTCAAGTCCAATAAGCTGTTGTTTTGCTAGTGATGGTGGTACAGTATTTCACTGACTCTCCCCACATAACTGTTAGAAAAGGAGGAAGCAAATGTCAGTGATATTTTGCAACAACAAGACCAAGCCACAAAGGTTTGAACAATTTGCTCAGCGTGACAGGACGAGTCAGAGTGGGTCATGGGGTGACAAGTACCAGGAGATCTTGGGTCCTAGATAAGCTTTTTCCACTGAGATCACACTGGGCTCGGACACAGAGATCTTGGCTGGGGGTGGTGGGGGAGCAGGGAGGCAGCAGATCCCAAACAGTCAAGTCTTTATCTGACAAGTTAGTAGAAGGCCGTGGTGTGAAGATAACGCCAGACCACATTCAAACCTGGGAGTAATTCCTGTTGAACTTTGTACAGCAGGACACAAGGTTAGAATACCTGGGCAGACGTGACTACTGAGTCGGGTGGAGGCTCAGTCATTTTCTGGGATTTGATTATACGGGAGGCACGAGAGACCCAGGGCTGCTAGTGTGGGAGGGGGTGGGTAATATTCGAAATAATAGCCAGATTCCCCTTCCCCATATTGTCAGCTTTGCAGGTCACTTAAGGAAGGATGATCAGAAAGTAGGGCCTTAGTTTTTCCAATGCCTCAGTCTCGGGGTGATAGAAGATACCACGTGTATGCGGCACCTGGGAGAACTACCCTAGAGAAAGAACACAGCTTTTTGCCCTCCACTCTGAACCCCCAGCCCAGGAAAAATTTTTCCCCTTTGGCAGAGTGGAAGAGTTGTTGAGAAGGCCAGGAGTGGAGTGGTGCTTCCCAAGGAAGGGCTCCTGTGGCCTGTTCCCTTGGGCTCTACCCTGGGCAGAGGAACAACCAGGGAGGCCATGGCATCTGGGAGGGTGGCAGGATTCCAGAGAAGTATGACTGTGCAGTGACTCTAGGCAGAAAGGCCTGGCCAGACTCACAGCCCATCCTGTCAAGGGAGCAGCAGAATGTTTCCTGTGCATCTAAGAGACTGGGTTGCATGATTAAATATACTTAATCGATTTTCAAGCAGCTCTATTCTCTTCTGAAAGGCATTGAATTTAGAAACACCCTTATATGACAATGTGATAAAAAAAAATCAGGATATATGTCAGATTTCCAGCCTACTGCTTTAAAATACATATTCTAATAAATTAAAATATAGCAAGTGCAACTAACACTCCAGATGCCGAATGGAGATGCCCATATATAAAGCATTAGCTCTTCAGAGTGCTTCACCAAAGCTGTTTTTCAGGGACTGTTGAAATAATACTGGCATGGGGCTTTTCATTCTGATTTCTCCAGAAACTTATAATGGAACAAATATCTTTGTTTGTGTCAACGTAACAGAATTTAGGATAGTTAGGAAATATCTTTTCTTTTTTTTTTGAGATGAAGTCTCACTCAGTCACCCAGGCTGGAGTGCAGTGGTGCAATCTCAGTTTACTGCAACCTCCACCTCCCAGGTTCAAGTGATCCTTCTGCCTCAGCCTCCCAAGTAGCTGGGACTATAGGCATGAGCCGCCACACCCGGCTAATTTTTGGTATTGTATGTTTAATACAGACAGGGTTTCGCCATGTTGGCCAGGCTGGTCTCGAACTCCTGACCTCAAGTGATCCACCCGCCTTGGCCTCCCAAAGTGCTGGGATTACAGGCATGAGCCACCATGTCCAGCTGGATATATCTTTTCTTATGATCATTTCACCCGATTGTCCATCACTGTTAGTAATTTACTCACAGTAAAGGAAGTCCCTAAAAGAGTGAATGGATTCTATTGTCATTCATACTATCAGTTCTTATTACTTACAGTCAAGAATGGAAAAGCCATCACCAGCAACTGTGAGGACGGGGTAAAGACCCCAGGAGGTACTATATGGAGCCCATGAATCAAGGATGTCTGAGAAGTAAACCAAAAAGCAGGGCAGCCTAGGAGGAATACTCAAGCCTGTAAATAATAACCATAACAAATGCCCCATGGCCAGCCTCCATCTGGAGTAGCTCCAGCTTGCCTGTCTTCATAAAGTGGCTTTAGTAGCTTGTGGATAGCAAAGGAAATACATTGCCCAATTTGGTCTCAAGTGAGTTTTGAGTTTCCTAAATCGGTTTTGAATTGAAGTGTGGGATGGTGCAAATCCTAAGTGTACCACTCACAGAATCACAAAGTGAGCACACCCTTGTGCCATCACCAGGATCCAGAAACAGAAGATAACCAGCAGCCAGAAGCAGCTGCCCTCATGTCCCCTGCCAGGCACTATCCTTTCCCTTTAAAACCATAGACTGGAAGCTGGGCACGGTGGCTCACGCCTATAATCCCAGCACTTTGGGAGGCCGAGATGGGTGAATCACTTGAGCTCATGAGCTCTAAATCAGCCTGGCCAACATGGAGAAAACC
Organism: Trachypithecus francoisi; assembly: GCF_009764315.1. Taxonomy (NCBI): domain Eukaryota; kingdom Metazoa; phylum Chordata; class Mammalia; order Primates; family Cercopithecidae; genus Trachypithecus; species Trachypithecus francoisi. Next base: position 89,679,784 of record NW_022681468.1, read on the forward strand.
CATCTCTACCAAAAATACAAAAATGAACTGGGCGTGGTGGCACATACCTGTGGTCCCAGCTACTTGGAAGGCTGAGGTGGGAGGATGTTTGAGTCTGGGATGTGGAGGTTGCAGTGAGGTGAGATTGCACCACTGCCCTCCAGCCTGGGCAATAGAGCCAGGCCTTGTCTCAACACACACACACACGCACACATACACACACACACACACACACACACACACACTCACACACAAACCAACAGACTGGGTGAGCCAGTGGAATGGAATCACACTGTATGCATTCTTATGTATCTGACTTCTTTCACTCCACATAGCAGTATTATTTGTAATAGACCAGCACTGGAAACAACCCAAATGCTCAGCAACAGAAATAATGAATAAGCAAACTGTAATCTATTCTACAATGGGATACAACACAGTAACCAAAATGAATGACCTGGCAAGAGACATAGCAGTGTGGATGAATCTCACAAACAGAACATTGAGTGAAAGAAGCCAGATTCAAAAGAATATACCATTCAAATGCAAACAACCAGCAAGTAGCAGCAAGAGCTGTGATTCCCTCTTGGGAGGAGAGAAAAGGTAATGTCCCAAGAATTTTAAATTTTAAATTGTAGCCGTTATGGTAGGATTTAGAGTTAAGGTTTAGGATTAAGGTGAGGAGTAGTAGTCGAGTTAGGATTAGGGTCTTACAGTGTTCTGATTACTAATGACATTGAACATTTATTTTCATGTATTTATTGGCTATGTTAATAACCTCTTTTGTGAAGTGTCCACATCTTTTGCTCATTTTTCTGCAGGGCTGTGCATCTTTTGCTCATTGATTTACTTTTCTTTTCTTTGTTTTGTTTTGTTTTGAGAAAAGGTCTCACTCTGTCACCAGGCTGGAGTGCAGCAGCACCATCACTTGACCTCCTGGGCATGAGTGATCATCCCACCTCAGCTCCCTGAGTAGATGGGACCACAGGCGTGCACCACCACACCCAGCTAATTATTGTACTTTTTTGTAGAGTTTGGTTTCCCCATGTTGCCCAGGCTGGTCTCAAACTCCTAGGCTCAAGCGATCTGCCCATCTTGACCTCCCAAAGTGCTGGAATTACAGGCGTGAGCCACCACGTCCTGCCTGCTTTGTTCTTTATATATGTAAAATACAAGTACTTTCTGTATCTCTGGTTGTACCTCTATAGTTACACATTGCAAATATTTCCTCTCACACTGGGTCTTGCCTTTTCTTTTTCTTAATGAGATCTTTTAAAAATTGAGATCTAATTTACATACCATAAAATACACGTTTAAAGTGTATGTTTCAGTGGTTTTTGGTATATTCACAAGGTTGTTCATTCATCACCACTATCCAATTCCAGAACATTTTCACCACCCCCCCCAAAAAACTCCATTCCCTTTAACTATCACTTCCCATTCCCTTCTCCTCTCATCCTTGGTGACCACTAACCTAAACTTTGTCTCTCTGTATTTGCCTATTTTGGACACTTCATATAAACAGAATCATACAATATGTGTGACTGTTTGTGTCTGGCTTCTATTACTTAGCAAAGTGTTTTCAAAGTTCATCCATGTTGTGACATGTGTATCCCATTGTATACATATAATACATTCTGTTTATCAGTTTATCAGCTGATAGACATTTGAATTTTTTTTGCTTTTTGGCCATTATAAATAATGCTGCTATGAACGCTGGTGTACAGGATTTTGTGTGAACATATGATGTCAATTCTTTTGAATTTATCACTGGGAGTGAAATTGTTGGGTCATATGTAACTGTATTTAACCTTTTGAGGAATGACCAAACTGTTCTTAAAAGCAGCCTCACCATTTTACATTCCCATCAGCAAAGTATGAGGGTTCAATTTATCTACATCCTTGCCAGCACTTGCTATTGTCTATCTTTTTTATTATAGCTATCCTAGAGAATAGAAAGTGGTATTTAATTGTGGTTTTGATTTGCATTTTCCTGATTAATGATGTTTAGCATCTTTTCATCTGCTTATTGGCAATTCGTACATCTTCTTTGAAGAAGTGTCTGTTCAACCTGGTGCTATGGCTCATGCCTGTAATCCTAGCACTTTGGGAGACCAAGGCAGGAGGATCACTTGAGGCCAGAAGTTCAAGACCAGCCTGGCCAACATGGTGAAACCCCATCTCTACTAAAAATACAAAAATTAGCCAGACATGGCAGCACATGCTGGTAATCCCAGCTACTCAGGAAGCTGAAGCAGAAGAATCACTTGAACCCAGGAGGCAAAGGTTTCAGTGAGTCAAAGTCATGCCACAGCATTCCAGCCTGGGTGCCAGAGTGAGACTGTTTTTTAAAAAAAAGAAAAAATAAAGAAAAAAGAAAAAGAAAAAGAAAGAAATGTCTGTTCAAATCCTTAGCTCATTTTTTAATTGTATTATTTGTTTCTTCATGTTGAGTTCTAAGAGTTATATCTGGGGCCGGGCACGGTGGCTCAAGCCTGTAATCACAGCACTTTGGGAGGCTGAGACGGGTGGATCACGAGGTCAGGAGATCGAGACCATCCTGGCTAACATGGTGAAACCCCATCTCTACTATTTTATAATTTGGGGTATGGCGTGAGGTAGGGATCCAATTTCACTCCTTGCATGTGGATCTGCAGTTGTTCAGCACTATTTATTGGAAAGAATATTCTTTCCCACCATTAAATTGCCTCAGCATGTTTGTCAAAAATCAATTGACCATTAGTGCAAGGGTTTATTTCTGGATTTTCAATTCTATCTCATTGGTATATATGGCTATCCTTGTCCCAGTACCACAAAGCCTTGATTACTGTAGCTCTGTAGTAAGTTTTGAAATCAAGGAAACTTGAGTCTTCCAACTTCATTCTTTTTTTTCGAGATTGTTCTGACTATTCTGAGTCCCTTGAATCAGAAAATTTTATATGAATTTTAGAATCAGCTTTCAACTTCTGCAAAACAAGCAGCTGGGATTTTGCTAGGAACTGAAGTGGATCTGTTGATCAATTTGGAGAAGATTGTCATCTTAACAATATTAAATGTTCCAATCCATGAACATGGATGTCTTTTCATTTCTTTAAATCTTCTTTCTTTCAACAATGTGTTGTACTTTTCAGTATACAAATCTTGCACATCTTTTGTTAAATTTACTCCTATATTACTCCCTATGATGCTACTATAAATGGAGTTATTTTTTTAATTTCATTTTCAGATTCCTCATTGCTCATATATAGAAATACAACAGATTTTTATATATTGACCTTGTATTCTGCAACCTTGCTAAACTCATTTATTCTAATAAGTTTCTTTGGTATGTATCCCTTTGAATTTTCTATATACAAGATCATGTCATCTGCAAATAGAGATAGTCTTCTTCCTTTCAAGTCTAGATGCCTTTTAGTTTACTTTCTTGCCTAATTGCCCTGGCTAGAGCCTTTGGGACAATGACAAATAGAAATAATGAAAATGGACATCTTTGCCTTGTTCTTGATCTTAGGAGAATCTTAGGTCTTTTGCCTTTTCACCATTAGGTCTTTCTTTATTAAGAATGATGTTAGTTGTGGGGTTTTCATAGATGCCCTTCATCAGGTTAAGGGAGTTCCCTTCTATTCCTAATTTGTTGAGTGTTTTTTATTATGAGAGGGTGGTGGATTTTGTCAAATGCTTTTTCTGCATCTATTGAGATGATCATGTTGTTTTTTCTCTTTTATTCCAATAATATGGTATATTGCATTGATTGATTTTCTTATGTTGAGCCAAATAATGGTGTCTTTCAATAAACAGTTCTTAATCTTAATATAGGTCAATTTATAATGCTTTACTTACTTTTTTTCTTTTTTGAGATGGAGTCTTGCTCTGTCACCCAGGCTGGAGTGCAGTGGTGTGATCTCAGTTCACTACAACCTCCACCTCCTGGGTTCATGCTATTCTCCTGCCTCAGCCTCCTGAGTAGCTGGGATTACAGTCACCCACCACCATGCCTGGCTAATTTTTGTATTTCTAGTAGAGACAGAGTTTCACTAAGTTGACCAGGTTGGTCTTGAACTCCTGAACTCAAGAGATGCATTCACCTCAGCCTCCTAAAGTGCTGGGATTACAGGCATGAGCTACCATGCCCAGCCAAAGTTTTACTTCCTTTTTGTTTTTTTGTATACTGTGAAAGACGTCTTTGTCTATCCCAAGGTCATGAAGGCATTCTCCTATATTGTTTTTTATATGTTTTTTTGTTTTACCTTTTATATTTTGACTTATAATCCACCTAGAACTGATTTAGTACAAAATGTTTATAGAGATTAACATAAACATTGATTTCTAATTGATCCAGCACTATTTATTGAAAAGATCATACCTTCCTATTGCTCTGACTTATCATAAATTGAGCATGTGTGTGTACCTCTAGACTATTCTGTTCTATTCGTCATTTGTCTAATCTTGCTCAAATACCACATTGTCTTAATTATTGAGCTTCATAAGAAGTCTCAATATCCTCTGGTATAAGTCTTCTTATTTTCCTTCAAGATTAGCTTGGTTATTTTTGGCTCTTTGTCTTTCTATATAAATTTTACAAGCAACTTGTGAATTTCCACACACACATACAATCGCCTAGAATTTTTATTGGAATTGTATTGATTCTATAGATAAATTTTGTGGAGAAATTACATTTTTACAATATCGAGGATCCATGTGAGTTAACCAGCAAAGAGCTTTTTCAAGCTTTATCTTTTCTATGATTTTACTCAATGAGAATAAGTTAAGCTAATAATAAAAATAACAACAATAATTTTAATATCTAATATTTGTAATAGTTACTACACACTGGATTTTTGGGTTAAGTGCTGTATAGCCACTATATTATTTACTTAGAAAAATTAACTGTTAAAATTTACCAAAAATTGTGAGACTTCCATGAAGAAAGCCATACATTTTGTTACGGGGCATAAAAACAATATTGCAACTAATTGTGAGACACAGGCTATCCTTGAATGGGAAGAATTAATCATCATAAATATCAATGATTTCCAAATAAATATGTACCTTAAGTTAATTCCAATCAGAATATCAGTGGTGTTTTCCTGGGGCTATACAAAAAGTATTTAGCATTTATATTGGAGAAATTCTAAATGTTTTAGAACTGACAACAAAAATATTTAACTGTGAAAAGACAGTGAGTGGGATTCCCTTACCAGCTATTAAACTTTCTACAAAGCTAATATAATAATTTTAAAACTGTATGACTTTAGCTTATAAATAAGTGTGCAGATCAGAAGACCAGAAAGTCAAAAAAAAATCTGAGTGTATATTCAAATTTAATATATTATAAAGATATATGGCATCTTAGTTCAGTGGAAGAGAAGATGGTTTATTTAATTAATGCTACTAACGCAATTGGTTATTCATCTGGAAAATAACACCTCCAGCCATGAATAAAATCATTATCAATGAATTAACCCTAAATGAAAAATAAAACAAAAAATAATAGAATAAATTTAGGAGAAAATGTGTATAATTTCAAGATTGGGGTGTGGCGGGGGTGGGGGTTGTTGCTTATGCATTACAGGAAATCTAGAATCCAGAAGAGAAAAGACAAGTTTGACTATAAAAAGTTAAAACATGGCCAGGTGCAGTGACTCATGATTGTAAGCACAACACTTTGCCAGGCTAAGGTGGGAGGATCACTTGAGGAGTCCAAGAGAAGCCAGGGCAACATAGGGAGACTCTGTCTTTACAAAAATATTTGTAAATTAGCCAGATATGGAGGCAGAAATGGGAGAATTGTCTGAGCCCAGGATTTCATGATTTGGCCACTGCACTCCAGCCTGGGCAAGAGAGCAAGACCTTGTCTCAAATAAATAAATAAAAAGTCATACAATAAAAGTTAAAACACAAGAACAGATTGGGGTAGGCCGGGCGCAGTGGGTCACGCCTGTAATCCCAGCACTTTGGGAGGCTGAGGTGGGAGGATCACGAGTCAGGAGATCAAGACCATCCTGGCTAACACAGTGAAACCCCGTCTCTACTAAAAATACAAAAAAGTAGCCGGGCGTGGTGGCGGGCGCCTGTAGTCCCAGCTACTTGGGAGGCTGAGGCAGGAGAGCAGTGTGAACCCAGGAGGCAGAGCTTGCAGTGAGCCGAGATTGTGCCACTGCACTCCAGCCTGGGCGACAGAGCAAGACTCCATCTTAAAAAAAAAAAAGAAAGAAAAAAAAGAAAAAGAACAGATTGGGGAAAATATCTGCAACATTTTTGATTTGTGAATTAATATCTGTAATACATAAGGAGCTCTTGCAACTGATAAGGAAAAAAACTCTCAACCCAACAGAAACACACACAAAGAACATGACTGGGCAATACATAGGAAGGGAAATGAAAATGGTCAGTAAGTGAAAGATCCCCAGACTAACTAGACAGGGAAATGCAATGTATTTTATAAGGTAACATGATAGCATTTCTCACAAGTCATATTGGCAAGAATTAAAAAGCTTGATAGCATCCAGTGCTTATGAAGGTGTAGATGAAATAGTTCATACAATGTTAGTGGGAGAGTGAATTACTGCCCTTTGGACAAAGAATGCTGGCCAGAAGCTTTGGTTAAATGTCAAACATATACACCATCTAACCAAAGAAATCCACTGGTGGATGTTATACCTCAAAGGACACGCATTTACGGGTGGTTTTTCATTTTTCACAGCTATTGAAAATGAATTAGGCCTTATTTCTGGGCTCTCTGCTCTGTTCCCCTGGTCTACATCTGTTTTTGTACCAGTACCATGCTGTTTGGTTACTGTAGCCCTGTAGTATAATTTGAAGTTGGGTAAGGTAATGCCTCCAGCTTTGTTCTTTTTGCTTAGGATTGCTATTTGGGCTCTTTTTTGGTTCCATATGAATTTTTAAATAGTTTTTTCTAGATCTCTGAGGAAGGTCCTTGGTAGTTTGATAGGAATAGCACTGAATAAGGTCACACTCCTACAACCATCTGATCTCCAACAATGCTGACAAAACAAGCAATGGGGAAAGAGCTCCCTATCTGATAAATGGTGCTGAGATAACTGCCTAGTCATATGCAGAAGATTGAAACTGGACCCCTTCCATACACCATATGCAAAAATCAATTCAAGATGAATTCAAGACTTAAATGTAAAACCCAAAATTATAAGAGCCTTGGAAGACAACCTAAGCAATACCATTCTGGACATAGGGACTGGCAAAGGTTTCATGATGAGGACACCGAAAGCAATTGCCACAAAAGCAAAGATTGACAAATGGGATCTAATAAAATTGGGAGCTTCTGCACAGCAAAAGAAACTATCAACAAAGTAAACAGACAACCTGCAGAATGACAGAAAATATTTGCAAGGTCTAATATTCAGCATCTATAAGGAGAAAACAACCTCATTAAAGAGTGGGCAAAGAACATGAATAGATACTCTTCAAAAGAAGACATATATGTGGCCAACAAGCATAGGAAAAAAAGCTCAATATCACTGATCATTTGAGAAATGCAAATCAAAACTACAGTGAGATACCATCTCACACCAGTCAGAATGGCTATTACTGAAAAGTCAAAAAATAACAGATACTGGTGAGGTTGTGGAGAAAAGGGAATGCTTATACATTGTTGATGGGAGTGTAAATTGGTTAACTATTGTGGAAAGCAGAGTGGCGATTCCCAAAAGAGCTAAAAACAGAACCACCATTCGACCCAGCAATCCCATTACTGGGTATATACTCAAAGGAATATAAATCATTCTATTATAAAGATACATGCACACTTATGTTCACTGCAGTACTATTCACAATAGCAAAAACATGGAATCAACCTAAATGCCCATCAATAGTAGACTTTATAAAGAAGATATGGTACATATACACCATGAAATACCATACAGCCATAAAAATGAACAAGATCATGCCGTTTGCAGAAACATGGATGGAGCTGGAGGCCATTATCCTTAGCAAACTAACACAGGAACAGAAAACCAAATACTGCATGTTCTCACTTATAAGTGGGAGTTCAATGATGAGAAGACATGGACACAAAAAAAGAGAACAGACACTGAGGACTACCTAAGGGTGGAGGGAGGAAGGAGGAAGAAGATCAGAAAAAAATAACTATTGAGTACTAGGCTTTGTACTTGGGTGACAAAATAATCTGTACATCAAACCCCAGTGACATGAGTTTACCTACATAACAAACCTGCATATATACCCCTGAACCTAAAATAAAGGTTTTTTTAAAAAAGAAAATGAGTTTGATCTAGAGTATTGACAATATGAGATATCCATAACATACTAAGTTGAAAAAGCAAGTTTTAAGTACTATTGTGAGCCAGGCATGGTGGCTCATGCCTGTAATCTCAATACTTTGGGAGGCTGAGGTAGGTGGATCACTTGAGGCCAGGAGGTCAAGACTAGCCTGGCCAACATGGCAAAACCCCATCTCTACTAAAAATACAAAAATTAGCCAGGCGTGGTGGCACAAGCCTGTAGTCCCAGTTACTCAGGAGGCTGAGGCACAAGAATCGCTCGAACCCAGGAGGCGGAGTTTGCCGTAAGCCGAGATCTCACCACTGCACTTCAGCCTGGGGGACAGAGTGAGACCCTGTCTAAACAAAATCAATGAAATCCAATTACAAAGAAGAAGAAAGAAAAAAATCAACTTCTATATATGCTTTATGCATGAAATGTTTTTTATGATACGTGTGATTTATAGTAACTGCATAAAGTGTTTCTACCTTTTAATCCATTATTTTGGTTGCAAAGTTCACCAGTTCTCAAGCTTGGCTGCCCTTTGGAATCACCTGGGGATTTTTTAAAATGCTGATGTCTGGGCCCTACGTCCAGAGATTCTGATTTAATTGTGATGAGGTACGGCCTGGACATCAGATTTTTAAAGGCTCCCCGGGTGATTTTAATGTGAAGCAAACCCTGAGAACCAGTGGCATAGATAACTGAGGTCAGAAGCCCAATTTTGGAATAATTTGAGGTACGACCTGTGAAGCTATTTTTGCAATTGTCCTATTAACCACTAGATGGCGTGTTATCCACACGACAGCATTTCAACAACCAGGTTTTTGCCGAACTCTTGGGGAGGTGAAGGACTTAGGCAAGCAGGAAGCAACCAAAGATTGAACGGAACAGACCTGGGACCAGAAATTGTGCCAGGTTCTGGCCTCATCCTGCATCATGTAGTGAGCATACAGCTGTTTTTTTTTTTTTCAAGTTCGGGGGGAAAAATGATCATCTTTAAGCCTGGCCTTGCTTCAAGTCAAAGAGAGGAAGTGCTCCTTAGTCTCCTCCTGTTTCAGTGTATTTTCTTGGCTGCGAGTTACAGAAAGTCATTCTTTGTGGAAAGGCCACACCCTCTGTTGTTTGGCTGCAAGGGTGAAATGGAAGGAGACTCTTTGGAAATCTCTTAATTAAAAGTAAATAATTGACTGTGTATTAAACAGCCAGGGGGCAATATTTAAACGCTATTTATAGATTCAGATTAGTGGTGGGAGTAAACAGGTCAGGAGAAAACTGTTAAATTAAGAAGATTCCCGTCACCCTCACACGCAGGAGTGTGATTTTTTTTTTCTGAAAACAAGTACCTCTGGGCTTCATTTTTCTCCCTTTGATCTCAAAATAAACACCAACCTCCACACTTCTTGGTCATGCACTGCTGGTTCATTAAAGAGCCATATGCTGATTTCCTGTGAGTGTTTCCTGTGAGTGTCATGATTAAGGGCAAAGTCAAGAAACAATGTAAGGACAATTTTGCAATAAAATTAGCTCCAAAACTAAGTGTAATTACTGTATCCGTGTTTCTATTATTTGGACTTTTCCCCATCAGAATGTATAAATAGTGTTTTTAATGAATATACAATGTATATATTTCTGAGAACCAAGGACTCTGACTCCATGAGGAGGCAGATAGTTTCTATATCCCAGAGCAGGTCAGTGATGTGAAGGATTTGAGATTTCCTTCGTAGCTATTCATCTATAAAGCAGCCAGTGAGCCATGAGGCCCTGCAGACCATCCCATCAAAAATCTCAACCAAAATTTGTATCAGTTAGGGTTCTTCAGAGAACCAGAAGCAACAGGATATATCATATATGATGAAGAACCAACTCAATTGATAATGGAGGCTGAGAAGCCCCCAAATCTGCTGTTGGCAAGCTGGACACACAGGAAAGCTGATGGTATTGTTCCAGTCTTGAGGCCAAAGACCTGAGACCAGGAAAGTCAATAATGTAAGTTCCAGTTCAAGTCCAATTCCAAAGGCAAAGGACTGATGTCCCAACTCAAAGACCAGAGAGTGAAGACCCAGCTCTAAGGCCGAGAGAGTGAATTCTTGCCGACTCAACCTTTTTTTTTTTTTTCTATTGAGGCCTTCAGTGGATTAGATGGAAATCCAATAACTTTGTCAAAGCATGTTCCACAGAATTCAAGTTCCTTGGGATGTTAATAAAGGCAATTTGGTAGAAAAGGGCTCCAATGCCAAATAAGTGTGGAAAATCCTAGGTAAAATAAACAGATACCTTTTCTGCAGACATTCTCAGAGCCTTTAATATGTCAATGTGCTTTGCAGTTGTCCAAGAAGAGGTGGTATTTTGCAAAGCTTTTCAAACGTATTTAACAAAATATCTTGTTTGGCATTTAGCACCTCTCTAAATCCTGGGAAATACTGCTTTATAAAGTACTTCAAAGCAGAGATTGTGCTTTATCTGATTGTTATACCCCAGCCTCTAGGTCAGTGCCAGCCAAACAAAGAAATTCAATAATATTTGAGGGGTCTATTAAGTGAAATGATGAATGAAATAGCAGTAGAGAGATATGATCAAGCCGTAAACATAAATTCTACACAAGACTAGCCTGAGTCTATGTCAAGGACTTCCCAGAGCACTCCCAGAGAGCCAGAAAATGCAAAATGGATGTTGAGAAGCTTAGAGTAGAACCTCAGCTCTCACCAGTATAGGAGATGCCACAGTGAGAATGGGGTAAATGGACTCTTCCTTAGTGAAGCAGATGCCAACTGTGCCCTCATTGCTCTGCAACTGCCAGCACCTGCATTTCCATCTGATATTTTCCCTTGCTGCAGAAGCCATCTCTGTTGTCCACTTGGCAGACCCCTGAGAGCAACCCTGGATCAATGATCAGCTGGAGTCAGTGTATAAATACCCCAGCTCCCTCATTGCCTAGATGGGATTAACTCTAGGCATGTGTTTTACACCACACCCAGAATGCTTGTGGTGGGTGGGATGTGCTTCCGTGGCCACACTGATAAGTTGAGAATGGCTGGCTTCCTCCCCATTCCTGCCTCCTTCCCCGGTCCCCTGCCAGTGCCCCTTGAGATCATCTCTCATATAAACTACTTGCCTCCTGATGCTTGACTCAGGATCAGGGGTTCTGGGGGGGCTCTGATAAAATATTGCTTATCCTTTCTATGAACTCTCTCCTGTCTTGACTCTACCTCAGTTCCAGGACCACTGAACCCCCGGAAATTTCCCCTAAATTATTTCTTGAAGTCCTAGAAGGGGAATCTCCCATGTGCCCACAGTCTTGTTTGTCAGCTGCAGTCCCCCACTGCATGGCCTGTCTTCACTGGCATTCACTGGCATTAAGGAGAGACTTGGTGATGTGCCTCATACTGTGCCAGGTGCTGGGGGGTGCAAGGTGAGTGAGACAGTCTTGGAACCTACCTTCATGAAGCTTACAGGCTTTTTGGGAAAATAAGCGCAATCACATTATCACGCAGATCCACATGCAAGAATAATCTTTAATAAGTGCAGGCAATTAAAACCAAAGGGTGCAATGCAGAATAACAGAGGGTCTAATACAGTGGAAGCTATAAGAGAGGCTTCCCAGAGGAACTGGACTTATTGATGAGATATGAAGGATGAAGGAACTAAGTAGGTGAGGAGGTAGGGTGGGGAAGAGACCCAGGCAGAGCAAACAGCATATGCAAAGCACTGGATACAGAAATGTGCCCCTTTGCATGCCAATAGTCCTGATAAGTGAACATCCTGAGTTTTCTGAAGCCATCAGTGCTGTCTAAGGAGCTGCAGCAGAGGTAGGGAGGAAAGCCATCTTCCTAGCTATGCAAACTTTGTCCTCTGGGCACACAAACAGCTCTGCTTATTTCCTGAAGCTCACAAATGTGGATCTTGCAAGTCAGCTTCATCTCCTCTTCTGCAAACTGCTCACCAGCCCTTCTCTCTGCAGGAGGGTTGCACTGCCCCAGCCTCTTGCAGTTGGGCTTGGCCATGTGACTTGCTTTGGCCAGTGAAACTGGAGCAGAAGTGATGAGCTCCACTTTCTAGGGGAAAAGCCTTTAAGAGCTGATGCACAGGGGCTATGCTGTCTTTCCTCTTTGCCATGGCAACTGGCAGTGTTCCAGATGGGTTAGCTCTGTCTGTCCAGGACCACAATGACACATCAGCTGACCCTCAGTAATCATGTGGCATAAGCAAGAAATAAGCTTTTGTTGTTTTAAGCCACTGAGATGTGAGGGTTGCTTCTGTATGTAGCATGGTCTAGTAGCCCATCCTGACTGATGAACCTGTGAAAACTGGTCCAGAAAAGACACACGCAGGCACGATAGCATAGCAAGTAACTGCCCCGTCTCTGGGGCCCCACGGCTTGTGATGCTTGCATTTGAATTTTGGCTCTGCCACTTCCTCACTGAGAGATATTGGGAAAATTACTCAAGTTTTTTATGCCTCTGTCTCGTCATCTATTAAATGGCAATAATGTACAGCTTGGGCAACAAAGCAAGACCCCCATCACAACAAAAAAACAAAACCAAGATAAATTAGCTGTGACATGTGCCATGGTGACCCGTGCCTGTAGTTTCAGCTAATCATGAGACTGAGTCAGGAGGATTGTTTGAGCCAGGTCAAGGCTGCAATGAGCCATGATCGCACTGCTGTACGTCCAGCCTGGGTGACAGAGCAAGACCCTGTCTCAATAAAAAAAAAAAAAAAAAAAAATTAGCAATAATTGTATTTACTGCATATCCTTGTGAGAATTACATAATTAATTCATGTAGGCTGGGCACCGTGGCTCACACCTGTAATCCCAGCACTTTGGGAGGCTGAGACAGGCAGATCACCTGAGGTCAGGAGCTCGAGACAAGCCTGGCCAATATGGTGAAACCCCATCTCTACCAAAAATACAAAAATTAGCCGGGCGTGGTGGTGTAGGCCTGTAATCCCAGCTACTTGGGAGGCTGAGGCAGGAGAATCACTTGAACCTGGGAAGTGGAGGTTGCAGTGAGCCAAGATCACGCCGTTGCACTCAAGCCAGGGTGACAAGAAGAAACTCCATCTCAAAAAAAAAAAAAAAAATCACGTCAAGAGCTTGGGAAATTGTCAGGCACAGAGCAAGTACTCAATAAATGTTAACTTTATTATTAATAGTTCCTCAAAAACAAACAACAGTTGGATGCTGCAGGTTGTCTAGAACCCTTTTTAGGAAAAATATTATCCAAAGGAAATCTCACTGGCTTCTGACTTCAAGAGAGACAATCTCCTATATCAGGGGATGCAAACCCAGATGCCTCTGAGGAGTCACAGAGACACCTTACCATATTATTTTGATCCATGTTTGATAGAGACCCAGGTACGAAGAAACACAGGCTCTTCTATAATGAAAACAATGGTGCAAATGAAATGATAAGTGTTCAGCTTCCACGTCGGGTGAGGGAGCTACAAGCAATATTGGTGCTATAGGGGAGGGGTGCACTGGAGCCTACAAACCCGTCCAAAGGGGAGTTGGGGGCCATCTGCAAATGTAGGTGGAGTGATGCTAGATTTTCAAGTTTTGTTGCTTTAAGAAAAAAAGAAGTAAGGCCAGGCATGGTGGCTCACGCCTGTAATCCCATCACTTTGGGAAGCTGAGGTGGGCAGATCACTTGAGGTCGGGAGTTTGAGACCAGCCTGGCCAACATGGTGAAACCGTCTCTCTACTAAAAATACAAAAATCAGTCAGGCGTGGTGGCAAATGCCTGTAATCCCAGCTACTCGGGAGGCTGAGGCACAGGAATCACTTGAACCCGGGAGGCAGAGGTTTCAGTGAGCTAAAATTGTGCTACTGCACTACAGTCTGGGTGACAGAGCGAGACTCCATCTCAAAATGAAACAAACAAACAAACAAAAACAAACAAAAGAAGTAAGGAGCCTGTAATCCCAGCACTTTGGGAGGCCGAGACGGGCGGATTACGAGATCAGGAGATCGAGACCATCCGGCTAACACGGTGAAACCCCGTCTCTACTAAAAAATACAAAAAACTAGCTGGGTGAGGTGGCGGGCGCCTATAGTCCCAGCTGCTTGGGAGGCTGAGGCAGGAGAATGGCGTGAACCCGGGAGCCGGAGCTTGCAGTGAGCTGAGATCCGGCCATTGCACTCCAGCCTGAGCGATAGAGCGAGACTCCATCTCAAAAAAAAAAAAAAAAAAAAAGAAGCAAGGAGATTCTAATTGTTACTGTGAACTTGTTTATTTTTAAAACATTGTTTAGGCCAAACAGATCACGTTGGAAGGTTGAATGCAGTCAATGGTTTGTATCCCCGTTGAAGAACCCACACATGCATGGGGCAGATGGCCTCCCTATGTGTGTGCTTGTCTGGGTGGCTTTTCCAGAACCTAGGGAAACACCTTGCCAAAGATGCATGCAGGCCTCCATCCCCTGCAAACATAAAAGCCCTCCCAGGGTTGAAATGACAGCGTTTTCAGGATCCAGCATCCTCTCCAAGTTTCCCAGGCTCTGGTTCCTCTCTTGGACTGAGCTCAAAGCGATGTGAGTGGTCTCTTCTCAGCAGTTTTTGGGAGACATAAGCTTGTCCCAGGCTCCTGGCCTCAAAATAGGAGGCGAACGGACTGGGGATAGTACAAGGCACCCCTGCCTCCTCACCTGCTCCACACCCCTCAGGTCCGTACGTCAGAGACATACGGGTCTTTTAGATAACTTCGGGCGAGGGCCCGCAGCGGCAGCCCTGGAGCAATGCGTCTGTTTCTTTGTTTGGAATCTGTCTGTTCCTGTCCTCCTAGCAATGGTCAGTCAACAGCAGGTATGCAGTCCCCACACTGGTCCTCCCAGATGCCTCCTGTCTCTACAGGATTCCTCCCAGCCTCCTCTTTCTCCCCCACACAATGGGGAGAGGTCTGAAGGCCAGAGACTTCAGGAAATATCTTGCCCCTCACTTTTGTCTGTTAACCTTAGCCTGGGGGAAACTGTGAATTAATATCAGCCACGGTAGAGCAGCGGATCCTTCCAAATCATCACTAGTGACTCTTTCTTTCTTTCCTTCCTTCCTTCCTTCCTTCCTTCCTTCCTTCCTTCCTTCCTTCCCTCCCTCCCTCCCTCCCTCCCTCCCTCCCTCCCTCCCTCCCTCCCTCCTTTCTTCCTTCCTTCCTTCCTTCCTTCCTTCCTTCCTTCCTTCCTTCCTTCCTTTCTTTCTTTCTTTCTTTCTTTCTTTCTTTCTTCTTTCTTTCTTTCTTTCTTTCTTTCTTTCTTTCTTCTTTCACAGACTCTTGCTCTTATGTCCCAGGCTGGAGTGCAATGATGCCATCTCGGCTTACTGCAACCTCTGCCTCCCGGGTCCAAGCTATTCTCCTGCCTCAGCCTCCCGAGTAACTAGGGTTACAGGTGCCCACCACCATGCCCGGTGGTTTTTTTTTGTATTTTTAGTAGAGACAGGGTTTCGCCATGTTGGCCAGACTGGTCTCCAACTCCTGACCTCAAGTGATCCCACCTTGGCCTCCCAAAGTGCTGGGATTACAGGCATGAGCTACCACACCCAGCCCATCACCAGTGACTTCTAAGTTGACACCAAGCAGATTACTTACATTTTTTTTGATGATTCAGTCTCTTATCTGTAATGTACGTGTAATAATAGCATATTCAGAGTCATGTACCACCTAACTCATTAGCATTTCCTAATCCCAGTGAGCTTCTTTGGGGGAGAGCAGCACTACACTATAGGATCCCACATCTCAATTTACTGGTAGCAGCCAAATGGGGAAAATGATACTGAGGAATGTGATTTAGAATACTTCACAATGATGCATTAATTATTTCACTCGATTGTCAGAGTTTCTTGCTGCAATTTATCTTTCCATGTGGGTTTCTGCAAATAGAGCTGACAGACTTTTTCTCCCCAGTCCGACCCCAATTCCAATCCCAGTTCTGATTGTTGTTGAATTTCTTGCATGTGGTCTAATCCTACAGCCACACAAGAACATGGGAACAAACTGGTTTTTAATAACATGGAAGAGGCAGGAGAAAGAGAATCTTCCCCAAGTAATGAGACATAGACAGCCTAACACTCTGGAAGAAGAAAAAACCTTTCTAGAGACTTTTTCCCCCCCAGAATCATCCTCATTAATATTAGAAGACATGTGCTGCCACTTTAAAAGAAGAAGCTTTGTAACATGTCTGTAACTAGCACAGAACAAATTAATTTATTTCAGGTGGATTCATAGCAGCAACGGGCAAAGCTCTTGCTCACACCTCTCCCCTCCAGCAGGTATACGGGGGCTGATGCATCCTTCCGTGGGAACTTTGGATATGGTAGGTCCTTAGAAAGGGCTCATTACCAAGACAAGAGTAGCAAACTGTTCTTTCTCTTGCAGGAACCCACCAGAGTGAAAGACACAGTCTTTAAGCACGAGAGGAGGATCTGGGTATGTCTCTAATCTTTTGTTACTCTCCAGACATTCTTGGCCCTGCACTTACAAGCGTGGGTGTATTAGAAGGGATGGGTATAGGGGTTAGGAGTGGGGTCCATCCACACATGCTTCCAGCCCTGGAGACCAACAGCGTGGATGAACCTCAGCCAGCTGGGGTCAAGAGGCCAGCCACCTTTGGGAAACCTACTCATTATTATTATTTTTATTTTTATTTTTTTGAGATGGAGTCTTGCTCTGCTCTGTCGCCCAGGCTAGAGTGCAGGGGTGTGATGTCAGCTCACTGCAACACCCATCTCCTGGGTTCAAGCTATCCTCCTGCCTCAGCCTCCCAAGTAGCTGGGATTACAAGTGTGCACCATCATGCCCGGCTAATTTTTGTATTTTTAGTAGAGATGAGGTTTCACCATGTTGACCAGGTTGGTCTCGAACTCCTGATCTCAAGTGATCTGCCCATGTTGGCCTCCCAAAGTGCTGAGATTACAGGCATGAGCCACCGTGCCTGGCCGGAAACCTATTCATAAGACCAAACAGCACCCACTAACCAGAGCTGTCTAGGGATCTATCTGTGAAAACACAGCAAGACCAAGGCCCATATTCAGCTCTGACCTACTTAGTGATTGCTGACTATGCCTTCCGGGTTGTTCAGTACTTGGAATGTTACCCCTGCCCATGGGCACGGAAGGAGGTAGCAGCTCCCACTCATCTATGTGCATGAGCTGACTTAATCTTCACAACAGTCTTGCTGTACAGAGGCTATCACTCTGCCTATTTTTAAAATTGAAATAAACTTCCTAGAACATAAAATTAACCACTTTAAAGTGTGTAATTCAGTAGCTCACAATGGTGAGGAAAGGGAGACTCCAGTGAAGGCATTTGAGATCATCTAGTCAGTCACCCAGAGAGGCAGGAGTCTCCCCTATAGGGCAAGGGCTAGGCCAGGCTCACTCATTTTTGTATTTTCAGAGCTGATGCAGAGTCAGGGCTCAGTAAATACTGAAGAATAAATGCTAGCGTAAATGGCAAATGAATGTCTATGTACCCACACTATTGCATTTCACGACGATTCCTCTTTGGGGATAAGGGTCCTTCTGATTTCTTGGATTTTGCCTCCTCCTCTAGCTCTTGATAAGTGACGCCCCGGCTCAGAGCAAAGCAGGCTGGAAGGGGAGCCAGGCTTACATGCGGCTAGCACCTTGTTAAGACAGACATGCCCGCTTCCCTGCCATGGCCTCTAGCCAATCTCTATCTACCCCTGAGGCTGTAACACCCTCCAGCGGCACTGCCAGGGGTGGATGTGCCATCAGCTCTATCCTCACTAGCTGTGTGAATTTGACCAAGTCACTTAGCTTCTCTGGGTCCCAGTTTCTCATTTATAAAATGGGACAAATAATAATAAGACTCTTGTGCAGATAAGATGGGACCAAGTTTCTGCAGAGTTTAGCATGGTGATTCTGTTCTTAGCGCAACTGCAGAAAACATCTTTCATGATGTCTACATGGAGGTGCACTGTACTCGTCTCTCTATGTCTCAGTATTTGGATTTTTTTTTTTTTTTGAGACGGAGTCTCACTCTGTCGCCCAGGCTGGAGTGTAGTGGCACCATCTCAGCTCACTGCAAGCTCCGCCTCCTGGGTTCACACCGTTCTCCTTCCTCAGCCTCCCAAGTAGCTGGGACTACAGGAGCCTGCCACCACGCCCGGCTAATTTTTTGTATTTTTAGTAGAGACGGGGTTTCCCTGTGTTAGCCAGGATGGTCTCGATCTCCTGACCTCATGATCTGCCTGCCTCAGCCTCCCGAAGTGCTGGGATTACAGGCATGAGCCACCATGCCCAGCCAGTATTTGGAATTTTTTATAATATTTTTTAAAATAAAGGGACTCTGGCTGGGCATGGTGACTCATGCCTGTAATCCCAGCAGTTTGGAAGGCTAAGGTGGGTGGATCACTTGAGGCCAGGAGCTCGAGACCACCCTGGCCAAAATGGTGAAACCCCATCTCTACTAAAAATACAAAAATTAGCCAGGTGAGGGTGGCCCACACTTGCAATCCAGCTACTTGGGAGGTTGAGGCAGGAGGATCACTTGAACCCAGGAGGTGGAGGTTGCAGTGAGCCAAGATAGCCCTGCTACACTCCAGCCTAGGCAACAGTGGGAGACTCCATCTCAAATAAATAAATAGGGCAGGCATGGTGGCTCATGTCTGTAATCCCAGCACTTTGGGAGGCTGAGGGCAGCAGATCATCTGGGTCAAGAGTTTTGAGACCAGACTGACCAACATGGTGAAACACCGTCTCCACTGAAGATACAAAAAAATTAGCCAGGTGCGGTGGTGCACATCTGTAATCCCAACTACTTGGGAGGCTGAAGCAGGAGAATTGCTCTGCCGGGAGGCAGAGGTTGCAGTGAGCCGAGATCTTGCCATTGCACTCCAGCCTGGGCAACAGAGTGAGACTCCGTCTCAAATAATAAATAAATAAATAAATAAATAAATAAATAAATAAATAAAGGATTATCAGGTGGCTCAATGAGACATTTCCCATTTCTAAGGAGAAGGAAGATAGATGCCCTGTTAGGGGCTTAGGGCAGGTCTGGTAAGTTTCAGAGAGGACAGCACAGAGAGCAGAGGAGAATAGTCAGTATTTCTTCCCTGTGCTCAGGAGGTGGATCAAGTGCTCAGCTAACAGAAGCCAGCCTGGAGGATCCAAGCTGAATCCACTACACTCACAAAGAAGCCCCATGGTTGGGAGTACAGAGAAGTCAAGAGCTGACAATGAGAACCTCCTCACTCCCTTCTCAGTCTCCTGAGATCTTGACTCTCTTCCATTCCCACCAAGCCACTCAGGCCGCTCTCAAACCACTCCTCCCAACTACCCACCAAGCCCACTGCCACCACTGTCTTACAGGTAGAACCTTCTCCTTGGTCCTTTCTTTTTAACCCAAATTATTTAGCCCATTCCCGCTTGCCCAGACACCTGTCCTCTGAATGCCTCTGACAGGGCTGAGAGAAAGACCCAGGGGTCATCTTTAGTGCTGTTCATTAAATATTTCTCTCTTTTTTTTTTCCGGGTAATGATAGGATTGGAGTTAGCCATATGACATGAACTTAGCTCTATGACTTGCCTTGGCTAATAAAACGTGAGGGAAAATGACCTGTGTTATTTCAAGGTGGAAGCTTCAGGAACCAGTGCACTACGTGCTAAGCTCTCTCTTCCTCCGCCAGACACCTGGCAACACGCCGGCTCACAGCTCCTCTGCCCACCTAGGTCCTGGGGTGAGGATAGTGCTGGGACAAGCCCCTAGTCTCCTGACAATGGGCATGTGACATGATCAAGAAATAGATCTTTGTTGTTTTTTTTTTGTTTTTTGTTTTTGTTTTTGTTTTTTGAGACAGAGTCTTACTCTGTCGCCCAGGCTGGAGTTTGCAGCAGCGCAATCTCGGCTCACTGCAACCTCTGCCTCCCAGGTTCGAGCGATTCTCCTGCCTCAGCCTCCTGAGTAGCTAGGATTACACGCATGCGCCACCACCCCTTGCTAATTTTTGTATTTTTAATAGAGACAGGGTTTCACCATGTTGGCCAGGCTGGTTTCAAATTCCTGACCTCAGCATCAAATTCCTGTAATCCAGCTACTTGGGAGGCTGAGGCAGGAGGATCGCTTGAACCCAGGAGGCAGAGGTTGCAGTGAGCTGAGACAGTGCTGCTGCACTCCAGCCTAGGCAATAGAAGTACTGGAATTACAGGCATGTAATTCCAAAGTGCTGGAATTACAGGTGTGAGCCACTGAGCCCGGCTGATCTTCATTGTTTTAAGCCACCAAAATTTGGGGGTTGTTTGTTACAAAGCATGACTAAACTGACTGGAACAGACTGCACAGGGTCTAGAGAGAATGGGAGGCTGTTAGGTGAAATTTACTGGCCATGGCTGATGGCTAATGACTGGCATTCTCTTCCAGGATACCAAAACGCAGAAGCAGAGGTGGAAGGCCAGGGAGGCACAATTTCCACAGGGAGCCTTTTTAGTCACTGTTACTATACTAATGGAAAGACATGAGAGGACTCAGTGTAGAACTCACAACTGAACATGGTTAGCCTGCAGGAGAGGACAGGACATGGAGTATAGTTTCTTCTAGTCTTATCTTCCTACCAGCCATTGTCTTAGATCCCTCACCCTTGGGGTTCCCTTCCAGATTCACATCACACTCCACTTCCTACTATGTTCTTAAATCTCTTAAGATTCCAGATCATGATGAAAATGAGCATTGGCATGTCTTGCACTCTTTGTCCAAGAACCAGCCCATTTTCCTTTCTACCTGTTCTTTCCCATCTCACTGGGTGGTCAGTGGATACTTTTTTTTTTTTTTGACAGAGTCTTGCTCTGTCACCAGGCTGGAGTGCAGTGGTGTGATTTCGGCTGACTGCAACCTCCGCTTCCTGGGTTCAAGCAA
This sequence comes from Trachypithecus francoisi, assembly GCF_009764315.1. NCBI lineage: Eukaryota > Metazoa > Chordata > Mammalia > Primates > Cercopithecidae > Trachypithecus > Trachypithecus francoisi. The sequence continues at coordinate 89,700,888 of NW_022681468.1, forward strand.
TTCTCCTGCCTCAGCCTCCCACGTAGCTGAGATTACAGGCATGTGCTACCATGCCTGGCTAATTTTTATATTTTTAGTAGAGACGGGGTTTCACCATGTTGGCCAGGATGGTCTTGATCTCTTGATCTGATGATCCGTCTGCCTTGGCCTCCCAAAATGTTGGGATTACAGGCATGAGCCACCACACCTAGCCCCAGTCAGTGTATACTTTTTTAAGCATTTTTGTTTGTTCTTTCATTCACAGAGAATGAAATGCCTAAATCCTAAGAGTACGATGTAGCAAAATATCATCAGGCCAAGACCCCTGTAATTATCACTCAGTTGGTAAATTCTTGCAGGATGCCAAATTGGAACTTTAGGTGCTGAAGTGGTGAGCATTCCAAAGCAGTGGTGTGAAGGCAGTCTTATGACTCTCCAAGCCTACACCCCTTGAGGGATTGGGTCATTAGACATTAGAGAAGATTTATAAAGGGTACAGCTCCGCAGATGCCGAAGCTGAGAGAACCAACCCAGGCAGGGTGGAGTGAAGCTGCCTCCCTCCTTCCCTCCATCAGGAGAATGGGGTTTCAAGGGATCACATGGAGAGCTTGACATGTGTCCCTTGTCATCAAGGGGGACCCGGTGACCCAGTAGCTGATGACTGATCAGGAAACCTTGAGGACAAGGGAGGAGCTGACTAGTTGAGGGCTACTGCACTGAATGGGTCTCTACTCCCACAATTTGATGAAACAGAAAATGTGTGACCTTTCCCCATGGAGCAGGTGTGATGCTGTTGGGCAATAGAATGCCACCAGGAAGAACCCGTGTGGAGTAGACTATCAGGGGTGTGAGCCTGCCTGGGGGAAATGCCCTGCCTTTGTCGTAACATACGCAGTCGAATATTTCCACTGACGCCGGCCAAAGAACCCATGGAAGCCCCTTGCCAGGCCCCACAAGCAGGAAACCTCTTACAACAAGGCTGAGAGAGGAATGACGGACTTTGTTGCCCCCTTTCCTACTCCCCTCTTCCCCACCCCATTTCCCGCTGCAGTGGCAGAGGCAGGGCCAAGGCCACGTGTCCCCTCACATGGGTCCTTGCTTAGGTGGTTCTTAAATGATGTGACTTTCGGCCGGGCGTGGTGGCTCATGCCTGTAATCCCAGTACTTTGGGAGGTTGAGGCGGGTGGATCACTTGAGGTCAAGAGTTTGAGACCAGCCTGACCAACATGGTGAAACCCCCGTCTCTACTAAAAATACAAAAATTAGCCAGGCATGGTGGTGCACGCTTGTAATCCCAGCTACTTGGGAGGCTGGGGCAGGAGAATTGCTTGAACCCGGGAGGCAGAGGTTGCAGTGAGTCGAGATTGCGCCATTGCACTCCAGCTAAGAGCTAAACTCCATCTCAAAAAAAAAAAAAAGGTGTGACTTTCACTCAACCCAGAAGAATCTGAATTTGTCTGTCGTCTTCAAGCTGTGGAAGAGGACTGGAAAGGGAGACAATGCCCATTTCCCTTCCCCCATTCCTGTGCAGCCGGCCCTTGCCTGCAGTAGGTCCCACAGTGGAGGGGCAGCAGCTGTCACTGTGAAGGAAGGCAGAGACTCTGGTTATCAGCCGGCACCACATGTAACCAGTGTCTGGAGAGGAGGCTGTCTCTGTTGTCACCTCGAACATTCTACGCCCCTAAGAGTGACCAGGAAAGATATGGAACTGACCTGAGACTTCATCCAGAACCAGAAAAGACAATTCTGAGGGACATTTCAAGGGAAAACGTGAGAAAAAAATCAGTTACTTTCATGATGACATTCCAGGAGTACTGCCTGCTCAATAAGCCAGTCTCCTACATCTTGACATCTTAACTCTAAAATCGATGTGTGAATATCTCTAAGCGATGTCTGAGAGATGATTTTTAAAACAAAAATAGTAGGGCCGGGCGTGGTGGCTCAAGCCTGTAATCCCAGCACTTTGGGAGGCCGAGACGGGCGGATCACGAGGTCAGGAGATCGAGAGGTCAGGAGATCCTGGCTAACATGGTGAAACCCCGTCTCTACTAAAAAAATACAAAAAACTAGCCGGGCGAGGTGGCGGGCGCTCCATCTCAAAAAAAAAAAAAAAAAAAAAAAATAGTAAATGTCCGTAGTAATTTCGACATAAGTAAACGATCTTCTAAAAATGCATAATGACACTAACAGCCTATGATGTGTCGGATGTCCTGTGCTCTAACACGGCTCTACCATAGCATTAGGCATCCCTGTATCCATTTTCACATAGAAGGAAGCTGCCAAGGGGCAGACCTCAGATGCCAGTGTAGATCAGCTTGGCCACACTGTCTCCGCAGTCTCTTTAATCTAATGTGTGTCTGGAAGCTCCAGGGTTTTGAATGGTTCTCCATTTTCCAAAATGTGGGCATGCCTCATGGTTCATTCAAACAACCCACAGATGGGCCAAGTCAGGATGGCTTTGTGATCAGGAACATGGCTTGGCCATTAGACAGCCTGGGCTCAAATCCCAGGGGGATTATCCATGAGTGATCTATCTTTAGAAAAGCTACCTAGGTGAAGGACTATGCTTCACACAGTGCCTGGCACATGCAGGAAGCTCTTTGTACACCATAGTAGCCGCTGTTGTAATTATTCTTGCCCTTGGACTTGAAACCTGGGAAAAGAGGTAAATCCCTCCTGGAGAAGGCTTTCCTGTTTCCCAACCACTTATTGGATAATTCAGGGCTGGGACTTTGTTCTTGGAGGGCTACACGTATAGGAGGGACACTGTCTGAGACAACTGAAGGGTACAGATCTAAACATCTTTCCCTCATCCATCTCTGCCTTCAAACATCTCCCCCACTGGCCTGTCCCACAATCTTAAATTTCATCGTTCACCTTCCTTTGGGTATTATCTCTGAAAGCTCCTGTTAACAAATAAAAGGGCTAGCACACTTTGGGTTATAGCGCCCCTGCCACAACACCCTGGACTGCTTTGAGATATGGATGTGCACTGGTGTTGCAGGGCCACCTGGCATCCTTCCGGCTTCCTTTCCAGGGGATTTTCCCTACTGTGGGAATCTCAGACAACGGGGCACACACAGGACTATGCTGGAGCACAGCTCACCGGCCCACCAGCACCAACTTTTAAATTCTCAGGAATCCTTCCAGCTGGTTGTTAAATGGTTGGCAAATAAAAATCAGTCATGGTGAGAATGTCTTTACCATGGAAGTCAGCAAATGCTACAAATCAGGGCTTTTCCCACTGGTGAGCAAGCTGTTAAACGTTTCTCGGCCGGGCGCAGTGGCTCAAGCCTGTAATCCCAGCACTTTGGGAGGCCGAAACGGGCGGATCACGAGGTCAGGAGATCGAGACCATCCTGGCTAATACAGTGAAACCCCGTCTCTACTAAAAAATACAAAAAACTAGCTGGGCGAGGTGGGCGGGCGCCTGTAATCCCAGCTACTCAGGAGGCTGAGGCAGGAGAATGGTGTAAACCCAGGGGGCGGAGCTTACAGTGAGCTGAGATCCGGCCACTACACTCCAGCCTGGGCCACAGAGCGAGACTCCATCTCAAAAAAAAAAAAAAAAAAAAAAAAAAAAAAAACGTTTCTCAGCCCACCACCCAGCACAGCACTTGGGTTTAGCCACCTGATCCTCCCTCTGAGGCCTTGACTCTCAAGCAAGTGATCCAAGACACAGGAACAAGACAGAATCCATGTATTGCAGGGGCAGCTGGCCATGGCAGGGCAGAGGGGAATCTAGTGGAGGTGGTGGCAGGGCCCAAGGGTGCCAGAGTCAGCTGCCCCTCCCTGGCATGACTTTGGCCAAGTCTTCCTCTTGCCTTCCCCTTCCTTCATTTCCTGCCCAATTTTCAAGCCGCCTTCTCTTGCTTTCCCATCCATTTCAAGAGCTTCCTTTTTCTGCTATGTTAACCAGAGCCAATTCCTGCTGAGGAGTCTGGTCCATACAGGTGACTAATCATTTGACAGACAGAGGTCCCCGAGAAAAGCAAAGAAGCTCTGATTTTGGTTCCTCAAGAAGGAAGACTGCTTGGGGCAGAGCAGCTTGGCTTACTCACTTAGCAAACATTTATGGAGCACCTACTGTGTGCAGGCACTGCCCTAGTGCCAGGACAGGAAAGAACAGGTATGTCTCTGTCCCCAAGGAACTTACCACCTAGCTAATGGAAGCAGCTCTCAAACAACTGATTACGCAATTAATTTTTCTGAGGATTGCTCCATCATCATTGGGTTATACCAAATTACTGATAAATATTTGAATACTGCAGTGGGTAAAGTACCATGCAATGTACAAATGGACATACCGAAAAAGATGAAACAGTCTGTGCCTCCCTCCCGAGTTCACAGTTTAGCTGACAACACAGGTACATACTCATGCCGCTGAATAACCTTCTAACAGAAGTTCCCACTTGTCAGAATCATGGGGAGCTGCAGCTTCCAACTTTGGGGATCAGGAAACCCTTATGTGAAGAAAGTGGGATTTGAGCACAGCCTGGACTGTGATTAACAATAAGAAAAAAAAAAAAAGAGTTCAACAACACAGACAACATACCTGTAAAATTAGCCACCTGAAATTCTAATGTCCAAATGTGACCATGGTTAGCATAGCCATGAGTGGCCTTCTGCACAGCCACGGGATCCCGTTAGGCACACTCTTGTATAACCAGCTGTTTTCACTCAACAATATGTCATGGACATTTTTCCATGCCAATTATTCCCAATCTACATCACCATTTAAGCGCCCGGCAAATACTCCATTATACGGATGTACTCTAAATTAATCAAATCCCCATTGATAAACATTTAGTGTTGCGGTCAAGGGCACAGACTCTGGAGCCTCAGAGCATGGCATCAATCCTGGCTGTGCAACTCCCCAGCTGGGTGACGGTCCGCAGAAACCTAGCATCTCTGAGTAGGTATTAAATGGAGGTGCAGTTGTTTCTTGGTGTGCATAAGGAATTGGTTCCAGGAGACCTATACCAAAATCCACAGATGCTCAAATCCCTTATATAAAATGGTGTGATATTTGTATATAACCCGCATACATCCTCCTGTATACTTTAAGTCTTCTCTGGATTACTTATAATGCCCCATATAGTGCCAACGCTTCATTTCATTCTTGTGGATCCAATGTAGTAGTACTCCACGCATGGCAAATCTAGGTTTTGCTTTTTGGAACTTGGCAGAATTTTTTTTTTCTGAAATGTTTTCCATGCATGGTTGGTTGAATCCACAGATATGGAGGGCTGATTGTATTAACAATACAGCCCCCGGCCGGGCACAGTGGCTCACGCCTGTAATCCCAGCACTTTGGGAGGTCGAGGCAGGTGGATCATGAGGTCAGGAGTTTGAGACCAGCCTCACCAATATGGTGAAACCCTGTCCCTATTAAACATACAAAAAAATTAACCTGGCATGGTGGTGCACACCTGTAGTCCCAGCTACTCGGGAGGCTGAATCAGGAGAATCGCTTGAAATCGGGAGGCAGAGGTTGCAGTGAGCTGAGATCGCACCACTGCACTCCAGCCTAGGCGACAGAAAATACAAATACAAATAAAAAATAATACAGTCCCCGCAGCATAAGGATGTTGTGAGTAGCTATTTGTAAAATGTTTAGAACAGTTTTTAGCACTTAGTAAATGCTGTTAAGGCCAACTACTGTTACCGTTAAGCAGGACTGTGGCCATCCTCTGTGTTTAGAATGTCTATCTTTGTGCACCCTTCTCAGCGCCTACTTAGGATAAATACTGAGAAGTGGAATGAAATCGTCAAACAGTGCACTTATTTTAAATCCTGATTAATGTCATCCAATTGCCCTCCAGAAACGCACCAGCCGATGGTGGACAGGAGGACGCTGTGGCCTGCGGGAGGCTGCAGAGGAGACAGACCCTGCCTCCTAACTGGAGCACCGGGGACCCTCGCCAGCCATCCACACCGCCGGCGAGGTTTGACTTGCCCTGTCTTCCGGGCGGCATTTTGGAATATAAAGCAGGAGGAAAATAAGCAGCAAGTCAGATTCTCTCACTTTGATTTCTAGAAGGAAAGCTAGAGTTTAGGCCATGTTCGAAAATATAGGTCAAATCTCGGTTTCTGTGGTTACCAAACACACTCCCTCCCTCGGGGGCGATGCCAGGATTCCGAGGCCGGGCAGTCGGGCCTGGCCCCCGCCGGGGTCCTGGGTCTGCTGCCCCGCGGGCCTGCAGGGTCTGCACCCGGGCGAGGGCCCGCGGGCACCCTGCCCTTCACTTCTTTTCGAGGGAGGGGCCGGAGGGCTTGGCAGAGCTGCCGACGGGGTCCGGGGTCGCGCGCATCCCGCCTGGTTCCCCGCGCCCGCGGCTGCAGGGTGGGCATGGGCCGGGCCCGCTGGAGGAGGGGGAGGCCGGGCGCCGCGGGAACAATGTGCTCGGTTGTTGCAGACTGTCAGCCTCATTCCCGGATCCTCCTTTCCACGCCCCTTGGCCTAACTGCCGCGGGCCCCGCGCGCAGAGGGAAGAGCCCCCTTATTTGGTCTTGGAAAGAAAGGGGAAAGGTTATCCTCAGATGCCTGCGGCGTTGGGTCATCAGCCCGCCGCCGCCTGCACGCACGAGGAGCAGCTCCGACTCCCGCCGGCAGGGGGCGGCGCCGGGCAGCGCCGGGGAGCAGCCGCTGGTAAACAGGCCCGCAGGTTCCGCCGCGGCCGGCGCGGATTCGCTCTTGAGAGTGGGGAGGGGGTTGGGGTGGGGGAGGAGGTTGGGGTGGGGGCGGAGGGAGGGCGGGGGAGGGGGCGGTGTCACAGGCAGGGAAGAAGAGGGAAAAGAAGAAAACAAAACCTTTTTATGGCTAGTCAAGCTTCCAAAATTGGAAAACCGTTTCAGTTCGAGGGTGTGACTTTGCCATGTCGATCTCATGTGAAGCATTTGAGAGTGCACGGGGTGGGGAAAGGTGGGGGAGGGGTGCGGGGTGCTGTGGTAAGCAGTGTTAAGATAAGCCGTGCCATTGAGGTGCAAGTTACTAAGATAATTTAAAAGGTACAATTTGGGGATCAGTGTCGGCTCGGGCACTTTCCTCGCCATCCCCTTCCCTCTCTTCCTCACGCCATCCCCTTCCCTTTCTTCCTCACTCCTCCCTCCAACCCTGTTTTCCAGCCTCTCAGGTGAGCCTGGTGACACGCAGGGAAGTCTCGCTCTGACCCCCAGGCTGGAGTGCGGTGGTGCGATCTTGGCTCACTGCAACCTCTGCCTTCCGGGTTCAACCGATTCTCCTGCCTCAGCCTCCTGAGTAGCTTGGATTACAGGCGCGCGCCACCAGCCCAGCTAATTTTTGTATTTTTAGTAGAGACAGGGTTTCCCTTGTTGGCTAGGATGGCCTCCATCTCTTCACCTCGTGAAGAGATGGCTAGGCCTCTCAAAGTGCTGGGATTATGTTTCTAAGCACTAGCCACGTGCAGGCTGGGCCTTGCCCAACCTTCTTATCCTGCGGAGCTCAAAAAGAAGAAGGTGACCAAGCTGGGATTCGAACTCTGGTCCCCCCGGTCCTTCACGCTTCAGCGTCAAGGCTTATTCCACGGTTAAGAGCACATTACCCCGCCAATGACTCCTCCAAATAAAGCTCGGGTAATATGTGTCATTCTTCGAAGACCTTTAAAAAATAATCAAAACAGTAACTGGTTTGACTTTTTCAGCAGAACAAAGCAAAAGGGCATCAGCACTGGAGGTGAGTCTAGTGGGCGAACCTGCTCCCTAGAGGTGGGAAGGAAGCCAGGGGGCATTCGTTTCACTCCAACTGCCCCAGGGGCTCTTGTCCATCTCCAGAGAAGCTCTTGGGTAGCATCCTGCCTCGGTACTTGTTACCCCACAGAGCCTTCCAAAGAGGGGCCTGGCAGGCGGGAAAGCTATTGCTAACTCTATTTTCTATTTCAGGCAAGTTGCAAGCAGCCCTTGTGTTTTGCCTGCAGGTCCCACAGGGTCCTCTGCCCCTTCTCATTGTTCGAGCTGCTTCCTGAGGGGGTTACCAATAATTTTTACTCACAAGACCTGCATCGGGTTTCTTCATCTGGAAAGAAATTAATTTTCCAAGTCACACAATTACAGACAACTTTTAAAAGAGTCGCTGTGACAGTTTCATGCTTACCTTAGATTAGATGGTTCCAGTTTATTCTTTTTTAAAAAAGAAAATTTGCGTGAACAAAATTAAATCCAAGAAACATAGTTTTTCTCTAGCTTTTGTGTGTGTGTGTGTGTGTGTGTGTGTGTGTGTGAAATAGTTAAAAAAAAAAAAAGGAATAAAGAAAAGAAGCTGCTTCTACCAGTTTTGGGAGGTTTCCAGGTTTCCAGACATTTACTTAGCTTGATACATAGTATATTTCTGTGGGAAAAGGACAGCAAGAATATCTTGTAGCTTTTACTTCCAGCATTGTTGTATTGGTTACAGTCAACTCCACAGTATGAGCAAGTTGATCAGCTGGGGTAAGGCCTCCCATTTCCTAGTGGAAAAACCCAGGCCTTTTCCACTGCTCTTGTGTCTTGCTCAGGACTGCACTTTTTGTTGCTAGTCCCTTGCTTGGCACTTCCTAGCTGACAGGCCAGGAGGCAGGCTCACGCTCCTTGGCAATGACTCTGCTAATCCCAGACACCAGCTTCCATGAGAACCAGCAGTCACTTCCAATTGGGAGCAACCCCATCTGGGTTTGCCCTGACATCCCAGAGCCCAGGTCCCCATCCCAGGAGCCAGTAAGAGTCCTCAGCAGGGTCAGGAATGTAGCAGCATGGCTGCTGCCTTTTCCCTTCCAGATGCAGGCTGGAGCCTGGGGGTCCCTAACGCCTGCCTTGGCTCTGCACTTCTTCCTGAGGTTCTCCTCAGCATGAAACTACTCCCAAATGGAGATATGGTTCCATTCCATTGCCTGGATTCTGCTCTCTGTTTATGCCAAAGGAATGTCACACTGTCCCAGCATCATCTCAGGGGCTGCCCTATTTGGAGGGGCAGTGGTGCCCAGCAATGGAGCAAGGACATAGGGAACAGAGCTGCACAGCCTTGGTCACACTTCTTAAACTCTTTGTGCTCCCCCTGTTGTGAGGATTTAATGATAGCTTCATATGTGAAGGACTTAACACAGTACCTGCCCCCTGGGGAGCACAGGAGGGCATACCTCCCAGGGTAGTTCAGAGGATTACATGAAATAATGCCTGTAAAAACCCTTAGCCCAGGGCCTGGCACTTAAGAGAGAGCACAGTCATGTGGCCAGTAGTATAATCAGCTACTTCTTTTGATGGGTCAGCTATATGCTACAAACTAAGGCTCTTTACATATACATTTGAATCTTTGTGGAAACCTAGAATGTAGACAAAATTATTGCGTATAAAAGAAACTCAGAATCAGGCTAAGTAAATTACCCAATGTCACACAGTTAGTATACAGCAGGGCCAGGATCCATCTGGCTCCAAAGTGTGTGGCTTTGCAGTTATGGGCAACCTTGGAAGAAAGAATAAATCATAAACAGTCCTATAAAGTGAGCTGCAGGGTCTTCATGGAGAGGAATTAAAACTGACTCCTCAGTGTGAATAACTGGCAGTTAGCCATGTGTCTCTGAAATGGATGTAGAAGCCAGTGACAGAAGGCTAATTACACATGTAGATATAATGCCAGTGGACAGCAGCTACCTTTGGGTCTCCTGACTACTGTCTTCTTAAATCCTTCAAGCCACATGGCAGTCCTTTTAAGCCCAGGCTTGTCAGGACTCTTCCTGTTTTCTGGAAAAGACAGAAATCCAACCCAGACTGATTTAAGCCAAAAAGAAATTTAATTGGCTCACGAAACTGATAATGGAAGGGTCCAGTTTCAGGCATAGCTTGATACAGGAGATTAACAACATTATATGGACTGGCCTTCTCCATATCTCAGCCCTGTTTTCCTCCCTACTGGCTTTATTCTCAGGTTGGCTCTTTCAGTGAAACTTTTTTGTTCCTTGTTGGCCAGGCCTAAGAGAACTTAGAGACTTGGGTCTCTAAAAGAAATCATGGTTCCCTTTATTAAAAGAGGTCAGGGATGCTGAGCAGGTAAGTATGGCAGATGTCCACTACACTCTGCCTATGTACACCATGGATCAGAAAGATAGTAGAGAAAATGCCAGGCACAGGTGGCTAATGCCTGTAATCCCAGCACTTTGTGAGGCTTAGGTGGTCAGGTCACTTGAGGTCAGGAGTTTGAGACCAGCCTGGCCAACATGGTGAAACCCCCTCTCTAATAAAACACAAATATTAGCAGGGCATAGTGGTGCATGGCTGCAATCCCAGTTACTTGGGAGACTGAAGTGGGAGAATTGCTTGAACCCAGGAGGCAGAAGTTGCAGATTGCACCACTACACTCCAACCTGGGTGACAGAGCAAGACTTGCCTCAAAAAAAAAGGAAAAAGAAAAAAAAGAATGACAATAGAGAAAAAACTTTAATGGTTTAATGGTGAATGTATTAGTCCATTCTCTCATTGCTATAAAGAAATACCCGAGAATAGGTGATTTATAAAGAAAAGGGGTTTAATTGGCTCACAGTTCTGCAGGCTATACAGGAAGCATGGCATCAGATTCTGGGGAGGCCTCAGGGAACTTACAATCATGATGGAAGGCAAAGGCAGAGCCAACATTTCACATGGCCAGAGCATGAGGAAGAGAGGAGCAGGGGAGGCGCCACACACTTTTCAACAACCAGATCTCGCAAGAACTCACCATCTCCACAACAGTACCAACAGGGAAGTCCACCCCCATATGCAATCACCTCCCACCAGACTCCCACCTCCAACATTGGGGATTACAATTCAACATGAGATTTGGCTGGGGACGCAAAGCCAGACTATATCAGTGATCAGTTCTGCTGCTAAGGGCACTCACAAACCAAGCAGGCAGGGGAGGGGTAACTAGAAGTGTTTTGGGTTACACAGGAGACCCATACTCCTCCCATTTTGAGTCAGACTAGCCAACTTTAAATAGTAGAAAGGCCGGGTGTGGTAATCCCAGTACTTTGGGAGGCCGAGGTGGGTAGATCACTTGAAGTCAGGAGTTCGAGACCAGCCTGGCCAGAATAATCCCAGCTACTCAGGAGGCTGAGGCAGGAAAATCACTTGAACCTGGGAGATGGAGGTTGCAGTGAGCCGAGATAGAGTCACTGTACTGCAGCCTGGAGGACAGAGGGAGACTCTGTCTCAAAAATAAATAAATAAATAAACAAATAACAAAGAAAAACCTTGCTATCCATAAAGACTGGGTGTGAAGGACTTTAGAAATCTTCAATGTCCTAGTGTAGCAGAATGCTTTAACAATATGATACAAAATAATATAAACAGAATACATAACAAAATGCTTTAACAATGTAAATATTACAAATAAGTGTAAATGTACATATTTGTACATATGTGGTATTATATAATATAATGATAATAAATAAGTGTAAAAATGCAGTAAAGTCTTACTGAACCTACTGAACTAAAGATCCCTGTAGACCCTTAATGAGAGTCAGTGCACACACAACTGTAAATAAAACATTACGAATCCACACTGAGGGTGGATGCTGGGCTGTTGACTAGGTTTGGTCACAAGCTGCGTGATGATTTGTTCCTCACACCAATCTGATGCAATTCAAACCAGTGCCTGAGCAAATTGGCAAATTATTAGATGTCATGGACCTTTGGTCACTTCTTGAACAGTTAGGCTTGAGAACAGTCACTGGACAAACAAATACTAAGGTGCTGCTTTCCTGCCATTAAATGTGCTCTGAGCTGAGGGAGAGGCCACTGAGGCACACTCCACATTTCAAGACTGAGGGTGTTGGAAAGTGGGCAAGCCTCCCACCTTCTGCCTGGGGAGTCTCCCAACACTTGTATCTCCTCTCTGAACCTTTTACATACCACGCCCCATCCTGCACTATCCCCGTCTCTGGGATGGAGACTCTGCACCCCCATCCAGAAAGCAGTCATGGTGCAATTGTCCTTGATGTCAATCCAGGGTGTCCATTTGTCCAAGAACACTTCCATGTCATGTCCCACACGTGAACAGAGGGCAGGTAAAAACTGACCCTGCACAGATGTCTGCATCTCCGGAATATGTCAGCCCTCCTCCCATTTGTCTCCTGATTCTCTGCCTCCAGGCACTATCCATGTGCTCCTCAGGTGCCCCTGCTGTGCAGATCTATTTTGGACCTGAGGACAGTAACAACAGTTACCAGCTACAGTCATGCATTGCTTAACAATGGGGATACGCTCTGAGAAATTTGTCATAAGGCGATTTCGTTGTTGTATGAAGATTGTAAAGTCTACTTACACAAACCTACATAGCCTAATACACCCCTAGGCTGTATGATATAGCCCATTGCTCTGAAGCTACAAACCTGCACAGCGTGTTACTGTCCCAAATGCTGTAGGTAATTGTAATACAGTAGTGTTTGTATATCTAAACAAACATAGAAAATGCAGAGTAAAAATACAGCATTATAATCTTTTTAAAAACAATTAATAAGCTTTATTATAGTGCAGATTTAGATTTACAGAAGAATTAAGCAAAAAGACATAGAATTTCATGCACCCATCCACTGCTCTCTCATCCACCCCACCGTAGTTTTTCCTATGAAATTCTTATATGTGGTACATTTCTTACATCAGTGAACCAACATTGATACATTGTCATTAACTATAATCCAGAATTTACACTAACGTTCACTCTTTGTGTCATACAGTTCCATGGGTTTTGACAAGTGCATAATAACATGTATTATAAGCTTTTTTTTTTTTTTTTGAGACCGAGTTTTGCTCTTGTCACACAGGCTGAAGTGCAATGATGTGATCTCGGCTCATACAACCTCCGCCTCCCAAGTTCAAGTGATTCTCCTACCTCAGCCTCCCGATTAGCTGGGATTACAAGCACCAGCTACCATGCCCAGCTAAATTTTGTATTTTTAGTGTATACGGGGTTTCACCATATTGCCCAGGCTGGTCTCGAACTCCTGACCTCAAGTGGTCTGCCCGCCTGGGCCTCCCAAAGCGTTGGGATTACAGGCCTGAGCCACCGCGCCTGGCCTGCATGTATTATAATCTTATGGGATCACTGTCCTGTAGGCAGTCCATCCTTGACTAACATGTTATCTAGCATGTGACTGTATTGAGCATTCACCATCTACTAAATTCTTTTGTACGTGATTTCATTTAATCCTGTGTCAGCCCTGGGTGGTCAACATTATTTATTAGCTTCACTTTACACAGAAGAAATTGGCACTTAAAGAAGTCATATGATCACTCACCGTAAATCTCACAGAGAGGAAGTAGATAAAAGTAGACTTAGTTCTGGGCTCAAGTCATTCATCCTGTCATGAATCAAGTAGTGACTGAGTTTTAGTAGGTGCCAGGCAGGGTGCTGGGGCCTATGAATTTAGTGAAGAGCAGAAGGCTGGACTTTGCTCTCAGGGAGTTTAGAATCTACTGGAGAGACAGATATTTGAAAAGCAATTATAATGCTTATTATTACAAAGTATATTTTATGCTGTGAAGGAGAGGTGCTGGCCAGGTGCTGTGGCTAATGTCTGTAATCCCAGCACTTTGGGAGGCTACGGTGGGAGGATCGCTTGAGACCAGGAGTTCAAGACCCGCCTATGCAACAGAGGAAGTCCCTGTCTTGACAAAAAATTAGCCAGGGCATGGTGGCACACACCTGTGGTCCCAGTTACTGAGGAGGCAGAGGTGGAAGGATCACTTGAGCCCAGGAGGTAAAGGCCAAAGTGAGAGAGGTGGTTGTGCCACCACACTCCAGCCTGGGTGACAGAGCAAGACCCTGTCTCCAAAAAAAAAAAAAAGCTTTTGTCGGAAAGCTTACCCTGACAGAGAGAGTTTGTGTGTGAGGAATTCATCTGGGAGGTAAACTCAGACAGGGGGTGGGGAAGGGAGACAGGAAAGGGAGTCAGTGAAAGGAGTATCAGTGGGAGATTTTCTCCCATGGGCGATGGAAGCTCAGGCCGGCTGGAGATCTCCTGAGGGACCATGTGAAACGCACTTAAGGAGCGTCCCACGCACAAAGCCAGGAGCTAGGTGCTCATCTCCAAATCTGCTCATGGCTGAATGATGCTCTTAAGAGAACATTGATCCACAGCACTTCCAACTTACACCCTGAGCCAGGGGGCTGCCCCGCTGTAGCCACAGAGGACTCTCAGGCCAGAGAGAGACAGGTGTTGGAGGCACAGAGTTGTCAGCCTGTCGGGAGCTGTCCACCAAGGTCCCAGGGCACTGACAGTGTCTGCCCAGCTATTCCAGGGTGGGGCAAAGGTGCAGAAATTGGGCAGCGGTCTGAGAACCAGGAAGGATCAGAGGAGCTAACATGCTCCTCTGAGGTGTGTGTGCTGGGGATAGGGGGAGCGAGGGGGCTGAGTGGGCCAGGTGGAACTTGAACCGTGCTGAGAAGCATGTGAACCGCTGTGAAATGCTGTGATCGGGCTCACAGCTCACAGAGGGATAGAAGCACCCCTCTGGCTGCAATTTGGACAGTGATCCAGAGAGGATCCAAATTACGAGAAGAGATTGGGTAGGAGGTTCTTGCTGGGGTCCAGATGAGAGATGATGCTAGCTGGGCCAAAGGAGCTGGTGGTTGAGTTGTGGGGGCAGGAGTTAAAGTCAGCGGGACTGCCACTCTCTGTCTGCCTTGCCTGATACCCTGCCACATCTTTGTCAAGGGTGTGGTGGCTCCTCGCTGGAGCCACTCCTATGGATCCCTTATCTCAAGAGAGGATGAGACCATATAAGGAACACCTGAAAGAAAGGAGAGTGTGTGTTTGTAAGAGGTGCATCACTTTGAGCTCCTGGAAAGTAGTGGCAAAAATGGACTCAGGCAAGCTTATGTAAGAAAGGCATTCATTGGGAGGCTAGCAGAACTCATCAAACCTGATGGCTTAGGAAATGGACAGGAACCAAGATGGCTCCAGATGGTCAGGCAGCAGGAATCCCCTGTTCTTTCATTCCCCAAACATTTACTGTGTGCCTACTAGGTGCCAAGCAACAGCACATCCACAGGTAACAGAATAGCAGGTGGGATAAGAATGTATGAAGGTGGAGGAGGGCCCCAGAGCCACACAGGGCATGGAGGGGTTCTGTTTCAGATGCAGGGGACAGGAAGTCCTTTCCAGTGATGCGATCAGAAGAGATTCCTGAATGCAGAGAAGATGCAGCCTTGCAAATCTCTGTGGGGCTGTGGGGCAAGCATCTCCAGCAGAAGACTAGGGGCTAGAACAAGCTCTGTCTGTCATGGGAACAGTTAGACCGATGTGGCTACTGCTGACTTAGCAGGCCACAGTGGGCGCTGTGGATTTCAAGTGAAATGGTGAGCCACTGGAAGGATTTGAACAGGGGGATAACCCTAACCCAATTTGATTTACATGCTGAAAGAATCCTTTTTTTTTTTTTTTTTCCAGACAGGGTCTGGCTCTGTTGCCTAGACTGGAGTGCAGTGGCTCAATCATGGTTCACTGCAATCTCTGTCTCCCTGGGCTCAAGCCATCCTCCGACTTCAGCCTCCTAAGTAGCTACAGGCGCACACCATCACATCTGGCTAACTTTTGCATTTTTGTAGACATGGTGTTTCACCAAGTTGCCCAGGCTGGACTTGAATTCCTGGGCTCAAGCAATCTGCCCACATGAGCCTCCCAAAGTGCTGGGACTACAGGCATGAGCCACGGCACCCGGCCAACATGCTGAAAGAATCTCTCTGACTTCCACGTGTGGAACATGAAGTGGAGAAGCACCCAGAAGAGAGCCCAGGTAGGAGGCACCCAGGTGGGGGTCTCTGCAACAGGTGATAGGGGTTGAGGGAGCTGTTCCAGTAGGGAATAAGAAATAACCAGACCCGGCCGGGCGCGGTGGCTCAAGCATGTAATCCCAGCACTTTGGGAGGCCGAGACGGGCGGATCACGAGGTCAGGAGATCGAGACCATCCTGGCTAACACGGTGAAACCCCGTCTCTACTAAAAATACAAAAAACTAGCTGGGCGAGGTGGCAGGCGCCTGTAGTCCCAGCTACTTGGGAGGCTGAGGCAGGAGAATGGCGTAAACCCGGGAGGCGGAGCTTGCAGTGAGCTGAGATCCGGCCATTGCACTCCAGCCCGGGTGAGACTCCGTCTCAAAAAAAAAAAAAAAGAAAGAAATAACCAGACCCTAGATATTCTTTGGAGGTGGAACTGACAATACTAGTGGATTAGAACGAGGGAAAGAGAGAAGTTTAAGAACTCCCAGGTTCTTGGCCCAGTGAGATGCCAGTTACTGAGATGGGGGTGGCTAGGAAATTAGGAGATTTATTGTGTGTGTGTGTGTGGGGGGGGGTCACACTAAGACACACAAGACCTTTAGAAGGATCCCTGAGGATAAATGTAAGCTCCAACTATCCCACATCTTTGTGTCCCTTGCTTTGTGTCCCTTGCTTAAGATCCAAAGTCCTGGGACATTACATTCAAGTTTCCTAGTGGTGCTGAAGCTGGACAGAGGCCAAGCCCCTGGGCACAGGCTTCAGGACAAGGCTTCTCAGGGAATGCCCCAGATGAAATTTAGTGTACCGTTAAAAATGAAGTGGGATGTTAGATGACCAAAAGATGAGTGAGACTCCACTAGAAGAGGGTAACTCTGAGACTTGGATGATCTGCAAGTGTGCTGAAGGGCAGCTGGGTCAAGCAGGAGCCAGTGTGGACCATGGGCTGTAAGGGCAGGGCTGGGGCCGGGGGCAATAAGCAGAACATCCAGGGAGGCGGGTTTTGATTTGGTACACGGCAGAAACTCCCAGCCCCTTCCAACAGCCCCTAGGCCACTGAGATGCAGCCATTCCCTGGTATAGAATACATTTGAGCATCAGCTGGTCAAGCACTCAGGATGCAGAAGAAGCAAGCTAAGCATGGCGGGCAGTTGAACCAGGTGAGGGGCTCAAAGTGTTTGCAATGATCACTCCCATCAGGAGAGTATTATGAGGATGCAGCCTGTGTGTGTGTGTGTGCGTGTGTGTGTGTTTATGCAAATGTATGTCACATTCTACCGTAATAATAATAGATATGCCTAGAATAACCATCACAAAATAGACTTTTAAAAGAATGAGCAATAAATGAAATAAATCTATTTTGAATTAATTTTTATTTTATTAATTAACACTAAAAATTATTTTATTTATTTTTTTTATTTTTTGAGATGGAGTCTTGCTCTGTCGCCCAGGCTGAAGTGCAGTGGCACAGTCTTGGCCCACTGCAACCTCCGCCACCTGGGTTCAAGCGATTCTCCTGCCTCAGCTTCCCTAGTAGCTGGGACTACAGGTGCCCACCACCACCTCTGGCTAATTTTTGTATTTTTAGTAGAGATGGGGTTTCACCATATTGGCCAGGCTGGTCTCGAACTCCTGACCTTGTGATCCACCCACCTTGGCCTCCCAAAGTGCTGGGATTACAGGCGTGAGCCACCGCACCCAGCTAAAAATTCTTTATCACAAGTATTAGATTAATTATTGGTATTTTAGGGCCATATGATTGAATATATTTTATTATTGTTTCATGAATTTACCACTCTGTAATAGTGTAATGTGGAAGCCTAGCTCTAAATTTAGTTTCTTTGAATACTTAGTTTTAATAACTGTTGCGCTTTGTAAGATAATTTTCAAAGATGCCTGATTCCAACTGGCAGGCAGGCATCATTGGCCATAGTTAGTGAATCATGACTTTTTTTTTTCCAGTTCCAGCCATCAACTCATCAAAAAATTTTAAATGAGATTGGTTAGTAATTTTGCATTTCTTTTCATGTTAATCAGTTATTCTTGAAAACTAATTTGGAACATATTAGAGTTTTACATTGTTTTTACTCGGTAAAGTATACATACCATAAAATTTACTATCTTAAACATTTTTAAGTGCACACTTCAGTAGTGTTAAGTACACTCACATTGTTGTGCAATCTTCAGAACTTTTTCATCTTGCAAAACTAAAACTCTCTACCCATTAAACAACAATGCAGTTTTATACTTGTAATATTTGGGTTCAAACCTCAACTACATATTTCCTTTTTTCACTTGGAAAATACAAATTTTGTTTCTAAATTTTAAAATAGGTACATAGCAGAGTTTATTGTGGCCACACATTGTTTTTGGTAAGAAAATAAAAAACACAACATATTGGAAACATCTAAAAACATCTGTTTCACAATGATCTCTCTGTAGCATGTGTCTTTAAAAAGTAGTTCATTTCTAATTTATTATTCAAAGCAGCACTTTCACGTGAAGGTAGAGAGGAAACCAGTTTCTTCCTTCTATTTTACCTGCTATATACGTGTATTATTGAAAGCCACTTGTCGGCCGGGCGCAGTGGCTCACGCCTGTAATCCCAGCACTTTGGGAGGCTGAGGCGGGCGGATCAGCTGAGGTCAGGAGTTTGAGACCAGCCTGAGCAACATGCAGAAACCCCATCTCTACTAAAAATACAAAATTCGCCGGGTGTGGTGGCGCACGCCTATGATCCCAGCTACTCAGGAGACTGAGGCAGGAGAATCACTTGAACCCGGGAGGTGGAAGTTGAGGTGAACCAAGTTACCGCCATTGCACTCCAGCATGGGCAACAAGAGCAAAACTCCATCACACACACACACACACCACACAAACACACACAAAACAAAAAATAATCGCTTGTCTTCTCAGGAAAAGTCAGGAAATCGACAGCAGTTGATTTTGTTGTTGCTGTTGTTGTTGTTGTTGTTGGTTTTGGTCAAAGAAGACATTTGTTTCTTATTTAAGCACCTGGCATTATGACAGTCTATACAGACTTAACTGTATTTTAAACACCTTGTTTTCATAAAATTAATCACATTGATGACTTCTTCCATTGCTTTGTGTGTGCTTTTGGCTTCCAGTTCTCTCATGCAATACTTTGTCTTGATTGAAATCTGACCTCAGACCTTTTTTTTTTTGAGAGGGAGTCTGGGTTTGTCCCCAGGCTGGAGTGCAGTGGCGTGATCTCGGCTCACTGCAAGCTCTGCCTCCCGGGTTCACGCCATTCTCCTGCCTCAGCCTCACGAGTAGTTGGGAATACAGGCACCCGCCACCAAGCCCGGCTAATTTTTTTGTATTTTTTTAGTAGAGATGGGTTTCACTGTGTTAGCCAGGATGGTCTCGATCTCCACACCTTGTGACCCGCCGGCCTTGGCCTCCCAAAGTGCTGGGATTATAGGCGTGAGCCACCGCGCCCGGCCTACCTCAGATCTTTTATAAAAAGAAAATTGCAATCAAAACAGTCATGTGGCTGGCTGTGGTGGCTCACACCTGTAGTCCCAGCACTTGGGGAGCCTGAGGCGGGTAGATCACTTGAGGTCAGCATGGCCACTATGTTTTGTGAAACCCAGTCTCTAGTAAAAATACAAAAATTAGCCGGGCATGGTGGTGGGCACCTGTAATCCCAGCTACTTGGGAGGCTGTGGCACAAGAATCGCTTGAACCTGGGAGGTGGAGGTTGTAGTGAGCCAAGATCATGCCATTGCACTCCAGCCTGGGGCAACAGAGACTCCACCTCAAAACAAAATAAAAAACCCCAGCCATCCCTGCTGTGCTTAGTTACATTTACACTGTTTTCCCACAAAACATTGTTTTTAATAAAGTCATATACTATTGAGAATATATCTTCTCTGCCACATCTTTTCCTTAGTAGCTTCCAAAAAATCAAATTATTTGTTTTTCATCATTGAAACAAAATCAAGCAAATACCATAGACTAATACATGTAAAAAAACTCACTGTACTTTTATACAACTACACAGTAAATGTCTCTTATTGCTTATTTTTCTAGTACTTTTATTTTCAAATCCTCAGCAGTATTTTCAGACAAATGAATGCATTTCACTTTGTCTTTAATTTTGTCTTTATTTTTCTATACATTAGTTATACTATTTTTACATGAAAAATAGATCAAATATCCAGAAATGATATGTGAGTTTTGGTCTTTTGTGCCAAAAACCTTAGAAGAGATTTCTAAGTGTTTACTATTGCATTTAATGAAATGTTTTAAGGTATGGATTGAATATTTCATTACTTTCAAGATTGCTAGAAAAATTGGAGAGACTGGCGGGGCACGGTGGCTCACACCTGTAATCCCAGCACTTTGGGAGGCCGAGGGGGGGTGGATCACCAGGTCAGGAGATCGAGACCATCCCGGCAAACACGGTGAAACCCCGTCTCTACTAAAACTACAAAAAATTAGCCGGGCGTGGTGGTGGGCGCCTGTAGTCCCAGCTACTCAGGAGGCAGAGGCAGGAGAATGGCGTGAACCCAGGAAGTGGAGCTTGCAGTGAGCTGAGATCGGGCCACTGAACTCCAGCCTGGGTTATAGAGTGAGACTCTGTCTCAAAACAAAACAAAAAAAATTACATGTAAGTTTGGGATCCATCTTGCATTAACTTTTTAAGGTAGGGAACACAGTTCTCCCCAGTTCCCACAAGGGGGATATCCAATTGTTCCAGTATCCCTTCCTGAAAGTGAATGTTAGCTTTCAAGTGTCAAATCAATCCTGATGACTTTATCTTACGATCAGCAAGTGTCTCTAGGTGCAATGCACACTTAGGGCAATATTCATCATTGAGGACACTTAATATGAACCCTTATTTAAGGGTTAATATGGGTTATAAAGGGTTCATATTATTTGGCAATTATAACACTGTTTGGACTTCACTTCTAATCTGATTAGTTCATCATTGTTTTTATCTTTCAATGCAGCTGAGAGCTTATAGTAGGAATAAGAGAAGGATCAGTTCTGCAAATTTGTTTGGTTTCCTTATGTTTGCATTATTAAATGATATAACATACATATTATACAGTATAACCTTTTAGCATGTGATAATATTCCACATCTTTTTAAGCTACTCATTGATTTTGTTAAAAATCTCCACATTGATTGAGGGTTTGTCTCTTTCCCTGTATAATTTTGTCTTTTAGTTTTCTGAGACTGATTCTCACTCTGTCAGCTAGGCTGGAGTGCAGTGGTGCGATCTTGGCTCACTGCAACCTCCACCTCCTGGGTTCAAGTGATTCTCATGCCTTAGCCTCCCGAGTAGCTGGGATTACAGCTACATGCACCACCATGCCCAGCTAATTTTTGTATTTTTAGTGGAGACAGGGTTTCACCATGTTGGCCAGGCTGGTCTGGAACTCCTGACCTCAGGTGATCCACCTGCCTTGGCCTCCCAAAGTGCTAGGATTACAGGCGTGAGCCACCATGCCTGGCCTAATTTTATCATTTTCTACTTGATATATTTTGAGGAAATGATACTAGGTATATATATATTTTAAATTATTATATAGTCCTGTTGAATTCTATCTTTTATCATGAAGTGATTGTCTTACTGCTGCTAAAACTATTGTCTGTAAAGCATATGTTGTTTGATACTAATGTGGCCATATCAGTTTCATTTTGTGATTTCTTCAATCTTTTAATTTTAATTTTTGTGGCCTTCTATTTTAGACGTTTTTCTTAAAAACAGCATATAGCTGAAATTTTGAAAAATCACCCTGTCATTGTCATTTAACTGGAACATTTAACCATTTACATTTTGTTATATATTTGGTTACATTCATTTGTTTTGTTTTGTTTTGTTTTGTTTTTGAGACGGGGGTCTGTCACCTAGCCTGGAGTGCAGTGACGCGATCTCAGCTCACTGCAACCTCCACTTTCCTGGTTCAAGCAATTCTTCTGTCTCAGCCTCCCAGCTGGGACTACAGGTGTGCACCACCATGCCTGGCTGATTTTTATATTTTTAGTAGAGACGGGGTTTCACCATGTTGACCAAGTTGGTCTCGAACTCCTGACCTCAATTGATCCACCCACCTCGGCCTCTTAAAGTGCAGGGATTACAGGCATGAGCCACCACCCCGTATTTGGATATATTTGGCACTTTATTTTGTGCTTTCCAATTGTTCTACCTTGCATTAGTTTTCCAGGTATGGCTGTATTAGCCTGGGTTCTCCAGAGAAACAGAACCAATAGGATACATATGCCAATAGGATAATTAGGTAAATAATTGATTGATAGATGATGGATTGATAGATAATAGACAAAGATATTTGCTATAAGAAATTGGCTCATGTGATTATGAAGGCTAAGAAGTCCAAAATGTACACTCGGCAAACTGGAGACCCAGGAGAGCTGATGATGTCGGTTCCAGTCTGAAGGCAGGAGAAAACCAATGTCCCAGCTCATTCTTTCCTACTCATCTTTTTATTTTGTTCAGGCCTTCAATGACTTGGATGAGGTTTACTCCTACGGGAAGGGCAATCTGCTTTACTCAGTCTACCAAATCAAATTGAATCTCTTCCAAAAACACCTTCCCAGATACACTCAGAAATAATGTTTCATCAAGTATCTAAGCATTCTGGGGTTCAGTCACATCGACACATGAGATTACCCATCACATTGCCATAAGAAAGTGTTGCAAACTGGGTGGCTTAAAATGACAGAAGGTCATTATCCACATTTCTTGAGGCTACAAGTTTGAAATCAAGGTGTCAGCTGGGCCATGCTCCCTCTGTTATTCTGGGTAGAATCCTTCCTTGCATCTTCCAAGCTTCTGCTGGTGGCCACCTATCCTTGGTGAGCTTGGCGGGCAGTTGCATCACTTCCACTGGCCTGTTGTCGCATGGACTCCTTCCCTTTGTCTGTCTCTTCTCTTCTTATAACGACACCAGCCATATTAGGTTAGGGCTCACCTTAATTCAGCATGACTTTATCTTTACATTGGCAAAGACCTTATTTCCAAATAAGGTAACTTTCACAGACACTGGGGCTTTGGATTTCAACATATCTTTTTGGTGAACCCAATTCAACCCGTAATATACCTGCTCCATGCCTCTTTTTCTCTCCTTTCTTGCCTAAAAATGTGGGATCAATTTTATTATTTCACTTATTCTTTCCACTGCATTGAGAGTTTTATATTCTATTTCTATTCTTTTAGTTGCTATTCTAGACATTATGTATATTTGTATGTATACAACATGCACATTACAATGAAGTATATTTAATCAGTACCTTTGCCCTCTCCCAGGACAATAGAAAGGTTTTAGACCACTTTAATTCCACTTGCCCTTCTCCCAACCTTATGTAACATTATTGCCAGGTATTCAAATCTATTTTTAAAAATAATCTTCTTATTGTGAAATAAAGCCCAGAGACAGAAACCCACATGAATCAACTGTGTGGCTTACTGAATGATTTTAAGATAAATATCATTCAAATCAGAAATAAAATTTTGCCAGTCTTCCCAGAAGCACCTGTCTGCTTCTTCCCAATGACAAACCCTCCTTTACCTCTTAAGTAACCACTGTGCTAGTTTCTATATTTATCATTTCCTTTAAAAATAATTTTATTTGGGCCGGGCGCGGTGGCTCAAGCCTGTAATCCCAGCACTTTGGGAGGCCGAGACGGGTGGATCACGAGGTCAGGAGATCGAGACCATCCTGGCTAACACGGTGAAACCCCGTCTCTACTAAAAAATACAAAAAAATTAGCCGGGCGAGGTGGCGGGCGCCTGTAGTCCCAGCTACTCGGGAGGCTGAGGCAGGAGAATGGCGTGAACCCGGGAGGCGGAGCTTGCAGTGAGCTGAGATCCGGCCACTGCACTCCAGCCTGGGTGGCAGAGCAAGACTCCGTCTCAAAAAAAAAAAAAAAAAAAAAAAAAAAAAAATAATTTTATTTGGCCAGGTGTGGTGGCTCACGCCTGTAATCCCAGCACTTTGGGAGGCCAAGGAGGGCAGATCACCTGAGGTCAGGAGTTTGAGACCAGCCTGGCCCAACATGGCGAAACCCCATCTCTACTAAAAATACAAAAATTAGCCAGGTATGGTGGTGTGCACCTGTAATCCCAGCTACTTGGAAGGCTGGGGCAGGAGAATCACTTGAACGCAGGAAGCAGAGGTTGCAGTGAGCTGAGATTGTACCACTTGCACTCCAGCCTGGGCAACAGAGCAAGACTCCATCTCAACAATAATAATAATAATAATTTTATCAACCAAATGGTATATCCATAATACTATAGCATTGCTTTGCTGAGTTAAAGAATTTAACACTTCAAGTCTCTTTTAATCTGTAAATTCCCTCTCATCCTTTTCTTTTCCTTGGAGTTTATCTCTTGAGGAACCTGGGCTCTCTCTGAGTGGTTTAGCTTCCTTCAGCTTAGAGTTTGCTGCTTACATCCTCACGGTACACTGCATTTCTCTGCCCTCTGTATTTCCAGAAATTTGGGCAGGAACTGGATCAGATTCAGATTTGATCCCTTAGATTGGCAAGACAATAGGAGGCATAGAACACCCTGTTGTCTCTTTTATTGATGTTAGCAGTTGTTGATGCTTAGTGCCTACATCTAATAATTCACTGGGGATGCAAAATGGTGACATTCTACCTTTTTCATCATTTTGTTATTTAATGGTTATAATACTGTGCTAAGGAGATGCTTTCCAACTGCTATCTGGTTACCCAGCAGTACAGTTCATATAGAAATGGGAATAGATGCTAGATTCTTCCTTTATTCGGCAGTTTTCAAGATAATGAATCAATTTCTTGTCATCCTCTAAGGATGACTAGTTCTTTTTTATTGTTTCAATATTATCATGTACTCACGAATTTAAACATTATCTTTACCATAGCTTCAAATCGTTCTGACTTTGGCCAGTGCAAACCTCTTTAGGTTCTTGAGTCCTTTGGACATGATGCTAGAAGTCTTTAACAACATCGCTGCTTTCTGACATGACAAGATGTTCCAGACCCAGACCTGAATTCAGTCATTTATGCAAGAAGTCCTGGTCCTTTGTAGTGTGATGTGGAACTTGAATACATAATATTAGCACCAGGAAAGCTCACTTCTCTAGACTGGTCACTGTTTCTTTTCTGTGGCACTAAACACTCTCTCTGTCTCTCCCTGTCTCTCTCTCTCTCTTTCTCTCTCTCTCTGTCTCTCTCTCTCTCTGTCACACACACACACACTTCTGAGTTTTTCTAATTCTGATGTATTAGAACACATATTCAAATATGTTGTACAAATATGCACAATATTTTTTTGAGAACGAGTCTTGCTCTGTCACCCAGGCTGGAGTACAGTGGCACAATCTCGGCTCACTGCAACCTCTACCTCCTGGGTTCAAGGGAATCTCTTGCCTTAGCCTCCTAAGGAGCTGAGACTACAGGCACGTACCACCACATCCAGCTAATTTTTTGTATTTTTAGTGAAGACGGGGTTTCACCATGTTGGTCAGGCTGGTCTTGAACTCCTGACCTCAAGTGATCTGTCCTCCTCGTCTTCCTAAAGTGCTGGGATTACAGGCATGGGCCATCATGCCTGGCCAAAATTATATATTTAAAAATAAAATAGCTCGGCCGGGCGCGGTGGCTCAAGCCTGTAATCCCAGCACTTTGGGAGGCCGAGATGGGCGGATCACAAGGTCAGGAGATCGAGACCATCCTGGCTAACACGGTGAAACCCCGTCTCTACTAAAAAATACAAAAAACTAGCCGGGCGAGGCTGGTGGGCGCCTATAGTCCCAGCTACTTGGGAGGCTGAGGCAGGAGAATGGCGTGAACCCGGGCAGCGGAGCTTGCAGTGAGCTGAGATCCGGCCACTGCACTCCAGCCTGGGCGACAGAGCGAGACTCCGTCTCAAAAAAAAAAAAAAAAATAAATAAATAAATAAATAAATAAATAAAATAGCTCATGAGTCAATATTGATACTTCTAATTCAAACTACCACAATTTTATTTAACTTCTTCTGTATTACACCTGTAACTACTTTCTTCTCTATCACAAATCCTGGTTCTCAAGAATACAGGGAATCATGTAATTAGAATTTCTCATAATTAATAATTTTCCTGAATCCCATAGTATACACACAACAGACATGGAATAAAAATACTAAAATACTAATCTACTATCAATATGATTTGTAAAACATTAACATAAATCTTTTGCATATGTTCTCCCGTTCTCTCTCCATTTTTCTTTTTTTCTTTTTTTGAGACAGAGTCTCGCTCTGTCGTTAGGCTGTAGTGCAGTGGCGTGATCTTGGCTCACTGCAACCCCCAACTCCCTGGTTCAAGTGATTCTCCTGCCTCAGCCTCCTGAGTAGCTGGGACTACAGGCTTGCGCCACCATGTCCAGCTAATTTTTGTATTTTTAGTAAAGATGGAGTGTCACCACGTTGGCCGGGATGATCTCGATCTCCTGACCTTGTGATCCACCCCTCCTTGGCCTCTCAAAGTGCTGGGGTTACAGGCATTGAGCCACGGCACCCAGCCCTCTCTCCATTTTTCAACAGCTGTGCTATGTATTATCAGAACATATGGCCAGGACAGTATATATGCACACCTTTTTAGCCACTATTCAGTCCTAATTCTACAAGTTAAATTTAATCCTCGCCATCTGCCGTCACATCAGTAAGGGTCATTTTGGTTGTCTGAAGTTTTGTTCTCTACTAAACTTCTTAGACTCATGGGAACAATATTCCCTTAGATCTTTCTTGTTGATAATAGTGTGTTTTTAATACTTGAAACTCAATTTTGCTGCAATATAAAATCCTGGATGCACCTTTTCTTAAATATGTGACTATTTTTTTTTCTGGCATAAAGTACTGCTTTCAAAAAGTCTGACGATAATCTATTATCATTTCTTTTTTTTTTTTTTTTTTTTTTTTTGAGACGGAGTCTCGCTCTGTCGCCCAGGCTGGAGTGCAGTGGCCGGTATCATTTCTATTCAAATTCCATTCTCTCTTTTTATGCCCAAATAACTTTTTTTTTTTTTTTTTTTTTTTTTGAGGCAGAGTCTCGCTCTGTTGCCCAGGCTGGAGTGCAGTGGCTGGATCTCAGCTCACTGCAAGCTCAGCCTCCCGGGTTTAAGCCATTCTCCTGCCTCAGCCTCCTGAGTAGCTGGGACTACAGGCGCCTGCCACCTCGTCCGGCTAGTTTTTTGTATTTTTTTTTTTTTAGTAGAGACGGGGTTTCACCGTGTTAGCCAAGATGGTCTCGATCTCCTGACCTCGTGATCCACCCGTCTTGGCCTCCCAAAGTGCTGGGATTACAGGCTTGAGCCACCGCGCCCGGCTGCCCAGATAACTTTAATTTTTATTATTTATTTTAGAGATTGGGTCTTGCTATATTGTCCAGGCTAGTCTCAACCTCCTGGCTTCTACCTCAGCCTCCCAAGCAAATAACTTCTCTAAAGTCCAGTAATTATATTAGAATATCTCCAGGTGTTAATAACTTTTTGTCAATATTCATAAGTACATAGTGTCCTCCTGAACATGTAATTTCAAATCCTTTAATTAAAATTTTAGGCAAGTTTTCTTGGGTTAATTATAGTTGTTAGTATTAATATTTGTTTTGGTCCCTCTCTTGGTATGCTTCCTCAGGTTTTCCTGAAGAAAGCATATAATCCTTGGCTATCATTTGCCACTGTTACTTTCTCCTAAATCTTTTTTATCCCTTTTTTCATTTCTTTTTTATTTGAAAACTTTTTAAAAATCTTATATTCCTCTTAAGGCATTATTTGTTGTTTCTTCTTTCCCATGTTCCATCTAGTTTAGTTTTCATTTCTGAAGTGAATTTGCCTTTTACTTCTTATTTCTCTCACTTCATTTCTAAGTTTTTATAATGCTGATGTATTTCCATGTCTTTTATAATTTTCTTAATGTTTTTAGTTAGTTTTGAAATAGTAAATTACATTCTTTGATCTATTTTTGTGGGCATGCCTTTTGTGTGTTTTATTATTTTTGATCCTTATTCCCTTTTTTAAAAATTCTGACTTTGTACAGAATTTGACCTTAGTTTTAGGTGAAATTCGTATTCTTGACTTTAGAATGAAGTGGGTTCAGGAAAGTTTTCTAACATCATAAAGTGTCTTCTTCTGTTGTTTTTGTGCAACATGCGTCAAAAATATAACGGCTTATTCTCTGAGATTTCCTGTCTCTGGTTCCTTCTCCTCTTTTGAACTGGACCTTCTCTTTCCTTCATCTATATTGTCTTCATCCTGCTCAGTTTTAATTCTACTTCCAGCCCTTTCTCCTTATTGGGACTGTGTCCTAGAAGGAAGCCCTAGATGGTTAGCTTTTAGGGTTCATGATTCATATATATCATTGCCCAGTATTTGCCCCTCCCAGAGTCAACTGCTGTTGTCAATTAGTTCTCAGTGTTTTCCAGCGAATTCCTGCCAGGGTTCTGCTATTCTCAGGTATATCGAATGCCACTCTGTTGCTTTCTTTTTCCCCTTTCCACACAGATTCCAAAATCATAAAGATCTTGAGGTTATTGGTGGTTTGTCCACATATCCACTTGTATTTTAGGATTTTTGAAGATAGCTTGTCACTGGTTTTTTTGTAATTGTTGTTTGCTAATATGTGGAGATTCAGTGCAAGAAAAGAGCTGTCACCACTATAATTTCCCCTAATCTCTCTCTCTTCTTTTAACCTCACAAGCAACTATGGTTATTTTGTACAGTCAGTGTTTATTTAGAATTGGCTATATATTCTTTCTTGCTTCTTCATTCCTTCTTTATCTTCTTTCTGGGACAAATTTCTTTCTGCCTTTAGAATTTTTTTTTTTTTAATAAAAGTCCACCGGTGGTGAAGTCACAGTTTTTGTTTGTTTCTGAAAGTAGATTTTTTTGTTTGTTTGTTTTGCTCTTATACTTGAAAAATGTTGTCCCTAAGGATAGAATCCTTGGTTGGTAGCCATTTTTTTCATTCTACTGAAGATATCATTCTACTATCTTATGACTTCCATTCTTATAGCTGATAAGTCGGTTGTCAGTCTGTCACTCTATTGAAGGAAGTACATCTTTTTACTCTGACTCCTTTATGACTTTCTATTTGTTTTAGGTGTGCTGATGTTTCACTACAATATATCTAGATTTTCATTTACTTATCTTGCTTTGAATTCATTGTTAAATTCATTATGGAATGATTCACTATTGAATTATCAGTCATAATCTTTTAAAATAATGCTTCTGTATCATTCTCCCTATTCTCTCTTCAGGGACTCTGCTTAAACGTATGTTAGATCTTCTCTGTTTATCTTCTATGTCTTGTAACTTCTATTCTGTATGTTTCATCTTTTTGTTCTGCATCCTGGAAAATGTCTTCCAGCATATCTTCCATCTTATTAAATTCTTTCTTTGGCTATGTCTAGAATGTTTTATATGCATCCATTGAGTTCTTCATTTCAATTCTTGAACTTTTCATTTGTAGAAATTTTATTTATTTCTTTTTCAAATCTTCTATTATACTCTATAGTTTCCTATTCCCTATATACATTTTTAAGGCTGTCTTTAATCTTTAAACATAGGAAGCACATTTGTTTATGATCTGTGTTTGACAGTTCTGAAGTATGAAGTCTTTAAATGCTTCTATTTTGTATTGTTTCTTATTTTCTCATTCACAGTGGCTATTTTCCTGTGTGCTTGATTATTTTTAGTGTATGCTGCTTTTTGTCACTAAAAATTATTTGTAGGAATAATTTGAGATCTAGAAGGAAGTATTCTCACAAGAGGATTCGTATTTGTTTCTGCTGAGTATCTCAAAGCACTACAGTCTGAGTTTCTTTCAAATGAGGTTCACAGCTAGCAGGGGTTTAGTGGTCCCAAATTGTGATACTTTGAGCTTCAAATCTGTTCAACCATTGGTTCACTTCTGGATCATATATACCTAGAGAGTGTATCCCTTTGAGGTCCCAGCTTATTTGGGAGATGGCTTCTTATGGTTTTGATTTCTATTCCTCTTTCCCCAAGACCATGTAAAATCTAATGTTCCTATGTGTTTAGATCAGCAAGTGCCCTGAGAACAAAGGTTCTTAAGCTTCTCAATTTTTCATCAATTTTCAAGTACCTAGGAATTCGTAACTATGTTGCCAATTCCTTGATACTTTAAGAAAAGTTTTAAAAATATATTGTGTCCAGCATTTCTTTTTCTTTTTTTTTTTTTTTTGAGATGGAGTCTTGCTCTGTCACCCAGGCTGGGGTGCAGTGGCCAGATCTCAGCTCACTGCAAGCTCCACCCCCCGGGTTTACGTCATTCTCCTGCCTCAGCCTCCCGAGTAGCTGGGACTACAGGCGCCCGCCACCATGCCCGGCTAGTTTTTTGTATTTTTTAGTAGAGACGGGGTTTCACTGTGTTAACCAGGATGGTCTCAATCTCCTGTCCTCGTGATCTGCCCGTCTCGCCCTCCCAAAGTGCTGGGATTACAGGCTTGAGCCACTGCACCTGGCCTGTGTCCAGCATTTCTATATGTTTTTAGCAGAGAGTTACTGAGTAACCTAGCTCATCACTTGTACACCAAAGGTTCCACTTGTCCATTTTGTTAGAGTTAGTTTACTTAAAACTAAGTACTATAATTTGTGAAGCTGCTTTATTTCATACACTCAGACAGCAATGTATTACAATGAGACCTCCCTCTCTTTCCCCAGGATTCCTGGTACCTTTCACACCAGACATGTTTGACCAAAAGAGAGCAATTACATTATCTACATATTAGATAGTAGTAAAAATGAATTTCTTCTTCATATTTTACTTAAAATCAAAACAAAAAATCTAGTATTTTCTTCCATACCCCAAAAGATCATCTTATGCATCCCTTTCTGAAATTGGGTTCTGTTAACTGAGGGGTCCTATAATTCTATTAAAACCTGCTCCAGTGAACAGATATGCTGTCAGGAATGTTCAGTAATTCCTGATTCCAGCTCTTTCCTTGAATGCAGGAGATCTTGGTCAGCTCATTTAAACTTCCTTTCCTTGGGCTGGGCTCGGTGGCTCATGCCTGTAATCTCAGCACTTTGGGAGGCCAAGGTGGGTGGATCACCTGAGGTCAGGAGTTCAACACCAGCCTGGCCAACATGATGAAACCCTGTCTCTATTAAAAATACGAAAATTAGCTGGATGTGGCAGCACATGCCTGTAGTCCCAGCTACTCAGAAGGCTGAGGCATGATAATTGCTTGAACCTGGAAAGCAGAGTTTGCAGTAAGCCAAGATTATGCCACTGCACTCCAGCTTGGGCAGTAGAGACTCTGACCTGGGCAGTAGAGTGAGTATATATATATACACATATACATATATGTAGAGACAGAGAGTTTATATATATATATATAGACAGAGAGAGAGTTATATATATATATATATATATAAACTTGCTTTCCATTCTGTGTCTGTGGTTGTATAATTTGATATTGGGGATGACTATATCACTTCCATGTGCATGTAAAGCCCCTATTTAATTGTAAAATGAAACATTTATTCCTGCTCTTCAGGCATCTGAAAACAAGTATGTGGGATTTGAATGTGTTTTTTTTGTGTGTGGTGGTGGTGGTGGTGGGGAGGAGGTGGGACAGGCATGGGAATAGCTATCCTGACATCCTTTCAGTGATTCTGCTGGATCTTTAAGATTCCATTTGATGGCTGGGTGCGGTAGCTCACACCTGTAATCCCAACACTTTGGGAAGCCGAGTTGGGCAGATCACCTGAGGTCAGGAGTTCAAGACCAGCCTGGCCAACATGGTGAAACCTCTGTCTCTACTAAAAATACCAAAATTAGCCAGCATGGTGGCAGGAACCTGTGGTCCCAGCTACTTGCTGAGGCAGGAGAATCACTTGAACCCGGGAAGCAGAAGTTGCAGTGAGTCGAGATCATGCCATTGCACTCCAGCCTGGGCAACTAAATAATTTTTTAAAAAATAGATTCCAGTTGACCTAAAACAATAGTATGTTTTGTATTCTAGGTTTCCTTTCTGTTCCTGCAAGGGCTTCTAATGTCCTAATGCATTGAATTTATGGAAACTGAAAACTTACGTGAGGCGCGGTGGCTCACACCTGTAATCTCAGCACTTTGGGAGGCCAAGGTGGGTGGA
The DNA here is from genome assembly GCF_009764315.1 of Trachypithecus francoisi. NCBI lineage: Eukaryota > Metazoa > Chordata > Mammalia > Primates > Cercopithecidae > Trachypithecus > Trachypithecus francoisi. The sequence continues at coordinate 89,732,739 of NW_022681468.1, forward strand.
TCACCTGAGGCCAGGAGTTTGAGACCATCCTGGCCAACATGATGAAACCTTATCTCTATTAAAAATACAAAAATTAGCTGGGCATGGTGGCATGTGCCTGTAATTCCAGCTACTTGGGAGGCTGAGGAAGGAGAACTGCTTGAACCAGGGAGTTGGAGGTTGCAGTGAGCTGAGATGGCGCCATTGCACTCCAGCCTGGTGACAGAGTAAGACTCCATCTAAAAAAAAAAAAAAAATTAGAGCAACTCTGCTACAGTTGTTTCATTTCTGGTAATTTTTAGGTGGTCAGCCACAAAATTCTTACTGAGGCTGAAAGATGAGTTTGTTACAGGACAAATATAATATAGCTATTATGTCTCAAGTTAAATAAAAGAGGGAAAGAATTTGGCATAGGTCTGGATTATATGCTACACTTATTGCCCTATTATTAAAAAAAATCTGAAATCATTAAGCATAAGGGCAGGTATATACATCTTACCAAGGTGTTACTTCGTGATTAAAGCTGAGATTTTCCTTTCCCCTCAAAGACATTCTTTGCTTAGACTTTTTTATTATCCTAACAAGGAAACAAGACTTTTTTTCTTATCCTAACAAGCCTGGAAAATTTTCTTGCTTGATCCTCTGTGCTTAAGTGTGGACATGGGTCTGTGGTATGTTTTGCTTTCTCAAGGAAAATGTAGCTATGCCATATTGCATTGGTTTTCCTTTTCTTCTCTTCATTTTTTCTATGATCTAGTTTTCACAACTTAAGCTTCCATTTAGAACCTGGAAGAAATTCTGTTGCTTTAAGGCAAGCATAAAAATTTGGAATGCATTGCTCTAACTCATCTCCAGAGTCTTTGGGAGAAAGAGTTTCCCAGTGCCCAGGCAGGGTCGGAATGCTTTTTGGTCCCCGACTCCTGGCTGTGGCAACATCCCTCACCTAAGGTATTGCAAGTCACCTGCCCCTGCTCCCAAATGTCTGGCTTGTGAGAACACTTAGAGAACACTGCTCCATCACACTGAGCAGTACAGGCTTCTCTTGGGCTCATCCTACTTCAGTCATTTTTCTTCTACACCACATTTTCGGATCCCCCCCCCCTTTTTTCTTCGTGCCTCAGTGGGTAGACTGGTGGGTTTCCAGGATTCCTGAGAAAGGTGTCAGCCACCATCTGTTTTCAACTCGGGAACATGAGAAGCTAGCCTGACACTGGTGCGAGATTGTGGTGGGACTCAGGCGCAGAGATGTTCACATCCTCTCTAGCATCTGATTTCAACAGCAGCGAAATGCCAAGCGGGGCCTCATTGCTTTGTGCTGGGGCTTCTTTTGGGGAAATCAGAACTGTATAGGAATCCATGAAAATAATGAAAACCACAGCTTCATTTCTGCTGTGATAGATGATCAAAGATAACCATTTGTTTCCATCTGCCCCACCTCTCTCGTCTCCTACTCCCAAGACTCCATAGACTAGAAGAATGAACTGATGCAGTGTTTTTTTCCTTCTATTCCTGTGGATTCACCACTCCAGCACCAATGAGTTGCCCCAAATAACAGGTATACAGAGATAAGGTCAGGGTGGTCTGGGGCCCACTGTACACATGCATCAGGTACTGTCCTGCCCATGGCACTAGGGCCATACCTCCTCAACAGGGGCAACACTGCTAATGGGTTAAAAAAAAAAATCGATCCAGGGATGGGACAGTGGGGACAAAAACGTCTGCATATTTTTATGGTTTGGGTCCCTCCAAAGGGACACAGTACATAAACAGATCTACAGTATATCTGTAGTACTAAAATGTCATGGGGAGTGGAGAAGCAATTAGAAAGAAAATGTTCAAAAAACCTACTTAGGGGCTGGGTGCAGTGGCTCATGCCTGTAATCCTAGCACTTTCGGAGGCTGAGGCAGGCGTATCACCTGAGTTCAGGAGTTCAAGACCAGCCTGACCAACATGGTGAAACCCTGTCCCTACTAAAAATAAAAAAAAAATTAGGCCGGGTGCGGTGGCTCACGCCTGTAATCCCAGCACTTTGGGAGGCTGAGGTGGGCGGACCACGAGGTCAGGAGATCGAGACCATCCTGGTAAACACGGTGAAACCCCGTCTCTACCAAAAAATACAAAAAAATTAGCCAGGCGTGGTGGCGGGCGCCTGTAGTCCCAGCTTTTCGGGAGGCTGAGGCAGGAGAATGGCATGAACCCGGGAGGTGGTGGAGCTTGCAGTGAGCAGAGACTGCGCCACTGCACTGCAGCCTGGGTGACAAAGCAAGACTCTGTCTCAAAAAAAAAAAAAAAAAAAAAGCCGGGCATGGTGGTGCATGGCTGTAGTCCCAACTGCTCAGGAGGCTAAGGAGAATCGCCTGAAATCCGGGAGGCGCAGGTTGCAGTGAGCCAAGATCATGCCTCTGCACTCCAGCCTGGGCAACAGAGTAAGACTTAGTCTCAAGAAAAAAAAAAAACAAAAGAAAACAACAACAGGCTGGGCGCAGTGGCTCAAACCTGTAATCCCAGCACTTTGGGAGGCCGAGACGGGCGGATCATGAGGTCAGGAGATTGAGACCATCCTGGCTAACATGGTGAAACCCCATCTCTACTAAAAAATACAAAAAACTAGCTGGGCGAGGTGGCGGGCGCCTGTAGTCCCAGCTACTGGGGAGGCTGAGGCAGGAGAATGGCCTAAACCCGGGAGGCGGAGCTTGCAGTGAGCTGAGATCCGGCCACTGCACTCCAGCCTGCGCGACAGAGCAAGACTCCGTCTCGAAAAAAAAAAAGAAAAAGAAAACAACAACAAAAAAGCATTACAGTTGTTCTTTTAATATCTGTCTCTCCACTAGATTCTATACTCCTTCAGGGGAAAGTCCAGTCTGTTCTGCTCTTCACTAAATTCACAGGCCCCAACACCCTGTCTGGCACCTACTAATACTCAGTTGCTACTTGATTCATGAAAAGATGAATGACTTGGACCCAGAATTAAGTCTGCTTTCATCCACTTCCTCTCTGTGAGATTTTGGGGGAGTGATCGATCACATGACCTGTTAAGCGCTAATTCCTTCTGTGTAAAGTGAAGCTAATAAATAATGTAGACCTCCCAGGGCTGATAGAGGATGAAATAAATGTACAAAAGAATTTAGTAGATAGTGCCTATAATCCCAGCTACTTGGGAGGCTGAAGCAAGAGAATTGCTTTAAACCAGGAGGCAGACGTTGCAGCGAGCTGAGATAGTGCCACTGCACTCCAGCCTGGGCGACAGAGCAAGACTCTGTCTCAAAAAGAAAGAAAGAAAAAAAAGCTACTTGGGGTGGCAATGATTTAATTAAGAAGATCAAGAAACAGTGCTGGGCCAGGTGTGGTGGATCATGCCTGTAATCCCAGTACTTTGGGGTCCAAGGTGGGCAGATCACCTGAGGTTGGGAGTTCAGGCCTGATGAATGTGGAGAAACCCTGTCTCTACTAAAAATACAAAACTAGCCAGGCGTGGTGGCGCATGCCTGTAATCCCAGCTACTTGGGAGGCTGAGGCAGGAGAATCACTTGAACCCGAGAGGCAGAGGCTGTGGCGAGCCAAGATTGTGCCATTGCACTCCAGCCTGGGCAATAAGAGCAAAACTCTGTCTCAAAAAACAAACAACAACAACAAAAAACAAAACAAAACAAAAAGGAAAGAGTGCTTTGGATTCTGCTTTTTCATGTACCCCAGATGATCCTGAACTACTGGGATCTGTATCTTTGTCCATGAAGGTTTTCCCTTCATTCAATCAGCAAGAGACTGGGGCTGGTGTATAAATACCCCAACTCCCTCACCCCTGGGCTGCACTGGGCAATTCTGAAGCAGATGTTTCCCAGAGTTTGCCAACATGACTAGGTTCTGGTTGCCCCCCCGTGGTTGCTCCTGAGGAATGTACTGTGTATCTGCTGCCTTCTTTTTAGTGTCTCACATCACCCCTTTCTTGCTGATTTCCCTTCACCTCCCAAGTAAACCACCTGCACTCTGAGACCCCTGTCTCAGAGTCTCCCTCTGTGGGAGCCTAAACTAAGATTATATATGTGTGTGTGTGTGTGTGTGTGTGTGTTAAATGATTTGTAACTTCATTAAGTTAAAGAGAGCCCATGCATGAGAAGATTGTAATTAATCTAATTCTATGAACCTGAGGTCCACTAAAAAAAAGTTTTTAAAGCATAGACTCTGGAATCACACTGCCTGGCTGTGTACACAGGCCCTATTCTCACCAAGACAGCAGAAAGGGAAGGCAGCAAGAAAAGTTCTGCTAGGACTTTTTGAACTAGAAGTCATCTTTTGCATGACTAAAAAGGCCGAGACAGGTTGGGTGCGGTGGCTCACACCTGTAATCCCAGCACTTTGGGAGGCTGAGGCAGGCAGATCACCTGAGGTCAGGAGTTTGAGACCAGCCTGCCCAACGTGGCAAAACCCCGTCTCTACTAAAAATACAAAAAATTATCCAGGCGTGGTGTCAGTTGCCTGTAATCCCAGCTGCTCGGGAGGCTGAGGCAGGAGAATCGCTTGAACCCGGGAGGCAGAGGTCACACCATTGCACTACAGCCTGGGCGACAAGAGCAAAACTCCATCTCGAAAAAAAAAAAGAGGGCCCAGACATTGGACTAACTGGGCTAACGAGCTATTATTGTATTAATAGTCTAATTATTTAGTGTCTACTCAGAGCAATCTCACAGCCCTACCTTTGGGATTGAAAGATCCCCATCTCCAGTAAAATCCACAGCCCGTACCTTCCTTATAACCCACTGGGCTACTGAATCCAGATTCAGAATTATTAAACAGATAGGCACAGGCCTAATGTCATAAACTCTATTGAGCAATAGATCCCTGTGGCAGAAGAAAAATTCTCCATGCTTCTTTTCTCTCGGTTTGCAGCAATAGTGCAAATGTGGGTGACGGCCTTCAGACAAATCTTTAAAAGCCAGAGAACCCAGCTGTAAGAGGAAGTCAGGATCCTTCCCTTCCATGGTTGAGTTTCCAAAGAAATGTTTTGCTCTGCTGTAGCTCTGACTTTGACATGATTTATTTGTGAGTCAGAGATCCTGTGAGCTGATAAAATGTTTAATACCGCTATGAAAACCTACATGGTAATTTCCCTTTGTACCTGAGCATTTCCATTTAGACTTTTACTCCACATAGACTGCTTATTAGAGAATGGAATCACAACCCACGTAGCCCTCTCTTCTCCCTGTTCACTTTGGAGCCTACCTCCTAATTGAAGGCCTCAATTTCCTCTGCACATACTCTAATACTGTGCCTTCCTTCCCATTATCCTGTGACTTTTTCTTTCTCTCCTCCATCTGGCCATCACCACACTAACTCCACATAAGCAAACCTTCTCTGAAATAACTATTTCCAAAAGAACAGGCGCTGGTGAACTTTTTCTGTAAAAGGCCAAATAGTAAATAATTTACGTCTTGGGCCGGGCACGGTAGTCCGAGATCATGTCACTGCACTCCAGCTTGGGTGACAAGAGTGAGACCCTGTCTCAAAAAAATAAAATAAAATAAAAATAAATAAATAAATAAATAAAATAATTTAGGTCTTGTGGATCCATATGGTCTCTGTTGCGACTACACAACTCTGTCTTGGCAGCACAAAAGCAGCCACAGACAACACATACTTGAATGTGGCTTTTTTCCAATAAAGTTTTATTTACAAAAGGAGCAGTTGGTCCCATAGTCTGTACTTCGTTGATCTCTACTAGGGAACAACAAAAACAAACAAACAAAATTAATCATACCCCAGCTCCACTTAACAAGGTCTTAACAAATTGTCTTGCTTTTTTCTTAATGACTTTCTATGCAATATCATGTACACAAGGATTTGTATATTTACTTCTAAAGCTGCTTTGAGACACAGCCAGTGTTGTACAGCAACGTTCTCTATATATTCACCATACTTTGTCAGTTGAAAGCAATAATTAGGGTCCTCATATTCATGCATTCGTTTCATAAAAACCACATACTGGCCACCAAGGTTACACCCGTGGGTACATTCATCAATGCTTCTTATTTCATTTTTCTTCTCATTGCGTACAGTATAATTTCATTTACCACACTGGGCACAGAAACAAGGTTTTTCTCTAGCATGGACACACAATCAAAAGAAATAGGCAAATATTGGCTGTACTAACTTTGGCCCAAGGCATCTGTATGGAAACTTTAGAACAGAAATACAATTTCTCTGGTTTTGTCCACTCTCTGAGTCCAACTGTGCACAAATTACATGTCATTGTGGTGACACAAATAAGACTTCATTAACATGGCCATTCTGATCCCGGTAAACAAGTTTATTTACACTTGAGCACTGCTAAAGAATGAAGTCACAGAGAGAAGTTCATGGTGGGTGGCCCTGCCTTTTACACTAAGGCAGGCTTTGACAAAATCCCCGCACCTCGCTTAGACAAGCTGCTACTCAGCTATCAGGGGTTAATGAAAGTTCGGGGTAGGTGCCTGTTAAAAGAGGATAACAACACTTGTAATCAAGGCTGGTCACATTTGTATTTAACGACATATGTCAGTGCTGTTTCTAGTGTTTGTTTTTTTTTTTTTTTCCTGAACTCCTTGTTCCTTTGCTCTGCCAGAGGGTATAAAAAGGATAAACCAGGCTTATCTTCAGGGATACGTGATGGCTGGTTAGTTATCAGTTAAATTGGGTTTTGTTTGACTCATAACTAGATATCAAGTAGTCCTTGAAGATGACAAAACCTGGGAAGATATGATTATCTGGGATTGTGAGAAAGACAAAGTTGAATCGTCCCACTGTGAGAAAACAGCAGGGGGATGTCTCTTTCTTCGGAAGCAGTGTGAAGGTTGCTCACAGGTGACGGGAAAGCTCCGTCAAATGTTCAGGCTCCTTCCTAATGCGGGGTTGGTGGGTCTCACACAAGGAAAAGCAGAGGGACATTCAAGTTCCCGATGCTGCATGTGCTGGGAAAATATGCCATGGAGGATGCAAATGCGGAGGCAGGTCCCTGTGATGACCTGGTCTGCATACAGGAGACACCCAGCTCATCTGCCCTCCTGAGCCGCCTGGCCCAATGCCAGGCTCTTCCTCTGGGACAGCCAAGCCTGTCCTACTCCCAAGCTTCCTGGGGGCAGCCAGCAGCTGGCATCCCATCATTCTGGGAACCAAAAGAAACCCATGTGTGTTGTAGGGCGCGGTGGCTCAAGCCTGTAATCCCAGCACTTTGGGAGGCCGAGACGGGCGGATCACGAGGTCAGGAGATCGAGACCATCCTGGCTAACATGGTGAAACCCCGTCTCTACTAAAAAATACAAAAAAAAAAAACTAGCTGGGCGAGGTGGCGGGCGCCTGTAGTCCCAGCTACTGGGAGGCTGAGGCAGGAGAATGGCGTAAACCCGGGAGGCGGAGCTTGCAGTGAGCTGAGATCTGGCCACTGCACTCCAGCCCGGGCGACAGAGCGAGACTCTGTCTCAAAAAAAAAAAAAAAAAAGAAACCCATATGTGTGACAGCTCACAGCCAGATGCTAGAATGTTCTCTCCAGGGACTCACTGGGTAAGGGCAGGCTCCAGGAAGACAGGAGACAGGGCAGAAAGAACACCTGACAGGCCGGGCGCGGTGGCTCAAGCCTGTAATCCCAGCACTTTGGGAGGCCAAGACAGGCGGATCAAGAGGTCAGGAGATCGAGACCATCCTGGCTAACAAGGTGAAATCCCCATCTCTATTAAAAAATACAAAAAAAAAAAAAAAAAAAAAAACTAGCCAGGCAAGGTGGCGGGCGCCTGTAGTCCCAGCTACTCGGGAGGCTGAGGCAGGAGAATGGCGCAAACCCGGGAGGCGGAACTTGCAGTGAGCTGAGATCCGGCCACTGCACTCCAGCCTGGGCGACAGAGCGAGACTCTGTCTCAAAAAAAAAAGAAAAAAAAAGAACACCTGACATTCACGGAGTACTGACCACACCCTGTGAATGGAGATACGTGCCTTAGGTCATGTGGCTGCATGTCATTGAGTTGAAATTACAGGAGACTCTGGTGGTGGTGTTATCCACAGGATGGCTTTCTTCTCTCATCCTTTTCCTGGGAGGTTAGCTTCAGCTAGAAGAGGTAGAGACTTGTATAACCTATTTGGACCACAGCCTGCAATAGAGAAGTTGCTACCAGCCAAAGAAAGGTTTTTTTTTGTTTTTGTTTTTGTTTTTTTTTTTTTTTTTTTTTTGAGACGGAGTCTCGCTCTGTCGCCCAGGCTGGAGTGCAGTGGCGCGATCTCGGCTCACTGCAAGCTCCGCCTCCCGGTTTACGCCATTCTCCTGCCTCAGCCTCCCAAGTAGCTGGGACTACAGGCGCCCGCCACCTCGCCCGGCTAGTTTTTTGTATTTTTTAGTAGAGACGGGGTTTCACCGTGTAGACCAGGATGGTCTCGATCTCCTGACCTCGTGATCCACCCGTCTCGGCCTCCCAAAGTGCTGGGATTACAGGCTTGAGCCACCGCGCCCGGCCCAAAGAAAGGTTTATGAGTCTGGGTGGGGTTCTGCTTGTCGGCCTCTGAAGCCACCTCCCCACAATTTCTGCAGGAGAAAAACTTGATCCAATTGGCCTTGAGCTGAGAATCCTTTGTTAGGGACGGGTGGCAGGTTGTTGGGGTTAACAGAGAGAGATTGGGAGAATGTTGGAGGAAGAAAATGAGGGACAGTGCCAAAGAGTGTGGACCCCAGATGCACATCTCAGGTAAACTCTGTTTGAGCTAATACATACTCAACAGGTACATTTAAAAACAGAACCTGCACCATCCTCTACACTCTGGGGACCAGGTGTAGTGGCTCACGTCTGTAATCCCAACAATTTGGGAGGCCAAAGCAGGAGGATCGCTTGAGCCCAGGAGTTCAAGACCAGGCTGGGCAACACTGGTAAACCCCTTCTCTTTTTTTTTTTTTTTTTTTTTTTTTTTTTTTTTTTTTTTGAGACGGAGTCTCGCTCTGTCGCCCAGGCTGGAGTGCTGTGGCCGGATCTCGGCTCACTGCAAGCTCCGCCTCCCGGGTTCACGCCATTCTCCTGCCTCAGCCTCCCGAGCAGCTGGGACTACAGGCGCCCACCACCTCGCCCGGCTAGTTTTTTGTATTTTTTAGTAGAGACGGGGTTTCACCGTGTTAGCCAGGATGGTCTCGATCTCCTGACCTCGTGATCCACCCGACTCGGCCTCCCAAAGTGCTGGGATTACAGGCTTGAGCCACCGCGCCCGGCCGTAAACCCCTTCTCTACAAAAAATGTTTAAATTAGCCAGGCATGGTGGTGCATGCCTGTAGTTCCAGCTACTTGGGAGACAAAAGTGGGAGAATCACTTGAGCCTGGGAGGTCAAGGTTGCAGTGAGCCATGATCACACCATTGCACTCCAGCCTGGGGCACAGAGCGAGACCCTGTCTTAAAAAACTCATCTCAACTCAACTCAACTAAACTAGACTATGGGAGGATGTATGATCATCTGACAGCAAGATTCTTTTCTGATGACAGACCAGACCAATGCTATGGGCACAGACACCGGGTTCCATCCATTTAGAGGTGGTACCTGAGGCTCGGACACTGTGCAGGTGCCCAAAAGTTTACTCGCCTGGAGATGGGTCACACCCTACCTTGTTTCCACATCAGCAGACCAGCCAGTAAGTCCACAGGATTTGACTGAGCATCCTAAGGACTGGGTTTAACAGCAAAAGGAAGTTTGTAACTGCTATACAAACAAGGTTTCAACCCCCAAGGAGCTTTCTGTCCTTGACGAGATCAACCAAATAGTCTCTTCATATGATAATAACAATTCACCGGATACTTCTACACACTCTGCTTTATGTACTACGCACACTTTAACTCACTAAATCCTTGCAACAGTGCTGTGTGGGTAGTGCTATTATTGTCCTTTTTTAAAAGATGGTACATAGAAGTTAGATTATTGAACAAGTTACACACCTCATTAAGTGTCAGGGCTGGGATTCTAACTGAGACCAAGGGCTCCAGAGGTGTGCGAGAATGAAGCAAGAGAGCTGCAATCACTTCCAAAGATAGCCACGTTGACAGAGGGCTTTCCATTCCATATGCTTCGTCCTTGTAAGATAGGAAGAGTCTTCATCCTTCAGATGAGGCGCCTGAGTATCAGGCGAGTGATATAACTTGGAAAAACTCATGTACTTGGTAGGTTGGCAGAGGTGAGATTCAAGTTTGGGTCTGTCTGGTTTGCAGCTGGTTATCTTTCCACCACTCCACTGTTGGCCAATTTAGAGGAAGGCTGGACTCCCTTAGCCTTTCTAGCTTCCATGATGTCTGGTTCCTGGGAGATTTCTAGAGCTATGAGCATTTACTCCCACTTATGAGCAAGGCAAGAGTTCTCACGAGTTGAGGTCTAATCGTGGAAGGCTAAAGGGAGGATGAGATTGTTAAGGCTTAGTTGGAGGCAACACCCTGGTTCATAACCAAGTGTTATGGTTGCCCTGCCATTAGTAAGACCAGCTTCCAACTACAATGAATGGAGCGGGGAAAGGTTATTTTGTATCTGAGGCTATTTCATTTTTAAATCCGCAGGTGTCAAGTAGTGTTTTTGGAAACTGTAGAGATCAAATTTTAAAAATGTCAACTGGGAGGATCACAACTAGAAAGGCCATTGTAATAAATACTGCCTGTAAGTCATCAGACACTAATTGAGTCATCTGTGAAGTTAATGCCGATTTTTGCATATCAGGGTGCCCAACCCTTCCAGGCAGAAGGATTATTACCTGAAGTGACCTGGGTTGGAGGCACCAAAGGGCATTCTTGGAGTAAGTGGCCTTTTGGAACCTCTGAGGGTTAAAGCTGGCAGAGCTACATTTGTGGGAAACCCCAGGGTCCACGTTAGTTGCACACTGGACCAAAACAGGGGCAAAAAGCAAGGGAAGGAAGCACCAAGAGTATCAAGGCACTTGTCGCTTTCTCTTTCAGGATTCGCTTGATCTGTGCATAGCAGAAAACTCCAAGTAACAAATGAGAATTACAGAAGTCATGGAAATAACAGAGAGAAAGCAAGAAGCATGATGGTTTGTTTCTCTGTCATATGGAAGTCCCTATGCAGCCTGTTCAGGGTTAGTGTGGCCAATCTGTTCCACAATGGGCTTGAGGATTATTTTAGTTCAAATAAATGCTGGCTACAGTGACAAATCTGCAAATGTCAACATCTTAACCCAATGAAGATGGTTCCCTCTGGTTATTCAAGAGTCCAATGTGGGGGCCAGGCTTGGTGGTTGACACCTGGAATCCCAGTATTTTGGGAGGCTGAGGCAGGCAGATCACTTGAGGTCAGAAGTTTGAGACCAGCCTGGCCAACACAGTGAATCCTTGTCACTTCTAAAAATACAAAAAGTAGCCAGGCATGGTGATGTGCGCCTATAGTCCCAGCTACTTGGGAGGCAGAGGTGAGAGAATCGCTTGAACCCAGGAGGCAAAGGTTGCAGTGAGCCTAGATCACGCCACTACACTCCATCCTGGGTAACAGAGGGAGACTCCGTCTCAAAAACAAGACAAAACAAAACAAACAAAAATCCAATGCAGAGCTGGGCATGGTGGCTCACACCTATAATCCCAGCACTTTGGGAGGCCAAGGTAGGCAGATCGCTTGAGCCCAGGAGTTTAAGACCAGTCTGAGGAATGTGGAGAAACCCCATCTGTACAAAAAATACCAAAACTAGCTGGGTGTGGTGGCATGCACCTGTGGTCCAAGTTACTCGGGAGGCTGAGGTGGGAGGATCAATTGAGCCTGGGAGGTGGACACTGCAGTGAATCGTAATCATGCCACTGCACTCCAGCCTGGGTGACAGAATGGGACGGGACCCTGTCTCAAAAAAAAAAAGGTAAAGAAAAAGTCCAATATAAGTGTTCCTCCACAGTGGGCATTTTTCCTCCATGTAGGTCTAGCTCATTGTAGGCTCTTGTAAGTGTTTGTTAAATAAACCACTTAAAGATATGTGTTTACAGAATCAGGGACACAGATTCCTTCTATCTTGTGGCTCTGCTTTTACTTAAATCCTCAGAATCCTCTGTACTTGGCCAGATGATGGGGGAAGAGCACAAAGCAGACAATGTGACTTGTAATGGGCCACATCTGGAGGTGGCCCACTCAAATCTACTCAAATGCTATTAGCTAGGAATTATTCTAAGCTCCAAGGAAGGCTGGGGAACGTAGCCTAGCTGTGTGCCCAAGAAGAAGGACAGACAGGTCTGGAGACCAGCCTCTGCTACAAAGACCCAGGTTCTTTTCAGCTCCTTAGCAGCATGTCACCCTCAGAGTTTAGCCCTTGATCAAAAGCGGCAGCCAGCAAAGCTGCTTTCTACATGACAACCTGAAGAGCCACTGACTAAATCCTAGGTATAAGGCATCACTTTCTAAAGAATGAATCTCTTGGGTCAGTTTATATTTTTGCATCCACGAGATGGAGGAAAGAGAAAACAAAACAAAACGGAAATAAGGGCATGTGCCAAGTGTGCTTTAGTTTCCTCATTTGAGAAACAAAGGAGTTGACAGACATAAAATGCTTAGAAGGACACCTGGCTCATATTAAATGCTCAATAATAGAGAGCTACGGGAAAAGGACTGGGGATAGAGGGGAGAAGAAAAGGGGGAGAAAAAAGGAAGGTTGTCTTGAACCAGAAGATTTCCCAAGGCAGAAATTTCCCAGGAGCTTCTGCTTACTTCCTGGTCAGAACTTAGTTATGTGGTCACATATTCCCAGCAAGGGAGGCTGGGAATGCTTTTATTTCAGGAACTCATATGCCTTGCTAAAGATTAGGGATTTTTTTACTATGGAAGAAAAGGAGAATAGGTATTGGAAGATACTCATAGTTGCTGCCACATTCACCAACAGCCTAGACAAGGCTCAGATTTTAAGGCTGCTAAGTTTTTAGGGAGTTGGCAGAACATCCTGGTTTAACAGACAGAACTGGGACCTGAGACATAGTCTTTAGCCAGGACTGTGGAGTGATGGGCAGTTTATTATCTCAGTATTGCTGAGGCCTGCTGGCCTCATCACTGGCCCTATGCATGCTACTCCCCACAGTTTGAGCACCCCACTTCTAAATGCATGCCATCCATCAGGGAGTATGTGGGAACCTGAGCCATCTCCAGGGCTCAGGCTAACTCACCTAGGAGGGGCCCTGCCTCCTGAAACCATTCAGGAGCTCCGAGGCAGAATCCAGGCTTCATTCATGCCTCAGTCACTCCCTCTTTGCTCCTTGATCCTTCAGCACCCGAGGACCCCAGCGTCCTTACTCTTCCTCACTCTCACCCCAGGTTCCCTTCCTGCCCGACTGCCCAGGCGCCATCCAGGCTTTGCCTCACCCTTTGGACCTGGTGTTATGGGTTGAATTGTGTCCCTGACACTCCAAATTCCTATGTTGAAGTCCTAATCTTAACATTTTGGTACCCAACACGCTAGTGTCTAAGAATGTGACTTCATTAGGAAATAGAGTCATTGCAGATACAGTTAAATTAAGAGGAGGTCACAGTGGAGTAGAGTAGGCCCCTAATCCAATACGACAGGTGACCTTATAAAGGGACATTTGGACACAGACACACACATAGGGAGCATGCCATGTGAAAATGAAGGCAAGTATCCAGGCAATGCATCTGCCAGCCAAGGAATGTCAAAGATTGCCGGCAGTTAGGAGAGGGGCATGGAACAGATTCGCCTGCACAGCCTTCAGAAGGAAATATGAGTGCCCCACCTCCAAATGCCTGGAACCAACCCTATTAACACGTTAATCTCAGACTTCTGACTCTAGAAGGGTGAAACAATAAAATGACCAACATTTAAGCCACTCAGTTTGTGGTATTTTGACATGGGGGCCTGATGAAACTAACATACCTGGCCTGGCTTCAGGTTTTGGGAGGCTGAGATGGACAGATTGCTTGAGCCCAGGAGTTCAAGACCAGCCTGGGCTAGTCTTGAACATGGAGAAACCCCATTTCTACAAAAAATAAAAAAACTAGCTGGGTGTGGTGGTGTGTACTTATGGTCCCAGCTACTTGGCAGGCTGAAGTGGGAGGATCACCTGAGCCTGGGAGGTCGAGGCTGCAGTGAGTCATGATCACACCAGTGCACTCCACTCTGGGTGACAGAGTGAGACCCTGACTCAAAAAAAAAAAAAAAAAAAAAGGTCCACTGTAAGGGTTCTTCCACAATGGGCATCTTTCCCCCATGTAAGTCGAGCCCATTGTAGACTCTTGTAAGTATTTGTTAAATAAACCATTTAAAGATATGTGTCCAAGGGGCTGGGCATGGTGGCTCACACCTGTAATCCTAACACTTTGGGAGGCTGAGGTGGATGGATCACTTAAGGCCAAGTGATCAAGGCCATCCTGGTCAACGAGGTGAAAACCTGTCTCTACTAAAAATACAAAAATTAGCTGGGCCTGGGGGCAGGCACCTGTAGAACCAGCTACTCAGGAGGATGAGGCAGGATAATTGCTTGAACCCAGGAGATAGAAGTTGCAGTGAGCCGAGATTGAGCCAGCCTTGCCCCAGCCATGCAGACCAGGGCTCCTCAGCTAGTCTCAGCCCTCAGTCCATCTTTACCTTGGTCTTCCCCATTCCAGCTCCACCCCACTCACCCCCGCTCTGCCCATCTACCCTCCCTTTGTTGCCCCAGGTCTCTTTCCCTGAAATCCCCCAAGTTCTGCTGCTAACAGAGCTGGTGTTGATCCCAGTATTCAAGAGCCACACATTCACTTTCAGAATCCACCTCTCACAAAAGAGTTCACAACCAGTGAATGAGTATTTTAGGTGAAGCCGGAACCTCTTGCCAACCCTTAGGTTTTATGTACACAACAACATGAAATAGAGTTGAGTATCCTTAGGGTAGACAAACATTGATGGCCACACTGAAAAATCAGATCAGTTTCTTAGGGGAAGGAGGCAATATTTTTTTTCCCAGAAATAAAGCAAAGGGTGTGCTCTCAGCACTCTCCCTGTTTAGAATGTGTGGATATGGCTTTTGTGCCTAGGCCATCTGGTTAACCTACATCTTCCCGTGTTTCTGGGCCATCAATGTAAGAAGCCCCCATCATTATCTACAAAGTATTTTTTGGTAACTGAAATAAGTGAAGTTCATGAGGGAGAAACCTAGGCAACAAGTAAAATAAAAAGGCATGCAACTAGTCTGACCATACCCAAAAAGGAAGTCCCATCACTGGAAACCTCCCAGGATGCTCCAGCAGAGGTACAACTGCTATGTGTCCCTGGCTTCTCAGGGCAGCCACAATTTCAAAGATCCGCTCCCACTGCAGTCCCAGCACTCTGGGAGGCCAAGGCAGGAAGATTATTTGTGACTAGGTGTTTGAGACCAGCCTGGGCAACATGGTGAAACCCCATCACTCTAAAAAAAAAAAAAAAAAAAAAAGGTACAAAAATTTAGCTGAGTATAGTGGCATATGCCTGTAGTCCCAGCTACTAGGGAGGCTGAGGTGGGAGGATGGCTTGAGCCCAGAGGTCAAGGCTGCAGTGAGCCATGATCATGGCACTGAACTCCTGGGTGAGTTCAGATCAAGTACAACCATGTCTCCATAAATAAATAAATAAATAAAATATCTGTTCCCTTGAACACCCCAAGAATTCTCATACCCATGATTCGTTTTGGGTTCAGAAATATGGTCACCACAGATGCAGAAAACCCCTGCTCACCAGAGGGCACAGAAGAAGGAGGGGCACTAAAGGTGTCAAGGACGATTGGAGAAAGAGCCACTACCTGATGGAGCTGCCAGATCTGGGGAGGGTAATGATCCCAAAGGCCCACACCTGCAGGGGAACAGGTCTTCTCTTCCAAACTGCTGAGCAAGTGCCATCTGGTTTCAATGAGCATCACAGGGAAACTTGAAATGGAAGAGAAGTTCCAAATGAACAATCCAGGAAGGCAGCATCCAGAGGACATCATAGTCCCTATCGGCCCCACTCCCTCTGTTGAGGGAGTGTGCATGAGTGAGGGAGATCAGTACCCAGGCCTCCGGCCCCCTCTTTCAGCATCAGCCTCCAGGGAGGGTGGAGAGCAGAGGCAGCCGCAGGAGGATGCCCAGGAGCTGTAGCCTGGTAATGGAACTATGGGTGGGTCACAGGTTCCCCTCCTAGCTGGCCCAGGCTGAGAGCAGTGAGAGGCCTTCTCTCTGGGCAGGTGCCTGCACCTCCCTGGTGCGCCCCCACCTGGGCTCCCAGTACACCTCCAAGTTTTGCAATTCCAGGAGTCATGACAACATGTGATCTTCGGTCCTAGGACCCACACTAGAAAAGAAAAAGGAAAGGAGGGGAAAGGAAGGGAAGGGGAGGGAAGGGGAGAGGAGGGGAGGGGAGAGGGCACAGTGGCTCACACCTGTAATTCCAGCACTTTGGGAGGCCAAGGTGGGCGGATCATGAGGTCAGGAGATGGAGACCATCCTGGCTAATACCATGAAACCCCGTCTCTACTAAAAATACAAAAAATTAGCCAGGCGTGGTGGCGGACACCTGTAGTCCCAGCTACTCGGGAGGCTGAGGCAGGAGAATAGCGTGAACTCTGGAGGCGGAGCTTACAGTGAGCCAAGATTGCGCCACTGCACTCCAGCCTGGGCGACAGAGCAAGACTCTATCAAGAAAGGAAGAAAGAAAGGAAAGAAAGAAAGAAAACCAAACTAAACTGATTGAACTGAAAAAACAAAACAAAACAAAACAAAAAAAAACCTCACTGCAAGAATTTCATAATACACTCAGAAGTATTAACAGCAGAAGACCAAGCTGAGGAAACAATCTCAGAGCTCAAAGACCAGTTCTTTGGGTTAACTCAGTCAGACAAAAATAAAGAAAAAAGAATTTAAGGCCAGGTGCGATGGCTCATGCCTGTAATCTCAGCACTTTGGGAGGTTGAGGCAGGTGGATCACAAGGTCAGGAGTTCAAGACCAGCCTGGCCAAGATGGTGAAACCCCGTCTCTACTAAAAATACAAAAATTAGCCAGGCATGGTGGCACGTGCCTGTAATCCCAGCTACTCGGGAGGCTGAGGCAGAGAATTGCTGGAACCGTGGAGGCGGAGGTTGCAGTGAGCTGGGATTGCATCACTGTACTCCAGGCTGGGCGACAGAGCGAGACTCCATCTCAGAGCCGGGATCGCGCCACTGAACTCCAGCCTGGGCGACAGAGTGAGACTCCATCTCAGAAAAAAAAGGAAAAAAAGAAAAAAAAAAGAATTTAAACCAACAACAACGACAACAACAAAGAGGTACAGTCAAGAAGGAATGGGAACAACAAAATATCAACATGTGAATAAATCTAAGTCAAAATGCTGAGAATACAGAACACAAGCATCTAATCTGAGGAGCTAAAAAAATCATCATAGAACTAAGGCGCTACAAACAATAGTACACAAGGTGAGAAGGAGTAATTGGAGTATAAGCATTCTAAGAACCTTATATTTTTCCAGAGAAAGCTTTAAAAATCATTGATTTCAAAATAAAGTGAAACATGCATATTAAGATTTCTAAGTTAGCTTCTAAAAGAATAGAAACATAGATACTAAATTTCAAAGGAAAGAGAAAAAAATGGGACTGGGGCAAAGGTGAAGGGAATCTCAACTCATTTAAAAGGCAAGAAATGGGCAGGGCACCGTGGCTCACACCTGTAATCCCGGCATTTTGGGAGGCCAAGACAGGAGGATCGCTTGAGGTCAAGAGTTCAAGACCAGCCTGGCCAACATGGTGAAACTCTGTCTCTACCAAAAATACAAATATCAGCTGGGCGTCATGGTGGGCGCCTATAATCCCAGCTACTCGGAAGGTTGAGGCACAAGAATCGCTTAAATCCGGGAGGCATATGTTGTATTGAGCCAAGATCGTACCACTGCACTCCAGCCTGGGTGACAGAGCAAGACTCCATCAAATAAATAAATAAATAAATAAATAAATAAATAAATAAAAGAAGGTAAGAAATGAAGAGAAGATGATCTGCCAATAACCATGTTTAGTGTTATTTTTAAAAGTAGATATTCATCAATAAATAACTAGACTTTTCTTTTGGAGGAGAGATTGTTTTTTTACCCCCAGTATTTTAAAATATTTTAATAATATTTTAATTTAGTATTCATATATTATGAAAAAAATAAAGCATAGCTTATTTTTTCCTCCTGCATATCTTAAAAAAAATTTTTTTCAAGATGTTCCAGCAGGTCAAATGTGGGCAGTATCTGTGTATCACACAAATCACTTCTTGGGAAACATAAAGGTAAAAATGAGTAACCAACCATAATTCGCTGTTTGAATATTATACAACTCTGCCACATACATGCATACACCAAAAATAATCTGCTAAGTACCCGTCTAATAGAATACAGCTGGACAGGGGGCAGTATTGGGAGGTGCTTTATGCAACAAAGACGCCACAAAATCAACTTCATTGCAAAATGCAATGAAGAAATGAACGCAGCTTTCTCTGTGTTAATGGAATTTGCCAATCGTGGTTACAGACTTGGTTTCCAAAAAAAACACATTTATCTTAATTTCTTCAAGTAAAGGAAACCAAGTGGTCTATGAGGGTTTGGGCCATGGGAGCCTCCCTTACACACACACACACACACACACATCACAAGGAGTTCCCCTCCTGCCCTCCCCATGCACTCCCAGGACTCAGTCTCAGGGCAGTTCCTGGTGGTTCTGTGGCTGCCCTGCTTTGGAAGAGCAAAGAAGCATGGAAAGTTTTCTGTGCCTTGATAGTTAATAGGCATTGGTTTGAGCAGGTTCCTCTTAGGAGGGAAATGAAGCCATTGCCTGGTGGTATAGAATGCAAAAGGTTTGAAGTGAGAAGGCGCAGAGTGGCCTAAAGAATGGGACAGGAAAGAAAGACAGGAAGAAGAGCAGTAGGGGATGGAGGGACATGCCTGGATTTCAACAGTGGCCTTTGGATTCACGCAGCTTGTGTGCCCCACCTCTGCCCAAGCCTGCTGACTGCTGACCTTGGAAAAGCAAACCCACAACCATGGGTGGGCATACTAGAAGGCGTGGCATTTCTAAACAGCCACTTTTGCTTGCCAAAGTCCCAGACCTTCAGGTCCGACAGGTGTCACTGACCTGCAACTGCTCTTCCAGCCCTCCAGCAACCCTGACTTTAAAAGTCATGTGACCCCCGGGGCATCTGACCAAGCATTTAAATTTTTCCCTAAAGTTCCTTTCTATACCACAAAACAGCCATTTTCTACAGTCCTCTGAATTTCCCAGGGCTGAGCTGTAAATCTGAGTATCAGAGGAACCAGCAGCCAGCCAATGTCAGGAGCCCAGCAAAGACTGGTCAGCTAGCCGTCAGACTAGAGTTTCAAAGGTCAAAACAATAACACTCAGCATCTACTGCCCTGCCACCACCCTATCCAAGTCCCAGCCATCTGGTCATTCACTCTGTCCTGCCAGGGCATGGCAGGACCCATGTGGAGGGGGTCAGGACACCAGCCATCTTATGCTGTGGAGATCCCATTTCATACAGATATCCTACAGCCCCTGATGTGTAGAAAGGGGGTGACAAGAACCATCTCTAGTGTAGATGCCACTACATGGCAAGGAATCACAACAGAAGATGGAAATGCAGATGCCTGGGCCATCAGGGGAACTCACTGTGGACCTGGCCCTCACAGGAAGAACAGGATCCTTGGAAAGACATTCTAGGGGATGGGCTGTCCAGAGCCCTGGCCAGGTGGTCGATACACCCAATCCCAAAAAATCCCTCCCAGCAAACTTTCCTACAACCACAGAACCTATGAGGGTCTTTGCAGCACCTAACAGGAAATGTTTCCTCCATCCCATGATCACAGAGCGCCTGCTGTGTGCCAGGTACAGGCAAGGCACTAGGGCTGGAGGATCAGCGCAGGTACTGCCCTCACAGACTGCATTATCTGCTTGGGTGAGAAGTAACTGACAACCTCCATGGCCAGGCAAACTTTCAGAGGCCACCTCATCCTTTCCTTTCACATTGATGAAGGAATAGGAATAGTCTATGGCAGTGCTATGAGTCCAAATATCCAGCCTGGCCCCCGCCCATGGTCCCCAGTGAGGCCCTGCTCCCAAGCACTGAAATCCCAGACATGCTGGGTCCACATTCCCCTACAGAGACACACAGCACGGACTAGAGAAGATCCAAAATGACTGATGAGTATTTGATTTGGGGGAGTATTATTTTTTGAGATGGGGTTTCACTCTGTCACCCAGGCTGGAGTGCAGTGGTACAATCTCAGCTCACTACAACCTCCACTTCCCAGGTTCAATCAATTCTTGTGCCTCAGCCTCCCGAGTAGGTGAGATTACAGGCATGAGCCACCATGCCTGGCTATTTTTTTTGTATTTTTTTGGTAGAGATGGAGTTTTACCATGCTGTCCAGGCTGGTCTCGAACTCTTGGCCTCAAGTGATCCACCCGCCTCAGCCTCCCAAAGTGCTTGAATTACAGGCATGAGCCACTGCACCTGGCCTGGTTTTTAAAAATGTTATGTCTACATGAGGTCATCTCTGAAGGAGTCCCCTTAGAAACTGAATCATAAATTATTTACTTTCTAGGCCTCCACTTTTTTAGAGGGGACTCCACTTTTTGGAGGGGAGGGAGCATCCACTTTGAACCTCACTCTCATGACAGATTCCTTTCTCTGGGAATCAAACTGCCACCAACCCCATGGCCACACTGTCACTTACTATCCAGGTGACCTTAGGCAAGTTACTTCATCTCTGTGCCTCAGCTTCCTCACCAGTGAAATGAGGATAATAACGGTACAGTAGTCCCCCCCTTATCCTGTTTTGCTTTCCAAGGCTTCAATTATTTGCAGACCACCAGAGTCTGAAAATATTAAATGGAAAATTCTGGAAATGAACAATTTGAAAGTTTTTAATTGCATGTTGTTCTGAGTAGCATGATGAAATCTCGAGGCATCTAGATCTGTCCAACCAGAGGCATGAATCATCCCTTTGTCCAATGGATCCACGCTGTCAATGCTACTTGTCTATTAGTCAGTTAGGAGCCATCTCAATGATCAGATTAATTGTCCTGGCGTCATAGTACTTGTGTTCAAGTAATTCTTATTTTACTTAATCACGGCCCCAAAGCATAAAAGTAGGGATGCTGGCAATTCAGAAATGCCAAAGAGATGCTGTGAAGTGCTTGCTTGCTTGCTTGCTTTCCTTCCTTCCTATATATACACACACACACACACACACACACATATATATATATATATATATATATTTTGAGATAAGGTCTCTGTCATCCAGGCTGGAGTGCCACGGCACCATCACAGCTCACTGCAGCCTCAACTTCCCTGGGCTCACGTGATTCTCCCACCTCAGCCTCCCAAGTAGCTGGGACTACAGGTGTGCGCCACCACACCTGGCCAATTTTTGCATTTTTTGTAGAGACAGGGTTTCGCCATGTTGCCCAGGCTGGTTTTGAACTCCTGGGCTCAAGCGATCTGCCCACCTCGGGCTCCCAAAGTGCTGGGATTACAGGCGTGAGCCACCATGCCCAGCTAGTAAAGTGTTTTCTTTAAGCAAAAAGGTGAATGTTCTCAATTTAGTAAGGAAAGAAAGAAAAAAAAATCCTATACTGAACTTGCTAAGATCTGCAGTAAGAACGAATTTCTATCCATGAAGCTGTCTGTGAAGAAGGAAAGAGAAATTCGTGCATAGTATATATAGGGTTCAGTCCTGTCCTCAGTTTCAGGCACCCACTGGGGGTCTTGGAAAATATCCTCCTGGATAAGGGGGAACTTTTGGATCCACGTATACTATTTATTGTTAAAATCATTTAAAGTAATGTAGGAAAGGGCTTAGCACCATACCTGGCACATAGTAAACTGTTCCTAAAGGTTAGTTTACTAAAAATGTATTCAATCCTCCCCCACCCAAAAAAACAAAGGAAAAGCCACCTTCCCTAATGCTTAACATTACTTAGAGCTCAGCCTCCTCCTTTTTCTTATTCCTGCAAACGCTTTGGAAATGGCAGCTGTGCCCAACCCTGTTTAACGTCCCAAGATATACCAACTCTCCCCTCCCTGATCCTTTTTCTGGGCCTCTCCAGACCTGCCCGTGTCTCAGTCTTCCTCAGCATCAGGCCTGCCCCTGGCCTCTTTCCTTTCTGGTCTCTCCTCCTTTGGGGCCTTGTCTCAAAACCAGGTCTTCAACACTTCTCACTCTCTGAGCTTTCTGCCCCTGTCCTCAGCTCCTCTCCTCCTCCCATGCCCCAAGGGATAAGACAGCCTTTCCAGGGGTCCATCTGCTCTGTTCTCTCTCCACTAAGTAACAGGGTGTCCCTCAGAGCTCAGGTGCAGGCACTGGCTTTTCTAGAATTAGCACTTAAATTCCCCCTAAGCCCTGGAGTTAGTGTTTTCGCCCAACTCTTTGTATCTCCAACGGGAGGTATGTCCTGAAACACTCTGAAATTACCATGTCTCTATTGCACCATTTCCCCCGCTGAGAGCCAGTTCCTCTATGGGTGTCACCACTGTCCCTGTTCCCCACCCCCAAACCCAAGCTTCTGAGTCACCTTCAATTTTCCCCCTCACCTGCTATCTTTCTAGTCTACCAGCCCTCTCTGTTTTTTTTTTTTCTTTTTTCTTGAGACAGAGTCTTGCTCCGTCACCCAGGCTAGAGTGCAGTGGCGCCATCTTGGCTCACTGCAACCTCTGCCTCCCAGGTTCAAGCGATTCTCCTGCCTCAGCCTCCCAAGTACCTGGGACTACAGGTACCTGCCACTAAGCCCAGTTAATTTTTGTATTTTTAGTAGAGACAGGATTTTACCATGTTGGCCAGGCTGGTCTCGAGCTCCTAACGTCAGGTGATCCGCCCACTTTGGCCTCTCAAAGTGCTGGGATTATAGGCTTGAGCCACCACACAGGCCCCTCTCTGCTTTATCACCAGTGTAAATTGTCAGAATACCCAACTTTTCCAAATTCAAACACTTAACTGACTTCCTAAATGAAAGTCATAACACACACAATTCTCACAAGGGCTTGGGTTTTGTATGTAAACAGAAGGGAGGAGGTCAGAACAAATGGCTTTCTCCACAATCTGCTCTCAGTTTTGCCATGGGCCTGGCGGTTGGTTCTTATGCACACAGTCTCATCTAATCCTTACAAGGCAGGTTAAGTTCTTATAGATGATGGAAGGCCAAGGTAAAGGATGAGGGCTGTAACAGAATCGGGCTGTGTCTTTCTTTTTTCTTTCCACTGCACTCCAGGCTGAAATGACAGCAACAGATGGTCTGGTGGAACCTAAGAAGGTCTGCAGCGTCGGGGAAATTAAAAACACATACACACACTGAGAAATCCAGAGAGAGAGAGACAGACAGCAGAGAGAGCATATGCATGTGTGTGGCCCTGGGGCAGGTCAAGACCTGAATTATTTGGGGTATCTCCAAAGCCTCTTCAGACAGTACACCTGCCTCCTGAAAACCAGACACAACAACATTGGGGAGATGTATGCAGACAGAGCGCAGCTCCCAGGGGGATGTTGTGTGCCTTCTCACTGTGTGTCAGCACTAGAGCTCAGTGGGACCTGGGATACAGCCTTACCTGCAAGCCTAATTCTTAGTTTCCTGCTTCCTTGCTACAGGAAATCAGATTCCCAAGTAGACATGATTTGCTCAAGCCCTTTTTGGAAAGAGGCTACCAAAGTTCAGGCAATGGTTCAGCTATGCAAAACTCCAATCCATTAGGATCTAGCACATGTGGAAATTATTAATGTACAACTGCTGTGTGTCATCTTGGCCATCAGTGACCATCAAAGCCACAGCAAAAGTTGAAATAAATTCAGGAAAATCCTTAAACTGTTTTAAGCCAACTATACTTTTCCAGAAGATGAAATTACCATTACTTTTCCCATTAAAAGGCAAGGAGACTGGGTAGAGTAAGATAGATCTCTAAAGCAATCCTTGGAAGGAACCCTCTGACTCATGAAATCACTCACAGGCCTAGGGGCAGGCAGGAGCTTCTGGGAGCACCTCGGTGTAATACTGCTCTACAATAAACCCCTAAGTGGGCAAAATCTCCTCCATTTTGTAGATGGGGAAGATGAGATTCAAAGAGCAAATCACTTTTTTTTTCCTTGCCCTAGTTCTCCAACGTGTAAACTGGAAACAGTACTCGCCATCCACAACCATGAAACCCAGCTTTCTAGAAAGAAGCACAGAGAAAACAATCAAAAAAGAAATAGTATCTCCCCTTCCAAAACGAAAGACAAAAAACCTTTCTCGGCAGGGCATGGTGGCTCACGCCCATAATCCCAGCACTTTGTGAGGCCTAGGTGGGCGGGTCACTTGAGGCCACGAGTTCGAAATCAGCCTGGCCAACATGGTGAAACCCCGTCTCGACTAAAAATACAAAAATTAGCCAGACATGGTGGCGGGCACCTGTAGTCGCAGCTACTGGAGGGGCTGAGGCAGGAGAATTGCTTGAACCCAGGAGGGGGTGGGGGTGGGCCGGAGGTTTCAGTGAGATGAGATTGCGCCTTTGCACTCCAACCTGGGTGACAGAGACTCTGTCTCAAAACAAATACACAAATAAACAAGCAAAAAACCCTTTCTCAGTCTCTAGGCCAACTAAAACGTCCACAAAAAAACGTAACTAATCCATACAATTGGCTAATAGCTACCTTTCCTCCTTAACTCACTCACCTAAAATCAGGAGAAAAGCAACTCAAAGTCACAGCTTTTAGAGCAAGTCATAAAAGAGCGTAATTCGCCGCTGAAGTTGCCTTCCAAGAAAAGGCAGAGAAGCCTTTATGAGATTTTTTGTTCCCTTACCGAGACGTGTGGCGGGAGAAAGTGGCCAGTCTGCGGCTGAGCTGCTGCTGGGGCGGGCGGGCGGGCCACCTGAGGCCAGGGCGCCTAACGGGTCGGACTGGACGTGTAAGGGGCCGGAGCAGCCGGTCACCGCGCCCTCCTTCCGTCGGGAAACGGGTCCCACCCCCACACCCGGCCCTGCCACGTGTCCCCACAAGAAGGGAAGGGGCAGGAGGGAAAGAGGCACTTTCTCAGCATCGAAGGGCCCTACTCTTGCTCCTATCCCAGCATTTCAGGGGCTGGTGGCCTTTGGGGTGTTCTGTTTCACGTGCTTTCAGATTCAGAAGGTGCACTCGCACTGCCTGGTTTTCTGGAGAGAGGGGCCAAGCATGGCACCCCCTGGGGCCCGGGAAGCGACGGGCTCGGGGACGCGCGCGCTCCAGGTCCAGAACTGGCACGAAGCCTGGGCTCCTGCGACCCCGACCCACTCCAATTCCCTGCCCCCAACCACAGCCGAGGAGTCCCGGCCCAGGGAGGGTGGCGGGGGCGGCAGGGCGCTAGCAGTAACCAGAGGTGCCATAAAGAATTCTCCCCCACTGTGCGGTTCCCATTTCACAGACAAGACAGTGGAGGCCCTGGGAAGGCTGGGGCTTGCCCACGCTGCCGCGCCTGGGAAGCAAGCCCAGGTCCGTCCCTACGCGCGGTGTCGCTGGGGGACCTCCGGAACAAGCCGTGACCCAGGCTGGGGCGCGCGTGGAGTTGATGCTGGCAGTGCCTCTTCTGGCTCCCCGGAGCATTTCTTTCCCCTTTTCCCGGGAGGGACTGAAACCCGGGAGCCCCGCCGGCCCTGCGCTCGACGTCCAGGAGCCCCGCCCGCCGGCCGACCGCGGCAGTTCAGTCCCGGGGCAACAACAGGTGCGCGGCTCGCGGCACCCTGGCGCCGGCTAAGGGGAAAGTTTCCCTGGCCGCTGCGCGCTGTTTACTGGATCCTTTAGCAGCGCGCGGGCCCGGGGCTTTCGGGCGGGCCGAGCCATTGAAACCCGAGACGCGGGGAAGAGCTGTTGCGGCGCGGGGAGGGAGGCGGACTGCCCGGGGCGGGGCCAGAGCGGCTCCCCTTACCTGCAGCTTCACGGGCGGCTTCAGCCTCCATCCTCGGGCTCGGGTGGCACCGCGCCCCGCCCCGGAGGCTGTCCCTGTGCCCCTCGCGTCCTCCTCCCTCTCCCATTCCTCCCCCGGGGCTGCTCCCGCTCCCCGCCCCCTTCCCCTCCCCCAGGGTCACCACCGAACAGTCTTCCCTGCTACCAACCCCTGGCTACCCAGACAGTTTGCAAAGAGCGTTGGCTCCACCTTCCCACCTGATTCGCAACCCCCAGGAGAATTTACTATTTCTCTTTCATTTGTAGGGAGAAGAAACCGTTAACGCCCCCACCCCCCACTCACACGCACACCCTTGCCTGTGCCCTGGGCCTGAACGGGCACATCTCAAACCCCTCCCACGCCCCTTCATACTTCTGTTATTTCTATTTCTTTGAACAAGAATCATTTGCGTTAACCCTTTTTGAAAATGTTCAAGTTTCACTCCAGTAAGCTTACTAGAAGGAAGGAGGAGGAGAGGGAGGAGAGAGAGGAGGAGGACAAGGAGGAGGATGAGGAGGAGGACAAGGAGGAGGACGAGGAGGAGGCGGCGGCGGCGGCGGCGGCTTTGGCAGCGACTTTGGCGGCGGCGGCTTTGGCGGCGGCGGCGGTTTTGGCGGCTTTGGCGGCGGCTTTGGCGGTGAAAATTTAGACAGTTGAAAAATAGGCGGCGGCGGCGAAAATTTACACAGTTGAAAAATAGGCCAAAGCACACTGAACCTGCAGGACATCCAGTAATCTTTTCTGTCCATTTCAAAGTCTTTCCCTGTCCTCACCCAACTATTATAAGCCCGCTTTTGCTGATACCTAACAATGTTATTTAGTAAATGTTCAGCTAGTATTCATTTGAAATAGAAATATACAATAGCAGGTAATTTTTTCTCCTATATTTCTTCTTGTCCTGTTTCAGGGTGTTATCCAAGGGGAGGTGGAATGCAGTGGTGGTTTTAAAATGTCAGAAGCCTAGGAATCTGAAGGCCTCAGCAGACTGGCACCTCCCCCCCCCCCCCCCCAGCAGCTCTTAGAGGCCAAAAGATTAAGGGTCATGATCAAAGATTGAGGGTCATGATCAACTCACTATACCACTGGAGGTCATGTGAGTAAGCAGCAAACTGTTTCTCATGAGAGCAGGGTGCTGGCAAACTGACAAACTGTCTGCCGCCCAGAAGGACTGCTGAGGGCAGTCATGACCCAGGCGCAAGTGTTTTTATGATTAGACATAATTGAAGCCTGTTACTAATGGGAACTTGTGATCAATCAAGCAGCTGACCAATCTTACCGCCTCCTCCCTGCTCATTCTACCCAATAAATACGAAGGGCTGTGGAAGCTCAGGGGGGGCTGCCTTTGCCCACTAGAAGCAGGGCGCTCCCTTCTTCTTCCCCCTTTCCCCTTCCTTTAAAACAGTCTCTCTCCCTCCCTCCCTCCCTCTCTCTCTCTTTTTCTCTTTCTTTCTTTCTTTCTTTTTCTTTTTCTTTTTCTTTTCTTTCTTTCTCCCTTCGTTCAGTCTTGTAATGACGGTCTCAAGTAGCAACAGTAGTAACTGTCGTAGTTATGGTCTCAAGTAGTAATTGTGGCAGTCAGACACAGGCACACAGGACTAAAGGTTCATTAATGTCTGCTGTAAAAATGTAAAATATATTTCTTCAATATATGAAGAAGTATACATTTTTTGGTGTACATTTTTGTTACATTTTTAAAAGTTCTCTTGTTTTTTAAAAATTACATGTATAGGGCCGGTCGCAGTGGCTTACCCCTGTAATCCCAGCACTTTGGGAGGCCGAGGCGGGTGGATCACCAGGTCAGAGATCGAGACCATGCTGGCTAACACAGCCAGTCAGGAGATAAGAGACCATCCTGGCTAAAACGGTGAAACCCCGTGTCTACTAAAAATACAAAAAAATTAGCCGGGAGTGCTGGCGGGCACCTGTAGTCCCAGCTACACTCGGGAGGCTGAGGCAGGAAAATGGCGTGAACCTGGGAGGCGGGGCTTGCAGTGAGCCGAGATCACGCCACTGCACTCCAGCCTGGGGGACAGAGCAAGACTGTGTCTCAAAAAAAAAAAAAAAAAAATTTACATGTATAGTGCCTGAACAGTTCCTTTAAAATATGTGTGTGCGTGTATACAGTATATATAAAGACTAATGAACTCAAAAGTTCCCTGCTTCTCATTCAACTCCTATTTCCAAAGTCAGCATTAGTCAAATACCTCCTGTTATCCTTTTAGTTTCTGAGTTTTGCATCTCACATAAGTAATTTGAAACTACTCCAAAACTAGAAAAGAATTCTTCTAAATTTACTTCCAGCATTCTTACTGTCTTGATTTTCAGATTTGAATTTTAATCCAATCAGAATTTACTGACCTATATGGCACAAGGAATGGATCTGGCTGTATCTCATGGTTCCCACAGCATTAAATGGTATATTCTTTCTGCTACTAAGTTTTGAATTATCTCTTTAACTGTATATTAAATTCTCATTTACATTCTAGCTATTTTATTGACAGTTTTCCTATTTCTACAACAATACTGCACTATTTTAATTACCCTAACTTTTAGCATATATTTGGATATCTGGGAAGGCAAGCCAGTTGCATCTAGTCTTTAACATCAGTTTGCATTAACATTTTTAAAGTTTTGAATCTTCCCATTATAGAACATAGCATCCTTTGGTTTATTCGGGTCTTCTATGTTTTTTTTCTAAAGTTCTGCCGTTTTCTTTTCTTTCTTTCTTTTTTTTTTTTTTTTGAGACAGAGTTTCACTCTTGTTGCGCAGGCTGGAGTGCAATGGTGCTATCTTGGCTCACTGCAACCTCCGCCTCCTGGGTTCAAGCGATTCTCCTGCCTCAGCCTCCCAAGTAGCTGGGATTACAGGCACGAACCACCACACCTGGCTAATTTTTGTATTTTTAGTAGAGAACAGGGTTTCATTGGCCAGGCTTGTCTGGAACTCCTGACCTCAGTTGATCCACCTGCCTTGGCCTCCCAAAGTGCTGGGATTACTGGCATGAGCCACCACACCCCGCCAGTTCCACAGTCTTCCCCAAAGGGATCTCATACATTTCTGTTTGAAGGGTATTGTGGATAGGCTCTTTCTTTTCTCCAATTACATTAGAGTTAGTTATTGCTGATATATAAGAAAACTCTTAGACCCTGAGAGGTGGCTCCTACCTATAATCCCAATACTTTGGGAGGCCAAGGCAGGAGGATCACTTGAGGCCAAGAGGATCACTAGAGGATCACTTGCTATGAGCCTGGGCAACGTAGCAAGACTCCATCTCTAGAAAAAAAGAAAAAATTAAAAAATTAACTGAGCATGGTGGCACACACCTGTGGTCCCAGCTACACAGAAGGCTGAGACAGGAGGATCTCTTGAGCTCAGGAGTTTGAGGATGCAGTGAGCTCTGATAGTGCCACTGTACTCCAACTCCAGCCCAGACACTATCGCTTTAAAAAGAGAAAGCTACGGCAGGGCGCAGTGGCTCAAGCCTGTAATCCCAGCACTTTGGGAGGCCGAGACGGGCGAATCACGAGGTCAGGAGATCGAAACCATCCTGGCTAACACGGTGAAACCCCGTCTCTACTAAAAATACAAAAAAATTAGCTGGGCGAGGTGACGGGCGCCTGTAGTCCCAGCTACTCGGGAGGCTGAGGCAGGAGAATGGCGTGAACTCGGGAGGCGGAGCTTGCAGTGAGCTGAGATCCGGCCCACTGCACTCCAGCCTGGGGGCAGAGCGAGACTCTGTCTCAAAAAAAAAAAAAAAAAAAAAAAAAGAGAGAGAAAGCTATTAGCTTCAGTATATACCAGTCTCATATCCAACCATTTTTAAGAGGTCCAGTAATTTTTAAAAATCAATGATCATAAATATTATAATCGAATTGTCTATAAGTTGGATCTCTAAGCCTTCCTCAAACCTACTCAGCCACTTAGCACTCACTTCTGACACAAAAATTACCCCTGACCCCAATCAAGGAAAAAAGAAAAATGCCTCTTATATGTGTATACTGGAAAATAGGGGCCCCTGGAAGGCCTGGAGCATGTTTTAGTATGGCCCCCCCCTTCCATTCCAAGAGGATATTAAGCTTTCTGCTGCACCCTCCATCTGGCCTCATTTGTCTACACAAGAATTTCCTCAGTGTTAAGAACACAAATGTTCCAGTCATTCCTAAGATATTTGTGAAATTTGAAAGAAAAATCCAGTATTTAAACAATAGGACTAACAAGCTACTGGATTTTAACAAGTAGAAAACTTCCTTTTGCAAGAGTTGTTACTTTGCAGTCAAGGAGCTGTAGTCCCTAAAAAAAAAAAAGTGATCAAGACTTACCAAAATTCTAAGGGAAAAATATAAGACAGAAGAAAATTAAAGACAAATCCTCTTACAAAATATAATAGAAATATCACCTTGTGATATATCATAGAAAACTGCCAGGAATTGAATTGAATTGTATTGTATTGTACTTTTTGAGACAGAGTCTTGCTCTGTTGCTCAGGCTGGAGTGCCATGGTGCGATCTCGGCTCACAGCAAGCTCTGCCTCCCGGGTTCATGCCATTCTCCTGCCTCCGCCTCCCAATTTGCTGGGACTACAGGCACCTGCCACCATGCCTGGCTAATTTTTTGTATTTTTAGTAGAAACAGGGTTTCACCGTGTTAGTCAGGATGGTCTCAATCTCCTGACCTCATGATCCGCCCCCTGACCTCACGCCCTCCCAAAGTGCTGGGATTACAGGCGTGAGCCACCATGCCTGGCCAGGAATTTTATTTTTAATTTAATTTAATTTAATTTTTTTTTTTTGAGATGGAGTCTGCTCTGTCACTCAGGCTGGAGTGCAGTGGTGCTATCTCGGCTCACTGCAACCTCTGCCTCTCTGGTTCAAGCGATTCTCCTGCCTCAGCCTCCCAGGTAGTTGGGACTACAGGTGCGTGCCACTACACCCAGCTAATTTTTGTATTTTTAATAGACATGGAGTTTCATGATGTTGGCCAGGCTGGTCTCGAACTCCTGACCTCAAGTGATCTGCCTGCCTCAGCCTCCCAAAGTGCTGGGATTATAGGCATGAACCACCGCACCTGGCCCTGCCAGGAATTTTAAAACATCCATTCTCAAAACTATTAATTCAGAATTTATAGGTGAGATTGTAAATTCCAGTATCTTCAATATCAGTTTCCCATGGGATGTTGAAGATTATCCTAGCATACCAATTTATTGATGGTTTTAAAACCATTTTAAATGGTTGTTTCAGAAAGCTATAAAAGTCTCATCTTTTTCATTATTTTATTTTATTTTTATTGTTTTCATTTTTAGAGACAGGGTCTTGCCCTCCCATCCAGGCTGGAGTGGAGAGATCATAGCTTACTACAGCCTTGACCTCCCAGGCTCAAGCGATCTTCTCTCAACAGCTGGGAGAAGCTCCTATGTAGCTGGGAATACAGGAGCATGCCCCCATACCTGGCCTCAAGTTTTTAATTTTATTGATTGATTCATTGATTGAGATGGTGTCTCACTCTGTCACCCAGGCTGGAGTGCAATGGCACGATCTTGGCTCCTGCAACGTCTGACTCCTGGGCTCAAGCGATTTTCCTTCCTCAGCCTCCTGAGTAGCTGGGACTATACGCGCCTGCCATCACACCTGCCTATTTTTTGTATTTTTTGTAGAGATGGGGTTTCACCATGTTGGCCAGGTTGGTCTTGAACTTCTGACCTCAAGTGATCCGTCTGCCTCAACTCAGCCTCCCAAAGTGCTGGGATTACAGGCATGAGCCACTGCACCCAGCCTCAAGTTTTTAATTTTAAAAGAAGTAAATGGTGTAAGCATTTGAGAAGCATGCTTTAGTATAAAGTTTAAAACATGAATGTACAGTGTCTAATACCTCCAAGAAGATGAATTAGAGCTTCAGGTTCCTAACCTACCTGGGTACAGCAGCCAGATCCCACCTTGAACAATCAGCAAATTCACATCCCGGTTGGAGTGGTGGGGGGTGGGAGAATGTTCTTACCAAATTTTTAACAAATTAATTGTACTAGGAAAAAACTGTTTGTAAAATTTTTTTTGTAAAAAATTAATTGTACTAACTGCTTCTGTTAATTTCTAGTACACATCATAAATAGTATAATTTTGAAAACAAAAATGTTGGCCATGTCTCTTCAGAATGCTCTTCTAACAATGGATGAACCTAACAAAAAAGGGAAAGCAATGGGTTTTTTGATGAAATATTCAGAATTACTTTTAGTTCTTGTTTCCATTTGAATTATAATCTATTTACTCATTTAACTGAATATTTGTTAGTTGTATACCATAAGGTCACCATATCAGCAGCCATATCATGTCCCCTATAAGAGAAATATTCAAGTGAAAGATTTTGCAAATGACAGCTCACAGCCCTAATTTAGCCATTGCCCGTTTTTGTTCAGCCTGAGAGATAAGAATAGTTTCTACACTTGTAAATAGCTGAAAAAATCCAAAGACACAAAATCCATGATACATTGGCATTATATTAAATTCAAAATTCAGCATCCATAAATAATAATTGGAATGTAGTCATACCCATTTACTTACATATTATCTATTGCTGCTTTCACGCCACAACAGCCAAGTTGCAACTGGCCCACAAAGCCTACAACGTGGGCCAGGTGTAGTGGCTTACCCCTGTAATACCAGCACTTTAGGAGGCTAAGGCAAGCAGATCACTTGAGGTTAGGAGTTTGAGACCAGCCTGGCCAACATGGTGAAATCCTGTCTCTACTAAAATTAGCCCGGTGTGGTGGTGCACACCTGTAATCCCAGCTACTCAGGAGGCTGAGGCATGAGAATTGCTTGAACCGGGAGGCGGAGGTTGCACTGAACCGAGACTGCATCACTGCACTCCAGCTTGGGCCACAGAGTGAGAACTTGTCTCAAAAAAAAAAAAAAAAAAAAACAAAGCAAAGCCTACTACATTTATTCATTTATTTTCTGGCCCTTTTCAGAAATCGTGTGCTGGCTGGCCACTGCTGGGGTACAAAGCTGCAGAGGCAGAGGTGTAGGGGAGGGTGAGTTCTGAATGCTGCCTCAGTAGAGTGATATTATTGGAGGATCCCGTAGTGCTTGGACAAGAAGCAATTTGGCTATGGGTTGTGTTTTACAGTAGAGCTAAGTCGCTTATCTGGAAAGAAAATGTTAGACATAGAGAAAGACTTATGTTATCATTATTTTGGAAATCACAAGTGCTTCTTGCTGATTGATTTATTTTCTCCCCACCTCCCAAAGGAATTTGACCAGTTTGATTAAATTTCATTTATGTCAAGTGTACAAAATGTGTTGTTAGAGCTGTTTGTGTCAGAAACAGTAAACAAACCCCTTTAATCATTTTTCTTTCTAGAGCAGGAAGTCACCACTTGCCAATGAGAAATTTAAAACAAATCCCACAAAGTTCTGAGTTTAGTTCAGCACGTGAAATAGTTTACATCTTGGGATCTTGTAATCTTGGCAACTCCCATTTGCTGTCCCTGGTGAGAACACTTGTGTACTGTTGCTTGCTTGTTGGTTCACTAAGAGGGTCGCACCTTGCCCTCTTAATCCTAGAGTCAAATCTGATTACAAACATTTTCCTCTCGGGAATCTAGCTTGTAAGGAAGATCACTGTGCTTTCTGTTAAATAAAACAGCTCTATTTCGTTCCCTTATTCGTTCTCAGGCTTACTGTATTTCATCGGCCTGAAGACTGTGTTTGACATCAATTATTAGAGACCATTTGTTTTTACAATGGAAAAAGAAATAAAAGTGCAGATGTTGAACCTCAAAATCCATACTTCTTGGAGCTATTTTCATTCCAGAATGTAGGACTGTGCTGGGGGTTTCTTGTGTGGGGAGAGGAGAGGTGAATGAATACACAAATAGACATATCACTGTGACTAAGTAAAATATTTTATATCTGTTGTTTTCTTTTTCTATTAATTTCAAAATTAGAGAAAACTTTGGAACAGAAAAAAATGACAAGTCAATTATGGGAAAGTGAAAACTCCAGGACACATTCCAGTTTAGTTAAAATAAGAGTAGCTCATGTCAAATCAAAAAAAAAGTAATGATGAAAATTTCAGCTTTGTTATCAGAAAAGTAGTATGGTTAAAGACGGGCAGTCTTAGCACTTAGGGAGTCTGCTTAAACACAGGTTCCCATTCCCAGACCTCATCGGTGAATGCTGACAGCGGGGTTGGTCCCTAGCAGCAACCAAGTTTACAAAAGTGGGCATTTCTGGCTAGGCGCAGTGGCTCATGTCTGCAATCACAGCACTTTGGGAGGCTGAGGCAGGTGGATCACGAGGTCAGGAGTTCAAGACCAGCTGGCCAAGATGGTCAAACCCTGTCTTTACTAAAAATACAAAAAATAGCCAGGCATGGTGGTAGGTGCCTGTAACCCCAGCTACTCGGGAGGCTGAGGCAGAGAATTGCTTGAACCTGGGAGGCGGAGGTTGCAGTGAGCTGAGATCACGCCACTGCACTCCAGCCTGGGTGACAGAGTGAGACTACATCTCAAAAAAAAAAAAAAAAAAAAGGGCATTTCTTAATGGCCCAATCTCTTCCTTTAACAGTGCAGGGGAAGCCAAGCCCCCATGATGGAACTAGGTAAGTGATAGGAGCCAGGAGAGCTGCTCACCAGAGAAGGTTGAGACCAAGCCCACAAGTGCCTCAGGGAATGTGAGAAACTGGGTAACTTCCATGAAATAAGGCAAGTTCAAAGTCCTCTGCATCCCACTCAACACAAAGGTGGGCCCCAGCTTCTCAGGGCAGGGAGTGGGAGACCAGTGGGAGCAAATGGCACTTCCCACCTGTTGTTGGCTGTAAAAAAGCCTGCAGCCCACACCAGGAGCCAATTAAAGGGAACTGAGCCTGGTTCAGAATCCCAGAAAGCCATCAAGTGGGGTCTAATCCCTGGAGGTGATCCCAATTAAAAGGGAGCGTTTTATATCAGGAGGACAATTCAGAAGATGCAGCCACGTGGTCCTGCTGTCACACTGAGCTTTCTAGAGGCAGCACGGTGCTTGAGAGGGTCTGCCTGCTTCCCTGAAGGGAGCTTCTCCTACCCAGGCCTAGATGGGAACAGAGAATTACGGCTCTTCTTCCTCTTATTATACAACTTTGGAAAAATAGTATTTTTCATTTAAAAAAAAAGTTCTTGAGAATATTTTTAGAGACAGGGTATCGCTTTGTCACCCAGCGTAGGGTGCAGAGGTGCAGTTATGCCTGACTGGGCTCAAGTGATCCTCCCGCCTCAACCTCCCGAGTAGCCAGGACTATGGGCACACATCACTTTTTTAAAAATTTAATTGACGCAGTCTTGCCATGTTGCCTAGGTTGATCTTGAACTTCTGGCTTCAAGCTATCCTCCCACCTTGGCCTCTCAAAACGCTGAAATTAAAGGCATGAGCCAGTGCACCTGGCCAAAAGTTTGTTCTGTTTTCTTTTGTTTTTAAATAGTATTTTCTGAAAGATCAAGATGTTGTATAACAGCTTCTTCAATAGAGGAAATAGCCCCAAATGTTAGCTTTTTCAGTTATTCTGACACAATTAAAAAGAGGAGGACTGTCTGCAGAGCCAGGTGGCATGCCACGGCTGTGGCTCACTGTCAGTGGCACATTTAAGGAGTCCAGCACAGTGTCAAGCAAGCACTTTTCGCAGGCAGAACGCAGGACGGTGAGCGCAGAGCTACCAAGCCTGCACAGACACTAACTAGGTGGCAAGCCTCTGTCCCTCAGGGCCAATGAAGCTGGGGACAGTGCCTGGGACACAGAAAGAATCCATACATGATCCGGTGCTGTGATCCTCATTTCTCAAAACAGGAAACCTGAGCACAGAGGTTAACTTCCCTGAGGACCCACAGCAGCAGTGCTTTCAATCAATATTTTAAAGGCAGGCGCGGTAAGATTCATCTATGGTTTTGTTTTCTTTCTTTTTCTTTTCTTCTTCTTTTTTTTTTCTTCTGCTCACATGTCACGTATTTTGTGGAATGAGTTTCCAGAGCAATCAAATTTTACCAAATCACAACGGCCAAACACAATGAGGGGCTCTGGCAGGGAGCGGGGATTACTAAAGAGGAAAAAATAAGATCTAAATAAACGATCTTATTGTAGGGTAGCCCACAGTGCCCAGGACGGCACCCCTTTGAGCACGTTCTACCCGTCCCAGACACCCCTCCATCCCAGGCAAACCCGGACAGCTGGTGGCCAAACCCTTAGCTCACCTTTGAACCATCCTGAACAACAAACTGACCCAGGCCCAAATGTCCAGAAAGTCCTTGCTGGCACTCCAACCCGCTGTCCTGAGCTGGATCGTTCTACTTCAAACGGGCATCGCCTTATCACCCTCCCCCAGATCCTTGGCCTTTC
This sequence comes from Trachypithecus francoisi, assembly GCF_009764315.1. Lineage (NCBI taxonomy): Eukaryota > Metazoa > Chordata > Mammalia > Primates > Cercopithecidae > Trachypithecus > Trachypithecus francoisi. The sequence goes on from NW_022681468.1 coordinate 89,768,952, forward strand.
GGGGCCCAGAACGCTACGGAAGCCCGGCGGCCAGGAGGGGTTGGGCTCCGGCTCCATAGCGGCACCCCCTCCCCAGGCCAGCAGGCGGCCAGGCGGAGGAAAAGCCCGGAGCTCAGAGAGCGCAGAGCCCGGCCACTGGGCAGCCGCCTGACCCAGGAAGCGCAGCGCGAGCTCCCACTTCGTCTTCATGGATTCCCAGCCCAGCTGCGTGGTGGTGACTGGTAAGACTATATAATTTTTTTCTCTGCTATTTGTTGCTGATTTTAGCCTGGCCCTGGAATGCGCACTGGCTTGATCCTGGGTCTTAAACAGTTTCCTGACGGGAAAAAAGAGTGGCAACTGGTGGTGCCAATAATTCCAGATGGAAACGGACTTCCTGCTGTGCCCCATTAATAAACAATCAGGAACACAGGCATTTCTGCTTCTGTGGCTCATTCGCTTCAAATAACTTTTTTTTTTTGTTTTCTGAGACGGAGTCTTGCTCTGTCACCCAGGCTGGAGTGCTGTGGCCGGATCTCAGCTCACTGCAAGCTCCGCCTCCCGGGTTCACGCCATTCTCCTGTCTCAGCCTCCCGGGTAGCTGGGACTACAGGCGCCGCCACCTCGCCCGGCTAGTTTTTTGTAGTTTTTAGTAGAGACGGTGTTTCACCGTGTTAGCCAGGATGGTCTCGATTTCCTGTCCTCGTGATCCGCCCGTCTCGGCCTCCCAAAGTGCTGGGATTACAGGCTTGAGCCACCGCGCCCGGCCTCAAATAACTCTTGAGTGGCAGGCACGAAGGTGTCGCTGGTGGCTTAGGCTCAGACCTTGCCCTTCAACCCAGCAGAGAGGAAGCTGAGGCTGGTACCTGCTTTCCCTGAGTGAGGCCTGAGGCACGTGAGGTATCCCTTGGGGGTGCAGGCTCATAGCAAGGAAGAGGAATCTGTAGGCCCAGAAACCACAGGGCCGTCACAAGGCTTGTGAGCCCGTCTACAAAGGCCACCCGCGAAGGAATACACAGGCCCCGCTCCCAGAGTGAGAACTTCCATTTCTCAGGGAGCTCTGAAGCACCCCTGACAGCCACTAGCTGGAGACCCTGAGCCCCAGAAGGTCAACTTGGAAGGAATGGTGGCTGCTCACTTCTGCAAACACCAGTACATCCAAAGTCACCCCCACCCACATGTGCCTCACCAAGTCAGCATCCCAGCCGGACCCTGGGGGTCTGATCTTCACAAAGCTCTTTTATTTTTATTTTTATTAATTTTTTTTTTTTCAGACAGAGTCTCACTCTGTCACTAGGCTGGAGTGCAGTGGCCCAATCTCGGCTCACTGCAACCTCCGCCTCCCTGGTTCAAGTGATTCTCCTGCCTCAGCCTCCCGAGTAGCTGGGACCACAGGCGCCCACCACTACGCCCAGCTAATTTTTGTATTTTTAGTAGAGACGGGTTTTCACCATGTTGGCCAGGATGGTTTCCATCTCTTGACCTCGTGATCTGCCCGCCTCAGCCTCCCAAAGTGCTGGGACTACAGGCATGAGCCACCGCGCCTGGCCCTATTTTTATTTTTGTATTTTTAATTTTTCTGAGACAGTCTCCGTCTGTTGTCCAGGCTGGAGTGCAGTGACTCAGTCATAGCTCACCACAGCCTCAAACTCCTGGGCTCAAGTAATCCTCCCACCTCAGCCTCTCGAGTAGCTGGGACAACAGGCACTTACCACCACACCCACCATGTATTTTGTTTTAGTTTTTAGTAGAAACAGCGTTTTCCTATATTCTCTAGACTGGTCTCTAACTCCCGGGCTGAAGTGATCCTCCCGCCTTGGCCTGCCAAAATGCTGGGATTATAGGCATGAGCCATCGTGTCCAGCCTTCATTTTTAGTTAGACACATTTGGCCAGTTTTAAGTTTTCTGAATTGTGTTGGATGAAGAGACAGGGTTTCCTGGATGAATGGGAAATTGAAAGTTGTGTCGCTTAATCTTTTCAGACTGTAATTCAAACTCCTATCGACCTTCTGAGAAAAAGAAAGTTCTTTGGGAAACCTTTTATCTCCCTTGCTCTTATTTGTGTTATTTTGGTTCTGGAGATTGAATGATTCAAATTACTCTTGAATTCCTAAGGAAACTGTACTCCTCATACATGCAATGCTTGTCATGAATGAAATACGAACATTGAAGCACCATCTTAGAATCACACTGACCCCTGCCTTTGTCTTGTCAGCCTGTGGTTTGCTGGCAAACTGGAGATTGCTTGATGAAGTACCTGATAATCAGCCGCGATTTGAGAATGCCCGCTGGATTCCAGAGCATGGCCTTCCTGTGTTAGAAATGCTTTGAGCGGCCGGGCGCGGTGGCTCAAGCCTGTAATCCCAGCACTTTGGGAGGCCGAGACGGGCGGATCATGAGGTCAGGAGATCGAGACCATCCTGGCTAACACGGTGAAACCCCGTCTCTACTAAAAAAATACAAAAAATTAGCCGGGCGAGATGGCGGGCGCCTGTAGTCCCAGCTACTCGGGAGGCTGAGGCGAGAGAATGGCGTAAACCCAGGAGGCGGAGCTTGCAGTGAGCTGAGATCTGGCCACTGCACTCCAGCCTGGGCGACAGAGCGAGACTCCGTCTCAAAAAAAAAAAAAAAAAAAAAGAAATGCTTTGAGCTGCCAGGGGCAGTCTCTTCATTTAATTGGATTTGCTTCATGTGTAAATCTCACCAAGACAATTGGCATGTAGATAGATGGTGGGAGAACTAAGGCTCTGACAAATTGCTTCGAGATCAAGGTGTTCAGACTGGTACCAACAATAATAACAAGAGTGAGAAAACATGCATCCCTCCCATGGGCCTCTCAGAATTCTGAGATTTCTCCAGCTCCTTTTGCAAGTTCCACTGGGGGGCCGACCAAGTTTAAAGTGAGGTTTGACCCTGCAACACAAGAGCTTCAAACCTTCACTTGCAGAATTGATTTTTCTAATTTAAAACAGATAAGAGATGTCATATTTGCTGATAAAAATATGATTCTAAAGCAGAATGTGATTTTTGTGTGTTACTGCATTTTTATTATCCCAGGAGGTACCTGGCTTCTCAGTGCTTTTTTTTTCTTAATCTCACAATTTTCTATAACTGCTTTTTTTTTTTCTGTCTGTTTCCAGAGGCAGCTAAAGTCTTATTTATTCTAAAGGATTTGGTCAATTCAGAGGACACCATGGGCTTTTTGGGACGTCCTGTCCAAAACTTTTTCATTCCCTGAGAAAGTTTTTACCCCCTCGTGAGTCAACCCTGTTTGTGGGTCCAGACTCTGATGTTCAGGAATTGCAAAGGCATAATTCAAGTTTCTCTGCAGAACTGGTTCCTATTCTAAAGGCCTGAGGTCCAGGGAGCTGGGTTTTCAGAGACTGACACTTAATCACAGCCCTTTCCTCATCTAAGAATTTGAATGAATTGAGAAATGTGTCACAGGAATCAGAGATGGAACAAAACCTCAGCTGTGCTCCAGGATAAAGCTGAGTTAGAGAATTCCACTTGTACCTGCAGCCCACTTAACTGAGCACCCCACTCCATCACAGGCATATCTGGCACTGGATAGTCTCCCACAGAGGAGGCCACACAGTTTTTAAAACTTTTTATTTTGAAATAAATATTCATAGGAATTTGCAAAGAAGTGTACAGAGAGGTCCCCTATACCCTTTACCCAGCCTCTCCTGATATTGACATATTAACATTTTCAATGTAAAAGCCAGGATGTTGACATTGGTATAATTCAAAATTTGTATGTGCATGCAGGGTATATAGTTTCATCTCGTGTGTAGCTTCCTATAACCACCATCACCATCACGATACGTAGCAGTACCATCACCACAAAGCTCACTCATGCTAGCTCTTTACAGCCACACCCACCCCCTTCCTCCCATCGCAAACACCTGGCAACCATTAGTCTGTTCTCCATCTGTATAATCATTTTATTTTACAAATATTTTATGTAGGCTGGGCATGATTGTGTCTGGAATTGGTGGGTTCTTGGTCTCTTTGACTTCAAGAATGAAGCTGCGGACCCTCACAGTGAGTGTTACAGTTCTTAAAGATGGTGTGTCCGCAGTTTGTGCCTTCAGATGTTCAGATGTGTCTGGAGTGTCTTCCTTCTGGTGGGTTCGTGGTTTCCATGGCTTCAGGAGTGAAGCTGGAGACCTTCCTCGTGAGTGTTACAGCTCATAAAGGAGACATGGACCCAAGGAGTGAGCAGCAGCAAAATTTATTGCAAAGAACAAAAGAACAAAGCTGCACGGCATGGAAGGAGAACCAACCAGGTTGCCGCCGCTGGCTCCGGCAGCCTGCTTTTATTCCCTTATCTGGCTCCACCCATGTCTTGCTGATTGGTTCATTTTACAGAGAGCTGATTGGCCCATTTTACAGGGAGCTGATTGGTCCGATTTGATAGGGTGCTGATTGGTGCATTTATAATCCTTTAGCTAGACAAAAGTTCTCCAAGTCACCACTAGATTAGCTAGACACAGAGTGCTGGTGCTTTTACAAACCTTGAGCTAGACACAAAGTGCTGATTGGTGCATTTACAAACCTTTAGCTAGACCCCAAAGTTCTCCAAGTCCCCACCCGACTCAGGAGCCCAGCTGGCTTCCCCTAGTGGATCCCTAGCAGGGGCCACAGGGAGGTGGAGCAGCCTACCAGTCCTGCGCTGCGCACACGCACTCCTTAGCCCTTGGGCAGTCCCGGGTGGCATCCATCTGGGAGGCTCTGGCTGTGTGGGAACCCACCGGTGTGGGGGCTCCAGCATGGCAGGCGGCAGGTCGGGAGCCCTGCCCCACAGGGAGGCAGCTGAGGCCCCCCGAGAACTCAAGTGTGGTGCGGGCGGCCGGCAGTGCTGGGGGACCCGGTGCACCCTCCGCAGCTGCTGGCCCGGGTGCTAAGACCCTCACTGCCCGGGGCTAGGCGGCACCCGCGGGCAGCTCTGCCTGCCAGCAGCAGAGCCCGCAGAGCCAGGGCCCACCCCTAACTCGCGCTGGCCCGGGAGGGTGGCACGCAGCCGGGGTTCCTGCCGGCGCCTCTTCTTCCACACCTCCTCGCAGAGGGAGCCGGCTTCGGCCTCCCCCAGCCCAGAGAGGGGCTCCCACAGTGCAGCAGCGGGCTGAAGGGCTCCTCACGTGCAGCCAGAGTGGATGCTGAGGCCCAGGAGGCCCCGAGAGCGAGTGAGGGCTGCTAGCACGTTGTCACCTCTCACAATGACTCACACCCGTAATCCCAGCACTTTGGGAGGTTGAGAGGGGTGGATCGCCTGAGACCAGGAGTTCGAGGGCAGCCTGGGCAACATGGCAAAAATACAAAAAATTAACCAGATATGGTGGCATGCACCTATGGTCCCAGCTACTAGGGAGGCTGAGGTGGAAGGATCACTTGAGCCCAGGAGATTGAAGCTGCAGTGAGCTATGATCCTGGTACTGCACTCCAGCCTGCGTGACAGAGTGAGATCTTGTTTGAAAAAAAAAAAAAAAAAAAAAAATAGGGCCAGGTGCAATGGCTCATGCCTATAATCCCAGTACTTTGAGAGGACAAGTGGGGTCAGGAGTTCCAGACCAGGAGTTCCAGGTCAGGAGTTCCAGACCAGCCTGGCCAACATGGTGAAACCCCATCTCTACTAAAAATACAAAAATTAGCTGGGCGTGGTGGTGGGTGCCTGTAATCCCAGCTACTCAGGAGGCTAAGCCAGGAGAATTGCTTGAACCCGGGAGGTGGAGGTTGCAGTGAGCAACTGAGATTGCACCACTGCACTCCAGCCTGGGTGACAGGGCAAGACTGTCTCAAAAAGGAAACAAACAAACAAAAATAAAGAAAAAACACAAATATTATATAAATGAAATCATGCAGTATATGTCCTGTTGAGATTGGTTCTTTTTCACTTGGCGTAATTTCTTTAAGGTTCTCCAAGTTGTGTGTATCAATAGTCACTTCATTATAAAAAGTTTTTAAACTACTTCACTGAGATATAATCCACATGCCATACAATTTACTCATTTAAAGTGAGTAACAATCAGTGGCTCAGTATAGTCACAGAGTTACATATTCATCACTACAGTCAATTTTAGAACATTTTCAGCACCCCAAAAAGAAACCCCACACGCCTTAGCTGTCACCACTCATGTCCCGCCACAACACACATACCCAGCTTCTGGCAACCACTAATGCACTTTCTGTCCCTATTGATGTGCCTATTCTGACATTTCATATACACGGAATCATTTTACGTGTGGTCCTTTGCGTCTGGCTTCTTTCGCTTAGCATGTTTTCAAGGTTGATCCACGTGGTAGCATGTATCAGTACTTCGTTGCTTTTTATTGACAAATAATATTTCATTGTGTGGATTTTACCGCATTTTGTTTGCTGTTCATCAGTTGATGGACATTTTGATGTTTCTACTTTTTTTTTCACTGCTGAGTGTATTCCATGAGATGGGTGAACCATGATTTGTTTGACTGTTAACCCACTGAAGAACCTTTGGGTAGTTTACAGCTTTGGTCTATTACAAATAAAACTTCTATGAACATTTTTGTATACACTTCTGTATGAAAATAAGTTTTCATTTCTCTGAGATAAATGTCCAGTAGTGCAAATGCTGGTAAATCCACTTTCAATTAAAAAAACAAACAAAATTTTCAAGCTATTTCCCAGAGCGACAGTACCATTTTATATTCCCACCAGCAATGTGTGAGTAACCTAGTTTCTCCTCATCCTTGTCAACATTTGGTGTTATCAGTCTTTCTATTTTAGCCACTTTGATAAGTGTGTGGTGACATCTCATCCAGATTTTAATATGTATTTATATGATAGCAGGTGATGTTGAACATCTTTTCATGTGCTTATTTGTCAACTGTATATCCTCATCAATGACACGTCTCTTCATGTGGCTTGCCCATCTGCTAATTGAACTGTTTGAGTTTCAAGAGTCCTTTATGTATTTTATATACAAAGCCTTGGTGAGATACATGATTTGCAACTGTTTTCTCCATCTGTAGCTTATCTCTTCCTCCTCTTAACAGGGTCTTTCACAGAGCAAAAGTTTTTAATTTTGATGGAATCCAGTTGTTAATTATTCCTGTTATGCAGCCTGCTTTTGGTTTCAAATCTAAGAACTCTTTGCCTGGCCTTATAGCCTAAGATTTTCACCTTCCCCCCAGAAAACTTATAGCTTTTTTTTTTTTTTTTCTGAAACAGAGTTTTGCTCTTTCACCCAGGCTGGAGTGAAGTGGTGCAATCTCAGCTCACTGCAACCTCTGCCTCCCAGGTTCAAGCGATTCTCCTGCCTCAGCCTTCCTAGTAGCTGGGATTATAGGTGCCCACCACTATACCTGGCTAATTTTTGTATATTTAGTAGAGACGGGGTTTCACCATATTGGCCAGGCTGGTCTCGAACTCCTGACCTCAGGTAATCCACCCACCTTGGCCTCCCAAAGTGCTGGGATTACAGGCATAAGCCACCGTGCTGGGCTACTTTTGCTTTTTATATTTAAGTCCATTATTCATTTGGGTTAAGTTTTGTGTAAGGGGTGAGGCTTAGGTTGAAGGATTCAGTTTTTTGCCTGTTGTTGTCTAATTGTTCTAACACCATTTGTTGACGAACCTATCCCTCTTCCATTGAAACTGCTTTTGCACCTATGTCAACAAACAACTGGGTGTATTCATGTGGGTCTATTTCAGGGTTCTCTACAAAGCATGCTTTTTATTCAGACATTTGTGCACACATGTTCTTAAGCCCTCCCAACTTGGCAGTGGGTCAGCTCCATGTTCTTTCTTTGCTCCCCAACAATGCTTCACAGATGAGGACTCTGAGAATGCTCCCAGGTTGGCACAGTTGCAGCCTCCATGGGAAAGGGGGCGTGCAAAGATCCCTAGGGCCCAAGATGGTCGGAGGAGCAGGAAGAGAGTCTTATGGGGTGGGGCCTGGTGCTCGAGAGCAGCCAGGAGTAGAGGCCCCAGTCCTAAGATCTGGCATGAGCAAACCTGGGCATGTTTGGTTTCAGGTTTTGGGCCCTTCCGGCAGCACTTGGTGAATTCCAGCTGGGAAGCAGTGAAGGTAAAAACCCTGCAGCTCAAGACCCAGGAGCTCAGCGCCCAGTGAGTTTCTTCTGTGGCTGCTGAGAAACCCCCAGCCTGCAGGCCCCTCAGTAACCAGATCTGCAGGGGCGGGAGGAAAAACAAGTGCATGGGTCCCTGGGAGAACAGCTTGTTTTTGGCCCTTGGGTTGTGACTTGACTACCTCATGCCGCTCCTGCCTCTCAAATAAAGAAAGGGGCCTAAAGGGACCCTCCTGGGAGGGATGGGGAGTGTCCCCAGAGCAGGTTCGCTGGCCCAGAGCTAGGTTTCTATTGTCTGCGTCCCGTCTGGCTATGGGGCCTGGGAAAGTCATTTCCCCCAGCCTCAGCTTTCTCATTCATGAAATGAGGGAATAATAGAGCAGATGTTCAGGATTGTTCTGAGGATCCAAAAAGGTAAATATGTAATGTAAAACCACTTTGTACAAGCAGCTATTTTAGCACCTGGGCACAGAGTAAGCACTTAATAAATGTCTGTTGTCATACACAGCATGCTTATTTGTAAGAAAGTAGCCAACTAGGACAAAGCACAACCTCAGACAGGCCTTGAGGAGGGAACTGCCTCTTCTCCTTGGGGCACTTGTCTGCTCTCTGTCCCCATACAGCTGTCACTCAGGTGACACACCGCCAACTGCTTATTCACACTTGGCCATCAATTTCATGCCTCCGTTGGATCAAGGTGGGGTCTTTAGGCTATTCTGAGTTTCTCAGTCAATTTGAAAATGCAGCAAAACCACTTGTACCATGCATTTGCAGCAGCTGTAGCATTGGTTTTCTAGGCTGTCAGTACAGATGCAGTCAAGGAAACTCTCAACTCTTGAGTTAGAGTTTAGGTTTCTTTCAACCAGGAAAACGCTGAGGGAATCCCAGAGCCACTGCCAAGCCTCACTGCTGCACACAACATAACAGAAAGGCCAGCTTGGGGCTTTCATGGGCTCCTGTGTGTCTGCAGGCAGTTCCTCAAAAAACAGGACCTTTTCTGCCAAATCCTGGATGATCCTGAACCCTTCCATTTCTTTTTGCAGTCATGAAAATGGAAAAGAGCCAAGCCTCCTGGGTTTAGCTCCCAGTTCCAACAGTTGCAAGCTGTGAGACCCAAGACAAGTCACCCAGCTTTTCTGTGTCTCAGTTTTCTCATCTGTGAAATGGGAAGGTGTGATGATTAAGGGAGTTAACACATGTAAACCCCCTAGAACCGGGTGGGGCATTCTGTCAGTACTCACAGATATAATTCTTCTATTACTAAAAGGCTATTCCATGAGTCAGGGTTCTCAGTTGCAGGCAAATAGGATCTGACTCTGATGATTCACAGATAAGGTAGATATCACTGGATAAGATAGAGCCTCTGTGCATCACTGGGCAAGCAGAAGGTAAAGGACAGCGCTGAGGACCAAACACATACCCACACATGCACACATGCATACACACATGCATAAATACATATACAACACGTACACACACAACACACAGGCATATGCACATGCATACATATATACATATACAACATGCACACATGTAACACACATGCAGGCATATACACATGCATACATATATACATATACAACATGCACACACAACATACATATACATACATGCACACCCATACATATACATATGTACACACACACACACCCCTATATACACATGCATGTATACACCTAGACATACGCACACACATACACACATACCAAGAGCTTCAGGCTGAGGTGATTGGTTAGCCCACATACACAGGTGAGGGTGAATTTCATGATCAGCATTGTGAGCAGCAAGGTGGGGTGGAGATGAAACCGAGGCTCTTTCTTTAAGTCAGACCCTTGAGGGACCTTGTGGTCTGACCTTTCTTTAAGTCAGTCCCTTAAGGGACCTTGTGGTCTCAAGCACCCTGACTCCTGCAGAAGCTTGTGCAATTTCTCTTGAATGAAAACCTCTGATTTTTCACAAATTAAGATGAATTAAATGTTGGCTTCCAATTAAAGTTCACCAACTATACAGAGAAGCAAACTACCATGGATAAGAATCAGCAGAAGCAGATTTAGGAGCTCAAGGACTTCAGCTACAAGAATGATCAGAAAATAGCATAACTACATGTGAAATATTTAAAGATAGAATCACAAAAGTAAGCAAAAAGACTATGAAAAGATCGGGTAAATTGAAAAGGAGAGTAATAAAACTGACAGAAATTTAAAACACAATTGTTGAGGTGAAAAATTTAACAGATGATTTAAAAGGTAGGTTAGAATTATGGTAAATGAAAGGCACCAGTCACAAAAGACTACATATGGTAAGATTCCACTTACCTAATTGTCCAGATTAAGCAAATCTATTGAGACAAAAATAACATTAACGGTTTTCTAGGGTAGATGAAGAGGAGGAAGGTGGTGGGGAAATGGGGAGTGACAATTAATGAATATGGGGTTTCTTTTGGGAGTGATAGAAGGATTCTAAAATTGATTGTAGTGATGGTTACATAACTCTGTGCATCTACTAAAAACCATTGAATTGTAGACTTTATTTATTTATTTATTTATTTATTTATTTTGAGACACAGTCTAGCTCTGTCGCCCAGGCTGGAGTGCGGTGGTGCCATCTTGGCTCACTGCAACCTCCGCCTCCTGGGTTCAAGAGATCCTCCTGCCTCAATCTCCCAAGTGGCTGGGATTACAGGCATGTGCCACCATGCCTGGCTAATTTTTATATTTTTAGTAGAGATGGGGGTTTCACCATGTCGCTCAGGCTGGTCTCAAACTCCTGACCTCGGGTGATCCACCCACCTCAGCCTCCCAAAGTGCTGGGATTACAGGTGTGAGCCACTGCACCCGGCCTGACTTGTACACTTTAAATGGGATAATTGTATGGGAGGTGAATTATATCTCAATAAAGACAGATTAGATATACATATATATACATACATATGCATATATGGAAGTTTAGAGAAAAATGAAGGGAATATTAGTGAACTAGAAGATAGATCTGAAGATATTACTCAAAGGGTAGCATAAGGAGTTATAGAAAGAAGACAGAAAATAAATGTGGACAATAAAATATAATGTTCTAAATACATTTAATAGGAGTTCCAGAAAGAAAGAACAATGAGAATGGAACAGAAGCAATATTCATAGAGATAATGACTAAGAATATTCCAGAAGTGATGAAAGGCATGAATCCACAGAGATGAGCACAAAATAGACCAAGCAAGGACAAACAAGATCCACACCTATACACATTATAGTTAAGCTACAGAACACCAAAGACAAGGAGGTCTTTTTAGCCAGAGAGAAACAGACAGATTACTTGCAAAAACTGACAACCTAATTAGACTAAGAGTAAATGTCTCAAAGGCAACAGTAAAAACCAGAATACATAGAGTAATATATTCAAAGTGCCAAAAAGTTATCAACCTATAATTGTGTACCCAGCAAAATTATGTTTCAAAAACATGAAAAATGAAGCAAAGACATTTTTATAAAAACAAGCACCAAGAGTTTACTATCAAAGGCACAACCCTAAGGGAACAACTAAAGAACGTCCTTCAGAAGGAAAGAGAATGATCTGAGAAAGACTGTGAAATGCAAAGAGGGGTAGTGAGCCTGCAGGCAAAATCTAGACTAGCATTATTTGTATAAGGTCGTAGTAATAATGGCTCCATTTTTTTTTCTTTTTTGGTACAGGGTCTCACTCCAATTGCCCAGGCTGGAATGCAGTATAGCTGGGACTACAGGCACGTGCCACCATGCCTGGCTAGTTTTTGTATTTTTTAGTAGAGGCAAGGTTTTGCCATGTTGCTCAGGCTGATCTTGAATTCTTGGACTCAAGCAATCCACCCACCTCAGCTTCCCAAAGTGCTGGGATTACAGGTGTGAGCCACCACACCCAGCCAATAGCTTCTTTTTAGGCTTAAAATAGAGAACTGAACTAAAATGTAAGACAATGAAAGCTTTTATAAGCCAAGAAGGATGATCAAAGTTTAAGTTTTTTGTTTTTGTTTTTGTTTTTTGAGACAGAGTCTTGCTTTTTCACCCAGGCTGGAGTGCAGTGGCATGATCTTGGCTCACTGCAACCTCCATATCCCAGGTTCAAGCTATTCTCCTGCCTCAGCCTCCCAAGTAGCTGGGACTACAGGTGTGTGCCACCACGCCCAGCTAATTTTTGCATTTTTAGTAGAGATGGGGTTTCACCATATTGGCCAGGATGGTCTCGATCTCCTCACCTCGTGATCCACCCGCCTCAGCCTCCCAAAGTGCTGGGATTTCAGGAGTGAGTCACCGCACCAGGCCAAAGTTTAAGTTTTTTAAGGTCCTTGTATTCTACAGGACAAGCATCCAGCTATCAGCTTTAGACTTTGTTAAATTATATATGTATGGAAAAATTTCAAGAGTAACTATTTTTTTTCATTTTGTTTTTTCAAAATGAAATTGTACACCCAGCAAAATTATCTTTCAAAAACACGAAAAATGAAGCAAAGACATGTAATTTTTTAAATTATACTTTAAGTTCTGTAATTCATGTAATTTTTTTCATGTAATTTTTTAAATTATGCTTTAAGTTCTGGGGTACGTGTGCAGAACATGCAGTTTTGTTACATAGGTATACACGTGCCATGGTGGTTTGCTGCACCCATCAACCCATCATCTACGTTAGGTATTTCTACTAATGCTATCCCTCCCCCAGCTCCCTATCCCCTGACAGTCCCCAGTGTGTGATGCCCACCCCCACCCCCTAGTGTCCATGTATTCTCATTGTTTAACTCCCACTATGAGTGAGAACATGCGGTGTTTGATTTTCTGTATCTGTGTATTTCTAGTTCTAGATCCTTGAGGAATTGCCACACTGTCTTCCACAATGGTTGAACTAGTTTACACTCCCACCAACAGTGTAAAACTATTCCTATTTCTCCACATCCTCTCCAGTATCTGTTGTTTCCTGACTTTTTAATGATCACCATTCTAACTGGCGTGAGATGGTATCTCATTGTGGTTTTGATTTGCATTTCTTTAACGACCAGTGATAATGAGCTTTTTTACATATGTTTGTTGGCTGCATAAATGTCTTCTTTTGAGAAGTGTCTGTTCATATCCTTTGCCCACTTTTTGATAGGATTGTTTTATTCTTGTAAATTTAAGTTCTTTGTAGATTCTGGATATTAGCCCTTTGTCAGATGGATAGATGGCAAAAATTTTCTCCCATTCTGTAGGTTGCCTGTTCACTCTGATGATAGTTTCTTTTGCTGTGCTGAATCTCTTTAATTAGATCCCATTTGTCAGTTTTGGCTTTTGTTGCCATTGCTTTTGGTGTTTTAGTCATGAAGTCTTTGCCTATGCCTATGTCCTGAATGGTATTGCCTAGGTTTTCTTCTAGGGTTCTTATGGTTTTAGGTCTTAGGTTTCTTATGTTTAAGTCTTTAATCCATCTTGAGTTAATTTTTGTATAAGGTGTAAGGAAGGGATCCAGTTTCAGCTTTCTGCATATGACTAGCCAGTTTTCCAAACACCATTTATTAAATAGCGAATCCTTTCCCCATTGCTTGTTTTTGTCAGGTTTGTCAAAGATCAGATGGTTGTAGATGCATGCTGTTATTTCTGAGGCCTCTGTTCTGTTCCATTGGTTTATATATCTGTTTTGGTACCAGTACCATGCTGTTTTGGTTACTGTAGCCTTGTAGTATAGTTTGAAGTCAGGTAACATGATGCCTCCAGCTTTGTTCTTTTTGCTTAGGATTGTCTTGGCTATGCGGGCTCTTTTTTGGTTCCATATGAAATTTAAAGTAGTTTTTTCCAATTCTGTGAAGAAAGTCAATGGTAGCTTGATTGGGATAGCATTGAATCTATAAATCACTTTGGGCAGTATGGCCATTTTCATGATATTGATTCTTCCTATCCATGAGCATGGAATGTTTTTCCATTTGTTTGTGTCTTCTCTTATTTCCTTGAGCAGTGGTTTGTAGTTCTCCTTGAAGAGGTCCTTCACATCCTTTGTAAGTTGTATTCCTTGGTATTTTATTCTCTTTGTAGCAATTGTGAATGGGAGTTCACTCATGATTTGGCTCTCTGTTTGTCTGTTATTGGTGTATAGGAATGCTTGTAATTTTTGCACATTGATTTTGCATCCTGAGACTTTGCTGAAGGTGCTTATCAGCTTAAGGAGATTTTGGGCTGAGACAATGGGGTTTTCTAAATATACAATCATGTCATCTGCAAACAGACAATTTTACTTCCTCTCTTCCTATTTGAATGCCCTTTATTTCTTTCTTTTGCATGATTGCCCTGGCCCGAACTCCCAATAGGAATAGGAGTGGTGAGAGAGGGCATCCTTGTCTTGTGCCAGTTTTCAAAGCGAATGCTTCCAGTTTTTTGCTCATTCAGTATGATATTGGCTATGGGTTTATCATAAATAGCTCTTATTATTTTGAGATACATTCCATCAGTACCTAGTTTATTGAGAGTTTTTAGCATGAAGGTGTGTTGAATTTTGTTGGAGGCCTTTTCTACATCTATTTAGATAATCATGTAGTTTTTGTCATTGGTTCTGTTTATGTGATGGCTTACGTTTATTGAGTTGCATATATTGAACCAGCCTTGCATTCCAGGGATGAAGCTGACTTGATCATGGCAGGTAAGCTGTTTGATGTGCTGCTGGAATCAGTTTGCCAGTACTGAGGATTTTTGCATCAATATTCATCAGGGATATTGGCCTGAAATTCTCTTTTTTTATTGTGTGTCTGCCAGGGTTTGGTATCCAGATGATGCTGGCCTCATAGAATGAGTTAGGGAAGGTTCCCTCTTTATCTATTGTTTGGAATAGTTTCAGAAGGAATGGTACCAGCTCCTCTTTGTACCTCTGGTAGAATTTGGCCATGAATCCGTCTGGTCCTGGACTTTTTTTGGTTGGTAGGCTATTAATTAGTGCCTCAATTTCAGAACTTGTTATTGGTCTCTTTAGGGATTTGACTTCTTCCTGGTTTAATCTTGGGAGGGTGTATGTGTCCAGGAATTTATCCATTTCTTCTAGATTTTCTAGTTTATTTGTGTAGAGGTATTTACAGTATTCTCTGATGGTAGTTTGTATTTCTGTGGGATCAGTGGTGATATCTCCTTTATCATTTTTTATTGCATCTATTTGATTATTCTCTCTTTTCTTCTTTATTAGTCTGGCTAGCGTATTATCTATTTTGTTGATCTTTTCAAAAACCAGCTCCTGGATTCATTGATTTTTTGAAGAGTTTTTCATGTCTTCATCTCCTTCAGTTCTACTTTGATCCTAGTTTCTTGTCTTCTGCTAGCTTTTGAGTTTGTTTGTTCTGGCTTCTGTAGTTCTTTTAATTGTGATGTTAGGGTGTTGATTTTAGATCTTTACTGCTTTCTCTTGTGGGCATTTAGTGCTATGAACTTCCCTCTACACACTGCTTTAAATGTGTCCCAGAGATTCTGGTACATTGTATCTTTGTTCTCATTGGTGTCAAAGAACATCTTTATTTCTTCCTCAATTTCATTATTTACCCAGTAGTCATTCAGGAGCAGGTTGTTCAGTTTCCATGTAGTTGTGCGGTTTTGAGTGAGTTTCTTAATGCTGAGTTCTAATTTGATTGCACTGTGGTCTGAGAAACTGTTATGATTTCCACTCTTTTGCATTTGCTGAGGAGTGTTTTACTTCCAATTATGTGGTCAATTTTAGAATAAGTGTGATGTGGTGCTGAGACGAATGTATATTCTGTTTATTTGGGGTGGAGAGTTCTGTAGATGTCTATTAGGTCCTCTTGGTCCAGAGCTGAATTCAAGTCCTAGATATCCTTGTTAATTTTCTGACTCATTGATCTGTCTAATATTGACAGTGGGGTGTTAAAGTCTCCCATTATTATTGTGTGGGAGTCTAAGTCTCTTTGTAGGTCTCCAAGAACTTGCTTTATGAATCTGGGTGCTCCTATATTGAGTGCATATGTATTTAGGATGGTTAGCTTTTCTTGTTGCATTGATCCTTTTACCATTATGTAATGCCCTTATTTGTCTCTTTTGATCTTTGTTGGTTTAAAGTCTGTTTTATCAGAGACTAGGATTGTAACCTCTGCTTTTTTTTTTTTTCTTTTTGGCTTTCCATTTGCTTGGTAAATATTCTTCCATCCCTTTATTTTGAGCCTATGTGTGTCTTTGCATGTGAGATGAGTCTCCTGTATACAGCACACCAATGGGTCTTGACTCTATCCAATTTGCCAGTCTGTGTCTTTTAATTGAGGCATTTAGCCCATTTACATTTAAGGTTAATATTGTTTTGTGTGAATTTGATCCTGCCATTATGATGCTAGCTGGTTATTTTGCCCATTAGTTGATGCAGTTTCTTCATAGCATCAATGGTCTTTACAATTTGGTATGTTTTCGCAGTAGCTGGTACCAGTGGTTCCTTTCCATGTTTAGTGCTTCCTTCAGGAGCTCTTGTAAGACAGGCCTGGTGGTGACAAAATCTCTCAGCATTTGCTTATCTATAAAGGATTTTATTTATCCTTTACTTATGAAGTTTAGTTTGGCTGGATATGAAATTCTGGGTTGAAAATTCTTTTCTTTAAGAGTGTTGGATATTGGCCCCCACTCTCTTCTGGCTTGCAGGGTTTCTGCCGAGAGATCCACTATTAGTCTGATAGGGTTCCTTTTGTGGCTAACCCGACCTTTCTCTCTGGCTGCCCTTAAAATTTTTTTCCTTCATTTCAACCTTGGTGAATCTGATGATTATGTGTCTTGGGGTTGCTCTTCTCCAGGAATATCTTTGTGGTATTCTCTGTATTTCCTGAATTTGAATGTTGGCCTGCCTTGCTAGATTCGGGAAGTTCTCCTGGATAATATCCTGAAGAGTGTTTTCCAACTTGGTTCCATTCTCCCTGTCACTTTCAGGTACCCCAATCAAATGTCGATTTGTTATTTTCACGTAGTCCCATATTTCTTGAAGGCTTTCCTCATTTCTTTTCACTCTTTTTTCTCTAATCTTGTTTTCTCACTGTATTTCATTGAGTTGATCTTCAATCTCTGATATCCTTTCTTCCACTTGATCGATTCAGCTATTGATACTTGTGTATGCTTCGTGAAGTTATTGTGCTGTGTTTTTCAGCTCCATCAGGTCAATTGTGTTCTTCTCTTAACTGGTTATTCTAGTTAACAATTTGTCTAACCTTTTTTCAAGGTTCTTGGCTTCCTTACATTGGGTTAGAGTACGCTTCTTTAGCTCAGAGGAGTTTGTTATTATCCACCTTGTGAAGCCTGCTTTGTCAGTTCATCAAACTCATTCTCCATCCAGTTTTGTTTCCTTGCTGGCGAGGAGCTGTGATCCTTTGGAGGTGAAGCAGCATTCTGGTTTTTGGAATTTTCAGCCTTTTTGCACTGGTTTCTCCCCATCTTTGTGGATTTATCTACCTTTGGTCTCTGATGTTGGTGACCTTTGGATGGGGTTTCTGTGTCTGGACATCCTTTTTGTTGATGTTAATGCTATTTCTTTCTGTTTGTTAGTTTCCTTCTAACAGTCAGGCCCCTCTACTGCAGGTCTGCTGGAGTTTGCTGGAGGTCCGCTCTGGATCCTGTTTGCCTGGGTATCACTGGCAGAGGCTGCAGAACAGCAAAGATTGCTGCCTGAAGCTTCGTCCCAGAGGGGCACCTTCCAGATGCCAGCCAAAGCTCTCCTGTATGAGGTGTCTGTCAGCCCCTACTGGGAGGTGTCTCCCAGTCAGCGTACACAGGGGTCAGGGGCCTACTTGAGGAGGCAGTCTGTCCCTTATCAGAGATCAAACACTGTGCTGGGAGATCCGCTGCTCTCTTCAGAGCTGTCAGGCAAGGACGTTTAAGTCTGCTGAAGCTGCGCCCACAGCTGCCCCTTCCCCCAGGTGCTCTGTCCCAGGGAGATGGGGGTTTTATCTATACGTCCCTGACTGGGGCTGCTGCCTTTTTTTTCAGAGATGCCCTTCCCAGAGAGGAGAAATCTAGAGAGGCAGTCTGGCCACAGCAGCCTTGCTGAGCTGTGCCCAGTTCGAACTCCCTGGTGGCTTTGTTTACACTCTGAGGGTAAAACCATCTACTTAAGCCTCAGGAATGGTGGACACCCCTCCCCTCACCAAGCTCAAGGGTCCTGGGTCGACCTCAGACGGCTGTGCTAGCAGCAAGAATTTCAAGCCAATGGATCTTGGCTTGCTGGGCTCTGTGGGCGTGGGACCCACTGAGCTAGATCACTTGGCTCCCTGGCTTCAGCCCTCTTTCTAGGGGAGTGAATGATTCTATCTCGCTGGCATTCCAGGTGTCACTGGGGTATGAAAAAAATATATAAACTCCTGCAGCTAGCTAGGTGTCTGCCCAAACAGCTGTCCAGTTTTGTGCTTGAAACCCAGGGCCCTGGTGGCCTAGGCACCAGAGGGAATCTCCTGGTCTGCCAGCTGTGAAGACTGTGGGAAAAGCACAGTATCTGGGCCACAGTGTACTGTTCCACCCAGTATAGTCTGTCACAGCTTCCCTTGGCTGGGAGAGGGGAATCCCCAGACCCCTTGTGCTTCCCAGGTGAGGCGACACCCCACCCTGCTTCAGCTCACCTTCCGTGGGCTGCACCCACTGTCCAGCCAGTCCCAATGAGATGAACCGGGTACCTCAGTTGGAAATGCAGGAATCACCCGCCTTCTGTGTTGATCTCACTGGGAGCTGCAGACTAGAGCTACTCCTATTTGGCCATCTTCAAGAGTAACTATTAAAGCGTAGAAATAGACTATGTGGTTTCAATAAAATTACAAAACAGATAAGAAAACAAACAAAGCTTCAGTCATAGAGACCAAAAATCACCCCATAGAACAAGGTGGGTAAAGGCACCACTGCCGTCTCTGCTGAACACGAGGCACTGTAGTTGTCCTCATGCCACTGGATACTGCACCCACCACCACCCCATCACCACCCCTGCCCGCCTCGTAAGACTTTACTTTTGCCCTGGGAAACTTGGTGTTGTTGCTCCTATCAGAAACATTTGCTCCTGATGGAAAGTTGAGGGTGAGTGCATCATATTGGCTGAGCCTAAGTCATGTGACCCTGTCCTGGCTGCATGAGAGACTGTCTAGCCTTTTCAGCAGATGTAGTGGGAGCCAGACTCTATCTGCGACCAACACTCCAATATCAGGGGTTGCCCCAAACAGAGGAAGGTCAAAGAAATAACAAATGCCCATATGAATATCAAAAATTAAATCATCTCGGCCGGGCGCGGTGGCTCAAGCCTGTAATCCCAGCACTTTGGGAGGCCGAGACGGGCGGATCACGAGGTCAGGAGATCGAGACCATCCTGGCTAACACGGTGAAACCCCGTCTCTACTAAAAATACAAAAACTAGCCGGGCGAGGTGGCAGGCGCCTGTAGTCCCAGCTACTCGGGAGGCTGAGGCAGGAGAATGGCATAAACCCGGGAGGCGGAGCTTGCAGTGAGCTGAGATCTGGCCACTGCACTCCAGTCCGGGCGACAGAGCGAGACTCCGCCTCAAAAAAAAAAAAAAAAAATTAAATCATCTCTCTTTTTTTTTTTTGAGACAGAGTCTTACTCTGTCTCCCAGGCTGGAGTGCAGAGGCACAATCTTGGCTCATTGCAACCTCTGCCTCCTGGGTTTAAGCAAGTCTCCTGGCTCAGCCTCTCAATTAGCTGGGACTATAGGTACACGCCACCACACCTGGCTAATTTTTGTATTATTAGTAGAAACCCGGTTTCACCATATTGGCCAGGCTGGTCTCCATCTCCTGACCTCGTGATCCACCTGACTCGGCCTCCCAAAGTGCTGGGATTACAGGCGTGAGCCACCACGCCCGGCCTGTATCAGCTCTTTGAAGTCTGACATATATTTATCCATTCCTAATGTGGAGCACAAAGACTATTATAATGTTAGTCTTTTCCACTTCCATTTCCACCCCAACTGGGTGTACTGCATACAATTTTGACACTAATTATCTGGAGTTAGCACAGACCCCATAGGCTAAGGGCAAAGTTTTCCATTAAGTTGTCCCCACTTTAGATGCCAGCCACACTTCAAGGGGTCACCAGATCCACCTGCACTTCTGACCAAATGGCTATTAATTCAGGAGTTCCTACAACCCCAGGTTCAATGATTCACCAGAACTACTTACAGAACTCAGTAATGTGCTGTACTTACAATTACAGTTTCATTATGAAGGGTGAGGTCTGGGAGGATCCCAAATCCATGCCCTCTCACTATGGAGTTGGTATGTTACCCTCCTGGCACATCCAGGCACTCATCAAGAAGCTCTACTTAGCTTTGGTATCCAGAGTTTTTATTGGAGATTCATTATGTAGACATGACTGATTACATCATTGGTCATGTGATTAAACTCAATCTTCAGTCCACCTCCCCTTTTTGAAGATCTGGTACCAGAAAGTGTAACTCTCTGATCACTTGATTGTTTTTTCTGGTGGCCAGATCCCATCCTGAAGCTATTATCTTCAGTGGGGGGCCCACATGAGTCACCTCATTCCCATGAAAGACACTTCTATCACTCATGAAATTCTAAGGGTTTTTTGAAGCTCTGTGCCTGGAACCAGGGACACAGGCTAAGTATACTCTGTCTTATACCACAATTCCCTATAGGCGTTCCTGTTTAGGGAGAGGACATGGTCCATAAACAAAATAATTATAACACAAAGCAGATTCTGAGAAGAGCTGCATGCTGCACTATAGGCATCTGAGGGAGAAAAGAGATTAATTTCATTCTGGAGAACATGTGGAAGAAAGCAACATAATGAGGAAGCTAAAGCAAAGTGAAAAGAAACTGTACCCTGGAGGGAGGGTAGCTGGGAAGGCTGCCTGGTGGAAGCAGCAATGAAGGCTAACTTCTTCCGGAAAGCTGGAATAAATTCTCAAAATGATCACATGCTCTTTACCGTACCAGACACTATGCGGAGTAGTTCACTGAATTCTTCCTGCCTTCCAGAGACATTGAAATTGTTCCCACTTTGCAGATGAGGAAAGGGATGCTCAGAGAGGTTGCACATCCGACCTGAGGGCACTTGCCACAAAGTGGAGGTGCCTGCCTTCCAACCTCACTTGGTCCTGTTGAAAGAAGTCCAGGTTCAGCCCACTTGTGCTCTTCCCCTGGGGCCAGAAAACATTTAGTTCAGAGGAAGAGGATCACTTCTAGCACAAGAATGGTTTTTTTGTTTGTTTGTTTGTTTTTTGTTTTTGAGATGGAGTCTTGTTCTGTTGCCCAGGCTGGAGTGTGGTGGCACCATCTTGGCTCACTGCAACCACTGCCTCCCGGGTTCAAGCAATTCTCCTGCCTCAGCCTCCTGAGTAGCTGAGATTACAGGCGCCTGCCATCACGCCAGCTAATTTTTGTATTTTTAGTAGAGACGAGGTTTCACCATGTTGGCCAGGCTGGTCCTGAACCCCTAACCTCAGGTGATCCGCCTGCCTTGGCCTCCCAAAGTGCTAGGATTACAGGCGTGAGCCACTGCACCCAGCCAGTGGGTTTAAAACTTAGTAAAACTCAAGAGATAGAAGGACCCGAGAACCTGAGGTGAGCAAAGTGAGGGTATTCACTCAAATGCCTCAGCCCTACATCCATCTCTTCATGGTTGTCCCTCTGCCATGAGTTCATATTTGCCTCTCTTCAAGTTCTGCTTCCAGTGCCTTAGACATAGACTGCACTACAGGCTGCTCAATCTTCTTGCTCACCATAGGGCCGTGTGCGTGGTGACCAGAACAGAAGCCCCAGTAACAGCGGATGATGCGCAAGGAGCACTACCAGGAATGGCATCTGGAAGCAGCAGTTTCCTAGGCTGGCAGGCCCACGTCCAGGGTTCCGGTACCCTCTGCCAGTCAAATTTGCCTTTTCCGCCGTCCTTGCTATCAGTCTCTAGTTTTCATTTTCCCCTTCTTTGTGTTATTTTCGTCTGGGCAGAGTCCATTGCAACCTCTTTAGAAGCTCTCTTCACTATCAATCTGCAGGACCACTGTCTCTCTTTCTGGGCTATCTTGGGTCACTCCAGGTCCTCCACCAACACGTCTGTAGACTCCACCGGGATTCTGGTTTGGGACCTCATTGGTAGTACCCACTGAAAGTGCCGGCATATGGCCAACAGTGTCCATAGTAGGTATAATCATTTAAGTGGCTGTATTAAGGTAAAGTTCATGTACGTTCATTTGACCCATTACACAGATACAGAAATAGACTTAGATGGGCTGAATAATGAACAAAAGGGCATGTAGCAACTTGTGTCAATACAAGCATCTCACTGTCTCTAGGGACCTGTGTAACATATCCCCATCTCCACCGAGGGCCCGGCTATGTGTTCACTGGTTACATGAATGAATATTTTTCTTTTCTATCCTCCTGCATTCTCCCAGCAAAAGTCAACTTTATCAGTATCATGAAGATTACCAAGCAATGTTTAAAGAGTACTTACTCCAGGCCGAGCACGGTGTCTCACACCTGTAATCCCAGCACTTTGGGAGGCCATGCGGGTGGATCATGAGGTCAGGAGATTGAGACCATCCTGGCTAACACGGTGAAACCCCATCTCTACTAAAAAATACAAAAAAATTAGCCAGGCGTGGTGGCAGGCACCTATAGTCCCAGCTACTCAGGAGGCTGAGGCAGGAGAATGGCGTGAACCTGGGAGGCAGATCTTGCAGTAAGCTGCGCCAATGCACTCCAGCCTGGGCGGCAGAGTGAGACTTCATCTCAAAAAAAAAAAAGAAAAGACTACTTACTCCACTGCCAGGCATTATAAATGGGAACTCATGGAATCATAGATAGTAAGGAAAAAAATGTTCAATTCTATACCGGCAGCATTTTGCCTCTAAGAGAGGTAAGCTATTAACAAATAATAACTAAAATGCATTTTTATTGTGGTTGCTTATAAATGGGAAAAGGATGTTTTGAAAAGAAGAAAAATACAGAAAGATTATTGTAAATGCTAAAAGTTCACAAGGAAAAGAGGCGGTTCCTACAAACTCCCAGAAAAGCAACTTAATGCTGTTTACCAACAGTATGTGCCAAAATATTTAACATTGAGCCAGACTATGACGGGCACGCTTCCCTTCCTAGTCTCAAGTTTTACACAGTGACCTATGCAGTGGTTACATCATTATCCCCTGGTTTCTGGATACTCTGATTTTGGAGCCACTACCACCTCATATTCATTCAAAAGAAATTACATGCTTAGCTCTTCTCTTAAGTGCCTCAGCCTGGAGAGCCAGCAAATAAAACAAGGGTTTTTGAAAACACACCCCAGGTCAGTTGGGCCAAGACGTTACATAACCGCACTTAAAATACTCACAGCCTAGGGAGCCAAGAGGTCAGGGCTCTTCTCATGTTTGATAAACTTGATATGCAGAATAATTTATCTTTGCCCCAAAGATGAGGTGGCCTGGTGCCTTTCTTACATGTTGCTTTAAACAACAACAACAACAACAACAATAATAATAAAGAATAAAAGGCAGTGAATCAGAACAGTCAAAGAATTTCCAAGCTGAACGGCGCTTTAGGATGAAAGCTGAGTCCTGTTCAGAGATAGGCAAGTAACTGCAAACCTTTCCAAGTAAAAGAGAATTGTTCCTCTTGATTCTTCTTTATTTTTTTTCCCAAGAGAACCTTTATTCTTCCCACCAAATCCCAGGACAAAATATTTTTCCAACCTAGGTGAAACCTGGTGAGACCCTGTCTCTACTAAAAACACAAAAATCAGCTGGGCGTGGTGGTGGGTGCCTATAAACCCAGCTACTCAGGAGGCTAAGGGACGAGAATTGCTAAAATCTGGGAGGCGGAGGTTGCAGTGAGCCAAGATCATGCCACTGCACTCCAGCCTGGGTGACACAGCAAGACTCTGTCTCAAAAAACAGAGAGAGAGAGACAGAGAAAGCGTCAGATAAAAATAACCAGAGTGAGGAGGAAGGGAGACCTCAGACGTGTCTCTAGTTTACAGAGATCTCACCTATGATAGCCACCAGCTCAGCGCCAACCATGTCCTGGGCAGCCACTTCAATGAGTTGTCTGAACATTGGCCTGCATGGTTGGATAACCCAAATGCGCTTTCCCATGATGTCTTACACCTCCTTTTTTTCAGTCTGGTGACTGTAGTGTGAGCCCACCTTGTCTGGGAAGAGAAGTAACCAAGTAGTGATGAACAGTTCATGCTGGCCTTGGAACAGCATGAAATAGGACTGTCCTTGCATTCTCACTTTGAAATGACACAAGAATCCACAAGAATATGGGGACCGTGTGAGCCCATGGCAAAGAGCCTGTGCCCTGGGCAGAAGGCTTGCTCTTATAGCCCCAGCTGCCTGCATAAGGGGCAGCACTCCAGGGAGCTCCTAAGGATCGAGGCGAGTGCAGATGGAACCCACACCTTGGTGGAGGAGACCCCACGGTCCACGTGCATGGACAGAGTCTGCTGTGGCTTCACAGTCCTCCCCACAAACACCATGCTCTTAGTAAACACTCAAGGAGACAAATCTATTCTGCTTATTTGGAGAAAAGTTTGCAATTCACAGACAAGTGAGTCATATGTTTAGTTCTAGCTAAACCCCATATCCATTCCCACATTGACAGGAAGACAAGCCAGAAAAACCAGACCAAGATGATAGATCTTTTAGAATGACCGCCACATTTTCCCCAGGTGTTACTGTGGGTCCCCCTACTTCCTACATGGCCCCCCAGCAAGTCTAGAGTCCTCACCCTTTTCCAGGGTGCTAAACAGAGCAGCCTCTCCAGTTTGTTTCCTGTTTATTTTTTTAGAGAAATTTTTATTTAAAAATACATTTATATGTACAGAAAAGTTGTGAAGAAAGCACAGAATACATATTCCTCAATTCTTCGCATTATTTACCTTGTACGTTAGTATGGTGTATTTGTCACAAGACAGAACCAGTATGAATATATTACCATTACATAAAGTCTATAGTTTATTCGGGTTCCCTCAGTTTCCCCTAATGCCTCTTTTCTGTCCCAGAATCTCACCCAGAACACCACTTTCATAAGTCCTCGAGTAGGCTTGTCTTGGCTGTGGCCATTTCTCAGACTTTCCTAGTTTTTGATGACCTTGATGGTTTTGAAGAATCTGGCCAGGAATTTATAGTTTGTTTCTCAACTGGGATTTTTCTGCTGCCTTTCTCATGATCAGACTGAGGTTAATGGGAGGAAGACAGAGGTAAAGTGTCATTCTCATCCTGTCGGATCAAGGGCACACAGTATCAACACGACTTAGCACTGTCCATGATGACCTTGACCTTACTTGGTGGAGGGAGGGTTTGTTGAGCCTCTCTACCATACAGTTACTCTTTTTTTTTTTTTTTTTTTCAGAGTCTCTCTCTGTCGCCCAGGCTGGAGTGCAGTGGGGGTGATCTTGGCTCAGTGCAAACTCTGTCCCGCAGGTTCAAGTGATTCTCCTGTCTCAGCCTCCTGAACAGCTGGGACTATAGGCACATGCCACCATGCCTGGCTAATTTTTTTATTTTTAGTAGCAACGGGGTTTCACTCTGTTGGCCAAGCTGGTCTCAAACTCCTGACCTCAGGTGATCCGCCCACCTCAGCCTCCAAAAGTACTGGGATTACAGGTGTGAGCTACCGTGCCCGGCCGCCATATAGTTACATACAGTTACTTTTTGTCCCCACTTCCATCCTGTACTCTTTGGAAGGAAGTAACTCTATGCAGCCCACACTTGAGTGGGGAGTTCCTCTCCGCTTCAGGGCAGAGGAGTTACATCAGTTATTGGGAGTGCATGTGCGTGAGAGAGCTGACTCCTCCTCCTGGACCCACTTAGTTATTTGTTTACTTATTTATGTAGTCATTTCTTTAGATCAGGATGGACTCATGAATATTTATTTCTCATATTTTGGCCTATGGCTTGTTTCCTTTGGAAAGTCTATCTCCTCCTGAAACCTTTTCCTCCTCCCTCCTCCCTTTACTATCTTGGGACAATGCCTCCCTGATCATTCAGGTTTCTCTGCTCCAAGGGAAATGGCCTGAGTCCATGCTTTGTTTTTACGGCTGTGTGTTTAGCTGTATTGAAAGTTAGACTAAGCTGGACACTTTTCATTTATTTATTTATTTATTCTTTATTTTCATAAGTTTTTGGGGTATGGGGTATATTTGGTTACATGAGTAAGTTCTTTAGTGGTGATTTGTGAGATTTTGGTGCAGCATCACCCAAATAGTATACACTGAACCCAATTTGTAGTCTTTCATCCCTCACCCGCTTCCCACACTTTCTCCTCAAGTCCCCAATGTCCATTGTATCATTCTTATGCCTTTGCGTCCTCATAGCTTAGCTCCCATTTGTGAGTGGAGCCCACAAAACACCACATATGGTGTTTGGTTTTCCATTCCTGAGTTACTTCACTTAGAATAATAGTCTCCGAGGCAGGCAGATCACGAGGTCAGGAGTTCGAGACCAGTCTGGCCAGTATGGTAAAACCCCATCTCTATTAAAAATACAAAATTTAGCTGGGTGTGGTGGCGTTCGCCTATAGTCCCAGCTACTCAGGAGGCTGAGGCAGAGGAATTGCTTCAACCTGGGAGGCGGAGGCAGAGGTTGCAGTGAGCCAAGATTATACTACTGCACTCCAGGCTGGGCGACAGAGTGAGATTCTGTCTCCAAAAAAAAAAAAAAAAGAAAAAAAAAAAAAAAAAGGAAGAAGAAGAATAGTCTCCAATCCCATCCAGGTTGCTGCAAATGCCATTAATACATTTCTTTTTATGGCTGAGTAGTATTCCATCCTATCTATATACCACAGTTTCTTTATCCACTCATTGATTGATAGGAATTTGGGCTGGTTCCATGTTTCTGCAATTGCAAATTGTTGGGCACTTATTAAATAACCACACTACTTTTATATAGAAGTCTGTGCTGTGTTGCTATGTGCATGTCCTCCTGTTCTTGTTCTCATCGCCTGTCGTATTTTATTGATGCAAAGAGCCAGGTGTTTTCTGTTTTTTGTTTTTATTTTAATTTTGGCATCCTGAAATCAGATGAATCTCATAGTCAACTGCATCTTACACTTTGTCATAGTTGAGCAGTACTTTTACTATCTTGCTGCTTCCTAAAATAATGCTTGGTGTTCCATCTCTGGGACTTAGATTTGATGAAATCCATCATGTCCTTCCTGGGTTATGCACTGTATCAGCATGGGAAACATTCTAACATGTTTATCTTGTTTCACAGAATCCAGACCAGAATCTTGAGGGCATTAGGGCTATATTTGTACTGCCGTATATGTAATAAAAAATATATCCTGCAGCCAGTCGTGGTGGCTCACACCTGTAATCCCAGCAATTTGGGAGGCCAATGTGGGCAGATCACGAGGTCAAGAGATTGAGACCATCCTGGCCAACATGGTAAAATCCTATCTCTACTAAAAATACAAAAATTAGCTGGGCGTGGTGGCACATGCCTGTAGTCTCAGCTACTTGGGAGGCTGAGGCAGGAGAATCGCTTGAACCCAGGAGGTGGAGGTTGCAGTGAGCCGAGATCGTGCCACTGCACTCCAGCCTGGTGACACAGCAAGACTCTGCCTCAAAAACAAACAAACAAACAAACAAATATATATACATACATATATATACATATATATATATATATCCTGCAACACACACAGCCTAATGCCAGAGAAAAAGACACAAGTAAGTGGGGCCCTGGAAATCAGGCAGGTTACTTAGGGCAGCAGAATGTCTAATTGGGACTGTAATTCAAAAGACAAATCTTAGTTCTTTTCCATTCTAAACAGTTTTTTGGGGAAGAAACATAAAAGGAAGTCTACTGGGCAAACCTTTTCTCATCTCCATCCTCACATCCACTTCCGCTATACAAATCTTGAAAAATGTCAGCACTACATTACAGATGCCAAACCTGGGATTCCAAAATCCAGTAGGCCCGCCTGGGCCTGCAGGCTGTGAGCCAGTTTGAGATGCCATTAATCAGGTCCCTGGACTCTACACTGACATCTGTAATCACAGATGATTACTCCACACCCCAGACCAACCTTGGGAAGTTGTGCCCCTCAGGGGTGCCCCCGACTCTCCCAGTTTTGGGTTCCACTCTGGGACCCAGTGCTCACACGCAGCACCTTCTCTCTCAGCAGGGAAGCATGTGTGCTGCTGTGTTTCCTCTCTTGCAGGCATTTGTAAAACTATCTAGACAGGGACTAATGAACGGAAAAGATCTCTGAAGGTGAAATTTCAGGCACTGGGTCTCCTAAAGATGGGGAAATGGTTGGGGAGGCACAAGATGCATTTTGGGCAGCAGCCCTCAGCCAACAGCCTATGGGGCTCACCCTATTTTTTGCCCACTTGTAAGACTATTCCTGACCTTTACCTCCCTTGGTAGCTGTGTTCTAGAGCTCGCAATGTGGAGTCAGAAAGTCATGTAGCAATTAGGTATTAAGCATTCAATGAACCTTGGTCAATAAATAAAGAAGACATAACAGATGTAAGCATTCATGCTCCTAATAACAGTGCTTCTAAAATACATGCAGCAAAAACTAATAGAACTGCAAGGAGACTAGATAAATTCCCAGTTAATAGTCAATGATTTCAGTACCCCTCTCAATAATGAGAACACATAGACCAAAAAGGATACAGCAGACTTGAACAACACTACCAACCTACCAGACTTCATTGACATTTACAGAACAATCCACCCAACATGGAACACACTCTCATATATGCATATGGAACATTTGCCAAGACAGACTACACCCTGGGCCATAAAACAAGTCTGAATAAATTCAAAAGGATTCAGGTCACATAAAGTATGTTCTCTGGCCATGATGGATTTTAATTAGAAATCAATAACAGAAAGACATCTGGAAATTTCCTAAATTTTGGAAACCAAACAAGATACTTCTAAATAAGCCAGGGATGAAAGGAGACATAAAAAGGAAATTAGAAAGCATTTTGAAATGAATGAAAATTATAACATACCAAATTTTGTGGCATGCTGCTAAAGCAGAACTTAAGAGGGAAATTTATAGCACTAAAAATACTATAGAAGAAGAAAGTTCTCAAATCAGTGACTTTGATTTCTATCTTAAGAAACTAAAGAAAGAACAAATTAAACTCAAACTAAGCAGAAGAAAGGTAATAGTAAAGATGAAAGCAGAAATCAATGAAGTAGTGGAAAGATAATAGAAATCAAAGAAACCAAAACCCAAAAGTTAGTATTTTGAGAAAATTAATAAAATTGATAAACCTTCATTTAGACTGATCAACAAAAAATAAATAAAAGGAGAGAAAGAGACCATTCCTATTAACTTTTAAATTTATTTACCATGGCCTGGCCTCCAGGCCTGGTTCCATACTCAAACTACTCTCATCAAAGTCACTACACATCTTTTTTTTTTTTTTTTGCCATTTTACTTGACCTCTCTGGGGTCCTAATAATCCTTCTGGTGGATACAGTATTGTTGTACCCATTATACAGGTGAGGAGCATGAGGCCCAAGTTGACTGGGACCTCCCTGTTTTTCCTCTTATTAACTTGAAAGGTTGCTGTGATAATTCAGTGAAATAAAATAATAATCTGTAAAAATGTATTATCTTTACTAAAATTTTCATATCTTTACTAATGTCTCTGGGATGCAGCAAGTGAATATAATGTACTCATGAGCTTCCCTTACCAAGACCATGCCCTCCTCCAACCAGCTTACTATGCTCAGGCCTCAGCCACCAGAAAATTCTGGAGTGGCCACTGCCCCTCCTTGCCTCTTCTGTTCCTAGGAAAACATCTATGTTTTCATTGTTCTGGGTTTGCAATACAGCATTGATATGGGAATAATTGCCATCCATAATGACTTCTCTTCAAGACACCTCAAGTCTTGAGACATTTTCAGCAAACCAGCAGCTTAAATACTGTTAGGCTTCAGATTTTATTGTTGTGACGTGGAAAATGACTTTTAGATTGTGATTCCATAGAACTCTAGAAGGCTTTCAGATATGGAAAAGAGTACGCTTAGTTAAAATCCTGACTTAGTTATTATCCCTAAGGGATGTTAGCCTAAGCTAAATGATTTACTACGAATTTAGTCTTCCTTCAGAGCAAACTTTTTAGTCAAGTTAAAAAATGTTGGTGGGGGAGGGTGATGGTGAAAGCCATAGTTTTCTTAAAATTGTGGTAAAATATATATAACATTTATGTATAACATTAAATTTACCATTTTAACCCTTTTTAAGTGTACAAGTAAGTGGCATTAAGTACATTCACATTGTTGTACAACTATCATTACTATAGTTTCTAGAACTTTCCATCATCCCACACTAACACTCTGTGTTCATTAACAATAACCCTCCATGCCTTCCTTCCCCCAATGTCTGGTAATCACTATTATGTTCTTTCTCTAAGAATTTGACTATTCTAGATATTTCATATAAATGAAATCATACAACATTTGTCTTTTTTTTTAATCTGGCTTATTTCACCATGCATCTTTTCTTTTCAATTTTTTCTTAATACATAATAATTGTACATATTGTCACCCAGGCTGGAGTGCAGTGGCATGATCTTGGTTCACTGCAACCTCCGCCTCCTGGGTTCAAGCAATTCTCCTGCCTCGGCCTCCCAAGTAGCTAGGATTACAGGCATGCACCACCACGTCTGGCTAATTTTTGTATTTTTAGTAGAGATGGAGTTTCACCATGTTGGCCAGGCTGGTCTCAAACTCCTGACATCAAGTAGTCCGCCCTTCTCAGCCTCCCAAAGTGCTATAATCACACGTGTGAGCCACCATGCCCAGCCAATTATACATATTTATGGGGTACAAGTGATATTTTGACATATACATACAATATGTAATGATTAAATCAGGGTAATTAAGATATCCATCACCTCAAACACTTACTTCTTTGTGCTGAGGACATTCTAAATCTCTTTTAGCTATTTTGAGTGTACAATAAATAAATGTTAACTCTTGCCACCCTACTATGCTATTGAACACTGGAACTTATTCCTTCTGTCTGACTGCATTTTTGTGTCCAATAACAAATCTCTTTTCATACTTTCCTCCCCCTCATCCCTTCCCACCTTCTGGTAACCATCATTCTACTCTCTACCTCCATGAGATCAACTTTTTTAGCTTTCATATATAAGTGAAAATGTGTAATGTTTGTCTGTCTGTGCCCAGCTTATTTCACTTAACATGATGACCTCCAGTTCCATCCATGTTGCTACAAATGACAGGATTCCATTCTTTTCATGGCTGAACGATATTTCATTGTGTATGTATACCATATTTTCTTTATCCATTCATTCATTCATGGGCACTTAGGTTGATTCCACATCCTGGCTATTATGAATAATGCTACAAAAGACATGGGAATGCAGATATCTTTTTGATATACTGATTTCCTTTATTTTGATATATACCCAGCAGTCAGATTTCTGGATAATATGGTCCATCTCTTTTTAGTTTTTTTTTTTTTTTTTTTTTGAGACAGAGTTTTTTTCTTGTTGCCCAGGTTGGAGTGAAGTGTGTGATCTTGGCTCACTGCACCCTCCGCTTCCCACGGTTCAAGCAATTCTCCTGCCTCAGCCTCCCGAGTAGCTGGGACTACAGACGTGCACCACCACACCAGCTAATTTTTATATTCTTAGTAGACATGGGGTTTCAACATGTTGGCCAGGCTGGTCTTGAACTTTCAACTTTAGGTGATCCACCCCCGTTGGCCTCCCAAAGTGTTGGGACTACAGGCATGAGCCACCAAGCCCGGCCTGAATTTATCAATTCTAACAATTTTTTTGGTGGAGTCTTTAGGTTTTTCTAAATATAGCACCATGTCATCTGTAGACAAGGATACTATGACTTCTTCCTTTTCAATTTGCATGTCTTGTGTTTCCTTCTATTGCCTAATTGCTCTGGCTAGGACTGCCAGCACTATGCTGAATAAAAGTGGTGAAAATGGCCATAACCTTGTCTTGTTCCAGATCTTACAGGCAAGAGTTTTACCTGCTTAGTATGATGCTAGCTGTGGATATGTCATATATGGCCTGTATTGTTTTGAGGTGTGCTATTTCTTTTTTCTTTTTTTTTGAGATGGAGTCTCGCTCTGTGGCCCAGGCTGGAGCGCAGTGGCCGGATCTCAGCTCACTGCAAGCTCCGCCTCTCGGGTTTACGCCATTCTCCTGCCTCAGCCTCCCAAGTAGCTGGGACTACAGGTGCCCGCCACCTCGCCCGGCTAGTTTTTTTTTTTTTTTTGTATTTTTTAGTAGAGACGGAGTTTCACTATGTTAGCCAGGATGGTCTCGATCTCCTGACCTCCTGATCCACCCGTCTCGGCCTCCCAAAGTGCTGGGATTACAGGCTTGAGCCACCGTGCCCGGCCTGAGGTGTGCTATTTCAATACTCAGTTTGTTGAGAGTTTTTATTATGAAGTGATGTTGAATTTTATTGAATGCTTTTTTAGTATCTGTCAAAATGATCATCTGGTTTTTGTTCTTGATTCTGTTAATGTGATGTATCAGGTTTATTGATTTACATATGTCGAAGCATTCTTGCAATCCCTCAGAAAAATCCCACTTGATCATAGTGAATGATATTTTTTTTTGAGACGTAGTTTCACTCTTGTTGCCTGGGTTGGAGTGCAATGGCACAATCTTGGCTCACCAAAACCTCCACCTCCCGGGTTCAAGTGATTTTCCTGCCTCAGCCTCCCAAGTAGCTGGGATTATAGGCACGTGCCACCACGCCCGGCTAATTTTGTATTTTTAGTAGAGATGGCGTTTCTCCATTTTGGTCAGGCTGGTCTCGAACTCCTGACTTCATATGATCTGCCCGCCTCGGCCTCACAAGGTGCTGGGATTACAGATGTGAACCACTGCGTCCAGCCAGTGAATGATCTTTTTGATGTGCTGCTGAATTCATTTTGCTAGTAATTTGTTAAAGATTTTTGCAGGGACATTGGCCTGTAGTTTTCCTTTTTGCTGTGTCCTTGTCTGGTTTTGGTTTCAGGATAATGCTAGTCTCACAGAATGAGTTTGTAAATATTCCTTCCTCATTAATAATTATTATTATTATTATTTTGAGATGGTGTCTCGCACTGTTGCCCAGGCTGGAGTGCTGTGGCATGATCTCGCCTCACTGCAACCTCCGCCTCCCAGGTTCAAGAGATTCTTCTGCTTCAGCCTCTCAAGTAGCTGGGATTACAGGTGCTGGCCACCATACCCAGCTAATTTTTTTGCATTTTTAGTAGAGATGGAGTTTTGCTTTGTTGGCCAGGCTACTCTCAAATGCCTGACCTCATGATCCACCTGCCTCTGCCTCCCAAAGTGCTGGGATTACAGGCGTGAGCCACTGTGCCCGGCCCCTCATTAACTTTTTAGAATAGTTGAGTAGAATTGGTATCAGTTCATTCAGTGCTTGGTAGAATTCAGCAGTGAAGCCATCAGGTTCTAGACTTTTCTTTGTTGGGAGACTTTGATTCAATCTGTTACTCATTATTGGTCTGTTTAGGTTTTTTATTTCTTCATGGTTCAATCTTGGTAGGTTGTATATGTCCAGAAATCTATTTGTTTCTTTTTTCTTCTTCTTCTCTTTTTTTGAGACAGGGTCTTGCTCTGTCACCCAGGCTGGAGTGCAGTGCCATGATCTTGGCTTACTGCAGTCTCAACCTTCTGGGCTCAAGCAATCCTCCTACCTCAGCCTCTTGAGTAGCTGGGATTACAGATGTGCACCAGCAAGCCTAGCTAATTTTTGTATTTTTTAGTACAGACGGGGTTGTGCCATGTTGTCCTGGTCTTGAACTCCTGGGTTCAAGTGATCTGCTCACCTTGGCCTACCAAAGTGGTGGGATTACAGCCATGAGGCACTGTGTCCAGCCTATTTCTTCTGTATTTTCCAGTTTGTTGGTTTACAGTTGTTCATTGTATGTCTGATGATCCTTTGTATTTTTGGGGTATCAATTTTAATGTCTCCTTTTTCGTATCAAATTTTATGTATTTGGGTCTTCTCTCTTTTTTCTTAGTCTAGCTAAAGGCTTGTTGATTCTGTTTTATCTGTTCTAAAAACCACCTATTCATATCAGCAATCTTTTGTGTTGCTTTTTTGTTTCAGTTTTTATTTATTTCTGCTCTGATCTTTATTATTCCTTTCCTTCTACTAATGTGTGGTTTGGTTTGTTAGTGCCAGTTCCTTTAGGTGAATCATTAGACTGTTTATTTGAAGTCTTTCTATCTTTTTGATGAAAGCACTTATTGCTATAATCTTCCCTCTTAGAATCATTTTTGCTGTATCCCATAGGTTTTGATATATTGTGTTTTCATTGCCATTTGTCTCAAGAAATTTTTAAATTCTCTTTTTAATTTCTTCATTGGCTCATTTATTGTCCAGGAGTATGCTGTTTAATTTCCATGAATTTGTGCAGTTTCCAACATTCCTTCTGTTACTGATTTCTAGTTTTAGTCCACTGTGGTCAGAAAAGATACTTGGTATAATTTTAATTTTTCAAAATTTGTTACTTGTTTTGCGACCTAACATACGGACTATTCTGGAGAATGATCCATGTGCTGTTGAGAAAAACGTGTTTTCTGCAGCTGTTGGATGGAGTGTTCTGTAAACATCTGTTCCTTCCATTTGGTCTAGAGTGCAGTTTAACTGAAATGTTTCTTTGTTGATTTTCTGTCTGGATGATTTGTCCATTGCTGAAAGTGGAGTATCAAAGTTTCCTGCCATTATTGGTTGCAGTTAATCTCTCCCTTTAGGTCTATTAATATTTGTTTTATATATTCAGGTGCTCTGGTGTCAGGTACATATACATTTATAATAGCTATATCCTCTTGCTTTATTGATCCCTCTATCATTATATGATGTTCTTCTGTGTCCTTTTTTTCACTGTTCTTGACTAAAAGTCCATTTTATCTGATATAAGCATAGCTACTCCTGCTGTTTTTTGATTTCTGTTTGCATGGAATATCTTTTGTCATCCCTTCACTTTTAGTCTGTGCGTATCTTTTTAGGTAAAGTAATGTCTTGTATACAACATATAGTTGGATCTTGTTTTATTTTTTTCAAAATCCATTCAGCTACACTGCACCTTTTAATTGGATAATTTAATCCATTACACTCAAGGTTATTATTGATAGGCAAATATTTACTACTGCCATTTTGATACTTATTTTCTGGTTGCTTTGTAGAGCTCTTCTTCCTTTTTTCCTCTCTTACTATCTTTATTTGTGGTTAAGTGCTTTTCTCTAGTAGAATGTTTTTATTCCATGCTGTTTATTTATTTATTTATTTATTTATTTTTGAGACGGAGTTTTGCTCTTGTTACCCAGGCTGGAGTGCAATGGTGTGTGGCACGATCTCAGTTCACTGCAACCTCCGCCTCCCAGGTTCAAATGGTTCTTAGTATCCCAAGTAGCTGGGATTACAGGCATTTGCCACCACATCCAGCTAATTTTTGTATTTGTATTTGTAATTTAGTAGAGATAGGGGTTCACTATGTTAGTCAGGCTGGTGTCGAACTCCTGACCTCTAGTGATCCACCTGCCTCGGCCTCCCAAAGTGCTGGGATTACAGGTGTGAACCACCATGGCTAGCCCATGCTATTTATTTTTAATGTATCTCTAATAGGTTTTTCTTTTGTGATTACCATGAGGCTTACAAAAAATTTGATAGTTATAAGTTATTTTTAAATGATAACGACTGAACATTGATTGCAAAGAAAAGTATCAAAAACAAACTCTACAATTTAACACCACCCTTCACCCACATTTTGACTTTTTAGTATTTCAGTTTTATCTTTTTATGTTGCCTATCTCTTAACCAATTGTAGTAATTATTGTTTTTTATAGTTTTGTCATTTAGTCTCATACTTAAGACATACATGATTTACTTAACACAATTACAGTATTAGAGTATTCTGAATTTGTTTTCTTACTTGTGCCAGTGAGTTTAATACCTTCAGAAGTTTTCTTGTTACATGTTAGTATCTGTTTCTTTCAAGTTGAAGAACTCTCTTTAGATTTGTAAGGCAGGTCTGGCGTTGATTTCCTCAGCTTTTGTCTGGGAAAGTCTTTATTTATCCTTTATGTTTGAAGGATAGCTTTGCTGGGTACACTATTGTTGTTGGTGGGTTTTTTTTCCTTCACATTTTGGGTTTTTTTTTTCTTTTCTTTTTCTCTTTTTTTTTTGAAACAGAGTCTAGCTCTGTCATCCAGGCTGGGGTGCAGTGGTGCTATTTCTGCTCACTGCAACCTCCACCTCCTAGGTTCAAGTGATTCTCCTGCCTCGGCCTCCTAAGTAGCTGGATTTACAGGCATGTGGCACCATGCCTGGCTAATTTTTGTATTTTTAGTAGAAATAGGGTTTCACCATGTTGGCCAGGCTGGTCTCAAACTCCTGGCCTCAAGTGATCCACCTGCCTCAGCCTCCCAAAATGCTGGAATTACAAGCATGAGCCACCATGCCTGGCCCCTTCACACTTTGAATATAAAATACCACTCTCTTCTGAACTACAGAGTTTCTGCTGGGAAATCTTCTGAAAGTCATATGATGGCCCTATTTTTTTTTTTTGAGACAGAGTCTCACTCTGTCACCCAGGCTGGAGTGCAGTCACACTATCTCAGCTTACTGCAAGCTCTGCCTCCCGGGTTCACGCCATTCTCCTGCCTCAGCCTCCCGAATAGCTGGGACTACAGGCGCCTGCCACCACCCTTGGCTAATTTTTTTTTTGTATTTTTAGTAGAGACGGGGTTTCACCATGTTAGCCAGGATGGTCTTGATCTCCTGACTTCGTGATCCACTCGTCTCGGCCTCCCAAAGTGCTCACGATTACAGGCGTGAGCCACTGATGCCCGGCCGATTATGGCCCTATTAAACATGATACCTTTCTTTTCTCTTGCTGCTTTGAGTATTCTTTCTTTGTATTTTTTGCTAGTTGTATTATGATGTGCCTTGGGAAATTATTCTTTTAGTTGAATTTGATTGGTGATCGCTGAGCTTCCTGGACCTGGATGCTGTTGTTTTTCTCCAGATTTGGGAAATTTT
Source organism: Trachypithecus francoisi (assembly GCF_009764315.1). Taxonomy (NCBI): domain Eukaryota; kingdom Metazoa; phylum Chordata; class Mammalia; order Primates; family Cercopithecidae; genus Trachypithecus; species Trachypithecus francoisi. The sequence goes on from NW_022681468.1 coordinate 89,805,993, forward strand.
CAGCCATTTTTTTTTTAAGTATTCTTTCTAGGCCTTTTCTCTCTTGTCTCCTTCAGGAATTCCAATTATGCGGAGATTAGTTCTCTTGATGGTGTCTCATAATTCTCATTGGCCTTCTTTGCTCTTTTTTATTCTTGTTTTTTTTCTTTCTTCACGGATTGGGTAACTTCATATGATCTGTTTTCAAGCACTCTATTTCTTTTTTTCTGGTTGACCAAGTGTACTGTTGAAACTTTCTGATAAGTTTTTTAGTTCACTTATTACATTATTTGTTTCTAGGATTAAAAAATTGTTTCTATTTATTTGTCAAATTTCTCATTTTGTTCCTGGATTGTTTTCCAAATTTTTTTAATCTTTTTATTCATAGGTTTTTTGTGATTCCCTGAACTTCTTTAAGAGAATTATTCTGAACTCTCTGTCAGACACTTCACAAATACTCAATTTGGGGGAGGTCTATTGCTAGGGCTTTGTTGGTTTCTTTTGGTGGTGTCATATTTCCCTGAATTTTTACATTCCTTGTGTCTTTACATCAATATCTGTGAACTTGAAAAGACAGCCACTTCTTACATTTTTTCATGTGTTCTTTGATGTTAGATCTATTCTTGTTAATATCAGAACTTAAACACTGACCTGTTGTTTCTTCCCTTTCTAGGGAGGACTTATAATGAGTAGCAGAACTAAAATACTGCAGTAGAATTTGTTGCTCTGTCATTGTTTCCCAGGCTGCGGAAGACATACAGTGAACACTGGAACTTAACCACTGCCCAGCCATTGTTTCCCAGTCTGGGGAAGACAAGCAGGCACAGGAACTTCATTCCAGCCTTTAGATTGTTTCAAGGTCAGGGGAAGCCTCCACATGAGCATCTGGGCTTTATGGAAAAATCTAACTAAAGATTCAGACCTTCCCACCAATTATTGTCTTTGCGATGCTGTGGTACCAGCCAGGCTCTTTAATGTGATGTCCTTGATGATTTGAGTGCTGCGTAGCCACCAAGATTGACATGCCAGTTTCTGTGATCAGTGCCCCACTCTTTGTTCCCAATGCACCCCAAGTGGTTCAGTCCTCCTGGCACTCTCAGTGGTTCCCATGGAATGGGACTGGAGTAGGCTTCTCATGAAGATTCCCGGACTGGTGGGAAGATTGAATGTTCATCTCCAATTCCCTCCTCTCCCCTCAGCAACCATAGGTCTAGGGAAATGCTCTGTGAGTGATACTATGCTGGCTTAGGGGAGGGATACCACAGTCTGAAATGACCAGTTCTCTTACTGGTTGCAGCTTGTCTTGATTGTGTGGGACCAGAGGGTTTCTCTGTTTCTCCTTTTGGTTCGGGTTTATTTAGATGGCATTCTTGTCTTTAAATAGTTTCTAATGATATTTTTCTGGAAGGAGTGGTGCCAGCGGATCTTCTCTTCTGTCATCTTGTTGATGTCGCTCTCCATAAATCTTTATTTTTTCCCATGTTTGCCACTGAACTTGGGCACCTTTCCTATCCCATGGCAATGTTCTCTGTATCTGCCCCTTCCTCCCTCTCCTCTGACCTAGTCACCACTTTGTCTTTAGTATCTAGCATGGGCCTAGCACATGGTAGAGGCAAAATTAATATTTGTTGAAGGAATATCATTGTTTTAAAAAGTTTATATTTCTGAGGAAGCAAAAACATGCATCTTACTTTTAACAACATGTGTTGTTCTTTTCTCCAATAACAAAAAACCTCTAAACACCAAAAAGAAACATTTTAAAAATCAGATTGTAATTCACCATCTAAAAATAACTCTGAGTATAGTGCATTTCCTCACAATATTTATTATAATGCTCTGTGTCAGCTGTCGATGGCTGCAAATTAAGCCAATCTGAAACTTAGCAGTATCAAAAAAACCCCACCATTCTCTCTCCTGGCTCTGTAGGTCCACGGGGCTCAGCAGGGAAGTTCTTCTGCTTATCTTTCTTGGGGCTTTCATGTGATTGCAGTGAGATGGAGGCAGAAGGTGGAGTCATGGGGGCTTGACTCAGGTGTGAGGACAGCAGGGCCTGTCCCTTGCCCTGTGATCTCTCCTTGAGGTCTCCACAGCTGGGTAGCGAAATGCAGAAGCTGCCAGGACTTCTTACACTTAGGCCCCAAGCTGGCTGAATTCTGTTGCCTAAAGTGAGTCATAGGCCAACCCTTTCTTGCACAGCCTTTTCCTGCAGATCCTTCTACCCTTCATCCTTCAGGCCTTTTACAACACTTCCTACATCATCACCTCTTTGAGGATCCTCAGTCATTTCCAAAGTGGAGTTTTCAAGGTGATCCATTGGGGTATAGGAAAAAATACAGTATTAGGATTTCCATTTTTATGTTTTTTAAATTGTGATTTAAAAATGCACAACATAAAATTTATGACCTAACCACTTTAAAGTATATAGTTCAGTAGAGTTAAGTATATTCAGATTGTTACGCAACAGATCTCCAGAACTTTTTATCTTGCAAAATAAAAACTGTACCCATTGAATAATGCCTCCCCATTTCCTCCTCTTTGCAGTCTGTGGTAACTACTATTCCGTTTCTATGAATTTGACTATTTTAGGTACCTTATGTAAGTGGAAACATACAGTATTTGTATTTTTGTGATTGGCTTATTCCATTTAGCATAATATCCTCAAAGTTCATCCACATTGTAGCACGTGACAGGATTTCCTTCTTTTTTATTATTTATTTATTTTTTTGAGATGGTGTCTCACACTGTTGCCCAGGCTGGAGTGCAGTGGCACAATCTTGGCTCACTGCAACCTCTGCTTCCTGGGTTCAAGCGATTCTCCTCCCTCAGCCTCCCAAATAGCTGGGATTACGGGCACGTGCCACTATGCCCAGCTAATTTTTGTATTTTTAGTAGAGATGGGGTTTCGCCATGTTGGCCAGGCTGGTCTCGAACTCCTGATCTCAAGTGATCCACCTCCCTTGGCTTCCCAAAGTGCTGGGATTACAGGCGAGAGCCACCGCGCCCTGCCGGTTTCTTCTTTTTTAAAACTGAATAATGTTTCATTGCATGTATTTACCACATTTTATCAATTTATCTGTGGATAGACATGTGGATTGCTTCCACCTCCTGGCTATTGTGAATAATGCCGAAGTGAACATGGTGTACAAATATCTCTTTGAGATCCTGATTTCAATTCTTTTGGGCATATACCCAGAAATGGAATTGCTGGATCATAACGTGGTTCTGGGTTTAATTTTTTGAGGAATCACCATATTGTTTTCCACAATGGCGGCACCGTTTTACATTTCTACCAACAGTGCGCAAGGCCTCCGATTTCTCCACATCCTCACCAACAGTTGTTCTTTTCCGGTTTTTGATAGTGGGCATCCTAATGGTGTGAATTTCTATAGTTTTAGTCCATAAAACATAAGAAATTAACGTTCATCAGTATGTCATAGCTGGACTGACATTGACACTATGCCTTGCCTTGTGTGTCCTTACCTCCCCGGACAGCATGGCTTCCTGGGAGGAGGATCCTTGCACTGGTGGGGAAAGGGATGCTGTGGTGATAGAGAGGTCCTCCCTCTTTGATTCACTTCTAATTTATTACAAAGTGTTTCAGCCCAGTTAATGGGTTTCAGGGTTATAGTATCCTGTTTTAATTAAATTAATCCTCAAATGATGACCAAAGAATCCTCACAAAAATGACCTAAAAAAAAAAGAAGAAGAAGAAGACCATCATACAAATCTGGGCAAACCATGAGGAAACAGCTGAGTGGCGCTTCTCCTGCCACTCACAGGAGCTCTTTGTCAGCCCATTTCAATAGAAAAACAATGACAAGCTGAGAAGTTGGCCAGAAAGGAAGGAACTAAGAAAACCACTTAAAATATAGATTGACATCCACTTATTAACCAGAGGCTCACTGGAAGTGTGTATTGCACCTGGAGACATCAAGACATGAGCTAATGGCAATGTGCGTGCATGCACGCACGCTTATGCACACTAGAATATTTTTATTAATAGGGACAAGTGATCAAAAATATTTGGAGACAACCACTCCAGATAGAGGATTGGGAATTATGACATTGCTGTTTTTCCTTCCTGGATTTTTCAGGGAAGACCAACCCAGCAGTTTGGAAGAACGACCTAAAGGATACTGGGAGTGGGTTAGGGTAAGCGTCACATCTGGAAGATGGAACTTGGCATCGTGAAGGAAGAGAGTGACCTTTAACTGGCATTCCAGGATTTCCCCACTTGTGAGGGCTGTGATCAGGCCTAAATGGTGGACCCCCACTGTTGTGGTAGCATCTCCTGTGTGGCTGCTTCCTGGAACTCCTCTGTTCTTTTATATGTACCCTCAGCCAGGTGTGGTGGCTCACACCCATAATTCCAGCACTTTGGGAAGCCAAGGCAGGAGGATCGCTTGAAGCCAGTAGTTCGAGACCAGCCTGGGCAACAAAGCGAGACCCCATCACTAAAAAAAAAAAAAAAAAAAAAAATTAGCTGGGCATGGTGATGCACACCTGTAGTCCCAGCTACTTGGGAGGCTGAGCTGGGAGGATCAACCTGAGCCCAGAAATTTGAGGTTGCAGTGAGCTATGATCACGCTGTTGCACTGCAGCCCAGGCAGCAGAGCCAGACCTTGTCTCCAAAATCAATAATGAATAAATAAACGTACCCTCCCTAGACCTCAGTCTCCTCCTCTGTAGAATGGGGACATCATCAGTGCCTCATCAAGAGGGTCATGGCGAGGTGCTTGGCATGGTGCCTGCACACAGTAAGGGTCCTCCAGAGACAGCTAGTAGGATTACTGGACTATTTTGAAACCCTTCTTTTTAAAACCAGAGATATGGTACATATACATTCATTATAAAAATCATAAGATTTTTATAATGTATATTATATACATTACATATAAATGTATATTCATTATATATTATATAATATAATATATAAAGATATATAATATACAATATAATATATAATGAATATACATTATATATAAATGTATATTCATTATAAAATATGAATTATAAAAATCTTATAAAGAGTATAGAAAGATAGGAATCAGCCCCAGTTCTTCCCTCAAGGGATGATCATTTCAGTCTTGCTCCATTTCCATCCATGGCTGCAGGCAACAGTCTGAGACCCTGATTTTTAAACTTTTTCCTTCTCCAGGGCTTTCTCATGTCAATCAATGCTTTATACGTCGTTTTTAATGGCTGCCTGCTGCTTCCTTGACAGCTGTCCTGCACCTTCTCCCCTCCCTGCTCTGCCTGGCCTCCTCTCATCTCTTGTGCTCCTCTTCCTGTGCCTGGCAAGCCTCTGGCTCTGGCAGTAGCTTCTGTCTTCACATGGAGCTTCCAGCCTGGATGGTGTTGGAGGCCAGGCCTGGGTCTCAGCTACACGGGATGGCTCCCAAATCCCAGGTCCCTTCCAACCCATCAGGTGAAGATGAACACATCTCTCCCTCTTCCATTGTCACCCTGACCTCCCTTCCACAACACATACCCCAAAACCCTCAGCCAGAGCTTAGCACAGAGACTGCAAGCAGTAGGTGCCTCATCCATGCCCCATGACTGATGGGTAGAAGATAACATGAAAAGAAAGAAGGAAGTAAAGAAGAAAAGGTGGGCCGGGCGTGGTGGCTCAAGTCTGTAGTCCCAGCACTTTGGGAGGCCGAGACGGGCGGATCACGAGGTCAGGAGATCGAGACCATCCTGGCTAACACGGTGAAACCCCGTCTCTACTAAAAAAATACAAAAAACTAGCCAGGCGGGGTGGCGGGCGCCTGTAGTCCCAGCTACTCAGGAGGCTGAGGCAGGAGAATGGCGTGAACCCGGGAGGCGGAGCTTGCAGTGAGCTGAGGTCCGGCCACTGCACTCCAGCATGGGCGACACAGCGAGACTCCGTCTCAAAAAAAAAAAGAAGAAAAGGTGGAAGGGCAGAGAAAGAAAGGGGAAGAAAGGATGAAAAGAAGGAAAAAAAGGAAGGAAGGTCTTCCCACATACTTTCAAGCCTCACTGTTCTTGCTCTGTGGATAGTTATTTTGCTGGGGCCGGGCACGGTGGCTCACGCCTATAATCCCAGCACTTTGGGAGGCCAAGGCTGGAGGATCACTTGAGGTCAAGAGTTCGAGACCAGCCTAGCCAACATGGTGAAACCCCATCTCTACTAAAAATACAAAAATTAGCTGGGTGTGGTGGTGGGCACCTATAATCCCAGCTACTCAGGAGGCTGAGGCATGAGAATCACTTGAACCTGGGAGGCAGAGGCTGCAGTGAGCCGAGATGGTGCCACTGTACTTCAGCCTGGGTGATAGAGCAAGACTTTATCTCAACAACAACAACAAAAAAAGTTATTTTGCTGGAAGACTTCTACTGATCCTCCAAGCCCTGGTCACAGAGGCTTCCCTTCATGCAGCCCTTCACCTGCATGGCCTCGCTTACCTTTGTCAAAGCCCTGTTATTACTGTGATGCACAGATAGGGAAACTGAGGCTCAGAAAATTACAATGAGTTGCCCAAACTCCCACAGCAGTGAGGAGAAGCAGGGGGGCTTGGTCTCCTTCTCTCTAACCCCGAGTCCTCACCCTCAGCTTCTGCAGCCCAGCCCTGCCCGCCTCTAGTTCACACGTCGCCAAGATCATGAGCCTCCATCATGTATCCATGAGCTGAGGTTGCATTTCAGGCTCTCAGGGAGTTTTCTGGAACAATTCAATAAATGAATGCATTCATGCATTCTGGTGCTAGCCCCGAACTCATATTTGATAAGAGAAGACTCAGATCTTGGAAAAACAGCAACTGTTTTTCAACACCAGCTGGTGCCACAGCCTCAATGGATTTGAACAAATTCAGAGAGCAACTGGTGTCTTTTTCCTTCCTTCAGTTCCCTTTGTTAAACTGCCATGTGTTCCTGGCAACTGGATTTTGGGAGACGTGGAATTCAGAAGAAGTGAGAGAAAGAGGCCAAAGGCAGGGCTCTCTGCTTCCTCGGGACCTTTGTAGGTGGGGAGGTTCACGCCTTTTCGAGGGACTGTGGGCTGGGCACACAGCACCCTGCTGAGCCGGCTCATTCCTGCAGCTTCAGCAATGCCCTGGATTTCACTCTGCGGACAGTGGTTACACCGGCTCTGTCCTCCCTGCGTTAGCACAAAACAACTCTGAAATTCTAGCCGAGAAAGTGTGCCAGTTCAGAAAACACAAACCCTTGGCTCTCCTAGGTCTGCATGGAACCGACATGCCCTTTGCTAAAACAACCAGCCCTTCTTGGCAGAAAGGGTGGCTGCAGCCAGCAGCCTGCAGTCTGCTTGTGCAGAGTGTTCTCTCTACTTCTGACCGGCCCCAGGCTCATCAGATTCTAATAAATATCACTTTCTTTTCTTTTCTTTCTTGTTTTTTCTTTTTTCTTTTTCTTTTTTGTTTTGTTTTGTTTTTGAGATGGAGCCTTGCCCTGTCGCCCAGGCTGGAGGGCAACAGCGGGATCTTGGCTCACTGCAACTTCTGCCTCTTGGGTTCAAGCGATCCTCTGGCAGAGCTGAAGGGGACCCCAACATGATGGCTTCCTGCCCCCACTCCTTGAACTGTGCCCTCTCCATGACCAGCCTCACAGGTACCCTCAGGACAGGAGGCCCAAGATGGATGGCGGCACAAGACCTAAAATGCAGGGTTGCCTGGAGCCCCTTTGGTCTGTCTGGGCCTGGGGAGGTCCACTTGGAATTGCAGCCCCTTCCTCCTGGGCCCCACAGCCCACCGCCCTGTGCTTACCCGGCCCTCCTTCTTGCCTCCCACCATCACAGTCAGGCCAGTGATCTCCCACTCAGGGCCCCAGTGGGGATGCTGGTCTTGGCATTGATTTTTGGAAGAGAACAAAGCTTGAGCTGGGGAGGAAACTGAGCAGGTGTCTGGAGGGTGGAGCAGAGCCCCGCAGGGAGGCTGAGCTGATCAAGGACAGACCCGAGATGCCAGAAATTGGCCACCCCACTCCTGGATGAGGCAGCCCAGGGAGAGCCTCATCTGGGCATGTTGTCCCCACCTGCCTCTGCAGCATCCAGGTAGACCTGACTCCTCTGAGGCCTAGGCAGGGGCCTGGAACCTCCTATCTGGGATCTTGGGACAGGCCAGACAGGAGCCCGAGAAAGCATTCTCCCAAGTGCCCTGAAATGCCAGGAAAGTAGTCAGGAAAAACAGAGGCGTAAATTGAAAACCGTCTTGATGATAAGCATAGCTCCTGGTGCTGGGAAAGGGCTGGGCCTTTTGGAGATGGTGTTACGTTCCTGACGTGACTTTTACCAAGAGCGAAACGCACAGCTCTAAGCTCTTGCGCTGCTTCTCTTCTTCCTTGCAAACTGCTGGCTGTTCGGGCAGGAGGGTGCTGCCTGACTCTGGGGCTCCACAGCCCTTCACCTCCTCCCCATTCCGTCTCTCTCTGAATCTCTCTCTCTCTCTCTCTCTCTGTCTCTCTCTCTGTGTCTCATCTAAACCTATAGGTTTTGCTGCCCAGACATGGCAGTGTCCTCCCAGAAGCCTGTCTGTGAGCTCTAGACACACAACAGCCAAGAGGCCAGCCTCCTGGGGCACTTCAAACTCGGCAGGACCCCAATCACGGGCATGATATCCCCAGCCCAGCTCTGCCTCCTCCTCTATCCCCTTAGGAAGCAGCTCTGGCTCATTAGCTCCTCGAGTACAACCTTTCCATGGCTCCCAATTGCCCTAAGAATAAAGTTCACGCTGAGCTAAGCTCTCAGTCTGGCTTCCACAGACTGCTCCAGTGTCTGTTCCCAGCCTTCCCTGGTGTGCAGTACTCCCTGGCACTGGAGGTGGGTGGAGGTGGTGGGTTCCTTGTCAAAATATCTGGGGATGCTGTTAAGAGTCCAGGGGTGCAAAATGTCCTGTCCTGAGGCATGCAAGACACACAGAAGAAGCCTTCAGCCTTGCCAGGAGCACCAGGTCACGCCAAGTTCCCCAAAGGCCTCAGGTTCTTTTTTTTTTTTTTTTTTTTTGAGATGGAGTCTCACTCTGTCGCCAGGCTGGAGTGCAGTGGCACGATATCAGTTCACTGCAACCTCTGCCTCCTGGGTTCAAGCGATTCACCTGCCTCACCCTCCTGAGTAGCTGGGACTATAGGCATGCGCCACCAAGCCCACCTAATTTTTGCATTTTTAGTAGAGATGGGGTTTCACCATGTTGGCCAAGATGGTCTCGATCTCTTGACCTCATGATCCGCCTGCCTTGGCCTCCCAAAGTGCTGGGATTACAGGTGTGAGCCACCACGCCTGGCCAGGCCTCAGGTTCTGATGATGTCTTCAGCCCTTGCAGCTTCCTCCGCCTGGCATGCTCTTCTCCAGCGTCTCCATCTGGCTCACTCTCGCCTGTCCACAGACATCACCTGCATCCCCTTGGCAAACACGGCTGTCAGACGTGCCTCTCTTTTGTTCCCTCCTAGATAGGTGCTGCTGTGTGCATTTGCCTCTTGGGTGGGAACTGTGACTCTCTTCTTGGCCCCTTGCCACTCCGTGAGCTCCTTGAGGGCAAAGTCCAGGCCACAGAAGACCCCGGAAATAGATCTCAAGGATTGGGTTTTCAGGGACTCCTGGTGCCCCCCCACCATTAACTGAGGCAAGTCCACCTGCCGCTTTCCACAGAAGCTCTCCAAGCTGGGCCTGGGGAATGACACAGTGGTGCAGCTGCGGACTCTGGAGCTGCCTGTAGATTACAGAGAGGCTAAGCGGAGGGTCACCAGAATCTGGGAAGATCATCAGCCACAAGTAAATAAATGATGGCGGGAGGCAGCGGGGCATGGGGCTGGCGATGTGGTGGAGCTGGAGCCTGAGACCCCCAGGCCCTGGTTCTAGGGTTGATGGTTGAGGGGCACCCCATCCCCAGGCCCCACCAGTCCTGCAAGGTCCCAGCTGATTGTGTAAGGTTCTGGGTCTGTTTGTAAAAGTTTAAGCCAAAATATGGAGTAGGTCTTAATAGAAAATCTGGAGAGAAAGGAGGAGGAAAAGAAATGGAAGTATTATTCCCAGCCAGGACTCAAAAATAGTTTCCACCTAAGGGAGAGGCCCTTGGGTTGGGCCCCATCCATACCCATGAGGGGCAGGTAGGTTTGAAGGTGGGCATGAGGCAAGGACCTCTGTGCCCAGGGAACGACTGGGAGGGTGGCCAACCTGGGGGAGGCCCATCTTCATAGCACCCAGCCCATTTTATCTGGACATAATTACTGTATAAAAAACAGGTACACCCTCACCCCCCCAAAAAAAATTCCCCAAACAAGGACCAGATGATGAGGTTAATAAAACATACACTATCAAGGCTGGGCACGGTGGCTTTCGCCTGTAATCCCAGCACTTTGGGAGGCCGAAGCAGGTGGATCACAAGGTCAGGAGATCAAGACCATCCTGGCTAACACGGTGAAACCCCGTCTCTACTAAAAATACAAAAAAAAATTAGCTGGGCATGGTGGCGGGTGCCTGTAGTCCCAGCTACTCAGGAGGCTGAGGCAGGAGAATGGCGTGAACCTGGGAGGTGGAGCTTGCAGTGAGCCAAGATAGTGCCACTGCACTCCAGCCTGGGCGACAGAGCAAGACTCCGTCTCGAAAAAAACAAAACAAAACAAAACAAAAAATGGCTATCAAGCCATTCAGACAGTGCCCCAGATGTTTTGATAAAATACTTGGGCAGCTATTTTTCAAAAAGGAAAAATAATCAGCTTTAGTAAATTCTAAGATTTCACTGGACTGCTACTAACTCCCTTTACTAAGTTTCATTTTTAAAAAACATGCAGGAGGTGGGCGCGGTGACTCACGCCTGTAATCCCAGCACTTTGGGAGGCTGAGGCGAGCGGATCACTTGAGGTCAGGAGTTTGAGATCAGCCTGGCCAAGATAGTGAAACCCTGTCTCTACTACAAATACAAAAATTAGCTGGGCGTGGTGGTGCACCTGTAGTCCCAGCTACTCGGGAGGCTGAGGCAGGAGAATCACTTGAACCCAGGAGGCGGAGGTTGCAATGAGCTGAGATGGTGCCATTGCACTCCACCCTGGGTTATAGAGCCAGACTCTGTCTCACAAAAATAAAAATAAATAAATACATAAATAAAACAAAATAAAATGATGCAGGATTCCACCAAAACACGAAGCCTCTGCTGTGGTAGCCTCGCTACTTACCAGCTTGCCTCTCCTCCCTCCAACCCTCCCCCTACAAAAAGAGAATACATTGCCCTGTAAGAATAATTTGAAGTAAAAAGTATTTAAATGTAAATGCAGCATGAGTTTTTATTCAGCCAAAAGAATCCAGCTATTTTTCTTTCCAGCCATATTAACTGGGAGACACTGGTGGGGGATCCTGGGGTTTCCAGTGGATTTGGGGTTTGAGATGTTTTGCATGGAGCCGGGCTCTCTAAAGGAGTGGTCCTTCTTCACATTCGGTGAGCAGGGTGGGCCTCATTTTCCTGGGGTCTCTCTGCTGTTGCCTGTTCACACAGCTCGTCGTGCATGTGGGCATGGACACCTCTGCCAAGGCGATCATTCTGGAACAGTCTGGCAAGAACCAAGGCTACCGGGACGCCGACATACGGGGCTTCCGGCCGGAGGGTGGCGTGTGCCTACCTGGCGGCCCAGACATGCTGGAGTCAGGAGTCTGCATGAAGGCAGTCTGCAAGCACGTAGCTGTGGAGGATGTCGAGGTGATATTTTCTCGAGATGCAGGCAGGTATGCTCTGTGGGTGTTAGGCCTCTGAGCAGGTAGGAGAGAAACAATGGCCTTCAGCATCCCTCCGGCCTCCAAGAAGCCATCCTGTACCGTCCAGCGGGCCACTTGGCCATGCGGCGCTGCCCCCAGATCGCCCCTCTTTGCTGTGTGCAGGTCAGCACAGTTGCTAACACCTTGCCTGGGGGCTCGTTTGTGAGACCTCCCTGTGGAAACACAGTCTTTGGTGTGTGGATCTAGGAGAAGAGACGGGCTGGCAGACTTCAAGAGCCACTAACATTTCGTGAATGTTTTCTAATTTTGACTTTTGGGGTGACCGAAGTTGTGAGTTAACTATGTTGATGTAGCCCCAGATAAAGATTGATTTACCTTTGTTTCTCCAAACTCTGATCCCCAGTAGGTGGTTTCCCCTTTCCCCAAGGAATGAATGAGTGAGTGACTCAAGAAGACATGAATGACAGGGATTCACTGGGATGCAGGTGTTATGGACTGGTTTGTGGAATATCTGACCCCTTTCTGTCTTGGTCACTTGCTGGTCATGAGATCATGAGGCCAACAGCCAGCTCTCCCCACCTAATCCCCGGCACTATGTTCTTTCTGAGGTGAAACAACACAACTTAAGTCTCCCTTGGGTGTCAGTCCTCCCTCCTCAGGCTTTGTGGGTGTTGCATTGCCACTTCTGCTTATGTTTCACTAAGGTTAGAGACTGGTCCAAGAATTAATGTGGCATTTCCTGTGGTTGCAGATACGTCTGTGATTATACCTATTACCTCTCTCTGCATCATGGAAAGGGCTGCGCGGCACTCATTCATGTCCCTCCACTATCGCGTGGGCTCCAGGCCAGCCTGCTGGGAAGAGCCTTGCAAGTCATCATCCAGGAAATGCTGGAAGAGGGTGGGAAAGCCCGAGTGCAAAGCCCAGTTCGAAGAAAACTCAACCATGGTGCTACCAGCCAAAGGGAACTGACTGGGGCATTGCTCCTTTAGAGAAAGAAGATTAAACGTTTCAATCCTGTGTGCAGCATTCAGCTGTGCATTGAGAAACTTTTTCAAAAAGTGCTTGTAAGACAAAGAGGGGGAAAAACTTTATGTGATTTTGTTAGCCCAACAAAATCACAAAGGGCCATTTTATTGTCGGGAGAAAGAACACTCTGAAAGGTGGACATTTCACGGGATGAACTAGCTTCAGTTATGGTTTTCATGACAATAAAATGAAATCCGAGTCATCTGTTTTCTTCTAAAAATCTACACAGTGGGTCTATGTGATCCTGCCCAGACTATGGGCAGGGTAAATGAAGAAATAGCTCTTGAGGGCTTGCAGTCTTAAGAAATGGCACAGGGGGAAAAGTTCTAACGCTTCTAAAGACCCAGCATCTTCATCCTTAGACATTGCTGCTCCTTCTGGCTGGGCAGGCCAAGTGCAGACCGCACTGTGGCAACCTGCAAGTGCAGCACCAACCTGCCCAGGGAAGAGGGAGGCCCTGTTAGGCTTTCCAGCCTCAGAATTGAGACCTCCTTGTCATCAGTCACCTAATGAAGATCCCCTGAGTGCCAGGTACTTGGTGACAAGAGTGAGCAGTAACCCTGAAGCAATGCAAAGTTTGAGAGTACCCTCTTTTTTTTGAGACGGAGTCTCACTCTGTCACCCAGGCTGGAGTACAGTGGCACGATCTTGGCTCACTGCAACTTCTGCCTCCCAAGTTCAAGCGGTTCTCCTGCCTTAGCCGGTAGCTGGGATTACAGGCAGCTGCCACCACGTCCCGCTAATTTTTTGTATTTTTAGTAGAGATGGGGTTTCACCATGTTAGTCAGGCTGGTCTCGAACTCCTGAGCTCATGTGATCCACCCGCCTCAGCCTCCCAAAGTGCTGGGATTACACGCGTAAGCCACCGCGCCCAGCAGAGAGTCCCCTTTCAGAAAGACCTTTTGCTTTTAGGTGCAAACACTTCCGAGGCTCAACAGGTCTGAAGTAACCATGGTCTTTGGTTTACTTCTCCCTACATATAGCTAGGCAGCTCTTCTTCTACTGGCCTGATTTTGTTATTTTCCCATGATAGAGTTGAGGGAAATGACCAGCTTCTCTTCCTGATGTGTCTATGAATCCTTAGTCTGATTCTAGAACATTCGCACCTGGCCATACATAGCCATTTCCCCTGACAAAAATAATGATATTTACATTGTAGCGTCCCTGGGGGCAGACAGAGATCACTAAGCAGCAGCTAGAAAGTAACTAAGACTTTGGAGCTCCTCCAGTGAGCCGCATCCTGTGTGTGGCCCACTGGGTTCTCACCAGCATCCCCTGAGGCGGGCATGTCAGCTGTGAAAGACCAAAAAGCACATGGGAAATGTGAAGAACTGAAGTCCTCTGCCCTGGAGTCATGCAGATCAGACTTGCCTTGGCCTGACTGTTGTTAGTGGAAGGTATAGGAAAAAAGTCCACAAATCAGTCAGAACGGTAGTACCGATTTCCGTAATTTATGCATTCAAATTTCTTTCCAGATGATTTAATGGAGTGAGAAATAGAATAGCTTCCCTGTCATCCTCACGAGCAATTTGCATGCTGAGAAAGCTCAGCTGTCAGAGAAGAGGCAATACTTTTGTGGAGAATGCTTCCAGGCCACATGCGTGAACACGCGTGCCCCACGTAGCTCAGCTTCCCTGCCACCAAAGTGTGGTGATGCTTCCAGGAGGGACAAAACAAAACCAGAGACAGAAATGCATACAGAATTCTTTTATTTAACTTAAACCATGTAGTACTTTACTAGAAAAAAGCAGAGTAAGAGAAACTAACGTTGCCTTAGCTTCAGCCATTCAAAATAGACAGTTTCTTTTTTTCCATAATGTAAAGAATCCAGAGTATATCGCAATAACAGGAATAAATTCTTACAACAGAATATACAAAAACATTTTGAAATTTTTTTCATCTACTGATTTTTTATATAAACAGGTTTTTTTTTTTTAGGAATAATTTATACACAGAAAGTCATTTTATGTAACAAATTGGCCATGTTATTACTTTTTTTTACTTTTTTAAAAAAACTTTTTTTAAACAAGAAAACTCAGAAAATGCATTATTTGCGGTGCATCCATTCCATCCCGCCTTCTGGTTTGATTTTTTTATCCCAGATAAAGGGATACCCAGAGGTAGACAAACTCTGGCAAACCTCTCACCTCAACCTCACTGGCTTAGAAAGCAGACAGGTGTTTTCGCCAGGCGTCTCTTCCACCTGCGGATGTGTGTGTGTGCAACGCCAAACATCCAAATGAAAAGTTGAAAACCACCCAAATAGTTTCCGGGTCTTTCTCCCATGTAGTGCAAAAACCCAGGTGTTTCCCACAACAGAGATACTGTGGAGTTGGGGAGACATGGCCAACAATCCACTGGAGTTAGAAGAAGTGGAGTCAAACTTTAGAACAAATTTTTGTGTATGCTGTAGTTTTTATTAAAAAGAATTGTTTTCTGTATTGGAGATATGTATCTTCGGGATTCTGCCTTCAAAAAGCATTAATCATGATACGAGGCATGTAAGCAAATAGCCTGTGTGCCCCAGAGCTGTCATCTTTTATGCTGTAATCATCATGAAAACCATTGGCTGTGCAGTCAAGTCTTCCCATGTCCATGGCACTGCGTGACAATGACGGCAGCCAGACCAACCAAACCAGATGCTGAACGGTGCCATGCACTGCTGGGCTCCAACACCTCTGCTGTTTCCATGGCCAATGAGGTTCTTTCCATCTGTTAAAGGAGCTACACTCCAAAGGGAAATGACCAGTAAAAAATGATCCCCTTCCCAACCAGAGGGGTCTGGAAGACCAAGATACTGAAGATACAGAACTACTTTTTAAATCATCATTCCTTTGTTATAAACTAGGGCACAAAGCATGGGGGGAAAAGAGGGTGAACCACGGCTGGGGTCAGGGAAAAATCCTTTTTTGGCATATTGTAAAGCTAGCTAGTAAACAGGTGTCCTAAAAAAAAAAAAAAGATGGATCACAAACACACATTTGCACACACAGAGAAAAAAAGTGTCTTTAAATTATTTTCGGCAATTATAAACTACAAACATTTTATAAAATTATTCTATGTTCTTACAAAAATGCAATGAAACATTTAATTAGTTCTTGTAAACCAGATCTTCGTCAACTGACTACCCGTAATCTACTGGACTTAAGAGCCCTATTGAAAACGCTAATGAGTGACTAGTTAAAACAATGTTGACCAGAAAGATGCGGACACACACACGTGGACATACAAATGAGTGATTATGTTGTTGCAGAAACAAAATAAAACCCTAAAGTCATGCCCCAGAACTGACAACTGACGAGTGCGATGTAGTTCGTGTTCTTGAACAATTCGCCTTAACTCCGAGATCAGTTTCCAGAGTAGGATGTTAGGTTTCTTTGTTGAAACCAAATGCCCATGGATGACTGCTGAGCCTTGATATGGTCTGATAGCTTCAGAAACCAACAAGTTCAAAACATTGCCCACATTTCTTCCAAGCCCTGCACCCAGCTGCTCATAACTCTTCTCTGTGCCAGGATCCCTGTGACAATGGTTCCGTACCTACCACCTGGTCATTCCATCATCAAGGAGCGCTCACTTCTCCAAATGATGCAACCAGTCATCTAAGATGAAGGCCGAAAATGAAACCCTCTGACCTGTCCAAGGTCTGTATCTTCAGCATCTCTGGCAACAGAGGTTCAGTCTAAATAACATCCTCTCATTTGTACCACCAACTACTTCAGAGTGAAGAAAGTGTCTTTCATCACTGGTTCTTAAGGAGTGGATCTCTGCTCCACATCTCCCAATGCTGCTTAGCCCAGGAAATGAAAAGACAGCTGACGACACAGAGTAACATTAACGAAAAGAACAAACCCCAAACTTTAAATGCATAACTGGGACGGCTGGATTGGGCCAAGGCATACCATGGCGGGTCACTGTCACCAGGAGGGTGCCTATGTTTTAGAAGGGAGTGGCCACCAACACTGTCTGGACACCCTGGAAGGACCCAATGTGACAGCTAAGGACACTAGACAAGCATCCTAGCCTTCTGATCTCAGTGTGATCTTGCCACAGAGCCACTTACAAGCCATTCGGCCACCACCCTGCAGAGGTGGATTGCTGTGGGAGAGGCTTCGGTGGAACAAACTGGCCTAGAATCTGGTGCCACAGAATAGTTGGCTCATAAATCTTTTATCCTAAAGCACCCCTATTTGCACTGAGCATCTTGTCATTTGGTAGTTCCACAGTGACTGCTCTTCTATTTTACGAAGCCACTTTTCCTACCACTGAAACGTGGTTCCGCATGTTAAGAAACAGGCCAGAAGGAGAAGCCAGGTCGGCCACGAACATGGTCTTCCATCTTCTGAGGAGGAGGCTCGTTCCAACGGTATGTCAAACGTCATGACATCCAACGGTATGTCAAACGAAGGAGACTTGGGGTGGTCTGGGTCTCACACAGCTCAAGTTCAACAATGTCTCCAGTACACACCAGCTCCTGCTGCCTCAGGGAAGGGCTGTGTGGGAGAATGTCTTAATGCTCACATCAATTCCATGATGTGCCTCAGTGGTTCACGTGACTTCAAGCAGTGTGAGCTGCTGGCAGAAGGAGGTTGCATGGAAAATGCCACAACTCAGCTTAAGATTATTTGGACACAAAAGAGAAAAATCAAAGAGGCGGAGAAATCAGCGTGAAGTTAGGCTAGAACTGTGGATAGATGATGCCTTGGTATAGTCAAGGTGGGTGGGTTGGTCCAGTAAAATGACTGCACCATCACACAAGCCAAGTTTTCTCTTTTATTGAAGTGTTTCTGAAGCATTTGTTATGATGGGCACTACACTGCTAGTGTTTTCTACTTAAAGAAAAGCCACCTACATAAGACAAAAACAAAATGACATCAATAACTTGGACAGTTTAAACAAAACCCTTATAACCAGCTGATTGATCTGTAGAAATCCAGTTGTGGAAACCGGTAGGTATGTGCAAAAGAGAGGAGAGGCCATTGTTCCAAGGGGTCACCTACAGTGTGGAAGAAGAAAACCCTGATCAAACAGTATTTCTCAATGACCTTAAGATCCCCGGGGTCTTGGGAGAGATGGGTCACGTTCTGGCAGCAGGAAAAAGGCTCCTGAGCACATTCACTTAGTACTGGAATTGCAAAGGAACCATCCACACTTGGGGAAAACTGCCCGCCACGTTTCCCAGCTAAATCATCAGTGCCTGTAAGAGCAGCTGCTGGAAGACGGGAGCGAGCTGTCTGTCCTGTGAGCAGCAGGACCAGGGACAGACGGAGGTACACCCCTGGCAGGAGGTGAGACACCACGGAGGCTCCGCGCCAACCACTGGCCTTTCCAGCCCGAAGGTTTGGTACATCTCTGTCTACCCCTAGGGGAGGAGGAGGTGAGGGAGAAGTTGAGAGGGCAGCCTGGAGGGGGAGGGGACTCTGCTCCTGCGTGTGTTCTATTAGGGACTGGCTGTGAGGTTAGGAGCCTCTGCATTCTGGAGCACAGGCTGGGCAGATCTTACTCTCCAGCTGCTGCTGCAGCTGCACCTTTGTGCTGAATGAATGCAGCAGCCATGGCCACATGGCTCTGCCTCGGTGCAAGCCTCCTCCCGGGATGCAGGAGCAGCAGCAAAGGGAGCAAACCCAATATGCCTTTACCCAGGAGATTCTCACAGACTACGCTGCCTGGACACCTTCCTGTCCTCAGAACCTGAGGAACAATTGCTCTCTTAAGGATGAAATGTGTTCGATCTGCATGGAAGCAGTTTGTTCCAAAGACAACCAGCCAGGGACAGCCTGGTGGCCCCCCGAAAGTGTGCTCTGGTGCCCTCCTTGGCCTCACAAGGCCACTGGCTAGGAGAGGAGGAAAAATCTAACACCTTGGTGGAAACCAAGATAGGAAAAAAAAAAAAAAAAAAAGAAAAAAGAATAAAAGCAACACAAAACGAGACATCTCAGAAAAAGGCAAGCTGTCTGAAATAAGCAGAGAGGTGAGTCAGTGTTGCTTTGACCCCGGAATACAGCCTGGCTTCTCCCTGCATCACCTGGGTGTGGAGCCTGTGGCGTGGATGAGGTTACCAGCATCAACGGCCTGTTGTCAGGTGCTGAGAAATGTGAGATGTATTCTTTTGTCTATATACACATATAAAAAATAAGAGTGAGGTAGATAAATGTTTGGGGGGAAAAAAACCCAAAAAATCAAAAACTGTCCCATCACTCATACACACACACATCCCACACACATACACACACCCTTTCCTTGAAATTTAAATTCATAATGGGGCTTCTCTACAGTGACTGAAACTGGCATCACAAAATAAATTAAAAGAAAACTCCTACATATAATACCTTCTTTTTTCTTTTTTCAAAGGGAACACACTATGGGACAGAGGCTAGAGAAAGCAGTGAGACAAACTGCTGACAAGCAAAGAAGCACTACAGACTTTTTGTGTGTGTTTAATCTTCAGTCACAACTAGCAATCACTGTATCCCAGTTTTGTTCTTACTCCTAAACGTTTCCATCCCAGAAGCAACTCTTGTGCTGTCCTCTCTCTGGTGAGAAGTGCTAAAAACAAAACAAAACAAAACAAGACCCTGGGCCCCAAGGACCTGGATTCCTGGCCGAGGGAAAAGAGGGCCAGCACCACAGCCCGGGTCCCCTGGCAGGGAACAAAGCGGCTCTTGGGCCACCGTGGCGTCTGCGCTGCCCCGACCTGGCGCTCCAGCTGGCACAGCCCTGAGGATGCCGCCCTGGGCCAGCCTGGATCCCAGGGTCCCACTCCCCGCCAGTGCGAAGGAGGTCCCTTGGGATGTTCTGGTTCCAAAGACAGGTCGGTCGGTCTGGTGAGGGTGGTGGCGAGGGCCACAGCAGGGCCTGCCGGACCATGCTCTGCTGCTCCCTTGGATTCAGCAGCTGTTTTTCATGGGATGGAAAGATTAAATAGCCATTAAAAAAAATAGTAATCCAAATGCCTAGTGTCTGCAGTTAACACTGCTGTTGTACCCAAGAATTAAAAAAATATATATATGTGTGTCACAACCTAAACAAAGGCAAGGGAAAGAGAGGGTGAGGCTTCTCAACCACGGTGAGTGGAAACACTGAACAAAGACGTGTGAAGTATTTAACCTTTGTTTTTCTGACCTGAGTTTGTATCATGTCTTGCACTGTAACAGACTCCAATGCTGTGAGGGCGGGCTGGGGAGAGGAGCACGGCCCTCTCAGGACGGGTGCCTGGCCTTCTTTCCGCCTCGTGCCCTCACCAGCCTCATGCCCACAGAGCCTACGGGTTAGAAGACAACTAAAGGGGCAGGTGGGAGCAGGGAGGGGGGATGAATTTATAAAAAGGCATCAAACAGTTCATGGCAAATTATGTCGTAGAAGTATCAATTACCGGGAAGAGAGGAAGAAAGTCACGCACTCTAGTACAAAGCATAAGAAGTTTCTTGGAGTGAGCAGAAAGGGGAGAGGGTGGACCTGAAGGTTTTCATAGATTAAATCCACAAAGATCAAGAACAAAAAAAATAGCAGCTTTTTTTTTCTGTACAGACGTATAGATGAATATCTGAACCGTAAAAAAGTTATAAAAGTGACATTAAAGACGATGTGTATGCAAATGTTTCATGGTCTAACATAGAACTGTAAGACCCATGAAGAAGTCCTAGGAACAGAGAAATGTCAACAAAGCTTAGAATGCTTGAATCCATTGACTGTTTTTCTTCTTACTGCTGTTGTGGTGTTTGAATTTCTTTCCTTGCAAACCTGCATCAACAGTTGGGCTGAGTCCCTGGAAACCCCTTCCCATTTGTGTCCTTGGGGGTGGGCGAGGGAGCTGGGGCTGGGAGAGAAGCAGGCATGGGGCCCCTTGACTCAAAGCCTGTCCACCAGGCTGCTTCAGGGCCCATGGCCACCAGATTCTTGGGGATTGGGCGGGGGTGGGGAGGCAGGGCAGGGAAGCCAGTTTAGCTTCTCCCCACCTTCACTGAGAGAAAGTCCCATTGTGTCCAGTTCCCCCAAATAATAACCTAGTCAGAAGCAATGAGACCTGTGTGCATGTGGCCTTGAGAAGCACAGCAGGGGCAGTCAGACGGACGGAGCGTGTCGCCAGCGTGTCTCTCAAACGGAGCAACCAGATGCCACGCTCACCCATGCCTCCAGACACAAGGAATCAGCGCAGGGATGGTGAGGGAGAAAGTTCAGGATTTTGGCAAAATTAGGCAGCGTTAAAATGGTAACAGCCTTGGATGAACGATGGCCCTTTGTAAATTTCATGTCCCTAGAAAGGTGAAAGATAAAGGTAAAAATTTCCATCTCCATGTGTTTTTTTTGTAATGACCTACGGTGTCGGGCGGGTGTGTAAAGGGGTTGGATGGGGCCACAGGGACAGCCACTTCCTCAAACTGATAAAAAGGGCTTCCCAGCTGGACTTACGGCAATTATTTTTCCATTATGAAGCAGAGAGAAAGAGAAAAGTGAGAGAGAGTGAGAGAAAGGGAGGGAGAGAGAGAGGATGAGGAAGGACAGGGACAGAGTGAGGAGACTGGTTCTCAAGTGCTCTGTTGCTATTAAGTGTTGTCATTAAGGTTCTTAAAGGCCCATGTCAGTTAAGGGTTTGGGTAGGGAATAAAAAGCTGCTTGCATATTGAAAAAAGGAACATCCCAAACGTGTTTACTGCAGAGAAGCTGTCTCCCGCGGGCAGCAATGGCAGTTCTGAAGATCCACTGAGGTACAGGAGGCTTGTGAATAGATTGTTAAAACTTTCTCTCTCCCCCCACCCTGCTGAGCGTGCACACACGTTACTGTTTGCACAGATTCAGGATCCAAGGATCAGCAGGTCGAAGACTGGGGCAGCGGCAAGGCCCGCTCGTTCTTGCGGCCACCGTTCATGTGTGCGTAAGGCTGTCTCTCATCAAAGCTGGCACGGAGGACCAGCACTCCAGGGCCGGGGCCGTTCTCAGCCTTGTGTCCTGAGTGTCTGTCGGGCAGTGGCAGGGAGGACGAGGAGGCCGAGGGGTCCAGGGGGACGCTCTCCATGTTCTCTGGCTCCAGGTCCAGCTCCTCTGGCTCGGGCAGCTTGTTCTCCTCGCTGTAGTAGAAGGAGACCTCCCGGAAGCCAGGCTCCATCTCGTCTTTGATGCTGCTGATGATCTCCAGGAAGGAAGGCCTCATCTTGGGGTTGTACTGCCAGCACATGCGCATCAATTCAAACCTGCAGCCAAGACACATGGAAGGGGAGTCCAAACTGGGAGGGCGCATGTGGCCAAGAGGCTTCATGGGCCGCCTGCAGTGGTTTCCCGCCTGTAAGCATATGGTGGGAGCACTGAATACAACCCTACTGTCCCTCTCTGTCCCTGGCTTTCTGCCTAGATGGCCCAAGTGGCCTTCAGAGTCTCCTGTTTTACCTCGTATGGTTCCATTCACTTCACCCAGAACCACCACAGTACAAAACCCAAACTCTCCTTTCCCAAGAAGCACTAATCTAGGTCCACACTGTCCATCGTTACAGGTATTATTTATGGTGTCAGTGCTAAGAAATAAAAATAAGCAGTTTTCTATCTGAGACATCTCATGCAGCCACTGCTGAAACATCTTTTCCAGAATTAGAAAGCAGGAAACCCCCAGTTTCTAAGAAGGCTGATGAGTGACCGCAGCTTCCCCAACAGTGCTCTCTCTCCAGGTCCCATCTGTTATTTCTAAGCTTCCTCCTGGTGCAGGGCTACCCCTGGCAGAGGACCAAAGGAAGAAGGCACCATGAGGCCAGGCTTGCAACATGAAGAAATGCACACTCCGAGTGTGCTGTCTCCATCTAGCACCTGCTTGCTCCAGCCCTGCACAGGCAAGCCCCAGCTGATGAGCCAGGCTATTCTGGACCAAACAAGAGGCCCAGTGTAGACCCGAAGCCAGATTCCAATGAGCCAGCAAGGAGAGCCCTGGGCACGAGTCCACTCCACAAGCAAGGACAGGCAGAACAGGATGACGCTTGTGCTGTGTCTTGGTCGCATCGGCTGGGCTCCGACAGCACCTGGGCTGCAAATATCTGTGAGGCCCTCAGAGTCGTACGGGACAAAGGAAGTCTTGCCAGCTGTGGCCAAGGCCCCCCACAAAAACAGTCAGTCGCACGCGGACAAGGAAAGCCGGCTGCCCTGACCCAGGAAAGGCCCGGGCTTTGACAAGCTTCCAGAATGCAGAAAGACCCAGGTAAACAGACTTTTGGGGCAAAAAGGTACAGCCGGCTACCATCCAGGGCTGGCCATAGTTCTGAGGAGTGACCGCCAACAGCCCTCTCTTACGTGAGCGTGAAACCAAAGTGCCTTCCTTTCCACCTCTGTTCTCACCAGGAAGCTCTCCTCTTTGTTTTAAAATTCTTCCTAAAGAGATGCTTTTCCATAAAAGTGGCCACATAGAACTCTCATCTAGGAAACTCAAAGCACCCAATGGCATCTAGCCTCCTGTTAGGCCGGCTGCTTAACCACAGACCACCTGCCCATGTCTGGCTTTCAGGGAAAATTCCAAGGGGAGGCCCCTGATGTAAGTAAGATAAGCCACTCGGCCTGGAAGCTGGCCTGCCAAGAGAAGGGCTCTTATGGCCACCTGGCAGCTTCCTTCAGATGGAGACGGTGCAACCTTGAGGGAGGGTGGGCCTAGGTGTGAGGGAGAGCCATCCAGAATCCACTAGAATTCAGCGTTCTGGAGCCTGGGGGCCTGCATCTCCATAGGGTCTAACCCGGGGCTACCCACCTCTGCACATCAGCTGCACTGGCATGGGCCATGCTCCCTCATTTCCATGTGGGCTGCAGCTGCTTTCCAGCTACAACTACCAGCTGAGGACATTAGGACAGAGACCGTGGCCTGCAAGTCTAAAAATGCTTATTTACCATGTGGCCCTTTACAGAAGGAAGGCTGTGGGTTCTTGTTCTGGGGGTAAAGGAATTAGACAAAATATGAAGCACCCCACAGTATGCTTCTTAGATATGGAGAGTTCCATGTAGCCACTTTTCCGGAAAAGCATCTCTTTAGCCACAATTTTAAGTCTACCCCACAGGAGAATGCCGTGTGCACACTAGGTGCCAGGCAGTGAGGCAGTTATGTGTGTGAACTGAGGAAGTCCTCACGAGTTTGTGAAGCAGGTGCTACTGACTATAATATACACCCATGTTACAGACCGGGGAACAGAAGCACTCAGACATTAAATAATTCGTCCAAGGTTACGAAATTCACAAGGGTGGAGCTGGGATGGAGTTCTCTGTGCAACAGGATGACTACAACTTTGATTGCCAACGACCCTGGAAAAAGGAATTTTCTCTTAATCTAAGTAAGAGTAACCCTGGGCCCACCAGGAGACCCTCCCTTGCCTAACTGTCCAAGGGACAGTCACAGATGTCCCAGGGATGTGGTTTGCATTGATAAAAACTGGCAGCTTGATGACAAATAAGCCTGCCTTTCCATACTCCCCATCACTTCCTAAGAAAAACGATTGGGGTTAAAAAAAATTAAAATGGGCCATAATGACATGAAATGCATCTCCATATGGCTGGGATGTGAACTCCTCTCCGGCTGACTTACCCCTGGGCAGAAGCGTACCCGGGCCAAGAGCATGAGATGTGCTTGGGCTTTGTGCCCTGTGGCCGGGGACTGAGGAGGTGCCACTGGAGGGGCAGCGAGGCAGTGACATCAGCACAAACAAGCCATGTGATGCCTCTTTTAAACCATGCCACAGTAACAACCCTTCCAGTGCTGCCCAAAAAAGGAAGTCTTTTTTGCTCTGTGGGATTCAAGACCTTGTTTACTATTTCCACACATACAAAAAATCTCCATTAGACTCTAGAAGGATGTGTGAGCTGATAAAACTCATCTTTTAAAAAGCACTGTTTTTTCTTTTTCCCCCATGGGTCAGCTCTGGCGAGTCTGGAGCCATCCTTCTTGAATGCTCTCCCCTGTGGGGGACACATACCCGGCCCTTCTCCTGGAACAGGGACAAGACTCAAATGGAATTCCTGCCCTGCTGGGAAGCAGCCTCCTGGGGGCCAGCTGTGCCCCCTGGAGGCTGGGCGATGGTCAGCAGGATGAGCATACGGAGGTGCCTCTGTATTCCCATCCCACTCTTGGCCCTGATGTCCTGAACTGGACAGGCTGTGACCTGTGTGGGATGTCAGCAGGCCACGAGGCACCCGCACATTCCTGCACGCTGCCGGGAATCAGCACGAACCCAGCCCGGTGCCGACGCTCACCAGATTCCCAGAGGACCTGCAGGGCTGAATGTGTCTCTCTCCTGGCAGCCCTCAACAGTGAGAGTTGTCTTAGGAACCACGCCTCAGCCAGGAGGACATGGGGCCTGTGTGCCTCCATGAGCTCACTGGGAATAATTGAGCAGGAGCGCCCTTCCTGCCTGTTTGGATCCCACTCAAGCACTCGATTCCCGCAGAACCAAACCAGGATTCCAGCAATGGGAAAAACTGTTTCGGAAAACTACAAAAAAAAATCAGATTTCACTAAGTTTGTTTCAGACTCGTCTACTAGTTGATAATGCTCCAGGTTAAAAGTTCAGATTTCCTGCAGACTGAAGACATGTCTGGCAAGAGTCCAGACACGTGGAGCTGTGGAAGTGTTACCAGCAGAACAAATGGCTTCCTAGCCCAAGTTTTCCACGGCTGCGTTCACACCTCTGCCCCGGCCCTTATCCCGGAGCATCAGAGCTGGGACCTTTTATGTCACTACGTTTCATGAAAGCCAGGGCCACTCCTGGCTCATCTGTGACCTCAGCGTCAGCATGCACCCAGAGGGGCTTAACAACATCTGTGGCATAAGTACTGAGATCTGGGCTGAAATAAGGCTGAGGATGGGCTTTGTCATCAATCTAAAGTACAGACCCAACAGGGAACCACAACCCAAATCTGATGCCGTGGTACTTGCTGAGTTAATTCACACTGAGTCATGGCGTTGAGACTCAGACCTCAACACCCTGTTGCTTGGGGACCATGGAGTCCTTCCTCTAAAGCCGGAACATTCGGTGACACTGAGGGGTGAGAATCTGGCTACTTCCTGATGGTGAGCTCCAGTTCACCTGCAGCCACTGAGCTCCTTCAGCCCCCCAGTGTCGCCAGGTAGTGCCTGTTCAGATCTCAGAACCACACAACTCACACACTTTCTCAACTGGGACCTGGCAGAGGTTTCAGGGCAACTCGCAAGGGCTCACGGACTCTCCTCTCTGGGATAAACAGAGGCCATTCTTTCATGTCTTGTAACAACAGAACTCCCATCCCAGAACCCCCCTTTCTCACGTAAGCTCATCAGTAAACTCAGAATGACAACATGGACACTGCCTATGAAACCAAATTGCCTCCTTTCATTCTACTCTTTTCTTGGAAGGGAGAAAAATTCTCGATGGCAAAGCAGAAATGCCTCCTAAAGTAAACATTTAATGTCACAGTAACTGCTTTGAATAAATTTCCTTGTCACTCTATTCTGGGAACAGGAAGTGCCCTGCGTTTCCCATGGCAGGTAGGCTGCATCCCAGGCAGCTTACGTTAATATTAAGACCCCAGTTACCTGGAGGTGGACCAAGTAAGAATCCCACAAGTCTCTTGTAGATAAACGTTTACCTGAGTCAAAGAGAAAGCACAAAAACAACACACTCTCCCTCACCCACACCAAATCACAGAAGCAAAACTCACACCTGCTTTCATGGGCTGTTTCTAAGCTTGCTAAAATACCACCAGTTCTAATATTAGCCGAGATTCTGGCACTGTACCTTTATGCAAATTTAGTGGTCGTCAGCTCTCATACTCCACGGCTTATATTCAGACTCAAAAGCATGATTTTTCTTATAATGGCTGACAAGAAAACAGTGGCTGTACTACCCAAAGTGTGGAGCAGATGGTCACCTGTGAGGGGCACTGGGTGTGTGTGTGTGTGTGTGTGTGTGTGTGTGTGTGTGTGCTGGTGAGGAGCAGGGGAGTAGCCAGGCTCCCGGATCCCCAGTGGTCCTCTCCCTTGTGTCCTGGAGCTCACATCCCCATGTGATTGACTCCCACATGGTGTAACCTGAAGGAGAAGGTAGGAGCTTCAGAGTGTGACTTCTGAGATCTGGTCAGAAAGGACGTCGTGCCTTCTGCTCAGGTCCTGGATCTTTTACTCTAGGGCACAGCAGGCAAACTATGTACCTGTGGGTAAAATCTGGCCTGTTGCCTAGTTTTCCAAGGTCTGTGGCCTAAGAATGGTTTTCATGTAAATGGCTAAAAGAAATTCAAAATAAGAATATTTTGTGACAACACAAGAGATTATGTGGAATTCAAATTTCAGTATGCAAAAATAAAATTGTATTGGAACACAGCCACACTAGCTTATATGACACCTCCAGCTGTGTTTGCTCCACAATGGCAGAGTCAAGTAGTCACAGTCGAGGTCATATGGGCCCACACAGTCAAAAATATTTTTTAGCCGGCCTTTTAGGGAAAGAGTGTGCCGAACTCTGCTCTAAGAGAAGCCAGCTATACATCCTGAGACACTCGGGCAGTGCTATGGAGAGGCCCATGTAGAACAGGGTGGTTCATACAAGGCATACTACCTATGCAGCAACACCTTGCAAGTGGGTCTGCCTGCCCCAGGCAAGCTGTCAGATGACTGCAGCCCCAGCGGACAGCTGGGCTGCAACCATGAGAAGGGCTCCAAGCCAGAGTCAGCCGGCTATGCTGCTCCTGCATTCCTCGCCTTCAGAAACCTCTGAGAGATAATACATGTTTACTGTTGCTCTCAACTAGTAGGTTTTGGGTAGTTTGTTATACTGCGATAAAAAACTAACACAGAAGGAGAGAAGAAGAATTTCTATACTGAGCAAGAAAAGGTACTAAGTGGTCTTTCGAGTCTCTTCCAAGTTTGGATTGTGGAGTTCTGAAGAGGCCGTGCTGGCAAGTTTGCTTGATGAGGGCTCCAGGAAACCCAATGCTTCTGCATCTATAGGTGCCACCCTCAGAGAAGAGGAGCCTCCCATCACTGGCACAGGCCCAGGGCACCAGCCAACTTTCCGGTTCTGGCCCTGCCTCAATAGGACAATGGGGACCCTGACGTGTGCTAGGTGTGCAAGGGTGATGCCTTCACTCTGGCTTTCCCTGGCATCCTTCCTGCAGCCACCTTTCTGAATTCCACACAAAGTGTCCATTGCCTGGGATACACTTTAGCTGAACCTATGTTCAGAAGCAGCAGCAGCTCATTGAGCATGGCGCCCAGCCAACGTACTCCCAAAGCACAGGTGTGTGTCTAGTCTTCCCCACCCCATGCCCTCCAGAGGCCGGCCATTTACAAGGAGCCTAGGGATGCGGTATTTGTAGCAACACTCAAAGTGCTTTGAAACAACAATAGCACCTTGATTGTTTGATAAGGACAATGATTTCTGAGACTATGGAATTCTAAGGTGCCCCCCAAGATTGCTGCCCCTGGTGTAAATATCCCATATAATCCCCTCACTTGAGTATGGGTGGGACTTGTCAACATGAGAGGATACTTCACTCCTCTAATTAGGCTTCTAATCAGTTGACTGAATCACTTAAAAGGGAGAGATTATCTCAGGTAGATCTGACCTAATCAGGTAAAAAACCAGTAGAAGCAGTAGAGAGTGATCCTCTTATCAGTCTTGAAAAAACAGACTGCTGTTATGAGAGGGCCTACGGAGGGTGTATATGGCAAGGACTGTGAGTGGCCTTGGCCTCCAGAAGTTGAAAGCAGTACCCAGCTGACAGGTGCCAAGAATATGGGGACCTCAGTCCTGCAACTGCAGAACCCTGAGGTGCCTTAAAATGGCCCTGAGCCTCAGGTGAGACCGCAGCCCCACTGACATCTTGATTTCTGCCTCCTGCTACTCTGAGCTGAGAGCAAGAACACCTGCATCTGGATTCCGGCCCACATTGTATGGGACCAAATGAGCAAAGCTTTTGTGGCTGCTGGAGCCCTCATTCCCTCCTGTCCATCTGACACACGTCTGGTTCGTATTTATCATCCTGCCACGGTGAACCCGGCCTGAGTCTGTGCTGGCTCCAGGTGGGAGGATGGGTGAGAGATAGGAGCTGGGTGCCTTCATGCAGACCTAACAGCCCAGTAATTCCTCAGGATCCTTTCCAAAGTGAAGCCAGGCCTGTCCTGAAAAGCATTTCTGGAAATCTCCTGAATTGGTCTTGAGATACTAGTGGGAGTCTACCTTCATGTTCACCTATGGAGATCCAGAACAATCTCTGAAGCCTGCCTTAAAGTGCATGTCAAAAGCAAGGTCATTGTTCCCAACCTGTACCTGTTGTGCAACTGATGACTGAACCAGAACACCTTCACCCCCTCCTCAAACTCGTTCCAGGAAAGACAAAGAGGCCTCCCTGCTCCAGCAGCTCTGACCTCCACTGAGCCACCAACAGCACCATCCATAGACACAGAGTAAGTCCTCCACCAAAAGTTGGGCTTCTCCAGGGAGTGCTGAGTAGTGAGGCCTCACAACCACCATGAGGCATCACAAACTCTCTCTCGTCATCTGACAAAACTTAGGACTAAAAGCTGCAAAGTGTTTTTTCAAAATAAGTGGGTTTGCCAGGTGCGATGGCTCATGCCTATAATCCCAGCACTTTGGAAGGCTGAGGCAGGCAGATCATCTGAGGTCAGGAGTTCGAGACCAGCCTGGCCAATATGGTGAAACCCCATCTCCACTAAAAATTAGCTGGACGTGGTGGTGGGTGCCTGTAATCCTAGCTATTTGAGAGGTTGAGGCAGGAGAATTGCTTGGACCCGGAAGGCAGAGATTGCAGCGAGCCAAGATCACGCCAATGCACTCCAGCCTGGGCGACAGAGCGAGACTCCATCTCAAAAAAAAAAAAAAAGTGCAATGAGAAGACAAATTCACCAGCGCTTCACAGGGATGTCAGTTCACACACACTCCAGGTCCACACTGGTCAGTGGATGAAGCTCTGGAGAGCATGTTACTTGGATGGTTTATGACTTTTGTGAACACTTAACAGAGAAGACATGTGGGGCAGGGTTCAGAAGACACTAAGCTGACCCTACATGGCGCATGCTGGAGTCCTGACCATGCAGCTCTGTGTACACTCACTGCAGCAGTTCTCTCAGGCCTGCCAGAGGTGGGGCGGGGGGCTCTTGAATTTGACTTCAGAGTAGTGAGTGTTGTGTTGTTGCCTTCTTTAAAAAGAAACAAAACCTCACATGGAGAGGATGAGTAAGGATGGATTACTCTGGCCAAACATTTCAGAGACATTTGGCCTGAGAAACTATAGTGCGAACTGCAAATCAGAACGAAAGCATTAAGGAATATAGGGTAGAATTAAGGTACCCATGGAAAGGCACAGGTCTACCAACCAAACTCAGCTCCTTCCATGAGGACGAACCTCTTTCCTCAGCTGCGCCTGGCCAGAGAGGCGAAGGACCAGAGAGAATGGCTTTAATCTAATCTCCTGTGACCCAGGAAAACAGGCATTTGAGAAGAGAAATCAGAAGAGCACTGAGGGGGCCCAGGAAGTACGTACAGCATGTCGGGGCAGTTGTCTGGCTTGTCCAGAAGGCCGCCCTCCATGACGAAGCGAAGGACTTGCTCGTTGGACAAGCCCTGGTAGGGCTGCTCGGCCAGTGTGGCGATCTCCCAGAGGACAACCCCGAAGGACCTACAGGGAGAAAAAAACTGTGAGGAGCTTGGAAAGGGATGGAGTGAACCATGCTGCCCCTTACTTTCCAGCACTTCTTACATCCTGAGCAGAGAAACTGTCCTTACTATGGTGACAGTGATTGTCAGACAGCAAGCCAGGCCCTGGGCTAAGTGTAGGACATCATCCTCCCTTTGTTGCTGCTAATGTTCCCCATAGACTAAATTCAGTCCTGGTGGTAGAGCTAATGAAGGTGATGGTGAGGGCACTTTCAGCATCCCTTGCACGGTCAGGAAGCCCCTCATCTGTGCTTTGAACGCAGAGTGTACTGGGTTCGTCATCTACCTAGTCCCAGCCATTTACCTGGCAAGGCAGTACCTCCCAAACTGGCTTTAACCCAAAATGACATTCTTGTCCAAGCCCCAGCATGGACACTGACTTGGTAGCCTCGAATGAGGCCTGGGACGGTCAAGCTTTACCAAGCTTCTCAAGTGATTTTTATAATCAGACAATTTTGGAAACCTCTACCCAAGTGGTTCTCACTGCTGGCTACACAGGAGAATCTCCTGGGGAGGTTTTTAAACAGAGGCCTGGACACCCAATAGAAACTCTGATTTGATTGGTCTCGGGTGAGGGCCTGGGTCCTGGAATGTATAGGGATCTTGAGGTCCAGTCGGGCCAAGGGAGAAGACAACTCCTGCTGCTCCCCCACCTCCAACAGAGCTGGGGAGCTGCTGGCCTGGAGAGCCTCTGTGTCATAGGTGGGGGGACCAGGATGGGCTGCACTGGCTGGTAGGGGGTATCATGGAGGAAGAATCCTTAAGCAAAGAAGTGGGCTGAGGAATAACTTTGTAGTGAGCAATTCTGCCATGCATGCAGCTTTGTCAGTTTAAAAGATCAAACTACTGTAAACAAATTAAAAGAGATAGTACACGTACACAAATTTCAGACAGAATGTTAAAAAAGACAATGCTGAAATCTGCAAAACAAACGTGCCCTCCCAGGGCAAATCTCCATAATTCACAAATTCTTCCTGGCCTGTATGCCTTTCCACGTGGTTCCCTTTGGTGGAGTAAAGTAGGCTACTCATCAGCAAGTAGGGGCAGGGATTCTAACTGGACCTGTCCTGGGCTACAGGTGCTGGTCAACCCTCATGGAAGAACCTGGGGCAGGAGATTTTCCACCAAGAGTTCTTGGGACCTTGACCTTGTCCCCAAGTCCACAGGGCCCCTGACTGTATGAGAATGTTTTATTCACTGCTTCAGCTACTTTTGGTGAATCAAAAATTTTTGTACACATTGATACTAAAAGTAGATGCTAGACAGAAATAGAATCTTAGCAATCAGAGGACAGACCAACCCAAGGTCCTTTTTAACTGCAAGTGACCAAGAAATGCTGTCATCTTCAGGTTGTACAAGAGACCCAGAGGCCAAAGCGCAGCTTAGAGAGGCCTGGGCCCAGGGGAGAAGGGGCTCTCCCTCAGCTTTTGCAGGAAGCTCTGCCTTCTGCAACCAGCCCAGTCATACGGGCAGCATGCCTCAGATGCCAGTGGCAGTAGGAGCCACACATCTGAAATGCAGCTTGGTACAAGAAATGACTAGCTCTCCAACAACAAAGAATTAAAAATAAAATAAAAAAGAAGAAATGACTAGCTCTCTGCTTTTGCTGACTGCAGGCTGGTCTGGGAAATGGCCTGAGGATGTGGCTCCCTCCCAGGCCCACTTCTCCTCTTGCCCCACGTGCCTTTCCTGGCTGTGTCACTGGCTTGCAGGCAGCCAATTCTCACGGCATGGCTCCCACCTTGGCCCTCACGGCCCAACTGTTCCATTCCAAGTTCCCGGTTACTGGGCTACCCACAAACTCAGTGTGTCTCACACTGAACTCTGATTTGTGCCCTGTTCTTCCCCGGCTTCCCTGCAGCTGATGCCCATTCCACCTGAGCAGTCTGCCTGCTGTCACCCATGCCCATGGCATCCTCGGAGTCCCACTGTGACCTATCCACCCAGGCTCACATCTGTCCAAGGTCTGGCACCCTCCTTCAGTCCTCCAGAGCTCCCTCAGTGTGCAGGATCCTCCTTGCCTGGCCCACCACACCCCTCTCTTCTTTGGTTACAGTGTCTTGCTCAACGCGGCCGTATACTCCGGCTAACAAGAACTTCAAGCACAGCTCTAATCACCCTCCGGTTCAGAAACCTTAACAAGGCTTAAAGAATTAGTCCAGAATCCCTAAAACAACAGCTGAGGCCGGGCTTGATCTCTCTGCAGCCTAAGTCCCCCAAGGAAACCCCACCAACCCCACCTGCAGCAGGCATTCCCTACTGCCATGCCTGCCCAGTATTCTCACTGCCAGGAACCCCCCCACCCCGCCCTGCCCCGCTTCCTAGTGCTCCTTTTGTGACAATCCATACTTAGGGTGCCTACACAACTTCATCTCTTCTGTGAAGGCTTCTGCAACTCCAAACTGTCAGAATTGCTTCCTCTTCTCCACAAGACTTTATCCTTCAAGGACCATGACGACGACGACGACATCATCATCATCATCATCATCATCATCATCATCCCTGCATCTTCCACACCCCCCAAGAGCCTTATCATCACACACAGGTATCTATACAGGAGGTAGCAGACCCAGCTCTCCACAAATGCTTGTCAAGTTGAACTGCAAAGCCTATCTCCTGAGCAACTCTTGTCTGAGGTCAGCATCACCTGTCACTGAGGGCCACCGAGTGCTGGAGTCTGTCGCCCTTCACAGCTTAATGTGACAACTGCAAGGTGTGGAGATTGAACCATCTCTACCCAATACCAGTTGCCACAGCAGCCATTTAAACCTCTATTCAGGTACCACAGACTTCTCTAGAGAGAACTTACCTTACAGATGGAGCAACCGAAGGCCAGAGAAGCTGAGGTTTAACCAAGGCCACACAGCCAGTCAGAAGCACTGAGAAATATGCAACACTTTTGTGGTTTTCAAAGCTGGTATTTTCCTATGTGGTGTTGGCTATTCATGGCTTCATATAAAATCAAGTCTTCCATTTCATGGACAGGTTTAATCTTCAAACATTAGATAAATGCCTCTGTGTAAATCCCTTTCTAATTAGGAATCTTGAGGTTGTTTCCCCAGGGAGCAGACCTGCGGCTGTGAGTCCCCCCGCAATGCCCGTGCTGGATGGAGGCAGCATTCAGTAACTACACTTTCCCACACCAGGAGGCGATGGTAGTACTGGCCCACTCACCAGCAAATTAAAACCTAGAGAGAAATCCACATTCCCCACAGATGGTAATTCGCCATGAAAAGAAGCAAATAACCTTGGCTATTTGTGACTATTTGGAAGGCTTCTTAATAAAAAATAAAGATTATGTGTTGGGTGATCCAGATGCTCAGGAAGAAGACACAGCTCTAGGCTATGAGGTGCAGTTCCCCAGTCTTTTGCCTGGTTTCCTCCATGCCTAGAGGGCAACCCTTGTCATTTCAGAGGGACAGGTGCTACAGGGAGCTGCGGGGAGAGCAGCTATAGTGCCCAAGGGCCTGGGAATGAAGTCTTGGAAGACAGCAGGAAACCTGGAGGTTTTCTGGCTAGAACAGACACACCTCCTTAGATGACTCCTAGACCTATCTTATCAAGAACAGAGCAAGGTATGCAATTGTGCTACAGAGAGAAGGTCCAATGGGTGTCACACAGAGGCTGCAGCAGAACACGAGGGACTTGCCTAGAACAAGGACGTCTAAAGCATGAGGCTGGCCTGCTTCTGTGAGGAAGTGAACATGGAGTCCCTAGAAACCTCTTAGCAGAAGCTCAACCACCAGCTGTCAAAGATGCTGTGGGTGCGTTGGGGACTGCGCCTGACTGCAGGGATACATCCCAAATCCTAAAATTCTGGGGTCTCTTCTACAAAGTCAAATAAATTTGTGTTTCTTTCTAGATTTTTAACTATTTAGGAATCATTGCTTTGTGCTGTTGAGTACAATCTAAAATCATTTCCATTCTTTTGAGAGGGACAGCTTTAGTTCAGAGCCTGGACAGCTGAGAAACCTATTCCAACGCCCTAGCCTTCCTGACCTGTGCTATCCTCAAAGCCTGTGTTAAAAAACAAACAAAACCTGAAGCACAGTCAATGCCTGAACATTTCTTGGAATGAATACCAAACGCCTATTCATGTTTATACGTATCTTTTCGTATTGGTTCATAGTAGTTATGCAGTCAAATGGACAGAAACTGGCATTGAACACACCCTATGTCCTTTTGTTGCTGCTTGTAGCAATAACTGCTAGTCAGAATTTGGGTAAAATTTGCCTGAGAGATATTAACAACACTTTATTGTTCTATCCTGCTTCTGTTCTCCCTGGCTGTGTAGCTTTCTATTTTATTATACTACAAAGCTGACCTCCAAGCTCTTGGAGGCACAAAGCCTAGAATAAACAGATGCATGCACGTACCCAGGCTTGCCCTCTACTCACCATCCCAATCTCTAAAAACCATGCAGAGCACTTTGCTTTGACAGTAAAGAGATAACCATCTTGGACAAGCTGATTGCAAAACAGATCTCATACTTGAGCTCAAGAAGCAATTATGCTTTGCCAGGTCATATTCAAATGCTATTTCCAATTTGCACCTGTCTTCAAAATAAGATCCAAGGCCCTTGAACTGTGAAAGGTTTACGAGGTTAAAAAAAAAAAATGATGTCAGTCACTATTGAAATAGTTCCTCTATGCGGTCATCCAGACTGCTGGAGTAAACAACTACCATTTCTGTAACACAACAGCAATGGGATCCCCCCCAGAGGAAAGCCAAGACACTAGCTGACATTCTAGAAGGTGCCTGTGCCAGGGCCTCAGCCTGCCAATAACCTCAGTTGTATTTCAGAACCTGACCGCCTCTCTGCAACGTTGCCAAGGAACCACAATAAACAATACTACCTAGAGGCCTCTGATCCCTCGGCCGATGAGCTTCTGCTAGAAGACACTGTTTACAATTAAGGGAGACGTTTTGCTTCCCATAACCATCCCTGGGTCAGCAACGGTGGATGCCCACTGAAAGACAGACAGCAGATGGGACCAGCAGGAAAACAGTCAGGACTCATAAGCTTTGGGTCTAAATAAAGCACTGTCTGCAATCTGAGGGTTAGATTAGGTGAGGCAGACACACAGACAGTATCTGTTTATTAAGAAAGAGGAAAAGAGAAAGAAGGCAGGCAGGGGAGAAACAAAAAGAGATGATGGCTTCTGGCACATCCCAGCTCCTGGAAACATAATTGGTATCCACTGAAGATGGAAAGAAATGCTGGTCCCACAAATTCTTTAAAATCCCACAAATGCGCTTCTGCCCTTAGCTAGCCCACTGACAACAGGAACACCTCAATGATGAAGAAGTGTGGCTCACATAACACTGAGCTAAAGCTGGAAATGGGTAACAATGAACAGAGAAAGGTAAAGCCCTGGAGACTGAGCTGGTGGGAAGTGAGGAGGCTGGGGGCTCCAGGCTGGCACTGCAGTAAAGGCTGTCATACCAGACGTCCGAGTAAGTGGTGAAGACTCCATCCTTGAGGGACTCGGGAGACATCCAGCGCACGGGCAACAGCCCTTTCCCTCCTTTCCGGTAATAGTCTGTTTCATAGATATCTCGCGTCATCCCAAAATCTATAAGGGGAAAAGAGAGTGCAGAGTCATACGCTGGAGCAGGCACCACTACTGTCACAGCAGAGGACCCTACACTCATTATGTGTGGAGAGAAACAAGGCAAGACACAGACATGTCCCACTTTAAGGCGGCCAAATATTAGGGTTTGCAATTTTATAAGGTGGAGACAGTAAGGGATGATTAATCACATGACAAGCAAATACCAAGCAATCTCCACTTTTAACATATTTACAATCTGATTCCCTTAAGAAGTTAATTCGTTTATTGCATTTAAATGGGAGGCAGGCTGAGTGCAGTGACTCAACACCTGTAATCCCAGTACTTTGGGAGGCCACGGAAGGAAGACTGCTTGCACCCAGGAATTCAAGATCAGCCTGGGCAACATGGCAAGACCCTGTCTGTATAAAAAAAATAAAAAATTAGCCACTTGTGAGTGATGGTGTGCGCCTGTGTTCCAGCTACTTGGGAGGCTAAGGTGGAAGAATCACTTGAGCCCTGGAGGTCGAGGCTGCAGTGAGCCATGATCACAACACTGCACTCCAGCTTGGGTGACATGAATGAGACCCTGTCTTGAAAATAAAAATTAGCCGGGTGCGGTGGCTCAAGCCTGTAATCCCAGCACTTTGGGAGGCCGAGACGGGCGGATCACGAGGTCAGGAGATTGAGACCATCCTGGCTAACACGGTGAAACCCCGTCTCTACTAAAAAATACAAAAAACTAGCCGGGCGAGGTGGCGGCACCTGTAGTCCCAGCTACCCGGGAGGCTGAGGGAGGAGAATGGCGTGAACCCGGGAGGCGGAGCTTGCAGTGAGCTGAGATCTGGCCACAGCACTCCAGCCTGGGCGACAGAGCGAGACTCTGTCTCAAAAAAAAAAAAAAAAAAAAAAAAAAAGAAAAACGGAGGCAGTGTAAAAATTAGAGTCCCACGATTTAAGAAAATATGTAGTACTGCAGAGACCAATGGTCATTTACACACGGTTTTAAAACCTGACCAAATAAACAGGAGAGTACAGATGCTTATTTACTTGGTAGCACTGCCCCATCATTGGAGAAAAGTAAATAATTTCACTGCTTAATAAGGGGGAAAATATTCAGAGTAACAATTCATGATGACAAAAGTACCCAGTAAGATGCCGAAGAGATGCTATTTACGAGGCCCCTGAAGCTATTACTCAATATGTTTTTCAACATAACACTCCCACTCATTTTTGAAAATTTCTTCCATTTTCCATTTCTCCAGAAGATGCCACATAATGATGTTTGATGGCAGGCTCGCTTTATAATGCTAAATTATTGCTGCTTTGTCAGATTTTGATTTTGCACTCAATCATACAAACTTTTCTTAAGTGGACTCTTCCATTCTCCTTCCCAGGAGAAAGGGCTTCTCTACTTTAAAATGCTCATGTATGTCTCTAACTCATGCCACAAAGAGGTAAGGCTACAAAAGCAAACACAAAGAGAACAAAGTTCCTTGGACTTGAACCAACATAATTTACTTGCACTATGCTAAGAGCCCTCAAACTGCCTCTGGTAAAATTACTTGTCATATTTGTCATCCATGAGACGCTGGGCATTGGGAAAACATCTTGAACCCTTGTGAAGAATAAAAATGAAGTGCGAAAGTGTTATCTGTGAATTAATCCAGTCACATGCAAATAGGGGATTTGCCTTTACTTGCACAAAGTGGAAAAGGAATCCTACTAAAAAACACAAATGATCTTCCTCAGCACACATGAAAAGCTTAAAATTCTAGAAAGAAAAACCATGATCACACACAAAAAATCACTATAAATATGCCACATGGTTCAACAGCAAACATGATCCCTGCTGATTTAGATTTAATATGGCAATTGGCACAAAAAACGCCTCTCCCAGTGTGATGCACAGTGGGGAGAAACAGTTCCTCCCATGTGCCAGGAGGGTGGGAAGACGACACAGACAGGAACCGCCATCTGGAGAGGCCCTGCCCCGTGCCAGGCACATGCTGCTGCTTTCCTGTACCAAGTCCTCACAATCCCATGGGGTCTGTTACATTATCACCCTACTTCCGAGGTGAAGAAATTGAGGCTCCCGGGTTAAGGCACCTGGCCCAAGTCTCTCATCAATAAGTGACAGAACTGGCCCACCTCAGGCCCACCTGGCTTCCCAGTCTCTGTGCTCTCCCCTGCGCTGGGAAAGGGGAGCTGGCTGGCATTTCCATGGGGACAATCTGAGTTCTGCAGAGAGGGAAGGGGAAGGAGAAGGGGAAGAAGTGAGCTGGGTGCACGAAGGA
The DNA here is from genome assembly GCF_009764315.1 of Trachypithecus francoisi. Classification (NCBI taxonomy): domain Eukaryota; kingdom Metazoa; phylum Chordata; class Mammalia; order Primates; family Cercopithecidae; genus Trachypithecus; species Trachypithecus francoisi. The sequence continues at coordinate 89,844,193 of NW_022681468.1, forward strand.
AGCCCAGCCAGGGACGCGGGCAACTCTTCCCGGGAGCCCTGAGGCAGGACGGCCTCTCGGGACTCCTTTGCCTCTCTGAGGGCTGCCCAGCTTCACAGGGCACCAAACATGAGGACACCACAACGTGCGAAACCTAGGGACGCACTGGTGGATCCTGAACGAGGAACTCTGATGACGGAGGGATGTGGGCTCTGGGACATGGCTCCGTTTCAATACCTCTAGCTCCTACAGAGGAAAAAGAGACATTCACTCCTACTTTAGAAACCATTCTCAGCCGCGCACGGTGGTTCACGCCTGTAATCACACCACTTTGAGAGGCCGAGGCGGGTGGATCACCTGAGGTCAGGAGTTCAAGACTAGCCTGGCTAACATGATGAAACCCCGTTTTTACTAAAAATACAAAAAACTAGCTGGGTGTGGTGGCATGCGCCTGTAATCCCAGCTCCTCAGCAGGCCGAGGCAGGAGAATCGCTTGACCCTGGGAGGTGGAGGTTGTGGTGAGCCAAGATTGCGCCATTGCACTCCAGCTTGGGCAACAAGAGCAAAACTCCGTCTCAAAAAAAGAAACCATTCTCTAAAAGATTCTCATTGTTCACTAAAGGTGCTAAAACATTTCATTTAAAAATCACTACTAAAAGAAAAAAATATGTTACTAAAGGAAGGCGAACACTTCCAGAAAAGGCAGCTCAAAAACTAGACACAGAGGTCCATTTGAAATAGCTTCTTTTGGGTGTTAAATCTCCCCTGCAATCTCTCAGGATAAATATTTGGTATTTTTCTAAACTATCATCATATCATAGTGGGAAGATGAGAATCCTGGTAAAAGTAGTGGTTTCCTGAGCAGCCCTGATGTTATGTGTGTTTTATTAGGCAGATTAAAAGATCAAAGTAAAAACACAAATCTAAAGGCTGAAGTGGGTTTTAACCATTGCTCAGAAATTCAATCCAACCCCTTTTCCGGTGTGACAGTGGGTGGTGGCAACAAGGGGGTCTAACCGTAGGCTGCTCAGCTAAGAGCAGGACAGTAAGTGTTGTGAGAGAGCGGTCGAGAGCTTGGAGGCTGGCCGGCCCTGGCTGTGAAACCCAGTGAGCAGTGATCGTCCCTCACCTAAGGCAGTGCCATGCCAGCTCCTGCCACTTCTCCTGCTCTGTGCAGAGGCTTCAACAGCTCGCCTCTTAGAAAACAATGTGGACCCCTAGAAGGGGAGCAATGCTCCTTATAAGCTAGGAAAATTTGAGGGATGAATGCAAGGTTGGACAATGAGTTTTATTCCCAAGTCAAAATCTCCCGAAGACACTGTCTTGATTATGTCTGTAACCAATGCTAAGATGTGTTCTACCAAGAAATGCCTCAAATATCTGGAGAGGCAGCCTCATGGCTCCGACCATGCCCAGTAGCTGAACCACCATGTCCACGAGCGATCAGCACTGGGACCGACCACGCCAGGTTTGTGACCATCAACTGGAGACAATCACATCATTCCCAAGAAAGAGTCCGTGCACTCAAGGGACACACTAGAAAACCTCTCCAGGGGCAGACTAATGCCAACAAGGTCCTCAAAACACCTGTGAGTTTAGTACTTGCTCAGATCTGGAAAGCTAAGGACACACCTCCAATTTTGACGGTGAAATCCTCGGCTACCATGCAATTCCGGGCAGCAAGGTCTCTGTGGACGAACTTGTTGGCGTTCAGGTATGCCATGCCGTCTGCAATCTCTCCAGCCATCTGAATCATCTTGCTTAGGCTTGGAGGTGCTAGGACTGGATTATTCTGTTGGAGATTAAAAAAAATTCACATGAGAATTTTGGATTTTTTTTTCCATGCCAGTTTTCTTTTGAGGTTTGCAGATCATCTTTGTCCAATCTGGGCACCGTGGGCTGTTTATGCTAAGAAACCAGGACTTGCTCGGAAGGAACAAACCATCATGGAGAGCATGGCACCTGTGTGCTCCCGCAAGTTTATCTGCGCTTGCTCCCTGACCACATCACAGAGCTGCCGAGGGAAACACCAGTTTGCTCTCTCTAGGACCAGCAGTTTCTATTTTGGGTAGGGCAAAAAATTTTTTAAAGTGAAACAAGCAATTTTTGGTAGTAAGGATTCTCAGTTACTCAAATTACTATTCGTTTATATGTTCCTTTTATTTCCATCACCAAAGTACAGATAAGAGGAAGGAGAGCACATTACAAAGGCTGTGTGGAAGTAAGCAAATGTGTTTCCAAATGGACATGGTATATTTTGTTTCCCATAAAAGCATCATTATAACTTATTTAATCCTTTTCTTTCCCTTCAACCTTCTTCTAAAATACACAAATACCAGGATTACTCTTTTCACCTTACAGTGTGGCATTATTATTTTCTGTGGGCATTATGGAAGACAAGTCCTTGACAACTGAAGTCCAGCTGGAGCTTATCTTGGAGGAGACCAGGAATAAGTAACATGGATAAGCATCTCCTGTTTGCAGAGGACAGCAACATGCTGGCTTTGGAATTAAAAACAATTACCCCTAAATAATACATCCATTTAGAAAAAAGCTTTATATAAAACATGCCCAAGTTTCTCCATCCTAAAACAATCACTAGTCCCTAATTTTCACGCTACCTTTTACTTTCGCATATCCAAGTGCAATAGACTTTACCTTGGTTTTCTTGACCACAAAGCATCTCATACAACACTGCAAAGCCACAGGGCTCTGATAGGTCTCAAACCTGTAGGCTGGCCACCGGATGAGCATGCCCAGGCTCTTCCACATGGGGTATCACGATGGTTTCACTGATTAGAAGATGACCTGGGGCCATGCACAGAAAGTACCCAGTGGTGCCTGGCACATAGTCAATGCTCAGTGGATGCTGGCTGTTGCCCTGCGAGGTGCTAGTTTCTACTGAAAGCTAGTATTTGGAATCAGTATAACAACTCTGCAGTACTTCTGGGTTGGTTCTCTACACTCAGCGACAGAAAACTTTGAATTTTGAACAGGCTGTCAAAGCAGTCTCTTGGTGACTTAAAATACTTATCACGTGGTTATCTGGGGAAGTGACTTTAAGTCACTGGGGGTAAGTCCAAATCACTACTTTTTAGGGCTTTAGATATGTGTGGTGCATTAGAAAATATGCATGTGAAACGTAAAGTTTACGCTCACAATACTTGAATATTACAATATGACGTATATGTGTTATGAAGTGGTCATTTATAATCGCCGTAAACAACAGAATCAACAAAAGCACTCAACTTTAAGCACAGAGAAAGAGAGAGTGCTGAAATTTTGTCGGTTTATGGTGTTGCACTGCCATTCTTTCATTCGTCTTAGCGGAAATCTTTAATTTGGTTAGAGCTATTTAAGGCAAGTATACACATACACGTACGCTTAGTGAGAAAAAAGTGAATCATGGCCGGGGGAGCAGACTGAATATAATGAAACTGCAGGGTAAGCACGCACATTTTAATACTTGACATGAGCTAGAAAAAAAAAATTTTAATCTGACCAATCTAAAGGTGAATTTTAGTTCTGAAAGGGACTTCAGTAATCTCGTCCCACCCTCTTATTTTATATTGAGGATACTGAGGCCCAGGAACCTGTAATGGCTGGCTGAGGACCACAGGCAGCCAGCCACAGAGCCACGACCGAGGCCACATGTTCTGAATTTTTATTCTGTGCCTGAAACGGGAGGAAGGGAGTAAGTTTCGGACTTTTCAGAGGTGCCTCAAACGATGCTGGCAAGAAATACTCTGCCAACTCTCCAGTCACCTGTTTCATCAAGCTTTTCTCCTTCATGCTGCTTTGTGTATTAAAGTGAACCAAGGGCCAGGCACAGTGACTCACACCTGTAATCCCAGCACTTTGGGAGGCTGAGGTGGGTGAATCACCTGAGGTCAGGAGTTCAAGACCAGCCTGGTCAACACGGTGAAACCCCGTCTCTACTAAAAATACAAAAATTAGCTGGGCATGGTGGTGCACACCTGTAAACCCAGCTACCTGGGAGATTGAGGCAGGAGAATCGCTTGAACCCGGGTGGTGGAGGTTGCAGTGAGCTGAGATCACGCCACTGCACCCCAGCCTGGGCAACAGAGCAAAACTCCATCAAGACAGACAGACAGAAAGACAGAATGAAAGAAAGAAAGAAAAGAAAGAAGAGAAAGAAGGAGAAAGAAAGAGAGCAAGAGAGACAGAGAGAAAGAGAGAGAGACAGAAAGTGAGTGAGTGAACCAGGAAGAGGCACTAACACCCAGGGGTGCTGGGTACCAATACTTGGCGGAACAGAGGGTGGGAGTTTTGTAAACCACCCTGCTTGGAGCCCCAGTCCACACTTGGCCCCAAACACCATGTGCTGCAAATAAATGAAGTCATACATGAACAGGTGTTTGGAACTAAAATTAAGAAACTGTCACTTGGAAGATGATTAAGTTGCCGATTCAAAGCACATTAAAAAAAAAAGCTCAAATGAAGAACGGCAAAAGAACTTCCAAAGGGGCCGAGAAGGGGAAGTTACTGCATCTAAGGAATAAAAGCAGACACACTGCTTCCCCGTAAGTAGCAAAATAAGGGTCAAAAGGAGGACTTCGAACCCATGGAGGCAGCCAAATGAAAACACAGTTAACTGTTGCTGGCTTTATTTCTCAGCATTTATCTCCCAGCTTATCTGTAGAATTAATTACTCAAAAGTCATGCCTGCATATGTTAAAAAGCTGGCCTGTGGGTTAATACTACAGGGGGGAGATAACACGGTGACTAACGAAAAATTGCACAGAACTTCAGCAGGTTTAGAATTTGAAGCTCATAACCCAAAGTGAAATTTTTAGGAAACTAAGCAGAAATCCTGCCACTGAGGTGGGATCATTCATTCAAAAGTGCATGCAAGACATTGACCCTGGATCAATCCTGAAAGGTGGACGTAGAGTCTGAGGAAACCAGATTCCCAGTGGCAAAGACAAGGACCACCAACAATGTCGAGGAAGGGGGCTGTGTGTGGGGAGTGGGTTTATGAATGGGTGAACACCTTGTGCACAGAGCTGGGTGGGAAATCACCCAGCAACTTCTCAGATGCAAGGGCAAGAATCCAGGCAGCTTAACCTTCAACTGTAACACACATTTATTGACAGAGTGCCTGCCACAAACGCGGCCCCGAGCCACATGTTGGACTGACATGAATAGCTAAACACAACGGGGTGGGGGGGGGGGGGACACACTCCCACAACAACACAACACAGCACAACACAACACAACGAGAGAGAATGCATGCAAGGACATGAGTCAAGCGCATCGAGAAGTTAGCAGAGGAGATGGTTACTGGAGTGGGACAGGAAAACTTCGGGGAAAGAGTGGCACTGGCCTGGCTTGGCAGGTGGACACTGATGTGGGGAGGGGACTGGGGGCAGAGGGAATGCAGGAACAAAGGCACAGAGGGGCTTAGCAGAGGGGATCCAAGGAACAGGAAGTTCCCCTCACAAAGATCAGAGTCTGACTCTAGTTGGGGAAATCCTTTGCACAAATGACCTATAACCGAGCATGCAGTAAGAAACACTGGACGCTGGAAAAGTAAACTGATTTAAAGACACAGCATTTCCTCGCAGAGAGGTTCTAAAGGAAAGACAGCTAGACAAGGCAACACGTAATACTGGTGGAAATGAAAACTGACCTCCATTTCTGGCCTCAGAGACCGGAGATAACTTTTGAGATCACCCCGTGTCATCAGTTCCATGATGACCAGCGTTGGCTGGCCCTGGGACACCACACCCAGCAACCGCACCTGGGAGGAATCAAAAAGAGAAAGACTGAGAGGGTCAGGGTGGCCCTTGCTGGTGCCTGTGTTGTCTGGAACTGTCTCTGTGGTGCTATGGCCTGGTCTGAGCATAGGGGTCGGAAGGTAACAGTGAGGTAATGGGGTAACTATCCAGAAGGCAAAGGCAAGACACCAAACCCACGGGTATATGTAGCCAAGAACACACTGAGGGGCTTGTGTGATACCCTCTTCCTGTGCAGCACTTTGGCTTTTCAGGAACTTTCTCTTACCACATGGTGACAATTGAACTCCTTCATCACAGAAGCCTCGTTGAGAAACTCGATCCTTTCACGCATGCTCGCGGCCTCGTTCACTGTTTTAATGGCCACTCTGGTTTCAGGTTCGTCTTTCACCACACCCTTGGCAACTCCTTCATAGACCATCCCAAACGACCCCTGCCCAAGTTCTCGGCTCATGGTGATCTTCTCCCGAGCCACCTCCCACTCATCAGGAACGTACACTGGAGAAGAAACCGTAATTAAAGCAAGTACAGAAACAAGCCCTTAGACAGAACGTGCTTTGGGGGAACTCTAAGCCAAAGAATGTAAAATGCTGCTTCCTTAAACCCATGAAGGAGAATACCAGGGAGCCATGGCATGGCTTGCTCTCAACTTTCCACATGCTATCAATTTGAGTAAGAAACTGTACAGTCACTACTAGTATTTCAAATCTCTGAGGATTTCAAGATAATCTGAGGATACTAACAGATATAAAGACCAGAACAAACTAAAGAAGTCCAGTATAGGAAAGAAAGCAGTTGTTTTTTAAAATTTCATCATATAAAAATACATTTTTGAAAAAAACAAATTAACCATAGGGGATAGAGAAACTGAATGAAATGGTCAAGCAGGATTGTACCCATCTTCACCAACAGATTAAAATGCAGATGTGAAAAGGAGGAGAGCAGGAGCGAGAGGGAAGAGTTCTTATGCTGGGTTGGGAAAAAGGTCAGAGTCACATGTGAGAGGTGATGATGGTGCATGTGAGGTCCTACTTCCTGGATGAATCCAAAAGGGGTGTCAGGGCCCTCAACACAGATGCTATGCCTGGGCTATCTAACACGGTAGCTGGTCCCTACATGGGACTCCTGAGCACTCCATGTGGCTAGTCCAATTTGAGACATGCTATAAGTGTAAATAAAATACACATGGGATTTCAAAGACCAGCCAAAAAAAAAAAAAAGTGAAATATTTAGGTAACTTTAATACTGACTGCATGTTAAAATGGATATTTTGGCTATACTGGGTTAAATAAAACATATTATTTGAACTAAAAACATTATTAAAATGCATTTGATCTGTTTCTTTTTACTTTTAAAAAATACAGCTACTAGAAAATTTGCAGTTACAAAGGTGAATTGCATTATTGGTAGAATTACTCTAATCAAAGTGTCCCCAGCCTTGGCTTTGATGGCTGGATCCCTGATGAGGTGCAGAAGCAACTGAGCTCTGAGACTGAGGGAGAGACTTGGTGGTGCCCAGTGTAGAGAGGCAATTAGGCAGCTGATGAGCAGAGGCGTTTCCAGGGCTCTGGCCTGGGTTCTGTGAACTCAGGAGGATCTTTCGCAATGAGTAAAGATTTGGGAGGAATGCACAATAAATACCAAGCCTGAATAGGATTTCTTCTCCAGTTTCTGTTTAGATTCGATCTGGTTTAAGAAAATAAATGGGCCGTGTGTGGCGGCTCATGCCTATAATCGCAGGCCAAGATGGGAGGATTGCTTGAGCCCAGGAATCTGAGACCAGCCTGGGCAACATGGCAAAACACCATCTCTATTAAAAAATTAGCCAGGTGTGGTGGCACACACCTGGAATCCCAGCTACTCAGGGGGCTGAGGCAGGAGAATTGCCTGAGCCCAGGAGGTTGACGCTACAGTGAGCTGAGAGCACACCACTGCACTCCAGCCTGGGCAACAGAGTGAGAACCTGTCTCAAAAAAAACGAACGAATGAATAAACAAATATTTTTAGGCAGGAAGGAAGGCAAAACAAACAGAAAAAAAGAAAAAAGATCAGAAAGAAAACAAAACCAGAGGCTTAATTCTACATCTCCAAATGGGTAGGGTAAAAATGAAAATAAAATCAACCTATTCCATAAGATCCATATGAAACATCAGTAATTCCTCTGATGCTGTGTGCTAATGTCCTTGCCTGAAGGGACCTGCCACCAGGCTCTACCACACACTGACTGTGGGAAGGAGGTGGTCCTGGCTCAGAAAGGAAGTGGAGATGGTGCCTGTTTTTGCTTTAATGCTTTCAGATGCTGACCCTGGGCCTGTGGCTGGATGTGAGAGGCTGATAACTGTATACCAACATCTCCATATCCCAACTATCGACCCTTAAGTGATGTCTAAAAGGACAGATGTTTATTATAAATTAGGCCCAGGTGGGGCACCATCAATTTAGACCTCTGAGGGGTGTCCAATATGAACTTTGTTAATCATCTTCAGTTTTCTTTCCTATACATTTTTGTACTTTACGGTACATATGTCTAAAGGGTTTCACGAATGGAACTCTGCCCTCCAGCTGGCATAGGTGGCTTGCACCCCTGAAGAAGAGGCGGGTGCTTGTCAGAGGAGAGTAAGTATGCAAGACAACCCAGGAGATAAGGCTCTTCACAATGCCCCTCAGAAAGTGTAAAGAGCTCACTGTCTCCAGCCATTTATCTCTGAGAATCCAGGCTTGCTTTTCATCAGAATTAACTATTTCGCCTGCCATAAAACATGGAGTTAAAACCAATCACATTCATTCCCTGGGAGATCTCTGAAGTCAATACCCTCAATCCTTTTCTCTACATTCAACCCAGCAGCTCTGACTTTAAGCAGCAGTCCCCAGCGCCACCAGCCAGGAGTGGTTTCTGTGCTCAATGTTATCAGCACTTTCCTGTAGGGGATTTTCAATGTACTCTGGAGAATGGTGACATGCAGATTAGCTTTGGGAAAAACAAGTTTTTAAAGCACTTTTGAACTGCAATGTCATTTTGTTGCCCCTTGAGGATACTGGCTGTAAGGTGCTTGTCAAAGGCCGAATAAATTAAGTTCAAATAAGGTGACACTGTTCCCACCTGTCGGCATGGGTGGCAGTGTTTGTTTTTGTTTTAATGAAGTACCAAGACATATCATGAAAGCATTCTAAAAGGACACAAAATGTGAATTAAAGTCACCATGAGAATCTGATTTTGTTGTATTGATGCTTTCTCTTCCTGGACACGTCATAGTCAAAAACTACACACACCAACCTCTAGTGCTGCATTTCAAGGCAGAATAGCTTCCCTGGTACGGTCACAGTCCACCCTCACAGAGGGGGAAAGTGGTCTTGCCTTGTTTCTATCAATTCCATTATCTGGGATGACTCCCTTCCTGTTTTTTTCTTTTTTAGAAGCTATTATTTATACAAACAATGCATATCTATCTTCTTGATGGATTTTGGTTTTTAAGAGCCAGTCTCGCTCTATAATCTAGGCTGTAGTGCAGTGGTGAGATTTTAGCTCATTGCAGCTCTTGGGCTCAGGTAATCCTCTCATCTCAGTCTCCTGAGCAGACGGGACTACAGGTGCATGCAACCACATCTGGCTTTTTTTTTTTTTTTTAAAGGGAAAGATCCTCTCCACAAGTAACAACTCTTTTAAGTGTGGTGTGCATCCGTCCAGAATGTTCTTTCTGCCTTACATACACAAACATACAGATGTATGCATGTATATACTACTATTAAGAAACCAACTTTGTGAGATCTTTATGTAGACAGAAATAATGTCCTTATTATTCTGCACCTGATTCCCATTCAGAGGAGGCTGCTTTTGATTGACTTTACCATAAACCGAATTAGACATGATTAAAGAAACCATAGTAAAATCCTACACAGTATAACAGTGTTTTCACATTATCAAAGTATTTTCTTATGTTTTCTCATTTGACCACAATAATTACAATAATCATGTCTCTTTATTTCACATCTCCTGCAACTACTTTCACTTCTCCCGAGGCAAGAAGACAGCAAACACTTTCCTCTAAACATATTCACTCAACATCATGCACTTATTTATTCATTTGATGAATCCGGTCCAGCCCCTCCTGCAGGCCAGTTCCTTGCCTGCCCAGGGGACCTCACAGCCCTTTCCACAGTGATTCCATTCTCCTCCTGACTTCTCAACTGTCTAGCTATGTGACCCTGTGCAAGTTTCTTCGGGAGCTCATTTCTTCACCTGCAGATGGGCATTAAGAAAACCCACTTTGCAGGAGTTTAAGAAACAAATGGGATGGTGTTTGTAAAAGCCCCTAGCAAAGTGCCAGTTAAGGGTCCTAGTATCACTGGACTCAATGACCAACCCCTCACTCTAATCCGACTCACTCAAAAGGTCTGGATATAAAAATACTAGAAAGAAAAGAGCAAAAAAGGAAATAACCATTGAGGATCACCCAACTTCCATGTCAGACCTTCCCAGCCGCTTAACTGAATGGCCCTCATTAGTTATTACCAAAGGGAACGTGAATGAGCCATGAGCGTATAACCCTAGTCGAAGGGAATGACAGAAAAATTCCATGATTAAAAAAAAAGCGGAGCTGTAATTCATCAAAGACAATTATAATGAGATAATACTCAAGCTGAAACTAGTTTAAAAGGACTGTTTTGTCAGCTGCAGCATATCCTCTGACTAGATGTTAACAATTAAAAAGCTGTTTTCATTCTAGCATAACATCTCAAGCAATTAAATAAATTGATTACTGTGCTGGCCACATTCATCTCTAAAGCCTGTGTTTCCTTGGGGCACCCCATACAGTTCACAAGTTTTGACATATTCACCGAACTGCTAAAAAACTTTGATTAAAAAAAAAAAGATATATTAATGAAGACAGGTCCAAGGCCAAAGGTAGCAAATAATGCAAACCTCCTTCCTTTCCCGAATGAGCAACCCTCCTGAAAGCTCCCGATCTACCTCCCCTGCACGCTAGCAGTGCCGGTGGCCCGGACTCTTACCATCTGCAGCGCTGAAGTACTCTGGGTTCACAGACGCGTACAGCACTCCATTCCCCAGCCTGCTGTTATTTCTGTCAAAAATATTAAATTTACGTTAACAAAACCCCACCTCCATACATTTCTGTATATACTTTCATCTTTGCTACAACAGTTTCATTTGTTCTGTCTCACACAGTATCAGCAGAAGAGAATGGGGAGAGCTCACTGTTTACAGCAGCTTTTGTCTACACTCCCAATTCAGGCCTGGGTGGGCCAGCAGACATTTGCTAACACATCTTCTGGCTTCCTCAGTAGCCTGAAATTAGAGCTTTTTAAGAAACATCTGTTTCTTTACTTCATTGGAAATAAAAAGGCTTATTTGATTGGGAGGGCTAGTGCAACACGTTTGGAAAAGCATGCACCAGCAGCAGTTCTGTGTACCAGAGAAGCCAGCCAGGGGAAGGTCTGTACTATCGAAAAATTATTTTGGCTGTTGTTAAAATCATTCGAAAAGGTTCTCTTTTCCTGGAAGAACACTTGATGGGAAAATCAGGTTTTCCAGTCCATAAAATATTTCCTTGAAATCTTCAAAAAGATTACCTTCACTCACATTCAAATCATCAAACCACTTAGCCACAGAAAGTGTCATAACTTTGCACATCACTGACCTCTTTCTATGGAAGACGTACAGCATAATCACCAGCCCTCCCACGATCAACAGGACAGCGACAGGCAGAGCGATGATCAGATGGATGAAATTTTCATATCCTGCTGCAGCAAAGAGGAGGAAATGATAAATATCACCAGGTGAAGTATCTGCTCATTTCATTTTTTCACATTCAGTCAGAAGTATGAAAAAAAATGCCTATATATTCATTTATTCCCCCATCATACCGTAAGAATTCCTGAAGGTAAATGGTGTCAGAAATAGAACATGGCAAACAATTATTTGAAAAAAGAGTAAATACGTGCAGACTGAGGCATAAACTCATTTTTTAAAGTACAGTATATTCTGGCGTAATAGTTTCAATGATAACTGAAGAAAAATAATCTTTGCATGCAGTTTAATGACTGTTAATGAAAATGCATACATTTGACACTAATTTCCCACATCCCACATAATGTTCCAGGGTTTGGTCCATGTCCCTGGTACCCAGCCTAACATCTGCCATACAAGTGTTGGTTCCGGCAGTAAGGGGTCTCTGTGATCTCACACCTGTAAAAGGACTCAAATACTTGCAGCAGCAAGCATTCTATTTCTAATAAATAGAATGAAAATTTCTATTCATTTTTATAAAATGAACAGAAATTCTTACATCTATGTATAGTCTACATCTATGTATAGATCAAGTCCTGCCAGCCTTAATCTCTGAGATAGTTCCATAGACAATTTAAAATAAACTCACACACACATTCACGCACCGGATGGCACCCCTTTCCAGTGCTGCTGCAAACATTTGAGTCCTGTTACAAGTCTAAGACCACAGAGACCACTGATCATCAGAACCAGCACTTGTATGGCAGATGCCTGGCTGGGCACCAGGGACATGGACCCACACCCTGAAACATTCTGTGGGACATGGGAAATCAGTGTCAACAGGTAGCACGACAACTAGAAAAGTGGACTTCGCATATGGCAAGGATTCAGAGAGGAAAGGAGAGGAGAGAAGGGAGGCAAGGGAACCTCCCCAAGGGAAAACTTCTTTATGATATGCTTTTCTTGGGGGTTGTGGGGAAATGGCTTTCCTAGAAAATGATGATACTGGAGAGATGTCAGGGCCAGCTCATAAGGGACCCTATCCAAGCTAAGCAGTTTCAACCTCATTCTGCAGATTAAAAGGAGTCAGTGAAAGCTTTCAGGCCCAGCAGTGAACTGATGAGATTGGAGTTCCAGGGAAATGGCTGTGCTGAGGACTGAATGAGGGATCTGGCAGTAAGAGAAGGCACTGTCATGTCTTAGAGAATTGGGGGTACAAGCCATGTCTCCTGGGCATGCTCTGCATTACTCAGTTCAGACCTACAAAGAAGTCACCAATCCTTGTTTATACACCAGGCAGACTCACAGAGATGATCTGGCTTGGTAAGTCATGGCCCCAGGAAGAGGCTCATACAATATGATAGCTCATACCATCCCCCCAGGGCGAGTGACCTGGAGTCTGAGCTGTGGCGGCGCTGGTGGTGATAGATGGCTGGATTCCAGAGACATTTAACAGGCAGAATCCATGAGGCTTGGGTTGGAATGAAAAAGGGGTGGCTGGAGAGAAAGAAGAGTGAGGGATGCTGTGAGGTTCCTGGCTTGGGTAACGAATGGATTACAAGGCCACTGACTCAGCTAAGCAGCAAAGGAGAGAAGAGGCCTTTTGACGGCAACAACTGTGATTTTGGTTTTGACACAACGAATCTGAGACCTCTGTGAGACATCCAAGCACAGATGTCTATGCGGAAATGGGCTTGGAATCACTGGGGATCAAGTTAACATTAATCATAAGTTCCCTATCAATGATTATTTTGCCATTAAAAACTGTGATCATGGTTACTCTTTAAAGACTACTAAAGCTGTTTTAATTTTTAAAATTAGAAGTATTTTGATCGAAGAAAAAAGATATTTTTATTGATATTGTATCTCTCAAAATGGATGCAGTCTCCGGCATTTTATAATTCCTCAAAACACTCACAGGTGATCATTACCAAGGGGAAGCTGGCAGATTTTTCTTTCTTCCCCACTGAGGCCTGCTGTTTATATCACTTATACTACTGGTCAGGCTGTATGGTGTTCTTTTTGAGTTTCACATTTCAAGAGGGACATGGAGAAATTGGAACACATCCAGAGAAGAACAAAATGATTAAATGGCTGGGGAATTGGTGTATGATACTGGGCTACAAGAAAAGGCCAAAAGACCTGAGATTATTTCATCTGGAAAAGAGAAGTCTGAGGAGTAATTTAATAGTATTTAGGCACACAAGGAGTTCCTAAAAGGCAGGCAGTTGGCTGAAAGCTTCCAACCCTTCCACATCCTCTGAGGATTAAATAAGAGGAAATGAGACTAAACTGTAGTAGGACAGAGCCTTGTCTGACATAAGGAAAAATTTCTCAGCAGTAAGGCCAGCACGTAGATTCAATTTCCCTGCAGTATGTGATAATATCTGCTGGAAAAATTCCATCAGAAGGACTCCTGATTTCCCACTGGCATCCTGGCACTTACAAGGTTAAAAATGGAGCAGCATAGGCAGACAGGAACATGTCATGTCACCAAAACAAGCTGAGTTCACTCAACCCCAGAAGCCAAGGTTGCTGTTTCACAGATCACAGACCCCTAAACTAGGTAGGCTCTGCTTCTAGAATAACGAAGGGAGGAAAAAGAGGAGGGAAGGAGGCTGGGGAGAGAAAGCAAGCAAGCCACTACTCTGGACAAGGTTGCAGGAATATTGTGAAGGTTCTAGGCGCTGCAAAGGTGGCACAGACTAACTGGTGAGACTAGGTTAACTGGACTAGATGGGAGAATTCTGACTATTTCAATTGACAAAATTATCTGCCTAAACATCCATTTACCTCTAAAAGCCTGAACCCATGAACAGTGCCAGGCACATAAAATGTTGGCTCAAGATTTGCAGTTCTATTCACCCCCATCCTGCTTTTGCTGTATTAGGATTTTCAGATATCACAAACAGATTAGAATACTGGGTGCTGACCAGGTGACTACTGGAGACCTTCTTTTTTTTTTTAATTAATTAATTTTAATACACAAATAAAAATTGTACATATTTATCATGTACAACATATTGTTTTGAAATATGTATACACTGTAGAATGGCTGAATTAAGCTAATGAACATTATGTATTACAACACATTTTTTGTGTGTGTTTGGTGAGAACATTTAAAATCTATTGTCTCAGCAATTTTTAAGAATACATCATTATAACTGTCATCATGTTGTACAATGGATCTACTGAACTTATTCTTCCTAACTGAAATTTTGTATCCTTTGACTAACATCTTCCCAAATCTGCTCCCTCACCCTCAGCCCTGGTAACCTCCATTCTACTCTCCATGAGCTTAACTTTTTAGATTCCACATTATCAGTAAGATCATGTGGTATTTGTCTTTCTGTGTCTGGCTTTTTTAACTTAACATCATGTCCTCCAGGTTCAGCCAGGTTGCCACAAATGACATTTTTTTTCTAATTTATGGTAGAATAGTATTCTATAATGTGTATGTACCAGGTTTTCTTTACCCATTCATGTACATAGTGATGGACATTAGGTGGATTCCATGTCTTGGCCATTGCGAAGTGTTGCAGTGAACACGGCAGTGCAGAGAGCTCTTTGACATACCGATTTCATTGCCTTTGGAAATACACTAGAAGTGAGATTGCTGGACCTGTTGAATGCGTGTGTTTTTTTTCCTTTTCTTTTCTTTTTTTTTTTTTTTAGACAGAGTCCTGCTCTGTTGCCCAGGCTGGAGTACAGTGGCATGATCTCGGCTCACTGCAACCTCAGCCTCCTGGGTTCAAGAGATTCTCCTGCCTCAGCCTCCCAAGTAGCTGGGATTTACAGGCTTGCACCACTGCCCCCAACTAATTTTTGTATTTTCAGTAAAGATGGGGTTTCACCATGTTGGCCAGGCTAGTCTCAAACTTCTGACCTCAAGTGATCCGCCCGCCTTGGCCTCCTGAAGTGCTGGGATTCCAGGCGTGAGCCACTGCGCCAGGCCAAGTGCATGTTTTAATGTAACTCCAGATCTGAGTAGTAGAAATGTGGACACCAGGAAAGATCAGCCCACTAGACCCAAAAGTGTTACCACTAAGCAAGGCTGCATTGCTATTTTATGTGTTATGCCAAATTTGATTTCATTCCATGAACATGAAATAATCTTAAAAACTGGGTTTCTAATAAGAAATAACAGAAACTCAATACAGAAATAATTTCACCAAAATATTAAATTTTGTTGGTCAAACAACAAATACGTGGCTCTTGTTGTACTTATACATCTTATAATTTGTTTTAAAATCTGAAGTCATCACACAGAACAGCCTAAGAATTTTCTTGTTAATGACTTGAGCATAAACTCACATTCCTCCGTCTCTGCACCAAAGGGTGAGCACCGTACATTTCCAAGGCATATGGGGGCTTTAAAAGGGCACTGGAGGGTCTAGGATGCTACCATGGAAATTCTTGCCCTGTAGCAGGCCGAACCAGATGACCTCTGGAGTTCCTTTCACCCCTTAGGACTTCAAGCCCTGAATCTGAGCCCTATCTAGTTTTACTGACCAAGTAGGAGGTGGAATGGTCAATTCAATGCTTTATAAAATGTCTTTTGTAAAAAAAAAAAAAAAAAAAAAAAAAGAAAGAAACAAAAAGAAAGGTCTTTGAATATAAGCCAGGTTGAAAGCAACAGTCTCCTCTGGCTCTCCAGTGGTTGCACCACCTCAAAAGAGAGGCTCAGTTCCTCTCCCTTCCTGCCACATGAGGTAGGGGCCCAAAGCTCACCATCTGCCCCGCCCAAGCTTTCACACAAAGTGCTGGTATGTGCCGGCACCTTAGCATGACCCTTCTGAAAGCTGGCCAGCTCTATTTTAACAGAAAATAAGAGGGCCATAAACACTCAGGCTGTCCTAATCCTGGACCACCCTGCTTTCAGTTTTACACATTTCTTCTCCCTCCACATGCCTTACTTTTGGCCTGGACATAGAAGAACACAGGATCTGTCCACGACCCATTCCCAGAGAGAGATGTGGCCTGAATCCGGGCTGTGTAGTTCCCCGGGTTTAGCCGGTTTAGCTTGGCCCCTCCATACTTCCTATATTCCTGTCTGGACACACATTCTCGCTGATCCTGGGGAAATAAAACATACATGTCAATTTCCCATGAACGCAGGAGAAATCTGGGGCCTGCCAACTAAACTCACCACACTGGGGACTCCAGCTGTCTGATATGACCTCCCACCTAACAATGATCCCGACTGTCAGTAAAGAGAAAGAAATCAAATCTTAAAAGGTCGTCTTCAGGTAGCTTTAAGTACACCCAAAAGCTTTAACCAAACATTTTTGTCACCAAGAACTCCAGAAGGATTGAAAGTTATTAGAACTGATCTGGCCTATGCCACAAGGTTATCTTATATAATGAAATCATTTCTTGAAGGCTCTTTGCCCTCTATGGAGTACTCCTTAGAGAGTATGGAGCGGGTAGAAAGACCCAAATCCTCACCAGCTTGGCACGTATTTTATTGTTTTAACTCCTATGCTAACCAGGAGGTATCCTGCGCAGTCAGGTAGCATATGTTGTCAATGGATGGAAATACATACATGCGGGCACAGGCCACGGCCCCAGTCCTACCTCAACTTGTGATCCGTATTTTATTTCATACATTAGAATCAATCCATTGGGATTCTCAGGTTCTGGCCACTTTAAAAAGATGGAGTTTTCAGGCCTTGGCTCCCAGGTCACTGGCCCAGGAATGTCATCTGCTCCTTCTGTACAATTTAAACAAGTGACAAAGTTGGATTTGGGTTCCCAGGGAGGGAGGCCAACACTGGGCTGACCTGAGAATAACCCCCCAATCCACGCGGGCAGGACTATGGAGATCAGCCACGTACACTGCCCCTGAGCAGGCTGCTCACACACAGGGGAGGATTCAGAATCACACCAACCCCACAACTTGCACGTCTCAAGATGCCACAAGATCCTCCTTTCTCCCCAGTCCTTCAACAAAAAAAGCCTGCTGCCAAGCACAGCAGGAAAATCTTGGCAACCTAAGTAACTTTCTTCTCTTCTGTGCCTACCACTTGAAAAAAGAAAGCTTTGTGAAGCCATCAAACACAAGCAGCCCTGAAAAGATGCTGAATAAGCAGAAGCAGGGCGCGGGGTCTGCCGGCTGTGACAGGGACCTTCCGTGGCCCACGGCTACACACGGCAACTGCAATTTTTACACAGGCACAAAGGATGGCCCCAAGCTCAGCCTGTGAGGAAGCTGCTGGGAGGCTGGTGCTGAGAGCAGGGCAAGCTCTCCCTGCTGGCATCAACTCCTCCAGCAGCTGATTGACCTTGTGGTGGTTCCTTTCTTGCTTTTGCTTCTTGAAGCAGTGAACAAAGTGGTGATGAGCAAAGGTCACGGAAAGTTACAGCTGCAAAAGGCACCTGATGGGTCAGTTGACTATGTCTCTCCTGGGAGAGCTAAGGAAACTGAGGCAGGGAGCCTGATGATTGCCTCAAGGCATGCTACAATGGACTTCAGTGCCAGAACTGCACCGAGGAGGACCCCAAGCCCCAGACTCCTATCACCTCCATGCTCTTCCTACCGCCTGAGGCTTCCTAAAGAACAGGACAGTTCTTGTTGTCTTTGAAGGCACCCACCTTCAAAGACAGATGAATGCCCGAGTGACAGGCGGTGTCTAACAACAAGGGAAAGCCAAAGGCTAAATAAGCAAGACTGGAGGCTACTCCAGGAGTTGATCTTGAGGGGCAATGGTTACTCTGGATCAAGGCAACTAACTGGAGACATCTCTGAATATGTCAGAGCTCAGGAGGGGGCAACCCGATTTGTGCGCAAGAGGGGCAAAAGACAGCGGGAGTGCACGATGTGCACCGAGTAGCAGGTGGAGGGTGGACCATGCAGACAGCTCCCTGCTCCCAGTATGTTCCACGGAGAGACCAGGCTGGGAGTAGTGTCACTAGAAGGGCGTGGGCTCTGTTCCCTAGGCAGCTGGTCTACCACACCACCTGCCAATGATCGCACGTTATTTAGCAGGCAGGCCTGAGTCTAAGGGTCGTGGCCCTGGGTGTCAGACCCTTTGTCCATAAAACACATCTTCTCCACTAGGTTGTGAGGAAAGTGGCAATGGGGCCACCTGGATATACCGTACCTGCGGGCATAGTCCTTGCAAAGACAAAGTTGGAGGCGCTGCAGCCCAGTTTCTCAGCCTCATGGTTGCAGCTGTGGATATCAATGCGGTACAATGTGAAAGGTCGAAGGTTAGAAATGACAGTTCTCTCCTTATTATCCACTCTGCTCTCAAAGAAAGGGTACTCTGTCTCTAGCTCTTCCAGATCTGTAATGTTGTAGGTGTCTGCCGCCGTGGTGTTCCTGCTTCGGCTGGACATGGTGGTGTTGGCCACTTGCATGACATCTCTCCGCTTCCTTTCAGGTCTGCAAGGAAGAGATAAATGTGGCTTTTAAGTGCTTTTACCTCTTTCGTCTTTTCTATGACTTGAGTAAGAGTAACAGAAGAATCTTAACCATGGAATAGAAGGAGCTATTCAGCCCCCTTGGATAAGAATGCATGAATCATGGGGATGTCCTTCCTCGTTATCTTGCTTTCTCTACTCTGCAAGTGCCAGAATGGGCACACAGACTCTCACCCCCACCCCCGGCTCTCAGAGTGGTTCTTCGATTTTACCTAGAGGCAAACAGTGTCTCTGCCATTCTTGGCCAGGCAGTCCTGGCTGTGTCATCAGAACACTCAAGCCATCTGGTCACAGACCTTATGGTTAAGCATTAAAGGTGGCAAACCTACCAGCTGTGCTAAGATTTATTAGGGCAGGAGGGGAGAGGTGAGGTGTGTGGCAGAGGCCCCAGAGACCTGGAGCAGAGGGATACGAAAGCCTATGGTGGTGGCTCCTTGGATCTGCTCTGACTGTGGAAATAAAGATGCCTGGAGCCTAGCAGCAAGCAGCTCCACGGACCTCAGGTCTCTTCTTGGGGACTTCTGCTCCGGGCCCACCCCCAACCCCAAGAATCTGTGCTTGCTACACGCTGCAGGTCCCTGAAGCCCACCCAGTCCTCCTCCCAACTCAGCAGTGAGCACCTGTGGCCTCACCAAGTTCCTGCCCATGAGAGGGCAGAGTCTTTGTCATGGATTTGAATGGGGACTGGAACAACCAAAAAGCAAAAGGGAGTGCATAAAGTCATCACAAAAAGGACATTCACACCGAAAAGGGCAGATGAGGCATGAGGGTGTGACCCTCTAATTGCTGCTTTGGTCAAATATGAAAAAATGGGCTTTGTGGCTCCCCCTAGAAACCTTAAAACAGAATCCTAATATTTACAGGAACCAACAAAAACAAACAGAATACGAGAGGAGCACCCAGATGGAGAAAGGGCAACCCTCAGGTAAGCCATGGACCAATGGTGAGAAAACAGGGCTGAGGCCTTTGGCTGGGGTCACTGGTCTTAGGAATAGGCAAAAGGCAGGGAGTAAATGGGATGAATTCCATCTGCCCAGGGAAATGAGAAAGTCCAGAACATGGGAAGCTCATCAGTGCCATGGAGGGGAGAGAGCGGCAGCAGCAGCAGAGAGGGAAAGCTCACACAGGGAACGGAGCAGCCCAGAAGCCACTTGCAGGTTCAGCTGACGCTCGGCAGGTTTCTGGCTGGTCCTTACGCCAGAACCTGGGAAGGAGAGAGCAGGGGGCTTGGGGAAAGGGCCTCTGGTTCCCTAGTCTTCTCAGCCCATGGATTCCCCTGAAGAAAACATGGTCCTTCTTTGTGTAGTGGCACATGGGGGTCCCATCAAAGGCATAAACTGCCCAACACAGACAGGCTCATTCTAAAAAGCAGAAAACCACAAGGTCAGGGCATGTACATTTGCTTTCACAATACTGGGGAAGGAAGAGTAAGGACATGAGGCTGATTATCCACAATCCTCACACTCTGCAAACCAACCAACCAGCTAACCAAGCTTCCTGGAAGGGAAAAACACAAGAAACCACATGTACTGCCACGGAAATCTTTGTCAACACATCAACAAATTTCCAGCCCTTCCTTCAAAACCAACACAATATACACTTGTGTCTGTCAGAAGTTGCTTAGGTTTGATGCACTGCAAAATAATTCTGTGTCAAAACCCCTCTCCTAGCCCAGCCCACCACGTTTAACTGGGATTACATCATTAAGTATATTCAGTAGTTTACTTGTTTATCAACACCACACTTTTAGGGACTGCACAGCTCTCAATGCTGATGACATCAAGGCAGTGACAAGGGGAGGGAGGTGATACAGAACATTATCTGGAAGGCAGGAACAGGGGAAGCACAATGGCCCATACATCATTTTTTGGTAAACAACTACATTTCCAAATCATGTGCCCAACAGCAAACATTACTGCCAACTTTCCCCACTCCACCCCACGATACAACCTAACCCTATTGGAAAACCTTTTACTTTCCAACATCTGTCAACATTTTAGCTAGTTAAACCAAACTATGGTGTGATTTACAAAATAAAGACAGTAGTCAAAGAAAGGCATTTACTGCCAAATACTGACTTAGAAACTAGTTTTACAAACTCTAGCTTCCACTCTACTTCAAAACATACTACAGGATATTCTGGACAATTTATAAGGAACTAAATCTTACTTAACTGGTTTTATCCCACAAATAAATTGTTCTCAGAATGAATTGAAAGAAATCAAATCCATTTTCGGACATTTCACTTGTAAGACAGAAAGCCAGCCTTTATGATTCAATCATACTGTCAGCTGGACACTCCTTCACCTAACTCCGCCAGAACTCAGTAGGAGGCAAAAAAAAAAAACCCATTAACTTCTTATAAAGTATGGCCTCTCACCATGAACAAAATATTGTCTTTATATACATCCATGAAAAGGAGAATCATAAGTTGGACTTGTCTTAGGAGACAGAAAGGAAGGACTGGGGGGACAGATAAACACACTTCTCAAGTGGAATAGAGGAAACTTGTTTTGAACCCAACACCACCAACGCTGTGCATTAATAACATCAGTGTCAATCGCAGCTCTGCCTTCACACATCACATAATCTTGTGCTCCACATCTGATGAGAAAAAAACAGGTCTTGCCTTGTAACTACAACTGAAAGCAAGGGGCCTTTCAGCAAAATCTTTCCAAAACCTTGACTCACAACCCAAACCTCCTGCTGGTTGGTGGAACAAGACAGCAACATAACCAATGGCCTTTGATAGAGAATAAACAAACTTCCCACCCAGTCTGCTTGGGACACTCTAAATTCATCCTTCCATGTGGCGGGCGGCAGGAGCTGCCACGAGCTGAGCCTCTGCTGGTCTAGGTGGAAAGCACCACGAGAAGCAACACAATGGAGGAGAAAAGGAGGGAAAGAGAGTTGGTGTGTGGGAATGAGGACCAGGTCCCAGACTGATTCTTAATTAATTAGGATGTCGGAGAAGTCACCAAACCTCATTGAGTTCCAGTTTCCATACCTCTTTGCAATCTTTCTAGTCCTCAAACTTTCTGCTTTCTAGGAACCACCAGTGATACACAGATATCCTGGATAAGAAAATGGCCTTGGGCACTGAACCTCAAGGCTCACACTCAAAGCCCTGTCACCCACCAGCAGGCAGAAGATTTCCCCAGCGGGGCAGGATGCGAGAGGTCTTGAGGGGCTTGCAGGCCCTTCTCACAGCTCTGGTGTTTTTTTTTTTTTTCTTTTTCCTTGAGATGGAGTCTTGCCGTGTTGCCCAGGCTGGAGTGCAATGGCGCAATCTCAGCTCACTGCAACCTCCACCTCCCCGGTTCAAGCGATTCTCCTGCCTCAGCTTCCCGAGTAGCTGGGATTACAGGTGCGCGCCACCACGCTTGGCTAATTTTTTGTATCTTTAGTAGAGATGGGGTTTCACCACATTGCCAGGCTGGTCTCGAACTCCTGACCTCGTGATCTGCCCACCTCAGCCTCCCAAAGTGCTGGGATTACAGGCGTGAGCCACCATGTCCAGCTGCTCTGGTGGTTTTAACTTCGAGAGAGGAGGGGAGGGGAAGAAAGCCACCAAGCAATGAAGAGGCTCACTCTCAAAAGGAAACAGTGCCTCCAGTTCTAACTGGTCTTTATTTCTCATTTTACTGATTTCTCGAAACAGCTATTTCAACCATTTTGCAAATATCAAAAAGGTCATTTGGCAGAAAAAAAAAATCACTTTAAAAGCCATTTGTTGTTACAGCCTAAGAAAGTCTATAAGGGCAGAGTCATTGCAGAACAAATAGCTACTACAGGCTCCTCTCAGGGTTGGGGGCAGTGAGGGGAAGGGAATGTGCTGGGTGGGGTACTGGCAGCAGGGGCACCGTGGGGACTGCAGGTGGGCAACTCATGGGTACCATGCTGATTTAAATCCAACTTCTTGGCCTAGTTTTCAGGCATGAGGTCGTTTCCAAAATCTGCACTATAATCTTACATGAAGAGGGGGCCAGGGAATACCACTGTGCTTCCATCTCCTTTCCCACACACTACTGGGCTAATCCTTTTTTGAAAGGAAAACAAAAATTGTTTAACATTTTTTATTGTGTTAAAATAAAATTTTAAAACAAAATAAATATATGTAAGACAAAAATTTGCCATTTTAATCATTTTAAGGGTACAATTCAGTGGCATTAATTGCATTCATAGAATGGTACAACTATCATCATCATCTATTTCCAAAAATTTTCATCACTCCAAATAGAAAATCTATCAATTATGGAATAATTCCCATTCCTCTCCACACTCTATCCCCATCCCCTGGTAAACTCAAATCTACTTTCTGTCACCATACATTTGCCCTTTCCATATATTTCACACAACATAAAATCATACACTATTTGTCTTTTTGTGTCTGGCCTTGTTTTACTTGGCATGGTGTCTTCAAGGTTCATCTGTGTTGTGATATGGATCGAAATTCCCTTCCTTTTTATGGCTGAATAATATTCCACTGTATGGTTCGAGCCCATTTTGTTGAGCCATTCACCTGTTGATGTACACTGGGTTGTTTCCGGATTTGGCTACTATGAACATTTACTTTCTTCTGCTTTTGTACCCACTCCCCAGAAACCAAGACCACAGCAAAGGAGCAGAGACCCTGGGGCAGGGGCTGTGTTGCTTTGAAAGGCAGAGTAACCACGGAATAAACAGTCACTGCAGGCTGTCTCCCTACACTGCTTCCTAAACCTACTTGTAAAGGATGCCTGCGGCGCCTGGCTATGTTTTGAAGTCAGGCCCCTTCCAATAGACTCTGATGTTTTTCCCTCTTGCTTCACTCCTCCTCTGTCAGGCTGAGAGAGGCAGCAGAGAGAATTGGGAAGGGCAGAGATGAGCCCAGATCCTGGCCTTTCCTCTCACCAGGCAGCGGATTTCAGTACTCTTTGAGTTTCCCCTCCCTGCCTCTACCACAGGGTGCCCACCTGCTCTCTGCAGGGGGTTGTGGCTGAAACAGCAGCACCTGTCACATCGGCGGCCCCAGCAACCCAAGCCCTGGTCCCTGTTCCCTTCAGGGATGACTGGCTTCCACAGGGACTCACTTCACCGAACCTGTCATCTTTTTTGGCTCCATCTCAATGGCTACTGTATCGTACCTCCCAGCTGCTGACTTACACATTACCTGGTGGGGAGAAAGGCAACAGAACCCACCTGAGCAGTGGGTTTTGCCAAGTGAAATTTCACATGAGTTCGATACCTGGGCACAAAGATGGAGTTGTGCAGGAAATTCTCAAAGACTTTGCGGTACTCAGCCTCCTCCTTCTCGGCCTGCTTCTCAGCTTCAGTTTTGGGGCAGGCGCAGCAAGGCCCTTTCTCTCCACCACACACCTCAGTCTTCGGGTTCTCTGTGACCTCCTCAATGTCGATGGTGCCGTCCGCATACTTCCTGATGGGGATTTTGTCTTCTCGGAAAAGAAAAGCCAAAACAAGAGTGGGAATGAAAGCCACTATACATGCTTGTGAAGAAAAATAATAGCTCTCAGCACCTTTAATCAAGAAGATAGCTGGTCTTGGCCAGATGCGGTGGCTCAAGGCTATAATCCCAGCACTTTGGGAGGCTTCAGCAGGGGAATCACCTGAGGTCAGAAGTTTGAGACCAGCCTGGGCAAAATGGTGAAACCCATTTCTACTAAAAATATAAAAAGTAGCCAGGCATGGTAGTGCATGCCTGTAATCCCAGCTCCTCGGAAGGCTGAGGAATGAGAATTGCTTGAACCTGGGAAGCGGAAATTGCAGTGACCCATGATTGCACCACTGCACTCCAGCCTGGGCAACAGACTGAGACTCTGCCTCAAAAAAAAAAAAAAAAAAAAAAAGATAGCTGGTGTGTAATGGAGAACTACACTGTTATCTGATATATATAATATTAGGGCTCAGGTACATTCAAACCACAGGAATGAACGGTCACACCCTACGTCCAAGCCACTGGTGCACCTTTACCTTTGGAGCAGTAATTGTGCCGGTAAAGGTAGCCGTCCTGAGGCTGCCGCTGCCAGCGCACAATGTAGTAACTCAGGTTGCCGTTGGGCAGAGAGGGAGGGTTCCACTTCACGATTAACTGAGAAGAGGAGTTCGATGCTGAAAGAACGTCCAAGGGAATGGAAGGAACTGCAAAGGGGACAAAGAACATTCCAGAAAATGAAATGAACTTAAGATTCAGGCTATCAGATACTCTGTGCAAGCCAACAGGAAACTGTAAGTTTGACCTGGATAAGAAAATAACAATGAACAATGAAATACAGAGTGAAAAGTGAACCTTATTTTGAAATAGTACTACTTTAAATGCCAACATTTCCCTTTATAATTTATTTCCTCAGATAATCTCTGTGAAAACAAACATTACTGAATTGTAAATGGAAAAAGGCTGCGGGGGCACAAGCAGAGTTAGAAGAGACAGTATGAAAATCTACAGCTAATTCAAACACCTGGTATTTCTCATTTATTACAACTGCCATTCTCCACAGCGCTGAACTCCGGCAGTTTCGACAACTGGTAAAATAGGCTGACTTGGATTTCATCTGAGATTCTGAATTTCTGATAAAAATGTCATGAAGCCAAATGGAAAGAGGGAAGTGGAAAGGGGGCTGGAGAGCCTGTGTGTGTGAAGGAGTGTGCATGCCCGTGTCACAGCTGTGTGTAAGAGGGATGGGGAAGAGGCAATGTAAAGAACACGGAAGTCCACCATTTCCACAAGCATCCTTCAGTACAATGAGTGAGGTATGACTCTGAAAAGCAGTCTAAAACTGCAAATGCATGGAAGCCTCATTTCAAGCAAAAGACTCTGTTACCAGCAGAATAAATGCTGATTATAGGCAAATCATAGTTATCTGATCAAGCTTTACTTATGCTGACCCCTGAACCCAAACCCAGAGCTGAAGTGTGCATAAAGATCAAATGCATCCCAGAACCACTGAAATCTTGTCCTTATTGGGTCACAAAAAAGCACCAATGTTGACGGTTTTTCCAAAGCGCAGGAGACACCTTTGCTGGATATCGCTTAAGCAACATGTTTGCCTAAGCCATTTTTCAAACTTGAAAAGGGTGGAGAGCTTGAGGGTGCTCCAGGTTATACAATACACACAAGGTTCTGAACATCTTTACGGGATAATACTTTGGAAAAAGGTTATGACTAATACTAGTATTTTCAGAGAAAACATAACCACTTGATGCTCAGCCACTTTAGGGTTTCCAAAAATAAGTACTTCAAAAACAAACAGCTCATTCCTAGATACATTCTTATGATAGGTGTCACAAAAAAGCAGAGGCAGAGGACCAAGTTCTTGTCTGTTTCTGCTGCGTGTAAGGACAGAGGACAAAACGTCGTGAACTGACTCATTTGTACAGTGCCTAGTTTCCATCTTTGTGGAAAGGAAGCAGGTTTCTTGAGAATCTGTCACAATAAGCAGATATTCCTATGTTTCCCAAATGCTACAGTGAATTGCTAGGCAGGGATTACTCCCAAATTTTAAGATGAAAAACTTACTCTATTGCATTGAATCTCTGCTATACCAACCCACACCCAGGATCAGAAGCCTGTGCCAACTTCTCTTTAATAAGCACTTCACCCAGTGACATGACTGTGGCCACTTAACAGGGTCATGGAAATGGGGTAGGAGGGGAGGAAGAAGCAGGTGCGCACAGCAAAAGGTTTTCCCCACCAGCATTTTCTTCTCACCCTCTTCTCTGCCATTTAAAGTCATTTTGTGCTTGCTTATGGGTATTGAAAAACATCTTACCCACTAAAATAATGGCTATTACCAAATAAAGTTTATCAGTGCTATAGGCTGAATGTCTGTGCCCCCCACCAAAATTCACATGTCAAAATTCGAACCCCTAAGGTGATGGAATTAGGAGGTGTGCCCTTTGGGAGGTGACTGGGTCATGGGGGTGAAGCCCTCATGAGTGAAATTCAGGCCCTTCTATGAGAGGCCCTGGAGAGTGTGTTCCTGCATCCCTGCCACCATGCAAGGACACAACGAAAAGACAGCCATCTATGAGCCATGGAGTGGGCCCTTACCAGACACCAAATCTGCCAGTGCCTTGATCTTGCACTTTGTGGCTTCTGGAACTGTGAGAAATACATTTCTATTGCTCATAAGCCACCCAGGCTACGTTGTTTTTTTGTGACAGAAGCTCCAATGGACTAAAACAATTAGTGTCTTTAAAACTGAAGTGGATTTTCCTACTTCTAAACTAGCTTTTATGTACTTGGAAAATATTTATGTTTGCTTTTATTGTTTCCAGATCTGGAGTTGAGAAATGAGGTGGTTTAGAACCTAAAGATAGAGGAAGGAGGAATATCATCATCAGTGAATACTTTGAATATCCACGACATACTACATCTGCAATCTTTCAACTTTTGTTGAACTCTTTGGAACTCTACAGGCTCCAGAATGAAGATGGAAAACCAGTGAGCCACATGAATTAAGTGGAACACAGATCAGCATGGTTTCAGTTCCTGGAGGATTGAACATCAAAATAAACAAGAAAGAAAGGCAGCCGAAGATGGCTGTTTCCAGGTTGGGCTTTCCAATGAAACCAGCCCAGCATTCTGGAGGACCTGGGCTCAAAGGCACAGAGCAGGAGAGAGATGATGGAAGATGGTACTGAGGCCAGAAAATGGCACGGAAGAGCCTAACGTGTTAGCAGTGGGGAAAAGAATTTAATACGGTATTACGTATTGACAAGAAAGACAACAGGCATAGCTCACTGGTAACTCTACAATGACACCTTGTATAAGCAAGCCCAGTGAGTTTGTGAAGAAGCATAGATGCTGGCGGCTTGTCTGGGCATGGATACCTGAAGCATTGGTGCGAATGTACAAGATCTCACTCTTGGCCCCACGGATATGGTCGTTCTCCACCATGGTGAGGGTCACAGCCTTGACGTAAACGGCGTACTGAGTCCAGGGCTTCAGCCCATGCAGTAAGATGCCGGGCTCCACGTCCTTGTTGGGTGGGAGGTCCACGTCCACCATGTTCCAGCTGTTGGAGCCGCAGGCATCCTGCCCATCATACTCCGTGACATTCTTAAAAGGTCTGAAAGACAATCAATCAAGTTTAGAGAGAGTTCGGGGCTCTGACATCAAAATCCTCAAAAATCTTCCCCAGAGGCCCAGCACGTCACACTTTCTTTATTAATCAATTAGACTTTTATAGAAGAAGAAAATGAAGCGACTGGACTCTGCGCTTCCCCCATCGTGCACTACAGAATTGAATGTTCTGCCTCAGAAAAAACCAGTTCAACAGTTACCAGGATTCGATAGTTACTGCTCCTTAAGAACAAATGTAAATACTATTTTTCTCTCTTCTGATTGCAGCATTTTTCCATCATTAAGAAAAAAACAAGCATAGTCAGTTAATGCAAATATCAGATATTGATAAAAGGTAACTGTTGGAGAAAAATGACTTTCCTACAGACAAACAGAAGTAGCTTCTAAAATTCAAATTGCTCATCAAGAATTCTGATGCTTAAACATCTTATAATATTCAAATATTTAGTTTCCAGATTGCCTTAGAAACTAGCATCAAGTCCTTAGTGAAATTACCAGCTGACATTGCCAAAGCATTGGTGTGACTATCAAAGAGAATATAGTACTTTGCACAGATGCATGGTTGGGTAGATATTTTACATTTATCAGATAAAAGGGCTGGACAGCTGCTGGTCACTGGCTTCTGAAACAAACATTAACAAAACCCTGTCTGCTGTCATGATGGGAGATCATGGGGGGCTCCCCTATGTACGAACCCTGAAAGCCTAGTAACCCCATTTCTCATTCATAGGACCCCAGCTCTGGCAGGAGGAAAGAGTACAAGCTGCTGTCATAAGGTGCCTCTGGTTCCTGCTCTTTGGAAGCCACTCATCTGGGAAAGAGAACTATGAGATTAAGATGGGACCTAGGAAGGGGGATGGCTAAGTAGACCAGGGTAGCCACATGGGTACAGGAGGCAAAGGAAGGAAGAGGGAGACCAAAGAGAGCTGCAGTTGGGAGGAACAACCGTCGGCTGCTTAGATGGGTGAATGTCATGTGATTGCACAAGAAAAGATCCCAACAGAGTCCGGGAGAAGTCACAAAAGGCCCAAGACATGAAGGTTGTTCTCTCTCCACTTTCCTTCACTTGTTTGGAAGGCTCATGACCTAGAGCAGAGGGCCACAGCTTGGGAGAGGCACACGCAGAGAGAGACAGGAATAAGATGATACAAGAGAGCCATGTGCCTGCAGGGTGTTCCTGGGGTAGGGCTAGTGGGTAAGGAGGCTGAAACGATTATTTCGGTGAAGTCCTCCATCATCCTTTAAAGTTTGGACTGACCTAATTCTGGAAAAAATAAGCTTTGCCTACTTTGGGTTTATTTTATTCAAACATCTCTAATCACTCACTAAAGAATGACAGGCCTCAAGCTAACACTTGCCCATTCATGGCTGTCACTGGCTGTGACTGACATCACGGGGACAGCCCGAGAGGGTGCATGAGGATGAAGTGGGGATGCTTGATGTGGCTCTCCCTGAAGACTCTGCTGACTCCCCATATTGAGCCAACCCATTCAAGGATCAAAAGACTGGCCTCTCCCCATTCGTAGCCCTGTCAACAGAATGGCATCACCCAAAGCAGAAACTCACGCTTCCTTGTAGTAAACGGTGAAGCTGATGAGATCCCTGTAGTCAGGGGGCCGGTACCGGTGCCAGGTTATGATGATGCGATTCTTCCACGTGGTGGTGGAGGTGAAATGCAGGACATCACTTTCACCTGGGGCACAGAGTACACCGTGAGTGACAGGGATTCATGTGTCTCTGAAAAGCACCTGTCTTGTTCGGCACTGCTTTCCCCTTCCCCAAAGCTTGTTATATGTGCTAAGTTCCCTGCTGGGCTTCCTAAGTGGCTTTCTCGTTTTCCACTAAGAAATCATACATTTCACTACGCAGAACTCCAAGGGTTCCATCCTTTGTTTTAGGTCAATCAGTTGCACTGGTTACTTGCCCAGGGACTTGGACATGAACCTGGGTTTCCTAACCTGAAAACAAAGGGCAACTTCAGTGAACAAGGTGAACTTATCTTTCTTTTCCATCCCTAAGATCCTGGCTATGAAAGGGGGCCTGGTAGGGTGAGAATGAGCCTTTAGGCTGCCCTGAATCTTCTTAGAGAGACGATGACACTTGCTCTGCAGTGGTGGATATCTGCCTGTTCCTGTACAACCACCAAAGATAGGTAAGAGACCACAGGTGTGCCACAGAAAGGAATTTTTCTTGGTCTAAACTTGGTATCCAACTGGAAGGACACAGGAACTCCTGTGAGGCCTCCAGTGAGGGCTGACAAACAACAGGGGGCTGGATTAAGCAATGACAAGAAGATTTCACTTGACCAAGCCTAATGTGTTCTATGGGAAGTAGGCCTGGTTGGCAGGTATGGCAGGGAAGCTGTGCCAGGTCCCTCTCTTATTCCTTGGACCAAATTCAAAGTACGGTAAGGACCAGGGAAAAACTGATGACTGCCTACCCTCATGGAGACCCAGAGCTCTCTGATGAGTTGTCCTTTTGCCCCCTTATCTGCCTGAATCCCACTACACACTCAAGAGGTGAAGCAGAGGGACTGAAGACAGTAAAAGAGCTAAGAAGTCTTTAGGGCAAAATGTGCACAACTGAGATCGGAAAATGTCACAGTTCCTGCTGAAGTGTTACTTAGAGAGGAAACCATGATTTTTCTTTCAAAAGAAAATAAATGGCTACTATATTTATGATCTGACAGGTCAGACTGGCTGACTCTAAGGAGAAAAGCACTCTGAAATGCTCTGATACATCCGATTTTACTACGGTCTGAACAGGGAGCAAGGCAGGGGCTTTGCAGGGACAGAGTGGGCAGGTGGAGGGAGGCGGCACTGGTCCTAAGCCTGCTGTTCAGCCCTAGGTCAGTCAGTATGCTTTCCTCTCAGATCCCCCAGAGCAACGAGTGTTGCCAGGTAAATCCAGACACCAGGAAAACAAGCCAAAGCCAAACACGTATCAGTTCTGATTTGCCTCCCCGCATGTATGTCTGTGTGCACACACGCACAAATCACCCTTAATCATACAAACTACTTTTCCTGATACCCTTCCCTTATTAAAAGCCAAAGGTGAAAAGACGATTTACTTTTATAACCCTGTCCAGCCAAAGAGAGCCACACCATTCTCAGCAGCCATATTCTACACAGGGTTAGATGAGAAAGGCGCTGCTGTATCTCTGATACGAGACCTTAAGTTTTATAACCAGTACAAGGCTATAATTATATTGTTCTAAATTTAAAAAGTGGTATCAACTCAGGGATGCAGGCTCCATCTTTTTCACGTTGGGGTGGGAGAAACAAGGTGGCCGAGTGTAAGGGACAGGAAACCTGTGGCCCGCAGGGGCTGTTCTTAGGGCAGAGCCCCCTCCACCTCACAGGCCTGTGCTTCCCTTCTGTGGGAGCGGGAAGATAGAGCTCACAGGGCTGGAGCATCCTGGCTCTTCCCTGAAAAATAATCGGACAGGGCATGGTGGCTCACACCTGTAATTCCAGCACTGTGGGAGGCTGAGGCAGGTGGATCATTTGAGGTCAGGAGTTTGAGACCAGCCTCGCCAACATGATGAAACCTCGCCTCTACAAAAAAATACAAAAATTAGCTGGGCATGGTGGCGGGTGTCTATAATCTCAGCTACCCGGGAGGCTGAGGCATGAGAATCGTTTGAACCAAGGAGGCAGAGGTTACAATGAGCCAAGATCATGCCACTGTACTCCAGCTTGGGTCACAGAGTGAGACTCCATCTCAAAAAAAAAAAAAGAAAAAGAAAAAGAAATAATCTAACTGTGCACCTGTGTATAAAAGGACATTTAATTGTGCATTCTGTAAGCAGCACTTTAAAGTTTGAGAGAGAACCTATTTATAAGTGTTTCACACACTCACAGAGATGTACAGAATTTGTAAATATGAATACATCACATATCTGCCCACTACTGATTCTGAAGACATATAAGTAGCAGCAAAGCGCTAGTGAAGATGGTCTAGTGGTCCCCCATGTGAAACAAGAAAGGGCTGCAGAGGAAAGCTGCCATCACACATGGGAGGAGGGTCTGCTGTTATCATGATGGTTGGGCCCACGGTGTTTTGGATGCTATCACTCACAGGAGGCTCTCTCCCCGTTGTTCCTGGTGTTTATGTCCCCTTTGCTTTGGCGCCCTTTAGTCCCCGTCACTTCCTCCATGCGGTAAATTTCCGAAACACACAATTTGGGATTGAAAGCAAAGTACATTTTCCCTGCTTTGATGGTCAGGTTGCGGTGGTCCCAGTCCCATAGTTGCTGCAAGTTCTGGTTGTCGAGGACGTAGAAGGAGTAATTCCTAGAAGCATAGAAATCGATGTTATGTTATGTTAGCGCACCTGCCCTTGGCCACAGTCCCCTCTAGCCTGCTGGCCACATAACATAGGTCCTCTTTGCCACTTGCTCCACAATACATTTCCTTTGCCAATAAGAGATTTAGTTATTAAAACTATAGGAGAACAGATAGTTGCTGTTAACAATGGCAACAACATGATTCAAGGACAATGTATCAAAATCGGTAAGATGCTAATTAATTTTATGACCTCTATTACCATCAAATAATGCTTCTTGTACCAGAGGATGTTACTAGAATCATTCCCAATAAATGCCTTTGGTTATTTTTCTCAGCCAAGTATGCACAACGTGCTTGAAAGCAATCCATGAGAGAACAGACATGCTCTGCTACCCAACCGGAACAGCTTACACATTTGCTCTAAAGTCTCCCATTATCCATGGAAGTAAATCCTGCCATGCCCAATCAGCAGCATGATGGGATAGGAGACAGCATGTGACAGGGAGACAAACTTGTGGGGGGTCAACCCTGGGCCTTCTCCTTCCCCGATTCATCTTTCACTCTAAGAAGCCCCAGTTCCAGTCCCTGGAGGTGTGGGGGAGGAGGAAGAGCCACCAACAGGCAGTGCCCTCGGGCCTCTCATCCAGGCAAGAGGACTTGGAATCCAATACAGTGGTTCTCCAAGTTCCGTGTGCACAAAACTTGTTTGCAAAGTGCTGGGCCCCACCCCCACAGCTTCTGATTCAGCTGGGGTAGGCAAAGAATCTGCATTTATCACAAGTGCCAGGTGGTGCTGACCCCTGCTGTGGTCCCTGGACCACACGTGGAGAACCAGCAATCTAAGAGAGGTTGAGTTCCAGTGAGGTGCTGGAGGACCAAAGCCCACCAAACCAGAAGTGGCTTCTGCTCCAGAGGGTATACACACAAGTAGCAGATCCAACCAGCAGAGGAAGCCGTTCTATCTGGCTACCCAGGTGGCAGGACAAGTCCATCCCTGGGGAGGCAAGAAAGCAGACAGCTACGGCTTGGGTCTAGAGAAAGATCCCTGCAGTGGGCCTTTCTCTCTGGCTTCCCCAGGAAGCCAGCAGACAATGCCAGGGCTGACAGTCTGAGTTCTCTGTGCTGATGGGCCTGATCCCCATGGACCATGAATCCTTCCTCTCCTCTTCCTGCTCCGCTTCTTACTAAGTTTAGCAATCAGTGCAGTACTTTGAGTGATTTCTAAGATCCACTCACAGATCTAATGTATAAACACACAAACGAAAAAGGACCCCAGCCCTCCCTACAGAGCCAGCATAGCCAGGACAGAACAGAATCCCTAAGCCTTCCTCTGCCCTGGAGGCTACGTCCACTGGGGATCTCTCTGCATCTGGTGAGGGTCTTCATTTACACCCAAACCAGGACCTCTAACCAGCTGGTCAATCCTCAGCCTGATTCTCATTATGGTTACAATGCTGCCAAGCAGCCCTGTGACATTTTCCTGAACATTCACAAACGGAGGTCAGACCAGGAGGGAGTTCAGAGACTGGGACCCAGGACCAGAAATGCCATTAATGACTGCACAGCCACATGCAGGTCCCTTAGTGCTATTTGTAGCCCTGTTTACTCACTCGTAGGACAACAAGGGGAATGCATAGGTGACATCTAAGCTCCCTGTCTACTTTAAGAATGCCCAGAGTCACAGAGCTGCCACGGAATCCACCCTACAAGCCTGAAGCCCAACCCTTCCCTGAGCACTGGGCTCTCTGTTCACACAAGTGCTGGGGGTGGGAGTCCTGCCAGCACAGGGGTGCAGTGAACATACAAGTGAGTCGAAAGACAGTGCCTCTGAAGCTAAGTCAGGCTCCTCACAAGCCCATCTTTAGGCCTCTGGACACATTAGTGGCTACCAAACTGGTAGCAAAAACTTGCAAGTCAACAATTCTTCACTTTCAGTAAGGGCTCACTCCTGAACACATAGCTATCCTGGAAAAGCTGCGTAAGACATTGTCCAAATGATCCCAGATCTGGTCAATGCAACACAAGGCGTGTTTCCTGGGGAGCAGTGCTGGGATATGGCCCAGTTGGCTCTACTGTTGCCGGGGGTAGGCCCCATCCACACCTGCTCTTTCTCACAGCCAGGTGACACTGCTGGAGGTCAGAAGGGCTCCATGCAGTCATACAACTGAAGGAGGGATGGGGTGAAAATGGATGTGTCCTATCATAAGCCCATTCTTGCTCATGGAGTTTCTCCAGCTCCAAAGGAGACTCTGCAGTGATGCACGCCCTAGTGTGGGGCTGCTTCCAGGGACCTGAGTTAGTGTTACAGGACAAAATATCCTTGCTGGTGAAGAAACCTCTAGGCTGCCGGTAAGGACCAATTAATCAGGCCAAACTTCCATCTACACCCAGAATGAGGCCTTTTTTAGTAAACTAATTTCACTAGCAGGGAACAGAACCACACCAAAAATACCTTCTGAACAAAACATTCTTCTCCCCACGGGAGGAAGCATGAATTATAAATCAGGAATTTGACAAATGAATGGCAGGCACACTGAAATTCTGTGTATTTGATTAATCACTTTGAAAAGCAAGATTATCTTTTTACAGTAAACACAAACATTTTTTACAATCATTGAAGAAGCTGGGAGCCAGGATACCAATATCAATAAAACCCAGGCATTACGGAGCCTGTGGAAGCTAAAGAAAAATAAAAATAAAACCCCTGTCAAAATAATAATCAAGTCATTCATGAGCAGCCTGTCAATACTGTGCTTGTTATTCCAGCCGCAGCTTGGGGTAAGGCTCCCTGCTAAATTCCTTCCATGATTAGGTGAGAATTAAGAGAGGGTAAAAGGCAGAGACCTGTCTGCACATCTTTAAAATATGCATAAAGTTATCATTGTTTCCTAAAGGAAAAGACTACTTAAGTAAATAACTCAGTAAATGTGATTTCCATTGTTTCTAAGCTTACTGCCTTTACCTTCAAAGAATGCTTTTAAAAATTAGTTTTTCTTTTTCTTGAGAGAGGGTCTCACTCTGTCATCCAGGTTGGAGTGCAGAGGCGCAATGACAGATCACTGTAGCCTCAACGTCCCAGGCGTAGGTTACCCTCCTAACTCAGCCTCTCAAATAGCTGGTACTACAGGTATGCCCCACCATGCTTGGTTAATTTCTTTTCTTTTATTTTTTTTTAAGAGCTGGTATCTCACTATGTTGCCCTGGCTGGTCTCAAACTCCTGGGCTCAAGCAATCCCTTGCCATGGTCTTCCAAAGTGCTGGGATTACAGGTGTCAGCCACCACACCTGACCAGTTATTTATTTTTCTTTAGCTTCCATATGCGCTGTGATATCCAGATTTTATTGATACTGGTATCCTGGTTCTCAGCCTTCTCTATGTTGTAAAAAATGTTTGTTTCTACACTTGGGTAGGCCCTGTCTCCCAATCTGTAGACCACACGGGGTGGGAACAGTTGGTTATCTTCCTGAGGACATCTTTATGTTATCTCTATCGATATTTGAGTGCTGTTTGAAGACAGCCCCAGGTACAGGGTTCAGAGCACTCCATCTGGGAATCCAAAGGTCAGGTCTGAGCCTCATCTCCAGCACTTACTGAGGAACAACTCTGGGCAAAAGATTTATTCAGCTCTCCCAGGCTGGAGTCTCTCAGCTGCAAACTGGGGGTGTCTTCCTTGCTTTTCTGGCCGAGGCCAGCTGGAAGAATTGGATGGGCTAAACATAAGAGGATACCGTGAGCTTTTAATCACCCCACAAAAGTGCAGGATGACCTGTGCTACTCTCTGAAGTGTAAAAGTCCCCTGGAACAAAGTCTCAGAACAGGAAGGTCCTGTGCCCTGATAAATGGAGCTGAACCTGAGGTCTCCAGCCTACAGAGGTAGGAAGGACAGTTTCCCCATTTTCAGTACTTGCTGACATATTGAAAACAATTCTGCAATTATACAACCAATCATTCCAGTTCCTTTCTTAGAGGAGAAAACTGCCTCTTCACGGCTGTCTCTAGAGGGCATCAGAACCCAGGACACAGGCTGTCATCGGCAACAGAGCCATCTGCAACTGATAGAGTATTTGGCCTTTTTTGACTTTCTGCAGATGCTCCCACCAATTAATCTGCAAACGCATTGGTTTATATCATGTCCACCCTCCCGCAAATGCAGTATTTACATCAACCTTAGGGGTTCAGCAAGGGTGGGAATGTCTATCTAGGTGGAACCAGGCACCATACAGATACTCAGAAAATGTTCCACTTTGTTTGTTAGGTGTTTCTTAAAAATAGCTTTACTTCTGAAGTATAATCTACCTATCAAATATTCACCTATCAGGCCGGGAGCAGGGGCTCACGCCTGTAATCCCAGCACTTTGGGAGGCCGAGGCGGGCGGATCATGAAGTCAGGAGATCAAGACCATCCTAGCCAACATGGTGAAACCCCATCTCCACTAAAAATACAAAAAATTAGCCGGGCATGGTAGTGGGCGCCTGTAGTCCCAGCTACTCGGGAGGCTGAGGCAGGAGAATGGCGTGAACCCGGGAGGTGGAGCTTGCAGTGAGCCGAGATAGTGCCACTGCACTCCAACCTGGGCAACACAGTGAGACTCCGTTTCAAAAAAAAAAAGAGAAAAAAAAATTCACCCATTATTCCATGAGCTTCAGTAAATTTACACAACTGTCCACTACTCAGTTTCAGAACATTTCCATCACCCAAGAGTTCCCTCACTCCCATTGGTGGTCAATCTCCACCTCTTCCCCGCAGCCATCCCTGGTCTGCTTTCTGTCTCTATAGTTTTGCCTTTTCTGCAAATTACATACTAATGAGTCATACAATATGTAGCCTTTTGTGTCTGGATTTTTCCTTTTCACTTATCCTAATGTTTTAGAGGTTCACCCATGTTGTAACATGCATCATACTTCACGTCTTTTTATTGTTGAGTAGTCAGTTGTCCTTTGTGCCACATTTTGTTTATCAATTTATCTTTTTTTTTTTTTTTTTTTTTTTTTTTTTTTTGAGACGGAGTCTCGCTCTGTCGCCCAGGCTGGAGTGCAGTGGCCGGATCTCAGCTCACTGCAAGCTCCGCCTCCCGGGTTTACGCCATTCTCTCGCCTCAGCCTCCCAAGTAGCTGGGACTACAGGCGCCCGCCATCTCGCCCGGCTAATTTTTTGTATATTTTAGTAGAGACGGGGTTTCACCGTGTTAGCCAGGATGGTCTCGATCTCCTGACCTCGTGATCCGCCCGTCTCGGCCTCCCAAAGTGCTGGGATTACAGGCTTGAGCCACCGCACCCGGCCTATCAATTTATCTTTTTATCCATTCATCTGTTGATGAACATCTGAATGGTTTCCAGTGGGTCTTTTTTTTTGGCCTGGGGGTCAGGGGAGTCCCAGGAAGCTATTATGAGTAATACCGCTACCAAAATTCATACACAAGTCTTGTGTGGGCATGTTTTCATTTCTCTTGGGTGGATCCTGGAATTGCTGGGTCACAGGGTTGAGTGTATATTTTCCAAAAGTCCCAGGGAAATGTTAAAGAGCGGCCATGTTTCAGCCTTAGAGCTCCAAGAAGGTACTACAAAGCACTGTGTGTTGCAAAGTCAAGTGGTAGGAACAAAAGCATAGAAATGCCTATCGGCGACTGTCAATTCTTTTAACTCACCACCCTCCATCTACTTTTTCCTTCTTCTTTTCAAGGCAACAATCCTTGGTAGCATCAATATATGTGAAATTTTAACTCCTTAGTTACCTGATGCCATCAGGAAACAAGGTTGTCCAAACAAGGGGACTTTCCAGATAGTGAAAATATTATCTTATTTAAGAGCTTAAAAATTAACGATTTTATAAAAATCGTGTACATGTGGATTACAAAACCTGTTTCCTTTGTAAACAGCAGAGCAGCCTTGATTTTCTTAATGTCTAAGGTCATTACTCTAGAAATACACCCTAGTGGTGTCCTTGAGGAAACCATGACTATGGCTTTTGTCACTCGGTTGCAAAATCAGCTCACACTGAGTCAACAGGCTTTGAGTGAGGAATAAGAGCTCTGAGTGAGGCTCTGAGTGAGGAATAAAGGTAAAATGCTTGAATTCTCTGTTCTGGATGACTCAGGAGACTTTTTGAGAGGGATCTCAGTGATATTTTGGAAAGTCAAGGTTGTCAGAGTTGAAGGATCTCTGTATCTTGAATTGTTCTGTTCTCCATCAAAAACAAAAGGCTACAAAACTTTCATCCTATTGAACCAAATGGAAACATTTATGTTATCACTGGCTATAAAAGAAGTTCAAGAAGGCTGGGCGTGGTGGCTCAAGCCTGTAATCCCAGTACTTTGGGAGGCCGAGGCGGGTGGATCACAAGGTCAGGAGTTCGAGAACAGCCTGACCAACATGGTGAAAGACCGTCTCTACTAAAAGTACAAAAATAAGCCAGGTGTGGTGGTGCGTGCCAGTAATCCCAGCTACTCAGGAGGCTGAGGCAGAAGAATTGCTTGAACCCAGGAAGCAGAGGTGCAGTGAGCCGAGACAGTGCCACTACACTCCAGCCTAGGCAACAGAGCAAGATTTCATCTCAAAAAAAAAAGAAAAAGAAAAAGTTTAAGAAAATAGTGTGACACGTGTAACAACATGGGTGAACCTCTAAGACATTAGGCAGCAGTGTGAGGGGAAAATACTTAGGAAAAAAACCGTCAAAGTGCTTTGTGATATGCACATGGGAAGAAATGAAGGGATAAAGCAGTGGTTTCCAATCTTTGCTTCCCGCTGAAGTACCTAGGGATCTTTAGACAAGCACTGATTCCTGGATCCTAATCCCAAACACTCCTATTGAATTGGGGTGGGGGTGCAACTTGGACATCAGGATTTCTCAACCCCGCCCCCGCCCCCACCCCCAGTGATTTCATAATGTGTAGCAAAGTTTGAGAAACACTGGGATAAAAGTTATCTTGGCTTAAACCAAAAGCATATCGAAATAAAAATTTCAGCTCTGCTAACACTCTTCTATTCAAAAGCCTTGAATATGTTCCATGGTCTACCTAAATTATAACTCTTTATACCTGGGTGCAAAACATCTTACGTAACTCTAGTACCACCCACCTCTTCAGCGTTAGCTGCCCAACAGGCCCCAGGATGCCCCAACTTGTTGCCTTTGCTCCTGCCACCCTACCTCGAATTGCCTTTCTTCACTTCAATCCTCTGCTTTCCCCAAGTTTTTCCCGAAAGCCTTCAAGGCCCATCTCAAATGCCACCTCCTCAGAAGCCTGTCTGATCTTCTCAGGTATCTGGCTCTTCTCCATGCCTAGGGCACATTTTCTCTCTTTCCCTTGTAACACTGTGCGAGTTCTGCTTTGCACTGCTGATGTTTATCTGTCTATCGGATCGTGTCCTTCTCTTTCTCGCCCTTCTTGCAGAAGAAGTGAGGGCAGCCAGTGAAGGGGTCAGATCTAACTCTGTCCCTGAGTCTAAGGAGAAATGAACAGCTGAGGTGTTGCTAGTGGTCTCAACAGCTGAAGCAAACAGAGCTCTTGGGGAGCTCATCATCGTGAGGACGGGCTATACCTTTGTGGTCATGTGCCAGGAAGACAGGGTGAGAGAAAAGAGCTCCTATCGAGAGGTGAAAGATTCTTAAGAGCCCTAGCTCAAAAGAGAGCCTCTTAGAAGCAGCATGCAGGAATGAAAGGCTGCAGCCGGCATCCTTGGAGCTGCAGGGCTACTGGGGAGCAGCAGCAGCAGGGAAAACCCAAGGCCCACTTGCCCTCCCCTGCATCTAAAATGGTAAGAGCAGGCCAGGGGCCCAGGCTTACCTGGGAAGCCTCGCAAACACCTGAGCACGCATCCTTAAAAGATTTTGCTGATACTTCAGGTTTTATGCAAGTTTCAGATAATGAGAAAGATATCATAAATATTCTTGCAAATAAAAATCAGGCTTTAATTTCTAGCTACATTTAAGTGCACAATAGTTAGTTAACACTCCATGAAAAGGTAATCACATTCCTAATAGAAATTAACCTCTCCTCTCAGCATTCACCTTTATGTCTATCATTTGCTTAGTCTAGAAAAAAAAAAAAAAGGTGTATCATTAAGCAACAGGAAAATCTGACAGCTACTAATCTGCTAAAGAAAAAGAGCTCACAGATATCCGGGATTCCAGAAACACAAACCTACTTAGAAAAAAAAAAAGGCGGATAAAAAATTCATTTTAAAATTTAATACAACGAACAATAATCATCACCTTAAATTGGTAGGACCTCAGCTTGCCAGGTAAGTGACTGAGGAGTCTGGGGCTGGGCGCAGTGGCAGCCTCCTTCGATTTGTAATGAGAAAGAAGTTTTTCAAGGATTGGTGTTCCCAGTGGGGAGGACACTGTGCTTTTCAAGGATGGAATGAAGAGCTGCCTGCTCTTGTTAGCTCTATCAGATGATGGAATTTTAAGAATTTAAGACTGACCAAGAGTTAGTCTGAGAAAAACAGGGAGGCTGTAAAGAAACCCTTATGCAGTAACTTTATCCAGTTGGGGCAGATAAATCAGCAAGGACAACCTTTCCCATGACCTTCTCGCCTCTTTTTTTCCTAAATTATTTTCCCAAATTCTCTTTAGAAGGAATTCACTCCTTAATTGATAACTCCTTTTATTTTGAAGCATTCGCTTAAAGCCAGGCAAGAGTCGTACTTAAAAGGGAGTATTTAAGAGAAAAGTACACATGCAAAGGTACACATAGGCTGACGGCTGGAAAGCAATTGTGCATGCAATAAGCACCAGCTTTTATCCTCCAGTGAAAAGCCCATGATTATTTTAAAACCCCTATCACAAAGCACTCCTGTGCCAAGGCAAAAATTCTATCAATAGTGCAAATCCTGTAAACTAATCAATAAAAACAATCTTGTGAATCTGGATTTCTTTATAACAAAACGAACTGCCCATGCTCCTCCGCTGCTCTCACTTTCAATATCTTAAGAGATGGAGTAGTTGTGCATAGTAGAGTACAGCATCCTGAGGCAGATGAGGGTTGTGTGAATGATTTCACAGGGAGGTGAGCACTCCAGATCAACTGCTGTCAGTCTTGGCAGAAAAGCCCCAAGAACACCAAGTCTGCCCCAAGTCTGCCGCCTCACTGGTCACAGTCAGACACGCAACCCTTGACTGACGAGGCAAAATCCAGTAAGGGGGAAAACATCTGTTTTCCAAAACAGCAACCTCCTAAGAATGGAGAATCATGACTCTACCCAACACCTACTCGAGCAGCACAGGCAATACTGAGGCTTCTTCCTTTCTTCTATTTAACAAGGCAGGGAGGGCTCTTACCTCAGCAACAGTTTTACAAGTATGCTGCTTATTTTGTAATAGGAGAACATCAGCTCATGAAATTTGGGGCACTTACCCTTCTAGCTGCTCCTCTCCTAAGATGAGGCGAAGGTTTTTTAGGAAGGACAAGGAGACCAAGGCATGGGAATGGCGGATCTTCACGTAGCCCGTCACCACCTCGATGAGCCCCATGAAGTTCTCCAGTTCTGAAGCAATGTTATCTACATTGAAAGGGGATCGTGTCATTGTGTGCTCACTTGGTGTAAGGGTGACATACTTGGATTCATACAAACACAAGTGAGAACAATTCAATGGCAGGTGCCCCCTGAGATGCTCAGGCTCCCAGCACAGGACTGGCCATTCCCTGACAAAAGCATGCTTCCCTGGCTTGACTCGCAACAACCACTCCTGGAATGAGGCCTCCCAGGCAGGGCAAGGCAAGTTTCTAGGAGGTTGGGGGTACTGCAGCTCTCAAGCTGATCATAAATACCAGACTGGCAATTAGCTAAGGCTGACAATTGTAGGGAATGTCTTTTAATATGCTCTGTCAACAGACAGTATGGCCTCCACAGTACAAGGGCATGACCAAATCAACAACATTTTCTCCGTCTCATTCAGAACTGCCTTTGCTGCCTTTCTAATTCCTAAGATACAGGAATCTATATTTAAAGGTTCCATTTTACTAAGACTAGAAGAAAATATACTAAAATGTTAACAATGGCTATCTATGAGGGATTTTTAAAAATTCATTTCTGCATTGCTAAGTTTTCTATAATATTTACATATTGCTTTTGGAACTAGAAAATAGGAGGAAAAATAGTTGCTAATACAGATGTACAAACATAATATGCAAACAACAGGTTTCCTTTCATCTTGTTTAGTCTACCCTGTCCCCTAGTAAATAAAAACCAATTTTCAGTTCAACTAATGCTAAAATTTTAATAAAGACTATAATGAATTGGGTGTGGTTCAATTAATGGGATTTTACTGTGTATAATTTATGAAGACATATTTAATAAAAGGCTCTATTTTGCTTTGAGTTGATACAAATAAAATAAGGGTACTAAAGGATAAAGCCCTACCTCTAATTTAACAGCTTTCCAAGAAAAATTAAAGGGAAATTCAAGTTGAAAAGATGAGAGGTTGTATGCAGTTGATGTTTTAAGGAAGAGATCCTGAATTTTAAACGTGGGGCAGGAAGTATGCCTTAGTCAAGATCAGGAAATTTCCCCTCTAATGAGATGTCCCATCATCCTAAATCCAATCTATTTTCTGCAATGGACATAAACCGGAAGACACATTTCATCATCATGCATAAATATGCACCAATTCCTTCATAAAATGATACTTCTCCATGGATTTAATTCACAGATTGAAATTTTATCTTCAGAGGAAGATAAAAAAGTTTAGGCACTCAAAAGGTATGTTCTAGGGATAAGCAAATTAAAAGTAAATGAGAAAATGCAGACACAGCCAAAAGAATTAAACTTCAGAAGTACCATGACAGCAGGGAAGCCCTAGTTGTGGGGAACAGAGTTACCTTCATCATGGAGGACTGGGAGTGGGTATATTGTGAACAACAGCAAGGGATATCAACAAATTCAGAAGAAATAAGCAAAAACTTGTTTCTGTCCTTTCT
This sequence comes from Trachypithecus francoisi, assembly GCF_009764315.1. Taxonomy (NCBI): domain Eukaryota; kingdom Metazoa; phylum Chordata; class Mammalia; order Primates; family Cercopithecidae; genus Trachypithecus; species Trachypithecus francoisi. Next base: position 89,887,393 of record NW_022681468.1, read on the forward strand.
AAACCTTAAGAAAACAGTTTATTCATTTAACAAATATTAAGGAAAAGCAAATTCTCAAAATACATTATTTTTCCTCTCAAACTGTAAAAAAAAATTCTTCATAAAAGGATTTCCCCAAAAAATTCCTTTCAACTTGAAAGTCTTTTTACAGTATTTATTCTAGCTTATAAAACTATCAGTACCTTGAGCAAGTGGTCCCAGTAGCAGAGAATTTAAGGCACCATTACTAGAAGCCCTTGGCAATGAAAAAATCAGAAGTGAAAAGATTTTTTAAATTATCCAGGCATGGTAGGGTGTGCCTGTAGTCCCAGCAACGTGGGAGGCTGAGTAGAAGGATTGTTTGAGACCAGGAGTTCCAGGTTACAGTGAGCTATGATTGTGCCATTGCACTCCAGCCTGGGTTACACAGTGAGACTCTGTCTCAAAACAAAACAAAGAAACAAACACACAAAAAAACAAAGAAGTGAAGAGATCGCAGGCTAAGTCAGTGGGAAATCCTTTGCACATATCCAACTTAGAAGCAACTTACCAGGAATGCCATCTACTGCAAATATAGGTCATTGTACCGGGGTGAGACTGAAACTTTACGTACAGAACGACACATACTTGTATCCTTTCGTCTCTCACAAGTAAATTTGGAAATCTAGCATTCTTTTGGACTTCATAAAAGTTTAACGTGATATCACTAAACTTCCCTTTGCTCAGTCTTCTCAGTAAATTCAAGTAACGAAAACTCTTTAGACTTGAAAGATGTGTGGATTTGGCTACAGCTGGAGTCTGCTGAGTCTGCTGAGTCACACCTCTGATCCAATGGTCTCTTCTGGGGTTTGTATGTGTCAGGGCTTGCCTCTCCTATGCAAGATGTGACTAACAAAAAGATGAGCGATGACCCTCTTTACAGGAATAAATGATGTGCCAATGGCTAAAAAACAGATTGCCTTTCAATCTGTTTTTTATCTTTTAGGGAAACTCAAAGAAGAGACGTCATGCATGAGGCTTACACACCATGTTGTTTATCTAAGCCCATATTTTAGTGGTGACTCAGGGACGGGAGCATGAAAAGCATCAACAAAAGAAAACCATGAGATCTAGCCATTTTTCCAGTGGGATGAAGTACTTACTCCCCCGTCGGATGTTAATGAGCAAATTGCCCTTGAAGATGGTGCATCCTTGGAGCATCTGAGCAGAAGTAACAGAATCAATGGTCTTTGTTTTCTTCTCTTCCTCACAGACCTTGGGGCAAGGACCTTCACAAGGGATGCAGTACATGCTGTTGAAGAAAAAAAAAAAATCAAAAACACAGATAATTGAGTCTGTCTTCTTGCATTAAAAAAGTCATAAGGATATGCTTTTTATTGTTATTACAGCATGCATTAGAAAAAGCAACTGTTTTGAAGTGTTTGTGTGGTCACATGGTATATCACTCCCAAGCCCACCCAAGATAAGCCACTCACATTGCAACCAAAAGGAGAAACAGCCTACAAAGGAAGAGCGTGTTGCTTGCTTCCAGACAAAATACATGATGCATCATCAAGGCATTTGTGTATCATAGGCTGTTGACTGATGAGCCAGCTGGTTCCATGTGGGAGAGATAGTGTTGCAGAAAGGAAGCTCTGGGGGTTCTCTGGAGGAACACAGAGCTGCTTTCTGATATTGTGACCCTGGCCTGTGTACCTGGAGGAGTAGCTAGGAGAGAAGACAGGGACAGCAAAGGGACTATAGTGTCTCTGCCTAACGGTAGTCCAGCTCCTGCTGTCAGTGTCTCAGGAAAGCCCAGTGACGGATGCCAAAAGGCATGTGGTATAGCGCAGATCCATTATTTTCTTGCTAAAGCACAACTGAAATTATTTCTTGACAGTGTTTTGCAGAAACTTGTAAATTGATCCAAATGTTGTTTTCGCTGCATACACAATAAAAGCAAGGGGTTTCCATTAACTTTGTAATGAGCTCTTATTTCAAATGCTATCCTGAACATGCCACAAACCACCAAGAGTCAGGGACAAGTAAGACTGGCACTTTTCCTGCTTACCTGCCGTTATTTACGAAATAGCAGACAAAAGGCTAACCTAGCAGCTGAACCTTTGGGATCTATAGTTATATACAGAACAAGGGTCAGAAAGTTGAATTGATTTCCAAACAAGACAAATGATACGACCTTATGCGATGTGTGTGTTAACAGGATGGTAAGTTGGGGAGCCATTACATGTACATTATTGTTCCTGAATCATCTCTCAAATTTCACGAAGTAAAAACATTCCAGAAAAACAGTGTAAATTATAGCTTTTTTTATTAATGTCCCTTCCCCCTACCTATGAAGGTTATTTTTTATCTCAGACAAAGATGTAGGGTTCTGTTTTGTTTAAAAGCTAATAGGTAAACATAACTTCTCTGGTATTTTCCTATTGCGTGTTTGGGAGAATGGGGATCATGGCTTCCAGAAGGCTCCTGCAGGAACTGGACCCACCCACAGATGGGGAGTCCTTCCTCTACCATTGCACTCACCATTCTCATTTCTAGCCTGGGATGGGGGCTTCCTTCAGCACTTTTTTACTTGGTCTTCTGTTGTTTCTAATTTATCTACATACCCTATAAACTCTCACTCTCCCTTTAAAAAAACATTTTATTTTAAAATAATTATAGAGTCACAAAAAGCTGCAAAGATTTACAAAATTATAGAGTGATCCCACATAGCCTTCACCCAATTTCCTCCAATGGTTACCACATCTTACATCATGATAATGCAGTATCAAACCTGGAAATTAACTCTGTGTGTGTGTGTGTGTGTGTGTGTGTGTGTGTGTGCGCGCGCGCATGCGCATGCCCGCATGGTGCTCTGTCACTGATCACTTGTGTAGATTTGTATAATCACTACAATCAAGATACAGAACTGTTCCATCACCACACAGTTCTCCCTGATGCTACCTGTTCATACTCACTGCCCTGCCCAACCTAGTCCCCAATGTCCCTAACACCTGGCAACCACTAATCTGTTTTCCATCTCTATAATCTGTCTTTTTTTTTTGAGACAGGGTCTCACTCTGTCGCCCAGGCTAGAGTGCAGTAGCATGATCTCAGCTCACTACAACCTCCACCTCCTGGGGGTTCACGTGATTCTCCTGCCTCAGCCTCTGGAGTAGCTGAAACTATAGGTTTGCACCACCATGCCTGGCTTTTGTATTTTTTTTTGAGACAAGAATCTCACTCTGTCACCCAGGATGGAGTACAGTGGCGCAATCTTGGTTCACTGCAACCTCAGCCCTTCTGGGTTCAAGTGATTCTCCTGCCTCAGCCTCCTGAGTAGCTGGGATTACAGAGACGGGTCACCACGCCCGGCTAATTTTTGTATTTTTAGTAGAGATGGGGTTTCACCATGTTGGCCTCCTTGACCTCAAGCAATCTGCCCACCTCAGCCTCCCAAGGTGCTGAGATAGGTTATGAGCCACTGTGTCTGGCCAAACTTTGTATTTTTAGTAGAGACAGGGTTTCACCATGTTGGCCAGGCTGGTCTCAAACTCCTGACCTCAGGTTATCCACCCACCTCAGCCTCCCAAAGTGCTGGGATCACAGGCATGAGCCACTTCGCCCGGCTATAATCTGTCATTTTGAGGATGTTGTACAAATGGAATTATACAGTACATGATCTTTTGAGGTTGGCTTTTTCACAGAGCATAACGTTCTTGAGATCCATCCAAGTAGTGTACTTCAGTGGTTTGTTCCTTTTTATTGCTGAGTAATAATATTCCACAGTGTGGATGTCCCACAGTTTGTTTAACTAATTACTTATCATAGGACATCTGAGTGATTTCCAGTTTGGGGTTATTACACATAAAGCTGCTACAGACGATGGTGTACATGTTTTTGTATTGACATAAATTTCATTTCTCTGGGATAAAAATCCATGGTTACAACTGCTGGGTTGTAACCTAAGTGTATATTTAGTTTCTCTCCATCTTTCACTCAAATAGAAAAATCTGAAGCTGGGTACAGTGGCTCACATCTGTAATCCCAGCACTCTGGGAGGCTGAGGCAGCAGGATCACTTGAGCCCAGGAATTTGAGGCTGCAGTGAGCTATGATCGTACCACTGCACTCCAGCCTGGGCAACATAGCCAGTCTATCAAAGAGAAAAGAAAAAGAAAAAAAAAAAAAAAAAAAAGGAAACAACTGTCTTTGGTAAAAAGTCTAGGAGTCATCGGGCACTTAAAAAATGTTTTTCTAAGAAATGTTTTGATAACATGTTTATAGATTAAGCTTCCTCAAATCCATTATGGTATAGAGAAGGTATAAACAAGATAAAAACAAAATATTTTGAAGTAATTGTTAAGTAAACCTCAAAGGCAGAGAGAAGGGAATTTATTATTCTTTATGGTGTTTTATTTTTAAACAGAAAGGTAGATGTATAGTTTTGAATGGACTGTAAGAATGAATAGGGGAAATAATGGCTCAGTTCTCTGAAGAGTGCGCTAGAGCGGAAGAAACAACACTGTCAAATGGACAGCATTCCCACTTTGCCACAACTCTGGTGGCTGCAGAATGACCAAAGGCCTCCAAATGTCATTCAGAAAATGTATTCACAAAGCAAAGATGATAGCATACTGAGTTCATGGACAAGCTACCGCTCCCCTAACCCCACCCCAAGGAGCAAGGTGACGTCTGAATAGTGGCTGAGCCTCAACTTGGTTCCAGACACTGCCCCTGGGCCTGAGGTGTGCACCAGTAAAGGCCCTTTTATACTCGAAGGCTGCCAACAAAATGTGAGTACAATGTGGTAGACTGATTTTGGACATAATATGTATCCTCTGCAGCTCACTGAAGTCCTTGGCCTATTTATCATTTTAAAGTATTCAGAGTAATTTTGTTGTTCTTGTTACTATCCTAATGGTTATACAAATTATAAGAGGCAGAAAGTCGCTCTACATTTAATACTATAAAAGAAAATGAGTATTATCTTTGATTTGAAGGTAAACCTACAGTAGAAGCTGCATCTCCAGATAATACACTAGAAAAAGAACCCCTTTATGAACACTTGCTCAATGTACTTTATAGAAATAAACTGCAGCAAAAATTATATTTAAAATTAACATCTACTTTTCTAATGACAAATGATATTTATTTACTTATTTTTTTTGAGACGGAGTCTCACTCTGTCGCCCAGGCTGGAATACAGTGGCGCGATCTCGTATCACTGTAAGCTCTGCCTCCCGGGTTCATATCATTCTCCTGCCTGAGCCTCCTGAGTAGCTGGCACTACAGGTACCCGCCACCAGGCCTAGCTAATTTTTTGTATTTTTAGTAGAGACGGGGTTTCACCCTGTTAGCCAGGATGGTCTCTATCTCCTGACCTCACCTCGTGATCTGCCCGCCTCGGCCTACCAAAGTGCTGGGATTACAGGCGTGAGCCACCACACCCGCGATATTTTTATATTTGTAGAATACATTTTGACAGACTCAGAAAGACAGGCCCCTTGGTGCTAATCATGAAGAAGGCATTTTGTTCACTAAAACAGCACTTTCCTAAAAGCTCTTTTTTTTTTTTTTTGGATACACAGTCTCTGTTGCCTGTGCTGGAATGCAGTAAGGCGATTTTGGCTTATTTCAGCGTTGACCTCAAGGGCTCAGGTGATCCTCCCACTTCCAACTCCCGAGTAGCTGAGACTACAGGTGTGTGCCACCACGCCCAGCTAATTTTTGTATCTTTTGTACAGATGGGGTTTGCATGTTGCCCAGGCTGGTCTTGAACCCATGGGCTCAAGGGATCTGCCCACCTCGGCCTCCCAAAATGCTGGGATTACAGGGGTGAGCCCCTAAAAGTTCTTTACTCTGCTTCAGGAAAGGGAACAGCAACCCCAAATCTCCAATCTTCTTTTGCTTTCAAAATTATAGTTCCCACATTTCTAAACAATGCTAGCATCTTATTTTCAAAAGCATAAACCCAATCTTCTTTTGCTTTCAAAGTTATAGTTACCACATTTCTAAACAATGTTAGCATCTTATTTTCAAAAGCATAAACCAATGACAAATTTATAGAACTCCAGTTGACATGTACAAAAGGGATGGCATTTGTTTTAAGAAACTCTTTTTTTTTTTTTTTTGGAGACAGAGTCTCGCTCTGTCACCCAGGATGGAATGAAGTGGTGTGATCTTGGCTCACTGCAACCTCTGCCTCCCAGGTTCAAGCAATTCTCCTGCCTCGGCCTCCTGAGTAGCTGGGACTACAGGCATGTGCCACCATACCTGGCTAATTTCTATATTTTTAGTAGAGACAGGGTTTCACCATGTTGGCCAAGCTGGTCTCAAACTCTGACCTCAGGTGATCCATGCACCTCAGCCTCCCAAAGTGTTGAGATTACAGGCATGAGCCACGTGCCCGGCCATAAGGAAATTCTCTGCTTCCCAAGTGAAGTCTCAAAGTTCAGGAAGGAAAATGAAGGACATGATGAGCACTGAGGGAGGGTCAGGGTAGAGGGGGATGAGAGGAAGGAAGTGTTGATGGGAAAATGTTGCTTATTTTAAGCCACTGCTTACTCTGAGCTGCTGCTGGCTCTTGCACTAAGATGGTTAGGTCTGCTTGCTGGTCTCAAGGATGGTGGTGGGGGCTTGGCCTGTCTTTTCTCTTGCATTTCCAAAGCCTCACCTGGCTAGCAACACCTAGACTAGGAAAATCTAAAACTATAGTCCTCTCTTAGATGCCAGCTTGGCAAGTACCCAGAGAGATCATGAACTCTGGGTATTGAAACCAGCAAGCAAATACTTAATTTCAAACAGCCAGGCAGTATGCACTTAAAATATAAAACAAACTGGTGAGGGGGGCCAGTAAGCCATGCCAATTGTTCCCAGAATCTCACCAAACATTTAAGGTAAGCCAGCCCTCTCAAACTGACCCACCTCAGTTAACTTCCTGAGGGCTGCACCCAGATGAAACAACTGACAGTCCACTTTTCTGTGCCAGGGTGGCAGGTGGAGTGGGGACGGGTAGTGACCACATGTGTGGCCACGACTGACCTCTGGCTGCCGTTGCGGATGAAGCCTGAGGGGCACTCCTGCATGCACTCGCCGTCGTGGATCACGAAACCCTCGGAGTCGCTGCTCTCGGCGCTGAGGATGTTGGCGCAGAAGTCACGGTCCACACAGCGCCAGCCCTCAAACCTGTAGGTGTTGGGCGGGCAGGCAGGCACGCAGACACCGGCGTAGTAGTAGTGGCGGCAAGCTACACAGGCCGTGTCGTTGTCAGGCGCGCTGCAGCTGCCCAGGCACTCGGGGTGGCAGCACTCGTTGTTCTCGGTGCATGCCCTCTTCCCACATGCGCTCGGGCACACTGTGGAGACAGAGGAGAGACGGAGGTGAGACCAGGCAGGGGCGGCACTGCCTTCTCTGGCCCTGGCCAGCATCCTTCTGGGTCATTCACTGCTACCACCAGCACCAGATCGCTCACTGAGGAGACAATACAAAAACACACTACGAAATCCTCTCCCCAACCACTGTCCTTTCAACCCACTTAGACCTGCAGAGAGTAGATATATTTAAAGTTCAGCCGGTCCTAGGAACTCCTTGTTTAGGACAAACCATTAGCTTCTGTGATCCTGATCCTCTCTCTTCCCATCTGTAAAATGAGGGAGATAATACCCACTTTTGAAGGTTGCCTCAGGCATGGGTGAGCCAGTAGAAGCCCTACAGGGACCCCATGGTTCATTAATAATTTAAAAGGCATTGTGTATGCTCACTTTGCATTTCAAATATGTTCCTTACTGAAAACTCTTTTAAAGTCTTAGTGTGTAGAAATGCTTATTTTGAAAATGATTAAACTACACTCTATAGTAAAGATGATAGCATTCAAAATGGCTTCAGGAAAATTTCTCTTGGCTTAGATGATATCAAAGGTGTTACCCCAAATAAGCCATGATATCCTAACCTGTAAGATGACCAAGAAGTCACCATGTCTGAGGGTCATTCTCAAGTCCAAGAACATGCGTTTGTTACAGGAAAGGGGTCCTGACCCAGACCCCAAGAGAGGGTTCTTGGATTTTACTCAAGAATAATTCAGGGTGAGTCTATAAACTGAGAGCAAGTTGATTAGGAAAGTAAAGGAACAGAAGAACGGCTACTCTTACAGACACAGCAGCCTGGAGGGCTGCTGGTTGCCCATTTTTATGGTTATTTCTTGATGATATGCTAAACAAGGGGTGGATTATTCATACCTCTCCTTTTTAGACCATATAAGGTAACTTCCTGATGTTGCTATGGCATCTGTAAACACTCATGGCGCTGGTGGGAGTGCAGCAGTGAGGACGACCACAGGTCACTCTTGTCACCATCTTGGTTTTGGTGGGTTTGGGCCAGCTTCTTTACTGCAACTGTTAGATCAGCAAGGTCTTTATGACCTGTATTTTGTGCTGACCTTTAATCTCATCCTATGACTTAGAATGCCTTAACCGTCTGGAATTTGGCCTCTTTTTACCTAGCTCCTATTCATGATGGAGTTGCTCTGGTTTCAATGCCTCTGACAGGTGGGTGAGTAGTATCTCTGAGCCCACGGAACCACAGGATATTAGAAGCCATCTCCTCTAAGCCTCTTTATGTGCTAAAGTTAAATCAGTGTCTAATAACCACAGATCCATGGTGTACATCCCAAATAGATGAGTTGGCATTTATTTCCATAACAATGCTGTCATGATCACACTCTGTGGGCTGTTAGTCTTACTTGTAAATTAAGTATAAATCAACAAAATATGCAATCTGGTTTGCATTATACATTTCCTACTTTATCCTCAAATTGGAAAACAATACAAAATTATTTAAATGTGTATGTTTTTGACTCTGACCTGCAATACTGAGTGGAGATTCTAGAATTCGTTTTTTCTTGTAATAAAAATACATGATGAAAAAAATCAGAGATCACAAACAAGAGAATATAGAGAACAAGTAAGTCCACGTACCCACAAGTGACCCCTTTATTAATATCTTCATGCAGACCTTCCCTGGTCCTTTCTTATGTATGTACATGGACATATAAATACAAGTATCTATAAAAAGGACAAGCCATTCTGAAAGTTTTTTTTCTTGGCACAAAAGATTGTGAATTCCACAACATTTAACAGCAGTACTACATCCCATTGTAGACTGTATCGTAAGTTACACCTATTCCCAACTATAAGATATTTCTTTACTTTTCATTACTGCAATCAGCAAAGCAATCTTCATGAGCACCCTTAACATTTTGTTCGGATCAATTTCCAGAATTCATCTTGTTGGGTTAAACTGTCCTCTAGAAAGTCTGTACCAGCTTATATACCCACTAGTTGCCTCCAAGAGTTCCTATCTCGCTGCAAATAGGTGAACTTGAAAACAGATATCAGAACTTGGACATGCAAATAAACAGTGTCACCTCTGAAGAAAACTGCTGTGATACTGTCAAGTTTAAAATACTTTTGCAACTTTCTCTTTTGAAGTCATCCTTTGACAGAAACAACAGGTTGCCTTCCATTATTTATTCTTCTTATCATTTTCAGTAATTTTTAGTTGGAAATATTGCCATCCAGTTACAGACTACATCTCCCAGTCTTCCTTGTAGCTAGAGGTGGCCCTATGACTTAAGTTCTGGCCAGCGAGATATAAACAAACTTTTTGACTGGAACTTCCTGGAAGACTCCTGAGAACAGAGAGGGCATGGCCATCCTCCTCCTTGCTGGCTGGAATGCAGTACTAATGCTTGGAGCTCAAGTACCAACCTTGGACCACAAGGTGAAACATCAAGAATGGTGAAGCATGATAAAAGGAACTTAGTACCTCACAAGAGTCGGGTCACTAGGCTAACTTTGGACTGCTTACTCCAGACATCGTTAGATGCAAGAAAATACACTTTTATCTTGTTTCAATGACTGCTATTCATATATGCAACTGAACTAATCCCAACTGAGACATGTCTTCAGAGCTATCTATAAAGTAAAGAAGAAACCCATTCCTGTCAGTTTATGCCATTTTGTTGATAAGGATTGGCTCTCAATGACTCCAGGCTATTTCCAAAAACTAATCTAACCCACAAGTAATAAGGAGCTACCCATCTCTGATCACATCAAAAAAGTATGCATTTTATGAGTTCCTAAAATGTTGGGATATATATGCTGTCTGACAAGGTGACTTTCTTGAAGAGGATAACACAAATTTGAATTTACAAACCTAGCATTTGCTGTAAACACACACACACTCTCTCTATCATCAAGCCCCCACTTGAAGACAGTTAATAATTTCAAATATATCCATTACAGAGGTGACGTCAAGGTCCAAGATCTAAAGACACAATGAAATTGAATATCCCAATTTCATGTGTTTAAACTGGTAACAACAGAATATAATTCCATCTATTCTTCATTTATTCATTTAGCAACTATTTAATGTGTGCTGCACCTGTGTGCCAGAGAGATGCACGCAGGACCAATGCCAATCCTGTCCCCAAGGAATGGACGACACAGCAAGTACAGGAGTGAGTGGAGCTGCCTGGTGTTTCCTGGACTTCTGGGTGCTGGGGAAGGTTTTGTGGAGTTGAAAGTGGAAAGATGAGCAAGGGAGGAATAAAGAACATGGTAGGCGCAATCACATGTAAATGCTTGTAAAAGCAACAGGGTCACTATGGGTGCAAGGGCTGGGTGTTAATGAAGAAGGCCAGGGACCACTGCTCAGGGAGGCACCGAAGGCCTGTCCAAAAGGGTTTAGCCCAACTGTGGATAATATGAAACCATGGAGAGTTTTAGGCAAGGGAACAACATGGCCAGATTTTCGTATCAGAAAGGTTACCTGGCAGCAGTGCAAGGGGCATGATGATCAGAGAGGATAGGGCTGAAAGGAGAGAGGGACCAGGCTGGAAGAGAGTAGACTTCCAGCCTATGTTATTCCCACAAAATTCACGTCGTATAATAGATCTGTGAGGTTCAATAAAACTGGCTAGAGAAACAACTCTCACATTCCTGCTCATCAGGCGTGTGCCAGCTGTATTAAGAATACACCCATCTCGGAGCACTGAAGTCCCTGGAGGTTGCTCTTCAGACATCACCATCACCATGCTTTGTCATTAGAGGAAGGAAACACTGATTGAGAATCTTACCGTCATCATCAGAGACTAACTGGGGGGACCAACATCTACTTGCAGAATCCCTTTCCCTGACAATTTAAAGAAAACATTACATAAAATGATGTGTAATAGATATTAAGATCAAGTAGCTATTAATGCAATAGTAATAACTCAAGAATGTTGAAAAGAACAGAAAAATGTCCCTCTGCACTTGCTTGCAAATGGTTATACCTAAATATCAATGTCGGGCTTTTCCAGGATGAGAAAGAAAGAAAGAAAAAAAAACTTGACAGAGTACTTGTAGACATATTCTGCATTTCCCACACATCTGAACAGTGGTCCCCTGAAACCTCCCAAAGGAGTGAGTGAAATTGTATCATCCAGTCAGTCAGTTCGTGCCACAACCAATACACAGGCTGGGGAAGTCGGGTTTGTTTCGGTGGTGGGAGCTATTTCTGAAGGAACTTCAGTAAAACCAACCAGGAAAAATCATTTTCTTTATATACAGAGCAACTTCTTAAAGGGATCACAAATCAAGGGATTCCTTTGTGTTAAATGATGCAAACTATGCATAAACACATGCTCTATGAGGGAGTAGCAATGGAATGTGATGGGGAGAAAAGGGGAAGGTCAAAAGGAAAGGTGATGTGTTTGTTAGAGGACGAACTGTGTCAATAAGCATTGCTCCAGAGATGGCCACCATCCTCCCCTCACTGAAGCACAACCTGAAAGAATCTGGGAGGCAAGCAAGAGAACTCGAGCAAGTGCGGGATTAGAGTCCTGGAGCCAGCTCCAGAAGCCCGCTGTAAATTTTGTCTCATCTCAATGTATATAAATATTATTAGTGTACAGGACCATTAAGGGATTTCTTGAAAAGCCCCGGGCAGTGTGTCTCACCAGCAGATGGATGGCTGTTCCATGTGAGCGCCAAAACGGAGAATTTCATCTAGTACCAAATTTCCATTACAGCGCTATGGGGGAAAGGAAGGGACCCTCTTCTCTGGCTTCTATGAATAAACACACTGAGTGCGATTAAAGGCATTTCAGCTTTTAAAAATACGAGGAAAGCAGAAGCTGCTATAAACTAACAAATATACAGAGAAAAAAGCAAACTGATTTTGCCCATGAGATCTTTCTATTCCTTGGAATTCTTAGTGACCAACAATAAAAACAAAGGCCCATCTAAACTGTTGGAAAAACTAACAATATGTCCCACATCCACCGCTAAAAGGATTGGTTCAGGGTCGCGATCACATAAAAAACGAGGCACTGCATTTAAAAGCTCGTTCTCTTCATTTTTTTTTTTCCTTGGGGGGAGAGGAAAAAGAGTCACACGCATCAGCCTTTAACTCTCTCCTTCTCCAGAGTCCTTGAATGTATCAAATTATTTCTAGAGTTTTTTAAAAAACCATTTGTTTTTGTTCTTGCCAGAGTTTTTAAAAAAATAATCATTAATTTGGAGAAACCATTTTTAAAAGCACACCATAGGCCGGGCGTGGTGGCTCATGCCTGTGATCCCAGCACTTTGGGAGGCCGAGGCAGGCATATCACCTGAGGTCAGGAGTTCAAGACCAGCCTGCCCAACATAGCGAAACCCCATCTCTTACTAAAAATACTAAAATTAGCCAGGTGTGGGGGCACGTGCCTGTAATCCCAGCTACTTGGGAGGCTGAGGCAGGAGAACTGTTTGAACCCAGGAGGCGGAGGCTGCAGTGAGCCAAGATGGCACCACCGCACTCCAGCCTGGGCGACAGAGCTAGATCACGCCATTTTACTCCAGCCTGAGGGACAAGAGCGAAACTCTATCTCCAAAAAAAAAAAAAAAAAAAAAAAAAAGATACTCAACCTCTTCACAAGGAACAAAACACGAAAGAGGGGGTCACTTGGCCGTACAATATTTTACAATGCAAACAATTTTATCCGCGATAATTTCTAGAGGAAAGAACTTATTTCTGTAGATGTTCAAATAAGGTAAAGCTTCTGAATCAAAATACAGAAGCGTTTAGGGCCGTCTCAGCTGTTTCTGGGTTGCCCTAAGGGACACACTGCTGTTCCATATAAACACAGGGAGGCTTTCCCTAGCAGGCATGCATCCTTATGCAGGAGTATTAACTGCTCCTAACTTCATGAAAGTGAGCTTCAACCTCCAAAGTGCATCAGAGAGACACACATGGTCCAAAGAGATTTTATGATTCTCTTGCCTTGCCAGGAGAGGAACTGACCATCAGACAACACAAGGAGGAGAAGGAAAGGGAGAGGAGGGGAGGGCAAGCAAGGGGCTCTAAGTAACCTGACATACAGGGTCCTCCCCCAGTCCGAACAGAAGTCCACCCAGGCCATGGGCATTCTTCTCCAGAAAGGACTTAGCTCAGCTGAGGGAATGAGAAAGGCTTCTTTCGATTTTAGCAGTCAGGCCTCAGGTATGTTACACCCTATAGACCTGGCAGGTTCAGGACTCAGCCCAGCCCTCCCAGGGCTCACAGCCTGAGGACAAGCAGTGGGAATATGAGCCAGTAGCAAGCAAAGGGCAGATTAGGGCTGCTTGCCAGGGTAAGGGACTTCCAGGCCAAAGCTGGAAAAGTGAGTAGGAGCTAGCAGGTGCATGGGGATGTTGGCAGAGCTGACAGAGAGTGTGGGCCAAAAGAAGCAAAGGTAACAAAGAAAACATCGGCACGACTGAAGGATGGAAGCACTGGGGACAGAGGGGAGGGGAGACTGGGAGGAAAGATGGTGTGCCCCGAGGTAGGAGAGCCTGGAACAGTCTTTTAATCCAGCAACAGGAGTTTGGACTACTCTTAAGAGGAAAAAGACTATTTTAAGCAGGAGGCACATGATCAGATGTGCATTTTAGCCACAGCGACCCAGATCAAGTGCATATGAGGAAAAGCAGGGTAGATTCAAGATATGTCCGGGACCATTTGGAAGGGTACAGAACCTTTTTTTTTGAGACGGAGTCTCGCTCTGTCGCCCAGACTGGAGTGCAGTGGCGCTATCTCTGCTCACTGCAAGCTCCACCTCCCGGATTCTAGCCATTCTCCTGCCTCAGCCTCCCGAGTAGCTGGGATTACAGGCGCCTGTCACCACGCCCGGCTAATTTTTTGTATTTCTAGTAGAGACAGGGTTTCACAGTGTTAGCCAGGATGGTCTCAATCTCCTGACCTCATGATCCGTCTGCCTCGGCCTCCCAAAGTGCTGGGATTGCAGGCGTGAGCTACCGCGCTCCGCTGGGTACAGAACTTTTCTTTTGAGGGGTACAGAAAGATTAGCTCAGTCTGGGATGTGTTGTTTTTGTGTACACATTCAAACGGAAATGCCTGGCGCGCAGTTTGTATGGATGCAATCAGGCGCAATCTGAGCTGGAAATGTCCTGAAGTGTGGTCAGCAGATGGATGGAGAGGGGATTGTGGGTGGGGTGTGGGGGAGGTCTGAGGATGCCCGGGGGACCCAGGACAGATCCCAGCACACACCGTGGCCAAGGCTACCACTGTTCACAGGGGCCTAGCAACCCCCAGCAGAGTCTTCACTCCTTTAGAATACCCTACTCCTTTAAAAGAAATGTGCTCCAGTGGATTACAGTGTATTCATCTGTGAATTCCCAGACCCATGTTTCACCCTTCTCTCTCCCCAAGTCTAGGTAACAATAATAATGCATTTGTGGAATTATCTGGAGCCTTGTGAACATGGTACCGAGGGCCTAAAGGCAAAGAGTTTTCAATCAAGGGTTGGTCCTTGCTGCCTTCTGTCTGGTCTTCAAACTAACCAGAGTGACAATAAAAAGAGCCCCTCCCTCAGGGGCTACTTAGGAAGCCTGTGTGCCCTGCTGCTTTTCCAGGGAGGCAGAGGCAGCCCAGCAAACACTTTCGACAGAAAGGATATCTTTATTTCCAACACCCACGAATGACCGCAGAAGGGCTCAGGGAGCCCATGGCTGGCACAGGAGGAGGACAGCCTGGCCAGGGCAGGCGCTGAGTCCACTCAGCCGACAGGTGTGCCACCATGCTCTCACCTCGTAAAATAATCTTCAATCAGCCCTCGCCTCTGTCCTCTCACACATACTACTCTCCACCCCTACCACCACAGTGAAGAACAGAGTGATGGTGAGCACAGGCTTCTCAGGCTCAGAGAGCCACTGTATTGTACCTCGGCACATTAGTTTGAAGTTCTCTAAACAAGTCTGCTAGTTTGGAAAAGGAAGCTTAGTTGAAAATGCTTAGACCCATGAGGTAAAACCAAATGCTGCACATACACACAGTAAAGAAATATTTTCTCAAAATGAAGACAAGAGGATTCTGTCAAGCTTCTGGTCATCCTAAGGAATGGTTAAAGAAAAACCCCACTGAGCCACTGCCTAGAGATTCCAGGAAGAGTTTAAGACAACTTCCAAACAGGTTTCTGCCTGGAGCTGCAGCCATTATGCAGAAGCAGCTATGCATGGCAAAAGAAAGCTCAAGTGGCAAGCTCTGTGTCTTAAACGTTCACAAAAGAAAATCACATAGGCAACATGTCTCTTCTCAATGCCAAAAAGAAACAACCTCATTCTAGAGAAAATATCCCACTACAGTAGTTAGACCCAGAAGAAACACTTTATGGTCTTTGGAATGGAAGATATCACAGTTTGTCTGTCTGAATCTAAATAAAAAGGTTTTCAAGAGAACCAGCGTTTTGGGGGTGCACCCAGGAGCACACAGAAAGGTACACCCAAACAGAACTCTCAGTGTGCATGGCACGGCTGGTTAGTCACAGGGCTGGACCACACCTTTCTGAACCTGTTAAGACAGAAGGCCTGAAAGCTCTCATTTTCTCCCAAGTCCAGTGTGTGCAAGGAGATCTTGCAGTCTTTGAAGGGGGTTGATTTTGAGTCTGCTGTCTTCCTAACAGGAAGAAGCCTAGACAAGGGTGAACTTCCTAAAGTACTAGGGTATACAGAAGGGGCAAGGAGTTACGTATTTTCACCCCTCGTCACTGTCCCTGTTCACTCTCTTCTACATTCCAGTCCCTCTGAGGTGACATTGGGTTGCAGGACTGCTTTACGTCATGCAAAAACAGGCAAGCAGCTTCTAGGGCCATGTTTACCAGCCCAGTTACCTGGCCCAGTTTACCAGCAACAAGTACTTACGCAGTCCTTTCTTTCATCCAATCACAGATTCTTAGATTTGAAGAGAAATTTACGGTTATCCATCGCATACTGATCTAAAGCACTTCTTTACAAAAACCTGGGTGACCCTTCAAACAAAATCTAAGGGAACTCATTACTTTCCAGGAAGTGCTACTCCACTGCCAGATAGCACCCATCTTGACCAACTTCCTCCATACACATATTAAAAATGCACTTTCCTGTACTGGACCCTCCTCAGCCCTCATGCAGGCGTCTGACACACAGGGGAAGTAAGTGGGTGCTGCTTTGTACAGGTCAGACTTTCAAACAATATTCCAAAATGATGGTCATGGCTTCCCTCTGAAGACCTTACTCAGTCACCACTCATGCAACATGCCCCAGACCTATTCTAACAGTACAGAGGCAGTCTGAACAGTGTAGAATATGACAGAACGAAAAGACAACAATGCTCTTTTTTGCCCAAAGCAGCTTGCTTGCAGTTTCTCTGTATGATCTTAAGAATAACTATCATCAAACATAGCTGGCTCACTCTGAGCTTCTAGTCACCTGAAATTCCTAGGTCTTCTTGTTCAGAGAAACTACTCTAATCTCTACTATATGAATGTAATTTATACTGGAGATTCTGAATACAGGACTCTGTATTAATATACAGTTAATATTCACTAAGTATGTTCCATTTGCCTTGCAATACATTAAGCATCTCACATACATTTCTGCATTTAACTTAATCCCCCTAATGATCACAAGGGGGCGGTATCATTATCCTCATTTGTAGATGACCAAATGGTGGAACCAAGAGCACGCAGCTGTTGAAAACTGCAAACCTGGGCTTGGAACCCAGATCCTCCTGATTGCTGATTGCAGCCTCTTTCCCCACTGTGTTTATGGTGGTATGTGGTTGCAGCATGTCTCTATTGTCTAAAACGAAGGGGTGGCCAGGCACAGTGGCTCATGCTTGTAATCTCAGCACTTTGGGAGGCGGGTGGATCACCTGAGGTCAAGAGTTCAAGAGCAGCCTGGTCAACATGGTTAAAGCCCGTCTCTACTGAAAATACAAAAATTAGCTAGGTGTGGTGGTACGCACCTGTAGTCCCAGCTACTCAGGAGGCCAAGGCAGGAGAATTGCTTGAACCTGGGAGGTGGAGGTTGCAGTGAGCCGAGATCGCACCACTGCACTCTAGCCTGGGCAACAGAGTGAGACTCCATCTCAAAAATAAATAGATAAATAAATAAATAAATATTTAAAAAAATGATGAAGGGCTATGGGAGTTCATCTCACGCTACTTTTCCATTTGAGCATGCATCCAAAAAGACAGCACCCTTTTCTCCGCCACACTAAGAGGTGTAGCACTTAGTCTGAAGGACAAAACCCAGGAAATATGACACTCTGGAAAAGAGTCAGGCATCCAGGTGATGCTAAGGAGATAACATGAACCCACTAAGGCCTTCTTTATTTATTGAGTTCCAGCAAATGGAGCCCTCAAGGACTTTTTTTTTTTCTTCTCTGCAGAAGTGTGCACGCAGAGTTTTCAGTCTTGCTGAGCTACATGAATTGATGAAGAAAATAAACTCTCATTATCTAATCTCATTAGTAAGACTTGTTTGGGTAGAACTGGCTCTGTGGGTCATTGAGTCTTTCTGGGTCTTGTTGTTCTATCTCCTGATAGTACAGTCATTTATATATATGGTTATATTTGCCCTAAGGAACATGCTGCAGTAACTGCCTCTGATGAGAGGAGCTTCTGCTTCAGTTGTTGCAATTGAGCAATGACCCTTGCTGATAAACCTGTGGATTTTGGTATCTGTGGGAGGTCCCAGAACGAATCCCCCATGGGCATCAAAAGAAAACTGTCTATGGTACCAGTATGATATCTTACAGGCTGTCGAGCTTGTGAAATTAAAGAACAAAGTCTGTTGTGGAGAACAAGAAAAAATGTAGTTCTACGCACGCCATCCCCTTGGTGGTACATATAATCAAGGCTCACAGAAATATTCAAGTTCCAAGTAGATTCTCACTGCCTGGGGCAGAAGGCATGCCACAAGGTTTGGCTGCTGAATGTATCTGTGAACACTTAATTAATGAGCAAAAGAAATAATCATCTGACAGTGCCCATTGGATCACTTAAGCCTCCGGAACTCCGGAACCAACAGGCAACACTGGGCAGAGTATTAAGAAAAAAGAAAAACAAACAAACACCACAAAAAGGGCAAGCAAGAAACCAGAAGGAGGAAAGTTATAAACAGCATCATTGTTAAATAGAGGTTTTGAGAGCTAATTAGTAAGGGTAAAGAGAGAGAAGCCGTCAATGCAAAGAATTAACACAAAGGCTGAGAAGGAGGCTCAGGAATCGTCCTCTAGCTGGGCTGTTGGGATGGTATAGGTTATATGATTTTCCCCCTTCCTTCACACATTTTTTACAACAGCTTTACTGAGATCTAATTCACATACCCTATAACTCACCCATTTAAAGTGTACAATTTGGTAGCTTTTAGTATATTTACAAAGTTGAACAAACACCACCACAATTAATGTTAGTATTTTTATCACCCCAAAGAAAAACCCAACATTCATTAGCCATGTTTCCCATCCCCTTTCCCTAGGCAATCACTATTATATTTTCTGTCTCTATAGATTTGCCTATTCTGGACATTTTACATGAATGGAATCAGACAATAGATAGTGTCTTTTGTGACTGGCTTCTTTTACTTAGCATAGGTAATGTTTTCAATATTTATTTCTGGTGTGGCATATATCAGTACCTCATTCCTTCTTCTTTTCATTCATAAATTTTGACTTTCATGATTCACATCATGGGAAGATTAGCCCTGTAAACCTTTCTATTAATGTGTAGTGATAAAATCACAGGTACACTGGTCACAGGTTGGTGGAGAGAGGCCCTTCTGGATCTCAGAATCTATCTGCATTCTAGATTTATTTGAAAGGAAAAAGGATTTGGTAACTCTATCAAACTGACTAAATTGTGCCATTCTTTGATACCAGGAAAAAAGAGAGACATCCAATCTGTCAGGGAATGTTCAACCCCCGTGAGCCTCCCCTCTGCTCCAAGTCAGCAGGACACCTGCTCTAATGATGGAGAATAAAATAATGGAATGAGCCTCATCTTTACAGAAATGCCTGGCAGAGGAACTGGATGCTGTATCACAGAAAGCCTCCTTAGATGGCAGCAAGGGAAAGCAAAGGAATAAAGTCCAATATTAAGAAGGGGCTGGGGGTGGAATTTGACCTTCTACTTCTTTTACTATCACTGCATTTTTATAAAACAATATTCTTTTAAAAAATATTCTAGTGTACTTTGAAATCATCCCCAAATTCTTTCTTTTAATCTCATATTCAAAGCCCATTTATAAATTTGGGAAAGAGAGATAAGCTATAATGGTAACAAAAAAAAAAAAAATCAAGGACAAAGGCAATGAAGAACACTGTGGAGTCCAGGCTGGATGGGCCCTGCTCCGGCGTCCTGGCGCGAGGTCATCATGGGCCAGGTTTCTTCACACATGGACATACAGTGTCTCTCTCACAACCCATATCCCCCGCATCTTTTTTTTTTTTTTGAGACAGAGTCTTGCTCTGTCGCTCAGGCTGGAGTGCAGTGGCACAATCTAGGCTCACTGCAACCTCCACCTCCCGGGTTCAAGCAATTCTCCCACCTCAGCCTCCCAAGTAGCTGGGATTATAGGCACCCACCACCACGCCAAGCTAATTTTTTGTATTTTTAGTAGAGATGGGGTTGGTTTCACCGTGTGAGTCAGGATGATATCGCTCTCCTAACCTTGTGATCCACCTGACTTGGCCTCCCAAGGTGCTAGGATCATAGGTATGAGCCACTGAGTACGGTCTTTTTTTTTTTTTTTTTTCTTTCAGGAGTCTTTCACAATAAGAGAAATCACTGCAGAATGGGTGACTATTCTGCAACTCTTCCCAAGTGCTGTGAGCAACAGGCATATGTACATAAAGACACCCATCACTTAATACTGCCTGTTACAGATGCTTAAATGGACAGGGTGGAAAAAATATCCTTTTCACACACTTAAAAGTTACTTCAAGTTATTTTAAATTTGGAACTGTTTGTATATTCCTTATAAGTTTATAAAACTCACACTGTCCCTCCATGACTAACTAAAGTGGAATTGAGAGAGTATTCTATATTTATAACTTGACTGGTTGTTCGTGCTTACAGCCCTATTTCCATTCTCTGTTACTGTACACAGAGTTATGTGAGGTATTGTGGGCTCCTAAATGTTGCTGATTTCCTAACAAGGCAAGCCTGTGTCCCATAGGGACAAACTGGGGACTGTTTTGACCAAGTGGAGGCCAAGCTCAGAGGGAGAGGCCTCCAGCTTTGTGGTTTTGGCTGCATCTCCTAAAACCAGTGTTAGGGCCCACTTCTGGGCAATTACATGGCTTCCTGGTGTTGACCAAAGTATCAATGCTACCGATACACTGTCTATTACACATAACCTTAGAAGCTCAGTGTTACACAGTTGGAGCTGCAAATGTCACTTCTGCCTATTTTGGTAGAAACTGTTAGTCCAAAAGGTGTAATATTTCAAACACCTATGCAAAAGCCCCTGCCACACACATAATCATTTATATCAACATAATTTAAATGACTAAACTGAAGACAGCCACTTGTAGGGAAATTACTATTTAGAGAAGAGTATGCAATGTTTCGGATAAAATTTTGTCAACAGCAGCAGAACTATTTACGAGGACACTGTGATAAATGTACGAGGTACCTGGGGAGGTAGATTTTTTTGTAGTACCTGTGGAACTTAGATTTTTATCTGCACACCTGTATATGCAAATCACAGTGAAGCCTCTTCACAGGTGCTGAGTAAATTGAACGAGAACAGCTTCTCCAATGCCACCTCCTTAGTAGGATACACACCTATTCAGTGACCTCACAATTTTGCACAATCACTTGTGAAAAGTCTCTTTTTAAAAATGCTTCTAGAGGCTACGGCACATTCTTTGACAGAACCTCAAGAGTAGCAAATTTTTGGAAAAAATGGCGCTAGTGCCATTTTTCTTTCTTTCCTAATGTCAGAAGCGGAAACAGGTATCTCATTTCAATTCTGTGGCTGTTGGTGAGGCTGGATTATCTGTTTCACACATCTCCTGGTCATCTGCATTACCTCTTGCATTAACTGCTCTTCATGTCCTGGGTCCATTTTCTTCCTTGGATCTTAAGTTTGTATTATATATTTAAATTTGAGCTCTTAAAGAAGTACATGCTTTTTAAATGGAGCATTGTGCCTTTAACACTTTTGTTTTAGATGGCTTGGTGATAAAATGCCTTTATGTGTAAGTCAGTTTCTTTCTCTCCCTCTGGGTCCCTCTCCCTGTCATAATTAGATCTGCCAAGAAGCATGGACAGCAATAACTACAGATCAGTAACCTTGAAACTTGTTCATTTCTTACCTTTCCAGCTTCTCTGGTCACCTCTCCTTTGATCTGGTTACTTCCTGATGGCACACTTTTGGACTTGTAAACATTTATTATAGAGTATACATTATGCTTAAATGCTACACTACTCTTTTCCATCATCAAATCTGATTGCTGGCCTTATCTCCTGAAGTTAAAGTACCTTTTACACTGTGCAGAAATCACAAGAGATCAACTAGACTTTCAAAGTAAACTCTTCTCCAGGATGGAGAGCGGAACAGAGTATCCCAGATAATCACACATTCTGGTTAACAGAATTACCACAGAAGCCTTATGAGAACCAGTTTTTTTGGGGGGAACTGTACCAAAGAACACTCCCACCTTCAAAAATATATGGAACTTATATTTAATCTATCTGATGATTCAAAAGTGCCTCGGAAAAAAACACAAATGCAAAACTATCATCTTTGGAATGTTCTCGCAAAGATTACTACTAAAAACAAAACCCAGACCCTTGCCATTCCCACAAAATTCTGTTGGCTCATATTTTATTTTGCTTAGTTTTTATTTTTGTGGGTGGTAGAGGTGGTGGTAGTGGGGCTGTGCACTTGATAAAAACATACCAACCTTGCCAGAATGCATTAAAAGTGCTAAAATCCCATCTTGGCAGTACAAATCCAATCATATTGGCAACTCTCATTTCCTCAATTTCAACTAGGAAAAAAAATCTGACCCCATACTTTATAAAATGTGGATGAAGGATTTCAAAGTTCAAAACTCTCTCTTTTTTTTTTTTTTTCTTAACTCTTAACAGTTTTCTTCTTTTTGTAGATGATAGGTAAAACTGGGTTCAAATGAAGAACACAGACATCCCATGAGTAAAATCCTATTTGAAAGAGTGAATTTCATCTGTAAATGCCCAATGGAGATGGCCTTCCAGAAACCTTCTGCTTTTTCCAATTAATTAGGAAACATCTGAGAGTAAATTCTTATTTGATCCCTGAGCCATTAAATATCTACTATTATTTCCTGGTTTTAAGTATTCGGTTCATTCCAGACTATCATGCAAATTATAAAGTGAATTACTTTGCTGCCAGCCCACCCAACATCACTTACAGTTCTAGGAAAGCTGGAACATGAAGCTAATTATGACAAAGCCTACTGTTGCTAAAAAGTAGGGTGGAAAATTCAAGGGCTTTCCCTTCAGATGTAGTGGGTATGAGGCCTGTCATCCATTCCATGCCCTGGCAAACTATCTGACCACTCTGGGCCAAGGAGGTCAGGCTTAGAGAGTCCTAGGATGGTGCCGCAAGATACAGTGGGCTTCTCCTCTCCTTCTGCTGGAGAAGCCTTCACCCCACCCCACAGCCTCATCTTTTAATTGCCTCACAGACATTAGCTGATTTTCAGGGATCAAAGGAATTTGCTTTGAAAGATGAAGGAACTTAACACTCAGAATAACTATAAAATCAAATCAAGCAGGGCAGCTCTACAGTGGAAAGCATACGTGATTTTTCATTCCATCCTTGGTCTGAACACTAAAGCCATTCGCAAAAAAAAAAGTTCATACACACAAAGGAGTCAAATTGCACGTAAGCCCCAGTAACTGCCCATGCATTCACATGCTTTGCAGATCACGAGAATGTGTAAAGTTTACTTGCTAAATGAAGGGATCAGTAGACAGCAACTTGTACAACACATGACTGTGCTTCCCAAATTAACTTCCTAACCCTTTCCCTGAACACTGTAAAAACCCAAACTGGCCAAGTCACCTAAAAAAAAAAAAAAAAGAAAGAAACCAAAAGCAATCTCAAGCACAAATCTCTTCTTCAAAAATCTTATCCAACATTCTAGACTTGAATAATCTGAAAACAAGGATCTGAAAATGTTTAAGTTTTTTTTTTTTTTTTTTTTTTTTGTCTTCTTCAAAGAAATAAGCTTTGTAGGAACTTCCTTGAGATTCATGTCAAAACAACTGCTGTCTCCCGAGATCCCAGAGCATCCTTATCCTGGAGTCGAGGGCCTGGGGAGGCCACAGTGCAGAAGCCGCAGTGCCACAAACCAGCGTGCAGCATCCCTGAGGATGTGTTTGTGTTTTACTCACAGAAAACAAGTACTGGCAAGTGACAAAAAAAGAACATGTTTTGCAAACAATCAGTGTGACCTGAAACCCAGGGTAAAGGCTGAAGTCAGCATTTGTTCACTGCAGCCCGAGCCAGGCTCTGCAATGCTTGTTAAATAGAGCGCTCTGAAGAAGAGAACGTCTTCTCAGTTTCCCCCATTCACCCAGAGGACCTGGGAAGCAAGGGGAAAAGGAGGGCCGACTCCTCACCCCCAAGCTAGGCTGTTTCACTTTGTTCTACTTCACTGCAGAGCCAGAAGCAGGGAGCATCTTTGAAATTAGATGAATGCTGATTTATACAACAATTACTTAGGATGTTTGTGATTAGCCAACCTTGCTATAGATGCCATGTTACCAGTGATTTCCAGTGGTGGGGATTTGCCATTGTTTACTCTTTCATTTACCAACTTCTGGCCTAGGCATCACAGTGGGCACCTTCTCCCAGACCCAGCTGGGCCCAGAGCCTGTGTTCTGTGTTGGAAAGGTTTTATATATATATAATTACATATATATATAGAAATATATGTAATTTTGGGGGCCCTGTTCCTTGCACATTTATAGTTACCTCATTTTTCCCATGTATGTATTTGAGAAAATGCTAATATATAGAGGAAAAAATGGTTCTTAAAGCTTAAATGTGTGGTTTTTTCCATTCCATGGGATTCACATTGGTTTGTAGCATTTAACATAACTAGTATGTTGTATTATATATATGTGTATACTGATCGAAATTTTTAACAGATTTGTACTTTTTTAAAAATGAAAGTTGCTAGTTCTGCTTGACCAAGTAGTGCAATCATTATTTTTAAAAATATTGTTGCTGATTTCAGAGGGATATTCACTAATAAATGTATGATGTATACCCCCCCCCAAAAAAAAGAAAAAAGAAAAAGAAATTAGATGAATGCCCAATGGAAGGGGTCATCAGATTCTGGAGCTGAAAGCAACTCAAGAACATGACATCCAGTCAAATGTCTTCATTTGGCAGATAAAGTGAAGACCAGAGAATCAAAGCTATGAAAGTCACACCACTCACAAGAGTTGGGCTAAATACCCAGGTCCCCAGCCTCTGAGCCCAGGGCTCTTATCACATCACGATGTCCCCAGCTCCCCTACTTCACCGAAAAGAAGAGATCTCTCAGTCTTTAAAGCGTATGACCCCTTTTGACAAACAACCTACAAATTTTCTTTAATATTGTTGGAAATGTTGAAATGGACTGCCCTCTTCCAACTTCCAATTCTGAAATTGCCTATTGAAAGCATTTTTCTCCCCAACTGCACTTGTTTCCCACCCCACCAAACAGACTTCTGCTAGTCTAAGTAAAGCCTATGAAATGCTTTCCCCCCCCAACTGCACTCTCCTTACTCCTATCTAAATAAACAGCACCCAAACTTCTCCTTAAGTCCACTTTTTTCTTCTGCTTCAGAGATGGGAAGACTTGCTCTTCCGAAATTACCATTCTCACCCCATGCAAGAGCTCTGCAGGGCCACCAAAGATACATTTTGAACCTGTTACTTCCATCCTCCTGCCTGCCCTGTCCACATCACATGCCCATAACTCCTCCCTCCCTCAACCCCCATCCTTTGAAATTTCTAAACTCCCGGCAGAGGAAGCGCCGCAGGGCTCTTAATAAGCTCAGTCATGCTCGAAATATCTGTTTCACCCACGAGGTATGGTAGGCAGCAGTTCTGACCAGAGCACACATTTAGAGAAAAGATTATCTACTTCCAAGACTCAGTATTTGGAATTCCTAAAAATGCCACTTATTCGTTTTCATTAACATACCTGTGAACTTGCAACCATTTTGAGGGTTGAAAGGATACCATCTGTAATATCCAGCATCCACCTACACACATGGTAACAGCAGCAGGTTAAGAAACCGACTGTTCTGTTGCTGTGACCACAGAAAGATATTGCATATTGCAACTCTCTTTGCCCTGGAACTTGCAAAACTTACAGGAAATCTTCCACCACCTACATAGAAAATCCACTGCCAGAAAAATGAAGTGTAAACACTTTATATTAAATTAGCCAGGGGCTTAAAGAAATAACATCCCAATCCAGTATTTTCAAATTCTGGCTCACTTTCAAGTTTTATGGTGCACACAGGAGCAGAGGCACAGCAGACACATGACTGCCTTCTGTAGAATGTTTTGCTTTTTCAATGAAGAGAAATAATCTACTAATTAGTATACAACTCAAGCTACCAAGAGAAAGCAGCCAGCGATCTTGCTTCCTTTATGTGGGGTTTCTTGTTTATATCTTTACACTGGACGAGGATGGCCATCAAGAATACAAGTAGATTTACCTGAAGAGAAATCTTGAAGCTGATCCTAAACTTATTGGAGAATTTTTTGAAAAAAGTATCAATGAAAATACAGAAAGAACAGGAAAAAGTGGAAAATGTTGATGTGCTTCAGGTTATTATGTATAATATGCATCAGTAAGTCTTGTGAGATATCCTATGTTAAAAAAATTTACCAGCTGCTAACATTGTCATTTACCCCAACCCCTCCCACTGAGGCAGCTTTACCCTTCAGGGTGCACATCCCCTGAAGTGGCCCCTTGATATCCTTGGCTTGCCTTCAGGGAGGAGGGCATGATGACATGAGGTAGCATTCCTCTGCACATAAACTGTGTCAAAACTATATTAAAAAGCAAACAAAACCACCAGTCCAGAAGCTATGCTGGCAAAATTTAAAGCAAAAATTTCAAAACAGCCTACGCCCATTTATATGCCAGCCTGGCTGCATTTTTAAGGGCCCAAGTCATGTCTGTCTGTCTTTTTTTTTTTTTTTAATTGGATTTAGGGAAAGTCAATGTTTAAAATTTTAAGATGCTTAAGTTCATCCTCTGTTTAGGAAGCAGAGCATGGGGAGGGCAGGCTGTGCCCATGCAAGAACATGGACTCTCAGGTTAGACTGAAGTAAGTTTCTATCCCAGCTTTGTCATTTATTGGCTGCTGTGTATCAGAGGGACTTGTTTTCCTCAGTATACACATAAGACAGATTTCATCTGTGCTACTGGGTATAAGATGAAATATGGCAAACCATGGAACTATACTGAGTATGTCTCCTGGCGGATCTTAGGTACTCTTTAGACATTAGCTACTGTTATTATTTGATCCCTAGACTGAACTTCTAGTCCTGACTCTGCTATTTCTGCCTGCTCAGCTGAAGTGTACATGGGGTAGGAGAGATGTCCAGTATCACAATATGACCTGCTGGTCTCTCATCCTTGGAGGTGCCCAGTGGATTATAATGTGCTGGGAAGCGGGCAAAGGAGGAGACCCCAAGCCATGTCTCTGATTAGATCATATACTAGGGATCCAGAGATTTAATTTCTAGGGGAGGACTATATGGCAAAGAAAGAAAAAAATATCGTAAGACAAGATTCTAAAATATTTCAAATTTCACCACTGCTCAAATAAAAATATTACAAATTCTAGTTTTTCAGTACTGTTCTTAAATCCATTCGCTGGAAAATAACCTTCATTTAGTGCAGGTTGGACATGGGTTTACCTAAGACATCATTTGAAGGCCCAGTATAGTTCAGATGCTATTTTGAAGGGTCTTCACAGGATGCAGGTACCAACTGGGGTAGGGGAGGTAGGGTGGGATTTCCAGTGACTTTATTTGGCTCTTCAAAACACAAACTCCCCATGCAATGTGCTCCTAAATAACTTTGTTCAACCTTTACACAGTGATATGGTTTGGCTCTGTGTCCCCACCCAAATCTCATCTTGTAGCTCCTATAATTCCCACGTGTTGTGGGAGGGACCCAGTGGGAGCTAACTGAATCATGGGTGTGGGTTTTTCCCTTGCTGTTATTAGTTAATACGTCTCACAAGATCTGATGGTTTTAAAAATGGAAGTTTCCCTACACAAGCTCTTCTTCTCTTGGCTGCTGCCATGTGAGATGTACCTTTCACTTTCCACCATGATTGTGAGGTCTCTCCAGTCACATGGAACTGTGAGTCCAATAAACTTCTTTCTTTTGTAAATTGTCCAGTCTTGGATATGTCTTTATCAGCAGTGTGAAAACAGACTAATACACAGATTAGATGAAAACTCTCTGTGCGTAGTAAAGGGATCCAGATGTTCCTTCCTCTGTGGTAAGGAAAAGACTTCCTACAACCAATAAAGAAAGGGGTGAAGAAGCAAGTCCCTTGTTATTAATTACTGGGCTGAGATTGAGGTGGGTGAGGAGTAAATACCATGATGATATCAAATTTTAGGATAGGCATCCTGAAATGCTCAAATAAATGGACAATGCTAAATAATTCTATTCAACAAGGTTCTGCAACTAGTTCCTGCTCTCTGGTTCAAGCACAGGTTACTCAAAGTTAGGGGTTCACTGGAACAACTTGGAGGCTAGCTTGAGAGCTGGGTCTAAATATCTGTCATTATGACTTCCCAGGTCAAAGGAATCTCTTCCTGGATCAGTGGGCTGGACATCTGAGTTACAAGCAAGAACATACACAGGCTGTTTTCTGTTTGAAAAGAGCACTGGCTTTGTGCACAGGCGCCCTGGGCCAGCTCCTGGGCGTGGAGGTGGCAAGGACAGCCAGCTGGCTGGTGTAGCCGTCAGATTGCCCAGTTCTCACGCCTCCTGCACCTCCACTATCTAAGACCCACTGCTCTTGCTTCACAAAAAATCATCCTGGTGCCAGTGCCATGGGAACATTCCTTCACCCTTGCTCCATCACTCAAGGCCACTGCAATGGAAGGCAGTATGTCGGGAGTACATTGCCCACCTGTTTTTCTCAGATTTCCCCTCTCTGACCCTGTATCAAGGAAGATGCATTCATTCATCCATTCGGCAAAGATTTCTGTAATTTCCTGGTACCAGCACTCTTAAGCTTTGGGATGCGGCTATGTCTGTCTGTACTCCAGGTTCAGTACACAGTGGCACTGATATTACTAAATCATGATGGAGGTACACAAACACACATACACATGCACATCTTTTCTCTCCTAGTCCCTGCTCCAATCACACTGGCTGTTTTCTTTTCCTTGGAAGGAAGCAGACCATTTCCTGACTCTGGGCCTTCACACATGCTGCTCCATCTGCCTGGCTTATGCCTCCCTGCACTCTCGACCCGTTTAGAGATGCCTTAATGACCTGCCTGCTGGATGTCATCATTCCCAAGAGGTTTCTCCTGACTGCCCTCTCTGGGTAGGTGCCATTCCTGCAGTCCCATCATTTTATGATAGCATCCCTCCCAACTCCTTCAAAGCACTGATCACGTTTACGATCGAAGACTTATTTTTGTTTTTGGCTAGAGGACTAGGTGGAAAGGAGAACGAGGAGTTACTGTTTAATAGGTACAGCTTCAGTTGTGCGAGATTAGAAAGAGTTCTGAAGATAAATGATGGTAATGGCTGCAAAACAATGTGAAAGTTCTTACTGCCACTGAGCTGTACACGTAAAAATGGTTGGATGGTAAATTTTATGTTATGTGCATTTTACTACAGTTTTTTAAAGACTTATTTTTAGGTTTATTGCCTCTCTCTCTCTCTCTCTCTTCTACTAGTGTACACTGCGTTAGGGCAGGAATACTGTTTTTTCATTGTGTTCCCAGGGCCATGCTCAGTATATACTTGTAATGCACACATTGTAAGCTCCTTGCAGGACACTATTCCTTATTTTTATTTGCCTCACAGCTCCTCCCAGAGAGCCTTACACAAAGATAGAGACAGGTGTTAATTTAGCCCTGGATGACTACATAGGCAAACTTTCCAAAAGCAAAGCTCTTGAATTGTATATAAAATGAGGGGGAGGCAGGTGTGCACATACAGAATTTAAGGTGTCTCTTCTTTTGCCTTGGCTTATAAGAATCTCAAGGGAAGCTGGGTGCAATGGCTCACGTCTGTAATCCCAGCACTTTGGGAGGCCAAGGCGGGCGGATCACCTGAGGTTGGGAGTTCGAGACCAGCCTGACCAACATGGAGAAACCCCATCTCTACTAAAAATACAAAATTAGCCGGGTATGGTGGCACATGCCTGTAATCCCAGCTACTTGGGAGGCTAAGGCAGGAGAATTGCTTGAACCTGGGAGGCGGAGGTTGCGGTGAGCCGGAGATCAGGCCACTGCACTCCAGCCTGGAAAACAAGAATGAAACTCCGACTCAAAAAAAAAAAAAAAAAAAGAAAAGAAAAAGAATCTCAAGAGAGCCAGATTCCAGGAAGAATAATCTTCCTTCTCGTGTGGCATGGTCGTTGCCAATTTGACCATACAGGTCCTGTGTTATCCACGTGGCATGCGGTGTTTTGCTTTGTTGTTTTTTGTTTTTGTTTTGTTTTAAATTGAAAGCTGTCTCAAAATCTCTTTGGAATTAGGCAACATATAAATGGAAAGCAAGGAAGTCCAATAATAGAAGGGAGTTTCCTGGCAGATAAGTACTTTCCTATGTTTCAATAGTCAAATTGTTATTAAATAAATAGATGATAACAAGAATAATATGAAAAAATATTTCCTTGCCCTTTCCTCAAAAAAGAAAAAAAAAAGGGATAAAAATCTGAGAAATCTCTTTTAGGAGATGAGGAATAAAATGAACCAGAGCCCTCTGGCTGCATTTCTTTGTAGGTTTCCCCAGGAGTAACCCAAAGAAATAATTTAACCTATGCATAAGCCCAGCTCTCTTATAGGTAACACTTGCTTCTGGGCAGACTAAAAACTTGTTAATGAAAATAATTCTCTCTCAAGGGTGTGAGATGAGTAAAAGCTAAAGGTACTAGCAGGGAAGGGAACAATGAATGTTTAGTAGTAGGAGGAAGGTACTGAACATTTATGGGGCACTCATTGCTACATGTGCTAAGCGCTTGGCATACACTGTCAGATTTAATCTGTGCGACAAACCGAAGAGGGAGGGCTTGCTGTTCCCATCTTCAGAACCAGAGCCTGAGGCACAAAGAGAGAGAGAGTGTGTAGCTTCCCAGAGTCATACAGCTTGAAGAAGGCAGAGTTGGAATTCCAACTTGGGCGACCTGACTCCAGGGTCAATGCTTCTAACCAACAGGCTACAGTGCACCTGTACATGTCACAGAGTTTTCTAGCGTAATTCTTGTTAACTCATAGGAAGGAATCAGCATTATTTCCCCGGACCGAGGGTCTAAGAGGCTGTATCTTGCCAAGAAAACAGAACTCATGTACTGATTGCCAGGAGCTTGCATAAGGCTCATTTCTATGCCTTAAAGATCTGTCAGGGCCATTCTAAAGGACAAAAAGAAAAAGAAAAAAGGGAGAGAAAAAAAGAAAAAAAAAACCAACAGATTTGGCTTTTTTTTTTTTTTTTTTTTGGAGACTGGTTCGTACTCTGTTGCCCAGGCTGGAGTGCAGTGGTGCCATCATGGCTCACTGAGGCCTGGCCTCCATCTCAGCCTCCCGAGCAGCCAGGACTACAGGTGTGCACCACCATGCTGTTTTTTGTTTTTTTGTTTTTGAGACAGAGTTTCACTCATTCTTTTCCACCGGCTGGAATGTAGTGGTGCAATCTCAACTCACTGCAACCCCCATCTCCCGGATTCAAACACTTCTCTGAGTAGCTGGGATTACAGGCAGGCGCCACCACGACCAGCTAATTTTTGTATTTTTAGTAGAGATGGGGTTTCGCCACATTGGCCAGGTTAGTCTTGAACTCCCTACCTCAAGTCATCTGCCCGCCTTGGCCTCCCAAAGTGCTGACATTAGAGACACGACCCACTGAGCCTGGCCTGGATTTGGCTATTTTAAAAAGTGGAAACTTTACTGCTTCAAAATATTTTAACCTAACTTCAAAATATTTCTCAATTATTCCTACTTTAAAAATGCTACAATTCACACAAGTTGATAAAGCACAGAATTAGTACCACATCAAACATAGTGTTTAATCACAATGGCTTTAAAAATATATAAAGTCAAAAAGCTTTTAAGCTCTCATTAGTTAAATACTTGTTCATTTAACACCTGGTCTACCCGTTTGTAAGGCATGCCAGGCAATTGTGAGGGCTAAGAGACATACCCAAGACGGGGTCAGATGCAGGAGATATATACACAGATAATGATTCGCGGTAAGGATTCATGTCATAAAAGATGCCTATCAGGAGAACAAGAACACTTCCAGCCAAGAGGCCCACACAATGGCAAGGCATGTGCAAGGCAGGAGTGTGCAAGTAGTGACTTTAAAAATAGGCAAAGGAGCCACGGGGACCCAAGACTGGGAGATGGTAAGGGTGGGGCTTCTCGAATTTATATGTTTCAACAGAAAATTATAAATCACTACTCATAATATATAACTTAAAATTCTTAAAAATTAGCTCAGTGCTTTTTGCCTTTAAGAAATACTTTAATTAAACAAACCCAATTTGTTTTAAAACGTCACAGAATGAGGAACAGAAAGCGGCTTTTGTTGCTGTGCAAAGTTGATGCCTATGGATCATCTATTCCTAAAGTTGTTT
The DNA here is from genome assembly GCF_009764315.1 of Trachypithecus francoisi. NCBI lineage: Eukaryota > Metazoa > Chordata > Mammalia > Primates > Cercopithecidae > Trachypithecus > Trachypithecus francoisi. The sequence goes on from NW_022681468.1 coordinate 89,919,540, forward strand.
AGAATGGGTTATTTCTCTCTCTCTCTTTCCCTTTCTCTCCTGCCACAAGGAAGTTTTACACCATCTACAATCCCTCCATTAAATTTAAAAAAATAAACAAACCTCCATTGTGAGAGGCGCCATTGGTGTCTGCCTCCTTGTCTTCCGGTCACAAAAGGAGAGGCGGGCTGAAGAACAGCCTCACTGCTCAGGATGTCATGAATTTAAAAAAGTGCAGCAATGGTGCTTGGCCAGACAGAGTGGAAAACAAAGCCTCAGGCATTTGTTTAAACAAATTCACAAAAAACAAAAACACTTCCTCCACGAACCCGAACCCAGTGAATTCTAAAAAGGATCACACATTTAGTATGATTTTTAAAAATTTCACTTTCACACATTAAAAACAACATGATGGGAGCAAACAAGTGGACATCACCCCTCGATCGTGCTTATCTATTTCTGGTTTCATTAAGCTGCTGAAACGACCGCCAGCGCTTCCTCTCATCCAAACAGGAAAATTTCATGGCTCCTGAAGGTCTGAGTCAGACTGGAAAGCTCATGAATATTCTGATTTTCTGGAGCTGATGCAAGGACATCACTATAATTGATGACCAGGCAGAGCTATCTACTACACGTTTGAACCACTCCTCTGAAATAATTTATCAGAAGTTAGATTTTCATTTCTAAAGCTATTAATAACAAGAATCTGTTTCTGATTTTTAAGATGAAGTTGAATCTTTCAAGCCATTCTTCTTTTCAATAAATTCCCTCTATTTGTGGGGACCCGCATTAATACACTCCTTGTTTTACTGCATTTTAATAAAGGTGATGAGAAAATAAACCGAAGAGAACCTGAAGCTTCCCACACGAAATGGGAAGAAAGCAGCGTGCTGCAGATTTAAATCAGGATCTGCATTTACTGGGTACACGGAAGTGAAGAGAGTACGTGCGTCTGTGGGGTGGCAGCGGGGGACAGAGACAGAGGCGTCTTCCCGTGGACGAGCGTCCCGGGCTGTTCCGCTGAGATTCGGGCTCTGAGTCATGGGGTGGTCGCGCAGAACAGTAAGACCGAGTTCAACTGAGAACGCCTGCACATATCCTATGTTAATTTTTCTCTTGCAAACATATTTGCATCTTTTACTTTCATTTTAAATTGTGCCCCGTGCATATGTGCATTACCAACCCATTCCGGTAACGGGCAAGTTTTATCTACTCTGGGAGCCTCCCCGCGCTTGCCAGGCAAGTGGCGGCCCCAGAGCGGGAGGTGGGAGCGCCCTTTTCTTACGGTTCTCAGACGGCAGATTTTCCATCAACACTCAATTATGTTTAAAGATACACTAGGGTGTGTATTGAGATAGTTCAAAATGATTTCCTTCCAACACAAAATGGATCGTGGACCACGGGAATCCTGAGCCCTCCCCTTCCCAGGGAGGCAGCATGACTGGTGCCGTGAGACGAATCCACCAGTGACCAAAAACTGCGTTCTGCTAGGGAAATTGGGGTTTGGACCACGTGGTCAAGGAGAAATGAAAAACCCTTTATGTATTTCCAGATATCAAAATTAAAGAATTAAAAGGCGAAAAAAACCCCAAGGAGTTCATGTCTTCCCAAACCACAAAGCCACGCCCCGGCCCCACTCCCTTTTCCATCCACTTTAGCACATCCGGAAGCCCAGCGTGGCCTGGGACCACGTGAGGGGCGGTGGGCGTGACCGGGGCACAGTCACGTGGCCGCCATGCACGCCGAGCCCCGCCTCCAGCTAGCCTCTCTTTGGCTGCTGTAGGAGCCCAGCCAGGGCTCCAGACTGCGTTTCCAAACCCAGATTCACGCCCAGATCCACGCCTGTACCTGCAATGACTTACAGGATATTTTTGGAATTAGTCTAACATATCCTTTGGGATATCCTTTGGGGTCTATAAGTAATACTCAAAAAGATTTTACCTATCTCGCTCTATTCTGCAGCCAACTTTAAAACATTCATCTGGAAATTGTAAACACAAAATAACTCTTAGTGCATGCTATTGTGAATTCTGTGCTAGTCTCACCTTTAAAAGCTATGTAGTATATAGTTAGTATACAAACTGACTCAGAATCATTTTGTCCTCCTTTGGTCCAGCAAGCATGTGTGATCCGATAGCCTATCCTACTGAGATGCCTGAGATTCTTTTCTCCACATCTCCCAAATATAACAGCTACATTTCAGACTCCTAAAATTTAATTTGGGATGAGTTACAAATGTCAGGGAGAAAAAACAAGGGCCATAGGGAAGCTTAGTATAGCATGCATGCTCTTGTCTGAGGGCCATAATATAATTACAAACTAGGGTGGATTGCAGAATATTTAAAAAATTTAGCCATTCAGTTTCATCAAACAGAAGCATGAAATTTGATAAAATGTTACTTGAGGAGTATAAATCTCTTTTATTTTAAAAATAATAGAAAAGACCACATAGATACAAATCAAAAAATACAACAGACAATTTTTTAAAACTTTCTTTTGGATAAAGAGTTATTTTTAGGCTGAGTGCTGTGGCTCCCCACCTGTAATCACAACACTTTGGGAGGCCAACTGGAGAAGACAGCTTAAGGCCAGGAGTTCAAGAGGAACCTGGGCAACACAGTAAGACCCCATCTCGACGAAAAACAAAAAATTAGCTGAGCATGGTTGCACACGCCTGTAGTGGCAGTTACTGAGGACACTGAGGTGGGAGCATAACTTAAGCCTGGGAGGTCGAGGTTACAGTGAGCTATGAAAGCAACACTGCACTCCAGCCTGGGTGACAGACCAAGATGTCTCAAACAAGTGATTTTAGAATTTCAGTGATGGAAAATTCTGAATAATGATTTCTTCATACCAATTAGATTTGGGACTGCTGAAATTTAATTAAATAGGGGGCCTCCTCCAACTTGTTTGCCATGTTGGTAATGTTAGCCTATTTATTTGAGATACTGTCTTGCTCTGTTGTCCAGGCTGGAGGGCATGGGCACAATCACAGCTCACTGCAGCCTTGACCTCCTGAGCTCAGGTGATCCTCCCACCTCAGCCTCCCAAGTAAGTGGGACCACAGGTACATGCTACCATGACAGGCTAATTTTTTTTTTTTTTTTGGTAGAGATGTGGTTTCCCTATGTTGCCCAAGCTGGTCCCCAACCCCTGGCTCAAGCAATCCTCTAGCCTATGGCCTCCCAAAGTGCTGAGATAACAGGCATGAGCCACCAAACCCAGCCACATTTATTCTAAAAGAGGAAAGCAACACTTTGAACACTTCTTTTAATTATAGCTTTAAAAACTCAGAAATAAAATGTCATATGATAAATTAAATGCATGGTGTTGATGTAAACCTTCCCAACCCATCTAACGCATTTGGGTTGTGCTTCCGAGTCAGTTCCCCAATAGCATTCTCTTGAGTACTCAAAAGCAAGAGAGATTTGCAGCCAGGACCAAAACTAATTAGCCTATTTTGGCAATTAACATCTCTTGTCATCTTCTTCACCTCCTTTGTAGGGAAAAATGGCAAGAACATTTCAAATAACATTCATATTTGGGATTTCTTAAGCTTCTGCATATTTTCTTCTTCATGTGACTAGGAATTGTCCCCCCAATAAAAGTGGAATTGCTACTGCTAGTTAAAAAGTTTATGTCCCTCATTGTTAAAAAATACATAAAATCCTGAGAGTAGAATCCAATTACTAAGTGTAGAAAACAGAAATAGAAAATCACCATTTGGCAAACATCACAGTAATGGATGTTAAAATTAGTGGGTGAAAGAATAATGAGGAACAGAATGTTTAGATAGTCTCAAGTATCTACCTCCAAAAGTTTCTTCCTAATTACAAAGGGAAAAATAGTAATGATAATGGAGGAACCCACAGAGACCACCTTACCTAAGGGATCAAAGTTAACAGCACCAGAAAGGAAACATCAGGTATCATCCTGACAGGATGCACAAAGACACAAACAGCAGCACCTCTGTGATCTCCAAGTTAAAAATGTACCCCCAAATTTAATCAGGAGGAAACATCCACAAACTCAAACAGAAAGATATTCTACAAAATAACTGGCCCCATATTCTCCAAAAGTGCGAACATGGTGAATGACTAAAGAAAACCCAGGAAGGCCGGGTGTAGTGGCTCATGCCTGTAATCCCAGCACTTTGGGGAGGCTGAGGTGGGCGGATCACCTGAGGTTGGGAGTTCCAGACCAGCCTGACCAACATGGATAAACCCCGTCTCTACTAAAAATACAAAATTAGCCAGGCGTGGTGGCGCCTGCATGTAATCCCAGCTACTTGGGAGGCTGAGGCAGGAGAATCGCTTGAACCCGGGAGGTGGAGGTTGCGGTGAGCTGAGATCAGGCCATTTCACTCCAGCCTGGGCAACAAGAGCAAAACTCCGTCTCAAAAACAAAAAAAAAACAAACAAAAAAGAAAACTCAGGAAAACATCCCAGAATTAGAAAAACTGAACACAATAAATGCCAGGTAGGATCGTCTCTTGGATCTGGAACAAAAAAAAGGATATCAGTGGGAAAATCATGAAATCTGAATTCAGTCTGGAGATTAACAGCACTGTGTAAGTGTTAACTCCATGGTTTTGGTAACTGTATTATGGTTATGTAAGATGTTAACATCTGTGGAAACTGGATGGAGGGTGTTCCAGAACTCCTGGTACTCTTTGTAACCTTTTATGCAAGTCTGAAATTATTTCAAATTTAAAAGTTAATAAACGTTTTTAAAAGTTGATAAAGCAAAAGAAAACAGCTTACAGCATGATCATCAACTAAACTGAGAAAAAGACCTTTGCACTATAAGGATACATGCAAATCAATAAAAGACTGACAAAAATCCCACCCCAATTACACTTAACTTTGCATTCCTTGCACTTGAACCAGAGTTACTAGAAGTCGTGCACTTCAAGATGATGTCATTGATAGTTTAATAAATAAGGTGAATCCCTATTATAGAGATATAACAAACCTCTACTTTTTACAGATGATTCCTAGAGAAATACTGTTGCTGGAGTTTATTCAAGCTGGTAGAGAGCTGGGCATCCCAAGTTGAGGGCCCTTTCCATTCTGACATATTGCCTAGCATTTAATTTATCTTAGATTTGTCTTCCAGTGGGGTGAAAGTGGGACAGTAAGATGGTTGAAGGATGCAAAGAGGAATAGTCAACAAAATGCAGCACAACAGAAAATTATGTGCGACTCTCCTGGATCCTTGTGACAACTCCTTGTCCTTTTTCTTTAAATGTAGTAAGAACTGTGTTTTTCTAACTTGCCCATATGCCCTGCTCTATCATCTGCTACAGATAATATATGCTTCTGCTCTTTGCATGTTATACATAAAACAGATCACATTCTTTCAACAGCAAAAATCTTTATTGCATTAGCAGCAATTTCCCAGCATCACAAGCCCAACAGTTTCCTGATCCACCACTATGTGGTAGTGAAGGCAATAAAAAGAGTTAGGGTTTCACCAAAATCTCATCTGAAAAGCTTGATCTACTTTTTTCCAGAGACCAGCCCCAAATGAAATGATCCTCATTAGGGAATAACAAAAAATTGAGGCCAAAAGTGAATGTGAAAAGCTATCATTTTTATTTTGGTGTTCCCAGCATTATGGGATATGCAATAGAAGATGAGAATTCTGCTGTCAAGGAACATACAAAATCCTTTTAGGTACATGTGCCCTATTTAGGCAGTATTACTGAAAGGAAAGGAGTGAGTGTGCCATGGATTTAGTCCACGCTTTGTACCAGGAGCTGTGCTAGGCTTCTCTGTTTACATCCCCATAAGCTCCTTTTTACAGAAAGCAGACTAAGGTGCAAAGATTTGCTGACTTGTCCAACATCAGAGGCTGGGAGGTGGTAAAAATGGGATGCAAACTCAGAATGTCTTCACCTCAGGATCTAGGCTCTATCAGACCATACTGTCTCCCAAATCAAAACAAGTTTTGCTTGCAAAGGCTGCAACAACTAAGAAGTATGTAGTGGAGGGTGGAAAGCTAATGTCCCCTAGAAGCAGGGCCTAACCTGAGAACTGCAAGAGAGGCCATGGAGGCTGGGGTTCTGAACACTAAGAAGCACAAGTGCTGCATGCAGAGGGTATGATAAGGGTCCTCCCTACTAGGGTGGACATGGTGAAAGAGAAAGACTAGGAGGGAAGAGCTAATAGCAGGAGGGGAGAAGACGTATAACAAACTTCTTCAGAATGTCCCTGCATGTATATTTATCTGACAGCAAGGTATAAGGAGGACTTTCTAAAATACTATGTCATTGAACTAGGTGTGCCAAGGGCTTGTATATAGCACATCAAGGGGAAAGTGCATTCATTTGGAAGATGTTTTTTCACTACTTGAGTTGGGCTTCAATGTGGGTAAATGAGTTACATTCCTTTAAATTATTCTAGCAACTATCATAAGAGAGACAGACTGAGATGGAGAGATGTTCAGAGAAAGACAGAGACATAGATGGAGGGAGGGAGGGAGGGAAGTAAAAGAAAAAAAAAAATCATGCAAAGGAATAAATTTTTCACACACCTTTCCAGAACTCAACTATTCAGCAAATATACATTTCTGGGGTAGTCAAGCACCAGGAAGAAGCTTGGTTTCACTTACTGCCTATTTACTCTAAACACATAATTCTAACAAGCTTAGAAATCTGTTTTCAAAGCACTCACAGCAAAAAGGAAGTGGCAAATAATCACCTACAGAGGTGCTGATGGAGACAGCTTTCTCTTCTTACTGAAATAAGTCTATTAAACAGAAATGGAGACATAAAAATGATAAAACCAAACCATAAGAACACAATAAGCACAAGAAACCTTCAGCAGAGGGCAAACTGCCTCCCACTCGGCCTTGAGGATATCACTATATTATGCATAATACAACAATTTATGCTCGCTGATGTCCTCAAGTTGGCCAGAAATGATTAAATTATATTCACTGGAATAAGAAGCAAAGAAGTACAGAATATATGTTGGAAAGATTTCCAGCATGATAGTGCACAAAAACTGGTGCAGTAGTCTCAGTTCTCCCTAAGGCTTTAATGTATTTCATCATCTGGTCATTGCTTGATTTGACAAATATTTATTGAGCATATTGGAGAGACGTGCTGTGAGAGGCCTGGCTCCTGCTCTCATGGAGTTCGAAATCTACTAAGAATCTGAGATACTCAAGGTCCAAATTTCTACCAGGATGGTCTGACTTATTTTTGGATATGAGCAACTGAAATTGGCCTAAGTGTTCAGAAACGGTGTGCCATTTCAAAAGTCTTTGATCATATAGTTAAGAGTCAAGGATTAGTCAATACTTCAAGAAACTCCAGCCTGGCCAACATGACAAAACCCCGTCTCTACCAAAAATACAAAAATTAGCCGGGTGTGGTGGCACATGCCTGTAATTCCAGCTACTCGGGAGGCTGAGGCAGGCGAATTGCTTGAACCCGGGAGGTGAAGGTTGCAGTGAGCCGAAATTGAGCCACTGCACTCTAGCCTGGGTGACAGAGTGAGACTCCATCTCAAAAGAAAAAACTTCAAGAAACTATGCATGTAGTCATGAAACCAAGAACCAAGGCATGCTGCTCTGCTTGCACAAAAATATACAATACAGAAGACCAACAGAACCACAATTCCTGAATTTCTTTCTCTTTATGGAAGAAATTAATTCTAACACATATACCTTCTTATATTTAGGCTAGGACATCTTATAACTAAATTAATCTATATACTTAATCATGCATTTAAGAATGTGATGTTTGTTTAGGCTGGGACATCTTAAAACAAAATCAAGCTATACAGTTAATCATGTATTTAAGAATGTGATGTTTGTTTTTAAAAGTGACATTTATTAAAAGGAAAAATCCTGGCTATCTGGACAATGACAAATTCACAAGCTCACAAAAACCATTATTTAATCAGAAAACCCAGATACAATAAAGTTACTTTTCATTTTTTGTTTTAGAAACCTTGTAAGTTCTTTCCCTTCTTGAGGGCAAAGCTTACAAACTGGAAAGTTTCATTTTAATGCGCTTTCTTAGGGCAAAAACATGCAACACCAAATATTCTAGAATGTCTCAGTGCAAAGATCGTAGATGCAGTAGTGCAAAGGAAAAGCAAACACTTTAAAATCAAGTATGTCTTAGTTCAAATCCTGTGTTTACCACCTACGAAGTATGTGAGGTAGACAATTTGTTCTTCCAGGCTTCCATTTGTTCTTCAGTAAAACAATGTTGGTAGAATCTACCTCATTGGCTGTTGCAAAACTAAATGAAATGTGCTTTCAACACACTAGTCATTATTATGCAGGTGGACATGCTGAATTTTTACACCGATCTCAATATACATAGGCTTTGTAACTGGAATGATAGCCCAGTGGAGCTCAAACTGGATGTGTTTCTAGTTGGACTTTTTTTTTTCCCCCTCCATTATGACATTTTACTAAACCTTCCCTGGAGGTTGGGCTTCCTAATTAGCAGAATAAAGTTCTAAGGAACAACCACAACAGAATCAAAGGGTAGACTGAAAGTAGAATTCTGCCACTGAGGAAGGCTTACTGGCCTTCCTCCCTTAAAAGAGTGAGCCACTCTGTGGCATGTTCAGACTCCTTCAAGCATAGCTGGTCCCAGATGTCACACGAAATTTGGAAAGAGGAAGTTTGGCTGCTAAAAAATAAAAGTGGGGTGCTGATAAGGATGACGATGAGATTTCTTCCGGCAAACCCTGGCTACGGAGTGCTGTGCTGCACGATGGAGGAGGAAGCCCAGGCGAGACCTTGTCCACGTTTATTAGCCTCCTGAAAGGTTGAGTCTGTGCCTCCGAAGCCCAGAGTTCTCTGAGCCTTTATATCTCCATTAAATGGCTGAGATTGTCCTTGTGTACTTGGGTGGATTGATGTTATTTCTAAAGCATGCAATTCATTTCAAGAGAGGAGAGGGAGGATTAAGTTGGAAATATTTTTCTATTCAAGAAGGAAAATTAAATATAACTGGAAATGTTTTCAGGAAAATGTTTTTATATTTCAATGTTTTCCCAGAGCACTGTGATCCCAATACATCACAGGACTGTGCTAGATTAAAAGGAATGAAGACAAAATGAATTTAAATAAAACTGAAACTGACCAGCCAGCCTTTATTTATTCTCCAAATCTGAGGAAACAACGAAGCAGGGGGGAAAACTACAAATGAACCAAAAGAAGAAATAAAAATCAACTCAACTAAAATTTTAAACTCAAATAAGTTTCAATTTTGTTTCAAAATTTTTAAAATGTAGTTTATTTTCATAGCCACAAAAGCTTTTCAATAGCCATGAACCGACAGTCACCTGATTGACAGAACCATTAAGACTTTCTTGGGCTGCGCGCGGTGGATCACGCCTGTAATCCCAGCACTTTGGGAGGCCAAGGCGGGCGGATCACAAGGTCAGGAGATCGAGACCATCCTGGCTAACATGGTGAAACCCCGTCTCTACTAAAAAATACAAAAAATTAGCCGGACGTGGTGACGGGCAACTGTAGTCCCAGCTACTCAGGAGGCTGAGGCAGGAGAATAGCGTAAACCCAGGAGGCAGAGCTTGCAGTGAGCTGAGATCGTGCCACTGTGCTCCAGCCTGGACGACAGAGCGACAGTCTGTCTCAAAAAAAAAAACTTTCTTGGTTGTTTTCTCTCAATCATTTTCCTTAACGCTTGAATCCACTGATACTCAAGTTACAGAAGATGATTCGCGTGTCTTATAGTCTTAGATCATTACAAGTACTTAGCGTTTGCCAATAATCAACACCAACAGCTCCAGGAAATGTGTACAATTAGAACAGCTGCTGTAATTGGTTGTGTTGCATTTTTTAAAATGTGCATACCACCCCCTTTATGAGCCCTAAATATGACAGGAAAAATTAAATGTGCAGGTCTCAGTTATCCTTATCAAAATAAACACATATTTTTAAGAGGAAAGAATTTTGTCAGTTAATCCTGTGTTTAGATCTGTGATGTCCAGTAGCCATTAGCCACATGTGGCTATTCGAATTTAAATTAAAACTTAAAAAAAATCCAAAATCCAGTTCCTCAGTAGCACTAGCCACATTTCAAGCGCTCCATAGCCAAATGTGGCTAGTGGCTCCTGTATTGGAAAGGGTAGCCATAGAACAGTCCATCATGGTGGAAAATTCGACTGAATGGTGCTGGACTAAATGGAAGAATGGAACTGTGAGCTTTGGGTATTTTACATTTATTTTTAAAGACGTAGGCTGGGTGTGGTGGCTCACGCCTATAATCCCAGCACTTTGGGAAGCCGAGGTGGGTGGATCATTTGAGGTCAGGAGTTCAAGACCAGCCTGGCCAACATAGCAAAACCCTGTCTCTACTAAAAATACAGAAATTAGCCAGATGTGGTGGCACACGCCTGTAATCCCAGCTACTCAGGAAGCTGAGGCAGGAGAACTGCTTGAACCTAGGGGGTAGAGGTTGCAATGAGCTGAGATCGCACCACTGCACTCCAGCCTGGGCGACAGAGTGAGACTCTGTCTCAATTTAAAAAAAAAAATTAAAAAATAAAGATGTGCACAGAACAGTTTAATTATGGGGTCACTTTATAGAAGCTGCTTTAAAGCATCACCTTTCCAACTGCACACAAGTCTTTCCCCTAAGCAACTTCCAAGGCACAAACCCAATAAACATTCTCTCTCCTAAGCATTATCTCAGTTGTACATTCGATTGTAAAATATCTTTCTTCCTTAAAAACAGAACCTCTCACCCAAAACTTAAAAAGATGGTTCCTGTTGCCTACAGAGAAAGGGGTCATTTGCAGGAGAAGGGGCAAATCATTACTTTTAGATGGAAAGACCTCCCTAAGTCAACATTTAAATATTAAAACATATAGCAGGTAGTACCAAAGGGTTTCCCCTTCATCACATTTATATTTCTTTATTGTCGAAATTCTCTGCCCAACAGTCAGCTCTGTGTGAGCAGAAAGCAAGTGTTCTGTTTGCTATTGCACACCCATTACAAGCACAGTGCCTGCCTGGGACAAAACAGATGCTTAAATTTTTGTGGAATGATTGAATGAAACTTAAGAAGAATGGTATTTTGCTAAAGAACAGCAAACATCCTTTTAGAGTCTGGTTCCAATTCTTTATATTTGGATAGCAATCCACCCTTTATTTTCAAATGCAAACTTAAAATAACTCAGCAGACTGATTCATGCAAGTATGCATGCTACAGTTCAATATCTTTAATACTCAGCAAAAGGCATACAGCATCTATGTCATAGTAAAATATGAGCTAACATTTATTGCAGTTAAATGCCAGGCCCAACGCTAAGCATTTTACATATGCTATTGCATCTGCCCCTCACTCTGATAGTCTCTCTGCTACCAGGAGGAGAAAACCAAGGCTTAGGGGAAATTAAGTGACTGGCTCAAGTCACAGGGCTATAGATGTATAGTCAGAAAAGCTCCCCTGGTGACAACTATGGACCATGCATGTCATATAGCCTGATTGGACAATTCCTGCTTTAATCAGGAAGGCTACGATGGTCCTCGTCTACAATGAGGGCCTCCAAGGAGGGGCATGGCGCTGGATCTTTGTAGCCCCAGAGCTTAGTTGAGCACGTGCCTTGCAGGCCTCCCACATATTTTTGTGGAGAAAGACTCAGCAGTCCTAATGGCTTAAGGCTACTCAGACTTGGAGAAGGCCCCTTCTACAGAAGCAGGCACAGCTCAGCACATCCTGTCTCCCTCTAAACAGTGGCCGCGGGGAAATCACTGTGACCTTGCCACTATACAGCAGCTTCATGCTTTGGCCACCATGTTGTAGCCTTTATGGCCACTCTGCTCCAAGAACTGGCCTGCTTCTGCAAACTGACCAGTTGCACCAGCATCAAGAAGCTGGCAGCACCTCAATTATTATTTTTCTTGCTATTCAGAATTTCAACCTAATAACTCCACTAATTTAAAAACACACAGTGATTTAGCAAGAACCTGTTGTGCCCCAAGTACTGGTCAGACAACTGCCTTTAAGGGGCTCACTTTCCTATTTGGCCCAATTCCCTCAGATTAGGGTTTCCAGAAGTCTGACCTATAAGCATTCATTTTCATAAAAACCACTACTGACAAAGCAACAGGTTCTAAGTGTATACACATAAAGAGCTAATTTTTTGTTGAATCAATATTTGTCCAGGGCTTGCCAAGTAGGGGTCAAAAGTATAATAAAGGGCATCTATCCATGTGGGGGAAAGGTAAACAAATATTAATCAAGTCCTAGTGATTTTGCATAATTCTCCATAATGCTCTCTGCAGTCCTATAGTGTAGATAACATCTCCACCTATGGATGATAAAAAGCATTGCTTATAATAACTCACTTCCTGAGTACCTGCAAGGCACAAATTCAGGGTCAGGCACAGTTAATCCTCACAACTCCCTCAAGGAAAAGGTATTACTACTTCCTTTTCCAGAAAGACAGGCTTGGGGCATCTGTCTGGGTCCGAGGTGCCCACGCTGTGCTGAGAGTGCTTAAGTGGAGTCAGACACACAGGCCTGCCTGGTTCCGCAGCCCATGGTGCCATTAAATGAGACTGCCCTCACTTTCATGGGGGGACATATAGAAAGCTCCCCACCCCAACCAAGGGAGGAAAAGATGACTGTGGGAGAACACACCACCAGACAGCATCAGTGTCCCATTACTGCGGAAGGCAAGATTGACAGGAAAAACAGACAAGGAAATAGTACAGTGGGATGCACAGAGGCTGTATGAAGTTGGTTCTAGAAAATGGGGTGGCCTGGCACAGGGGTAGCCATTCCAGAACTAGGAAGGCAGGGTAAGGTACTCCATACGTGTTGCGGGGGAGGTGGAGGGAGTGAGAGGGGAACAAAGGCCAAGGCAGGCTAAAGACAGATCGAGTAGAAATCAAAGTCAGGCCAGGGTACTTGTACTGTCTCACGCAGGAAAGAGGGAACCAGAACACTGGGGTGGGGATTAAAGTAGTGGTGGGAGATTCACTGGATGTCACTCAAAGCTTGTCTCAAGTCACAGGGCTCTTCTATTCCCCCAACTTATCTGAACAGGAGAAATCCACTTGGCTCCCAGACCCGCCTGCCCTGGCATTCTCCCGCAGGGAAACATGCTTTGGTTGTTCAGACGTGACTTACTGGCACTTAGAGGCTGTTGGCATGGAAAAAATGAACAGGCTGACCTGGCCAGAAAGGAGCAGGTGACGCAGAAACCCAGCAAAAGATGAGTTCACCCAGCCACCCTGAGTAAATTACGAGGCTCACATGAAGTGCCACAGAAGAAAGAATGGGGGAGATGATTTACCAGACAGAGAAGGGAAAGTCTCAACCCTAGGCACCTCATGAGCCCAGCGGAGTGCCAGGCAAAATCCCTAAGGCACTTCATTGAGTCCTACAACCTCACATTGGTATCACTGTTCCCATCTCAGGCAGGGGACACCCAGGCTCACTGTGGCGAAAGCACCTGACCCAGATGAGTAAGGGAGAGAAGCCGGAGCACACATCACTGGAGCACACTTCATTATAGTGTCTTTCTGCCTTCACTTGCCCGGTTTTGTAACTTCATAAGAGTGTCATGACACCCAGAACTTCGTGGCCCTGAGGCAGAACTCTGCCCCAGCTCTGGCACTCTCCTTAACCTGCTGTCACCACATGATACACAAGAACCATTCCTCTCAAATCATGAAACAAAGGTTAAACATATTCCACCAATAATACCCATGATATGCATTAATTCCATCAATTCCACCAGTCTGGAAAACTATTCCTTGTGGGGGAGGGCTCACAGACAGACAAATGGAAGAGAAAAAAACAGAGAGAAATCCAAGTCAGATGTGCCTAACTTGAGGAAGGACTTTTCCTGGGATTTAAGTAGGTCTGGAGGCTGCTCTGGCACATCCTGGCCACCCAGGTCACGCCTTACATTTCTATTTGCAATGTACCTTCCCCTCCTCCTCCACTTCCCGCATTTCTCCTCTAGTGCCCCATTACTGGAAAAGTGCAGAGGCCACAGGGGCTGAGATGGGCACATGGCACCGACCCTTTGAGGCAGCCACAGCTTTGCAACGTGTCCCTGAAATTCCTACAAACCAAAAAGCAATTCAGAATCGCAGGAGGGAGGCTTATCCTCCACTCAGCAAACCAGATCCTCAAGATCATCTTTTTTATGCTGAAAAGGCTTTTCACAAAATATTCCAAACCATCTTCATAGATTATTTATCCTTTCTTTAAAAAAACTAAACAAGACTGGATGTCATTTAGAATACTGACTTCTAAAAAAGGGCATTTTTGAACTGAATGCCACATGCTGTATTTTGCCATTTTGCCTGTGCTTCCTGCTTGGATTCTGTGACACAGAGAAGCGTCAAACACTGGAGCTGCTCCGGGCCACGCAAACTCCGCTCCGCATCTTCCAGGCAGCCCTGTCGCAAATAATTCATGTCCACTACGCCCCTATCACACTGAATACAACCACATTGTACTGCTGGAAATGGGAAACCTGATTCAGATCACAGGAGAAGGTAGAAAAACATTTGGTTCAACACAATACTGCCTTTTTTTTTTTTTTTTTTTAAGGGAGGAAACATATTTCAAACCTAGGAATGGGGAAAGAATTCAAGACCCATCGTGGAATAAAACACAGAATTTAAAATAGCATTCGATGTGACCCAAACCAGCAACAATAACGAGAAAACCACCCAGTCCTTCCAGAGATGCACCTTGTTTCTGCTGCAGTGTTGCTAAACAAAATCGATCTGCCCATCCAAGCAATTTAAAGAGGAAGGGCGGCATTTGTAGAAAATGGTACATGTTGATAAAGCATGACTTGTCCCACATGGAGAGCAATAAAAGGAAAATTAGCCTGAGCACAGTATGCTGTGCTCACCAGGAGGAGGAAGAGAAAAAAGACAGAATAAGGGCAGGGATGTCGGGGGAAGGGAGGACGGGGTGTCAAAGGCCTGCAGAATTTTTGTAAACAGCAGCCCGTAATGGCCACGGTGAGAGAGAAGGGAAAACAGACATGGAGGGAAACGTGTTTACAACTGCAGCGGCGGCGGGAGGTGGAGGGATTCCCCGACTCTGCGCTCGGCCCGCTTCGCTGCGGCGGGGCCCTGGGGTTGGGATGTACTTTAGCTCCTCCGCCCCCCCACCCGCTTTCCTAGTGGGGGGAACACATCTTGTTTACGGGGAGGGTTGCTCCTCCTCTGCTCTGGTGATCGCGTCCCTAATACTCCTGCTGCATCCTTGCGGGATGCCACTTGACTGACAAGACACTCCAGCCAGTCGCTGCCCGAGCCCCGCGGAAAGGTGGAATTTCCCAACGCACCGATTGGCCGGCGGGGAGGGTGGGCCCTGGTGATTGGCGTGTTATTCGGAGTGGAAAGTAGTAAACAACCTTGGTCCACGGCGGCGCGGGCGCTGGGTGCCCGCTCCCTCTTCCCTCGCCCGGGGCGGGGTGGGGCGCGCTCCAGACAAAAGGAGCCTCAGCCCCTCCGAGGGGAGAGCAGGAAAGGCGCACACCAGAGCTGGGGAGCGGGCGTCCCCCAGAGCCCCTGCGCCAGAACTGCTGACTTGCAGCTTCACATCATTTTTGTTCTGTGGAAAACCGCAAAGGTTTTGTTTCCATAATTCGGCTCCTCTTCTTCATCTTAGGTTTTAGAAAGTCTCCAAAGAGAATGGCAATTTAGTTTCTCCTCCTTCCTGCCCTCCACCCTCACCCTCCACCTTTTAAGATTAATTTTTAGTTCTGTCTTTGCAGAAGTTGTTTTAAGTCTCTGTACTAAAAATTGTTGCTTTATTCACACAATACGCCATTAAGGGCACACGGGTGAATCAGATGCCCCGTTAGTCCCTTTCCCTGCAAGTTCCTGGCTGTGATCTCACTCGGAGGGGGTGAGTTTGGGAGCATGTATAAAAAGAAACAAGGTGGTATTAGGCTCACTTGACAAGAAATAACCAGTTACCTTGCCTTTTCCACATAGGGTGTAGTTCACCCAGGCTATCATCTGACATTGGTAAGTCCCCTTCTGGTTGGTCTTGACTCACAACCCATTCCTCATTCTGGCCTCCCCATACTCACAGGACCCCCAGCCAGGGGAAACTTCCCAGCTTCCAGCGGGAGGTGCTGCTCCCCCAAATTAGGCAGCACCTGGGGCTGCCTCTAGGTGCATAATCACCTCAGAGGTCCGGAGCCAGATTCCAGAGATTCTTTCTGAGATTCTGGCAAGGCCCCAGGGTACTGATGGAGGACTGGGAAGGTAGGAGAAGGCAACAGGTAGGGAGAGGCTGAACACAGGAGGGATCTCCACTTCACTTATGTGCTCCTTGGTGCTTTGCTCTGATGATAAGTCACGCTGTCACTCTTGGCCAGACAGCCAGACTGTCCGAGCTTAAAACGTAAACAAAAGCTCCTTGCAGGAAGCAACGGAGTACTCACTTGCCACCCCCTGGCCAGCCCTCTCCCCCAGAATCTGGCCCCACCCCGGCCCTGCCCACCTGGCATGTGAAGCACCCCCTCCTCCAGCTGCTGTGTTCCTGTCGCAGGTCCCTGGATGGGCCACACACAAACCTTCATTCAACTTATTCTTTCTAGGCCTTACCCTGCCTGCCCGGGAGAGGCCACTGTTCTCCACGGCTTCCCTTGCCCTGGCCATCCCACTTCCTGCAGAAGGGCTCCGAAATCGGTTTCGGTAGCACTGTGTCAATGTTGCAGATGGTGTTTTTAACACTGTATTCAGACTCTACTTGCAGGTCTCTCCACCTCAGTAGACCCTGAGCATACCAGGCCAAGTTGCTATATTCTGATTTGTGTCTGGTCCACAATAAGCACTCACTCAAGTCTTGCCAAACACTCAGTTCTCCTCTTCTCCAACACTCACACCTGCTTCTGCTGCCCCCAAGTCAAGTACCCCTACCTAGTTCCTTGCTAACATGTTAACATGGTATCCCCCCATCAAGTGCCCATCGCTCAGTGGTTCCCTATACACATGCAGTTACTTGTAATGTAGGCTGCTTCCTCTGCCAGTTAATGCTTTTCTGCCTTCTCTACTTGGCAAATTCCTACTCTAAAAATCACTTCCTCCCGTGGCTACCTGTCACAAGTTCCACTCGACTCCCCTGGACTCCCAGAGCACCTCAGAGAGACCTCCTTGCAACATCTGCCCTCTTGTGAGGACATGGCTACAGAGCCACAGCTGGCATGGTTTGCTGGAAGAACCAAGAGCTGAAAGGCAGATTTATCAGGTGGTACCCCCCCAGGTGTCGGCAGAACCCACATATTCCAGTCTCCAGACCATGGAAGCAGTGCTGTTTCCAGCTTGTCTCTGCCACAGGGTCCTTCTCTGCTGTCTCAGCCTGAAGGCTTTCTCTGTGCCTGTGAGTGACTTGCTCCTTCTCAACCTTCATTCAGGTCTCCGTTCAAACATCATCCCCACCACCATGCCCACCTGCCAGCCACTATCACACAGACCTTAATTTTCTTCATGAGGTGATTCTAATGAGAAAATAAGCTTGGGAACTGTCACCCTAACTTATTTCCTCAGTGATGGAATTTTGGGGACATTTTCATCTTTTGCCATTTGAAACAACATTACAATGAATGACTTTGCACAACTGTCATTGCACATGTGTGCAAGTGTATCTATGGGGTAAATGCCCCCTCCAAAATTGATGAGTCAAAGAATACGTATTTGTAACCTGAGAGATATTGCTAAATTCTCCTCTACAGATTCTGCAGTCCTCCCAGTCATGTGGGGCTGTTTTCCAAAGAGTGTATTATTAAATATTTTGGATTTTTTCCAATATGAGAAGTGAAAAAATGGTATCTTGATGTAGTTTTAATTTGCATTTCTGGTATGGGTGAGATCAAACTTTTTTTCCCTATGCTTAATTAGCTATTTGTGTTTCTTCTTCTGTGAGCTATCTGTTCAATATTTCATCCCAAATCCTATTGAACTGTTAGCCTCTTCCTTAATTTCTAGGAGCTCTGTTTTACTTTGTTTTTTAAACAAGGGAGATTAGCTCTTTGTGATAGAAGTTTTGAGTATTTTTCTGAGTTTGGCATCTGTCTTTGCTTATGGTTTTTGGCCATGCAGAAAGTTTTTTTGTAATTTAAATTCAATTTTTATGAATGTTTTCTTTTCTGGCTTCTGGATTTTGAGTTGAAACTAGAAAGGCTTTCTCTGCTCCAAGGTTATAAAAAGGAACTCACTATGTGTTCCTCCAGGACTTTCATAGTTTTGTTTACATTTTTACCTTGGATTCATTTGGAGTTTAGCCTGGTACATGGTATAATGTATGAACCTAACTTACTTTCTTTTCCAAAGAAAAGAAAGATGGCATGATTGGGCCATAGTTTACATGCCCCAATCCAGTAAATTAAGAGTTTATCTTAGTCCCAATGATTTGTGAAGCTACCTTTATCAAATAACTAAATTTCCACAGGTACTTGCATCTACATTTGGACTTCCTATTCTGTTCCATTGGTCTGTCTCTTCATCTATTGGTACCTCACTATTTTAATTATTTAGGCACTATGGAAGTTTTTAATACCTGGTAAGGACTCCTTGCTCTTGTTCAGTTTTTTTGGTTATTGTTTTAATGATAACCTCAGAATCTAAGTAAAAGAAAAAAAATCTGTTGTGTTTGGATTTATATTACATTGATAAACTTAGAGAGAAATGACATCTTGCCATCTTGCTAATGATGATGATTATTGTCTAATAAATATGGTATGTTTTTCCATTTATTCCAGTTGTCTTCTGTATCTTTTAATAGTATGGTTATTTTAAGGTGTTTTCTCTTTTTATTTTCATTGGATGTAGAATCTTCAGTAATATCATCTAACAAGTTATTTGCCTATTGTACAGTTGTATTATGACAAATTTGTATATGTTATTTCTGACAGAAGATGTTCTATTCTGTGCCTTTAGAAGGACACAGTGGGATGGGGGGGAACATCAAAGGGTGATAATCTTAACAATAAATAGAGGTTGAGATTCTAATCAAGAATCAAAGCAATACATTCTGGGTTGGCATTCACAAATGAGTAAGTCAAATGGTGTGGGGCATAATGCTGGGGTGGCCAAGGAAGGATTCTGCCAAACAGAGGATGATGTTGCTTAAGCTTCCAAGAGCAGATTCAGAGAGGTTAGGGAAAATAAGCAAGGCAAAGAAACAAGGACTGATCTAACAATTATGGGAAGCTGACTCCATGCCTTAGTGGATGCTTGCGGAGGATGGCACTATCTTGGCTAGGCTGACTGTATTAGCAATGCACATATCTAAATCAGCTCTAAAACCCATAGAGAGACTCGCACTTTAGTGTGAACATGTAAACTGTGGGTGATGGGCTATATTTCACATAAGTTGTGATCACTGCAAGGCTCTGCTGGTATTTTACAAGTCAAAAACAAGTTTCCTCTTCCATAGCCATATGTTTGAAAGATATGTCCCTTTAAGAATATAAAACTCTCACCCAAAACATGTATTTTTCAAACCTAGAGGTTCCAACTTGAAAACCTGGACCACGGAGATACCCGGCTCAGATCCTCTTTCAGAAAGGACTTGCTGTCCAGCTGCAGAGTGTCACTAGCAGATGGCCTCCAGCTGCTAGCTCTTCTAGGGTCCACTTCAACTTTTGGCCTAGGTCACACTCTTCCTAGGCAGTTCCTGGCCAGTAACTGAGCACAGCAATGGTCCCAGGGGTCCGGTTATATCCATCTAACAGGGGGCTTCACAAATGAGCTCCCCGAAGGCTGGCAGAATGTCTGTCCTATCAGACTTCTGGTTGAACCGCTCCCCACACCCATCATCTTCCTCCTCTATTCCTTTCATTGGTGTTATCCTCAGTAAACCTTTCACATCCCTAAGTTCATCTCAGTCTGTCTCCTAAAAAACTCAAATGGCAATGAAGATGTTTAGCAAATTTTGGGAGAGTAAAGGAGGGAATTAAAAATTCCCACATAATGTAGAACCAGACAATTCTGGAACTAGAAGTAGAAAGGCCTCATCACACAAGCCAATTAAAATGTACCTCAAAGGTTAATGTCATCGAATTTCAAAAGTCCCTGAAGCTCCCATGGTTATAAATGAGCATTTCCGGCATGCTGGACTCATCACTGTTGGTCTGGATTAATCTTCACTTCCATTCTAGGGGGTAGGTACAAGCACTTCCATTTTACAGACAAGGAAAACCTGATGTAAGTAAGTGGTAGAAACCAGATTCAAATGCAGGCAGGCCTATCTGGCTCCAAAGCCTTTTCCTTTCCTGATGGTACACTGCCCATGTCTCTTAGTTTATCAGCACAGGGTCAAAAAGCTGGTGAGGTATGGACTGACATGGCATCTGCAGAGGTTTCCATACTTATACCAAGATACCTCCCTGTAAAGAGTGGACTGTCCGGTAGACGGGCAAGG
Organism: Trachypithecus francoisi; assembly: GCF_009764315.1. NCBI lineage: Eukaryota > Metazoa > Chordata > Mammalia > Primates > Cercopithecidae > Trachypithecus > Trachypithecus francoisi. The sequence continues at coordinate 89,939,932 of NW_022681468.1, forward strand.
TAGCTCAGCTCACACCTTAATCCCAGCATTTTGGGAGGCCAAGGCAGGAGGATCACTTCAGGTCAGGAGTTCAAGACCAGCCTGGCCAACATGGTAAAACCTTGTCTTTACTAAAAATACAAAAAATAGCCAGGCATGGTGGTATGCGCCTGAAATCCCAGCTACTCAGGAAACTGAGGCATGAGAATCACTTGAACCCAGAAGGCAGAGGTTGCAGTGAGCCGAGATCACACTACTGCACTCTAACCTGGGTGATGGAGTGAGAATCTGTGTCAAAAAAAAAAAGAGTGAAGTGTTCTGCCTTTGTCTTATGAGGAGATATAATAATTGGCAGCCGTATACTATATTCCTGGGTCAAGGAATTCCTGGGTATTCAGCAAGCCTAAAACAAGGTGTTCACACATTTATTTAAAAATATCCCAACAAAATGTTGCATAATTTCCCTTGATTGCAATGAGTCTTTAAGCTGTTAACATTAATCTTGGGTGGATGCAGGAGTTGTCCACTGGCTTTCCAAAAGGCATCCAATGCCTTTAAGGCAGCATAAGAGAAACACTGCCCCTCTCGATGAACTGGGTCCCTGAGTCCAGCAGTACTGCCCTGTTCTCCACTGTGTCACCTATCTAGGGAACCCTGAGAAGACCAGTGTGCATGAACCAGAGACTGGACAGTGCCTCTGTTACCATCACCGTGTGGTATCATGAAAGGAAGAGGTAACCATCCCAAAGTCACCCAACTTGTCAGCAGAACTACTGGGAATGGAGCTTAACTTTTCCTGTACCTAAATTCTTCTATCTGTAGTTGGAGTTACAGGCCCCAAAGTAAAGATCTATTATGCTTGCCTATGTTGCTCCTAAATTCTCTACTCATCTATTTATTATTTCCAAATTTAATAAGGCCATACTGTTGTGTCTTCATCCTGGTCAATGCATCCAATGATACCTTGATAACTTTATCAGAGCAGTAGCTAGCAGAAGCACAGAGGAATGGAGGATGTTAAAACTGCTCAACACCACAGTACAAATGCATTGTCAGCTTATGTAGGAGTCTGCTTTTTATGCAGGCTTATGCAACTGGTGTAATTTTAAAATTTTATAAGCCATTTGAAAGAGTAACTTTGATATTAATGAAATGAGGAGAAATGTACATATAGTCAAAGAAAAGTGTCTTTCCTTTGGCTGATGTCAGAGACTTCCTAGAAATGAAAACTTATACTGTCTTTTAGAAAAACAAAGGTTAAATGAAAATAGCACTGACAGGAGTCGTATCACAACAGCAAAATACAACAGGGCCAGGCAAACCAAGGATATTGTTACAAATGTGGAGCCTTAATCAGGCTCATACCTCTAACCTTTTATTTTGTAAAGCTGCCAATTTTATAGTACAAAAATTTTAGTTAGGGTACCTTTAAGATTCACTGCATCTACTATGAGAAGAGAGACTGTCTTAGAAGAGTTTTTAAAAATACTACTTTGAAACACTTATGGGCAAACAAGAATTGGAACACTAATCACTGTAATTTCCCCACCAGGATCACTAGGTAAGACATTCAGAAAACTGGTGGAAGCAAGTGATGATTCAGATGCAGTAGTAGAACAGAAGGTTGCCAATCAACTACAAAGTGCTGCACAGGCTCACTTCAACTGACAGCAATGGTAGAGAGAGAAGAGAGAGAGAGGAAAGAGAGAGAGAGGAGAGAGGAGAGAGGGGAGGGAGGGAGGGAGAGAGGAGAGAGGGGAGGGAGGGAGGGAGGGAGGGAGGGACGGAGGGGGGAGAGAGAGAGAGAGAGAGAGAGAGAGAGAGAGAGAGAGAGAGAGAGAGAGATACGAATATGAGAAGGGAAGTAGGGAGAGACAAAGCCTGACTGACTTAGATTCCAAATTACATACACACAAAGCCCCTCAAAGGTTATCATGCCCTATCTGATCCAGGGTAAATGAAAAATTCTGAGGTGCAATTCACAGGGAAAGTCAGAGTGTCTACGCTGTTTAATAACGTACATTGAATAAAGTATTAGAAACATATTTATTCTTCTCCCTACTCTCGGTGCTACTGACCATCTACTGAATACAGGGTACAAGAAGAGTTTGCCAAGTTTTGGGTACTGCCCAGGTCCTTCCACGGCTAACAAGGCAGAAACACTTATGTGAACTCCTTGGTGGGCCCAGTATGTTGTGTGTGGAGAGGATGCCTGATGATGTCTTTTAACTTCACCTTTTGGTTTCTCAGCTATCTCAGAGGTCTGGCTGTAGAATTACTAATATTTTTAACAATGCAAATGTAATTATATTTGAAGCATATTCTTTAACAGAAGGAGGGAAAGATTGGCATTTAGAAACTTCATTAAACTTTTGGCCTTTTCAAGGCTAAATTAATCTTAGGGAAGAAATAAAAAGTTCCCATTGATTCACTTAAAAACAGATTTCTTGCAATTAACAGATCTAAATCTATGAAAAAGGGAGCATTTATGGTAATTTCAGTAATCTCTCACTTTCTCTAGATATTTCAAATCAAACTGTAGTAAGTACAAAATCCCTCCTTCTCTCTAAATACACACATACACAAATGTTAATCAGCAAAACTTTTTCTAATCTCAAGGAAATGTCAGTTACATTTACACAAGCATAACTAGTTCAAGCAATTTATTTGTAAATAGATATGACTGCTAGATTAGGAAAAAAGCGTTTTTAGCTGTATGGCATGACATGCCCCAAACCCTGAATACTTTTTTTGGCAGGTAATCAGCAGAAGAGATATAAAAGCATCTTCAAGGCATAGAAAGATGTTCAAGACTTAGAATATTCCTTTTCTCATAGTTCTCTTATCCCAACATATAAATTGTAACAATTTGTTTAAAAGACTGACCTAAATTATGATATTCTCTTCGTCTTCCAAATTTATTTAGTCTTGGTATCCTGTTCTTTCTCTGGAATTTCCTTTGCTTTTCTTTTTGTCAATAAGCTAAATTACTTCTCCTCCCACATGCATAAAAGCATTAATTTATAAAACACATAGCCATATGTCATATCTCATGTAATTCTATTTTACATTTCACTGCCACCCAGACTTATCTAACATGAACAAATAGATATTATTTACTGTAGTCAGAATGAGAATTATCTAATGCCACTTACATAGCCATAAATTGACTTTTGATTAATGTTTAAGCAAAAAGCAAACAAGCCCATCTGCTCTGAAAACAAACAAACAAAAGGAAGCAGCAAACACATAGTTCACAGGAATTTCTGCAGTATTCGTATGTTTCAGCTGCTGGTGAGGATAGAATTTTTTCATTGCTATAGTGAAAATGTACTGCTTGACAAGATAATTTCATATATAGATGTAGCTTCTTCTCTAGCAACTGTTAATTTAATAGACTATTACTTATGGTGAAATACAAAACAATCCCATTCTGAAAAAAGCACTGAAGACCGATAACCAGCAGTGAACTTCTTTCGTATTGCTCGGTAGGAACAAAAGAAAGCTCAAATGGGTCAGTTTTACTTCTTTCAGGGTTGCTTTCTCTATGGATCAAGGTAAGAAGGAAGAAAAGCTAGGTCTCCTATTTCACACAGTAATACATGGGCTGAAAGAGTCTATTTAAAAATATTTAAAACTGTTGTACTGTGTACCTATGAAATTTCCCTTTTCAGTGCAACTCAAAATTGCTAAGACAAACCAATGAGAGAGAAGTAGAAACATGAAGAAGGCTCTGTTCTGCTTATTTGTATCTCTGAGGTTTCCTCAGTATCTGGCACAGTATCTGTCAGTTGACAGCTCTAATCCATTTAGAGTGAATTTGTTCTGCTTCTATTATGGAGGTAAGAGAAAAAAACTGCTGCATTAGGTGGGAATTTCACTAATACCAATGAATTCCCAATATTCTAACTTTTTGGGGGAAAAAAGATGCCAAAAAAAGTGAATGAATTTTGAACAAAACTAAACAGCATGTTAGGATTATGGCATAGCAGGTTGAAGGATGAAAGAATGATAAGAGCAATTTCACAGCAACCAAAATGACACAAGAACACACATGCCGGTAAGCAAACAAGAGGCACAACCTAACGACGCAAGAGGAAGTAGTTTAACTTGGAACTTTCAAAATTAAATTCTAACTGTGGTAATATAAAGAAAGCTTTACATCCCGTTCACCACGTTACACATATTGCCATTTATTTGCTAACAGCAAAAACTCAAATGAGTGTATTTGAGTCTCTAAATATTTTCTACAAACGCTCTCCCCCAGACTAAGACAGACACTGCCAAAGTGAACGAGTCACTGCATGGCTAGATTTCCATGTTGAAAATCTTAGGCTCACAGCAGAATACTTGCACAAATCCTACTGCATCTCCTTAAAAATCACTCTGCAGGTTGCATCCTAAGAGTTCTTGTCAAAATTGTTCTTTAAAGCATTACACACATACACACACTGGGCTAGACAGCAAGGATCTTTGTCTTTCTTTGCCAAAAGACAGTGTTTCCCGAGGCCTGTTTTAGCCTTCGACTGATGGTTCTGATTTTGGTTCAGAAAAATAATTGCATGACTGTCCTAAAGTGGAAAGAGAAAAACCTCAAAAATTGTTAACATATCAATTACATCAACCTTTTCTAATTACAACTCTGCATTTCATTATTCTGCAGGCAAAATGAGTACCTTAAGTCTAGAGCCCCAGGTAAACAAAGCCTTTCCCTGTCCTCATTTCAAAACTTTGTTTTTATAAACATTCCCCCTGTCCCCTAAACTGAACTACAACAGCACAATGATCCTGTTGTGAGCACTCCCTTGACCTCTACAGGGCAACAGATTATTGTTCACTTAGCCCCTCAGAGTAAAATCAGTTTTAATACGGAAGTTTCTGTCTTATCAAAGGAAGTAAAGAAGTAAAAACAAAAAATGAACATATATAAGCACAGATTTCTAAGCTTCGATTGTATAGGTGGTAGGTATGTGGCTTGCCAGGAAAGCGCATCACCTGCTTCTGCTTCTCTCTAGGGACAGAGGTGAAGGGGTCTGTTCTGGAGTTTTCTAAGGAGGCCATCTTAGTTATTACACCAGGGAAGTTTCTAGTCAAAATGTTATTCCTGTCTATAGGGAAAAACAAAAGCAAAACACAAAGAACATTGCTTCTAATGGCGTCACAGCAAGGAGTTTATCTAGAAAGATGATGCCAGGAGTCACCTCTTTTCCAGGAAGACAGAAACAAAAACCGTTCTCCTCGAGAGGCCAATAGTGTAGAAGCCCCTTTTCCAGAACTTTCCAAGGAGACGAACTTCTTTGTAAGTGTATGAGCACAGGGAAGAGCAGTGCTCCACGTTCCAAGGAAGAAAAGCAACCCACAGCTCCTCCTGCCTGTGCAGCAGATGACCAGAAAGATGAGAAAGGGAAACAAACTTCCATTCATGGTGAAGCATGCTGCTTATTTCTCAAATATACTTTTCAAATGCCTCCACAAGTTGTTTGTTTCTATATTTTGAAAGCACTCAATATGCAGAGTATTTGCTAACCACAGGCTGAGTACCCAGTCAAGACGTACCAACTCAGACTCCTCCCTGGTGCAGGCAAGGATAAACAGGGAACAGGTAAGAGAGGCCTGCAAAGCCAGGTGGACAGAGATCACATGTGATCCCAAACAGAAACAGGCTGCTGGAAACTAACTCTCTCTCTCTCTAGCTGATACTTATTCAGCACTTACTGTATGTCAAGTACTAATCTAAAAACTTTTACATATAATAACTCAGTTTTCACAGATACAATTATTTTCCATACTTTAGAGATGAAAACATTGAGGCTAGAGAGGTTAAGTAATTTGACCAAGGAAGCACAGCCAGTAAATGGCACGGCTAGGATTTAAACCCAATCAATATTTTTTTTTGTAGCTCATCTCAATGAGTTAGTTGGAGTCTCACCAGCACTTCCTTGTACTGGGCTCCACTTTACTGACCTGAGTCAACCGCAGGACATACTTTTTTTTTTCGTAGCCTGAAGAAGAAATGCGCTAGGTAACTTCATTATGATGGCAGTAAGATTGTTTTTCAACACATACACATACACTTTCAAAAACAACTTAGAGGCCAGATGCGGTGGCTCACGCCTGTAATCCCAGCACTTTGGGAGGCCAAGGCGGGCGGATTACCTGAGGTCAGGAGTTTCAGAGCAGCCTGGCCAACATGGTGAAACCCTGTCTCTACTAAAAATACAAAAGTTAGCCCTGTGTGGTGGTGTGCTGGTCTACTCGGAAGGTTGAGGCAGGAGAACTGATGGAACCCGGGAGGCAGAGGCTGCAGTGAGCCGAGATCGCGCCACTGCACTCCAGCCTGGGTGACAGAGCAAGACTCTGCCTCAAAACAAACAAACAGCAAAACAAACAAACAAAAAAACACCGCCTGGACAACAAAATGAGACCCCCATCTCTACAAATAAATAATTACCCAGTCGTGGTGGCATATACCTGTAGTCCCCAGCCACTCGGGAGGCTGAGGCAGGAGAACTGCATGAACTCAGGAGTTGGAGGTTACAGTGAGCTACGACTGCACTACTGCACTCCAGCCTGGGTGATAGAGTGAAACTCCATCTTAACAACTTAGTGGTAAAGCAGGCCTCCAGTATACTTTCGCCTCTCTGCCTTTTCTTTTTTTCTAAAGATTACTACTTACTCACCGTTCCCCATTGGTTTCGATGATAACAGAAGAAGCAGGACACTATAAAAACCTTATTTTGCTACCACAGAAAGCAAGATGTGAAGGCAGTCAGGTTTGATAACAGTGCACATTGTTTTTGCAGTATCTTTCATCACAAGGCTCTCACATCATGTGCTCTGGGCTCATGTAACATACTCTGCTGGAATGCCCCCATTCAAGTGGGGAGAGAGTCCGTGACAGTCCTGCCTGCACTCACTATGCTAGCAAAAAATGTCCGGGAAGGACAGAAAAGAATGTAACGTGCCATTAAACCAAGGGAGAGTGATTAATGCAGGCAAAAATTAATCACAAGGGCAGTGTCAAAGTTTGGTGGGACAACTGAATGTTCAGAAGGGACCTGAAAAAAGTAATCCATGATAAACAACATGGTAAAAAGCTTAGATTGTGCCATCAAGTTTTCTTAAGATTACAGATAAAATGACAACAGGCAAATTCTTTTCTTTCCCAGGTGAAATGAAGAACCAAGGATCATCTGAGCAAAGACTCAAGGCCCATTTGAAAAAGACATCCACATTTATACCATAGATGACTTGGCATCTATGGAGGAATGGAGGTGAGCACCACTCTACCATGGAGAGGAAGCAGCCACTGTAGAGGCTGGGCTGGTGGAGATTCCTTCTGGATGCCCTCAGACCTGTCATTAATGGGGACAAAGCAGAATCAGGGGACTGCTATATGTCATCTACCACTACCAGCTCCACCATCCAGGGTACTGTTCTTGCCACTACATCTAGAAATAAGAGGAGTGCAATCTTAACAACTAGAAAAGGCTGTCTCGCTGAACATTTATTCTCATTCCTTTACCCAAAACTAATGAAAATCTGAAGTCTGAGTGGTGTCTGAGCCTAGTATTTTCATGTCTGAGACACACAAGGTTGAGCTGCCACTTCTAGCCATCTGAACCACCCGGTGTGAGTATGTGGCTGGGAGGGTGGGTGGTGATGGTGGTGGTAGGGAGGTGGGGGATACTTCTAATGAGAGGCAGTAGAGAGTAGGGTCTAAGAGTAGGTACTCTAAAGTCAGATTGATTGGGTTCAAATCCCAGATCTGCCATTTACTAGCTGCACTTCCTTGGCCAAATTATTTAACCTTTCTGTGCCTCAATTTTTTGTCTCTAAAGTGGGGATAAATAGTTGTACCTATGGGACAACTGAGTATATGGCAAGTGTTTAGAATAGTACCTGGCACAGAGTAAGGTTGAATGAGTGTCAGCTCCAATTGTCATCTAGGTGTAAGTTCACTGGCAGCAAGTGCAAGATTCTTTTGGATGGCTAACAAGCTACAGCTTTGGCTGACAGTGCTGTTCGTGAAACCCAGTGGCCTCTTCACTCCATAGTCAGCCTTCCAGTGCTCCTGCCCTTGGTGGCCTTGGCAGGAGCCTGGGGTTGAGTGGGGACTCAAGACAACTGAAGCTCTCCCAGCAAAAGCAGGATCCCCACGTCTCCCATTGACACTAAAAAACAAATTCTTGAATTTTTCCCGGGTCTGCTGAGTGATCACAAGAGGACAGCTGAGGCAGGACGACAGAGCCTCAGCAGTGTCAGGGAAGCCTGCATACTTCCCTCATGCTCAGAGTGCTTTCTGGCCACAGGCTTATTTCAGCTGTCTTCTGTCCCATTTCTGAGGCTCTAAAGGGATGCCCTGGGCCCTGGGATCTATGAATAAATCAAGATGAGTGAGGCAAGGGTAACACCATGATTAGATCAGCCTGGCCCACTGCCCTTTGACCTTAGAGTACTGGAAAAGCCTTGACAGGCAAGGGCATGAGAAGGCCATGTGCTGCAGGGGCACAGTCTTCAAACAGGAGCCTTCCCGGGGCAAACAGGTGGCATCTACCTTCTAAATAACAGGTTTAAAATTCAAGAAAGCAAACAGCACTCCCTAACTATCAATATTCCAATAAGTCCTAGAATAGTTTTAGTTTTTAACATCCCAGATAGCATTTTCAATTGTAAAACCTGGAATGAGAGGCAGAGGATTTTCAGGGTCATGTGCTATTTTTTATTGGTTTACATGCAGGATGCAGATGTCATTTAAAATTTTTATCTTTCTAAATGTAGTTAGTTTGGCCACCCTCCCTGCTGAAGACCACAGTGAGTCCAAGACCATAGGTTGATTGAAATCTACAAAAAATCACAGAAATTCCTTTTAGCCAACGATGTCAACTTGTCCCGCTGGTGGAAGAAAATAAAAAGGCTGAAATTAGAAAATCTAAGTTTTTTCTCATAAAGGTGAACCCCAAACCTGTCCAATAATACTCTACTAAATAAAGTCTTGTTAGTAAAGAAGCGATGAAAAAATTCAGTACCTAAAAGACTCTCAGGACATGAAAATTATTTTGTAGATTCTTCAATGGGCTTTGCAAGCCAACAGATCCAAATCACAACTGTGGTCAAGGCATTCTGCAGAGTCTCAATGCTAGGTGAAAAAGGCATCTTGGGAACTAGTAGACTGCTACTCTTTCAACATTGAAAAGACATCTCTATTCTTTGAAAGTCACTTTCAGCCACCCAGAAAGTTACCTGGAGAAAAGTATGGTGAATGAAACTTTAGAGTTTGAGAAGGAGCAGGTCTTTCTTATGTAAAAATGCCGATGAATAAATGACAATGAGATAGAAAATTGCCATTAAAGCACGGCAGTAATAATTATTATAGATAAGCTCCACCAAAGCATGACAAGATCAGTGAGTGACAATGTGATGAGAAACAGGACCTTGGACTGTTGTGACTGGGAGGCTGAGGTGGGAGGCCAGGAGTTCACGAGACCAAACTGGGCAACATAGTGAGTCTCTACAAAAAATTTAAAGATTGGTGAAGGCCAGGTACGGTGGCTCACGCCTGTAATCCACACTTTGGGAGGCCAAGGAGGGTGGATCAGGAGGTCAGGAGATCAATACCATCCTGGCCAACATGTGAAACCCTGTCTCTACTAAAAATACAAAGATTAGCTGGGCGTGGTGGTACGTGCCTGTAATCCCAGCTACTTGGGAGGCTGAAGCAGGAGAACTGCTTAAACCAGGGAGTTGGAGGTTGCTCTAAGCTGAGATTGCACCACTGCACTCCAGCCTGATGACAGAGCCAGATTCCACCTAAAAAAAAAAAAAAAAAAATTGGTGGGGCACTACCACTACAAGTGGTGCACACTTGTTAGTCCTAGCTCCTTGGGAAACTCAGATGGGAGGATTGCTCAAACCCAGAAGTTTGAGGCTGCACTCCCGCCTGGGCAACAGAGCAAGACTCTGTCTCAAAAAAAGAAAAGAGAAACAAGACACCTGCATACTCTGAGTATCAGCCCCTAAGATATTAGTAACAATGGGAAAAGCAAAAAATTTACTCTGAGAAACCTGGCAGGCACCACAACACCTCAATCAAGTGTTCAAGGCTTAGAGATGATCAGTGATAAGATGCTAACATCACACACAGATGTGATGCACTGAGAGAGATGCAATGTCAATCTTGTAGTAGTCTTCCCCAAAATGTATAAAAATTAGTTTAATGATGAGAAACATTAGAACCAATTTGGAGCATTCTATGCAACAACCTATCGGTACTCTTCAAAAGTATCAAGGGTCATGAAAAACAAGGGAAGATAGACAAATTTTTACAGACTGCAGAAGACTAGATATAGTAAGTAAATACAATGAAGGATGTTGGGACTGAAAAAGGGTATTAATGGAAAAACTGGTGAAATTCAAATAGTCTATAGTTAACAGTATTGTGTCATCGTTAATTTCTTGGCTGTGAGAACTGGTTTATAGATTATGTAAAATGCTAACATTAGGAAAAACTGGGTGATACTTTGTAAACTCTTGCTTTTTTTTTTTTTTTAAAGAGACAGGGTCTCAATGTGTCTGTCTCCAAGACTGTTGTGCAATGGTATGATTATAGCTCACTGCAGCCCGTAACTCCTGGCTCATGCGATCCCCCACCTCAGCCTCCCAAGTAGCTGAGACTACAGGCACCTGCCACCACTGCTGGCTACTTTTTTTTTTTGGTAGAGATAGTCTCACAGCTTGGTCTCAAACTCCTAGCTTTAAGTGATTTGTCTTGGTTTCCCAGAGCCCTGGGACTATAGGTATAAGCCACCATGTCTGGCTGCTTTTTCAATCTTTTTGTAAGTCTAAAATTATTTCAAAATAAAAAGCTGAGAGAGAAAAAACAAAACAAAACAAAACAAAAAAACAAAAAACAAAATCAGTTCAGTTTCTCCCCGGCCAGTGGGGTCAACCTTACTACAAAGTTGCTGGTTTGGGCTCTAGCTCTGCAGATTTTCCTCACTGGATGAATTTCATAATTTTCACTACCACTGATATTACACAATTGAGATTCTAGCTGAATGGAGAGTGATGGAAGAACATGAATGAAGAAGTCATCCTGACATTGGGGAAAAAGAGCTTACTGAAAATTTTTTAAATGTTAAATATTTTACATTATCTTCACAATCCCTGTAACCCCCCCTGCCCCCCACCGACCCCTTCTGCAGCAAAACTCCCTCAACAATACTTCAGTAATCTGGCTAGAGTCCACAACAAATATTTCTTATTCAGAACTTGGCTTTGAAGAAAATGCAGCCCTAAAAAAATTTTAAGTAAGTTACTGAAGGATGCAGAGGCTTCGTTTTACAAGAGTTAGTTCCAGAGGTGATTTTGGGACCAGCATTATTCCCAGACCCCAACCGCATCTAAAGCTGCCAGGAGGGTCTGGCTTTTGATTCCTCTGTGACTCCTTTCCAGACTAAATCAACATCACTTGGTTTCAAGAACTGCAGCTCTTCCCTATTCTTTGACCTGTTGTGCCTAAAATTTAACTTTCCCAAATTGAAGAGAGTTCATCCTCCTTGCCTGGGTCCATCCTTGGGGTGGACAAAAGGCATTAAGACAACTATGGAAGCCTATCTACTCTGTTGAGAGAAACAATTACTCCTAGAGAAAATATCTGCTTAAAGCCACGATTAAAGTCACACCCCTCTTCATCCCCCAACAACTTGCTTTGAAAGGGTAAGAAGGGAAAGAAGATGAGTGCTTCCACTTAGCTGGTAGGGGTGAATGATAAGTAGTCCTACCTGCACTCTTTCCATCGAGTCACTTACACATAAGAGCAACAATTGTGCTAGTTGTATCCTACAGTTGTAGCCTCTTAGCAGAGCCTTCAAATACTAGTGTGGGTGTAGGTGTGTGTGTGTGTGGTGGTGGTGGGGGGGGCGGGTGTTCTCTTGCGCTGGCCACCTAAAAAGCTTACTAAGTTACTACTGACAAAGGATTCTATTCCTTTTCACTCAATATAAGCCTATAAGACATCTCAACACTCGCCATCTTACAAACAAAGACAAGCATCTGGGTGTCTGGGTGTGCCCTGGCCCCACAAAAATCCCTAACCAAAACTGTTAACTCTGACAACGGTTTAAGCATAAGTAATATACCCTCTGAAGGCAGAGGTTTGGTTTTTATTGCTAGATTTATGCCTGCTAGTTTATAAGAATGCGCTAAATGCCACCTCCCAATTAAAACCCTTCCATGCCCAGGGGCAAAGGATGCTCTAGATCCTCAATCCTTGAGCCCGCTAAATCATCCAGGACCGCTTTGCTTGGCTCATCGAGTGATGCAGAGCTGTTACGTGGTTCTGCAAAGGATTCTCAGGGAGATTCCCACCTCACAGTCACTGCTTTGCTTTCAGGTATTTCTGGTAACCCCCAGAGTTCAGTATCTTTCTAGTTTGATTTGTCCGAAAAGGACTGGAGCCTGATTGAACCTATGCATCAATTCTGGTGGAGTGAAGTGTTAAATAAGGCAAAATAAAACAGAAGTAAGTGTGAAGGCAAGAGTTTTTACCAGAATCTGACCCTTTTGTGAGGTAACTCACACAACGGAAAGCTCTGATGATATTGCTGAAGCTGGAGTGTTTAATGGCCTCTATTTTCTCAAGAGCATTCTCTCCGTAAACAAAGATGACAACTGTTACAGCCAGAGGAAGTGACAGCTCTGTGGAAGGCTCTATGTTTCCACCATAAACACTTGCTGAGGCTCCACTGATGCCAGGCACCATGATGATGCTGGCGATCTAAAAGCAAGAGTCAGGCTTAAAAGCTTTGCAAACTCTTTCCCAAAAAAGGTACAGTCTAGACAAAGTTCAAGTTGTAAACCTGTAACTTCAACATAACTGTTACATGCTCCAACAATAGAATGGATGAATTTCCTGGGGACAGAGAGAGAGGATATTAACGGTAAAGAAGGGTTTTAATTAGGAGATGACATCTGGCAAGTCCTCATAAACCCAGCAGCACATAGCTGGCCACATAAATCAAACCCTTGTATTCAGGGTCCATACTATTACTCAACAAGGGTAATTCGAGTAATTACCAGAGTTATCATGATCCAACACATAAGTTCATTTGAGGACCCTGACTATGCAAGCATGAATTTTTTTGGCTGCCTCTAGATAGCATGTTTATAAAAAACAGGTTAAGTTACTGGCTCCAAATTACTTTTTAATAAAAAAAGCAAACAAAAAAAGCTTAAGTTTTTAAGATTTTTCTTTTTTATTTTAAGTCTGAAAAATAAATCTCCCTGTCAAAAGCATGCAAAAGTAATGATTTATGTGATATAAGCTTGGGTATCTGTGTTATTATTACATGACATTTCCTAACAGCTTATAATTGCCTTAAAGATTGTTTTAGAAAGGTTATACCTTCTCCCTATTCCCATTCTCTTTAAATAAACCCTTATGTAATCTCTGGAAATTTTTAGACTACAACTATCGATGGGCCACTCAAAAATGGAGCCATTGTCAAGTCACTTACATGAAATAGTGAAGGTTTACAACCAAAAGAGAATTGCTCTCTTCCACAAAATAGCTGACAGAAATACTGTACTCCGGGGGCCTACATGGAACAAACATTAGGAAGGTGTCTACCTGCAAACCCATTCTAAGGCTGGACCAAACCAGGGGTACCAGGTCATTCACACCCAGGAAAGTCTACAGAACAGTAAGAACCATTATTTACACCACTTTAGAATTTAACTGTTCCAACCCCCTTTGTTTGGCAGATGGGGAAAGGAGAGGTAGAGGGAGATCAAATGAGTCAACATAAGAATCTCAGTTGATTGGCTGGTTTTTCTAATATGGTTCACCACATCATGTTATTCTACTGAAGTTCAGGAGAGGGTACCAGGGGATACCTCAACCCAAAATGACTTCTTCACAGTTTTAAGTCTAGGGGGAAAGGCCCATAATGTACTCCTCACCACTTTTTCCTAGTAATGGCTAGCATCAGATACAACCTAAATCTGTAGAGCTAGTTCAACATTCAGGTTACCAAACACAGTCATGAAAGAATGTAATTACTATCACAGACATACACTGTCTAGGTTCTAAAGCAATTAAGCTGGTAACAGTACTATTTACAATAAAAAATAGGTTTCACAAACCTGTAACAGAAACCAGGTAAATGTGCCAGAAATTGTACAAACCATGGCATACCTCGTATCAATTTTTATGTGGACATAGCAAGCAAACACAGTTTTAGAAGATAATTCCTATATTCCAATTTAGCATAAGGTAATCAACTGTGTCTTAAAAGAGGAAAAGAAAGAGCCTAGAGCTTCATTAGGTGTCCCACCTAAATTTGTTTTTCTAGAAAAAACCATGCACTCAAGAAAGGCAATCAAGATCTACATATTTAATCACACTCACAGAAACTTGTGAACATATCTGTAAAAGGATTATCATTAATCTTTCAAGCTCCTAGAGTAGGAATAAAATACTCAGGCAGTGGCTCAAGAAATCTAACTTGTGAGGAAGTCAAACGTCTCAGGGATAATCTAATAATGTAAACTTTTACAAACTTTCCTTCCTGGTCTCTTTCCTTCAGTCAATCATTTAAAAAAATAATGAGCTTCTGGAATATGCTGGGGACCCTGTGGGGAATAAGGCACTTGTGATTCCTGCACCCAAGAGTGTAGCTGGGGCTACAGGACTGTTTTAAGATACCTCTTAACTGTTTAACCTCTAGTGTTTTAAGACATAATCCCTGCCCTCCTGGAGTTTACAATCTTCTTGGGCACACAGAATCTGTGCATAGTAATAGAATTAAATAGAAATAGAGGGACAGACAAAAACAATGTGAGTTTGGGGCGTTGAAAGGAAGAATTTCTTGGAGTCTAAAGAAAAGGATCCAGACACAAGGAGCAGAGGAATGAAGGCTACTTCCAGTGTTGGGGCGCCCCAAACATGGCACTTGACATGCTGAAGCAGCCTCAAAGTCTCTGACTCTCCTTCCTCATCCTTTGTTTCTCGCAAAGCACAGGATAAGGCTGTTCTCTGAAGTTCCCTTATCCACCTAGACACCAGATCCCCAAAGAGGAACACAATGGCCTGCCATTGCACCTCGCCATCCCCCCAGCTCAAGACTGAGGAATGCAACCATACCCAGACAGACTTTTCCACAAGATAATTTCTGCCTCTGGAGCTTGTTCAAATTCTAAAGAGCATCGTTTACAAGTAAATTTCTATCTCAGGGAAATACTCATTTTCTCTGAAAATCATTTACTCCTACACCCCCAATACCTTCTCACCAATTAATAAAGTATTTACGGATCAACCATCTGGCCATTTTCTTGAGTTTTCATATTTTGTATGACTTCCATGCACACATACAATAGGTTTGTTAGGTTTTTCTCTTATTAATCTATCTTTTGTTTTAGAAGTGTTGGCATGATCCTTTATGATCATGGGGAAGGAAGGGATCAACCCTACACTGTCAAAGAGAAGAGAACCAGAGTCATCAAGATCAGAATGTAGATGGCACAAGCCAGGGCAAGAGGGTGAAGATTTCACACAGGGTGGGAAGCTGGGCATGAGGTTCTACAACAGATAACAGTGGGCTATACTCATGCCCACTGCAAGGTCTATGCAAGGAGTATGCAACTGGCAGGTAGGGTGGTGAGATGGATTCTGGTGGAGAGAAAGTGAAAACGGGTGCAAGAAATTCATTTTAGAACATGTTGAAATCCTGGGGTCAGATGTGGGTGAAATAAACGGAAAAGAAAGCATTTAAGTAGAAAGGAATTAGGAAAATTTGGTCATAGATATAGTTTGAATGTTTGTTCCCTCCAAATCTCATGTTGAAACATGATTCCCACTGTTGGAGGTTGGGCCTGGTGGGAGGTGTCTGGGTCTTGGAGTGGATCCCTTATGAATGGCTTGATGCCCTCCCCACAGTAAAGAGTGAGTTCTCACTCAGTTAGTTATCTACTAGGAGATCTGATTGTTTAAAAGAGCCTGGCATCTCTGTCTTCTTGCCATGACACACCTGCTCCCCCTTCACCTTCCACCATGAATAAAAGCTTCCTGAGGCCTCCTAGAAGATGATCAGATGCTGGCCGCGCATGGTGGCTCATGCCTGTAATCCCAGCACTTTGGGAAGCTGGGGTGGGGGGGATCACCTGAGGTCAGGAGTTCAAGATCAGCCTGGCCAACATGGCAAAACCCCATCTTTACTAAAAATACAAAAATTAGCTGGGTGTGGTGGCACACACCTGTAATCCTAGTTACTTGGGAGGCTGACGCAGGAGAATTGCTTGAACCCAGAAGTGGGATGGCACAACTGTACTCCAGCCTGGGTGACAGAATGAGACTCTGTCTCAAAAAAAAAAAAAAAAAAAAAAAAAAGATGATCAGATGTTGGAACCATGCCTGAACAGCTTGAAGAACCACAAGCTGAAAAAAAAAGCTAACCCTCTTTTCTTTATAAGTTACCCCGTCTTGGGTATTCCTTTATATCAATGCAAAATTGACTACAATAGTCACTGATGACAGATTTCAAGATTTTCAGCTTAGGCTAGTACACGAACTGTAGAGTCCAGAAAGCAGGTTTGTTTTTCAAAGTATGTTTTGTTTTCCACGCCCTGAGTCTGAGATGATGCGAGGCTTCCCCAATGCAAGTGTCTGGTAGAAATGAAAACATATGGCAAAGAAGAAAAAAGCTCAGGGGAAAAGGTGGTCCAGACAGAACCTATCTCTGTGGCTGTTATGGACAGAGCCATAAAGGAGATGAGTTCTCTGAGAACTCCCACCCCATTTAGAAAGGAAAAGGGCAGGAACACTGCTCTAGAAATCTGGAAGAGAGTCCAGGTAGACAGGGAAGATTCTCTAAGGCAGTGAAGCCTCAGCTGAGCTCGAAGGGTCTGCTGAAGGAAGAAGAAAGAGATTCCAGGTTGGGACACAGCAGGGACAAACAACAAGACTTCAGTGGATAGGCTGCTCCATCCCTGTTGTCTCGGTATTAGAAAACCGTATTTAACATACTAATGGCGGACATCTGATAATCAGTTCATTACAACTATATGGAACTGCCCCCTAAATTCAATTATACTTTGCCTTTCACACTCTTATTTTCATAATTAAATAGTTTTACAATTAAAAAAAAAGGTACACAGAGAAAAGCAAGGTTATGAGGTTTCACCAAAACATAGCAGTGGTCAATTCTAGTCCATCTCTGAGATGACCTGGTCTCTGGCATTTGCACATTAAAATTATTTTTAGGCAATGAATGCCAGTATTAGAGCCACCCATTTTTAAGGTCATAATTGCTGCATATAAAAAGATTTAGAGTTACAGACTGTCCCCAAACAGCAGGAGCCCTCATGGCCTGCCTCTCCTGCATCCAAGAGCCACAGTGTTCTCCTGCTTCTATTTAGAGTATCATGAATGCTAAATAGAAATGTTAAAAATTATTCCACAAAACGAAGCAAAACAGACATCATCCCCCATAGACCCACACTCTGAAGTGGTTCACCACTCTTTTGGCTTTCAAATGCATTCTTAGAAGTAGACTCTTTGTCATCTGAACCCCCAAACATCTTAATTACATATTTGTATAACACCCGGATAAAGGGGGAAAAAACCTAAACCTCAAGTTGTTTTTTTTTTTAAAGTAATAGCAGCTTTCACTCTGGAAAAAAACATCAGAGCAATTCTATCACATCAGTACTTTGGTTACTTAGCATCATGTCATCTCAGACGCGTTTAACACGAAAGGTGTGAAGGGGAAAAGGACATCAGAAATGGCTGCAGCAACAAGGAATCTAGCAAAAATAGTTTTCTGTCGTTCTACATGCCAGATGTGGTAAGAAGCTCTTCCAGCTGGACTTGGTAAAATGCCTTGTTTGAATGAAAGTCTGAATTGGCGGTTATTTTTAAATTAATGAAGTTTTTCTATTTGGAAGGACTTCCAATAACACGGGGTAGTATCCCAAGAAGCCCTTGGGGACTTTTTTTAATGAATTAGAATAATGTGCAATTAGACCAACAGTTGTAACAAAGTGCTTCTGAGGGCTTGAAAGTAGTTGTTCTCAAGTAGCTTATGTAGCATCAAATTCACATAAAGGATTCTAAGGCAGTGAACTGAATTGTTCAACGTTACAATGCACTGGGATATAAATGAACAAATGCACTCCACAGTGCATATTATGCATTTCCTAGGCTTAAAAAACCCAAAAACTCCAAAATGGGGGGGGGGACATGCTAAGCAAATATATTAGGGTAAATATGTATCAGAAAAATACTCGTTTCAGGATTCCTCTAAATAGTAAGTCCTATTCACGGCTGTGTGTCTTCAGAGATCATTAATTTCTTGGCAAAGAGGGTGGGCTGCAGAGACCATATGGCCAGAGCACTGGAATTGAAGATCAGTGGGAATGTGATTAGAGGGGTTTCGAAAAGTCCGTGCTCCTTTGAAAACATTTTGACTATGCCTTTTCTCTCTCGTTTCCCAAGACCACTACTCTTATCTTCCTCTGTTTGAATCCAAACAGAAGTACAAGAAGTCAGAACCACAAATGAGTCATATTATCTTGCCCTGCCTCTCTGTGTGGCCAATGGCCAAGCATCCTATGGATGGACAGTCACAAGGGCCCAACCAAGATGTCTTACACGAGCAGGCAGAGGGCTTGCAGTGGCTTTTTGTAGGTTTTTGGCTGGAGCTGAACTAACTGCAAACTAAAAGAAAGTTCCCAACAGCAGCCCTTCCTGAAGCTGAGGGTCTGACTGTGAAAGTTTAGCCCAAGTATTTAGGGTGCTGGGAAGACATGAGAACTAACTTCTGTCCTTTGTTTCTTTCCTAAGCAAAGTGGGCAGTCCTGTTCATGCAAAACTACTATGGAACGATCATTGTAACAGGCACACTGGACCAGATGGTGAATGCCTCCAGGGGGTATCTCTCCCTAACACCTTGCTTTTTCACATCACACCACCTCCCCTCTTCCAAATTTTGGAGGCTTACTACCAATAGGGACTCACTATCTGACTGATTAATCAGCTTTCAGTAGACAGGAGCGAGACAGCTGTGGGAGAAAACATTTCTTTCCAACTCCCATTCTCCACTGCAGAATACCACAATAAGAAATCTTAGGCTGGGCGCGGTGGTTCATGCCTGTAATCCCAGCACTTTGGGAGGCCGGGGCAGGTGGATCACGGGGTCAGGAGTTTGAGACCAGCCTGACCAACATGGTGAAACCCCGTCTCTATCAAAAATACAAAAATTAGCCGGGTGTAGTGGGGTGCGCCTGTAATCCCAGCTACTCAGGAGGCTGAGGCAGGAGAATCCCTTGAACTCAGAAGGCAGAAGTTGCAGTGAGCTGAGACTGCACCACTGCACTTCTGATTGTTAACTAGCAGTTTAAATGATCACATTTAATCAGCTAAGTGAGAGTTGGTTTAAAAGGCCAATTACAAAAGAAGTGGTAAATGGCCTTTTAAACCAACTCATAGTATCTCTAAATGCCTTGGTTTACCAAGTCTGAGGGTTTCCTAGTACTCTCCTTATAAGCATTAGAATGAAATCGAGTCCTGGCTCTTTTCCCATAACCACTTCCTCTTTGGTTCATTAAAAATGTAAACATTACTTAAATAGAGCAAAGCTCCCTGGACTAAGGGGGTCTTCATAGTATACATTCAAATGGCATGTGAACGAGGTTACAGGGCACAGTGCAGAATCCCTCCATGGATTTAAAAATGCCCATGTCAGTGGATTTGCCTGTTTTCCAAGTCATTTGCTCTGAAACTCCTAAATACAAATATGAAAACAACAGCATGAGACTGCATTGTCATGTTTATTTGTTATTCATTCTCTGATTTGGGGTTGGGGGGCAGGAGGAGGATTAGACACAATTTTTAGCCAATGAGCCTCTAAACAGAAATATGGTTTATTCTTGGTACTCAAATTCAAATCTTAGTAACATAGCAATTACATTTTAAAATAAACTATCTCCTTGTGCTTGCTTCTAAGGAGAGTGTTTAGTGGGATACGAAAAGAGTCTAATCCTAGGCAGCCGTATGGCCAGACCAATTATAAACCCCGTAGACTTTCACACGTCACAGAGAGCAAACTGCTCCAGGAGCAGCTCTTAATACTTTACTGCCTATTCAGGTGCTCCCGCACTTTTAAGATACACTTGTCAGCAACAAAATAAGCACTTCCTTCTGTCTTTATCACACTGGTTGCCAGACAACTGCACAGAGCTAAAGTGGGTAATGTTACAGTAAACAGTTCCCTAAAACATTTACATATGTCACTGATAAACAATAAAAAATTTAAAAGAGATACAAATGTACTCTTGGAACCTTAAATCTTCTTCCCACTGAGGCCTAAGAACTTAAAATCTTCATACACCTGGCAGAGGAAAAGGAAACACATTCCAAAGGAAGTCTAAATTTATAGCCTAAATATGTCTTCCTCTAGAATATTTAATACACTTAAGCTATAGTCATTCTATACACTTTGAAAATGCTCTTCAATGATAAATTACAGTCGTTGCATTTTTCATTGCAGTTCACATAAATATCATTTTGCTTTGAGGAAACCAATTACAGAACAGTAAATCATTTTTACATTGCATTCCAAAAATATTTAAGTTGCAACATGGACAGTGTGTAAAATCACAAGAAAAATATAGCTTACATATTCTATCATTCAGTCTTCTATAGCAAACATGTTAAATCCCTGAAGAAAGTGCTACTGTTAGTTTGGTTTTTAAATATTTAGATTATTTCAGCGTATGCACATAAGTATTAGTGTAACAAATATTTACTGAACTCCTGCAATATGTAGTTATCCAGATTTGGGGTAGAAATTTGAGAATTCCCCTGATTTCAAGGTATCAACCACTACTATTCTAATTACCTGCTTCATGGGCATTTATCATGGCAGGCCCCACCCGAAGAACTCTACGCACATAGACTATACCATTTCATCCCCACAACTTTCCTGAGAGGTGGAGATCATCACTCTGTTTGAAAAGTATGGAAAGGTCACCAAGGCCACATGGCTGGTGACACTGGAGGATGTGCCCAACATTCACACCCATAGAGGTGATCAGTATAGCATTCCCTCCATATCTGAGGACTCCACACCCATGGATTCAACCAAACACAGATCAAAAATATTCAAGAAAAAACAAATAGAATGCTTGTGTATTAAACATGTATGGAATTTTTTCCTTGTCATTATTCCCTAATAATATAACAACTATTTACATTGTATTAGGTGTTATAAGTAATCTACAGATGGCCTAATGTAGTGGTCCCCAACCTTTTTGGCACCAGGGATCGGTTTCATAGAAGACAATTTTTCCACAGATGGGTGGGGGAAAGGGATGGTTTGGGGATGAAACTGTTCCACCTCAGATCATCAGGCATTAGTGAGATTCCCTGCATGTCCAGTTCACAATAGGGTTCTCACTCCTATGAGAATCTAATACCTCTGCTGACCTGACAGGAGGCAGAGCTCATGCAGTTAATGCTAGCTGGCCTGCCACTCACCTCCTGCTGTGCAGCCTGCTTCCTAACAGGCCATGGACTGTGACTGGTCCGTGGCCCAGGGGTTGGGGATCCCTGGTTTAAAGTATATGGAAGGATGGGGGTGGGTTATACACAAATATCACGCCATTTTATAAAAGGGACTTGAGCATCTGTGGATTTTGGTATCTGCCGGGGGCGGGGGGGGGGGGGGGCCGGGTCCCTGTTTTCCCAGGGAAAACTGTATATGGTGCCACTGTGAAGTCTTCTAAGCTATGCCAAGTTGGCAAAATTAAAGAACAAAACAGCCGGGCACAGTGGCTCATTCCTGTAATCCCAGCACTTTGGGAGGTCAAGGCGGGTGGATCACTTGAAGTCAGGAGTTCAAGACCAGCCTGGCCAACATGGTGAAACTCCTACTCTACTAAAAATACAAAAATTAGCCAGGTGTGATGGCACGTGCCTGTAATCCCGGCTACTAGGGAGGCTGAGGCAGGAGAATCGCTTGAACCTGGGAGACAGAGGTTGCAATGAGCCAAGATTATGTCAGGATACTCCAGCAGAGGTGACAGAGCAAGACTCCGCTTCAAAAAAAAAAAAAAAAAAAAGAATAAAAAAATTAAAAAATGAAGAACAAAACAGCATAATACATGATCAAGTCTTAGGAGAGTGACTGCAGACTACAACTGCAACAGAATATTTAGGGAAAAATAGACGTTAGCTAGGGAGTGATGATCAAGGAAAAAGCATGGGAAAGAATGCTAAGAGGGAGAATGCACAAGTAATAGCAGGGGGGTAGGAGACAAGGGCCCAGCCTTTTGGCAGAACCTTCAGAAAAACAGTCTAATGGCCCATGCCTCTGGAAAGCAGCAGGAAGATAAGCCAAGGTGTCCAGGGGGAAAGCTGAGTCTAATGGTTAGGACTTCACATCACAGAGAACAGGGAGCCACCATGGTACTTTGAACATATGAGTACCTTACCTAAACCAGTTATTTAGATAAAAAGAAAAGTCTGACAATAATTTACAGGATATACTGGAGGGAAGGAAAAGCTTCCAACCATGAGGCTACACCAGAGAACAGGCACTGGGACTAAAAGAGCAGAGGAAAACATAAAGGGCACTGCAGAAGAGTGAAAGAGATAGGGAGGAAACTTCCTGAGTCCTGCCTAATTATGTGAGCTGTTCAGTACTCACCAGCAAGTGAGGAGAGGAACCAGGTGGGCATGCACACAGGGATGTGCATTTGCTCTCTTCCACCTGGGGAGAACAGGCAGCCCTGTCAATATTTTCCACTCCTGTATAGGCTGCAGTTAACTAGTCAGCCCCGAGAATGACAATACTTCCATGTTACCCTGCCTAGTTCCGAGTGCTGGCTATGCAACAAACATATTTTTAATGAGAAAAACTATTTTTGTTTCAATTTTGTTTGAACCACATCATTCACAAATGACTGAGTATAAGAAACAACACAATTCCAAAAATAATGTTGCTCAATTTTAGGATGTCTAGTCTTTTTTTTCCCCTCTTTCTCTCTCAGAATATGCCTGAAAATAGTGGTTAGCCAAGTTTTTGTTTGTTTTTGTGGTGGTTTTGTTTATTTAAACCAGGGTGAGAAATATTTTCTGGGAGAGTTTTAACTACTGGATCACAAACAGAAAATGGGGGTGGCAGCTATGCAAAAACCTCTGTGATCATGAAACCAAGAAGTTATGGTTATTAAGCACTGTGAATGTAACAGTAGCTTAAAATTATGGCTCTGACACCTGGAAAGATGCCACTGGGTTCTGACCAGCCCTGTGCAGCTCACGACTTCAACTGGAATCAAACCTGACTATATCCTCACTTCTCACTTAAAAAGAAATGGTTTGGGCCATACTGATAGGGCAAAACCAGAAAATAAGCTTTGAATTAGTCTTAATGCTTTGCAAAAACGTACTAACTTGTTAAGACGCATCCTCCATGTAAAACTAAGCCTGGTCTAATAACTGTTTTGCATCTGTTCTCTAGCAGTCTGCTGCTGATTGGTGGTGGGAGGGGAAGAGGGAAACAGCTTAAACCATTACTCCTGTTTTGTGGGCATTTGAAGTAGCTGCCAGGCACATGACACCAACTGTTCCAATTGGTTCAGAGTGACATCACTTCATTATTCAACTTTGTTTGCATTTCGGCTTCCTCCTTTTCGGGGGCTTCTCGACCTCACCCTGCCAAGTCACTTTCAAAGAGAAAGAGAGAGGAAGAACACATCTTATGTACTCATGAAGTGTCAAATGTCCCTTGTGTTTCTTAGCCCAGTTTATGAGAGGAGACCTGGAGAAATAAAGGTTTCAATCAATACCACAATGGTGTATGCTTTCTTCACAGCATGAGGAGGGGAACAGGGAGAAAAGCAAAAGGTGGCTGCTAAACTTTTGAGTAAATTAAAACTGATGGACTTCAATAAAAATTCTCAAAAATTTGTTTTCAAGTGGGAAAACTACAAAATAGAAACCACATGCAACATTATGCTGGAACCTCATGTAAATCATTCACGCTTCTAAAACTCAGAGAATGTTTGTAATTTAGTCAAATACTACCCTCTCGTTCTCCAAAATAATTATTCTTAATTTATTTCACCTAACTTCTATTTTTTACATCTTAGCAATGTGACCATCAGAAGCTGGAGCGACTGCTGTCTGATTCAGAAAATAAAAGTTTATTCTGATTTTTATTTCTGTCTTCCATATAGTGAGTTACCAGGGAAGTCACAAAATTTAGAGAGTTTGAGCAAGATTAATTTTTTATGTTCAGCTCAAAGGAAAAAGCTTCCTCATAGGAGAATGCATGAATGGATGAACGAATGAATAACAGGCTTTATAACCCAACCAACCAGAAGCCCAGGGGCTCACTATATTAAATTACACCAGCTCTCAATACAATGGGTCAAAATGTATTTTATTTTAAATTGTAAGTTAGGTTCCATACTTTACATCAGGACCTTGTAAGACAAGATCATGCTAGACTTTTATTATCCCCTAGGAAATGTAGTGACATTAACCAAACACGCAAAGCTACCTCAAGCCTAAAAATGCCTATTACCCCAGTCCTGTACTCACTTGCTCCCTGCCAGAGACAACACAAAGAGATGAGTATACACACTCAGGAAAACTCCACCCGGGCCTTTGAGGTAGGGCCAGGACTGTGCACCACACAAGATGACTTGAAAGCCTGTAGGAAGGTTTATCTCAGCGCCACTTGCTTTGAGGAGACTCACTGGGTAACTATTTGAGGGTGACTCTAATGCTCTGCAACAGTCCCTGCAGGGACAAAGAGAATTTTCCATCTTTCTTAAGGCCTGACATCTCTTTTCTTGTAATCTCACTGACTTGCCTTGCCTAGACTCACCAGTCAATTATTATTTATCATTTACAGAGTAGCTCATATTGACAACATACTCTGCAAGTATTTTTAGCCCTTTATATACCTTCTATGGAAAGGGAAATGAGTTGGCCTGGAGTTGGAATTAAGAAGCCATCATGAATATACATGTGCCTGTGTGTGTGTGCGCACAGATACACACGTGTGTCTCTCCACATCGCAGGCCAGCAGCTAATTCCTGCTCACCTTTCAACACTTAAAGTCTTGGCTCCTGAGCCCCAGGTATGCTGTTCTTGAAGATCCTTGCAGATATCAATCATCCCAGGAATGGGCTAGTAGTTTCAGGGTTTCATGAACAAAGCAGTCCCATTCTCATCACTAATCAAGGTAAGAGAGACACTTTATTTCTCTGCCTTGGTTTTATCATCTATGGAAGAGCAGTCATACTGGACCTAGAAACATGCATTTTAGAGCATCACGCACATTTAATGCCTCCCTTATGCATAACTCAACTGGCTGGCAAGTGACCCCTTCTCCTTCCACTCCTTTCCAAAAATGCTTACAAACTTGAAATCCAGCAAAAAAGGGGCCACAGTGACTACATATTCATGATTTTGTTTTACTCTTGTAAATTCATGGTCTACTTACTATTACCTTATATACACATTAATATTTAAGTTCCATATCCAAGGGAGATAAGCAGCAGCTAATTCTAGGGAGGTAGGGCTAGAGAGAGTGATGGTAAAATCAGTTAAAAAAAAAAAAAAAAAGGGCGGAGGGGTTTAAAATAAAAGACAACTATAAAAAGTCAACAGAGGAAGGGATAAACCAGAAGTGCATAGGCCATTTAGCACAACGTACTGCTTCACACCAGAAGTTGTTCTACAACTCTTGGATGCTTGAGTTCTCCTTGATTTTTGTTTTTCTTCATTTTGAGTATAATCCCGTTTATTTATCTTCTAGTTCATCTACTAAACCTTCTTATAACTCAGTGTTGCCAAGTGGTTTCAGCATCAGCATTTACATAAAAAGCACATAGGAAGCAAACTGCATTACTCTAGCTGTTGTACACCAAAGAGAAAACGCACATTTAACATATAAACATGTGTTTACATACCAACTGAAGACCAATTTATGTTGTGATACTTCTGTGAACTGGGGCCTTGCAATACTTAAGAAAAAATTCAATTGTAATGTCAAAGAGAGGTGTTCCGTAATTCAAACGTACTCATGCCTTCAAGGTAAGTTTATTCACCTTCTGAGCAGTGGTTTAGTTTTAGCAAAATACTACCCATGTAATTAAATTAATATTTGGGTTTGAATCTTTTTGTTTTATATGCACTTAATGTGTAAAATAATTTAACTTATAGTTGTAAAAGATCTGCAAGCCTAAGAAATGGACACCTAGGCTTTATAAGGCTGTAGGTATTTAAGTATCTTTACACAAAGTAATTTATAATGACACTGAGGGTCTGTGAATACATCTTTTGCTTTTAAAACGGGTCTCCATTACCTTAGATGAAAAACTGCCTTGCCCACCTGGGAGCACCATTATCTTATCATAGAATGAAGTTACTTTCACAGTGATGACCCTGAGTATTGAGAAAAAGTTGGATTATGTTCATTATATTCTTGTTAATGCAAGCAATGTAAAACGTCTTTTAGAAATGCTTCCTTTAAAAATCATTTAAATTGTGCAGCTTAAAAAAATATGACTCGTTCAACTCAGTTATCACTTAAGGTTTCCTGGAATATTCTGTTTTTTAGAATATTATTTGTGTGATATGAAAATACCTATGTATGTGACTCTTATAAGACTAGAGAAAAAACCTAGAATTACACATATATGAAAACAGCGTCAGCAATTCCACAAGGCCATCAACTTGGGGTATGGAACTATCCGTGAAGGACTAGCGATGGCTGAACCTCAACCACACTCTGAACAGCATATAAATGAGAAAAATGTATCCCTTGATCTTTAGTTCTCAAAGTGCGGTTTGTGGACCCCTAAGGATTCTGCAGCTTTTTCAGGGGGTCTACAAGATTAAACTATTTTCATACACTACTAAGACACCATTTACCTTTATAACTCTTATTGTCTCATAAATGTGTGCAGTGGAGGTTTCCAGAAGCTGTGTGATATTGGCAGCAGAATGAACGCAGAAGTAGATATGATCATCCAATTACCTTCTATTAAGCCAGAGATTAAACACATAAAACAATGCCACTGTACTCATACACTGGGGTGGGGTATAGTTTTTATTCAGCAAAAAAGTATGTTAACACATATTAAGTCTGTTACTGTTTTTGAATCAATAAATCCTTTTAAAGTTATTAATTTTAATTTCTCATACAGCAAATATCAATGGATACAACCCACATAAACGAAAGCTCATTGGGGTTTGTCCTAGCCTGTCTGGGCACCTATAGCAAAACACCATAAACTAGGTAGCTTTTAAACAACAGAAACATATTCCTCACAGTTCTAGAGTCTGGGAAGTCCAAGATCAAGGCGCTGGCAGATTCAGTGTCTTGTGAGGGCTCCACTTTCTGGTTCACGGAGGGCACCTTCTAGCAGAAGGGGCAAAGCAGCTCTCTTTTATAAAGGCACAATCCCATTCATAAAGGTCCCCCACCCTCACGATTTAATCCCTTCCTAAAGGCCCCAGCTCCTAATATCATCATATGGTGATTAGGTTTCTATGTATAGATTACTGGGGTGACATAGACATGTAGACGGTGACAGGGTTTTCCATTTTTAACAGTGTGAAGGGGTCCAGAGACCACTGAATTTGAAAACCCCTGGATGATCTCATTAACAGGGAAGCTACAAGCAGACGAGTGCCAAACGTTTCTCTCCATTCCTGGCCTGTCCCCTGAGCCCTGAGTTGAACACTGCTGTGTTCAACTCCATCTTAGCTTGCCCCCCTGGATGTCTAAGAGGCATTTCTGACCTGACAGATGCAAGACACAGCTCCTGCTCCATCTGCCTTCTCCACCACACACTTCCCCAACTATGCTGCCTTCCTCCCCACTCCTTTGCAACTCAGGAATGGGAGCCTCCACCCCGTTCTGTCCAAGCAAAAATGTCTGAGGTATCTTTCACTCTCCCCGTCTCCATTCCCTTCATGCTATATTTTACAAGTCCCCAAATATTCCTAAATCTAACCACTACAAATTGCCCCAATCCCAGGTTAACATCTGTCAATGTCTAGATACATTTTTGATTGTCATGACTGGGGGGCACGGTGGGTGGGCTACCAGCATCTAGCAGGTAGAGACTAGGGATGCTGCTGAACATTCTGCAATACACAGGACAGTCCCCCACAACTAATTATCTCACCCAAAATGCCAACAGTGCCAATGCTGAGAAACCTGGCACTGGTTCAGGACTGCCCTCCCACCCCCCAACTAATTATCTCACCCAAAATGTCAATACTGCCAATGCTGAGAAACCTGGCACTGGTTCAAGCCACCAACATCTCTCATATGCGTTGTCCCAGTAGCTTCCTAAGTGGTCTCCCTGCTTTTTCCACTCTTCCTCCCTCTCCCCTTCTCCACCCAGCAGCTAGAGTGACTGTTGTAGAAATCAGTGCACCACTCTTGTGCTTCTCACTCACTCAGCTTCCACTATGTGTTGAGTAAATTCTCACTCTCGACATGGCCTACAGGCCCTCTCTGCTCTGGTCCCATCTAATACTGTGACCCATCTTATAACTCAATGCTATGAAATGAATTGTGTCCCACTCCTGGCCACCTCCCACCTCCACCCCAATAATTCATATATTAGAACCCTAACCCCTCATGTGACTCTGTTGAAGGTAGGGCCATTAAGGAGACAATTAAGGTCAAAAGAGGTCATAAGGGTGAGGCCCTGATACAATTGGATTAATGTCCTTAATCAGTGAGGAGACACCACAGCTTGCTCTCTCCCCCCACCATGTGAGGATACAGTGAGAAGGCGGCTGTTTGCAAACCAGGAAGAGAGCCCTCACCAAAACCAGACCTTGCTGACACCTGACCTTGGACTTTCAGCCTCCAGAACCATGAGAATATGGTTCTCCAACCATGAGGCTGGAGAGAAGAGGTGAAGTAGGCAGAGGCAAGACTGGGAAAGTAGGGCTGGGGTAGTCAGAAAGGGCAAATCACAAAATGGCTGGTGTGAAAGGAGAAAGGGATCTCCCCACAGCTTGAGTATGGAAGACTATTCAACTTCAGAAATGAACACAGAGAGGGAGAGGGAATGCTGCAATGTCTATTGCTACCCAGGCTATGACAATTTGTCATAGCAGCCTGAGCTAACACTCTCAGTTTCTCTAATCTTCCAAATTCCAGCCTTGCTGGTCCATCAGTCTGTGCCCATGTGACAGCTTTTTGTTCTTATTCTTTCTCCTGAACATCCCATGGCTGGACCTTCCAAACTCCCTTAGTCTAAATGCCACCTTTTCACAGAGGCCTCAATGACTACCCAGACTAATACAGCACTCCTCAACCACACCTGCCCCCTAACCCAGCACTCCTGCATTGTGATGACAGTACTGTGTTTTCTTTTCTTTTTTTTTTTTTTTTTGAGACGGAGTCTCGTTCTGTGACCCAGGCTGGAGTACAGTGGCACGATCTCGGCTCACTGCAAGCTCCGCCTCCCAGGTTCACGCCATTCTCCTGCCTCAACCTCCTGAGTAGCCGGGACTACAGGCGCCCACCACCACGCCCGGCTGATTTTTTGTATTTTTAGTAGGGACAGGGTTTCACCATGTTAGTCAGAATGGTCTCGATCTCCTGACCTCGTGATCCGCCCACCTCGGCCTCCCCAAAGTGCTAGGATTACAGGCGTGAGCCACCGTGCCTGGCCTTGTGTTTTCTTCTTAGATCCTCATCACTAGCTTATTACTCTTTCTTTACTGTGCATCCTACCACCCTAGTATAGAAGAAACCTTTTTTTTTTGGAGACAGATTCGTGCTCTATTGCCCAGGCTGGAGTGCAGTGGCATGATCTCTGCTCACTGCAACCTTCACCTCCCGGGTTCAAGCAATTCTCCTGCTTCAGCCTCCTGAGTAGTTGGGATTATAAGCATGGGCCACCATGCCCAGCTAATTTTGTATTTTTAGTAGAGATGGCGTTTCACCATGTTGGCCA
Organism: Trachypithecus francoisi; assembly: GCF_009764315.1. Classification (NCBI taxonomy): domain Eukaryota; kingdom Metazoa; phylum Chordata; class Mammalia; order Primates; family Cercopithecidae; genus Trachypithecus; species Trachypithecus francoisi. The sequence goes on from NW_022681468.1 coordinate 89,969,914, forward strand.
GGCTGTTCTTGAACTCCCAACCTCAGGTGATCTGCCTGTCTTGGCCTCCCAAAGTGCTGGGATTACAGGTGTGAGCCACAGCACACGGCACTGAAGAAACCTTCTCTGTCTTGATCACTGCTGGATCAGACAGAGCACCATAGGTGCCTAATGTTTGTTAAATAAATAAATAAGTGAATGAACCTGCCTTTGAGGATCTCAGATCCATACAACTGGGCATTTATAGCCATTCTCTGAGTCAGGCAGCTTTCTGGAGCCACGTGGCCATGAGAATGTGCCTTGTCCCAAGATCCATCTCCCTCTCCCACCTCCCCAAAGAAAGCTGCCATGTTTGTGGCATTCTCATATTCCTCTGGGGACCACATGGGACAGGAAGGAGTAATTAATTGCAATATCCATAGTGAGTAGTTATTCATATTCTTACACTCCAGGGAGCACCAAGTCTTAAGGTTACATTAAAACACAGGCCCAAGGGAAGTCCCCAGTGTTTATTACCTGCAGCCCACAGAGTAGGTAAGGATGAGATCTGGTCACTTCAATTGAATTTACAGGCAACTTCTCAAGAGCCCAACTTTGAACTGCCCAAAGAAAACACAGGCAAGTCCTACTGGCACAAGAGGATGGGGTGGGCCAATGGGGAGTGATGGCTGGTTAGGGTTGATATTTGTTTTTTCCACCATATTCAACACAGGGAGGTGCTTTCGAATTACTGGCTCCCTGAAAAAGGGGGATCTGGACACATATGGCAATGTGATGAATGATGATTCCTGGAAAGAAAAACATTTAATGAAACAAAACAAACTCACAATTTCCTGAGACCTGATATGCACAAGGTGCTGGGCAGCTCTTGGAGTTATTGATGGGAATTTCAGAGAAAGGCCTGATGAGGGAGAGCTGGCTGCTGGAACCTCAAAGAGACAGGAAAACAAGGATGAGACCCATGATTAGGGCCACTGTGAAGCCTCTGGAAGCTTCTGAGGTTGGAGAGAAGAGGTGAAGTAGGCAGAGGCAAGACTGGGAAAGTAGGGCTGGGGTGGTCAGAAAGGGCAGATCACGAAATGGCTGGTGTGAAAGGAAAGGGATCTCCCTGCAGCTTGAATATGGAAGACTATTGAACTTCAGAAACGAACACAGAGAGGGAGAGGGAATGCTGCAAATATTTTACCTTATTGACTTTTAATTAGTTGAGAATCAATGTAACAAGTCTAGACCTCATCCAGGGTAGACGTAGCATGTGGGTAATGGTACCAAGAAAGCATCAGAAAGAAGAAGGGCTTGGAAGGCAACTATAGAACAGGCTGCCTCACACCAACCTTAGGTAGAGTAAGACTTACTTCCATTGTTTCTTCTCTAGCCAAAGCTAGAGAAGCTCTGAATTTCTCTGCAGAAAACATTCCAACACACAGAGTCACACAAAACTCCTTTGGACCAGATGGGCCCTATCCTACACACTGAGAGATTTGGAGTGAATGGGACAAGAGGTAAGCCCAGTCTCTTTCCTCCCTCCCTCATCACCCCCCACACCCAACCTCTTCCAAAAACATCAAATATTTTCTTCCATAAATAATTGCAATAGGATGCCATAGCTTTTCCCAAACAAACAATAGCCTGATTGTGCCCTGTTTGCATGGACCCAGCCCAGCATACACAAAGGCCTGCTTTCATGCGCCAGGCCTCTCCCCACTGGAGAAGGATGGGCATATTTCGCCCTTCTCCCTTCTTGAACAACTTCAGAGGCAATTCCATTCGGAAAGGAGCAACAGGAAGGGGTTGTTACCACCAGGAATAGGAGCAACTCCCATTAAAAAGACAGTCATTGTTCCCCAGATTTTCTGTTGCCTTTCGACCTCATCCAGAAAGTTCTTTCACCAGAAGAGGGCTGTTTTGCCCCAAGATCCAAATGACAACATCTTATGCTGGTGGTTTCTTCTAAACTTCTTATTCAATTTCAAATAGGATTTTAAATTGTAATCACTGACTCTGAAAATGTTCCTGTTTTTATGTCATGTATCTTCATAACAGTATCAGAATAGAGCGAAAACAAGCACATACATTTTTGTACTACTAATTATTTTTCTGGTAAGAAAAAAAGCTGAACTAAAAGATTAAACTCACAACTTTATAACTGCTACTCTGAAAAACATATCCTTTTGTGTTTAAAAACATGAAGTATCAAGTTTCCTTTCAGAATTTAAGTTTGCTTATACCCCCAGATACAAGGAAGCATCGCAGCAAGTCTTCTTCCTGTTTCCAATAATTCGGAATGGCCATTCTCCCAGGTACAGCAATGCTTATATCAGACACAAAGAAGTTTCTTCTCCCCGTTTTTGGTCTTCCTCCCATTCACTTCTCTTTCACTCTTCTAACTGAAGTGAAATGAAATTCCAAATGGCCAAGACACTAATAAGCTCTCTGAAAGCCATCTTGAGAACATATACATTTTTGTTTTTAAAACCATATAAACAGGCTGGGCACAGTGGCTCACATCCCAGCACTTTGGAAGGCCAAAGTGGGAGGATCACTTGAGGCCAGAAGTCTGAGACTAACCCCGGCAACACGGTGAGATCCTCATCTCCACAAAAAATTTAAAAATTAGCTGGGCATAGTGGCACATACCTGTAGCAGTCCCAGCTACTCAGGAGGTTGAGGATCGCTTGAGCCCAGGAGTTTAAGGTTGCAGTGAGCTATGATGGTGCCACTGCACTCCAGCCTGGGCAACAGAGCAAGACCCCATGGCTATATCCATCCATCCATCCATCCCAACCATATAAGGGCACAGAAAGCAGCGCTACACAGGGCATTAAAAAAAGCTTTCACTGCCTGGTATGTGTTGTTCCAAAGTGATGTATCATTCATGCTGGAAAGAGTAACTTAAATCAAAAGGTATTTTAAAGTTGAATCTTGGTTTGCGACAGGATCTAGTGAGGCGAGCAACCCATGATGCTGTGCTTCATTTGCTATTTGGTTAATAATCCAGTGCTCAATGAGGAGAAACTGGGTTAACTAACCATGTCGCATACCTCAATTATCCCACAATTTACAAAACATTCAAGAGCTTTTGCATTTGCTTGTGCTTCAGCATTGAAAGTAAAAAACATGAACTATGGTAGGCCAGAATCTATTCCGGACCTCGCCTCTACTGGATTAAGCTATTGTTGTTGACAGTCATTGTTATTTTCTCCAATTATTAATACAATTACAATGGTAGAAAATATGTAGATGTATTAATGGAAGGGGTTCTTGTGTCTTCAGCTCACTTCATCCAAGAAGGCAACACTTGATAGTCAGGCTCCTCTCTACCTTTCTCAAGTCTTAGCATTCGGATATAAGGAACGGACTGGGGCCACTCTGCATCCAGTAAATTGCCCTTGTCCTCATCTATTCTGGGTACTGTATGTGACAATCTCAAAGTATTTTAAGATGTAGGGTTTACTGCTATTCTGGTATGGTGAAGCCAACAGTTAAGAGACAATTGCCACTGAAAAAGTTACTCACAGTCCCCAAGAAGAGGGAGTGCACCATGCCATGATGGGGCACATGCAGAAGAACCAGGGTTGCTCCTGAGGCAGAGGGAACGGTAGGAAAACATGGAGGAGAGCCAATAAGGTTTCCTTGGGAAGCAATAAATCACACAGGGTAAGCAGGTTTAGGACTAGCTGGCTGGAGTAATTTTGACAGGCTCTGGGGTATACGGGCTATCTCTTGTCTGGTATCTGGCCCTGGGGTGACTAAGGCAGGGGAATATTGGTCTTGAGTATGAAATCCCAATAAAGGTGGTGAGGGGTGTGGCCTGTGGATTGGTTATTTTGCATATGAGCGTTGTGCTCATTCACTATCTAGAAACTGGCTAACCCTAGTGAGGTTGGTCTCTTCAGGGTCAGCAAGGCAAGGCCCCAAGATGTCAAAGCATCAGAAGTATGGAAAATAAAAAGGCTTGATTAATACAGAAAGGTAACACAAGTCAATCAGATCAAAACTGCCAAGGCCCCAGGAAATAAGCCTTGCCCCAGCCAAGGGGGATGACGAGAAGCTTCCAATTCACCAGCACTATCGGAGAAGCCAATTAAACCACTATTTTTCGATGGAAGATTGGAACAGCCTAAGAGACAGGAAGCGAGTTTGTGGACTTAATGATAATGATGGTCTCTGGTCAACAACAGTACATTTCACAGCACATGTGAAGGCAGCTCCTCTGGAGTCAAGTCAACTTGGAGTTATCTAATAAATGGCAAGCCCAAGGACAATGCCCCAGGCAGGGACCCTGACAGTGTATTAATACGTAAGAAATTCCAAGATAAAAGTTGGGGGCAAGGGCAAATTAGTTAGATAAAATATGACATAAAAAGGTCACGTTTGGAAGGATGGCCTAAACATTATACAACAAAGTTTTTAAAAGCTTTTTCGGCAGGGCGCGGTGGTTCACGCCTGTAATCCCAGCATTTTGGGAGGCCAAGGTGGGAGGATCACCTGAGGTCAGGAGTTGAAGACCAGCCTGGCCAACACGGCAAAACCCCATCTCTACTAAAAATAAAAAAATTAGCCGGACACGGTGGCAGGCGTCTGTAATCCCAGCTACTGGAGAGGCTGAGACAGGACAAATGCTTGAACCCAGGAGGCGGAGACTGCAGTGAGCTGAGATCGCACCACTGTACTCTAGCCTGGGCGACAGAGTAAGACTCTGCCACAAAACAAAAACAAAAACAAAAAAAAAAACAGAAAAAAAAGCTTTTTCAAGAACAACAACAATGTAAAAATAATACAATGGTGACACAGTTCACAGCTGGAAAGGCAAAAGAGTTCAAGGAACTTTCCTGGCTCCAGTCATTGAGTCAGCTGTCCAAGAGGGCTTCCAGGACGATAACACAATCTTCAGCTGCATCCCAAGAGCCACGGCTCCCAGAGTAAGAGTGCCAAACGGTCTTGGTATGATTTTGATTGCTCGTGTCTCTCAAGGAGGGCTTTTAAAATCTCAACGATGTGGTTTCGGAGGCTATTAAACTATACTTTATCAAATAGAGACTTAAAACTCTGAAACAAAGAACTGGTAAAAAAAAAAAAAAACAAAACTAGAAGTATTTTATCTGGAGAAGGAAATATTCAGAGGGTACAGAAAATATGTCCTCAAGTACTCAAAAGGGTAATTATCTTTTACCTTATAAGTCGACTTATTTCTTATGGTTCACAGAATACAAATAGACCCAACACATACAAGTTATAGGGAAGGAGAGTTTTCTTTGTTTACATAGAGAAAGAACTTTATTTTTTATGAGATGGAGTTTTGCTCTTTTTGCCCAGGCTGGTGTGCAATGGCACGATCTCGGCTTACCACAACCTCCTCCTCCAGGGTTCAAGTGATTCTCCTGCCTCAGCCTCCCGAGTAGCTGGTATTATAGGCATGTGACACCACACTTGGTTAATTTCTGTATTTTTAGTGGGGGTTTCTCCATGTTGGTCAGGCTGGTGGTTTCCTTGGTATCTCGAACTCCCAACCTCAGGTGATCCGGCCGCCTTGGCCTCTCAAAGTGCTGAGATTACAGGTGTGAGCCACAGCGCCTGGCCACAGAAAGAATTTTCTAACATTCTAAGTTGTCTATAGATAATATTATAGCAAATAAGTATGACTGTGACTCAATAAAACTTTATGTGCAATGACAGGTGTGGCAGGCCAGATGTGGCAGCATGGGCTGTAGTTTGCCAACTCTTGAACTACACTTAAGAAAATCATTTAGAATCTGATTTTACAAGAGAGTTGCTTGCTTGTAAATATGGTATAAAGAGAAAGACATATACACACATAAACATTCAATAAGTTTTGCTTTCATCAAGATTAATTTATCCAAAGAGACCAAAATAAAACATTTTAAAATTATTTTTACCTTAAATAGCAGGGTTTTAATATGGGGGTGGGGTGTGGAATTTAATCTAAAATATGTGAACGCTAGCTTCACTAGACACAGTAACTGGACAAACAGGCTCAAGCACAGAGTGGATGTTATGCAGATACCAAGGAAACCACCAGCACAGTAAGGACCCCTTAGGAAAGCAGAGGGCAGTACAACAGTCAAGTTTCTCAGGGATGCAAGAGGAAAACTACCCCCTGCCAGCCACCCCCACACCATGTATTTCTACAAAGCTGGATACCCTGGGCCCCACCTCCCAAAACTGGGTGTGTAGCAGTCTTCACTGTAACCACCAAAGTGGTTCGGCACTGCTCCCATGACCCACCTTCACTTAGTTCATCTCAAATTCCCTAAAGTGGGCGTCTGTCTGGGTCAGTTTGCTGTCTCTACTGAGTTCATGCCAAACCCTGTGGGTATCCCATATACACCTCTGTTTCCCCACCTAGACCCCAGGGTGCAGGTAGTGGGCTTTCATTGTATCATCAGAACACAACACATGTAACATGATTTTAGCAACTAGGATAGAGGGTGGGAAACCCTCCGGAACTGCGTTCCTCCAAAGCAGCTGTATCCCCTGCAGGCACTCACTGAGGGCTGAAAAGACACTCTTGGATCTCACAGCATAGTCCTTGTGCAGCACTTTACATTGGAAAACAGAACCAATAAACATTTTCTTAAAGTATTCCTCAAAACCCAAACCAGTCTTCTCTGGGGCTGAACCCAGAAACTCTAAGACTATTTACACAGGATTTATAATCTGGTGTCTACTCAGCAGTTTTATAAAAACATAGGAGGGAAAAATGCCAATGCACTGCCAGTTCACTGCGGTGGTTCACGTTTCTTGCCTGGTAGACCAGGCAATGTTCCCAATGCCCAGAGCCTTGGCACCAGGCAAGCCTCTCACGCCAGCAGAACTTGGGAGGCGGCAGAACTCACGCTGACTCCATGGCTTCTCTCCCAGACTCACCTTCGCAGAAGCAAGCCCTTGCAGGCTCCCAAGACCCAGAACTAATAGAATCCAATTCTGGTTGCCTTGGGAAAAGTGAATCCAAGCTTCTAACAGGAGGTCCTCAAGCCACACAGTACCCTGAAGTACTGCTAGCCAGGCAGCAAATCTCTGTGCCACCCATAGGCTGCCTCCTATGCAGTACATGCAGTAGAGTCAGAGTCAGGGCAGGGTGCCCCTGGAGTGTCAAAGGGCCTCAGACAGAGCCCTGGAATATACAGACCTCATCAGGGTTTTCTTATCTACACTAGAACAATATTGCAAGCTACCTGGCACTTTGAGGGCCTAGAACATTCAGGATAAGTAAATGTCTTGAGCAGCTTCTTATTCTAACTGTTGAAAAGAATCTTTTACATGGGGCACAGTGGCTCATGCCTGTAGTCCCAGCACTTTGGGAGGCTGAGGCAGGAGGATCATTTGAGATAGGAGTTCAAGATCAGCCTGGGCAATAGAGTAAGACTCTGTCTCTAAAAAAAATAATATACAAATAAAAATTAGCCAGACATGGTGGTGCACACCTGTAGTCCTAGTTACTCGGGAGGCTGAGGCAGGATGATTTCTTGAGCCCAGGACTTTGAGCTTGCAGTGGGCTATGACTGCACTACTGTACTCCAGCATGGGCAACAAGGCAAGACTCTTTCTCTTAAAAAAGAAAAAAAAAACCTTTCAAGAACATACCTGCCCTAGAATCCCTGCATGGACCTAGGTTCCACATGACTACAGGCACCTCAAGGGTGAGGACCTTGTCATATTCATCATTATGGCCGCAGCACCAAAAATCCTAACAGTCTACAGTGTGTTCTCAATGAATGTATACATTAAACTTACTTGCTTTTCAGCCCCTACATGCCACTGGTGACACAGGTACACAGAGTAATCCCAAGGGGCTGATGATCATTCTTATATCACAGTTTAATGCAACATCAGTGCAGAGCCAATATTAAAAAACAAAGTGAAATAATTATTCACAATTTATCACAAAGCTGGAAATATTTTTGAAGAGGATAAAGATCCTGACAAATAATATGGAACTCTTTTGACTTTAGGTTTCAAAATTAATAAAGAGCTATTTCATTGTAGTTATTTACTTTGGTGGCTAACATATCCCAGAATCTTATTATTTTCAATTTATTTTTAAGATTAATATATCTTATACCACCAAATGCTTTACCTTTGGTTATTCTGAGCTCCTCGAGGAGAATACCCTAACATCATTCTTCCCCACGCCAGGCTGTCCCAAGTACCTTTCCTAAACGACATGGATTTGGTATCTGTGTGTCCTCACAACTTCATTACTGCACAGAAATAGTACCTCACCACCAAAAAATCATGTTCATTGGAACTGTTCTCAGAAAAAATTCCAATCATAAGGCAATGTTTTATAACGAGAGTTTACGGATCAGATATTCTGACTAAATTCACCAAAACAATTTCACAAGGAAAATTACTATTATCTTACAGCTGCTATTGTTTCCTCTAAGCTTATACTATGTCAGATAGAAAATCTAACTGCTTGAAAGAAGGGAAAAAAAAAATGGCAAGGAGACAGGGTATGCATTAACGACAACCAAGTTATGACAAAAGCGAAGGTGGCTTCCATATATACAAATAGTGCTTCACTATGGTCCAGACCCTGCTGTGAACTCCTCACAGGGATTAGTTCATTTAAACCTCACAGCACAATAATCCCTCACTATTAATGCCATCCTACAGAGAGGGAAACAGAGGCATGGGTCTCAAAAATGGCAGCACCAGGATAAAACCTCATCTGGTTGCTGAGTGGATGTTTTGGTCCTTATCCTATCTCAGAGAATGCATTCAAACCTAAAACTATGCCAGGAGTCTAAATTTAACTCAAGCTGAAGAGAACCAAAATGTCTCAGATATCACAAAGCAGTGCATTTATTGCACAGTGTTGCACAACAAGGAAAGTTTCTAGAAAGCTAGAAAGCTGCCCGAACTTACATGGTTACTACCACATCCAAGCAAAAAAAAGTCCCAAAGGACAAAGAATGTGTCCCATGTGTACACGATCTGGTTCATCTATTCATATATCCAGGATGCAGCCTGTACTCAGCGCCCTACTTAGAGGAAGCTGAGCTTTACCATTAGTATGATTTTAGCTGCTAAAAATGTGACACCTACCTCTAAGGCATTTGGATTTATAAAAATCCCACCATGCTACAATTAAGAAAGCATTTTACTGAGCAACTGTAAGCCATGCATAGGGTATGAGCCGAGGAATGTCTCAGGTGAGTGAGGCTGTTCTAATTTCAACACCTAAAGAATAGGTCACATCAGATGTTATAAATTCTCCAATTTTTTTTTTCTTTTGAGACAGGGTTTCACCACGTTGCCCAGGCTGGTCTTGAACTCCTGACCTCAAGTGATCCACTCGCCTCGGCCTCCCAAAGTGCTGGGATTACAGGTGTGAGCCACCACGCCTGGCCAATTCTCCAATTTTCATGATATTAATGATCACATTAGGCTTAGGGTCAGCTGTGCCCTAAAGCTCTCACATCAGTATTTTGTGGATGTATGGGTCTAACACTGGTATACACATACCCTTGGCTATATCCCTCTTACTAATGCCAGAGGATAGGTGTTTCTTGCCATAGTGCCACTCCTGGCTGTCCAGCACATTTTCACAAGGACTAGGAAAAAGGGATCTCCCTGGCAGTCAGCTTCTCTTTTCACAGTGTTGAAAACTGTGAGATAATTTCCATAGGTGTCCTGGTAACACCTACTAGAAAGTGTTTATTTAATATTTATTCCCACAAATACCAATTACAGAGAGAGGCTGCTACCATTCAACCAGATGTTTTTTGTTTTTGTTTTTTTAAAATCAAGAAATAGTTGAAAAGGATGGGAGTGAAGGCACTTTAAGCCCACAGATGCCAGCAGAGGTGGGACATGACAAGTGAGGCTGGGAGGCTGGCCCCAAACTGGTCCCTCCCAAGTCAGCTTGGATACCACACAGCACTTAGCTCACCCTCAGCTGGCTTAGCACATGGACAAGTATTGCCGCTGGAGTCCCACCTTCTTAGACTCTTGCAAAGGAGCTCCACACCACCCCCACAGCTTGCCCTGTGCAACTCTTCCACTTGTCCACTCCGGACATACAGCCTTCACGTTAAACCAGTAATAGGAAGTCAATTATTTTCTGGAATTTTGTGAGCCATTCTAGCAAATTATCAAACCTGAAAGCAAGGGGCCTAGCTACAAATTCTCAACCTTGCAGGCAAGTCAGACAGAAGTGTGGGCACCCCATACCTGCTACTGGCATCTGAAGCGGGACTGAGCCCTCAACCCTGTGGAGTCTGTGCTAACTCCAGGTAGTGCGTGTCAGAACTGCACTGAATTGTAAGGCACCCAGTTGGTGTCTGGAGAGTTAGGGAACTGGTTGTTGGTATGGAAAAAACCCACATATTTGGCGTCAGAAATGTTATGAGTAGCAACAGTTCAGAGTCCTTTGTGTGCGTTTACAAAAGCAATTAATTTATGGCAAGGACTTATCAGAACTACTTTACGATTTTATTTTAGTTTCTTTTAAGGACCAAGATTAAAGATTTAATTAGTTAAACAAGACAACCAAAACAAATACTTCCTCCTGACCTTGAGTTATCGCAGATTGCTACCCAAGGGGCAACTGAAACAGAAAGGGTGGCCTGCATTTCAGAGGGGCTGGAGGAGACAATGGGCAATGTGCTCTCAGGTGCCCTGAATCTCTCTCTCTCTCTCACACACACTCACACACACACACACACACACACACCCCCATACACACACAGGCACCCTTTTAGAACAGACAATTATGAAAGCACATTAAAATGCAGCATGCCATTTGGAAGTCTGGTCTTGCTGCTCTGCCCAAACACAGGGTACAGACTTCAGGGAAAACAATCCTAGAGAAACATTAGCTCTGTGAAAAATGAGAAAAGTAAAACGTTTCAGCCAAACGTAAAAAAAAAAGAGAGAAAGAAGTTCAGCGTGTGGAATGGGGAGGGGAATAAGACCTATCAGAATTCTGTTTAACTTTTTGCTTAGCTGGCCAACTCTGGCAGCATAAAGTTTAAATGGAAGTTATTTTCAAATTAAATTGCACCTGCATGTCTATGAGTCTCCCCTGTAATGCTCCAATAACATCTCAAGATTGAGGTCATCTAAATTCAAACCTTAAATATAAAACCACTCCCAAAAGAGAATGCCTTTGAACATAATGACAATTTCAAACTTTGGCAAATAATTATCCTGTACTTCTTACCTGTGACAATCTATCATTTCTTTTAAAAATTATCTGCAGCGGCCGGGAGTGGCGGCTCATGCCTGTAATCCCAGCACTTTGGGAGGCCAAGGCAGGAGGATCACCTGAGGTCAGGAGTTCGAGACCAGCCTGGCCTACATGGTGAAACCCCATCTCTACTAAAAATTCAAAAAATTAGCCAGGCGTGGTGGCGCATGCCTGCAGTTCCACCTACTCGGGAGGCTGAGGCAGGAGAATTGCTTGAACTGGGGAGGTGGAGGTTGCAGTGAGCCGAGATCACACAACTGCACTCCAGCAAAACTCCATCTTAAAAAATAATTCTCTGCAGCTCCCTGTATCTTCCAGTAAATGGATTAGCAGGTATTTTCTGAGTGTCTATGATGACGGTTTTAGCACTTTCCTTCCTGCCTAAGGAGTCACAATCACATTCACTATCAAATGCAGGTGCTGTGTGTGCGCTGCTCTCTTCCTTCCAGAGCCCCATTTGACTTTCTCTGGAGAGCATCCCCATCCTCTCAAAGCAGAATCAACAAGCAAACCACTGTCCTTCTTTCAAAAAAAAAAAAAAAAAAAAGTCATGTGTTTATTTCTTCCCCTCTACTTGTGCCCCATAAATTCCTTGCCTTAGTCTCAAATCAGTCCTTCAAATGTGGGCTACTTGTAACACTATCCAGAAATGGAAGATTACCTTGCAAATAGCATAATGCCCCAACTAGACGCTTCATGGCACTCTAAAATTACAAAAAAGCAAGATTTTTAAATATTCCTCTAAATAAATAATAGTGCAATAAATATAGGAAACAGGCTATGCATTTCCTCAGTGTTCTTTCGTTCCATCCAGTGACCACACATGTGTACTGCATGGTGAGCCCATGACTGCAGAATAGAAATACAGTCATGAGGCAGCTAACAACGTTTCAAAGATGAAGTGCATATACAATAGTGGTCCCATAAGGATAGAACAGAGCTAGAAAATTCCTATTGCCTAGTGACACTGCAGCCATCATTAGACGTAGTGCAACACATTCCTCATGTGTTTGTGGGGCTGAACCCATGCTGCCAGTTGTATAAAAGAACAGCATGTACAACAGTGCACAGTACATAACATGTGATGATGATAATAAATGACTGTTATTGGTTTATATATTTACTCTACTTTTTACGTTATTTAAGACTGCACATCTTCTACTTATTAAAAAAGTTAACTGTGGCCAGGCACCATGGCTCATGCCTGTAATCCCAGCGCTTTGGGAGGCCGAGGTGGGTGGATCACTTGAGGTCAGGAGTTCGAGACCAGCCTGGGCAACGTGGTGAAACCTCGTCTCTACTAAAAACACAAAAATTAGCCAGGCATGGTGGGGTGTGTCTCTAGTTCCGGCTACTCAGGAGGCTGAGGTGAGAGGATCGCTTGAGCCTGGGAGGTCAAGGCTGCAGTGAGCTGTGATTGTACCACCTGCACTCCAGCCTGGGGGACAGAGCAAAACCCTATCTCATAAATGAATGAATGAATGAATTTCACAAAGTGTAGCCTAAGTGTACAGTATTTATCCAGGCCTTCATATTTACTCACCACTCACTGACTCACCCAGAGCAACTTCTGGTCCTGCAAGCCCCACTCCTAGTAAGTGCCCTATACAGGTGTACCATTTTTTATCTTTTACACTGTATTTTGTACTGTACCTTATCTATGTTTAGATACAGAAATACTTACCATTGTGTTACAGTTGCCTACAGTGTTCAGTATAGCAACATGCTCCACAGGCTTGCAGCCTATGAGCAATAGGCTGTACCATGGACCCTAGGTGTGTACTAGGCTGTATCATCTAAGTTTGTGAAAGTACGCTCTATGATGCTGGCATAATGACAAAATCCAATTACCTAACAATGCATTTCTCAAAACATATCCCTGTCATTAAGCAACATATGACTGTATATTACTGAGATCTGTACAGTTTTAATTACCTTCATGTTACTGAATCCAGCTTTAAAAAACAGCAGGAAACCATTTTTTCATTGTTTCAAGTCAGTTATAATTTAAAAATCATTAGTTCGGTGTCAACCTAAAATGGAAACAATTACCAATAGAACATTACACATTATGTTTACTTTTCATTTTTGGTAGCATAATTGCTATCTAGGAAAACATAAGAAGTTTCCTGTAGGAAAAGTAAGATAAAGGAATTAAGAATTCTTAGGGGTCTCACTCACTTAAGACCGCTAACATATCAGAAAAAAATATATAAAATGATGTAAACTAGAAGTGGTTCAAAATCTAAAACCATTAAATGTCTTTCTCATTTGCAGTTCATATCTGAGTATGTGTTTATAGCTCTATGTATCTGATGGACAGAATTCTAATATCTCAACCATGAAACAATCAGAACCTGATTACCAACTTAAAAGCAATCACAAAAGTCTTTGGAGCTTCATGGAAAACCAGACAAAAAAACACAGAGACCGATTTTATTGAGAGTGAGTTAGCCTAAGATCAGAATGTATGATGCCAGGACACCAGGCATTAAATACAAACATACATAGATATCTGAAGCTGTTTACTTTTAGGAAAATCAGAATGCTACATGTCAATAGATTCTGAGGCACCAGGTTTAATAACAGTGCCCTGAACATAGCAAAATGCTGTCAATAACAATTAAGAGGAAAAATCTAAATATCTTGTGCTTTGAGAAGTAAGCTTCAATTACCTAAGAAATCAACTCAAGCAAAAAACTATTTCAATGATACTAGACAAATAAAATGTACATGTAGATGTTTGCACATCCACAGAAATAACAGCCACAATCAGATGCACTCTTCAGATGTGAATTTGTGCATACAAGCAACCCTTGTCTTTCGCAGAGTTAAGTTCAAATCCTGTACACACTTTGTTCCACAAAATTGCTATTGTCTTGCATCTCTTTTGTCACCTGTCTCCACCCTTAAGTCCTCCAAGGGTCTCTCAGGGCCTAGACTGTGGGGTTCAATGACCTTCCCTGGTCAGCTGTAAAACTAAGGCTAGCACCTTTAGAATCCGCCAGCCACACCCTGCTCCAGCTCACCATGGGTTTTCTCTAATCAGCCTCCAAAGTCCAAGCCATTGCTACATCCCAGAGTTGACGTACAACATGTGCCTTTAATTTATACTCTCAAGATGCTGGATACAGTAGTTATTATCCAGAAAGAGTGACTTCACAATCAGGATCCAAGACTGGCTATAAACGGAGATAGAGTCCTCAACTTATTCCCTCTCGTATCTACAGGAAGGTACTAACAACTAATCCTCCCTTTCATTTTTAGAGTAACAAACCCAGCTTGTAGTACCCATGCCTACAACAGCCCAGATGTGGCACTCAAGGTTGAAAAGGGGCCACTACTTGGTAACGGGACACACATGACCCCATGCAGGAGAAAAGCCAGGGCCACGAGGAAAGGGACTTCGGTACACAATGGTAGGTACCTATGCCCTTGCTGGGACATGGGGCATCAGGGTCATTACCAGGTGTGTTTATAAAACACCAGAACATGGACAGCAAAAGTCAGACGTTCAGTCCATTGGCTTGCAGTGTTTCAGAGTCCCTACTTGCTGCTAGCCATGGGGGTGGGGGCTGGGAGTCATCCTATTTAAAAGCTGGAGTGAAAACCCAGGGTCCTCATCTCTGTTCTCAATGTCTACCTTGGCGGAGGGAGTTCTTAACCTCTGTGGCAGAGGAATCTGAAAACAGAATTATACTCCGTACACATAGCTACAATGCCTCATGGGGAATGCTCCTCCCAAAAACGTGCTCAAGGATACAAACCCAGCCTGCCCAATTTGGGGAAATCATTGCTTGAGGGTGGCATGGACAAGCAGTCGGTTTGGGTTTTGCTCCCTGTGCATAGTTCGATCATCAAGGAAAGGCCTCTTCCCAGCCTCAAAGCTCCCTTTGTGAAGAATGAGGCCCACTGTGGAGGCTCACACAGGCAGCTGTAACCAGGCCACCCCTCTCTCTGGGTGTTTGTTTTGATAGAGGTTCATTTATGCTGGAGACAATGCCTGCTCTCTTTGTTCTGCCCCCAGCAGGAAGCAGTGCAGGGAAGGGGACCAGCATTGTCACACAGCTTCCAATTCAGGTTTTGGTGGCCACAACAATGGGGCCTCAAGTGCCACAAATAAAGAGCCGCCCATGGGGAGCAGGGCAGGGAGACTGGCACATGTGGACTCGAGCAGACCCCAGGTAGAAGTCATCTCCTAACAACTGCTCAGACTCACTATCAAGGGGTTTGAGGGCTCTGAGGTTGGAGAGGGAGGCCACCTCTTCTTCTCTTAAGTGGTGCTGGGAGGGAGAAGTAACTAAGGCCCCCAGGGATGACAGTCTTCCTACCTCTCCTACCATTTATCCCAACTAAAGGAGCAAACACTCAAAAAAGCAAGCAAAAAGAATGCACACACATGCTTAGTGTTCTAACTTACCAACAGTTGCACAAAGAAGAAAAAAAGTCTAATCTGAATTGCCAAAAATGAACAATATCCTTTAAAATGAAGCCTGGGCTAGATGGCTGCGAGTGAATGAAATGTATTACCCAACCGCTGCTGTAACACAAGCCCTCTCCTCCCCCTTCTGGGCCTCATTCATAAAAAGCCTGCTTTGCCCCAGCAGCTGCAGGAACTGGGACTGGATTTGTGTCCGTGTTTTCCAAGACAGAGGGAAACAATTGAAACAGACAGTCGTTCAGACACCAACACCAAGTGCGCCTCCCCTTGAGAAGTTTGCTGCAGAGTCTCTTGGTCTTATCCAAATAGGCGGAGGGAGGGCTAGGAGGGCATCTTGCAGAGCTGTTCAGTGGCAGTTCTAATGCTAACACCCAGTGTGTTATTAAAGGAATTCCCATCTGCTGAGTCACACTCCGTATCTTTCACTCCCTGACATTTTTTTTTTTTAATCAAAGGTTGTTCTTTGTTGGTAAAATGGGGGTTGCTCAAGTTAATTAAAGATTGCCAAATTGGGGTAGAGCTAGCAACACAACTCCCAAAGAGATAACTTTTTCATTGTCCACGTTTAAATGGATATTACCATCTACAGACTTTATACAGCCTGCTAGAAATCTTACAAGATAAGGAACAACTTCAGTTCTTAATATATTTTTCCAATTTATGAATAAACCAACAACCAACATGCTTCATCTCAGCAGGATGAAGCACTGTCTCCCTCACCCACTCCCTTTTCCACGGCTACCCTCCCGGCCCAGCATCTTTTACCACCTAGAAGGGCCAAGGAGGCTAGTTTGTGCAACAGAACAAGCTCTGTAAAACACAAAGTCTCCAGAAATCTCAGAAATCACCATGAGAAATGAGAGGCTACCAAACTTTTTAGACTCAGCACCCTTCTTCAAAGCAGGGCCCAAACACAAGAGCATGTTCTAATTTACCAGGAATGGTTTTAATACAAGAATTACATAAGAACAGAGTGCAGGAAAGGAAGGGAGAAATAAAACCATTCTTGTTGCCCTAATATCAGAGCAGTCTTCCGGTGAATTGATACATAAATTCTCTCCAGAGACAAGATGATCCAAGCTATTAACTGTTCCCCTCTCAACTCTTGCAAAACACAAGGCTTCGAAACCTTGAAGGGGGGCAGGTGGAGGGGAAAGCCTGCTATATATTACTAGAAAATACCAAATTCAACATCATGATCCCAGCTTGCTCATCACTGCTGCGGATCAGGCATTCTGGGAAGGTAACAGCAACCCTCAGCACTCTCCTCTGCTAAGTAAATGCTCCTTTCTACCACTCTGTCCCCCATGCCGGTCTCCTCCCACCTCTGCCTGTGGACTGACAGCCAAGGAAACAAGAAAACAAGTTGGAGATACCAAATGAATCTTGTGAAATACATGGTCTGTGATTAAATCACAATAACTCTAACCTCTTCAAAGGCAAACATATCAAGATAGCAAGCTGAGAGCAAAATAAGCAAGTCTTACAGAAATTATGCCAAACTTTATAAAGAGATTACCCACACCTAGAGGCTGTGCAGCCTGGAATCCAGGGTGGTTTGAGTTTTTTGTTTTGTTTTGTTTTTTAACTGACTGCAGCCCTTCTAGCTATCCAATGAAAGCTCTTACAAAGAAACCTTCAGGTCTGTAGTCTCTGTGAGTTTTCTATGAATATGAATGTACTTTACAGGTGGAGAAAACATACCCATGATGTTTGAGGGGCTCACAAAAGGAGGAGGTACATGAATTATATAATGAATACAGATTTAATGAATACAGATTTAGTGAGATTTTATTACCTCAATATTCTCTGGTAACACTCTTAAACATCGCCTTTCGACCATCAAAACATCTTAAATCCTGGGGTAGGGGCATAGTTACCTGAAGTTGTGGTACCTTCCCTAAAAAAACTGAAATACATACCAGGACATACATAATTCTGTCAAGTTTGTCCCTAACTGTGTGATCTTGGACAAGTTAGCTAACCTCTCTGTGCCTCAGTTTCTTCATTTATAATAACATGGGTATAACAGCAGAACCAACCCTTGAGAGGCTGTTGCAACAGCTGGTACACAGTAAGTGTTCAATATTCACTGCTGTTATTAACATTGTCCCTATGTCATCTCACCCCCTGTATAAGCTCTTTGCTAACTTTCCAACACAGAGAACAAAAACCAAATCCTTCACCATGGCTCCAGGGCCCATGTGATCCAATAGCCCTCTCTGCCTTTCATTCACCAGGCTCCAGCCACCTAACCTCATCTCATTCTCCTCATCGGACATCCCATGTGCATCCTGTGTGTGCCAGACAGTCTTGCTGGTGCTTTGAGACTCTGACTACCTCTTTCCACTGACCGTCTCCACCACCCTGGTCTAAGGTTCATCTTCTCTGCCCTACACTGGGGCAATAGCCTCCTCCTTCTGGTCTCTCTACGTCTGTCCTTGCCCCCTTACAGTCTCTCCTAATGCAGCTACCAGCATGGTCCTGTTAATATACATAGCAGCTCCAAACTTTGCCATCTCCTTTCAGAGTCCTGACCGTGGCCTCCAGGGCACTACATAACTGACTCAGTTTACCCTATCCTCCACCAAGCTGCACCAAGCCCTCCAAGCTCCTCGGCTTCTTCCTCCCTTTCCTTTAGGTCTTTGTCCAAATGTCACCTCACTAGAGACCTTCTCTGAATACCCTACATAAAAAGGCACCCGGATACCTGCCCGGCACCCCATACCCTGTACCCCACATCCAACGCGTGACACAGCCCTCGATCCCCTTCCCTATTTTAATAAGAGCTCCACAGAGGCAGAGGCCTTATTTTGTCCACTGCTATAACTCTGACACCAGGAACAGTGCCTGGCACACAGCAGGTGCTCAATAAAATTTGTGGAATGAATAACTGATGCCATCATGGAGATCTTTCCCTTGCTGGGGCCTATCACCTCACGTTCCTCTCCACGTCTTCTCATGGCTGATTCATAGTGTCAGGGCAAATGTCCCCTCTTCACAAAAGCCTTCTATGAGAATTCAACTTAAAGTCTCCGTCACAATCAGTGAGTCTGTATTTTTTTCGTAGCACTTACTGCTGTCTGACATTATTTTCTACCACTAGAACGTTTCCATCTGAGCATGGCGTTGGCTTTGTCTCTGTAACCCCAAGTAGGTATGTCAGTACAACAGAATGCTCATTTGTTGAATAAATGGCAAAGTATATACTAACATTCTTAAAAAAGTAAAAGCACAGATCTAGAAGAGGAACCGGGAGGGCTCTGTCTTACCCCAGATGACATATACCCTGCAGGTGCATGTGCATGGAACGCCTTGGGCACCTGAAAACGCCGCCCTGCTCCCAAATGAGGAGCTCTCCATCTGACCTGGGAGAAGCACTCAGAACCTAGACATGGCTCCAATGAAAAGAAAAACAATTTGAAGTTACTAAATAACAGCTCAACATCTGTCACCACATATGAACAACTCTATGCACAGGTAATGGTGCACTCGCCATGCTCACTGTCCAAACACCTGGGCATCAGGTTTACCTTCCCCCTGAGTGGGCTTTCAAGCAGTCATCACAGCTGCCTGGGAGACATAGCTCTAAAACGGGGCTCTGACTGCAGCCCAGGGGCCAACACTGAGCTCCCAAAGCTTTGGATGCATTTCCTACTCAGCATAGACATCAGGTTACTTCCTTAAAGAGGAAAAATCACCCCGCAAGACTGCTGAGAAAGCAGTTGCGGCATTTATCAGTGCTGCCGTCATCCATAGAGAAGCCAGGAACCACGAAATGTAACTCTGTGTACACAGAAATCTGCCACCCCACACAGGGCAGAGGGGAGAGCCATCAGAAATGCGGGGAACGGACCCCAACACCAGCACAGCACCACACCCACAAATGAGGTGGGAACAAGCTCAGCACCCCAAGACACACAAGCACCATGGCTTTTATAGTTAGATGCACTCTCCACACGCCAACAGGATTCGTGAGTGAGAACCTTCAAACACATCCAGTGTGAACATGCATTCAGCACACATTTCCTGAGCTCTGCTTTGTGCCAGGCTGTTCTCAATGCTCAGGATACACAAGTAAGAAAGAAATGAAAGATAAGGTTTCTGTCCTTGTAAAGCTTATATTCATGTCTGTGTGTGCCTGCCTGTGTGTGTATAAGAATATATACAATAGACACAATTATTAAGTAAATTAAGTCATATGTTAGAAAATAAGCATTGTGGCAAAATCCAGATTAAAATCACCAATCACTAGTTACGAGACCCCATCAGCTACGGAAAGACCATACAGGTAGTGTGCAGAGACACCACAGAGGCCACCCTGTTTGACTGACAAAAGTGTGCTCATTAGAAGGTAACCCACAGGACTATGGGATCTTTACCTCTTTTATTCCCTGCAGGATTCTCAGCTCAAGAGCACCTGGCACAGGTCAGGGACCCAGAAGCATTTGTTGAAGAAATGGAAGTGCTCACCCACTGAGTTCTTGCTGCTGCAGCACTCCTGGCAGGTAACCCTCTCGATATGGCTGAAATCTTTCCAAGGATGAAAAGCTGGGCTTTTACAACAAACTAACAAGCAAACCCCAACCAACCACCCCCACACACCCCCAGGCACCTTTACTGCATTACTCTCTGGACCCTCTGAGACACATACTGTCTACTACTAACGCCAGCACATGCTGTGATGGGATTTCCCCAGCAGTGCCCACACGATGCTGGGCCCACTCAGCCTGTGACACCTGCTGGCCACTTTGCTCCCACAGAGAAGCCTCTTTCGCATTCCCATGTGCTGGGGATCTGTGTCTGCTGAGCGCTGAGCTGCCCGCCTGGGATCAGCCAGATGGAGCAGCCAGAGACGGCACAAACCACACCCCAGAGGAGCAGACCCTGGATGGCTATATTGTCGATGTTTCAGATACCAAAAAGTAAATTATGAATCTTAGCAGTGATTTAGCTATCCTATTTGCCAAAGGTAATTTACACGGGTGTCTCAAATTACTAGGAAGAAGGCACAGGTGATATGAAGGGACCACCCACAAACACCTGGCATGTTCCATCTGGGAACGACAGTTCTCAGGAAACAGCATTTGTAAAACATACTTATTAAAAACTTAGGGAGATTTTCTATAAGAAACACATAATAATGCTAATATAATCATTTGTGTATTAAGTTTTTAACTTACTGATACATGTGAATGCATTTTTAAGACCAAAAAATACATGAATTTAATTCAAGTCTCGATGGCAAAGTCAAATTAATGTAGTATACAATTTTCTTAATAAACATTTCCTTTCCCACCCTCTTTCGCCCCACTTTTCTGAACTTTAAGAAAAATTTGCCTTTTTGCTGTTTCCTAAACAATCTATGACTGCTACAATAGTAAATCTTTATTTTCCCACTTAGTTTGCTTATGGATGTGAGGGTTAACATAACTTAGTGCTTATAACATCAGCAAATCCAGCTTCTTCCTTGAGCTGATACACAGTGAGGTTAAGGTCAGGGAAACATCCGTGCCTTCTGGTCCAAGCTGAGAGCATTGCTAAGGTAAGCAATCAACGCTTGGGAGGCTGGGGTTGGGGGGATGTCAAAGATTACACAATACGAATGCTAAAGTCTACAAAACAATGTTGAAGATTCAAGTCTAAAACAGCAGTGGTTAAGGGGTGGGGGATTCTTGCTTCAAGAAGACACTAGGCACATGTTCCAGTTAGAGAGCTTGCAGTGAATTAAGATCACTTGGTATTTCAAGAGTTTCCCAAACTACTGTAAATGAAGGGCTCTGAAATTATTCCATTTTGAAACTCATTATTGATTTTGTTACAACCAAATAACAGCAAACATTTGTATGGCAGTTTCTAGTAGTTGTACATAAAAATGCTTTGGAACACATTACTTGGGAAACGGAACTTTACACAGACAATCAGAATGCCACTTACCTAATGGAGATGGTTTGCTTACTAATTAATTTTCAAGTCTATTTTGTAAATAAAAACAGAAATGGGGCCATCCTGGAGAATCATGATGCTGTTAACTGAGCTACATGGAAAGCACAGTTTTCTTCCTCTTATCTCTGGTCTTTTTCTTCTCACACTAAGCAAACTGAGCACCCTGGGGGGCAACACCTGCTCTCTAATACAGAAGAGATGGGTGTATACATCTATTCTAATACAGAATGCCTCCATATGCCCAGCCATTTCTAGGGAAAATCATCTCTGACAGCTGGCATGAAATCAATGTCTACCTGAAAAGTACCTTTGAGAGCCATCTAATAAAGGCCAAAACCATGGCCATGAATCCGAAACTGCGGAAGTCTAGACTGGCATTTCTAAATAAGCTAGAGAAAAATACTCAGTGTGCGACATCTTCTATACTCACGGCTGCTGAACAATGTCTTTCAGTCACATAGCTGAACTGAATGCAGAGGACACGGCCATTTGTGACCAACATTTCCTCTCTACAGAGGAATACCCAGGACACTTGTTACAGCTGCTACCTAAGCGCTAAAATAGGGTACTTCGCCACTGTGCCCCCTGCTTCATCTCAAAAACTAAAATTTTACATCAAAAATTGCCCTCATTTTGTGCCTTTTTGCAAAAGTGGACCTATCTAAATTCTAGCAATGGAACGAACGCATGTATTTTAGACTACTCTGCCTTTAAGGGTCTCAAAGATTCCAGGGTGTTCCCTCTTAGGATGGAGTTTTATCTTGGCTGAAATAAAAGGGTCTTATTGAAGTCTTTTTCCTGCAGATCTCTGGGTATAAATTATAGATTCATGTCAAAGCAGTGAAAGGGATTTGAGGCAAAAGATATTTCTTTCACACAATATTATGCATCAGAGTATACATTCCATGCTATAAATATTTAGCAAGGGATAATGTGAGGTATTTACTAATATTTCTGTCAAAATAACATCTAAACTGTCACTTTAACAAGGAAGCTTCTCCTCTTGTTTTAGTATAGAGAAGCACCGGGATATCATCTCTTTTCTCTTTTAAAAAAAATGTGGCCGGGCGCGGTGGCTCAAGCCTGTAATCCCAGCACTTTGGGAGGCCGAGACGGGCGGATCACGAGGTCAGGAGATCGAGACCATCCTGGCTAACACGGTGAAACCCCGTCTCTACTAAAAAAGACAAAAAACTAGCCGGGTGAGGTGGCGGCGCCTGTAGTCCCAGCTACTCGGGAGGCTGAGGCAGGAGAATGGCGTAAACCCGGGAGGCGGAGCTTGCAGTGAGCTGAGATCCGGCCACTGCACTCCAGCCTGGGCGACAGAGCGAAACTCCGTCTCAAAAAAAAAAAAATGTATTCTGACTGCTGGTAAAATCAGGAGTAACTTGAGTCTGTGACTTAAAGGGCAGAACTAAGTCCTAGTACTACAGTGATAACAGTAACAGGAGCATCTGATTACATATAAACTGGCTCTTCATAAACCCTAAAACATCCTAAGGCCTCCATTTTCATTACACATGTTCAAAAATGCTTTTAAAATGGACTTGTTTATTGACAATACAAGATTTTTTTAAAGTACTTGTTTTCCTTTTCTAAAGGGGAGACTTCTATTTACCAATTTTCACATCTGTCAATGCTGACAACTGGATCTGTTGAATAAACGTTTATTCCTTTTGACAAATAAACTTCATATAAAATTGAACTAAATGGAACTTTATGTCAGGGGCAAGAGAATTTGGAGCAACTTCGCAGATTAATAATATCTAACAGTGGTCAGGCCCTGGAGGTTCTCTTGCAGTGACCCTGGGGAACGGACCAGTCTTTGTATCAGCAGAGAACAGGCAGGCCAGAGCTTTTCAAGAGAAAGAAAAAAAAACAACCCAACAAATCAATACAGCAATATACAATGGTAGACAAAGCTACACGTGTTTACAGAGTTTTGGCACATAGAAACATCCAGTTCAGAAGCCTGTTGAACTTACATCTGTATTTGGAATCTCATGGGAGGCAACCCCTGGCAAAATATCAACTCTTATTGAACCAAAACAAAATTTGTGTAGGCACAGAAATATCAGTACAAAATATCCAAAAACAAAAGCTCACTTTTCCAAAAGAAAAATGGTAAGTTCAAGGAAGCAGTCAATAAGTAAGAGGAATAATATTTGAAGTTTGGGCTTTGGGGTTTGACCTTCCCATCCTCCCATGCCACCTAGGAATATTCATCTTTAAAAGACTGAAATTAAAATATATAATACATATATGAAAAGATCGCCTAATTTGGGCCAGCCATAATCATCTTAAAATGGTGACCTGGATAACAACTACCTACCATAATTTATCCTTTGAAGATAACCACAGATTGATAGTTTTGATTTTAAAAGCTTCTTTCCAAACAAATAGATATCCAATCAAAAGGAACATTTTAAAAACAGGAAGATTTTGCTAATTTGTCTTCATTTGCTAAGATGAATCTTACTCTGAAACCTCACTTGAGGGTGCTCTGGTCTCTCAGGATGCATAGAAATGCCTTATAAATGCTAAGTGATATAATAATGGGTATGTATTTGGGCGTTAGTCATCTGCTCTTCTTACTGAGACAAACAGCTACCATCTGAAGGTGAAGACTTCACCTTCCCTACATTTACAATACTCTACCTGTCAAACTTTCATTTAGATTATCAAATAAATGGGGGTTGATAAGAGAGCTGTCAGCCATACCTAACAAACCTGAAACCTAAGTGTTAGGAAGGTTAATCTCACTCAAGTATTCTACATACAATGAATTTGGGGACTTTTCAGGGTAATAGGGAAGGAAAAAAGATTTTTCTCTTAACTAGCTGCTGGGCTCCACAAACAGGGAGAATTGTCTAAACCTGAGCCACCATTCTGATCCTCAAACCCTGCCAGGTTAGGACCTATATCTAGACTGTGTACTGGAGGATATCAGAGCAGACTGCTCCTCTGCCAACTTCTCTCCTTCCGCCTTCTATTTCTTCCCCTTCAAACCAGACCACTGAAACTCTGTTTGTATTTATGTGAAATAACAGGAACCTTAAAATGCTACCTTCTATTTGTACAGAATTACCATACAATACGAAAGATAATGATCATGCATTAGCTACGCCACTTTTACCTGTGAAATTTATCTCACTGTAGTACTATAACTCTATTTACTAAAATATGTTCATCTTTCTATCACACAGCATTTTCACCAACTTACAATTTTAAATGGAATCGGAAAATATATGGCCTTTCCTAATGGCCTTCTTAGGTTTTCAAGCTTCTCCTCACCTTCTACTTTTTTTCAGATGGTATAAGGACTTTTCATCTGTGATACCAGTGGGTACTTTTGGTTGGAAAATCCTCCTCTGACACAGTCCACAAGTCACACATTACACACTTAAGTGGTCACAAACAGGATTTTAATCTATTTGAACAGATCACCAATCTTGGTTTCATCCTTTTATGAGTAAAATGTAATATAAAAATAAACTCCTTAATAAATGTAGTAAGTTAAAAGTGAGGTAAAAACTAAGTATTAGAGGAAAAGATACAAATAAGTTAGTTGTTGCTTTTTTAAGTTTTTCAAGATACAGAATATCAGTATAGTTGTTGCATTTGAAAGATGATGCAACAGACAAGGGCAACCACACCCCCAAGATCTTTGCAGCTCCACAAGAATAGGATTGAGACACTTAAAGAATATGTCTTAACATTTATCAGTCAATAATTTAGTAGGCATTGTTAAGTAATTTCTAACTAAGAACCCATCATCATCACTGAATCATCTGAGCATGAACTAAGCTACGGAAACTTCTTTAAAGAAAGTCTGGGACAAGCTTCAATCTAATGAAGGCTTAGGAACAGTTTTACTTTGTGTACAACTACAGCTTGTGGGAGAAGAGGCATCTCACAATAGGACAAAAGAACACAAAAAAGAAAATGATCTTTTTGATTAACCAATGTCATTTTCTGCTTTTAAGCATTATGAGATAAATGAACTAAAGGTAATCAAATGATGAAGTTCTTCCTGCCCTAAATGAATGTGTGTTTAGTGCATTTACCTACTGAGTCAACATGAAGTGAAAGAAAAATAAAAGAAACAAAACTAAATTTTGTAAGACAGAAGTTTTAATACATACTTAGTTTTAATGCCGTTAATTTTGTTTTCCTTCCAATTTCCATGAGGGGAAGACTCTGGTTCAGTCCTTCTCTGTGTTCTATACAGCCTCTCGAAGCACAGAGACCAAAGGGTCTGCAGTGGGAAGACCGTGGAACAGGTGCAGTGCCCCCTCTGAGGATAAAAACAACAGGCCCAGAGGCTACAGAGCCAGCTAATGGCCCAGCCTTCACTGCTCCCAGACTCCATCTTCCCATTCCCCCGCTACACCACAGGACCTTTGCAAGTGCACATTGCATTTGAGATAAGCTTCCCCAGACATGCTTTCATCAGGAAGTTACGGAGTTTTCTGTGCTCACAAGCAGGATCTGGCACTGCCCTATCAAGGGATGATCACCTGTAAGAAGAGGGAGGACAAAACTATCCCTGATGGCTCTTTCCGTGTTTCTTTTAAACAAAAAGAGTAATGATCTTTCTAGGCAAGCACACAAGTTGCCCAGACCGCCCCCTTTCCCTTCAAACACCCATACCCATCTCATATGGCACATATAGTACCCCAAAATACCAGGTAAGCTGGGTCACCTCACACACTGCAATGACCAAGCCCATCTCTTCCACTGCCCATGCATCCTTCCTTCTATCACCTGTCCTGGCCTCTTTCCAAACCCAAGTGGAACAGAGCCACTTGAACAGAGCTTCCTTCACAGAAATCCTCTGGAGGCAAAGTCCCAGAGCACAAACTACATATAAACTGAACAGTTAATGTACATTTCCTTTGGCTAAGTCACAGACACTAAATGTTGGCAGATGGAGTACATCTGAAGCAAATCCCGGGCCATTTTCAGGGCAGGGACTTGCTTTTATTCTCTGAGCTCCAGCAATCCCACCTCTCTGACTTCTCCCTCCAATGGTGCTTTTCCACCCAGATAACTCGCCCCCAAAGCTGAGGACCCTCCCAAGGCCATGAAAGGGCCCTGGGTTCACCTCCACTGTCATAGAGTTTAAGAACACATGCCCTGTATAGCCTGTTTATTTTGTTTGCTTGTTTCCTTACTACACTATAAGAGCATAAACCAATTTTAAATGCCCCTCCTCCAAAGAAAAAGCTGTGTGGCCCAATTTTAAAGGTCTACTTCAGAAGTCACTGTTGCACATCATTATAATTAAGAAATGGCATATCACTTCCTTTGTAAGGTATAACATTTTCAATGTTCCAATATAAACTGACCACCTCCTCTAAGGAAAGGACTGGGAGTCAGGGGCAGGGAGGTGGGGAGCAAAGAAAGGGCAAAAACAAGACCTTGATCATAGAAGCAAGAATCTGACATTGGATTCTTTTAGAAACATACTACATACATGAGGAAAATGATGATGCTATGAAGTTGTGGTATTTACATTTTAAAAAAAGACTAGCCGACTGACCTTATCATCCCCATGGTTCCAATGGGAAAAAGCGTCATCAGCACAATTGTACAAGCCTAGAACAATGCGTCCCTGTAAACTGAGTGAGGGTTTTTTTCCTTTCAAAGATAAATCAAGATGCCATGACCTAGGAATAATACAACTACTTACAAAGAAAAAAGTTGGCAATCACGATCTGAGTTAAGTTTAAGGTCTGTTTGTCTTTCCATTTTACAAGAAGGTAAATGAACAGGAAAGTGAGCTGGAACAAGTAAACTGAGCCATAAGCCTATGTGTGCTTTTTTGTAGAAGCACAGTCTGACTTCAAACACACACACACACGCCACTGCAAAATGACTTTTTAAGTTAAAAGTCAGAGAAATCAATGTTTGACTGACTATGGAGCATAAAAATTCTTTATTTGCTTTCATCAGCTGAAAAAAATGCTAGAAATAACTATGGAGAAACGGTAAAGAAAAAATGTAACGTACACAGTTTTGCTGAAAACCATGAAGATATCAGCAGAAGAAAAAAGAAAAAGAAGTAAACAACAAATGTATTTCACACAAAGATGACCGGAGCTGTTTCTGCATAGCCTCCGCCTAGAGCTGAATCACCGGCTAGAATAGGGATGAGGACAGGCCTCACTGGCCTCCCAGAGCTGTCAGAGCTCAGCAGGACGGGAGAATCCTTGGGTAGCCCCAATCAAGGCTGAGCAGTACAGACTGTTTGCAAAATTGCTCAAACTGTGAGGTTATTTACACGCAGTCAGGGAAAAGACTCCCCCAAACAGGGAAACCTCTACGAGACAAATGCCTTAAAAATTGTTTTATGAAAGAGATGTCTGTTACGTGTGAACAGACACTAATGCCGCTGCACCTTGGGTAAGTGATAGGGCTGAGAACAGGAAGGAAGCCTGTGACTTAGCAGACAACAGGACAGTTCTTCCCTTTGACCTTCCACTGGTCCCAGATTATGACTCAGAGACTGTCTCCACTCTTTACCCGAGGGGAGATCCCTGCACCTCCTCCTCTAACATCCTACATCTCTAAAGTGCTCCTCTGAATCCCAGAAATACAGAAACCACAGCACTCATGCTGGTGAGCAGATTCCTAATTGCAGAAGATGCACACAACTCGATGCTTTCAGATTAGTCTATCCATTCATACCATGCATTTCTTCCTACACAAAGCCCCTCAATATCATATGGGCATGTGCAGGAGGTCATCCCACATTCTTTATTAATTCACAGAAATCACTACACACACACACACAACACACACACACACACACACACGGAGAGAGAGAGAGAGACAGAGACAGAGAGAGAGCGAGATCCCTACCTACCATAGGAACGTGGCCTGAGGATCCAGGGGCAAATCTGTCATCAAGCGTGGTGAATGAACTGAAAACCCCCCTTTTCCTTAAGCATCACCCCCATTTCTCTTTTGTCTCCCTTTCCCTCTCCAAATTCAATGTTCTCACACCACAAAGGGCCTCCAGGAACAGGAACAAAAGTATATATGACTGATTCAAAAAGCAGACACATGTCCCTACCAGACACTTCCAGCTAAGTGTTTCAATTCTTTTCGAGTTGAGGATACTATTTGTTGGTGCAAAAGTAATTGCGGTAACAGAAGTTTCTGCAAAGTACTTCCAATGTGGAACCCACTTCAGTTAGAAATCTACCTAGGGTGACGGGTCTCTGTTTTAAGGATCAATACTCTACATCAACTTCCCAAAGGTCCAAGATTTATTGATAGCAAAGGTGGGGGAAGGGTTATAGAGTTTTTCATTTGGATTAGGAAGGGCAAAGCTCTGGGTAACCATTTTCCCTTTGCTTAGGCTCCAACGCCTTCAGGATTTAGTCAGCCTGAAAGTTTCATAATTTAAGTGGGTGGTTTTGTGAGCATGGGTTTCTGGGTTTGTTTGAAGGTGTTTTATCTGAGAGTGCTATGGGGGCACTTTCTATCCACACCCCAAATATAGTCATGAATAAAAGTCAGGTTGGCACAGAGTGACTTTATTCTGTTCTGCAGGCCAAAAAGATTCAGGTGAGAACAAAACAGAGACAGCTGTGCCCGGAGCATGCTGAAGTCCCACTTCTATGTCATGAATCCTTCCCGGGAACCCAGAGAGACAAGTTCTACTCAACTCCCTTGTCACCCGAGTCCTAGCCCCAAAGGAGGTCCAAGTCTCATGACCAATTACTAAGGGGTGCTGATGGAACCAGGGCACTCTTGTGGATATTTAAACTGCATTGCTGGCTTACAGAATGTCATCACCAACCAGAAATAGTGCCATTTCAATCCAAAACCCAGGCTCTGAGAATCCTCAAGTGGGTGAGAGAGGTAAGGAATGTCTAAGGATCAGTTCTCCATGACTTAAGAAAAGGTTAGGATGGCAACAAAGTGGGGAGAGGCTTCACATTTCAGACAGGCTCTCCAGCTGCCCAGCTCTCTGTCCTACAGTCATGCAGGCACCTGCTTGATCATCTTGTGACCAGATACAAGCCCAGTTATTGGCCAGAGCACAACGTCCTCCCCAAACTATTCTAAAAAAAATCCTATGAGTGAAAATATACATGCAAACCTGGACTTTCTTCCCCCAATGCAAATAAAAGAGATAGTGGTTTTTCACTGTATTAGAGGCAACAGAGAAATCCTCTGTTTCCTTAGAATACTTGACTGAAATAAGCTTATAGATTTTGATTCATCCACATGTCTTCAAATACGCAAAGGAGCACAAAGCAACCCCGAGCTGGAAGGCACTTGGTCACACCTGAGGCCTGGCCATTCATTGCAGCACATGGCTTTCTTTCAATGGGGCTATCTGTCCCAGAAAGATCTAGAAGTTTTTTCTTCTTTGTTTAAAAAAAAACAAAAAATAACTCCCTGGTTAACAATTAAACCACAGAGTAATGACAATTTGCAATATGACAAATTATTCTGACTCTCCATTAGATGAGCCAAGGAAACCGCACTGTATGTGCCTTCAGGTTTTCCTCCACCTTGTTCTAAGGGTCTTAGCTTCAAACAGGTGCTGACCCCAAATGACTGGAACCAACAACACCTGCACTGAGGTCAACTTGTGGAGAAACTGAATACTCACCTATAGACCTAGGCAACTTGCTTTCCATATCTGGGATTAACAAGGCTGTACTTGCTGAAGCCTAGGAGTGCACGTGATTTCTGGAATAGCCACAGACCAAGCCCTAAAAGGGAGGGTGAGAGAGGCAGGGTCTGCAGGGGAGGGGCAGCAGCTGTAAGACTGAGCGCTGGGACCATCCATAATTGGATTAGACAGACGCAACCAACTGACTCTTTCAGCAGACCAAGCCCACATTGTGCTCCTGCTAGTGGTCATGTAGGTGCGCTTTGTTTTAAGGAAACCTAATACCTACATTCCTGATTTACAATACAGATCCTTTATTGGGGCACCTCACATAGTCAGACCCTCCTGCCTCTCTTTCCTTTACTGCTTGAGTTGGGTGGGGATCAGTTCCTGAGCTCCGAGGAAAAATAATTTCAGGATAGAGAATATTTGCATCAACAGCATAATCATAGCAGGCTAGACTGCTTTACCTACACTATCTAATTCAATCTTCAAAACACTTCCAAAGGAATTCCATTTATTCCCAATGTACTGGTGACGACTCTGGAAAAGTTCCGCAAAACCTTTGGGGCAATAGTCTTCTGGATCCTAAAGCCTGTGACCCTGGGGCCAATTAACATGCCTCCTATAATGAGTATTAAAATATAAATTTTGCTGCCTTTCCATATGAACATTATTTTTAACTCTAGATTACCTGGGACTGAAATCGTGAATGTTTTCTAGAGATTCTATTACTTGATATTCCCAAATACAGTGCACACACAAGTACTTTCATATCCTACAAAGGGAAGAGGGAATTGTGACATCTGACAGAAGGATAAAGAAACTCAAGTCCAAAAGAACTGCAAGTATCTGACTGTGTACAATCAGTTCTTGGCACAAACTAGATATACAGTGTATTGTTTCTAAAAAGCATTCTGTAGACAAGAAAATTAGATAGAAAATCAGATTCAATTCCCTAAATAACAAGATGACATTCTGATGATTTGGAGGTTAATTACTATAAGGCACTAACCAATCAAGTCAAATTCCAGTTGCAAAATTAAATTTTAAAATTGTAATCATAAAATTACAAACTACTAGTAACTATTTCCCATGTTTAACAGCTTGCTCCCTTCTAAACACATACACATATATATACACACGAACTTCTGCGTGTTCATATTCTTTCTGGTTTAATTCAAGTTGTCGAAAATCTAGACATGTTGTAAATACAGTCATCCCTCAGTATCCAAGGGGGATTGGTTCCAGGACTCCCACGGATATAAAATCCTTGGATGCTCAAGTCTCTGAAATAAAATGGCACAGTGTTTGCATATAACCTATGCACATCCTCTCACAGACTTCAAACCATCTCTAGATTACTTACAACACCCAATAAAAATGCTCTGTAAAAAGTTGTTACACTAGTTTTTAAATTTGTTATCTTTATTGTTGTACTGTAATTTTTTTTACTGTTTTTCCCCCAAACATTCTTAATCTGTAGTTGGAGGAATCTGCAGATGTAGAACTGAAGGAGACAAAGGGTTGATTACCTGCAGTTTTATGTAAGAGACTAGAATTAGTCTAGTCTAATTCTAATTAGTCTAGTCTAATTCAGATAAAGGATGTTCACAAACTGGACGCTAAACTAGGGCATATGGTCAAGTATGGCTTAACCCAGTCTCAATTGCTCAGCAGGAAAATGTGTATTTTGGCCAACTCTGATCACCTAGGTTGGTACACCTCATTCTGATGTCAACCTAAGGGGGTCAGAGTTGGCCAAAATAAAAATTCTGCTAGCAGAAATTCTTTCTAGCAGTAAAAAGAAAAGGGAGATTCTCAGATATCCTGGACTCCCGCAACGGGTAGGATTACCCCTAGGACTTCTCTGTTTACTGCCATGAGAATAATGCCAGCTTTTGGCACCATAATCCAGAGGTGAAGAAAGACTTTTTATACTTAAAAAATAGGATTCAGAAGCCGGGCACAGTGGCTCACCCCTGTAATCCCAGCACTTTGGGAGGCCAAGGCGGGAGGATCACCTGAGGTCAGGAGTTTTGAGACCGCCCTGGTCAACATGGTGAAACCCTGTCTTTACTAAAAATACAAAAATTACCCAGGCGTGGTTGTAGGTGCCTGCAATCCCAGCTACTTGGGAGGCTGAGGCAGGAGAATCGCTTGAACCCGGGAGGTGGAGGCTGCAGTGAGCTGAGACTGCGCCATTACACTCTAGCATGGGCAAGAGAGGGAGACTCCATCTCCAAAAACAAAAAAAGGATTCAGATGCCATAGTATTTGCAATAGACCAATCAAAAACTCTATGTGCATATAGCACATAATCCAGCCTAGGAAGGATAGCATGGTACTATATATAAACCCAATTTGTGACAGCAGCACTTTCTAGCAATAGCATCAGTATTCTCCACAAAATTTAGCAAGTGATACCTAATAAAAATAAAAGGAGTTTACATATATTGAGCATATATTAATAACTAGTAATAAACTACCATAAACTGAAAAGTGAGTTCAATAAACAGTATCTCTATATACTGGCAATGAGCAAAGAAATTAAATACTTAGGGTATAACTCTATCAAAATATACACAGGACGACAAAAACTACAAAATGCTAATAAAGTAAATCAAAGAAAAACTAAATAAATAGAGGGACATGCCACATCCATGGAAGGTAGTACATTCATACCACAGACTACCATTCAGCAATAAAAAGAAACAAACTACTGATAAACACAACAATCTGAATGAATCTATAAGGAATTACGCTGATGGAAAAACGTCAGTCCCAAAGGGTTACATACTATGAGTCCATTTATAGAACATTCTTAAATGATAAAATTTTATAGAGAGAGAACAGGTTAGTTTGTAAACAGGCATAAAGGAGAGAAGAGAGATAGAAGGGAAGTAGGTGTACCTTTATGGTGATGAAATATATCCTCACTATATTACTGTTAACATCCTGACTGTGATACTATACTACAGTTTCACAAAATGTTACTCATGGAGGGAAATGGTGCATGGAATTACTCTTTATTATTTCTTCAAACTGCACGTGAATCTACAAGTATCTCAAAATAATTTTTTTAATGGGGGTGGGGAGAGGTCTCCTAACAACAAATAAGTTAACTTGCCATCCTCCAGCAGCTTAGGCAGGCAGACAGCTTTGTGCAAATCACATCATCATGATGTTGGGCCGTCCAGATGCAGAACATATTCAGCCTGTGTGCTGCCACTTCATCAGGAAGTCACAGCTCCAAAAAGGTTAATTTTTAAGTCCCTATTTATAAATCGCATCTTTAAGTTACATTGCTTTCTTAGCTCAAGGACTATTTCAGTTGTAATAGTTTAGGATTATATACTATGAAAACAATAAACTAAAGGAAGATCTTAAAATAAGCAATTACAGTAATTAGCACTAAAGAATTTCTAAGTCGATTATTGGGCAACTTTCTGAAGGAACAAGACTATTTTAAACTAAAAGAATGCATACCCAAGACATGTTTATTGCAGGGTTACTTGTAATACTAAAAAATTGGAAACAACTAAATGTCTAATTTGGAGCAATTAAAGAAATCATGTCCATCATTCCAGCTTTACGCAATGGTTAAAAATGCATAAAGAGCAGGTCCGCATGCACTGACAATAATTATAAGCAAGGTAAATTATTAAGCTGAAAAAAGATACAGAACAATGCAAAAAGATAACGCCATTTAAGTATTTAAAACTATAAAGTAGAACATATGCATATATAACATAAATAAATGAGAGTATCTTCAAAATTAGTTGTAATGAAGACCTCATGGGGAAGGGGATGGTGACATTTAAAATATATTTTCATTGTAAAACAAAAAAATCAGAATTTACAAATTTAGATTTCTATCAATCATGATTAAAATGTTTTCCACTTAATTCAATGTGGTAAACAAAGCTGCTTCCTTTCATCTCAAAATGCACATATTCAGGTTTTTATCCAAGTGTTTACTGAGTTTTGTTTCTTCTTTAAAAGTGTCTAGATTAGGGAATCACAGATTCAATTCTTTCAAGGAACACTACATATTAACAGAAAAATTATTTGCTCAAATAGGTTTGAGAAATGCTATTTAAAACATAAACAGGAGACCAAGGCAGGAGGATCACCCGAGTCAGGAGTTCACAAGCAGACAGGGCAACACAGTAAGACCCCATCCCCCCCAAAAAAATCAACAGGAGGGAAATAAGGTAATTAGCCTTTTGCTGGGCTATGAAAATATTTTAGGCCAGTGCATGAAAAGATGCTCAGAGGATTTCAGAGTTTGAGAAATCTCAGACTACATTCCCTTAACCCTAGAATACCACAATGTTGTCCAAATTATCCATCAAGTCCATAAAGACAGGAAATAGACTCAATATAGCCTCAGTACCCTGGCACAGTAACAGCACATGGTACATAAGGAGCATGTGACAAGCTTATGCAAATAAGAGGCACAAAATATGCAAGGTATATAAAGTTCTAAGTAGTTTACATACTTGGCCTATCTTGTAACACTATTTACTAAAAAACGGTTAAATGTTATTAACTCATTATTTCTATTCAAAAAGCATTTGACAAATAGTAGAAATTCAGTCAAGTACTTGCTACTTTACAAAAAGCTCAAGTAAATAAATATAAATGGACAACTGAGAAACTGGGTTCCACTATAAGCAGAGCCTTCACCAGTTATGGGTAGTTCTAATGAACAGTAAAATCTTCTAATGGATTTAAATACGATCTGATGTGCAACATTAGTAATGTGGAGGGACATTTATTTCTAGCACAAGTGATCAGTCAAGTCCCTTCTACACCCTAACCCATTTCTTTTTGCCCCCAATTTTAAACCTGCCTCACTATTAAAGCTTCAAGACAAACTTTAGAATCCTTTTATCAAGCTCCAAACAAGCTGCGGAAGTACTGAAATTGTTTTTAAATTATAAATCAATTTGGGAAGAAGTGACATTAATATTCCAGCTTCTCACCTAGATCAAACAGTATTTTGCTTCATTTAAATCTCTTTTTCTTTATTTTGAAACAGGGTCTCGCTCTGTCATCCAGGCTGGAGTATAGTGGCACAAACATGGCTCACTGTAGTCTTGACCTCCTGGGCTCAAGTAGTCCTCCCAACTCAGCCTCCTGAGAAGTGGACATGACAAGTGTATGCCACGACTCCCAGCTAATTTTTGTTTTGTTTTGTTTTCTAAGAGACAAGGCTTGCCATGTTGCCCAGGCTGGTAAATCTTCTTTTCTACATTGTTCAGTAAGATTGTGTAGACTTTCTGTAAATACATCCTGCAAGTTTCCTATTAGAAATACTACTTGTTATCTGGATTGTTTAATTAAAAAGAAATGCGGTTTTATTACTTCCAAAAACATAAAGCAATTCACTTATCTATCTAAACCGTAAGGAGATTCTTAAGGAGACAGACTGCCTAAAGTGAATAGTGAGGAATGATTTATAATTAGTATGTTAATTTCATCTGTAAATAGGAAATTATAAAACTTTTCAAGGCAGTTAAAAAAAATTCCATCAAGTAGATTACATATTCACCTTACAATTTTATTTATTTATTTATTTATTTGTTTGTTTGTTTGTTTGTTTATTTGTTGAGACAGAGTTTCACTCTTTTTGCCCAGGCTGGAGTGCAACAGCATGATCTCGGCTCACCGCAACCTTCACCTCCCAGGTTCAAGCGATTCTCCTGCCTCAGCCTCCCCAGTAGCTGAAATTACAGGCATGTGCCACCACCCTGGCTAATTTTGTATTTTTAGTAGAGATGGGGTTTCTCCATGTTGGTCAGGCTGGTCTTGAACTCCCGATCTCAGGTGATCCACCTGCCTCGGCCTACTCTCTTAATTTAAACAACTATTAAATGAGACAATACATTGCAAAGCATTTAGAAAGTGCCTGACACAGAAATAAGTTTTCAATAAACACGAATGTTTGCTGTTATTACATAAATTTAAATAAATTTTAAAAAGCCACCTGGCTCCATTCTTGGTTGGCCACAAACTCTGAAGAGGTGGAATTAAAGTGTGTGAGGCATGTCGGAAAATCAAAACCTCCTATGCAAGTCACTACCACAGCTGACATCCCGGGGCCAGAGAATTTGGTGAACGTCTTCAATGGTCACAACAGAAAAGGGAACTAACTCTAGATCCCCAGGCTGACTTGCCCACTGAGCCTGGAGGGTAAACTGCTAATTAACTCATCTCCCCACCTTTCTTTGCTTGGGTTCCCCTCCTTCCATCTTCACCCCTGTGCCAACAGGACATCTCCACAGATAGCTTGCTCTCGTGTTCCCTCTACTGGAGGGCTGTGGTCCCAGAGTTGCTCCAACGTCCAACTTGGCTCCCTGCAGATGGAATGTCCTCCTCCAGGGAGAGGTGCTGGAGGTCAAGTGCTAATGTATTGTCAACCTTTGACTCCAGAGAAGCGGATTATATGATTTAATGATAGTTCCGCACCAGGAAAGATTTTGAAACGTGTAGCTCAAAACAGTAAAATTTCAGTGATTATCTGAAACTGAAGTAGTCCAAACTGCTGACTGTGTAACCTGAGCAACTTGTTTTAACTCCTCGGAGGCTGTTTCCTCATCTGTACAGTGAGAATAGCAGTACTTACCTAACAAGGTTGAGGATTAAATGAATTAGTATTTGTAAAGTGCTTAGAATGGTATATAGCACAGAACAGTGTTCTATAAGTATTTCTTGAAAAAAAATAAATAAGGAAGCCTACCTTAAACCTTAAGAGAAAAATTTTTTTAAGCCAAAATTTTTAAAAGCTAAAGTTTAGAATCAATTGCATTTTAAAGTCATCACTAAACATGAGGTTGCTGCTACACAGTCACTTGTGCTGGATTATATAACAGGTGAAAACTTATTCTCTTGGGAATTTCCAGAACTCTGTAGCACAGCCAAAATACACTGACCTTGAATACACTGTTCTTGAACAAAGTGGATGTACTGAACACTGAATTGATGTTACTACTTCGTACGAAGCACACAGCACTGAATGCTCTCACGCTCAATTATCTGACAGTGATGCTAGTAAGAATAAGACATATTTTTAATCTTACTTAAAACTTATTATGCACTCCCAGAGTACTTACAAGAAAACTACTCTTCTGCTCTTCATGGATATCTGCTCATAAGAAGAAAAACAGCTGGTTTTGGGGCTGGTGGTGGGTTTTCCCACTGATTCCGAAAGACAGAGAGCTATGCATATGCTAACTTCCAAAGAGGCTATCATCAGTCACTGGAAATCCACAGAAGAGGTCACTGCCAGAGATCTGCCACGTGTGATCCACCCACTCTCACTTCAAGGCCACTACCAGGCTAATGCAAGGCTCCTGGGAAGGTGGCCCAGTGCAGGACAGACACAAAAGGGACCACAGTCAAGGAGCAGCCTTACTTTCTCACCTCACCCAAGATACAGACCTATGGGCTAAGGGAGGGGAAATCGGCATATGGCCACCCAGGCCAGGGTTGCGCCCACTCCTCAACCCTGCTCCCAGGGAGAAAGACCGTACTCTTGTCAAGGGCCCTGTGGGTGAGAAAGAGCTAGAGGGCCGCTGTGACCACTGAGTTTCTGCACCATTTGGTCAACTGAAAATCATGACCCTCTCTGGGTCTCAGTCTTCTCATCTGTGAAGTGGAGGGGTAGGACAAGATGACATGAATAACAGAAAGAGTGACTATAACCCAAGCCCATAGTTTAGTGTCAAGGATTGTGAGAATGAAGCAAAGGGCATCAAGCACTCTGAATTGTACAAATAATGAAGGTAACGCCCACAAAGACAGATAGAACATGCCTCACAGCTTCTCAGTTTTCCTACGACTGTTAACATAACTAGTCACCACGTAGCATGACTCCAAGGACCACGTATGGGCTTTGCATCTTCTGTGAAGGCTTCCGTCGACCTTGGGGATATGTCGCTGTTCTGTCCACCAGCACTCTCTCATGTTCTCAGGACAGTGGCATAATTATCCATTTCTGTTCTGTCCCTACCCCCTAAAAGATTAGTCTAGAACCTGTTCTTATTAAGCTCTGCATTGTCATTGCTGAATACTCTGTCATGCAGTAGGTGCTCAATAAATGACAATACCTAACCCTCTGTACACATATCAAAAACAAAAGAGCATCTATGGGTCTTTATACTGTAAGGTTTTACTTTCTTCTCCCCTACTTCCCTACTATTGGTCCTTCCATCTAGACCTTACCATCTGCAGTGGTCTACATTTGGGACCCTTACAGTAAACATGTGCTACCTCTCTGAAAAGTCAAGCAGCTGCTCCCAGCTCCATCTCTGCATGACCAGGCGAGTGAGTGCAGACCTCATCTTACATCTGTGTGGTTCTCTTTTCCTTAGGCTGAAATGCTGCTTTCCCCGTCAGCTGTGAGAATGCACTTGCCGCCCTCTTG
This sequence comes from Trachypithecus francoisi, assembly GCF_009764315.1. Taxonomy (NCBI): domain Eukaryota; kingdom Metazoa; phylum Chordata; class Mammalia; order Primates; family Cercopithecidae; genus Trachypithecus; species Trachypithecus francoisi. The sequence continues at coordinate 90,008,570 of NW_022681468.1, forward strand.
CCCACCATGGTATGGGGCCTGGAGAGCTAAGCTTGTGTCTGCTCTGACTTTGGACAGCCCCCAGAGAGGTCATTCCTCGGCAGCTCGTTCCGTCCCTAAGAAGTGCTGCCTGAGATTCCAGAGTTGCCTGCACCCTTGAAGTTCCTCTTTGGTCATCGTTCCTTGCTTGGACTTCTTCAGAAGTCTAGAGACTTCCGAGGTCGGTGAGCAGACTGTGTCCTTAACAAGCACTTTGTTTCTCAGGGCCTCCCCAGGTCCCTAACCACCTCCCTCTCAGACTCCCAAACCCTGGAAATGAATTCAAGGCAATCTTCTTCCCTCTTTGAAAGGTTTAACAAACAGCATCTAAACTTTAACCTTGGAAAGCACATTAACCAAGTTCCAGGTCACACGAATTAAGGGATGGTCCACTTAAAACAAACCACACTGAGTAGCTCCGAGGAATGTCTCCACTGGTGCAAGTGCAAAATCCAAGCAAAGGCCCTGATTAGTGACTGAGTGTGCTTCAGGACACCGGCCCCTCCTGCCTGGCCCTCTGCCGCTGCAGCAACACATGTGAACTGACACGGTATCTGAGCACACCCCTGAGCACACCCCGGGAAACAGACCGCAGCCCTCCCTGGCGCCCAGTGATTACAGGCCAAGGCTGAAAGCAGCAACAAGAACCAAGAAACAAAGCCTTCTGTGAAACCAGAAACCACACAAGGTCACAAAAACAGCAAGAACTTGTAAATCCTGAAAACCCTTCAGTGAGGAATTTTCCTAAGCACCTGTGTCCAGCTCTGAACCAACAGTGGCTTGACACATACCTGAGACGATGAGAGCATAAATCCTGCCGCCCCTCCGGAAAGACCATTCAAGGTCATGGGCATTTTAAGATGTGGTTCTCTTTAAGGCTTATCTGTGGAAAAACATCCAAGGCACAGACCAAACAGCCGCTTTGAAAACACACTTAAGACAGACCACAGCCTTGCACACCGCTGGGGCCTCAGGTGAGAGGAGGTGGAGGTGAGGGCCGCCCAGCACCAATGTCTGGTCAAACGGCAGGTAGGGGGACTTCACGCGCACCTACAATATTTCAGAGCCTGGGCTCAACAGGGGAAGAAGGGAAGAGGCTTTTATAAATAATGCTGACAAAATCAAGTACCAAGCATGCAAGTGTCCTGTTAACTAGTAAGTTTCTTTTTTAAAGACATAAAATCTGGCTGGGCACAGTGGCTCACGCCTGTAATCCCAGCACTTTGGGAGGCCAAGGCAGGCGGATCTTCTGAAGTCAGAGGTTTGAGACCAGCCTGGCCAACATGGCAAAACCCCATCTCTACTAGAAATGCAAAAAATTAGCCCAGCATGGTGGCACATGCCCATAGTCCCAGCTACTCAGGAGGCTGAGGCAGGAGAATTGCTTGAACTCGGGAGGTGGAAGTTGCAGTGACCTGAGATTATACCACTGCACTCCAGCCTGGGAGACAGAGTGAGACTCTATCTCAAAAAATAAATAAATAAATAAATATAAATAAATTAATTAATTAAAATAAATAAATAAAATCTCTCTTGCCCCATCCACCCTTCCTTCAAGAGTTTAAGGAAAATCACCACAAAGAGAAAACCAAAGCCAGTCAAAAGCTGCTTAAAGGATGTGCAATTGCATGTGATTGAGAAAGTCTCTGTATGATTAAAGCCAGAAAGAAGGCTGCGTACTCGGCAAATACTAGGCACTGTATTTAAGCAAATATTCTTTCAACTATCAGTCTCCTCCTCCCACAACACACCTCCCTAATTTGCAAAGATTTGTTTAATAGACCAGTGGTTCTCAAAGTGTGGTCCCAGACCCCAAACAGGATCACCTGGGAACTTGACAGAAATGCAAATTCTCATCATCCAATCAGCCTGAGACCTGCTGAATCAGAAACCCTGATTGAGCAGTGGGGGAGACCCACTGTACTCCGCCTGGATCCTTCAGTGCGGACCAGGGGCCCAGCACCAGCAGGGGCCACAGGCACAGAAGCCAGATGTTGCTCTGCTCCTTTACAGCTGCAGAGATGGCCAAAGACCCCTCCCCAGCTGCTTCCCCCACAGGTGGGGGCTTGGGACACTTCCCAGGTGGCATAGCTGTGGTGGTGGCAGCAGTGGTAGGAGGCCCAGGTTGAGACATGAGGGGAAGAACAATGTCTAGGGCAACGGTCCCTGAACTTGTTTGCACAAGGTACCCACCCAGAAGCCTTGAAAACACAGATGCCCAGTCCCACCCCTAGAAATGGTGATTCAGTTGGTCCAGAGGTGGGGGTGGCAGCCTGACTTTGGAATCTGAAAAGCTCCCCAGGTGATAATAATGTGCAAACAAGTTTAGATCTGCCTACAGTCTTGTGACTGTTAAAACAGAGATGGGGCAGGACACAAAAGGCACCTTCCATGTGGAGGTGGAGGTGGAAGTGGAGGGGAGTAAGGCAATGGCCCCGCCTGCTACACCAGGGAGGACTTGGCCTGAACCAGCTGGGGGTCATCCATTTCTGAGTGCTCCAGGGGCCTGGCACCGGCAAGGGCTTGATGCACATAGACTCAGGTATTATAACCAATTTTCCCTCTTTGGACTCTGGGACTAAGGCAGGTTATTATTAACCTCGAAGTCAGACAACCTCCAAAGAAGTCAGGACTCAAACCTGGGGCTGCCCAGCTGGAGTAGGAGTCTGGTTTCAGGTTCTCGAGCTATGAAACTAGTAAGTGCGACCCTACCTCCAGTTCCCTGATGTAATATCCAATAATGAGCAGAGTACTACTCATCTTCCTTTTAAATTTAATTGTGGGAAAATATCCATAACAAAATTTACCATTTTAACCATTTTTAAGTATAGAGCACAGCAGTGTTAAGTACGTTCACACTGTTGTACAACATCACCACCAGCCATTTCCAGAACTTTTTCCATCTTGCAAAAGTGAAACCTTCGCTCCCTTCCCCAAACCTCCCGCAACCATCATTCTGTTTTCTGTCTCTGAATATGACTACTCTAGGGAACCTCATCTAAATGAAATCATATAGAGTATTTGTCCTTTTGTGACTGGCTGATTTCACTCGGCATAATGTCCTCAAGGTTCATTCATGTTGTTGCATGTGTCAGAATGTCCTTCCTTTTTAGGACTGAATAATATTCTATATTTCTTCTTAAAGAAACAATTCTCAACTTTAAAGTCTAAACTCTATAGTCAAACCCTGCATTTTCCATGCCTAAAAGCACAGACACTACAGTTCTTGTGCAATGAATGGTAAATGCATCCTTCAATCTTTTGTGGGGAAATTTGCAATATGTTCTCCATTTTTGATCTGTCTTGTATTTTGGCCTCATATTCAGGCCACAAGAATCTGCTTTACAATTTGAATCACAAGGGATCCGAGATGGGTGCTGTAGCCAACCCGACTTAACAGGCAGCATTTCTAAGCACAGAAGAGAGAGAATTGAATCTGATTTGAAGGGATTCAGGAAAGGCTCATAAAACTTCAGTGAATGTCCCATGCTTCTAAGATCCTCTTCTTTTTGTCATAGCATGATGTCTAAACCCACAGCATAGTTCTTCAGCTATTTCTGAATTGCTGAGATTAACCAAAAACCAATCCCAAAGAGATAAAAATAATTGATTCAAACTGATTATACAATAAAGGGGATTTATTTCCTTAAAACTGGAAAAATACAAAAATAGGGTAGGTTTCAGGCACAGTTTATTCTGGGCTACTACTGCAGTTTTCAGTGATTCTTCCAGTCCTGTCTCTCACCCCACAATGACTTTATCCTTAGGTTGGCTTCCCTCCGGATCACAAGATGTCCTCAGACGCCTACTGGAGCTATGTGGACCCTTATTCACATCCAGAGAGAACACTGCTTCCCAGAACCACCAAACTATAGTTCTGAGCAGCGTTCTAAGGGATCAACCTGAACTGTGGCCAGGAAATGTCTCCCTGCTGATTACAGGGTAGGGTATAGTCCATCTTTGGGGGAAGGAAGGATGCTCTAATGTTAGTTGGGGTTAATTTCACCCAAAATGCGTGGCTGCTATGCAGTGCAGGTAAGAGTGGTCCCTAGAACAAAATCTGGGTGCTGTGAGCAAAGGGAAATGGTTGCCGATCCATGTCCCCCAAGGCACCCCATGGCCTAAGTAATGCTCCATGTTAATCCTTGTGTCAAAATTTCACATACTTCTTGAGAAGGCCTTGACTGGAGTAGTAAGCAAACTAGCATTTTAACTTTTTCCCCTCTCAGGGAATTGATTTGTCCTTTGTGATCACATTAATGTTTGCAGATGCCTTGATCTTCATTAATTATGTGAATTTTTGTAAAGTTGAACATTGAAGCCAACAGCAGCCATACTTCTCTTTTAGGAAAATGGCAGCCACTCTGAGCCTCGAGGTTTATACAGCCCACAACATTCTCTGGATGGGACTGTACATGCAGCATGGGGGACAACTGAGTCACCAGCTACTCATCTTGTATAGCAAGAGAACAAGAAAAAACTGAGTATAGTAACCAAGGAAGAAAATCATAAAAGTTCACACACTGAAAACAACTTTCTAATTCTCTTACCCATAGTTGGCCACAGTTGAGCTTAGAATCATCGCCAATAGTTAACTCAAAAAGGCATGCAAGTATGTGGTAAGATACTATAATTTTGAGGTTAGAAAATAAATCCACGTGTTTATAACTTAAGTAACAGTGATTTGAATCAAGGAGTATTAATGACTATACCCTTAGAAAAAGAATGATTCTAACCACTTAGCCTTCAGCACCCACCCCCTATCAAAAACAAACACATTCTGTGATAACAAACATCATAACATGATCTTTATTTGTCTGCCCTGGAAAAAAACACATCAAATCATGACTGGTGTTCCTGTTATTCATTCCTCCCCAACAAGAAAAAAAAGTGACCTTTTTGGCTGGGCACGGTGGCTAGTGCCTATAATCTCACCTCTTTAAAAGTAAAAATAAATTAATTAAATAAATAAATAAACAAATTAGCTGGGCATGGTGGTACACACATGTAGTTCTAGGTACTAAGGAGGCTAAGAGAGGAGGATTATTTGAGCCCAAGAGTTCAAGGCTTCAGTGAGCTATGATTGTGCCACTGTGCTCCAGTCTGGCCAACAGAGACCTAATTCTTAAAAAATAAATAGATAGATAGATAGATAGATAGATAGATTTTTTTTAAGTGATCACTTGAAGTCTTCCTTCATGCTTATTTTTCACAAACTTTTCTTAGGTTCAGAACAGCTTGTTCAATATTAATTCCGTAGAATAGAGTCGACCACACTATGAGGACTCAATTTGAAAACAACAGTATACTAAAAATATCAGTGATTTTCAAAAAATTATTTTCCAGACTAGAAATTATCAATAAATCAAAAAATTATGAATTAGTAGTTTTTAGTAAAGTTGGTATTTCACACATTTTTTTAAGTCAGAAAATTCCTTATGAACACCTGTTTCATGTTTTCAGAAATTTTTAAATGATTCCACAGTTGCTACTTGGTCAATAAAGAAAAACTTCATGCTTTTACTTCAACTAGAATTCTCTGTTCGCAGTTTGGGAGTCTCACTGGCCAGTGTGTACATGAGAACTAAAGGGACGTATGCACTTGAGAGCTCAGCTGTGCAAGCTGGGCTTTCCTAACCTACGCTGCTATAAACACACTGCTAGAGGAGGGACATTTAAGCTATTCTCATGCTGTTACAAGATTAAATGCCTCCCTACCTATTTAAAAAAAAAATGTCAATGGAGAAGAAGGAAGGGGGGAGGGAAGGAAACTCAGCTTGAATGTCAGTAACTTGATAAGCTTGCTGCTGATAAACAAAGAACACCCTGGGCTTTGTAGCAATTGCCAATATCCAAACCAATCAGCAAACAATCTAAGCTTAACCCTAACCTTAATTTTTTCCCCCTTCATTATAGAAAATGTTTAAACCTCTTGCACAAGTTGTTATTCATAAGTGAGCTGCAGGGGGGAACCCAAGCCTAGATCTAAGATACTCTTCAATGTGCATGCAGGCCTCACCAGTGATTTCTCTGGAGGCATATTCTGACCAAATCAATTGCCTCACCTGCAACATCACCATTTACTAGGTCTCACTATATATAAATAACTTCTCAGCTTACTCACTAAAGCCTCGTGCAGGTTCCTCTTCCCTCCTCAATTACATCTGCACGTGTAAGCACACACATCTGCACATTGGTTTGCTTTATTCACAGGAATCGGGGAACCCCTATGAAACAGCAGTGAGGAAAGGGAGAGAGGGTGGGTGGGTACCCAGAAGAAGGGAAATAAGAAGACAATGTACAGGAAAACAACAACAATAAAAATCCTAAGTAGTTGTGTTCTTCAAAGAACTAAATGTAAATGGTCCCAGCACACACTAGAAAAACAAGAGCAGCAGGGGGTATGTGTTAGTCATCTGAGTTCCACATTGGGCGCTTGGATGGAGGGATGAATGATGAATGGAATACAAACAGTGCCACAGCTGACTCCCCCACTGTGAAGACCCCATTAGATTCCAAGGTGCACTTCCTCATACAACAACAATCCAACTCTCACCAACAATCCTCATTCAAAGTTTCATCCACAAAACAAAGTCCTCAGTAGCGACTCTCCACCTTTAAATGTTCAAATGTACTGCCATGGGGACCAAGAAGACACAACTGGGACCTTTTTATTGACTGTTGATTTCTAAAGTTTTAGGGGTCAGAAGTCTCTGAGAATGTGGTGCCTTCTGGGGACACTCCTATCAAGAAAAACGCATACAGACAAATTTTGACCCAATTTTGACATGGTAGACACTCAGGATTCTGTGTTGGAAAGGAATTCCAACTTGGATCCCTGCTGGCAAGCAGAACCAGGACAGGGCCGGGAGCGGGAGGGACCTGAGACAGTTATTGCCGCCTGTTGATCACTAATGGCCAACTTACACAGATTCTCCATACCCTAAAACCATCCCTGGTCTTCCCTGTCAAAAGGTCCTTAGGGTGAAAATCTATGCCTAAACCTATGTCTTCCCCTTTTACTTTTTATTGATGTGTAATATTTGTACAAATTTATAGGGTAAATATTGTATTTTGAGACATGTATGCAATGTATAATGTATAATGTATGCGATGTTTAATGATCAGAATATCCATCATTTCAAACATTTACCATATCTTTGTGTTGGGAACATTTCTAATCTTCTAGCTATTTGGAAATATACAGTAAATTACTGTTAACTATAGTCACCCTATTAGAATGTATTCCCCTCTATCTAACTGAATGTTTGTACTCAATCTCTACCCCTCTTCACCATCCCCTTTTCCAGTCTCTGGTAACCATCACTCTACTCTCTACATCCAAGAGATCAACTTTTTTGCTCCCACATATACATGAGAACATGTGATATTTGTCTTTGCCTTCCCCTAACTTTTAATCCCAGCAGAGAGACATTCATTCTGCCCATGATCACACTCATTATCATCTGGAAGTCAGAATGACACGGTGGACACCCAGGATTCCACACTGGAAAGAATTCCAACTTAGATCCCTGTCAGAGAGAAAAACCAGGGCAGAGCCAGGAGGGGAAAAGGCTTGAGAGGCAGCAAGTGCTGACTGTTGACAGTTAATGACCAACTCAGAGATCTACAGAGAACAAGGAGGCAACCAAAGACCACAGAGAGGCTAAGACAAAGACAGGAGATTAACACTCACCAGAATAATCCACCAGATGGAAGGGGATGGAAAATCTCAAATCCTGCTTTAAAGAAATTTTGCCTGGAAAAACCTTTGGGCATGTGCCATATGCAAGTTTAAATAAGCAAGACAAACAGCTATGGCTAATAAGTATAAAAGCAGTGCTACTGATAAGAAAGTAGAAGAGAATGACAAATTCCCAGGCAAAATGAGATACAGAAAATAACCATGTCAACAATGTATAATGGCACTGTCGATAAGTCCCCTCCATATCCTGGTCTAATTAAACCTTTTTCACAAACACCAGCAATCAATAAAAAATTATTTCTTATTCAATGTGGACTTCAGCTTTAATTACTAGCTGTACAACACATTGTGATTCTGAGAGCATCTGATCTGCTTGAATATACTTCTTACCAAGTCTAAAAGAATGACATGATGACATAGTGTCTTTTTCTCCCTTCCTCATCTGTAGCACTGTTGCTGGACTGAGGCCTTAGAAGGCCCCTGGGAGCGGCTGATGCATACAGCTTTATGAGATCTTACAGAAAAAGAACAAAAGGAAGTCAGCAGACAAGGTGAGAATGAGTTAACTTCCATTCATTTTTAACACCTTATACCCCTTAGAGCAAAAATAGGTGAGTTTGGAAATGCTTTAAAAGCCTTACGTGACTTAACAAAACACAATGCCTATCCCTTCATGGACAAATTAGCCACAAGGTACACACCATAAAGGCGCAGAAATGTTACTCTTTGATGCTATTTGCTTACAAAGAAGATCAAGAGTCTTCCTGTCTAAAAATGTTCACAGAACTGAAAGAAATACATATTTATACACTTAAAACTGTTGCTGATTATTTTGATTTAGAGATTTTATGTCAAATAGTTAAAATAACAGGTCAAATAAATTATTTTTGCAACAAATACTAAGTGGATTTGCATTTCACATTGTGTAGATGTATTAATATGGAAGCTCTGAGAGATCAGGGTCGTGGTTTTTTTTGTTTTTGTTTTTTTTGGTGGGGGGGAGATGGAATCTTGCTCGGTCGCCCAGGCTGGAGTGCAGTGGCGCGATCTCCGTTCACTGCAACCTCTGCCTCCCGGGCTCACACCCTTCTCCTGCCTCAGCCTCCCAAGTAGCTGGGACTACAAGTGCCTACCACCACGCCCAGCTAATTTTTTTTTTTTTTGTACTTTTCATAGAGAAGGGGTTTTACCGTGTTACCAAGGATGATCTCGAACTTCTGACCTCGTGATCCACCTGCCTCAGCCTCCCAAAGTGCTGGGACTACAGGTGCCAGCCACCACGCCTGGCTAATTTTTTTTTTTTTTTGTACTTTTCATAGAGACGGGGTTTTACCGTGTTAGCCAGCATGGTCTCGATCTCCTGACCTCGTGATCCGCCTGCCTCAGCCTCCCAAAGTGCTGGGACTACAGGCGTGAGCCACCGTGCTGGGTCATGAGCCAATTTTTTTTTTTTTTTTTGAGATGGAGTCTCACTCTGTCACCCAGGCTGGTGTGCAGGGGCGCAATCTTGGCTCCCTGCAACCTCCAACTCTCTGGTTCAAGTTGATTCTCCTGCCTCAGTCTCCCGAGTAGCTGAAATTAACAGGCATGCACCACCACACCCAGCTAGTTTTTGTATTTTTAGTAAAGATGGGGTTTCACCATGTTGGCCACGATGGTCTCCATTTCCTGACTTCGTGATCCACCCGCCTCAGCCTCCCAAAGTACTGGGATTACAGGCGTAAGCCACCGCACTTGGCCGGGTTGGGCATTTTTACTTTAAAATTTGATACCTCTTGCACAATGCCACAGTGTAGAAAGGGCATCCAACGAATACTTTCCTTGGAAGGACTACTTATCAACTAGAATCAAAGATACAAAAAAAATCTTGGTGCCCAACTTCCTGAACACATAAGCTCATCCAAGGTCCTGAAGGTGTACATGAGAACAGAACCGTGGAGAAAGGCTTTTTATTTGGCAGCCAGCACAGGAGTCTACCATTTCTTCTAGCAAGTTAGCTTACTAACTTGCAAAGTCTGTCTGTCTTCCTATGGATCCGAATTTCACCTATGCTTCACCTCATGACTAGAGGCACACACCACCACTCAGCTGTGGTCTGCAGATTGAGGAACCCTGGGACCTTCTATTATTTTACCACATTCTCAGGAAAACATCACCCCACACACAAACACGCAAGTATTCAAACAATGCCAGGGATCTGACTTGGGAGGTAATACGTTTGGGAGGTGGAGACATAGTGTTCCTCACCTCTTCCCTGTCCCACTGGCACCAGCAGGAGGTGGAAGCCCTATCCTGCCAGGGACACCATATCCACTGCCAGATGAAACAAAATGGGTTCAAGTGGAAAGTTTTCTGTTCATGTGCTCTATTCCTTTAACATCCTATTTTAACTAAAAACCATGTTTTAATATATTAAATTCTACCATTTCAAAAAACATATCAAGGTAAATCTACCTACAAGATTCACTGCACTTGCAAACTGCAGATTATCAACCATAAGAAATATTTTCTTGGTTATTCAAAACATTGATAAAGCTCTTTCATCATTTTTTTTAAAAGCTTTTAAAAGGGAAAATGAACTTCGCTTTTGGCCTCAGTTTTTCAAAATATGATGAAGAGGTGGAAAACGGCACAAACCAAGCCCCACCGGGTAATTACAGTTATGCCTCATGTATCAAAATGCCCTTCCATACTTCATAGCAGTAGCGACCCTGACAGAAGTGTCAGTACTCCCTGAACCCAAACCGCAGCACGGAATGAAAGCCTGCCTGGAAAAGAAGAATGGAACAGAAATACCCACACTCAGAAAAGACATTTCATCCTACCTATGAAAAATTTAAATACTGAGGTCACTCATCCTCCAGTACGCTTAACTGAGAGATTACATGAGAAACCTAACCAATGCATGTAAAAAGGAACTATCTAAAAATAATGATCCAGAAAGTACAACAAAAAGAAATACAGATGGAAAAAAAATAAATGAATTCTAATGAACCATGTGGAAATCCTACCAGGACTTCTAAAAGTTCAGAAGGTACCACTGGGCGGACAGGCAATTAGCGGGGGGGAAAGGGAGAGGAATGGCACACTTGGTCTCTACTCTGAGCCTCATCCCTATGCTGACACCATGCAGCCCTGGAACAATGTAGCTGGCTAGATGAGCTGGAGTTTTTCTACAAACAGAATCATAAATTTGTTACTTGCTTAAGTAACCTCCTGTGGAGATTTTCACAATAACCTGAATTAACAAAATAACATTAATTCTGACTTAGCACAGAATTATAGATACAAGATGCTCATGACAAAACAGTTGAAGGTGGTGCTGTTTCTGCTGTCTCCAAGAATAAATCAACACACTTGCGTCCCACCACTTACAACAACTCCATCAACTTTGGCAGAGATTAATATTATCAAGTTTTTACAAGAGGACTAAAAAGGGACCACAGGAATATTAAGAGGGGTATGTATGGACCCATAGAGAGTTAATCAATCGACAAATACATTATCCAATCCCCAACTCAACTACTCAAATCACGCAGCTACATTAAAAATATGAAGAATATTAAGGATGACCCTTGAAGTATAAAACGTAATGATTATTTTTATCTTTCAATGGATCAAAGTTCTCATTGTTACAACATTCATAAAATTGGAATTTTCAGAATACCTACTTTAAAGTATAAATCCATTAAGCAGAAAAATGGAGGAAAAGTGAGAGGTGGGAATCAGAAAGAGACAACAGAGACAGGCACTCAGCAAAACCAGGTGGGAGAGGAAAGGGATTTCTGGGGATTTGGAAAACCTTATGGATTTATATTCATCACTTGGATTATCAATAGTTTATTATTACTGAATTTACTTAAGCTTTAGAATTAATGAATTAGGGGAATTCTGATTCAATGAAAAACCTTTCAGAGATACCCTAATGACTGAAGAATGAAGCACACTTGATGGCCTTGAACTGCTCCATACCTGCCGGGGGTCCCAGCTCACCCTTCACCCATGCCCTTCCCCACGACAGGCTGCCTCCAAGTCCTGCAGTCTGTAAAGAACACCTTCCTCCTCCTGCCCTAGCCTAGGTCCCCACCTGTACCTTGGTAAGGGGTTGCACCACTGCCATGCACAGAACTGGAACTGGACACCCTCTCCCTTGCGTGGCATCAGCATGCCCACCATGGGATACTCATCACTAGCAGGACAACACTGACCCATCTGCCCTCTCCCTGCTGGACCATGGACACCTTAAGGCCAAACAAAGCTGACTCCAGGTGCACACTGGCTGAGAAGGAGTGGATTGTGCAATCATGGGGGAGAATTTCTACAAGGCTAGGGTACTGCAAAGAATATAGCCATTCTAAATGAAACATAAGATCAGCTGGTAAGTTTAGAGTATTTTTCTTTTTAAAGAGCTTTCACTTCTATTATTGGGATATATTCTCAACATACTTCTAAATAATTATTATTGGCACAGCCAGGCAAGGTGGCTCATCATGTCTATAATCCCAGCACTTTGGGAGGCTGAGGTGGTTAGATCACTTGATGCCAGGAGTTTGAGACGAGCCTGACCAACATGGCGGCACTCCACCTCTATAAAAAAAAGAAAAGAAAAGAAAAGAAAAACAAAAATTAGCCAGGCATGGTGGGTCACACCTGTGGCCCGAGCTACTTGGGAGGCTGAGGCATAAGAATCATTTGAACCTGGGAGGCAGAGGTTGCAGTGAACCAAGATTGCACCTCAGCCTGGGCAACAGAGCAAGACTGTCTCAAAAAGGAAAGAAAAGAATAAAAAGAAAAGAAAAGAGAAAAGAAGAGAGGAGAGAGAGAGAAGAGAAGAGAAGAGAGAGAAGAAAAGAGAGAAAAGAGAAAAGAGAAGAAAAGAAAAAAAAGAAAAGGTGTTGGCATGATCACGGGGTGAGAGACAGACATACATTAACTTTATATCCATTTCAGAACAAAGATTGAAGACTGAAGCTCTGAAGTTAGGCAATGAAAAACAAATCTTCTGGATACAACTGGATACAATGGACTATTATTCACCCATAAAAAGGGATGAAGTACTGATACATTACAACATGGATGAACCTTAAAAATATTATGCTAGGCCGGGCGCGGTGGCTCAAGCCTGTAATCCCAGCACTTTGGGAGGCTGAGACGGGCGGATCACGAGGTCAGGAGATCGAGACCATCCTGGCGAACACGGTGAAACCCCGTCTCTAATAAAAAAATACAAAAAACTAGCCGGGCGAGGTGGCGGGTGCCTGTAGTCCCAGCTACTCGGGAGGCTGAGACAGGAGAATGGCCGGAACCCAGGAGGCGGAGCTTGCAGTGAGCTGAGATCCGGCCACTGCACTCCAGCCTGGACAACAGAGCAAGACTCTGTCTCAAAAAAAAAAAAAAAAAAAAAAATTATGCTAAGTGAAAGAAGCCAGACACAAAAGGTCACATATTATATAACTGCATTTATATGCACTATCCAAAATAGGTGAATCCATAGAAACAGAATGCAGACTGGTGGTTGCCAGGAGCTGAGCAGAAAGGGGAATGGTGAGTAACTGCTTAAGGGGTACAGGCTTTCCTTACAGCATGACAAACATATTTTGGAACTAGACAGAGATGGTAGTTGCACAACAGTATGAATATACTAAATGTCACTGAGTTGTTCACCTTTAAATGGACAATTTTGTGTTACATGAATTTTACCGCTATAAAAAAATTTTTTAAACAAATCTTCCACCACATATATCAAAGACTCCTGTTTTCTCTGAAAACACATGGGCACTCAGTGGAGCTGGAAATAGAACAGTTTAAACAATTATTCGAAGACAAACTTACTGTTATTAGAAAAAAATCTACAAATTGTTTAAATTGGTTTAATATTGTCTATTATTTAATTATCTCTGAAAATGCTTCACAGTATTTATAAAATGTCCTCTTTTCTGTGCTAGAAGCCTCTATCTGTAATGAACTCTACTTTCCCTTATTTGGTAAAAGATTCCAGCATTCTTCCATATGTAATTCCTTTGGTGCAAACACTGTACCAACATTCTATGTGTGTTACTCATGATGGTTAATTATTTTAGCACATAATTTTTACTTCTAAAAGTTCCCCTTTCTTGTGATAAAAGTAGTATAAAAAAAGAAAGAAAAAAATACAATAACAAAAAAATCCTGCTAAAGCCTGTTTGTGAATATTACTCCATTCCATTATAAATTACAAGATTTTCTGTGACTTTTTCTGGTTAATAAGGAGAAAAGTTATATCCCAGTAAAGACACGAAAGCTTCAGGTAATTAAAAGGTCTACTAAGTAATGAAAAGCCAATCCTGTAGTGAAGAGGTGTGGGCTGAAAGAAGATGGGGTGTTAAATATGCAAACTAAATGTCTATTTATTGGTAATACAGCCCTCACAATAATAAATCAGATGCCATGCCAAGTGTTCTTATCAACAGCATTTGTTTTCTTCAGGAGAACTGAAAAGCTAAAACATGCACCTCTGCCTGGCCACACACAAAGCACACCCCCTCCTAAGGACCCAAGATAGGAAAGAAAGCTCTAGAAGCACAGTACATGGCCACTGAAAGCCACATACATGCTAATGGGGTCACGCTGGACAAGGTGGTATCACAGCTGCAGAGCCCTGTTAGAAGTATGTGACACATACGAGCACACGTGGACAACCCACTCATTTGGAAGTAGGCTTTATTTGGTCAGGAGTCTCTAAAGAACTTTCCAGTCTAAGTATTCAAAATGAAGGCACAAAAGAAGTTAAAACCACTTAACCTAGTCGTAACAAAGGAATCTGTACCAGAATTTAAGATTACAACCTGGATGAGATCAAACCCTTAGGCTTCCAAAGGGACTTCACAACCTTTCCAGGGTTCTGTGGATGCTACTTGTTAACATGGTTTACAATGCCTCACCAACAAGGAGAGACGGGTGGGGAGGTGGACAAGGCTACCCAGTCCATGCCAAGACAAGGACACAGTCTTTGTTCTTTAAAAAAAAAAAAAAATCAGGAGTCCCAGCCACATCAGTTGTACCATGTTGACCGTTGCTAAAATCAAACAAGCAAACAAACTAAGGCCCTCCAGGTTATTTGCAACCCTCAATTCATATCCTGAAGTACGACACCAAAAATTAACAAAAGGAAAGTGGAAAGATCTGAACACATGAAGAAAAACAAAGCCAGACTAGAACAAAACATTTCCCCTAACTAGGCTATATAAGACAAGCACCACAGAACATGTCAATATGAAATGACAGCTTATCAAAATGGCATTTACACACATTGCATTCATTTTAATCTTCTCTCAAAGTTTCCTTTTCCGTTTAAATTTAGTTGACAAGTTAGAGTACACATGATCTCTGTAACAGAAAAACTAACCACTGGAATACATGCTATCAAGGGTTTTTTTTTTTTTTTTTTGAGATGGAGCCTTGCTTGGTTGCCAGGCTGGAGTGCAGTGGTACAACTAAGCTCACTGCAACCTCTGCCTCCCAGGTTCAAGCGATTCTCCTGCCTCAGCCTCCTGAGTAGCTGGGACTACAGGCGCCCACCACCACACCCAGCTAATTTTTGTATTTTTAGTAGAGATGGGGTTTCACCATGTTGGCCAGGATGGTCTTGATCTACTGACCTTGTGATGGGACCACCTCAGCCTCCTAAAGTGCTGGGATTACAGGCATGAGCCACCATGTGCCCGGCCTGTTTTGTTTTTGTTTGCCCTTTTTTTATTTTTGAGACAGAGTTTCACTCTCGTTGCCCAGGCTGGAGCGTAATGACGCAATATTGGCTCACTGCAACCTCCACCTCCTAGGTTCAAGCAATTCTCCTGCCTCAGCCTCCCGAGTAACTGGGATTACAGGTGTCCGCCACCACGCCCAGCTAATTTTTGTATTTTTAGTAGAGATGGGCTTTCACCATGCTGGCCAGGCTGGTCTCAAACTCCTGACCTCAGCTGTCTGCCTCGGCTTCCCAAAGTGCTGAGATTAGAGGCGTGAGCTACCATGCCTGGCTGGAATATACGTATTTTTGAAAGATTTCTTCACTTAAAACTTTTTGTGGAATAAGTAATAGAATCACAAGGTTCACAAATCAAAATGAAGTCTGAGGCAGGAGATCACTTGAGCTCAGGAGTCTGAGGCTGCGATGGGCTATGCTTGTGCCAGTGCACTCCAGCCTGGGCAACAGAGCCACACTCCATCTCAAAAACAAAAAAAAAGAAAAAGAAAAATGATATAACAACATTTATTCATTTCTTATATATTCTTCCAATGTTTTTTATGCAAATATAATGGTCACTCTACATGTGCAGAATTACTATTATTCAGACCAAGTAAGCTACATCATCACAAAGATGGGAAAATGTACCCTGCAGTATCTAAACGAACATCATACAGGCCCCCAAACAGGAAATAAATGCTAGGCAGGTAAGACCGACTGATATAGCAGGTAAAGAGCAATCAAGGGCTGTGTAGTTACGATGTATGATTTGTCTATTCTTCCCACAAAACAGTGAGCCCTCTGCAGCCAGGAACAGTGGCTTGCTCATCACTGTACCCCTCCATACCTAGAAGGGTTGCCTGGCACTTGAAAGGTGGCCAACAAATGTTTGTGGAATAAGTGCATCAACCAATATTCCATCATGGAGGAGCTAGGGACTGAATGGGACCTGAAAGGATGGAGAGATACAGAGATACTTACAGAGGCAGACTGTTCTGGCAGGGACAACAGTTCAAGCTCACAGGTAAGACCACTAAGGATGGAAATGTGGTTGGAGAGTCTGCCTCAACCTCAGCAGAAAGGGGCAAGTTCCTGCAAAGATGAACGCATTCACATGGCCTTTCCTGCCTGGGAGGCAACAGTGAGAAGTAGTACCTGCACACAGGGCTCTGGCAGACTCAACCAGGTAGCCAGTCTCAGACAAACTATGGAGGCAAATCACGAAGGTTTGATCCCTGGCCCTGTCCTCTGTGACTGGCCCATTAAGTCACTTTTCCTGCCTGGTTTGAATGCTTCCCTGTCCATGTCCACTCTTGCTTCCTTCCAGGACTCTGTAGCACTTTCCCCTTTCCCAGTGTGGCTAGGCATTGTTTTCTCCCTCCCTCTCTGCCCCTGCAACTCACACAGGACCCAGCAAAAGCTTGAGAGGTATGCACTGACAGCACTGTCATGTCTCTGTGACACCCCAAGCCATCAGAGACAACACCAGCCAATAACAGACTGCAGACACCGAAGTGCTCCACAGTGACCCTGTAGACTCTCTCACTGGAGAACATTCTGGAACTCGGAGCCAGGGTTGCCTAAGACACAGAGCTGCAGAGACCAGCAGTAGGGCAGGCAGGTCACCTGCCACTGGCACAGAGGCCAGGTGGTGTTTAGGCCCCGACTCTACCAAGAGGATAACGATCTACAAAGCTCTGTGCTAAACTCATCTCCAGTTTATTTTACATTTGGCAAGAGGAAGCTGTTCAGTATATATGTCACTTTGAAATGCTTTCATAAATTAGACATCGAAAATCAAACAACATGGCCAACAAGAGCTGAGCGACAGCTCCCTTCCCATTTTTATCACTGTGGTGTTATTTGGTCTGTATCGAAGGATGGGTAATCAGAAAACGTAAGAAATAAGCCTTCTTACATAATATACTCTCCAGACTGGACAGTGACTTGGAGTTCCCAAAACACAATCTCCGTCCTAAAACCTCCTACATGGAACTGAAGAGCTGGACTAGACACACTCCAATCACTACAAGGGGTGCCAGTCTGGTTTCCTTCTCCTGCCCGAGACAACCCCTGGCAGATGCCCTGTTGCAAGAGCCAACATGCAGACACGCCTGCAATGCCACAGTGACATACACTCAGCTCAGTTGGAGACACACAAGTACCCATGTAAATGGTCAAAATGTTCAAGTCTCACAGTAATATAATGGCACTTGTATTACAGCTGTCATTATAAAAACCTGTAATCATTATAAAAACCTGTAACACTTCAAGAGACTATTATGGAGCTATTAAAAAGATTTTGCATTCAGTTTTCAAGATGACTTAGGGAGAATGCCACCGCTATAGTAATTACTTTATTTATCACTATGTAAACGGGTTTTTTTTTTTTTTTTTTTTTTGGAGGCGGAGTTTCACTCTGTTGCCCAGGCTGGAGTGCAATGGCACAATCCTAACTCACTACGACCTCTACCTCCCAGGTTCAAGCCATTCTCCTGCCCTCAGCCTCCCAAGTAGCTAGGATTACAGGCGTGCACCAGCACGCCCAGCTAGTTTTTGTAATTTTTTTTTTTTTTAGTAGAGACGGAGTTCCACCATGTTGGCCAGGCTGCTCTCAAACTCCT
Source organism: Trachypithecus francoisi (assembly GCF_009764315.1). Lineage (NCBI taxonomy): Eukaryota > Metazoa > Chordata > Mammalia > Primates > Cercopithecidae > Trachypithecus > Trachypithecus francoisi. Next base: position 90,026,640 of record NW_022681468.1, read on the forward strand.
GACTTCAGTTGATCCAATTACTTTGGCCTCCCAAAGTGCTGGGATTATAGGCGTGAGCCACCACACCCAGCTGGATGCTCAATTTAAAAAGAGAAAAACGATTCATTTAAAAAGAGAAAAATGAGGGTGTTCTCACACAATAACCAAGCAAAATGTGGCAGCAAAGGCAGTGGCTCTGACTGCAAATAATGGTCATCTTGAATTAGAAGTCTCACAGTACCATGGGACAGCCAGCTGAAATGTGTGAGGAATTAAAAACTAGCAAAATAAAGTAATTCTGCAAGACACATTGTGGCTGAACCTCAGATGGCCAGCACAAGAACCTCTTTAATTAGCAGGTTCAGGTACTTTACCTTTCAGACCTGATACACATAGATATCTTAAACAAAATATGTGCCCCATGAACTAAAAATGCCTTGAAAATATTCAACTCTATCTGACAAACTGCCCCAGATCCCTACAAAACTTGAAAATAAATCTTCTTTTATTCAGTACAGAAGTGGTTAAGAAATCTTCTGACAGGGCCGGGCGCGGTGGCTCAAGCCTGTAATCCCAGCACTTTGGGACGCCGAGACGGGCAGATCACGAGGTCAGGAGATCGAGACCATCCTGGCTAACATGGTGAAACCCCGTCTCTACTAAAAATACAAAAAAAAAAAAAAAACTAGCCAGGCGAGGTGGCGGGCGCCTGTAGTCCCAGCTACTCGGGAGGCTGAGGCAGGAGAATGGCGTAAACCCGGGAGGCGGAGCTTGCGGTGAGCTGAGATCCGGCCGCTGAGATCCGGCCACTGCACTCCAGCCTGGGCGACAGAGCGAGACTCCGCCTCAAAAAAAAAAAGAAATCTTCTGACATACATGCATAGCAACAATTTCCAGGTCCTTACTTGTGCTGGCAATTTGAAAGGACATGAAGCTATTTCTAGAGTATCTCACTGCAATAATACACGTGTTCATCAAACAGCCCCCCTGGGGGGTCCTTCTTCTGTAATGCAGGGGAAGGTACTTCCCATGCCGGACCAAGTCAGAGAAGTGCTTCGCACTTACATCCTGACTTCCTGAGAAATGAGAGAACACACTAAATAATTCCAAAGACAGGACTGTTATTAAAATTAAGAACAGACATACATAGGTTTAACCTAATACTACTGTCTTTTCTGGGGCACTTTGGATAAACAGACTGTGAACATGAGACAGAAACACCTGCACTGAGATACAGATGGCAATACCCTCAAATTTGGGCCGAGCTGGTTAGGCATTTTGTCCCAAGTTTTCCAGCTGTGGAGTGAAGAAGTGCCCCCTCCTCCTGTGCATGTGTACATACTTACAGGCATACAACTGATGTCATTAACACTGATAGAATGTATGATTTGCTATACTGAGTGATGGAGACAGAGGATGAGGACTCAAACACAGTCCTTTCTATAAGAGAAACATACTGTATTATGCTTCCTTTATATAAGTATCCTACTTTCTCATAGTTGAGGGCAATCCAGCTCCACTGATGCAGCACCACTCTCAGAACTGTTTCCAAATGCAGACATGCACATCTTTTTTCTACCTCCATCTCACAATACAGCAAAGAAAAATGTACACAAATACATTCTTTATGGGGAAGACAGTGGCCTGAAGAAATGTACTTGATCCTGTCTCCCTCACAGTCCACTCTCTAAAGTAACAAGAACAGTAATCTAATGAGCTTACAGGTAGTGCATGGGATGAGAGTGAGAGCCTTCTGAGGCCCTCAGGATCTCCCAAATCTCCAAGACGGAGAGCAGGTACAGTTCTCCACGGTCAGCGTACCTGGGAGTATATCCAAAGGGAGGAAGGCCCTGCACCCTGCTCATCCTGCTGTCCCAGCTGAAACTAGAGGGAAGGGGGGCTTCCATGGAAGGTGGAACTGTTCCCAAGCCTTATGTAGTCAGAAGAGACTGGGAACAGAGCAACTTAGCGGCACAGTATCTGTTTCCTGGCTTATCATCTACCATCTGCTGGTCTGCCATTCCTTTAGTGACACTAACCCATGACTTGTGTGACGGCTGAGGGCAGCCATCAGCAGGCAAAGAAAAATCATGACCCACTGAGGACGATGCAGGAGCCTGAGGGAGGGTGACCAAGCTCAGCTGCAACAGGTGGCACCAGCTGAAACAGAACTAATCGAACCAAGAAAGGAGAACTGGATGGGAAAAGGAGGTAAGAGCATACGTGGAGACACAATTGGAGTATAAAAACTTTCAGGAATTTAAAAAACAAAAAAAACCACGTTAACATTTTAAATTGAACAGAAAAGATCTATTGCTCTGGAGTATCAGATTCTGGAGGATTAAGAAGAAGAAATGGGAGCACCCAAGAGCAAGGAATATGAATCTACTAGAATCCATAAATGAAAAGACAGAGAACACATCCAGAAGACAGAGAAAGTCATGGGAATGGCAGAAATTGTGGAAATGCAAACCTTGGTGGAAGAATTAGTGATTTAATGCTGGTAACTATTTCAGGAAAAAAAATAAAGATCTATTTTCGAATTGTTAGGCATCGGTACGTTTGAAAATAACACACTTTTCAAATTAGCAAAGGACTTGTTCAATTAACATGGGAATTGACAAAAACAGAAAGTAAAATAAATGGCAACCATTGAATAAGATGAAAGCAGTAAAGCAAAATTTATACATTATCACAGTAAAGAAAGACAAGGCAGAATGTCCCTATTAAAGAACAAAACTGTCTCACTGGGTTTTAAAAGTCCAGCTCTAGTTAAAAATAAACAGTTGAACAAAAGTATACCAAGCAAAGTCAAGTAAAAAGAAAGCAAAGCTGGCAACAGCAAAATCAAACAAAGAAGAACTCAAGGCTATTAAGCATTAAACTGGACAGAGAGGTATATTACATGTGATTAATATGTAATCCCTGAAAAATAAAAAAATTACACATATTGATGCATCAAGCAAAATGGCAGATAAATACACTAAGCATTTCTCTTAGAAATATGAAAGTTTAAAAATTATAAAGTAGCTCACGCCTGTAACCCCAGCACTTGGGGAGGCTGAGGCAGGTAGATCATTTGAGGTCAGGAGTTTGAGACCAGCCTGGCCAATATAGTGAGACCCCATCTCTACTAAAAATATAAAAATCAGCCAGGCATAGTGGCATGCGCCTGTAATCCCAGCTACTCAGGAGGCTGAGGCAGTAGAATCACTTGAACCCAGGAGACGGAGGCTGCAGTGAGCCAAGATCGCGCCACTGTACTCCAGGCTGGGCAACAGTGAAACTCTGTCTCAAAAAAAAAAAAAAAAAAAGATAAAAGGTACATCATTAGCTGTCAATTTGACAACTGAAAACACACATGAATTTGGAAGATCGAACTATAATGCAATCAGTAAGTTTGATTTACTAAATACAGAAAATAAAACCTTTGCATTTTACAAAGGGCATAATTTTTTAATGTCCACAAAGCAATTAAAATTTAATCATGTACTTGCACATAAGTAAACGTTAATAAATCCCCTCAGATACCTCAGAGCTGCATTCATAAATCATATAAACAATACCAAAAGGTAAGCAAAAGAAAAATTCAGGGACAGACATACTTCTAAGTAATGTCAGAATCCAAGGTCAAATAAACATTTTAATTACAAACCATCTAGAAAACAACAAAAAGGAGATCAATTCTCTAAAAACAAAAATACATAACAAAAGCAATGTTCAAAGAAAATTTATAGCCTTAAATGCCATTATTTTAAGAAGACTAAAAAACAAATGAGACAGGCATTCAACTTAATAAACTTGAATAAAAAAGTGAATAAAAATTAAATACTGAGATGAAATTAAAAGCAGGATAAATATAAAATTAATACACCTAATTTTTTGAAGACAATAAAATATATAAACTTCTAACAAACTTACAGGGAAAAAAACAAAAAAAACAGCAAAAATATGTCTTAGTAATGAGAAAGGGTTTATTATGATTACCAGAGAAATTATAACAATATTACAAATAACTCTGTGCAATAAACTCAAATTATAGACAAATTCTTTCCCAGCAAGTAGAAACATCAAAATCCAGAGAAAAGGTTAAAAAGCTAAACAGAATAATTGTAACATACTGAAAAACTAAAAAACTTGTTTTAAAATGTTTTGGGATGGGACCATAGGGGATGCCTGTAAAGTTTTCCAGTTAGTTTTACTTTAATTTTTTTTTTAAAAAACAGGTATTTTCTATATTATGTAAATGCTTCTAGACTCTGGGAAAGGGTGAAATTCTTCTAAAATTATTTTAAAAACATAATCCTAATATCAATAACTGATAGAATGCAAACAAGGAAGAAAACTACAGACCCCTATCTGTAGGGGTTTGTAGACTACAGTCACAATTAAAAAAAAAAAAATTAGCTAATCAATTAGCAACATATCCAAAGAGTACCACACCATAACAAATTAGGGCTTATTCCAGGAATGCAAAGATGATTCAATATTGGGAAATCTAATCAACGTAATTTATTACACCACCAAATAAAAGCAAAAGCTCACAATTATATCATGCCAAAAAGGCATTTCATAAAATTCATCAGCCTCTTCCAATAAAAATTAAAACATGAATGAGTATACACATCTTAAATATGATAAACTATATTTAACAAAACTTAACATATTCCTTGTTAAAACACATTTTTATTTAAATCAGGAACAAGGCAGTTTTTTTTTTTTTTGAGATGGAGTTTTGCTCTGTCATTCAGGCGCAGGGCAGTGGCACGATCTAGGCTCACTGCAACCTCTGCCTCCCGGGTTCAAGCAATTTTCCTGCCTCAGCCTCCCCAGTAGCTGGGATTATAAGCACCCACCACCACGCCCAGCTAATTTTTGTAATTTTAGTAGAGATGGGGTTTTGCCATGTTGGTCAAGCTGGTTTCAAACTCCTGACCTCAGGTGATCCGCTCACTTCAGCCTCCCAAATTGCTGTGACTACAGGCATGAATCACCATGCCCAGCCACCAATGCACTTTTCTATAGTACCAGCAAAGATGGATGTATACACATACACAACTTAATTTACAATAATTCTGTTTCATTAGTGAAACAGAAAAAACAAGACACAACATGACTGTCCATCAACATATGACGGCTCGACTAAACTATGAATCATCCATATTGTGAACTGCTGAAATTTTAACTTATTTCAAACTCCACAGCAACTGACCTAAATTGACATCCCTACACCGAGAAAAAGTAAAAATGTTACAAAACTGAACAATTTGGCATGCATCCTTCCAGATTAACTTCTTTTTTTTTTTTTTTTTTTTTTTTTGAGACGGAGTCTCGCTCTGTCGCCCAGGCTGGAGTGCTGTGGCCAGATCTCAGCTCACTGCAAGCTCCGCCTCCCGGGTTCACGCCATTCTCCTGCCTCAGCCTCCCGAGTAGCTGGGACTACAGACGCCCGCCACCTCGCCCGGCTAGTTTTTTGTATTTTTTAGTAGAGACGGGGTTTCACAGTGTTCGCCAGGATGGTCTCGATCTCCTGACCTCGTGATCCGCCCGTCTCGGCCTCCCAAAGTGCTGGGATTACAGGCTTGAGCCACCGCGCCCGGCCTTTATTTTTTATTAAAGAGAATTTTAAAGAGAACAGATATATACATATTTATCTGTTTCGATGACACAAAGTACCTTCTAGGCACACAACATTTAGAAAAATTATCTGTATATTATTTCTTGGAAAGGTAGGAAGGGAAAGCACTGCAGCAGCTATCCTCAGACCAACCTAAGTGTGAATCCTGACTTCATTTAGTAGCAAGTTCTTTAGTCTCTAGGAGCCTCTCTTCCCTCATCTGTAAAATGGGGTAATTTTCTCCCACCTCTCATTAGCCTGTTACGAGGATTAAATGTTTACACCTAACCTGCAAATCAGTCATTACTAGCGTTCTTTTATTCTAAGCTCATTCCTCTCAAAAACAAAGACAGAAAAGGAACCAAACTTCCCTCCCTGTGGTTTCCAAGAGCTGCCTGGCAGTACCTAACCATGGCTGTGCTGCTTCGGAACGCAGCAAAGGTTCAGTGGGGACTCCTTTTCGGTGTTACTGTAGCTGCCAGTGTGAGTCAAAGGTGAGCTGAAAATGCTCGTGGGTCCTCAGTTTTCATGTTGGGAGTTTATCACAACCACACCACCATCCTTCACCTTCTCAACTGGCACTTAAAAAGCAGTAACTCACTCAAATACTCACAGGCAGATTCCTGGCAGGAGCCGGGGATTTCCTGGAGATCTCTTAAGACTCTTTTGGACAATCAGAAAAGGACAAAGGAAGCACTAGCAGAGCCCTCTACTTCCAAATCCTCAGATTCTCCTCCAAAACAGAAATGCAGAAAGAAAACATCAGGGAGAGCCACGGCTACTGCAGCCGAGCTGCCTGGATTAATTAAGGGTCATTAAAAGCAGAAAAGAAAAACGAAAGGGAAAATTTAGATACCTGGTTACCTCCCAATCCTGATACTGATCCCATTCTGTAAGCTATTATTAATAACAAAATATGAAGAAGAAAAAATTATCAACAGGAAAGAGAGTTAAACTGTGCATTAAATATACATTTAAATTTTCTGAAAAAGGAAAACAAGGCTTCACTGAGAAATAAGTTGGCTGGAAGGAAGGCTGGAGCCCTGCAATATCAAGAGGCAGATCTGTCCCAGAGGAGGGAGGGCACGGAAACTTCTTGCAACAAAGACTTTTCAAGAGTGAAAAGGAAAAGCATCTCAGCTTAAACTGAAAGTATCCTTTCTCTATTACAGAAGGACTCACATACAAGAGAGACCTCCCAACTCACATCTTTGTATCTCACATTTTCCAAGATACTTGTTTCATGATCCAAATAATATCATAAAAAGTAATAAAACCATCTGTAAGAAACATTAATTCGCCATGGTTTGGCTAACAGAATTCTTCACAATCTCCTCCTGGATGATAAAGTTAAAAGCTAAATGAAATGAGTCAAAAGCTTCTTTTGTGTAAAATCCAATTAACTTTATAAATATACTCTCAGGAGGAAAAAAACCCACATCTCCTTTAAGAGCAGGAATTTATATAAAAATTTATATGATTATAGGTTGGGCATGGTGGCTCACATCTGTAATCCTAGCACTTTAAGAAGCCAAGGCAGGTGGATTGCTTGAGGCCAGGAGTTCAAGATAAGCTTGGGCAATAGAAAGACCCCGTCTCTACAAAAAATAAAAAATAAATTAAAAAAATAAATTAGCTAGGTATGGTGGTGCACACTTGTCTCAGCTACTTGGGGGGCTGAGGCGGGAGGACTGCTTGAGCCAAGGAGGTCGAGGCTGCAGTGAGCAGAGATCGTGCCACTGCGCTCCAGCCTGAGCGACAGAGTGAGATGAGACCGTCTCTTTTGTTTTTTTTTTTTTTGAGACTCTGTCCCCCCCTGCCAAAAAATAGTATGATTTTCCAGCCCTAAACATATTCTTTATCTCATCTGAGTAACTTGGGCTACTATTTTAGGTTTTCCTTCTGCAATACTTGACATTGATTGAAATAATGCATTTTAACTAAAATTGAATTATGTATTGCTTATAATAACAGTCAATTTACTATTACACACATCATTAGTTTGAGCTATATTATCCACATCAGGTATATTTGGGGGATAAGGCTCAAATATTTTCTTTTCTTTTTTTTTAGACAGAGTCTCACTCTGTCACTCAGTTTGGAGTGCAGTGGCGCAATCTCGGCTCACTGCAAGCCCCACCTCCCGGGTTCATGCCATTCTCCTGCCTCAGCCTCCAGAGTAGCTGGGACTACAGGTGCCCACCACCACACCCGGCTAATTTTTTTTCACATTTTTAGTAGAGACGGGGTTTCACCGTGTTAGGATGGTTTCGATCTCCTGACCTCGTGATCCACCCTCCTTGGCCTCCCCAAGTACTGGGATTATAGGCGTGAGCCACTGTGCCCAGCCAAGGCTCACATATTTTCATTAATAAACACTCTATTCTTTAAAAGTGAATTTTGATGAAAACAACTCCACAGACAGCAGGACCCATTATCCAGGATGGCCACATGCCCTGAGTTCTCACAGTTCTGATTTTATAGAAAAATGACCTGGTGTGGGCTCAGAAAATAGTCATACATGTCAACAGTTCACATACAAATGTTGTGTGGAAAGCATGTGCTTGTCACTGGCTAACACAGAGGCAGGAAGGTCCGGAAGGGTAAATGAGCAACTGCCAGGTATCTGAGCAACTGTCTAAAAGGTTTGGGGCCACCTCAACTCAGCACCCAAAGAACCAATATTGTCTAGAAGTCTGCATAGAGGAACCCTAGGAAGACAGCCTTATGCCCTAATTCCCATGTAAACAAATACTGACACAGACTCACAAAATACATGTCTAATACAAACAGTGAAGATTCTGTATTATGTAAGTTGTTTATACAGAAGACTGACTTGGGCTGGGGAAGGGAAGGGGTGGGAGACGTCCACACAAACCACAGCATATATCCAAACAATTACGTTATTTGCTCTTCCCTTATTTTTCTTATTCATGAGGAATTTCTCCCAAAGACAATGTGAACATTTCACACATAGGATTTAGAAGCATGGGTCCGAGTCTAAACCAGGTAAGTTGTTTGGAAAGCAACTTGGCCATATGGATCAAGAGCTTTAAACTGATACCTTTCCACATAAATCCTATTTCAAGGGATGTATTGTAGGGAGATAATTTGAAATAAAGGACAAAGAAAAGGTACAACAGAGTTTGCTGCAGCCTTCTTTACTTATAATTATGGAAAATTATGAAAAATTGGGACCAATGCAAATGCCCAACACTGAGGAAACTTTAAGAACATGATGGTTCCTTCATCCCACGTAACTTTACACCACCATTAAAATCAGGGTTACAGCCTTTTGAGAGTTGAGGGGGGAGGATCACTTGAAGCCAGGAGAATATTCAAGACACCTGGCTAACATGGCGAGGCATCACTTCTACAAAAAACTTTTTTTTAGAAATTAGCTGGGCGTGGTGATGCACACCTATAATCCTAGTTAATCAGAAGGTTAAGCTGGGAGAAGCACTTAAGCCAGGAGTTCACAGCTTCAGTGAGTCATGATGGTGCCACTGCACCCCAGCTTCGGTGACAGAGCAAGAACACAGTTCTTAAAAGAAAAAATTAAGTTAATAAGGAGTATATGTCGCTGAAAGGCTTTTAAATGCTAGGAAATCAACATATAATTATCAGAGGCTCAACTTACACTAAAATGTGTTTGTTTTAAACATCTAGAAGAAGGCCGGGCATGATGGCTTATGCCTGTAATCCCAGCACTTTGGGAGGTAGAGGCGGGTGGATCACTTGAGGCCAGGAGTTTGAGATCAGCCTGGGCAACATGATGAAACTCCATCTCTACAAAAAAACACAAAAATTGGCTGGCCATGGTGGTGCACACCTGTAGTCCCAGCTACTTGGGAGGCTGAGGTGAAGAGGATCACTGAGCCTGGGTAAGTAGAGGCTGCAGTGAGTAGGGATCATGCTATTGCACTCCAACCTGGGTGACAGTAAGACCCCGTCTCAAAAACAAACAAACAAACAAAAAACTAGAAGAAAATATACTTAACTGTTCTCAAAATGCTGGAGTTGTATGTGACTACTTTTCTGGGTTTTTCCAAATTCTTAAGCTTAGAGACAAATTCTTATCCCTGAATAGTTTTAGGCATTTTTTTTTTCTTTAAGAGACAGGGTGTCCCAATGTTGCCCAGGCTAGGCTTGAACTCCTGGCCTCAAGCAATCCTCCCTCCACAGCCTCCTGAGGAGCTGGGATTACAGGCATGAGCCACTTTGCCCAGCAGTTTTGGGCAATTTTTATGAACAGAACAAAATGAAACCAAGGTATGATGGAATACCATACTAGACTCAGAAGATTTGGACTGTGGCTCCCACTCTGCCCTTGGACAAAATCCCTAAACATCTCAGAGCATCAGTTTTGCACCTGGATGATAAGAAGCTGGACTAGATAAATCCAGGGTCCCTCCTAGAAAAAGCGCACCTGGTCAGGGAGGCCAGCCCCCTTGCCTGTGACCCACAAAGTCTCAGGGCACAGGGAAACAGGGAGGAGCGCAAAGCCCCCCAACAAGAGAGCACAGCCAGGTGCCCCAGTGTCACCTGATGTGAGGCCTTTCTCAGCTCTTTCAGTCCTACCTGTACCTTAGACTTCCAGATGCTCTATATACTGAAGGAATGGACTCTTCAGGTAAGAGGCTGAGAATGACAAAAGAGAAAGGTAAGAACTTTCACTGGAATCAAAATGCTACTGCTATATGCAATTCCCTCTCACAGCTTCATGTCCCTTAGATGTAAGGAAAAGGAAGAAGAAAGGATGGTTCTTCTGGGACAGAAATCAAGCAAATATCTTTATTCACTAAGAAATAAGGAAAACAAAATACCCAAGTAGAACAGAGTCTTTTTTTTAAGCCAAAAAAAAAAGCCTAAACATATTTTAAAAGTCTAAAATGATTTTTTCAGGAGACACCATGAACATTATGGTTAAGTAGTCTAACCAGAAAAATGAGAAGTGTTACACCATGCTGTCACCTGCCTAAGCGTCCTAGTAGCGGCCAAATCGAATCTCTTAGGCAAAATATGGGATGATAGGATTACATAATTAATTTTCCTGTAAGGCATAATTGTTACTGACTTCATGTCATTACAATGTCAGCTCATCTGGTAGACGATTGCTATTACATTCTAATTACAAAAACACACAAACAATTTGTAAGCATTCATTATTAAATAACAAGTGAGGCCACGATAGCTAATAGAAACTTAGAAAAATGAAAGTTAAAGGCAAACTGGACAAGAAGTACTTAATAAATTAATCAATTAGTCTTGATGAAATTTCTCAATTGCGTTACCAGGTAACCAGCCCTCAGATTACCTGGTAAACATACTTCTAAGAGCCATGTTGTTTAAACTTGATTAAATGTCAGAATGACCCAAATCACTTTGGGTCACCAAGACCAAAGAGAAATACAAATATTTAAGATACAGCTTTACCTTTTACCTTGGCACTAAAAAGAACAGCATATCCCCTTGGCTACCTAATAACAAGGTAAGCACAGAACATGAATTTTAAAAATAGGCAAATTAAAGGGTATTTGTGTAATAAAAGGTTTTATTCTGTTTTTTAAAAAAAGGATTACATTCTACTCCAACAATACTAAGCCTACCTAAATGAAATTTTTAAACTAACAAGGAAAGAAATAGGCAATAGTGTCTTCCAAGAACAACAAAACTTGAATAATGGGCAATTGGCAGGCACTTAAATAATGTACAGTGGAGGTCTCACGGAAAGAAAAGAGATACATTCCCACCCTGACCACAGCACACAACCCCTTTAAGATATTCCACGTGCAATATGTGAGTGTCCAGTGGAGTCTAAATGTAGCTTACATAGCACCTCCCCTGGCTCTTAATTCTAACAACTTCTGGATTAACCACTGTAGCTACTGAAAATCAAGTTCTAAGGGTAGAGCAAGAATGGCTCAAGAATAAATGCAATAACTAAACGTTTGCAGTGAAGATACCCACTTATACATATCAATTGCCAATGAACTAACTGCTTACATGGCAAAAAGTGTTCACACACTCTGAAAGCTGACAAAGGCCAGTGAATTCTATAAGTGAATAACTCACAGAAGATATTTGTTTTAGATCCTACAGTTTTCCAATTTTCCAGTTTCCTTCAGTTTTCCAATTTTCCAATTCTACGGTGCAAGTCAATAGAAAATGACAATTTGCAGGCCGGGCGCGGTGGGTCAAGCGCGGTGGCTGTAATCCCAGCACTTTGGGAGGCCGAGACGGGCGGATCACGAGGTCAGGAGATCGAGACCATCCTGGCTAACACAGTGAAACCCCGTCTCTACTAAAAAAAAAAACTAGCCGGGCGAGGTGGCGGGCGCCTGTAGTCCCAGCTACTCGGGAGGCTGAGGCAGGAGAATGGCGTAAACCAGGGAGGCAGAGCTTGCAGTGAGCTGAGATCTGGCCACTGCACTCCAGCCTGGGCGACAGAGCGAGACTCCGTCTCAAAAAAAAAGAAAATGACAATTTGCACACACATTTCCACTTTACACATAATTGCTAAAGAATGCACCTAATGAGTAAAGAAATTAAAAGGTGTGAAAGTGCACGTGGACTGCATGTGGTGGCTCACACCTGTAATCCCAGCACTTTGGGAGGCTGGGGAAGGAGGACCACTTGAGGCCAGGAGTTTCAGACCAGCCTGGGAAACACAGCAAGACCCAATCTCTGCAAATAATAAAAATAATAATAAATTAGCTGGGCATGGTGGCTTATGCCTGCAGTTCCAGCTACTCAGGAGGCTGAAAAAGGAGGATCTCTTGAGCCCAGGTGTTTGAGGCCCCAGTGAGCTATGACTACACCACTGCACTCCAGCATGGATGACACAGCGAGATCCTGTCTCTAAAAAATTAATCAATTAATACTTAAGTAAAAGAAAAGTTGTGCATGCAGAAGTAAATATGAAAGCATTATATTTGTCATATGAGGAACGTTTCCCTGATAGAAATAAGCAATAAGGGAAGCATTTTTAGTTTTGGAATTATTCAAAAGGTAATTTATCTCCTTATCTTCATTTCTCTCTTCCAAATATATTACAGAAATCTTTGGCCTAACTAATCCACACACCTCCCCCAACACACACATGAAATATAAGTAAACCAGCTGGCTACTTAAACTAATGCTATAGGTGATATTTTTAAGAGTCAGTAAGTATTTTTAACAATCATTTTCCAACAAATTAGTGATACTCAGTACGTTATAATACATTCAACCCAAATTTGGTCATAGTATCATCTCTCTCTAGCTCTTGAGAAATAAAGCAGAACTTTCCAGACTCCCCAAAAAGTCCCGACCAGAGAGTATCAACCCATGATTTAACTCACTGTCCAGAGGCTTTTGTTTTGTTTTGTTTGGGTTAGTTTTTTAAAAAATCTCCAACTCTCCTTCTAATCCACGAATCTCTTCAGGACTACCCAACACAGTTCTCATGGTATGTGAGGCTGAGGTGGGCAGATCACGAGGTCAGGAATTCGAGACCAGCCTGGCGAACATAGTGAAACCCTGTCTCTATTAAAAATACAAAAAATTAGCGGAGTGTGGTGGTGGGCACCTGTAATTCCAGCTACTCAGGAAGCTGAGGCAGGAGAATCATTTGAATCCAGGAGGTGGAGGTTGCTTTGAGCCGAGACCGTGCATTGCACTCCAGCCTGAGTGACAAGAGTAAAACTCCATCTCAAAAAAAAACAAAACAAAAACAAAAAACAAAAAAAACCCCCACAACAACGACAAATTGAGTAGTATAAGTGTATAAATGAATGGAACTGATAGAGCTATAGTTTGAAGAGTAAATTGCTGGAGTTGCCAGCTTGATTTTACATTATACTGCACTTACATTCTCTCCTAAACATTTGGCACTGGAGAGTTAAATAATTTATAGCTTGAAAAAATTAATCATAGCAATCCACGCACCTGGTGAATTATGAGTTCATCCATCAAGAAATCATAGGTTCAACTCAAGAGATATGGTGTAAGAACAACACAGCTCCAAACCCACGTGTCAGAGTTTCTTCGCCAACCTTAATTAGTGAAATTACTGACACCATTCAAGTGCCAAGAGGTTCAAAGAAATAACTAACAACACACACCCATTTAGCCCTTTGAATTCTTTACTACATGCACCTTGGGGCCTCAACTCTCAAATTGAAAGGCAAAACACAACAACCAAAAAAGTAAGTTCTTTTGAAACCCAAGGGGAAATTTAATCAGCAGACTCTATGACTTGAACAATGACAAGGAAAAGGAGATCAAAAGAGAACAAGTTCTTGTTGTCTGGAAATATTCCTTTCTGCAAACTAAGAAAATATCTCATTTTGCCTCCACTAGTGTGGATGATTTTAGAAACACTCAGGATTGTGGGGAAAACACTCATGGAGCAGGGGCTGCCAGGATGACTTATCTGAGAGGTGCCCTGACAGTGTAAAAGGTGTGCTAAGTTACACAAAAAGGACATCTATCCAAGAGGCATACACTCACACTTTTTGTTTGGTTTTCCTGTAAGTCTGCAAGAATGCCATCTGAGACCAACGTAGGGAGAGTTCCAGAGACCCCTGGACCTGAGGAGATAGCACTAAGTTTTAATACATAATGCAAGCACAGACTTTTAAAAACAATACAAAGATGTACACTGAGGTGTGTCACTCCCATACCTGTCCTGACCTAGATGTTTTCCCACCTACCCCCGTGAATCATCGCGTTTTTTAGTTACTTGGTTTCCCTTCTAGTGTCAATCTGCACAAATAAAAGCAGATGCAAACATGCAGTCTTATTTACCCTCAACTTTACAAAAAAGAAGCCTGCCTTGCCTTTTCCACCTAATATACCGGAGAGCTATTCACATGGGGTACAGGGCATACTTGTGGTTTCTCTCAGCTGCAGAGCATTCCATTCTGTGCATATATCTTAGTGTATTAACCAGTCTCCCACTGAACAACACGTGGGTTATTTCTAACGTATTACTATCAAAAACAATGCGGCAATTTTTATGTGGGCAGGTGTATTGGTAAGATAAATTCCTAGAAGTAGGATTTCTGGGTCAAAGGTAACATGAATTTATAACGCCAATTTGCCTTCCATAAAGGTTGTACCGTTTCACACTCTCAACAGCAATGTGTTAAGAGTTCTTGTCTCCCCGCAGTCTTGACAAGAGACTGTTGACAAATGTGTAGATTTCAGGGCAGCTTTAAGCCTCGGAACAGGAAAGAGAAACAGAAGTTTCTCCAAAGATGAATTTGAAAGCTGTCAGGAGTTTCAGCTAGCTTTCATAGAGAAATCTTCAATTCCTCAAAAAATTTTTTTCACTCCTTTATCCTCAGGACACCATAACAAAACCACAGGTGTCCTGTTCCTGCCCTACCAGGGCCCCATTCAGGCCAGTTCTGATGTCCTCTTTTATTTCAAGTGAGAGTCAAGAAAGACAAGAGAAGGAACCCAGGAGACACAGCTGTGCCACTTAGGAGCTCCTGACTGGGCCACCGGCTTTCTGTCTCTGCACCGCCCAGCTTCCTCACCTGTAACAGGTAGTCAGCGATGACACACAACCACATGGTGCTACTAGTGGGGAAGTGCTTAGTGCAGAGCTAGTGACACAAGACACATCCTCCAGGAAAGAGTAACTGGTGTCATTTTATAATAAAGGCATGGCCATCATTTTGTAATACCAAGAGTGTAACAAAGTATAATTTAACTTCTGTAATTTAGTAGAAACCTCAAGCAAGTAAATGGATACACAGACACTGTTGCTTTACTTGAGAAGCATTTGACCTCCTTCTCCCTGTATTAGTTAATACTAATAGAAACAGAAGTGACCATTAAAACAAATGCAATCATCCCTTAAAATGTAAAGTTCATGTTCAATTTTACTAGGCTAAAAAAGTCATGAGACAGTTACTCCCAGACCTCCAGGTCAGAGGACAAGGCTACGATCAATCCTGGCTCCTCTCAGAGGCAGCAGAACAAGAGTAAAGGAGTCCAGCACTAGCCCTCCTCCTGAGGGACTCTGGGCATGTTTCCTGGCCTCTCCAGGGTTTAGGGTCCTCACCTGTCAAATTAGGAGAATAGTTTCTTCTCATAGGGTTTGATAAAGATCAAACAAGGACAGCATATACAAAGTTCATCACAAACGCCAAAAAAAAAAAAAAAAAAAAAAAAAAAAAGCAGAGCAGTTTGCATTACCGTCATCTTTAAGGGGCCATCTGTCCTTCCTCTTATCCAAAGCTAATCCCTCCACCTGTGCTTTGGCCCATCCTCAGGCCTCTGGGTCCTTACTGGAGCTCTCCCCTTCTGTCTCATGGATCCATCCTTCCCTCTCAGCAAAGTCCCTTCCATGGACTTTTAGCCCCCCTCTAGTCTCTGTTCAGGAAAACAAGATCCATACTCCACCCCTGCTCCTCCCTGGCTGCCATCCCGCCTCCCCTGTGCATAGCCACACTTCTCCACTTCTTCAGTTCCTCCCCTCCCTACAGTCCTCCTCCTTCTCCAGAGCTGCTTCCAGCCATCACTTCATCAGCTCTCAGGTGAGGTCCTCAAAGGCCTCCCTCTTGCAAGACCCAGTGGATGTCTTCATTTCTCACTCTGCTTGGCTTCTTAGTGGCTTTTGGCATGTTGTTCTCCTTAAAACCCTCCTCTCTCCCTGGAAGCCTGGCCATCACACTCCCATGCTTTCCTCGCTGTGCTGGAACCACCTGGGTCCCCTTTACAGCTCATGATCCTCTACCTGGCCCTTGAACACTGACATCCCTTTGAGCTCCATCCCCAGAATGATCTCATCGGTGTTTCTACTTTCCAGGACCACCTAAACCAAGTCATCTGTCGGGAATTCCTTCTCAGCACCAGTCCACATTTCCAAATGCCTGCTTGACTCAGAAGTGTCTCAAACCCAGTATCTGCAAAAATCAAACTCATGCTCACAGTCTCTACCTGATCTTCCTCCAGCATCTCCTAGCTCAGTAATGGGCATTGCCATAGTTGCCATCCAAGCCAGAATCCTGGACATTATCTTTGATATCCTGCTCACAAGCCCACCCTCAACACAGGCCTGGCCAATTTTACTTCCTACTCTCTCTGCAGTCAACTTATCTCCACCACTGGTCCAAGTTCACTTTGCCTTTTGCATTGTCTACTCCAATTGCTTCCTGATTGGCTTCCTCCCTAATCTATTATTCACACTGTGGCCAGGGTGAATTTTTTAATGGAAATATGACGCACACCCCACTTCTGTTTAATGTTCTACACTAATCTCCCACTGATCCTTCGGTGAAGACAAAACACTCAATATGGCTTCTGGGGCACCATGTGGCCTGACTCCTACCATCCGGGTTCCCCACCTTTCCACCCCAGGTCCTTTCCACATTATTTATTTTCCTTCTTGGTCTCATGGCATCATGTCTGGCCTTTGTGGGATTCAGCACACATACAATGTTCTATTTGTTTGTGGCTGGGATGATTAGGGTGTCTCCGACAGTTAGTCCAACAGTTGTACAGAGTTGCCATTCTACACAAATGACTCCAGGGTGCCTAGTGGGCATTTACTAGGTATTCGCATAATGAATGAACAAGGAGATGAATGAATCACTGGCCCAGCCCTACTCCAAATGACATGAAAATTCCAGTTACCTCAAAGGTATACTGTAAAAACTTGGTAGTACACCTGTGTCATGGAAACATAGTTTATTGTGTTTCGATTTCTAAATCTTATCCACAACAAATTGTTTTTTAAAAGTAATGAATTTCCATCTTACTTCCCTTACGTTTAAATCCATCTAATTTGTACTTTATTTTCAAAAGTTAGAACACATTAGGGCTAGTCACTGGTAGAAAGGGAAGCAAAAGAAAAAGAAAAAAAGAAACCTATTTACTATGAAATCATGATTACCAGAGCACATTGTTCCCTTAAAGGATTCACACTGCACTCGCTGGAGTGCAATGACACAATTCAGCTCACTGCAACCTGCTCCTCCCGGGTTCAAGTGATTCTCCTGTCTCAGCCTCTCGAGTAGCTGGGATTACAGGTACTCACCACCAAGACCGGCTAATTATTGCATTTTTAGTAGAGATGGGGTTTCGCCATGTTGGTCGCAAACTTCTGACCTCAGGTGATCGACCCACCTCGGCCTCCCAAAGTGCTAGGATTATAGATGTAAGCCACCACGCCCGGCCCATTATGAGTGCAATTAGATGCAGGCAAGCCAATGTTTGTAACAAGTAAAAACAATATTACTTTGAAACAATCCAAAATGATCAGTACTACTTTTTGGTTTTTAAATTAAAAATTTTAAATTTGAACTTCAGCAAATGGTATGCTAACAGCATAACACAGGCATTCTTACCTTCTGGCTGGGACTGTTTCAGATCAAGTCACACTAGCCTAGAGTTAACTCTACAGAATTATTTTAATCCCTTTGGAAAATGTCACAAACACTGCCACTGTGTCAGAGCTCCTCCGCCCATGTAAAGATGCTCAAGAAGCAGCCCCAGCCCTCGTCCACCTTGCCCCCCACCACAAGCATCTCCACACATCAGGCAGACCAAGCCCCTTACCACTCTTGCTGGCTATAAGAATGATCAATAGCAGCACTAGTTATGTGGGGTTTATTTTCAAATTTTATTAAATTCCTCATTTATCCATGAACTGATCTGTTTTAGCTCTGGCTTCATGCTCTCCATACTCCAGGCCTAGGCTAACCTTGAACAGATATTTAGCAGGATATGCTTGTGAGAAGGCTGGGTACACATCTCCAGAATAAGATCTGACGTTTAAAGAGGTTCTCCCCCAACCTAGCTGAATGTCAGGTGGACCATTTCAGGACCCAGCTAGGGAAGAAAACAAGTCTTGGCTTAGCAGGGACAGACCAATTCTTAAAGGGCTAAGTTCCCTTGCCTCACACTGACTTAACTTTTACCTCTCACTCCATTCAGATACTACCATAAACTAGGCACCTCAATCCTTTCAAGCATATTGGAGGTCTTTCTTGAATATGCATGCACATGTATACAGGTGTGCATATATGAACATGAACAAATCACATAGAAATCTAGACATACAATTGCCTACAGTTTTATTACTAACCACATGAAAATCTCCATGTAGGAGGAGAAAAACAGAGACATGCCTTTAAATTTATTAAAACAGTTTTACACCAAGACTTGATTTTATGTCTTCATGATAATTCTTTGCATACAGTATCTCCTGGGAAAACCCAACAACTCTGCAAGACTCTCTAGTTTACAAAGGACTCTACAGAAGAAGAAATGCGGGACGAGGGAGCAGTGCTGGACTAGCGCTGCTCTTCACCCTTGTTCCCCGACACATAGAAAAGCAGCACCTGAGAGCCCATCAATGACCTGGAAGGACTTGGCAATTTATTCTCAGAGAAGGGACTGTGTTTTTGCTAAGAGGATGCTATTTTCCAACATGACCCCTCTCGGTGTCTGGTAAAAGGCAATACAAAATACAGTCTCCCACTACCTGCTGAAGAAGAAAAAGCACAAATCAGGCAGTGAGACCAAATGGCAAAATTATTTCCAAAAAAGGAAGTATCTTACCTAACCCTAGAAGAAAGTCACTCTTATACATAGCATCTAAAAGTTTCTGGAAGTGATATGAACTGAAAAGCCGAGAGTTTTTCAGCTTGCATAGATATCTTGTTACCAAAAAAAAAAAAAAAAAAAGCTCAGGAAAACTATATAAAGCCATATCAACAGAACTGCAATGGAGACAGCTTAATGGAAAGGAAAATGGACATGTCAACACGAGAGTGTCTGCTAATAATTTACCCAAGAGAGTCATTCTAAAACAGGAAGTTTAGAAACATGAAGTCAACCCACAATTTACACAGCATAAAAGATTTTTAAAAAATAAAAAGTTAAACATTATCACTCTTTATGTATTTCTATTCAGAAAGAATTTTTTTCTTTTAACCACAAATACACTCAACTGAGATTTGCCGACCAGCAAGGCTGTCCTTGAGGAATACTACACTTCTGACAAAGTGGAGTTTCCCTAGAAAATTAAATTTCACTAAATCTCTTTTAAAAGCCAGTCCAGATACATAACAGAAAGTTAGGGAATAGGGTTGTGGGGAATACCAAGGAATGGGGAGAAGTATTTCCTAAACCAGCCACCTTGTTTCAACTGTGTGAATTCTAGAATGTTTTTAACATGTGCAGCTCGAATGGGAGCTACGCAGCACAGAGATTTTAGGATCTTCCTTTATGCTGCCTTCAAAATACTACTAATCAAATCTGTGCCTTACAGATATGGTAAGCTGCATATTTACTGTTAATGAAACATTTCCCCTGTTGTATTTTTCCCCCCTCAAAAAGAGAAATCCTACTTCTCTCAGACACATCGATTTCTTGTGTCACACGTAACTAACCACAAAAGCCTTTTCAGCTTTTACTGTGATTTGGCAGCAAGGCTACAGCAAATTCTGAAACTTGGGTTTAAATGGGTGTGCTTCAAGACTCTATTTGGGTTTCTTGCTTATTGTTTTGCCTTCTTAAAAGCTTCAGATCCTTGATCTGTTAAATGCTTTTTCAGCCTGCATTTACTCTTAGTCCCATTTATCATCTTACTAAGCATGGACATGATATTCTCTTAGTGAAAAACTGGAAGAGAAGAGTTAATAAAGCCACGAGAGTGACACAGTGGATTAACCATGCATAGAGGTGTGTAAATTAGAGCAAAACCACGTGGGGCAAGCAAAACAAATGAAGGAATGCTAAGGCATTTTAAAACATCAAGATTACTAACCCAAAACTTTCAGCCTTAATGTTTTATTTTCCAAAATAAATAATGCATTATAATATTTTAAGTAGAAAATGTCACTATCTACGCATGCTCTGAAATTTATTCCCTAGGCGTGAGCAGTCCTCAACACCCAGAGTTCTTCACAGAATGGTGAAACCTTGCCCCTCATAAACACACACTGGAGAGGAGACTAAGACCTACGCTGGGCAAATTTCACAGGAATCCTGTTCAGATCACATTTCCCATCCTAAGGTTAATATTTTCTTATAGCAGCAGGCCAGGCGCAGTGGGGCTCAGGCCTGTAATCCCAGCCCTTTCGGAAGCCAAGGTGGGCAGATTGCTTGAGCTCAGGAATTCGAGAACAGCCTGGGCAAAATGGTGAAATCCCGTCTCTACTAAAAATATGAAAGTTAGCCACATGTGGTGGCATGCACCTGCAGTTCCAGCTACTCAGGAGGCTGAAGCAGGAGAACCACTTGAACCTGGGAGGCAGAGGTTGCAGTGAGCCAAGATAGTGCCACTGCACTCCAGCCTGGACAACAGAGTAAGACTCTTAGTCTCAAAAAAATTTTTTTTCTTTTTAGCAAAGGTACCATTTTTCACAGGCTATTTTCTACTTTCATAATAATCTCATGAAGGCAGTATAGGTTCAAAAGGCAAATTTTTAGGAGACAACCTGATCAGCCACCACGAATTGTTTTTGATTTGGTATCAAAAGATGTAACATTTGATCAGTTTGCAATTTTGTTTAGAACAAATATCCACAGTGACACTTTGACTCTGAAAAAACATCAAAGTGCTGCTTTGGGGGAGATCACGAAAACACAGCACCCAGGCCTAAGAATTGCTAGGAAGGCTGTGACACATGGAACAGCAGCAGGTTCTCTCTCAAGACTAGACCGTCAACAGTGCATGCACAGGAGGAGGCACAAGGGCTGTTACTTCACAAAACTGAGGACAGTGAGGATCAGCCACCACCACTTCCTGGATGTTTCTGCATAGTTCCCGAGTCAAGCATTAACCAAGGTCAATTCTGTCTAGAATGCATGAAAAGCTCAGCTCCTGCACAGCACAGCCATGGCATAAAAATAGTGAACACACCGTTCCCACATTCACTTATAATCAATGTTTTTAAAGCAATGCAAACTCTGAAGTTGCGAAGCAAGGCAAGATGTCACTTAGACCTGAGTTTTGCTCTTACTTCCTGTTGTTTCTTTGTGTTTTGGTATGTAAGAGTATACATCCTAGAGTTTGAAGGGTATGATAGTACAAGTGTAGCCACTCAGGGTGAAAAAACATCTGCAAAGGCATTCTGACGAACATTCTAGCCTCCTGAATGTAAACTGGAGTTAATTATACCTACCTTTCATGGCTGCGGGAAGAATCCAGTGAGTCCACTGGGGCAATGACCTGCAAACTGTAAAATGGGATAGTCTCCTGGTTAACACAGTGAAACCCTGTCTCTACTAAAAATACAAAAAATTAGCCGGGCGTAGTGGTGGGCGCCTGTAGTCCCAGCTACTCAGGAGGCTAAAGCAAGAGAGTGGGGTGAACCCGAGAGGCAGAGTTTGCAGTGAGCCGAGATTGCGCCACTGCACTCCAGCCTGGGCAACAGAGCGAGACTCTGTCTCCAAAAAAAAAAAGGCGGGGGGAGGGGATAGTCAAGGGAATGCTGGGCATTACCAAGTATTCAAGTACAGAGTTGAATTTCCAGTTATTTTGGTCTTTTATAACCTTAATAGAGAAATTCGCCTGAAAATGAGATCTGAGATTTAGCTACACAAATCCTAAATGTGGGGGGAATCTGAGCCTCAGACACAACTGCTTAGTAATACACAAGTCAGGACTAAATCTGTGGGATAATTTTATCTTGTTTTGGGGCAAAGTATCACTTCGTTGCCCAGAGTGGGGTGCACTGGTGTGCTCACAGCTCACTATAGCCTCAAACTCCTGGGCTCAAGTGATCTTCCTGTCTTGGTCTCTCAAAGCACTTGGATTATAGCCATGAGCCAACCTGCCCAGGTCCCACTGCTCACTTTAAAGCCCACTCATTTAGAAGAAAGATCTTCAAGCTAGGCAAGGTGGTGTATGCCTGACACCTACAGTCCCAGCTAATTGGGAGGCTGAGTCGAAAGGATCCCTTGAGCCCAGAAGTTTGAGTTCAGCCTAGGCAAACTAATGAGACCCTATCTCCTGGCCTTACAGTGGGACCAAACTGTAGAATAAACCATGTTTTACCCAGGTAAAGGGTAACCTGTTGCCTATCATAAGGCTCTCTGAATAAATTTAGAGATAAAGAGGCCCAACTGTCACAGGATTTTAATCTAGATACAAGAGCATGACCAAGCTATGTGGAAAAACCTGCAGCAACAACCACAGCCAGCGGAAACAGCCTGCCTAGAGCCGCCATCCACATCAGAGCAGCAGACCTTCATACACAAGGCTGCAGGAATGGCCGCGGGACCAGGAATCGCTTTTGCTCCTATAGCAGACATCAAAGGCCTGAGTCAGCTTTGACCTGTCAGTGCAGCACAAAGGGCACAAACCCAGAGGGCTGACTGGAGACCCTGAGCGGGGGCGGGGAGGCACAGAAGACTACAGAACTTTTCACCCCTTTCCCCTCCACACCTCCTCAAGGTCTCTTCCTCCTTCCACTCCACTTCATGATCTCAACAGGCTCCAGCTATTACAAATATATGATGAAAAAAAGCTTTTCTCAAACCTGCATTTCTTCACCCTAAGATATTGGGGGGAGGGAGCAAAGAGGGAGAAGAAAAATGAGAACAAGATAACTTTTCAAAGTCTTTTTAAAATTAAATTTAAAAAGATTCCAATTGAGAAACATACCTGAGAACAATTCAGAATTTATTTGACAGGTCTCAAACTTGGAGTTCTGGGACTCAGCCCACTCTTTTGGGTAAGTCCTACCCAAAACAGTATTTCTAGCTCCTATCAGCTTACTCCACTGCTCTCAGGCGAGAGGCAAGTCATGTTCTTGGCAGAACAAATGCAAGGGTTCCAAATCCTCACTCGGTTCCTAATCTCCACACTGAAAGACAATGAGGAGCCAACTGGTCACCAAAATGTCACCAGCCAAACACTTCAACATGCTGCCCCAGAGAGAATGCCATGCTAGGGTTCCCAAGACGGTGGATGGCACAGAGCAGCTGCCACCTGTTCCCATCCTCATTGTTTACCACTACGTAAGTCAGATGAGTGCAGGAAGTAATTAAACACAAGAAATCACTGCAGGTACCATGTGCACACACAAAAAGCCATTCCATTTAAGTTCCTGTAGAGGAAGTGTCCCTCTCAAAACACTCCACTCCTCAAAAGACTACCTTCAGGGGCTGGGTCGTTTCCTGAAAATTGACTGACTTTTAACACATCTTAGTTATACAAGTCTTGGCGATTCATAGATGCTTCTAAAACAAGAAGACTGTTACCATGTTGGGGTATGGTGAATTGTTTTTCTCTTTGAAAATACTCCCACCGGCCAGGCTTGGTGGCTCACACCTGTAATCCTAGCACCTTGGGAGCCGGACATGGCTGGACTGACTGAGCTTAAGAGTTCAAGACCAGCCTGAGCAACATGGTGAAACTCCGTCTCTACTAAAATACAAAAAAATCAGCCGGGAGAAGTGGTGGACGCCTGTAATCCCAGCTACTCAGGAGGCTGAGGCATGAGAATTGCTTGATCCCGGGAGGTAGAGGTTGCAGTAAGCCGAGATTGTGCCACTCCACTCCAGCCTGGGCAACAAAGTGAAACTCTGTCTCAAAAAAAAAAAAAAGAAAGAAAGAAAAAGAAAATATTCCCACTATATACAGCCCCCTTGCAAAGCTTTTAACAGGAAGGAGTGCCTTTTTTAATGTGGCCTCCAATTTCACGAAGTTACAATATCACCCTGTCAACACACAGCATCTAATGCTGACTGCCTACCACCCCCCCATAAAACTGAAAGAGAAGAAAGCCTTATCCATGTCTCACCAATAACTGTTTATCCAGTGAGTTATAAAAGAAGCCACTGGGTTTTTATTATCCAAGCTTTTAGGACAGTTCAAGTTCAATACACACAATGTTTCATTCATGCTGTTAAATTGATAATATTAACCTTTCTTGCTGAGATGCATTAAAAATTCTGGCTTTTCAGAGCAAATGTAATTAGTTCACATTAGTAACTTCACCAGCAGCAGTGACAGAAGCAAAGTGAACTAACAGGATACGGATTAATGTAATCAACATATCATCTCCCATCATCGCCACTCTTTAGGCAGCTGGCTACACTTCCTCTCTTGGTTGGATTTTTTTTCCTTTTAATAAAAATGATATATCAATGAAATGGATGCATAACTACTTGTAATCCCCCCTCAGGGCAGTACTGTACAGGAAGCCATATTGGTGAGTGATCGCAAAAGTTTTAATTTGATGTGTCTGCTTAATACAATTTTGACAACCGAGCAATGGCACAAGGCTCTTTCAGGGCACAGAGCTTTGGGAGGAGGCAGGAGGAGCCTTGGAGGAAAGGAAGGAGAAGCCAGAAGCAGTACATGGCTTCTAGAGCACCACTGTAAGTATCCCATGAAGATAAAAAGTATCTCCCTCTCTAAATACCGTATCACTAAGAGAAATAAATCAAAGTGGTGTGTTTGCCCTTTGAAGTAGCTCCAATGCACTCACACATCAAAATGTATTTCTGCAACCCTGCACTGCCCAGCCATAGTGGGTGTTTGCTATTTTGCGACCCTCTTTCTTGAATATCCACATTTTCTCCTAAGGGACCACCTTGTCCTCCTCCTTCCTTCCTGAGGCTGAGAACCTCATGGCCTGGGCTGGCGCATCAGAGCATCTTTCTCTGGAACACACTGGTGGAGGGCGGTGGCCTAGCAATATAACAGCTAGAAAGCTCTTGTAACAGGTCTGTGCCATTGGAACAGACTGCTCACTCTTGGGTACTGAACCTGAAGGTGGGGATGCAGGCTTAAAGTTTTAACAACCATTTTGCTACCACATGGATCCTTAGAATGAAGCCAATATGCAGGTGGGCAGAGTCACGGGGAGCCCCCAGTGGACTTCCTGAAGCCAGTGTTAGATTAGACTCTTCCATTAAGTGGGCCCACAGTGCTCCTTTCTGCATAAGCCAGTTAAAATGGGCTTCTTCCCTAGGAAATGAAAGTCAAGGTACTTCACACAACACATTTTTGACAGGGACACAAAACCCTACCTGGACTGAAACCAGGGGTGGTCACCTCTCCTCAGACTGCAAAACCCCACACATGGGACAAGTCAGTCAACAGCACTTCCACATTCCCCAACTTAGGAACTTGTGGGTGAACCCCAGCCACAATCTAATCAGCACTGCCATGAGGACCTTTCAGAGTCTCAAACATCATCAGGAAGCAGAAATAAGAAAGGATACCGCTACCCATACTTGTTTCAATGCAAGAAATTTTAAGTAGAGTGATACAGTCCTTCTTTCGGACCAATTTTTACATACGGGCTGCATAGAAACTCGAACCTACAATTTGTTTTGGCATGGAAGGGAACTACCCAATTAACAACAACATAAAAAACTTTTTAAAAAAGCAAAAATCTCACTTAGAAGAAAAGTTATTTCATAGTTCCCCCAAAGACATTATAAATAGGAAGTCACCATATAAATTCAGTTCTCCAAACTCAGGGAAGCCTTCAAAGGTTACACAATCAGCCTCCTGGCAACATTAAAATACAAAGAGCAGTTAATGTTCAGAATGGTAGTCACCAATTAGTCCAAAACACACACTTATTTAGCAAGCACATACCTCTGCTTAAGCTTTAAGTTGCCCTGTTAGCATTTGGTTAAGCCTGAAGTGACACAGGTTTGGGGTCAGTGACTTTACTGCAAAGTTAATGTCACCTTTATGAAGCCTCCATGGGTATAAACTCTGTAAGCCATTCTGGGCAGTGTTGGGTACAACCAAAAGGCATAAACATGCTATTTTTTCTCCGTGTGTTTTCATTTGAAGAAAAAAAAAAAAGGCATGAGAAATATTAAGACTTAACCAAGGCCGACCTACTCTGAAGTAAAAAAGGATGGATTTGTAGTCGGCCATTTTAACTTTTTTAAAAACCATGGAATAAAACATTGGCATGTCCTATGGCTTCAGGTTAATACTACCGAGCAGAATGACTAAACGAGAACACCTGGTATCATGCCCAGTTACAAAGCCTGAGCGATCTTCCCATTAAGTGACACTACTGTTGGAAAATACAAAATCCCGAGAAATTACAGTACAACAAAAACTTCAAATGGAAATAATCATATAGGTTTTTATTTATATGATGCATGCTCTTTTACATCTAAGAATTGCAATGGATATGGTCAGTGTCTGAGGGTCCCATGAGGCAGGCTAATGTTACCTATGGCTCAGAATACTAATCAATCGCCACTACAGTGTGTTTGCAAAGGACTTCCAGGGTATGTAATATCAGCTCCTGCTATGGCCCTGGCTGTTAGCAGATCAAATGTACTAAATTATCTGGACATAAGACTTCTGAGAAAGAGGATGGAAGAGATGATTAGGGGCCAACAAGACAAATCCCTAGGCTTTGCCTCCCAAAGACATCTTTCAGTAGATTACTTGGGATCCCAAGCATGTGATTTCAGAAACAGAAGTAGCTTGCAAACAGTCCCATGTTCCACCTGGATCTTGTTAAGACCTTACAGTGGGGGGGGGGTTTCTATCACTTCTCATCTTTATCAGATAGTCAGACAGCAAATGGATTCTACAAATAAGCTTAATGATTTTGGAGGGCTCTTCGCTCAAATGACTATACTGGGGGCCATGCAATAGCAGTGGAGGCTCTTCAGAGAGGGAATTCCCCTGAGATCCTCTGGCCTCCTCTGGACCACAAGGGGGTTTGGAAGGAAAAACCAAATAAACAAACAAACAAAACCTTCTCAGCCAGGCACAGTGGCTCATGTCTGTAATCCTAGCGCTTTGGAAGACTGAGGTGGGAGGATAATTTGAGCCCAAGACCCCATCTCTACAAAAAAACAATTTAAAATTAGCCAGGTATGGTGGTATGCACCTATAGTACCAACTACTCAGGAGGCTGAGGCAGGAGGATCACTTGAGCCCAGAGGCAGGAAGTTGAGGCTGCAATGAGCCATGATTACCTCTACTACACTCCAGCCTGGGCAACAGAGCAAGGCTGTCTCAAAAAAGCCCAGGAAGAACCTTAGCCCTTCAAAACAACCCCTTTTATTGGCGGCTCGGAGAAGCCTTCAGACCCAATCCTCGGATCAGTGTGGTGGTTCCATCACCACCAAGGTCTGCTGAAGCTTCCCTGCCTGGGATACGCCAGGTGTTCACCCACACATAGGTATCTTTCTGTGTAGAAGCTACTTCTTATAGAATCTAAAAGACAAACGTATATCCTTGAAAACGGGCTAGCATGAGGGGTGCTCCTTTCTTTTAACTTCCTACAACCAACCTCTTCCCTTGGGAGTCATCCCAGTGACCGCTCCCAAAGTGGTGGCCCCCTTCCCAGTGATCGCTCCCTACTGGGATGACTCCCAAAACAGGTGTCCCAAGCTCTCCCTCTCTGCAACCAGGTCAGTGTTTCCAAAAACCTCCTAGACCAGCTCACTCCCCTTGCTCATGCCACAAGCACCTAAACTCAGCATCTCAACAACACAAACATTCTCCTCTGTCAAATTCCTACCCTTTGTTTTTTTCTATCCTAGCTAATGGCAACAGTGGTTGTTTTCTCCAGTCGATCTCCAGTCATCTGTAAGCTCAATGCTTTTCTTCTACCTGCCCCAACTTCATCCTTCACCAAGTCTTGCTGAATCTATCTCCAACACGCCTCCGATCCCCTTCCCCATGCTCACTCCATAGCAATGGCATCTGCCTCCACCCACAGATCTGCCAGCTTCCCTCCTTCCCCAGACAACTGCCAGAGACCCTTCAGGAAACACAGATGTGCTCATGGCACTGTTCTGCTTCACCACTGCCTGTAAAGTCAGGTCCAGTCTCCTAGGGCAGGCAGACAGGGCCACAATCGGTTTCTGCTAGCGTTCTCACCTTCATTCCTAGGGACATCTGCCTGAATTGACTTATCCTTATACTCAGCCTTTATTCACTTACCCCACAATCTCTGGTACTTGGCAAACTCCTCTGCATCCTGTGAGGCCCTGCCCCTAGGCAAGTCTTCCCCTGCCCCCTCCACACCAATCTACCCCTTTCTCCTGCCTCCTGTGGCACTGCACAAAGCCCTAATAGCATATGCACCACACTCCCATTTGGCTGGTTTCCATGTCAGCCTCCCCACAGGGAGATTCCCCCAGAAGTGTGGCTGGGTCTATTCATCTTCAGATCCCCAAAGCTGAGCTCAGTAGTTGGAGAGGCAGAAATCAGCAAATGTTTGCTGAATACGAATGCTGCACACCCAACACCCAGAGCTTGGGGGTGAAGACTGTCTCTATGAAAGGAATCCAACTGGTCTCAAGCTACACACTTGACCAAGTAAAGTCAGGCTCTCCCAATGCAAGCAACTCCAGTCAACAAGCAGAACCAGCCACCACCACTGCAGGCAAACATGCTGTCAGCTCTCACTGCTAACCACATTTTCCAATGGTTTGCTTCCTGGCCTAGACCAACTGGCCCATGGCTATTTACAAGCCTCCAACCTGTATGCTTCTAACCAGAGAAAAGCTAACACAGCTTTTAATTATTACCCTGGGGTTCAGTAGCGTGCAGGCGGCAGCACCAAGCCCAAAGGGTGCACTGTCCTCTCACGTGTCCACACGACATTCAGGGAAATGGGATATGCTTTGTGCCAACACCCACTCCTCCCTAGAAGAGGTACTAAATCCAGCCACAGAGCTGAAGAGCACTATATGCAGTTTCAATACACAGATCTGCAAGAGCAGTATCAGTGATTAATCTCTCGTCATAACCCATCTTTTGAAAAGTTCACTGGGAGACAGAAACAAGGAGCAGAATGAAACAAAGTCAAATGAGGGAAAAATGGAACCCTTTTAAAAATGCTATTCATTCTTAGGGGTTAATAATTACATGGATAGATGATTTACGCAGAGGAGAAAAATGCCGCCAAGCAGTGAGCCCCTAATAAGTATTCAGGATTTGACCAAAACGTTCCTTCAGTTGCTATTAACTATAACACTGAAGAAAGGATTCACACATCCCATGACATCTATTTTTATAGCACAGGGCCCAGAGTTAGCCATATCACTTTTAATGACTTGAGATTCCAGAAGAATTATCACTATGGTAACATTTCAAAATGGCCATCAAAGTTACCAGGCACCAGGCCACAACAGTTTGGATCTCATAGGGCCTTTTAGAACAGACCGAGTTATTTTCAAAATTCATCTAATTGATTCCACATTCCTAACAAAGCCTTGCTAGAAGTTAGCTAATGGGGTTATTTACAAGTATGAGTTAACAGAAAGAGCACTCAAATGTTATCTGTTATTACTCCAAATCAAGCTTTTCTAATCATAAGCCACCAGAAAATAATTCATTGGTGACTACACTGATGTGATAATATTCTTTAATATTTTTCTAAGAATTCAAGGAAAAACATGAAAAATAATATGGGAAGGTATCAAGTTTGCCATTATTTTTGTTACTTTAATAACTGACTTGAAATTATTTTACAAATAAAAAGTTGATAAAAATTACCCAAGATACACATCTCAAATATTTAAAAATGCTTACAGATGAACAATTAAATCATGCCATCGGGAACATATACTCAAATTCTTAAATTCTTCCCAGTCCTCAGGGGGTAGCCATGAAGGAGGGAAACAAGTGACTCCTTTCCATCCTCATTTTCATAGGAAAACAGGAGGCTGACCTCAAAGGCCAACTCTATATGCACTACGTACAGGACACTCAACTGAGAGCCAATAGACTCAAAATCAGAGGTGAAAAGGAACTTAATAATGTGCTTTTTAAGCCGCTAGCTGCTACCCATTGGTAGTTCTCAAAATCAGTTTACGGCATCTCTTACCAGCATTAGAAGAGAAAAAAATATTGTGATACTACATGAGTAGAAACGGTGAGTGCTGTGTCAGACAAGAAGTGATTTGGAAACACTTATGTTTAAGTTAGTTATATACTTATTCTGTCCTGGGATCATGGTGTATATCTATGTTTTACTGTGGGTCTAGTTAAAAAAAAAAAAAAACTGAAAATCACAGATGTAGTATAACACCTTTCTTTCCAAGAGACACGGGTGAGGTGACCTTCCCAAAGTAATTAAGCAACGGTACACTCAGACATTAGAATTTGGGTCCGCTTCATTTTTAAACATTCTTTCCTTTCATCAACAGAAAACTCAACACAGACATCCAGTGGGATGAATTCAGAAATAGAACCATATTTGAGAAATTAAGGGAGCCACTGACACAAATTCTGCTTTTAACTGTGCCTTTATACCAGATGCCCTTTAAATAGGCCCTTGTGATCCCGTAATTTTTTAATTACAATATCATGGACCTGCAGACAGGGTGTTACAAGTGAAAACCGTACTTTCCAAGGGTTATGCAGGGCGAACTTTATCCAGGCCTGCCAGAAGCACGTGGCATTTTCAAGGCCATTTACTAAAGAAAGACACACTCACACACATCGTCCCAAGGGCATTCTACACCAGACCCCAGGCAGGACCTACTGTTAGGGCTCTTCAAGAGGATGAAGGTGAATCCTATGCCTCTACTCCTGTGAAGGCCCAACTCTCACTGGGAAGGGCAGGGAGGCCCCAAGATACTGTCTCCAGGGAACGGGACAGTTCACCAAGACCACACACACAGCCTGCTCTCACTGAAGGACAATCAGATGCGGAAAGGTCCACTTAAAAAAAAAAAAAAAAGCACATTAGGGTTTTTCTTAATGCACAGTACAATGAAGAAAACAGAAAACAGACCAGAACTTTATTGTAAAGATAACACCTACTGCTCTTTGAAAAGAATAAAAGAAATAAAAGCACATGGTTAAAAAAAACTCCAAACAGTGCAAAAATAATACAAGATTACCTGTGGAGGTCACCCAGCACTTGCACTTCCTTTCCATGAAAAATAAGTGCTTATTACTTTCTGGGATTCCTTCTCGAAAACTTCTTAATGATTGAACCAGCATTCATCAGCATACATGCTCTTTTTAAATTTAGCCCTGAAGAACAACAGTACATATAATGCTCGACACCTTTTTCCACTTAATTTATCTCAGAACAAAGATCTAACCTTTCAAAGAACAGCCGTTGCAGTGAGAATTCACTCTTTGGAAATGTATAAATCAGACACAAATTCAAAATGCAGTATTTTTTGTGTCTGCCTTGTAATCCTTCAACAATGAGTCCCATGGGAATTTAAAAATTATGATAGTATCAGCTAATATTTCATTGAGGCATTGTGCCATGTCTGGCCCTGCGCTAACCCCTTTTCTTTACCTCTCACAACGACCTTAGAAGGAAGCTGAGTGTCCAGAGCCCTGCAGCTGAGAGGCCTTAGGAAGGTAAATACTCCTGACCAACACAGCAGAGCCAAGAGGTAGCACGGCCAAGAATTTAAGCCAGATCTGTCTGATCTACTACCACCTACTACAAAGAGCTTTCTTGTCATAGGATAAAGGTGCTGGCTTCTCCACCAGAGGAAAGGAAGCCACTTAAAAAACTTACAGAGAGAATGATCACCAATGGACACCAGCTGGCCTTGGGAGAGAGCGCAGAATGTGCTCCCAGAGGTAGGATGAAGAAGTGATGGGGGCCTGACCCTCCCAGGAGGCCCTGGGCATCAGCATAGGCACCTCACTGGGTTTACAATGGCTCAGAACATGCTCACCTGCTTGAGCTCAGCCTCCTGAAGGTCTGCTGCTAACAGCCGCTCTTCAAGCACATGTCATGAGACCCATTCAAATGCAACTGAGTGGGACCCTGAAACTAGGGCTGGCAATGACGGTAGCACTAAGTCAGGCCCGCTCGCTGGGAGGTGATGTGAAGAGGGCCACCTCTCATCCCTGCTCTGCTGTCCCCTTAACCGGGGTCTTGAGTAGTGGAGGAGGAGCTCAGGCCTCTCCAGTCAAAGACAGTTCAGGCTGAGTCTAGACAACCTGACCATCCTCATCCCCACCACCCAACCCAGCCAGCCTTTCACAGACAGGCGCGGGGATCTGTGATGGCCAGCGGCAACAACAGGCGTGATTTCTCCTAGGACACATCTCTTTTCACTGAGAAGTCCATCTTGAATAGCTGGGGGTGTGTTCACAGACCCAGGAAAGCTCAGAACAAAAATACTTAGTTAAAAAGCAAGTTTAAAAAATGCATCTTCAGGGCAACCCGCTCGGGTCCCCTTCCAGGCTGTGGAAGCTTTGTTCTTTCACTCTTCACAATAAATCTTGCTGCTGCTCACTAAAAAAAAAGAAAAAAGAAAAAAAGAAAAAAAAAAACGCATCTTCAGTGAGTACAGAGGCTACCTCGTGTTCCTTTTACTTTGAGTCGGCAGGCTGGATCTGCAACAGGGACTGGAGAACTTTCCAGGCCCAGCAGCCCCGGCCTGGCCCACATTCCTTCAGGGTGACAGAGCACCAGGGCCGGCCGGTGGTTTCCCCAGTCCTTCTGCCGCCGCGGCACAGTGACTAAGCCCACAGGAATCCCAGCGGGTGCTGGACCCACCCGGAGGACAAGCAGGCTGAGAGGAAAGCCTGTGGCTGCCCCGACCAGCCCAGCGGAAGAAAACCTGCTCTCTGCTCTCCAGCCCCTGGGTATACTGCAGAAGAAGTTCAGGAGGCTGTCGAAGGCAGGAGCAGCCCCACCAGAGCTCAGGTGACAGCCCATCTCACTTGCAAGGCCTTGCAGAGACACCCAGGCCTTACTTTGCTGAGGAATCAGCAGTTTCAAGGTGCACCTTTATCTCCTCAAGAAAGACCCCCAGTAGAAGTCAGTTGTTTGCCCAAAGGAGGCAGAATTAAACTACGGGCAGGCAACCACAAGTTTGCTTTGACAAATTAAACAAGAAAAAAAAATGTAAAGCTACATTGGCCCAATCACTTTCCAGGAGCCTAATTCACGGTAAAATCAGAGTCCACGATCTGATTTTGATAAATCACCTCCTGACTCTTCATATACTTTACTCTCTGTATGACTATTATTTTTATTTTGCAAAAGAATTAAAAGTTTACTGGAAACCACATACCTTTCTTTCTTTATGACAATCTCATTCATCACAGCTAAAACATCCAACTATTAAAAGCTATTTTCACAAGATTAAAGAGTGGTTTTAAAAAGAAAGAAATCTCCCCAGTTAAAAAGGAATCAAACAAAGGTACCTAATCACTGATCAGCATCAAAGTTTTGCTCCACACATGAAAATAATTCATCAGGCCAGGTGCGGTGGCTCACATCTATAATCCCGGCACTTTGGGAGGCCAAGGTGGGTGGATCACCTAAGGTCAGAAGTTTGAGACCTGCCTGGCCAACATGGTGAAACCCCGTCTCTACTAAAAATACAAAAAAATTAGCCGGGCGTGATAGCAGGTGCCTGTAATCCCAGCTACTCAGGAGGCTGAGGCAGGAGAATCCCCTGAACCAGGGAGGTTGCAACGAGCCAAGATCGCGCCATTGCACTGCAGCCTGGGTGACAAGAGAAGACTCTGTCTCCAAAATAAATAAATAAATAAATAAATAAAATCATCAATGTAAAAATGAATTCTGTCTAAGGAGGGGAATTTAAAAAGTCAGAGAAAAGCAAGGTATTAAAATTCAGAAACAAGTTGTTTTATAATTAAGCATCTGTAATTTAACTATGCTGTGTCACTCTCATTTTAATCTTTCCTTTATCATAAGAGTCATAGACGTTCTCCACTCGTATAAAGGTGGTAGGGAGGGAGGGCGCCATGCTAACAGAACCCACATCATGTTTACTAAGCAGTAGGTAGACAGGAGCAAAAACTCCAAAGATCTAAAAGTCTCTCGACTAGAGCAAGACATCTTCAAGAACTCATCCAACATGGTGCCTAGCCTTCTTCAGAGCAAGACAAGCCACTAAGTCATCCCTGGGTGTGTGTTCATCAGGAGCTCACTAGGAAGTATTAGGTGGGCTACAATGGGATAGTAATGGGCAGCATAATCACAGGAAAGCAGGTCTGAATTTGGGCTGGCTGCTTAGCTGCATGGCACCTTGCACAAGTTATAACCAGGTCTCTTGCCTCCATTTCCTCTTCCACAAAAAATGGAACAGTAGTATCCATATCCACCCTACAGATTGTGACAACGATTAAAGAATACTGGCAAGGTGCCTGGCACCTAGTCATTGTTCAGTGAATGCCAGTCATGATCCTGAACTTAGTCCTTGCTAAGAGGGTGATATGATTTGGCTGTGTCCCCACCCAAATCTCAACTTGAACTGTATCTCCCAGAATTCTCATGTCTTATGGGAAGGACCCAGGTGACGTAACTGAATCATGGGGGCCGGTCTTTCCCAAGTTATTCTTATGATAGTGAATAAGTCTCACGAGATCTGATGGGTTTATCAGGGGTTTCTGCTTTTGCTTCTGCCATGATTCTGAGGCCTCCCCAGCCAGGTGGAACTCTAAGTCCAATTAAAACCTCTTTTTCTTCACAGTCTTGGGTATGTCTTTATCAGCAGCATGAAAACGGACTAATACAGAGGGTAATCACCACAGGAATCCAGATGGGGAGTGGGGTCAGTTCACTGGTACAAAGATCTCGATCAAAATAACTCATTTCCCACCTGATCCCTATACACCCCAGGGTCCACATCTAGGAGTCCCGAAGAAGACTGGCATGCATGGGTTGTTGGGTCAACAGGCTGCCTGGAGGTTTACCTCATTCCAGGAGTTAGAGAAGCACTATGGGAGGAACTGGGGTTCAAATTTGCAAAACCCGAAAACATAGGAGGGATCTTCTAAAAGTTTCTGAAGGGTTCTAACCACAGATTAAGGAAAAAAAAAAAAAAGCCCTTTCATCAACGTTGGATGAAATGCTGGGATTTAGACATGGGTTTTTTTTTCTTCCCCCCGCCCACCCCAATTCAGAAAACACTAAATCATATAAAAATCTTGGAAAAGGAGATATAGATTCTGACCTAATAAGATGCCATAGCTCTGATTCCACCACCAAAATATCTTAAGGCTGGCACCATTTGCAATGTATTAGTGCAGCAAACTGCATTAATCCCCTCATTAGATCCAGAGCCCCTGAGAGTGGAAAGAGGAGTGGGGCAGTAAATCGCCAGGGAACAGGAGACAGTGGGCTGGAGGGTGTCCCAGGTTCTAACCCCAGCTTGGCCTTCAGAGCCCTGGTGTGGTCTGGGCTAACCTCTCCAATCCTTTTCCAAGTCTTAGTTTCCTTCCAACTCACTGTGATTCTTCCAGAGAATTACATAGGGCAGGTGAAGTTATTTCCTAGAAAATGCTCTTGGAGTACAGAGGTTCTCACTGAACTTCTCTATTCCAGGGCCGATGCCTTTATTTTAATGGCAGCACATCACTGAATAACCAAATCCACGGACACTGCACAGGCCTAAAGGATCCGGCTATGAGGGATAAGGAGGCATCTGGGACTCCCTCTGTCTTCTTTCTGTGTACACAAGGTACCTTCAGTAACTGCAAGGAAAATCCTCTCGCTTTTTACACCAGAGCATGTTCTATAAGGGCAAAGTGCTCCAGTCATCACCTCCTGTTTTCTCTAGCCAGACCTGCTCTGAGCTGGAGACCCACTGCAGTCAAGCAAACTTTTAGATACAAGAAAAAATGACAACGTGTCTATTACAGAGGTCTCAGCTTAATCAGAAAATGGCACTGTGGGCCACAGAAAGGCTGATGGTGATGGCTCCTACCCCAGTGAAAATAGGCAGACCCATGAGAGCTCTCACTGGGGCTACTGGAGAACTGGTTGCTTTCTCCCACTTTAGTAACCCCTGCTTCGTAACTGTCAGTGCCAGAAAGCCACAGTGAGCCCCTAGTGGCCCCTATATTACCCACCCAGAAAGACAACCTCTCCCCTCCATGAAACTCATTTCTGGGACTCACACCTAAACTTTCTTTAACACAAGTCAAAAAGTTGAGCCTTCTTAAAAATGCATCTTGCAAGCTCACAGGTTCTTGGTTCATAAGTGATACTAATGGAATAATCTGGATGGGAAGGGTGGCACACAATAGAAAAAGTTAATGATTATCTGCAGTAGTTAGATTTAGTCTGTGAGTTCAAAAGTCTCCTCATTTACAATAACCTTAAAGGATAACAAAACAAAGTCCCAGAAGAAATGTAAATTTGTTTCTTTCTATTTTCTCAAAATATTAATTGCTGATACAATTAAGTGGATTGGCCTAAACTGCTTCAAAGATTTTCCTATCTGCTAATTAAATTTGCCCTCACTACTATAATACAAATTCTGGGAAACCTTCTGGCTTCTAGGCATACTATGTAGAATGAGAGAATCAAATCCATTCAGTCCTAATCTACTGCCCCATTTAATAAACAAAAAAGTTAAGAACATACATTTTTTAAAAAATCTAAATGGCTTCATAATATAGATATAACAAATCTTCCCATGATGCTAATGAAGGCTTCTGACAAGAGTTTAATGAGCTGGTATCTAGTATCTTCCAGGCCTGGGGATGTTAGCTTCTCCTCCCTTAGTACAGAGGTTGCTCAGAGAGCAATCAGTATCATGATCCATACTAAACGGAACTGCCCTACTCTTTATTTTTATAGTCTGTAATCCAAGTCACTCTATTAACAGGCAGAAAAATCCCAGCTAGCTTCAAAACTCCCTCATCTTTCCATTAACTTCAAATGACAACCTTTTCCCACTACTTTATCTTTGCGTTAAGTACCAGGAGCTGAAAGATGCAATCAATTTAATATTTCCCTCTGCCCATTTACATTACTTATTTGTTTCAGCAAATCTTCTTTGCCACACAAATCCTTCATTTGCCCATTCATGTCTGCATACTTAACATAGATTTAATATTTCTCCGGGCCAAAGATCATATGCAGAGTTTTTCTTTGACTGGAGGTTGGAAGAGACAAGGAGAGGAGAACGTCTGGAATTCCTTTGTTTTTGGAGACAACTCTAGAGAACAATTCTCAATAAGAAAAGTTATAAAAAGTTTCAATCAGCACCCTCACGTTTCTGATTTAAAGTTGGGGTTGGTGGGGGCGCGGAATAAAAAGAGAGGGAACTAAACATGTACGAAGCCCATTCTAGTGTGAGATGTTGTCAGATACTTTGCTGACCTTTTATCATAAAACTCTCTCTCAGTGGCCATGGGTTACAGCAGGGAACCTAAAACCTAGACTTGGACCCCAAGTCCTCGCTTCACAAAAATCATGACGAGTGATGAACCAGTTTCTGTTCAGCCACACAGAAACTCATTCAAGTCCTTCAAGAGGAAGAATCCCACCTTCAACTCCACACCTCCTCCAGCACCAAGCGGAGATGCTCCTGATTCCACTTAGAATCCTCCTGCCCACACAGGCAGGAAGCTCGGGGCACTCAGTGCCTGCTCTCTCGCCCACTGCATGCCCACAGACCTCTGCAAAGGCAGCTCCTTTGTTTCCCCAATCCTGAACATCTGGTAAGTGCTAAGGCCTCAGAGAGGGCTTTTTAAACAGGCAAAAAGTAGAAACTACCAGCTTCCCACCACTCCTACCTCATCCATCAGAAAACAGCCACCAACCTTCCAGGATAGAGTTCATCAAGCCTTTTCCTCCCCATGGAACTAAGGCTGTACACAGTAGTCAGAGATAAATAATGTCTAAGCCAAACTGGCTTGAGGGTACATATGGGGGTGGGGGACAGAGGGACACTGGCCTAGGACCTAAACCACCCATTCAGACCTCATCTTTACAAAATAATATACTTCACATTCCAAATGCCTGGCAAAGTTTTGCAGTACGATTCATTCAATGAGTCAAGGGCCATGTATACAGTGCTCGGCAAACAGTACTGAGCAAGTGTGGACATTCCTCATGAAAGGCCTCAATTTCACCAGACCCAAACATTCTTTCCATGCAAAGTTTCAAATGTGGAACTCACTCTCCTCTGAGCTCCTAGCACTTGTTGCCTCTATTTCTCTTCTGGCAAAAGTCATAGCGTGTCTCGTCACACAGCATAAGCTGTCTCTCTTTTTTAGTGTCAAGTGTTTTTATCTTATCTCACAACAGAATCCTAGTTTGTGTCATCTCATACCGCCTATCACGAGATTTGCACAAAACGGCGGTATGTTAATTGTGTAGCTGAGGCACCTGATGGAAACTGGCCAAGGAAACTTGCAAAGACACATCCAAACCTAACCTAGGTGTGACTTATAACTCAAACCTCTTCACCAGTCTCCCTCTTTATGGAAGTGATACGTATACAAAGTGTTAACTTTCACTTCCTTAATGATGGTGGACTGACATGAATAAGAATGGTAGGGAGGAGCACAG
This sequence comes from Trachypithecus francoisi, assembly GCF_009764315.1. NCBI lineage: Eukaryota > Metazoa > Chordata > Mammalia > Primates > Cercopithecidae > Trachypithecus > Trachypithecus francoisi. Next base: position 90,065,460 of record NW_022681468.1, read on the forward strand.
GACCCCAAATAATTCACAAGTCAGCAAAGTGAAGAACTCACCCAGACCATACATGTGCACACATTCTCTAGAGCACACACTTACTCTCAAACTCTACTGTTATTTAGTTGGTTTATTCATTCCAGCTAGAACCAGGGACCAATTTGGTAATCCAAAAAGGTTTTATAAATCTCTTTATAAAATTCCTGCACCTCTCAGGGCCAGCACTAGAGCAAGGCAAGATTGGTGTCCAGGGCACAAAATGTAAACAAGTGCTCCCTCTCATGGTGCACTACCCTGAGAGAAGACCTCTCTTGTCTCTGGTCCAAGATCTCTCACTCTGGTCCAAGATGCCACCACTGCTGCCACTGCCATTGCCATCACCTCCTCCTCCTCCCTTTCCTCCTCCCACTCCTCCCCCAAGAGAACTATGAGGACCAAACCACTCAGACACTAAGTGGGGTTAAGCCCACATGGGAGATGGATTTTTACAGAGTATCTCCGCCATGGGACTCCCACTAGCTGCGAGATTGGAGAATCAAACATTATAAACAAAGCGTGAGTCCTAATCCACAAGTGGTTTCTCAACTGTTTGAGGAGAGAGATAAATGAGGAGTAAACAAGGTCCTCTGAACCTACTGATAAAAAGTACAGAGAAACCATCATCACTGACCAAATAACCCAGCAATGGATGAGCACAAAAGCAACTTGGAAGCAAGAGTCCTCAGTAAGGGAAATTTGGGAGGCTTCATGGACGATCAAGTGGGTGACGGTTAAGGAGAAACCATGAAGAGCGTGGCCTCAGCAGGTAACGTCTGCTCCAGCTGGAGTTCACCATGCATGCACACCAAACCCAGATGCTGAAAACCGAAAAACACAGCAGAAGGCACCCAACTCCCAAACCACTGAGGAAGTATTTTAATTTTGCTTTGATCATTCCAATAGCGCTTCAGAGTCCCCAGCATTTCAGCAGCATCATAGAAGAAGACATCAATCACTGGCCATGGCAAAAGGAAACTGTTGCTTGGCTATCGGGCTGCTCAGATTCTGGATGAGGGAAAGCTTACTTTAGTTTAAAAGAATGACTTAAATGAATTTAAATTCATTCCACATAATCGAGTTACATCAGTGTTTCTCATATGCACTTATGAATAATTCACTTTGGTAACAGCAAAAGCCAGACCAGAGAAAGTCACTTCAAAGATGTAAGACTTAACATCAATCCTACCTGAATTTCCTGCCCTCAACTCCTTCCCTAACCACTTTCCTTCTTTCTGCCCTACCACTGAGGCGCTTCGCCAGTCTCCTGTCCTACATCTGTTACCCCTCAGTAAGATCTCTGGAACTCTAGAATTGCAGCCACTTTTTGATGTCCACAGCCTCCTCTTCTACATCTAGTCTTGTAGGTAGTCCCTAAGGGTAGGACTCATCCTAAAAAGTTCGACTGCTTCATACAATTCCAAGTCTAGAACATGTCTTCAGTCTCTAGTAGTGTTTACTGAAAGCCAGGGCCAACATATCTATCCGAGGTCCCCAACAACCTTGTCTTCAACACTGAATCTTAGAGCTGGAAGGAAATTCAGTAGAAGAGGCCAGATCGTGCTTTCTGCAATAAACAATGGTGCTTAAGTGTACACAATTTTCATGCAAATTCCCCCAAATCATGACGCTGGGCTGCTCCCTATACTTCTTGCCATTTGATTATCCAGGCCACCTGCCTCTCCAGCCTAGCTTCATAATGGTAAGGCACTGATGAGTCTGCATTTATTTAGATACACTAGAGGGATTTTGCGACTGGAGTTACAGGAGGCTGAACTGGCATCTGAAAGTCCATACTTCACGCTTTTCAAATGCACTATGTATAACCAAGCTCGTTTCCAAAAACAGAATCTGAACTAGTTCATAATAAACCATTCACCTTTTATTTTTTCCTGAAGGGGTCAGAGCATCATCCCAGTCACCATTTCTCTCTAATAACCACTTACTCCCTTCTTACACATTTTCATCAGCTCTTTATTCTACACTCTGAGTATTTCCAAGAATTAGGATAACACTACTGCCCAACAAGATAGAGTTGGAGTTACCCAAATAAGCAACAGAAACTTTCCAGTGGGACTCCAGTGGGAGTCAAGTCAAGGGTTTCAAGTCCCCCCACCCTAAAGCATTGAATGTGAAGTTCAAGGAGCCTGTGTCTGAGGCCTAAGCACTTGTCCTGCATCACAATGGGCAGAAGACACAGGAGGCACAACAGCCATCATCACTGCACAGCCACTAATATACCTCGAAGCCAGTTAATCCTGCAAAACAAATTCCTCTCAAAATGGCAGTCTGTTAGGTCAAGTTTGGCTGTTTTATTAATTGCCTATCAATAGAAACGGCTTTGCTAGGCACACCTAGAAGTTCATCCCTCCTAATCACCCACCTCTGTCATCCAATGACTTTTCCAAGGAGCATTTTTTTTCCCTCTCAGCAAACAAGAAATATTTAGTGAGCTAAAGAAGTATTCTTCTGAGAAAATTATACATCCTCAGAATTCCATTCATAAGCAACTACTGGTCACAAAAGAATGGACAGGGATGAGGCGGGGGCTGGAAGAGGAGGGGCAGGAGATCCAATGGATGGTGCCGCCTGGACAGTCCCTGAAGTGATAGTTAGAACCAGACACACACTTCTGCATTCAGCTGCTGTCTTTCCTTGTGAGTGGAAAAACACACTCAGTACATTCTCTGCAACCTTGATTAAAACCTGTTCTAAAGCTTCTTTGACACAGTTATTCAAAAGCTTCTAAAAGTAGTATCGACGTATTACAAAATAATCCAATCATTTCAAGTTCACTGAGGAAGAGAACAAAAATACATCCCTACATTCTATCTGAAGAATAGTCTAAGCAACTAATAATATCATCCACTTAGCAAAGCAGAAGGGGCCATTCAGAGGTCAAGAAATAGGAACGGAAACGTTGTACTAGGTTACCACCACCCCAGGAACAAAGCTGGTCTTTTCTAGGACCTAAGGAGATGACTAGTTTCCATTTGTCTCTGTATTACAACTAATACCTCTGGGAGGTGGGGGGGATCCTAATCCAAACACTAAGGCTGCCCAGGAAGTATTTCTAATAATATCAACCTTCGTCTTTCTTTTTTTGTACTGTAGGCTCTTTGCCTCCTGATCTTCTTTTATTTTGTTCCCCCTTTTTACTACTAAGCCCAACTCCTGGTCTCAGCAGCTGCTAAAACCCATCCAAGCACTTTGCATCTATCCGGAAATCCAGAATGGCGGCCTGGGTTCACAGATCTGCTGCCAAGGGCAGATGTATGCACACTGCAGCTGGGCCCTCCTCCCCAGGGGCCCCATGGGCATAAGCAGCTCAGGGTGGGCCAGCCAGCCTCAGTCACACTGGCTGCCCTCAGCCCCACCTTCTGCATGAAGGATGGCTAAGCTCCACGGGCCACCCTGCATAAACCCCAGGAAGAGCAATCTCACTAACTTCATCCAGGTCCCTTCATTAGGAATTGCAAAAACAAATTAGATGGAGCTCCACATTGAGGCAGTGGGTACAGCTTCTCTCAACAAGGCCATAGGTATCAAGCAACTGACAGTCCCTAAATACGCTGCCTCTGTTCCCATCCCACATGGATTCTGTGAAAAATGGCAGGAAGAAAGAAGAGAGGACTGGGTGCTTGTTTGTGACCAAGGCAAAGAAACAAAAAGCGACTTCTGTTCAATAATGAGATGAAACAGAAGCCCGGCTTCGGGCAGAGGCCTGGCATTCCTGCACAACATTTTCCCACCCACCTGATCCCCTTGAACGGAAGGGATATCTAAGGGAAGACAGAGAGCCAGTGTTTGTTTCCTGCAATGGGGGTGAGAGGAGGGAAATGAAACTAAACAAAACAGGAGAAGAGGCTGGGTGGGAGAATAAAGTGGTATGCACATACACAAACACACACACACGTGCACATGTGCACACATATACTGCTAGCACTACCAAAGAAGAGAATAAACAGGCACATGCTTCATCCTGGAGCAGATGGTTGGCTACCTATATGAGACCTAAAGTTGTCATAAAAATGCACATCTTTGTTATCTTTACCAATAACTGTGCCCACTCTAACCACTTTAATGTTCTCCATGGACACAGAGAGAGGCATTTCAAAGAGATAGTATTTAAAGTCAGTATCATACAAGAATCTGTGGATATTTCTGAAATGATCCCAAATACCAAACTTGCAAACAGAATAAATTCAGTTTGAGAATCAAATAAATAGAGTTTACATATAACTAGTGGGACTCCACTGGCACCCCGATATAGACATATGTACCTCATTGAATGTTCTTTAAAGATGCAGTTTATCTGGACAGACACAAGAATTTGAACAGTACAAATCAAATTAGCAAGAACTACACCTACAGTATGGCCTGCTATTTATGATAATTGAAATTCTACAATTTAGAAAAGCAATACAGAAGGACCATTTAAGATATGGTAGTGAACATACATACTCAATCCAGCTTAAGACTCAGAATTTTAGACGGTCTCAGAATGTAACTCTTAGATAGTTCAATTAAAAAAAAAAAAAATAGCAGCAGCTGCCACCATTTACCAAAAACCTACTATGTGCTTGGAAACCCGTTAGATGCTTTCCAAATACTGTCCTATTCCTGTCTCACTGAAGGAAGGTGAGGCCTGGCAGCTTTGTCCTAGCACCAAATACCTGAGGCAAACAGATGGCACTATCTCAATGCATCGATGGTTCTTAAACCTTTGCATCTGATACCACTTGTCCACTCAGGCACGTGGTTTAAAAGAAATACATCCCATTCTGTACAAAATTATGCATTCTTGCAGATCTCACTGTTAATATGCCATAGGGAAAACCAACAGGGGAAAGCTGTACATCCACGTGTGGGGCCACGTAAACATCCTGAAGACCAGTTGCACTGAGGGTGAGGGCAGGCACAGGATGGTAGCTTCTACCCCTATGGACTCCACAATATTGTGAGAAACAGATGCTCAGGGATATTAAGGGTGAGGGCCTGAAAACCTAAAAACAGCCGCCAAGCTGACCCTGCGGAAGAAGTGATCTAACCTGGATGGTCACCCTTCCCTGTCTAAGCCTCACCCTTTCCACTGGTCCCAGAGCCCTTATTCCTCCTTGACTTAAAAAGACAACTGTCCCTCATAAGCCCTCACACCTCCTACCAAGCTCCAAGGACTGTTCTGTTCTTCTGCCTACTCCTGCAATGCAGTTCAAACGGTTACCAGGGTTCTGCAGTGAGCTATTTTTCCAAAGACAGAAAAGCAACGCTGTGTGCAACCAGACGAAACTCCAGCTCTCATTATAACATCCAGCTTAAAGCCATATGTTAGCCAGTGGCAGGTATAAACTAGAACCCAGAATGGTCTAGATTTTGGGTTTCTACTTGGGGTTCCTTCTTCCATATAAATGATCTCTAAATTTCTTAAACCCTGATTCCCAACTTATACATGATGATCAGTGTGCCATTTGATGAGTTATGAACATTTTAAATGCTGCATACCTTGCCTGTATATACTAGGATGAAAGAGGAGAGAGAGAGAGAGAAAGAGAGAGACAGCAAGCAACACGAACACATAGGCAGATCAGGAAGCAAGAAATCTTCTCAGCGCAGACCACGAAAACCCCTTGGTAACTTACTCAATTTTAGAGTTTGAGGAAATGGCACAGGTAGTCCGATGTAAGCCCCCTGAGTTCAAAGAAAGGAAATGGAAGGACAGGGCAGACAGCTGACGTGGCAACCATCCCTGGGAATGGCACTGCTGGACCCAGCTGTCCCTGTCCCCCACCAGCCTCATATGCCCAAGTCCCATGCACCCCTGGGGCTACCATGCTGGCTGCTGAGCCATGGGCGCTGGTTTGGAGGCGAACTTCTTCAAGGAAAGCAGCTTCTTATCCCCCAGAAGTTCTGCCGATCATCTGTGCACTTTGGTTTTTACTTAAAATGTGATTTAACCAGCCTGCTCTACTTAATACTGCCTGTGCCACAGACAGAAAAATCCCATCTCCCACCCACCAGCCTCCCTGGAACGAACACCTTGGCTGTCTCTCGCTACCTCCAAGTCAAGGGAACGCTGCAACTAGAATGGTGCTCAGAGACCCCACCTTTTATAGCCAGAGTCCCTGATTCACACCATATGCCCAAAGGAGGCGTGTTTCTAAGTGATGCTTCCAACTTCACCACCAGCCAAACTTAACTTTTGAACCACCCTATACACGCAAGTTGAGCGAGGCAATTCAGGACAAGATTAACCACGGGCCCACACGCTCCACGTCATCCCCACTCTGCTGAGAATGTCACACTGGCATACACATGAGGAAAGCAAGACAGAGGTATTAACACAACAAAGAGGCTTTTCAAGCACAGGAAGAAACCAGAACGATTGTACAAATAGGTTTAACTGGTGAGAGCTGAAGGGGCTCCAGATATTTTCCAAATACCTGGCATTGCAAAAATCACTCTAAGACAGTCATTCTGAAAGCTTTTGGTCTCTTAGATGAGATCCCTATTAAAAACTTCTGAAGGGGGCCCAGGATAGTGACACCATCATTACATGACAATTAGCCAAAAGCAAAGTCTTTGAGGCACAAGGCACACGCCCCAAGAAAGGAGGTGGGCTAAGCCAGGTCCCAGGGAACCTGCACACAAACTGCTTCACCATTTTGGCAACAGGGGTCGGCAAACAGGCAGAACAGAATGTGAGCTCCACGCCTGACTAAAAAAGGCATTGCAATGAGGCCTGGGGGCATGTGACCCCCTTCTAAATAAAGATCACCCCCACACTGGGAGCAGCTGACCAGAGCAGAGGCCTTCCAGGACAACCGAGACAAGTTCCTACCAACAACACAAAGCCAGATACCCCTCTCCTGGCTGCCTTCTCCTCCAGGGTCCACAAGCCCCTCCCAAGGGTCCACCTGAAAATGCAGGCCTGTGTCATGATCGTCTTAGCAGTCTGGGGAACAACAGCCTGCAGGAGACTGGCGCAGACCACACAGCGCTTAACAGAAACATCTCAGCTCTTCACAAGTAGCTTAAGTTCAAAAAAAAAGTTAAGATGAAATACTACACATCACATGAGTGAAGTTTCACTACAAAGACAATGTGTCTCTCTTCCCCCCATCCAGCAGGTGACTTACACATTCTTTTTTTATTATTTTCCTTTCTCAAAAAGCTAGCCATAAAACTTAAAGTTACAAATTCTTTTTTTTTTCTAGACAGGATTTCATTCTGTCACCCAGGCTGAAGTGCAGTGGCACAACCACAGCTTACTGCAACCGCCATCTCCCCAGGCTCAGGCGATCCTCCCATCTCAGCCTCCCAAAATGCTGGGACTACAGACACACGCCTCCACAACCAGCTAATTATTTAAATTTTTTTGTATGAACAAGGTCTCACCATGTTGCCCAGGCCAGTCTTGAACTCCTGAACTCAAGTGATCCTCCTGCCTCAGCCTCCCAAAATGCTAGGATTACAGGTGTGAGCCACTGCTCCCAGCCTTAAATTTACACATTCTTAAAACAGGTCCTCCACCTTGATCTAGCAGGTCAGCCATACCAACCTACATAGGAAAATGAGGGAAGGAGAGTGCCTCTACTCCACAAGACAACACTGCCCTTACGAGCAGTGGCTGATAAACAAGACTATAAGAACATGTAGGGGGGAAAAAAGTACACTTTTATTTTTTTAAACTACAACTTGCCTTCATTTTAAGTCAGTGAGATGCCATCAGTGAGATGGCAGTAAAATGTTTTCCTTTTGTCAATAAAAACAGCCATTTACTGCCTTCTCAAAGGCTCCAATCTGCTATTTTCCTGGTTTCTCATTTTGAGGGCAACAGGAAATGCAACAAACTCCAGGACTGCTGCTCCCAGTCAATGTCCTTTTAATTGAAATGAGGCTGCCCCAACAGATAAGCCGGGTTCCAACAAAGCCCAACCCTGCCTTCCTGGATTTCCTGGCAAAGCCCAGGCCTTCTCACACTCACTCAGGGTGATCTGAGTAGACCACAGGCTGTTCATCCCAACGGGTTAAAAAGTACTTGGAGACTTGGTTGCAGTAAGGTCTTAGGTTTTGTTGGGGTTTTTTTGTGGAAAGGTGGGCATCTGCACCTGAAATGAAATACCAGAAAGCCTCCATGGCAAGCAAACAACAGGCACTTAGGCAAATTCACCGGGAAATAAAACCACAGGCACTCAGGAGGATTCACCTCTGTCCCTCCTAGCACAGAACTGGCCTTCAGCATAACTGGCTTACAAAGTCATGAATGGCTTCATGCGCCAAGCTTCAACCTTTCAGATGATTTCCATACTTCTCCATCATCTTTATCCTGTAATCATCCCGACAATGGCAGGAAAGAAAAGAGCTACCCACCATAGTGGACCTCTCTTTCAACTAAGAGTTGCAGATGGTTTTGGTCAGTAATCTTCAGCAGCAATGACAGCAACAATGACACGGTAAACATCTGCATTTCATAATCCTGGCACAACTGGCTCACTGAAGACTGCCACAATATGCTACTCTCGCGCAAGGGGAAAATGTATCTTCCTAACAATAAACCCTTCACCAAGCAGATGTAGTGCTTGCCTTTGGAGTGACAGCATACACTGGAGGATACACCCAGAATTTACAGTGGGGCAAAAAGTGTCCCGTCAGGTGTTGGGAGACAGGCCTCCTGAAATCTGCAGAGCCCTTACATCCTCGAGAGGAAAAGGCAAGGCTAGAGTTCGGCTAGCTGAGCCAAGCCGGATGGTCAGCACGGGAGAGCACCACGGGGGCCAAGGACTCGGCAGGCAGGCTGGAGGGAGTGGCACATGGAGTGTGGCATGTTGTCGTGGGGTAGCTGTTGACCACTCAGGAGCTTCACGCTGTACCATATGCCTATCCTATAGGGACTTGCTACAGGATTTCAGGTAGGGAAGCATATCAGTCCAAAGTGCACACTGGATGGCTGGGCGCAGTGGCTCATGCCTGTAATCCCAGCACCTTTGGGAGGCCAAGACAGGTGAATCGCCTGAGGTCAGGAGTTCGAGACCAGCCCGTTCAACACGGTGAAACACTGTCTCTACTAAAAATACAAAAATTAGCTGGGTGTGGTGGCGCGGTAATCCCAGCTACTCAGGAGGCTAAGGCAGTAGAATCACTTGAACCTGGGAGCCGGAGGTTGCAATGAGCCAAGATCGCACCACTGCATTCCAGCCTGGGTGACAGAGCGAGACTCATTCTTCAAAAAAAAAAAAAAAAGTGCATACTGGAAAGCTCCCCAGTGCTCGGTGGAGCCACAGGGCACAAAGCAGAGAGAGGCTATGTCAATGCTGTAAGGGGGAGGAGCAGAGGAGGGCAGCTGAAGCAGCATTTCCATTCCATTCGGGAGAGAAAGGGCCTGGTGTGCAACTGGAGAAGGAAGTGTCCAAAGGACACTCACATTCCTGACATAAGAATCAGGGGAACAAGAGTGTGGCCCACTGAAGAGGGAACAGAAAAGAAAAAAAAAAGGCAAAAGTGAGGAAACAGGGAAGACCATCAGACGCTGTAAGGAAATGCTCATGGTGGTCTGATATGAATGACAGGTCCTGGGCTCAAAAGGGTTCTGGGCTGGAGATATTTGGAAGTTTAGGTGGAAACAGGAGGCAATGAAGTTACCAGTGGATGAGATGAGAACAAGGAAAGTGAAAAGAGAGCCCAGGATAGAACTCCAACCATGCTATGATCTGAATGTTTATGTCCCCTCAAAATTCTTATGTTGAAACCTAATACCCAGTGTGATGGCTCTGGGAGGTGATTAGGTCATGAGGGTGGAGCCCTCACAAATGGGATTAGTGCCCTTTAAAAAAGAGGCCAGAAAAAAAAAACCCTCACCCCTTCCAACATGTGAAGACAGTGAAAAGGTGCTGTCTGTGAACCAGAGCGTGGGCCCTCCCCAGACAGTTAATCTGGTAAGCACCTTGAACTTGGACTTCCAGTCTCCAGAACTGTGAGCAGTATTTCTGTTGTGTATAAGCCACTCAGGGTATGGGATTTTGTTACAGCAGCCTGAATGGACTATGTCAGGAGACCACCATTAAAAGCCAGACTGAGGGAAGGGAGACAGAGAAGCAGCAGCTGCGGGGTCAGGAAGAGACCCATAAGAGGGTGGTGTCAGAAGACAAGGGAAGAGGAATCAACCACACCACATGTCACGGGGTGCCACACAACTATGTTCTTACTGAAAGGAAAGCGCTGTACACAGTTCTTTAAGGGTCAATCGCTCTTTAAGAATGAGTCAAAAATGTATAAAATCCACTTCCAAATCCAAAAAGAACTGAGAAATACAGAAGTGTGCAGAGAAACCACAGAGGGATCACGTCTATAGTGGGAGTAGAGTCTACTACGCTGCCAGGCACTGCAGAGTCATGGCACAGAAGGAGTTTAAAGGACAGTGCCAAATGAAAACTGTACATCAGCATGACAAAATCAAGTAGGCTCAACGATTTCACACACACCCTTGACATGTTTCTCCAGATGTTCTCCTTAGTTCTACAGCCAGCCAATGGAAGATTAACTGAATGGGATTCTTCTGTGCTTAATCTTTTCGAATGGCCATCTTAACACTTATGTTGAACTCAAGGTAGCCATTCTGCCTGGACTCTCAATGCCCTACACGGAGCTCCCCAAATGATTCCTAAGGGTTCTGGCTGGAGAGGTGCAGGCTGTCAGCACTGCAGTGACCACTCAGCCAAAAAGATGATGAAGGGAAGAACTCCTGGTGTTAAAAGAAATGCTCTAAAGCAGCTTACCAACACAGAATGCAAGTCACATCTGTAATTTCAAATTTTCAAGTAGCCACATTAAGAATTAAAAAGAGTCGGGCATGGTGGCTCATGCCTGTAAACCCAGTACTTTGGGAGGTTGAGGCAGGCGGATCATCTGAGGTCAGGAGTTTGAGACCAGCCTGGCCAACATGGTGGTGAAACCCCGTCTCTAGTAAAAATACAAAAATTAGACGGGCATGGTGGTACATGCTTGTAATTCCAGCTACTCAGGAGGCTGAGGCAGGAGAATCGCTTGAACCCAGGAGGCAGAGGTTGCAGTGAGCCGAGATCGCACCACTGCACTCCACCCCGGAACACAAGAACAAAATTCCATCTCAAAAAAAAAAAAAAGAATTAAAAAGAAACAGGCAGGTGAAATTTATTTTAAGAACACATTTTGGCCGGGCGCGGTGGCTCAAGCCTGTAATCCCAGCACTTTGGGAGGCTGAGACGGGCGGATCACGAGGTCAGGAGATCGAGACCATCCTGGCTAACACGGTGAAACCCCGTCTCTACTAAAAAATACAAAAAACTAGCCGGGCGAGGTGGCGGGCGCTTGTAGTCCCAGCTACTTGGGAGGCTGAGGCAGGAGAATGGCGTAAACCCGGGAGGCGGAGCTTGCAGTGAGCTGAGATCCGGCCACTGCACTCCAGGCTGGGCCACAGAGCAAGACTCCGTCTCAAAAAAAAAAAAAAAAAAAAAAAAAAAGAACACATTTTACTTAATCTAATATATCCAAAATGTTATATTTCAACATGTAATTAACATAGAAATTATTAATAAAATGGTGTACAGGGTTTTTCCTATATGTCTTGGAAATCTAGTGTATATTTTACACCTAAAGCAGTCCCAATTTGGACAAGCCACAGTTCAAGTACTCAATAAGCCATGTGGCTTACTCAATAAGCCGCTACCACACTGGACAATGCAGGTCTAAATGGAATCTATGCAAACCAAGAAAAGTTCTGATTCAACTAGAAAATCTCCAAGAAATATGCCCATGCCTGAGTTTTCAGGACAAGGGGAAGGGAAGTAAATTGCCCTGAAAGCAGTTATGAATTTTATGTAAGTACTCCATTGTGAAATCACAACGAACATCAGCAGGGCTGGGATGGTCAAGAAGGCTGCAGGACATGGCCTTTGGGGAAGCAGGTGACCAACCAACAGGTGTTATCAAGGCTCTGTCTGTCACCAGCAGAGCCCAACTTCTAACCATCATTACCTTTCCATGGTGCTTCTCCTTTCTCCTTTTCATCTTCCAACAGCCCTATGAGGAAGGCAGGCCTTACCCCATTCCACATATGAAGAAACCGAAGCCCAGGCAATTTAAATAACTTGCTAATTTCTAGTTGCCCCTCTTAGACTTGGATCCAGAATGCAGGCCTCACCCCTATCCCAGGGGTCTTCAATAAGTAGCTGATCAGAAACAGCCGAAAACCCATGGCAAGACCAAAGTAACTACCTACCTAGCTCCTGAACAACTCCCCACTTAATGACGTTTCATACGGCACGTCCCTTCTGTAAAGAGCTTATGAGTTTTCAAAACATCCTCATGCCCATATATGATCACCGCTAAGGGATGTACCGACTGCCCTAGAAATAGTCTATAAAAGCCCAACTACAGCCCAGAGGGACTGGCTCATCCAAGCTCATTCCTGGCCCTCATCACTACGTTCAACATCTGTCTTCTACTCCATGCTGTCTCCCTTGATAACACCTTTTACTTTTCAGATAAAAGTTTTAAATGTCAAGGTTATTTAAAAAACATTATTTTGTTGTTTTCTCAAACCAGTGGGTAACTTAATGATAAGGCAGTTTTAATCAACCACACAAGTGACTTTACCGTAAGATCTCCCTTCAACTCTGGCCAACCTTAAAGTGGTCTGACCGCATTCTCAGAGCTCTACGAGGTACTGGCTGCAGCCAGTGGGACGCCTGCCCTTACTAATCAATGTTCACATACACACTGATCCAATTCTGCAGAGTATAAAAGTGTGTGGCAGATCAGGGTACACAGATCCTTTTCCTTCCTCAGGCCTGGCTGAAGGGGAACTGAAGTAAGGGCTACCTCTGAGGTCTGGCCTTTATTTATTTTACACACTTCACCTCCGTGGGGTCTCACCTTTTATTTATTTTAGGCAAGTCTAACAATTTGGGGTTTCTTGGCTCTTCATAACTGGAGAACATGGGTTCCTTGCATATTTAACTATTATGCAAGGCCAACACTTAAATAATAGCTATTTATAGCTAACACATTGACTTCCAACTAGTGAGGAAAAGCTTCCTAGCCAATATATGTAAATATTGCTGAATGCAGTAAGGTGAAGGCTCAGAGTCACATTTTAATACCAAACAGCCTGGCTCTCAAGGAATTGATCACATGAAGGCAAGAACTCAGTTATTCTCAAGGGAAAATAAGCATATTGCAGATAAATATACAAGAACTTCAAAATACCACTATCTGACCCCCAGAGCAGTAAACACTTTCCAAACTTCCTTCACTTGTGAATTCTTAAGATTTTCACAACTGTTTAGTAAACAGGTATAAAAGAACGAAAACAGAATCCCAGAGATTTAAAAATGCACCCTGCTACACAGCTAACTGCAGGTACAGCTTGAACCTGGGACTTGTGGAAATGGGTCCAGAGGTCTCCCACCTGGGCCAGGTGCTCTGCCATAACCAGGACACCTGAGCATCATAACATCATCACTAGGACCCAAGGATTGCTTTCACAGGATATGAGTGAGTGCTTTACTTTCCCTTTAGTTACCCATATTCCAAGTCCATTCAAACTAAGGAAGTCATGCAGAACAAAAAATATCACTTTGCACAAAGGATGAAAGAGCTGACACATAAGCAGCCCCCAGCTGCCAAGGCTCAGGGACTTCCAAGCACACCAGGTCACCTTTTCTCATCAGGAATTCAAAGCTGAAGGTCAGCAAGTTTCTAGCCCAGGAGTGTGGTGGATTATTTCTAACATGTGATCTGAATAGTCTTGACAGCAGCCATGATGGCCTCCAGCCATGCCACAGTCCCGCAATCCAAGAGTCCCAGATGCAAAGGAAAGCCAACCAAGACCCCTGCTGGGAACCACTTCCGCACAGCAGGCGTGCCACGTCCTAAATGCAACATGACTGCACCCTGCCCAGTGGAACTCGTGCATTCAGAAGAGAAGGGAGGTCAAGGAGGAGAAGGAGAGAAGAGAGAGAAGCAGAGAGAAAGCAGCAGTCAGCATCGTTCTTACTTTTCTGGCAGCGGTTTGTGGTCCAGCAGCGGTAGTTGTATTCATTGTTGATGGTGGTCTTCTCGCACATCGGCTTCTCCTCCATGGTACCTGGACACAGGTCCCCACATTCCTTTGGGGGCTTATTCCCCACAATGTAGTTATTGGACACTGCATCCAGGATCAGGGACCAGTCCACAGTGGAGAGGTAACAGAGGTCAGCATTTTTCTCAATCCTGATGGCCCCCCGAGTAATGTTCCTCAGGTTGTAAAGCCCAATATCCTTGAGATTGGTCATCTCAAAGATGACCAGGGCGTAGTTGTAGAAGAGTTTCCAGCCGCGGATTACCGTGAGGTTGGGGAACAGGTCTCCGAGGCTCTCTAGGCCAGCCACTCGGAACAAAAGCAAGTACTCGGTGATGACCGTGAGCTTGGGGAAGCGGTAGCTGCGGTAGTCCTCGGCCTTGGAGATGAGCAGGATGTGAAGGTAGCCCTCGATCACCGTGCAGTTCTCCAGGCGCTTCAGCTGCTGATAGTCGTTGCGGATGTCAATGCCCGGCCCACAGACTGAAGGGAGACAAGAGGGTAAACGTCTCAGTTAAAAGGAAATAATTTTTAAAACTATTTTTCAAACAATAATACAGTTGGTTTTTAGGAATCTTGTATTATTATTAAAGAAATAAGGTTCGGCCGGGCGTGGTAGCTCACGCCTGTAATCCCAGCACTTTGGGAGGCCGAGGTGGGCGGATCACAAGGTCAGGAGATTGAGACCATCCTGGCTAACACAGTGAAACCCCATCTCTACCAAAAATACAAAAAATTAGCCGGGTGTGGTGGCGGGCACCTGTAGTCCCAGCTACTCGGGAGGCTGAGGCAGGAGAATGGTGTGAACCCGGGAGGCGGAGCTTGCAGTGAGCTGAGATTGCGCCACTGCATTCCAGCCTGGGCGACAGAACGAGGCTCCGTCTCAAAAAAAAAAAGAAAAAGAAATAAGGTTCAATTGTTCAAGGCAGAGCTTTGGGTTGCAGACTGACAGTCTAGGTGGCTAACTAGTTAGCGGGCCAGACTGTGCAGCACACACCAACTGACTATGGGAGAGGCCATCCCTGTCAACCTTGCAAACTAAAACTTACAGCCCAGGGGCACACAGAGGGACAGGCGAAAGTTAAATCTGCAACCCAGGCCAGCCCGACTCCACCACTGCACACTCCTGGTCCCTTCTGCAGAGTGTCAGTTGCCAACGCCTGAGCAACAGCTCAGCAGCCAACTATCAATAACTTACTACTGCACCCTGCCTGAAGGGTACAGGGCAATCAGTCTGCTCTATACTGGAAAACTGTCACTGTGACCTGGAAAGTGGGGACTCCAAAACGCATGCTTCCATGCTTCCCACTACCATTCGACATGAGCCGGGTAGACTGTGTTCTCCCCATATCTGCATTAATGTAGACATAAAGGATAACCTAAGATTAAAAACATGGTTTTTTAATGAATAAAAGAAGCATAAATTCCAACTTTGTTTTATTGATCAAGAAAGCATGCTTCCTACAGAGAGTTTAGAGGTAATAACAACAATAAAAAAAAAAAAAACAGTAAAAATCATCAATGATCTCAACATTCCAAGATAAACAATGTTAACACTATGCCAATTATCCACTCTCTATAAACGAAAGTGAAATCAGACAAAAATATGACATTTGTAAACACACTTCCTTCACTTAATATTCTACTAAGTCAATACATGTCCTTCTACATCGTCATTTTAAGGGGACAGTAATTCCTGAGTATGAATACACACCATGAGGCTTTTTTTTTTTTTTTTTTTAACCAATCCCTTATTGTTGGACATTTAGGTTAGCTCCTGTTTCGCACATTATAAACAACACTCCAGTGAACATTCTTGGCAGATACCCAAGACTATTTTCTTAGGATAAATCCCTAGAAGTAGAACTGCTGGGCCAATGCGTTTGCAGATTTTAAAGGCTTTTCATAAAATGGCCTCAATACTGGATGACTTATTTTCTCAATTCTAGACACAGACACACACCAAGAAAACTTTTTGTTATAATCTTTTTTAGGATTTAATAATCCCCAAGTCCACTATTAAAGCTTCTCAGATAGAGTGAAGTTTTTTGATGGATGTAATTAATTTGGGAAGCACCCAACGTGTATGACACCATGAGAAATGCCAACAGGCAGTGCCCTGACCTCTGAGGAGGCTCATGGTAAAGGCAAGGGGCTAAGATCCATGAGGAACAATTGTCACACGAGGCAGGTGGTCAGCGGTGTGCACACAGCAAGTCTACTCTAGATGTGAATGGAATTAAGCAGGACAGACAAGAGGTGGTGTCCAAGCTTCGTGCCACTATGCTGAGGGAAGCTCTCGGCTTCCCTGATTCCACACTGCTCTGCCTTCTACCTTACCTCTAAATGTTGGTTGCTGTCCTCAACCTTTTCCTCTGTCACCTCATCCACACAAGTGGCTTCCTGTGCCACTCATACTCTAGATGATGATCAAATTCATGTCACTGGTCCAGACTCTTCTGAGCTCTAATGTATATATTCATCTGAGTATATCCACTGAGGTGTCTAATAACTCATTCATTCCCCGACAAAATCCACCTTCCAAGCTTCTAAACTGTAGCACTCTCATTCTCTGAGTTGCTCATGTTAAAAATCAAAGAGTCATTCCTGATTCTTCTCTCCTCTCACACCTCACATATTTAGTCCAGCAATAGACCTCAGGGTTCAAGCTCCCAAGCCTATGAGAATCTTGGTTGCTCTTCCCATAATGCCGTCCCACCTCATTCCTCCCTGAGCAGCACACTCTTCCTCGACAACCCCACACACTTCCCTCCCAGGCTACACCACTCTCTACAGGACATGGCTCTCGCCTTTCTTCTCATGGTCTCTCTCATCACTACCAACACAATGGCAGCTCCAGTTGGTTCACTATTATATCCCCAGTGCCTAGAACAGTACTTGGTGTGCAGTGGATGCATCACATGGGACACATGCAGAATGAGTGAACTTCATCATTCATTCAGTGTCTGTGTGTCTCCACTACTTTAGCTCTGATCTGAGCCACCATCATCTCCAGCTTGGCCTAAAGCAACATATTCCCCATGATCCAGCCTCCCCATGGTCCATCCCTGTCCTAACACCATCCCACAAGACTCCACAGGAGTCGCCAAACTCCAACACACTGAACTCCTCCTCTGCTCATACCCTGCTGCCCACAGTGCTTCTGCTCCTTCAGGAGATTGCCCCATTCTCTCACCATGTGAGTCTCTACTCAAGCGTCACCTCCTCAGAGCTCGGCCTAAACACCTTACCTTCAACTATTCCCCCAACTGTCCCCCAACTCCTCCCTCCCTCCCCTACCTCTCATTTCTCTTCTCACTTCTCTAAAAGCTCATTTTATATAATATTTTTAATAATCTTGTGCATGAAACAATGTTTGTGTACAATGAACCATTTTATTACCCTTTGTGGACGTGTTTGAGGGAATCAAAGCATGTGTGGAAAAGACACATCACATCTGAAGGGAGCCAGGAGGGTCTTTTTTCCCTTGGGGACACTAAATTAACTGTGGGTCGTGCGCCTGAGTTTTGACTGTGACCCGTCACATGAGGTGTGGAATCTTCCACTTGTGGTGTCATGTCAGTGCTCCAAAAGCTGAAACTTTTGGAGCATTTTGGATTTTGGATTTTTGGATTAAGATGCTCAATCTGTATAAAGTGTTAGGCATCTATTTACTTGTTATTTCCAACAGATCACAAAATTCAGTACCTAGTGAAAGAACACGAAGATATAGACTGAAGCAAGCTGAACTTCATACTGCAATCAAACTGCAGACAGGAGGAACGCATCTGCTTCACTGCTATCTGGCCCCCCTTTCACAGCCACTATTGACCACTAGTTAACAGAGGCCACGCTACAGAGTTGGAACTGTGAATTTCCTTCAAATGAAAGGGCGGTCTCCATACTCAACACTTTTCCTCCCATTTACAGAAGAAAAGAGAAAAAAGGCAGGAAGA
Organism: Trachypithecus francoisi; assembly: GCF_009764315.1. NCBI lineage: Eukaryota > Metazoa > Chordata > Mammalia > Primates > Cercopithecidae > Trachypithecus > Trachypithecus francoisi. The sequence goes on from NW_022681468.1 coordinate 90,083,529, forward strand.
AGTTACCTACTTACTCTGGAAGAAAAGACACGCCCAAGCCACAGAGCATGAGGCAGGGCCTAGGAACCAGCTGTTTTGGATCCTATGACTGATACCATTGGTCTTCAGGATGTTTTGTGATAGAAACAGTGAAAAAGAAAACCAAGCTGGACCATGAATGATAGCAGCATTCAGGATGTGCAAGCCACAAACAGGAAAGAGAATAAAACATGCTCCACTGGTGCCATGAAATAATTCATGCACCGAGGGAGTACATAGTAAACACAGCACAGGAGGGAAAGACACACCCTTTGTGGCTACTCACTGATGATTAAAGGGAAAATGCAAAATACCCTTTCTCCCTTCTCAAAACAACTGATATTGGCATGATCCAAAAACAAACCCAAAAACTTTAGGAATGTGAGATCCCAGGCAGCCCTGTAAAGAGTAAGACGAGCAGGGAAGCAGAGAGAAGGGTGTGTACAGCTGGAAGATGGGGACAGTGGGGCTTCAGCAAAGTCCCCAAAGCCAGAGAATGGCAACAGCAGAACCAAAACAGATGGGGGTGCTGGGAGGCAGGGAAGGGAGTTGGGAGGGACAGACAGGGGCTTGGTACCTGGGTAAAATTCACTTCTACAAAGATGTCATTTTATTTAATTGTTTTTTAGACATGGTCTCACTCTGTCACCCAGGCTAGAGTGCTGCAGCACAATCATGGCTCAATGCAGCCTCAACCTCCTGGGCTCAAGCAATCCTTCCACCTCAGCTTCCCAAGTAGCTGGGACCACAGGGGTACACCATAACACCTAGGTTTTATTTTGTTTTTGTTTTTGTTTGTTTTTTAATTTTTTGGCAGACAGAGGGTCTCCCTATGTTGCCCAGGCTGATCTCCAATTCCTAGGCTCAGGCAATCCTCCAGCCTCAGCCTCCAGAAGTGCTGGGATTACCACCACACCTGGCCAAAAGATGCCATTTTAAAGAAAGCCTAAAAAGTCAGGCGCAGTGGTTCACACCTGTAGTCCCTGCACTTTGGGAGCCCAAGGCAGGTAGACTGCTTGAGGCCAAGAGTTTGAAACCCTATCTCTACTAAAAATACAAAAATTAGCCAGGTGTGGTGGTACACGCCTGTAATCCCAGCTACTTGGGTGGCTGAAGCACGAGAATCACTTGAACCCAGGAGGCAGACGTTGCAATGAGTCAGGATCATACCACTGCACTCCAGCCTGGGAGACACAGAGCAAGATTTTGTCTCAAAAAAAAATTTAAAAATTAAATTAAATTAAATTTTAAAATGAAGCCTTTCAGTTGAAATGAGCACTGTTAACAAAATACTCCTAGGTATTTTCTAAAGATCAAGAGGCAGAATGTCTGCTCCAAGAACTTAGGTGAATGGCTTATACAAGCTATACATATTTTGAAAATAAATCCCTAAGACCTAAATGTTAATATGAGAAGGGCTAATGAAAAGCATTTGGCTGAGAAAACTCCCCAAAGCTGTGTACCTAAGTATTTGGAAGAGCTACATGAGAGTTGTAACTTATATCTTAGACACAACCTTGTGGTCCTAGAAAAAGAAAAACAGCGTGACTCCCATGAGCCTGGAGTGCCATTTACCAGCTCCTGTCCTCAGGCAGACACACCTCACCTCTAAATCTCATCTTCCTCACCTGCAAAACGAGCTGTCACTACCTACCCTATAGAAGCTGGCATAAGAATCAGGTAAGTGCTTCTGTGTTACTGCAAACAATAATAACTTTTAATAGCTGTTATTAAGTAAATATTAATGGAAATACTGATCTATTTTGTTGCCCCAATGTAAATATTACTAATATACAACAAAAGAAGGTGGCATGAATTAGCAAAATCATTGATTACCCTTCTGTCAACAGTTCCATTAAAGAATGTTATAGTTACCCATTTAGCTAAAATGGATAACTACTTGATCAACTCTTCTTTAAAAATATAGGGTAGGTTGGCTGGGTGCGGTGGCTCACGCCTGTAATCCCAGCACTTTGGGAGGCTGAGGCGGGCGGATCACGAGGTCAGGAGATCGAGACCATCCTGGCTAACGTGGTGAAACCCGGTCTCTACTAAAAATACAGAAACAAATTAGCCACACGTGGTGCACTCGGAAGGCTGAGGCAAGAGAATGGCGTGAACCTGGGAGGCGGAGCTTGCAGTGAGCCTGGGCGAGAGTGAGACTCCGTCTCAAAAAAATAAATAAATAAAAATAAAAAAAAAAAAAAAAAAAAAAAAAAAAAAAAAAACAAGGATAGGCTTATCTTACAGTTGGAAATAAAAGACGTTGGGAAACATAATTAGCCTTCTTCTACTACAGGTCTACAGGCACACTGTGAAGGTAAAACACATTAGTGAACCAATCATCTTTAATTTGATGGTAAAACCCAACATAACAAAACCTTTAGGCTTATATGAGAAGCCGATTTTGTCTCAGTAAGCAGCATACTATAATAATAGTTCTTTACTTCTCTTAAAATGAATCCTTTGGAACCAATAACTTAGTACAACAAAAACCCTCTCTAGACACTATCCCTCTGTGAAAGTCAAAATGATTTAAGAAGTTAAGAGAGGATTAGTGTATCACTGAATTTTGCACAAGGAAGACAGAGCAACCGTCCCTCTACCAAGTAGCAAATTAAATGAAAGAAAAGTTTTAATAGAGCAATGGACAGAACCCTGGGAACACAAAGACAAGGCCCCACGACTCCCTAATCTTAGAGGAAGTCAGGAAGACTTCTCAGCAGAGAGGACCCTGAAAGATGAGCAGGGTCTTGCCAGGAAGGGTGGGGGGCAGGGTGCTCCAAGCAGAGGCAGGAGCACACCCTGGGAGGCGGCTGGAGCTGATGCCTGGTTGCAGTTGGGAGAACCCCAGGGGTGCAGCCCGTGTGGCAGAGAGCACAACAAAGGCAATGGGACAGATGCTAGAAAGCAAACTGAGACAAAAGTGTGTGGGAGGTCAACTTCACTTTGCATGTAGGAGGACAGTGTTGAAAGTCCTCAACATGCATCAGGACCACGTGAAGGACTTGTTAAAACACAAGAGGTGAGGTCCCAAAATTTATGTTTCTAATACACAACCAGGTGATGCTGATGCTGCTGGCCTAAGCAGCACCCTGTGAAACCCACTGCCCTAGGAAATAACTGAATAACCCATCCCACCACCTGTCACCACTCTCCCTATCCACCTTATCTGCAATGTGGTGCAGGTATAGCCTGTGCACCTGTTACTTCTCAAATTGACATTCACTCTCTCAAAAAACCCCAAGAAGCCCATAGAAACTATGCACAAAACAAAGCAAAGCAGAAGAAAAATGGGGTGGAGACAGACTCTCCCTAGTACATGATCCTCCCATGCTGTGCCCTTCAAGGTCTGAGCATACCCTCCTTGTGCTCAGAGAAGAGAGAGCATGGGTTTCTTTAGGCCTCATTCCTAATAGAAAAATCAGAGATCAGAAAAGGAGGAAAAAGACAATGTTATGATAACAAACACTACTGACACTTCAGTTTGTTACAGTAGAATTTTCTGTGTAAGTGTAAACAGACACAATTCATGTTAAGCCCTTTATCTTCATGTGTCAATCAGAATGTGTTTACATTGTATATGTACATTCCCATTTCACACAGACAGCAATCCTGGCCACCTAACACATTCAATAACTGAAGGCAATGATAAGAATGTAAGGGATTACCATTATAGAGGTAACTCTGAGAACAGAAATTAAAAACTAAGTGTAATTTGAATGTGAACGCTGTTTTTTACTGCCACAAGAGCCACCTACATCATGCACATAAACAAAATAAATGGACACATAAAGGGCAGTCCTGAAGGCTCAGAATGTTAAAACAGAGTGCTACATACAGCAAAGAACTTACAAAGATGGGTAGGATGTTTCTATCCTGCCATACCAATTAAGACACAGAAACTTTAACGGGAATTAATTCAAAGACTAAAGGGAACACAAGCCCCAGTGTCCCCTCCACTTAAAGTATCTGTAGCCACCGATTGACGCAGAATTGGTGCAGAGCTGTATTTGCAACAACTGTTTTCCTGGATCTTCATAAAAACAACTTTATCTGCTCTGACAGTTACTCCAAATGCCTTTCTGATCTTAAAATATCCCAAAGCCCAATACTCTCTAAGTCTCTATATTTCAAAAAACACCCTTATAAGAGCCTCTATTCCTTTCTAATTATCCACAGTTCCCATGGGTGGCTGGCTTCTCGATGAAGCAGGACACCAGGAGCTAGAGTCCCTCAGAGTCAGAGCTCATCGCCTCACCATGAGGCCTTCCGAGGGGCAGCCCCTGCCTAGTCCCACACCCTGTCCTCACTACCACCTAGCACCCACCATGCATGAGACAGCACCCTAAACCTCTGAAGGGTAGACTGTACAGCCAGAAGATGGTGCCGTGAGGTGCAGCCAAGCTAGGACAAGGCCCATGCTAAGCAGGCACCTGCAAAAACCAGGCTCCTCCTCTCTCTCCGCTCTCTCTCTCTCGTGACTTTCAAGTTTCTGCTCAGAACCAGGCAAATGTCCTAAATAAAAGTCAGCCCTGTGTCCCCTGTCCTCTCACTGGCTTCGTTTTGTAGAACACATTACATCACTCCAGTTACAGTTCACATCCTCATTTCAAAAGCATTTTACTTTGCCCTACAATGCTCCAGTTTCCTTAAGTGACCTGTACTCTTTTCAATTAGCCAGTTCTCTAAGTCTAGCTGATAACAGTGTAGAAATCCCACTCATCTGTTCCCCTACCCTGCAGTGTGATTCTTCATGGATGTGGTGTCAAAACAGAAGCTTCCTGAAATACTGAGGCTTTCTATCTGATCTGGGGACTTTCCTAGAGAGGAAAAGGACTGGGCTAGTATTCAGAGACCAGCTACCTCTTGGTTCCATCACTAACCACCCACCACATGGCCAGAGGTTAGTCACTGCATCACTCTAGTTCATGCACAGGAAGGAAATCCTCTCACATACAACAAGCTGGATGAAGCTTGAGGACATTATGCTAAGTGAAATAAGGCAGTCACAAAAGAAGAAATCCTGCCAATTCTGCTCATAGGTACTCAAAGTAGTCAGACTCACAGAGACAGCAGAAAGTGGTTGCCCATGGCTGGGGTAGGAGAGAATGGGAGTTATTAATGGGTACAGAGTTTCCGTTTTTCAAGATTAAAAGTGTTCTAGATACTGATTGGAGAGAAGTGTAAATGTACTTAAACTGTACACTTTAAAATGCTAAGATGGGAGTACAGCGGGCCCAGTGGCTCACGCCTGTAATCCCAGCACTTTGGGAGGCAGAGGCAGGTGGATCACGAGGTCAGGAGTTCAAGACCAACCTGGTCAACATGGTGAAAACCCATCTCTACTAAAAATACAAAAATTAGCCAGGCGTGGTGCCTGGCACCTGTAATCCCAGCTACTGGGGAGGTTGAGGCAGAAGAATCACTTCAACCTGGGAGACAGAGGTTGCAGTGACCCAAGATCGCACCATAACACTCCAGCCTGGGCAACAGAGCAAGACTCCGTTCTCTTTTAAAAGAAAAAAAGAAAAAGAAGAAGAAGGGAGGCCGGGTGTGGTGGCTTATGCCTGTAATCTCAGCACTTTGGGAGGCCAAAGCTGGGGGATCACTTGAGGCCAGGAATTCGAGAACAGCCTGGCCAACATGGTGAAACCCCGTCTCTACTAACAGTACAAGTTAGCCAGGCGTGGTGGCACACCCCTGTAATCCCAGATACTCAGGAGACTGAGGCATGAGAATCGCTTGAACCCAGGAGGCAGAGGTTGCAGTGAGCTGAGATCGCGCCACTGCACTCCAGCCTGGGTGACAGAATGAGACCCTGTCTCAATAAAAAAAAAAGATGGTAAGTTTTATGTTATATGTATTTCACCACAATTTAAGTATGGGGGAAAGTTCTGCCGCATTTTAACACAAGTGCAAGTGGACAGCTGAGGGCAGACCACACAGTCCATACACCACAGAGAACGAAGGGGAACCCAGATGGAAGGAAAGCAGGTTCAGCCACAGCTCTGCTGCAGATACAGCACACACAGGCCAGGCATTTAAAGATGCCACCCATACCAGGTGTGGCTGTGGGCCTGCATCCAGCACAGTCAGATTCATCAGGACACAAATAGAAGGGTCCCGCAGGAGTGCTGCACTGACTCCCCAGGGAAATGGGCTCTGGGCACACAGCCACAAGCAGGCAGAGGTGGCAGAGCAAGTGGACGCCCGCATGCAACCTCTGTATTGAGTGGGCAGGAGCTAAAACACTGTATGCAACCAACCACTCTGCCAACTGAACTGTGGCAGGTTCTCACTAACTGACATGATTCAAGGGCAGAAGCTACAACCCATTGTACTGATTTTCTAAGTCTGAGTGTTCGGCACATCTGTACCTCAACACAGTTCTTCCTTTGTAAAATGCAGCAGGGTTACTACAAAGGTCGATCACCGCTCCAGTCTGTCCCAGCAAGCCCCTGCCTTCCCTTCAGTGATCACTCCCACTCTTGCCAAAGCCTTTATATCTGCTACAACTTCTGCATTTACTCTTCTGCTCTAACACCTCCAGATTCACCTCTTCCCCCAAATGAGTACTTTTTCCACTGCATGCTCATCCGAGCATCCGGAGGACAATCCGCATCCCTGACTTCTTCGCTGAGGCCTGCCACAATTTCTACTAAGACCAGGCAACCTCGGCATTTAGGACTTCTCCATCCACACCCACAGGAACCTCTGCCCACCAGCCCAGCTGGACAGCAACCCCATGGAGGCCAATCCCATCATCAGCCAGGAGAGGATGTCTAAAACCAGAACTCTTAGCTTCCCAAAAAAAAAAAAAAAATCACCTGAAGACCTTTCTCCCGAGCAGCTCAATCCCGCTCTCCTCCAGATGACAGCCAATCATAGCCCAACACCCAAGCCTCCTGGTAGTAACATTTTCTTACCTGCACTCTAGCAATGGTATCAACCAAAGGCAAAAACAGAAGAAAAACACTGCTACAAAGTGAAGCCCTGGGTCAGAAGCCATAAACTATCATAAACCACAATAACCTGGGTTTTGGGGATGTGCCAATTTTCTTGGTATACGGATTTTTTCTTAATAGGTATATTCCAGGAACACATACTTTGTCTACAATACCTTGCTAAAATCTCTTTGTTGACAAGGTGAAGAAATATGAACTACATCTGAATAGCTTAGTAAATGTTCAGTTTACCCTCCAAAATGCTGATTAATGAATAGACCAAGGAAGGTCTCTAGTGGAAGGACACAGGGCTCTTTCTGAGTACTGTATATTTCAACATTTTTATCAATTACTTGAAGGATGGCACAGATAAAATGTTTATCTAATTCAAAGATGACAAGTTTCCAGGAGCAATGGCAAATACATTGGATGACAGAGTCAAGAGCTAAAAAGATCAACAGATTGGAATTGCAATAGAGAGGAAATAAATGCTATTTGGACACTTGGGTGCAAAAAAAGAAATGCACAAATGTAGGAGGTGTGAAAAAGACTTAGGAGATTTAATTGGATATAATTTCTGTATGTGACGATGTGATGTTGTGGCTGCCAAAAAAAAAAAGAAAAAATCAGGCAGTCTTAGACTGTACCTAAGGGAGACTTAGTAAGGGGCCAGGGGAGAGACCCTGAACACTGGGTTTCTGCCTCCATACATTAAGACACATAAGTCAGTGGAAGAACATCCAAGTGGGAGCAGGGACCAGAAGTCCCTTCTCATGGAGAACAGCTGCAGAAACCCAGCACACAAAGGTCTCCAGGGAGGGGGACTGGTCAGGCTCTTTATGACCCTGCTGGGGGACAGAAACAGAAAACTTAGATCAACACAGGGTGAGAGATTGTGGTTTCATGTAAGAACAGACAGTAGGATTCATTTGAAACCAGACTGGACTGCCTAAAGAGATAATGAAGATTTCTGCAGAGCTGCACATTTCTGAGATTGTATAAGTCTGATGTGATTTACTATGATAACTCTTTTGGGGTGTTATTTGTTCTGTTTTGCAGCTAAAACTGATGGTTAACAATGACCAAATGACCTACCTGGGATCACTCAGTTAATTAGGGAGCAGAGCTGAGCCTTAAATTCAGATGACCTCACATGATTCTAGGGGTAGAAAATTCCTCTTTGGAGGTATCTCTTAAGGCTGACAAGGATGCTACAGCCAGGTGCATATGATGGAAGAGGGGCTCTCTCACACACATCGTGCATGCTGAGAGCCATCTGACCAGAATGGGCACCTCTTTAAAGCCTCTGAGAACAGAAACCTCTGTCAACCCCAATGCCTTGACCCGTCAAAGGAAGGCAACATACGGAGCTTGTAAAAAGCTTTACAGAGCTTCACTTTGTATCTCATAACCCATATGTAAAGGAATAAAACTGACTTACTGGGGAAAATGCTATTATTTCAGCCTTTATATTCCATGGAAAAGCATACACTGTTTTCACAAGTTAACTATACTGCGGAATATCAAATTCTTGTTTTTGTTCACAACCCAGAGAGGAAGAAAAAAAAAAATAAAGACAGAAAACACAATCTAACCCAACTACATGAACTCCTCCTGCACATACAACATTCTCCTTAGAGGACAGAAATGGATCTCACAAATTTGGAACACAAGATTTCCACTTCATCAGGCAACTGCCACTCATCACACCCTGTTTCTATTAAATCCCATTCCCTTCATTATCTCCACACTTAGTGTTCCTTCCATACACTGCTTACACACAGTTCAAACTTTCCCCTGAAAGCCACAGGAAAGTTGGCCTCCCTGACCTCGGCGCACCCATTCTTTATTCATTGCTGATGATTAGATCACACAAAGATCCCTTCATGCTAAGAAAGTTTCCACCCCACCAGAAAATCTATACATTCTTCCATGGAAATTGAGAAGTACATTTTTTTTTCTCTTTTACAAGTTCCAGTTGAGAACAATATAATTCTCAAACAGATGGAGAGCTCAGACAAGCATGAGTAACCTTTGCCTTTAAAGCAAACCAGGCAGTGAAGGGCCAAGTGTCAGTCACTGGCACCTGCATACCCCCACCCTGAGTCTGGCCCAGGAGCACCGGAGGCTGAGGTCCAAAAAGAAAAAATGAGGAAAGTCAGGCTGCCACAACCACATCACTCCAGGAAGCTGCGGATGTTCACAGAGCCACATAGCAGTACAAGTGGGGGTCCCTAAGCCTCCCTATGGCTCATCTTCTCTGAAGGGCTGACAGGCATGCTAATGGATTGTCGTAGAGGATTAATGAGCCTGCCATGGGCCAGGAACACATGAATGAATGGTGCAGTGACATCTTTGAGGAGCCGCCTCACCCCTTTAATAACCCTTCAATTTTGTTTCCCTGCACCCTTGCGCTCCAGCACCAACTCTGTTAATTTGCTTAAAAGTCAGTAGCATGTTACATCATGTAGACAAGAACAATTATGCTTTAAAAAAAAAAAATCCAGAGGAATAAAAGTATACCAATTAAGGGCAAAGGGATCAATGTAAATGCTCCTTGGTACCAGATAAAGGACACATTTCCAAATGGTCACCAGAAATGAGGCAGGTGCTGCCAGGCAGCATGCTGACAAAGTCAGAAATGTCTCCCATTACTCCTCTTTATGATAGCACGAGTGCAGCCTTGAAGAAGTCTACCCTTGACAGTGGGCAAAAACAGAAGACAGGAGGTCAAGCCAGGTGGTGGCTCACGCCTGCAATCCCAGCACTTTGGGAGGTTGAGGCAGGCATACTGTTTGACGCCAGGAATTCGAGCCCAGCCTAACCAACATGGTAAAACCCCATCTCTACTAAAAATACAAAAATGAGCATGGCATGGTGGCACACATCTGAAGTCCCAGCTACTCAGAAGGCTGAAGCACGAGAATCACTTGAACCCAGGAGGCGGAAGTTACAGTGAGCTGAGATCATGCCATTGCACTCCAGCCTGGGTGACAGAGCGGGACTCCATCTCAAAAAACAAACAAAACAGGAGGTCATTTGATCAGGGAACAAAAACATCCCTGGAAGGTGGAGATGACCAAAAAGGCAGGCAAGCCGCTGTACCCAGTGCACCAGGGAGGCAGCAAGCCCCAGGCACCCACCAAGCGAGTCTACAGCGTCCTCTGCACTCTGCAGCGGGAGGCAGGGCTGCTGGATAGCAGCCCCAGTCAGCAGCTTTGTGGACCAGTCCTCCCAGGGACCCGCTGTAGAACAAAGCTCAAGGTGTAAAGGAAAACAAAACCCAAAGTATCAAATCCCCACAACAGGGTGGTAAATCCTGTCTCCCCTACATGGAAGTGGCACTACTCCGAGGCAAAGTGAATGCTCCCTCGCCCATGGCTAACATCATCTCTATGCCTGCTCCATTCTGCTCATCCAGGACCCAGCTTCCACGACCAAATACATCTTCGAGCCACAGCACAGCAGCCTATAGCTGCGGAATGGCACAGCAGGAGACAGCAAGGATGTTCATATGGGTTCAGGGGGCACTGCCAGCTCTCACCACACAGCCCTGGGTTAGGGAACCACAGAACATGCTCCACCAGCCCCTCCATGCTCTCTAGGCAACACCACGGGCAAAGGGAACACGGGACAAAGGGACATGGGACAAAGCCTTGGCAAAATGCAATCACGCTGGAGTCTAAGGATCCAGGGTCTCCCACTGCTCCACCACTCATACCTCCCACCCAGGCTTACCCCACCGTGAGGCCCCTAGCATCGGGGTGGGGGGCTATGTCTATATCCTGCCTACTGATGTCCCCATACCATCAAGCAGCTCTTACCAATGTATCAGGTGGTAAATGACAGACTCTCACTAACTCCATTTTTAAATGCTGGGGCGTATGACCAAGCACAACATCTTAGATAGGTATTGTGGGAAATAGCTTTTAGATAATGGCTTTGATTCCTTGAGGGTAGGCCCCTATTTTGTTTATATTGTTGACCAGAGCTTGGTACTAAACAGAGTTTCCAAATGTTACTGGAAAGTCCAATCTCACCATCATCTTACATTAAGGTTTCCAGGGTATGGTAAATACACTTCTGAAAATTAGAGAAATGCAAACCAAGATATTTTTAACTTGGCTGGGCATAGTGGCTCATGCCTATACTCCCAGCGCTTTGGGAGGCCAAAGCAGCAGGACTGCTTGAGCCCAAGAGTTCAAGACTATAGTAAACTATGATGATGACATCACTGCATTCCAGCCTGAACAACAGAGCAAGACCCTATCTCAATCAATCAATGTTCTTTTTTTTCTTTGGAGCCAGGGTATCACGCTGTCACCCAGGCTGGCGTGCAGTGGCAAGATCTCAGCTCACTGTAGCCTCAACTTCCTGGGCTCAAGTGATCCTCCCACATCGGCCTCCCAAGTAGCTGGGACCAAAAGCAAGCACCACCATGCCCAGCTAATTTTTTGTAGTTTTGGTAGAGATGGGGTTTCACCATGTTGCCCAGGCTGATCTTGAACTCCTGAGCTCAAGTGATCTGCCCGCCTCAGACTCCCAAAGCGCTGGGATTATAGGCATGAGCCACTCTGTGCCCGGCCAATCAAAGAAGTATTTTTAACTTCACATATTCACACACAAAAAACTACCAATCTAATAACACCAAGCTTGAGTGAGGACATGGGGCAACAGGCACTCACCTACTTTTGGGAGGGGCATATGTGTACAAGTCATTTTGGAGGACAACAGCTACCAAAAACTACAAATGCCTATAACCTCTGACCAGTGACTCCTCTTCTAGAGATCCAATCCTCATGTCAGTGGGGCAAATAGATATATGTCCCAACACATACACTGCCTCATCCAGGTGGTCAAGGTTAACAACAAATGGTGATAAGTCATGCTGACAAATGATTGAAGGGAGAGCATTTCAGGTCTGCGGTCTTGCTCCCAAAAACCCATGGTCCCAGTCTAACCATAAGAAAACCATGGGCCAGGCGTGGTGGCTCACACCTGTAATCCCAGCACTTTGGGAAGCCGAGGCGGGCAATCACCTGAGGTCAGGAGTTCGAGACCAGCCTGCCCAACATGGTGAAACCCCATCTTTACTAAAAATACAAAAATTAGCTGGGCATGGTGGTGGGCACCTGTAATCCCAGCTACTCGGGAAGCTGAAGCAGGAGAATTGCTTGAACCCCAGGAGGCGGAAGTTGCAGTTAGCCGAAGTTGCGCCATTGCACTCCAGCTTGGGAGACAAGAGTGAGACTCCATCTCAAAAAAAAAAAAGAAGAAGAAGAAAACCATGAGACAACTCCAAATTAAGGGACAGTATGCACAAAACCTGGCCAGTGTCCCTCAAAACTGTCAGAGTCACCAAGGACAAGGAAAGTCTGAGACACTGTCACAGACCAGAAGAGGTGAAGGAGACAGCTAAATGTAATGTGCTGTGATGTGCTATTCTGCACAGGATCCTGGACCAGGAAAGGAACATTGAGCAAAACTGGTAAAATCCAAAGAAAGTCTTGAGTTTAATTCACTGACAGTCATGGACTAATGCTGGTTCCTTAGTTGTGGCAAATTACCATGGTGACAGAGAATGTTAACAAGAGGGGAAGCTGTTAGGAGGTACATGGGAATTCTCTGGACTATCACGGCAACTTTTCTGTAAATCTAAAACTATTCTAAAAGAAAAAGTTTACTTAAAGAAAAGAGTGAGTATGCATGAGCATGTAAGCCGCAGGACAACAGGGCTATTTTAAATGTTTTTTGAAAAAGTATCCTTACTGTTCTGTGGCTTGCTTCTGCCTGACCCACCAACACCGCCCTACCCTGCCGCCTCCAGTTTCTTATGCAGGTGGACATAAACACATGGAAAAAATGCCTGGAAGGAGACATGCTGATGGGCCAGTAGTTCCTTCTGAGGAGTGAAGCAGACTCAGAGTAGCAGGAAGAGGTGAGGGTGAGTTGTATCACCCATCACCTTCTACTCTGTGACTGTGTATTGTTCTAATTTCCATAAGAAACATACATTCACGTATTAATTGTATACTTAAAATCATTTTAAAAACAAAGATCATTCTGCTATAGGAAGAGAGCCAAGATTTATTAAAAAGAAAAACCACAAATTGCAAATCTGTGTTTAAACAACGGCTAAGAATAGCATTTTTGCTTGCATAGGGAGTATCTGCAAACCTTACCCTTGGGAAGCAGGGTGGAAGAAGGAAGAGTCAGAGGAGAGGAGGAGGAGCCTGACATGTTTACTCCTTACCTTCTGTTTTCATTTCCTACCACAAGCATGTGTTTTTGTTTTGGGATAGGGTCTTGCTCTGTCACCCAAGTTGGAATGCAGTGGCACAGACAAGGCTCACTGCAGCCTTGACCTCTTAGGCTCAAGTGATCCTCCTGCCTCAGCCTCCTGAGTAGCTGGGACTACAGGTGCACACCACCATGCTTGGCTAATTTTTTAATTTTTCTGTAGAGATGGGGTGTCACTATGTTGCCCAGGCTGGTCTTGAACTCCTGGACTCAAGAAATCCTCCTGTCTTAGTCTCCTAAGGTGCTCGAATTATAGGCATGAGCCACCACGCCCAGCCAAGCATGTTTTTAAGTCATTATCATCATGAATATGATCATAAATCCTCAAAGTTCATCCCTCACTTGCTCCATCTCCTTGACACCCCCAAACCACACCCAAAGGAGCCCATATTTTGGAATTCTGCTTCTAGGGCTGTGAAGGCACAGGGTCCCCCCCTCCTTTGCCCACCGCTTGAGGGCAGCATGAGGACAGTGTGAGGGAGTAAGCACTCTCAGAAGTGGCCCCTGCCCTCGCTCACACCATTAGCTGAAATGCTGGTCTCTCTCCATCGGACAGGATCTGTTCAACATCAATGCTGCTCTACACTGGGGCATCCTGAAGGATCTATATAAGGGGGCAACCCATATCCATCTGTGATGGCAGCAAAGTATGGCAAGAACCTAATGTGCCTTCTGAGTCATCTTTATGCAAGGTCTCTGCCTGCAATAAATATATTCTGATACTTTAATACTTTCTGATTAATCAATCTATGACAAACCCCTGGATCCTCAACCACGGCATCTAAAAAAATGTGGTGCAACTGGCTGGGCACAGTGACTCACGCCTGTAATCCCAGCACTTTGGGAGGCCAAGGCGGGCAGGTCACATGAGGTCAGGAGTTTGAATAACATGATGAAACTTTGTCCCTACTAAAAATATAAAAATTAACCGAGTGTGGTGGCAGGCACCAGTAATCCCAGCTACTTGGGAGGCTGAGGCAGGAAAATCGCTTCAACCTGGGAGGCGCAGAGGTTGCAGTGAGCTGAGATCACACCACGGCACTCCAGCCTGGGTGACAGAGCGAGACTCCATCTAAAAAAAAAAAAAAGGTAGTGCACTGTCCAAAGCTGCTTGTCCTTGAAAAGGACGCCAAAAACCAAACAAGCAACCAAAAAAAATCTGCAAGATATCTAGAGGGAAAACAGCACAATGAAGATGAAAAACTGCTATTTCATGCTGCTTTCAAGATCAAGTGATTTAATTTCACTAACATTGATTTTTGCAGAGTAATTTAATTTTGCTAACACTGACTGAGCTTCTGCTTACTTGATGTTAACATCTGGGCAGCCGAAGTCGTCACCCGCCACACAGAGGAATGAGGAGAAACATCAGGCCATCTGAGAGCCCGTCCACATGCAGATACAGATGAATCAAAGCATACTGCGTAAAAAGAGGCCTCCAAGATTAATCAGGGTTTATTTTTTAGGTTCTGAATCTCTCAGGAAGTCTGATAAAAAAGCTGGGCCCTTTCTCCAAAAAAATACACTTACACAGAGTTTGCACGCCATTTCCAAAGGTCCTCTGAACCCCATCTACAGGGCCTTTTGAGTCACAGACTCTCATCAACTAGTCTTGAGCTATAAGCATCTGTGATACCATTTTACAGATTTTTTTTTTTTTTTAAATGAGGACTAGAGCAATTGGGTGACTTTCTCAAAATTCTCCCACCAGCTAATGGCAGGGTGGAGAGCTCTGGTCTCATGCTGCTGGGCAGGATGTTTCTAGAAAACATGCAGCACACTCAGCAGCGGTTAGCACTGACCCCCAACGAAAGCATTATAATAGCATTCCCATATGTGCCAACGCTACCCAAAGGTACACACATGAAATAACAGTGCCATCACACATACACACAGCTGTGTATTGTGAGTCGGAGAGAAAGTAAAGTTGGGAGTAGGGGGAGAGACAGTGTGTGTGTGGGGGGAATGTAAGGCAGAGAGAGGAGGGAGAGTGGGAGAGGAAGGAGAGTAGGAGAGATGGGGAGAAGGAGAAAAGGGGAGGGGGAGAGAAGGGGGTGGTGGGAGAAGAGAGAGAAAGAGAACTATACTACTGACACTATGAACTTGGGCCAGGTCTGGCCAGGGCTTAATCCAAAACCCTGCCCCCTACCCGTGAAACAAAAATCTAGGTTCAGATCACCAAGAGCACACTGAGCAGTCACCATGTCCTTCCTTCAGTAAGGTGCAGGCAGGCAGGGGGGCCTCAATTACTGGGACTCAAACTCCCCGCCCATCAGCCTCTGTTCCATGCTACAAACCACAGAGCACAAGACACCGCTGCAGTTCGGGAGCAAAGCCCCAAGTTAAGTGGCACCAAGTATCCCACTTCCACAGGCACTCCAGGACCACTACCAAACAGGGGCTGGCAATCATGAGGAACTCTGCTTCCAGCAAGGAGATAAGTAACTTCGGCCTTCCACTGGAGGCCACAGATGGCAAAGACAAAAATCTGAAGATAAAAAGAGACAGAGAGTTCCACAGCTGGAAACTTTTAAGAGCTTTATTTCTTGCCCAAACTTAACCATTAATTACACAATGACAACCTGGGGATGCTTTGGCTTCTATGCCAAGTCGTGGCTTCCAACGCTATCACCTCTCTCTCCCGCTGGTTACCACACAGCATCTCGCTGGGGGCTGGGCCCTGGTCTAGCCCTCCATAATGCACCCTCCACCCTACTACCAAGGCAGACTTTCCCAACCACAAACCTGACAGTGCCCATTCTTCTACATTAAGTCCTTCAAAACCTCCCTGTGCCTTCCAGAGAAAAATCCAACCTCCTTGAAATGGCCTAAGACTCTTTGTGATTTGACCTGTGTCAACACATCCAGCCTCAGCTCCAGATATTCCTTCACCAAGGACAAGACATGGAGGCAACTGAGGTTTCTACACTCCAAGATACTGAGTACACATGCTTCCCAGCAGCTGTTTCCATCAAAACACCCATCTTCTCTAAGCCAGGCCTTTAACACTCGCCTGGGTGCAGACTCACCCCTTCACTGCCACAGGACCCCAACCGCACTCATTTCTCAAGTTTAGGCACTCACTTACCTACTGGACTGTGATCCCATGCGCAGCTGGAACTGCATTGTATTTACTGTCCTTCACAAGGGCCAAACCAGCACAGGTCTGAGAAATAGCAGGTGCTTAGTAAACACCAGGCAAATGAATGACAAGGAAGTAATCAGTTGCTCTTGTTCACATGCTCCCTCTCTTCCTTCTCCTCCTCCTCCTCCTCCTCCCAAAACCTTCAGTTTTTTCACATGCTCCCTCTCCTCTCAAAGCCTTCAGCTTTTAAGTGAATTTGTACCCATAAAAATTTAAATAGGCCAGGCGTCGTGGTGGCTCCCGCCTGTAATTCCAGCACTCTGGGAGGTTCAGGTGGAAGAATTGCTTGAGGCCAGGACTTCCAGACCAGCCTAGAAAACATACCAAGACTCCATCTCTACAAAAATTTAAAAATTAGCCAGGAGTGATGGCACAGTAACGTAGTCCCAGCTATTCATGAGGCTTAGGTGAAAGCATCGCATGAGCCTAGGAGGCTGAGGCTGCAGTGAACTATGATCACATCACTGCATTCTAGCCTGGATAACAATGTGAGATCCTGCCTCTAAGAAAAAAAGAAAGAAAAATACTTCATTGATTATTTGCTAAAATTCAAAAGTCCCATCAAAACCACAGTGAGATACCACCTCATAGCCATTAGAATGGACAGCTACTTTAAAAAAAAAAACAACAAAAAAAAAACAAAATAAATGTTGGCAAGGATATGGAAAAATTGGAATTCTTATGCAGTCTATAGGGAAAAAAGCACAGTGGTTCCTCAAAAAATCAAAAATAGAACTGCCATATGATCCAGCAATTCCACTTCTGGGTATATACACAAAAGAACTGAAAGACTTAAGGAAATATTTGTATATCCATGATCACAGCTATATTATTCACAGTAGCCAAAGCAGGGGAGCAACTCAAGTGTCCGTCGACAGACAAATGGATAAGCATATATACCATGTGGTAATGGATATTATATAAATGTGTTATCTATCAAACATACATATATTATTAATTATTATTGGGCCTTAAAAAGGAAGGAGACTCTGGACACATGCTACAACCTGAATGAACCTTGGGGACATTACGCTCATACAATGAGTCAGTCACAAAAGGACAAATAGTGTATGATTCCACTTACATGAGGTATCTAGATAGTCAAATTTACAGACAGAAAGTAGAATGGCAGTTGCCAGGGGCTAGGGGGAAAAGGCAATGGGGAGTTGTTTGATGGATATGGAGTTTCAGTTTGGGAAGATGACCAAGTTCTGGAGATGGATGGTGGTGATGGTTGCACAACAATGTAAATGTACTTAATACCACTGAACTCGTACATTTAAAAAAATTCTTTTAAGTAGCCTCAATAGCTGCTGTCTGACACCACCCTACGATAAAGTTCAAAATGGTTTCAGACACTGACAGCTGCCGCACCGTCCAAGGAGGCTGCAGCTCCAAGGCTGGGTGATCAAGCTACCTGGGGTGCAGTGGCAAGCTGTTGATGCCTGGGACCTGCTGCTAGACCTGAATACTGGAAACCTGCTGGTGTTCTTGCACACTCTTATTCCATCTTCAACAGTTATCTGGAGGAAGCACCACCAGGGGCCCAGCCCACAGAGGCATTTTTGGAGGGACCCTGGACAGACAACAGGCAGATATACACGTGGTCTGAGCCAGTCATGGAAAGAGTCACTGGGAAGATACCCAAGGTCAGACAAAGAGGGACACAGAGGAAGAGGTGCCCAGCTGGGTAACAGAGAGTAGAGTGGGCTGGAGGAGACTAAGGATGGAAACCCACTGGGAAGCTGGTGCCCTAGATCATTATTAGCCTCCCCAGACTAAGTAAGCAGAAGTTGGGGTCTGTCCTCTAGTAAGTTACAGCCACAGTAAGAACCCACACAAAGCATCTAAGCATCCAGGCATCTAAAGAACTCAACATCTACCATCCAATGTGTCCATCTACTTTCCAGGAAGTATGGTGATATGACTGTAAATGCAAACACGGCATCATTCTTCTTAAAAGCCAACAGTTCCAGGTCGGCCTGGTGGCTCATGCCTGTAATCCCGGAACTTTGGGAGGCTGGAGGGAGAGGACTGCTTGAGTCCAGGAGTTTGGAGTGTAGCCTGGGCAACATAGTGAAACTCCATCTCTATAAAAAATTAGTCAGGCATGATGGTACATACCTGTGACCCCAGTTACTCAGGAGGCTGAGGCAGGAGGATCCCTTGGGCCTGGGAGGAGGTTGAGTCTGCAGTAAGCCGTGACCATGTCACTGTACTCCAACTGTGACTACAGAGCGAGACACTATCTCAAAAATTTAAAAAAAAAAAAAGGAAAAGGAAAAGAAGAAACGTATACATGGAGGGAGCCCACACTGTGGGGTCAGACTGCTCACAAAGTTTCAAACATCCTGAAGCTCAGGGAGACTAAATAATTTGCCCCAAATCACACTCACTAAATATTAGCGCTGGATAGAATGCAAGCCCAGACTTCCTGAAGCCAAATCCCACACATGCGTTCTCTCAGCACACAGAGGGTCTCCCACTGACTGCCTTTCTCCTTCTACTCTCTCATCTGCAGCAACCCAGTGGCCAAATTTTGCCCCATTTAAAAAGGAAGGAAAGGTCCCTGTCCTCATCTGGATAAGCTTTAGCTATGTTTTTATAACATTCAGAAAAGGCCATAAAAGATCTTCACTGAGGGCTGTGCTAAGTATTAAGTGTTACTCAATAAACCACAGCATGGAGGTTGCCAATTGATGTTTAGCTATAACCTGGAAAGAGTACTGGCTGAATACATTTTTTCTTCTATTTCAATTTCTAGGTATCATTTATATTCATCAGCCCCCACCCCCACCTCCCCCATTAGCAAGCATAAAACAAACAAAAAAACTCACAGAGCTACAGTTTTAAGACACAACCAGAGTAGGTGACATATTATGATAAACAAAGATGACAATAAAACATTTTTCCAGCTGTGATAAACATATTTAAGATCTATCATAGAAGCTACCAGAGCTAAAACTGAAAACTATGAAAATTGCAAGTTGTTCATAACACAGAATTTATGTCTTAGAAGCTTTTATTTTTTAGGCAGAAGTTGTCTCACTAGGAGATCATTTCCTTACCTTTTTAAAATTTGAACTTTTAAAGCTGTGACATGTTGAGGCTGTCACACGTCCAAAGTGATTTAACAACTGGCTGAGGGATGGACTGAGGCTGAACACGGGCACATGGTCCAGCTCAGAGGCCCAGCTGGAGAAGACAATACCACTCAGGGCAGCCCTACTGAGCCTCCAGGTGGATCCCAAAGATCTACGCCCACCAGGTGATTAGGACACTCACGTTTCATTACATTCAAATACTGTGAACAAGCAATTCAATTAACAGCTGTCTCAGTGTCTCAGATATCAGAAAAAATTAAGAAGAATGGTGAATTATGTCCAGATTTCCAAATATCCATGCCTTTGTGTCCTTTCTTGGCTTCTGAAACCATCTGTCTTCCTTTCCCAACTTAAAAAAGAAAAAACGAAAACTTTAAACAATAAACCTTGCCATGCAACTGTGACTGATGAGATGTAGTTGTGAAATGGGCTTGTCAGATGCACTTATATAAGAGGATACCCACTTGATTGCAATTCATAACATCTCTAACATCTGAAAAACTTCAACAGACAATGATTTTCTCAATAAACAAAACTGTTGTGTATTACACTAAGCTGAGCTAAGATTACCTCATCCCTTAAAAACCAACGGCTGTAAACAAGTTGTAACACAACTGGGCAATGCCCACACAAGCAAAAGTCCCTTTGCAAAGCCCAGCGGACTTCCCAGCAACTTCCCGGCCTTCCAAGCAGAAACAGCCCCCAATGATGGAACTAAAGGAGGAGACTTAACAGAATTGGAGAACTTCAGATTGTGAAAGACTCAGAACAGAATACTTTACTTTTAGAATCCTAAAATAAACACAGCCAGACCACTTGAGGAATCACGGAGGTGTATCCGTGAAAAGGCACTATATCTGCTTTTTAAGTCACACACCCAAACTAGTCAGATCTCTCCTAAAACCCTTGATATCCACCTCTTTTGATGAACAACTACTATGCCATGCACTTTGTCAGATCCTATGGAAACAAAGAACGTGTTTCCTGCCCTTAAAGAATCCCTACAACCATAGAAAGAGAAAGGGAGAGAAGCCGATACTCTCAGCACTGTGCGATCAGAATATCCAGCAGTGATACGAGATACACTGTGAGGTAGGGAGGCCACTGACATGAGGGGTTAATCAACTCTGGGGAGAGAAGTGGTGCCCGGGAGCCTGCTCCAACTTAAATGCATAGCAAGAAAAGTATAACCACTTATCATATTTGAGACCCAAATAAGACAGTAAGTATGGCCAAAGCGGGTGGATCACCTGATCAGGAGTTCCAGACCAGCCTGGCCAACATGGTGAAACCCCATCTCTACTAAAAATACAAAAGTTAGCCAGCCATGGTGGCACGTGCCTGTAAATCCCAGCTACCCGGGAGGCTGAGAGAGGAGAATCGCTGGAACTCAGAAGGCAGAGGTTGCAGTGAGCCAAGATCACGCCACTGCACTCCAGCCTGGATGACAGAGTGAGAGTCTGTCTCAAAAAAAAAAAACGCAACCCAGAGAAAGATACTAGTTACTAGTTTCTGTGTGCTTAAGGAAAACATAAAACTGTAGACAAGCTCCTCAATTAAACCTCCAATATTTCCAAATCAACTACAGTATTTAAAGAGAAAGACTCCTTTTATAATTACATCTGACACTTTTCCCCATGAAAACATCTCGGAGCACAGATATGCTTCTTCAACGTGAAGGTCGGTCTCCATGGGCCCTAAAGGAACACTAGCTCACCTTACAGGAACACCCTCAGCAAACATGAGAGGGGCAGTCATCTTTCTCCTGGTACCTCTCCTGGAAAACAACTCAGATAACCATAGGAGACCAAAAAGTCCTAATATGACTTAGGAGACGGAAGTTACTCAAAATCATTTCAAGCAAGTTCACCACTGAACGCTTCCTGTGACCAAATAACGGTGGCAGGCCCTGAAGGTTTCAACCGTTCTGCTCCATCCACCCTGTTGCTCATTCATCAGTCCTGCCCCTAGGAAGATCCTATGCCTGAGGACCTAAGGGTGGTGAATTCCTTCCTAATCGCTCTCCATCCTACACAGAAAATCACTAAGCTCAAAAGAAAAAGTATAAGGCCCCCATCCACATTCCAAATTGATTTCACACGACTCAACAGAAATCATAGCATTTCTCCCCTCCAACCACCCACCCTGAAGAGTGACCATCTCCTTGGCCACACACAGCAAACAATAATTCAGATGACACCAGGGGACAGACCCTAAATTCAAGTATTAGCCTGATGCAGGTCTAAAGCAGAGATATGAACAGAATTTTTGAATCAAACCAAATGAACCAGACTCACCTTTACTAATACACGGGGTAAAATTCCACAGAGTTTTATGAAAGCCATGTCATAGCTCCCCCAAGAATAGCCCTGAGGTTGGAGCATAAGCCTCCCGACAGGGATGGCATCCAACCACCCCAGGCAGGAGAGTCTGCTGCCTCCATCCCTGCAGCCAGGAGGCATCAGATGTTATCCAAGCCATCTTCTGTGTGGCTCACATATCCAGCAAATTACAGAACTCCCTCAATTTAGAGGTTTATCCTTGAACTACTGCTTGGAATGAACCCAAATAGGCAAGCATTTTCTCCTCCATAAGGCTACCCATTACCTATACCCATTGCACGAGACTGCAATCAATGAAAACCTCCTGATAACTATCGGAATAGCTGGTGGTGAATGCAAAGACACAAGCAGAGAAGCAAGAACTAAACAACGAGGCGTATGTCATGTGCCAGGTAGACATGTGAAACAAGGTGCAGGCAGAAAGTAGAGCAGCTGCCCTCAAGATATCACAATTTATCAGCAAAGCAGACTCGTAAAGAGACAGAATCCTAACATAACCAAAGTGCTACCGAGGCTTAAAGAAGCAGAGTTATGTATCACTTAACAACGGGGATGCATTCTAAGAAATGCAGAGTTAGGTGATTTCATCATTGTGTGATCAGAGTGATCTCGATGGTATAGCCTACTACTACATACCTAGGCTATACAGTATAGCCTATTACTCCTAGACTACCGACCTGCAAGCCTGCAGTGTGTTACTGCACTGAATACTGCAGTCAGTTTTAACACAATGGTAGGTATGTGTGTATTTAAACATACCTAAACATAGAAAAGGTACAATAAAAAAATATAGTATGATTAAAAAAAAAAAAAGGTACAAATGGCCAGGCTCACACCTATCATCTCAACACTTTAGAGGCCAAGCACTTACTTGACGCCAAGAGTTCAAGACCAGCCTAGGCAATATAGTGAGATCCCATTCTACAAAAAATTGAAAAACAAAAATTAGCCATGTGGTGGCACGAGCCTGCAGTTCTAGCTACTTTAGGGAGGCTGAGGCAGCAGAATCGCTTGAACCCAGGAGCTCAAGGCTGCAATGAGCTATAATCACATCACTGCACTCCAGCTTGGGTGACACTAGACCTTGTCTCTTAAAAACGAAACAACGTATGTATACACACACACACACACACACACATATAGGAGTACTCGTACAAATAAAGCTTGCAGTACTAGAAGTTGCTCTTCCGGGTGAGTCAGTGAGTGGTAAGTGAATGTGAAGGTTGACTACATTACTGTACACTACTGTAGACTTTATAAATACTGTATACCTAGGCCTCACTAAATTTATTTAAACATTTTTCTTCAGTAATAAATTAACCTTAGCTTAACCATAACTTTTTTTCTTAAACCAATAAAAATAATAAACCAATAAAAATAATAAAAAATAATAATAAAAAAAATAAACCAAACTTTATTTTTCTTAAATTTTGGTTCTTGTATATATTTTCTTTATATTCTTATTCTATAAGCCTTTTTCTATTTTTAACTTTTTTTTAACTTTTTTAACTTTTTGTTAAAAACTCAGACACAAACACACACGTTAGCCTAGACCTACACAGGGTCAGGATCATCCATGTCACTGTCTTTCACCTCCATATCCTAACCCACTGGAAGTCTTCAGGGGCAGTAACCCACGCAGAGTCATCATCTCCTATGATAACAATGCCTTCTTCTGAATACCTCCTGAAGGACCTGCCTGAGGCTATTTTACAATTAATTTTCTGTTTAATAAGTATAAGGAATACACTCTAACAATAAAAAGTACAGCATAGTAAATACATACACCAGTAACAGGGTTGTTTATTATCAAGTATTAGGTACCTTACACAACTACACTTTTATCTGACTGGAAGCACAGTAGGCTTACACCAGCATCACCACAAACATGTGAGTAATGCTGTGCACTACAACAGATATGATATCCCTAGGAGACAGCACTGTTTCAGCTCCATTATAATCTTATGGGACTACTGTTACAGATGAGGTCCATCACCGACCAAAACATTATGTGGAGCATGACTACAATTAATTCTGAATTTGGATGGGGACACAAAATAAGCACAGCTCTGGCAGGTCTAATAAAGATTAAGAGAGAAAAGCAACTAAAACATCTGAGAAAACAGATACAGAGGGAATAACACCACACAGAAAATACTACATACAACTCAGCTGTAATTTTTAATTGACTTGCTGGAAATTATTAAATTACTAAAACTGATTTAAAAAGAACCAGAGGGCCAGCATGGTGGCTCATGCCTGTAATCCCAACACTTTGGGAGGCCAAGGCAGGAGGATCGCTTAATCCTAGGAGTTCAAAACCAGCATGGGCAACGTAGTGAGACTCTGTCTCTACAAAAAATTTAAAAATTAGCCAGGTATGGGTCCCAGCTACTCCAGAGGCTGAGGTGGGAGGCTCACTTGAGCCCAGTGGGTTGGGGCTACAGTGAGCCATGACTGCACCACTGTCCTGGGCAACAGAGTGAGATCCTGTCTCCAAAAAAAAAAAGAGCATCAGAGGAAAGAACCAGAAACCTGGAACAGACCAATACCCATGAAACTTTTTAAAGTTGTCACAAAAACTAACCATTTTTTTAGGCCGGGCATGGTAGCTCACACCTGTTAATCCCAGCACTTTGGGAAGCGAAGGCAGGTAGACCACTTGAGCCCAGCAGTTCTAGACCAGCCTGGACAACATGGCAAAACCCCATCTCTACAAAAAATACAAAAAAAAAAAATTTTTAGCCACGTGTGGTGGCAAGCACCTGTGGTCCCAGCTACCAGAGAGGCTGAGGTGTGAGGATTGCTCAAGCCTGGGAAGTCAAGGCTGAAGTGGGCCAAGATTATGCCACTGCACTGAAGTCTTAAAAAAAAACAAAAAAAAGCCGGGCGCGGTGGCTCAAGCCTGTAATCCCAGCACTTTGGGAGGCCGAGACGGGCGGATCACGAGGTCAGGAGATCGAGACCATCCTGGCGAACACGGTGAAACCCCGTCTCTACTAAAAATACAAAAACTAGCCGGGCGAGGCGGCGGGCGCCTGTAGTCCCAGCTACTCGGGAGGCTGAGGCAGGAGAATGGCCTAAAAACCCGGGAGGCGGAGCTTCCAGTGAGCTGAGATCCGGCCACTGCACTCCAGTCCGGGCGACAGAGCGAGACTCCACCTCAAAAAACAAAAAAAAACAAAAAAAAAACAACAAAAAAAAAAACACCTATTCTTTGTGTGTGTGTGTGTGTGTCAGCCTCCAAGCATTTAACAAGTGAGTTGTTCCAAACCTTCAAAGGACAGTTTATTGCCACACTCTAAAAACTGTTACAGAGAAGAAGGTAAAAAGGAAAAGTCACTAATTCATTTTACAAAACTAGCCTAAACCTGACAGCAAAATCTGGAAAAGAATGCATCTAAAGAGCACTGTAAAGCTATCTCATTTAAAATAAGATATTAAAAAATCTGAATATGTTAGCAAACCAAATTTAATTAGGAATTTAAACAGCCACCCACAGCAACCAAAACTAGTTTAACACAGAAATCTGAGGAGGGATTACTACTAGGTAATCTATTCCTACATCACATTAATAGGTGTAACAACAACATCTGAATCTAAATGAATGCCAAAATGACATCTGATGACATTCAACACCCATCCTTAATAAATCACCCAAGAAAACAAGACAGGCAATTCTTCAATATGATGAAAACCTCTCCTAAACCAAAAGATACCTTACATATTGAGAAACAGAGGCATTATCATTAACATAGACAAAAAAGGACAAATATGCCTGTAATCAACATGTAACAATTCTGGATGTGCAGGCTAATGCAGCAAGACCCTATGACCAAACCTGCTTGGTTGGGCCAACCCCCATGCCCAACCCACTAGCCGTACCCACTTCCATCTCCCACCTTCTAGTCAGCTGCATACAACTCAGTTCTGGCCAAGGAGAAGCAGGGCCTGCTGGTTGAGCAGCACTTGCTGACCTGTCATTCTGCCTTTTTTGCCTTTTGTCTTCATCCCTTCCCAACTTCTTCCTGCCTGAAACACAGACATAATTCCTGGAGGTCGTTCTGTGTTCACGAGGACAAAAGCCACAGGATAAGGATGAAGAAACAGAAGCCAGGAGCCCAGTCCTCACACGCTCTTCGAGC
The DNA here is from genome assembly GCF_009764315.1 of Trachypithecus francoisi. NCBI lineage: Eukaryota > Metazoa > Chordata > Mammalia > Primates > Cercopithecidae > Trachypithecus > Trachypithecus francoisi. The sequence goes on from NW_022681468.1 coordinate 90,109,530, forward strand.
ACCTCACAGCAGCCACAGACTCCTTCCCCCCAGACTGCCTGAACTTGAGAAAAGTCAGCCCCTGCCGGCCTACTCCCTTATTAGGCAGCAGGCTTTCAGTTATTTTCAGCCATTTATATTCCTAAATGACACACACCTGATGGTAAGTAAAGATGTATTATGTACCAGAAAAATGGAGACCAAATTATCCTTATCTATCATCAATGATTTTCGGCACAAAAAAATCAGCAAGAGTCAACTGAAAAACTATTACAATGAACAAGAGCAATCAACAAATTGGGTAGATACAAGATAAGTACAGAAAATACCAGAGCTTTCCTCACTCACAACCAATAATCATCTAAAAGAAACAAGGGAGGTCAGGCATGCTAGCTCACGCCTGCGAAGTCAGCACTTTGGGAGGTGAAGGTGGGAGGATCACTTGAGGTCATGAGTTTGAGACCAGCCTGAGCAACAGGGCAAGACACTGCCTCTAAAGGAAAAAGAAAAAACTTAGCCAGGCTTGGTGGCGCATACCAGCAGTCCCAGCTGGTGGTGCATACTCCAGCCTGGGTAACAGAGCAAGACCCTGTGTCTCAGAAATGGAAAAAAAAAAATTTTAATAAAAAAAAAATTTTTAATATAAAAAAATGGGGAATAAAGACTGCTCCTACATGAGCAACAAAAAGTGTTCATTAACCAGAAATAACCCAAAAGGAAAAAAGTATACAACCTCTATGACCTTCTGTGATTTCTTCACAGATAGATAAAAGTTGAGTAAATGGAAAAACACAGAATGTCCTTGAATGCGTAATTCAAATATTTGGAAATGCTTTCTCCCAAACTGATTTATTAACAATCACAATCAAAATCTAATGAATTTGTGTTTTTTTGGATGAGTAGCGGAGAATTGCAAAAACAAAACAACATACACACACACAAAGTTCACCTGAAATAATGGTGCTTCAAATTTTTGTTTTAACCTGAGTGGAGATTCTTCCTAGAAGATGTCAACATGTATAATGAAGCTACAGTGCTTAAGACAAAATGATTTTACCACTAAAAGGCAGATCAGTGGGAGAAGACAGCTTTAAAATAGTGGGAGAAGAGAGCTTTAAGAGTCTTGGCCAGGCACGGTGGCTCACGCCTGTAATCCTAACACTTTGGGAGGTCGAGGCGGACAGATCACGAGGTCAGGATTTCAAGACCAGCCTGGCCAACATAGTGAAACCCCATCACTACTAAAAATACAAAAATTAGCCGGGCATGGTGGCACATGCCTGTAGTCCCAGCTACTCGGGAGGTTGAGGCAGAAGAACTGCTTGAATCCGAGAGGTGGAGGTTGCAGTGAGCCGAGATGGTGCCACTGCACTCCAGCTTGAGCAACAGAATGAGACTGTCTACAAAAAATAATAATAATAGGCCAGGCGTGGTAGCTCAAGTCTGTAATCCCAGCACTTTGGGAGGCCGAGACAGGCGGATCACGAGGTCAGGAGATCGAGACCATCCTGGCTAACACGGTGAAACCCCGTCTCTACTAAAAAATACAAAAAACCAGCTGGGCGAGGTGGCGGGTGCCTGTAGTCCCAGCTACTCGGGAGGCTAAGGCAGGAGAATGGCGTAAACCTGGGAGGCGGAGCTTGCAGTGAGCTGAGATCCGGCCACTGTACTCCAGCCTGGGCGACAGAGCGAGACTCCGTCTCAAAAAAATAATAATAAAATAATAATAATAATAATAATAATAATAAATAGAGTCTCTAGCTAGGCTGGGCACAGTGGCTCACGCCTGTAATCCCAACACTTGGGGAAGCCGAGGTGGGCAAATCACCTGAGGCCGGGACTTCAACACGGGCCAGGCCAACATGTAGAAACCCGTCTCTACTAAAAATATAATAAAAAATAGCCAGGCGGGGTGGCGCACGCCTATAATCCCAGCTACTTAAGAGGCTGAGGCAGTAGAATCACTTGGAGCGGGGAAGCGGAGGCTGCAGTGAACAGAGATCGCATCTCTGCGCTCCAACCTGGGCAACAAAGCCAGACTCTGTCTCAAAAAAAAAAGGACACATATTGTTCGATAATCCAGTGAAGAAAAAAACAGCACAATGTGGGGAAACTAAATTGTCAACAGGAGGAGGTATCTTACTTCACTTAAGTGCAAATACATTCTAGAAATATTAAAGAATTAAAAGAAAAAGATAAAGCATCAATATGCATGATTAACTTTAACTGATTTTGACTTGAGTATAACCTTACTAAGCAAGAGAATTAAAGATCATAATGAAGAGACTGCTGTTCTACATTAAAATGATACAACTTTTTAAATGCTAAAATTGCAAGGCTCAATTTAGTGTTCAATTCTGGTGGAATATGGATGACAGACACTGCTCCTTGAAGCTGAAACTAAGAGTTTTCTGCAAAACATTTTGGCAATATTTATCTAGGATCATGCACACTTATACAATTCTTATTCCTTAATTTCCACTTTCAGGAATCTAGTCCAAAGAATTTATCAAAGTAGCATATCAACAGCAATACACAATAATTTTGTCACTGTTTTTTAATGATCAAAATTATAAAATAGGCCAGGCATAGTGGCTCACACCTGTAAATCCCAGCACTCTGGGAGACCAAGGTGGACAGATAACTTGAGGTCAGGAGTTTGAGACCAGCCTGGCCAACAAGATAAAACCCCATCTCTACTAAAAATACAAAAATTTGCCAGGCATGGTGGCATGCACTTATAGTCCCAAATACTCGAGGCTGAGGCAGGAGAATTGCTTTAACCTGGGAGGCAGAGGTTGAAGTGAGCTGAGATCACACCACTGCATTCTAGCCTGGGCGACAGAGGAAGACTTTGTCTCAAAAAAAAAAAAAAAAAACTAAAATACCTAAATTTAGCATTTATAGAATAATTTTAATTTTAATAATTTCATTAAAGACCACATTCCAGGTGATAAAGATATAATGTTATGGGCAGAAATTCACAGTGTGTGTGTACGTAGTATACTATTATTTTTACTTTTTAAAATATATAGATACACATACAAGTTTAGGGGGAAAAATCTCAGAAAAATACAACAAAATATTAACAATGGTTACCTTGAGATTAAGGATAATTTTTATTTTCCTTTTATAGAGAGAGACAGAAAACTTATTTTCTAATTCTCTCCTCACAGTCATCTATTACTATTATAATTTGAAAAAAGCAATACACATAATAAAATACTTGTAGTGTCTGGCGGCAAGCAAATGTGTCCCTGATCAAAGGTTCATTGTTCGTCATAGCTGCACGTTATTTTTAAATAGGTCAAATATGTGAAGTCATTCTAGTGCTATGTGTACACGTGATTGTTGAATCAATGATAAGAGCCCCGGTACGCACTCTGTAGACCTCATATAAAGGAGACAATGGGCTCTTCTGGAAGAGAAGTAACTGGAAGGATGAGGAAGCCTAGGGTTATGACACTGATGGTCATCTTGGAACTCTAAGGATCTCCCTTTCTTTAATTTACATTTATAGAACATCCACCATATGCAGGTACCAGACATTCAAGAATGAACACAGTTCTTGCTTTCACGTAGTTAACAATTTCTCCTCCAAAATCTTATGTAAAGCAATCATGACCACGGTACTTTTCCCTTTCGGGTATGTCTAATCATGATGTGGTAACAAATTCTGTTTCAATGCAACAATCAGATTTCCTGTATAGTAATTATTTTAAAATATGTCTGAAACCCACTCTCTCAAAAAGCTGAGACTTTAATCGCTATGACTTTTGAAGACACCAGTTTTCTAGAACCTATAGATAGCATTAACATTTCAACTATTCAGAGGCCACCACTCATTCACTCTGCCAATGAAACTTGTCTAAGTCCTTAAGACAGCTTCTCTAAACAAGAGAAGCATGGCTGTACATTTTTTCCAAATTTTTTTCAGAGAAACTACAACCACAGTGGAAAGTTCACTGGATGAGGAGAAAAAGGAACAGGGTAAAAGATGCTGGCCTCAGACATGCAAAATACAAAATACAGCGTCTGGCACAGACCTGGTGCTTATCAGGTATTTGCACAATAACTATTTTGCAAAATGAACAGCAGGCTTAAAAAAGCAGTTGCCCATCTGCTCATTCACAGCACCCAGCTTCTAAGAGCACCACACCATCAGCAGAAATTGCAAAGATTCCTTCACCGCCAAAGGTGAGGCCAGGAGTGTCTGTGACTGCACAACATGTACCCAGCATGGGGGAATCCAGTGGTCACCACCCCATTCAATGTAAGCACAGGTGTTTTCAAAGATGATCTGTAAGGCTACTAAGAGTTAAAGGTCTTTCTGCTTTAAAAACAAACAAAACAACTAAAAAGTCACTGCCCAGGGATTTGAGTCTTTTCTTTCCATTTCTATTATTGAGAGAGCCTCCAGAAGACTACAGCTAAGACAGCTGTTATTTTCCTACTAGAAGAGCAGCTGAGGAAAGGTAAAACAGAGTGAGAATGATCATCTATTTACTGTACAACCTGCTAGTCCACCACCAGAAGTATGCAAACAAGAGCCTCAGAAGATGGCTATTCCACCAGTACATCAATTAACCAAACAGTGTAATCATACACACAGTGTCACTGACATGCCAGTACATCAATCAGTTATAGAGTATAAAACCATGTGTGGTCCAAAAGGACCCTACAGCAATCCCCAAGAATGCTAGGTGGCACAGTAGCTTATGTCTATCAGCCCAGCTACTTGGGAGGCTGAGGCAGGAGGATCACTTGAGCCCAGGAGTTCAAGGCTGCAGTGAGCCATGATCACATCACTGCACTCCAGCCAGGGTAATAAAGCAAGATTTCATTTTTTTAAAAAAGTAAAATAAAATAAAAAGATGCTCCCATGTGACAGTCTTACAATGCAAGCTAGTGTCTCCAAAGAAGACTTACTGAGCTACACAAAGGAAGCTGGACATTAGGAATCCCACCCAGAAACATTTGTGTTAATCCTTACGAAATCGCTGATTAAGTATCACCATATACGCTGCTTCAACTTTCTAGGAACCTGTATTTAGGGGGAAAAAAATCCATTCACCACAAATGAAATGATTATTGGACCAAAATTAGTTAACCCAATCAGAACTATTTGAGTGACCAAGACATTATCATCCTATAAAGCTGGAAAGGTTTTTGTATTTCTCAAAATTTTATGACTCTCATCACAAATGAGACCAGAAGAAATATAATGTTTAGCATGGAAACATTTGAACTGTAGGCACTTTTGCTAACCTACACTTTTTTTTTTTTTTTCTTTTGAGATGGAGTCTTGCTCTGTCACTCAGGCTGAAGTACAATGGCACCATCTTGTCTCATTGCAACCTCCGCCTCCCAGGTTCAAGTGATTCTCCCACCTCAGCCTCCCGAGTAGTTGGGACTACAGGTGCACACCATCACACCCAGCTAATTTTTGTATTTTTAGTAGAGGCGAGGTTTCACCATGCTGGCCAGGCTGGTCTCAGGCTTGGCCTCTGAGCCCAAGCCAAGCCATCGCATCCCCTGTGACTTGCACATATACGCCCAGATGGCCTGAAGTAACTGAAGAATCACAAAAGAAGTGAAAATGCCCTGCCCCACCTTAACGGAGGACACTCCACCACAAAAGAAGTGAAAATGGCCGGTCCTTGCCTTAAGTGATGACATTACCTTGTGAAAGTCCTTTTCCTGGCTCATCCTGGCTCAAAAAGCTCCCCCACTGAGCACCTTGCGACTCCCACTCCTGCCCGCCAGAGAACCACCCCTCTTTGACTGTAATTTTCCTTTACCTACCCAAATCCTATAAAACGGCCCCACCCTTATCTCCCTTCGCTGACTCTCTTTTCAGACTCAGCCCGCCTGCACCCAGGTGATTAAAAAGCTTTATTGCTCACACAAAAGCTGTTTGGTGGTCTCTTCACACGTACGCGTGAGACACTGACCACAGGTGATCCGCATCGGCCTCCCAAAGTTGGGATTACAGGCGTGAGCCATGGCGCCTGGCCTTATCTACATTTTATTTCATGAAAAGAGTTGTGGGAAAAAGTGAAGCCTGGGTCCATCATTTTCTTGGTTACTTTGGATCCTTCTCCTTTGTTGCAAGAATCATAAATATTCCCAATTCTTTTACAGGCAAAAATGAAACTTGTACCCAAATATGTCCTTTAAAAATAAACATTAAACATTATGAGGGAAACAACTGGCACTGTGGAAAATGTCTGTGCACCCTGGCTAAGCAACTCACTATTGCTTGGATTATATTAATATACACACCACAAAGCTAAGAAAGAACTTAAATTTCAGTCTCTGTATTTCTGTGCTGATTAAGCTGCACTTTTTTCAACTTATCGCCTTCATACTTGCCTGTCCAAACAAAAAGATCTCAAGAATTCCATTGAAATAGCCCAAACAAGAGCCTAAACTTGCAAAGCTATTTTTCAGAGCTCAATAGTACAACAACAGGAAGTAGGACTTCTGGGATAGGGATTTTGCTATTTATTTTTTCTTTCAATGGACGCTTTTAAGCAAGAGAGAAAAAAATCTACAGGCATTACAAATCCTGGAAGCTATGAATCAGGAAGTGGGAAATGGCTGATCCTGAAATGGCCAGCCTGAAAATCCTGGCTCTTTTATGTAGTCAAGTCTCCCAGGCCAGGAATTTCAGAAATCTTAGGCATTTTGCATTATTTTCTGAATCTTAAAAGAGCTGAGACTTGAGAGAAAAGAGAAGGGCCAGGATAAATGAACCAATAAGGAAGCCCTCAGTCTCCAGCTCCATGCCCCCATCACCACACAAATCTTGCCCCCATAATTACAAGCTCAGTTGGGACATGCTCCTTACAAATGGGGTTTTGTTTACAATGCTGCTAAGGAGAAGGGGGTGATAGCCCATGGTTTCTGCAGACCCAGGCTTCAGCTTTCTCATTCTTTCCCAATGTTGAATCTGGAATGGACTCGGGACCCCAAATATTTCACAACTCCAAACACCCTACAGTTGATTAAAAACAATGGTCACTTTTGTTTTCAGGAAAGACGATACCAGATTTTTGCTAAGTCTAAGTAAAATGCAAAGACCCATGCAACGAACCTGCACGAATGCTTTCAGATATGCAGATTTGAAGAGGGGGGCACTGCTCTCTTTTGAGCAAACGGAGATCCAGTAATAGAGCAGGGCTCACTCTGCAATGGCTGCATTTGCATCAATGTGAGACACCAAACAAATGCCTGCACATGGGAATCTAGTATGTGGATCGAGGGAAAAGAGGGCATCTTTATCCTTCCAAATATGACAACTCAATCGAAAACTTCTCATTCCAAAGTCCTACAACACGAAGCTACTGGAGCTTGTGAAATTATTTCCAATTATTTTCTATAGAAATTAAACGTATCAATTCTATTGGCAGGTCATGTGAGATGACAGGTTTAAAAATGTAAGTTGATTGGGGAGAAAAGTAAAGAAAAAAATAGAAGAAAATAAAGTCATTTCCTGTGTCAGCTGTAATTTGGGAGGCTTTTTTCCAGTGTCCTTCTGAGTAAATCTGCCATAATCAAATGTAGTCAAATATAACTGCAATGTGCAAAAGCACAGCGATGACCTGAGAGTGAGGTACCACCCAGAACCCTTGGGACCAGTCTTCTCTCTATCTCTTCCAACAGACATCCACTACCATCTCCCCAAAATTATTTCATAAACACCAGTAGCCTCCCATGTGTTTCTTTAACTTAGCACAAATAAGAGAACCAATATGTAACAGATGTTTTTTAGCTCTTAAGAACCAACCATTCTGGCTGGGTGCGGTGGCTCAAGCCTGTAATCCCAGCGCTTTGGGAGGCCGAAACGGGCGGATCACAAGGTCAGGAGATCGAGACCATCCTGGCTAATACGGTGAAACCCCGTCTCTACTAAAGAATACAAAAAACTAGCCGGGCGACGAGGCGGGCGCCTGTAGTCCCAGCTACTTGGGAGGCGGAGGCAGGAGAATGGCGTGAACCTGGGAGGCAGAGCTTGCAGTGAGCTGAGATCCGGCCACTGCACTCCAGCCCGGGCGACAGAGCCAGACTCCGTCTCAAAAAAAAAAAAAAAAAAAAAAAGAACCAACCATTCCTCTTAGCCCAGCCTCTACAGACTTGGAAAACCATCCCCGATTTGCCCCCAGCCTCATCCCCCACTACAACCTAAGCAAACCTTCCTCTCCAGCCTTGCTACCAGCCCCAACATACATTTTTAAAGTTCTGACACCAAGACCACCCTAGTATCATCCTTCTGATCATCTAAGCACCCTCCTCCAGGAGACCTCCAAGATCCCTCTGGGCAAAATGATCTCTTCCTCCAATTCCAGGGCTCTTTCCCAGTGTGCTCACTCTATTCTCACTCATAAAAACATCTGATCCCATTCCACAGCTATGCACCCCTTATCTTCTCAAAAGACAATGTAAAGCTCTTTTTAAAACAGGGGCTGCATTTTACACACCTTACATACCTCCTGCAGGTCCCCGAACATCCAAACACTCCAATTTGTCTCTGTCTCCAAATCCTACAAAACCAAATTATCTCTACTCAGCTCAGCTCAGCATCCCAGGTACCCCTGGGATCTACCTCATCTGCCTCCTCTGCTCTAGAGTAAAAGCAACACAAGTCACCCCTACTCTGCTGCCCACTGTAGCCGAATCCAAGCGGCACTCTCAGCCCATGCTCTTATCAGTGCACTGGGGGCAGGCCTGGCATCTACCAAGCACCAGAAATGCCCCTCCAAGCTTTGTGCAGCCTCCTTGCCAGGCAGATGGCCTCCGGGGCCAGGTTTAGCACGGGAAGCTAGAACATGGAGCTGACTGCACAGCCTGGAGCAGACACACCTCAGCTTCCACACCCACCTGACAAGGCTGCCTAGAGGACTGAGGGAAGTCAGTGTTTCACCCATTGCCCTAATGGGAAGACAGTGTTTCACTCACTGCCCACGCCTGGAAGCAAAAGGTCCCAATGTTCCTAATCGATGTCCTGCCCTGTCATGCTCTGTCCCCATATCTAACCCTCACCTTTCTCTGTCCATCAGATAGTAAGAATTCATAGCAGCCAGTACATATGACCCTGAGGGCAACGTTCTAACAAAGCCAAAGAAAAGGTGGCACACTGGCATTCAATTCAAATCCCAGGGTGGCAAGAAAAGGGTCACCAGTTCCCTGAAAATAACTGGCATGCAAAATTCAAACAGGTAATTGGGGTGGAGTTCACGGAACAAAAGGGAAGGGAAAACCTCACATGGGTTGGTATTCTCTTCATTTAAGCACACTGTCTTCAGGCAGCAGAGGTTCCAAGGTGCATGCTAAACACCCCTGCGCAGGTTTCAGAGCAGCAGATAAAAGGGGCTAACCAGGCCCTCAGGAAGCCCAACCGGCACACACAGGGGGCCAAGTCGGTGGAAACCTTAAGCCTGTCTCATCTGTCTCTAAACTGCTCACAGGATTAACAAGAAGGCTTGATCGATACTGATTTTAGTCATGGCAGTGACTCATCACAAAATTCTACCCAGCTTAAAGCTCAGCTGTGAACAGAAACAAAACAACATAATAGCAGGGTCAGATTTAAAATAGCAAGTATGACTGGTAAACAGTTAATGCTTATAAACAATTCACAATCACCTTCCCAGCCTTCTGGATTTGCTGGGAGAGGAAGAAGTACCACTGAGGGCTCTGAAGTGGGCTGCAGCAGTAAGTCTGTCTTCTGTGTCAACCCTTCCAACTCACTGATGCTAGTGTCAGCTTTACAAAACAGACCCTGGGGAGGGTCAAGGGGAGCTGCTTTTAATTGAATTCCACAGATCTGATGGGTATGTGTGCTCACTGAGGAGGGGAGAGAGGAGGAATGTACTTACATGGAACAGAGTTTTCAAGGAGTGAAATTTAAGCTCTCCTGGAATATAACCTCCTCTATGTAGCTCCTGCAGAGTTTAAAATAAGCAACTTATTTGTCCTAAAATGAGAAAAATGGGGTCATATAAAATTTCTCAATAATTCAGTTCCTCTCAAACTGCATTTACTTCAAGGAAAGCAATGGGGTGCTCAGAAGGTGCACTAAATATTTCAGGCATTTAGTTAAGGAGGCGAATGTGCTCAGTGCCATGCTGAAGACATGTACTTTCAAGTACTGGATTCCATGTAAATTTTAATAATCTGTAACCAACTCTCAGACCTGGCCAAGAACTTCCATAGAGTGTCCTGGTCTTGAGATCCCTTCACTATGGCACACTGCTCCACTGTTATGAACCGCATGACTGTGTCCCCTCAAATTCATATACTGAAGCCCCAACCCCCAAATACCCTCAGTGGTATCTGAAGGTGGGGCCTTAGGGAGGTAATTAGGTTTATATGAGGTCCCAAGGGTAGAGCCCCCATGATGGCAACAATGCTCTTACATAAACAGGAGGAGACCAGAGGACACACGACAAGACATTTGTCATCTGCAAGCCAAGAAATGGACCCTCATCAGAAACCAAATTTGGTCGGCACCTTGATCTCAGACTTCCAGCCTCCAGAACTATGAGAAACATAAGTCTGTTGTTTTAGCCCTCAGTCTACAGTAATTTGTCACAGCAGTGTGAGCTAAGACATCCATACAGCCCTGTAAGAGAACCAACTCAGGGAAGAGCCACACCTCTCATTATCTGACACCACCTCCTGCCTGATGACCAGGCAAAACAAGCACATACACAAACAAGCAAAAGGGGAGGATGAAAGTGGTCATTCAGGTTTGCTTTGGAGGTACACAGAAAATGCAAGTCCAACTCTCAGGCACAGACCAGCTGCCAGCAGCAGGATTCCTCCCATTGGTCCCAGACCAAGGTGAACCACTCCTCTAGGCGGGACAGAGAAAGCTCCTCTGGAAGCCAGACAAGCTCAGCCACCTCAAAGTCTTGTTTGGAATCCAGCAGGTCCAGGCCTGAGCCCTGGCGCCTGGTTAAACCAAAGGATGACAACCAAGCAGAAAAAAACAGCCCCAGAGAGTATCTGCTGGAAAGGCAGACAGGTGGACCTGGCCTTCGACACGCAGCATGCGTGCCAGGATCTCAAGCAGCGCATCCCTCCAAGCTTCCTCACCTGTAAGGCGAAGCCTCTAGCCCTCTTCTACTTTTGGGACACTCAGATTCTTCTCTGCAGAGGTCAATCCCTTTCTTTCAAGGGCTCCCCGCTCTGTAATGAGGGACTCCATTTACAATAAAAAAAAATTGAGTTGTCAAAACAAATGAAAAACTTCCAGTATAATCATAATCAGTGAGGGAACCAAACATCTAAACAATTCTCTCTTCTGGAAAAGAAAATGTAAAAGGAATTACACGTCATATGGCTGATTAGTAATAAATTTCATTTTGTGACTACGGTAGCATGAGAGTTTGACTCCTGACTTGCTTTCCTTGAAAGAAAAACATGATCTGCAATACTGTCTCTTGTTATGGAAAACAGACCCATTCCTCGTGACTCAGCTCAAACCTGCATTTTTTTTTCAAGGTCTTTCCTGACCTCACAGTTCCCCCACAGGGATCCCATGGTACCAAGGACCGCCAAGGACAAGGACTGGTCTCGTTGAATTTGTCTCCCCCACTATTCCAAGTATATACTCGCATAAACAATTGAGAAATAAGCTTTTTAAAATTGTGGTAAAATATACACAACAAAAAACTTAACATTTTAACCCTTGTTAAGTGTACAGTTCACTGACATTGATTCACAAGGTTGCTCAACCACCATAACCATCCATCTCTAGAACTTTTACATGTTCCCAAACTGAAACTCTGTACCCATTAAACATCAATTCCTCATTGCTCCCTCCCCGCAGCCTCTATTCACCGCCCCTCGCCATTCTACTTTCTGTCTCTATGAATGTGACTACTCTACATACCTCATGTAAGGGAAAGAATCATGCAGTATTTGTCCTTTCGTGACGGGCTTCTTTCACTTCACATAGTGTCTTCGATGAAGGTTCAAAGACACTGTAGCACATCATAGAATTTCCTTCCTTTTTAAGGCTGAATTATATTCCATTGTATGGATATACCACATTTTGTCTATCCATCCATCTATGGATGGACCCTAGAGTTGCTTTCACTTTTTGGCTATTTTGAACTATTTGCTGCCATGAACATGAGTCTACAAATATCTGTTCGAGCCCCTGCTTTCACTTCTTTTGGGCATATACCCCAAAGTGGAACTGCTGGATTATATGGCAATTCTATGATGAATTTATTGAGGAAGCACCATATCATCTTTCACAGTGGCTGTGCCATTTCACAGTCTCACCAGTAAGGCACAAGGGTTCCAAAGTCTCCACATCCTGGCCTATGCTTGTTATCATCTGGTGTCTTTGGTAATAGCCATACTAATGAGTATGAAGTACCAATTGTGGGTTTGACTTGCATTTCACTGATGGCCGGTGACTTTCATCATCTTTTCATGTGCCTAGTCGCCTCAAGGAATAAGTTTTAAATCAAAATAATAACTCCTCCTCCTCCTAAGAGACCTCTCATCACAAAAAGCAAACAGTATCTTTACTTACTAGCATTGTTAAATTGGTTAGTCTGGGCTCAAAACACTTTATTTTCCTTGCAAATACCACCATAGGCAACATTCTCTTAGTAAGACCATTCAAGCCCATCTACCAAGTTGCCTAAACAGGACTAACCTTGAATTCTGGTCTTAGGAAGACCTTGTGCAATCCAGAGAGCACAGCAAGAGAGCAGCTCCTTCTCTCACCATCCTGCATCAGGCAACATACTGCAGCTGGCTTTCCACCTGACTGAAGCCTTCTCCTGCTTTGGCAGCTGGGGGGCCTGCTCCAGTTGGGGACACTCATCCTTACAAGCAGCCATCAAAGTACAAAGGGCACAGGTTCTCGGGTTTCTCCACCTTCAATTTAAGATACCCTAATTTGTTTTGCAGATACTTAATCTAAGTGTTTTTCAGATCCTGTGCCCTACATTTTGGCTGGAAACAAAGTCCCACTCACATCCCTCATGCTCGTGACCAGGCTCTTCCCCAGAAGGCCACATGACCCCCAATTACCTACCTCTCCTTGAAGAAGGAAGAGACTGAAGGACCAAGGGACATCCACAGTTCACATTGATACGTGAATGATCCACAACCGTGATCCCTGACCTGGCGGCCTTCTCAAAAGGGCCTTGGAATCCAAATGACCCATTTCCTGGAGGAAGATACTTCACCCCTGAGGCAGACGCAGAGTCAGGAGGGAGACAGGGACAGAAAAGGAGGGAGCTGTGTTGCTATCCCCAATGGAGTGCTTGTCAAACTCTCTTTACATAAAATGAAGCGGGGTTCCTAACTCTGCAGTCAAAAAAAAAAAGGCAAATGTAGCTAGGAGCAAAACATCAGAATCAATACGCACCCAAAGGATACTTTTTTTTTTTTAAAGTAAATAATTTCTAATGTGTATTTCCTCTATCCTTAGCAACAGTATCAGTAAACTCTTAGTGTTTATGATAAGCCCTAGGTTCTAAGAAATGTGCATGTATTCCGCTCATGAAGTACTAGTAATGATCCTCCAAGATGGGTGGCACCTTTTTTTTTTTTTTTTTTTTTTTTTGAGATAGAGTCTCACTGTTGCCCAGGCTGGAGTGCAGTGGCGCGATCTCGGCTCACTGCAACCTCCAACCTCCGCCTCCCAGGTTCAAGCAATTCTCCTCCCTCAGCCTCCCGAGTAGCTGGGATTACAGGCAGATGCCACTATGCCTGGCTAATTTTTATATTTTTAGTAGAGACAAGGTTTTACCATGTTGGCCAGGCTGGTCTCGAACACCTGACTTCAGGTGATCCGCCCCCCCCTCGGCCTCCCAAAGTTCTAGGATTACAGGTGTGAGCCACTGCGCCCTGTCTGATGGGTAGATTATCTTCCATTTTACAGATAAGGAAAGGAGAGCAGAGAGGGTAAATAATGTGCCCCCGGTACAACCCATCAGTAGACTTCTAATTCTCTGGCTCTGGACTCTAATCCTAATCTCAGAAGGGAATGGTGCCATCAAACAAGATTGGGGGAAAAGGTAGAAGGCCTGCTTGCTAGTTGGGAAAAGCAGAGACTGCCTGAAACACTTAAAACTCTACTTGCTCCAACAGGTGAACACGACTGAAAATTCAGAATTCACTCTCCTAATAGCTGGAAAGTATCACAAAAGCCCACAGACCAAATGATATCACCCTCCCAGGAAGTCTCTTGCATTACTGTGTTTTTTAATGTTATTTGTCAAGTGAAAACAAACAGTTACAGTGGCAGAACAGGCAGCACCCAGCGAGTGGCACTAATAGTGGGCTAAGGATGGGCAATTGCTTCTCATCAAGAACCACAATGTGTCCAGTCAGTTTACAAACATAAATCAATACAAGTTCAAAAGCACCAGTAGCAAAGTCTAGGCCTGGATGCGAAGCTGGCACCCCTCTTTAAACAAATTGTTCCTCTCCACTTGCATGGTAAGGACCGGAAAGAGCCCTGCCACGTTGGCCAGATCTTGCAGGGTAGCGGAGGCCACCTCCCTCTCCCAACCTCAGGAAATCCAAGGCCACTGCATCAGCCTGGCCCAACCCAGAACCAGCCTTGGGCCCAGTCGGCCCAACTCAGAAAAAGGCAGGGGTCAGTCTCCAGCCTGGACTCCTCTAAAAGCCAGAAAGCAGTGCCCCAGCAAATGAACAACAAGAGCGCTCACCTGAAATGGTTTCACCTTCATTTTTAGAGGAGAGGAACACAACAGGAGGGCGTATTACTCCACGGGTTTTAACCCTGGCCCTTGATGCTACCAGGTACCCATGATGCCCCTAATAAAGGTGAGAATTCTTCCACTTTTCTAACATCCAGCTATTTTTTTTAAAAGTTGAACACTGCAGTTTCTGGAGAACTTTGCTATGTGAATTACCTCACTGCAGGTTTGCTCCCCTAGCTCTCTCCATTCCATGCCTTAAAAGTGCCAGGTGTCTCCTTGGGAGCTGCTCTGTGCTACTGCCACCAGTCCTGCAGCCAACCTGTTTTGCAGGTCCTGCCTCTCCATCCACTGGGACCTCTCTCTCGACAAATCAGCCCAGCCCACAGCTCCTCTGGCAACCCAGCCCCTCATACTGAGGACCCCTGTCTCACCAGTCACCTCCCTCAGCTGGGCCAACCTGTCCAGCCCGTTCCTGCTTCCCTGGTCTCAGGTCTAGAGACAACACTTCCCTCCCTGAGCCTGTCCTCACTGCCTCCCTCACCTATACCATCACTGGCTCACACTAGGGTGTCTATCTGTCCCCCAATCCTGACTCCATCAAGAGGCCAGAGCAGCCTCCCCAGAACACCCTTCTCAGCAGGTCCATTGCAATGGTGCAAGGTTTCAAAGCTCCCCATTCTCTAGCCAGCAAATTCCTTCCCAGCACACAATGGATTCTGACACCTCTCCACTCCATCAGTGCACACTGCCACCCACACCACACATGGTCCCTTCCTCTCCTGGGAAGCTGCCTCCTTGGATCTCCAGAGTCAAATATTTAGGGCACACTGAAGTCAAGACATCCTCCTTAAAGCTTCTCAAGCCATTCTGCAGCGCCGTGACCCCACTGCCTGCAGCCCACACACTTCTCTCCACTCAGCATCCCATAACTTAGCACTAAACTGATAGCGTCTGTTACTCTCCACCAGTAGTTGAGTTGTCCCAACTAGACAGCAAGCTCCTTGAGGAGAAACAAATATATATCATATTCGTTCACATGCTTTCCATGGAGCAGAGAACCACTGGAGGCCCTCAATCTACATATCAGAAACAGGGTTCCACACTCTTTGTCACCACTCACCTTCCACTCCCACTCCTCCTCCACAGGTAGGGACATGACCTTGAACCAGTCAGCCTGGTCAACTTAAAAACCCCTTCTCTTCAGGCACACAGAAGCAAGGCGGTTACTTAGTGGTTTCAATGACCTGAGTCTCAGATTTCTGGGCTCAAACCTTTCACTGCAGATGTGCAAAAAAAGACCCTCCTTGGCCAGGCACAGTGGCTCACACCTGTAATCCCAGCACTATGGGAGGCCGAGGTAGGTGGATTGCTTGAGGCCAGGAGTTTGAGACCACCCTGACCAACATGCCGGAACCCCGTCTCTACTAAAAACAAAACAAAACAAAACACACACACAGACACACAAAAATTAGCCAGGCGTGGTGGCACACGCCTGTAGTCCCAGCTTCTTAGGAAGCTGATCCACAAGAATTGTTTGAACCTGGGAGGAAGAGGTTGCAGTGAGCGGAGATTGTACCACTGCACTCCAGCCTGGGCAACAGAGCAAGACCCTGTCTTTAAAAAAAAAAAAGGCCCTCTTCAACTGGCAGCAATGGCAACAATGGCAGCAATGCCCTGGTGTTGTGGGGAAGGAGGACTGGAGGCCCCAGAGAGAGCCCACTAGGGCCACCCACCATGAGGAAGAGAAAAAAAGAGAAAAGCATCCATTTATTGGATGCTTTCTATTTGCCTGTTTTGCTGGGCAGATTGGATACATTATCTATTGCTAATTCTCATGGCATCCCTGCTAGAGCAGTGTTATTCCAATCACAGGCAGAGACACTGAGGCCTGGAGCTCCCTTTCCAATATGTCTCCATGCATGGGAGAGAAGGACACAGTGAATTGTTTGAGAGGACAAGGCTTCAAAGGAAGCCCTGCACATGTGCGAACCCCATGGAGAAGAGCAGAGCAAAGGCAGGCCAGGCTGTCTAGGTAAGTTCACATCCACCTGGTTCAGCATTCACATGGGAATTTCACAAGATGTATTTTTACAAGCTGCTCTTGAAAATTAACATTCCAAATGATTATGTTTACATTTTCTGCAAGAAATATCCCACCCCGCTCCTCGGGAGAGGAGACTTTCACGATAATTTCTAAGGTGCTCATTAAGTTCAGGAGTCCTCTTTACATCAACCTAGACAAGGAAACTTTCTTCTGTCCAGAGGTAGGGAGCTGGCCTGTCTCAAACCGTCTCCAAGGGCCCCACCAGGAGACTGTCAAAGGCCCTCACCAGCAACCAAAACCCACAGGGTTGGGAAGGATGCTTAAGTGATAAAGAGATCTTTAGGACCTTGCTACTGTCCCTCCCAGGAGTTAACGCAAAAGTTTACTGGCCTAACCAAGAAAACAATGCAAGAAATAGAAGCCAATTTCCATACATGGTAATTCTGCTAGTTCCAACCACATCTCCCTAAAATCTCTCTCTCTCTCTCTCTGCCTAGTGTCTTGAGATCTGAAGGCTGGAAGGGCCTGTGAAATGACCTAGGTCCACGCTATCACTCAAGGTCAGCAGGTGTGCAAGCACCCATCCGACTTTCTAAGATGCCACCCTGGCCCTCTGCATCAGGCCACTCCGGAGATCATCAGGCAGCCGAGTCCAGCCTGCAGATGCTTCCTCCTCAGGCACCCAGCTCCACGAAGGTTTAAAAGCACATTACAGACACAAATTGGTGCCAATGAATTATTCATTACATCTTATCTATAGGGAACTTATGGAACAA
Source organism: Trachypithecus francoisi (assembly GCF_009764315.1). NCBI lineage: Eukaryota > Metazoa > Chordata > Mammalia > Primates > Cercopithecidae > Trachypithecus > Trachypithecus francoisi. The sequence continues at coordinate 90,127,034 of NW_022681468.1, forward strand.
AGTCTCTATCCACAGGGATGAGGTGATCTTGACACAAGGCCAGACTCACAAATGACCGTTTCACGAGTTCTAATATTTTTATTCACCTCAATGTACAAAAAACCTAATGAAACAATGATTTTAAAGATAATTTTATTACTTTCAAGTTCCATGCAGCAGTAACTGGTGTGATAAAATGTTTCGGCTGGCAGAGGTGCAATGATTAGATGAAAATAAATGTGTACAAAAAAGCGCTTCAAAGTGAATGGGGAGTATCCCTTTAAGAAGTCTTCCGTTTCTTCAGCTGCTCCTACACGCCAGGCACTGGGCCACCTCCTGGGAATTCAAAGATAACCAAGGTACCATTCCCCTCCCCAATGGTGGGAGAAAGCAATATGGGGGAGATGCCCAAATAGGAGGTATAGCAAGAGACCAAGTCAGTACAATCATTCTGCATGCAGAATGAAGGCCAGAGAGAGGGTGAAATTACAGCTAACTCTTAAAGGAGCTTGCCAGAGGGCAAGCTGGTAGTATTGTTTGCTATTCCAAGCAGAGGGGCTTCCACCTGCCAAGACAAAGAGACAAGAATGAGTATAGCCTGAGTTGTTCAAAATGTCTGGGAGGAAGGGAGGATGGAGTTCTCTCTGATAGCCAAAGATTTCCAAATTAAAAATAATAAAAGGCAATCATGAGGAAACAGGTTTAAGGATTTTGACATGTATAACTAAATAACCCGCTATATATTTTGAGTAATCGCAACAAGAAAGATTCTGAAAATATCAATAAAACATGAAAGAAAATACATAAAATTAGCTAATGAAATACAGACCATGTGGGACCTAACACTAATCCTGGATGTTTTTATTCTTATTTTCTGTCAGTATTTCTGGCTGGAGAGCATCTTAACCACATAGAATAGCCAAAGGGGAGAGATAAGAGAATGATAATGAAAGTGTTACTACCTATTTAAATAGAGCAATGGAAGGTCAATCTTGCTGTATTTTTCCAAATGAAATCAGCAGTGTTTTTTAAATCTCTAATCTCAAAATAAATATTTTGGAGCTCTAAATTTATTAAATTTATTAAAGTCCTGTAAAAGTATCTTAATACTCTAACTGTAAAAGAAACACCAGGTGTAACAGCCCTGTGCAGTACTGCATCGTTTAGGAAGACCCTAATTCTCTCAGCACAGCTCGCACTGACACAGTAGAGTAACCTTAATCCAAAACTGTAGCCCAGTGATTTCTACAGAAGCCTGTAGTATCCACATTTTCTTGCAATCAGTCCCTAGGAAGCAAGCCAGAGAGTGGGTTGGGATCACTATCTTCCTCCTCAGGGCACTGTTAATTCAGTCACCAAATAGGCTGAATTTCCGTTCTGGCCACTAGATGGAGCCTATGCATTGGTGAGATGGGCAAAGTGCACACTGGACACCTCTCAGGTGTGAGCAGAAATTGACAAATGACAAGATTAAGGGAGAACATGTAATAAACAGATCTTTGAAATGGAAGGCAAACTGCAGGGGGTGACCATCGTTTACTAAAAAAAAAAAAAAATCACAACTGTTTAATAAGTAGCATGCCATCTTGTTAATAAGCACCTTAGCAAAATAAAGTTTTATTATACATTTATTAAGCACCTATGTGCCAGGTTCTATAACATATTTAAATGGCAAGGGCAATCAAACATCAAGTCAGCCTTATATTTCTATCCAAAGAACATCTCTGTTCAAGTATGTCACATCCCTAAGAGCAGTAGCAGCTGAAGTCTGAGGGCTTAATACCAGGTGACAGGTTCTGTTCTAGGCACTTGACACATGTATGAATTTGTTTGATTTTTATGAATGTTAAAGTAGGTTATATTAAAATTATAATTTCACAGATGAGGAAACTGAGGCACAAGAAGATTAAATTATTTGCCTGTGAGCTTAGCTACTGGAGAGCTGAGATTCAAACCAGCCACTTTGGCTCCACAGTCCTAATAAAATTACAAGCAAGGAACAAGACAAAACGAATCACTGTCAACCAACAAAAATGTGGGTTATGAACTCAGAAGGAGTAATGCGGAAGTAGATATATAAGTTAGGGAAATCCCAAAAACCTTCAAGAAAGAGAAGGAATTTGACTTGGAAATGTAAAGATGGCATCTCTGATCTATTTGAATCACAGAAAAGGTATATGGGGGAAAGGAATCACCTGACCCAGTGTTCTGCCTTTTGAAAGTTATGATCTTGTCCCTATTTTACAGATCCACCTGAAACTTGGAAATTATTTCAATTTTAAAAACCTATTCTATTTCCTCACAATTTTTCTTGTGACTTTGGTTTTCTAAACATGTTAGAAAATGTTTTCATTCTATTGTTTAGTGAGAAAAGGAGAAATGTCTCCCCCAAATATTTGTAAGTCTCCAGATTTCTATCAAGACTCAGAAAAGTTAGTAACTTTAGGACCAAAGAACTAATTGGCAGCTAAGGATAAATTAAAGCTATGGTGACCTTCCTGTGCTCTTAAGTGGCACTTTCTGCTATTCAGTATTGAGGGTGGAAGGAGAAGTAGCAGAGTAGTGAAGAGAAAAAACAGTCAGCTATGGAAACAGCAGAAGCAAAAACTTGGGAGACGGGCATAGCATGGCTTACTTTCCATCAAGCCAATGCACAGACGCTGGGGAGTACTGGGAACTAACAGTGGATCCCTATAGCAAAGGATTACTAAGGACTTGTTTCATCACTTGATTCTAAGGACCTTGGACTTGATTCTAGGACCACAAGAGGCACATTCTATTTGGAGCTAGCAAGTCCATCAAACCAAGGGGATGGTACAGGAACTGGTTCAGAGGCCAACTCAGTATATGTAGTCAGAGTCAATGCAGGTCTGCACTGGACCTGGCGAATAGGGGTGAATCCGAGCGATTTCAAGTGACTCAGTGAGATTGAAAGGAAACATTCAATTAACAAGTCTCCCCAGAAAAGGACAGGCTACAGAACTGAAATTGAACCACAAATTCCATCCTGAGCCAATCTCTGTTGCTGAAAATTTTACTGAGGTGCATGGGAGAAAGAAAATCCCAATTATATCACCTGACCAAGAAAGGCTACCATAACAAAAGTTCCTACAGACTACACGGTATCATGTTATGACCTAACATATGCAGTGAACTCATTATCTACAGAAATCAGACAACAGAACTAAGGGAAGCCTAACAGCAGATTTCCCTCTGCTGCTACTGGTCTCTGCGATCATTTGTTTTGGTGGCAATCTGCGCTTCTCTTTAAAGTCCTGAGTCTGTAAGCTTTTGTATTATCCCACTACAGTGAGACTCAGGGAAATGAGGTAAAGAGAATAAATACAGGACAACACAGATAAATGTGGACACAACTGAGGGGGATTTTACAATCTAGACAGAATAGCTGACTTAGAAAACACTTTGTAAGCTGATGTAGTCAATTAGATCATGGGCTCCTACCTGGAATTTCTCTCCATGCTTCCTACTTTTTCCAGGAAGTTATCAAAGGTCACTAAGGCACTTTGAATTTGGGAAAAACTTTTATAAATAAAATCATCTCTCCTTAATTACCATCAGACTTCTGTTCTTTAAGGTTTTACTGACTAAACTTTGGCTGACTTAAATTGGTGATGTCTCATTTACATAATCAAGCATTCCCAATAACCAACTTTACGGAGACTAATCACGACTATATTTTTTAAAGCAGAGGACAAACTGAAAGTAAGTGTTCAAAATATATCAGGAAATTTTTCAAGTTATGCTCTATAAAATATTTATGCTCTAACAACTATCAAAATACATTTGTTCTCCCATGTCGAGTAATTTTTGTGTTTTTTTGTTTTTTGAGACAGAGTCTCGCCAGTGGTGCGATCTCAGCTCACTGCAAGCTCTGCCTCCTGGGTTTACGCCATTCTCCTGCCTCAGCCTCCCGAGTAGCTGGGACTACAGGCGCCCGCCACCTCACCCAGCTAGTTTTTTGTATTTTTTTAGTAGAGACGGGGTTTCACCGTGTCCACCAGGATGGTCTCGATCTCCTGACCTCGTGATCCGCCCGTCTCGGCCTCCCAAAGTGCTGGGATTACAGGCTTGAGCCACCGCGTCCGGCCAAGAGTAATTTTTAAAGTGGTATTGATTTTTAAACTGACAAATAATTCCAAAGCCAGTTTGAGAAAGCTAGTGCCATGTTAAAAAGAAAATTGCAGAACAAAAGGATACAAAACAGCAACAACAATGTATTTCAAACTCTCAGAATTTGGACAATGGATGGATGGATGGATGGAGATACACAATTTTGAACAAATGGCATTTGTATTATGTAACTCTTACTGAAGTAGAGACCTGTGGTATTAAGGGGGCTAAGAGTGAGGAGTGAGTCAAAACAGTTTCAAAAGTTTCAAACTCCTTCCCGCAAGAACTTTCTGGATTGGCAAGACTACTTTCTAAAGTCTTTAAAAATATGGAAAAAAAAAAAAAAAAAAACATGTTTTCCAGACTATTACCAGGTGAGCAATTCATTTACTTTTATTTTTATATATGTATCTTTTGTGTGTGATGGAGTCTTGCTCTGTCACCCAGACTGGAGTACAGTGGCATGATCTCGGCTCACTGCAACTTATGCCTCCCTGGTTTCAGCAATTCTCCTGCCTCAGGCTCCCAAGTGGCTGGGATTATAGGCACGGGCCACCACGCCCGGCTGATTTTGGTATTTTTAGTAGAAAGTGGGTTTCACCATGTTGGCCAGGCTGGTCTTGAACTCCTGACCTCAAGTTATCTGCCCATCTTGGCCTCCCAAAGTGCTGGGGTTACAGGCGTGAGCCACTGCGCCCAGCCAGGTGAGCAGTAAGGTAGGCCTAGCTATAGCTGCAGTGTGTGATGGCCCCATCTACAGGTGTGCACATCTTCCCCATGTGGCTGGCCAGCCACCCCATTACTCCAAAGAATGTCAGTGCTTCAAGACCACCAGCCATCAAGTGAGCTCCATGGACACAAGGCCCAACAACTTACCTTGCAATCGTAGGTGTTCATCCCTCATCATAAAAGAAACTACTTTCTGTTGTGGTCCAGTGAAATCAGAAGAGCAATCTATGAGTTTAAAAAATTCTTGTAGGCTGAGTGCGGTGGCTCACACCTGTGATCCCAGTCCTCCGGGAGGCCGAGGTGGCTGGGTCACTTGAGTCCAACCTGAGCAACATAGCAAAACTTTATCTGTACTAAAAATACAAAAAATTAGCCAGGCATGGTGGTGTGTGCCTGTAGTCCCAGCTACTTGGGAGGATCACTGGAGCCTGGGAGGTCAAAGCTGCAGCAAGCATGATCACACCACTGCATTCTAGCCTAGGTGACCAGAGTGAGACCCTGTCTCAAAAAAAAAAAAAATAGATAGATAGATAGATAGATAAGATAGAGATAGATAGAGATAGATAGATAGATATAGAATATATGTAGTCCAGGGCAGGAAAAATAAAAATTTTAAGCTTGCTTACTAGTTCTGTTGTTGTTGTTGTTGTTTTAATAACATGGCAGTAACATCTATGGTTTGACTGATATCTTTAAAAACTACAGTAAGACATTTTATAGTACCAAATAATTTCTAAACCTAAAGAACTGCATCCAGTAAGTACTCAACACATATTTACTGATGAAGAAAAGAGGGAGGGAAAACAACTATTTCTCAGTTCAAGTAAGGAAATATCAATTTTTCCTTAAGATTTCAAATTTAATTTAACAAAACGTAAGTAAAGCTGGCATCAGTGAAAAAAGGGAGAGAAATCTTCAAAAATGGAATCTGGGACTTTCAAACAAGTAAAACTGACCATTTAAAAACAGTCTTCAAAAATCCAAAAGTCTCAAAATCAAATGTATTGTTTATACTTTGAGTCAAATAAAACTAAAGCAATTTAACAAAAGAAAACATCATGCCAAGGAAGTATGCTTCTCTTGAGATAACAGTCTAACTTGTTTTAAAGCTCCTTTGTTTACTAACCATTTTATATAACAAATATATGTTCCTTCCTCAGAACAAATCAATTCTTTTCCAAACCCTCGGGGATGGGGGTGCAGGCATGAGGGGATGTGTACATATATCAAAGTTTTAATCTTTTCAAATAGTGGAACTCAGTTATGCTTCCCAAATGTCAACAGGTCTCAGTGTCCACAGACACTGGGACTGCTGCCCTCCCCCTTCCCCACTTAAAGCCACATCAAGTCTTTACAAATAACTGGAAAACTTCCTCTTGCTAAGCTGATGCCAAACAGCATTTTCCAGGAGGGATCAGAGTGCATCATTCATTAGGAACTTTGCTGTCTTTAAAGTGTTCAGAATTTTCCTTCAGAACATCTCAGAGACTGAAATCAAGAAACTATATCCCTAGTATGTGTGCAACTATTATATATTTAGTACAATTGAGAAGAGCTCATCTCCTGGGCTCAGCACCTGTCATAAGTTGGCTAAGAAAAGCAGTTCAAAGCAAGTTCGCCCACAGGGGCAAATACCTCTTCCACCAACTAGGTTTGATTTTTAAATGAGTTTTGAAAACAAATTGGAGAAAATCACAACCTAGAAAGAAATACATCTTGTATGCTTTACAACTAAAAAACAAAAGCTTTCAGGATTTGTCTCCTCACTCTTACTCCCTCACGCTTTTAAAAACACCAAGTTATTTATAAATTATAAAATGTCCTGAAATTATGAATGCTGATGATTTCTAGAAAGCTAGCTAAGCAATATGTAATCCAGAAAACTTCAGACGTAAGTCCCATCTTTCTTACAACTCAAAACATGCCATGCAACGTTCATGTACACACCTGTGACTCCTAATTTTTGGAAAAGGCAACTACAATACTACACTTTTTAAATCACAGTTGCCATATTCAATGTTATAAAGAAGGCAGTGCTGCCAGTCAAGATGGGTTAATATCACCTATATATCATGGTCTACAGTGGCATCCCCATATAATGGAAAGCACCAATGAGGCAAAAACGGTACGGTAGAGGCTTCTGGATGAACAACACTAGAGTCTTAAGACTACAGAAATATTTTTAAAAGAACCTTTAAAATGCTGCCTACTGTCTACTTGAAAACTGCATCCTATACTGAGTCTGAAAAAAAAATCTGAATTTCAAGAAAGTTGGTTTCATGCAAGACTTTGCAGGCTCATGCACTGAGTAGCACAAGGTCAGCTTTCATACAGTAGGTGCACAATAAGTACTGGCTGGATTCAGTTGCTTCTTACAGCACATTCTTACAAAACAAATGAAACCAGATTTAAAAGGAAACCACTGTCCCTTGAGGGTTCCTCTTGGCAAAAACTCTAAGGCAACAAGTGAAAATGATACAGTTGATTTTCATTACTGTCCTGATCTTGCAACAATAGGAAGTGCAGGAAACATTTTTATTAGTAAACTAAGCCTTAGACAAAGATGAAAAGCAAATGTAAACAACAATTATTCTCTAGGTCTTTTCCTATTGAAAGGCCAGGGTAAATTTGAATAAATGCACACAGTTTCAAAACAAAAATGCCTTTGCCACATTTTAAAATCTTTTGTTCTGTAAGGAATTTTAATTTTATAAAAATCACTGTATATCTGAAACACTGTATCCTAAAACTACTGCATCCTAAAGTTTCTTTCTCCTGCTCAGACCCTGGAACTATGTAAGAAATAAAATAAAACTACAAAGAAAAGAAACAACAGTACTGCATTAACATGAACTGTTCATCCTCAGTCCTTACAACCACTTGTGGTCAATATGGCATATCAAAAAATGAGTGTTTAAAACATCTTAAAACAGCATTTCTTTGTTGGAAAACATAATAAAACTGGAAATACAAACAGCCATTCAGACAAAGCTCTATCTTGGAAAAAACCATCATTTCAGATTCAGTTGAGGTTTCTATTGTCAAAAATCTGCCTTCCACCAGCATTTGTGTTTTTTGAATCCAGCTCCTCAATCCCTAACTGAAGCTACATAGAACCAAAATTCTTTTTTTCCTGCTTGCCCATTTCTACTACGGGATTGAATCCCTGTTGCTAAGCTTCAATTATCAGTCTGTTGTATTGCTGCAACTCACGGATCTGAAAAACTCATAAATGGAGAGAGAGAGAGAGAGAGAGACATCAGCCTGCCAAATATATGTAATAACTTTAATGTAATTTAAGGTAGCATAACAAGTTATTTTCAACCTGAGCACATTTCTCTAAAAAAACCAAAACGGGTTTATTGAGATGTAATTCACATACCATTAAAGTCCCCGATTTAAAGTATATATATAATCCAATGGTTTTAAGTATATTCAGAGCTATGCAACCATCACCACAAACTAATTTTAGAACAATTTTCATCACCCCAAAAAGAAACCCTGTGCCCACTAGCAGCAGTCACTCCCCATTCCATCGACCCCCAGCCCCTGGCAACCACTCATCTCCTTTCTGCCTCTATGGATTTGCTTATTCTGGACATTTCACATAAACCGGATCGCGTAATATGTGGTCTTTTGTGACTGACTTCTTTCACTTTTTGTGATATTTTTAAGCTTCATCTATTCAACCTTAACATATTTCTTAGAGTTGGACTTTTCTAATATTTTCGACAAACCAAACATATGATCTTTTAAATTTTAAATCCTGACACAAACCCCACCCTTCCACAAAATACCATTTACTTGCTATGTCTTTCTAGAGAATCTAAACTATAATTTGCTGTTTAGGTTCTTTCAAACGTTCTTTTTCTGGGTTCTCCATCTGGTAATAAACACTAACTTCTTTAAACACCAACATTTCACATACCTACATTTCTCTGACAATAGGATGTCTGGGGTAGAAAGATGAGTGAATCCTTTTAAGAAGATGGGTACAATAAATTTAAAGTGCATGCTGACTTTTTAGAAAGAAAATAGCCATCAGATTATCTGGCTATCACACAGAACCTCCGAACCTCCTTCATTTAGATGCTCTGGTTCACATTATGGTGATACAAAGCAAACACATCCATATGACTGCCTTTGCTTCAGAAACTAAGTTTTCTAAGATAAACAGCACTCTTTCTACTGCTATCACACTAAAAGAGAAAACTCTAATCTCTCAATACGCCAGCAAAATACCTGCAACTGAACCAACAACACCCTGTCTTTATTTCTATACCAGACAACAGCTGAAAGAATGCCCTCCCTGATACGGCTCAGCACCTTATTTCTATCAGAGTTAAGTGGTCTAGCACCTTCCCGGCTAAAAACTGAACGCCCGTTCACAGGCATAGCTTTTAATCCTCCACATTTCAGAGATGGAGGGAGGGGCAGGTACTGAGTCAGTCAAGACTTCAGCAAACCATAATCGAGATTTGGGGTGTCTTCTGACCACCCATGAGGTTTCAAGGAACTAACCACTGTAAAGGGATCCTTGGAGGAAGCTTTGGCATCATGGAGTAAAAACATACATTAAAACACCCCCTCCCCTCCTGTCTGTGTTCTCAAAAACCATCGTCTCGCACAAAGAATATCCTTCAAGAAGAACACTCCAAAAGAAAAACAGCCTATTTTAAAATGCCCGACTCCTGCGTCGGAGAAGGCCATCCCTGCTATTTTGAATTTCAGAACTAACATTAAAAACACAAAACCAGAGAAGCTATACAGTTTAACTGCACACCATAATAAAATGGATTATTTCTCCCGTGTCTTCTAAATCGTACTTATCATTTAAAGATAAAAAAGCCTCCTTTGTCCCCCTCAAACATCACCTAAACGACTTAGTAAAGGGAGCCGGAAGGCTTTCGCCCAATCGAGTCCGCTGAAAGTTTAGAAAACAAAGAGCATGAGAGCCCAGATCTGTGGAAGGTCCGGCCCCAGTTCGCGTCCCACTCGGCAGTAAACACGCGAACCACGATCTGCTCTCGTTCCGTCGCGCTCTCATTTCTTAAGAGACGTTTAAGGATTTGTTTATAGAAACAGCCTTTCTGAATTGCCCCAGTGATGGGGCCAGACAACCTCCGCTGCCTCCTACTTCTCCCCCTCACTCTTGAAGGCTCAGTCGTGATTTTTTTCGAAGTTAGTCGGCACCACCTGCATACCTTCGGCTACCATTACTCACCAACACGCCCTCACCGTTCCCGGTCCCAGTTCTGCGACATTTAAACTTTTAATCGTGTTCAAATTACCCTACCATCTTGAATGTACCAGTAAGCCACACTTTCAATTTTTTGAGAATAAAACCCCCACCTCCTGTGGCCGTACACACTGGGGGGAGTTCCCACTCCCTGCATCCCCGCGCTACCCTACCTACCCCCACCCAACACCACCAAAACAAAAGCTATCAGGTTGCAAAACATAGCGAGTATGGAACGATACTGCTTATTAACTGCGTACAAAGGAAGTGCGGGGCGGCACAAGGGAGGGCGACACGACGCCGCCCACAACAAAACCAAGGCCAGGGCTCCGCGCTCGCAAAACACAACACCCTTCCCCCACCGCCGCAGACCCTGGCGCTCCTGAAACCCACAGCGTACGACACCTCTCGCCAGGCACGGGCGTCTCGGTGTCCCCGTGAGGCGACGACTACACCCCGCGCTGCGAGCACGTGTGTCGGAATGCACGTCGGCTCCGACCACACACCCACCAACGCACATTCGGATGCAGCCCTAGCAACCCTCCATCCCCCTGCCCGGGAGAAACTGAGAGACCATCCCAGAGCCCTCTGAACTGGGGGCCCAGTGGCACTCCCCGTAAAAGATAAGCTGAGGAAGACTCCCAGCCTCGCACTCCCCGGGGAGCTGCCCAGAGAGCGCTTCCCCTCACCCCACCGCCCAGCCCCGGGACGCCAGGGGCAGGTAACCCAACGAGGAGCGGGCCAAAGTAACGGGCAAGGCCAGGAACCCGAGGAGCCCGAGGGGAAAAGCACGTCGGGCGTCGGGAGGCAGCGCCAGGCGCTTGGAGACATATCCAGGAGCTTCGGGGCCTCTCCGCAGGGCACTTCCCCCCTCAAGGGCAACTCGCAACCCGCGGGCCGGGCGGATGCCTGCTCCCCACTGCCGGATCAGCCCCAGCAGCGGAGACACGTTACGGCCCAGGATGCTGTCTCCGCTGCCTTCGCGCCGCAGGGGATCAGCGCTATGTGCGGAGAGGCTCGTGCGCTCCGGATGGGCGAGGTGCGGGTCGCGGGGCCCGGGAACCCGCGGAGCTCGCCCCGGCACCAACTTCCCTACCGAGTCCTCGAGCCTAGCCGGGGGACAGGACTGTCGGCACGACGAGAGAGAAAGCCCCTCAGGCCCTTCCAGCACGGGGGATGCGCGGAGCCTGGGCCCGCAGGACTCCAGACGAATGAGCCCGGATCCCAGGTCCGCCGCAGCCTCCCTCCCGGCAGAGCCACCCCGTGCCCCGCCCCGCCGCTCCCGAGCCCGGGGGCCCGACAGCTGCGACGGTGGCAACTCGGGTTTCGCAAACAGGGCGCAGCCCCTCGAAGGAAAAGTTCCCGCAGTGGCCGCGGGCGGCGGGCACATACTCACTTTCTCCACTCGTCGGCCAGAGCGAGAGCGCGGCGGAGAGAAACAGGAGCCCCCACAGCGAGGTCGGGGACCCTTCTCCAGAGCCAGACTTCATTCCTTTTATTTGGGACGAAATTCCCCTTTCTCAAAAAAAAAAAAAAAAGAAAAGAAAAAAAAAGAAAGGAAAGGAAACAAGTCTCAAACTCAGTCTTCGCTCCCCCTCCAAAAACAAGGACGAAGGAAACAATACTCCGAAGGCGGCGCCGCCGGGGCCCTCCGGGTGCGCGGACGGGGCGGGCGGCGCGGGACAGCCCCTCAGCGCCGGCAGCAGCGGCCCAGGGCTCGGCGGAGTCGGCAACTCGAGGCGCGCCGGGGCGGGCTGTCGGCGTCGTCGGCCTCCATTTTCAAACCCGGAGAGGCAGGAAGGGGGGAAAACTGCAAAGAAAGGGGGCAAAGCCCAAATCTGCCTCGGCGAGGAAAAACAAGCCCGGCCCTGGCCGCGCGGGAGGTGGCCGGACGCCCGAGCCCGAGCCTCCGCCGCGGGAGGGCGCGACGCAGTTCGCAAGATCGCCCCAAGTCCGGGTCGCAGGCGAGGCCGGCGAGAGGCAGAAACCCGGAGTCAAATGAATGAGCGGCTCCCCCTCCTCCTCCTCCTCCGGGCTCCGCTCGCCGCCGCCTCCTCCCTCAGCGCCGCCGCCGCCGCCGCCGCGAGCTCCTTCCCAAATCCAGGACACACACAAAGCGGCGGGCCGGCCGCGTCGCTCTCAGCACTCCCGCCGCGCCGCCCGGCTCCGCGCCGCCGCCCGCCCCGCGCTGCCCCCGCCCGGCCCCCGCCCGCCGCCGCCGGCTCTGCGCGGGGGCTCCGGCTCGCTGAAGGTCACAGCCGAGGCGAGGCGCGCCGTGGAGCTGCCCCCGCGCGGGAGGGGCGTGGAGGGCGCGGGGGGGGGGTCCGGGGAGCGGGGCCGAGGGTCTGCGAGCGCCGGCCGCGGGCAGGCTCGCTGGCGGCGTCCCTCTCGCTCTCCCGCCTCTCTCGAGTTCGCCTGGTGCGCTCGCTCCTCCTCGGGTTTTTTCCCTTTTTTTTTCCGCTCAGCGGAGTTAATGCTGGTAAACAAGAGCCCCAGCCTCGCCGCGCCGCCGCCGCCGCCACACACTGGGGGCTCGCGCGCGCGCGCGCCCGGTTCCGCGCACACGCGCCCGCTCGCACACTCGAGCGGTCACCGCCGCAGCAGCGGCGCGCCGAGGGCCTGGCCCAGGCCGGCACGCGCCAAAAACCGGAGCCCGGGATCCCCAAGACGTGCGGAGCGGAGCCCAGGCGTGGGGCGCGAGACTGCAAGGCGCCGCCCCCATGTCCCGCCCCGCCGACTCCCGCGCGCGCACAGAGAAACGCGCGCGTGCCCACCCGCTCCCGCCCCCACCAGTGCAGCACTGCGCCGGCCACCCCGCACGCGCCCTCCCCTCCTGCCCGACTCCAAAAACAGTGCCCCCGCCGCCGACCCGGTCTCGGCGGGGTAGGGGTGGGTAGGCAGCGAAAGATTGGGAAGGGGCGGGGTGGGCAGGCGAGGGGCGGGGTGGGCGGGGAGTGCGGTGCTGGGAGAGGTTCATTGAAAACAACAACAGCGCGGCTGGAAAGCGCGTTTCCCTGGTTCTTGAAAAGCTTCATTGTTCCTTGCAGCTGTTGCAAAATAAATAAGTGCGTGCATGCGGCATTTTTTTCGCTATGTACTGGAATGCCTGAACGTGGCGGAAGGGGCGCACCTGGGAAAAAGGGGACCCCCTGGCTACTACGCCGGGCACTTTCACGCCAGGCTGGGGCACCCGCGGCGTTGCGACCGGGGAGCTCGGAGTTGCGGGGATCGCGGGGAGCGGAGGGGGAAGGGCGCGGCCCGCGTGGCTCGGCCCGGAGTGGTGCGAGGAAAGAGGACCCCGCCGCCCCTCTCGGGCCCCGCGCCCCGGAAGGGGGGCCCAGACAGGCGGCCCCGCGTGCCCAGGGCGCGTCCCCGCGGCGGCCGCCAGAGGGCGCGGCGGGCGCCGGGGAGGGCAGCACGCGGAGAGTCGCCTCCCTCCCTCCGGGGGAGGAAATGTGGGGGCCCGGGCTGGGGACTGACTCGGCTGGGTCGCGCTGGCGGGGCCTCCCGGACCAGCGGCCCGCCCCGAGCGCTCTCCGCGGCCTCGCGCGGCTCAGGGCTCCACCACGTGGGCGGCTGCGGGGAGCGGCCGGGGCGCGTGCACGCTGCGGGGCTCCGAAGCTGGGGGGCGTGTCCGGGGCCCCGAGAAGGGGGTGGAGGCTGGGGCCGGGAAGCCTCCCTTGGCTGCGGTCCCTACCCGGGAACAGGCGGCATGCACTCGGGATCAGCGGCTACTGCGGAAACCCACCCGCACCTGTCTTGAGTCCTCCCGGGCACGTTCCTCTTGCTTCGTTTGCTACGTAAGTGACTAGAAACCAGTACCGACCCTAACTCTCCGCGGTGGTTTTCTTGAATGTGCAGGAGGGGAGGTTCCCCAAAGCGAGACTTCCCTAGGACTGCCATCTAATGAATAAATGCTGCGGAGACCAGGTCCTCAAAGAGGGAAACAGCCCAGCAATGGCAGGAGAGAGGAGTTTGAAATACGTGGACTTTTACAAACAGTGATTGGACCATGTGTCGCCCTTAATGTGGTCAATAATAAATTCTTTTAAGATGGCTAATAAAAGAGTTGTGAATTGTCGAGATAAGAAGTGGTTGTCTCATAAACAATCGGGTAGGATGGTAAGAGGGGACCTGATGTAAACGAAGGTAGTAGGTTTCTTTTATTACTCTCTAATTTTAAAAGATTTCTGCATTAGAACGTGTATCCATCGTTCGTAAATAATTTTTTAAATTAAGAGCTGAAAACAAGTCAAAAGCTATCATAACGGAAACTTAGCCCTTTTTTTCTAAAGTTGTTTCCTACATCATTTTTCTCCTTGGAAATTTCTAGCTCAATTCAGAGTCAGTTGTATAGAAGGAAAATAAACCTTGTTTTACCTAAGAAAGTTATTCATATAATGGGATGGTTTTTTTTAACTGAAATTCAGCTTGATTTTTAAACAAAGAGTTTCAGTTTTAGATGTTCCTAGATTTAACAGAAAAAGAAATTTATTAGAATCTTAAACTTAAAATGTATTGTTTCAAAAGTAGACACTACACATGAAGAATTAAAGTCCAGTCTACTAATTTTTAAATATTTCTTCAGGAAGTTCTCTGCATGAGGTTGGTCTTGATTCCTGCAGATCCACTCTGGAGTTAAATGCAAAGAAATACTGATATATAATTTCGTTGTACTTGATTTCAGAATTTTTAATACGTACTTGTAAGACAAAAATTTAGAACTGATTTTTAAAAGGCTAGTGCTAATATAAAATCTTCAAATACTACCCAATGTATTTTTAGTATTAGTAATAAATATGCGTATTTGTCCCCAAGAACATAAAGAGGTATATAGAATTTTTAAATACTTGCAGGGTTTTGTAGGGATTGTAGGATTTATTTGTTTTTGTGTGTTTTTTTAATAAAATGATTTTCATTTGTGAATTTTTTAAATGTGTTTTCCTGAAGTAGTTGGAAATCAATCATATTAAGTTATTTTAAACAGTGAAGTGGGAAGTGTGTCATTATATAGCTTAATATTTAGGAAAAAAAAAAAAAGAACAAAAATTTAGGTTGTCTTTAGGCTCTAACTTGACCACATGGACAAAGGAGGTGATTTGTATTTCTTCAGTGATTATATTCTACATACACAAGTCCAACTTAGTTTTTCAACCTTGAAATAAAATCATGTAGACAAAAATTAATTGGAGTCTTTGCTTTACACCCACACTGACAATGCACCACACTTTTTATTTTATACCATTTTACCCAGGTATCTTATAGATTCTCCCTCTTTTGGAGCAGAAACTGATTGCTTGTTTTCGTTTCTTAAAAATGTCGTTTACTTGATAACAGTTTCATCTCAAATTATTCTGCTAAATGTACCAGACTCCCCAAAAAATGTAATGTATATCATATACATCAAGCACAAATATGAGAAACAGCACAACTAACAACTGACAAGTATCAAAAATACAATATATTGCGATATAGTCACATAAAGGAATGTTAGCAGCAAAAGTGAATAAACTACAGCCCCACACAACATGAGCAGATCTTTGAAACACACTGAGTAAAAATACACAAGTATCAAAAATGCACACAGCATAACACCATTTTGATAAAGCTCTTAAAAGCAAGAAAAACTAAAAGTTATAGAAATCCCTTGCTTCAAATAATATTTTTGCTTTGTTTTGCTTTTGTTTTAGCAAAAGAATTAATGAAGGATGTGAATTCCTTTGGAGAGGATAAGAAGCTCCTAGGCACATGGGTTTCCAGTGTAATTTGGAAATGTATTCACTCTTGGATTGAGTGACAGATTTATGAATTTCCGTTTTATAATTATGCTTAATAACACATGTTCCACATATTTTTGTATGTATAAAACATTAAAGAAGATCAATAAAAATATGGGAGAGATCCATGAGAGAGATCATTCTGGTTTTCTGGTGGGAGTCATTCAGATTTTGAACTGTTTGTATAAACAACTCAGAAGCATTAAAGATCCTTAAGATATTTCAGAAGAATGTCCACACATCTAATATCGATGCAATTTAAGACAAAAATCAAAAGACAAACAATTTAAAAGACCTCACTTCATAGGTAATAAGGTTCATTAAGAGTGCGTTATGTAAACTGTTTGACAGTTTCTTATAAGGTTAAACATACAACTAACTTAGATCCAGCAAGTCTACCCCTAGCTATTTACCCAAAAGAAATGAAAATTCCACAAAAATACCTCTATGGGAATGTCAATAGGTGCTTTGTTCATAATAGCAAAAACTAAAACAACCCAAATGTAAATCAAAAGGAGAATGGATAAACAAATCATGATATATCCATTAGATGCAAAACTGCTTAGCAGTAAAAAGGAATGAACTACTAATCCATGCAAAAACATAAATGAGTCTCCAAAGCATAATGTATAAGCCAAAAGAGTACATACTGTATTAGCTCATTTATGTAAAGCTCAAAAACAGGCAAGATTGATCTAGAGCTAGAAATCAGAATCATGGCTGCCCGGGGTGGGTAGAGAAGGGAAAGTTTCAAATGACTAGGGAGAGGCATAAAGAACTTTCTTGGGTGATGGCAATGCTCTATATCTTGATGGGATGTTAGCTATGCCAGTATATGCATTTATCAAAAACACATCAAACTGTACACTTAAGATGGGTGCACTTCATTCTGCATAATTGTATCTGAATGTTAAATTGTTAAGATTGTATTATAATTTAGATAGTTGCAGCTGTTCTAAAAAATAAAATGTTAGCACAATGCTTCCCATTTTTACTATTATGCGAGTTAATAGGGATGCTAAACTCCAACATCCTTGCCCACAGCTGTCTACAGATGCATATACTTTCAGTGTATATCTGCCTAAGGTCTTTCCTTAGGGGCATTAGCTGTGGAAGGCATCAAATGGTTTCCACAGAGCAACCCAAGGGCAGGAAAAATACAAGTGATAATGTAGCTGACACCAGTCCCCACATATCCACAAGCAACAAGAGTCTCAGTCTTGTTGAGGATCTGTTTACACTCAACTTGAGAAGATTTTCTATTTTTGCTCTGCATAGATAGCTAGCTCCCAAGGCATAAATGCTACATTTCTCCATGATACTTTAAAAGCGATGTGGAGGTTTCAGAGAGCATTTGCCCAGAGACAGCTGAGATAATGTCTTGCTGTGACTAACTTTCGGCACCGTGTTCAGTAAAACATCAATCAGGGAAGTTCCTGGAAAACCCAGGCCTGGGCCAAGAGTGATAGGCACCCTGGAGATCTCCATGGGTCCAAAATGGAAATTGGAGGCTTCTGGGGCTCCACCACTACCCTGAGCATCGTCACAAGCCTGTCCCCGACCTGAGGGTGGGTATGTTTGACTCCCCACATGGTAGTCTGGGAAAATAAACCCGACCAGGATTGCTGTAACGGCTCCATCTTTTTTGCTTGTCATTTGCAGTGGTTAGTCTCTGAGATGGGTGTGCCATCTTCACTCCTCCATGTAATTAACTTTCAAACATATCAATAGTAAGGATCCCTGTCTGGCAGACAGTACAAAAGATGCTTCTTCGTTGTTGAAATGCATCATAGATGTACATGAAAAGTGGGGTTAAATCAAAAGTTCTGTTTCCTCTGATTAATGCCACCAGCTCTGAGATGTTGTATCAGCAGCATGCCAGAAAGAGACAAGCTACTCCTCTGCCTTACCCCGCCCTACTCTGCAAAGCTGTGTGACTCTGTGCAAGTGGCTTCACCTCTCTGTTTTCTCCTCTATGAAGTGATCATGTTGACATTGACCTTTCTGCTCTAAAATATGACTTTTTTTGATTTTTAATTGCCAGTGGTACCTTGATATCTCATAATTTAATTGTACATTTTGTACTTTTGCCTTCTCTGTCAAGTAATTAATAAATCTATAAATTAACACACAGGCAACAGCAGCCAGGCTCAGGGAATGAATGCTTCCTAATTTTTTTTTATTAATACAGATTTTTCACACATTAGAGGTTTTTTTCTCTTTCTTTCTTTTTTTTTTTTTTTTAGACAGGATCTCGCTCTGTCACCCAGGCTGGAGTGCTGGAGTGCAGTGGTGCAATCTTGGCTCCCACCTCAGCCTCCTGAGTAGCTGGAACTACAGGAGTGTGCCATCACTCCCAGCTGTTTTTTTGCTTGTTTGTTTGTTTTTAATGGAGACGAGGTCTCACTGTGTTGCCCAGGTGGGTCTAAAACTCCTGGGCTCAAGCAATCCACCCACCTTGGCATCCCAAAGTACTGAGATCACAGACATGAGCCACCATGCCCAGCCAGGGTTTCTTAAAAGTATAACAAAATATTTTTTAGCAGTTTTGAATTTCAATATATTTTCTCCTAAGAATGTGAGTATGGAAAAACAAACAAACATCACCAAGGCAGGGGGAAGTGGTCCCAGGTAACCCACAAAAGGGATCCTTCAATTGATCATTGAGAATGTTCCTGCAAAACATTCTCTTTGGGATGATATTAAGTTCTAGTGGAACCTTACTCTGTAGAATATATTTGCACATTTCTTCAGTACATTTTTAAACACAACATCATTGTGTCAGGCTCCTTACTAGCAGCAAACTCTATTTCTGGCCTCATGAACATGCTACAAAATAAGACGATTTTGAAGTTATGCAGATATCTGCAGCTCAGCAATGTGGAGAATCAGCTGCAGAATCAAGTTGTTTATATTTGTTCTTGGAGTACCATTGATCAACCAGATAACTGAACAGAGACCACAGGGACCTAAACCCGGGAAGGGCTGGTTCCTACATCCATGAAGAATTATTAAGACATACAGACATTAAGAGAGGTCGTATATGATTTCTGGTTTCAAATACCTGAAGAAGTCATTAGACTTTTCAAATCTATTTTCCTTCCCATTAGTCTAGCTCTGCCCATTGGTCATTCGACTTGATCCAGGTAATGCCAATGGGCAGAACTAGACTAATCGGAAGGAAAACAAAAATTTCATTAAGATTTTTCTTCTTTTCCAATTGAAACAAAAAGTCAGTATTATTTTGCAGTCTCTGCTTGGAGAGTTGCATAGTGTGGGAGAAATCCCTCTGTCATCAGAATGTCCATGCAGAGACTGAACTGATACCTGCTGGGGAAATTGTCCAAAGAAACAAGATTGAGAAAATGGCGGGCCATCCCTTCCAGTTGCAGGATCACTGGATACTTGGATTCTACTCCGTGCTTGCATTATTGTGACTGATGAGCTGCCGAAGGAGCCTTGCTTTGCTTTAAATGAATAGTGATCCACTTCAGAGTAGAAGATGCATTATTTCAAAAGGATATTGAATTTATCATATATTACAGAAACCCTGATGAAATCACTCCTGAAAGAGGTCCAAGGCCCAGTTACAACAGACTGAAAAGCCAACTTAGATCAAGGTTTATTTTCAAATCAGTCATATTGTGGGAGATGCTTGGGCCAAAGTGGAGGTTAAGATAGTGGTATGCTGGTGAATGCTTAACACGGACTATGGGGTGGGGAAATTCAAGATCTGTAGAGTTTCCCAATTTCCCTTGTAGAAATATTCCCACCATGGCCAATTTAAGCTACCAATGTAAGGTCACTGGATACAGAAGTCTGAAAAGAGGTGCACAGTTGTCTCTTGTAAGACGATGTGAGCCTGCTCCGATACATCACTGGGCTAAGATAGCTGAAAACCTTGTGTTGCCTTTGTAACAAATTAAATATGTATTCATAAGAACATTATAAGCAAACTAGTACAAAAATAGCAATAGCTATAAACAGACAATTCACAGAAGAAGAAGCCAGAACGTCCAATAAGCATGAAAATATACTCAGCAACCTGGTTGGCAAAATTAAGAATTGGACAGTACCAACTGTTCACAGGGATGAATGGGGAGAATTGCATTCTCATTCACTGCTCCTGGAAAGATAAATTAGTACATACACTTTGGAGAGCAACTTGGCAATACCCATAAGGTTAAAGATACACCTACTCCACAACCCAGCAACCCCATTCCTAAGGAGGATACCCCAAAAGCTCTTGATCTATGCACCAGGAGACACAAACAAGACTGTTAATTGGAACATTGTTTTCAATAGTAAAATACTAGAAACAATCTAAGTGTCCCTCAGTGGAAATGATGAATAATGCTGCTTTACTTGTACGGTAGAATAGGTAGAATACTATACAGAGGTTAAAATGAATGAACTAGATCTAAGTGAATCAACATAGATTTAGCAGCCAATATTGTGTGAAAGAGCAATTTGCAAAGGTTAAATAACAATATGCTACTGTTTATGTAACTATCAATACAAAAAACAATAGCATTGGTGTTTGTGGATACATACATAGGTGTCAAAAGTATAAAATATTCGTGGAAGTGATCAAATCAGTCAGACCGTATCTCTCAGGATGAAGGAAGAGATAAAAAATAGAGAATAGTTTTAACTATATTGACAACCTTTTATTTGTTTAAAAGACAAAAGATATCAGAAGCAAATGATCCAAAATGTTAATATCTGTTAAACCAAGATGGTGGGTACATGTGTGTCTGTAAGTTATTTTGTGTATTTTTTGTAGGCTTGAACTGTTTTATAAATTTTTCCTTTGTCTTTTTTAAAATAAACTTTTTAGTATAGAATCGTTTTGGATTTACAGAACTGTTGCAATCCTAGTACAGAGAGTCCCATATCTCAGACCGGTAACCACACCCAATTCCCCATATTTTTAACATCTTACACTGCTATGCTACATTTGTCACAACTAATGAACCAATATTAAGACATCATTATTGTGATGATTTTTTTGTTTTATTGTTTTTTGTTTTTGGAGACAGTCTCACTCTGTTGCCCAGGCTGGAGTGCAGTGATGCAATCTCGGCTCACTGCAATCTCCGCCTCCTGGGTTCAAGCAATTCTCCTGCCTCAGACTCCTGAGTAGCTGGGACTACAGGCGCACACCACCAAGCTGGGCTAATTTTCTTTTTCTTTCTTTCTTTTTTTTTTTTGTATTTTTAGTAGAAATGGAGTTTCATCATGTTGGATAATGTGTTTCTGGGAGAAAGACTCCAGAGGTACAGTGCTGTTCTCATCACATAACAAGGGTACATTCTATCAACATGATGTTAACATTGATCACCTGCCTGAGGTGGTGTTCATCAAGTTTTCTACTGTAAAGTTATCTCTATTTTTCTCTCTCTTTATATATTGTACTCTTTGAAAGGAAGTCACTCTGCATATCCCACACTTATTCTCCACCTCCATAAGGGAAACGTATGTATGTAAGTTATCTAGAATTCTTCTGCACAGGAGGTTTGTCTATTCTCCTCCTTTATTTATGTGATAACTTTTTATTTATATCAGTACAGGCTTGTGGGTATTTATTTCATATTTTGGGTTATAACCCAGTAATACTTAATTTATTATGTTACTCAGATTGTTCCAAGTTTGGCTATTGAGAGTAATTTCGGTTGCCTCTTGGGTCCGCTTGACATACCCCATCATTGTGGGTTTTGTTTTGGTTTCAGCAATTTTACTTTCTGGCACTACAAGATACTCCAGGCTGATCTCATATATCTCCTGCCTCAGTCCTAGAATCAGTTACTTCTCCAAGGAGCCCTGGTTCCAGTGGAAACTGGAGAACGCTTTCAGAAACCCAAAGCCAGCTGCCAGGTGTGCTTGTTGCTACTGGGGTGTCATTGCTTCTCGGTCCTCTCAGCTGATGAAATAAGGAAACACATCTGGGCATACTAATTCGTGTATTTACACATATCTGAAAATATTTCAACATGTAACCATGTATCTCTGTGAAGCCAACTGAAGTTCCTACTGAAGTTTCCAACTGCTCCATTAGAACATGGATCATCCTAGCCTCCTCCTCCTTGCCCTTGCTCCCATCCATTAGTGAGAACCCTGGTTCTCACCATCTCCCATCCATTTACTCATTGTTCAATTTATAATTTGTTTTTTTTTTTTTTTTCTTTGAGATCAAGTCTCACTCTGTTGCCCGGGCTGGAGTGCAGTGGTGTGATCTCAGCTTACTGCAACCTCCGCCTCCTGGGTCCAAGCAATTCTTCTTTCTCAGCCTCCAGAGAAACTGGGATTATAGGCAGCTGGCACCATGCCCAACTGATTTTTGTGTTTTTAGGAGAGATGGAGTTTCACCATGTTGGCCAGGCTGGTCTCGAACTCCTAACCTCAGGTGATCCTCCTGCCTCAGCCTTCCAAAGTGCTGGGATTACAGGCGTGAGCCACTGTGCCCAGCCTCAATTTACAATTTTTTAAGAAGAAAAATAAATGCTGCTAAGAAATGCTTCAACTTATTACAGCATCCAGACCAAAGGTGCGGACTATTTACAAAGCAGAGATCTGCAGGGAGAGGAAATTTCATGTCATGATCCATTCCCAGCACAGACCTCTCTGTGGGGCCAGGACTTGCTTGTCTTGTGCCCTTCCAGGGGGCATTCATGGAAACACAGGCCAAATGTCCCTTCAGAACAGGTCTCTGAAACCCAGTTGTGAGGGATAAAGAGCACCAAGTCCAGGACACAGCTGGAGGATATCCTTGAAGAAAATTAGGTGGAAGGAGGAATCACGTAACATAAGCTAAAGAGAAAAGCGAGATTGGAAACATTCACTTCAAACAGCAGTTTTTCACCTTTTTCAATAGTGAGCCTCTTTGAGACTCAAATGTGGGCAATGGACGCTCAACTCAGGAAAACATTCTGATAGATCAAGCAGCACAAAAACTGTTCCCTCCTCTGAGCCCATACTTGGGCCTCAGGTTAAGAAAGCTTCATGTATGCTGCATGAATGCCGTGTGTGTGTGTGTGTGTGTGTGTGTGTGTGGTGTGTGTGTGTGTGTTTGGAGTAGGACTGGGGTAACCAAGTCTGGAGGCTGCAGTACTTCAGCCCTGTTGTTTTCAGAATGGTCAGGATCTGTCACTAACAGTTCACTTTGTTTGTTTGTTTGTTTAGAAATAAGGTCACCAGGCACGGTGGCTCACACCTCTAATCCCAGCATTTCGGGAGGCTGAGGTGGGCAGATCACAAGGTCAGGAGTTTGAGACCAGCCTGACCCAACATAGTGAAACCCTGTCTCTACTAAAAATCCAAAAATTAGCTGGGTGTGGTGGCACACACCTGTAATCCCAGCTTCTCAGGAGGCTAAGGCAGGAGAATCGCTTGAACCTGGGAGGTGGAGGTTGCAGTGAGCCGAGATCGTGTCACTGCACTCCAGCCTGGGAAACAGAAAGGCTCCGTCTCAAAAAAAAAAAGAAAGAAAGAAAAGAAAAAGAAACAGGTGTTGCTCTGTTGCCTAGGGTGGAGTGCAGTGGCACAATCATAGCTCACTGCAGGCCAGGCACAGTTGCTCATGCCCATAACCCCAGCATTGTGGGAGGCTGAAGTAGGAAGATCACGTGAGGCCAGGAGTTCAAGACCAGCCTAGGCAACATACCAAGACCCCATCTTACAAAAAACTAAATAAATAAACCAGAACAAAATGGCTCAGGCCCGTAGTCCTAGTTACTTAGGAGGCTGAGATGGGAGGATGGCTTAAGCCCAAGAGCTCAAGGCTAAAATGAGCTATGATCGTACCACTGCAGTCCAGCCTGGGTGACAGAGTGAGACCCTGTCTCTTTAAAATAAAATAGCTCACTGTAGCCTCGAACTCCTAGGTTCAAGGAATCACCCCACTTCAGCCTCCCAAGCAGCAGGGACTACAGGCACACTACCGTGCCTGGCTAATTTTAAAAGATTTTTCCTTTTTTTTTTTAAAAGACAAGGTCTTGCTATGTTGCCCAGGCTGGTCTGAAACTCCTTGCCTCAAGTGATCCTCCTGCCTCAGCCTCCTGAGTAGCTTGGACTACAGACAAGACCCACTGCTCTCAGTTTGCCAGTTTACTTTTATGGTTACCTCCTATTTATAGCAAATAGCAAGTAATAATGGTTTTCTATTTATGAAAATAATAAATATTTTTAAAAAAATAAATCTAGGTTTTATTTTTATTTTATTTTATTTTTGAGATGGAGTCTCACTCCATCTCCCAGGCTGGAGTGCAGTGGCGCAATCTCAGCTCATGGCAAGCTCCACCTCCCGGGTTCACGCCATTCTCCTGCCTCAGCGTCCCAAGTAGCTGGGACTACAGGCGCCCACCACCGTGCCCGGCTAATTTTTTGTATTTTTAGTAGAGACAGGGTTTCACCGTGTTAGCCAGGATGGCCTTAATCTCCTGACCTCGTGATCCGCCCGCCTCAGACACCCGAAGTTCTGGGATTACAGGCGTGAGCCACCGCTCCTGGCCAATTTTTATTTATTTTTTATTTGAGATGGTGTCTTGCTCTGTTGCTCAAGCTGGAGTGCAGTGGCACAATCATAGCTCACTGCAGCCTCAAACTCCAGCCCCAGGCGATCCTTCTACTTCAGCCTCTCAAGTAGTTAGGATCACAGACATGTACCACCATGCCCAGCTGATTATTTTTTTAAGAGTCAGGGTCTTGCTATTGCCCAGGTTGGTCTCGAACTACTAGGCTCAAGTGATCCACCCACCTCAACCTCCCAAGACGCTGAGATTACAGGCATGAACCACCATGCCTGGTCAGTTTTATTTTTAATAAAATCAATTTAAAGAAACATATGAAGTAACATTTGGAACAGGAAAAAAGACTGAAGTTTCAGAAACCGATATGAAGAGAAATGTCTTGACTATGGTGAAACGTGCATACACTTTGGAGCCAGAAGGGTCTGAATTCAATTGCCAGCTATGTGATCTTGGGTGAGTGAAACTTTACCCCTTTATAAAATAGCAATCATAAAGCTTAGCATGCAGGGCAGTGTTTCTCTGAATGTGTTTCCTGTGCCACCCACATCAGAATCAGCTGAGGTGCTTGTTAAATGGAACTTCCCAGGCTACCACCCAGAACTTTTTTATCAGACAGGATCCTGGGGGCGGGGAGGTAGGTGGTGGCGTGGGAGAGAGCCTCGAAATCTGCATTTTAACAAGGTCCCCAGTGATTTTAGGATGGGCTCTGGAGAGGATGAAAGGAGCTGAAATAAATAAAGGAGCTGGCACAAAGGAGCAGGAAGGACATCGTCCTTCTGGGCTGCCCAGCATCTGAACACCACGTACCTCTGTAGGGGATCACAAGGGCCCTGCTCAGAACTTACATGGGTGGCT
Source organism: Trachypithecus francoisi (assembly GCF_009764315.1). Lineage (NCBI taxonomy): Eukaryota > Metazoa > Chordata > Mammalia > Primates > Cercopithecidae > Trachypithecus > Trachypithecus francoisi. Next base: position 90,152,272 of record NW_022681468.1, read on the forward strand.
GTGCAGGTTGTGCACTGCGCAAGTATAGTGACTGATGCTCTGGAACTGCACAGTACATAAACTGCATGACCATAGCTCAGCTGATCTAGTTCCCCATGGTCCTTTCCGCTTTTTTTGAGCCTGGTTCTCCCAGCCTTCCTTATAATTCTCGGCTATACAGTAGTGTAGTCTTCCAATAAATTCCTGGGATCAAGGGCCTACAGTTGGATGTTGCTGTTTGTGAACAAGAACCTTGACAGGAATAGTGAGTAGTGACTGTTTTTTGTTTGTTTGTTTTGAGATGGAGTCTTGCTCTGTTGCCCAGGCTGGAGTGCAATGGTGCAGTCTCGGCTCACTGCAACCTCCACCTCCCAGGTTCAAGCGATTCTCCTGCCTCAGCATCTCAAGTAGCTGGGACTACAGGTGTGCTAATTTTTGTATTTTTAGTAGAGACAGGATTTCACCATGTTGGCCAGGCTGGTCTTGAACTCCCTGACTTCAAGTGATTCACCCACCTCAGCATTCCAAAGTGCTGGGATTACAGGCGTGAGCCACCATGCTTGGCCAGCAGTGACTGCTTTGCTTCCTTCTATCAATGGCTTCTCAGTATAGCCCCTCCTGGAGGTTGTCAAAAGAAGGGGTTGGGGAGGAGTCAAAGGAAGTTAAGGAAGTGAAGAAATGACCAGTTCCACCATCCAAGCTCTGCCTGGCTTCAAGCTGTTTTATACATTAGATTTTGGATGAAAAATTCATTTGAAATGAATGATTCCAGCACCTTTTCTAAAAAGTTTTAAAACCACTGCCTATTATGAGATCCCCTAAGAGGAGACCATGTGGTGGGGTGGGGACGAATGAGGCAGAGAGCGAGGGCAGAGGAGGGGACGCCTCAGGACAATGAAGGCTGGGGACTGGGGTTTTAGGGCTCCCTACAGGCCAAGCACGCAAGGCCCTCCTTCTGGAGCTAAAACCTACTGGTGGGCGCTAAGATCCCACCCCTAGACTGGGGGGAAGCTTCCGTGGCCTTTGTGCTCCATGTAATCCTCAGAAGAAGTTGCTCTTCCCTGCTTATGGAAAAAATGACCATGACCACTTTCAAAAGGAAAAAGTGGGTGTTGATGTGATCAGATCACTAGGATAGCCAACAGTCTCCTGGCCTCAGGAAGAGGAATAAGCAGAACTCCTAAAGAGGCTCCGAAGACCACAGAGAAGAAAGCACCAAGTTACTCTTGAGAAACCAAAGAGAGAAGGGCATATGAAGGCATAAAGACACCAACCTGTGGAACAGGGTGAAGAAAAAGAAAGGGGTCTGAACATTTCCCATCACAGCTAGAGCTCCCCCAAATCTGCAGCACTTAGAGCATAAAGATAGAAATGTGCAGGCGGCATGGTGGCTCACGCCTGTAATCCCAGCACTTTGGGAGCCCTAGGCAGGAGGATTGCTTGAGGCCAGAAGTTCAAGGCCAGTCTAAGCAACACAGGAAGAAAAGAAGGAGAAGAAGAAAGAAGAAGAAGCCAGGCGCGATGGCTCATGCCTGTAATCCCAGCACTTTGGGAGGCCAAGGTGGGCAGATCACGAGGTCAGGAGATCGAGACCATCCTGGCTAACACAGGGAAACTCCGTCTCTATGAAAAATACAAAACATTAGCCGGGTGTGGTGGCGCATGCCTATAGTCCCAGCTACTCAGGAGGCTGAAGCAGGAGAATGGCGTGAACCTGGGAGGCAGAGCTTGCAGTGAGCAGAGATTGCACCACTGCACTCCAGCCTGAGAGACAGAGCGAGACTCCGTCTCAGAAGAAGAAGAAGGAGGAGGAGGAGGAGGAAAGGAGAAGGGATGGGGAGGGGGGAGGAGGGAGAAGAAGAGGAGGGAGAAAAGAAAAAAAAGTTTCCTCACTCTCCAAATTTTGATATTTGCAATAAAGGCACTGAATTTTCATTAAATATTTCCTCTTGGTCTACAACTAGGACAGTAGGAAAAAAGAGAGGAGAAGAAGACTTTATTAGATGCTATCACTGAGCTGTTGTTTAGTTCTATTTTCTTTTCACTTCTTGTCTTTTATTTTTCTTTAGAGATGGCGTCTTGCTTTGTCTCCCAGACTGGAGTGCAGTGCCACAATCATAGCTCACTGCAGTCTTGAACTCCTGAACTCAAGTGATATTCCTGCCTCAGCCTCCCCAGTAGCTGGGACTATAGGCTCACACCACCATGCCTAACTAATTTTTTAATTTTCTGTAGAGACAGGATCTTGCCATATTGCCCAGGCTATTCTCAAACTACTGGACTCAAGTGATCCTCCCTCCTCAGCCTCCCAAAATTTGGGGGCTACAGGCATGAGCCATGGTACCCACTCTGTCGCTCAGGCTGGAGTGCAGTGGCATAATCACAGCTCACTGCAACCTGCACCTCCGGGGTTCAAGTGATCCTCCCACCTCGGCCTCCCAAGTAACCTCCACATTGGGATTACAGGCATGCACCACTATGCCCTGCCTCATCTTCCTTGTTATTGGTCTGTAGCATGCTCCTTTCTTTTTCTTTAAGTTAGTGTATTCTCTTTTATCCTCATACCCCACTCTAATTCCCCTCCTTAATTTTATTATTATTATTATTATTATTTTTTGAGATGGAGTCTCACTCTGTTGCCCAGGCTGGAGTGCAGTGGTACAATCTCAGCTCACTGCAAGCTCCGCTTCCCAGATTCACACCATTCTCCGGCTCCAACCTCCTGAGTAGCTGGGACTACAGGCGCCCGCCACCACGCCCGGCTAATTTTTTGTATTTTTAGTAGAGATGGGGTTTGTGCCTGGCCAATTTTTTTATTAACATAAAGGTGGGCAAGTAGTTTTCAATTTCCTGTATAGTTGCAAAACTGGGTTATTGTAAAAGACACATAATATAAGGTTATAGCAGCAGTTGGAGTAAGGTGGGAGTAATCTAATAAAAGTCATGGGTCCTCTCCCTGGAAAAATCTGTCTCTATTCATACATGCAATTTTGCAAACACTTCCTAGGGTTCAGAGACCTCTGAGGCCTTTTGCAGACGTACTTTGAACACCAAAGTGTTCACTGCCTCTGTGTTACAAGAAAGCTCTGAGAAATAGGGAAGCATTTATACCGCAGAATCCTTTAAATAGATTGTAGCTTTTATTATTTTCAAAATTATAAAAATAATTATTATTAAAATAAAAAATTATGATAAAAGAGAATGTACATTAATGAATGGATAAGAAATATTTGTAACTAGTGCAATGTAGACATTACTCATATAAACAGGTTCTTTTTTTTTTTGAAATGGAGTCTCGCTCTGTCTATAAACAGGTTCTTATAGAAGAGGAAAGTAACTTTGTTGAGTACCAGCTCTTGACCAGACATTGCACACAACGCACCACCTCCATTTCCTTAACAAACAGAAATAGTCGCTATTTTCATACCCGTTTTTATAGATGGGGAAACTGAAGTCAAAGGAGAGCATAAGTTCCGAAGACTATGCAACTTACAGTATTATAGTGTTAAAAAGTCTGCCTTAAACACAGACATAGTGATCATTTTTAACATATGTTCTACAAAATGAATTTATTGAGCAAAGTGGGGTTAACTTCTTTCCATGGGCTTATTTAAATCACATTTAAGGCCAGGCCTAGCGGCTCACACCTGTAATTCCAGCACTTTGAGAGGCTGAGGCCGGTGGATCGCCTGAGCTCAGGAGCTCAAGACCAGCCTGGGCAATATGATGAAACCCCATCTCTGCAAAAGATACAAAAATTCATTGAGCATTGTGGTGTGTGCTTGTGGTCGCAGCTACTCAGGAGGCTGAGGCGGGAGAATTGCTTGAGCCTAGGAGGTGGAGGTTGCAGTGAACCGAGATCACACCCCTGCACTCCAGCCTGAGCAACAACAGCAAATTTCAATCTCAAAACAAAAAACAGCGGAATTCAGGTTTGTTGTGCCATTTATGATGACATCATTGGGTTCTTTTGTCTCATTTTCTTAGGTTTTCCATTAGAAAGAAATAGAAAGAAACCTTTCTCTATCTGCATGTCATCCCTTAAAGAAAAAAACTCCCTCCTGAATGCTGTTCACTCACTCACTCTGCAAAACCTGGTGTCTTTCAGGGAGGAGCAGCACTGGTTCCCCAGAGGTGGAATTAGCTTTTCCTTCTGCCTATTCCCACACCCCTCTTTACTATCTCCACTCCTTGTAAATGATGTGTAGGCAGAGTTTGTGTCATTTCTTTTACCAGTGTTACTTAGGGGTGTGATTGCTCATACTAGGCATTCAGTAAGTGTCTACCAAACTGAGTTAAATTCCTATTTTTTTAATTGGGAAAAAATTTTGACACAGAAAATTAAGGAGAAAGTTTTGAAGAGACACTTTACCCATGAGCCAGATTTAGCAAATGAAAACATTTTTCTCATTTTTGCCTTGAATTTCGTTGGTTTAAAAGAAATAAAATTTAGAGGCCGGGTGCAGTGGCTCACCCCTGTAATCCCAGCACTTTGGGAGGCCGAGGCAGGTGGATCACGAGGTCAAGAGTTTGAGACCATCCTGGCCAACGTGGTAAAATCCCGTCTATACTAAGAATACAAAAATTAGCTGGGCATGGTGGCGTGCGCCTGTGGTCCTAGCTGCTCCAGAACCTGAGACGGGAGAATCGCTTGAACCCAGGAGGCGGAGGTTGCCTGAGCCAAGATCACACCACTGCACCCAGCCTGGCGACAGAGCGAGACTCCGTCTCAAAAGAAAAAAACAAAAAGAAACAAACAAAAAACATTAGCTGGGCATGGTCGCGGGCGCCAGTAATCCCAACTACTCAGGAGGCTGAGGCAGGAAAATCTCTTGAACCCGGGGACGGAGGTTGCAGTGAGCCGAGATCAGAGTGAGACTCTATCTCAAAAAAGAAATAAAATTGAGAGATAAAATAGAAGTTCCTTTCCATGATTTTATCCTCCTCCTGCCCACTACAGAGAAAACTATGATCATTATTTTAGTATGTATTTTTCTGATTTGCATTTTATATTTTTGCTGCCTATAATCCTTAGTATTGTTTTAATTTTTTTAACTTTACATGTTCTGCACCTTACTTTTTAAACTTAATATTATATTTTCAAGACCAATCTATATTGATAGACATAGATCTAGTTTATTTGCATTAGTTACTGTATACTGTCCCATGATGTGAATATACCAGGTTTTACTTACCACTGCCAAGTGGGGGACTTTCAGGTTTCCCTACGGAGCTCTTTGCTATAACAAACAATGCTGAAATGTACATCCTTATTACAATTCGGGTTACTTCTTGTACAAATTACCTAACACACAATTGGTAAATAAGGGAAGGATGTTAGAACACGGAAGTCATGTTAGCTTACACACGATTTTCCATAACATGTTACTGTTTTAAAGCAATTAAAAGAGAAAGTCGGCCGGGCGCAGTGGCTCATGCCTGTAATCTCCGTACTTTGGGAGGCTGAGGCAGGTAGATCAGGAGATCGAGACCATCCTGGTCAACATGGTGAAACCCTGTCTCTACTAAAAATACAAAAATTAGCCAGGCGTGGTGGCGGGCGCCTGTAATTCCAGTTACTCCGGAGGCTGAGGCAGGAGAATCGCTTAAACCCGGGAGGCAGAAGCTTCAGTGAGCCAAGATCACACCACTGCACTCCAGCCTGGGCAACAGAGGAGACTCTGTCTCAAAAAAAAAAGTCTTAGCAGTGAACAAAGACCTGGAGCTGAAAATCTACTAAAATGTCTTCCTTCAGAACCAATAATTACATAGTGCCTTCGAGGAGCACTATGTTTTCCATACAGCTATTAAGCTATATGGTGTTGCTGTGGGTGCAGAAGAATAACATTAAGAAATTGGAAGCATTTCAGCCAGGCGTGGTGGCTCAGACCTGTAATCCCAGCACTTTGGGAGGCTGAGGCGAGTGGATCACTTGAGGTCAGGAGTTCAAGACCAGTCTGGCTAACATGGTGAAACCCCGTCTCTACTAAAAATACAAAAATTAGCCAGCTGTGGTGGCGGGCGCCTGTAATCCCAGCTACTCAGGAGGCTGAGGCAGGAGAATTGCTTGAACCTGGGAGGCAGAGGTTGTGGTGAGCTGAAGTCGCGCCACTGCACTCCATCCTGGGCAACAGAGCGAGAGCTTGTCTCAAAAACAAACAAAAAAAGAAATTGGAAGCATTTCTCCTTGTATTAAAACTGCGGACCTTAAAAAATACAGTCCAGGGGCCATATTTTTAATTTTGATGAAAACGTTCTCTACCTACCTGTCCCGGAAGGAGGAGCCTCAGGTTAAAGGCTCCAAAGGACACCTGGGATGCTGGGAACAATGCCAGCATGGGACCAACTCTGTTTGTGTCATAATTTTTAAAACATTGTCGCTTTTGTTAGTGCTTGGGTGACAAAGTTCTATAGGTTTTGAGCAGCATGCCCCAACTGTATTTCCCCCATACACTTGCCAACTTTAGTGAAGGATGTTGCACTTGTTTCCTTAAGCACACGTGTAAGAGTTTCTCTAGGGTGTATGCCAAGCAGTGGAATTGCTGGGTCACAGGGGATGCATGTTTTCAACTGTTCTAGGTTTTTTTTCAAATTACTCTTCTAAGTGGTTTTACCATTTACACTCCCACCAAGAGGTGAGAGCCCTTATTTCCCTGCTTCCACACTAATATCTGATGTCATTAGATCTTTTTATTTTGACTGATATCATGGATATAAAATGCCTTCTCGTGGTTGTTTTAATTTGCATTCCCCCAGTTGCTAGTGAAGCTGAGTGTATTTTTATATGCTTATTGGCCATTCCAGCTTTCTCTTCTGGGTATTACCAGTTCAACCCTTTGTCTTTTTTTAAGCTGAATTGTTTGTCTTTTTCTTATTGACTTATAGGAATTCTTTATGCATTCTAGATATGAATCCTTTGTCTGTTAAATGTCTACTTTTATGTTCTCCTCACAATGTCCCCACTTGCCATATAAGCCCATTTAGAAAAATATGTCTGCTCTGCTATAAAACACACTGGGTTGCTTTCTTTTTTTTTTTTTTTCGAATATATCCTAGGTACCTGTGGTTTTAGATTATACAAATAGGTGGTATAACTAGAAAATTTTGAAACAGATTTTTATAGATTCTTGTTCTCTATGGATACTTGACCCATTCTCCTATTTATAGAGACTTCTCTTTGTACAAAAGAGTTTTAAAAAACAGACAAAAAAGGATATCCCCTGTCCTGACAACTGTTGGCCAGATATCTTTTGTCAGATTAATAAAAAAAATACTTTTTTGGAAAAAGTTAGGGAAGGTGAAACTTCATATTTGAATTGGATCCTTTGTAGATGTCTTAAACCCAAGAGAAAACAATATATTTTATTAAATTCCATGATTCTCATTTTTAAAATATTCAACCCATACGCAATCAATCATCTTTTTCTGACAAGTTACCTAACAAAATTTTCTTTAAACTAAACGGTATTGAATTTCAGACTAAATTTTTAAAGTGACATTCTGATTATAAAGAAAAAAAAGGAATTCCTAAATGAAAATACTTGCAGTTTGCCTGGAACTGAAAACTTAGCATGTGGAAATGTGAGGAAAAGATCTAAGTGTTGGCAAAAGATTGCAATAAAGTAAATGATGTGGTTTTCTCAGGGGTGATTTTGCAACTCGAAACATTCCAAACAGAGTTACTGATCACAAAGTTTCTTTTAGCTTCTAGCTCTGAAATGCTTGGCATACATAAAGCTCTTACCGATATTTGGATAAATTAAATTTATATTGACATTTTTAAAAAGTTGGCCTAAGTTTCTAGCTGGTGAGGGCATGTATGAAACACAGAACATTTTGAGGCATTCAGTTTTACAACTGATAGATGCTGACATCAACCTGCCCTCTTCTACACTATATTCTTGAAAGCTGAACCACAGTGAAATTTAAAATATGTATTTTTCTCTTGAAAAGCAGCAGTGTCCTCAAAAAGTTAATTGTAGAATTATCATATGATGCAAAAACTCCACTCCTAGGTATATGCCCAAAAGAATTAAAAGCAGAGACTCAGATACCGATGCATCAATGCTCATTATAGGATTAGTCAGTAGCTGAAAGGTAGAAAAAACCCACGTGCCCATCAACAGATGAACAGAAAAACAAAATATGGACTATTCATACCATGGAATATGATTCACCCTTTAAAATAAAATTTTGATACATGCTATAACATGGATGAACCTAGAAAACTTTATGAGTGTAATAAACCAGACACAAAAGAAAAACTGTTGCATGGTTACACTTATATAAAATATCTAGAATAAACAAATTCATAGTGACAGAAGGTAGGTTAGAGGTAATCAAGGACTCTAGGGGAGTGGAGGAAATGAGGAGTTATTGTTTTATGAGTCCAGAGTTTCTGTTTGGGGAAAATAAAAAAGTTTAGAAATAAATAGTGGTGATGGTTGAACAACATTATGAATATAATTGGTGCCACCGAATTGTATACTTAAAAAATAGCTAAAAAGGCAAAATTTATGTGTCTTTTACCTCAATAAAAAATTTTAAACTAGGTTTCTTCAAACTCCTCCTCCAATAAAGCAACAAATACTCCTTGAAGAAAGCTAGGAAAACTTTGAAAAGTAAAATGAAATTAAAGCCGCCTATTCTTCCACCAAGTAGTGATAACGTGATTAATGTGTTGTGCAGTTTCCTCTTCTAATCAGAAGTATAGATGTACGTAGATACACACATACACACACATGCACACAAACACACAGAATTATGCAGAGCCTGCTTTTCTCACTGCATGTTGTAACAATCAGTAGAATTCGATCTTATCCATGAGCCTTAATGTATTCAAACCTTATCAACTATTGTTGGACATGTAAAATGTTTTCCTTTTTTTCTCAATTTTGAATAATTTTGTAGTGACCATCTTTGTACAAAAATTTTATGAGCATTTGATAATTTACTTAGGATAAATTAAAGTAAAATTGCTGGATCAAAGAATATGAATTTTAAAAAATCTCTTAATGTATATGTACTATTAATTTGTACCATAGGAAGTTTTGTTATTTATACTTCAGCAACCAAATATGAGATTTTATTGCATCTTCACTGAGTATTACATCTTATAAAAGTCTCTGAAATTGATCAGAATAAATTCCATAGAAATATGACATTGGACCAATGATAGTATTGGTATAGAAAGGAAAAAAGATTAACTTTTTAGATTAAAAATGGATGGAAGAAATCAATAGCAATTTGTCACATTCAAAGTATGAGCCATTCTTTAACACCATTATCTGTGCCGAGATGCCCTTAGAATTTACCTTGCCCAGGAAGTTACACTTGCCGTCCTTAGCCATCCAAGCCTTCCCCAAGTCACATGCAGAAGCGTGCACAACTCTTTCCAGCCTCTTAGTTTTTGCTACTGTCATTCTCTTTGCCATGAAATACTTCTGCACTTCCTCAAGTACAGACCCATTCAATCCTCATTATCCATCGAATTAAACGCTGTGGGCCAGAGGTCAGCAGTCTGGGGCAATGAGGGAGAAGAAGCATCATAGGTGCAAATTCAACCCACAAATGGGCAGGAGTGGTGAGCTCCTTCTAAAACAGGCTTTGAGGAGAGCCTGGGGATTGCCAAAGGCACAGACTCATTTGAAACAAGTGGGAGGCCAGGGATGAGGATGCTGGGACCTGGGAGGAGGCAAGCTGGGAGTGAATGGGGAGTGGGGGCGGCAGATGCACCAGATTGGAATTCTGTGCCTTATATGAGCAGGCGGGCCAGGCCTGGGAGTGGGGACAGGGAGGCAGGGTGGGATGGACAGACAAGGCCACTACCTGGAACACGGTACCTTTTATACTGAGTGCACAATTCTTGAAGAGTGCTCAGATTCTCAAATATAAGAAATATAGTCTTCAGGTATTATGAAAGAATAACGTGTTTGTGTAGCACCTTAACATTTACATATGTTATCTAGTTTAAAAAATTGTTTTTGAGTCTTAGAACTAATGTGTAAACTTGGTAGTGCATACAGTGTCATGATTATTACCTCTATTTTATTTTTATGTATTATTTATTTATTTAGAGACGGGGTCTTGCTCTATTGCCCAGGCTGGAATGCAGCTGCAGCGGCACGATCTGGGCTCACTGTAACCTCTGCCTCCCAGGTTTAAGCGATTCTTCTGTCTCAGCCTCTGGAGTAGCTGGGATTACAGGCACGTGGCACCACGCCCGGCTAGTTTTTTCAGTAGAGACGGGGTTTCGCCATGTTAGCCAGGCTGGTCTCCAACTCCTGGTCTCAAGCAATCCACCCGCCTCCGCCTCCCAAAGTGCTAGGATTAGAGGTGTGAGCCACCACGCCCGGCCTATTACCCTATTTTATATGTCAGGACTCTGAGGTCTGGGAAAACTGGACAAAGCAGGAACTCACGCCAAAGACTTCTGTCCCCATGTCCAGAGAGCTCTCCATGAGAGCCCAAGCTGATTTTCCAAAAATGCGACCACTCTGTTGGATTTGCAGCTTTTCTGATGTTAAGACATCAGGTCAAGGTGCAAAGTTGAGAGAGAACTAAAGAGCTTTCATTCAAACAGCTTTTCTGAAAATATAAGGAAGGGCTTGTGTGCCCTTTTGGAAGTAAGGGATTAAAACTACATAGAGATACTGTATGCTGATGTTGTGGATGCTCTAAGGATGAAATTTGAATGGCATCTTAATAATAAGAGGCTCAGAACACATTTTAACAGCAAATCGTTTAGGATAAATTCTCTTAAAGGACACATATACTTCGCTTATATTTATTGATGAATTTACTGTTGTCTAGTCCATCATTCTAATTTATTAAATTCCTTTCTAATTATTTTAGTATTTTTGTTTGGTTTGGTTTGGTTGTTTTTATCAGCAGTGATCTATATAGGAGCAACATTGGATTAGGCTGTGTTATGGTCACATAGAGATGAAACTCACATGGTCCTTGTCCTCAAAAACTCCTTTGACTGAGCGAGCAAGAATCACTGACCCCAAAGACCCCCTCCTCCTCCACGTGTTCCTAGAATCATGAACTTAACACACACACGCACACACACATACACTTAACATCAATAAGAAGTGGCAGAATGGTGCTGTTTTTGATGGAAATATGTTTGTTTTACTTTTTAAATAAAATATCATAAAGATATTTACCCAATGTTATATTAATTGATACCAGAAAAAACAATCCATACATGGGTACATTATAAACACCAATAAGTCAACAGATTTGTCTTTAAGTTGCTCAAATAACTCACAATTCTTCTTTGAGCATTTTTTGCTGAAGGAAAATGATCCCCAGGAAATGACAAAGATCCCAGATCCGAAATAATTTTCTTCTGCTTTGCGCCCCCTACCACTTATTCCAGTAGGAGGTCTTGCTAAGGTGAGATTTGAAAAATGCATACTCAAAAGCACTTTATTCGTACACTAGTTGGAGTTTAAGGATTCATCCTTTCTTTTTCTACTCTTAAACCTAAGATTTTAATTTTATGTAAACCAATTTGAAAACAATATTCGCCTTCTTTAATTAAATTGTTTATTTCTATTACTTTAAGCCTTTCTTCTGATTTTTATCCCTATATTACTGCATTTTACACCACCATTATCCATAGTTTTACACATTTTCCTGCACTTTTATATTCTGCTTTTCCACTTTGTTTTTTACATGTTTTTCAACGTATCTGCAATTATCTTTAAAAAAATTTTTTTTTTGTCCTGGAAAGGAGTTAATTTTAAACTTTCTTTAGCAGAATAATTCTTTGATCAAACAAGATCATACATAGTGTGGTGGGTGCCCTCCCTGCCCTGCATAACCACTTCGGAAGTTGATTTTTAACATTTACAACTATTCTTGTACTATTTAAATTACTATTAAACTGCTTGCAGCATTTGAAATTCTAAACAATGCCATTATAAGCATCTTTATATATAATTTTTTAAAAAACTAATTTCATTAGGATAAATTCTGAGAGGTGAATGTTTCTGGGTGGAACTTTTATGTGTGTATATGCGACATGGATCATCACATTTCTTTCCAGAAGAGATGAACCAATTTTTATTGCCATCAACAAAATAGGAGTCTTCTTTTTCCCCAAAGTCCAGCTATCAATGAGTTTTATCATATTCTTTGCTTTCATTTAATTTCATGGGTGTGAAATGAAAACACATTGATTCCACTTGAATTTCTTTAAATTTTAGAAAAGGTGTTTGGTTTGTCAGATGTTGGTTTCCTATTTGTGTTTTGTTTTGTTTAAACCATTCCCTTTGCTTTTAACATTTGTCTCTTGAGTACTGGTATTTGCTTCTCTTCTAATCAATTTGTATAAATCCTTCATCAATTTTAGATATTAAACAGTTGCCTATAATTTATTTCAAATATTTTTCATTATCTTATATGACTTTTTAGAAATCTAATTATATCAATCTAGTTTTTTCGTTGTTTGAATAATCAAAATTATTTTCATACATAGCTCTACTCTTCTCCTAGTTTTTCTATTGTTACTATAATTACTATTATTATTAGTTTACCATTTAATCAACCCGCTATTTATTATGGTAATGGTTTTGAGGTCTAGGTCAGGTTAATTTTTTTCTTCATTCTGGCTTCTAAGTGTCCCCAGAGCATTTATTAAATAATTATTACTTTTCCATTTGCTTTGTCAATATTTATGATTCACCAGTTTCTCACATACCACAATCTACTTCTGCATTTTCTATTGCGCTTAAATTTGTTTCTGCATTTAAACCAAGCCCATGGTGATTTTAATTTTCACATTTACACTATTCTGTGTTTTCTAAAATTTTTCAGTGAGCATGCATTTTGTTTTTATTATTTCATAATGAGGAAAAATCTCTAAAAATTGCATTTGCCATTCATGCTTATTTATTTTTCAGACATAAATTTGGAATAGCTTTTGCTATAAGATTTTATAAGTATTTTTATAGTTTGATTAAAAGTAAATCAGATCTAAAAATTACCATGAAATAAAATAAATTCTTTTTTATATTTAATCACCTAATATAAAGCATTTGTTCATCCTTCTTTACATCTCCTTTTAAAGTTCAGCATTTTCTAGTTTTGTTTGCATATTTCAAATCAGAAAAATTCTCAAATATTGTATATTTTCTGTCAGCATTGTGAATGAGACTGCCCCAAACCAATTACCAGTTACTTGCTGGTTTTTAATAGAAATGCTTTAGGGTTTTGTGGATTTCACTTTTATCTGGACACTTTCCTGACTTCTCTTTTTATTTCTAATACTTTTAGTTGGAATTCTTAGTTTCTTTGGGTTCAACTTAATGATTCTGTTTTTTATTTTATAATATTGATTCTCTAGTACATTTTTGAAGCACTGTTAGGATGACAAGAATCTCCAATGATAGCTAAATAATTTTAAGAAAAAGCATCTTTGTTTTGCTTGTTTTTAAGTGGGGTCCTTCAAAAGTTTCTCTGTTACAGACTGATAAGTTATATCATGTTAAAGAAATATTTTCCTATTTCTGTCTTTAAATTTATAACAAGGAGCATTAAATTTTTATCAAATATTTAAATATTGTATCAAGAAGATCATAAAAATTTTATTCCTGAATTTATTTAAATTGTGTACTTTATTCATCACTTTATATTTTTAAACTAAACATATTACAGTGATAAACCCTATCATAAAGATATGATAAACAAATCTTTAAAAATAGGATCACATTGTACTTGCAGATATTTTCACACTTACAAGCGTTTTGATTAGAGACAGATTTCTTTTGTAGTATTACACTTTTTAAGAACTGAATCTTTTTGGCCAGCTAGAATAAGCTAGGAACTATTTAACTTAAGAAAAATTTGTATTAGGTGTAATTAAATTTTATTTGAAATTTTGAAAAAAATTCCAGCTAATTCCTAGTGGCAAGGAAAGCAGTCTCTTGGCTACCCTTCTTAATTTCTTCCTTAGCAACTGGCCTGTTCACATTTCTGTCTCTCATGATACCATTTTATATTCTCTAACTTTTGTAAAATCATCCATCTTATTTAAATTTCTAAGTACATCACCATTGTAAATGGGCACCATAATCACTAATGATTTTGTGTCTTTTCATTGATTTTCAAAACTTTCTAGGGTTTTTAATCTCATTAATTTTGATAGTGAATTGACTTTTTTTTTATCTTTTCAAAGTAAGAGAGCTCTCTGTTTTAGCATTTCGCAGAATTTTTTGTGACAGTTTCACAAAATCAATTTGTTTACTGCTGTTGTGTGTTTTTTTCTTGAGGGTTTTGCTTAGTCTTTTATCTAGAAATGTATTTCTAGTTTTTTAAATTTTACTTTATTAATAAAACATGTAAAGCAATACATTTTCCTTAAATATATCTTTTCTCTAAGTTCAAATATTTATTGAATAGTATCTTCATTTTTCATATTTTAAAATGATTTGTTGTTATATTTTAAATTTCTTTGACCAGGTGATAGAATTTTTGTTTCATTGATATTTAGTTATTTTTCATCTATTTAAAATAAACTATTCACATTTTTGCAGCAAGGTGCATACAATTTTTGGTGTTTTTCCTTTATTGAAAAGTTCCATTCATTTCTTTTCTCTGAAAGTTTTATATATTCTGCATTTTCTCTTTAAATTCTCACCATAAAATTGCTAATTCGGCCTTCTTTCTTGTAGTTTTCAGCTTTACAAAGTCTTATTTCTTTTTTTTTCCCCTAATTCATCTAATTTTTATGATGGGATAAGGATTTCTGCTACTATTTTGTTTCTCTCAATTTCATCTTGCAAGTCTAAGTTTTTTTATGTACTTTGTTACAATGTGTTGTAGTTCATATAAATTTAATACTTTTTGTTTTTAGTGATTATTTTACCTTTTGTGAGTTTGTTGTCACACAAACTCACACATAACCCTTTTTGCTTTATATACTGCTTTGATATTATAATATATTTAATTGATATTTTCTTACCTAACCAATTATTTTTGTTCTTTCCACATCTCCTCTTCTTTCTCTTTTAAATAGAATACTCTTGGATTTTTTTCTTGAATTCAACCTGAAACTCTTTAAAAATATATAGAAATTTAATCTATTGGCATGCTCTTGTAATTGTTATATTTAAACCATTGTAACCATATTTTTATTATTCTGTTTTCTGTTATGTTTCTTTTTTGTTTCTTCACTTGGGAAAGGGTTATATTTAAACTGCTTTTACTTCACTTAATTCTAAAAAGAAATATAAAACAAATATTAGTATTTTTTAAATACATAGTAACGACTTCTCATAAAAATCTGACATTTAGAATTTTGCACATTTAACTTTACACCTGCCCTCTCCTCCTTTCCTTTTTACCATTCTTCATAACTTGTATGTCTGAGATAAAATAGTTTTAAAATAATTCTTACACTTTACTGTAACTGATGCTGATCATTCACTGCTATGACTCTAGAAATGCTATTTGGAGGGGAAGTGTATGGTCAGGGAGCATCTGCAGCATTTTCTGAGATCAAATCTGGTAGATAATCTGTGAGAATCTCTTATTTTTTTTAATCCTTTTTAGGAAGACTATATATAGTTTTCCATTGCCTTTAGGAAGGTTACAGTCTCAGCTGCTACAGTAAAGCACTTTTTGAAAGCAGAAAACCACCCATCTTGATTACATTTTAAATAAGAACATGAATAGAACAGGTAAAATCATGCCAGTGACTTGTATTCATTTCACACTGAACACTGAGAAAACATGGTCGCATTCTCTGTTCTCCACTCGGGAACTTGAGCATTACTAGCTGGCTGCTGTTGCGTGGTTGTCAGACTTTATGGGCCCTTGCTGGGAGGAGCACGGAGTTTAGAGTTTTAGCTCTGCCACTGACTGCAGTATCTTCTCCTAAACACTGAGATACTCTGGGAGAGTTGCTGAGAGTGGTCAAAGAGACCAAGCCTCTGGTGACGATTTCATTATCGCTGAGTTCATTTATTTATATATCGATTGATCTCATTCTTTATTTATAGCTAGTCTGTTATGTAACTGCCCCATAGAGCTGAGATTCTTTTTTGGAATGAGATGTGGAATGCTTTAAATGCCTATAAAATAAAATGTATATATTCACCACTATCTGTTTCAGTTTCCAATCTAAGCTCTTTAATCAGTTCTGGAAATTCTATTGGCTTATGGTTTAAATTATGGGCTGGGGCCATAATTTAATTGTTTCTTAGGAGGAATAGTTTCAACAGTGGCTAACATTTATTGACCTCTTGCCCCTGGCTGCCAGGTTGGAAAACCATGTTGTATGGTTTTTCTTTTATGTTATCTATCGAAGGGTTAATCCTTCTTTATCATACACTTGATTTTCCAGGTTATTCTTTATTTTAGTAATTCAGTATTCTGCAGTATTCTCTTTCTCTCTCTTTCTCTTATTACTTCTTCTAGACTGTTCTAAATGGTTCTGTTTAAAGCAGTCACTACATTTTATGGTTTTAAAACTCCAACAGATGCAGTGGTTGTTCTGTCCCATTCCTCTTTATTTGAGAATGAAGGTCATCTATATTCTGATTGTGATTCTTGTAGCTGTTATTTTTAGAAGGGACAGGAGCTTTAATGGTATTCCTGCTATTAATGGTGTGTACTGAATAAAGGTTTCACTTATTTTTAAAGTGTTTACTTTTCTTCTTCTTTTTTTTTAACCTAACTCCTAAGAAAGGCTAATTTCTTTCTCTCTTAAGCTTTAATATATTCATCAAATAGTCTCAAGATTTCTGTTTTTTTAAATTGATATCTTGATGGTATTAACAGAGAATTATCATACAGAACCTCTTGCTCTGTCATCTACCCAGAACATTGTTATTCCCAAGTGACCTGACTTTTCCAGAGGAACCCGGAGAAAATGCAAATTTATCTTGAGAAACAACAGATAGTATCCATTACTGCAATTGGCCTTGATAACAAAACAGAGCTAAATATTCTTGAATTCTAGAAAGGGAGACATACTTGAGAACTTATTTCATCCTTTGAATCCTGTGATCTTAGATTTTAAAAGCTCTCTTTTCTTAGGGATCTTTTGATTTCTGAAGTTTGATCTCCCATTACTAATCATTTAAATATACTTCTGTTTCTCAGCAACCTCCTGCCACCTGGGTATGTAATACCCTCTCTTCCAGAACTTCTTAGAATTTGTAATAGTTATCTTTTCTTGGAGGGGGGGCGGGGGGAAAACAACAAAATCTTTCTTAAACAGACTGGAGGCTGGGCACGGTGGCTCACGCCTGTAATCCCAGCACTTTGGGAGGCCGAGGCGGGCGGATCACCTGAGGTCAGAGTTGGAGACCAGCCTGGCCAACATGGTGAAACCCTGTCTCTACTAAAAATACAAAAATTAGCCGGGCATGTTGGTGCATGCCTGTCATCCCAGCTACTCGGGAGGCTGAGGAAGGAGAATTATCTGAACTTAGGAAGCGGAGTTTGCAGTGAGCAGAGATGGCGCCACTGCACTGCAGCCTGGGCGACAGAGCCAGACCCCATTTAAAAAAAAGAAAAAAGAAAAACCAGATTGGAAATGGTTTCAACACAGCCACCACTATTACCTGCCTTTCACCCGGACCTTTCACCAGCTTTTTCCTGTGTTTCTCAACCTCCTTCTTAGGAGTGCATCTTGTGAGTAAATTCAAAATACCACATGCACAGAGCTCAGCAGGACCCACTGCTATGTGTTATTGTGTGCTGTGAAAGAATTGCATCCACCAGCCACGCGCGGTGGCTCATGCCTGTAATCCCAGCACTTTGCAGGGCAGAGGCGGGCGGATCACGAGGTCGGGATATCAAGACCATCCTAACATGGTGAAAACCTGTCTCTACTAAAAATTCAAAAAATTAGCGGGCACCTGTAGTCCCAGCTACTCGGGAGACTGAGGCAGGAGAATGGCGTGAACCCAGAAGGCGGAGCTTGCAGGGAGCAGAGATTGTGCCACTGCACTCCAGCCTGGGCAACAGAGCCAGACTCCTCTCAAAAAACAAACAAACAAAAAACAAGAATTGCATCCACCTAGCCTCTGGCTCCAGAGTCTTACACATCTGAGTAATACCTGTGTGTACTTTTCTTTTATAAACCTAAAATAAACACACTGACAAAGGCAATGTGAGTAAGGGCTTCTCTCATTCTTGTAGACACTGCCAATCACCTTGGAGAAGAAAAGAAGATGACCGCCTTCAGAAGAACTGTAATTGATCATTTGCAGTTGACATACAAAATACCATGCTAGCACCCGCTGAAGATGGGAAGCTGGATGCCACTGCTAAATATTGCTAGTGTGACAATTTATATCCCTGCAATAAATAGTGTTATTACTGTAAAGCTGGGTAGGCATGACATTTCTGACTGCCTCTCCTTTTAAATGGACAATATATAAATAATGACTGTCTGGCATTTAAACATTTCAAAGCATCACACTTTTTGTTAATACAAATGTGTGATCAGAGCCATTCATTCCCATAAATACTTTGCCTCACAATCTGAGCGTCAGCAGCCACAAGCATGTCCCATCACCCACTAAAAATGGGACACTGTAAAGTGCTGAGCATTCCAAGGGTAAAAACCAGGTTACTAGGGGGAAAAAAAAAGGGCAAAAAGCCAGCACTGTAGAATACACCATTTAAACAACCCCCTCTACATTTTTCCTAAGATTCAGCAGCAGCAGCAATAACAACAAAAATCAGTATTTCCCAGAGTGAGAAACCCTTGAATCAAAAGATGTTTTTTGGAAAACGGTTCTTTTGGTAACTAAGTTTGGGAAACACCACAAATTATTACCCTCCTCTTGGAGACCCGTGAACACCCAACATTTATTCCATAAATTTACCTGCATTTACCAAAGCGGGTCTTATTTAGGGGCTCAGGGTGAAACAGGAAACAAATCAGAGTCCCAAACCTTCAGGAAATTTACAAGGTTTTTGTTGTTGTTTGAGACAGGGTCTGGTTCTGTTGCCCAGGCTGGAGTGCAGTGGTGCCATCACAGCTCACTGCAGCCTTGACCTCCAGGGCTCAAACAATCCTCCTGCTTCAGCCCCTTGAGTAGCTGGGATTACAGGCGCGAGCCACCACACCCAGCTAATTTTTGTATTTTGTAGGGATGGGGTTTTGCCATGTTGCCCAAGCTGGTCTCAAACTCCTGGGCTCAAGTGATCTGCCCACCCCAGCCTCCCAAAGTGCTGGGATTAGAGGCGTGAGCCACCATGTCTGGCCAATTTACAGTTTTAAATGAACATATCTGTTTCCTGTGGGGACTGTAACAAATGACCACAAACCTGATGGCTTAAAACAACAGAAATTTGTTCTCTCACAGTTCTGGAGGCCAGAAGTCTGAAGCCCGCAGGTCAGGTCCACAGGGCCACGCCCCCTTCCAGGTGCCAGGAGAGTCCCTTCTTTGCCTTCTCCAGCCTCTGGTGGCTGCCTGACTTGTGGCCACATCTTGCTCATCTCTGCCTCCTCCCCTCCCATCCATGCCAAATCTCCCTCAGCCTGCCACTCATAAAGTATCTTGCAATTTAGGATCTACCTGGACAATCCAGAATGATCTCTCTTCTCAATCCCTAATTTAATCAAACCTGCAAAGACCCCTTTACATGTGGTTCCAAAGATTAGGGCCTGATCTCTTTAGAGATCATTATTATTATTCAGCTGACTACAAATGGATGCAGCTCTGAGTATCCTGTGGTAATGACTGCTTTTCTGCTTTGACCTTGAAACCTTCTCTTTGAGAAACGCCTGCCACTACCCAGAGAACCCTGGCCCCAAAAATCCACTCTGAAAAGTTCTGGTCGAGGGGCTATCTGCATTTATAGGAGGGGAGAGCTGTCCTGGTGGGCTCCTCTCAAGTTTTTTCCACCCCAGTGGGGTTCTAATGTAAATTCTCTCCAGCGACCTTGATTATATCACAGTTATAAGGATAAAACAGAGAGAACAGCGTTCCTTGGGTCTGGAGAAGCTGCACAAATACAGGTTGGGTGGTCGCAGCCCTTCCCAAGCCAGGATCCCTTCTTTGCCTCCTTTGTCTCTCTGGCTCCAGACACAGAGTCTAGACCTGTCCCTGTCTACCCTTGGAAGAGCTGGAACAAGATGGAGCCTTTTTCACAAGGGACTTTCTTAAAAATTAAGAAAACAGAAAGGACACAGATGACGGAAATGAAAAGAGTGAGCTCAGGCCAGGCACGATGGCTCATGCCTGTAGCATGTTCCAGCATTTTGGGAAGCTGAGGAGGGCGGATCACTTGAGGTCAGGACCTCGAGACCAGCCTGACCAACATGGTGAAATCCTGTCTCTACCAAAAAATATAAAAAATTAGCCAGGTGTGGTGGCAGATGCCTGTAGTCCCAGCTACTTGGGAGGCTGAGGCAGGAGAATTGCTTGAACCCAAGAGGCGAAGGTTTCAGTGAGCCAAGATCGTGCCACTGCACTCCAGCCTGGGTGACAGAGAGAGATTCTATCTCAAAAAAAGAAAGAAAGAGAGAAAGAAAAGAAAGAAAGAGAGAGAGAAAGAGAGAGAGAGAGAAAGGAAGAAAGGAAGAAAGAAAGAAAAAGAAAGAAAGAAAGAGAGAGAGAGAGAGAAAGAAAGAAAGAGAGAAAGAAAGAAAGAGAAACGAGTGAGTTCACAAAGTGCAGGTTACAAAATCCCTGGTTAGTTGATGCCTAGATTCTAGTTTGGCAGCACATTTTTTTTTTTTTTTTTTTTTTTTTTTTTTTTTTTTTTTTTTTTGGAGACAGAGTCTTGCTCTGTCGCCCAGGCTGGAGTGCAGTGGCTTAATCTCGGCTCACTGCAAGCTCCACCTCCCGGGTTCACGCCATTCTCCTGCCTCAGCCTTCCGAGTAGCTGGGACTACAGGCACCCTCCACCAGGCCCGGCTAATTTTTTGTATTTTTAGTAGAGACAGGTTTCACCGTGTTAGCTAGGATGGTCTTGATCTCCTGACCTCGTGATATGCCCGCCTCGGCCACCCAAAGTGCTGGGATTATAAGCGTGAGCCACTGCGCACGGCCCAGCACTTTTTAAAATTCTGCCTCTGGCCTGAGTCTGCTGTCTCTTGATTTTCCAGCAGGTAGCCTCCCCGCTACTTGTATTCAAGGCCAAACCTCGACTCCATTTTTCCTATTTTGTTTCTGATGCTCTCCGTAAGCCTGCTGTGGAGTTCCAGGTTCTGGAAAGAACAAATAGAATGTTCTGTGTTTAGTCATCCAACTAAAATGTGAGGGGCACTCACTGCCTGCCAGGCCTGCAAAATGCCTTCCCAGTTTTATGCCTGGCCAATGTACGTGGCTCCCAGACCTTCCTGAGATAACTCTTTATTTTTCTTTCTTTTTCTTTTTTTTTTTTTTTGAGATGGAATCTCACTCTGTTGGCCCAGGCTGGAGTGCAGTGGTGCGACCTCGGCTCACTGTAACCTCAGCCTCCTGGGTTCAAGCAATTCTCCTGCCTTAGCCTCCCAAGTAGCTGGGATTACAGGCGTGCACCACCATGCCCACCTAATTTTTGTATTTTTAGTAGAGATGAGGTTTCACCATGTTCACCAGGCTAGTCTTGAACTCCTGACCTCAAGTGATCCACCCGTCTTGGCCACCCAAAGTGTTGGGATTACAAGCATGAGCCACTGTGCCTAGCCAACTCTTTCTTTTTTCTATGAGTGGGGCCTCAACTAAAGGAGTTTCTGGAACTTTCAGCCTTCAGAAGCTTCCCCTTCAGGGGAAATGCATCCAACTGCGCAACATGGGATTGAGAACAGTAGAATTTTTTTTTTTAAATAAGGCTTTGGACATACCATGCAGAATAGAAAGTTTCTCTGGAGCTCATAAAAAAGAAATATTAAGCAAGAAGGAAAGTCTCCTGGAGGTGTCATGGAAGCTTCGAGGTTCTGATGAGGACATGTGTGAATCATAGTATTCTAGCCTAGTCAGATGGCCAGGGAAGAGCAACCCCAATGACTGGTAGGGCTTGAGGCTCGCACATCACTGAGGCACTGTAAAGCACTAAGGCCTAAAGTCTGAATGTTCTGATGGCATTTCTCAAAAGTGCTGTGACCCTTTCTTTTTTTTTTCTTTTGAGATGGAGTCTCGCTCTGTCACCCAGGCTGGAGTGCAGTGGCATAATCTCAGCTCACTGTAACCTCTGCCTCCTGAGTTCAAGCAATTCTCCTGCCTCAGCCTCCTGAGTAGCTGGGTTTACAGGTGCCCACCACCACACCCAGCTAATTTTTCTGTTTTTTTTTGGAAAGATGGGGTTTCCTCATGTTGGCCAGGCTGGTCTCAAACTTCTGACCTCAGGTGATCTGCCCTCCTTGGCCTCCTAAAGTGCTGGGATTACAGGCGTGAGCCACCATGCCCAGCCTTCTGTGACCCTTTCAACAGAGCTGACATCAAGTTCTTTCTTGCGGGGGATCATCTATGCCATTGTCCCCCATGGGCTCCCCCTTGATGGGGAGTTTTTAATTTAAAATATTGATGGCATATTATTATATAATTGATAATATTATATAACAGAAGTAATATATAATATATAATTAATAATATGCTGATGAGGCCGGGTGCGGTGGCTCATGCCTGCAATCCCAGCACTTTGGGAGGCCGAGGTAGATGAATCACCTGAGGTCAGGAGTTTGAGAGCAGCCTGGCCAACGTGGCGAAACCCCTTCTCTACTAAAAAAAAAAAAAAAAAAAAAATTAACCAGGCATGTTGGCGGGTGTCTGTAATCCCAGCTACTCAGGAGACTGAAACAGGAGAATTGCTTGAACTAGGGAGGAAGAGGTTGCAATGAGCCAAGATCGTGCCACTGCACTCCAGCCTGGGAAACAGAGTAAGACTCTATCACAAAATTAATAATAATAATAAGTTGATGACAAATATCAACGACAATGTTAATATAAGATTGATAACTGATATATTGGTAAAGAGATCCAGGCATTGCCCTGACTGCCATGATACTGCCATAGACCCAGCAGACAGTCTTCAAGGAACTGGCATTGTAATGTGACAACACAAATAATAAGCATGTAAATAAACAAATGATTTGGCACCATCTCCTTCATCCTCCAAGCCTGGTAAAGTGAATCCTCACCCTGTGCCACTCCTCAATGGGAAGTACCATGCAACTGGTGGCCAGGACTCCAAGGAGAACAGAAGATAGAGTGAAAACAGGAAATGAAATTGTGGTTGCAGCAAAGCTGTCTCTTGCTGCATGGTGGTTGACTAGCCACAAAGTACTTTCACTTGTCGCAGTTCATGGAAGTCTCCCAAGAACTCTGAGAGAAAACCATCATCCCCATGTGTTATCACCCTTTTCAGAGGTAAGGTCTCAAGGCTCAAGCTTGCTCAAGGTTACCCAGAGCCTGCACTTGAACTCAGGTCCTTCCTTCCTTTGATGTTGTTCCCACTGAACTCACTCAAAAGGGAAGAGACAGAGCCCCCTGAGATGATTGCTTCCAGTCCCAGGAACCAAGGGCACGCTCCAAAAGAAAGCTGCTTCTACACAGAATTCCATTTCTCAGAATGTGGCTTTCTGGGAAGGGAAGTTGAAAATTCTCATTCTGGCCAGGTACGGTGGCTCACACCTGTAATCCCAGCACTTTGGGAGGCTGAGGCAGGAGGATCACTTGAGGTCAGGGGTTTGAGACCCGCTTGGCCAATATGGTGAAACCCTGTTTCTTTTTTTTTTTGAGGCGGAGTCTCGCTCTGCCGCCCAGGCTGGAGTGCAGTGGCCGGATCTCAGCTCACTGCAAGCTCCGCCTCCCGGGTTCACGCCATTCTCCTGCCTCAGCCTCCCAAGTAGCTGGGACTACAGGCGCCCGCCATCTCGCCCGGCTAGTTTTTTGTATTTTTTAGTAGAGACGGGGTTTCACCATGTTAGCCAGGATGGTCTCGATCTGCTGACCTCGTGATCCACCCGTCTCGGCCTCCCAAAGTGCTGGGATTACAGGCTTGAGCCACCGCGCCCGGCCGTGAAACCCTGTTTCTACTAAAAATACAAACATTAGCTGGGCATGGTGGCGCATGCCTGTAATCCCAGCTACTTGGGAGGCTGAGGCGGGAGAATCACTTGAACCCAGGAGGCAGAGGTTGCAATGAGCTGAGACTGTGCCACTGCACTCCAGCCTGGGTAACAAGAGCAAGACTCTGTCTCAAGAAAAAAAAAAGAAAAAGAAAAAAAGGTAAATTTCCATTCTGCAGGTTCCACTCCTCTACCCACCTCAAACGTCCTTCAGAGTAGGTGCTTGGTGAGATGTTAGCCAGGACCATTTCCACCTGATATGATTCCAGCTCCGAAGGAGGCAGGAGAAATCCACAACCACACTTAGACTGAGCAATGGGGATTTTACACCTGTTTTTCAAAATAACATGTGCACTCCCACTGGTGGACAGGGAGCATGAAACCTTTGTTGATACAGCTGTGGACAATTCTCCTTGAAATAGAGACCTGTTCATTGTTTACAGGGCAATGGTCAATAGTGTACTTAAATACTAGTTTTGAATTTACAAGATATATTGACAGATAATAGCACTTTCTTTCTCTTCCACTGACCAAGGAGTAATAAAGAAGTCACAGGCTGGGCACGGTGGCTCATGCCTATAATCCCAGCACTTTGGGAGGCCGAGACAGATGGATTGCTCGAGGTCAGGAGTTTGGGACCAGGCTGGGCAACATGGAAAAACTCTGTCTCTACCAAATAATAATAATAATAATCAGCCAAGTCTGGTGGCGCACTTGTAGTCCCAGTTACCCTAGAGGTTGAGGTAGGAGGATCACTGGAGCCCAGGAAATCAAGGATGCAGCCAGCTGCGCTGGCACTATTGCACTCCAGCCTAGGGTGACAAAGTGAGACCCTGTCTGGAAAAAAAAAAGTCATCAATAAGAGTCCACTAGAAAAGTCACCAATAAGAGTCCAAAATAACTTTATTTAGAGGATGAATAACTTTACAACTGGGTGATAGTTGCTGTTTTTCATGCTCTCAAATCACACTAGTGGATTGATAACACTTGCTCCTTCCCCTCTCTATCCAGCAGGGAAATTTTGAGGGAAGCATAAAGTCCAAGAGGGAAAATAAATTTTCAGTTAGTCTAGCTGGATGAATTTTGGGGCATTCATGCAGACACCCAGTGGAGTTAGTCTTTCCACACATAAAAGACCTCTCTTGCTGGAGCTTGTACCTGGAGTTCCCCAGTTTTTTTTGACATCCCCTGGGTAGGTGTCTGGGGTGAGCATGCCTGGGTTCTTGCTTAACCTTCAACAGAGGCCTTGCCCAAGGTCAGAGAGGGCCCAGGTAGTCAATATTTCTGGGATGCTGGGAGCTGAAGATGGGC
Organism: Trachypithecus francoisi; assembly: GCF_009764315.1. Lineage (NCBI taxonomy): Eukaryota > Metazoa > Chordata > Mammalia > Primates > Cercopithecidae > Trachypithecus > Trachypithecus francoisi. The sequence continues at coordinate 90,177,590 of NW_022681468.1, forward strand.
TCTCAGGACTTAGCAGGATCCCTCAAGAAGAGAGGCAAAAGCAATTACCAAGGTAGACTACTTGCTAGGGAACAGATCTCAAATAGGAAGCAGTCACATCATGACTATTTGCTTTACTGAAGTATGAGACACCAACAGAGCTATCCTGATAAGCAATAAAATGTCTCCCCAGGCTGAGCGTGATGGCTCACGCCTATAATCCCAGCACTTTGGGAGGCCGAGGTGGGCGGATCACCTGAGGTCAGGAGTTCAAGACTAGCCTGGCTAACATGGTAAAACCCTGTTTCTACTAAAAATACAAAAAATTAACTGGGCATGGTGGCACGTACCTGTAATCCCAGCTACCCGGGAGGCTGAGGCAGGAGAATTGCTTGAACCCGGGAGGCAGAGGTTGCAGTAAGCTGAGATCACACCATTGTACTCAAGGTTGGGCAACAATATCGAAACTCTGTCTCAAAAACAAAAAAGCCTCCCCCTTCTCCCTTTCTCTTCCTTTGCCCTCTCTGTCTTCTCCATTGACTTTCTTTTAGATAAATGCTTTATTTTTGTGAAACGATAGCTGCTTACAGAAAAACATTCAAAAAATATTGAAAAGTACAAAGGAAAAAAGCCTAAATTGATTGAATTCTAATCACCTGAAGGGTAACTACTGTTAACCTTTTTGTGGCAGTGTGTGTGTGTGTGTGTGTGTGTGTGCATGTGTGTGTGTGACTTTTAAGGCTTTAACAGGCTGGGCCCGGTGGCTCATGCCTGTAATCCCAGCACTTTGGGAGGCCAAGGTGGGCAGATCACCTGAGGTCAGGAGTTCAAGACCAGCCTGGCCAACATGGTGAAACCTCATCTCTACTAAAAATACAAAATACAAAATACTAAAAAATACAAAATACTAAAAAGCCGGGCGTGGTGGCACTCACCTATCTTCCCAGCTACCTGGGAGGCTGAGGTGGGAGAATCACTTGAATCCAGGAAGCGGAGGCTGCAGTGAGCCGAGATCGCACCACTGCACTCCAGCCTGGGTGACACAGCAAGACCCTGTCTCAAAAACAAAATAAAATAAAGCTTTAACAGAGCATAGCACACTTGCAGCAAAGTGCACAAATCATCTGTGTGCCACTGGATGCACACTGCTGTGCACAGCAAACTGAAAACTGCTGTAGAGCCAGCACCCACAGGGTGCCCCCTCCACGAATACATACCCCCCAACCACGAATGCTAACTTATTTCTCACCTCTGGGAACACTTTGGTGGATGTCCTCTCAGACTTTTATGAAACACCTGTGATCTTAAAAACAAACCTGGTAACAACCATGCTCTCCCAAAATCAGAACTGCAAAAACAGCCCACATACCACAACTTAATTGGCATTCCTGTCTATATGACTCATTCTGCAAAACTCTACCGGGAGTCCATGTGCTCCTGAATCCTGGTCCATAGCCTGGCTGCCTGCTGGAGCCACCTGGGGAGCTTTAAAACTGGCGGTGCCTGGTCCCCCACCTCCAGTGTGGCTGACTTAACTGGTCCAGGTGGGGCCTGGGCATTTGTGTAGATGTATCTCTTATCTCCCCAGGGGATCCTAATGTGCCACCAAGGGGAGCATCTCTGCTCTGAGGTCACTTTTTACTATACGAATGCACTGCAAGTAGGACTGTGAGGTGCTGTCCCAACCGACTTGACCCCACAGAGACTACTGTGAGGCCATATAGAGACCGTCATCCACTCTTGCCAATGTGAATGCTGTGGCTCAGGAGGTCATGGTTCTGTGCCTGGACTGCACAGCGTTGATGGGAGGTGCACATCCTGCCTAGAGCCCTAACCTTTTCAGCCTTGGCCCAGGTCATAGGTACAGGCCAATGGATGGAACAGAGGCAGCCCAAGCCCTGAGGAAGTGTTCCGTCATCATGGGCTCATCGTCTAGGGGTGAGGCTGAGCTGGATGGGCTTGTCCAGGGAGCGCAGCCTCTTGGGATTCATAGGTAGGAATCCAAGCTGGCACAGAAATATGCCTGAACATCCACAGAATAATTCTGGAAAAACAGGCAGGAGACTGAGAGAGCAACCTGTTTTCCTCTAGAAAGGTGACACAGGTGGAGAGGGCTCAAGTGCCTGGATTGCCCAGATTTCGAATTTTTATTATCAAAGCCAGGCATGGTGGTTCACACCTGCAATCCCAGCACTTTGGGAAACTGAGGTGGGCAGATTACTTGAGGTCAGGAGTTCAAGACAAGGCTGGTCAATATGAGGAAAACCCACCTGTACTACAAATACAAAAATTAGCTGGGCGTGGTGGTAGGTGCCTGGAGTCCCAGTTACTCGGGAGGCTGAGGCAGGAGAATCGCTTGAACCCGGGAGGTGGAGGTTGTAGTGAGCTGAGATCATGCCATTGCACTCCAGCCTGGGCAACAGAGTAGGACTCTGCCTCAAAGAACAACACCAAAAAATTTATTATCAAAGCCAGGCATGGTGGTTCACACCTGCAATCCCAGCACTTTGGGAAACTGAGGTGGGCAGATTACTTGAGGTCAGGAGTTCAAGACAAGGCTGGTCAATATGAGGAAAACCCACCTGTACTACAAATACAAAAATTAGCTGGGCGTGGTGGTAGGTGCCTGGAGTCCCAGTTACTCGGGAGGCTGAGGCAGGAGAATCGCTTGAACCCGGGAGGTGGAGGTTGTAGTGAGCTGAGATCATGCCATTGCACTCCAGCCTGGGCAACAGAGTAGGACTCTGCCTCAAAGAACAACACCAAAAAATTTATTATCAAAATTTTCAAATATACAGAGAAGTAGCAAGAATGGACTACATTATTTATTATTTAAAAATGATTAAGATCTCAGAATGAAGAGATAAATAAAAGAAGCAATGGATGGGCATTTCAAAACCATTAGGAGTTGAAATTAAGGGGGATGTTTTGTGTTTTTCCTCAATTTTTAGTTTTTTGCATCCAGAGTTTACTAGGACCTAAGCTTAATGAGGGCAGGGGTTTCTGTCTCTTTAGCTCACTACTCTTTCTCTTGTGTCTAGGACAGCTCTTAGCACACAGAGGGTAACAAATAAATCTGAGGATAAATGAGTAAATGTATGAATTGAACATGCATTGCTTTTGTATTTGGGAGGAATCGGTTCTAAACAGAGATATATATAGATATAGATATATAGATATAGATAGATATCAATCAAGAAGTGTTCACTTCTTATACAAATAAACCCAGGAAAATCATCAACATCTCAGTCATTGAACCTACTAATTTATAAATGATGTGTGTATGAAAATGATGTGCAGTTGACTCATGAGGGAAAATATAGAAACAGGTGCCAAGTGGCAGGACTGGGGTCCTATGCTTTTGTGTATTATCCAAATAGGGAAGAAGACAGGAGTGGAGGGTCTCCTTAGTGTCCTGGGGCCTTGACCACACAACCACCCCTGTTTCCTCATCCATTTATCACCCAAGACAATGACAGTAGGGGGCCTTGCTATCTCTTTACAGCAGGGCAGAAAATGCCAGCCAAGAAAGATGAATAAGAGACTTCAGGACTTGGCCCCAGACAGTTGACTTGGACTACATCTGTCCTGGAGGGATAGGCTGGATGGATTGAAAATTAACCCGGTTGGGTGTGGTGGCATGCGCCTGAAATCCCAGAAGTTTGGGAGGCGGAAGGAGGTGGATTGCTTGAGCCCAGGAGTTTGAGACCAGCCTGGGCAACATGGAGAAACCCCGACTCTACAAAAAATACAAAAATTAGTGGGATGTGGTCGTGCATGCCTGTGGTCCCAGCTACTCGGGAGGCTAAGGTGGGAGGATCACTTAAGCCTGGGAGGCCAAGATTGCAGTGAACCAAAATTGCACCTCTGTACCTCAGTCTGGGCAGCAGAGTGAGACCTTGCCAAAAAAAAAAAAAAAAGCCAGGCATAGTGACTCAGGCCTGTAATCCCAGCACTTTGCTTTGGGAGGCCAAGGCAGACAGATCACTTGAGGTCAGGAGTTCAAGACCAGCCTGGCGACCATGATGAAACCCCATCTCTACTAAAAATACAAAAATTAGCTGGGCATTGTGGCACATGCTTGTAATTTTAGCTGCTTGGGAGGCTGAGGCAGGAGGATTGCTTGAACCTGGGAGGCGGAGGCTGCAGTGAGCTGAGATTGCACCACTGCACTTCAGCCTGGGTGACAGAGTGAGACTTCATCTCGAAAAAATAAAATAAAATAAAATAAAATGACCTTGGGCATCCTCAGGTGTCCCATCTTTAGACTAATCTCTCAGCATTTATAAAATTAACTGCCACATTGCAATATGTCTTCTCCCTTCCTTTTTTTTTTTTTTTTTTTTGAGACGGAGTCTCGCTCTGTCACCCAGGCTGGAGTGCAGTGGCCGGATCAAAGCTCACTGCAAGCTCCGCCTCCCGGGTTCATGCCATTCTCCTGCCTCAGCATGCCGAGTAGCTGGGACTACAGGCGCCAGCCACCTCGGCCGGCTAATTTTTTTTTTTTTGTATTTTTTAGTAGAGACGGGGTTTCATCATGTTAGCCAGGATGGTCTTGATCTCCTGACCTCATGATCCGCCCATCTTGGCTTCCCAAAGTGCTGGGATTACAGGCTTGAGCCACCGCGCCCAGCCATCTTCTCCCTTCTTAAATAGCCTTGGGTTTATGGTGAATAACAACAAATAAAACAATAGCTAACATGTAGAAAGTGTTTACAGACTTCCAAGGGCCTTCAGCTCAAATGGTTCAGAATAGTCCTGTGATGAAAACCGTATAGTAACAATGATTCTTGTCCATTTTCTAGATGAGGAGACTGAGGTTGAAAATTTACTGGATTTGCCCAAAGGACAGAGGGGCTGGGACCTGAGCCAAGGTCCCTCACTTCTAGAGCCAATCATCTGTACGTAACTTCCTGCAGTTGCAGGAGTTGTTCCTATTCAGTGCCCTCCCTATCTGTTCCCATGTGTAACAGGATCTCATGGCAAGTGCTGGGCACTCAGGGGATGGAGTTAAATTGGGGTTAGCACTGGAAAGTCCTGTTTTCTCATCCATAAAAGTAGGAGTTTAGATCAGGTGACCTTTGGGCATCCCTAAGTCCTGAGACATTTTTATTTTCTGCTCCATTTCAAAGGTCAAGAGATCAGGTCCCTGGCCAGGTAGACTCCACTGAGGGCAAAGCAAGAAGAAAAGACGTCAGTGGTGACCTTTTCCATCTGTATTTACCATCAGATATCAAAGAGACCATTGGTTTTTCACTCAGCAAACATTTATTGGGGTTACCGTGTGCTGGTATAGTTCTAGAAGCTACAGACACACAGATAATGCCTGTGTCAGCCTCCTCCCTCTGTCCAAGAGAGAGACTGGTGATTTAGAACCAGCTCAGTGAGAGTGGGGGGGAGGATGGGTGAGATTCCATGGTGCCAGAGAGAACTGCTGCCATCTTGGTGGCCTTGGGAGAGGTTGCCAAGGAAGGCTCTAGAAGAGCAGAGGCTAAAACATGGCCTTGCAGAGAGGGTCGGGGTTACCTGGTAGGTTGAGAGGCCGATGCATCTTAGAAGTGAAAAGTAGGCATCTTCCGTGCAATATGCCCCTGTGTTTTCATCTCCCAGTCCATCTTCAGCTTTCTCATTCAGCTTTCTCGCAGTGATGATGAGAAAATCCTTAGTCCACTACTCTGTGAAAAGCTGTAGACAGTTCTCTGACGTACAACAGGATAAAATGGTTTCCCTCCAGGAATCAGTGAATGAGGAGGAAGGAATCTCCTCCTGAGACCATTTGAACCTCAGTGTCCTTTCCTGCCCCAACTAGCTCACCTAGCAGTCAAGGTACATACCAGAAACTACCCACGTGCCACGTGGGAGGGGCCCTAGCCAACAGGTAGGAGAAACGGAAGCTGTCCGATAACTCTTTTTTTTTTTAGATGGAGTCTCGCTCTGTCACCCAGGCTTGAGTGCAGTGTCACCATCTCGGCTCACTGCAACTTCCTTTCCCAGGTTCAAGCAATTCACCTGCCTCAGCCTCCCAAATAGCTGGGGACTACAGGTGCACATCACTATGCCCAGCTAATTTTTGTATTTTTAGTAGAGATGGGGTTTCACTATGTTGGCCAGGCTGGTCTCGAACTCCTGATCTTCTGATCCACCCGCCTCGGCCTCCCAAAGTGCTGGGATTACAGGCATGAACCACCGCTCCCAGCCACTGTCCAATAACTTTCTTTTCCCCACTAACTGTCATCCTTCCCGGGATTGTTAGAAAATGGAATTCCTGCTACCTGCAGCCTCTAAGCCTCTGCTGCTGGGTTTATGTTGAGTTTTAACTGCCATTTCTGTGTTCTTGGGTCCTTCCCAAACTTCCAAACAGTATTTGTTTGGAAATGCTTCTGCTTCTGTTTTGGACCATGATGAAACATTTCCATAAATTATTAGTCCGTTGAGACCCAACATAAAAATGGTAAGCATACGTGCAACACTTCAGACTTTGCTACTGTTGCTAGGTCGTCCCAGCCCATGGCAGAACCAATCATCACTGGAGAAGTGAATCAGCCGACATAGGAGCTCCTTGCCTAACACAGGGGCTTTTGCATCTATCCTGCTAAGCACACATGTGCAGAGGAGAGTCCCATGGAATCAGCAGCCAATGTCCTCATTTCCCTGGGTGGCATTTTGCCAAATCTGTATTCCACAGGAGGTCCTGACTCCCTCTCCTTCACTTTTTCCCAGGAGAGCTGCTCATCCAGTGGCATTGAAAATGGGCTTTGAGGCCAGGTGCAGTGTCTCACGCCTGTAACCCCAGCACTTTGGGAGGCCGAGGCAGGCGGATCACGAGGTCAGGAGGCCATCCTGGCCAACATGGTGAAATCCCATCTCCACTAAAACTACAAAAATTAGCTGGGTGTGGTGGCACGCGCCTGTAATCCCAGCTACTAGGGAGGCTGACCCAGGAGGCGGAGGTTGCAGTGAGCTGAGATCCCACGACTGCACTCCAGCCTGGTGACAGAGTGAGACTCTGTCTCAAAAAAAAACATAAAAATAAAAATAAAAGAGAAGAAAAGAAAATGGGCTTTGTTGCTTCCCTGAGTCATCTCCACCTTCCCCTAAACTCTTCTCCCAGGTTGGTCCTTTTCTTCTCAGGGTCCAGGTTTCATTCATGATGTTCCTCTTGTCTGGAAAGACCCCCTCCTGCTCCCTGCACTCCTCCCTCCTTCTGCTGCTTTCTTTCCTTCTCCCAGGTATATATCAAACCCAGGCTCCCCAAGAAGCCCACCCACCCTGATGGCAGGCCCTGCTGTGTGATGCTCGTGGTTGGCTGATCTTCTCATCTCCACGTGAATGGAAGGTGCCACAAGGATGGGAGTCACCTTCCTCACCTTTGTTCCCTGGGAAGCACTTGTCACATGCCCTGTGTGTCCCAGATGCTTCGTGGGTGAGCACGTATTGAGTTGGAATCTCCAGAAGAAGCAGGAGAATACACAGCCTAACAGCCAGAGAAAATGTGTGGAAATCATTCCATATTTTCTTCATGTATCCAGTGGAAATACTGTAAACAGCAGGACCACTATCCTGTAGGCAGATGTCATTTACTTTGTGCATAGACTTTCTTAACAAACACTTATGAGGCACCACCTGCACGCAAGGGCTTGCGGGGTGGGAAATACCAACAAAAAAGCCCCCACTTAAGATATTTAGCTAGTGCCTGAGAAAATAAAATAATTGTTAGAGTGTGTTTATTTGAAAGTTTTGGGGAAAAAAAAACACTTAGGTGGTGTTTATAATTCTCAAAAGAATTACTTTTTTTTTTTAAGTGCTTAGCATTCTTCAGTGGGAAAGACCTTGAAAAGTACATCCTTTGTTGCTCTATAAAGTAAATGAATTCTGTTCTTTGCATGATGACATTTTCTAGTACTTATATTGAGAAAAGTGGAAAGTTTAACTCCTAACCATTGTCATTTCTTTCCAATTTAATGTCAAAACATTGTTTTTTACCATTAAGGATAGAAATAGTCTAACAGGTGTGCTATGGTGTGTTATGAACAAAATGATAAATTAAGGTGTTTAGCACAGAGTTACAGAGATGTTAACTGTGTACTAATTTTATATTTTAAATATATTTACTGAGATATAATTCACATACCATAAAATTCACCCATTTAAAGTGTTAAATTCAATGGTGTTATATATTCATAGAGTTATGCAATCATCCGCCATGATCTAATTTTAAAATGTAGTTTTTTCTTTTCTTTCCTTTTTTTTTTTTTTTTTTTTTAAAGACAAGGTCTTGCTCTATCACCCAGGCTGGAGTGCGGTGGCTTGATCGTAGCTCACTATGGCTTCGAACTCTTGGGCTCAAGCAATCCTCCTGCCTCAGCCTCCAGAGCAGCTAGGACTACAGGTACATGCTACCATGACCAGCTAATTTTTATTTTTTATTTTTTTTGTAGAGATAGGATCTCACTACGTTGCCAAAGCTGGTTTGGAACTCCTGGGCTCAAGCAATCCACCTGCCTCAGCCTCCCAAAGTGCTGGGATTATAGGTGTGAGCCACTGTACCCGGTCTAATTTTAGAACATTTTCATCACCCCAAGAAAAAACTCCAAACCTTTTAGCAGTCATTCCTTACTCTCTTCACCACCCCTAGCCTTAGGCAAACACTAATCTACTTTCTTTATAGATGTGCCTATTCTAGACATTTTATATAAATAGAATCATATAATATGTGCTATTTTATTCATTGCTTTTTTCACTTAGCATACTGTTCTCAAGATTCATCCACATTGTAGTATATATCAGTACTTCATTCCTTTTTATGGTGGGATAATATTCCATTATATGGATATACCACATTTTATCTATTCATAGTTGATAAACACTTGAGTTGTTTCCACTTTTTTACTATTATAAATAATGTTGCTATGAACATTTATGTATAAGCTTTTGTGGATGTAGATTTCATTTTTCTCTCTCTATCTCCTTTTTTTTTTTTTTTTGACAGAGTCTCACTCTGTTGCCCAGTCTGGACTGCAATGCCACCATCTTGGCTCACTGCAGCCTCCACATCCTGGGTTCAAAAAATTATCCTACCTTAGCCTCCCAAGTAGCTGGGATTACAGGCATGTGCCACCACACCCAGCTGATTTTTGTATTTTTAGTAGAGACAGGGTCTCACCATGTTGGCCAGCCTGGTCTCGAACTCCTGACCTCAGGTGATCTGCCCACCTTGGCTTCCCAAAGTGCTGGGATTATAGGCGTGAGCCACCACGCCTGGCCAGATTTCATTTCTTTTAGGTAAATACCTAGGAGTGGAATTGCCAGGTCATATGGCTACTCTGTGTTTAACATTTTGAGAAACTGTGACACTGTTTTCCACAGTGGCTGCATTATTTTACATTTCTACCAGCAGTATATGAGGTTTCCAATTTCTCCACATCCTTACTACTACTTGCTTTTTGTTATTGCCATCTTAGAGGATGTGAAGTGGTATCTCATTGTGGTTTTGATTTGCATTTCCCTGATGGCTAATGATGTAGAGCAGTGGTCCCCAACCTTTTTGCCACCAGAGACCAGTTTTGTGCAAGACAATTTTTCCACAGATGTGGGGTGGAGGGAGAGGGAGGGCTTCGGAATGAAATTGTTCCATCTCAGATCATCAGGCATTAGTTAGATTCTCATAAGGAGTGTGCAAATAGATCCCTCACATGTGAGTTCACAATAGGGTTTGTGCTCTTATGAGAATCTAATGCTGCAGCTGATCTGACAGGAGGCAGAGCTCAGGCAGTAATGCTCACTGGCCTGACTCTCACCTCCTGCTGTGCAGCTGGGTTCCTAACAGGCCACACGGACTGGTACCAGTCTACTGCCCAGGGCTTGTGGACTCCTGATGCAAAGCATCTTTTCTTGTGCTTATTGGTCATTGTATACCTTCTTTGGGGAAATATCTAATCAAATATTTTGCTTATTTTACAGTTAGGTTATTTGTCTTTTTGTTATTGAGCTGTATGAATTCTTGTTGGGTGTGGGGGCTTACATTTGTAATCCCAGCACTTTGAGAGGCCAAGGCAGGGGGATCTCTTGAGCCCAGGAGTTTGAGACCAGCCTGGGCAACATGGTGAAACCTTGTCTCTACAGACAATATAAAAATTAGGCAGGCTTGGTGGCACATGCCTGTTGTCCCAGTTACTTGAAAGGCTGAAGTTGGAGGATCGCTTGAGCCCAGGAGGTCCAGGCTGCAGTGAGCCGTGACTGTGCCACTGCACTCCAGCCTGGGAGAAAGAGCGAGACTCTGCCTTAGGAAAACAAACAACAACAACAACAACAAAACAAAACAAAAAAACAGAGAGAAAGAATTCTTTACGTATTGTGGATGTTAGTCCCTTATCAAACATAGGATCTGGCTGGGCATGGTGGCTCACGCCTGTAATCCCAGTACTTCGGGAGGCCCAGGTGGGTGGATCACCTGAGGTCAGGAATTTGAGACTGGCCTGGCCAACATGGTGAAAGCCCGTCTCTAGTAAAAATACAAAAAAATTAGCTGGGCATGGTGGTGCACACCTGTAGTCCCACCTACTTGGGAGGCTGAGGCAGAAGAATTGCTTGAATCCAGGAGGCGGAGGTTGCAGTGAGCCGAGATTGCACCACTGCACTCCAGCCTGGGGGACAGAGAGAAACTCCATCTCAAAAAAAAAAGGCTCGTCAAATATTTTTTCCCCATTTTGTTTTCCAATTTGGCTTTTTTACTTTCTTCCTTTTTTTGGCCTTACTTTCTTAACAACAAGGTGTTTTTTAAAAACCTTAGGTGTTTTGAAAAAGTGAAACCAATGATTCAACTTATCTAGACTTTTCTGTAATATCTGTACAGCTAACTCACTATTTTAGAATGATTTGTGTCTCTTGGCTTTCAGTATTCTACTGTGAAAAGTTATGAAGGTTCAAGTTTTTGTAAGGAAACAAAAATGTCTATAAGAAGACTGATTTGGATTTGTGTGCTCTCCCTGCGTGTTTATTGAGGCTTTCCTTGGCCACTTTGTTATTTCCCATTTATAAAACATGGCCAAGTTCCTGTGAATTATTGTTTTCAAGGAAATTTCTTTGTAATTGAAAAGGAACTAAATAATATAATATATGTTTGCTATGAACACAGTGTGGCAGCTTTGAATTCATAGGATTTCAGGCTATCAGTGTAAATCAGGAAAGGGCTTCCAGGGAGAGAAAGTGAGAGTGAAAGCAGTGAAAGTGAGAGCAGGCAGGGGCAGAAGAGAGGGCTGGAGGCTTCCTAGCAGGGGAACCCCAAAGAGCACATTCTTTGGGAAGTGACCACTCACTGGAGCAAGGAGCCTTGGGGATGGAATCCTTGCCAGTGCAGTGTGTGTGTGTGTGTGCACGTGTGTGTGCGTGTGTGTGTACATGTGCATGAGCTGAGAGAGGAGGAGGAGGAGGAGGCGGGGGAGGCAGGGCAGAAGGTATGTTTTCCCATTGAGACATTTTTTGGTCTTTTAAAACCTCTTCAGCGAGCCCAGTCTTTGTAAACATACCTGTATGCCCAATTCTCTCCAGCTCAAGAAATATAGGGGCCTGATTGTTCTCGGAATTGTATCTACCATTTTTTTAAAGGAGGCCTCAGCTCTGCCCTCATGCTTAAAGCTCTCTCCTGCACATGTGTATGCATTATATCCTCCCTAGGTAATCAGTCACTCGCAAAAGGTCCTCATCCCACTGCAAATTAAATTCCATTCCAGTTTTTTGAACTTCACATATTTAGTTCATGACATAGGGGCCCTGGAAATGTTAAATCTAAAACTTGGTGTGGATTGTTAACTAAAAACTTGGGACTTGGTCTGAAGCCCCCATTCATCTGAGCAGCAAGAGGAACACGTGGTGGCGAAGCCTGCGAGCTGTCTATTCTCAGCTATAAATAGGAATGGTTTGTTTTGCAGCTCTCCAGCTTTTAGGCACATAATATTTGCCAGCATGTATGCTATCACATCCCTGCTATCTGCATTCATACAAACCATGGATCCCATGCTCTTGTCTTACTTTCCCGTTGCAACTGCAATTCTTTGTTGATAAATATCTTTTATCTCAATGATGTGGACATAATATCCACACTCTTCTCCCAATGTGTGTGAAAGACAGAAGAAGAGAGAAGAAGAAAACAGACATGGAGGACCTACTAGGAGTCATGAGCTTTGCCCGGCGCTTTCTTTACTCTAGCAAGGACATTAAATGCACTTAGCAATCATTAGTTCCATGGCTACCATGAGCCAGAGAATTTCCACACATCATCTCTTGGAGACAGGTATTTTTTCAGCCTTCAATGATGTTAAGTAATTTGCTGGAAGTCACATCTTCTGAGCTTGGATGTGAGGTCGGTAGGTGCTGATTTGGAGCTTTGTTAGCTTTGAATTTTAAATTTAAAATGTGAGCCTTTGGAGAAGTAGATGGCTTTTTTTTATCACCTAAAACCAAAATACTCTTTCTGAGGAATGGCTTTGCAGAACTGCATCTACAGCAATTCAGCCTGGGGCATGGAGCCAGATGACTTGGGTTTGAATCCTGACTCTACCCCTTGCTGGCTCTGTGACCTTGGGCAACAATTTAACCTCCCTGTCCTCATCTGTAAAATGGGCATAGTGATGATGGTAATGCTATCTACTCAAAAAGGTATTGTGGCTGGGCGCAGTGGTTCATGCCTGCAATCCCAGCACTTTGGGAGGCTGAGGCAGGTGGACTAAAAACTTGAGATTTGGTCCCAACTTGAGGTTGGGAGTTCAAGACCTTCTTGGTCAACACGGTGAAACCCCATCTCTATTGAAAATACAAAAATTAGTCAGGCATGATGGCAGACACCTGTAATCCCAGCTACTCAGGAGACTGAGGCAGGAGAATTCCTTGAACCTGGGAGGTGGAGGTTGCAGTGAGCTGAGATTGCTCCACTACACTCCAGCCTGGGCGATAGAGCAAGACTCAGTCTCAAAAAAAAAAAGTGTTGTTAGGATCTGGTAAGATGACCTATGATGTGTGATAAGCCCTCAATATTAGCCACTATGACTAAGACTTGCATATACAACCAGAGCTGGAATGCCAAGCTACAAGATTACTTTCCCAGGTGTTGAATTAAATAAATTCATTTGAAAGTAATCAGCATCTTTCCTTCCTTTCCTTTCTTCCTTCCTTCCTTCCTTCCTTCCTTCCTTCCTTCCTTCCTCCCTTCCTCCCTTCCTCCCTTCCTTTCTCTCTCTCTCTCTCTTTCAGTGCAAGGGTGGGCTTTCCTAGCAGTCACATATAACTTAGTTAATTCAACAAATGCTTGTGGAACCCTACTGTGGTGCTAAGTGCTGTGCTGAGTGCGGGCTAGAGATTTGGTAGTGAAAACACAGATTGCACATTCCCATTCTGCAGACTGTGGAGCTCACAGTCTAGTGGGAAAGACACCAATGATACAATCAGACCTACCAGAGGGGAATGCTTTCTCATAAAGTCAACTCTCATGTAAAGTTTTTTTAAATCTTCTAAAATTTACCCTGAACTGTGTTTTTTTTTCTTTTGCCTAAGAAATTATTGCTTTACGAAATTGTATGCTGTGTATTTTCATAAGTTTCTTCATCCAGCATATGCTATATATGTACATGAAAAGTCTGTATATTTATATACATTTCTACACAAACCTTGTTGACAAATTCTGCTTAATGTTAGTTCCAATTACAAATGGTAAAATTCAATGCTTTTCACACATCACATATTTAAGTAGTTTTAAAAAAGAAATATCTTAAAATGCCAACTGGAATCTTTTCGGAGCAAAATGTCATTTTAATGAGAATTTATGATGTAGCAGTGGATGGAAGATGTTCTGGTTTTTTTTAAATGTACGTTTGGTCTTTCATGAGGCTATTAGAGAGTCCAGAGAACCCTCACGTTTCCTTCTGGATGCCATCAGATTCCTAGAAGGCATCCTGGGACTTTTTTCTGTTCTTGATGTTCTGATCTTAAATGACTCGGGGCTGTGAACTCCTGGTAAACCAGTGAGTCATAGATTCTGCTCCAAGACACTCTTCGAGCGTGACGAGTGCTAAGAAAGCAAAACTGATCGAAATGGGTGTGGCTGAGGGGCCCTTCCACAAAGCAAGGTAGCTTTGGACACAGGCTGTTGCTTCTAGAAAGGAGAGGTTGCATGTGCAAAGGATGCGTGATGGTTTGGTGATGTGGTAGATGTGGGACAGGAACCATTTGGGTGTCAACAATGACGAAGTGCCAAGCTGCATGTTCCCCTCCCATGTCTGGCTCAGGAGCCTTCCAACTCACACAACACACAATAGTAGAAAACAAAGAACAAAACAAACCAATCATTTGTTTTGGAAGTTTAACTTCTGGAGAGAGAAGACTCCTTCCTACCCAGGTTTGGACATTTTAAAGACCTGGAGAAATTTTCAGAGTGGGAGTAGTGTGCAGTGCCATTCTTTCTTGGGGTCCCTCTGGGACATATTCACAGGGGACTTCAATGCTTGCCCTTGGCGAGTGAAAAAGCCCAAGCATCATGGCCAAGATGTGGAAACCATGTGATCTAGTTCCAGATACAATGCCACATAATGAAAGGAAATATTGTATCATCCTGATTACCTTTAAATAGCTCCCTCTTCATCACTCCCTTTTAAATACACACACACATGCACACATCTCTTTGGAAGTGGCAGAAGCCAAATGCTTGGAGTTTCCTGGCATTTGAGCTTTGTCTCAGCAGCTCTCAAATGCATACACTGCTCTTCACATCCACTTTGAAGTTAAACGGCACAGCTCCTTTTTTACACAGATACCGTTATGACAATAAACATCTCGCCATCCTCGTGACTCCCTGTCTACCCTAGCCTTATGTAATTCTCTGGCACACTCACTTTTTCTATGTGTCTTTTAGTGCCTGTTGGTATCATGTAGATTTTAGGTCCATCTGGTAATGACTGTATCTTTCTGTACACAACGTATTCAGTTACCGTTAAACAATAAGTTATTTGATATCAGCAATGTGTGCCCCTGGGAGACAGGACTGTTGGAGGGCAGCGGGAGCTAGAAGCAGGAGGGTTGCAACACCTCTCAAAAAACAGCTTTCCGTTTCTCCCAGGCACCAGGGTGGAGCACGTCTATTCCCCTCCACTGGCACTGATCCTGGTGCTCCAGAAGAAACCAGAATGGCCTCAGGGTCGCTTTGCAAAGCAGAGATTTGGCCTTGAAGTGCCAGAACAGAGGGAGTTGCGTCAGTCCTGGGTACTAGTAAGCAGCTGCCCGGGCTGATGTTAAAGCCACCGAAGATGGAAGGGGCTAGAGAGGGTGTCTGGAGGTTACTCTCCTTTCACTTCTACTCATATCAAGTTGGCATTGCTGTGGCTCAGAGTATGAAAGACTAATCTTTCCTTTACTTCCCCTCCTTGTGAAGCAAGAGAGACCACCTGCTTGTAGAAAACTGGTTGAGGGTGAGTTTTCAAGGGTCCCTTGTAGTGATATCACCAAGGCAGGGCTTGCAGATGAGGCAGGGGGTTACCACTCCCAAAACTGTTTTCAAAATGACCCCCCAACCCCCAAAGAGAAAGAATTTCTTAGTTGCTCCTTAGACGATAGCCATGGATCCACACGAGCTTCTTCTAAGAGTTTATTAGAATCACAGAATCACAGAACTTGAAGCACTTCCCGACTAGAGTCACCATTTTAACAAGATTCCCCAGGAATTCATGTGCACGTTGGAATCAAAGAAGTGCTGCTCTAAGCCAGTGATCTCCTTTCTCACTGTACAGTGGAGCATCTGGGAATTTTTTTTTTTTTTTTTTTTTTTTTAAGATGAGATCTCACTCTGTCACCCAGGCTGGAGTGCAGTGGTGTGATCATGGCTCACTGCAGCCTCGACCCCCAGACTGAAGTGATCCTCCCACCTCAGCCTCCTGAGTAGCTGGGACTACAGTCGTGCACCACCACACCCAGCTACTTTTTTGTATTTTTTCTGTACAGATGGGGTTTCTCCATGCTGCCCAGGCTGGTCTGGAACCCTGGGTTCAAATGAGCTGCCTGCCTCGGCCTCCCAAAGTGTTGGGATTACAGATATAAGCCCCTGTACTCGGTCATATCTGGGAAACTTTCAAAAAGGACCCAGGTCCCTGGCCCTCCTCTAGCGACCCCATGTAGTTTAAGAACTATTGATATATATGAGCCTGGGCTTTGGAGCCAGACTGACTGGGTCTGTGTCCTCCCTAGCCTCTTAGTAGATGTATCCATTTGGGACAGCTCTATGGTTGCTTCTTGGTCTATAGAATCAGATAAAAAATAGTCATTGTCTCGTAAGATTATTGTGAAGTTTAAAAGAGATGGTATAAGTAAACTCTGAAGTATAGTAAGTCCTCAATAAACAATACCTATTATTATCTGAACAGGTTTTGCAACAAGTCCCCCACAGCCCTCATCTCACTCAGTCCCAAGTCCCTTCAGTGTTGACACTATGGAGCAAGTTTTTGGTGATCCATTATACTTGGCAATTTCCTTGAGTATATTGGCCACTATTTCTTCTTCTCTCTCTCCCTCTCTTTTTTTTTTTTTTTTTTTGAGGTGGAGTCTCGCTCTGTCACCCAGACTGGAGTTCAGTGGCACGATCCTGACTCACTGCAACCTCTGCCTCCAGGGTTCAAGCGATTCTTTCACCTCAGCCTCCCAAGTGGCTGGGATTACAGGTGTCCACCACCCTGCCCTGCTAATTTTTGTATTTTTAGTAGAGACGGGGTTTCATCATGTTGACTAAGATGGTCTTGAACTCCTGACCTCAGGTGATCCACCTGCCTTGGCCTCCCAAAGTGCTGTGATTACAGGTGTGAGCCACCATGCCCAGCCCACTCTTTCTAAATTGGCAGTCTCTTTGGTCTTCTTCAGTAAGTTGAATGGGTTCTCATTGCCTGATGATCAATACTGGAAGAATCATCCCTTAAACAACAACAAAACCAAAACTAACCAATCAAACAAACAAACAAAACATTGAAAGCAGGAACCAAATTGTATAGCAAATGATGGGAAAAACAGTGTAACTGGAGCTTAATACCAAAAACATAAGCTAAAATTTAACCAAAATTATCTGGCCATAGCAACCATGTACCAATTTATATAAGAACAAGGGTGACTCAGCTGTTGTCTTTGGTAGTAGGGTTTTGCCAGAATAGTTCCAGAGTGATAAAATAATGCAGTTTTTTTCATCAGGGCTGACCTTTGAGGCTTTTTTTTTTTTTTTTAACAATTCATACTATCATCATTTTGTGGCCAATTTGGTTTTTCTTTGCCTTGTATTGTTAGATATTTATAGTGTCATCATCATCAGAAAGAGGTTGACCTAAAATAATATTTATGTGAGACCAGATTTAATGGCTCATGCCTATAATCCCAGCACTTCAGGAACCCAAGGTGGGAGGGTCACTTGAAGCCAGGAGTTTGAGACCAGCCTGAGCAACAAAAATGAGACCCTGTCTCTACAAACAAAAAATTTAGCCAAGCACAGCGGCGTGTGCCTGTGGTCCCAGCTAATTGGGCAGCTGAGGCAGGAGGATCGCCTGAGCCCATAAGTTTGAGGCTGCATTGAACTATGACTATACCACTATACTCTAGCCTGGGTTACAGTGTGAGACCCTGTCTCAACAAACAACAGCAACAAAATAGTGATGTGATAGGTGTGAGTGGGTGTTACTTTTACATCTGGAAGCCTATTTAATTGAGAATAAATATTAAAAGTGATTAGTTTGGGCTGGGTGGCTCACGCCTGTAATCCCAGCACTTTGGGAGGCCAAGGCAGGCGAATCAGTTGAGGTCAGGAGTTCAAGACTAGCCTGGCCAACATGATGAAACCCTGTCTCTACTTAAAATACAAAAACTAGCCGGGCATGATGGTACACGTCTGTAATCCTAGCTACTTGGGAGGCAGAGGGCAGGAAGATAGCTTGAATCCAGGAGGTGAAAGTTGCAGTGATCCAAGATCGCGCCACTGCACTCTAGCCTGGGTGACAGAGCGAGACTTCATCTCCAATAAGAAAAAAAAAAAAAAAGTGATCAGTTTGTCAGTCAATACTCCATGTTGTGGTCTCTTTGACCTCTCTTTGTGACCTCATAACTGTCAGTTTTTGGATATAAATACTGATAGAAGGATCCTTAATATTTAAATCTAATTTGAACTTTTAAAAATATACAAATTTACTAATTCCCTTTTTTTTTTCTTTTGAGACAGAGTCTGGCTCTTTTGCCTGGGCTGGAGTACAGTGGTGCCATCTTGGCTTACTGCAACCTCCACCTCCTGGGTTCAAGCAATTCTCCTGCCTTAACCTTCCCAATAACTGGAATTACAGGCATGTGCCAGGGAATTACAGGCAAGCACCACCAGGTGTGGCTAATTTTTATATTTTTAGTAGAGATGGGGGTTTTGCCATGTTGGCCAGGCTGGTCTTGAACACCTGACCTCAGGTGATATAGCTGCCTTGGCCTCCCAAAGTGCTGGAATTACAGGCGTGAGCCACTGCACTCAGCCTAAATTTGCTAATTCTGTTAAAATGGCATTGCATTTTTTAGGAAACTCCTTCAAAAGAATTCCTATATATATTTCCTAGAACCATAGGATATTAGCTTTGAAACTAATATCAGAAATAATGTGTCTCAATTTCCTTGTATTCCAAAAGGAGAAACTGAGATCTGGAAAAGCAGAGTGACTTTACTGAGGCTACTGGTCTGACAGAACTAGAAGCCAATGTTTTGTTTCACATAGATTGTTTTAATTAGGTCCCGGAAGCCCCAGATGACCAATGTTTGTGCCTCTCACATCACAAAATGCACAAAATCTTATAGGAATTTGCTTATTATTATTTACTTATTCATTTATTTAGAGACAGGGTTTTGCTATGTTGTCCAGGTTGGACTCAAACTCCTGGACTCATGCAATCTTCCCACCTCCACCCCGCCAGCAGCCAGGGATCCAGGTGCAGGAGCGATTGAGCCTGGCTAACTTCCTTTGGTTTTGGTTTTGTTTTTTCCCCCGAGAGGAGTCTCACTCCATCGCCCAGGCTGGAGTGCAGTAGTGCGATCTCAGCTCACTGCAATGTCTGCCTCCCAGGTTCAAGCAGTTCTCCTGCTTCAGCCTCCCAAGTAACTGGGATTACAGGCACCTGCCACGACACCCGGCTAAATTTTGTATTTTTAGTAGAGACAGGGTTTTACCATGTTGGCCAGGCAGGTCTCGAACTCCTGACCTTGTGATCCGCCCGCCTCAGCCTCCCAAAGTGCTGGGATTACAGGCGTGAGCCACTGCACCCAGCCCTGTTGTTTCTTTTACAATGTTGGCATAGAAAAGCTAAAAACAGAGCTGGGAAATCAAATAGAACTTTCAATTGTCCAATCCTTTCTCATGAAGCTCAAGGGGCTGGCAGGGAGAGTGGAGGAGGGGAAATGGAGTAATCAAGTCAGAGAGCCTTTAAGGAGGGCTTGTGGAGGCGGAGCAGGCTGCAGTTGGTTGGTCAGGTGAGCGGTGCGACTGGTGTCGCAGACTTGAGCTAGTGCCGTGAGGTAGAGCGGGGATGCTGGCATCAGCTGGCTCTTGCAGCAACTCCTCTGCTGCCTCGCTCCTTTCACCTGGAGCTCTCTACATCTGCCTCCCTAGTTTGCCACAAGGTGGGGGGGTGGGACACAGGAAGAGAAGGAAGACTTTTGAACCAAATTGAGGGGGGTGGCCTATCCTGTTCCCTACTATGGTGTGTCTGTCACCTCCAGGTGGCTCATGTTGACTGTCATCTTTCTGAGGGAACCATGCGACCTGCAAATGTGCAGGGAGGTGACAGAGCCTAGAGAGCTGTTAGCATCTTCACACCTTCCCTCCAGGCAGGGCTGCGTGGGAGCCGCCCGGAGAGCAGAGCATGAGCCTTCCCCACCTCATTGTATTTAGCATCAAGAAGGTTTCTCATTCTTTTTTTTTTTTTTTTTTTTTTAATGTTTCAAAACTATCATTGCAGGCAAACCAAAGAAGGAGTGTTTCAAAACTATTTTACATAACATATACCACGGTCCCCCTGAAATTAGTAAATTAGTAAATCCTATTTCACCCTGGCTTTATTGGGAGACAATTTATTAAGCATTGCTATCAAGGAGTACACAGTGCCTCCTCCAAAGAGATAAGAACGTTAACATTTCCTGTGTCAACTCCTCCGCAAGGATGGTGGCAATTCTTTCCTTCAGGGGTTCATCCCCTACAACAACAGCAAAAGGCAGTCCTGTTTGCTGGGCTTCATCTATGACGAGAGAGAGAAGGTGGCATCCTCCCGGAGGGACCTGTTGAGTTGGTGGTTCAGGAGATATGTGGGCTAGACAGACTTGAAGGCGAAAAGATACAGGCATGCTTTCTGGGAGACAAACGCAGGAGAAAGCAGAAAAGAACAGGGTAAGTAACAGCAAAACCCAAACCAGGGCCAAGGGTTGGACAGGTTCTGAGACAGAAAGAGATGAATTAGGAGAACTCTTCCGTGTGTTAATGGCTAAAATACTTGACTTTAGAAACAGAGTTATTTCCTTCTAGAGCAGTTGTTAACAGCTTCCCCCAGAAAGATCCACTGGTTTGGAGAATCATAACGTAGTTGTAAAGCTTAGCAAGGAGGATCTGAGGGCTCCAAAAGAGGGGGCATCTCTGAACTCTTCCAGGCAATGGCTTTCTTGGACCTATTCCATGGCTTGGGAAAAAGGGAAGAAGCAAGAGAAACCCAAGGTGGGTGTGGAGGCGCACAGCCTCTGGTGGCCACAATGAATGAGGACATGAAGCTAGAATGCAAGCTTCTTATACGTGTAAAACCCCAAGGATTGGGAAAATGCACACTTGAGAGGAGGGAACTTTCCTTCTGGTTCTATGTAAACACAGAGGCTGGGTGTGGTGGTTCATTTCTGTAATTCCAGAGATTTGGGAGGCAGAGGTGAGAGTATCTCTTGAGGCCAGGAGTTCGAGATCAGCCTAGGAAACATAGCAACACTCTGTTTCTACAAAAAATTAAACAATTAGGTGTGGTGGCACACGCCTGTAGTCCCAGCTATTCATGAGACTGAGAGAGGAAGATCACTTGAGCCAGGGAGTTTGAGGCTGTGGTGAGCTATTGGTCACACCACTGCACTCCAACCTGGACCACAGAGTGAGAACCTGTCTCAGGAAAAAAATTTTAAAAAAGTCTAAACACAACACCAGTTGAGGAAAGAGGGAAGTCTATGTAGAAGGAGAAAAATGTTTTAGACAACATAGGCTTTTGGAAGCTTGATGCTTTTATATGTGGTAACAAGATCAGAATTTTGTTCCAGAGAATCTGAAAGAGCTTCTCTGAACATCTACTGAGACCAGGAGAAGCAGGGCCATACCTGGAGCTTCCAAGTGTTCAGAAGCATTTGGGTTGTTCCAAGGGTGAAAGGCCCCTTCAGCTCCATTAAATATGTCATTAGGATCTCTGAAAGATACAGGACCAGTGGGGATGATATTCACTTAAATATTTTATGTTTTTAATTTTTATTTATTTGAGATGGAGTCTTGCTCTGTCACCCAGGCTAGAGTGCAGTGGCATGATCTCGGCTCACTGCAACCTCTGCCTCCGGGGTTCAAGTGATTCTCCTGCCTCAGCCTACCAAGTAGCTGGGATTACAGGTGCCTGTCACCATGCCCAGCTAACTTTTGTATTTTTAGTAGAGATGGTTTCACCATATTGGCCAGGCTGGTCTCGAACTCCTGACCTCAAGTGATCCACCCACCTCGACCCCCCAAATTGCTGGGATTACAGGCATGAGCCACTACGCCTGACCCACTTGAATATTTTAAGTGAGCATTTTTTGCTTTTTCCCAGCATATATATCTTACTAATATTCATCTTCTGAGAGGTAAGATGTTGTTTTAACTCAAGTTAGGAGGTACAATCCTAAAACAATGTGACTTTTTAAAATTTTAACTTTTTGTTTTGAAAAAATTGTAGATTCATATGCAGTTGTAAGAACTAATACCAAGAAACTCCATGTACACTGTACTCTTTTCTCCAATGGTAACATCTTGCAAAATTGTAATAAAATATCACAATGAAATTGTTAAAACTGATGCAATCCGAGATATTGTTCAGATTTCCCCCTTGTTACTTGTACTCACTTGTGTGTGTATTTAGCTCTCTACAGTTTGATCACATGTGTAGGTTCAAGTATCTAGCACCTCAGTCAAGATATAAAGCAGCTCCATCATCCTTCACTGTCCTTTCACAGCCTCTCTGACTTCTCTCCCACCCTCCCCTTCCTCCTTTACTTCTGGTTTCTCCTGGTCTCAGTAGATGTTCAGAGAAGCTCTTTCGGATTCTCTAGAACAAAATTCTGATCTTGTTACCACATATAAAAGCATCAATCTGTTCTCCATTTCTATAATGTTGTCATTTCAAGAATGATATATAAATAGAATCCTGTAGAATATGACCTTTTGGGATTGACTTTTTCACTCAGCATAAGTTCCTTGAGATTCATCCAAGTCGTTGCAGTTATCATTACTTCCTTTCTCTTTATTGCTAAATATTATTCCAAGGTGTGATTATGCCATTGTTTGCTTAATCATTCACCCCAAAATAATACAACTTTTAAGGGTAAAATATGCTGAATTTTAAAAATCAAATGTATTTTTGAAATCTCCTCATGTCTTTTTTCTTTTTTTTTTCTTTCTTTCTTTCTTTTTTTTCTTTTTTTTGAGGCAGAGTTTCTCTGTATCACACAGGCTGGAGTGCAGTGGCACGATCTCAGCTCACTGCAACCCCTGTCTCCTGGGTTCAAGTGATCCTCCTGCCTCAAACTCCCGAGTTACTGAGATTACAGGCATGCACTGCCATGCCTGGCTCATTTTTTCTGTATTTTTAGTAGAGATAGGGGGTCTTGCCATGTTGGCCAGGCTGGTCTCGAAAACTTGGCCTTGAGTGATCCACCCGCTTTGGCCTCCCAAAGTGCTGGGATTACAGGCATGAGCCACGGTGCCTGGTCAATTGCCAAATTTTTAAAGTTGAATGTAAAATGAAACTTTGCTTTTAAGGGGTGTGTGCGTGTGTGTGTGTGTGTGTGTGTGAGAGAGAGAGAGACAAAGTATATGTGTGTGTGTCTGTGTAGTGTTTTTCCCCTCAGATTTTGTGGTTTGGAGGAAGTTTCTCTAAATCATAGCAGGGTGGTACTATTTCTGATCACCACCTAAAACTAACATGGTACATCACAAAGAGATTGTCTTTGTGCCATATGGGAATTGTGTAGTGTTCACATGAATATTTCAAGTGAATATTTTTGCTTTTTCTTACACAAACATTGTTGATTTGGGATGTGTATTTCCTGTCAGTAAAAAGAAATAGGGTATTCTAACCCTATTCCTTAGTCATTCTCTGCAATATGCCCAGCCAGACTTCCAACAAAATTTTAAGTTATTGTGTTTAATAACCATCTTAAAAAATGTAGCCTTTTAAGTAAATGAAACATCTCTTTTGTAACTAATGTAGACATTTCGGCGTGCTTGTAGATAGAATAAATGAACTATTAAGTATAATTTCTTATTTTAACAGGAATTACACTCTCTTTTCATTAAAAATAATTTTAAAGGATCAATAGTCATTTAAATAATATAACTGCATCTCAAATTTTTCTATTTTGATGAACTTGTAATGATATAGTTATCCATTTTTGGGAAATTGCAAGCATAGTCTCTACCAATAAATACTAGATCTAAAAGAAAGCCATGGAAATAACACATAATTCTGATTTTAAATTCTCTTTAATACTTCCAAAAATATTTTTAATCAGGTTATTTTGTATGTTAATATTTATATAAACCTTTCATTGCTTATGGTATTTTTATTATGTTTATGATATTCATTTTAAAATTTTTTCTTTATAGTTTTTAACTTGACTCCAATTTTGTTTTCTTTTTAAACAGAGTCTCATTCCATTGCCCAAGCTGGAGTGCAGTGGCATGATCATGGCTCACTGCAGCCTCAGCTTCCTGGGCTCAAGCAATTCTCCCACCTCAGCCTCTTGGGTAGCTGGGACTACTGGCATGTGACATGTCACTAGGCTAATTTTTAATTTTTTTGTAGAAACAGGATCCCCCTATGTTGCCCAGGCTGGCCTCAAACTCCTGAGCTCAAACAATCCTCCTGCCCTGGCCTCCCAAAGTGCTGGGAGTACAGGCATGAACTGTGGCTCCCAGCCACCAGTTTTTATAATGTGAGATATGATACACATCCCAGATTTTTTTTTTTTTTTTGAGACGGAGTTTCACTCTTATTGCCCAGGCTGGAGTGCAATGGCATGATCTCGGCTCACCGCAACCTCCAACTCCTGGGCTCAAGCAATTCTCCTGCCTCAGCCTCCTGAGTAGCTGGGATTACAGGCGCTCACCACTACGCCTGGCTAATTGTTTTGTATTTTAAGTAGAGACGGGGTTTCACCATGTTGGCCACGCTGGTCTTGAACTCTTGTCCTCAAGTGATCCGCCCACCTCAGCCTCCCAAAGTGCTGAGATTACAAGTGTGAGCCACCGCACCTGGCCCCAGCTATCTTTATATCTTCTACAACAACTAAAATCATTAAGAATTCTTTTTTTTTTTTTTTTTGAGATGGAGTCTTGCTTTGTCACCCAGGCTGGAGTGCAGTGGTGCGATCTTGGCTCACTGCAACCTTTGCCTCCTGGGTTCAAGTGATTCTCCTATTCTCCTGCCTCAGCCTCCTGAGCAGCTGGGAATACAGGCATGTGCTACCACGCTTGGCTAATTTTTGTATTTTTAGTAGGGACAGGGTTTCACATGTTGGCCAGACTGGTCTCAAACTCCTGACCTCAGGTGATCCGCCCACCTCGGCCTCCTAAAGTGCTTGGATTACAAGTGTGAGTCACCATGCCTGGCCAATCTTTTCCAGGTGTCCTACAGCTTCCTGTTCAGAAAAGAGGATCCATGGTGACACTCATTTGAAGCAGCCTTTGGAAAGCACTGCTTTTGGTCACACGTCTGAACAATCAGAACAAAAGTTCCATTCCGGCCGGGCACGGTGGCTCAAGCCTGTAATCCCAGCACTTTGGGAGGCCGAGACGGGTGGATCACGAGGTCAGGAGATCGAGACCATCCTGGCTAACACGGTGAAACCCCTTCTCTACTAAAAATACAAAAACTAGCTGGGCGAGGTGGCGGGCGCCTGTAGTCCCAGCTACTCGGGAGGCTGAGGCAGGAGAATGGCGTAAACCCGGGAGGCGGAGCTTGCAGTGAGCTGAGATCCGGCCACTGCACTCCAGTCCGGGAGACAGAGCGAGACTCCGCCTCAAAAAAAAAAAAAAAAAAAAAAGTTCCATTCCTACCAAAGGAAAAGACAAAATCAAAACGACACACCCAACAATCAAACCCAGAAACGACAACCGAGGGCTTCCCCGCTTGTGTTTCTGCAGAGCTTTCACTTGAATTTGTAAAGCTAAGTGGCTCAGATTCTTCAGAGAAGTGTTTGATTAACTATTTTGATTTATGAGTAATTTCTTAATCTATATGTAAAATTGCAGTCCTTCTGCCACACAAAACACAATTCTTCTATTTTTGGAAAACACACCTGAATCTCAGCATGCCTCACATATGTGGAATTGTGAGCAATCGCACAAACCTGGATGTCACAGTCTATGTTTCAAAAAAGCATACACTTTTGAAAAAGTTTAAATGTTCAAAACATTAAACCCATTGTTAAAAACACATGTTTCCACGTGTCTTTCTTTTCTTAGAAAAAAATAAGTTTGTCTAATTATAAATATGAAAAGATACACTTCAAACTGGGTTATTTCCCGGCACAGGATTGGGTAGAGGCACACTTTGATTTCCTCTCTACTTGTTTAGATGGTTTGCATCTTCAAATAAAAACAATTAGTATGTTCTGTTTGTATAACAAAATTCTTTTCTTCATTTGTTTATTTTCAATTTCTGCGCCTATCTACTTCTGAGAGAACTTCAAGATAAAACATCAAACATTAAAACCACAGAACACAGACAACCTGAAGGAAGCCAAGGCTACAGACACGTGGCATGATTGATTACAGTCAAATAGGCAAAGGTGTGATTACAGTGAAAAAGGCAAAGACTGGCTCGTGGCTCCCTGGCAACCCCAGAGTAACAGAAAAGAGTTCTCGTCCAGGCAATGAGGCTAAAAAGAGTTTTTGTTTTTGTTTTAAAGAAGAGAACTTCCAAATTAATCCACTCTGGAAAAAAAAAAAAAAAAACACTTTTCCTAGAACTAAACCAAGCAGGAATTTATGACATAGGTCCTTGTTAAGAGAGTGAGGGAGTGGTTCAGAGAATACCATTCTGAAGTATGGTTTTACAAGGGGGAAAAATTCTGTTCAAATAGATTATTCTCAGAATCACCCTTTAGAGAAGTCCTTAAATGGTAACTGAGTAAAGGCATTTCTGAGATTCTGTAGTCCTGATGATAAAAACATGTACAAAAAGACATCATTCCATATAAAATCATTTCAAGTTCCTATTGGTTTATAGGATGGCATTTATATATTCTTAGACCTCGAGGGAGACACTGGTCTGCTTTCCATCACTTTGCTGGCATCGAGCACCCACCCCCAGCTTTCCAGGTATGCATGGTCCATGGCTGTATTTTTTTGTTAAAGAATTGAGAAAGGGGCCAGGCGCGGTGGCTCACACCTGTAATCTCAGCATTTTGGGAGACTGAGGTGGGTGGCTCACGTGAGCTCAGGAGTTTGAGACCACCCTGGCCAGCATGGTGAAAACCCGTCTCTAAATATGCTAAAAATACAAAAGTTAGCTGGGCATGGTGGTGCACTCCTGTAATCCCAGCTACTCAGGAGGCCAAGGCACAAGAACTGCTTGAACCTGGGAGGCGGAGGTTGCAGAGAGCCAAGATGGAGCCACTGCACTTCAGCCTGAGCGATAGAGCAAGACCTTGTCTCAAAACAACAACAACAAAACTAAACTGAACAAACAAACAGCAATAACAACACAAATAATTGAGAGAGGAATAGAAATAATAAGAAATGGCTGGGCGCCGTGGCTCACGCCGGTAATCCCAGCACTTTGGGAGGCCAAGGCGGGCAGACCATGAGGTTAGGAGATCGAGACCATCCTGGCTAACACAGTGAAACCTCGTCTCTACTAAAAATACAAAAAATTAGCCAGGCGTGGTGGCATGTGCCTGTAATCCCAGCTACTCTGGAGACTGAGGCAGAAGAATCTCTTGAACGTGGGAGGTGAAGGTTGCAGTGAGCTGAGATCGCGCCACCGCACTCCAGCCTGGTCTACAGAGACACTCGGTCTCAAAAAAAATTTAAAAACAAACAAACAAACAAACAAAAAACAGAAAAAAACCCCAACCATCACTATTTGAGAATAGAAAGTAACAAGAATAACCTCCACAATCACTGTTTTTCAGATGTCTTTCTTTTCCATTGTTTGCCCATGGTTATTTTTAAATCATTATAACCACAGGGTACATGCAATTTTGTGTGTTTTTTTTTTTCCCCAGTGTACATTTTATCAGGAATAGTTTTTTCACATTGCTGCATAGTTCTCTTACATATCACAAACATCTTTTTATATTTTTCACATACATATATAATTGTTGCCTTAAAACTATAAAATTTCTGGACATTTTGATGGCTCTTAATACATATTGATCTGTATTGACAGATTTGTGTTTGAAAAGGATAATTTTCAAAATTAGTGTATTGATTTCACATTGTAAATGCTTAGTTACAATAAGCATCCCCATGTCTCATCCCAATTTGATCTAAATTTAATTTCTTTGGTTATTAGAGAGTTGAACAAAAATGCAATGTTTGAGCAAACATTTCTATATTTTCAACTAGAAATATGTCTTTTCCTAGTCATGGAAAATATTGAAAACAGAAATCATTGCCCGTTTTATTCGTTAGATCTTAGTGTTGCTGTTATCAATTTGCCTAAGCTCATTACATAATAATGATATTAACTCTTGCTACTCATGTACACATTCTACACGTTATAAATGTTTTTTTCCCCTGTTCATTTGTTTGTTTGTTTGTTTGTTTTTTTAAATATGGCCAAGTTTGAATCTCAAGACAACTTCTCCCATCACAAAACACTCTCCACTTCCCAGCTGGCGAATGCTCAGAGAATGCAAGCCGGCTTTTATGTTTGCCTAAGCAAAACATAATTAGGAAGATGAATTTGCTGCCACCTCTCTCTCTCTCTCTCTCTCTCTCTCTCTCTCTCTCTCTCTCTCACACACACACCACACACACACACACACACAAATCATATACCACTGATAAATCAATGTCAACTCCAAGTGGCTTTTGGATTTCCCAGAGAGACACAATATAAAAACTGCTTCTGAAAAACTGGATATGAGGTGATTCAATCTTCTTTTTTTGTAAAATGGGTAAAGTTATGTTGCAGTCTCAAAATAAAATAACTAATGTGAAAACAATTTGAAATTGCTTAAAAAAATTCATATGCAATGCAATGATAATATTAATGATACTTCCCAAACAATAAATATAACAAAAAATAGGATGACTTTATCTGTGTCACCTCTTCTCAGTTGGCATGGATAATTGTGGAAATTGAACCCACATGTTGTAAAAGCTGAAGGGGTCACTGAATTGCTAGGGCAATTGATACACATGAAGATGAATCTTATTTCCCTTACAGGGTTTTTTTTTTTTTTTCCAGATAAAAATGTTAGTTGTAGAAATGGGGTAAAATGTAAGAGAGGAAAATAAAAATCATCCATAGTAACATCATCTAGAAATAGCAAATTAACTTTACACTTCCGGTAACAATTTTATTCTTTTTCCTTCTGTCTTTAGAAGTGTATATTAAAATTCACATTCTATATACCTGGGTTTGTAATTCTGTGAAATCAGTTTTTGCAGTAATGAAAATGGCAAAGCCATGCATCTTTCTGTGTTTGGTGAAGGAGTTTTTGCACTCGTGATAAGTTTTTATGGGTGTACAACTTTA
This sequence comes from Trachypithecus francoisi, assembly GCF_009764315.1. Classification (NCBI taxonomy): domain Eukaryota; kingdom Metazoa; phylum Chordata; class Mammalia; order Primates; family Cercopithecidae; genus Trachypithecus; species Trachypithecus francoisi. Next base: position 90,206,581 of record NW_022681468.1, read on the forward strand.
AAAGACATGACTTGCTTGTAAAATATTATCCAAAAGTTTGGCTGTTTTTAAAAACGAAACAAAACGAAATAAGTCAAACAAAACCCCAGAGAGTAAAGGGAAAAAGGAATACTCTAAGAAGTAGAAGAGAAGAAGTCAGCACCACCCCAAAGTAAGTTTTCTCTCTGCAAAGACATTGAGTTCTCTCTTGTGCCTGCATACAGCTGACAAGAGAAAAGGTCACATCTGCAGCCATGGTCAGGCAGGCATCCGCTCTAGGGGAAGAATCCACAGGGAGACCGGACCTTCTTTCCTGGGCTTCCTGTGTACTTTATTCGTATTAATATATTCAGGTCTGGTTTTTTGGCAAGTTGTAATCTCTATAATTCCTTCCCAGGTTTCTTCTGCAGGCATTAATAAATACTCAGCCATCAGATATTTGGATCAGAGCTAGGGGCCGTGGGGTGGCACAGAAACATAAGGTTTGTCTCCCTTTCCACGACGTCCCACTTGCTCAGGGTGCCAGGCAGCAAAACTGGTGGCCCCCAATAGAGTAATGCTGTCGTATGTGATACCATCTTCCCTCTCTGCCTAAGGCCAGTGTCTGTTCACTCTTTGACAGTCACCTTTTAATACAGTGCGTCAGGGAAAAATAAGTCATGAAAATTATAAAGGGATACAACACATTAAAAAATTAATAACATTAGAGGCACTGATTTACATTTTACTTTGATGCTTACAGTAGTTTTTTTTTTTTTTTTTTTACATAATAGAAGTTATTTAAAGATCTCATCATTTTACTTTCTTATTAAAGTTGAATATAATTCAATCCTTGGCTTGAATTGAAAGCAGCAGCTAACTTTGCACATATTATCTCATTTAATTATTTTATCTTTTTTTTTTTTTTTTTTTTTTGAGACTGAATCTCACTCTGTCACCCAGGCTGGAGTGCAGTGGCGTGATCTCAGCTCACTGCGACCTCCATCTCCCAGGTTCAAGTGATTCTCCTGCTTCAGCCTCCCAAGTAGCTGGAGTTACAGATGTGTGCCACCATGTCCAGCAAATATTTTGGTGTTTTTAGTAGATTTGGGGTTTCACCGTGTTTGCCAGGCTGATCTCAAACTTCTGACCTCAGGTGATCTGCCCACCTCAGCCTCCCAAAGTGCTGGGATTACAGGCATGAGTCACCACACCCTGCCTAATTATTTTATCTTTAAAAATGTATAACCTAATCTTAATTTTTTTCTAAATAATACCTACACATACTTTAAAGAATTAAAGAATACCACCCATCCATGCTGCCAATTACCTTGATGTAGGTAGCTAAGCTCAGATTTAAACCCTGTTTCTATGGTACAACAGCCCCTGGTGGGGACTCAGAGAGAAGAAATCTTTACAGAGGAAAAAAAGAGATGTTTTTATTTCATTGAAACCAAATATAAGAAAAAAAAAATCAAGGGACATGGGTCTTGTTTTGTCATGCGGGAAACTGCAGAATTTTTTTCATGCAATTATTTTGGACTTGGAGATTTCTCTTAATGGCACAATAATTACATATCTGTGAAAAAAATCCTGTCCTTTTTGGGCAATGTCACTTGTCATTTCAGTAGCATTTAGTTGAAGTCAGGAAGGAAAGTTTACTGTGTCAGAAAATAATCATAGTTTGCTCTGGTAATCTACAGTGCTTAATGACACACTGGATATCATGCAGTAATGAATGCTTTTTAAAAAATGGAGCAAAGAGTATGGAAACTAGCTATTAATTTGATATGGTGTAGTTTAACTAATGTAACTTGTTATTCCATTAATATTGTGTCATTAGCTGCCAAGGGAAAGTACAAGAGTTATGATATGCCGCCTTGGAAATTACTTTAAAGCTGAGAAAGTGAAAGAGAGAGTGAGACAGACACAGACACACACACACACACACACACACACACACAGAGACAGAGACGGAGGGAGAGAGAGAGAGAGATCTAGTCTTCTACTGTTTATGAAAGGTCTTAAGGATATATAAATAAATATATATGACAAAAAAAGTTGAGTTTTTATCATTTGAAGAGAATGGAGAAATATTAAAACAAGCAATTCAGATTTTTAAAAAAATGACTAAAATATGTTCTCCAATGAAGGTTAAGGAGTTTTTTCTTAATGCACCTCCCGATGACTACAGACTATTTTAACTCTTTTCAAACACCTAAATTTAGAAAAATTCCATATAGGCTTGATTTGTCTGTGTTATACAGACTTCGTTGCTATGACAGCAACATGATACAATTATTTATTACCATGACAATCTGCTGTAGGTTTTAAAAATACGTTATCTATTTTTATTAGTGTTGTCAATTGTGCTGGGAAGGGATACCACCACTTTGCCTAATTGAGAGAGCCAGTAATGCAGGGTACAAGTGGAACTCATTTAGCTAGAGAGGCAGAGCGCAGAACAAGCCAAATTCCTTGGAATCCTCAGTGACACGCACATCCTCCACTGACAACAGTGTCCTGGCCAGCTGTCTGGCTGCAGTGAGCATTTTGGCGGGGGATGTGGGCTCCATTGATGTTTTCCTTGTGGTTTCCGCTTTGCCCCGTTGGGTAAGAGTCAACATTGGATAGGACTAGAAGCTCGGAGAACCTTGCACCTGTAAGATACCTGCTTTTCAGGAGGAGAGAGCAAAGTATGTACTTAGTGACCAGGCTCATGGGGTCTATCCTGCTCTGAGGAGGTGGCAGGGGTTGTCTGGGGTGGATTGGTGGGGCTATTACCCAACTTGAACTGTGCCAAAATGGTGCTCTGTGGTGCCTAGGTCTTAGCCCACTTTCCTCTTTCCTCTCCTCTCTGTTACTCTCCTGTACCTGCCAGGCTTGTAGAAAAATAATATAAATAACATCACTTTTGGTGCTCAGTGAACTTTTTATTCAAGAAAGGAGTATGAGATTATGTGCATGTGAATCCACAACTGAGTCATCAGAAAGGAACCAGCTAGTTAAGTAATCCTGGAAAGTTAGTTTTGGTGCTGTTTCTAAAATACAAGGTTTCTATATATATATATATATATATTTTTTTTTTTTTTTTTTTTTTTGAGATGGAGTCTTGCTCTGTCACCCAGGCTGGAGTGCAGTGGCGCAATCTCGACTCACTGCAAGCTCCCCGCCTGGTTTTCCTTATAAATTGATGAGAAAAAGTCAACTGCTTCCCTGCAGTTGGTATGTGTGTATTACACAAAGTGCTTTAGTGATCTTAGCTCATTTGTGTCTCACCACAATTGGATGAGTGAGATGCTACTACCAATCTTTTTTTTCTTTTTCTTTTTCTTTCTTTTTTTTTTTTTTGAGATGGAGTCTCACTCTTAATTGCACAGGCTGGAGTGCAGTGGCGCGATCTCGGCTCACTGCAATCTCTGCCTCCCGGGTTCACCCCATTCTCCTGCCTCAGCCTCCCAAGTAGCTGGGACTACAGGCACTTGCCACCACGCCCGGCTTGTATTTTTGCAAGCCAGCTTGTATTTTATTTTTTGTATTTTTAGTAGAGACGGGGTTTCACTGTGTTAGCCAGGATGGTCTTGGTCTCCTGACTTCGTGATTCACCCGTCTCAGCCTCCCAAAGTGCTGGAATTACAGGTGTGAGCCACCGTGTCTGGCTACTGGTCTTTTTTCTCACAAATGACGACCCTGAGGCTGCCTTGAGAGCAGGTGTGTCTGGGGCCAGCCACCTGACACCATGTGCTCCGTGGCAGCATATACAGAAAAGGACACCGGCCCCCTCCCCAAGACCATCACAGAGAAGTGGACCTCACAGAAATATAGTAGCACACTGGAGCTGTGCCCTTGGAGGTGGTGTGGCCTTCAGAAGGCATCTCTCCAGGATGGTGTGGGGGCTGGACCCCACTCCAAGGACCCCCAATTTGAAATGCCAAGGGTGGGTTTATAGTGACTTGGCACTTTAACTCCAAATCGGCATAAATATTTTTTGCCAGATCAGTAAAATATTTTTTGTGCCTGGTGAGTGTTATATCCAAAAGATGAGTATGATATTAGCGCAATATAACATAATCTGACCATCACCAAGTAACTTATTCTGGTGTCCTGGAAATTTGTCATTTGTAAAAACTAGGCTTATTCACAATTCAATAAGAAAAAAAAAGACAACTCCTCGCCCTAGTAGACATGGAGAAGTGATTCTTCCTCTCCCCAACTCCCTCACCAAAAAAATCTATACAAATGATCAATGACTATAAACATATAATTAATGTTATTATTATTATTTTTTGAGACAGAGTCTCACTTTGTCACTTTGTCACCTAACCTGGAGTGCAGTGGTGTGATCACAGCTCACTGCAGCCTTGACTTCCTGGGCTTCAGATATCCTCCCACCTCAGCCTCCCAAGAGGCTGGGACTACAGGCACACACCACCACACCTGACTAATTATTTTATTTTTAAGAGATGGTGTATTAGTCCGTTCTCACACTGCTATAAATAACTTTCCCAGACTGGGTAATTTATAAAGGAAAGAAGTTTAACTGACTCACAGTTCCTCATGACTGGAGAGGCCTCAGGAAACTTACAATCATGACAGAAAGTGAAGGAGAAGCAAGGGCCTTCTTCACAAAGCGGCAGGAGAGAAAAGAATGAGGAGTGAAGGGGGAAGAGCCCCTTACAAAACCATCAGATCTCGTGAGAACTCACTATCGCAAGAATAGCGTGGGGGAAACCACCCCATGATCCAATCACTTCCCACCAGGTCTCTTCCTAGACATGTGGGGATTACGGGGATTACAATTCTAAATGAGATTTGGGTGGGAACACAGCCAAACTGTATCAGATGGGGTCTCACTATGTTACCCAGGCTGGTCTCGAATTCCTGGGCTCAAACAATCCACCTGCCTTGGCCTCCCAAAATGTTGGGATTACAGGTGTAAGCCACTGTGCCCAGCCAATTGTTTTTTTCTTTAAGTGTATTGTTGCTTTGATGATAATATCAAAGTTTGGCAAGGACATCTGAGGTTCAACTTGTTGGAAGCCCTCTAAAAAGCAGTTTAAAGATATTTATCAAAAGCTTTTAAAAACATGACTATCCTTTGTCCCAGAAGTTCTACTTTTAGAATGCATTCTGAGTACAGAAAAGGGTATCCTCAAAATTGTATACAAATGTCACTAAATACTGAATCATCAAGTATGTTATGGCACAAGCATTAGAATGGCTACCATGAAGATATTTTATTTATTTATTCATTTGAGACAGGGTCTTGCTCTGTCACCCAGGCTGGAGTGCAGTGGCACAATCATAGTTGATTGTAGCCGTGACCCCCTGGGCTCAAGTGATCATCTCACCTCAACCTCCTGAGTAGCTAGGACCACAGGCATGCAGCACCACACTAGGCTAATTTTTGGTATTTTTTTGTAGAGATGGAGTTTTGCCATGTTGTTCAGGCTGGTCTCAAACTCCTGAGCTCAAAGCAATCCAGCCACCTTGTCCTCCCAAAGTGCTGGGATTACAGGCGTGAACCACCTTGCCTGGCCTCATGAGATATATTCTAAACATGATTTTAAAATATCTTTGGCTGGGTTTGGTGACACATGCCTGTAATTCCAGCATTTTGGGAGGCTGAGGCAGGCGGATCACTTGAGCCAGGAGGTCAAGGCTGCACTCCAGCCTCCAGCCTGGGTAACAGAGAGAGACCCTGTCTCAATTTAAAAAAAAAAAAAAAAAAAAAAAGGTTGCACCTCTAATCCCAGCAATTTGGGAGGCTGAGGCGGGTAGATTGCCTGAGGTTGAGAGCTCGAGACCAGCCTGACCAACATGGAGAAACCCTGTCTCTACTCAAAATACAAAATCAGCTGGGAGTAGTGGTACATGCCTGTGATCCTAGCTACTCGGGAGGCTGAGGCAGGAGAATCACTTGAACCCGGGAAGTGGAGGTTGCAGTGAGCTGAGATCATGCCATTGCACTCCAGCCTGGGTAACAAGAGTGAAACTCTGTCTTAAAAAAAAAAAAAAAAAAAGGAAAGAAAGAAAAGGAAAGGAAGGAAGGAAGAAAGGGAGGGAGGGAGGCAGGGACGGAGAGATATATCCAATGATATGAAGTACCACTCATGATATACTACATGAGAGAAGCAAATTACAAATCATATTGATGACAATCATGAAAAAAATCATCATATATGCTCAGAAAACATACTGAAAGAACTTCCACACAAACGTTCACAGTAGGCTATTTCTCAGGGGTAGGGTTATAGTAATTTTTATTATATGATTTGTACATTTCTGTTTTCTCTAAATTTTCTTCAGTGAACACACTTGACCTTTCAAGTAGCTGGGACTACAGGCCTGCACCACCACACCCGACTAATTTTTTGTATTTTTAGTAGAGACAAGGTTTCACTATGTTTGTGGTAGTGAACCATCTGCTGATAAACATTCCTGCTGGAGCTGACTGATCGACCTGAGGGTCAGGTGACAGAGGTCACTGGTAAATCAGAAGAACCATCAGCTCAGCCTCTACTTGTCTCGTTTTAGATAAAAATAGAGTACCTGTGAATATTTGTATTCCTGTGATAGTTTTCAGTAAGGGTGACGGAACCTTAGGTGTGAGTGGGTGTCTGTCAATGGCCCCAGTCCTGGGTAGGTTTTATGAGTAATAATGCATAAGCAAGCTCAGAGCTGAACAGAAGTATCTTGGGCCAAATTCATGTTACTATATTAATTTTAAATTTTATTTATTTTGGCCAGGCACAGTGGCTTACACCTGTAATCCCAGCACTTTGGGAGGCCAAGGCAGGCAGATCACCTGAGGTCAGGAGATTGAGACCAGCTTCAGCAACATGGTGAAACCCCGTCTCTACTAAAAATACAAAAATTAGCCGGGCGTGGTGGTGCATGCCTGTAATCTCAGCTACTCGGGAGGCTGAGGCAGGAGAATCACTTGAACCCAGGAGATAGAGGTTGCAGCGAGCCAAGACAGCACCACTGCACTCCAGCCTGGGCAACAGGGCAAGATTCCATCTCAAAAATAATAATAATAATAAGAAGAAGAATAAGAATAATAATGATGAAATAAATGTTATGCATGTGTGTATGTATTTATTTGTTTGTTTATTTTTTGGGACAGAATCTTGCTCTGTTGCCCAGGCTGGAGTACAGCAGTATAATCATAGCTCACTGCAGCCTCGACCTTCTAGGCTCAAGTGATCCTCCTGCCTCAGTCTCCTGGGTAGCTGCAACCTAGTCATGTGCCACCACACCCAGTTAATTAATTTTTCTTTTTGTAGCAATGAGGGTCTCCCTATGTTGAACAGGCTGGTTTTGAAGTCCTAGGCTCAACTGATCCTTCCACCTTGGCTTCCCAAAGTGCTAGGATTACAGGGATGAGTCACTGTGCCTAGCCTATTTTTAATTTTAGAAAGAAACACATTAAAAACCCTTTCTGGTTGGGCGCGGTGGCTCACACCTTTAACCCCAGCACTTTGGGAGGCCGAGGCAGGCGGATCACGAGGTCAGGAGATGGAGACCATCCTGGCTAACACGGTAAAACCCCATGTCTGCTAAAAATACAAAAAAATTAGCCGGACGTGGTGGTGAGCGCCTGTAGTCCCAGCCACTCCAGAGGCTGAGGCAGGAGAACGGCGTGAACTCGGGAGGCGGAGCTTGCAGTAAAAAAAAAAAAAAAAAAAAAAAAAAATCCTTTTTGGTTGACATAGGATTAAGGGGGTTAATAAGAAGATTCCTTGTTTCCATGCATTCACACGTACATTGCTCCCCTACAGGGTTTGTTCGTGTGTGTGTGTTTTTGAGATGGAGTCTTCCTCTGTCACCCCGCCTGGAGGGCAGTGGTGCGATCTCCGCCCACTGCAACCTCCACCTGCAGGGTTCAAGTGATTCTCATGTCTCAGCCTCCTGAGTAGCTGGGACTACAGGCCTGCACCACCACACCCGACTAATTTTTTGTATTTTTAGTAGAGACAAGGTTTCGCTATGTTGGCCAGATTGGTCTCCAAGTCCTGACCTCAAATGATCCACCCGCCTTGGCCTCCCAAAGCGCTGGGATTACAGGTTTGAGCCACCACACTCAACCCATTTCTCCATATTGTTATTTGCACTGGGACAACGCTGAAATTCATATTCCACTGTGAACATTCTCAATGAAAGGATGCTTTTTCATTGAGAAAATAGTTCTATATTTTAGCTCACAAGATGGTAATAGATATCAAAAGATGAACTTATATTGGAAGAAATCTAGCCTCCTCTTCGTGTAAAATTACTGAAGAATAAACTGGCAATGGATTCTGTGAATTGAAATAAGAGTATTGTTGTTTCTGGAAAATCATTCTTAGAACTTTCCATTTAAAAATTTTTAAAACTGGGCTATAGTACATACAAAATTACCATATCCTTGTTTTAGAGAAGAAAACATTTCATTTAAACAAAAATATGATTTTATTAAAATGTTGCAATAGAAGTAATAAACATATAGAATTATGTTTTTTCCCAAGATTTTTTTCTGTGAGTACCTTGAATTGGTATAAGTTATCTATTTAATAATGTTAAAACCTTGGTAAAACACTGCGATGAAGAGGAGAGGGAGGAGGAGGAAAGAAAGGGGCAGCTTAGTATTTGCAACATATGGGCTGGGTGCAGTAGCTCATGCTTGTAATTCCAGCTGTTTGGGAGGCTGAGGCAGGAGGATCACTTGAGGTCAGGAGTTCGAGACCAGCCTGGCCAACGTAGCCAAATCCCGTCTCTACTAAAAATACAAAATTAGCTAGGCATGGTGGCACACACCTGTAATCCCAGCTACTCGGGAGACTGAGGTGGGAGAACCACTTGACCTCCTGAGGCAGAGGTTGCAGTGAGCCAAGATAGCACCACCTGCACTCCAGCCTGGGCAACAGAGCAAGACTCTGTCTCAAAAAAAAAAAAAAAAATGCAGCATACGTAATGGTTTGGGGAGGACTTTTCAAACACAGCATCTCCCTGCCATCCTCAGAACTGCCCTGACAAGAGTTTCTCTCCCCATTTTAGTGAGTGGTTTCCTACTTAACTTGACACTGCTGGGACTACCCCTGGCTCCTGGTACTCCACACTCACCAAGAGTCCTTCCGATTTCTGAATGAATTCCTCCAAGGTATCTAATTTTCATACAGGAAGATAGCATTTCATGGACATTAATAACAAAAGTTATACAAGCATAGAAAGCTTAGTACATGAGGGAGAAAATACATACTTTTTTGAGAACACCAAAAAAGAACATTATTTCTTTTTAAGTAACAAAGTAGGAAAACCTTTTGCAGCACAATACTTTACAGATATAAAATAAAGATTTGTGATCAACTGTCTTTTGAAAAATAAATACACAAAAAAAGCTAATACCTAGAAAACACATCAAGGCAATACCTTACCACCTTCACAATTTAGGCCACCTGTTGAAATTGAGAAATCACTACACAAACAATCAGAGAATCAGACTGATAGAGTATCAGGTTACTTAATGCTGATAAAGAGAGAAGGCATGTTTATATATTCATTCGTTCGTTCATGCATTCATTCAACAAACATTTATTGAGCATTTACTATGTGCCAGGCACTGTGCTGAGCACTGGGAATATAACTGGGAACAATACCTGAGTGGTCCCTGCCCTCTCAGAAACTAAGGTGTGAGGGGAGGCAGATGCCATGATGAGTGTATAACTATAAACCATGATCAGAACCACCAAGTAAAAGTAGGAGGTGCCTTTAGGGTATTCATAGGATAATCCCAATAATCTTGGGGTTCAGGTAAGACATCCCTGAAGGGAACCAGATTTTGTAGGATTTGAAACTGTGTAAGAAACTTTTTTAGGCTGCACACAGTGGCTCACGCCTGTAATCACAGCACTTTGGGAGGCTGAGGCCAGTGGATCACTTGAGATCAGGAGTTTGAGGCCAGCCTGGCCAACATGGTGAAACCTTGTCTCTACTGAAAATACAAAAATTAGCAGGATATGGTGATGCGTGCCTGTAATCCCACCTACTGGGGAGGCTGATGCAGTAGAATCACTTGAACCCAGGAAGCAGAGGTTGCAGTGAGCCGAGATCACATGATGGCACTCCACTCCAGCCTGGGCAACAGAGCAAGACTCAGTTTCAAAAAAAGAAAAAAAAGAAGAAGAAGCTTTTTCAGCATACAAAATTACAAATATAATCTTCCCACATCAGCCTCCCAAGATTCTGGGATTACAGGCATGAGCTTCTGCACCTGGTCAAAGATATCTTTTTAAAAAGAGTAATGCCTTGACATCATACAGATATCCAGTCCCCCAATACTTTTTCATCCAATGGTTTTATCACCTAGAGAAGACCCTTACCTGAATCAGTTGATACACTGAAGGTGCAAAATGGTAATTTTCTAAATTCTACACCTGTATACTTATCAGATGACATTTTTCAGTAAAGAAGAGCTGCTTCTTTTTTCCCCCCTGCATTCTCATTGTTTTCTATTTATTCATTAATGAATATTTATTCATTCAATATGTTCTAATCAGGGCCAGGCACGGTGGCTCACACCTGTAATCCCACCACTTTGGGAGGCTGAGGCGTGGATCACTTGAGATCAGGAGTTCGAGACCAGCCTGGCCAATATGGCAAAACGCTGTCTCTACTAAAAATACAAAAAATTAGCTGGGCGTGGTGGCGCATGCCTGTAGTTCAGCTACTCCGGAGGCTGACGCAGGAGAATCAGTTGAACCCGGGAGGTGGAGGTTCCAGTGAGCCAAGATCGCTCCACTGTACTCCAGGCTTGGCAATAGAGGGAGACTCTGTCTCAAACAAACAAACAAAAACAGTCAATATGTTCTAATCAATCATATTCATTATTAGTTTGATGCACAAATTGTCTAAATTTGGGCAGTAGAAACTTACTGAGAAGTCTCGTGTCCTTTTGACATGACTACATTGGTCTTTGAGCATTTCTTTGCTCTCTGGTGTGACATTTCCAGGCTAATGTTAAGTACTGCTCTCGATCCACAGGAACTCTTGGAGAATGGCATGACTCCAATAACCAGAATCAGAGCAAATGAATGGCAGTGGTGGGAGCCGAGTGGGGAGTGGTCCCCAAAGAATATGCATTGCCGACTTATTGGGATCTTTGGTGGAGGTTCCCAATGCAGACAATCTTCGTAGAACCTGTGAAAGTGCCCACAAGACAGTCATCTTCAAATATCTTCCAGACTCGGAAAGCTCAAAACATCCAGTCAGGTTTGGACTTTCCAATACCCTTACTTCTCGCTTCACCTTTAGTCACTGTGGGAGGGAAGGATGGAAAGAGAAGCGGTAGGTGTGTAGCATGTCCGCTTCCCTGCCTTCCACGACTCCCCTGGGGCGGTCATATGATTAATTATCCCAAGTAGACATTTTGAGGGTGAAAGTTGGCACTAAACATAAATAAAATGTTATTTTAAAATATATGTTACACAATCCTTTGTTGTATTTATATGTGTGTGTGTGTATATATATATGTGTGTGTGCGTATATATATATATATATATATTTTTTTTTTTTTTTTCTTTTGAGATAGAGTTTCACTCTGTTACCTAGGCTGGAGTGCAGTGATGCAATTTTAGCTCACTGCAACCTCTGTCTCCCAGGTTCAAGAATTTTCCTGCCTCCGCCTCCCAAGTAGCTGGGATTACAAGGATGCTAATTTTTAAAATTATTATTATTTAGTAGAGACCCAGCTAATTTTTTTTTTTTTTTTTTTTTTGAGACGGAGTCTCACTCTGTCGCCCAGGCTGGACTGCACTGGCGCGATCTCAGCTCACTGCAAGCTCCGCCCCCCAGGTTCACGCCATTCTCCTGCCTCAGCCTCCTGTGCAGCTGGGACTACAGGCGCCCGTCGCCACGCCCGGCTAATTTTTTTTTTTTTTGTATTTTTTAGTAGAAACTTGGTTTCACCTTGTTAGCCAGGATGGTCTCGATCTCCTGACCTCGTGATCCGCCCGCCTCGGCCTCCCAAAATGCTGGGATTACAGGCGAGAGCCACCGCGCCCGGCCGCTAATTTTGTTTTTAATTTATTTAGTAGAGACAGGGTTTCACCATTTTGGTCAGGCTGGTCTCCAACTCCTGACCTCAAATAATCAACCCGCCTCGGCCTCCCAAAGTGTTGGGAGTACAGGCGTGAGCCATTGCGCCCAGCCTGTTGTATTATATTGTAAAAATAGTCCTATTCAAAAATAATTTTTAAAACACATTTCTTTAAAAATAAAAATATCTCTGTACATTAAAGAGAAAAATGAAATGCCTTTATGATTATTAATCTGAACATTAAAAAACATAAGCATAGCTGGGTGTGGTGGCGGGCACCTGTAGTCTCAGCTACTTGGGAGGCTAAGGCAGGAGAATCGCTTGAACCCGGAAGGCAGAGGTTGCAGTGAGCTGAGATTGCACCACTGCACTCCAGCCTGGGTGAGAGAGTGAGACTCTGTCTCAAAACAACAACAACAACAACAAAAAATACATAAGCAGAATTACAAATCTTGTGCATATTCACATACTTTTTATCAGTTTCTTAGCCTTATTTGTTCTAACATATTTTTTAAAAATGCAGTCGTCTTGTTTTTTTAAAAAATAAAATTGGCTGTAGCCATCCTCAAAGAAGCATTTTATTATGCATTTATTATGACTAATAAACTGAAATTGGTAACGTCTTCAACTGAGTTTTCTCTGTAGACCATAATAACTTTAACAATATACTCTCGCTGCAATGAGCTGTGATGGTGCCACTCTACTCCAGCCTGGGCAACAGAAAGAGACCATCTCTTAAAAACAAAACAACAACAACATAAAAACCTCTCTTGATAGGTGCAGAGTGAGGTACATGGTAACCACAGAGCAAATTCTGTTGAATGGAGTACTCTGTTTTTTCAGTCTTTGAAATGTGCAAATACTTCAGTCAACATATTTTCACAGGTATCGTCATTTTGGATTCATTCAGATACCCTTTCCTTGACAAATATTTGTGCAAGACACAATTAATTAAATATGTTTTCTCCATTTTTAAAAAAACGTTTCGCCGCATTTTAGGTATTTCAATTACATTCTATTCTGCGACTGAACATACTACTAAACATCTAATAAAAAAAAAGCCCCACCTAAATATTCCTTCTATAAATCAAGATATTTCAAAGCATGACTACAGAATTTCAAAGTTAAATCTTGCAGATGATATAGTTGAATATATTCAGTTCCTTTCTTCCTTTTTTAAAATTTGAAATAAAATTCATCATTGTAAAGTGTACAATTCAGTTGCACTTACTATATTCACAGTGTTGTACAACCATCACCTCTATCTAGTTCTAAAACATTTTCATCACCTCATACCCATTTAGCAGATCAGCCATTCCCGATTCCATTCTCCACTCCTCAGCCCCATCTCCTGGCAATCACTATTCTGTGTTCTTTTTTTTAAGATGGAGTTTCGCTCTTGTTGCCCAGGCTGGAGTGCAATGGCACAATCTCAGCTCGCTGCAACCTCCGCCTCCTGGATTCAAGTGATTCTCCTGCCTCAGCCTCCCAAGTAGCTGGGATTACAGGCATGTACCACCATGCCCGGCTAATTTTGTATTTTTAGTAGAGATGGGGTTTTACCATGTTGGTCAGGCTGGTCTTGAACTCCTGACCTCAAGTTTTTCACCTGCCTCAGCTTCCCAAAGTGCTGGGATTACAGGCTTTGAGTCACCATGCCTGGCCATTATTCTGCTTTCTGTCTTTATGAAATTACCTGTTCTGGATGCTTCACATAAATGGTATCATACAATATGTGATTATTGTTTCTGGGTTCCTTTATTTAACATGTTTTCAAGATTATCCATGTTGTAGTACATATCAGTACTCTATTCCTTTTCATGGTTGAATACTATTCCATTGTATGGATATACTACATTTTGTTTATTCATACATCCAGTGATGGACATCTGGATTATTTACACCCTTTGGCTAATGTGAATAGTGCTGCCATGAATAGTCCTGTCCAAGTGTTTGAAGACCTGTTTTCAATTATTTGGGTTATTTACCTAAGAGTGGAATTGCTAAGTCATACAGTAATCCTAGTTTTAATTTTTTGAGGAACTGCTGAACTGTTTTACATAGCAACTGCACCATTTTCTATTCCACTGCTATTTCATAGCAGTGTACGAGGATTCCAATTTCCCCACATCTTCACCAACACTTATTTTCTTTCTTTCTTTTTTTGAGATGGAGTCTTGCGCTGTCACCCAGGCTGGAGTGCAGTGTCATGATCTTGGCTCACTGCAACGTTTGCCTCCCAGGTTCAAGCGACTCCCCTGCCTCAGTCTCCTGAGTAGCTGGGACTACACACCTGGCTAATTTTTGTATTTTTAGTAGAGACAGGGTTTTACCATGTTGGCCAGGCTGGTCTCAAACTCCTGGCCTCAAGTGATCCACCTACCTTGGTCTCCCAAAGTGTTGGGATTACAGGCATGAGCCACACACCTGGCCTTATTTCCGATTTGACTAATTTATTATTATTATTATTATTATTATTATAGCCATCCTAGTCGGCATGAAAATGGTATTTCCTTATGCCTTCCTTACTTTTGTGGAGAAAAAAATTTAATATTTTCCCACTTCAAGCCTTGTTTTCAGCAATTGCCATTCTCTAAAAAGCCTTAAAAGCTGATTTTTTTTTTTTTGGTTGCTTCATTCTTTTAATATTTGATTGAATATTTCCAACCAATTTGTTTGGAACAAAATGTAACCAAAATGCAACCAACATTTGGATGACTCATTTTCAGAAATGTTTAATTCCATTACAGGATATTTGGTTGGTTTATAAAATATTTCTTTAAAGGCTCCAATATGTTTATAATCTTATTCATGACTAAAAGGGGGAAAAAAAGCCCAAGGACATGACATACTGCCGTGCCAAAGTATGTTTTTGTGCTCACCATCATCTCAGTTGCAAAAAATTTGTAGTTCAGTTACTAATAGGTGGGTAGAAAGGTAGATAAACAGATAACCACTGCTTCCATTTTAAAAAGAAAATGTATCAGCTTGTTTAGATGCCATAAATTATCTGTGCACCACAACCACTTCTAAATCAATTTCTGTTCCATACGGTTCTCAATTTAGCAATAACAATGTTTTAACTACAATACTATGCGCTACACTAAAGTTGGTAATTCTGTTATCACTATAAAAACAATTTCATATTTAATGTAGAACTTCTTACTTGGATTTATAAAATTATCCATATATCAACCATTTCAGTGTTGACAGAGTGAGCCTCCAAAAACCTGACAGATGAAAACCATTATATTATTAGTTCACTGTTTTTCAGTTTGAAGCACCTGATGTTACTGATATAAATCAGGGATCACTTGATCATATGCAAAATTCTTCTGCTTCCAGTGGAGCCAGCACATTAACAGCTATGGTTTCCCTTTTCTATGTGCACAAGAAAACGTGGAATTGAAAATGAGCAAAATTCATTTAGAATAAAGACATTTGATCTAAATGAAAAGTCATGCTTCCCAGAGTAATATATAAAACCCCATCTGCAATTGCAAGCATCATGTGTAATAGATGTTAGTGCTTTTTCAGCAGATTGGTGTTTTCTGGTTTTCATGTGGCCAGTAAAATTGTCACAGCTCCTCTGATGGGAGAAATGTTGACAGACATCTTGTGCAAATTATATATTCTTCATCAAATTTTTTAAGAAATGGAAATGCAGTACTTAATATATTTCATTAAACATGCACCTACATTGTTTTATGGGTCATTGCTGCTGCAGGTCTATTATAAAATAAAAATCATTACCAATTAATAGTTGTGGATTTATCATATAATAAGTAACAATAGCACCAGAGCAAAGATTTTCAGATGACTCTCTAAATGCCTGTTAGCAGGACTGCAGCTTCTATTTTCTGCACATATTTCACTCACACTTAATCTATGATTTCCCATATTTTGCTAACTCTGCCGAGTGAAGCCTGGCAGCTTTGTGACTCAGCACAGACCATGGTATGCCTGGCTGGTACACCATGTGGCTGGTCAGCCCAGCGACACCAATTATTCTCTCACCACTGTTTGAGACTGAAAGGAGCCAGCTGTCCCCAGATGCTTGTGTGTGGGCAAACTGTTCTATTAGCCATCACCCGACATACCATCCCTGAAATGAAGGTGTGAGTTACTTTGAATCTGGAAAGAACTAGGGAGAGTTTCATTCATCTTTCAGTTTTCACATTTGAGTTAATTGTGCATGAGTCTGTTTATTGTGCATGAATTTTGCATGCTTCTAGTAGAGAACTTGGAAGAGCTGGAAGTACCAAATGGAGGTCCCCAAACCCATCCTAGCTTCTTTTAATGCAACTATTATTAATAATACTTCATGAAAACTGGAAAACCCATGCCAGATACCAACAAGGACAGGATGTCAGGGCAACAGACATAAACTGGGGCTGTTCTAGGCAAACCCTGATGTATGGGCATCCAGTTCTTAGCTGCCTGAAGGAGAGAAGTCTGAGCTTTGAGTGACAGTTAAAATGTTGACTAATGTCTTAACCTGGATGCTTTTAATCTGTGACTTAAAGTGACTTAGGTTTGTCTGTTGCTTAAGAGTCAGCACAAAGGTATAGGGTCAGCCTCTGGGAAAGCGAAGGCTTCCAGAGAGAAAACCAAGCAGTACACCAACCTGCCCACCTGTGATGGAATTCCAATGAGCAGGAAAGAAATAAAAATCTTAACCAAACACCACATGTCTTCATTTATAAGTGAGAGATGAACAGTGAGAACACATGGACACGCCGGAGGGGAACAACACACACTGGGGCTTATTCCGGGGGCTGGGGGGAGGGACAGTATCAGGATAAATAGCTAATGCATGCTGGGCTTAATACCTAGGTGATGGGTTGATAGGTGAGCAAACCACCATGGCATACATTTGCCCATATAACAAACCGGCACATCCTGCACATGCATCCTGGAACTTAAAATAAAATGAAATTAAACTTTAAAAAGAGAAATAAAAATTGCAGGAGGTCAAAAGGATTAAATTATTTTAAATAGAACCTCCCATACACAGGCCATCTCTCCCCACTTTTTCATGTGGCTGGGTAGGATCATTGAATTGATATTTATTTCATTTCTACCCCAATCGTGTTCAAATTTATAGAAGGTGTCATCTCCTAAAGTTGTGGGATTGTGATGATGTGGAACTTGTTTTTTAACATTATGCAAGAAGCTTGTCATTGAGTGACAGCTGTTCTTCAAAGTAGGGCATTTAAAACCTTGGAAGGCTACCCACATATTCCAGTGATGATAATAAAAATACAAATAATAATAGCTAATATGTATTAAGAATGTAGTAGGTGCCAACTTCTGTGCTGAGTACCTTCTCCGGGTTATCTCATTTAATCCTCACAACAAACCTATATGGCGGGCACTATTGTGATTTTACCAATGAGGAAACTGAGGCGCAGAAGGGATGTTAGAATTAAAATTTTCCAATGCATAGATAATAAATATGTGTTAAATTATTCTTGGTTAAGACACTCAGCTGAGATTCAGAGCCTGGTCTGTTTTTTGTTTGTTTGTTTGCTTTTTGAGACAGAGTCTCACTTTGTCACCCAGGCTGGACTGCAGTGGTGCAATCTCGGTCCACTGCAACCTCCATTTCCTGGGTTCAAGCAATTCTCCCGCCTCAACCTCCTGAGTAGGTGGGATTACAGGAATGCGCCACCATGCCCAGCTAATTGTTGTATTTTTAGTAGAGCCGGGGTTTCACCATGTTGGCGAGGCTGGTCTCAAACTCCTGACCTTGTGATCTGCCCGCCTTGGCCTCCCAAAGTGCTGGGATTACAGGCATGAGCCACTGCACCCAGCCGGTCTGTCTGGTTTTAAAAGCTGAGTGAGGCCAAGGCGGGTGGATCACCTGTGGTCAGGAGTTCGAGACCTGCCTGGTCAATGATGTGAAACCCCTGTCTATTAAAAATACAAAAAGTTAGCCAGTTATGGTGACACAGGCTTGTAATCCCAGCTACTCAGGAGGCTGAGACAGGAGAATCGCTTGAACCAGGGAGGTAGAAGTTGCTGAGCCGGGATCGCACCATAGCATTCCAGCCTGGGCGATAGAGTGAGACTCCATCTCTAAAACAAACAAACAAACAAACAAACACCTGAGCTAGGCTAGTTATAATGCCCCAAGCAGGCTGGGGAGATAAAATGTAGAGAGTGGGACTAGAGACAAATACAGGCAGATAGGAAAAAGTGCTAAGCTGAACGCTAATGGGCCAAAACATTTGGTACATCTAGGGAAACAGAGTGTGACACATGGCTCCTTGGAGGTGTGTGTGGTGGCTGCCCATCCCCTTGGTGGAATATTCTGGCAAGAACCTGGGTTTGTGTTTCGTCTCAGAGGTGGCTGCCCGTCTGCGGTTACACCGCGGCTCATTGACCTGGGCGCTCAGCAGTCTTTTTTGATTCTGGGATGAAAAGAGCCATATGAATGGAACTTTCATTTACTCACGGGTCCGCCTGCCCATCAAGTTTGAGGCTTGACCTGGAAAGGGTTCCTCTGTGCCCAGGGGAGCCACAGTGGGCACCGTATCCTGCGAGCAGAATGCCTTTCT
The DNA here is from genome assembly GCF_009764315.1 of Trachypithecus francoisi. Taxonomy (NCBI): domain Eukaryota; kingdom Metazoa; phylum Chordata; class Mammalia; order Primates; family Cercopithecidae; genus Trachypithecus; species Trachypithecus francoisi. The sequence goes on from NW_022681468.1 coordinate 90,225,178, forward strand.
CCGTTCTTTTGCAAGGCTATGTTTAGACTGGGATTTCCTATCCTCTCAACAAAGACTATTTAGAAATACCAGTTCTTCATACTTTTCATTCTTGAAAATAATGGTTCACAAGCATGTTTAAATATATCAGTATGATTTGTTTTTAGCTTTCAAGTGACCAAAAAGCCTATCGGTTTTCTTTTAAAAACATAAAAGTTTAGGTCGGGTGTGGTGGCTCACGCCTGTAATCCCAGCACTTTGGGAGGCCGAGGCGGGCAGATCATGAAGTCGAGAGATCGAGACCATCCTGGCTAACACTGTGAAACCCCGTCTTTACTAAAAAAAGATACAAAAAAATTAGCTGGGTGTGGTGGCAGGTGCCTGTAGTCCCAGTTACTTGGGAGGCTGAGGCAGGAGAATGGCATGAACCTAGGAGGTGGAGCTTGCAGTAAGCCGAGATTGAGCCACTGCACTCCAGCCTGGGTGACAGAGCAAGACTCCATCACAAAAAAAAAAAATTAAAAAAATAAAAAATAAATATATAAATAAAAATTCAACAGTTTTTTGTTTCCAGAGCATCAGTATTTCTCCGGAGAGAATAAAATATCCCATGCCAAATCATCATAGCATAATGACAGCACATTTAAAACCAGACAATGTCTAAATTATCAAATTAGTATCAGACCAAAAACACAGTTGGTTAAAGGTAAAATTTGATAACTTAAAAGCCAGTTACATTAAAATAAATAAATTTTATATCAACTTATTGTTGCACAATAAGAAAATCGAACCCTTTAAAATAAATACCTTTTGAAGGAAGAGTAAAGTTTCATGGAAATGCATTTCCTTGTTTTTTTTTTGTTTTTGAGACAGAGTCTTGCTGTATCACCCAGACTGGAGTGCAGTGGCACAATCTCCACCTCCCGGGTTCAAGCAATTATCTTGCCTTAGCCTCCTGAGTAGCTGGGGTTACAGGCACCTGCCACCATGCCCAGCTAATTTTTTTTTCCCTTTTTTTTTTTTTAGTAAAGGTGAGGATTCACCATGTTGGCCAGGCTGGTCTTGAACTCCTGAGCTCAAGTGATCTGCCTGCCTTGGCCTCCCAAAGTGCGAGGAGTACACGTGTGAGCCACCATACCTGGCCAGGAAATACATTTCCTCACCTGGGAAATTGGAGAGGAGAGCGTTGTGTGATGCAGCCCAAGGAGATTCCATTTGAATTAAAATGGGTAATTGGCAAATAGAAAATATTGAAACCAATTTTCATAGCAATTGCCTGTTGTCCAAGAAAAGGCTGAGACTTCCTGGCACAAGGTGTCCCCACTTGTGTGTGTGTGCTCACATGCATATGTGTGACCATGTATGCAAGCAGCTGAAGAATGTGCCAGAAGCAGAATCCCTGATGCCCCAGCTCAGGCTGATTGCCCCTTGCCACACCTCACACTTGGGAGAGGTTTGCTGCTTGCAAAGACAACTAGGTGGGCCCATTCTAATCTGTTGGGAAAGAGCTTTTTTGATTGTCCCCATGACAGTGGATGTGTCCCGAGTAGCTACGATGTACCAAGCATTTGACAAGTGCTATTTTATCCAGTCCTCCCTCATTCCTATAAGGATGCTGTCGTTATTATCCTCTTTTCTCAAGTAGGAAAACTGGACTTAGAGACAGTAAGTGACTCGTCGAAGTTATATAGCTGGGAAATGGCTAACCTGGGGTTTCATGAATGATTTTGTGAGACTCTGGGCCTAACCAGTCCTGCTTCTGGGATCTGGGGTCCAATTAGTAACAATAACTCACTGACTTCTCAGTCCAGTCCTATGGGTTAGATATTACTATCAGGTCCATTTAGTAGATGAGGCTGTTGAGAACAGGAAGCTTAGAGAGCAGGTCCCAACCTTATGCAGCTGATATGTGGTAGCTCCGGAATGGAACTATGATTATTTTGGCTCCTGAAACCATGCCATAAACTACACAAGCTGCCTCCCAATGACTAACGTTCCTTCTTTGCACCATTCTCAGGCAGTTCTGGAAGCACTGGGGCACAATTTCCATGGCGTAGACTTCTGTTCTCATGACAAGTACTTGGCTGTCAGCAACAGGGTGGCCCCTCAGCTGCACAGGCTGGCCAAAAGACCTGGGGCAAGGTCCTGTTGATGCAGGTGGAGACAAGAACTGGCCCTCTGCTCTCTCGATGCTACAAGACCAATGAAGATGTACACATGAGTTAGGTACAAATACAGCAAATGAAGAAATGAGCCATTATGAACAAAAGAGAGAAACTGGGAAAACTATTATTTTAAGTGCTCATTTGAATTTATAAAATGTCTTTACATTAAAAAAATGTATTTGTGGGCCGGGCATAGTGGCTCACGCCTGTAATCCCAGCACTTTGGGAGGCTGAGGCGGGCGGATCATGAGGTCAGGAGATCGAGACCATTCTGGCGAACACGGTGAAACCCCGTCTCTACTAAAAATACAAAAAAATTAGCTGGGCGTGGTGGCAGGTGCCTGTAGTCCCAGCTTCTCCGGAGGCTGAGGCAGGAGAATGGCATGAACCCGAGAGGCGGAGCTTACAGTGAGCAGAGATCGTGCCACTGCACTCCAGCCTGGGAGACAGCGAGACTCCGTCTCAAAAAAAAAAAAAAAAAAATTAACTATGGTGGCACGCACCTGTAGTCCCAGCTGCTCGGGAGACTGAGGCAAGAGAATCGCTTGAACCCGGGAGATGCAGGTTGCAGTGAGCCGAGATCGTGCCACTACAGCCTAGACAACAGAGCCAGACTCCGTCTCAAAAAAAAATTTTTTTTTATTGTGACAAATCACCATGCCTGCCCTAGGTCATGTACCCATTTTTTGCAGGGAGAGAAGAGTCTCATACTTGGCAGATCAGCAGGACCACAAAGAGGGGGGAAGGAGATTTTCCCAAGGAAAGGGGTGCTGGGCAGACCCAAAGAAGTGACTGCACTTGGGGTTTCCGATTTCAATAATTTATTTGGGAAATTAGTTAATTTTTAATTTTTAAATTAAATTAAATTTTAAATTTCTTTTTAGAGATGGGGTCTTGCTCTGTTACCCAGGCTAGAGTACGGTGGCGCAATCATAGCTTGCTGCAGCCTAGTATTCCTGGGCTCAAGTGTTCCTCCTGCCTCGGGAAATCATTTCTGATGCAGCTACCTGTGCCAGGGGAAAGTCAATGCAGGAAACTTAACAAAAATTACAGGAAAAGTTTGTAAAGACTCTCCAGTAGCACATATAAAATTATATCCATCTTGCTGGGCGCAGTGGCTCACACCTGTAATCCCAGCACTTTGGGAGGCCGAGGTGGGCGGATCATGAGGTCAGGCATTTGAGACCAGCCTGGTCAATATGGTGAAACCCCGTCTCTACTAAAAATACAAAAATTAGCCAGGCGTGGTGGCGCATATCTGTAATCCCGGCTACTCAGGAGGCTGAGGCAGAAGAATCGCTTGAACCCAGGAGGCGGAGGTTGCAGTGAGCCAAGATTGCGCCGCTGTGCTCCAGCCTGGGCAACAGTGAGACTCCATCTCAAAAACAAAACAAAACAAAAAGCATATCCATCTAAGCCTTAGATTCTAAGGTAATGTCCTTTCAAAAGCGTTAGGAATTTTAAAAAGAATCCCAGAAGGGAAAGAGTAAAAGCTTGTCTTGCTGATCTTTGCAGATAAAATGAAGTACAGACAAGATGGAAAACGCAGAAGTCTTTCCCAGCTAGCTCTGGGGTGGCATGATTTGCTTGGGTAGGTCTCCAGGGCCTGTCCACTCCAGGGCTTCTCCCCCAGGTCTCAGCCCCACAGCAAGTCCCAGGGTCACAGCCAGGGCCCACCTGTGCCTCCGGGGCTGAGTTAAGGATTTTCGTTTTCAGGGCTCTCCTCTGCCTCTCACAAGCATTAAATCCACATCTTTTTATCCCTGTTTTCCAAAAAAGGCAGCAGACTCTCCTCCCCCACAAAGCAAATAGAAAACAGCACATTCTAGGAAGGCCCTCCCTGACCAACGTTTGTGCCCATGTCATTACTAAATATTCCCGCTTCCAACGGCTGCCCACCTCTCCTTAATGACTGCTCTATTTCAGTAGCCGGCCCTCCATAAATCCTTCCGGGCGTTCTACTCTAAACAGGCCTCTTCTCACGCCGAGGCAGGTCTCCTTGCCAGCCGTGTAGACATGCGCCAGCTCCCAGGGATGCTCTGATGTGCGCAGCCTGGCCTGGGCATTTATGAGCATCGCAGCCAGTGGCCAGGGTGCTGCCTCTTGCCCAGGGCTTAGAGAGGATTAGTTCCCATGGCCCAGGCCCACGTGGGAAGCACACCCCAGGCAGAGTTGTAATAAGGCTAAATGCTTATTTAGACAGGCCCCAGGCAAAACTGGGCAAAAGGTGTGGTCTGAGACATTTCTGAGGTATTAATGTATATTTCCTTCTCTGTGTTTTTCCCTCCTCCGCCCTATTTCCAAGCATCTCACTGGGCCTTTTGTAATTATTTACCTCAGGGAATTTTGCTCTACTAAAAGCTTAAAGCATGTGCATGTCTGGAAGAAAAGGATCCTGTCTTGAAAAACTCTCAGTTTGTTGGACAGATTTTGCTGGAGGTCCCAAAGAAGAGCTGGGAGAGAGGGGACTGTCTTCAGGCCACAGAAAGGCTCCTGCTGGTACTCAAGGAAGCAGGATGCCCCTGCTGAGGCTCCCAGACTAGATAATGCTACAGAAACTGAAAGGCAGGAGTTCGAGACCAGCCTGGTCAATGTGGCAAAACCCCGTCTCTACTAAAAATACAAAAATTAGCCGGGTGTGGTGGCAGGCACCTGTAATCCCAGCTACTCGGGAGGCTGAGGCAGGAGAATTGCTTCAACCCAGGAGGTGGAGATTGCAGTGAGCTGAGATGGCACCACTGCACTCCAGCCTGGGCGACAAGAGTGAAACTCCAACTCAAAAAAAAAAAAAAAAAAGAGGACGCTGAAAAGCACCCCACAGGAACCTCGAAGCTTGACCAATGCCACCATGATGCTGCTATGATGGAGAGGACAGGTAGTCCCATGCCCCTGGGGCCCCGTGGGCCTCTCTGGTCTTTGTGAAACAACAGGAGTGATCTCCCATACTGAGTCAGGTGAAACGTCCCTCAACTGCGCCGGCAGCAGCTTCAGAGTCATCTGTATGTTAATTTGAAGATGTGATAGGTGGAATCGTGGCTCCTTCAAAGATGTCCCATCCGAATCCCTGGAACCTATGAATATAGCACCTGACCTGGCAAAGGAAATTCAGGGAGACTCTCTGGGGTCATCTTGGTGGGCTCAATGTAAACACAAGGAGTCCTGACTGTGGGAGAAGTGGTTGAAAGAAGAGATTCTAGAGATCTAGAGATCTGCAGATGCTCTGTTGTTGGCTCTGAAGATGGAAAAGATGCGGGTAGCCTCTAGAAGCTGGAGAAGACACATACAGATCCTATCTTAGAGCCTTCAAATGGAACACAGGTCCAGGGTGTTGGATTTCTTATCTTATAACAATTATAAGATAAGAAATCTGAGTTTTAAACCACTAAGTTTATGGTGACTTGTTACAGCAACCATGGAAATAAATTGAGGCCAGGCATCGTGGCTCACACTTGTAATCTCAACACTTTGGGAGGCTAAGGCAGGAGGATCTCTTGAGCCCAGGAATTCAAGACCAGCCTGGGTAACATAAGGAGACCCCGGTCTCTACAAGCAATAAAAAATGTAGACATGGTAGCACACACTTGTGGTCCCAGCTACTCGGGAGGCTGAGGTGGGAGGATTGCTTGGCCCTGGAGGGTTGGGGCTTCAGCGAGTCCTGATTGCATCACCGCACTCCAGCCTGGGCAACAGAGAGAGACCCTGTCTCAAAACCAAAAAGAAAAAATAAGAAGTAAGTAATACTAAATGAAATGAGTATTTCATACACATTGGCCACTTCCGCCTCACAGCTTCTCTCCTCTCTGGCTGTGCTTCCTCCAGACTTTCCATTTTGCCCATGTCTTAGGGAACCCACGAACATTCAGTTCCACACAGTTCCATCCCACAAGCATTCCCTGTGTGCCATTCCCCATAGAATGCCATGGAGTGCAGTAGGGTTGGAAACAAGAGGACCAGCAGAATCCTTTCCTCATCCTCAAGACAGTCCCCTCTCTCCCCATTCTTCTTTGTCACCTCTAGCAAAACCTGTCCACCACTCCTTCCCTCTGGAGCAGTGAGCTCCAGAGAGACAGACACACATGTGACTAATTCAGGCACGCACGAGGCAGGCTGTGGCAAGTGTGGTTCCAGAAGCATGAACCAAGTGCTATGAGTGTAGGGGAAGAAAGAGATACATATCAGCTGGGAGACTGAATTACTCATCTCATTTGGAGGACAAAGCCAAAGGCAGGATTGAACTCAAGTTGGGATGAGAACTACCTGGTACACATACTTGAGGCATCTATGGCAACGGCAGTGTGTCTTGACAATGGCAGATATCACTAATCAATTACTAATTCATTTTTCTCTGCAGAGCTCAGACTCTGTCTCAGAAGTTTTCTCAATTTAGTGCTCCTGGCAGCCAATAATCATTGAACATATTTGGCACTCACGGTAAAAACCTATTTGCCACATCTATAGTTAAGGTATTTATCACATTGAGATGGTGCCAGGTAAATAATGTAGAAAAGAAATGTCTGAACCCCAATCACCCCTTTTCCTCTTTATTGCTGCCTGAAAGTACCCTACTTGAGCTATCTGTACCCTCTAGTTATTCTGGGCTGTCCAGTATCTAGGGTTCTGATTCCTAAAAGATTGCTGGCTTGTATTGCAATCCCTCAGGGCAAGACAATAGAGAATGTTCCTCCCAGGGTAACAATAAAAGAATTCTATGACTTCTCTTTAGACCTCAGGCTCCAAGGTGAGGGCAATAGAGATTGGTGTGAGGTCTCGAAGAAGGTTCAGGAACTAAATTTACAAAAGATAAGCTTCCAAAGTGAGGGTCCTTGCTACCCAAGTATGCCCCAAAGTGGTCTTGGGCAGCAACTAAATGGAAAATCACCCAGGATCCTAAGAACTCCACAAAGGTGGAATGGGTGGTCAGCCAGGTGGAACATGGATGCTGGCTTGGCCATGCCTGGATGACCTGAATTTACGATTTTAATGACAAATTAATACATTCTCACTTAAAAAAAAAATCCAGGCCGGGTGCGGTGGCTCAAGCCTGTAATCCCAGTACTTTGGGAGGCCGAGACGGGCGGATCACGAGGTCAGGAGATCGAGACCATCCTGGCTAACATGGTGAAACCCGGTCTCTACTAAAAATTACAAAAAACTAGCCAGGCGAGGTGGTGGGCGCCTGTAGTCCCAGCTACTCGGGTGGCTGAGGCAGGAGAATGGCGTAAACCTGGGAGGCGGAGCTTGCAGTGAGCTGAGATCTGGCCACTGCACTCCAGCCCGGGCAACAGAGCGAGTCTCCATCTCAAAAAAAAAAAAAAAAAAAAAAAAAAAAAAAAAAAAAAAATCCAAGCAGCAGAAAAATATAACATTTCAAGTTTCCTTTTCCTCTAACCTCATTCCTACTCCCCAAATGTAACCTTTAAGTTTAAAAAGGAATCCTAGAAAAATTCTATGCACAGAATATATATGTGAATATATGTTTGTGATGAAGTGCTCCCCCACCATAAACTTAAAAAGGATTGTGATCACCCTGAACACACTGCTCTGAAATGTCCTAATTTTCACCAGCTAATCATCCCATGATGGCACATACAGGGGCAGGGGCAAGACTGGGCACTGGAGCCAGACCTACTGGGATAAAATTCTGGCTAGGCACTTATTAACTAAGTGACCTTGGGCAAGTTCCTTAACTTCTCTATATCCCCCTACATGGAGAGACACCTCCAGACATAGAAAAATACCTTTTCTTGCTGGGAGTGGTGGCTCATGCCTATAATCCCAGCACTTTGGGAGGCCAAGGTGGGAAGATCACTTGAGCTCAGGAGTTCGAGACCAGCTTGGGCAACATAGAGAAACCCTGTCTCTACAAAAATAAAAAAAATTAGCTGGCTGCGGTGGCACGTACCTGTAGTCTCAGCTACTCAGGAGGCTGAGTCAGGAGGATCACTTGAGCCCAAGAGACCAAGTTTGCAGTGAGCTATGACAGCACCACTACACTCCAGCCTTAGTGACAGAGTGAGACCCTGTCTAAAAATTAAAAAAAATAAAATAAAATAAAGAATATACATTTTCCTTTTCAAAATTATTATTTTTGGCCAATGTAGTATAGTGTATTTATACTTTTTTAAAAAATCAATGCTATCTGGTATGTGTAACTATTTCAGTTTGGTCCACAGTCACTGTGGTTTGATTGCTGCTCTGTAAGGTCCTCCCTTCGAGGGCTGGATGATTATGACCCAACAGCCACAACCTCCAGTGCCCAAATGAAATCTCCCTTATGGGAAAACTTGGCTACTGGCCTCATCCCCCAAGACACAGCTCAGAGAACTCCTGCCTCCTAAGCATCCCTAAGCCCTGCTTCAGGTGGGCATGCCTGGTCCATTGACACCCCTCTGTTATGACCGTCGCAGCCCTCTTCCTGCAGGTCCACATCCTCTAGTAGTCTAGGAATGCCTAGGAGGCAGGGGCTCTGCTTTATTTATCTTTAGGATTCCAGTGAGAGTGCTTGGTGTTTGAAACAGAATGTACATTCTAGGAGAGTTGAATGAATGAATGACTAGACATCTCAGACTTAACATGTTCAAAACAGAACTCTCCATACCGCACGCTCTCCTCCCCACCCTGGTAAACAGCACCCCTGCCATCTTGTCGTCCAGCCAAGAGCCTTGGCGCCATGTTTGACTCCTCTCTTTCCTTACCTCCCATGTCATCGCAGCCCAGTGCTCCAACTCCAAAATATGCCCCCAGTCCCACCCCTTCCCTCCACCTCCACACCATTATCCAATTCAGAGCCATAGTCATCTCTCACCTCCATTATGTAATGGCTTCCTAACCTGTCTCCCTGCCTCCTTTTGTCCCACCCATGCTTTACTCCACAGTCAAAGTAATCTTCCTACCAAGCCAAGTGCGCCATGCTTCTAGCCTGCTCAAAGTCCCTCCTCCAGTGACTTTCCATGTACCTTACTATAGAATCCAAATGTCCTGCTGAGAGCTACAGGCCAGCTTATCTGAAGGGTGCCCTGTGGTCCCCCATTACACACCACTCTCCTCCCATCCTAATCATTCTTCTGCAGACCCCCAGCCTCGAAGAAATGCCTTGAGCATGCCAAGCCCTCTTCTCTCCCAGACCCTCTCTCTGGAATGGTCCTCCTAACTTCAGCTACTCCCTTCCCATCTGGGATGCAGTGTAAATTTCACCTCCTCTAAAGGTCTCACTGATGACTCTCCTCACATCACTTATTGGCACCCTGTCTGCTTTACTTTACTACTTTGACATCATCCTACTTATTATTTGTTTCTTGTCCCACTAGAATGTCCACCACAGGAAGCAGAGACCTTTCTTGTCTTGTTCAGTGCTGTATCCTATGTGCTTAGAACAGGGCCTAGCACATAGTAGATGCTCAAAAATTATGTGTGGGATGAAGCAATGCCTGGTAACCTCTCTTTGCCATTTTTTTCCTGGAGAAGTTGTGCATTAATTTCAAAGACTTACAATACCAGTACTGCCAGCTAGAAGGAAAGTTGAATTTGAAGAGTATTTGGTAAGATGATTTTTAAAGCTTTGGGTTGTATGGTGCTTAATATTTTCACTTTTCCTACCTATGCAAGGGAGGGTGAGACAGTAGAGAAGTCTTTTTGGGGAATGGAAACCTGTTAGAACTACAGTCTCTACCCAAAAGCCACTTTGAATCCTTCATGCTTTGAGACAAGAGAGCAGAGGAAAAAGTGCCTATATAATACTCTTCTGTAAAACAGCAATCTTAAGCTTCATAGCATTGATGGTATTAGCAACTAATTAAGAAATCTTGATATTACTAAAGATAGAGATAATTGAAATGGAGTCTGAGAGGCTTCAGATATCTGTAATTAGTTCAAAGTCAAGTACTAAGAAAAGGTGTCCCTGATGGAACAGTCCTTCCTGAAGAAAACCGGGGACATTCAAACCAGTGTGTCCTCAAACTACTCAACAGAGTTGCACTGCCACTAAAAAAGAATCTTCCATCTGTGTTTACATGTGGAATTATTCACAGCCAAAAAAGATGGTTATAGTATCAAGTGAGGCTGGGGCACCCTTTGGATTTGTAAATTGCTGAATTGCATTTGAAAAACTTCATTCAAGGAGTGCAATTGGTAATATGGAGATACTTTCTGCGGGGAATCAAGGGGACTTCCTCAAAAAGTGCCATGTCACATAGTGTGTGCTTTTGAGCTCCATCTCATCTGCTATTTGGGACATAACAGAAATCTGAGCTCTATTCTAGGAGTGTCAATGTCTAGTTGAAAACAGTAGAGTAAAATAAAATATCTATCAAGCTAGTTATTAAAAACCAACAAGTGGCCAGGCGCAGTGGCTCAAGCCTGTAATTCCAGCACTTTGGGAGGCCAAGGCAGGCGGATCACCTGAGGTCAGGAATTCGAGACCAGCCTGAAACCCCCTCTCTACTAAAAAAAAAAAAAGAAAAGAAAAAAATTACAAAAAGTAGCCGGGCATGGTACCACAGGCCTGTAATCCCAGCTACTCCAGAGGCTGAGGCAGGAGAATCGCTTGAACTTGGGTGGCGGAAGTTGAGGTGAGCCAAGATCGCGCCATTATACTCCAACCTGCGCAACAAGAGTGAGACTCCGTCTCAAAACAAAGCAAAACAAAACAAAAACAACCACCAACAGACTTAGAGATTCTCTATCATTGCCTGCCCCAACAAACTTGAAGAATACTTCTTTTTTTTTTTTCTTCTGAGACAGAGTCTTGCTCTGTCACCCAGGTTGGAGTGCAGTGGCATGATCTCAGCTCACTGCAACCTCTGCTTCCCGAGTTCAAGCAGTTCTCCTGCCTCAGCCTCCTGAGTAGCTGGGATTACAGGCACCTGCCACCATGCCCGGCTAATTTTTGTATTTTTAGTAGAGATGGGGTTTCAGTATGTTAGCCAGGCAGGTCTGAACTCCTGACCTTAACTGATCCACCTGCCTCGGCCTCCCGAAGTGCTGAGATTACAGGGGTGAGCCACCTTGCCAGGCCAGCAAACTTGAAGATACTTCTTATCCAGGACTCTAACAATGGCTCACTCTGCGGGGTGGGGGAGATGAAGGGAACTCAACTCTTGGGGGGGCATCAGACAGATGTGCAGTCTGAAAAAGCTTCCTAGATGATTCTTGTACTTTGCCCTGGGGGATCAGGACTCCCCACAGCCCCCGACACCTTCCCCGTCAGAGAATCACTGCACTCATCATTTTATCGAATTTACACTTTGAAAGGTGGATCTGACAGAAATCAAATCAGTGATTCCTTGGAGCTCAGAATGGGAGGAACTTGGCTGTAAATGGGCACGGTGGAGCTTTCTGGGACAGTGGAAATCTTCCAACACTGGGTAATGGTGAGGGTTGCAAAACTACGTTACTAAAACTCATCCAACTGTACGCTTAAAATGGATATATTTTATGTTACGTAAATTATACCCTATCAAAGCTGCTTAAAAAATGGATCAACCCAATCTGTATTTGCGCTACAATGTCCAAACCATGCTCACCTTCTCCACCCACCTTCTCCGGAATCCCTGTTATCTCAATGGATTGTGTCACATCCACCCAGATGCCTGGGTGTCTGCCATTATTAATCTCTCTACACCTATGTGTCACCTACATCTCACCTACTTCTGACCAGTTCTGCCTCTCTAATATCCCTGGAATCTGTTCATGTCTCCCCATCCCTGATTCCACCACCTAGGTCAGGCTGTCATAGTTTCTTTTGAAAGGCTGTGAGTGCCTCCTAATGATGGGCCTGCTCTCACCTCCCAATGCCTTTCCCCTCCACCTCAATGATAAAACTCCTTCAACCACTCGCTATGGTCCTCAGGATAGAACTCCAGCTTCCCAGCAGGGCACGGTTTACAAGACCTCCCACAACCCAGCATCTGTTTATTTTCCCAGCCTTATCGCTTGGCAAACCAAACTCTAAACCAGATTGACTTACTTATCTTTATCTATTCTCTGAAACATGATAAGCTTTCCTTCTCTGCCTTGCTCAGGCAGCCTTCTCCCCACACTCAGTCACTAGGGCAGAGACAGTTGGTCGCTTCCCAGTAGTTCCCCTTCTTTAGTAATGACACTGAATTCTATAATACCTGGACACCTTGCCATGCAGTCAAAGACCTCATACCCTAGCCTTCCTTGCAGCTATGTAGAACAATGTGATGTGTTTTGGTCAAGGAGGAAAGTATGGCACATCAAAAGACCTCCTTAAAAGGCAAGGGCGGCCGGGCGCGGTGGCTCAAGCCTGTAATCCCAGCACTTTGGGAGGCCGAGACGGGCGGATCACGAGGTCAGGAGATCGAGACCATCCTGGCTAACACGGTGAAACCCCGTCTCTACTAAAAAAATACAAAAAAATTAGCCGGGCGAGGTGGCGGGCGCCTGTAGTCCCAGCTGCTCGGGAGGCTGAGACAGGAGAATGGCGTAAACCCGGGAGACGGAGCTTGCAGTGAGCTGAGATCCGGCCACAGCACTCCAGCCTGGGCGGCAGAGCGAGACTCCGTCTCAAAAAAAAAAAAAAAAAAAAAAAAAAAAAAAAAAAAGGCAAGGGCATCTCTTCCTTCCCTTCTATGTTTATGCTGCCTGGAATGAGGCTGTTGCACCTGGAGCTCCTGCAACCATCTCAGACCAAGAGGTGATGTGGAGATGGAGCCACACATGGCAGTGCAACAAGATAGCAGGACCTTATGTTGCTGACACCAGAGTGCCTCAATATCACGAGCCTCTTCATATGTGAGAGAAATTAGCTTCTATCTTGTTTCAGCAATTATTCATTTAGGTCTTGGCTATTTGTAAACAAGCAAGATCTTAACTTATATAAAGAGTGCTTTCAAGTATATATATATATTTTTTGAAACAGAGTCTTCCTCTGTTACCCAGGCTGGAGTACAGAGCAATCTTGGCTCACTGCAACCTCTGTCTCCCAGGTTCAAGTGATTCTCATGCTTCAGCTTCCTGAACAGCTGGGATTACAGGCATGCACCACCACACCTGGCTAATTTTTGTATTATTATTATTATTGTTATTATTTTAGAGACAAGGGTTTCACCATGTTGGCCAGGCTAGTCTTGAACTCCTGGCCTCAAGTGATCTGCCTGCCTCTGTCTCCCAAAGTGCTGGGATTACAGGCATGTGCCACTACACCTGGCCTCAAGCACCATTTAAACTGATTGGCCTATTCTGTCTGCCTAACTCTTATTTTTCCTGTGATGCTCAGCTGAGGTGTTGCTTGCACTGGGAAGCCATTCTGGCCTTCCAGAGGCAGTTCAGATGCCCCTCCCTCTGGCTTCCATAGCCCCTGGCCTTTCTTCCTATCGTACTCCATTAGGGATAAAATTTGTTCATATTTTGCCACCATCACCAGATTCCCACAGAAAAGGCCTTTCTCTGACTTCACTCTGCTTCCCTCTGTATGCCCAGCATGAGGAACTGGGGCTGGCACAATGGGTTCTCAGTGTGTTTGCTGGATAATGAAATGTGTTTAACACCCAAGTGTTAACCCAAGAGGAGCATTCACACTGCAACTTTGAAAGGGCACCAAGTGAGCAATTATTTCAATTTTATATCAACTCTGCCTCCTAGGAGGGATCTGTAACCAACAGGTCTTGATATATTACATACATCAATAATTGTCAGAGAAACAATCAAAATCTCACTTGCAATCTCAAGAAGCATGAGCCATGCTCTTGATTTTGTAAAAGGTTGGGTAAATCAAAATCTTTCTCTTACAGTACCTAAGGACATGCCAAAAATTTACCGACACAGAAGGAAAATATCAAGAAGACGAAAAGACAAAATAAGCAACTGCTCTATGACAACAACTTGAAAAAAACCAGAATAAATGTGCAGACTAGTAAGTATATTTATTTAAAATAGATTTCTACCTAGTTACAGATGCCACCTACCTGAAGACACATTAGACACTCACATCTCACTATGCTTGATTGGATTTAAAAACCATGCCTGTGGTTTCATAATCCAAAGAGTTATGGGAACCACAGTAGAAATTCAAAATCTTAAAGACCATTTGGATCAAAGATGGGGAGGGATTAAAAATGTTATGAGCAATTATGAAATAAAACTGAAGGCTGAATTCGTCAGGTTGGAGAGATGGAAAACAAATTAATGTGGAAAATACACAAATTCTGAGAATTAAAAGCAACAGGTCAAACTTGTTCTGTGTATCACTACAACACCTTAAAAGCCACGGATATCACTGCTTCTTAGAGTAAGAGCGATCCTGTTTGGAATTGTCCGTTGACACTGACAATTGCAATCGGATTACGAGGAAAAGAGGTTTTCTTCTTTACAGGATTTCAGCATCAATGTCAACAGCATGAGTGAACACCTCACATGTGGGCCTAAATTGTGATATTTTAATGCTCCTAAACTCTCATGAAATCATGGAAAGCATAGCAGCAGGGAACTAAACCCCTGGGAGGCTATTAGCAGTTTAGCATCTCATTTCTTGTGGGAATGTGAATGCCACGTACCCACGTACTCAAGCACCCACAATGGTGCTCAGTGCCACACCAGGAGGTTCTATATTTCCAATTTACCCACCCGGATCGTTCCATTGCTTTCCCTTCCTGCCCCATCCCTTTCACTCCTGGGACTCTCCCAGCAGCAGGGGGGTTGATGTGAAAGGCTGCAAAGGTATGAGTAACAGCCTGTTTCCTGAAAATACAGAGGAAGCAGTTTTGGCACTAATATCACCTGTTTAGGGGCTCAGAGGGGGCAATATTAAGCTCTAGACTGAAGTTTCAAAGATTCTTTAGTTCTCAGGGTATTTGCCCTCGGGGCAGCAGTAATAATTTATACAACATCTGTCCCTGGTCCGTGACATTTGAAAGCACCAGTTTTGAAAACCAGGAGAGGCCAGGCGCGGTGGCACATGCCTGTAATCCCAGCACTTTGGGAAGCTGAGGCAGGCGGATCGCCTGAGGTCAGTAGTTCACGACCAGCCTGGCCAACATGGCGAAACCCTGTCTCTACAAAAACTACAAAAATTAGCCGGGTGTGGTGGTGGGTGCCTGTAATTCCAGCTACTTGGGAGGCTGAGGCAGGGAGAACTGCTTTGAATCCAGAAGGCAGAGGTTGCAGTGAGCCAAGATTGCACCACTGTACTCCAGCCTGGGCGACAGAGCGAGACTCCGTCTCAAAAATAAATAAATAAATAAATAAATAAATACCAGGAGAGACTGAGTCACACCGTTCAGGGTATGCATTTCATAAAAACTATAAAGTGGCATCTTGAATCCTCCTGGTTCTTGGGCTGTGACTGTTACTTCCATCAGACTCATAAACAACCACAAAGTCCAACACATTGCATCTATTTGGACTAATTAGGAGCAACTGCTTCTCACTGGAGAAGCTTGAGCCGTAAGTGCCATAGGTACATATTTTTAAAGAAACATTCCCTACTCACTAGGGCAGTGAAAAAAAATCAATCTGGATGAGAAATCAGGGGTCCTGCTAATGAGCACGGTGGCTTTGACCATTAATAATAATAATAGCAATACTATGACACATATGGAAGTCTGATCTGAACTATGTGGTTTTCTTTCATACATCCTATATAATTTTCACAACATTGCAGCAAGATAGACTTTGATCCCATTTCACAGTTTAGGAAATGGAGAAAAGAAGGTTACAGAACTAGCTAGTGGTGGAGGCTGGGGTTTGACCCTATCCAGGGAGTTACACATGCTTACCTGGATGTCGGCCTTCCCAGTTCACCACACAAATCCACCGACCTTGCTGCTCTTCGTTTGTTTCTCACCTATTAGATGAGGTTTTGCTTGGCCAGTCGCTTAAGTCACCTGCTGCTATAAAATGCTTCATTTCCAAGTTGCTGGAGTGAGCTAACCTTGGTTGCTAATTTGAAGTGCTCCTGAAGAGTTGTTTCATCCTGCACAGGGATAGATGTTATAATTTATAATGAACATGTTTGTTGTTTGTAAATGTGTGCTTCTAAACTGCTAGAGAATCCCTGAGAGGAGGCTGGTCTTCGACATTCTGTTCACACTATTAATTTGTTTTGCAAACTTTTTTAATGGAAGAAAAAATCTAGAAACCACCACCCTGTCCCTGTGTATACTAGTGGTTCCACAGCATTAGCATCACTTGGTAACTTGTAGAAATGCACCTTCCTCGCTGGGTGTGGTGGCTCATGTCTATAATGAGGGAGGTCGAGGCAGGAGGATGGCTTGAGCCCAGGAGGTAGAGGCTGCAGTGAGCCATGACTCCACCAGTGGACTCCAGCCTGGGCGACAGAAGAAGGCCCTAACTCTAAAAAGAAAGAGACACATTTCTAGGGCCCAATCTAGAGTGCTTGAACAGAACTCTGGGCGTGGGGCTCAGCGCTCTAAGTTTTGACAACCCCCCTACCCCCAGTTCATTTGAGAACGCTGGTCTGAGATGACTGATTCCCAGCTTGGAACACTTGAGTTACTGAGGTGATTGAGCCCAAGAGTCAGTTGGAGCCAGGACTAGCAGGCTGGGAATATATTCATTTAACAATGGAATACCATTTTCAAATCATCATGCATTTCTGTTCTGGGTGCCATCTCCTGTGCAGGGGAGGACTGGAAAGACAGGGAAATTCTGGTAGCCTTGGGGAGGCAGAAGGGTGGGACTTGGCTGGCCAGGGGACTGGGGCGGAGGGGGAGGGAGGAGGAGGAGGAAGCCGCCAGGCCTCACAACCCATCTGGTTGGAAACGTCCTGCAGTGCCCGAGCCGCAGGAGCCGGAGCCAATTACAAGTTTATATAATAGAGTCAGTCTCCCCGGGCCTCCCCTCTCCGCCCCACCCCTGCTGTCTTTGGGGATGGGGTTGGAACGCTTTCTGTGAAATACAGGCTGGATCTAGGACGGAGGATGGCTTTTCTGGATTGACAACTAGGGGCCAGTCCTGGGTGTGAGAAACTCCTGGGGTCCTGTTTCGGGATCCAGACACCTCGGGCGCCGCCCAGGCCTCCCTGTGCCTCGGGAGCGGTCCCGCCTAGGGGCTGGAAGCTGAAGGGAGGTGTCCGGGTCGAGTGTTCGCGCGGCTGCCCGCCGCACGGTGTGAGCTCGTTGGGTTTATGTAACGACTGCCCTTCGCGGAGTACCGTGTCACGCACCGAATCACTGAGGACAGAGAAGGCGGGGGCCTGGGCCGCGACGCCCGCCCACGTGACCGTCAGATGACTGGGGTCTAAGTTTGCACGCGCTCCTTTACCGTAACGCTGCAGGCTTGTAATCAACATCGATTATTAGTCATTCCCGAGTGACATTTGATATGAGCAACAGCTCAGTACGGGGAAATTACAACGCGGATGCTGATGGAGACGAGGAACTGGCTGCTGCGACCGCCTCTGATTTGGGCTGGAACGGGAGTTTATGCTGAGTTAAGGAAACCCACCGCGAAGGGTGCCAGGGAAGACAAGGGCACTTTTCTAGACAAAGAATCGGGGCTAGATGCAGAGACTCCGGGAGAAACTGTTTACCGAGTGCCGGGCAGGCGGCTGACCACGCAAGCCACACTCTAGATTTGTGGGGTTGGTTTTAGAAGTCACATGAGGTCTGCTTGGACGCCCCTCCCGATCACATCAATTATCTGTCACAACTTCTCTAGGCTGGAGTGCGCCCCAGGGACCAGCCCCATGCCCCCTACAGGGGAGTTGGTTACAGCTGCAGAATCCCGGAACCGCCCCACGACCTCCAGAGCCCCAGCCTGCGCTAGAAGTATATCACCAGGGGATGGGGGGGATGGGGGGGATAGTGGGGGCGGGAAGGTGGTCACGGATGCAGAAGCTGTCCTGTCTGCTGAGGCAAAGAGCCCGTCCCAAGCCCTGCATGGGCTCCTACTGCACTCCAGGATTTGGGGGAATGCAGAATCTTGGTCTTTGAGCTTTCATTAATTCCCTAAAGGTTTCTCAAAAGTCTAAATTCTAGACCCAAGACAGTGGGAATTAAACAGGGCTAAATATGACGCTATTGGCTATACCAGGACCACGCCTGAGCATTGCATGCACGCTCCCGCTATGCATAACTTATTTATTTTAAAAGAAGGAAGGAAGAAAGGGAGAGAAACAAGGTGTTTCTTTTATTTATTTTTTTTATTTTTTGAAGCAGAGTCTCGCTCTGTCGCCCGGACTGGAGTGCAGTGGCCGGATCTCAGCTCACTGCAAGCTCCGCCTCCCGGGTTTACGCCATTCTCCTGCCTCAGCCTCCCGAGTAGCTGGGACTACAGGCGCCCGCCACCTCGCCCGGCTAGTTTTTGTATTTTTAGTAGAGACGGGGTTTCACTGTGTTAGCCAGGATGGTCTCGATCTCCTGACCTCGTGATCCACCCGTCTCGGCCTCCCAAAGTGCTGGGATTACAGGCTTGAGCCACCGCGCCCGGCCACAAGGTGTTTCTTAACAGTAAAGGCGGGGAGGAGGGGAGAGGCAACTCGTTGCTTTCACTGGCAACAGTTAACTCCATAAGCAATTTCCTCACTTAAAAGAAAAACAAATGAAGTAGAGTGGTAGGCTTTTGAAAGGAGGAGCACAGAGCTCCGGTGAGTGGAAACCTGGGTTTTATTTACCTTAGGGCCTTGTTAAAACACATTTGCCTTGAGATAAAAGGTTTTCTTTTGGGACGATCCCAAAATGACTTTGCTTGATTCAATTAAGCAAGACCTAACGAAAGAGAATTCCAGCTTCAAGATATGCGTCATCTTACCAGGTGAGTTGTAAATACATTCTGACCAGGTTTCAGAGGCAAGCTCTTGAAAATTTAATCTATTTAAAAAATGCATATCCTTGCCACAAATTACTTTGAAGAAGATCGCTGAGCTGATTGCATGCTGAGATAATTATTCTGTATCACCACTTAGGGAACAAGATTTTTTGATAAATACTACAGTGTCAGTCTTTGTTAATGACTTGGGAGGAGAAGGAAAGAATTCAATATAGCTGAGGCTGGTTTTATTCTCTTGCTTCTTTCCCATGAACGCAGGCTGTGGGAAGCAGGTAGAGTCTTGGTTTATGAACTCTGAACGCTATTGAGTAACCTGCTCACCCGTCAAATCCCTAATCCCAGAATGAAGGTGCCCAGATGGTATTGGAGTAGAACACGAAACTGAGAGGTGAAGCCAGCTGGACTTCTGGGTCAGGTGTCAACTTGGAGAACTTTTATGTCTTACAAGAGGATTGTAAAACGCACTAGTCTGCGCTCTGTAGCTACCTAGAGGTTTGTAAAATGCACCAATCAGTACTCTGTAAAAACGCACCAATAGGCACTCTGTAGCAAGAGGTTTGTAAAATGCACCAATCAGCACCCTGTAAAATGGACCAATCAGCACTCTGTAAAATGGACCAATCAGCAGGACATGGGTGGGGACAAATAAGGGAATAAAAGCTGGCCACCAGGCCCGCAGAGGCAACCTGCTTGGATCACCTTCCATGCTGTGGAATCCCTCTTCTTTCACTCTTAACAGTAAGTCTTGCTGCTGCTCACTGTTTGGGTCCATGCCATCTTTAAGGACTGACACTCACCTCGGAGGTCTGCAGCTCCATTCTTGAGGTCTGCGAGACCATGAACCCACCAGAAGGAAAAAACTCTGGACACAGAACCAGTCTCCACCTGGGCAGGGCCCTGCCTGTGCCTTACCCACTTCCCCTCCTGAAGACTCCCACCCCCACCTGTGAATAGACAGATGCTAGTGTGTTGCTGGGTGCTGATGAGGTAAAGCCCTAGCCTGTCCCCTCATTATGGATAATATGGAAGTCAGGGTTCTCAGGTGGTGGTGCACCAGCTCTTCCCACATCCTGCATATGACAGCACAGGCTCATTTCTCACTGCTATGTCCCACTGAGCCTGGATGTGACCTCAGAAGAATCCTTAGCACTGTGATTACATGAAGATGCTTTTCTTTCTTTCTTTTTTTTTTTTGACAGGGTCTGTCTCTGTCATCCAGGCTGGAGTACAGTGGCGCCACTGTGGCTCACTGCAACCTCTGCCTCCTGAGCTCAAGTGATTCTCCTTCCTCAGCCTCCCTGGTAGCTGGACTACAGGCGCGCACCATCACACCCCGCTAATTTGTGTTTTTTGGTAGAGACGGCGTTTCGCCACGTTGCCCAGGCTGATCTTCCAACTCCTGGAATCAAGAGATCTGCCTGCCTTGGCCTCCCAAAGTGCTGGGATTATAGGCATGAACCACTGTGCCTGGCCTCATTCTTTCAATAACTTAATAAATACTTATTAGGAATCTATTCTATACAAGTCACTGATATGACATAGAAAGAAGAAAAGACAGAGAAAGAAAAATACAGATGGATGAATGGTGCATAGAAACTATTGTTTCTTTATGCTATAAAATAAAAGCACTAGGACGATGGTTAGTGATTGGGAGGAGTAACTTTAGATATGGTAATCAAGGAAAGCCTCTTTGAGGAGGTAACATGAGGAAGAGTTATTTCAAAAGCCAGAGGGGAAAGCCAGGCCAAAACAAAACCAACAAAACAGGCCAGGCGCGATGGTTCACGCCTATAATCCCAGCACTTTGGGAGGCCGAGGTGGGCAGATCACAAGGTGAGGAGTTTCAGACCAACCTGGCCAATAAAGTGAAACCCTGTCTCTACTAACAATAAAAAAATTCACCAGGTGTGGTGGTGTGTTCCTGTGGCCCCAGCTACTTGGGAGGCTGAGGCAGGAGAATCACCTGAACCCAGGAGGTAGAGGTTGCAGTGAGCTGAGATCACGCCATTCCACTCCAGCCTGGACGACAGAGCAAGATTCCATCTCAAAAACAAAAATAACCAAAACAACAACAACAACAACAACAACAAAACTGTGTGTGCAAGGCCCTGAGGCAGGAATGAACCTAACATGATAAAAAACCTGGCCCAGAGGATGGACCCAGTGAACCACCTTGGACACATGTCCTTGGCATTTGATGAGTTGCCCCTGTGTGATCTCTAATTCTTTTTTTTTTTTTGAGACGGAGTCTCGCTCTAATTCTTGATGACTAGGCTGAAGTGCGAGCTGGACGCATAGGTGTGTAGACGGGGGTCTGTAGTCCCGTGTGGCTATTCATCCTCACCGAGGCAGCATTTCTGATGAAGTTATAGCTGTATGGTATTTCATGGTCAACTCTAGTTTTAATGGGAGGTATGTGAGGAAGCAATATAGTATAATGGCTAGAATTAGAAGATCTTGGTTGAGATCATAGCTCTTCTTACTGGTTTTCTGACCATAGACAAATATTTTACATACCCTGTACCTCAGTTTTCCCATGGAGGTAAAGATAAAACTATCTATCTCACGGGGCAAAAAACAAATCACTGAATGGCTAAATTACCAAACAATTAACTCACCAAACTTAGCAATTTACCAAAGCCTTGCATTAAACAATTTTTTAGATATTTTAAATAAATATGAATATTCTTCAAAATATACATCCTTATTATGTATTTGATATACATTGAGAATATTTAGAAATATAGTAAAGAATGTGTGTAGCTCATTAATATATTCTTCATGAATATTACAGTTTAATAAAGGGAGTGTTAGAAAATAATCTCTATATGCTTAAATTATTTTTTAGCAATAATCATAACATGAAATGAATAACAAAAATAGATAGAAAATAAATGCAAACACTGGAAATTTCCTTTTATTGAATCTTTATATAATCTTGTAAATAAATGAATAAAAATAAGTTATCATACAAAAAAAGGGAAAAAACTCAATCCAGTTATTCAATCAGTTTTATATTTATGAAAGATTAAACATGAATATTTTGGTTATAGCCTCATGTAACATTATTTTATGTAAATAATTGTTCAGTAACTAGTTAATGTGTCCGGAATTGCTAGGTTCTTGGTCTCACTGACTTCAAGAATGAAGCCGCAGACCCTCGTGGTGAGTGTTACAGTTCTTAAAGATGGTGTGTCCGGAGTTTGTTCTTTCAGATGTTCAGATGTGTCTGGAGCTTCTTCCTTCCGGTGGGTGTGTGATCTCGCTGGCTTCAGGAGTGAATCTGCAGACCTCTGCAGTGAGTGTTACAGCTCTTAAAGGCAGCGTGGCCCCAAAGAGTGAGCAGCAGCAAGATTTACTGTAAAGAACAAAAGAACAAACCTTCCACACTGTGGAAGGGAACCCCAAGCAGGTTGCTGCTGGCTAGCTGGGGCAGCCTTTTATTCCCTTATGCTTTTATTCCCTTATCTGGCCCCACCCACATCTTGCTGATTGGTCCATTTTACAGAGAGCAGATTGGTCCATTTTGACAGAGTGCTGATTGGTGCATTTACAATCCCTGAGCTAGACACAGAGTGCTAGACAGAAAAGTTCTGGAAGTCCCCACTAGGTTAGCTAGATACAGAGTGCTGACTGGTGTATTTACAAACCTTGAGCAGACACACAGTGCTGACTGGTGTATATACATTCCCTTAGCTAGACATAAAACTTCTCCAAGTCCCCACTAGACTCAGGAGCCCAGCTGGCTTCGCCTAGTGGATCCTGTGCCAGGGCCACGGGGGGAGCTGCCTGCCAGTCCTGTGCTATGCACCCGCACTCCTCAGCCCCTGGGCAGTTGATGGGACTCCGCGCCGCAGAGCAGGGAGCAGCACTAGTCCGGGAGGCTCGGCCAGTGGAAGCGGGGGTTGAGGCGCTACTTTTGGGCATGGTGGGCTGCAGGTCCTGAGCCCTGCCCCACAGGGAGGCAGCTGAGACCCGGCTAGAATTCGAGTGCAGCGCAGGTGGGCCGGCACTGCTGGGGGTCCTGGTGCGCCCTCTGCAGCTGCTGGCCCAGGGGCTAAGCCCCTCACTGCCCAGGGCCTGCGGCGCCAGTCAGCAGCTCCAAGTGACCGCCCAGCCCACACCCACCAGGAAGTTGCGCTGGCCGGAGAGAGCCATGCGCAGCCCCCATTCCCGCCTGCGCCTCTCCCTCCACACCTCCCCCAAGTAGAGGGAGCCGGCTCTGGCCTCAGCCAGCCCAGAGAGGGGCTCCCATGGTGCATGGTGGGCTGAAGGGCTCCTCAAGCCCTGCCAGAGTGGATGCCGAGGCCGAGGAGGCACCAAGAGTGAGGGCTGCTAGCATGTTGTCACCTCTCAATCCCCCCGCTAAACAGGACACCCCAACTGCTGTTGGGAATTTGGCCAATGACTGCTTTAGCTATTTCCTGCTGGATAGGAGCGATGAAGGGGCCCTGCAGTTGTAGTGTCCTCCAGAGGGGAGCTCTCTAGGCCAGTGAAAGTGCTAGAGGGTCGGTCCAGGGGTCCTCAGTAGAAGTTGTTAGTTGAACTCATTTGGGGTTCCATTTGTAAGACCATTTGTAGCTTGATGGCCTCAATTCTAGAGGAAACAAATTTGACAAGAAGGTTAAAAATACAGGGCCCAAAGGTGAGGAACAGCAAGATGGCTGCCACAGGACCTAGAAAGGGGAGACGCCATGTTGCCCAACTCAAGAGGTATAAGAGTTTGAAAGGCTTTGTCTGATTTCAGAAGCCTTTTTCTGTAAACGCCGGGTGGCATCTTGTACTATCCCTGACTGGTTAGTGTAAAAACAACACTCTTCCCCTAAGAAGGTGCAGAGTCCTCCTTTCTCAGCAGTGAGGAGGTCTAGGCCTCAGCACTTTTGGAAGGTCACTGCTGCCAAAGAGTCTATTTGGGATTGTAGAGTAAGGATAGATTTCGTTATTTCTTGCAAACTGTCTGAGAAGTCCTTTGAGAGTGTGTGGTAGTAGGATGATGAAGTAGATAAACCGGCTATTCTGGTTCCTGTAGCAGTAGCCATTCCTAACCCTATAGGTAGGGGTAATAGTTGTATGGCTCTGTGCTGATGGACTTGAGCTTTGAGGGGTACTGATAAGGTCTGATTTCCTGGGGCAATGTTAATGTTGGGACTTAGAAAGACTAAGCAGGTACCTGTCCAGTTAGTGGGGAGGCAGATATAGGTCAACATTCCACATCAGAAGAATATACCGTGGCTGGGTAGACAGAAATTTACCCTGGCTTTTAAAGGAATAGGTTAGTTTTTTTTCTTTACTACTTCCATCTCTCTTTCTTTCTCTTCGACTTCTCCTTTTTCTGTCTCTCTCTGACTCCTTCTTTGTCTCTTCCTCTCTTTCCTTCTTTGACTTTCTGTCTCTCTGTCTCTCCCTCTGTCTCTCTCTTTGTCTCTCTTGTTTCTTCCTCTCTCTGTAAGTGAACTGCGTAAAAGGTAGAGCTTAGTCAACTACTAATGTTGTTGTAACAATTTTTTTAAATTTGTCTTTTAGTGTTTTTTTTTTTTGGAGACAGAGTCTCACTCTGTCACCCAGATTGGAGTGCAGTGGCACTATCTCCGCTCACTGCAAGCTCTGCCTCCTGGCTTCACACCATTCTCCTGCCTCAGCCTCCCAAGTAGCTGGGATTATAGGTGCCCGCCACCATATCTGGCTAAGTTTTTGTATTTTTTAGTAGAGACGGAGTTTCACCGTGTTAGCCAGGATGGTCTCAATCTCCTGACCTCGTGATCTGCCCACCTCGGCCTCCCAAAGTACTGGGATTACAGGTGTAAGCCACGGTGCCTGGCCTTGTCCTTTAGTTTAAAACAAACAACAATTAGAAGAAAAGAATAAACGTAAGTGTCAAATTTAATTAAATATTTTATACGTGGACTAAAATTTGCATTCATCAAACAAAAATATTACAACTTGTACTTCTCACTGTTTCACTGTTTCAAATTTTAAAACACAGATCAAAACTCATGCAGTTACATAGAGTGAGAGAATTGAGCTACATCAAGTTCTGTTTTCTTTCTCTATTATCAGTGTGCTATCAGTGTTTACTTTGATTCTACACTTTAAAAGCAGGCATAAATAGTATCACAGGGCTGGAAATGCTAGCTGAGCCACTCCAAATTGTTATAGTAACAAACATCTCAAAAACAAACAAACAAACCCTATTGCTTAAGTTCATCTGTGGAGGGCTGCTGTAATTAGGAATTTTCTGAATTAAGTTATATGTAGAATGATAATGCTTATATAAGGATAAGTAATTAGAATGTGTTAATTTGAAGCTTACAAGCATATCACTCAAACTCAACAGTAGTCCCTGCAATTATTTAGAACTTAAACCAAAAAATATTTGAGGAGGGGAGGTGACTTTTGTCACTGATGTTACTTAGAACTGCCAGGACGTAGCATGGTAAAGAGAAGATCAATTTTTAGTTGGTTTTATTATTGTTTTTTTTCTTTTTTTTTTTTTTTTGAGACAGAGTCTCACTCTGTCGCCCAGGCTGGAGTGCAGTGGCACAATCTCGGCTCACTAGAAGTTCCAACTCCCGGGTTCATGCCATTCTCCTCCTCAGCCTCCCAAGTAGCTGGGACTACAGGTGCCCGCCACCACACCCGGCTAACTTTTTGTGTTTTTAGTAGAGACGGGGTTTCACCAAGTTAGCCAGGGTGGTCTCAATCTCCTGACCTCGTGATCCACCCATCTCGGTCTCCCAAAGTGCTGGGATTACAGGTGAGAGCCACTGTGCCTGGCCTATTCTTGTTTTTAAATTATTGACAGTGTACCCCTCCTACCACACCCTCAGTATTCTACTGCATTTAGTAACTAGCAACACCATTACTATTTATAATTGTGGTATCTGCTGTAATGGGTGTCACAGAGTCCTCTGAGGTAGAGTGTCCAGGTGTACCTAGGAGGACTTCCTTGAAGAAGGGAATTTTTTTTTTTTTTTTTTTTAACGGGGCTCTGTCACCTAGGCTGGAGAGCAGTTGTGCAATCATAGCTCATTGCAGCCTCAAACTCCTGGGCTCAGGTGATCCTCCCACTTCAGCCTCCTGAGTAGCTGGGACTATAGGTGCATGCCACTAATGCCCAGCTAATTTTAATTTTAATTTTTTTTTTGGTAGAGATTGAGGAATCTTACTGTGTTACCCAGGCTGATCTTGAACTCCTGGCCTCAAGCAATCCTCTGACCATGGCCTCCTAAGTAGCTAAGACCACAGGTGTGAGCCATTGCACCCGGTTAAGAAGGGATTTTTAAAGAATGATTTAATATTATTCACGTACCATAAAATTTGCCTCTTAAAGTGTTGCAGTTCAGTGGTTTTTAGCATTTTCACAGAGTTTTATAACCATCAGTATTGTCTAATTTCAGAACATTTTCATCAACCCAGAAAGAAATTCTGTCCCCCTGAGCAGTCATTTTCCAGGACCCCCAACCCAGCCCCTGGCAACAACGGGTGTGCTTTGTGTGAAGAGAGGCTCTTGAGCTGAGACCTGAGATGTGAATAGAAGTCAACCTGTCAGATAGTGAGGGAAGGCAGACAGCAGCGTGAACAGTATCTAGCAGAGCACAGGTGAAGGCAAGAAATTAACAGGAGACCTGTGTGGCCAGGGCACAGAATATGAAGGTGAGTGGCTTGAGCTACAGCACAGCGTACTGGGGAAGACCCAGCTCACAGGGACTTTGCTGGTTCTCCTAGTAGCAAGGGGGCCCTGAGGTCTGACGCAGAGCCTTCTCCGCAATACACGCTCAGAAAACATGCAGGGAACTACCCTGTAAATACATCTTTCATAGTCTTTTAAAACATCATAAAGGATTGCTTTATTTTATTTTTATGTTTATATATTATTTATTTATTTTTATTTCTTTTTTTTTTTGAGACAGAGTCTCTCTCTGTTGCCCAGGCTGGAGTGCAGTGGTGTGATCTTTGCTCACTGCAACCTCCACCTCCTGGCTCAAGCAATTCTCAAGCAAGCCTCCTGAATAGCTGGGACTACAGGGTGCGCTCCACCACGCCCGACTAATTTTTGCATTTTTAATAGAGATGGAATTTCATCATGTTGGCCAGGCTGGTCTCGAATTCCTGACCTCAAGTGATCCACTCGTCTAGGCCTCCCAAAGGGCTGGGATTACAGGCATGAGATGCCGCACCTGGCCAGATTGCTTTATTTTAAATATTTATAACATAACATCAGAAATAGGAGAGACATACATGTGTGCTCCCACTGTCGTGGTGTAATCTTACTGTCTTGTAGAAATCTGGCTTGGACATTTAGACTGCACAAATAGCCAGGCTAAACCTGCAAATCACCTGTAACTGATTTTCTCAGGAAACACCAACTCCAAACTTGGAAATCCTTGTTGAGTTTTGACAGGATGAGGGATGGAACTCAGATTAAAGATCTGGAGGATGGAGCAGAGATTCAGAGTAAGTTCTTTGTCATTTGAATTTCTTCCTATTGACTTTTTCTTTTTTTAAATTTGATTGCTTGTTTGGTTGTTTTTGTTGTTTTGTTTATTTGTTTGTTTTTAGAGACAAGGTCTTGTTCTGTCACCCAGATTGGAGTGCAGTGGTGTGATTACAACTCACTACAGCCTCTGACTGCTGGGCCCAGGTGATCCTCCCCACTCAGCCTCTCAAGTACCTGGGACTGCAGGTTCACCACCTTGCCAGGTTAATTTCTTTATTTTTGTAGAGACAGGGGTCTCACTATTTGATATTTGAGGCCAGGCTGGTGTTGAACTCCTGGTCTCAAAAGATCTTCCTGCCTCAGCCTCCCAAAGTGCTAGGATTACAGGTGTGAGCCCCTGCCACTGTGCACAACCCTGTTTTTTTAATTTGAAATTTAATTCATCCACTTGGTTCCTCTCGGAAGACTTTGGATTCCCCTTCAGGACCAGATGCGGACCAAAAGTCTCAGTCCTTGCCCTACCCCTGGCTACTCTGTTCCATCCCACGCCCCCATAACCACTTTTATTAGTTTCCTGTGTATTACTCTTGTGTTGTTTATGCAAATACATGCCAACATGAATATGCAATCTTATCTCTCCCTTTTCTTTCAGAAAAGATAGCATACTGTTCTAAGACTTGCTTTCCCCCCTGACTATACTATGGAGAATTTTCCATATTAGGATACAGAATGCCCCTCATTCATTTTTTCTAACAGTTGCATGGTGTTACAAGGTTTATTTAACTGCTGTCCCATTGATGGACACTTGAGATGTTTCCAATATTCCTCCTTGTGATAATGTTACGATGATAGATCTTATTCATGCATAATTTTGTCCATGTGCAGCTGTGGCTGAATTCCCAGAGGTGGGATCACTGGGCAACAGTAGTACATTAGCCATCCTGTTAGACGTTTAAGTACCAGATTGCCTTCTACAAGAATGGAACCATTTTTTCTTTCCGTGAGCTAGGTTTGTGCACAGACATCTGTAGGGTGTTCTGAGACTTTTGGATTTTTCCAAGCTGATGTATAAAAGATGGTATCTCAGTGTAGTTTTAAATGTGCATTTTCTTCATCAAACATCCTTTATAAAGAGCCCAGCATGGGCAACATAACGAGACCCTGTCTTTGTCTTTACAAAAAAATTTTAAAAATTAACTGAGTGTGGTGGTGCACACCTGTAGTCCTGTCTACTCAGGAAGCTGAGGCAGGAAGATTGCTTGAACGCAGGAGTTCAAGGTTACAGTGAGCTATGATGGAGCCACTGCACTTCAGCCTGGGCATGAAAGCAAGACCATCTCTCAAAACAGAAAACAAAAAACAAAAAACAAAAAAAAAAACGGCTGAGAGGTGGAGGTTGCAGTGAGCTGAGATTGTGCCGCTGCACTCCAACCTTAGCGAGACTCTGTCTCAAAAAAGAGCCGTTTGTATTTCTTTTTTGTGAACTCTCTATTCCAATCTTTTGCCTCTTTTCTGTTGGGCTACAGGTTTTTCATATTCTCAATTTCTAGGAAGTCTTTATATATTAAGAAGGTATGAGTTGAAAATGTTTTTTTCTCATTTACCTATCTTTTGGTTTTGCTATGATATTTTTCCCTCTCTAGAAGCTTTTTATTTTTATAGAATCAATTTGTTTTTGTTTATGGCTTCTGGATCTTTAAAATCATAGACAGGCCTTTCTACACAAAAGTTCCAAATAAATTTGTTCATGTTTTCTTCCTACACTGTTAAAATTTCATTTTTCACGTTTAAATTTCAATGCATTTGGAATTTATCCTCATGTACAGTGTGAGGTGTGGATCCAGCTCTGTCTTTTTGATGGTTATCCGTTTGTCCTAGCACCATGTATTTAAAATGTTAACATATACCACCTCTGAAATGAGTCACCAGATATATTTCTGTATGTCTCTGGGTCTCTTTCTGGATTTTTTGTGGACACTTGGCCATTTCCTCACTGTTTTAATTATGAAGACTTTGTAGTCTGTTCTATTGGCAGGGAAATTTTCCTTCTCATTGTATTTTTTCACAGCTTTTCTGTCCAGTCTTTCTTGTTTGTTGCTCCCATGTAAATGAGAATCAGCTTGTCTAATGGCAGAGAAAGGGGTAGTTATGTTTTTCTGCATTATATTACATTCCTACAGGTTTTTATTGATTCATTGATCCCTTAGTTGCAGCTGTTGACACGCTTGTTTGCTCTGTTGACCCCATTTTTCCTAACCAGATCCATTCCTCAAGCCTGATCTACACATGCCTCTCCCACCTGCCTCTGCCCTCCACATTATCATATTCCAGGATCTCTGCAAAGCCTGCGGAGACAGACATTGTTCCTGCTGGGCTCCTGAGGTCCCCTCCATCACCCTCTCATCCCCAAGGGAGGACGATGGTGTCTGCTTGGCCTCTAGGTAATGCAGGTTGATGAAATTGAGCACAGTAGACAGCGTGTCTGGTGGGGTTGAAGGACTAATCCAGTGTAGGAACAGCATTTACAGGCTGTTGGAATCAAAGCGCTGGGCAGAGAAGACATTGAAAGTTGATTAACAGCATTTCTCATTTTGCTGGCCACCTATGGGAAGGTGAGTGACACAGTCACATTCCACTAGGAAGGCTCGGGACATTTCCCATGTTGGAGAACTAGACCTAGGGAAAAAGAAGGAGTAGGGGAGGCTCTGGTGTGGCTTTCGTTAGAGTCCTCCAGTCTTCGGGTTTTCTGCCTGCTGGACAACCCCTTCACAATACAGGAAAGGCAAGCATAGTTGCTGCTGGGAAGCTGGGATTGGGAATCCCAGTGCTCTAAATCACCAGTAAAACCAGGACAAAGACCTTCACCCTTTCATACCAGGGGAACAATGATACAGAATGTGATTTGAAAATCTTAACTGGCAAAGGATATGAAAAGATAATTATGATGAGCCCCCAGTGGCCACATAAATCTTTTATAGCCGTGTTCTTTCAACAACTACTCTTCTTTTTTTCTTTTCAGATATTCACTCGGATCTCTAGACATGGCAACACCCCAGGGATGGTGGCAATTGAGAATCTAGGCAGGGAGCACTTGGTTACAGATGTTCTTTGGGTTTTCTTCAGTTTGTCATGCAGAGTCGCTGCCTCAACAAGCATATGCTCATAAGCCCTTGCAGGCAGGGTCTGGTTATCTTCGCCTCTTCATCCCCGACTGCACGAACACTTGGGAAGGGCTCAGTGTATCATTCCTTTGATGGATCCATTGATGACAGCTCATTTTGGGCAGGTGTTTTATTGAATCAGAAGGAATCCCATCAGTAATCCCCTTTAAGGGAATTTATGCGGTCTGTTAGTTGCCAACTTAGTTCAGAAACTTCTGCTCAGAAACATGTCCTGAGCCTGCAGCTATAAGTTAGCTCATCCTCTGGCAGATTTTCAGACGTCTGTGACATCACCTCCACCTGACAGCTCTGCGTTCTCTTTAGAGATCTTGCCACATTTCTCTACCTCTCCTTAAATCTTGTTTTCAGAATTTTATGACACTCAAGTTCTTCCTGGGAGTCGTTGGCTCAGAGAGCGTAGGCCATCTGCCAAAGTCTGAGCCTCCTGGCGGGGCAGGGATGCACAGGCCTCAGGAACCTGGAACAGGTGCTTTGGTCTCACCTATGGAGACCTGTTGGTCTGCATCTGTGAAGACATCATGATCATCACTTGCAGTTTTAGTTTTCTAAATGACTGGGACATTCAAAGTTCTCCCAGTGCTGCGTTCACAGGTAGTCCTGCCCATCTGGGAAATAGGGGAGGCGGGTGCAAGAGGGCTGAGCAGGGGAGCCCCAGCTCTCTGTTGCCTTTTGCAGGCTAGAGGATAAAACAGCTGACATCTGTTTAGGGCGTGGGAATCCCATTACACTGGAAGCCTCAGATAAAGTAAACCAAAACATTTCATTAAAATTCATTTCCTTTTCTCACATCTTACTGAAAACAGAAAAATATTTCAACCTTGGCATAGCCACTGAATTATTCATCTGAAAATTAAAAACAAAATACAAAACAAAATTTTGATGCAATGCAGACTGGATCCCCCTGTCCCATGCTCCTTGCCATCCATGCCCCTGAGGTGAGGCTGGGGCCTGATCTTCCGCCATGGCCTGCACCAAGGGGACCACGTTCTCTTGTCCTCTCATGGTAGCAGTCTGATCTTTCTTTTCTTTCTTTTCTCTCTTCCCTAACCCTTCCCTTCCCTATCCCTTCCCTTCCCTTCCCTTCTCAGCCTTTCCCTTCCCTTTCCCTTCCTTTTCCCTTGCCTTCCCCTTCCCTTTCCTTGCCTTCCCTTGCCTTCCCTCTTTCCTTCTTTCTTTTTTTGAGACAAGTTCTGGTTCTGTTGCCCAGGCTGGAGTGCAGTGGCATGATCTTGGCTCACTGCAACCTCTGCCTCCCCAGCTCAAGAGATCCTTCCACTTCAGCCTCCCAAGTAGCTGGGACTACAGGTGCACACTACCAGGCCCAGATAATTTTTGTATTTTTTGTGGAGATGGGGTTTCACCGTGTTGCCTGGGCTGGTCTCAAACTCCTGAGCTCAAGCGATCCACCAGCTTCAGCCTTCCAAAGTGCTAGGATTACAGGCCTGAGCCACCATGCCCTGCCTGGTTATTTCTTAAAATGCCTATTTTATCTTTCAGCTCTTGTATTGTTTTATTGGATTCCTTAGATTCCTTGAATTGGGTTTCAACTTTCTGCTGAATCTTGATGGTTTTCATTCCTATACAGATTCATTCCTATCCTATCAGACTGTCATTTCAGTCTGGTTAAGAACTGTTTAAAGTGAACTAGTGTGGTCATTTGGCGTGAGAAGACACTGGCTTTTTGAGTTGACAGAGTTCTTTTGCTGGTTCTTTCTCTTCTGTGTGGGTTGATTTTCCTTTAATCTTTGAAGTTGCTGTCCTTTCAATGGATTTTTTGCTTTTATCTTCTTTGATGCCCTTAAGGGTTTGACTGTGGTATAAGGTAGGTTCAGTCAACTGACTTGGCTTCTGGAAGATTTCAGGGGCCAAAGGCACAGCTCAGCCTGACTAGGCTGTGTGCTCTAACCCTGGGGGGCTGGGACCAGGCCTATGGCTTTGTTCTCTGGCCCCTCAAGGTTAAGTACCTGCTGCACTGCAGGGGCCAGTGTGTTCCCAGTCCACTGGCCACAGCACTCCAGTGGGGGGTGCCTGCCAAAGTGCTTCACTGGGGTGGTGGCAGTGGGGTCTGCCCTCATGCATGCATGGCAACCATCACCTCTTCTTCGAGAGTCATTTTTCTATACCCTGATGGGCATCCTTTAGAAATAACGTTTGGGGGATCTTCTTGTAGCAAATATCCTCGGGTCTTATTTTTCTAAATATTGCTTTATTTGCCTCAGACTTGGAAGTTACTTTTGCTAGACAGAGAATGAACGTTATTTTTCTTCTAGCACTTTAAAAAATAGTACTCCATTGTCTCCTGGCTCCATAGTTGCTCTTAAGAAGACAGCTGTCAATCTAATTGCCATTTTCTTTCTTTTTTTTTTTTTTTTTTTTTTTTTTTTTTTTTTTGAGGTAGTGTGTTGCTCTGTTGCCCAGGCTGGAGTGCAGTGGTATGATCTTGGCTCATTGCAACCTCTGCCTCCTGGGTTCAAGCAATTCTTCCATTTCAGCCTCCCAGGTAGCTGGGACTACAGGTGTGTGCCACCACGTCTGGCTAATTTTTGTATTTTTTGTAGAGACGGGGATTTCACCATGTTGGCAAGACTGGTCTCGAACTGCTGACCTCAGGTGATCTGCCTGTCTTGGCCTCCCAGAGTGTTGGGATTATAGGCGTGAGCGATGGCACCTGGTCCTAATTGCCATTCTCTTGAAAGGGTCTGTCATTTCCTCCTGGCTCTGTTTTGTTTGAAACACAGTCTCTCTCTGTCGCCCAGGCTAGAGTGCAGTGGCACGATCTCAGCTCACTGCAACTTCCGCCTCCCAGGTCCAAGCGATTCTTGTGCTTCAGCTTCCTAGTAGCTGGGACTACAGGCGCATGTCACCATGCCTGGCTAATTTTTGTAATTTTAATAGAGATGGAGTTTTACCGTATTGGTCAGGCTGGTCTTGAACTTCTGACCTCAGGTGATCCACCCTCCTCGGCCTCCCAAAGTGCTGGGATTACAGGCATGAGCCAGCCCTTCTGGCTCCTTTTATAGTCATCTTTTTGTGTTTATTGTTTTGCAGTTTGACTACTGTGTGTTTAAGTGGGGACTTTTCCCTTATTTTCTCTGCTTTGGGGATTGGTTGGGATTCCAGAATGTCAGGGTAGATGTTTTTCATTAATTCTGGAAAAATTTCAAGCATTATTTTTTCAAATCTTGACTCTTCCTCATTCTAATTTCTCCATCTGGAACCTCAGTTAGATAGTTACTGGGCTTCGTCATTCTATTCTTCCTTTCTTTTAACCTGCCTTTCAAGTTTTCCATCTGTGTGTTCATCTGTGCTGCATTCTGGGTAATTTCTTCAGACACATTTTCCAGTTTATTGGCTATTAAAGACATTCTTTTCTAGAAGTTCTTTCCCCCTGGAATCTTATTGGGCAATTTGAAAAATCTTGGCCCTTTAAATTCTTTATTTAAATGTCTTGAAACTTATATAATATCATTATCTTCTATATGAAATAGTTTTAATATCTGTGGTCTTTGTGGGTCCAATTCTGTAGTTTATGCTTATTCTTCCCTGGCAATTTCTTTAATCATATGCTCAGGGATTTTTGAAGTCAAGTCTGAATGACTTCAAAATGGGTGCCCTTGCCCTCATGTCCAAACATCTGTGTGGCCTAATATTGAGGAGAGTCATGGTATCATTTTTTGAGTTTCTCCAGGTTTCAATCTAATATATGAAAGCCATCCTCTTGTGGGCATTTCATTTGCCTTTTCATACTTGCTCAGTTTAAAATACCTTAAAAATATTTGTTGTTTTAGAGTAACGTGCATCTCATTCTTGTGTTGGTGTGTTCATCAGTTTAACCCTTTGGGAAGGCTAGGATCTTAATAGGTTTATAAAGGAACCCTGGAAACAGTCTTAGTCTGTCACAATTTGGAAGCTGCCAGTTGAATTTTATAGAGGGGAAGAGTTAAAGGAGAAGGTCAGCTTGGCCCTCACCCTGCATCTGTAGCTTAGCAGCAAGTTCTGCCACGTCCGTTGCCAAAACCTGGCTCAAGTCTCCCATCTCGCTCTCTCCATCTTCAATGCCATCACTAGACTAAGTTGTCATTGTATCTTGCCTGAACTCTTGGCACTCTGATTCTCTGATTTGGTTGCCTATTGCAGTGTATTCTAGAGGAAGCAACACACACACACACACACACACACACACACACTTACTTATCCCCTGCTGAATGAATATCTATCTTTCTGCCTCTTGCAAGTTTTTCAAAGTTGATGTTAAAAATTTTGAATGCATGGGCAAAGGATTTGAACAGACAGATATTTCTCTCTTTCTTTCCTTCTTTCTTTTTCTTTCTTTCTTCCTTTCTTCTTTTCCTTTCTTTTCTTTTCTTTTTTTTTTTTTGATGATGTCCTGCTCTGTTGCCCAGGCTGGAGTGCAGTGGCACGACCTCAGCTCACTGCAATCTCTGCCTCCTGTGTTTTCATCATGTCGGCCAGGGCTGGTCTTGAACTCCTGACCTCAAGTGATCCGCCTGCCTTGGCCTCCCAAGTTCTGGGATTACAAGTGTGAGCCACCGTGCCCAGCCTTGAATAGACATGTCTTGAAAGAAGATGTATTCATGGCCAATAAGCTTATGAAAAGATGCTCAACATAACTAATCATTAGAGAAATGCAAGTCACAAAAACATGAGAACTGGCTGGGCGTGGTGGCTCACTCCTGTGATCCCAGCACTTTGGGAGGCTGAGGTGGGTGGATCACCTGAGGTCAGCAGTTTGAAACCAGCCTGTCAACATGGTGAAATCCTGTCTCTACTAAAAATACAAAAAGTTAGCCAGGCGTCATGGTGAGCACCTGTAATCCCAGCTACTTGGGAGGCTGAGGCAGGAGAATCACTTGAACCCAGGAGGCAGAGGTTGCAGTGACCCAGGATTGCACCATGGCACTCCAGCCTGGGCAACAGACCGAGACTCCATCTCAAAATAAACAAACAAAACAACAACAACAACAACCACCAAACAAAAACACAAAAAATGACAGGTGTTGCTGAGGATGTGGAGAAATTTAAATCCTTGGGCATTGCTGATGGAGATGTAAAATGGTGTCACTGCTGCAGAAAACAGTGTAGAAGTTCCTCAAAGAAGTAAACAGAATTACTGTATGATCCAACAATCCTGCTTCTGAATATATACCCAAAATAATTGAAAGCAGGTACTTGAGCAGATATTTGTATACCTGTGTTCACAGCAGCCTTCTTCACAATAGCCAGGAGGTGAAAACAACCCAAGTGTCCACTGCTAGACGAACGGGCATACAAAATGTGGTCTATATGTATGATAAAAAGAGGATGGTTTCAATAAACCTAATAATCTGAAAAAAATATTACTTAGCTTTAAAAAGGAAGAAAATTCTGACATGTGCTACAACATAGATGAACCTTGAAGACATTATGGTACATGAAACTAACCGGTTGCAAAAAGACAAATATTGTAAGATTCCACTTATCTGAAACACCTAGAGTAGTGATATTGATAGATTTAGAAAGTGGGATGGCTGTTGCCAGGGAGGGTTAGTCACTTCTGTACAGGGAGTACAGAAGTTTAGTTGGTAAAATGAGAAGGTTCTGGAGCTAGGTGGTGATGATGATTGCACAACAGTGTGAATGTACATAATGCCACAGAACTGTATACTTAAAAATGTTTAAGTGAGAAACTTTATGTTATATGTATTTTACCTCTGTGAAAACAATCTAAAATAATAATGTGTCATGCTTTTCCATATAAAACAACTTTTGAAGAAAGGGTCCAGATATTCAGTGTTTTCAACATTTTATTTTTTTAAATTTATTTAGGTTTTTTTTGTTGTTTGTTTTTTGAGACGGAGTCTCGCTCTGTTGCCAGGCTGGAGTGCAGTAGTGTGATCTCGGCTCACTGCAACCTCCACCTCCCAGGTTCAAGCAATTCTCCTGCCTTACCCTTCTGAGTAGCTGGGACTACAGGCGCATGCCACCACATCTGGCTAATTTTTTGTAGTTTCAGTAGAGATGGGGTTTCACCGTGTTAGCCAGGATGGTCTCCATCTTCTGACCT
This sequence comes from Trachypithecus francoisi, assembly GCF_009764315.1. Lineage (NCBI taxonomy): Eukaryota > Metazoa > Chordata > Mammalia > Primates > Cercopithecidae > Trachypithecus > Trachypithecus francoisi. Next base: position 90,261,754 of record NW_022681468.1, read on the forward strand.
CATGATCCACCCACCTCAGGCTCCCAAAGTGCTGGGAATACAGGCATGAGTCACTGCGCCTGGCCTATTTTATTTTATTTTATTTTATTTTATTTTTTGAGATGGAGTTTTCCTCTTGTTGCCCAGGCTGGAGTGGAGTGATGCGATCTTGGCTCACTGCAACCTCCGCCTCCTGGGTTCAAGTGATTCTCCTGCTTCAGCCTCCCAAGTAGCTGGGATTACAGGCACCTGCTACCACGCCCGGCTAATTATTTGTATTTTTAGTAGAGATGGGATTTCACCATGTTGGCCAGGCTGGTCTTGAACTCCTGACCTCAGGTGATCCACACCCCCCCTTGACCTCCCAAAGTGCTGGGATTACAGTCATGAGCCACCGTGCCTGGCCGACATTTTATTTATTGTGTTAAAATATACATAACATACAATTTACCATCTTAACCATTTTTAACTGGCATTAAGTAAATTCACATTGTTGTGCAAGCTTCATCACCATCTATCTCCAGGATTTTTTAAATCATCCCAAACAGAAACTCTGCAAACATTAAACAAAGCTCTCCACTCTTCCTTCCCCAAAACCCCTGATAACTTCTATTTTCTGTCTCTATGAATTTGCCTATTTTAGGTACCTCATATAAGTGGAATCATTCAGCACGTGTCCTTTTGTAACTGGCTTATTTCACTTAGCATAATGTCCTCAAAGTTCATCCATGTTGTAACATGAGTCAGAATTTCCTTCCTTTTTAAGTCTGAATAATATTCCATTGTATGTGTGTACCATATTCTCTTTATCCACTCACCCATCAATGGACACTTGAGTTGCTTCTATCTTTGGGCTATGGTGAATAATGCTGCTATGAATGTGGGTGTGCAAGTTCGTTTAGTGGTATTTTCAAAAGTGCAATGCTGAGCCCTGGCTGCTGTTTGCACAGTGTGTGGGTAGGACAATAGAAATTAGTAAGTAGGTGAGTCAGTGAAGGCTCTGCTAGAAATCTCAAGACCTGGGTTTGAGCCCCAGCCTCATTACTAATAACTTCTTGTTTTTGAACTTCTGTTTCCACACCTGAAAAATGGGGTTAGGACTTCGTGCTTCTTTGCCTTCGTAGGGTTGATATAAGTTTCAAACAAGAGAGGAAATGTGAAAGCCCTTGGTAAACTGGAAAACTCTATGCAAATGTAAGGTTTAAAAGAGCACTTTTTTTTGGAGACAGAGTCTTGCTCTGTCTTCCGGGCTGGAGTGCAGTGGTGTGATCTTAGCTTACTGCTACCTCCACCTCCCGGCTTCAAGTGATTCTCCTAACTCAGCCTCCCAAGTAGCTGGGACTATAGGCGCCTGCCACCACGCCCAGCTAACTTTTTGTATTTTTAGTAAAGATGGGGTTTCACCATGTTAGCCAGGATGGTCTTGATCTGCTGACCTCGTGATCTGCCCGCCTCGGCCTCCCAAAGTGCTGGGATTAGAGTACATTTTTATATAGGAACATATCACCAAATTTTGTAATATCATACATTTTCTCCCAGTAAGTACTTCAGAAATATTGTTTATTTGCAGAAGGCAGAATCTTACATTCCTTTACTATTTCTTCAATTTAAAACTGAATTGGTACCAATATTGCAACCTTGATGCAAATATTAGTATTCTGCATGTATTTCCTCATTTACTTTTCAGTTTTACACAAATGAGTTCAGTGCCCTTGTAAAAATATAGTCATCTTAATACATTTTCAATTATTTGGAAGTGACTCCTTTTTCCCTGAGTAAATCATTTTCTAAGTTTAAGATAAACACGTTCAACACCATTCATTTTTTGAGGGCAGCGTATCTGGAGTCTAAGTACTTAGACGATGTGCACCAACTTAGTCCAGAACTGAGCTGTGCAGACGAGGACCAATGTGCTTTCAAGTCTCCTTATTGCTTGCACATAACTAGGCATGCCAAACAGAAAAACATTTTTTCCTTTTCAGAGGTTTTATTGTTTGAAATGTAATAGATGAGCATGTAAGGATGTGATTTTTGGATGACAGTTTGTAACGCCCATTAATAGACACAATTTGGGGGTAAGTTCTGAGAAATTTTATTCTGTGACTAATGGGCAAATGTATCATGGTGATGAGGGGTTATTTTTCTTCTCATGTGTGCTGTGTGGTCTAGGGCTCCGGATCCATGCTGGACAGTTGTTCCACCACAGCATTTTCCCAACAGCTTTGGGGCCACCGCATGGTGTTGTGGTATTACTGACACTGGGACTTGGTATTTTTACAAGTTCTTGGTCAATTAAATTCAGGATACGAAAAGTCGGGCTTTCCGTGTTTTCCTGTGCATGTGCCAAAGCCCTCTTCCTTCCTGGTAAAGGTTAGACAAATAGGGCAACATCATGATGACCACAGGGATGGGGTGGCTCAAGGTCAGTGGTGAGGGAAGCCTGAGCTTCCTGCACGGGGTCAAGGTCAGGACCTGTCTTTGGTTACCATTCAAAAGGAAGCAGATATTCGAGGTGTTAGATCCTCCTGTCTGCCCCAAATGTAGAGACCCATTGGTCCCCAGACGTGACACCTCTTTGAATGTAAAAGGAACAGTATGTTTTATTCCCACCTCATCTCCTTTTGATTGATTCAAAGGGAAAAGATAGTTTTATCTAGTAAAAGTGCCTAAAAGTAAGAAGTAACAATGCTCAGATTACAAGACCTTCTTATTAAAAGCAATTGGGATTATATAAACCTTTTTGTGGGTGGCACAGAAAGTCATCTGCATATTTTACCTTATTAGATTTGGGAAAAGTGATTTATTTTCAGTCAAGGCAATGACAAGTTGCAAGTTGTCCAATACTAAATATGTGATAACAGAGCAACAGGCTGCCTGTCAATTACTGGGTAATAGAACCTTCACCGCCACCACCTGCAGACCTCCAGCAGCGCCTCCTCATTCCCTGACAATTTTGCTTGTCTGCTCAAGAAATTCTAACATATTCTACATTCTGTCTTCCAACTTAAAAAAAATTCTTTGCTGAGAATATTTTGGCAATCAAATGCTCTTCAAAAAAACAACAAAAATATCCAAGTGTTTATTTGCCTTACCTTCTGTTCTCTCCTCCTCTGTGTAGAGGGATGTACTGCTGTCACCATGGCTCTTTCAAATGGCCCTGAGTTCTTACGCTCTGACCTTGAACTCCGGGTGCTTGCCTGTTTGCTCTCTGTCTGACAGTGATGGGTCCTTCCACTGTGACATCACTCCAAAGCACTCTTCTCCAAGGTGGTTTTGTTACCTGTCAACGTTCTGGGACAAAGCGTCTCTAGTTAAATACGTTTGGGAAATAAATGCTGAGTTAAGCAAGCTCTGTTGTTGCAGGATTTCTAAAAGTCCTCGATTTCTGATAGGCGCGGCATGCCACCCTTTTCTAATCTTGCTGACTTCAGAAACCCCCTTTCATAAGCGCATCTCAAGCATAGCTTGTGGAGTTAGTGTTCCGCAGATGCACTTGGGAAAAGGCCAGCATGATACCGGCGAGGTTGTAGTGATGACTGCACAAAACCTCAGATTCTCTGATATTAAATAAATGCCTGGCACTGCCTTGCACAACTGTGGGCATTCCTTACTGAATCCAACAGCCTTCCTTAAAAAAAAAATTAAACATAAGCATACTTTAAGTTAAAAGTAGCTCTGAGTTTTAAAGCATCATGTGGTGAGGTTTGGAGGCTCAGAATGAAGTTTGCATTTGTGAGTATTGAGTTTTCTTAAAGCATACAGCGTAAGAATACGCAGCTCTGGGGACTGGACTGTGCTGTGAAGTGCACGACTCCCTAGAAATCGGGGCCCCTGATGCATTTCTGGTTCTGGATTCTGAGCTGCTGAGGTGGCATTTGGAACTATTCTCCCTTTAGATGCTAAGCCACTACCGTGGGTGTGTAGGATAGCTGGGTTCAGACCCTTGCAGAAGCTTCCTATATTTTCTGATGTTGTCCTCTTTCTGATTAGAAACTAGTTTTCATGCTCTCTGCTAAGCCCAAAATTAGTCATTTAACCACTCCCCACCCCCCCACCTAGGGCAGATTTCTTATTTAATAAGGATTTCTTCTACAATAAATTCCTTTTACAAGAAAATTGATTTGTGAAGAAACAGACCACCTATGTGACAAAATAAAGAAAAACAAAAATAAAAAAAGATTTTGTATAAGCAGTATCTATTCTTAACTATTGTTTAAAAATAGGACTTGAGGCTGGGCACAGTGGCTCATGCCTGTAATCCCAGCCCCTTGGGAGGCCGAGGTGGGTGGATCAGCTGAGGTCAGGAGTTCCAGACAAGCCTGCCCAACATGGTGAAAACCTGTCTCTATTAAAAATACAAAAAATTCAGCTGGGCATGGTGGTGGGCGCCTGTAATCCCAGCTACTCGGGAGGCTGAGGCAGGAGAATTGCTTGAACTGGGGAGGCAGAGGTTGCGGTGAGCCAAGATTGCACCACTGCACTCCAGCATGGGTGACAAGAGTGAAACTCTATCTCCAAAAAATATATATATATATATATGCCGAGACCAGCTTGGTCAGAGAGACCCTAACCCAGCAGTGCTAGAGGAATTAGAGACACACACACAGAAATATAGAGGTGTGAAGTGGGAAATCAGGGGTCTCACAGCCTTCAGAGTTGAGAGCCCCGAACAGAGATTTACCCACATATTTATTAACAGCAAACCAGTCATTAGCATTGTTTCTATAGATATTAACTAAAAGTATCCCTTATGGGAAATGAAGGGATGGGACAAATTAAAGGACTAGGTTGGGCTAGTTAACTGCAACAGGAGCATGTCCTTAAGGCACAGATTGCTCATGCTATTGTTTGTGGCTTAAGAATGCCTTTAAGTGGTTTTCCGCCCTGGGTGGGCCAGGTGGTCCTTGTCCTCATTCCCGTAAACCCACAGCCTTCCAGCTTGGGCGTTAGGGCCATTATGAACATGTTACAGTGCTGCAGAGATTTTGTTTATGGCCAGTTTTGGGGCCAGTTTATGGCCAGATTTTGGGGGGCTTGCTCCCAACATATATATATGACTTGATGGCCAGGTGCAATGGCTCACACCTGTAAGCCCAGCCAGCACTTTGAGAGGTCAAGGTGGGAGGATTGCTTGAGCCAAGGAGTTTGAGATCAGCATGTAGTGAGACCTCGTCTCCACAAAAAAATTTAAAAATGAGGCAGGAGGATTGTTTGAGCCTGGGAGGTGGAGGCTGCAATGAGCCGTGATTGCACCACTGCACTCTGGCCTGAACAACAGAGTGACACCCTGCCTCAAAAAAAAAAAAAAAAAAAAAAAAAAAGACTTGAATACTACTTCATAATTTTGTATCCTTAGAAATGTGTTCACATTGGCCGGGCGCGGTGGCTCAAGCCTGTAATCCCAGCACTTTGGGAGGCCGAGACGGGTGGATCACGAGGTCAGGAGATCGAGACCATCCTGGCTAACACGGTGAAACCCCGTCTATACTAAAAAAAAATACAAAAAATTAGCCGGGCGAGATGGCGGGCGCCTGTAGTCCCAGCTACTCGGGAGGCTGAGGCAGGAGAATGGCGTAAACCCGGGAGGCGGAGCTTGCAGTGAGCCGAGATCGCGCCACTGCACTCCAGCCTGGGTGACAGAGCGAGACTCCGTCTCAAAAGAAAAAAAAAAAAAAAAAAAAAGAAATGTGTTCACATTATCCGGAACAAGAATTGTTCTTACTGTAGTTGAAGAATGACAGCCCATGTTACTAAAAAAAAATCAAATGATTTCAGCCAGCTTTTCCCATGACATGTTGCCTCATAGTTACTGCCAGGTAGTGGCTTTCGGCAAAATCCAAGTTTCTAAGAGTGGGGCTAGTAAAATTTAAAATACCTTTGGTAATGTTTCTTAAAATAATGGGTCCATATGATACAAATTACATTTGTTAAAATGAAAAGATTTTGCTAACCTTTGTGGTAAGGCAGTCTTTGAAGAGAGTATTTTACTAGTGATACTAAATCAATGATTAATTGCAGAACATTGATCCTGTTCAAGGTCTTCATTAGTTGGCCTTGCAGTTTACACAGAAAGGACCAAAAGGTGGTAGGCCTTGCACATTAGGCCTTGCTGGACTGATCAGCAGTGGCTGACCTAGCCGTGCGTAGCGGCTGATGGGACAGGCAGTGGCTGAGGGAGTGAATTACTCTATTGCAGCAACCCTGGGAACCCAAGCTTTGATACAAAGATTCTGAATGATTTGAGTATTTTCCCTAAAGAACACGTTAAGACGCACCATTATTTTTGTTTTTAAGGTAACTACGTCAACATATGCTTAAAGGGAATTCTTATATTTGGGGTTTGCTGGGGGGGGGTTCAGTTTCTTTACAGTCTGCAGTGAATTATTGTTTTAACTCTGTGCCTTTTTCATAAAAGCGTTTTACATTGTACTGAAGAGATTACATTCTTTTGGCTTTGGAAAAATATTTCCTGTTCAGTTCAAGCCATTAAAGCCTGTTAGCATTTCACATCTGGAAGCCTGTGCCTCCCGTCACCAGCGGAGCGAGTGTAGCCGCCTGGCTGGGCCCCCAGCGCCTGCGTAAAGCCCCGGACTTGTTTACTTCCCAAAGCTCAGCCTTGCGGGTTTTCGGGGAGTGAAGGGGTTGTGAGCGGGGGAGAGGCACTTCCTTGCTCCCAGGGCAGGGCAGGGGTGTGTGTGTGTGTTCATTCTTCCTGGGATGGAGATGGAGGGGTCTTTCTCTTGGGTAATGAGGAGGGTTTCTTTCGCCCGGGGTAGGGAGGGGTATCTTTCTTCCTAGTGAGTGTTGCATCCTCCCTCCCCTCATGCCTTAAGCAGCTCCTATTTTTCACTCCCACCCAGTTTTCCAGAAAGCCAACCCAAACATTCTCGGCGTGAGAGGGAAGTATCCCTCAGGGAAGAGAATTAATTTGAACAAAAAACGCTGGGCAGCCTGGGGCCTTAGTGTGGGTTGGAGCTGCAGGCCTCAGTCTGGTGCCCCTTGTCACCAGGCTGCGTTGAGGGACGGCCCAGGAGAGGTGGCCCTGGCGCCTGCTCTGTGGCTCTTTTTCCTGGGAACACAGGGGACTGCGTCCTGCTTTCAGTCTTTAAAAGGGAACCAAGCCACTGGGTGCCGCGTTACTTTGTGAGCATTAAGCTCTCCCCCAGTTTGCTGTGGTCTGGGAGGGTTAATTTATGTGGCCTCTGGGACCCTGGTCTCCGGAGGTGGGCCTGATGCTGCCCCCACTCTCAGGATCATTGAGCTGGGCTGTGTCTGCTGATCCTGGTGGCTTCAGTGCTGAGAACACTCCCCCAGGGACCTGTCCCTGTGGCCTCTTGGCTGCCCAAGCACTAGAGCTCTGGGGCAGTGGGTGCCCTGGGACAGAGCCCACTGAGTTCTTTGAGGGAGTTAGACAGCCCCCGCAGCATAATCTGCAGGGGAAACGATTTCAGGGTGTGGAAGGAGCAAAACGTTTATTGCATTTCTCCTGATCACATGTGACCAGAAATGATGCCAAGCAACCCTAGGCTTCCTGCAAGAATCAGGCAGGACCCTGAGCACAGGCCTCAGACCTGACGGCCTTGGGTGAGGTGCCCCCCTCCCTGCAAACCAAATGACCACAGTGTCTTTGCACTCCCCTGGCAGGAGGTCAATTCACAAGGGGCCGAGGTCAGCGTCTTCATGGGGCTGGTTAATCAAGCTCTTCGGTTGAACTTGCAACCTCGCTGTAGGAGACGGGTGGTCCAGATCTGACAAACATCTTTCCCAGAACACAGGGCCAGCGACAGGAGAGTGAAAATCAAGGTCAGATCTCTCCTTGCCCCTTAAGGCTAGAATTCCTGGGTGTGTTTTGAGAAAGGTAGCTATTGAAGTTGGTTTCCATGGGAGGAGCATGCAGCATGCGTGCAGGCCCCAGGGTGGAAGCAGCCCTCTCTCCGGTTTGTTTTTCTTAATTTCTTTGAACATTCAGTGAATCTTTTTTCAGACTTGTGGGAAGCCACTTGCCCAGTGAGTTGAAATGAATAGCAGTTTCAACAGAGCGCTTAGTTGAACAACCACCCAAATGGACTAAATGCTTTGTATGGGAAAAGCATAGGAAGGGGTCTTCATGGTGGGCTGGGGAGCGGAGGGAAGCTGTGTTGTACTCGGCATGCCCCAGCTCCTCTCATTGTTGTGAGATGGGGAGTGACCGCTCTGATACAGAGTTAAGGTGTGAGTTGGAGAGTCCTGCAAGACAGAGGATGTGGCCCACATGTGCTCATCCTATCCTAGGCTGAACACAGGACTCAGTGTCCCCCAGAGTCCTTGCCCTTGTGTTTTAGGGCTCCAGGAGAGAGCTGGCTGCATTTGAGATGAGCCTTGAGGATGGACAGACAGAGAGAGCCCTGCAGTGGAGGGCATAGGGCACCCTGGGTGCTGCAGGGGAGGGACCTGGGATTTTTTTTTTTTAAGACAGTTTCACTCTTGTCGCCCAGGCTAGAGTGCAGTGGTACGATCTCAACTCACTGCACCCTCTGCCTCCCGGGCTCAAATGATTCTCCTGCCTCGGCCTCCTGAGTAGCTGGGACTATAGGCGCCTGGCACCATGCCCAGCTAATTTTTGTATTTTTAGTAGAAATGAGATTTCACCATGTTGGTCAGGCTGGTCTCGAACTCTGGGCCTCAGGTGATCCACCCACCTCGGCCTCCCAAAGTGCTATGATTACAGGCGTTAGCCACTATACATGGCCTGACCTGGGACTTTTAAATGACATTTGAGCTTGGTAAAGGGGACTGTTTTGATCGGGTCGGTAGCCCCATCTGAATGTTTTACACAGATTTCGAAATCAGATAGACCTGGGCTTATGCCCCAGTGCTGTCACCTACTGGCCAAGCGTTATCCTCTAGAGGCCTCAGTTTCCTCTTGTATAAATGAGTTAAGCAGGATTCAGTGAGATCATGGGTGTGGAGTGCTCAGTATCTTGTTGGCAACTGGAGCCCAAAAGACGTCAGCTGCTGTTATTTTAATTGGTGATGGAGGGAGGGCGGATGGATGGATGGAGCAGGTAGTTGTTACAAGATGCTGAAGGCCTGGCCCAGTGGCTCAAGCTCGTAATCCCGGCACTTTGGGAGGCTGCAGTGGGTGGATTGCTTGAGTCCAGGAGGAGTTTGAGACCAGCCTGGCCAACATGGCAAAACCCTGTCTCTAAGGAAAAAAAAAAAAACAAAAAAAACAAACCACCACCACCAACAAATATTATCCGGGCATGGTGGCTTGCACCTGTAGCCCCAGCTACCTCGAGGGCTGAGGTGGGAGGAGCCCTTGAGCCTGGGAGGTTGAGGCTATGGTGAGCTGAAATCGTACCACTGTACTACAGCCTGGATGACAGAGTGAGACCCTGTCTCAAAAAAAAAAAAAAAAAAAGAAAAGAAAAGAAAAGAAAAGATGCTGAGGCCCTGAGCTAAGGAATGAATGTCAGGACGATGGGAGAGAGGTGGTGTAGGCTCAGTTTGGTCTTTATGTCAGAGCTGAGTGGTCCCTGAGTAAGGAACTGGGGTGCTATCGCGAATCCATCTGGCTCCTAAGCTGTGCACCTGGAGGGCCCAGTGAGGAGTAGGGAAGGCCCGTAGGTTCAGGCCAGGAGGCTGGAAGAATGTATTTACTCAGCTGTTTATTTACCACTCTGTATGTCCATGACATTTTCACCCTGGAAAGTGGGAGACAAGGAAGTTAGGCTTCTGCAGAGGCTGAGTCCTGGTCTACTGAAGCTGTCAACATCCTCCAAAGATAGGAGCCTTTCCCTCCAGGAACTATTCCTCTCCCTCCAGGAACTATTCGCAGCAGTAAAATTCTTCCTAGGCAAACTTGGTGGACTGAAGACTTGACACATTTTGCCACTTATTTGCAGTCTTTGATTCCAGAATAGTGATTGGCAGGGAGAATGGTGCCTCTGAAACAAGCAGGGGAAGCTGCTGTTCCACAAGGGGCACGAAGTGGGTGTTTACGTCCAGGCTTACCTTGGAGGAGGAGGAGGAGGAGGAGGAGGAGCCAGTTGCTGTGGCAGCCTTCTTCCCCTATGGGATGCTCAGAGGTGAATCAGAGGTTGAGGTGGAGTCCACAGATTGGGGATACAGTCCCCTCCCCACCTGGGGACATGCCAGGCAGAATCTTTGGTTGCTGCAGAATGGGAAACCAACTGCTGCTTCTCAGCTGAAGTTGGATGCTATCTATTTGTTTGAGCTGGCCGGGTGTGGTGGCTCACGCCTATAACCCCAGCACTTTGGGAGGCTGAGGCAGGCGGATCACTTGAGGTCAGGAGTTCAAGACCAGCCTGGCCAACATGGTGAAACCCCGGCTCTACTGAAAATACAAAAACTAGCCAGGCATGGTGGTGCGTGCCTGTCGTCCCAGCTACTTGGGAGGCTGTGGGACAAGAATTGCCTGAAACCCGGAGGCCTAGGTTGCAGTGAGCCAAGATCGCACCACTGCACTCCAGCCTGGGCAACAGAATGAGACTCTGTCACACACACAAAACATCATCTGAGTATTCAAGGACATAATTTACCTCCAAAAGTAAGATGAGAGGAAAGAGATGCAGAGGAAGAGTTGACAAATAACCAGCACATTAATATGTACGATAGCCCATCTGTGTGTGGACATGTAGTTGTATAAGTCATACTAGCAGTGTTCTTACAGAGTCTTACAAAGAGTAGCCCAATTAAAGCAGAAGAATTGGCATAATCTTATGAATCTGCATGGCCAACATAAGCTAGCAAAATAATAACTCAAGCTGGATTTTGACCAAGTTATCAAGTTCTATCCCGTTAGTCTCATGTTCAGGGTACCAGAGTGTTTACATGGTCTCTAGGCTGACTTTACAGCCATCTAAGAGGGCTCGTGCTTCATCTTCTTGGGGTTGGGGCCAACCCTGCCGTCAGGAATGTCTTCTGTTTTCTTTGGTACCGTCTGCTGTGCTGCTATTTTTTTGTTTGTTTGTTTGTTTTATTTTTTTAAAAAATAGGTGAGCTGGGCAAGGTGCAATGTGTCTGTGGTTCCAGCTACTTCAGAGGATCACTTGAGCCCAGGAGTTCAAGTCCAGCCTGGGCAACATAGTCAGACCCTGTCTCTGGAAAAAAAAAATTTTAAAAATAGGTGAACATAATTTTTAGAGCAAATGTTCACTTTTTTTTTTTTTTTTTTTTGAGACAGAGACTCTCTCACCCAGTCTGGAGTGCAGTGGCGCCATCTTGGCTCACTGCAAGCTCCACCTCCTGGGTTCATGCCATTCTTCCGCCTCAGCCTCCCAAGCAGCTGGGATTACAGGCACCCGCTGCCACACCCGGCTAATTTTTTGTATTTTTTTTTAGTAGAGACGGGATTTCACCATGTTAGCCAGGATGATCTCGATCTCCTGACCTCGTGATCCTCCTGCCTCCACCTCCCAAAGTGCTGGGATTACAGGCGTGAGCCACCGCGCCCAGCCCAAGTGTTAACTTTTTAAAAAACTCCTCAAGAAATAGGTTACTTTCCTTTCACAAAAGAGTAAAACTAGTGTCCTTTCTTGCCTCTTTCACCCCAGCAGGCATGTACCCTGTAGATGTTTTGGAAGATGACCCTGACACATAACAGGAAGCAGCTCTGGCTTACTATGCCTCACTTAGGGAAGGAGCTGGGGCCTCATCTGGGGTTTTCTGTCTTCCCACTGGGGAGAAGGTATGCGTGATCTTCCTTGGCGAAGAGCTCTGTAAAATCTAATTTACAGAGTAGAATGTTGTTGAAAGAATAAAATAGATTTAAAAAAAAAGACAACCCCTTCTGGAGTGAGTATTAGAATAAGCACACCCTGAGAAGCAGAATGAATCCTGCATTGGGATTCTGGAGTCCAGAGTGTGAGTCCAGAGCTGCCAGGCAGTGAGCCAGACAGCCTGTGTGAATGTCTACCACTCACTTACTAGCTGTGTGACCTTGAGCAAGTGTCTTAACCTCTCTGGCCTTGGTATTGTCATCTCTAGACTGGCAACGATAACAGCACATACCTTATAGTGTTGTTATGAGAATTAAGTGAGATACTGTGTGCGATGCCCAGCTACCTCGGTTTCCCCATTTGTAAATGAGGGGATTGGTTGGTCTTCAGTCTCTAAGGTTTGATTCAGTTCCAAAACTTTGTGATTCAGAATGAAGTTATATCAATTTTGATTTTTAGCACTGATAAAATTCTATGCATTGTGAGTAGGGACTGCAAAACAACAGAGAGAAATGAAAACCATTTGTTAGGACAGTAGGATTGTGGGTGAAATATTAAAATTGTGTTACTTTTAAGATCTTTATTTCCTCCCTGCAGTAAGTAAAAAGAATATGTAAATCTTAGTCAATACCTATGTCAGCTACCTTTCTTTCACATTTGAGGCTGATCTGTTGAAAGAGACAAAGTTTTCTTGTTTTATTTGGATACAATTTCACTCATACCAGATATTGTTGTTATCTGGCAGGCAAAACTGGTTGAGAAAGACAGGGTTTTATTTCACAGCACTGAAGTTGTTCCTGAGTTAATGAAAACAATGGCTTGTACATTTTATTGTGTGGCTTAATGGGATTTTGGAGATGCTAGCTCGCAGTCATTCCCTGAAGAATCCAGCGCTCATCCGTGATCAAAAGCCTCCACGTTTTTGATCTGCAGGGGGAGGTCGCTTTCCTCACACGCTTCTGGCGCCCCCCAGTGGCTGTTAAGCCAAAAAGGCGAAAGCTCTGTCAAAGATAGGGGCTTAGTGAGCCCGGGTGGTGAGGGGCAGGGTTGCATGGAGTATAGGGGTGCTGCTAGATCATCTCGGAAGTGGTGAGAATTACAAGAGTTAGCCCTGAAGTACTTCAGGATGCAGTTTCAATCATCTGCTTTTATTTCACACGTATTTATGGATTACATTACTTTCACCCCACCCAAATATGTAGTATGCTCAGTGAGTGAAGAATTTTAGTGTTATTGGTGACAACATAAGACAGCTATTAAAATTAAGTTGTTTTAATGTGATAGAAATGCGAAATGACTATACCTATTTCTCTTTTCCCTTTCTAAAAAATGAAAATTTCGGGTGCAGTGGCTCACGCCTGTAATCCCAGCATTTTGGGAGGCAGAGGCGGGCAGATCACCTGAGGCCAGGAGTTCGAGACCAGTCTGGCCAACATGGTGAAACCCCATCTCTACTAAAAATAAAAAAAAAAAAAAATTAGCCAGGTGTGGTGGTGGGCACTTGTAATGCCAGCTACTTGGGAGGTTGAGGCAGGGGAACTGCTGGAACCCCGGAGGCAGAGGCTGCAGTGAGCCAAGATTGCACCACTGCACTCCAGCCTGGGCAACAAAGGGTGAAACTCTGTCTCAAAAAAAAAAAAGAAAGTTTCATGAAAACAATAATTTGATTTCCTACTATTTTACTATTTTTGTAGTTAATAAGAAATGGGAGGCCACGCGCGGTGGCTCACGACTGTAATCCCAGCACTTTGGGAGGCTGAGGCGGGTGGATGATGAGGTCAGGAGATCGAGACCATCCTGGTCAACATGGTGATATCCTGGCTCTACTAAAAATACAAAACATTAGCTGGGTGTGGTGGCGCGTGCCTGTAATCCCAGATACTCAGGAGGCTGAGGCAGGGGAATGGCTTGAACGTGAGAGGTGGAGGTTGCAATGAACTGAGATTGCACCACTGCGCTCCAGCCTGGGCAACAGACGGAGACTCCATCTCATAAAGAGACAGAAATGGGAGCCGTCTTCTGCCATTTAGGATGTTGAAATAGTCTGATTTGGAATAGTATTGGACCTCCTCACTGCTTTTCAAAGGTTTAACTTTTCTTTTTGAATGTAGAGAAGTTTTTCAAAACAAAAAGAAAGATAAGGAAGTGGTTTGAGGATACATCATGGCATTTCACTTTGGTCCTCCTAAAAATATTTCCTTCTGATAATTAACTCTTTTTCCAGTCTTGAAATTGTCCTATTGCATTTAAAATACAATAATACTTACCGATTTTTCTGATTATAAAACACTACATGCTCGTCGTTTAATGTTTAGAAACTGTTACAAAGGATGGGGAAAATAAAATCATCCATAGTTAACTGCTGTGAGTATTCTGATGTGTTTGCTTTTGACTTTCGTATTTTTGCATTTCTTAAAACATAGGTGAGATTACTCTCTGAATACAACGTGGTTTATAACAAGCATCTTTTCCTTTTCTTTTTTCTTCTTCTTTTTTCTTTTTTTTTTTGAGGCAGGGTCTCTCTCTGTTGCCCAGCCTGGAGTACAGTGGTGTGATCACAGCTCACTGCAGCCTCCACCTCTCAGGCTCAAGTGATCCTCCCACCTCAGCCTCCCAAGTAGCTGGTACTACAGGAATGTGCCACCACGCCCAGCTAATATTTTATTTTCTGTAAAGATGGGGTCTCACTATGTTGCCCAAGTTGCTTTCAAAGTCTTGGGTTCAAGTGATCACTGAGGCCTCCCAAAGTGCTGGGATTACAGCATGAGCCATTGTACTCAGCCGTCTTTCCATGTTGATCCAATGCTTTTTAAATGTTGGGTTTAATGGCCTATAACAACTGGCTTGTGGATGAACCATGTTGCACACAACCTTTTCAGGAGGGCCAGCTTGGGGACTCTTCGTTAAAGTGACACCGAAGACCAAGACATTTATAGATTGCAGGATTTGTTAAGAAATATTTCTCTGAAACTGTGGAGGTCTGCTGTCAACTTATTTGAAACAAAGTTTTGCTCTTGTCGCCCAGGCTGGAGTTCAGTGACACTATCTCGGCTTACTGCAACCTCCACCTCCCAGGTTCAAGCGATTCCTCTGCCTCAGCCTCCTGAGCATCTGGGATTACAGGTGCCCACCCCCACGCCTGGCTGATTTTTTTTTTTTTTTTGTATTTTCAGTAGAGAAGGGATTTTGCCATGTTGGGCAGGCTGGTCTTGAACTCCTGACCTAAGGTGATCTGCCCACCTCAGCCTCCCAAAGTGCTGGGATTACAGGCATGAGCCACCGCGCCTGGCGGCTATCAAATTTTAACAAGCAATCTGCCTGCCTAGCTCAGCCAATGTGTTCTTTTGTAATTTTCTTATACTGTTCTTGGTTTTCAAAACAGACTTGGTACCAGAGCACACTGACCTTCTTCATCTGATGACCACAAAGAGGGCTTTGGATATGGACATTTGTGAGAAGCCTCTGGGACAATCTCAGTATTAGAGACACTGGTTTCTCTCTCATATGACAAACAAGTGCCCAAAGTTGAGCTTCTCTGTCCCAGGGCTGACAGGGAGCCTGGACTGGGCCTGCAGGGCCCAGAGAACATGTCAATTTATTCCTCCCTCCCTCCCTCCCTCCCTCCTTTCTTTCTTTCTTTCCTTCTTTCCTTCTTTCTTTCTTTTCTTTCGACAGTGTCTCACTCTGTTGCCCAGACTTGAGTGCAGTGGCGCGATCTTGGCTCACTGTAACCTCTGCCTCCCAGGCTCAAGCGATTCTCCTGCCTCAGTCTCCCAAGTAGCTGGGATTACAGGGATACGGCACAACCACCCGGCTAATTTTTGTATTTGTAGTAGAGATGGGGTTTCACTGTGTTGACCAGCTTGGTCTTGAACTCCTGACCTCAAGTGTTCCAACTGTCTTGACTCCCAAAGTGCTGGGATTATAGGTGTGAGCCACTGTGCCTGGCCAAAGGTGTGCATTTCTTGAGACTGCTTGCTGGACTGAGCCAGGACAGCAGGCAGCCTGAGTGGCATCCCAGGAGGAGGCAGGCACGTCCCAGGCTGTGTCCATACAGTGGCCACTGGGACCCTGGGAGAAGAGCTGGGCCCGAGATGGGCAGATTGGGATCCAGAAGGCTGCTGCGGTAGAAAGTGTTTGGAAGGGAGAGCCGAAGGGCAATTGGCCGACAAGTAGGTGTCTAGCTGACACATGGGATAGATGGACATGTGGATGTGGGAAAGAAAAGGTGTGCTGGGAGGGAGATGGGAGAAGTTTTTGAAATTCCTCTTTTGTTTAGCTTAGCATGGGTAAGGTTTCCATTTTTGTGATGGCTATGTTCTGTCAAATTAAGCCTGTGTTCTGTGCAACAGTGTTCTTTCAATGCATACCATGCTAATTAATGTTAAGTAAATTCCCATGCCCGTATTATGATGAAATAACAAAATGGTTATTTTATTATTTTTTCGGGTGAAACTTGAAGCTTCATATACCTGCTTTTGCATGGTACACCGTGATGAACCTCAACGTAAGATACTGGTTTTGGTTAATTCCTAGGATGCAAAGACAGGTTGCTGGTCATTAATGGATTTCAAAAACGGGCATCTTGACTTCATCATAAACAACGGATGGAATCAAATCCCTAGGAGATGATGGTTGTGCTCATAGGCTGAACTTAGAAGGACATGAAAGCAGAACTGATTTATTTTCAGCTTTTAGGGATCCAGTAGTGCATTTGTATTTCTGTTTATTGACATATATATTGTTTTTTTGAGACAGAGTCTCACTCTGTCACCCAGGCTGGAGTGCAGTGGTGTGATCTCAGCTCACTGCAATCTCCACCTCCCAGGTTCAAGTGATTCTCCTGCCTCAGCCTCCCAAGTAACTGGGACTGGAGGCACCCGCCACCACGCTCGGCTAATTTTTTGTATTTTTAGTAGAGACGGAGTTTCACTGTGTTAGCCAGGATGGTCTGGATCTCCTGACCTCATGATCCACCCACCTTGGCCTCCTAAAGTGCTGGGATTACAGGTGTGAGCCACTGCACCCAGCTTTTTTTTTTTTTTAAGGCAGAGTCTTGCTCTGTTGCCCAGGCTGGAGTGCAATGGTGCGATCTCAGCTCACTGCAACCTCTGCCTCTCCGGCCCAAGCGATTCTCCTGCCTCAGCCTCTTGAGTAGCTGGGACTATGGGTGTGCCACCACGCCTGGCTAATTTTTTTGTATTTTTAGTAGAGATGGGGTTTCACCATGGTTGATCAGGCTGGTCTTGACCTCCTGACCTCAAATGATCCTGCCTGCCTTGGCCTCCCAAAGTGCTGGGATTACAGGTGTGAGCCACCACGCCTGGCCTGTATATTGGTTTTTGTATTAAAAGACATGAGAACTGCCTCTTGCCCACAGCAGGAGACCTCAGAGCTGCTTTTGAGGTTGGCGCTTGCTGTTCTTATTAACGGTGCCCAGAATTGCAAGTGCTGAGTGGGGTTCTTTTGTTGGTGCGTTACCACAGCCCTGTGCAGCCAGGGAACCATTCTTATCCCCCACATTCAAACAAGGACATGCGGCCTCTGAGTAGTCAAGTAACTGACCTTAAGACCACACAGTTAG
Organism: Trachypithecus francoisi; assembly: GCF_009764315.1. NCBI lineage: Eukaryota > Metazoa > Chordata > Mammalia > Primates > Cercopithecidae > Trachypithecus > Trachypithecus francoisi. The sequence continues at coordinate 90,279,040 of NW_022681468.1, forward strand.
GGCATGGTAGGGATTTTTTTGCAAGGTGATGATTGGGTGGGGTTTTGTTTCTGGTGGTGAAGTTTAGGTAATTTGTAACTCATTTATTATTCCTTTGTGTTATGGAGAGACCATTTTTGGCTGGCTTTCATATCCTTGGAGTGAGTCCTCTGGAGAAGAGGCACCACTAGGCTCCATGGCATCTGGGGCAGGGGCTGGGGGCTGTGGCAGTGGGCAGTGTGAGGTGGGGAGCAGAGAAGGGGTACAGCCCATCTGTCCTCCCTGAGAAGAAGTGAAGGAACTCATTTCAGTGAGGGCTCTCAGTTTAATTTTAATCCTATGCAGAAATTTTCTCCTCTATTATACCTATAGTTTATCTTGTGTTTTGCAGATCTCTTACAATGGCTGTGTACTGCTTTCCTAATAAGAAATAATAATAATACATCTTAATTGGTGATATGGTTTGGCTGTGTCCCTGCCCAAATCTCACCTTGAATTGTAGCTCCCATAATTCCCAGGTGTTGTGGGAGGGAGCTGGTAGAAGATAATTGAGTCATGAGGGCAGTTTCCCCCATACTGTTCTCGTGGTAGTGAATAGGTCTCACAAGATCTGATGGTTTGTTTTATTTTCTAATTTGTTTGGGGGGATGGAGTTTTGCTCTTGTTGCCCAGGCTGGAGTGCAGCTCACTGCAACCTCCACCTCCTGGGTCAAGCAATTCTCCTGCCTCAGTGTCTTGAGTAGCCGGGTCTACAGGCCTGTGGCACCAAGCCCAGCTAATTTTTGTATTTTTAGTAGAAACGGGGTTTCACTGTGTTGGCTAGGCTGGTCTCGAATTCCTGACCTTAGGTTATCTGCCCGCCTCGGCCTCCCAAAGTGCTGGGATCACAGGCGTAAGCCACCGTGCCTGGCTGATCTAAGGTTTTGTAAGGGGTTTCCCCTTTCGGTTGGCTCTCATTCTCTCTTGCCTGCTGCCATGTAAGACGTGCCTTTTGCCTTTTACCATGATTGCGAGGCCTCCCAAGCCATGTGGAACTGTGAGTCCATTAAACCTCTTTTTCTTTATAAATTACTCAGTCTCGGGTATGTCTTTATCAGCAGCATGAAAATGGGCTAATACTATTGGTCAGCCTTCCTTTGATGATGTGGTATCTGGTGAAAGTTTGGGATTATGGGTTTTTTACTATATCTGCAAATGGGGGCCTCCTTCAGCTTCCAGTTTCCTTAGAGATAGACCTTTATCTGTCACCTGCATGTCTGTCTGGGACCTGTACTCAGAAGATGCCCCACTTGGTACATGTCACAAAGCCCAAGGTGACATCTCTGGGGCAAGCTATTCTGCACATCCTCAAGGCCTCTGTCTTTGCTAAACGTGAAACTCAAGTGTGCTTAGCTAGCTGTGTGGGAGTTTTCAGCGTGCTGGCAAAGCCTCCTTGTTGCTTCAGGGCTGGAGGTGGCTGAGATGTGTGTGAGAGCTTTCTGACAAGGTTCAGGGTGTTTCCTACCTCTGTCCGGTAGAGCTTTGGGTGTTGTGAACAGAGGGCCTATGAGAAACTCAGGCCTTTGATGTCGCCTTGGATTTGTGACTCCACCACCAAGTCGCTGAAGGTAACAAGATGTACCCACATGAACCCTTCAGTGCACAGATTGTCAAAAACTCTAAGAATATTGTTTGCCCATTTTAAGAAAATGCTCACATATCAGCTGCCCCACCACCCCCTTTTAGGCATTTAACAATATTCTGGTTATAGGTCTTTAACTACAATTTGCATAATGTAAACATATGACTGACTCTTATAAATCTGTTTCTCATTTGTATTGGACTTAATTTTTTTTTTTGTTTTCAAGAATGTACTATAATAAATATTCATAAGCTCCAAGACATCTCACTATGGACCATTCGTTATATATAATAGCACTTTAAATAACGTTTTGAAATGTTTTCCTACTGCTGTGGGCTCAATTGTGTTGGCTGTGATTTTGCATGGTTTCAAAAAAAGCACTCAGGTGTTCCTGGAGCCCCACGCTCTCGCTCTTTAATCCGGTATTTGGAAGCAGACCCGAGTTCTTTCCCAAACACATTGCACATTTCCAGAGCATGTCTTGTGACTTGAAGCATGTGGACTGTGCAGCGGCCAATGGTATCAGGGACCCTCTTCACAGCTTTGACAAATGTGTCACCTCCCCTCTATGCTTAACTGTGACCGTGGAGAATGCTATCACTAGTTCCTTTGTCACTTTCTTGGAGAAGTTCTATTTGTGAAGGCCGTGCATGTTTGTGTATTTGTGTGTTTAAATGGAAGCTAAAGGAATCAGAAGCTGTTTGATAAGCCCTGGGTATGAGTTAATTATTGATAAGGTGGTTGAATTCATCATAGTCACTTCCGATAACTCCGCAAGCAAATGAAAAACATCCTGGAATTGTGAATTCCCCTGTGGCAAGTGGTTATCGTTCATGGTGGCAGTCTGCTGTTATGATGTAAGTAATGAAGCTTTCCACCTTTCCCCTTTAAGAAACTGTGACTTCACTTTCCATACAGCGGGGGTGAGAGGCACGTGTCCTTGTCCCCGTGGCTCCTGGCGTACTCTTTCTGGATGCTTCTCTGGACAGAGGCTGGTTTATATTCTTTGAGGGGACGTGGCTGAAGGCTGCCAGTAGCCTCCTTTCCTAGGTTGCTCCTGTGTCTTTGTAAGGACTTCAGCTTTCACTTATGTCTCCTTATTTGTTACTTCATTTATTTCCGCTTGTTTTGTTATTCTCATTTGTTAATTATTAATGGATCTCAAATGTTTACAAATATTAAAAAAACTTTTCTCATCAAATAAGTTGTGGCCTTTTTTTCATCTTCCGTGTAAAATCAAAAGCACTCATCCTAGCCTTCAAGATTGACATCAGATGATGACCTTCAGCTTTTTCTGTTTCTTCCTGTGTCCTGTGCAGCATAATAGGGTGAACATGGACTTTGATGTCAGATGGAGCTGGCTTGGAATCCTGGCTCTGCCAACTGACTGGCAGAGGGGATAAGTTATTTAACCTCTTTGAGCATCTGTTTCATCGTTTGCAAAATGGGAACAGCTTACCTACTTCACAAGACAGTTGTAAGAATGAAATTATTTACGGCAGGACATCTGATGCATTGGACCATCCCAGGGCAGAGCCTAGGCATGAAGTCTGCAGGGCTCCCGGATTCCTCCAGGAAATGCACCCTGGCTTGTTTCTCCTCTGTCTTTGCGTGTTGTGTTAGAGAAGTATGGACTTCCGAGTGGGGGGCCTGTTCGATAGCTTCTGGTGAAAGTTTGGCAGTTGGAATCACCACCCTGGCAGATTCTGCTTGGGGACTTCCCCAGGGACAATCTTAGTCTGTTTTTGAACTACTTTTTTTGGATTTTTTTTTTTTTTTTTTTGAGATAGAGTCTTTCTCTGTTACCCAGGCTGGAGTGCAATGGCACAATCTCGGCTCATTGCAACCTCCGCCTCCAGGGTTCAAGCGATTCTCCTGCCTCAGCCTTCCAAGTACCTGGGATTACAGGCGTGTGCCACCACACCCAGCTAATTTTTAGTAGAGATGGGGTTTCACCGTGTTGACCAGGCTGGTCTCAAACTTCTGACTTCAAGTGATCCACCCACCTCAGCCTCCCGAAGTACTGGGATTACAGGCATGAGCCACTGCGTCCGGTCTCTTCTTGGATTCTTATTAATTGTCAGAAAGTTGTTCCTTATACTGATCCAAACTGCCTCCTTGTATAAATGTCATGCAGTCCATCCAAAAGCCCCAGCTGATCAGAGATGGGCTGGAGGGGATGTGTCTCGATTCCCTCTGGGTAAAGAGACAGTGGCTCTCATCAGGTAAGCCTTAAGGCAGGTGTGATTTGGCACTAATGGAAGGATAGGTCCAGCTCAATTATAGCTCAGTTTTCTTTGGTGCTGCTCAGGCTGTGACTGAAGCAAACAGCACTTATCCACAGAGAGTAACAGGGATGATGGATGAGAGGATTCGAAACCTTTTGAGCAATGCTTGAGGAAACTAGGGCTATTTCACTTTAGAGAAGGAACACAGGGGTCTAGAAACTCATGATTTGAAAGGGTGTTGAGGTCATTAGTTCCAGTGTTTTCCAAGATGATTTTAAGGAGGTGCAACTGAATTTCAGATGGAGAAAAAGGATGATCTTTGGGGTTTTAATTTTCAATATTTTGAGGAAAATGATTTTGCTTCCTGCCAATATGCCTTTAGTGCTTGACTAACACTTTTTAATCTCCTTTTTAAAAAAAAAAAAATAGAGTAGGCCTCCCAGCTGAGTACCCTTAGCTAGAATGCTATATTTTGTCTTTGTAAAGTATTTTTATAATTATAGCAAATGATGCCTCATTTATGGCAGGTCTAATAAGAGGACAGGTGGTGTCCAGATGTGTCAAAATCACGAAGGTGTTTTCTGGGAGGCACTGGCCTGTGGTCTGGGCCTCTGCACCCCCAGAAGCCTGTTCTATTTTGGGATACTCTGATTGTTAGAACATTCTTCATGAGGAGCCCAAACTGATAGGGCCATATGCCTCTCCACTGGCCTTGTGCCCCACCGTGGGGTCATCCAGGTAGGTGGGCGTGGCTTCTCCACTCAGGTGTGCCATATTTTCAAAGTCCTCCCATCCACCAGATCACACATCTCTCAGTCTCCAATTGCTTCTCCTGGGATGCAGGCTGCAGAGCTTGTCCCATCCTGGGTCCCTCTTTCAGGTCTAGGTTTCTTTTAGCATGACATCAGAACTTGTGTCATGGGTGGCATTGTGGGAAGCACCTGGGTTTTGGAGTAAGTAAGTCCTGGGTTCAGATCCTGGCTCTGACCCTTAGGAGTGGGTGGCCCTGGTGAAGTTCCTGAGTGTCTCTGAGCCTTATTTTCCTGCCTTGCTACTTGGTAGTGTGGCCTGTGCCCAGGAGCAAGGCATCACCAGGGAGGAGCTGGTTAGAAATACAGGATCTCAGCTGGGTGCGGAGGCTCATGCCTATAATCACAGCACTTTCGGAGGCTGAGGCTGGTGGATTGCCTGAGGGCAGGAGTTCAAGACCAACCTGACCAAAATGGTGAAACCCCTACTCTACTAAAAAAATACAAAAATTAGTAAGGTCTGGTGGCGGGCACCTGTAATCCCAGCTACTTGGGAGGCTGAGGCAGGAAAATCGCTTGAACCTGGGAGGTGGAGGTTGCAGTGAGCCGAGATTGTGCCATTGCACTCCAGCCTGGGCAACAAGAATGAGACTCCATCTCAAAAAATAAAAATAAAAAAAAGAATGAAATACAGGATCTCAGGCCCCACCCCAGACCTACAGAGTCAGAACTTGGGCTTTAACAAGATTCCCAGGTGATTTGCAGGCACACTGCAGGCTGCGAAATGCTTGTCTAGAGAACTGTGAGACTAGAGTGGTGGATGGTGAGAGTGTTCACTCTTCTTGGACTGGACATTTTGCTCAGTTTACCTGGGCATTTCCAGTCTAAGTTTGACTCACCTTTACCTGACACTTCACTCACCACTTGCGTGCCTGGCCCTGGGCTTTTCACACGAACTTGTTATTAAGACATGACTCTCTTTCAAAGTTTGGGCAGTTGATGTTTCAAACCTAAAGATAGGACCTTACCTTTATTCCACTGTATATAAATAACAGCTTAACTGAGATACAATTCACATACCATATAATTCCTCTACTTAAGGTTTACAGTTCATGGTTTTTAGCATACACAGAGTTGTGCATCCATCATCACAACCAGTTTCAGAACATTTTCATTACCCCTAAAACAAACCCCACTCCCTATATCTATCACGATCTCTCTACCCTCCCTAGCCCCAGGCAGCCACTAATCTACTTTCTCTATGGATTTGCCTATTGTGGACATTTCTTATGAATGGAATCATACAATATATGGCCTTTTGTGCCTGACTTCTTTCACATAGCATAATGTGTTCAAGGATCATTCATGTAAAGCATGTTTGATCACTTCCTTCATTTTTAGGGCTGAATAATATTCCACTATACAGATACACTACATTTGTTTATTCATTCATCAGTTGATGGACACTTTGATTATTTCCAGTTTTGGGCTATTATGAATAATGCCACTGTGAAAATTTGTGTACAAGTTTTTGCATGGGGATATATTCTCATTTCTCTTGGGAACCCAGGAGTGGGATTAATTGCGGAATCATATGGTAATTATGTTTAACCTTTTGAGGATCTGCTGTACTGTTTTCCAAAGCTGTTGCGACATTCTATATTTCCTTCAACAATGTTCAAGGATTCCGATTTTTCTACATCTTTGCCAACACTTATTATTGGCAGTAAGTCAATAGCCACTCTAGTGGATGTGAAGTGGTGTCTCTGGATGTTGGTTTGATTTGCATTTCCCCGAAGACTAATGATATGAGTATCTTTTCATGTGTTTATTGGCCATTTGTATATCTTCTTTAAAGAACTGTCTATTCCTAATTTTTGCTATTTTAAAATCAGGTTATTTGTCTTTTTAGTACTGAGTTGTGAGATTTAAAATCAGTCTTTATATATTCTGGATAAAAATTATTTATCAGCTGTATGATTTGCAAAATTTTTCTCTCATTCTGTGGATTGTCTTTTCACTTTCTTGGTGGTATCATTTGAAGCACAAATGTTTTTAATTTTTATGATGTTCACTTTATTTTGTTGTTGTTGTGTTTGCTTTTGATGTCATATCTAAGAAACCATTACTTAATCCAAGGTCATGAAGATTTATGCCTGTGTTTTCTGATTATGTTTTACTTGGGTCTATTATTTCATTGTGTTTAAAGAGTTGGTCCTTCTATCCAGTTATATTAGCTCTTTCTTCCTTCTGTATAGCTTGTGTCATTTGAAGGCATTCATTCACTTTTTTTTTTTAAGATAGGATCTCACTCTGTTGTCCAGACTATGGAGCTATCATAGCTTACTGTAACCTCAAACTCCTGGGCTCAAGCAATCCTCTAGCTTTAGCCTTCTGAGTAACTGGGACTATACATGTGTACACTATCATGCCTGGCTAATTAAATTATTTATTTATTTATTTATTTTGTAGAGACAAGGTCTCCCTGTGTTGCCCAGGTTGATCTTGAACTCTTGGCCTCAAATGATCCTCCCACTTTGGCCTCTCAAAGTGCCAGGCCTATAGGCGTGAACCACCATGCCCAGTCCTGAAGATGTACTTTCTTTATTTGTAATCCAAGTACCTAAAAAAATGCTGATGATTATTCATGCAATTATTGTACCTTTTTTTTTTTTTTTTTTTTTTTTTTTTTTGAGACGGAGTCTTGCTCTGTCGCCCAGTCTGGAGTGCAGTGGCTGGATCTCAGCTCACTGCAAGCTCCGCCTCCCGGGTTCACGCCATTCTCCTGCCTCAGCCTCCCGAGTAGCTGGGACCACAGGCGCCCGCCACCTCGCCCGGCTAGTTTTTTTTTTTTTTTGTATTTTTAGTAGAGACGGGGTTTCACCGTGTTAGCCAGGATGGTCTCGATCTCCTGACCTCGTGATCCGCCCGTCTCGGCCTCCCAAAGTGCTGGGATTACAGGCTTGAGCCACCGCGCCCGGCCCATTGTACCTTTAAAAATACACTCAACCCATTATTTAGCGCACATTGCTGGTTCATCCACAAAAAGATTTCAAGAGACTTTATGAAATGAATGCTTGAAATTTAGAGTGCAGGGAAATCTGGTTGCTGAAATTGAGATGGCTTATGTTTAATTGTTCTCCTAACACTAGCCTGGGAACACTCTGAGAAAAGGAGGTAAGGTCAGTTTTGTATTATCTGGTTTTGGTGAATTCATACTGATTTTAAGTCTAGTCTTTCTTTTCTTGGTCCTTATAAACCATCTTTCACAAGTCACTTTAGACCTTTGTCAGGAGGGGACGCTAGGAGAACCAGGTTATCCCCCTATGCACTGGGGTAGCAATGGTTCATGTTTGGTCTTTTTGGCCCATTCCTGTCATTGTATAATTACAGAGAGCGGATTTCAACTTCAGCATCACATTCACAGCTTCTGCTCCCTGGTATGTGAATTCACTGGGTCTAGAGACTTGAGCATCTCTAAAAGGAGCAAATCTCTAAAAGAATGTCCCCAAGGCTGATTAAAAATGGCAAATTGTAATTGATAGGCAGTCGAATGCAGCTGTTTGGGAAATAAACAAAGGCAAGACCCTTGCCTTATACTCCAGTCCACTATTTCCAGTTTCCAACCCATTCCTAATTTGGGGACTATTTGCCTTTCCAGTGAAGATGGTCCTGTGACCATTAGAGCATTTGGCCAACGTGTGTTCTTCCTCAAGCCTCTCCTCTCCGAGTCTAGCCAGCCTACCCAGGCCCCTCACCCTGTTTTTGTGAGCAGTTTCCCAGCCTGCCTGAGCTTACTCAGTGCTCTGGTCTTCCCCACCTTATTCTTTAAGGATTGTGTCAGGCCTGGGGCTCTGTACTCAGTTATGGGCACCTTTGTCCATCCCCCACTGTAACACCTTTGTAACGTCTGACCCTTTCTGAATGGACCTCTTTTCTGCAAGCTCCTGGGTCACACCTTTAGTTCTTCTAGATGGAGTCTTCCTGTTGTCCTTGTCAGGAAACCTGCTGATTTGTCTTGTCAGATTTCCTCTTATCAGCTCTCTTTCTGACAACTTTTGTTTTATATATTTTTTTCATATGAAGCCCAGAGGTCAGATGATCAGAGGGCAAGGCAATGAATGTTCCAGAGGCTGATTAAAAATGGCAAACTATAATTGATATGCAGGCAAATGCAGCTGTTTGGGAAATAAACAAAGGCAAGACCCTGGCCTTATACAACAACCCAAATAAACTCCAAACAGATTGAGGAATTACATGTAAAAAAACCAAACGAGATAAAATTAAAATCCTCACCCATAATATAAAAATGAATATAAAATTTCTTTCTACTAATGATTTAAGTTTCTGGAAACGTCTGCGGTAAAAGGAATTCACAACAGATTAGCTTCAGCATGTACAGACTAAAGAGTAAAAACAGCAAAATTAAAATTAAACCTATGATAGGAGAGGTATAGATAGATAGGCAGACAGGTAAGGATGAGAAAATATTCATGGTAAAATTTAGGTAGTGAGTGTGTGGGTGTCCACTGTAACAAATGTTTGAAAACTTTTGTAATCAAATGTTTTAGACAAAGGAAAAAATTATAATTGAGTAAAATGACAAAGATATGATGCCACAGTGCTACAGAAGTTTTCAGAATAAGGAGGCTCTTGGGTATTGATGGAAGCAGTTGGGAGCCCTCCCTGGTTCTTGGCAGGGAAGTGGCAGTCTGGCCAGTATGGGGGTGTGGAGCCAGGTAAGTTGTCCACTGCCCACTGCCCATTTCCTCAGGACCTCTGGCTCTGCCTCCTGGCATCCAGGCTTAGTGATGGTGCCCGCGCCTGGCTCTCGCAGAGGCTGGCTCTGTCCCCAGCACTAGGGGCTGTGGACCTGCGGCAGCAGGCCCTCCCTGCTTGCTCTCAGCCCTTGGCTGCATGGAGGCTATGCTGAAGGAGCGCTGAAAGGAAGCACAGATTTCCAAAGAAGCCTGGTGATGTTATGGGGATGGGTTGGGGATGGGGATCCTGGCTCTATGTCTTCAGCCCTTGGCAAAATGCCCTATCCGTGATTTGAAGGAAGGATGGATGGAAGGAAGGACACGCCAGTGAATCTTAAGGAGGCTGCTGACAACCTGGGCAGAACTGCTGGGGGCTTGCCTGGCAGGGGGCAGAGGTTGGAGACACATGGAGTGGATTGAAAGCAACGGTGAGTGAGGAAGGTTTTAGCATGGCTAGCTGGTAGTACCAACCATGCTCGGTTATCTAGGAGAAAAAGTGTATGGCAAGGTCAACCTGAGCTCCCATCTGAAGAGTCTGGGGAACAGCAAAAGCAGGGGGAAGTAAGATTCGGCAGATAGAGGAGAAGTCTGGGCCTGGATCCCGCACCTGGGTGGGAACCTGTGCTCTAAGCGTGTCTGTGTTGTGGGGCATAACGCCTTGCAGTTATCACCTGTTGCTATTCCTCACCCTGGTCATTACCTGTGGTTGTCCTTCTTCGGTAGATTATAATCTCTCTGAAGGGAGGGGTCCTGCCACTTACATCTTCTGGGTTCTGTTGGGTGGCCAACATCCACAGAGGGTGTTTGCTAAATATTAGTTAGGTCTCTGCATGGGGGAGATGTGGGATGGGGAGGCAGCTGGGCTGAGAAACAGAAATCAAGACACTGAGGGAGAAGAAAGGCTGAAGCAATAGTGTTTGCAGTTGTTGACTTCCCTGATTAGAACATCTATCCCTCCAGCCAACTCCCAGGACGTTTTGTGACCAAGCATAGCACTAACCCTTCAAATGGCTGCTAATTGATTTACAGTTTTTGGTGATTGCACATCATGTGCACCCGGAGAAAAACAAGCAGAGAATCAAAAAATGATGATTTTTTCCTGGAAAAGCATGCCCGTTATAGCCTACAGGGACAGCAGGGGCCAAGGCAAACATTCAGCTGAAACCAGAGCCTTGGTGTAGCCTGCCTTCCGAATGGCTGTCCTGGGCCGGGAGATTGCGACATGGCGGGGCTGTGGCCAGACCCACTCTGGACTGGCTGTGCGGGGGGCAGGTGGTGGTCAGGAGGGAACCTCAGGGAACTTCCTTGGGTCCGGGAGGTCCTGTCTGGGCTGCTCCTCTCTGCTGTATGGGCTGCCCAGATTTTGGGGATGGGTCAGGGATGGAGGGCTGGAAGCCAGTGGGGGTTGTGAATTTTGAACTCCCAGAAGGGGGCCCAGCTAGAGCAGCTCCTGGTCCCTGCTGGTGGGCCTTGAAGGGAGAGGCTGGACCCGCTGGTGGGATGGATGTGTTCAGTGCAGCGCTGACTAGCAGGATGAGGGCAGTTTGTGTATATCTAGTGAAAAAACAAAAAACAACGGGGGTGGTGGGAGTTGGGGAGAGGCTCACTGACCTGGCGAAATCTGGGTTTTGGCATGTGGAGCAGTGATTGCAATTTTTCTGGCTTTGAAGTGTGATGGCCCCGCAGGCTCATGAACATGAAGGATGCAGAGTGGAGATTTCCCGGAGCCTGCTTCAGGGACCACCTGGTTAGCAGGCACCCTGTGAACATGCCTGCCATGAGTGTGTGGACATAGCATCTTTACGTTTTAGTCTGTGCTTTCTTTCTGGATCATGCAAAGGGAAACGTCAGTCTGAGGCAGGTCAAATCCCATCCTCCACACTGGCAGAGCCCCGCTTAAGTAGGTTTGACAGTTTGAGGGAAAAGAGCTCTGTCCAGAAACTCAGGCTCTATTTAAATACCTGCGTCTCTGGGCAGCTAAGGTGCCCATGTGGCCTTGGATGTCTGACCAGTGTTAGGTGGCCCCCCGGTTGAGTAGCGACCCAAGCCACTTCTCATATAACCTAAAGGAGCCCCAAGCTAGGAACAGAGAGATTTGTTTTCTTTGGGCCCTAAATGGTGCCAATTGAAGGGCTGGCTGTTCACAAGGGCAGCAAAATGTTCTGGAAGCACATGTTGGCTAGAGTTTGGGATTTCCCTCTTTATGGCACTTACTGTGAGTTGGATTTAAATATAGGGGAAAACAGTATCCCACATTCTTACCAAGGGACTAATGGTATTTGGAAAACAGGGAAGCTCCATGGAAAATATTTCGAGTGTCAAGGATGGAGCCTTGGGCTTGGTGTGGTGGGGGTGGGCTGCTTCTGGGAGGCACACTGAAGGTCTTACCACCACATTTGGGGTGCTGTCTGCATCTCTCTTTGCTTCCTCCAAACCCGAGAAACATGCCAAGCCTGCCTTGGTCCAGCCGGTGATTTTAAGACTCCTTTCCTCAATGTGCTAGCTTTAGCATGGGTTTCTTTTTGTCCCCAAAACCTTGCAGTTCAGCTGTACCACTGGATTCAGGCACCCCACCTCATTCCATCTTCCTCTAGTTAAAATCTAGACTCATGAAAACAAAATTGCTTAAGGCAAGAAAGGCCTGAGAAACACAGGGAGGCTGATGCAAATCTACTGCAAACCAGATGTTTCCTTCTCCGTGGCAAAGAGGCGCCCAAGTTCATGGGGCATCTGGGGAAGTGTTTGTCTTTAAGGAAGACATCTGTATGGAAGTGGTAGCCTGAGTAATGTGATGTGACAGTTGCTATGTCGACTCGCGTATTTTTCCCTCCTCTTATATTATTGGCCAGTTCAATGTTGCATAAAAGTCGTGCAATGCCTTGGAATGTGTTTATGTGCTGTCCTCTGCCAGAACTTTTCAGCATTTTTTTTCCTATGTGTGTTTTGCTTTTGGGAAGATGGCCTGTCACTTTGGTTTAACTGTGTTCTTTTTTTGCGGAACTACATATTTCTTGGATTTGTAACCGGGCAGTGGTGACTTAGACTCCAGGAGAGCAATGGGTGGGGGAGCAAAAAGGGGCAGGAAGGGGCACTTGAAGCCCCTTCCAGACCAGGGGCCAGACATGAGCAATTTTCAGGTAGTCTGAGGAGATAAAATGTGTGTGAGTGGAATGGGTCCCTCCTTGGTGTCTGTGACGGCATGGGACATGGACACTTCTTCTCTCTCTCTTCTCAGCTCCCGGTTATGTATCCAGCTGCCTGCTGGCCTGGCTCACTTTGCCATCTCTATCAGGCATTTGAAAATGCAGCCCACACTTTCCTCCTCTTCCTCCTCCTCTTTGCTTCCTCTTGGTTAAGGCACCTGCAACCTTCTGCTGAAGCTTGAGGGCTGGCTGCCCTCGCTGCTACCCTCTCCTTTTTTTTTTTTTGTGATGGAGTTTTGCTCTTATTGTCCAGACTAGTGTGCAGTGGTGCAATCTCAGCTCACCACAACCTCTACCTCCTGGGTTCAAGCGATTCTCCTGTCTCAGCCTTCCCAAGTAGCTGGGATTACAGGCATGCGCCACCATGCCCGGCTAATTTTGTATTTTTAGTAGAGATGGAGTTTCTCCACGTTGGCCAGGATGGTCTCGAACTCTTGACCTCAGGTGATCCACCTGCTCCCGCCTCCCAGAGTGTTGGCATTATAGGCGTGAGCCACCACGCCCGGCCACTACCCCCTTCTTTCTGCTGTGGATGAGTCCACTCGCAGCCCATATCTCTTCCCCAGTACCTCCGTCCCAGTCGGCCTGATTGCTGCCGCCCATCTCTCCTCACTTTCTGGCTGCATCCCCATGGCTTCCCATTGTTTTCTCTCCCTCCAGCCTCGCCCCCATCCTAATCCAGTCTCCACCCTCAGTCAGTGTGAAGCTTTTTTTTTTTTTTTTTCCCTTTTAAGACTTTATCTTTTAGACCAGTTTCAGTTTCACAGCTTTAGGTTTAACAGTTTCAGGCTTAGGAAGGTACAGAGATTTCCTGTATGCCAACTTCCCTGACATGGATAGGGCCTCCTTTGTGGTCAGCATCTCCCACCAGACTGGGACATTTGTTGCAATTGATGAACCTACGTTGCCACATCACTGTCACCAAGAGCCCATCATTTACATTTTTAGGGTTCACTCTTGGTGTTGTACATTCTACGGGTTTGGACAAATGAATAATGACATGTATCCACCATTATAGTATTACACAGGCATGAGGCATTCACTCTGTTAAGGTCTTCCCTGGCTGGCCTCTCTTTTCTCAGCACAGTGCCTTGGTTTGTCCTCTCCTCGTCTATTCCTTTCCTTTCTCTTTCTGCTGACCTCTCTGCCCGGGTCTGGCTCAGCTCTGCCCTCTTGTCTTTTGTTCATTCTTCGTCTGGGGCATACTGCTTAGAACAGGGGCTTCGGAGCCAGGGAGACCCACTCGGGTTCACATTCAATTCCAGTGCTGCTGTTTCTAGGCAAACAACCTTGAACAGGTTTCTTTCTTTTTCTTTTCTTTTCTTTTTTTTTTTTGAGATGGAATCTCACTCTGTTGCCCAGACTGGAGTGCAGTGGCATGATCTCAGCTCACTGTAACCTCCGCCTCCCGGGTTCAAGCGATTCCCATGCCTCAGGCACACGAGTAGCTGGGATTACAGGTGCCCGCCACCATGCCTGGCTAATTTTTATATTTTTAGTAGAGACGGGGTTTCATGTTGGTTAGGCTGGTTTCGAACTCCTGACCTCAAGTGATCCGCTCGCCTTGGCCTCCTAAAGTGCTGGGATTACAGGCGTGAGCCACCGTGCCCAGCCCTTGAGCAGGTTTCTTAACCCTCTGAGGCTCACCTGGAAAAGGGAGTTAGTAAATGAGATACCGGAGAACTTGGTGTGAGATGTCAGCAAGATAGCCAACTAAAAGCCTCTAGTGCTTGACCCCCTACAAAGACAGCCAGAACAACAAATAAACAACTACCTGTTAATGAAAATAATTGAGAGAGAGAGTGCCAAAGTGTATCAGAGGTTTAAGAGAAACCCTGGTGAGCACAGAAACTTGGGATGGCCACATAGAGAATGGAAAGATGGGCCTCCGCCACTTCTTCTCCCAACTGGGATAATCTGGGAACCAGGAGGAGCTTTTCCTATGGCAAGGAATTAGGCAAGGGGATCCCAGAAAACCCCATTACCACCTTGGACCTCACTCCATCACACCTACAGACCTCTCTGCTGGGGTCTCCCGCAGCACTCACAGGCACTAAGCCCAGCTGAAGGGACTGCCTGGAGTCTATACAGCTATGCTCCCCACAGGATAGGAGCCAATATTGTGCCCTGCCCCTGTGCCTTGCATGGCTAGTGCGTTCTCTTATTTTGGAATTGGAAAGATGGCTTGGGTATGTTTGGCTCTGGGGTTGAGTAGCCACAGCTTCCTTTCATCTCTGAGGTTAAGCTGCCACAGAACCACCTCAGCCTGATGGCCTGACATCCCCAAGCGAAGTTGCCAGCAGCTGTTACACCCATCCCCATGGGGCCAAGTAGAGGTAAAGTGGCTCCACCTACCACCAGCTCTACCTCCTTGGGCTGGAGCTGAAGCAGTACCCTGCTTCCTGGGAAAATAGTCCTTGGCTGCCCAGAGCAGCCATGCCTACCAGTGCCTAATTTGAAGCAGCACCCTACATCAAGAAATGACATCTTGGCTATCCAGAGTGGTCACACATCCTAATACCTAAGCTGAGGTGATGTCTAGCATCCCAGGGAATCGGTGCCTGGGCACCCAGAACAGTCACATCCCACAGCCCTAAGCTGAAGTGGTACATTGCCCTGTGGGGAATTAGAACTTTGGCTGAGCTGAGCAGCTACACATCCCAGGGGTGAGTTGATGTAGTATCCCATGTCCCAGGGAAACAGAGCAGTGACTGAGCTCATACACTCTGCTCTACTGGCCAAATAACACTAGTATCCTGCTTTCCTGAAGCTGAGCTAGATCCCTAGAGTCTAAGTTGCTGAGATACCTTTCTCCTTGGGGAGTGGAGTTATGGCTTTGCTGCCTCCTAGCCTCCCCCATCCCCCAGGGCCCAAAGGACAGCTGTGTTCCGTCATTCTGGGGTACTTGTTGCTCCTGCACCTGGTCTCATAAAGTCTGGAATACTGGTGAGCCCCACCATCCCAGTGTCTAGAGTCACTACTGCATGGTGCCTTATCCTGTGGGACCCAAGTTGCCACCGAACCCTGTTGACTCAGGTTCCCAAACTGCAGCTGTACCTTTCTCCCCAGGCCCAAACCTTAGAGTATCTCTTCTTCCCTGGAGTTGGGCCAGTTCTGTGCCCTGCCTCCTGTGGGTAGAATCACAGCTACAATGCAACCTTGTGGGCCTGAGCTGCTAGAAGTTGCCTCAGACTCATAGATCCTGGCTTTGTGAACAACCTTCAACCAACCCTACAGAAAGTGAACCTGTACCCCAAGACCTGAGTGCCAAAATAGGTTCGTGAGACCCTGAGCCTAGGATGTTGACTCCACAGTTGCTTTAAGCACCTGAGTCTGGAACCTAGCACCACTGCAACTACTTGTAGGCCATGTCAGACCTGACATCAGGACGGATCCCCTTGGCTGAGTCTCCACACTGTAGGGAAGATAAGCCTAGGAAGACTCCCAAATCCCTTGACACTGAGGACATTAGCAACTTACACCACTGCTGCTGCTGCCACAAACTTCTACAGCCTAGGCCACTGTGGCACCCACAGTTATTCCTGATGTTGTGCACAAATAAAGAAGCTGCATGGAGACTATAACATTGTGCCTATCTGGAAAGAGTCACCACACGCTTCCCAATGGGCACATTAAAATGCAACTGCAGGTGAAAGTCTTTTCTACAAAATCTAGTCTAGAAAGCTTGAAAGAGGCGATTCTTCCATCAGATGCACAGACATTGTCTATAGGAACATAAGACGTGAAAAAGCAAGCAAATTTGATATCACAAAAGGAACACAATAACTCTATAGTAACGGACACCAATGAAAGGGAAATTAATGAGTTCCCAGAAAGAGAATCCAAAATAATGATCTTAAGGAAACCAAAAAAGATAAAATAAAATACGATATAATTCAACAAAATAAGGAAAACAATTCACAATATGAATGAGAAATTCAACAGAGATCGAAATCATTAAAAAGGACCAAACATAAATATTGCCACTGAAGAATTTAGTGAATGAAATAAAAAATATGATAAGAGCTTCAACAGCAGATTTGATCAAGCAGAAGAAGAAATTTCTGAACTTGAAGAGAAGTCATTTGAAATTAGAGGACAAAAAGGATATTAGAATGAAAAAGAGTGATGAAAGCCTACAAGGCTTATGACAGGTAAGTAAGAGAACAAATATTCATATTATGAGAGTTCTGGGAGAAGAGAAGGGAAAAGGCATAGAAAACCTAAAGTTCCCAAGTCTGGGGAGAGATATGGACATCCAGATTTAGAAAGCACAAAGATCCTCAAATAGATTCAGCCACAAAAGTCCCTCCCTGAGGCATATTATAGTCAGATTATCAAAAGTCAAAGACATAGAGATAATTCCAAAAACAGCAAGAGAAAAGCATCAAGTCATATGTGATGGAATTCTCATTAGGCTAACAGCAGATTTCTCCATGGAAACCTTATAGGCCAGGAGAGAATGGAATAATGCATTCAAAATGCTGAAAGAAAAAAAAATTGTCATCAAGAATACTTCAGAAATAAGGGAGAAATAAAGTCTTTTCCAGATAAGCAAAAAGTGAGTCTTTCCCAGACAAGCAAAACTTTGTAATGTCACCACTAGATTGACATTACAAAAAAGGCTCAAGGAGTCCTACATCTGGAGGCAAAAAGATGATAATCACTATCATGAAAACACACGAAAATATAAAACTCACTGGGAGAACAGATTCACAAAAGAGAAAGGCAAAAGAATAAAATCTTATCACTATGGAAAATCATCAAACTACAATTATAAATAGTAAGAGAGGAAGAAATGAACAAATTACATACAAAACAACCAGGAAACAATTAACAAAATGACAGGAATAAGTCTTCACCTATCCATAATAGCCTTGAAGGTAAGCAGATTAAATCCTCCATGTAAAAGATATAGACTGGCTTAATGGATAAAAAACATGACCCCACTATATGGTACTTATAAGAAACTCACTTTACTTGTAAAGTCACATATAGACTGAAAGTGAAGAGATGAAAAAAGATATTTCATGCAAACAGAAACCAAAAGCAAGCAGGAATAGCTATGCGAAGATTAAATAGACTTTAAAAATGGTAAAAATATATTAAGAAAATCATAATGTAATGATAAAGAGGTTAATTCAGCAATAGGATATAACAATAATAAATCTATATTCATCCAACTCCAGAACACCCAGATATATGAGGCAAATATTATTAGATCTAAAGGGAGATATATACTATAATACAATAATAGGTGGGGGCTTCAACACCAAACTCTCAGCACTGGACAGGTCATTTAGACAAAATCAACAAAGAAACATTAGATTTAAATTGCACTTTAGACCAAATAGACTTAGCAGACATTTATAGTACATTTCATCCAACAGCTGCAGAATACACATTCTTTTCATCAGCACATGGAACATTCTCCAGGATAGATCACATGTTAGGCCACAAAAAAAGTCTAAACAAATTTAAAAGAATTGAAATCATATCAAGTATCTTTTCTGACCACAGTGGAATAAAACTGGAAATTAATAACAAGACGAACATTAGAAATAGTATAAATTCATGGAAATTAAGCATCATGCTCTCAAATGACCAAAGAGTCAATGAAGAAACTATGAAGGAAATTTAAAAGTTTATTGAAACAAATCAAAATAGAAACACAACATACCAAAACCTTTGGGAGACAGCAAAAGCAGTTCTAAGAGGGAGGTTTATAGCAATAAACACCTACATCAAAAAAGTGAAAATATTTCAAATAACCTAACAATGCATCTCAAGGAACTAGAATAGCAAGAACAAAACAAATTCAAAATAAGTAGGAGACAAGAAATAATAAAGAGTAGAGCAGAATAAAATAAATTGAGACTAAATAAAATACAGAAGATCAACAAATGAAAGTTAGTTTTTTGAACAGATAAACAAAATTGACAAACCACTAGCTAGGCTAACCAAGAAAAAAGAAAAAATACCCAAATAAATAATATCAGAAATGAAAAGGGACAATTACAATTGATACCACAGAAATACACAGGATCATTAGAGAATATTACAAACAACTTTACAACAAATTTGAAAAGCTAGCAGAAATATATATATTTCTGGACACATAGAACCTACCAAGATGAACCAAATAAGAAAGAGAAAACTTAAAGAGACCTATCAAGGTTATTATTGATAGGTGAGTAATGAGATTGAATCAGTAAAAAGTCTCAACAAAGAAGAGCCCAGGACCTGACGTCTTCACTGCTGAATTCTACCAAACACTTAAAGAACAACTAATACCAATTATTCTCAAACTCTTTCAGAAAATGAAAGAGGAGGAAATTTTTCCAAACTCATTCAGTGAGGTCACAATACCCTGATACCATAACTCGGCAAGGACACAACAACAACAAAAAGGGGAAACCATAGGCCAATATCCCTGATGAACATATTGCACATGTTCTTAACAAAATACTAGCAAACCATTCAACAATGCATTAAAAAGATTGTTCACCATGATCAAGTGGGATTCTTCTCCCGGGTGCAAAGATGGCTCAACATATGCAAATCAATAAATGTGATACATCAGTGGAATCAAGGATAAAAACCATATTAGTACCTCAATAGACACAGAAAAAGCATTGGACAAAATTCAACATTGCCTCATGATAAAGCTCTCAAGTTAGGTATAATAGGAACCTACCTCAACACAATAAAGGCCATGTATGACAAACCCCTAGCCAACATCATACCGAACGTGGAAAATTTGAAAGCTTTACGTCTAAGATCTGGAGTAAGATAAGGATGCCCTCTTTTAACACTTTTATTCAACACGGTACTAGAAGACCTAGCTATAGCAACTAGTCAAAAGAAAGAAATAAAGGTCATCTAAATTGGAAAGGGGGAAGTCAAATTGTCCCTGTTTGCAGATGGCATGATCTTATATATAGAAAACCATGAAGGCTTCACCAAAAAGGCTCTTAGAACTGATAAATCAATTCAGTAAAGTTGCATGCTACAAAAATCAACATAAAAAAATCAGTAGTATTTTAATACATCCATAACAAACTAGTGGTAAAAGAAATCAAGAAAGGAAATCCATTTACAATAGACACACACACACATACAGACAGACACACAAACTAGGAATAAATTTAACCAAGGAGGTCAAAGAGCTCTACAAGGGAAAATATAAAACACTGATGAAAAAATTGAAAAGGATACACAGAAAATAGACATCCTGTGTGCATGGGTTGGACAAATTAATATTGTGAAAATGACCATACTACCAAAAGCAATCTATAGATTCAGTGTACTCCTTATCAAAATACCAATGGCATTCTTCACAGAAATAGAAAAAAAATTCTAAAATTAATTTGGAACTACTAATGACTTCGAATAGCCAAAGCAATACTGAGCAAAAAGAACAAAGCTGGAGGCATCAAACTACTGGACTTCAATATATACTACAAAGGTATAGTAACCTAAACAACACGGTACTGGCATAAAAGCAGACATGTAGACCAATGGAACAGAATAGAGAACCCAGAAATAAACCCATGTACTTACAGACAGTTGATTTTTGAAAAATGTACCAAGAACATTTATTGGGAGAAAGGACAGTCTCTTTAGTAAACAGTGCTCGGACAACTGGATATTTATATGCAGAAGAATGAAACTAGTCCCCCTATTTGTCACCATATACAAAATTCAACTCAAAATAGATGAAAGACTTAACTGTAAGACCTGAAACTATGAAACTATTAATAGTAGAAGGCAGCGTAGAGGAAATGCTTCAGGACGTTGATCTGAGCAGATATTTTATGGAGAAAATCTCAAAAGCACAGGAAACAAAATCAAAATAGGACAAGTGAGATTATACTGAACTAAAAATCTTCTGCACAGAAAAATAAACAACAGAATGAAGAGGCAACTTGCAGAATCAAATAAAATATTTGAAAACTATTCATCCGACAAGAGATTAACATCCAGAATGTACAAGGGACTCAAACAATTCAACAGCAAAAAAACAAATAATCTGATTAAAAACAGGGCAAATGAGCTGAATACAAATCTCTTAAAAGAAGACACACAAATGGCCAATAGATGTAAGAAAAAATGCTCAACACAACAAATCATCAGTAAAATGCAAATCAAAGCCACACCTCACCCGTTAGAACAGCTATTATGAAAAATACAAAAAATAACAGATGCTGTGAGGTTGTGAAGAAAGGGGAATGTGTGTACTCTGTTGGTGAGAATGTAAATAGTACAGCCATTATGGAGAACAGTATGGGGGCTCCTCAAAAATCTAAAAATAGAACTACTATATGGTCCAGCAATCCCACTTCTGGGTATATATCCAAAGGAAATAAAATCAGTATGTTGAAGAAATATCTGCACTCTGGTGTTTACTGTAGCATTATTCACAATGGCCAAGATATGGAATCAACTTAAGTGTCTATCAGCAGATGAATGGATAAAGGCAATGTATATGCAAAGGAATACTATTTAGACATAAGAAAGAACAAAATTCTGTAATTTGCAGCAACATGGATGAGCTTGGAGGACATTATGTCGAAATATGAAAAAAAGCCAAAACAGAAAGATAAGTACCACATGTTCTCACTCATCTGTAGAAGCTAAAGTAGTTAAGCTCATACAAGTAGAGAGTAGAATAGTGGTTACTAGATGCAGGGAAGGCTGTTGGGGGATGAGAGGGAGGGCCTAGCTAATGGATGCAAAGCACAGGTCGATAGGAAAAATACATTCTAGGGTTCCATAGCACTGCGGGGTGACTCCAGTTAGCAACAATTTATTCTATGTTTTCAAATAGCTAGAAGAGTGGATTTTGAATGTCTGCAGCACAAAGAAGGAATAAATGTTTGAGGTGGCATGTAATGATTTGGTCATTACATGTTGCATACATTTATCAAAATATCATGTGTACCCCATAAATATGTGCAATTATAATGTGTCAATTAAAAAGAATACAAGCAAAAAAATGAGATACTACATGTGCCCTTGGCATTGCACCAAGGGCTTGATGAGTGCTTGGTTGTGCTGTGGTGGTCAATGCTATTATTTTATTTTATTTTATTTATTTATTTTTTGAGACGGAGTCTCACTCTGCCGCCCAGGCTAGAGTGCAATGGTGCGATCTCGGCTCACTGCAAGCTCTGCCTCCTGGGTTCACACCATTCTCCTGCCTCAGCCTCCCGAGTAGCTGGGACTACAGGCGCCCGCCACTAGGACCGGCTAATTTTTTTGTATTTTTAGTAGAGACGGGGTTTCACTGTGTTAGCCAGGGTGGTCTCGATCTCCTGACCTCGTGATCCACCTGCCTCGGCCTCCCAAAGGGCTGGGATTACAGGCATGAGCCACCGCGCCCGGCCAATGCTATTATTTTAAAGCAGTAACTGGATCATGTTCCTATCCTTTTCTGAAACATAGTAGCTGTCCAGAGTTTGGCTCTCATAGCCTTCCTGATGGGCCTCCTCCTGCCTCCTCACCACTCTGAATGCTGGTGGCTCTGGCATGCTGCAGTTCCTGTCCTTGCCTGTCACATCTCTACATCTCACCTCCCTCACCTGGCATGGCCTTCACCCCTTACTTTGGCCTGACTCATTCTTCCCACCTGGTTAGGTCAGCTGCCATTGGATACTTTCTCATCCCCCATTCCAAATGACCTTCTTCTCCCTTCTGGCCCTCCCACAGCACATAGCCTGGGTCTGATTTGATTCTATTCTGTGTCTTCCTCTAAACTGTAAGTTTCTTAAGCCAGGGTCTGGTTTGATTCCTTGATTGGATGTAATATGTCTTTTGCACATTATAGCTGCTCTACATGTGGGTTGGATAAGCAACACGTGCCACAGACGTGTGACCTCCGGAGGGTCTGTGCACCGCTTTGGTACCTCCTGCTGATCTCTGTGCTGAGGCAGGTGGAGGGGGACCTCAAGCTCAACTTTGCGCTCCATTGTCCCCTGCTGGACGTTGCTACTACATCAGACCACACAGCCTGGGTCTGATTTGACTCGATTCTGTGTCTTCCTTTAAATTGTAAGTTTCTTAAGCCAGGGTATAGTTTAATTCCTTAAGTAGACTCCTCCTTGCTGAATTTGTCTGTGGCCTCAAAATCCTTCTGAAGGCACCACTTACTCTTAGTTGCCACAGCCCATCCATCCAAGGTGACAGGTGACAACCAGGTCTCTCTGACCTGTACTGTGAAAAAGTCATGCTAACTTTTTCAAAAGGATTGTTTTGCTTATTTATAGATTTTAAAAAATCAGATTAAAAAGGTTCAGCTTCTTTAAGAAGTCTTAAGCAAGACATAAAGTTTAAAAAATCTTGTCAGAGGTCCTGTTATGTGTCTGAATCTGGCGCTGATGCGTGCCCACTACGTTGGGAGGGCAGAGTAAGGAATGCTGTGGTCAGCTTAACTCCTGATAGAAAAGGGGATGGTCGTGAGGAAATGTGATGTGAAAAGTAAATACTCACTGGATGGGCAGATCTCAAGCTGTGAAAGACAGACATTTCTGTGTAAACCGGAGCAGAAAGATGGGTTGGATGGGGATCTCCCAGGGAGAAATGGAGCATTACAGAACACTTTCCATTGTCTTGTTGACAATGAAAATATTACACAGC
The DNA here is from genome assembly GCF_009764315.1 of Trachypithecus francoisi. Lineage (NCBI taxonomy): Eukaryota > Metazoa > Chordata > Mammalia > Primates > Cercopithecidae > Trachypithecus > Trachypithecus francoisi. The sequence continues at coordinate 90,302,218 of NW_022681468.1, forward strand.
CTTTTCATACTTCATTGTAATCCCAGAGCAATGTTTGAAGTAGGTGGAGGAACTTTCTAGAAATTACTGGAATGCTTCAAACACCTAAGGAAAAGCAGTTTGGTGAGGTGAACTCTCTCACCTACGTTGCTTTATAACAATAGAAGAGGATGTGATCTCCATTTGACTGGGTGAATCAAAGCTGGGGAGGGGATGGGCTTAGGTCATGCAACTAGTAACTGGAGACGCCAGAATTTGGGCCCTGTCTGGCTCTGAGGTTCCAATTCCTTTTCCTTTTCCTTTACCATGGACAGTATGTAGAGCCGTTTCTAAAATGCCTTGAGTCATCTTACTCCCTAGGCACTTACTCCCTAGTCATTTTACAGCACTAGGCACTGATATCGGCTAGTGACTTCCGAGTGAACGAAACCAGTGTTTTGCTGAGATGGTGTTTGCAGCCCAGTCTCTTCCATATTTAGACCTTGCCCAGCTACCCCTGCCGCTTGGGATGCCCTGAACACAGCCCGGGACTTACAGGACTCTGTGTCTCTGCTCCCGGGTTGCCTGCATCAGCCTTCCCCACCGTCTCTGTCTGTTGAAACCTCACCCAGTGATGCGGAGCTGGTGGAGTTTCTGGTGATGCTTTCCCAATTCCCCTCTGCAGAGTCGACCTCCTTCTCTGGGTCCTCGTGAAACTTGATTCCAGCACCGATGATTCTCTGCCCTGTACGGGAGTAGCTTATTTAACTCTCTCGTTCTCAGTGGGCTCTCAACTCCAAGAGGTAAGGATGGAAGCTTAATCATCAGCTCCCAGGTCCCAGGACAGCATCAGTCACACAGTGGGGAACTCAGCCATGGAGAGTTGAATTCAGTGAATCATGCTTAGCCTCAGGTGAATCCAGGCCTCTAGGAATTAGCCTTAGGGACCTCACTGTCTTAACTTCTTTGGGAGACCTTGGAGTGTCATAGAATAAAATCCATTACTGACATCTTCCTTGTGGTCCATGTCACCTGCCACTCGGAGACAGGGAAATTGAATTGGCTTGGTGAGGCTGGTTCTTCATAATGCCCTCCGAGTGGCTCTCGGCATGGTGCATCTCGCTGCAGGTGTCCAGGCTCTTCTCAGTCCTTAGGTGGTGGAAATGATTGATCAGGACCATACTTTTCCTTTTTAAAAACAAGGATATTGTGACTTCCATTTTCTAACCCTTGGAGGTTGCTGGCTCCAGGGTCTCAGCAGTGATGCCCTGAGGCTGGCTCTGTGGCACCTGTCAGCCCCCAGAAGCTGTCATTTGTCCTTGCTGAGCTGGGGACTGCCTCTCTCCAAGGGCTGTGCCACCATGTCTCCCTCTTGTGTTCTCTGGACAAGGTATTATACTTCATTGATCAAAAGCTCCTGCTCTTCAGAAGGCTGATTCTATTTTTCAAGAGTTGGTTTTGAGGGCAGTTTGTTTTTAACCGTTACATGTGATTGGACTTCAGTTTCACTGTTATGTATACTTAGCAGTTTAAGATGAGTTTTGAAAAAAAACAACAACAGTTCAGTCTTATTTGTGACAACTTGTGTGACTAATTAATGGTCTGCAGTGCACCGTGAAACTTGCAAGGCACCACATAAACACTGAATCATAACACATTTCTTGTTTGAAATTGTATTAGCAAATTGAACATCTGTATTACAGCAATACAGCATATTAGTAACTTCAACAGCTTTTATTGATTCACCTTGTTAAGCAGGAAAATAATCCTTGTAGCTTATAAAGCTCCTGAAAGTTCTAGTAGGTGCCATTTTGGAAGTGAATTGAGTCGAATAAATGAAGGCAGATGTCAAGCATTTAATTGGCTCTTTGCTCCCAGCTGACTCTGTCAATTTTGGAACCATTGTCAGAGATGATATAATTCATCCATATGAAACTGACAAGGTGAGTTCCATGCTGTTGGTCTCTAGGGAGGAGGGGCTGGCTATGCAGAGTTAATGTTTAATACCTGGCTAATGCCACTTATACTAGTCAGGGTTCTCTTAGAGGGACAGAATTAACAGGATACATATAGGAGATATGTGTGTGTGTGTGTATGTATATATATAAGTTTATTAAGTATTTTATATATGTATGTGAAGGGGAATTTATTAAGTATTATATATATGTATAAAGAGGAGTTTATTAAGTATTAACTTACATAATCACAAGGTCCCACAATAGGCTGTCTGCAAGCTGAGGAGCAAGGAGAAGCAGTCTGAGTCCCAAAGCTGAAGAACTTGGAGTCCAGTGTTCGAGGGCAGGAAGCATCCAGCACGGGAGAAAGATGTAGGCAGGGAGGCTAAGCCCATCTCTCCTTTTCACGTTTTTCTGCCTGCTTTATATTTGCTGGAAGCTGATTAGATTGTGCCCACCAGATTAAGGGTGGATCTGCCTTCCCCAGCCCCCTGACTCGAATGTTAAACTCTTCTGGCAACACCCACATAGACACACCTGGGATTAATACTCTGTATCCCTCAATCCAATCAAGTTGACACTCATTATTAACCATCACACCACTGTAGCTTGGTCTTCACAGAGTTTTCTACTAAAGTTCCTTCAGTAGCAGAGAGGAACAGGGAGAAAGGCTGTGGCAGCTGACCCCGAGTGGCCCACAACATTTGTTTTAAAATCTTGAGGCTTATGTGAAATGTTCAATTGCTTTTGTTTTCTACTCCGTGTTCACATTTTCCTCCAAATCTCCATCTAAAAAGGTTTGACTGGGAGGAGGCCTCTTTTATAATTCTGTGGATTCTGGAACCCTCAGGCTCAAATACTGGCCTTGAGACGCAGATATAAAAATGATGATCAAAGGGGTACGAAAAAGACACTAGAAAACAACCAGATTAACTTTGATGCTTAAAATGTGATTCTTGTACATTTTAAAATAACTGAAAGAGTAGAATCAGATTGTTTGTGACACAAAGAATGTAATGCTTGAGGGGACATATACATCATTTTTTGTCTTTCCCCCCTTTTTTTTTTAAGACAGAGTCTCACTCTGTTGTCCAAGCTGGAGTGCAGTAGTGCACCCATGACTCACTGCAGCCTTGACCTCTAGGACTCAAGTGATCTTCCAGCCTCAGCCTCTCAAGTATTTGGGATGACAGGCATGTGCCACCACACCCAGCTAATTATTTTGTATTTTTCACAGAGATGGGGTTTCGCCACGTTGCCCAGGCTGGTCTTGAACTCCTGGGTTCAAGCGATCCGCCCACCTCTGCCTTCCAGAGTGTGGGATTACAGATGTAAGTGCTCTGCTGGATACTCCATTAATATGCATTGCATGCCTGTATCAAAACATCTCAGATATCCTATACATATATACATTTACTATGTACCCACAAAAATTAAAAATGGAAAAAAAATTAAAAAGGAAAAAAGTTAAAAAGAAAAGAATTTAATTTTTAAGCAAGGAAAAGAAAATTGCTGAGCTGAGACAAGGGGCAGAGACCATGATGGGATTTAGGGCGACCACTCAGTAGGGATGGATTGGCAGCGGAGACCGAGGTGGGGACCAGGCGATGGGCTGTCTCAGCCATCAGTGGAGATCGTGGTGGCCTCATCCAGCTGGGATCTGGGGCTGGAACCAAGAGGACAGATTTTGTTATGAAGCAGCAGGAGGAACTGATGGGACATGGTGATGCCAGCATGAGAGGAAGAGGAGAAATCAACTCAATGATTAGTAGACACTGAGCACTTCCTGTGTGCCAGGCGCTATGCTGGGCATTTCAGTTCCTCATGGGAACTTCCCAGCCACCTGGGGTGATCAGTTTGGGCAACTCCGATGAGGAATATGGGGCTTAGTGAAGTTGAAGTCATGTCCAGTTCTCCCCTGCTGAGCAGCGGGACCTATGTCTACCCTTGGAATGGTTCCGGAGATGCTTCTGAGGCAGAGTCAGCAGGCCTTGGGGACGCCTGGGGTAGGAGTGGGGAGAAGGGGGGGATTTCCCTACCCTTCTCTTATAAATCTTAGCCCCAGGACCTTCTCATCCAAAGACACTCCCTCCACCCCGTATGATTCACCCATTCTTAACACCAGACCCATCTCCAGCCTCTTAGAAGGAGCACTGACTTAGGAGTCTAGTGACCCAGGGCTGAACCCCACCTCAGCCCCTTCTAGTTGATTGCCTGCAAGTCACTTCACCTCTCAGAGCTTCAGCATCCTCCTCAGAAAGATGCTGGTAACAGTTTCATGGTGAGGATGAAAGAAACTCAAGTAAAAGAAGGCAGCACCAAGCCCAAGGCCAAGGTGATGCTCAATACACAGGTATTAAGTCAGTTTAACGTGCTTAGCCCATGTTGAATTGTACTAAATTGGGGAAATTCTGGGCTGTGGCACATGTTTCTGACATGAAAAGAGTTGGCTGGGCACGGTGGCTCATGCCTGTAATCCCAGCACTTTGGGAGGCTGAGGCAGGCAGATTACTTGAGGTCAGGAGTTTGAGACCAGTCTGGTCAACATGGCGAAACCCTGTTTCTACAAAAAATACAATGATTAGCAGGGCATGGTGGCTCACACCTGTAGTCCCAGCTACTTGGGAGGCTGAGGCAGGAGAATCGCTTGAACCTGGGAGGTGGAGCTCACAGTGAGCCAAGATTGTGCCATTGCACTTTAGCCTGGGTGACAGAGCAAGACTCTGACTCAAAAAAAGGTAATTCTTACTCTTTGGATTTGTCAATATTGGTGTGTATCCTGCTGTGTCCCCAAACATTGGGATATATCCTGTTTTGCGTCAACAATAGGCCACCTCTGAAACATCTGTGAAGCCTCCTTCATGTGAGAGTGGTCAATCTTTCCTGTTCAGTAAATTCAGCTCTAAAAATATCACCTGCTGTCCCCACAAATCATCTTCCCTTTGCACCTTGTCAGTGGCTCTGTGCTGCGAAGCTGCCCCTCTGTTGGCCAGTTTCCTGTGTGCACATCGTCCTTTCTTGGCTTTCTCTCCAGTTGTGGCTGTTTACATAAAGGAATCCTTATGATCCACGGAAGATGCACTAAGAACCTCTGATCCCGCAAGAGAAGGGTTGATGAAGGTGAGTTGATGCAATTTTAAATGAACATTGTAAAAGAAGTTTTAAAAGTCACAGTGCTTACTTGATAATTTGATAATTTAAAGCAGTCTAGCCATGTCTTCATTTCCTAGTACCACAGAGTACCACAAAACAGAAATGTATTGTCTCACAGTTCTGGAGGCTGGAAAGTCTGAAATCAAGCAATCGACGGGGTTGTTTTCTTTTGAGGGCTGTAAATGAGAATCTGTTCCTGGCTTCCCTCCTAGCTTCTAGTAACCTCAGGGGTTTCTTGGCTTGTAGATGACCTTCTCTTTGTATTTCCACATTGTTCTCTATATGTGTGTCTGTCTCTGTCAAAATCCTGCTTTTTTATAAGGACACAAGTCATGTTGGATTAGAGACCAACTGAATCCCCTCATGATGACTGATCAGCAGACTCTATTTCCAAACAAGGTCACATTCACACAACTGGGAGTTAGGACGTCAACAGCTTTTTGGGGGTGATAATTCAATCCATAACATCCTGCTAGCAAGGAAAACAGCACTCAGTGCTATGTATAACAGATATCTGGCTACTGATAAGCCTATTTTACTTTCCTGAGTGGCCCCTCATGTCTAAGTTTTAAAACTTTAATATACACCATCTCTCTGTCGTATGGGAAACTTCTGCTTAGTACATTCAGGTAACGTTTATTGGCACTTAGCATAAGTTAGAATTATAGCAGATATTATCCTGTATGTTACCTGAGACTCTACAGAGCTTATCTAATGTCAGAACCTTCAAGGTATTTGTTTTGCAGATGAACACATTGAAACTGAGTCACACAGCCAGTAAGTGATTTAGCTGGGTACAAACATCTGTCTCCTTGACATCAGACCTGGTGATCTTTGAAGAGCTGTGCCTCTGTTGAGCAGTAGTAAAGCAGAGACCTGCAATGGCAGGTGTGAAGGCAGGAGCCAGAGGAGCTTCTCAGAGGTCCAGGTAGTGTCCTCTTGGCTGAACTTTGGCTGGGGCCGAGGCTAAGGAGGAAGCCAGTACTCAGCTGAGAGTTTGGACTGTGTGCCTCACATTCACCCATTTTCATTTGATTGGTATATTTATCTTAATTCCATAGGTGGGAAGAAGGATGATGCTTCCCTGTAGTCTTGAAATGTGTGATCTTGTTTACAGTTGTCTGGCATGCCATTCAGTTCCCTTCATAGAGCCCTGTAAATAATGAATGAAATATCAGTTTTCTTTCAGGTTCAGTATGGAGAATGGCTAAGAAACAAAATACAATTAAAAGATAAAGAAAAAAAGTCAAGACCTAAAGTTCTACAGACAGAGAGGGGAAATAGTCTCAGGCACAACACGTCAAAGATCTCCAGCCTGATGTCAAGGAGATGGAAGTTTGTACCCAGCTACCTCATTTACTGGCAGTGTGACTCAGCCTCAACGTCTTCATCTACACAACAAATACCTCGAAGGTTCTGAAATTAGATAATCCCTATAAGAGGTCTCAGGTAATGTTCCCAAGTTGTTAATCCAGGTTTTATTTTATTTATTTATTTTTTTTCTGCTGAGCAATTAAAAAAATTCGTTCTTGATTTTTTTCTAAACAAGAGCTTAATTAAGATAAATTCACACATCATAAGCTTCATTCTTTTAAAGTGCACAATGCAGGGAGTTTTAATACATTCACAACATTGTATATCAATCACCACTAATTCCAGAACATTTTCATCATTTTAAAAAGAAGCTTTCTACCCATTAGCATCACTCCTCATTCCTGTCTTTCCCCAGTCCCTGCAAACCACTAATCTGCTTTCTGTCTTTATGGATTTGCCTATTCTAGATATTTCCTATAAATGGAATCATATGACAGGTGGTCTTGTGTAAACAGCCTCTTTAACTTGACAAAATCTTTTCAGAGTTCATCCACTGTAGCATGCGTCAGTACTTCATTCTTTTTTGGGGGTGAATAATAGTCCATTGTATGGATATACCACATTTCATTTGTCCATTTTTCAGTTGATGGACATTTGAATCGTATCCACTTTTTGGCTATGATTAATAATACTTCTATAAGCATTTGTATGTAAGTTTTTGTGAGGATACATATTTTCAGTTCTCTTGAGTATGTATCTAGGAGTGGAATTGCTGGTCATGTGGTAACTCTATGTTTCATATATTGAGGAATTGTCCAACTACCTTCCCCAGCAGCCACACCGTTCTGTATTCTCAACAGCAGTGTCTGAGGGTTTCAGTCACTCCATATCCTCACCAGCACTTGTTATTGTCTTTTTAATGTTCTCCATCCTAGTAGGTGTGAAGTAGAATCTCACTGTGGTTTTAATTTGCATTTCCATGATGACTAAGGATGGTGAGCATCTTTTCATGTGCTTATTGGCTATCTATAGATCCTCTTTGGGAAAATGTTTATGAAGATCCTTGGCCCACTTTTTAATTGGGCTATTTGACTTTTTGCTATTGGGTTGTGAGAGTTTTTCATATGCAGTTTCATATGCAGGGTTTTTCATATGCATAATCCTTATCACATATATGATTTGCAATTATTTTTTTCCCATTCTGAGTTGTCTTTTTTAGGTCTCATTTTAATTGACTCGGTAGATATTATTTTGAAAAGGTTTTTCTTCCAGCACATTAGAGGTGGCCTGAGATTCAGCAAGTAAGCGTGACGTACCCAGTGCGGTGCTTGGCATCTTGGTTTGCGTTGCTGTCCCAGCTCTGGTGCCGCAGGTGGGCCAGGTGCCACTTAATGATTGACTGTTCTGAATGCTATGAAGAATGTGAAAGGCTCCTTAAATAACTTTTTCAGAACAAGAGTTGTTACTCCCTTCATTTGTCATCTCTTCTAAGTTTAAATGAGAAACCCCCCAGATTTTCTGAAAATGTGGCCTATATTATGAACAGAAAGAAACTTGGGTGTTTTTTCCACTTAATGAACCATGTTGTAAAGATCTATCCTACCCCAGCTGTACAAGGGAATATTTCCCCTCTCTGTTTGTAGAACTTTAGGTCTTGACTTTTTTCTTTTTCTTTTAATTACATTTTGTTTCCTAGCCAGCTCTTCTTCACAAATTACCAAAAAAACCCCACAAGATTTCTTAATGTTTTTCCTGTTAACTTAATTAGTGGTCCTAATGAGGGATGTGAACTGGAACTTAGTTTTGTGTTTTCAGAAACATTTCTGAGTCAAAATCACATGTCACACGTTTTCCTCCCCTGTAATGAAATTGGACAAATTAAGTATATTTTCTTTCTCCTCCTTTTTCTCCTGCCAGTTTTTGATTGGATATTTCCCTTCTGCCAGATGCAATCTGCTTTTGTCTTCTGGCTTTCTTCTGAACTTTTTGGTTTTATAAGTTGAAAAATATAACCTCCCCCACGACACCGATCTGGTTTTGTGACTAGCTAGTTATTTTTAATGTCTGAACTTGATTTGGCTGCCGCTGTCTGAGATACAAAATGTGATGGCTTCTCAGAGCCAAGCTAGTGTGGTTTTCACTAATCTTTTTCTCATTTAAGATTTAACTCCAGATGAAGGTGAAATATTTTACATTCTGGCCAATTCGTAAGTTTACTGGCACTGAACACTTCGTGCCATTTGCTGCAAGCTGCCTTATTTTTATTACCAGAGCATTTGAAAAACATGCACGTATTTTAGAGACCACATGAAGGATCTTCTCCCTTGACTGGAGGGGGAAACCAAGACTCAAAGAGGTTGTGAATTGCTGAAGATCTCCCAGCAAATCCAGGGTAACAACCCACAAACCACAAACGATGAGGATGATAATCCAAGGGTCAAGTATTAAATATAAAATGAAGTATTAACATTTGTATTATCCCCTTTCCCCAAATCTCATTTCTAATGGATGAAGATGAAGAAGGAAACCGCTGGCTGGACTGGAAAGCCCCAGTCTGTTGTTTTGTGCCTGCCTCTGACAGATCCCTTGTCCAGCTGTCTCAAGTCCTCTTTGAAATGAGGCAGGCAAATCAATAAATGTAATCACCCTCTTTGAGCTTCAATTTCCCCACCTATGAACCAGGACCTCCCCAGCCAGGTGGTGAGAATCAAATGGGAGCATGTGAGTGGATGTCATGGACCAGTTAGTGGCCTTGTTGATCTGGAGGTAATGCATAGGATGAAGTGACAAATACACACATGCAGAGGCTGTCACCTAGCAGTGTTGCAGAGTAAATTCCAATACAACAGCATTGTCACTTCATAAATAGCTGATTGGTTTCACCTCGTGCCACATTTTAGCAGCTGCTCGTGACTGTCTGAAGGGCTGCGTTAAGGAGGCTTCTGAGACCGTGTCCACGCTTAGCTGGACAGATAGGTCTGCTCTGAATCCAGGGGTGGGAGATCTTGGTTTCTACCCCCTATTTGCCATCCGTGGGCTACACAAATGCACAGCATTTTAATAGGCAGGAGTGTGAAGCCATTTTGACTTGCGAAGGGGAAAGCTTCTAACTGTGTGGGCCTGACTTTGACCACAATACAATTTCCTCACTTGTGATAACTTTGCTACAGGCAAGAGATGGTTCAATTTTACAGCCTTAGAAGGGGTGTGCCCCGAGTCCCTGTAATTCTCTGGGATTAGGACGCCAGTGTGTGCTCCAAATCTGTCACAAGCCGTTGAAACTCACTTGCTTTTGGTGTAGCAATTGATCTCCCACATTATTTACCCTCCTTCTGATGGCCAGAATTCTGGGGCCTGTTGTCAAAAAAATGGCAGATTGGGTTTATTTCAGGACACATCCAGCGAGTCAGTTGAAATGGGTTGCCCAGTCCCCCAGTGTTAAATTCCTGTTTTGTTACCACGTGATGGATTGTGCTTTGTCGTCTCATATTCCTGGTCTGTGGTCTTGAGGACCCAGGGTCCGCCCCTGGCATCGTTCTCTGCTCCTGGAGGCTGCATGGTGCGAAAGGTCAGTGGTGTGGAAGCCTCTGTGAGATGCCATGATTCACGTTTTGGATCTTTGAGCACAAAATGAATCTTCGATGGAGGAGCTCACACCTGGCCCCAACATGTGGGTCACGTCCAAGCCCAGAATTTATTGCATATGATTTTCCTCTCTTGTCTCACGTGATTATTGTTGCTCTTTTCTTTCTTTCTTTCTTTTTTTTTTTTCAAAGGTTCAGTCGTTTGGGGAAAGGATTGTGCTTTTCATTCTAAACGTCATTATTTTTGGAAGACTGGAGAGAAATTTGGATGATGATGACATGTTTTTTCTACCTCACTCTGTGAAGGAACAAGCTAAAATCCTGTGGAGATGTGGAGCGGCTGTTGGGTTTTACACAACCAAGATGAAAGGTGAGGGATGCACGGCCACTACTTCAGGCTGGACTGAGCGGGGCTCTCTAGGGCTCTGCCTGGCCTGGAGGGTTCCCTCAGCACCAGCTGTGTGGAAAGAATCTTCTCTCGTGGATTAAGTTGGGTGTAAATGAACCCCATGTATGGATTCCATTTCCACCACATTTCTCATTTCAGTGGTAAACATGGTCAAAAGCATGTCCCTTTGATTTCCAGGCAGTGCCATTTCCCCTCTAAAAAACACGTAATTGTAGTTAATGGTATAAAATTCATTTCTTTCCTTCAGTGTTACTAGTTAGTTGTCAGGAAAAATACCAGTGCTAATAGCTGACATGTGGAGCAAAAGCACCTTGGATGCCAAGATTTATAGACATTACCTCAGAAGAGAGGGAGTCCGGCCATGATAACAAGGTTAGGGTGAAAATCTCTGACTCGAAGGGCAGTCGCCAGTGATAAGTGTGGGACTAGTACCATTTTGCTGAACGGATTTGTCTCGTCTTTTTTTTTTTTTTTTTTAAATTTTTTGAGGCAGGGTCTTGCTTGATGTCGCTCAGGCTGGAGTACAGTGGCACGATCATGGCTCACTGCAGCCTCAACTTCCCTGGGCTCAGGTGATCCTGCCGCCTCAGCCTCCTGGGTAGCTGGGACTCCAGCCACATCTGGCTAATTTTTGTATTTTTTGTAGAGATGGGGTTTTGCCATGTTGCCCAGGCTGGTCTCGAGCTCCTGAGTTTAAGCCATCTGCCCGCTGCAGCCTCCCAAAGTGCTGGGATTGCAGGTGTGTGCCACTGCGCCTGGCCACCGGTTTTCTTCTTTAAAGTTGCTTTCTTTTTTTCATTCTTTCTTTTCTTCTCTCTCTCTTTTTTTTTTTTTTGAGATGGGATCTCTTTGTCATCCAGGATGGAGTGCAGTGTCGTGATCATAACTCACTGCTGCCTCAAATTCTTGGGCTCAAGTGATCTTCCTGCCTCAGCCTCCCAAAGTGCTGGGATTACAGGCATGAACCACCATGCCTCACCTCTTTATTTAATTTTTAAAGGCTGTCAACATCTCTCACCTAACTAATTCCAGCTCCATCATTTGGTTGTCAAAAAGTTCTCAATTTTAACAAAAATCAATCTACTCAGTAAACTGCCATGGATGTACTATGAGTTAGATGTTTTTCTCCGGCACTAAAGATGCTGAGTTTGGTTCTGAGCCATGTTCACATTGTGTGTGTGTTTGACCTGTCCAGGATGCGATAAATTTGTGTTTCTCACTTTTTTGTTTTTTCCTCAGTGAGATACAGCAGTTTCTCATCCAGACCACTTCTTCATTTCTTGGTTAATTATTTGCAAAGTCAGTCGTAGCTTTAGCCCCTGTGGCTTTCATCTCCTTTCCTCACGACAGCCTTTGCCCTCAGATTTTGATGCCCTTTCACTTTTTTGAATGGTCATGTTCTTTCGCCATTTAAGATAGACCAAGGGATCTAGAGAAAAATTAAAATGAAAAGGAAGCTTTTTGTAACTCCTGTTTCCTGGGAGACTCATCAGTGGTCATTTTCTACCAAATGGCTGTTTTTGAATCTGTAACCAAATCATTTGTGGTGTAGACATCCTACTAATAATAACAAAAACTGTTAATAGATTCCAGCTTGATGTGTGAAACCACAGGTAGGTGGCAGAAAGAGCTTGACCTTGGTCTTGCCTGGTCCTGCTGCTATTCCTGGAGGCAGTGATACCAAGGGTCCTGATTCTGGGGAGGGACTCAGGGGTTGTCTGCAACTGCCATGCTCTTCCCCAGGGAGATTCAGAGCCTTGGAGGAGAGGGAGGACCTAAGGATGCTGAGCTGAGGCAGGTCAGACTGGGTGCTTGAATTCTGCCTTTTCATTTCTGATGGATCCCACCAATTCAGTGAAAAGTTCCCTGAAGCTGCTTGTGAGGTCACATTATTTTCATCAATGAACTGGTTTTTGAAGTGGCAATGGACTGTTAGTTACTCGGCAATTTATTTTTTTTCCTGAGTAAGGGTCACACTTTCCTGTTTCTTTGCATATTTAGTAATTTTTGGTTGATAACTAGTCATTGCAGCAACTAATTTTTTTTTCCTGAGGATTTTGAGATTTTTGTTTTAGCAGGCATTGAACTTGCCTGGATTTAAACTGCAATCACCTCCTTCCTTTGACATGTGGGTATTACAGATCTCTCCCTTAACATGTGGAGACCACAATTCGAGATGAGATTTGGGTGAGGACACAGAGGTCTAATCCTGTGTAGTTCCATCTTTCAAGAGTGGGTATCTCTCTGGGCTCTGACTTCTTTTGTGCCGGATCCCTTGGGGTCTGCTGCACTCATATGTAGACTAGCTATAAGCCAGATTTGGGAAGTTTATGCTCTGAATTTGGGTCTCACTAATTCTGTGGTCCTCATGCTGCTAGGGCTTCCTCATTACATTTCTGCTTCTTTTCCCATCCTGACTTCTGATATTTGACACATTTAGCTGGTAAGGCTGCAGTTTTTTCCACCAATTTTTTTTTTGTAGCCTTGCAGGTGGAATTAATCCTGTGGCTGGTAAGCTGTAAACTCACAGGTTCTACCAATTTCGGTTGCAGTTTTCTGAAAGTAAATTTTCCTCTGGCTTCTTTTTTGTTTTTTTTCTGAGATGGAATCTCACTCTGTTGCACAGGCTGGAGTGCAGTGGCACAATCCTGGCTCACTGCAAGCTCTGCCTCCCGGGCTCACGCCATTCTCCTGCCTCAGCCTCCTGAGTAGCTGGGACTACAGGCGACCACCACCATGCCTGGCTAATTTTTTGTATTTTTTTTAGTAGAGACAGGGTTTCACTGTGTTAACCAGGATGGTCTCGATCTCCTGACTTCGTGATCCACCCGCCTCGGTCTCCCAAAGTGCTGGGATTAAAGGCGTGAGCCACTGCGCCCAGCCAGTTTTCCTCTGGCTTCTCTCTGCTTTTGGATGCCTTGCAGTTTCTTTACATATTTTATTAAATTTATTTTTTAATAGTTATTATATGTAGGGATTTGCATGACCACTTCATCTCACCAGCATTATCTAATATTCTGTTCATGCATAGATCATAGAATTTTGTTCCTTGCCTTCCCATCTCTTCCTGTAAGTTGAGAGAGGGATCTATTTAGATGAATTAAAAAACGGTTGCTATGCATGCAGGTAAATTAAACAAAAAGTAATTTTGATGGTGATTAGGTATATTTTATGATATTTTGTTATTTTACATATGTAAGTTAAGAAAATTTGCCACTGAGTACATGTGGTTTAATTGACTATAGGAAGGGTTTGTAGTTCAAAAGTTCAGAACAGTTACTGATGTTTCTTCAGCCTTGGCTCTGTCTTGGTGCCTGCCACAGTGTTATGTGGTGGTGCTGTATTGGTGTTTGAGAGATAGGCACAGCAAATGGCATGCTTCCTCACTTTTCAGTACAACAGTTTCTCTTCATAAGCTTAGATCCATATGATTCAGAATGTCTGTTAATTTAGCCTGGGCTTGGCTGAAGTTTATAATTTCATTCTGTGAGGAAAACAAAATGTACAAATTCATTGCATAAATAGGATCACAGGGGCCAGGTTTTACCTACTGATATGGTTTGGATTTGTGGCCCCGCCCAAATTTCATGTCCAATTGTAACCCCCAGTGGTGGAGTGGGGGCCCAGTGAGAAGTAATTGGGTCATGGGGTGGACTTGCCCTTTGCTGTTCTCATGATGTGAATGAATTCTCAAAAGTTCTAGCTGTTTAAAAGTGTGTAGTACCTCCCCCTTCAGTGTCTCTTCCTCCTGCTCTGGCCATGTAAGATGTGCCTGCTTCCTCTTTGCCTTCTGCCATGATTGAAAGTTTCTTGAGGTCTCCCCAGCCATGCTTCCTGTACAGCCTGTAGAACCCTGAGCTACTTAAACCTTTTTTCTTATAAATTACCCAGTTTCAGGTATTTCTTTATAGCAATGTGGGAACAGATTAATACGCCTACTGAAGGGTATACGTTGTTTCTTTTCTTTCTTCCTTTTTTTTTTGAGATGGAGTCTTGCTTTGTCACCCAGGATGGAGTGCACTGGCACAATCTCTGCTCACTGCAACCTCTGCCTCCCAGGTTCAAGCGATTCTCCTGCCTTAGCCTCCTGAGTAGCTGGGATTACAGACACGTGCCACCACGCCAAGCTAATTTTTGTATTTTTAGTAGAGACGGGGTTTCACCATGTTGGCCAGGTTGGTCTCGAACTCCTGACCTTGTGATCTGCCCTCCTCAGCCTCCCAAAGTACTGGGATTACAGGCATGAGCCACCACGCCCGGCAGAGTGTACATTGTTTCTAAGCATTTTAGCTATGCCTTTTCTGTCTGCTTGTAACTTTAAATCTTATTTTTTATTTTTTTAGTAACTCATAGTGTATTTATAAAATGAATAAAAAGTGTATAAAATGAATAAAAAGTGTATCTACCAAAATACACTTTTCACTGGGAAAAATAAATAAAATAGACAAATGGATCTACACAAAGTAAACATTAACTTTGGTAGATTTCAGTGTAGTTCATAACAAGCATATTTGCCCTTATTCCCCCAGAGCTGCTCAACTACCAAAAATTTTAAAAATATTTTTAACTGAGATTTTATTATGTTGACATTTGTTTCTCATTCCACATCATCTTCAGCCAAGCTCTGAGCACTTACAATTCTCTGACTAATTGTTGGGAGCTTAGTCAGAAGCATCTGGAACACTGGTGGTGGAAGAGTTTGCTGTAAGACCTGCAGTAACTGCTGTGGCTGTCCACACACAGCGATTGCATTTGTGAGATGGTCTACGCCCTTCTCATATTCACCTTGAGCTAGTAACTCTTCATCAAGCTGTATTTCTTCAAGGAAGAACTTCTGAACAGCTTCAGCATCTTTAAGGTCAGGTAACTTGGAAAGCCCAGCTCTCTCCTTGGCAAGCTTCTGTTTCTTTCTTCGTTCTCGAAGCCTGTTCTTCACTTCGTCTTTTGCGGTCGCAGTAGATGCAGTACTCAATAAAAAGGGCTCCGCATACACCGGCGGCGATGGCGCTGTTCCGACCCACCATTTTCTTTCTCTACGACGCTGAGCGTGGATGGTGGCGGCAGGGACGGCGAAGGAGCGTTGGGCCACGAATCCTCAGAGCGGTGGGCGCAGCTAACACCCGACGGCCGCGGGCCAGGAACTAAATCTTATTTTTAAAAGTTGTAGAGTAAAATTCACTTTTGGGGGGCTTTACAACTCTGTGAATTTTAACCCATGTATAGGTTTGAATAACCACAACCACAATGAAAATAAACAATAGTTTCATTACCTCCCCATACACTTCGTCCCCCCTCCCCATAACCCCAGCAACCCCTGGTCTGTTCTCCATCACTACAGTTTTGTCTCCTTTAGAATATCCTATATGTGAAATCAGGCAGTGTTTAGCCATTGGAGACTTCTTTCACTCAGCATTGTGCCTTTGAGATTCATCCACAATAATGTGTGTATCAGTAGTTTGTGGCCCATTACTGCTGAAGAGCCCAGTCAGTTTTCAAACAAGTGAGTGCTTTTATATAGAATAAATAAGATATTTTCAGGTAGACCCCTCTTTGGACACATTTTGCTAATAGGGTGGTTTGAGTTTCTCCCTTTGTTTGATGGTGCTGTAATTGTCTTTCTGACAAAATATTGACACTTCAGCCATTTCACTATTTCATGTTGAAATTTTCCCTAGGTAATCAAAATTGTGAGGTTTTACTTTAACTTTTGCTTTAAAACCACCATTCCACAAAACTGTTAGCATTCAAGGGAAGAAAATACTGGACTGGGGAGTGGAGAGTCGGTCAATTTAAGGCAGAGCTAGTAAGTATTTTGGTTTTGTATAAAAATCTAAAAAGAACACCTTTGCATTTCAGATTCCTGAAAGCCCAACACAAATGATTCCTGAAAGTCCTTGAACAAATGCAAGGGCAACACTTAAAAATATTAAACTAGGTGATTTGGAGCCCAGGCAAGCATGGGACCTGTGAGATGACAGTGACACTGTGGAGTCGGCCTCAGCCCTGCCTGTCACCAGGGCCTTCAGTTCTCTGTCTTCCCCAGACACCAGGCCCACAGGGACCTCCTGTACTGTTGTCCCATCAAGCAGGGACCGCCTTGCCGTCTTCCGGACTTTAGTAGAAGCATAGCCAAAAATGGAGGGGCAAGAGTGCAGTGTTGTTTCAGGTACCAAGTCTGCCACCCAAAGAGAAGGGACTTGCCACTTCAAGGAATAGAAGTCTACTCCTGGAATTACAAGAAGGGAGGGCACTGGAAGAGGGCAGGGGAAGTTCGTGGGGTGCTGCCTGGCTTCTAAGGCCAGGATGGTGACCCCACAGCTGCTAGTGGGGTGCTACTCTGCTAGTTTCTTTGCAGACCAGCTTCCTTTACTTACTGAAGTTTCTTGCTCCCTTAGAATGTTGACTTTAGTTTGCTGTGATGCCAGCCTGGCTTCTAACTGTACTGTTTTCAAGGACCGGGACCTACTATAGTGCTAGACCAGCTGGCTGGTGGATTGGTTTCTTATGGATGGATCATGGGTCCACCTTTTGCTCAACTGTGGTCAAGTGGGCTGGGTGCTGTGGATCAGAGACAGCTGTCTAGCCCTGTCTCTTTAACTGAAGATATGGTGGGGCAATTTTAAGGAAGAGCTATGGGTTTGGCAGATATCCCATAATAATCCATGGAAGAATCCTGGTGGTCTTGCCTAAAAGTATTCTGGTGTCAACCTGGGCTGGAATACTCTTAGTCAAGACCACCAGGCAGCCCTTTGTTGACAACTCTAATTTTTAGATCCCCCCCCCACCCCAAGAGGACACAGCTTTGTGCTGCTCATGTAGTGTAGGATACAGGAATTCCGGGCTCTTCCCCAGACCTACTGAATCAGAAACTCTGCAGCGGGGCCCAGCAGTCTGTGTTAACAAGCCCTGCAAGTGATTCTCATGTACTCTAAAGTGTGAGAACCACTGACCTAAGGCACACATTCTCAGCAAGGGGGTATTGCCCCCAATGAGACAGTGATTTGTTTTTGGGGAGCAAAAAAATCCTAGATATTTACAGTGGTTTGTGGCTTTTCAAAGATCAACATTATTTAACAAAGTCTTATTTTTTATCAGTATTTAATTAAAAATGTCTTAAAAGGCTACTTGAATTGGCCATAATGAAAAATGTTTAAGAAACACTGATCTAGGGTGTATAACTCGAACTGGGCTTTCCACCTGTGGAGTAGGCATGAGTTCAGCATTCCTAGGTAATGAAGAAGCTCAATTGTTTTGCTAAATGACTGTAGCCATTTATATTCTCACCAGCAGAAGGTTGGAGGCTTTGTTGCTCCTTATCTTTGCCAACACTTGGTATTGTCCAGCGTTTTAGTGGTTGCTGATCTGAGGCTATGAAATGATATTTTATTTTAAAGCCTTTTTCCAATTGTTTCTAATATATAGTTTTTTTTTTTTTTTGAGATGGAGTTTTGGTCTGTTGCCCAGGTGTGCAGTGGCATGATCTCGGCTCACTGCAACCTCCGCCTCCTGGGTTCAAGTGATTCTCCTGCCTCGGCCTCCTGAGTAGCTGGGACTACAGGCACACGCCACCACGCCTGGCTAATTTTTTGTATTTTAGTAGAGACAGGGTTTTACCATGTTGCCCAGGCTGGTCTCGAAATCCTGAGCTCAGGCAATCTGCCTGCCTCGGCCAATATATAGATTTTTAAGTATTGATTTTGGGTTTGTCAGCCTTGCTAAAATCTCCTATTAATTCTATAATTTGTTGGTAGTTTCTTTCCTTTGTGTTTCTAATTTTTTTATTGTAGTAAAATACACATAAAATAAAATGCATCTTACTTATTTTTAAGTGTATGGTTCAATGGTATTAAATATATTAATGATGTTGTATAACCATCACCACTATCCATCTCCAGAACTCTTTCCATATTATAAAATGGAAACTGTACCCATTAAACAATAACTCGCCATTTCACTCTCTCTCCAGTTCTTAAAACTACCATTTATTTTACTTTGTTTGAATCTGACGACGTTAGGTGCCTCATATAAGTGGAATCACTCAGTGTTTTTCCGTCTGTGACTGGCTTATTTCACTTAGCATAATGTCCTCCAGTTTCACCTGTGTTATAGCATGTGTCAGAATGTCCTTCCTTTTTAAAACTGAATAATATTCCACTGTATGTATATGCCACATATTGCTTATTGATTCATTTGTTAGTGGACACTTGGATTGCATCCATGTTGTAGCTGTTGTGAATAATGTTGCTGTAAACATGGATATACAAATATCTCTTTGAGACTCTGGTTTAGGCATATACTCAAAACCGGAATTGCTGGATCATGTGGCAATTCTAGGTTTCATTTTTTGAGGAACTGCCGCACTGTTTCCCATGGTGGCTATACCACCTTACATTCTTACCAACAGTGCACAAGGGTTGTAATTTCTCCCCATTTTTCCTAACACTTATTTTTTTGTGGTAACCATCCTAATGGATATGAAGTGGTATCTCGTAGTTTTGATTTGCATTTCCCTAAAGATTACTGAGCATGTTTTTACATGCTTATTGGCCATTTGTATATCTTCTTAGGAGAAGTATTTATTCAAATCCTTTGCCTATTTTTTGTATTGGTTGTGTGTACGTAATTAAAAAAAATTTTTTAATTACGTAATCTATACATATTTCTTCTTTATGACAGAGTCTCACTGTGTCACCCAGGCTGGAGTGCAGTGGCGCGATCTCGGTTCACTGCAAGCTCCGCCTCCCAGGTTCATGCCATTCTCCTGCCTCAGCCTCCTGAGTAGCTGGGACTACAGGCGCCCGCCACCACGCCCAGCTAATTTTTTGTATTTTTAGTAGAGATGGGGTTTCACTGTGTTAGCCAAGTTGGTCTCGATCTCCTGACCTTGTGATCCACCCGCTTTGGCCTCCCAAACTGCTGGGATTACAGGAGTGAACCACCACGCCTGGCCATAATCTATACATATTTCAAGACATCATGTTGTACACCAAAGATATATACAATATTTTCTGGCAATTAAAAAATATTAATTTAAAAAATAATCATATTCAAATTGTGAATTTATCTCAAATTCATACAAAGCAAAATGGTGGTTTCAAGAACTAGAGGGAGAGGGAAACAGGGAGTTATTGTTTAATGGATACAAAGTTTCCATTTATAATATGGAAAGAGTTCTGGACATGGATGGTGATGATGGTTACATAACATTATTCATATTTAAAGTTTTTTAAATAGATATATATATATTTTTTGGTGTACAACAGGGTGTTTTGAAATATGTCTAGATTGTGGAATGGCTAAATCAAACTAATTAATATACGTATTACCTCACATATTTATCAGTAATTTGTAGTGAGAACACTTAAAATCTACTCTCATAACAATTTTCAAGTATACTATATGTTGTTATTAACTGTAGTCACCATGTTGTACAGTAGATTTCTTAAGTTATTCTCCTGTTTATGTGAAATTTTGTATCTTTTGACCAACATCTTCCCAGTTTCTCCCCACCTCTAGCCCTTGGTAACCACCATCCTACTCTCTGCTTCTATGAATTGGACTTTTTTAGATTCTACATGTAAATGAGATCATGCACCCATTTTTAAAATGGGTTATTTGTTTTGTTGCTATTAGGTTGTATGTGTTCCTTATATGTTTTAGACATTGACCCTTCATCTGATGTATGCTTTGCAAATATTCTCCCATTCTGTAGGTTGCCTTTTCATTCTGTTGATTGTTTCTTTTGTTATGCAGAAGCTTTTTAATTTGATGTAGTCCCCTTTGGATATTTTTGCTTTTGTTGCCTATGCTTCAGGATCATATTCAAAAAAACCATTGTCCAGACCAATGTCATGGAGCTTTCCATGACATTATAGTAGTTTTACAGGTTTCAGCCTTACATTTAAATCTTTAATCCAGTTTGAGTTGGTTTTTGTATATAATGTGAGATAAGAGCCTAATTTCATTCTTTTGCATGTGGATATCCTGTTTTCCCAACACCGTTTAGTGAAATGACTGTCCTTTTTTCCAATGTGTGTTCTTGGCATCTTTGTCAAAAATCAACTGATTGTACATATGTGAGTTCATTTCTGGGCTCATTATTCTGTTCCATTGCTATGTCAGTCTGTTTTTATGTCGGTTCTATGCTATTTTGATTACTATAGTTTTGTATATGTTTTAAAATCACAGAGTGTGATGCCTGTGGCTTTATTCTTTCTAATTAAGATCACTTAGGGTATTTGGGTCTTTTGTGGTTCTATACAAATTTTAGGATTTTTTTTCTCTATCTGTGAAAAATGTCATTGGAATTTTGATAGAGAATGTGTTGAATCTACAGATAGCTTTGGGTAGCAGGGACATTTCAACAGTATTAATTTTTCCAATCCATAAACATGGGATAATTTTCATTTATTTGTGTCTTCTTCAATTTCTTTCATCAGTGTTATAGTTTTCATTGTATAGAATTTTATCTCTTTGGTTAAATGTATTCCTAAGGTATTTTGTTATTTCTTTTTTGTAGCTATTGTAAATGGGATTGTTTCCTTAATTTCTCTTTTGGATAGTTCATTGTTAGTGTGTAGAAATACTACTGATTTTTGTGTGTTGATTTTGTATCCTGCAAATTTATTGAATTTGTTTATTAGTTCTAATAGTTTTTTTTAACATAGTCTTTAGGATTTTTTTTATATATAAGATTGTGTCAGCTGGACACAGTGACTCCTCCCTGGAATCTCAGCACTTTGGGAGGCCAAGGCCAGAGGCTCACTTGAGCCCAGGAGTTTGAGACCAACCTGGGTAACATAGGGAGACCCTGTCTCTACAAAAAAAATCAAAAAGTAATTAGCTAGGTATGGTGATGTGCCTGTTGTCCCAGCTCCTTGGGAGGCTGAGGCAGGAGGATTGCTTGAGCCTGGGAAGTTTAGGCTACAGTGAGTTATGATCATGCCAGTGCACTCCAGCCTGGTTGACAGAGTGAGACCCTGTCTCAAAAATAAAAGAGAAAGAAAGGAAAAGAAGAAAGAAAGAAAGAAAGAAAGAAAGAAAGAAAGAAAGAAAGAAAGAAGAAAGAAAGAAAGAAGAAGGAAGGAAGGAAGGAAGGAAGGAAGGAAGGAAGGAAGGAAGGAAGGAAGGAAGGAAGGAAGGAAAGGAAGGAAAGGAAGGAAAGGAAGGAAAGGAAAGAAAGAAGAAAGAGGAAGGAAGGAAGGAAAAGAAAATAAAAAAGAAAGAGAGAAAGAGGAAGGAAGGAAGGAAAAGAAAGAAAAGAAAAAAGAAAGAAAAAGAAAGAAAGAAAAAGTAAAGGTTATGTCATCTGCTGCAAACAGAGACAATTTAACTTCTTCCTTTCCAGTTTGGATGGCTTTTATTTCTTTCTCTTGCCTCATTGCTGTGGCTAGTACTTCTAGTACTATGTTGAATAGAAGTGGCAAGTGTGAATATCCTTGTTATTGATCTTAGAGGAATATCTTGCAGCTTTTCACTGTTGAATATGATGTAAGCTATGGACTTGCAGATTGTTTTTATGTTGTTGAGGCTGAATGGTTCTTTATATTTTCTAGATATTAATCCCCACTTTAGTCTGTTTGTGGTGCTATAACAAAATACCACAGATTGGGTAATTATGAGCAATAGAAATTTATTTCTCACAATTCTAGAGGCTGAGAAGTCTAAGATCAAGATACTAGCAGGTTCAGTGTATAGTGAGGACCCAAATGAGTCCCGCCATTTGCCTCCAAATGGCGTCTTGTTAATGTATCTTCCTGAGGGGATGAATGCTGTGTCTTCACATGGTGAAAGGATGGAAAGGGGAGAAAAGGGCCCCTTTTCACTCACTCCCTCCAGCCGTTTCATAAGGGTGCCAATCTCATCCATGAGGCTGGAGCCTTCAGGGCCTAATCACCCTCTAAAGGCCCTATTTCTTAATACTATCACTTTGGTGATGAGTTTCAATGTATAAATTTTGGGGGACACATTCAGACCATAACAATCCTGCTTCCTGATCCAGCATACCATGTTACATTTAGTCCTCAAGTCTCTTTAGTCTACTCTTCCAATCTGAGACCTTTCCTTGGTTTTTCCTTGTTTTTCACCATCTGGACACTTTTGAGAAGTACTGGTCAGGTGATCTATAGAATGTCCGTTAATATATACTTGCCTGATGTTTACTCATTATTAGACTGTGGGGCTTTGAATTTGGGGGAAAAGGGAAGTACCTTTTTCCTCACATCATATCAGAGAGGTGGGGTGCATGATATGAATGTTACTACTAGTGATAACCCTGATCACAGTTAAGAGAGTGTCTGCTAGATTTCTCCACTGTAAAGTTACTCTTTTCCCTTTTTTAAATTGATATGTTACAATCTTTTTTTAAAAAAATTAATCCATGCCGGGCGCGGTGGCTTAAGCCTGTAATCCCAGCACTTTGGGAGGCCGAGACGGGCGGATCACGAGGTCAGGAGATCGAGACCATCCTGGCTAACACGGTGAAACCCCGTCTCTACTAAAAAATACAAAAAACTAGCCGGGCGAGGTGGCGGGCACCTGTAGTCCCAGCTACTCGGGAGGCTGAGGCAGGAGAATGGCGTGAACCCGGGAGGCGGAGCTTGTAGTGAGCTGAGATCCGGCCACTGCACTCCAGCCTGGGCGACAGAGCAAGACTCCGTCTCAAAAAAAAAAAAAAAAAAAAAAAAATCATAAAAAAAAATTAATCCATTGCATTTTTAAGAAATCAATTTTATTGAATATTCTTGAATAATTTTGAATCATTATTAATTGAATAATTCAATTTGTTGAATAATTTTTGCATTCCATAACATTTGCCAATTATAAGTGTATAAGTCAGTGATTTTTGGCACATTTAGAGAGTTGTGTAACCATCATCAAAATCCAGTTTTAGGACATTTCCATCACCCCTCCAAAAATACTGTCTGTTTGCTGTCTGTCTGTTTCCATCCCAGGTCCAAGCAATCACTGATCTGTTCTGTCTCTACCAACTTGCCTTTCCAGGACAGTTCACATAAATTGAATGATAAAATATGCAATCTTTTGCATTTGGTTTCTTTCTTTCTTTATTTTTTTTGAGACAGAGTCTTGCTCTGTTGCCCAGGCTGGAGTGCAGTGGCGTGATCTTGGCTCACTGCAAGCTCTGCCTCCCGGGTTCATGCCATTCTCCTGCCTCAGCCTCCCGAGTAGCTGGGACTACAAGTGCCCACCACCACACTTGGCTAATTTTTTGTATTTTCAGTAGAGATGGGGTTTCACCATGTTAGACAGGATGGTCTCAATCTCCTGACCTCGTGATCCGCCCGCCTTGGCCTCCCAAAGTGCTGGGATTACAGGCCTGAGCCACTGTGCCCGGCCGCATCTGGTTTCTTTTTTGTTTAGCACAGTGTGTTCTCAAGGTTCATCCAAATTGTAGCATGTGTTAATATTTTGTTCCTTTTTATTGCTGAGTGGTATTCCATTGTATGGATATCACATTTTGTTTATGCATCTATCAGTTGATTGGTTGTTTCCAGTTTTAGGCTATTATGAATTACCCTGCTATAAACGTTCACAAACATGTCTTTGCATAGGCATCATTTTCATTTCTTTTGGATAGGTTCCTAGGAGTAGAATTGCTGGGTCATTGGGTAAGCTTATGTTTGACTTCTTAAGTAACTGACAAACTGTTTCACAAAGTGGCTGTACCATAATACATTTCCATCAGCAGTAGATGAGGATTTCAATTTCTCCACATCCTTGTCAACAGTTGTTATTGTGTTTTTATTGCAGCCATTCTAGTAGGCCAAAAGTGGCATTTCACTGTGGTTGTAACTTGCATTTCCCTAAGGACTTAGGATGTGAAATATTTTTTAATTGATAAGTAGTCATTTGTGTGTTTTCTTTGAAGAAATGTCTGTTCAGATTTTCTGTCCATTTTTAATAGGGTTGTTTGTTTTCTTATTGAATTTAGAGTTCTTTATGTATTTTGAATCTAAGTCTTTTATCAGAAATGTGATTTGTAAACATTTTCTTGCAGTCTGTGGCTTGTTTTTTTATTTTCTTAGTGATGTCTTTTTTTTTTTTTAATTTCCATAAGTTATTGGGGAACAGGTGGTGTTTGGTTACATGAGTAAGTTCTTTAGTGGTGATTTGTGAGATTTTGGTGCACCCATCACCTGGGCATTATACACTGTACCCTATTTGTAGAGTTTTATTTCTCACCCCTTTCCCTTCCTTTCTCCCTGAGTCCCCAAAGTCCATTATGTCATTCTTATGCCTTTGCATCATCATAGCTTAGCTCCCACTTATGATATGTTTGGTTTTCCATTCCTGAGTTACTTCACCTAAAAGAATAGTCTCCAGTCTCATCTGGGTCGCTACGAATGCCATTAGTTCTTTTTATAATAGCTGAGTAGTAGTCCATCATGTGTATGTATGTGTATGTGTATATATATATATCTCTCACAGTTTCTATATTCATTTGTTGATTGATGGGCATTTGGGTTGGTTCCCTGATTTTGTAATTGAGAATTGTGCTGCTATAAACACGCATGTGCAAGTATTTTTTTTTTTTTTTTTTTTTTATTTTTTATTATAATGACTTCTTTTCCTCTGGGTAGATACCCAGTAGTGGGATTGCTGGATCAAATGGTAGTTCTACTTTTAGTTCTTTAAGGAATCTCCACACTGTTTTCCATAGTGGTTGTACTAGTTTACATTGTCACTAGCAGTGTAGAAGTGTTCCCTGTTCACCACAGCCACACCAACATCTACTACTTTTTGATTATGGCCATTCTTGCAGGAGTAAGGTGGTATTACATTGTGGTTTTGATTTGCATTGCCCTGATCATTAGTGATGTTTAGCATTTTTTTCATATATTTGTTGGCCATTTGTATATCTTCTTTTGAGAATTGGCTGTTCATGTCCTTAGCCCACTTTTTGATGGGATTGTTTGTTTTTTTCTTGTTGATTTGTTTGAGTTCATTGTAGATTCTGGATATTAATCCTTTGTCAGATGTATAAATTGTGAAGATTTTATCTCACTCTGTGGGTTGTCTGTTTACTCTGCTTACTGTTCCTTTTGCCATGCAAAAGCTCTTTAGTTTAATTAGGTCCCAACAATTTATCTTTGTTTGTATTGCATTTGCTTTTGGGTTCTTGGTCATGAAACCCTTGCCTAAGCCAATATCTAGAGGGGTTTTTCCAATGTTATCTTCTAGAATTTTTATAGTTTTATGTCTTAGATTTAAGTTCTTGATCCATCTTGAATTGATTTTTATATAAGGTGAGAGATAAGGATCCAATTTCATTCTCCTACATGTGGCTAGCCAATTATCCCAGTACAATTTGTTGAAAAGAGTGTCCTTTCTCCACTTTATGTTTTTGTTTGCTTTGTCAAAGATCAGTTGGCTATAAGTATTTGGGTTTATTCTGGATTCTCTATTCTATTCCATTGGTCTTTGTGCCTATTTTTATACCAGTACCATGCTGTTTTGGTGACTATGGCCTCATAGTATAGTTTGAAATCAGGTAATGTGATGCCTCCATATTTCTTCTTTTTGCTTAGTCTTGCTTTGGCTATGCAGGATCTTTTTGGTTCCATATGAATTTTTTCTAATTCTGCAAAGAATGATGGTGGTATTTTGATGGGAAATGCATTGAATTTGTAGATTGCTTTTGGCAGTATTGTCATTTTCACAATATTGATTCTACCCATCCATGAGCATGGAATGTGTTGCCATTTGTTTGTGTCATCTATGATTTCTTTCAGCAGTGTCTTGTAGTTTTTCTTGTAGAAGTCTTTCACCTTCTTGATTTCCTAAGTATTTCTTTCTTTCTTTCTTTTTTTTTTTTGCAGCTATTATAAAAGGGGTTGAGTTCTTAATTTGATTCTTTGCTTGGTTGCTGTTGGTGTATAGAAGAGCTAGTGATTTGTGTATATTAATTTTGTATCTGGAAGCTTTGCTGAACTCTTCTATCAGTTCTAGGAGCTTTCTAGAGGAGTCTTTAGGGTTTTCTAGGTAAATGAGTATATCATCAGCAAATAGTGACAGTTTGACTTTCTCTTTACTGGTGTGGATGCCCTTTACTTCTTTCTCTTGTCTGATTGCTCTGGTTAGGACTTCCAGAGTTTGGCTATGTTGAAGAGGAGTGGTGAGAGTGGGCATCCTTGTTTTGTTCCAGTTCTCAGAGGGAATGCTTTCAACTTTTCCCCATTCAATATTATGTTGGCTGTGGGTTTGTCATACATGGCTTTAATTATATTGGGGTATGTCCCTTGTGTACCGATTTTGCTGAGAGTTCTAATCATAAAGCGATGCTGGATTTTGTCTAATGCTTTTTCTGCATCTATTGAGATGATCATGTGAATTTTGTTTTTAATTCTGTTTATGTGATGTATCACATTTATTGACTCGTGTATGTTAAACCATCCTACATCCCTGGTATAAAACCCACTTGATCATGGTGGATTATCTTTTTGATATGTTGTTGGATTCGGTTAGCTAGTATTTTGTTAAGGATTTTAGCATCTATGTTCATCAGGGATTCAGTCTGTAGTTTTCTTTTTTGGCTATGTCATTTCCTGGTTTTGGTGTTAGGGTGATATTGGCTTTATAGAATGATTTAGGGAGTGTTCCCTCTTTCTCTATCTTGTGGAATAGTGTCAGTAGGATTGGTACCAATCCTTCTGTAAATGTCTGGTAGAATTCTGCTGTAAATCCATCTGGTCCTGGACTTTTTTTGTTGGTCATTTTGAAATTGCCATTTCAATCATGCTGTTTGTTATTGGTCTATTCAGGGTATTTCATTCTTCCTGATTTAAGCTAGGAGGGTTGTATCTCTCCAGGAATTTATCCATCTCTTCTAGGTTTTCTAGTTTATGCATGTAAAGGTGTTCATAGTAGCCTTGAATGATCTTTTGTATTTCTGTGGTGTCAGTTGTAGTATCTCCCATTTCATTTCTTATTGAGCTTATTTGGATTTTCTCTCTTCTTTTCTGGATTAATCTTGCCAATGGTGTATCAATTTTATTTATCTTTTCAAATAACCAGCTTTTTGTTTCATTTATCTTTTGTATTTTTTGTTTGTTTGTTTCAATTTCATTTGGTTCTGCTCTGATCTTGGTTATTTCCTTTTTTCTGCTAGGTTTGGATTTGGTTTGTTCTTGTTTCTCTAGCTCCTTGAGGTGGTGTGACCTTAGACTGTCTGTTTATGCTTTTTCAGACTTTTTGATATAGGTGTTTAGGGCTACGAACTTTCCTCTTAGCACTACCTTTGCTGTGTCCTGGAAGTTTTGATAGGCTGTGTCACTATTGCTGTTCAGTTTGAAGAATTTTTAAATTTCCTTTGATTTCATTTTTGACCCAGTGATCATTCAGGAGAAGGTTATTTAATTTCCATATATGTGCATAGTCTTGGAGGTTCCTTTTGGAATTGATTTCCAGTTTTATTCTACTGTGGTCTAAGAGGGTGCTTGATATCATTTAAGTTTTCTTAATTTATTGAAGCTCATTTTATGGTCTATCATGTGGTCTATCTTGGAGAAAGTTCCATGCACTGTTGAATAGAATGTATATTCTATAGTTGTTGGATGGACTGTTCTATATATATCTGTTAAGTCCATTTGTTTCAGGGTATAGTTTAAATCCATTGTTTCTTTTGTGACTTTCTGTCTTGATGGCCTCTCTAGTGCTGTCAGTGGAGTATTGAAGTCCCTCACTATTATTGTGTTGCTGTCTATCTCATTTCTTAGGTTTAGTAGTAATTGTTTTACAAATTTGGGAGCTCTAGTGTTAGGTGCATATATGTTTAGGATTGTGATATTTTCCTGTTGGAAATAAAATTATCATTATTATAATGCCTCTCTTTGCCTTTTTTAACTGCTGCTGCTTTAGTTTGTTTTGTCTAATATAAGAATACTCTTGCTTGTTTTTGCCTGTAATATCTGTTTCCACCCCTTTATCTTTAGTTTGTGTGAGTCCTTATGTATTAAGTAAGTCTCTTGAAGACAGCAGGTAGTTGGCTGATGAAGTCTTATCCATTTTGCAATTCTATATCTTTCAAGTGGATGATTTAGGCCATTTACATTCAATGTTAGTATTGAGATATGAGGTACCATTCCATTCGTCATGCTGTTTGTTGCTGTATACCTTGGTTTTTTGTTTTTGTTTTTTAAATTGTATTTTTGTTTTATAGGTCCTGTGAGATTTATGCTTTAAAGAGGTTCTGTTTTGTTGTGTTTCCAGGATTTGTTTCAAGATTTAGAGCTCCTTTTAGCAGTTATTGTGGTGGTGGCTTGGTAGTGGCGAATTCTCTCGGCATTTGATTGACTGAAAAAGACTATCGTTCCTTCATACATTAAGGTTAGTTTCACTGGGTACAAATTTCTTGGCTAATTGTTTTGTTTGAGGAGACTGAAGATAGGGTCCTAACCTCTTCTAGCTTGTAGGGTTTCTACAGAGAAATCTGCTGTTAATCTGATAGGTTTTCTTTTATAGGTTACCTGGTGCTTTTGTTTGACAGTTTTAAAGATTCTTTCCTTTGTCTTAACTTTAGATAACCTGATGACAATGTGCCTAGGTGATGATCTTTTTGTGATGAATTTCCCAGGTGTTCTTTGTGGTTCTTGTATTTGGATGTCTAGGTCTCTAGCAAGACTGGGGAAGTTTTCCTCAATTATTTCCCCAAATATGTTTTCCAAACTTTTAGATTTGTCTTCTTCTTCAGGAACACTGAATATTCTTAGGTTTGGTCATTTAACATAATCCCAGATTTCTTGGAGGCTTTGTTCATATTTTCTTATTATTTTTCTTTGTCTTGATGGATTGGGTTAATTTGAAGACCTTGTCTTTGAGCTCTGAATTTCTTTCTTCTCCTTGTTCAATTCTATTGCTGAGACTTTCCAGAGCATTTTGCATTCTATAAGTGTGTCCATTGTTTCCTGGAGTTTCGATTTTTTTTAATGCTATTTCCTTGAATATCTGTTTCCTGCCTTCACTTCTTGTATCATTTTTTTGGATTTCCTCACAATGGTCTTTGTCTTTCTCTGGTGCCTCCCTGATTAGCTTAATAACTAACCTCCTAAATTCTTTTTCAGGTAAATCAGGGATTTCTTCTCTGTTTGGGTCCGTTGCTGGTGAGCTAGTGTGATTTTTTGGAGGTATTAAAGAACCTTATTTTGTCATATTACTAGAATTGGTTTTCTGGTTCCTTCTCATTTGGGTAGCCTCTGTCAGAGGGAAGGGCTAGGGCTGAAGGTTTGTTTTGTCCCACAGGGTGTTCCCTTGATGTAGTACTTTCCCCCTATTCCTATGGATGTGGCTTCCTGAGAGCCGAGGTGTAGTGATTGTTATTTCTTTTCTGGATCTAGTCACCCAGCAAGTCTACCAGGCTCCAGCTGGTACTGGGGGTTGTCTGCAGAGTCCTGTGATGTGAACCATCTGTGGGTCTCTCAGTCGTGGACACCAGCACAGTATTTGGGGTGTCTCCCGGGTCCTGCAGGAGCAATCTGCTTCCTTCAGGGAGTCTGTGGGTCCTCTCAGGTGTCCTGATTTATTCCTGCAATTTTTCTGGAGCAGAAATTAACAATGCAAACCTCCACACGCTGCTCTGTCTGTCCCAGTCAGAGCTGCAATCTAGTCCTGCCTCCCGTCTGCCATGTTTCCCAGTGGTGTCTTTTGAAACAAAACATTTAAAACATTGATGAAGTTAGGTTTGTCAATTGATTGTATTTTTGGTGTTCAATCTAAGAACTCTTTGCCTAACCCAAGGTTGGGAAGAGTTTTACTTTTTCTAAAAGCTTTATAGTTTTAGCTCTTACATTCATGTCTATGATCCATTTTGAAACATTTTTTGTGTGTGATGTAAGGGTCCAACCTCACTTTATAAAATACCTAATACACTTAAAAATATGAATAGGCTTTATTTTTAGAACAGTTTTAGATTTATAGAAAAATTGGACGGCAAGTACAGAGTTCCCCTGTATCCCCTTCCCCAACAGTTTCCCCTCTTATTAACATATTGGGTTAGTGAGGTACATTTGTTACAATTGACGAGCCAATATTGACATATGCATTAGTTTTCTAGGGCTTCCATAACAAAAGACCACAGACTGGGTGGCTTAAACTAGGGGACCCCAGTCCCTAGGCCATGGACCGGTACCGGTCCGTGGCCTGTTAGGAGCTGGGCTGCACAATAGGAGGTGAGTGGTGGGCGAGTGAGTGAAGTTTCATCTGTATTTACAGTCACTCCCATTGTTCACGTTACCACCTGAGCTCTGCCTCCTGTCAGATCAGTGGCAGCATCAGATTCTCATAAGAGTGCGGACCCTACTGTGAACTTCGCATGTGAGGGATCTAGGTTGTGCTCTCCTTATGAGAATCTAATGCCTGATGATCTGTCATTGTCTCCCATCACCCCCAGATGGGACCATCTAGTTGCAAGAAAACAAGCTCAGGACTCCCACTGATTCTACATTATGGTGAGTTGTATAATTATTTCATTATATATTACACTGTAATAATATAAATAAAGTGCACAATAAATGTAATGCACTTGAATTATCCTGAAACCATCCCCTCCCTTTCCTAGTCCATGGAAAAATTATCTTCCATGAAACTGGTTCCTGGTGCCAAAAAGGTTGGGGACTGCTGGCTTAAACAACAGAAATTAATTTTCTCACAGTTATGGAGGCTAGAAGTTCTAGGTCAGGGTGTCAGAAGGCTTATTTTCTTCAGAGGCCTCTCTCTCCTTGGCTTGCAGATGGCTGTCTTCTCACTATGTCCATACTTGGTCTTTTCTCTACTTGAGTATTGCTGGTGTCTTTTTGTGGGTCCAGATTTCTTCTTATAGGGACACTAGTCCTTGTAAGAAGGTTGGACTGGTGCATACCCTAATGGCCTCCTTTTTAGCTTCATGACCTCTTTTAAAGGCCTTATCTCCAAAGATCTCCAAAGAAAATATCTTCTGAGGTACTGTGGGTTTGCAAATGTTGGAGACACAAGGTTCAGCCTATGGAAATAGATGATCATTAACTGAAGTTCATAGTTCACATCAGGGCTTACTCTGTGTTGTACCTTCTATGGGTTGTGACAAATGTTTAATGGCATGTGTCCACTGTTGTAATATCACAGAGGGTAGTTTCACTGCCTAAAAATCCTCTGTACTCTGCCTATTCATCCTTCTTACTCCTAGCCCTGGTAACCACAGATCTTTTTTTCTTTTTTTTTTTGAGATGGGGTCTCACTCTTGTCACCCAGGCTATAATGCAGTGGCATGATGTCAGCTCACTGCAACCTCCACCTCCCCGATTCAAGCAGTTCTCATGTCTCAGCCTCCCAGGTAGCTGGGATTACAGGCATGAGCCACCTTGCCTGGCTCGTTTTTTTGTATTTTTAGTAGAGACAGGGTTTCGTCATGTTGACCAAGCTGGTCTCGAACTCCTGACCTCAGGTAATCCGCCCACCTTGGCCTTCCAAAGTGCTGGAATTACAGATGTGAGCCACTGTGCCCAGTCACCATGCCTCCCTAGTTTTGCCTTTTCCAGAATGTAATATACGATCATTTGTCACTTAACCATAGGGATGTATTTTGAGGAATGCACTGTTAGGCAATTGCATCATTGTGTGAACACGATAGAATGTATTCACATAAGACTCTATGGCAGAGCGTCCTGCACTCCTAGGTTGTCAAGTATGGCCTGTCGTCTCTAGGCCACAAACCTGTATAGCTTGTTACTGTACTGATTACTGGAGGCGATTGTAACACAATGGTATTTGTATATCTAAACATATGTAAATATAGAAAAGGTACAGTAAAGAGATTTTAAAACAGTATGCTTGTGTAGAGTACTTAACTTGTGTGGAGCTTGCAGGACTGGAAGTTGCTCTGGGTGAGTCAGGGAGTAAGTGAGTGGTGAGTGAATGTGAAGGCCTAGGACAGTACTGTGTACTACTGCACACTTTAGAAACATTGTACACTTAGGTTACACTAAATGTCTACAATAATAAATGAACTGTAGCTTACTGTACAGTTTTCTTCAATAATAAATGAACTGTAGCTTACTGTAACCTTTTTACTTTACAAAAACTTCTTAATTTTTTTAAATTTTTGACTCTTGTAATAACACTTGGCTAAAACATAAATACATCATGCCCCTGTACATAAATATTTTCTTATTCTTAAGCTTTAATTACAAAAATATTTTTTAAAGTTTAAAAACTTTTTTTGTTAAAAACACAGAGACAAACACACTCGTTAGTCTAGGCCTACTCAGGGTCAGTATTGTCAATATCACTGTCTTCCACTTCCACATCTTGTCCCATTGGAAGGTCTTCAGGGGCAGTAACACACGTGGAGCTATCATCTCCTAGGATAACAGTGCCTTCTTCTGGAATACCTCCTATAGGACCTGCCTGAGGCTGCTTTACAGTTAATTTTGTTGTTTTAATGAGTAGAAGGTGTACACTGTAAAATGACAATAAAAATATAGTATAGTAAATACATAAACCAGTATCAGTCATTTATTATCATTATTGGGTATTATGTACTGTGCATAATTGTATGTGCTAGACTTTTTTTTTTTTGAGACAGAGGCTTGCTCTCTTGCCCAGGCTGGTGTGCAGTGGTGCAATCTCAGCTCACTGCAATCTCTGCCCCCGGGTTCAAGCAATTCTCCTGCCTCAGCCTCCTGAGTAGATGAGATTACAGGTGCACGCCACCACATATGGCTAATTTTTTATATTTTTGGTAGAGACGGGATTTCACTATGTTGGCCATGTTGGTCTCAAACTCCTGACCTCAAGTGATCCACCTGCTCTGGCCTCCCAAAGTACTGGGATTATAGGCGTGAGCCACTGTGCCTGGCGTGTATGTGCTAGACTTTTATACAACTGGCAGTGTGGTACGTTTTTTTACCCCAGCATCACAGCAAACACATGAATAATGTGTTGCATTATGACTTTATGGTGCCTATGACTATCACTAGGCAACAGGAATTTTTCAGCTGTATTTTATTCTTATGGGACCTCCACTACACATGTGGTCCATTGTTGACCAAAACGACTTTATGAAGCACATTACTGTAGTTGGAATCCGATGGAATGTCATTGTTCAGTTAGCTTCTTTCACTTAGTAATATGCCCTTATGGTTTTTCTATATCTTTGTGTAGTAATAACTCATTTCTTTTTAGTGCGGAATAATGTTACATTGACTGGATGAGCCACAGTTTGTTTATCCACTCACCGTCTGAAGTACATCCTGGTTGCTTCTAAGTTTTAGTAATTATGAATAAAGCTGCAATAAATATTTGTGTGCAGGTTTTTGTGTGAACATGGTTTTCAATTCTGTTGAGTAAATACCAAGGAGTGTGATTACTGAATCATCAGGTAAGAGTATGTTTAGTTCTGTAAGAAACTGCCAAAATGCCTTCCAAAGTGGCTGCACCCTTTTGTATTCTGACAAGCAATGAATGAGAGTTCCTGTTGTTCCACATCCTCACCAGCATTTGTTGTTGTCAGTGTTCAAGAATTTGGCTATTCTAGGCCGGGCATGGTGGCTTATGCCTGTAATCCCAGCGCTTTGGGAGGCCAAGGCAGGCGGATCACCTGAGGTCAGGAGTTTGAGACCAGCCTGGCCAACATGGCAAAACCCCGTCTCTACTAAAAATACAAAAATTAGCTGGACATGGTGGCACATGCCTGTAATCTCAGCTACTTGAGAGACTGAGGCAGGAGAATCGCTTGAACCCAGGAGGTGGAGGTTGCAATGAGCTAAGATCACACCATTGCATTCCAGCCTGGGCAACAAGAGCAAAATTCCATCTCGAAAAAAAAGAATTTGGCTATTCTAATAGGTGTGTAGTGGCATCTCATTGTTTAAATTTTGTGATTTCCTAATAACATATGATGTGGAGCATCCTTTCATATGCTTAGTTGTAGAATCACAAAGAGGATTTTGATAGAACTAGCATTGAGTTTACAGATCATTTTGAGAAGAATTATCTTAAGAATTGAGTCATCCAATCCAAGAACATGGAATTTCTCTTCATTTATTTAGATCTTCTTTAATTTCTCTCAACAATGTCTTGTAGTTTTCAGTGTTCAATGCAATTCTTTTCTTAAACATACTCTTAATTATTTACTTCTTTTTAATGCTACTGTAAATTAAATTGCATTTTTATTTAATATTAAACCTTTTTAGTTTTGGAAGACTTCACAGTTACAAGAACATTGCTCTTGTCTTCTATATATTGAAATAATATAATTGCAAGCAAGTTGGTACTGTCATCTCAAGCGCATCAAGGTTGAAATCCCAAATATTTTATAGTTACTGTCTCAAGAGAAATGAACTTCCTTACTGGCCATAGATTATTTATTTTTAAATTCATTTTTGGTATGAAATAGTAACTGCTTATTTAGCTAACAATTATTTTGGTTGGCATTTTAGGCTAAGCTCAGCTGGGTGGTTTTCTAGTCTAGCTGGCTTGCTGTGTATCCATGGTGACCTGCCTGTCAGGTGGCTCTGCTGCTTGGGGCTGACTAGACATTGATGGGGACCAGAACAGTGCCTGGGCCATATTCCTTTCATGGTACCAGGTTACCCTGGGCTTGCTTTTGTGGTGTGTTGCAGGGATCCGAGAGAGAACACAGGCCACTGGACCTCAGGAGACCTAGGCTTAGAGTGGTGGTGCTGTCACTCTGCCTCATTCTGTTGACCAAAGTGAGTCACAAGGCCAGCTGGAACTAAAGGTGAGGGGAAATTGATCCCATCTCTTGATGGGAGGAGCTTCAAAATCAAATGCAAAGGGGCATGGCCATAGGAAGGAAGTAATCGTGGCCATTTTTGCAAACAGTTCACCATGGGAGTGTGTATCTTTGCAGTTCAGTCTGGCTGATTAGAATCGGAGTCATATTTTTGTTTGTTTGTTTGTTTGGGAAATTATCCACTTCTGAATCTTGGCAGGGACAAATACCACCACTTCCAACAGGAGCTGAAAATGCTCCTTATTTGTTTTCTTCTTCCATTGCATCTAGGGCATGGGCACCTGTGCAGTTTAGAGGTGAGGAAGGTGAGCTAGTAGGGTCAATGTAGAATTGGTGTTCTAGTTAGGGTGATGACAGGGATGCCTGGCTGAAAGGCCATGTTCTCATTGCAGAAATGGCAACTGTGCTGGTGTTGACCTTGGTTGCAATACAGTTAAGTAGTGGGTGAAAAGCGGGGAGGGTGCCAATTGTCACCTCTCTTGCTCTGCTGCAGCAGGGCCATCAATATTTCATGAGAAGCAGGGCCTGGTGCTGCGTTTATTTGGGGTAAGTGCATTTTGCTATAATTGGACATGGTGAGCCCTTGCTAGAGTTACTGAAACAAGTGCGTACCCTAGAAATGGGTTGAATTGGTCTCTTCCGGTTTCACTTCTGCAGGGAGATGGTTGACATTGCCAGATACTCCTGGTTGGCTCCAAGGGTCTTATTGAACTGTGTGCAGTGAAGGGAGGAATCTGAGGAGGGTGCTGCCTGAGTGGCCTCACTCTGCTTAGTCTCCCAGGTTCACCTTTCATTTCAGTCCAGTGGTCTTGTATCATGTGAGTTTGTAAAGAAAGCTGATCAGTCAACTGGAGAATGATCTGCTATTTTAGCATCACTTGTTTAGCTTGTGAAACTGACCATGTTTCCAGGAGGTACCCATGATTCTGGCTGTGCAGGGGCCCTACAGGGTCCTAGTGGGTCAGCCATGAGCCCAGGGGACAGTGTCTGTCTCTTTCTTTCTCTACAGGCAGCCTGTGTGGTGATGGCACTGGTGCATGCTACCTGCTGCCCGTCTTTGACACTGTGTTCATCAGGAGGAAACACTGGCACCAAGGCTTGGGAACAGCCATGCTGCGGGACTTCTGTGAGACATTCCCAGAGGACAAAGCCCTGGGGGTCAGCTGCCTGATGTCTCCTGCCATGTACCAAGGTAAAACCCCTTATGTCTTGCAGAAGCATTTGGGTAATGGTGATGGATAACACATGTGCATTCTGGAGGACTCTGCAGGGGGAGGCCCTGGGGAGCCCTCGTGGGCAGATGCAGGCCTCCACTTGGCAGCACGCTCGTGAGGTTTTCTTTCTTTCTGAGAAATCTCTGGTTGCTGCAGCATAAACTGAGACTTCATGTTTGATCACAAGAAGTGAACTTCTCCCAAGCTGGAAAATAATTGGATTCAGAAACAATCACAAACAAATCAACGAGCTCAGAGAGAAGGGAATCCAGAGAGCTACCGCCATGCTGCGGGCTGCGGGGCTTTGGAGTGCCTTTGCTATTTCACTTGATGCCTGTAGTTCCTCACTTTGTCCTTTGAACTAGAAGCCACGGGAGAGCCCAGGAGCTGAAGGGAAGGCAGGGACCAGGTAGAAAGGCAAGCTCTGAATGGACTCAGCTTTCCAGCACCTCTGTAGCTCTCTACGCATAAGACGCCTCCCTCCCATATTCTTTATCCACGTTTGCCAGAGGAGGATGAAACAGCTCTGATGTGAAACATCACACTCTAAGGTGACAAGGGTGGGAGGCTCTGGAGAGCGTGTCTCTGAGTCCCCTTCTCCCCCATGAAGCACACCCACCCTACTTTGTGCCCTGCCTCTGTTCTTGGTGTGCGGTGGTTTTTGAACGCTTAGTATGCAGTTTCTGGCGTCTTTCTGGCTCAAGGGATAGGAGAGAACAGTTAGGAAAGGCAAGGAAGCTTCCATTGCTGTGAAGTCATAAAGAAAAGCAGGTAAAAACATACTTTTCCCCAAGTGGGTCTGGCTGTTTCTTTGTATTTTCAAACTCTTAGCCTGTTGTTAAAACTCTGAAGAGCCTTGAATTTCCGCAAGAGTGCTCGAGGCTTCCTGCATCATGTAGCTCACTTTCAGGTACAGGAGCATTCGGGGGCCCAGGCAGCTGGTGTCCATACCCATGTCCTTCCAGGCCCGCGCCTCCTTCTTGCTTCAGGTGCAGGCCACCTCAGGGTTTTAGGAAGCTTTAGCAAGGGAGTGGAAGAGAGCCTTTTACTCAAAGGAACAGTGGGCTCCAAGGCTAAGGGCTGGCTGCTGATCCTGGGCCAGCCTTGCTGAGACCCTGTAGGGCCCTGTGATCCCTCCCATCCTTCCACTGTCTTTACCTGCAAAGAAAGATCTGAATGTGCTGATTCTGACTTACGCTACTTCTCTCGGGCTTCAGCCACCCAGGTGTGCCTGTCAGGTTTTTATTGAGTTCAGTGATGCCTTCCAACTGGACAGGAGGGACTCTGGCAGGAGTCCTGGGCCCCATGCTTTGAGCCTTCTTTCAACTGCATCTCCCTCCAGGGGGCGAGGGCTCCATGGGCCCAAGAGGAGGTGCCCACCTGGCTCATGCTGCTCCTTCTAAACTGGCTCAGGGTGCCAGTACCCCAGGATTCCTGCCAGTGGCCACTGTGGGCCTGAGTGGACCTCATCCCTGGGTCTGTGCTCATGAGGGTGGACCATGCCGCCAGTTTGCACATCCTCAGAGCCCAGGGGCGGCTCCTGGGGGGCTGTGGATGGCATGTGGGGAGGACGGCCACATTTGTACTCACAGGCCCTGTGAGGTATTGGGGGCTGGGGTGGGAGGAGAAGGGGGTGGACTGCCGGCTGGGGGCCAGCTCACTTGGTATTGCCACATTCTGGTGCAACACTCCAAGGAGTCCAAGAATTCTAAATTTGAAACGAGCTTCTCCTGTTGTTAGGAAGTTATATTTGTCAAGATAGGAGGGCAGAACGTGTCATATATAGCGCTTTGCTAACTTGGTTTGTACCTTTGGAAGACAGGCATTCCTCATTTCACTGTTCTTCCCTTGATTGCACTTTGCAGATGCTGCATGTTTTACATTTTGAAGGCTGTGGCAGCCCTGCTTCAAGCAAGTCTATCAGGGATATTTTTCCAACAGCATGGTATCGCTTCATGTCTCTGTGTCATGTTTTGGTAATTTTCACAATATTTCAAACTTCTTCATTATTATTATATCTGTCATGGTGATCTGTGATCAGTGATATTTGAAGTTATAATTGTTACAACATCAATTGAGGGCACCACAAACCATGCCTGTGTAAGTCAGTGAACTTAATCGATACACGAGCCTGTTCTGACTCCGCTTCCGATCAGCTGTTCCTTCCTTTTCTTCCTATTCCATGAGACACAACAATATTGAAATTAGGCCAATTAATAACCCTACAATGGCCTCTGAATGTTCAAGTGAATGGAAGAGTCACATGGCTTTCACTTTAAATCAAAAGCTAGAAATGACTAAGCTTAGCAAGGAAGGCATGTCAAAAGCTGAGGTATGCTGAACGTTAGGCCTCTTGCACCAGGTAGCCAAGTTGTGAATGCAAAGGAAGAATTCTTAAAGGGAATGAAAAGTTCTACTCTGGTGAACACACAAATGATAAGAAAGTAAAGCAGCCTTATTGCTGATAGGAAGAGTTTTAGTGGTCTAGATAGAAGATCAAACCAGCCACAACACTGCCTTAAGTCAAAGCCTAACCCAGAGCAAGGCCCTAACTCTCTTCAATTCTATGAAGGCTGAGAGATTTGAGCAAGCTGCAGAAGAAATGTTTGAAGCTAGCAGAGGTTGGCTTATGAAGTTTGAGGAAAGAAGCCGTCTCCATAACATAAAAGTGCAAGGTGAAGCAGCAAGTGCTGATACAGAAGCTACAGCAAGTTACCTGCAAGATCTAGCTCAGATCGTTGATAAAGGTGGCTACACTACACAACAGATTTTCAATGTAGGTGCAACCGCCTTTTACTGGAAGAACATGCCATCTAGGACTTTCATAGCTAGAGAAGAGAAGTCGGTGCCTGGCCTCAAAGCTTCAAAGGACAGGTTGAGTCTCTTGTTAGGAGTTGATGTAGCTGGTGGCCTTCAGCTGAAGTCAATCCTCATTTACTGGTCTGAAAATCCTAAGGCCCTTAAGAATTATGCCAAATCTTTTCTGTCTGTGCTCTAGAAATGGAACAACAGTGTCTGGATGACAGCGTGTCTGTTTACAGCATGGTTTATTGAATAATTTAAGCCCACAGTTGAGACCTACTGCTCAGAACAAAAGATTCCTCTCAAAATATTATTGCTCATTGACAATGTACCTGGTTATCCAAGAGCTCTGATGAGGATGTACGAAGAGATTAATGTTGTTTCCATGCCTGCTAACATAATATCCATTCTGTGGATCAAGGAATAATTTCAGCTTTCGAGTCTTATTTAAGAAATACACTTCCTAAGACTTCCATAGATAGTGATTCCTCTGATGGTTCTGGGCAAAGTACACTGAACACCTTCTGGAAAGGATTCACCATTCTAGATGCCATTAAGAACACTCAAGAACACTCATGATTCATGGAAGGTCAAAATATCCACATTCATAGGAGTTTGGAAGAAGTTGATTCCAACTCTTATGGATAACTTTGAGGGAGGAGTCCAAGACTTCAGCAAAGGAAGTCGCTACAGATGTGGTGGAAATAAAGAGAGAACTAGAATTAGAAGTGGAGCCTGAAGATGGGACTGAATTGCTGCAATCTCATGATTAAACCTGAACAGTTGAAGAGTTGCTTCTTATGCATGAGCAAAGAAAGTGGATTCTCGAGTTGGAATCTCCTCCTGTTGAAGATACAGTGGACATTGCTGAAATGACAACAAAGGATTTAGAATATTCCATAAATTAGTTGAGAAAGCAGCAGCAGCAGGGTTTGAGAGGATGAACTCCAATTTTGAAAGAAGTTCTACTGTGGGTAAAATGCTGTCAAACAGCATCACATGCTGCATAGAAATCTGTTGTGAAAGGAAGAATCGATTAGTGGAAGAAACTTCATTGCTGTGTTATTTTAAGAAATTGCCACAGCAACCCCACTCTGAGAAGCCATCAACCTTGAGGCAAGACCCTCCACCAGCACAAAGATTATGACTCCCTGAAGGCTCAGATGATCACTAGTATTGTTTAGCATTAAAATATATTTTAATTAAGGTATGTACATTGTATTTTTTAGACAAAAATGCTATTGCATGCTTACTAGACTACAGTATGCTATAAACATAACTTTTACGTGAATGCACTAGGAAATTAAAAAGTTTGCGTGACTTGCTTTACTGTGATATTTGCTTTATTGTGGTGGTCTGGAACCAAACACACAGTATCTCCGAGGTCTGCCTGCACTTAGCATTGCACTGTGTAGGTTTCCATCTGTGTTCTTTCCCAGGGCCCCCCAAATGTTAAGAAGAGGGCCTAATGGAGTCCTCATGGGCACCTGCAGAACCAGGAGCCGTTTCCCATTCACCTGGATTCAGGACATTGCCATGTGAAAATGTTCACCCATGAATGTGAGCATAAAAGTCTGGGAAGCTTGAGTGGACCCTGGAATCCAGGAGGGAGCAGAGGATAAGCTTGAAGGTTCTTTGGGAGGGAAGAAGGATGGTGTATGAAGAGTGGCCTGGGTGGATGGTGCTGAGGACTGAATTGGGCCCCCCACTCAAATTCATATGTTGAAGCCCTTGGTGTGACCACATTTGGAGATAGGGCCTTTAAAAAGTTAATTAAGGTTGAATGAAGTCCTGAGGGTAGGCCCCTAGTCCTGTATGATTGGTGTCCTTGTAAGAAGAGAGGCACCAGGATGGACCTTGATCTTGGATGTCCAGCCTCCATAACTGTGAGAAATAAATTTCTGTTGTTTAAACCAGTGGTCCCCAACCTTTTTGGCACCAGGGACTGGTTTCGTGGAAGACAGTTTTTCCATGGATGGGGCAGAGACAAGGGATTGGTTTCAGAATGATTCAAGCACGTTACATTTATTTATTGTGCACTTTATTTCTATTGTTATTACATTTTAATATATAATGAAAAAATTATACGGCTTACCATAATGTAGAATCAGTGGGAGCCCTGAGCTTATTTTCTTGCAACTAGATGGTCGCATCTGGGGGTGATGGGAGACAGTGACAGATCATCAGGCATTAGATTCTCATAAGGAGGGCACAACCTTGCATGCAAAATTCATGATAGAACCCATGCTTTTATGAGAATCTAATGCTGCCGCTGATCTGACAGGAGGCAGAGCTCAGGTGATAACATGAGCAATGGGAGCAACTGTAAATACAGATGAAGCTTTGTGTACTCCTCCACCACTCACCTCCTGCTGTGCGTCCTGGCACTGGTCGGTGGCCCAGGGGTTGGGGACTCCTGGTTTAAGCCAACTGGTCTGCAGTGTTTTGTTAGAGGAGCCCTGGTAAATGAATGCAGATGGGAAGCATGGAGATGAGAGCTCCTCACTGGGAGGAGCCAGGGAGATGGGCGTGTCCATGGTAGGCAGGTGAAAAAGTGGTTTGAGTGCCCCAGGGATTCCAGCAGAGATCAGGGGGTGGAGGGCTGCTAGAGGACTGGAGTGGGCTGTCTCTGAGACCCAGAGAGCTGGCGCAGAGTGAACCAGGGTGAGGTGGGGGACTTCCTGACTCACACTGCGTTCCCTTCTCCCAGTCTGTAGGCAGTTCCTGCTGGTCTGTCCGGAGGAGCGAGGGCACCTGTGGGAGGTGGAGCCCCTGGGGGCCTGGGGCCAGTGCATCAGTGTCGGGCTCAAGGTTCAAATTCACCAGGCAAAGCTTCCAGACTGTGAGTAGGACTGAAACACTGCACCGTGTCTAGTTATTTCTGGTCTCAATACTAGTATGGATTTACATGATCTAATGAGACCCATGTGGATGTTATTTCTGTTGTGGCAAGAACAAAGGAGAGGCAGGACCTGGGTGGGGATATCTT
This sequence comes from Trachypithecus francoisi, assembly GCF_009764315.1. Lineage (NCBI taxonomy): Eukaryota > Metazoa > Chordata > Mammalia > Primates > Cercopithecidae > Trachypithecus > Trachypithecus francoisi. Next base: position 90,344,341 of record NW_022681468.1, read on the forward strand.
ATCCTCCAACGTTCCCCTCCTGAGTGAAGCACACCTTCCGGTCTTTCTTGCTCAAAAAGATCACCCCCAATTTAGCAGTTAGGAGCTCCCTGGGACTAAGGGACTCCCCTTTTAAAATTAGATAGATTATTGAAACATATAAGATCAGTTTCCTCTGCCTAGCTGAAGATGAGTTGAAAACACTATTCTGAACAGGTAATGAAAGGTAATGTGTGGCTGGGCGCGGTGGCTCATGCCTGTAATCCCAGCACTTTGGGAGGCGGAGGCGGGTGGATCACGAGGTCAGGAGATCGAGACCATCCTGGCTAACACGGTGAAACCCCATCTCTACTAAAAATACAAAAAAATTAGCCAGGCGTGGTGGCGTGTGCCTGTAGTCCCGGCTACTCGGGAGGCTGAGGCAGGAGAATGGTGTGAACCCGGGAGGCGGAGCTTGCAGTGAGCCGAGATGGCGCCACTGCCCTCCAGCCTGGGTGACAGAGCGAGACTCTGTCTCAAAAAAAAAAAGAAAGGTAATGTGTGCACTTGGTTGAAAACTCAAAAGGGTTTACTATGAAACGCGAGTCTCCTATCCTCCTCACCGCTGAGGGGACTGCACACATAATGGTAGTGCCGCAGAGACAACGTGCTGCAAAACCGCTGCCTGGTCTTTTTCACAGCAGCATAGTATGATGTCGCATGGACATGATGTCATTTGTTTCCCTGTTGACAGATGTGCACTCCGTCTTCAGTTTCTGGTTGCTCGAGACAGTGCCCCAGTGGCAGTTTGCCAGTGGGGTTTAGTGGAGGAAGCACGAAAACAGAGCCTTTGGTGGTGGGTTTCCGGGAGAGGCAGGGGATGGGAAATCCTTTAAACAGTCAGATGGGAAAGCAGGCTTGCAGTGTCAGGATTTCCAAGTTGCTTTTTATTTTTTTTGAGACAGAGTCTGGCTCTGTCACCCAGGTTGGAGTGGAGTGGCGCAATCTTGGCTCACTGCAACCTCCGACTCCTGGATTCAAGGGATTCTCCTGCCTCAGCCACTTGAGTAGCTGGAACTACAGGCATGTGACACCATACTCGGCTAATTTTTGTATTTTTAGTAGAGACGGGGTTTCACCATGTTGGCCAGGCTTGAACTCCCGACCTCAGGTGATTTGCACTCCTTGGCCTCCCGAAGTGCTGGGATTACAGGTATGAGCCACCGTGCCCAACCCCAAGTTGCTTTTTTGACAGTGAACTTTCCACTTCTTGCAAGTGGGTAACGGCTGCTCATGACAGGCGCTTCTCAGCTCAGCACTGAGAGGTGAGGCCAGGCCAGGGCTGGGGCAGCAGACACCTCCAGGCTGCAGGTGCTGCCATGGGTGGGAGGTGAGGGGGGACAGTTAATTTAAATTAACTGTCCAAAATGAAAGCCCTGGCTCTCCTTCACTCCTGGAGTGGGTGCTCCCATCAGCGTCAAATGCCATTTCTGCGGCTGCAGGTGGCTCATTAAGGGGTTGACGGGCAGCCGAGGTGTCAGGCTTTCTCTCCACGTGGTGACTGATCCACCTTAGGTGTTGACAGGTGAGCGTGCCTTGGAGTTTATTGATGATAATAGTGATCAGTTTTGCTTTTATGCTGGAAGGCTTAATGGATCTTTACAGATATTAGTGGGGTGACCAGGCACCCGGGAAGGAGGCATGGCAGGGCGGGGCTGTGCTGTGATCCTAATGAGGCGGTTAAGTGACTTGCCCTGTGGCACTGAGGAATGAATGGAAGCCAGTCGTGTCCCTGGGCACTGAGCTGTCCAGCTGTGCGGGTTTATGGACACACTTCACAAATGAGGCTGTGGGGCCTCGCACAGCCTCTGTGCTTGGATGTTTCAGTTCCTTGGCTGGGAATGGAAAAAGAAAATGTGTTGCATATTGAAATGTGGAAATCGCACAGGCCAGAGGGGTGAGCAGGGACGAGGATGTTTTCTCCTAATTGGGGAGATGGCTCCTCCTGGAGAATTCCACTGGGGCTGTTTCAAGAGCTGGGAGTCAGTGTGGTCTGGGCAGAGGAAACTGAGCTGGAAGTCAGATGCCAAACCTGTCACTTTAATTCATTCTGAGATTCACCAACTCTCGTTTTAAAACAGCAAATGAGGGGACTTGCACAGAGAATGTTCCAGAAGCATGCTTGAGTCCCTTGAAGGAATAAGGGTTATCATTATAATTAGGATATAATTAGATTACTAAAACTCTTTAATTAAAAAAAAAAATTCTAAGTTATGGTCTTTTCACTGCCTGTATAAATCATGGCTAGTTCCCAGTTTCACCCACATCTTCTTTCCCCTCGAGGGCCCGCAGTCAGGGTTTTAATTCACTCAGGAAGGTTTTCAGCCAACCGACTTCAACTTGCAGCCATTATGACAGTTAGTGCTGACATCTCAGGTTTTTTTCAAGTTGGTGAGTTGGGGCTGCAAATGTGATCACAGATTAGCTCAGTGCTCTGCAGTTTCTCGTCTGTTTCTGTCTTCATGGAGATCAGCAAGTGTTAGTGGATTAGAACTTCTTACGGGTCACCTAACAATGCAGATTCCGGAACCTTCTCTTCCCTGGGAAACTCAGGCCATTAATTGGATGTTAGTCTTAAATTAGTCAGTGATTCTTAGAGTTACTTTCTTGACTTGTTCTGTTTTTTCAAGTTTTATCTGTTCTTTCTTTTTCCTGACAGTTATTTTGGAGGTATCCTATAATTTTATGTGCCATAGAAATAGAACTGTAAGCAAGAAGCCCAGTGGAATCAATTGCTTCTTGCTCTAAATAAGGCATGAACATTTCACAACATTTCAAAGGGAAATTAACTTGTGCTCATTGCAAATGTTTTTTTAAATACTATTTTTGAAGCAGCCTGATTGGTGGGCCAGGTCTTTAAAAGTTTGTGCGATCTTGGCTGTTGATAACATCTGCAGCTTATAATGGCCCTGAAAATGTTTTCAGGTTATGCAGACCTTTTGAGGGAAGGAGTTTGTGGGAAATTTCTTTCTTCCTACGTTCAGTTACAGACAAAGCCTTTGAAACTTGACCAATAGGATCATAATTGCTTCTGATGTGATTTCCTGGTCAGCCTAAACATGGCTTAAGTTTCTTTACCAGAGAGAATGAAACTGAATATGTCAACAGTGAAATGTTCTTTTACAAAATTGTTATTGGGGGCAGGAAATAATTGACTACTGCTTTAAAAATTAATTTTTTTCAATCTATAAGTCATAGTTTTGCTTTCTTTCTCCAGATGAATTTTTAATCGATTCAGTTGTCATCCACAAATACATTTATTTGCATTTAATTTTTAAACCAGAAGGATCTTTGCATCAAGAATTGTGAAAAATATGGGAGGCGGGGGCTACTTTTCTGAAAGTTTAATGCCCAGGAAACTGCAGTTCTGACCTTTTTTTTTCAGTTTGTTCTGGTGACTCATACATTATAGAGTACAATAGCAACAGCAATTTTGTGGTGGTGCAGTGTGCTGGGGAGTGCTGGGGGCAAAACCACCATACTGGGTGTGTTTTCTTCTGGCAAATGCTGCTCTTTGACAGGTTGTGTGGCTCCCCTTAGTGGCCATTGTAATCTACTGCAGCCTTGGATGATAACTTATCTCTGTGATTAGGGCTCTGATACCTCCAGGTGTGCTTCCAAATTAGTGCACTCATTTTTTTTTTTTTTTTTTTTTTGAGACGGAGTCTCGCTCTGTCACCCAGGCTGGAGTGCAGTGGCCGGATCTCAGCTCACTGCAAGCTCCGCATCCTGGGTTCCTGCCATTCTCCTGCCTCAGCCTCCCGAGTAGCTGGGACTACAGGCGCCCGCCACCTCGCCCGGCTAGTTTTTTGTATTTTTTAGTAGAGACGGGGTTTCACCGTGTTAGCCAGGATGGTCTCGATCTCCTGACCTCGTGATCCGCCCGTCTCGGCCTCCCAAAGTGCTAGGATTACAGGCTTGAGCCACCGCGCCCGGCCTAGTGCACTCATTTTTAAGATTTAATGAACCTCTATTAGGAATGAAATACAAGTAAACATTTGATAGCTCACAACACATAAAAACATTAGGAAAGGTGGCAAATTGATAATGGGTTTTCTACTTCATTTTCTCATTCATTCATTCGTGTATTCCTTTATTTGTTCATTCGATAACTGTTAATGGGGCATCTACGGGCGTGCCAGTCACTTCCTAGACGTTAGGGATGCCGTAGTGAATAGGGCTGACCTGGCTTCTGAGCTCATTTACCAGCTAACTACATGGGCACCTACTACTGTGTGATATAAAAACTCTGTATGGCCAAGAGAGCTAAAGTGTGCTGATATTTTTAAGTGCCCACAATTAAATTTTGCCAAACCAAATTTTGCTAATTTATGCAGTTCTGTAAATACATTTAAAAATTTACTTGTATAGATAACAACTAAATAATTCATTTGTTCTTTAGTAAACAAAATGTGTTACATAGGTATTTTCAGCTGAAATGCAAAACTGCGTATTTTTTTAGGGATCTGAACACCACACACACATATGGATTTGGGGACGTGGGGTGGAGAGGTGCAAAGGAGGACAAGAAAGTCATCGCTTTCCAAGTCGGTACTGATTTGGTAGGAGAGGAGGGAGACTCACTGAACGTGGGTGACTCACTGAACGTGGGTGATTATGACCTCTCTTGTGAGCAAAACCACCAGTGAGCAAAAAAAAAAAAAAAAAAAAAAAAAAAAAAAGGATCCAGGACTAGAACTGGGAATGTGAGTCCCTTGAATGCCAGAATCGATGGAAGAACAGATCACAATTCCAGCTCAGAAATGCTTGAGTGGAACCATTACTTTGCATCTCCTGACACCTGTCTTCTGGACAGCATTGCAGCAAGTGGCAAAGTGAAGGTCAAGAAGATAGAATTGACCTAACACTTTGGGAGGCTGAGGCCGGAGGATCACTTGAGGTCAGGAGTTCAAGACCAGCCTGACCAACATAGTGAAACCCCATCTCTACTATAAAAGTACAAAAATTAGCCAGGCATGGTGGCAGGCATCTGTAATCCCAGTTGCTTGGGAGGCTGAGGCAGGAGAATCGCTTGAACCTGGTAGGTGGAGGTTGCAGTGAGCCCAGATGGCGCCACTGCTCTCCGACCTGGGCCACAGAGGGAGACTCCATCTCAAAAAAAAAAAAAAAAAAAAAAGGATATAGAATTGGGTCATGGCTATCAACACGTTTGCAAGGTCCCCAGTGTACCATTTCCTCTTTTGATTGTCCAGCCCCTTGGGAGCCACCCTCATTTGCTTATCCTCTTTCTCCTGCTTGGGGAGGGCAGCACACCCAGGAAATTCCGAGGAGAACGTGAGCCGTCATGCGAGGACTTCTCAGAATGACACACCCAGACAGTCTGCCCCTGGAGACAGCAGCAAGGTATGGTGATACTATATCACCCCCATGAACCTCTCACTTTCTTAGTAATCAGGTTGTCCTTGCTTAGTGAAGCCGTGGTCTGAACCTACCAGGCAGCTTCCTAAATGACTCGGCTGTGGGCTTCTCGTGGCAGCAGGGCCTTGGTCTAGGCTCAGAATCTCTGGGCTATCATGGGAGGAGGGTGTTGCGAGGAGAGGCCTTTGTAATTAGATTTTTTATGGTTCTTTTCTCTAAACTAGACAAGCTCTAACGAAACCAAAATGGAACAGAACACATGGGAATTGGCCGTAACCTTGCATCGTTAAGGAAATATTGAAAAATCTGAATTTCAAATTTTGCCATGGACCAGTGTCTGTCAAGCAGAACAAAAAACAAGACAAATTTGTCTTTCTTTCCTCCTCCACTGCAAAAGCTCAGATTGCTGGGATGGAGTGGAATTAGGTATTAGGTTTTTGTATAATCCAGAGTGACTGTAGAGCAGAATCTTGAGGGAATATTAAGAATATTTCTTAGAGGCTTGTTGTCATTCAGTATTTCATAAGATTTTAGGTTTTCCTGGTTTTCCTGTGGCTAAACCAGACTCTTGCCCGCACAGGGTATTGTGAAAATGTCCATTTTCTGGTGCCAAAGGGTCTTTGCTCTCAAATCCCTAAAGAGTCCAAAATTACTTTAAACTCACACTTGTACATCATGGACAAATACTGCTTATTTTGGAAAATATATTGCTCTGAAATAGAAGATTCAACAATGAAAGCATAAAATATCCCAGTAAGTGCTGGATTGTTTTAGAAAGCTGCTTCCTGTCTGACATTAGCTCTAGCCATCTGGCAGATGAGGGCTTTCATTTTCTTTGGTTCACCATAGAAAGATGGGCTAACCTAAGACCCAACAGGCACTGAACAGAGAGCGTAGTACTTGGCCATTTCTGTTGATCCTTGACTTTTCTTTTAAACCTCTGTCAGAGGAAGCAGAAGTGTCCAGGGTACTGTAACGCCCATGGGTGTGGACCTGGGGGAATTCTGCACATTTGAGCACGGAGTGCCAGCTTTGAAAGCAGTGCTTCCTTCCCTGCCCTTTCTCTGGTCTCCCCAGGCTGGGCTGTCCTTCAGTTCCTTTCAGTAAATATGTGCTCTTATGCACAAAACCTGATTTCCTCGTGGCTGGCTGGGGCGCTTGAACCTGGCCTATTCTGAATCTCAGCAGGAAGTGAAGGCGCAAGCCAGACCAGGACACCTGCATGTCCTGAACGTCCAGCCCCAGACTGTGTGGGACAACCCCATTGCCATGTTTAATTGGCATGCCTGTGGATTCTTTTCTGACTTCAGGAGAGGATGCGTGGAGAAGAATTGGAAGACACAAAGAATGATCCAGAGTGTGGAGTGGAAGAGGAGGATACCGGGCTGGTGGGGCAGACACTGGGCAAGCTTACAAAGTCCAGTCCCTGACGTCTCCAGACGCCCATCTGGGCTGGGTCCGGAGGCCTGCCTGGGGTCCCAGGATTCGGGTCTGAGACTTGTGTGGCCGGGAGTGCACCTTCCCCAGGGATCTTTGAGGGGCCAGTGACCCCGCAGGCCCCACATACCTCTGAGGTGGGCTCAGGCTCTAGAATGCCTGAGAACATGCTGCACTCAGCATACGACACCATGCAACAGTGGGGAAATATTTCCCTAAGTTAATTGTTGATAGTTCCTAAACATTTCAGAAGCTTACTTGTTAAAACTAATGTGGCTTCTGCTTCTTAGGATAAATTGGTGGGACTTCACCGGAACCACAGGGATGTTTTACTGAATGTACCTCTTTCCTTACAGAAGTTTAAAGATGCTCAGGAAGGGGCCACACCCATTCCATCTGGGCTGTAGAAACTCATTGCAGGTTTGCACATGCCAGCCTTGCTATTGCTGTGAGACCACGGACACCAAAGAGGTTTCCAGGGGAACACATGTTCTTTCCGGGGAGGCTTCAGCCACATCAGAAGTGCCTTGAGGGCAGGGGCAGGGGCTGGATGGTGCCTACTGCAGATTTGGAGCTCTTTTCTGGCCTGGTATACAGGAGGTGCTCAGAGAGGGCTCTGCACAGGCTTCAGCCATCAGCTTAGATGGGAAGCACCAGGTAGGAATTTGGGCAGATGGTGCTTCTAGCATATGGTGGCCTTGAGTGGAAAAGCTTGTGATAGTAAAAGCAACTAAAAATGACAGCCTGGCTTGAATGTGACATTGACCTCCCCATTCTCAAATACTGATGGAGCCCTGTCTGGTGGCTTGTGTATGGCCACACTTGGGATGCAGAGACAGGGACCTACTCTCAGGCCCCAGGTCCGATGGGCTAGGCAGAGCTGTCCCAGAGCCGTCTGCCCTCCTCAAGGGTGGAGCGCAAATCCAGGCTGCTTTAGGGAGCCCAAAGCTTGCTCCCTGAGAGCTGGGGCGGTGCTTTCTCTACAACTGGGCCCAGCCTTGCTGATTTCAGTAGGATTTTTCCCAGAGAAAGCTGGTCAGGCCCTCTTGAGGGAGATGACCCAAGTTCTTGCCCCTGCTTTTGGGAAAATGCAAATCTGATCCCATTGCCGAGGACACCCCAAAACCCTCTGTGCTCATCACTGACTTTGGAGAAGCCAGGGGCCTGCTACCGTGGGCCTTGCCGCCTCTGCTCTTTGCCGTTGGAGTTCAGCTGCAGGGTCAGCCCTGGGCTGCCTGGTTACCTTGTTGACAGAGAAATAGGGTTTTACTTTTTTTTTTTTTTTTGAGACGGAGTCTTGCTCTGTCACCCAGGCTGGAGTGCAGTGGCGCGATCCTGGCTCACTGCAAGCTCCACCTCCTGGGTTCACGCCATTCTCCTGCCTCAGCCTCCCGAGTAGCTGGGACTACAGGCACCCGCCACCACGCCCGGCTATTTTTTGTATTTTTAGTAGAGACGGGGTTTCACTGTGTTAGCCAGGATGATCTCGATCTCCTGACCTTGTGATCCGCCTGCCTCGGCCTCCCAAAGTCCTGGGATTACAGGCGTGAGCCACCGCGCCCTGCTGGGTTTTACCTTTTTAGGATATAATAAAGCCCCTCCTGTAGCCTGGTAAGGAGACCACCAACAGTCCCAAGTTCTGGGAATACATCATCTGTTCTTTGAGCAGTCAAAGGACACACACAGTGGGAGCTGTTATTTATTCATCCATGCACCCAGCTGTCCATCTCTCCGACCATCCATCCATCTATCCATCCATTCATCCATCCGTCCGTCCATCCATCCATCATCCATCCATCCATCCATCCATCCATCCATCATCCATCCTCCATCTATCCATCATCCGATCCATCCATCCAGCCATCCATCATCCATCCATCTACCCATCCATCATCCATCCATCCATCCATCCATCCATCTTCCATCCATCCATCCATCCATCCATCCATCCATCCATCCTCCATCCATCCATCCTCCATCCATCCATCATCCATCCATCTATCCACCCATCCATCATCCATCCATCCATCATCCATCCATCCATCCATCCATCCATCCATCCATCCATTCATTCTGTTGTACAACAGATATTCAGCATGCTTTCTCAGGGACATGCTGTGTGCCGGGCACAGGGGATATAAGTGAGGTGTGGTTACTGGCCTCAGGAAACTCTCTTCTCTTTAAAGGAATATCTTCTGGAGTGTTCAACTGGAGTTTTCATCTCTCTTGCACCCATTACAAAGATGGAAGGGTCCAATTGACTAGAAATATAGTTTAGAGCTTCATATGGAGACATCATGAAGCCTGCCTCCCCCCTGCCCCTTACACATGGGCTCTCTGTGCAGGTGGCACAGAACATAAAAGTAGACTTAAGTCTTCAGCCTAGAGGGTGCCCTGTGTGTGGTGTCAGATGTAACCTTTCACATGGGATGTGTGTGCTGTGAGCATTGTGCTATTTGAGATGAATGGTTAGTATTTTGTGTTTACATGAAAATAAATGTTTAAAAATGTCTCAGGGGTTTGATGAAGTTACTGTTCAATAAAAATAAACCTCTCAGGGAAGAACAGCTGATGTATTGATGGCTTTGTTTAAGGGCATATGAATCGACCACACAATTTAGAAGGCAATGCCATGGAACTGAGAGCAACCTCCTGCCCAGTCCGTGCCAGCTGTGAGGCCGTGTGCAGGGGTCCCTTCCAGCACTGTGTGCAGGACTGCCCATAATGCACATGTTTGTGTGTGTTGTCTTGTTTTTATTAAATCGATTTTATTTTTCGGTTTTCTGTGTTCCTGTCTCTTATTTTTAAACAGCTCTATTGAGATATTATATACAAACCTTAAAGTTCCCTCATTTAAACTAATAATTCAGGCCTGGCGAGGTGGCTCATGCCTGTAATCCCAGCAATTTGGGAGAAGATGCATGTGGATCACTTGAGCTCAGGAGTTCAAGACCAGCCTGGCCAACATGGTGAAACTCTGTCTCTACAAAAATACAGAAATTAACCAGAGGTGTGGCCACTAATCTATATATAAATTTGCCTCTTCTGGGTATGTCATTTAAGCAGAATCACACAATATGGGGTCTTTCACAGCTGGCATCTTTCACTTAGTATAATTTTTCCAAGGTTCATCCATGTTGTGGTGGGTGTCATCAGTTCTTATTCCTTTTGATTGCCAAATAACATCCCATGGTATGGATGTAGAACACTGTATTTTGGCATTCACTAGGTGATGTAGTCTGGATTGATTTGAGGTTTTGGTAGTTCTCAATGATGCTGCTATGAATATACACATACACAAATACAAGTTTGTGTGTGTACATATGTTTTCAGTTCTCTTGGGCACACATCCAAGAGTGGAATTTCTGGATCAAGATGGTAACTCTTGAGGAACTGCCAAATTTTTTTTCCAAGTCCCTGCGCCATTTTACATTCTTACCAGCCAGGTATGAGAGTTTCTGCTTCCCTCATCCCAGCCAACACTTATTCCATCTTTTTTTTTTTAGACAAAGTCTTGCTCTTGTCCCCCAGGTTGGAGTGCAATGGCGTGATCTCAGCTCACTGCAACCTCTGCCTCCTGGGTTCAAGTGATTCTCCTGCCTCAGCCTCCCAAGTAGCTGGGATTACAGGGACCCGCCACCATGCCCGGCTAATTTTTTGTATTTTTAGTAGAGATGGGGTTTCACTATGTTGGCCAGGCTGGTATCAAACTCCTGACCTTGTGATTCACCCACCTTGGCCTCCCAAAGTGCCAGGATTACAGGCGTGTACCACTGCGCCCGGGGCCTATTCCATCTTTTTGGTACAGCCACCATCTTAGTGGGTGGGAAGTGGTATCTCATTGTGGTGCTGACTTGCATTGCCCCAGTGACTACTGATGTCAAACAGCTTTTTATGTGCTTTTCAGTTATTTGCATTGTCTTCTTTGGAGAAATGTCTATTCAAATCCTCACTTATTTTTGAATTGGGTTGTTTTTACGTTGTTGATTTGTAAGAATTCTTTATAAATTCTGGATTTTAATCCCTTTTTGGATATATGATTTGCAGGTTTTTTCCCCATTCTTTGGTTTCTCTTTTCATTTTCTTGATGTCATTTGAAGCACATTTTAAATTTTGTTTTTGAGTCAGGGTCTTGCTCTGTTGCCCAGACTGGAGTGCAGTGGGGTGATCTCGGCTCACTGCAACTTCTGCCTCCCAGGCTCAAGTCATCCCCCAACTTCAGCCTCCCCAGTAACTGGGACTACAGGCATGCGCCACCAAGCCCGGCTACTTTTTGTATTTTTGTAGAGATGGGGGTTTCGTCATGTTAGCTAGGCTGATCTCAAACTCCTGAGCTCAAGTGATCCTCCCTCCTCACCCTCCCAAAGTGCTGGGGTTACATGTGTGAGCCACCATGCTGGCCCAGTTTTAATTTTGACAATGTCCAATTATTTTCTCTTTGTTTGCTTTAACAAAACAACAAAGTTGCAGTAGTAAATATTGTGTGTGTGTGTGTGTGTGTTTTGACATGGAGTTTCGCTCTTGTTGCCTAAGATAGAGTACAATGACACGATCTCTGCTTACCACAAACTCCTCCTCCCGGATTCAAGTGATTCTCCTGCCTCAGCCTCCTGAGTAGCTGGGATTACAGGCATGCACCACCACGCCTGGCTAATTTTTTTTTTTTTTTTTTTTTTTTTTAGTAGAGACACGGTTTTTTCATGTTGGTTAGGCTGATCTCAAACTCCTGACCTCCAGTCATCTGCCCACCTCGGCCTCCCAAAGTGCTGGGATTACAGGTGTGAGCCACCACGCCCTGCCGTGTGTGTGTGTGTGTGGTTTTTTTTTTTTTTTTAATGAATGCTCTTTCATTCCCATCTAAAAGGAGTTATTGGGGAGAAAGTGATCTGACTCCAAAATGAATGTGGGAAATCCACAAAGAAGTCATTACTTAGAACAAGGCTGTTTCTGGATCCCACGTTCTTCAAAGGCAGTGGCCAGATGCACATGTGCACATGCCCAGTAACAGTCACACTGTCCTGAGGGCTGCTCTGCCCCACACTCACAAATGGGCTCAGGCAGGGAGTCCATAGTCACTTGGAAGCTTGCATTCTGGACCAGGGTCTGGCAGCGGTGACGGACACTCACTGCTATGCATGGAGCCTTCAAACAGGTTATATTTCAGGAAGCAGGGTTTTGAGACTCTCGCAGCATTGAGTATTTTGTTCCAGGAAGTCTTTGAGAACAAGCCCTTCAGGATGAGGAAGAAATAAACTCAACTTATTGGCCACTTCCAGAAACCTCAGGGGGCCAATGGATTATGAGATAATTTTTAAAATCCCCATTTAAAGAATCAATCTTTGCATTTGATTTAATTCTCCTTCTAGGGAAAACATGCTTAGCAGGTGGAAGTTTTAAAGTTAGGTATCTAAGTTTCCCTCTTGAGAAGCCATGAAATTCCTTGGCCACCTTCCTCTTTTCCCCTGGCTCCTCCATTTCACACAGGGCACAAAACATTACCATGGCAAAGCAAGAGGGATTGGAGCTAGGTATTATTCCGAGCTCAAACCACAGCAATGCAGTCATGGGAGGTCCCTAAGCCCGGTATCTACGCAGCTGTGATTTCTGGCTCTAGGAAGGTCCTGTGTTATTTTCAGCATCAGATGAGACACAATTGGAAGGAATAATTTCTTTCCTGGCAGGAAAATCCTAATGTGACCACAGCCACTGAGGTGCTTCCGGAAGGGTGCTTTAGTGCCAACTAACTCTGTTTAATGGAGTTGCCTCATCTTTCTGAACTTTCCTTCCCACCAAACAAAAGTCACCTTCAGGGCTGGGTGTGGTAGCTCACCCCTGTAATCCCAGCTCTTTGGGAGGCCGAGACGGGTGGATCACGAGGTCAGGAGATCAAGACCATCCTGGCTAACACAGTGAAACCCCATCTCTACTAAAAATACAAAAAATTAGCTGGGCATTGTGGTGGGCGCCTGTAGTCCCAGCTACTCGGGAAGCCGAAGCAGGAGAATGGCGTGAACTCGGAGGCAGAGCTTCCAGTGAGCTGAGATTATGCCATTGCACTCCAGCCTAGGCAACAGAGCGAGACTCTGTCTCAAAAAAAAAAAAAAAAAAGTCACCTTCCGATTTTCTAGGCAGCAAACCCTTCTAACAGGGATTCTTGACAATGTGCAGACAGGCGGGCCGCAGGACTGTGAACCTGGGTGATCTTGACTGCTTGAGAATCGAGGCACCCATTCTTCGTGGGCAGCTGATGGATGCTGTACAGGATGGGCTCCCAGCAGACGGCTTTGGGTCCTTGGGCACCCAGATTCTGTTCCAATTCTGTGGGATTGGGAGGACATCTCCTCGGGGCAGATTGTGGTATAATCTTCCTAGGTAATGCCAGTCACAGGACTAGGTAGGCTCTTTTTATGATCATTCCCTCATGGCTGTCAACTTGCAATAGGGGTGCTTTGATTTAGGAAATGTTTGCTGGGTCTCCATGTGTATTAGTCTGTTTCCATGCTGCTGATAAAGACATGTCTGAGACTGGATAATTTATAAAACTCACAGCTCCACGTGGCTGGGGAGGCCTCATAATCATAGCAGAAGGTGAAAGGCAAATCTCACATGGGGGCAGACAAAAGAGAATGAGACCCCAGCAAAAGGGGAAGCCCCTTATAAAACCATCAGATCTCGTGAGACTTATTCACTACCACAAGAACAGTATGGGGAACCGTCCCCGTGATCCAATTATCACCCACCGGGGCCTTCTCACAACAGGTGAGAATTACGGGAGCTACAATACAAGATGGGATTTGGGTGGAACACAGCCATACAATATCACCACGTGAACAACAGAAGCAGATAAAATTCGTACCATCTAATGTAGATATTACAACCAACTATATGTATTGTATTTGTAAAGTAGCTTCATGAAAATCAGTCTAAATTAAATTCACATAAGCTACATAAAGAAATACTACAAGGGACTGGGTGTGGTGGCTCACACCTGTAATCCCAGCACTTTGGGGAGCTGAGGCAGGCAGATCACTTGAGGTCAGGAGTCTGAGACCAGCCTGGCCAATACGGCAAAACCCCATCTCTGCTTAAAAATACAAAAATTAGCTGGGTGCGGTGGCATGTGTCTGTAATCTCTGCTACTTGGGAGGCTGAGGTGTGCGAATCACTTGAACCTAGAAGGTGGAGGTTGCAGTGAGTTGAGATTGTGCCACTGTGCACTCTAGCCTGGGCAACAGAGAGAGACTCCATCTCAAAAAAATAAAGAAAGAGAGAGAGAGAAAGAGAAAGAGAGAAAGAAAAAGAAGAAAGAGAAAGAAAGAAAGAGAAAAAAGAAAGAAAAAGAAAGAAGGGAGGGAGCGAGGAAGGAAGGAGAGAAAGAGAAAAGAAAAAGAAGAAAAAGAACAGAAAGAGAGAGAAAAAAGAAAGAAATAAAGGAAAGAGAAGGAAAGTGAAAGAAAAAAGGAAAGAAAGAAAGAAGAAAAAGGAAGGGAGGAAGGGAAGGAAGGAAGAAGAAAAGAAAGAAAGAAAAAGAAAGGAAGAAAGAAAGAAGAAAGAAAGAGAAAGAAAGAGAGAGAAAGACTACAAGGAACACACTGCAATGTCCCGCTGCTGGCCATGCATGTGCCTTTCTGGTTGAACTGTGCCGTCAGCACAGTTTCCCATCCACTCCTTTGCATTTCTAGTAGCTGCTCCTACCCCAAACCCCTGCCACATGAGTGGTACTTGAGGATGTTTTGGGGTGTGAGGTGGGAGTAGGTGGATGTGGGTTAGAAAAAGACATCTAATACCACAGTGCTATATTTTGAAAATGAAAAAAAGTTACTAATTTAGTATTAGAAAATAAAGTTCTATAAAATCATAGCCGATGGTTTGAAAAGTTTGAGAACCATTTCCTCATACTTTCCGGAAGCTTTTATTTCCTCCCCGAGATGCTTCTGGGAGCAGAAAGGAGTTGCCAGAGGAGATCTCCTGGGAAGGTTCCTTTAGTCCCTGCCGGCCCCTCTCCACCCCCAACCTTCCTGGGCTGTAGGTGACTGACGATGTGGCAGCAAGGGTTGGCGATGGGCCCTGGTTTGACTTCAGACACTGAACTCGGGAGCTCTGCTTTCCTCTCTTGATCTCTCCTCATCAGAGATTTTTGGTAATTTCCTAAAAAAACCCTCCCCTGCTCCCTTCCTGAATGCTGCAGACATAAGTTGAGCAGAATAAATCAGATTTCACAATACACGCTCTGACTTTTATCCCATCCACTTTTGCTGTGGACCAGAGCCTGGGCTGCAGAGGTGGTTTCTGGAGGCCCAACAGCTTTGGCCTTGGTGCCTGTGCTGTGGGAAGGCCAAGCTGACTGGAGGCCTTCGGTCCCTCCCCTGCAAAGCCTGGATTCTGTGTGTGCCTAGCCCTGCTGGCTTCCCACCCTTGTGTTTCAGATGGTCCTGGGTGCGTGGGGACCCTTGTTGATGGATCGGGAAGTGGACGCTGGGAGAGAGCTCCATTCCACCATCTCTCTGATGAAGCCGGCTTGGGAGGGGACACAGAGTGTTTTGAAGACTTGGCCTGCACATTTGGACAGGTCTTGTTGAGTGATCACTGCACAGCTCTGAGCCCCACAGGTCCTGGCTATCCATGGGCATGAAACACCAGCCCCAGCACGTCCCTATGAGGTCACCACGGATGTCACCCAGGACAGCACCCTTCCATCTGTAAAAGGCTCCATTATTACATGCACCTGCTATTGTCATACTTAATTTTGACTTTACACAGTTCACACTCAAGTGTGCAAAATTAGGACTTGATTTTCCTAAAACTGAGTTTTATCTGTATCTGGAGCACCCATTCTGGCTGATGGCAGAAAAAGTAGTTGAGTGGATTTAGATACCTTCCAACTAACCTCACTCCAAGTAGGATTTTCTTTGGTACCTCTTTCTTCCTGCGGTCAGCTCCAAGGGCAGGGGCCTTGGTGAGGAGATGCCATCTGCTCTTGGCCCACCCTGGTGCCAGCTAATATGCACGATTGTCCTGTCATGGTCTCTGGTCTCAAGCTCCCATGACACCTGGTGTGTGGTCTTGCTGGCGTCTGTTGACGCTTCTACCCCAAATCCCTGTCCAGGAAGTGATGTTTGTGGCTGGCAAGTTCTCGCTGTCAACCTGCGTTGCCTCTGTCCCTGGTCACGTGGGAAAGCATCATTTGTCTGTCCCCACTGGGGACTCCTGGCTTTGTTGTGGGGCTGACCCTGCACGCTCATGCAGTCCTCTTCTAAGCCCTGGGGTTGGGGCCACTCATTCTCTGAGAACTCCAAGCTGGAATTGGAACACACCTCTCTTCTACTCTGGAACCCCTAAATCTATTTGAGAGCTTCTACGATGCCCTTCCCACCACTGCCCGAGTGAGCCTGGCTTTTTAGACTTCCAAGCCAATAACTGGGCATTTCTTTTCTGTTTCCCTCCCTGGCACTCCGTATCCTCATACTCAATGCAGAGCCAAACACAGGTCTCACCCTCCAAGTGAGGGAGAGACCCCTGAGCTCATCCTGCCAGTCCCCAGAGAGTCATGGTGCCCACGTTGCCCTCACATCCAGCCCCTCAGGCAGGGCCCTGGGCTGATTCTCACAGCCGGTCTCCAACCTCTGGTGGGGGGTGTGGAGTGTAGATGGTGCGGGGACTACCACTTCCTCCCTGGCCTCATGCACAGCTTGAAACTCCACGGCAGAAATGTTTCCCTTTGAGAGTGGGTAACATAGACTTGTGTCCCAGAACTGGGAAGAGCTTGGGGTCTGGCTTCAGCCTGGCTCCTTCCTCCAGAGGGGGCTGGGATGATCACTTTCCTTCTGGGTCCCTCAGGTTCTTGTTGGTGAAAGGAAGAGGATGAGTCAGGGTCTGTAAACTGGCAGCTTGAGGGTTCAAATTAGTCAGCAGGTGAGATGTTTTAGGGCCTGGAAGCTGCCATCCCTTTCCTGGAGGGCATATCCCCACCACTCACTGGCCTGTGTCACTCATCTGCACTGTCTCTCTAGCCTGGTCAAGGCTTATACTTGTATCTTCTTGTGGCAGCCCCCAAAGATGCTCACATGGGAATCCTGGGAACCTGTGAGTGTGTTACTGTATTAGTCCATTTTCATGCTGCTGATAAAGACATACCTGGGACTGGGTAATTTATAAAGAAAAAGAGGTTTAATGGACTCACAGTTCCAAGTGGCTGGGGAATCCTCACAATTACAGTGGAAGGTGAAAGGCACGTCTTACACTGCAGCAGACGAGAGAGAAATGAGAAGCAAGTGAAAGGGGTTTCCCCTTATAAAAGCACCAGATCTCTTGAGACCTATTAACTATCACAAGAACAGTATGGGGGAAAGTGCCCCATGATTCAATTATCTCCCACTGGGACCCTCTCACCACACAAGGGAATTATGGGAGCTACAATTTAAGATGAGATATAGGTGGGGACACATCCAAACCATATCAGTTACCTTACCTGGTAAAAGGGACTTCTCAGATGCGACTAAGCTAAAGATTGTGAGAGGGAGACGGGGTGCGGTGGCTCAAGCCTGTAATCCCAGCACTTTGGGAGGCGGATCATGAGGTCAGGAGATCAAGACCATCCTGGCTAACACGACGAAACCCTGTCTTTACTAAAAAATACAAAAAACTAGCCAGGTGAGGTGGTGGGCACCTGTAGTCCCAGCTACTCAGGAGGCTGAGGCAGGAGAATGGCATAAACCCGGGAGGCAGAGCTTGCAGTGAGCTGAGATGCGGCCACTGCACTCCAGCCTGGGGGATAGAGTGAGACTCTGTCTCAAAAAAGAAAAAAAAAAAAAAGATTATGAGAGGGGGAGATTATCCTGGATCCTCTGGGTGGGCCCAGTGTGATTACAAGGGTCGTTTAAATGAGGGACGCACAGAGAGATGTGACTGCAGGAGGACTGTCAGAGCGTTGCAGCATGAGGAAGACACAGTCAGCCACTGATGGTTTTGAAGATGAAGGAAGGGGCCATGAGCCAAAGAATGCAGGCTGCCTGTGTGGAAAGGACGAGGAAACAGATGCTCCCCTGGAGCCTCCAGAAGGAACTAGCTTGACCTTAGCCCAGCAAGACCTGTTTTAGACTTCTGACTTCCAGAACTGTGTGGTAAGAAATCCTGGTAGTTTTAGGCCACTAAATTTGTGATAATTTCTTACAGTTGCAATGGGAAATGAGTACACCCCCTCCTAGGTTCTCAGGTGGGTAGATTTGCCTCCTAACCCTGGACATTTGGCCATGTCTGGAGATATTTTGGGTTGTCACAGTTGGGTGAGGGGTGGTACTGGCAACTAGTGGGTAGAGGCGGGAAAGCTCCCATAAAAGTTATTCAGCCTGAAATGCTATGCTAAGATTGATACCAGGCCTGAGCTCCGGTATTCGTCACATTTTGGACTGTGGACTGCCCTGACAGGCAAGTTCTTCCTTTAGAGGAGAAACCACCACCTACTGCAGTCAAGGCTCGGGGCACGGCCTAGGAGGTGCCCTGGAGAAGACTGAGACCAGGGTTGCAGCAGTGAGCCTCATTCTGGCTGGTGGGAGAAAACGGCGATCTCAGAACAGACTTGCGGAGAGCGTGGAATCCTGTAAAACCAAGACGCGCGGGCGCCTGCTCGCTGCCGGCTCGCTGCCCGGCCGCTTTCCGAGGGAAATACCCACGGCGGCCACACGATGGCAGCCTTGCCCAAACCAAAGCCCGCCGGGCGCGATCCAAGGTCCGCAGCCCCAAGTCGGTGTCCCCAGGCGGTGGACACGGGGCCGCCCTCCCACAGAATCCAAGGGCACTCGGCCTGGGTGGGTCTTTAGTTGCAGCTAGAAACTCTGCGCTTAACAGGTGAAAGAAACAGAGAGCCGCACAGACTGCCCACTCCTGCCTGCTCGTCTGCCTCAATGTAAACAGCTCATCTCTGTCAATGTGAAACTATGTTCTCCTCATCCCCACATTTCAGTGATGTGGCAAGACAGATAACACAGCTGAGATTTATTCTTAAAAAGATTTATTCTTAAAAGGGGCTCGCGTGTCTCTCTTCCTCTTCCTTCCTCTTCCTCTTTCCTCCTCCTCCTCCTCCTCCTCTTCTTCTTTCTTCTTTCTTCTTGTCTAGCTGTCTCCCAGGCTGGAGTGCAGTTGTGATCTCAGCTCACTGCAACCTCTGCCTCCCGGGTTCAAGCGATTCTCCTGCTTTAGCCTCCTGAGTAGCTGGGGCTACAGGCGTCCACCACCAGGCCCAGCTAATTTCTGTATTTTTAGTAGAGAGGGGGTTTCACCATGTTGGCCAAGCCGGTCTTGAACTCCCGACCTCATGTGATCCGCCCACCTCGGCCTCCCAAAGTGCTGGGATTACCAAAAAAAAAAAGTTTAGCTTTCATTGTGAGCCCAGGAGTGCAGACCCCAGATTTCCCGAATTACTTCATTAACCCCATAGACTTGCAAATAAATAAATACATACATAAAAAATTCAACTAAACCCACTACAATGCACCCTGCCTCCCTTCACCACAGGTTGAAAGTGGGGGGCCTTGAGACTCACCTATTCCTTGGGATTCCCCACCTGGGCATGAAAGCTGGGGGGTGCAGTGGGGGCCGCCCCCTTCCTCCCTCTTAGCCTCTCTGGCCCTTGGGCATCCTATAGAAAACACTGGGGCCATGGGCCTAGAGGCACCCCCGGATCCAGCTGTGATCTGGACTCCCTTCTGTTCTGTGTCATCAGTTTGGCCCCATTTTCATCTGTAGTTTTTTGATGTGTTATTTGGCTTCCTTCAGCAGCAGCAGCCGCCAAAATACTCTGGGGCCAGTGTGCTTTGCTTATAAAATGGGGACAGTGTCTCCCTGGCAGAATTCGCTGGGAAGATGAAGGTAAATTTGCAGCGTCCTGGGGATGCCAAGTTCATGGTGACCCTGGCTTGCAACAATGAGGAGAATGGAACTAAGGGTGAGAAGAGGGAAGAGAGGGAACAAGGAAGTGGAACAGCCGACAGAGCATGCTGGGGCCGGGTGCCCCCACCTGCCCCCAGGGAAGTTGAACTGAGATAGCGGGGAGCTGGGGGAACCAGACCTGGTACTTGAATTGGGGTGGGAGGGATAGAAGATGCCCTTCTGGTCCAAGGATCCCTCCCCCTAGTTAAACCAAGCTGGACTGGTAACAGAGGTGCCCAAGATCCTCCTGGCCACAGGGTGCCCTGTGCCTCTGGGGACTACCGACTTAAGGATAGCATGCTCTCAGCTTACAGAAGTTCTAATTACTGTTTTAAAACTGGTTCATGCACTTTGGGAGGCTGAGGTGGGAGGACTACTTGAGCTCAGGAGTTCAATACCAGCCTGGGCAACATAGTGAGATACCATCTCTACAAAAAATGAAAACGGGCCGGGCGCGGTGGCTCAAGCCTGTAATCCCAGCACTTTGGGAGGCCGAGACGGGCGGATCACGAGGTCAGGAGATCGAGACCATCCTGGCTAATACGGTGAAACCCTGTCTCTACTTAAAAATACAAAAAACTAGCCGGGCGACGAGGCGGGCGCCTGTAGTCCCAGCTACTCGGGAGGCTGAGGCAGGAGAATGGCATAAACCCGGGAGGCGGAGCTTGCAGTGAGCTGAGATCCGGCCACTGCACTCCAGCCTGGGTGGCAGAGCAAGACTCCGTCTCAAAAAAAAAAAAAAAAAAAAAAAAATGAAAATGTTAGCTGACTGTGGTGGCACATACCTGTAACCCCAGCTACTCGGGGGGCTAAGGTAGGAGGATTGCTTGAGGCCACCAGTTTGAGGCTGCAGTCAGCTGTGATTCCACCTTAGTACTCCAGCCTGGGCAACAGAGCGAGACCCTGTCTCAACAAACAAACAAAAACAAAACAAAACACTGGTTCATGCAGCCATCCTTCCCATGCACACTGGTGGCTTCCATGGGCCAGGTGCTATGCTGAGGACTGGTACAGACTCGTGGGTATGGCAGAAAATTGTCCTTCTACAGCCCTTGGCTTCCAAGGATGAGATGCAGGTGCAGCCAGTTAGATGAATAGAGGAGGGGACTTCTGAGGAGGGGCAGGTAGGGTTCACTTGTGGATATTTATACTAGATTGATTGTAAGCTCCCTGAAGTCAGGGTCAGGGCTCACAGTGTCCTCAGCATTGATGCAATCAGCACTGTGTGAGTGTCAGCTGAAAGTCTGAAGAGATAGAAAGAATCCCCAGGAGAACTTGGACTCTGCCACATCTGGTGGCATTCCTGCTGTTGTGGTGTCCTGCATGAAGAAACCCTGAGGTGCATGGGCTCAGCACACACCTGGGTTAGCATCCTAGCCTGAAGTTCAGGTGACAGTTTGTAGGGCATGCAGTGGCAGAGCTGGGTGTCCCAGGCAGCTGGGAGGCCCTGAGTGGGAACAGGGACTCTTGCCTTTAATTAGTCATATCTTGCTATTTTTCCACCCATGCCCAAGGAGTACACCACTAACAATGCTATTGTTGGTGTATATACAGCTAGAATTCGCTTTAAAAGTGCAGCATTTTATTCGATACTAGAAATTATACCGCACATGCAGTTTAATTCCTGCTTTTTAAAAAATGTGAGAAGTACCTGAGTTATTTTACTCCAATGTTTTAACCATCATACTTTTTTTTTTTTTTTAAATAGAGACAGTCTTGAACTCCTGGGTTCAAATGATCTTCCCACCTTAGCATCCGTAAGTGCTGGATTAGAGGCGTGAGTCACCCACCTGGCCCGTTATACTTTAATCCTGCATAAGATCTCGTCACATAGCTGCACCATGGTGGACACCACTACTTTCCTCCTCTTGAATGTTTAGGGTCCTTCCTGTTTCATGCTGTTATAAAGAACAATCTAGGCTGGATACAGTGGCTCACACCTGTAATCCTAGCACTTTGGGAGGCCGGGACAGGTGGATTGCCTGAGCTGAGGAGTTTGAGACCACCCTGGGCAACATGGTGAAACCCTGTCTCTACTAAAATACAAAAAAAATTAGCCAGGTGTGGTGACACACACCTGTAGTCCCAGCTACTTGGGAGACTGAGGCACCAGAATTGCTTGAACCCGGGGGGCGAAGGTTGCAGTGAGCCAAGATCGCACCGCTGCACTCTAGCATGGGCAACAGAGCAAGACTGTCACAAAAAAAAAAAAAAAAAAAAAGGCCGGGCGCGGTGGCTCAAGCCTGTAATCCCAGCACTTTGGGAGGCCGAGACGGGCGGATCACGAGGTCAGGAGATCGAGACCATCCTGGCTAACACGGTGAAACCCCATCTCTACTAAAAAAAAAAAAAAATACAAAAAACTAGCCGGGCGAGGTGGCGGGCGCCTGTAGTTCCAGCTACTCGGGAGACTGAGGCAGGAGAATGGCATAAACCCGGGAGGCGGAGCTTGCAGTGAGCTGAGATCCGGCCACTGCACTCCAGCCTGGGCGACAGAGCGAGACTCTGTCTCCAAAAAAAAAATCTCCAAAATGAAGAGGTCTTACCCAAAGGAATAAAACCAAGGAGGGTAGGAAAAATATTTTTTGTTAGGGGAGGATTTCTGATACCCTAATTTGATAGTGGAACTATTTTGATAATAGAAGAACTAGTGGCATTGTGGTGGGGGGATACGGACTGGGCTGTGATCCAGCAGTATGCTGGCCACATTTGGAGTGGGTCGCCCATGCCTCCTGATCCTAGGGACCTCTGCCTTCCTTCCCCTGCATATCAGAGCATAAGGGAGGTGCAGGCATGCCTGGCAGAATGCACGTGTCAGAGTAAAGAGCACAGTGATTGCTGGTGTTCCGGTGTGACCAGGTAGCTCTGATTCCCCAAAGTTAGTCTGAAGACTCTACTTTGGATGTGAGATGATTTTGAGGGATGTGTGAATGGCTGTTATTAAGTTTATTAGTTCTCTGTTGATCCTGAAGTTAATTTTTATTTGAGGCAAGTGGCACTCCTTTTGATTGACAGTTGCCCTATGAAGTTGATATTTACATACATGTTTGCAAGTATAATAATGAGCTGACTTAAGACAATAAGTAAACAAAAACACAAGTGGCAAAATCGTGAAGATGACATGGAAATGAGTATGTTTGGTAAACAACTAAAAAGGCTGGGAAGAAGGCTCCTAAATGGAGAGCAATGAACCGAACAGCACGTGGGGCGGGGTGGTGGGGAGGCACCTTGGTAAAACTTCGTCAGGGATTTTTCATCCTTCCTGTGTTTTCTCCTTCTCCTCCTCTCTCAGGTTTGTGATAATCCTCTCTCCTCACATCCTGTACAACAAAGAGAAAACACAGAACCGGGAGACTGGTTAAGTGGCAGAACACATTTGGAATCTTGATATGGCTTTGTGTTCATGGCAGGTGATCTTGGATGAGAAGTTTAATTCTCTGATCCTCAGTCTCCTCATCTGTGAAAAGGGGATGATAATATCCTGGTCCCGGTGTTGCTGGGTGGTGCAATAAGCTGATGGAGGTGGAGATATCTCAGCTGTAAGGTGGAGCAGCTGTTCCACGGTGCAGATCAGAGGGCAGTCCATCCAGCAGGTGTCATCTGCCTCCTGCATTCTTTTTCTCTGCTTCCAGAATAGCCCGCGTTTTGCCTGAAATCCCTCTCTCTGCCTCTTACCTGGTGGTTAGAATAAGGCAGGTGACCCAGGCCTAAGCCAGTCAGAGCATAGGATTCCCCTGAGTCACTCAGGGTGGCAAGTTGGCTTGAGCTGGTCCAGACAGAATGAGCCTTAGATGCCTGAAAAGAGTAGAAGTGAGTGTGAAAAAGCTGCTGCCATCTTGTGGCTACAGGGCAGGGCCAGAAAGTGGAATGGGAGCTGAGAGACGGGGAGACCTGGGAACCTGGGGTTTACTGAGTCTCTGAACCCAGCTCTGCCTGAAGCCAGAACTACTCCTAGAGTTTTCAATGACAAGAGTTAAAAGTCTTCCTCTTTTGCCTAAGTTAATTTGCCTAAGTTGGTTTTCTGCCCCTGAAACCAACAGTCCAGACTGACATGTTCCTTCTCCCCAGTCGACTATCTTTTGTGATAATGGAGGGAAAAGAGAATGGTTATGTGGAACCGCAGATAGTTAGAGCTGTACAGGCCTTCAGAATGATCCAATTCTTCCTATTTGCTTGAAGCATGACTTTCCTGGGCCTTACGGACTTTTGCCTTCATAGGCCCCTTCCTCCATAAAAATATTGAAAAACATATTTTGGTACTGTGTTGGTATAAAGATAAATATACTCCAAGACAGATTGTATTTACTTACTTTTCTAAAAAAAAAATTAAAATATTTCCTTGGGCCTTGGGCGAGATGCCTATGTACTTAATGGATAAATCAACTCTGGGGGTGTTAACTTTCTTTTCTTGCTTGTATACTTTCTTTCTTTCTTTTTTTTTTTTTTTGAGGTGGAATCTCACTGTGTTTCCCAGGCTGGAGTGCATGGGTGCAATCGCAGCTCATTGCAACCGCTGCCTCCTGGGTTCAAGCGATTCTCCTTCCTCAGCCTCCTGAGTAGCTGGAATTATAGGCATGCACCACCACGCCCGGCTAAATTTTTGAATTTTTAGTAGAGATGAGAGTTCACCATGTTGGCCAGGTTGGTCTTGAACTCCTGACCTCAGGTGATCCTCCAGTCTCAGCCACCCAAAGTGTTGAGGTTACAGGTGTGAGCCACTGTGCCCAGCCTGCTTGGATACGTTTTTGTCATGGGCATACATTTGTGATAAACAGTGAGTTCCTAGTGCAGACACATCACTTTTCAGCTGATCTGCAGTGCATATTAATGGCCACATCAATGGAGGCCATTTATGAATTAATAGAACAGTTACAACAATATTGTGGATCCCAGTGGGTGAGGGCTCAGAGTAGTGATCACTTCCGATTGGCTGAATGCATTTGTTGTCTCTTTAGGCTGAATGTGATGGGGATGGAGCTCAGAGCAATGCTTACTTCTGATTGGCTGAATACGCTTGCTTTCTGACTGGCTGGAATGTAACAGGACCACACTAAAGAGCACTGCTAACCTCCGATTGACTGAATGCACACGTGGTCTTGTTGGCCTAAGTGTCAGCCAGAGATCCACAGGCTGCAGGCTGAAGAAAGGACCATCTCATGAAATCATGGTGGTTGTATCAGAACAGAATCTTTTCATTTCTGTTGATAAATCTCTAGCATAAAATGTCCCCAGTACAAATCTTTCTGTAAAGGTGGTGGAAATCCATGAGCATTTATGTTGCACAGATGACCCCAGACCTGTCCTCCACAGAATGTAAGCCTCCAGAGTGTAAGCATCCTGCCCTCACTGACTGTCTGGATGCTGCATTTGGGACCAACAGCCTTTGCAGGCCTGGGGCTGGTTATGACTAACTCCTGGTGGATCTGGGCTGCGAGAGCGTAGCGGGTGGGAGAGAGCCCCACGTTCAGCTCCATCGTATCCCCTTTCCCATGCCTCCACCCCCCCCACCCCAAGCGCCTCTTTGGCTTTTCCTGAAAAGTCCCAGACTCAGGCTCTGGAACTCTGCCAGCGTGGGTGGAGCAAGGTAAGTGTAGATCACGGGAAATTTTTCAAATGTTCAGGAAGAAGCAGCCCAGCTTAAATAGTTATGAGGCTTAAGAGTGGGTCTCAAGGTGCTCCCCAGACCAGCAACATCGCCATCAACAGAGGACTTGCTAGAAATGCAGATCCTCAGCTCTCACCTCAGACCTGCGAACCACAACCTCAAGCCCTCTGGGGGACGCCGATGCATGCTCAGGAGTGGGTACCTGCGTTCTGTAGGGTACCTTCCCTGAGAACACAGGTTTTCCCTTCCTTTGGAGGATTTTCTGTGACAGTTTTGCTGACTCGCACTCCCAGCAAACAGGTTCCTGGGCCGGCTCTAGCTCAGGCAGACAGGTCCTAAGACCCCATTGGCGGCGCACGGGGGTCCCACTAGCTCAGGAGAGCCGAGAATCTCGCTACAGAGTCCCCTTTTAGGGCTCTCCACAACACCCACGCCGAATAGGTCAAAATCCTTTAAGCGTTTTGGCCTTTACTTCTCTTACTGAGGTGGCACTGATAGCTAACATGTTATTTAAGATGCTCCAAAGGCCGCGCTGCTGCGCTGTGACCACGCATCGCAGGGATCACGTTTTCCTGCGGACGGTGGATCCTGGGTCGCGGCTCGCGTTCTCCGCAGCCTTCCAGCGCGGCCAATAGATGGCGCTGTTGCACTTTCCTATCGGCTCCGCGGGGCGCGCCGTAGCCTGGCTCTTGGCTTCCCAGGGTCCCACCGGAGTCCCCGAAGTGTAATAACGACGTGCCACTGTGAGCTGAGGCCGGTCTCACTAAGATGTCCAGGAAATGATATGCAACCAGGAGGCTTGGCCTAGAGGGAACGCTGACTGTGGGATTGTGGCTGGAGAGCCTTTAGGACTTTACAGGTCTCCCTCTCCACGCCCCGCATGCTGCCCCCACCCAAGACCAAGCCCTTTGGAGTGGCAGAGTTCCCGTCACCGACCCTAATATCAAGGCCCTCCCTTGCTGAGCGCTCATAAAAGTGGCGACAGGCGATTTTCTTCTCACGGGAAGCCTCTAATCTGATTGCATCCCGCATTCTTTTGTGTCTGAGCATCAATTCAGCCATGACAGGGAGGAAAAGGAAAAACGCCACAGATTGGCAAGGGGTCCGCAGAAGGCCCTGAGAGAGAAGGAGCGATCTGCTGGGCTTGAGGACTGCAGGGCTGGGCACGCGATTGAGTGGTCCGTGGGTGCTTTGGGAGCAGACGAGGGACGGCAGGGTCGGGCCAGGACTGAGGAGACACTCGCTGCAGGGAGCTGCGGGGACACACGCAGCAACCTTGGCCTTTCCAGCAGCAGTTTCCTTGGAGGATGAGGCCGTAATGGTGATAGTAATAAACATGGGGCGGCAATGAGAACGAACGCACTGAACTCTCATTCCACCCCTACGAGGGAGGGACATCCCAGTGCACAGGTGGGGAAGTGGAGGCACAGGGAGGCGGAGGCAGGATTCCAAACCAGGCCTTTGATTCCAGGCCTCCTTGCCTCCAAGCCAGAGGCCCTAAGGTCTGCAGTAGAGGTCCTAGGAGCTGTGGTGTCCTGACTGAGGGGTCTGCCCCAGCCTGGGGCCTTCTTGGGATGTGTCTCTCCTCTTTGGCTCCAGGGGCAAGGAGGGGACCCAGGGTTCGCGACTGTTCCACCCGAGGCCCCACCTCCTCCCTCAAAGCAGCTTTACAGACACTGGGGGCTCCCAAAGGACAGAGCTTTGAATCCACCTGGAAGGTTTAAGAGAAAGTGTGCAGTCCCCTCTGCCCTACCCCTGAGACTGCTGACAGTCATCGCTGAGGGCTGCAGCTTTGGAATCAGGCATCTTCTGAGGAGGAGAAAGGTACCACAGCCACAGCACAGAAGACTAGGTGAGGGCAGTGGGAAACCTCTGGACCAGGACAAGCGTCCAGCCAGAGCCGACCTGTCCATAGGGACCAGATGGAGAGAGGGAGGTGGATGAACATGAAATACAAGTGCAGGAAATTGCTGTGTAGACAGCACCCCTGGAGCTGAGTGAGGCTCCCGGCAGGGTCTCCTCTCAGTGACTGGCACTCCGCTCACCTAATTGCTCAATCCGGGATGCCTGGGAGCTGCCCTCGCCCCTTTCTTGCTGCATGTTTTCAGGCAAATGCTTCAACGAGCCCCTCAAGACCACCCCTCAAACGCCCGGCTCCTCAAGCCTCCCTCAGCTTTTGCTTTAGTGTTCCAGAAACACACTCTAATTCAGGTTTCTGGTTTTACTTTCTCATAGAACCCTGTGTTAGGGTGTTCGTGTATTGTTATAAAGAAATACCTGCAGCTGGATAATTTACAAGCAAAATAAGTTTAATTGGCTCACAGTTCTGTAGGCTGTAGCGCATGGTACCAGCGCTTGCCTCTGGCGGGGGCTTCAGGAAGCTTCCAATCATGGCGGAAGGCAGGGGGTGGGGTGGGAAGTCAGCACCACAGGCAAAGAGCAGGAGCAAGAGGGAGGGGGAGTGCCACACCCTGTTAAACAACCAGGTCTCAAAGACTCACCCACTGTGGTGGGGACAGCACCAAGCAAGCCATTCCCGAGGGACCGCCCCCATGGCCCAAACACCCCTGAGAGGCCCCACCTGCGACATTGGGGTTTACACTTCAGCATGAGATTTGGAGAGAAAAACAGCCAAGTTGTATCAGCCTCCCCCAATTTACTGTCTTAAATTTTTTTTTTTAATTTAAGAGATGGGGTCTCACTCTGCTGCCCACGCTGGAGTACAGTGGTGCAATCAAAGTCCACTGTAACCTTGAATTCCTGGGTTCAAGCAAGCCTCCTGCCTCAGTCTCTCTAGTAGCTGGGACCACAGATGGGTGACACCACATTCAGCTAATTAATTACCTTTTTTTTTTTTTTTGAGAGATGGGATATCACCATGTTGCTAAGGCCAGTGTTTGAGTGTTTTAGATCTTTTTGAACTTCTCCCTTATAGCTTTTAACAGTTTGCTATGACCCATCTACTGGTGTGATTTTTGGCCTGTCTCTCTGCTTCCCCCTCCTCCTCCCTGTTCCCCTCCTCTTCTTCCCCATTCTCCTCCTCCTCCTTTCCCCTTCTCCTCCCCTCTCCTCCTTATCCTCTTCCCTTTCCTCCTCCTCCTTCTTCAGGCTATAAGCCTCCTGAGACTGTCAGTTTTGCTCCCCACTGTGATAGGGCCTGGGGCAGCCCCTGGAATCCAGTGGGACTTGAGAAAATTGGTGTCAGCCCTCACCTGGGCCCCATGCTGGTCCCCACTCCTGCTGGTCACACTTTGCTGCCAGCTTATGCTCTAATGGTGGAACATTCTCTCCCTCTGCTTGTAGTTACTCAAAGATAAGATTTACAAGCAGACTACTTGACCGGGCACAGTGGCTTATGGATGTAATCCCAACACTTGGGAGGCTGAAGTGGGCAGATCACTTGAGGCCAGGTGTTCGAGACCAGCCTGGGCACCATGCAGAAACCCAGTCTCTACTAAAAACACAAAAATTAGGTGAGTGTAGTGGCACACACCTGTAGTCCCAGCTACTCGGGGGGCTGAGGCAGGAGAATCACTTGCACCCAGGAGGCGGAGGTTGCAGTGAGCCGAGATCTGAGATCATACCACTGCACTCCAGCCTGGGTGACAGAGTGAGACTGTCTCAAAAAAAAAAAAAAAAAAAAAGAGCAGAGCCTTTTTTGTGGAGTTAATTTTAAATTGACAAGAGATGCAAAAATGTAGATAGTACAAGGCGGTCCTGTGTACTTTTTATTTCAACTCGCTTGTGGGTCATTTTTTTTTTGGAGCCATTGGACGGTGAATTTTATGGAACATGGCCCTTTGCGCTTCAGCGCTCCAGTGGGTATTTCCTAAGAATGGAGATAACCTCTTATGTCATCATAGTGCAGTCACTGACACCAATTTGCATTGATGCAATACTTTCATCTTATCTACTGTCTGTATTCTAATTTTGCCTCTTGGTTTAATAATGACCTTTATAGCATCCCCCCTCCTCCATAGTACAGGATCCGGTTTAGGGGCAGATACTACATTTAGCTGTCATGTCTCTTTAGATACCTTGATCTGGACCATTTCCACAGCATTTCTTTTGTCTTTTATGAGATTGGCATTTTTGAAGCATATAGTACTTCTGCCTTTAAAAAAAGAACCTTCTTTATTTTGTGTGTGTCCGATGAGTCTCTGTAATTATGTGGGAACACAGAGCAGACGATTTTATTTCTTCTCAAGGTATCCCATGTGAAAGCAGATTTAAAATCAGAACCTTCTTCAAGTGCCTTCTCATAGCACAAGCTATTAATATTTTCATTTCTCTTTGCTACCATGGGATCTGTGCAAATGCTGGAACGTCAGGAGATGGCTCTCTTTCAATGTGGGCTCTGAAAAAAACTCATTTATTCTCAGCTGTGGTTGAAAGACCTTAATAAGCCTCCTGGCTTCGAGCAGGAAGGCCGGCTTTAGGCATGAGTGATGCTGGCAGTTCCCACGCTTCCCAAATGCCATTTTCCCTGTCGGTATTGCCCGAGCTGTGCTATAAAGTCGTCCCCACAGAGCAGCTGTGGCTGGGAACAATCGACCTTTTACCTCCGTGGTGGTTTCGCTGCATCGTTTTTGAAAACACTCCAGTGTGCCATACCACAGTGGGGGTGCCAGGGAAACAGTTGGCAGGCTCCCTTGCCCTCTGGGTCACCTCTCTGCACTTGGAGTGCTGCTAAAATGCTGATGTCCCAAGAAAAGGGGACACCAGAAGCTATTACTGGCCATTGGCTACTGAAGATGACCTAATAACTGGGTGTCCCTGGGGAGGATGGTGGAGAACTGGACCACAGGGGTGCATGGTCCCTGGAACTGATAGCAGCAGTGACACCCTTGTAGACATCCTTTTCTGCATGACTCTCACTAGTCCCAGAAAAGAAAAAAGACATATCCTTGTTGATGCTTTAAAGTCTCCATTGAGAAAGCAGTCAGAGGAGGTGGAAAGAGAACCACTGTTCACTGTTCAAGTCTTGGGTTCAAATCTTGACTCTGCCTCTGATGAGCAAGGGGTTTTAACTGCTCCTGTGCCTCTTCGGTGTTCACAGTTTGTGGTGATGATAGAGGGGGTGATATAGGGAACAGGCATCGGGTCTGCTTAGAGTCAGAGCTTCCACAGTGGAGTGCGCTGCCTCCTCCTGCCTCCTGACTGCCTCTGTGCTCCCCCAGCATTGAGATGGGGAGGCTGTGTCACCATGCCCCAGGCCACATGGGCACAAGTATCTGTGTGCTTTAGATTTGTTTTGATGACGTATACTAAGAAGCTCAGATATGGGAATAATTGTCACCAAGAAACACCTTATCCTAATTACAGTTTCCTGCAAACAGGAGGCACGTTCACAAGAGGAAGCGCCTGGTTGGTCAGGGTGATTGGTTTGGGGAACATGGGTCAGAGGCCTTTATTGTGCCTTCCCTGGGGTGGAGCAGAGAGGCAGGGCAAGCAGTCTCAGGATTGGTGGATTTGAAGAATTTCCAGGTTCTGGGGCATCCAGGCTGTCCCTAGTTGTCTGGCACTTGGGCCTGGGGTGATTAGGGTGGATGGATGGTGGCCCAGGAGGGTAGGAACCCAATAAAGGAGGATGCTGGAGGGAGTTGTGAGATCGAGATTTGTTTGTTTGCATTTGAAAAACATACCTGGGGGTAGGGGGCAATTTGTTGACTGTCTTAGAGATTAACTATCCCTGGAGGGGCAGTCCTTTCAGGGTCAGCAAAGCCACAAATGTGAGAGCATCAGCATACAGAAATAAAAGGAATGAGGAGACATGGTTGATATGGGTACTTCCATCCCCTGCAAGGAGTACGCTCTAACTTTGGACAGCCCCCCAGGAGGCTGCTCCCTGGGTCTCTAAGGCTGTGGCTTTGTGTATGGTCTTCTAGAATGCATGCTTCACTGACACAAATATAAACTTCCTGGGTGAGCACAGAATGGCTGGATTCTTCATTCAAATGGGGATACTTCCAGCATTCCATGAAGCTTGGCAGGCAGAGAAGTGCCTGCAGAGGCCTTGTCAAAAGCCTCTCTTCAATCTGTTTCTTGCTCAACAGGTCAGCCAGGGCAGTCATCAGGAGATGCCTGCCTGGGGTGAGTTGGGGAGGCCCAAGAAGAGGACCAATCCCTTTGGGAAGAGGGTGGTGAGCTGGCTTTGCATAACAGCTTGTCTCAGTGGAGTTTACCTTCTCTCCGATGGCAAGTCCGAAGGGGAAGCAAAACATCGTACAGACCACTCTGGAATGTAAGGGCTCTGAGCTCACCAGGTTTTGTTTGCAACTGAGAATGAGCCCATCTCAGGTGACCAGCTCCAGCAGGGAGCAGTAGAGTCAAGTGGCCCTGCACATTACTTCCTGTGTGTGTGTTTGTGTGTGTGTGCACTTGTGTAGGCTATGGGGCGGTCAAAACTGTTGTGAGCTCCAAGGGTGATGGTGAAGGTCAGTGTTGTGCAAGGCCACTCATGGGCCACAGTGGGTGCACACTCGGGGTGGAGAAGGGAAAAAGACCACCTCTTTTGTGGCTCTCTGAAACTGAAGAATTGAGGGCTACTGATGAGGATTGATGTTGTCCGAGTTCTGGGAAGAGCACCTGACTTGATATCAACAACTGGGCTTGAACTGGAAAACTCTGGAAGGTTGGTGAAACACTTTGACAGAGAGACTACAGCACATTGGTCAAGCCAAAATTACAGTGCCCCTTCATGCAGCCTTTTGCTTTCCCTTTTTTTTTTTTTTTTTTGAAATGGAATCTCGCTGTGTCGCCCAGGCTGGAGTGCAGTGGCGTGATCTTGGCTTACTGTAATCTCCACCTCCCGGGTTCACGCCGTTCTCCTGCCTCAGCCTCCCGAGTAGCTGGGACTACAGGCATCCGCCACCACACTTGGCTACAGTTTTGCATTTTAGTAGGAGCATTTTCACCGTGTTAGCCAAGATGGTCTCGATCTCCTGACCTTGTGATCCGCCTGCCTCGCCCTCCCAAAGTGCTGGGATTACAGGCGTGAGCCACCGTGCCCAGCCCACCCAGGCTTTAAGTTTCTCTGAGAATGTGCTATGTGACTTCCTCCTCCTCCTCTTGGTTCCTTCTTTCCCTTTTCCCTTCCATTCCATACCTACTGTGAATCAGTCACTGCGTCTTAGGCACTGGGCACAAAAGCCTCAGTGCTGGCCTGCATGGAGTTTATAATCTAGACCAAGGTTCTTCAGCCTCAGTATTATTTAGTGCTCTGGGCTGGGGAATTCTGCTGCCAGCGGCTGTCCTGGGCATTATATGGTGTGCAGTTGCATCTCTGGATGCTACCTAGTGGATGCCAATAGCTCCTCCCTCTGCTCCAATATTTGGCAATGAACTAATGTCTCCAGACATTCCCCAGTGTCCCACGGGGTGTCACAGTCTCCCTGGCTGAGAACCACAGGTCCAGGGGGGAAAACAGCCAACCCATAAGCCTGGTCAACACAGTTTGCATAGTGTGGCCAGAGTGCCCGGATGGGGCTACTCAGGAGTCTTCTCCTGATCAGAGTTTGGGGCAGTGGAATTTGCAGTAGGTGGTTAGTACTTACCTGTTGAGAAGGTAATTAACCACAGGTCCCCAAATAAAACCCCAGCCAGGAGAAGAACTTTTTTTTTTTTTTAAGACAGAGTCTCACTCTGTCATCCAGGATGGAGTACCAGTGGTACAATCATAGCTCAGTGCAACCTCCAACTCCTGGGCTCAAGTGATCTTCCTGCTTCAGCCTCTGAGTAGCTGGGACTACAGTCACGTTCTACTGCACTTGGCTAATTTTTTAGTTAATAGTTGTTGTAGAGACAGGTTCTTGCTGTGTTGCTCAGGCTGGTCTCAGACTATTGGCCTAAAGGTATCCTTCTACCTTGGCCTCCCAAAGTGCTAGGATTACCGGTGTGAGCCACCACATCCAACTGTCTTAGTATCATGGGGCACTTGTCCTGGATTCTCTGCATTGGTTCCATCAATCAGGTATCTGTAAATAAGATAAAGAATAAAATGACCTCCCTTGCTAATCTCTTTCTGCTTTTCCTTTATCTTTACATAAATGCATTGTAGGATAATGAGTTCATTTGGTGGCAGGCCTGCAACTGGAGGTTTTCTACTTTGGAGTAAACCTCGAATTCCCTTAATGTTTCTGTGGCCTTTTAAAGAGGAGGCAAAGAAGAAGGTCCTAATGGTTTTCTTTGTGTCTGATCCAGGGGAGCCAGCTTCAGCTTTTGCCAAGTGTTTGGTTGCATCTGACGCTTGGTGAAGGCACATGCATCTGCTGCCCTGACATCCAGCAGAAGGAACCATCTGGCTCAAGAATCCATTACAGAAGAGGCCGTCAGCACCCGCCACTTGTGTCTCCCCATGTCCAGCTGAGTTTCATTCTCTCTGCTCAACTCCGAAGTGTTGATGGGTCAATCGATGCGGCCCTTGCCATTGAGTCTCACTGGGAATTCCGGTGAGGCGGCTGTCTGCCTGTGTGCATGCCAGCTAGCTCCTTGGTCAACACACACTTGTTTAAAGTGCTACAAGAAACTGCTGGAAAGGATTTTCTCTGGCCCATTTGACTGTTGAAAAAGGCCTCGCCTGCTTCAAGTTCCTCAAATACTCAGGGGGTAATTACAAGCATTTTTAGAAAACAAAACAGCCAAATGGAAAATTTTTGTTACAAAACATGCTTTGGCCACTTCAATAGTTGAAATGACAAGAGATTGGAAACCCCCTTAAGTGAGATCATGCTATTTTTGAGAACATATTCTTTAAGAGGAAAACTGTTCTAAATACTAACAATGGTGACAGTGATGCTGTTTATGATAACAATGACAGATCCACATAATTTCCATTCCCAAAGGTCCCTTTTGGTCACTCAGGCTCCCAACCTTGGAATAATTTTTCTTTCCTGCATATCATCTCATGGTCAACTAGTTGCCAAGACCCCTAGAGTTTCCATCTTTCATCCCACATTGCTGTTTTTCTCCTTTCCATCCCCATCACCTTTGTTCAGTTCCTCATGTGTCTTTCCTAAACTTTGGCAAGGGCTGCTTAACCTGTATCCTTCCTCCCTTCTATTTTATCATTCACCTTTCAACCATTTCCCAGGAATTCCATTGTATTAGTTACTTATTGCTGAGTAAAAATTAGCCCAACATGTGTTGGCTAAAAACAACAAATATTTACTATACCACATAGTTGCTGAGGGTCAGGAATTTGGAAACATCTTAGCCAGGTGGTTCTGGTTCATGGTGTCTCATGAGGTTTTAGCCAAGATGTCAGCTGGGGCTGCAGTCATGGAAGGCTTGACTGGGACTTAAGGATCCACTTCCCAGATGGCGTACTCATATGGCTATTGGTAAGAGGCCTCAGTTCCTCCCTAGTTTTTGATAGGAGGTGTCAGTCTCTCATCACATGAGTTTCTCCACAGTGCTGCTTCAGTGTCCTTATGACATGGCAGCTGGCTTCCCCCAGAGCGGGTGATCCATGAGAGGAAGCAAGGAGGGCAATGCCATGCCGTTTAAAATCTAGTCTTGGATGCCAGACACCATGTCTCTCTCATATTCTGTTAGAAGCTGACCCACATTTTAGTTTAGAGGAGGGGAATTAGGTTCCACGTTTAGAAGGGAGTGGTGTTGAAGAATTTGTGGACATACTTTAAAATGATCTCATCCCTTATGAAAACACTGCTCTCTGTGTTTTCAGGGAATTTAGTCCACAAGCTCTTCCATGGTTGGTTTACCCGGTCTAGACAGACAGGCTGCTGGAAAAGTAACCCAGTCCTGCTGTGTCTTTCCTTAAAAACCCTCACAGACTGTCCCGTGTTTAAAGAACTTAGCACAAAGTGCTCCTCCCACCCTCTGCGAGCCTTAACTTTCCCTCCTTCACTCCCTCCATTCCCTTCCCTCCCTCCCTCCCTCCTTTCCTTCCCTCCTTCCCTCCCTTCCTTCCTTCCTTTCTTCCTCTCTCTCTCTTCCTCTCTCTCTCTCTTCTCTCTTTCTTTCTTTTGATGGAGTTTCACTCTGCCTCCCAGGCTGGAGTGCACTGGCATGATCTCAGCTCGTGGCATCTTCCACCTCCCGGGTTCAAGCGATTCTCCTGCCTGTCTCCTGAGTAGGTGGGAAACCAGGCGCCCACCACCACGCCTGGCTAGTATTTTTTTTTTTTTTTTTTTTGAGACAGAGTCTCACTCTGTTGCCCAGGCTGGAGTGCAGTGGTGCAATCTTGGCTCACAGCAACCTCTGCCTCCTGGGTTCAAGCGATTTGCCTGCCTCAACCTCCTGAGTAGCTGAGACTACAGGTGCATGCCACCACGCCTGGCTAATTTTTTTGTATTTTTAGTAGAGACGAGGTTTCAGTGTGTTAGCCAGGTTGGTCCTAATCTCCTGACCTCGTGATCTGCCTGCCTCAGCTTCCCAAAGTGCTGGGATTGCAGGCGTGAGCCACCGTACCTGGGCAATTTTTTGTGTTTTTAATAGAGAAGGGGTTTCACCATGTTAACTAGGCTCATCTCCAACTCCTGAGCTCAGGTGACCCACCCTTCTCGGCCTCCCAAAGTACTGGAATTACAGGCTTGTAGCCACCACTCTCCACTGCCACCCCTAACTTTAAAGGTGATTGACATTTCTGGTCATATCTTCTCCTACTCCCCAAAGGGCAGCCTACCTTCTAGTTTACCTGGAAGCTCGCTGTCTTCTGAACACATCCTGTGCTCCACATCCTGTGGCTCCATCAATTCCCACTGCCCTCTGAACTCCTGCCTCTCCCTTACACTCATTTTTAATCACCAAGCCCTGCTGGCTTTACTTTCTTAATTAGTTCACAAATAGTTCCCCACCTCTCTCTCTGTCTTTCCAACTCAGGGTCAGACCCTTGGCTTCTCACCAGGAGTCCTCAAAAGCTTCCCCTCTGGGTTCTCTCTCCACCTTTGCCTGCTTCCTCACCAATTTCTGGAGTTGCCCTGTGACCCATCTAAAGTGTGAATCTGACCACATTCACTCTTTGCTTAAAATCCTTTCCTGGCCTTGCACCAATGACTGGATAAAGTCCAGCTTCCTCCTGTGGAACCCAAGACCCTCTGACAGGTCCCCCAGCTGATGGTCCTCTCAAGACTCCCACATCTTGTTCTTGCAGCACTGCACCCCAGGTTGTTACAGACACACCGGGTGGTGCCCACTTTTTCCCTTTGCTCATTTGCCTTTGGCAGGTGAGATGAAGAGCCAGTGGGAAAGAAAGCTGCGCAAGAGGAGCCCACATGAATGTAAGCCTCAAGAGCCTGAAGGCATCTAGGGGAGCACTCAGCCTTCCACCTGGCAAAGAATGGGGCTCCTCAGTTAATTCTACGTAGGCCTCAGAGGACGGGGTACATATGGATTCTGCAACCAAGGTGCTACTTAAACTCCCTAATGATCTTGACCTGGAAAATGAGGCTCTTTGCTGAGTCCCCTGTAAGCCTGTCAGAGCTGCTACTAATAACTCACAGCATATCTGGCAGAGTAATATGCCCAGAGGAATTTCTGCTTTTTTGTGCATTTTTAAACTCACTTCCAAATTAGGGAAAGAAGCACTTTCTCACTTCTGTGCAAGAATCCACATTTCTGAATGGTTCCGCCCTGTTCTTGCCTAACACAGGCAGTATTGTGATACAATGTGGATGCCCAGTTAATATGAATACAGTTGACTTTTAAAGAGATCAGTAGGGGAATTCTGAGAGCTCCCTCACACTTTGCTAAATGCAAAACAAAGCTGTCTTCTGCAATGACCTTCCCCTTCTACTCAGAGTTGTTGCGTCTTGGGAAGGGTTGGATTCCTTTGCCTGGGAGTCATTCTTGTGGGCATCACTGTCCAGCATGAATGGAGCTTACTGGATGTTTCCTTTTCTTATGGAGTGTGGTGCCCTTAGTGTTATTTGTGAAATATTTTCCTTTGTTCCCACTCTGGCCACATGCTGGGGTTGCCCATCCTGGTCCTGTCTTGATTGGATGGTGTCAGTTGATTAGCTCACACCAGTGATTGTGCATAGATCATGTCATCCACAGACTGGACATTTAATTATAATTATGAGACCCTCCAGATCTCTGTTTCCTCCTGGCACTGCTGATCAGCACCATTTGAGATGGTAAATGTTCAGTAAGCCTGGATCTCTGAGCAGAGTCCCCTTGCTGACCTGTATCATGATTTTTAGCCCACTGAGATTTTGGAGTTGTTTGTTACTGCAGCACAGCCTATCCTGACTGATCTATAGCATTTGGCATTTTTGGCAACTTAATATTTACCATAACTTGGCTTGCACAAAGGCAGTGTGCCTTTGTTGCTTTGTCAATTCACAATTCTTGAGGGAATTTTGACTAATGGCCCATTAGAATTTATTATTCTTTTCAAGGTTGGAAAGAGGATGTTGTGGACTAATACCTATGGCAACTCAACCTAGTGCCAAGTGGTCTAATATCTGAGAATGACCTTGGCATACTTTGTGAGGTTAACCCTTCCTGGCTTAAAAACAGATGCCCCAGCTTTGGCCAGGCCACTCCATGGTTAATATCAATAATAACAATTGATGGGGTGCCGACTATGTGCCAGTCACTGAGTATTACTGTATTACTGTATTATTACTGTAACTCTAAGCGAGGCTGTATCTTATTCCCATGTCTCAGATGATAACACTGAGGGACA
Organism: Trachypithecus francoisi; assembly: GCF_009764315.1. Taxonomy (NCBI): domain Eukaryota; kingdom Metazoa; phylum Chordata; class Mammalia; order Primates; family Cercopithecidae; genus Trachypithecus; species Trachypithecus francoisi. The sequence goes on from NW_022681468.1 coordinate 90,382,359, forward strand.
AACAGGGCAAACCTATTTAAATAGATTGCCTAACCTCTCTTTGGTAGCGGAGCCCGGGTTTGGTCCCAACTCTGGAAGTAAAAGTCTATGTTCTTTTTTATTGCACTTAGCCAACTCTCTTTGTAAATTTCTAGGAGAGGGATGAAAGGTGCCTCTGTCCTTAGGGATGTTATGGATGTTATCCTTGACGGTATTAGCCCGTTGATATTCTGTGTTTGGTTGGATGCCACATATTTATTCATTCATTCATAAATTCATTCATGTATTCATCCACACACTAATTCATGCATTCACTCTTTCATAAATTCATTCACTCATTTGCTCATTCATTAACTCATTCATGCATTCGTTAGGCTTTGATGAGAGTCTATCAGGTGCTGGGTTTTGTTTGGGATTGGGATTTAGACAAGGACTGGTTAGGATTTCTGCCTTCAACCTCAGTGGACTCACAGCCTTGCAAGAATAGCTCTGTGTGTGTGCGTGTGTGTGTACGTATGTATATATATGTACACTATACATATGTGTACACCCAGAGCTGTTCCTCCAGGGCTGTAAGTACATACATGTATTCACATATACATACATGTATGTACACATACATATACACATGTGTACACACACACACAATGTTATAGATATGTTCAGGGAAGTATGAGCCCACTGAGGAGGTGGCTTCTGGTCTAGATAGGATATAAAGCTGTGTCAGGGCTGACTTCCTGAAGGAGATGATAGTTTTAGAGTTTTTTGTCTTCTATTTTTCTTTGAGAGTTTGTCACGCTCCCCCTGACCCTCATTCCGCTACATTCACAGCCTGAGGGTCAATGTCATTGTCCCCAGCCATGCTCCTTCTGTCTATGAGGGTCACAGTGTCCATGGCTTCTATCTTCCACCCTCTCCCCTTCCTCTTCTCCTGCCCTCACTCTGGTGTTGTTACTTCCCACATCTAGAAGGTTAATGGCCCCTTCCAAGGAATGGTGATATGGAATCCTAGCTCTTTGGGGGCACAGATAGATTTTTTTCCCCCAAAGTTTGGCCTGTCACTTGCTCTTAATGGCTTGAAGTTGGTTGCAGAACTATCCGGCAGGAACAAATGAAAAGAACCCTCTGATTATGTGCTCCTAAGATGGCTGGGGTAATTTGAGCAGAAACGACTTTGCAGCTCTGGGGAAAAAAAATGTAATTCTCGTGTATGAAAAGCGTGAACCAGAGTTGCCATGTTCACTTCTTGTTTTTAAAGCCCCCACAGGCCAAGTCACATATCTGGGTCAGAGGGTCTATTGATTACCTGTCAGGCCTTGAGGTGTGAGTGATCAATAATACTAACCTACAGGAAAGGTGGCCTTGAATGCAGAAATCCCATTGTGTTGGCCATCCGTTTTTTTCTGGTCTGTAAGTGCTTTGCAAAGAAGAAAAACTGTCAAACCTAGGGCCACAAATGACCCGAATCCTAAAACTGTTCCTACAAACCAAGGCTTTGGAAGTGCCCCGTTCCAAAGGAAGCAGAGGCAGGTTGTTGGCGCCGTCTCTCAGCGTTCGGACAGTGGGGCAGACGGGGAGGCAGGGAAGTGAGGAGGCAATGGAGTTGAGCAGGAGAATTCTTGAGGAATAGAGACAGAGGTCTCTCCCACCACAACCTTGACCTTTCATTAATGTTTAATCAGGTGCTTGGAGCAAAGCACTTTCAAAAAATCCTGAAAATCCATATGACTAATGAATCATTTTGTGATAGGAAGGCTGGCTTTGCCTGATCTGCTTGTGAAGCTCTAGATGATCCCCTTTCTTTCTGTGGGGGGGTCCCCTGCTCAGGGGATGCACCAGTTTTTTTTTTTTTTTTTTTTTGAGACTGAGTCTCACTCTGTCACCCAGGCTGGAGTGCAATGGCACCATCTTGGCTCACTGCAACCTCCCGAGTTCAAGCAATTATCCTGCCTCAGCCTCCCGAGTAGTTGGGATTACAGGTGCCCACCACCACGCCCAGCTAATTTTTGTATTTTTGGTAGAGACAGGGTTTCACCATGTTTGTCAAGCTGGTCTCGAACTCCTGACCTCAGGTGATCCACCCGCCTTGGCCTCCCAAAGTGCTGGGATTACAGGTGTGAGCCACCGTGCCCAGTCCATGCGCCACCTTGTTATTGTGTGTCTGCCAAGCGGGCCGAGTCTGAGGCCTGTGTTGATGAGTCCATGTCATATGAAATGCCGTGGCTCTTGCAGCCACCTACCCAGTAACCAGTTTCCCTTCCTTCTTTCTAAGGGACTCAGATTTTGTTAATTCCCCTGTTCCTCCCTGGTACAGCCATGGGAAGCAGGAAGTGTGGTCGACCCCAGGTGACAGCTGAGTCGAGGGGTGAACACTGGACCTTCCTTGGCCCTATCGGAAAAGTGCTGGAGGCCACTCAGGTGGGAGGGGTTCTCACTCCTGCAGGATATGAGTGGTCTACCTTCCAGCCCACCTGGATGACACAGTCTACCTGCTTGATGGAAGACTGCTGATGGAGCCATTGGTGGATCTCCAGGGGACCAGGGTGAAGATGACGTTAAGACCACGGAGGGCAGAGTGCAATCCCTGAAGGCTCTGTTGAGTTGGCAGATCTACATCCTACCTGGGTGTCCTGTTTATAACAGGAAATAATCAACGTCCATATTTTAAAACAAGTCTGAATCCAGGTCATCTGTTGCTTGTAGTTGAAAACATCCAAACTAGGCAGTGGTGGATACCATGGGCATAAGCTGCCATCCTGAAGTGTGACCAGGCCGAGCTGGTGGACGTTATAAAATCCACAAGTTGGGCCATCGGGTGTGGGAAGGGAGTCAGAATCACAGAATGTCTGAGAAGAAACGGCTTGTGTTGCCCACAGTAAAGCCAGTAGTGTTCATCACATATCTTGCTGGGGGTTCTTGGTGGTCAGTGTCTCTGGTAGGGAAAGAGTGTGGATGTTGGATGCCATAAACCTGGGTGGGCAGACTGCTAGATAGTCAAAATTGATTGACAATAACTGTTCCACTTGGGTGACATGCTTTAATGATTTGTCATGAACACACGACTGATGGATGTTACTCTCAATGGTGCTTTAAAATGGTTTCTTCTATAGAAGGCAGCAAAATGTAGATAGTGAGACAGCAACCTCTGGCACCTTCAGGTGTCTGGAATAGCTCCACACCTGGAAGCACAGGGCAAGAGAAAATGCACCTGGGGTAGGAGGAGAAGGAAGGAGTGACCGAGTTGCGCCTGTTCACCCACCTCAAAGTCATCAGGCAAAACCTTAGACTTCCAGCCCCAGGTCCACCAAAAGTAAAATCTCTTGGGATAGGGCGAGTGTTCTCAGTAATTTTTTTTTAAAGCTAAAGTCTTTGGGCTCCTGCATGGAGGACTCAGCAGTGGTGGGAGCAGCAGGAAGATGACAGGATTCTGTCCATGTAATCCAGTTAGGGATTAACTGTATGAGAGCGCACGTGTAGGTGTGTGTACGTGCACATACTTGCGTACATGTTTGTGTGTGCACGCATGTGTGCAGTGTTCTTGTGTGCATGCGAGCTGTACGTGTGAGTGCACATGTGTCTGGCGACTGGAGACAAGGAGGGCTGAAGGGGAAACAACAGAAGCCTGGAGATTTGGAGAAGCAATAAGGGCATCCCCATCTGCTCAGAAATGAAGAGCACAGGTGACTGGGAGTGTTGGGGGTGGGAGAAGGCAGTAGAAGGTCCCCTTGTAGGGAAGGGGCCTCATAACCCCACACACAGCTTCCGGGACTCCTAGCAATTCCCCTTGCAGAAGAGAGATTATCTGCCTCCCTCTATGGATGAAGATATGGAAGGCAGGACTTTAGTGAGCAAGTCCCTCAGCTCACGAGCGAGACTCAGGAAGGGAGGGGAGAGTCTGGCAGGAGAGATGGTGTTTCTCACCGGCCTGTCTCCGAATGAGCTGTTGCTGCGTCTCGGGCCACTCCCTCCTGTGTGCCTACCTCAATTTCCTTGTCTTTCAAGACTCCAGGCGGTGGCTACCTTATCAATCTTCCTGCCCCTTCCCAAGGCCCAGGTTGGAGCCCCTCTCTGTGCTCAGGAGGACTGGGGGCTTCCCCCACCCTTGCCCCATGTCTTTGTATTGCTATCTCAACTTAAATGCTGGGTTTTTTCTGGAGACGTTGGGATCCTTGAGGACAGAGCTGTGTCTTACCCACTGTTATGCTGGGTCCCTTACTAAACAGGTACTGAGTGCACTAATTGCAGCCTGGAGCTGGGGGTGGGTGAGCAACAGATACCCCTCAGCCTCAATGTTGTAGGTGTGGGCTCTTGGGAACTGTGTAGTATTTTTTTGTGTGTGAGTGTGAATGTGTGTGTGTGTGTGTATATATATGAGAGAGTAAGAGAGATAGCCTGCATCATTCTGCACCGCGTTCTACATATGTATAGTTACAGCACCATTTACAACACCTAGAATGTGGCTCTAGCATGTCCCAGTTTTCATCAGACTTGTGGGTGCCTAGGAAAAGAAGGAGAAAAGTTAGTGAGCAGCAGCAACAGCAGCCTGGGGCAGGGGAGGAAGTGCCTGGCCAGAAGCCCCAGAGGCACCAGTAGCCGATGGTGAACTGACCTTGTACAGGATAAGCTGTCCCGGTAAAGCCTGAGTCAAGGGCTCAGTCTCCATTCAGGACAAACTTCCATAGGGTGAGGAAGGGGCTCAGACAGGCTGGCCTTGGGATCTGCAGCCTCACCTTTCTTGTTCCAGAAACAGGGATTCTATTCAGGGTGGCTGGCCTTGAGGGGGTGTCCAGGAGCTCTGGGAACAGTGCAACTCTGATGTACACAATGCCTTTTTTTAGCCCAAGGCTATGTGTGGTAAACTATGTATAACATACAATCTACCATCTTACCATTTTAAGTGTACAGTTCAGGGTATTAAGTGCATTCACATGGTTGTGCAGCCACCACCAGCACCATCCATCTCCAGCACTCTTATTGCTTTGCAAAACTGAAACTGAAAACTGAGAACGTGTTTGGTTTTCTGTTCCTGTGTCAGTTTGCTGAGAATGATGGCTTCTAGCTTCATCCATGTCCCTGCAGAGGACACGATCTCATTCTTTTTTATGGCTGCATAGTATAATCTCCTTTATTTTTAAGGCTGAATAATAATCCCCTTGTATGTATGTATGATCCATCCAGTCATCCGTCGACAGGCATTTGGGTTGCATGGTGCATCTTTAGTATTTCCATCATCAAATAATTAAATAAGAGGTTGGAGTCTACACACAGCATTTTCTATACCGCTGTCTCATTGATGAATTTCCCTGGAATTATATTCGTGTGGTTACCTTGATCCTTCTGTGGGAAGGGGCTTGGGAGGCAAAGAAAAGTATGAGTGTGTCTCTGATGTAACCCTTAGACTTCCCTGAGGCGGACAGTGGGTGGACGTCTTAGGTTGATAGTGTCGCAGGTGTCTGTGCAGTGATGAGGTGTTTCTGCCGGAACCTACCCAGGTTCCCCACCTTGCCTTTTTTATCTGCACTGGCCAGCATGGGATGGTGCACTGCTGCTGAGGCTGGAGTTGGATGGCCTGGAACTGAGTGTGTGGCCTCAGGCAGGTGACTTTGCTTCTGTGAGCCTCTCTTTATCTGTGGTCCCCAAAGGTGGCTGTGGGAAAGAAATGGGAGAACACAGTGTCTGAACAATAGGCCTTTTGTGATAAACGGTAGTTTTCTTCCTACTGCTCTCCCACTTTGTGATTATTAATTTAAGAGAAAAGATTACCTGATTTTTGGGGAACCACACATATGGTGATGCACTGGATGTTGTCACCCTGGTCAGTCTGGCTCCCCCCATCCTCGGACAGTTGGGATCTTTCTGAGAAGCCCATCTTACAACGCGTTTGTAGGACTTCCCGTGAGTGATTCCCAATTCCATTATTCAGGGATGCAATGAGGCCCCAAGGGCTAACTGTTGTGGCATTGGAAGCAAAACCTACAGCCCAGAGTTTGCTTGGGTGAGAGGCCCATGGGGCCCTCATGGCACTGACCTCAAAGACCTACAGGGATTGAAGCCTGGCAAACAGAAATCCTTCATCATTGCCCAGAAGTTCAAAGCTACTGGTCCATTAGGTCAACAGCCCTGCAGATCTCATGGCTGGATCCAAAGCAGCGTTCGTAGAGTTCGCAATGAGCCTGGTCACCTTGGACATTTTATGGTGCCACCTCCTTGCAACAAGCCTCCATCTCAACACAGATGAGACATGCCCTCAAGTAAGGAATTCGAAAAAGCAGGAAGCACCAGCAGATGGAGTGCGAGCCCGGGATCCCAGCTCACGCTGGTGCGGTTTGGGACCCGGCACACTTGTGCATTTCTGTGTGTTCATCCACACAGCACATCTTCCACTGTGGCCCTACCTGCTTCCCACCACTGCTGCCTGGGCCCTTCCCTGCTCGATTCAGCCCTTTTCTTTAGAGCTCAGGTCCATCCTCGTAGAAACAAGAACACTATGACTAATTATAAAATCATTATATGATTAAACTCAATTAACTTCAAATAACCCTTGAAATTTGCTTAATGTCAGCCTTTGGCCCTACTTGAACTGCTAAATATTGCTCTCCTTTGAAACTCCAGTGAGACCAGCTGATTATAGTGCGCTACCTGGCGTGATACCTGGGCTCTGTGGGGCCATGTGTCTTGGAGTGCAGGGCAGGAAATGATGGCCCAGTGCTGAGAGTCTGGAGCACAGGTTAGGGAAGAGGTTGGGGGAGGTAGGGGTGATGGAATTTGGGAACCTTTGGCTTTGCTGGCTATTAGTTGATGAATGGCTGGGAGGAGCTCTGAGGTGGCCTTTCACTTGGGCTCTGACAAGCTTGTTCAAGTCTCTGAGTTTGAACTTGGTGCCTTTTTTGGGCTGAATGGTATGCCCCTAAAACTCATATGTTGAAATGCTAATCTCCAGTATCTCAGAATGTGACTGTATTTGGAGACATGACCCTTAAAAATGTGATTAGGGTTAAATGAAGTCATCTGATGTGTCTGTTATGCTAATAAGAAGAGGAAATTTGGGCACACACACATGTGCAGAGGGAGGTCATATGGAGACATGGGGAGATGGTAGCCGTCTGCAAGACAAAGAGAGGGGTCTCCGGGAGAACCAACCCTGCTGATGCCTTGGTTTTGGACTTCCACCTTCCAAAAATATGAGGAAATAAACTTCTGTCGTTTAAGCCACCCAGTCTATGGTACTTTGTTGAGGCTGCCTGTGATGGTTAATATTGGGTATCAACCTGATCGGATTGAAAGATGCAAGGTGTTGTTCCTGGGTGTGTCTGTGAGAGTGTTACCCAAGGAGATTACCATTTGAGTCAGTGGACTGAGAGAGGCAGGCCCACCCTCACTCTGGGTGGGACTATTTAATCAGCTGCCAGCGCAGCTAGCATAAAGCAGGCAGAAGGAAGTTGAATGAGAGTGGACTTGTTGAGTCTTCTGGCCTTCATCTTTCTCCAGCGCTGGATGCTTCATGCCTTTGAACATTGGACTCCAAGTTCTTCACTTGTTGGACTCTTGGACTTACACCAGTGGTTTGCCAGGGACTCTCAGGCCTTTGGCCACAGACTGAAGGCTGAACTGTCAATCCTCCTTAATAAACTCCCTCTCATATATGCATCTATCCTATTAGTTCTGTGCCTCTAGAGAACTCTGACTAATATACTGCCCTAGTAAACTAATACAGCACCCTTCATTCCCTGCCTCTCCGTTAGCCTAGGTCAGCCTGGAGTCCTGATAGCAGGGTTGGGATGCGGGCACCCCTCAGACTAGTTACAGATACAAAGATGAAGGTTGGGAAAGCAAACCAGGGCCCTGTGGGGAGGCCGGCAGCCTTCCAGAATTTCAGGTAAGAAAAAGTATTACTATATAAGAACTGGCTTAGTCTCTGGTGCCCTGATTTCCTCATTGGTAAAAGTGGGATGATAAGTGTGTGCACCTCATAGTGTTGTGAGGATTAATTGAATTAACTAAACTTATAGCTGCCTGGCAAAAGAGGGAGCACTGAGTAAGTATGTGCAACTGTGCTCATTTTCTATTGCTGTGTAAGAAATGACCACGTACTTAGGTGCTTGGGGCGACCCACTTACTAGCTCATGGTTCTGTAAGTCAGAAGTCTGGATACAACATGACTGAATTCTGTGCTTGGGGAGGTGGCCAGGCCACTGCACCTGGGGAAAAATCCACCTCCATGCTCAGTCTCTGTGTACTTTGCTGGTTTTCAGCTGGGGGTGCTCTCAGCTCCTAGAGGTCACCCACATTCCTTGACCTGTGATGATGGTCCCTCCATCATCAAAGCCAGTCACTGAGAACCTCCCTTGCATGGAACACCTCTCATGCTTTGAGTCTCTTTTGCTAGGAAGAGCCCTGTCCCTTCTAAGGGTTCAGCTGATTAGGTCAGACTCACTCAGGATAACCACCTGTTCTTAAGATCAACTGATTTGAGACCTTCATTACATCTGTAAAAATCCCTTTATGGCAGCATCTGGATTAGTGCTGGTTTGAATACCTGGGGGAAAGTGTGTGTATACCAGGGAGAGGGAAGCTTGGGGATCTTCTCAGCGTTCTGTTTATCACAGCAAGTCTTATTAGTACATGTGTATCCTCCCAGCTCTCTCTGGGGAGCTCACCTTGGTCAAAACACTCTGGTCTGCTTCCTCTAGACATTTCCCCTGCAAAGCAGGGCTGCAGAGACATGAGGAATGAGGCATTTGCTTTAGTCATTTTGTGTGCTTTCTGCTGAACTGCTGGGAAGAGGTTCAGAATGTCCTTCACTTCAAAATCCCAGCCCCTTTTCCCTTGATTGATTGCATCATCCCTTTCTGGTTGATTTCTCTCTTGGGGGTTGCTGTACGGTGATGAGCAGCAGTCCTTGTTGTGGTAGCCTTGGGCATCTCATAGTTCGTGCACTCATCAGCTTCAAGAGAGATTCTGCTGTCTGGAAAGGATGCCAGACCTGGAGCCAGAGGCTGCAGGCTAAAGTCCTCACTCACTCTTATTGATTAACCACCTAATCTCATTTCCTAATTTCTAAATTAGGACTTTGAGAAAGGGTTTTAAGGATTTCATAAGAGGAGGCACGTGAACACATTTTGCCCCTTGTAAAACATCAAGCAGACATAAGACAGGTATTATCATCCATTTAGATCACCCAGTGAGTGAACTTGGCAGACTGGCTGGAGGAATTCAGATAACTGAGAGTCCTGAAATAAATTTCATATTTGCTAGTTAAGTCATTGTTCCTTCCTCAGGAAGGGCCCTATCATCTGCACATCTCAGCGATCTTCCACATTCTCCCTCCTGAGCCATGTTGACTGTGTGAGTGAATGCCAGAATCTTCCCTCTTAAGCTGATAATGAAGCCCATGGTTGGCTCCTGGATGCGGCCGGAAAGTTTCTGAAGTCTCCACCTGAAGGATGTGATTTGGTGCTACAGGTTGGCCCTCAGAGGTTCTGGATGCTGTTTCTGGTGGGATCTGCACAAGTTCCTCACATGGTTCTTCCAGGAAATGTGTGCCCAGTCGTGGGTGGCTGAGACCTTTGATGCTTCTGCACTGAGGGGAGCTGTCCACGCTCACTGTGCCCATGGGCAGCTGAGTCAGATGGGTGTTGTGATGATCTTTGTGGTGGTGAATTTTATGTGTCAACTGGAGGGTGTTTTTGGGGAGATGAACATTTAGATTGGTGAGCTCTGGGTAACACAGGTAGTCCACCACAATGTGGGTGGGCCTCATCCAATCAGTTGAAGGCCTGACTAGACCAAAACCACCAGCCTCCCTCAGCAAGAGGGAATTCCCCAGCAGGCTGCACCACTGATTGCTGGGCCTCTGTCTGCCAGCCCACAGCTCACTCTGCAGTTGTGAACTGACCAGCCTCCAGAGTCACGAGAGCCAGTTCCTCATGAGAAATCTCTTTCCACACACATGCATCCAGTTGGTTCTGTTTCTCTGGAGAACCCTGACTGATACAGCTCTTTTCCCCACATCTTCCCACTCTCCAGCTCAATAGTGTCTCACTCTCTGTATCTTGAAGTTTGGAAAGCTCATGGCTGATGCTCTGTCACCTGCTGCAGGTAGGCAACCCATCACCAGGTGAGGCTGAGTCCATCTTTGCATGCTTCACCAGTGGCTACTCCTATCCTTTGTATTTCTGTTCCTTGGGCCTTAATCATTTCTTGGCTAAAGAATTTGTAAAGCTGCTTACTTCCAATTTGACCCTCTCATTCTTTTCAAAGAGATCCTTGAACATGGCTCAGTTTGTGCCATTTCCCTGCTTAAGCCATTTTCCATTTGGTCACAAATTACTATGCCAGTTCCTTTCTCTGGCTCCCTCCCTTCCCCTACCCTGGCTCTGTTCACCCCCAGGACCTCTGTCAAGGGCCACCTCCCATGGCGACTTTCCCAGTTTCTTCACATTGGTTTTGTGCACAAGCATGACATGGGAATGTGATCAAAATGCGACTTGATTTTCTCCCCACTGTTCCTTCTGAGTGTGGACTTTCCCATGGTGCCTGGGCTCCATGACCTGAAGGTCCTTCTGAGGTTATAGGAGGTCCTACAGCTTCTGCAGCAAACACAGTCTTCAGCAGGCATGGAGATGCCTGCTCCAGTGTAATACTGAGCACTTCGACTCTGATGAAAGTCAGAGCATCTCTCCTCCCCAACTAGAGCCAGCCATGTGGCCCAGGCGAGGGCATGGGCTCAGCTTATTTGCTTGCTTCTCTTCCCACAGGTTTCAAGTTCTGGCTTCTGCCTCCCTCAAGGTTAGAGCCTGGGGGAGAGAAACAGGGAAAGTAGGTAAGAATAGCTTCACTTAATGTCTTAGGTGGCTCAGGCTGCCTTAAAGAACACCACAGCGTGGGTGGTTAAAATCACAGACATTGATTTCTTGTAGCTCTGGAGGCTGGGCAGTCCCAGATGGAGATGCCAGGATGGCTAGGTTCTGGCTCGTAGGGAGGGCTCTCTCTCTGGGTTACAGATGGCCACCTTCTCACTGTGTGCTCACATGGAGAAATGAGACAGAGCCAGCTCCCTAGTGTTTCTTCTTATAGGGGCATTAGTCCTATCATAAGGGCTCCACCCTGAGGATGTCATCTAAACCTAATTATCTACCAAAGGCCATCTCCAAATACCATTACATTGGGGATTAAGGTCTCAACATATGAATTCTGGAGGGCACAGTGCAGTCCCAGCCTTGACTCACACTACCATGAGGTACTGTTAGCTCCCTGCATCTGGCCAGTCGCCAGAGCTGCCTCTTCATCACACGAATGTGCCTGCGGGTCCTTCAGAGGCAAAGGCCCTCAGGAAGAGGGTGATACTCACTTCACACAGACTTCTTTTAAAATATCCGCAAGACAAGCTCTAGCCTGTGGATTCCTCTCTTGGGTCCCTGACCTTCTGCCTCAGCTCCAGGAGATTCTTTCTTTAGATCCTCAGGCATGGGCCAGACACAGCCCACTGTGCCCCAACTCAAGGGCCCTTGCTGGGCTCCTCCAAGTGTCCCTTCAGAGCCCCACTTTGAGGGAGAACTGTGCAAACTGAAACCTCGAGGGAAGGACGCAAGGTCCTCCCTATTTCTCAGGAGCCCTGAGGTCATCAGCAGCCCTGTCCACACACGGGGCTTAGGACCTTACTCATCTCGGCTTCCATCTCCTCCTGTTGTCTGGCCTCTTTTGCAAGCTGAGTCCACATGGTGTTAGAGCTGCTGTGTTGACAACATCTACTTTCTCCGTGTCTTGTGGCCCAGCTTTTCAAGAGAGACCACCACTAGTTTCTGCCAGACCCTAGAATGGTTAATGGGATACCTAGGATGTATGTTTTGCTCTATTGAGTTCAGCTGTGGCCACAGCTGTGGCCAGGGCCACAAGACCACCCAGACCAAACAGACACCAAAGCCACAGGCTGGATGGGAGTGGGACAGGCATTCTAGAACATGACTCCTGTAGCCTAGGGCGAGACTTTATTTTTCCTTATGGCCTCTGGTCTCCAGCTCATTACTTTGCATAAAATAGATACTGGACTCACCAGTGAGAAGAATACAGATCATTTTTAGCAAAGGCATTGTGTTTGCCTTTTTCTCTATATGCTGGCAGCACCATGCAGCATGCTTTATATGACAGAGGTGCTTAATAAATATTGTTTACCGATTCACTGGGAAAAAGTTGGTCTAGACATGCCTTCTGGAAACGTCCAGTAAGCCCCATTATTCCTTTTTGCAGTCAATTGTTGTGGAATGGGCCTTTTGGCATTAATCCCGAAAGGGCAGTAAACAAAGATGGCTGTAAAATTTTATTGTCTCTGATCTTCCATCAAAGCCTGCTTCCTCGCCTCCACCCTCATCTCTGCCTCATTGCTTCTGGGTTCACCCCCAGTACAGCTGTTGGATCACGCTAATAGCCCTTGGATCTTCATTGTGAACAATAATGTTTGTTTCCAGAATAATTGAATCCAGCGGGGGAAACAAAGGGTATAGAACACTTTATAACACTTACTGTGAAAAAGGGAAAATAAAGAATTTCCTTGATGGCATTTAGTTCAGGGAACACAATTCATCGGAGTTGTCTTTATCTACTTATGTTTTAGTGATTAAATGCTGGGGGAAAATAGCCTCAGACATAAAATACGAAGAGCACTTCTGGCAAAGCCTGTCGGTTTAATTCAGATGTTAAATATTTTCAGCAGGGTCAAGTGCTGAAGGCCTGTATGCTTTGTCCTTCGAGTGAAGCGCGCTCAAATAAAAAGGAGATAATCAGTGGCCCCAACCTGGGATACGCGGCAACGGGGAAGGGGTTAGAGGTCCCCATTTTACAGGAAACAAATGTTCCAGCTCTGGGGCTCTGAGAAAAGAATTTGAAATATGGGTAATTTCATTATGTAAAAGACAGCTTAGAAAAATCCTTGTTCCAGGAAAATAGATGGCTTATTTCAGGTTGATTAAATTGGAACTCTCTCACAACACTTTTGTCTGCCTGCCATTTCCCCAGCTTGGACAAGGGGACATTCCAGTGGAGGAAGTCCTGCCCCGTTTCCATGTGTCCTGAGCTAATCACCAGGAGTGGGTGGGCATTGGTTGGCTTCCTCTTCTCAGAAAGCAAACCCGTATGTCCTTGGGGAGAATTCTAGTCTTTGGGACCTCCAGCTGTTTGCATTATGAGGTTCACACCCAAAAGGTTCTTTACTGTCTCCTGGGTACCTCAAAGCAGGTACCCCTTGGCCAGCGGTCCCATAGGGGTGGTCCTGCAGGAGCTAACCAGCAGGGCTTCCCGCATAAGTATACTCTTAAACATGGAGAGAAATCTTCATCACACCGATAAGTCAATATGGCTTAATTATTACTAACCCAAATACCGCATTTAAATAGGTAAGATTTAAGGAATTACTATTATGGTCACTTTTATGTTCAACTTTCCTTATCAACTAGCTATAGTATACAGAGGTAACTGGAAATAACTCTATAAAATGGAATTTTTTATTAAGTCAATTAAATATACACATGAATCAATTTTAGTGTCAACATAGTTAAAATGAACTATGCAATTAGGAGAAGATTTAAATAATTGTCTCCTTTATTTAGTAGCTGTACTCATGGACTGAATTAGAAAGAAATAGGTAAACTGAAGTCAGAACATAACTTAAAAATGAAGCAAAACAGAATGATACACACAAACTCTTACTTTAAAATAGGAAGTGTCAAGTTTTTAGAACAAAATTTTGGAATGATTCTCCTCTTCCCAGGACCCCTGGATTTGTAGGAGTGGTTTTGAATTCTGTATGCTGGATATTTGAACTAATAGAGAAATACCCCAATTTATAATTCAGGGGAGGCTTAAGGACTTGGCACCCAGGAATATTAAAGCATGAGATAAAATCTGCCAAGAGTTTTTTTTGCAGAGAAACAGCAGTCAATTTCCACAAGGGTTGTTTCTGGGAATTCCTTTTCAAAAACTCAGCTTAATGTCTATATATTCCTGCAAAAGTTTTAAGCCTGGGATGACCATGTAGTTTATGGTCCCAGCCTGGCTGCATCTGAGAGTAAAAGGCAAAGCTATGATGTTAATAATTAACTTGGGACAACAGGATCAACTGGGAATCAGGAGAGTGGTCTTCCTGGAAATGAGATACCAACATAATCATAGCCTTTTCTTTCTTTGGTTCTACCTTCATTGTCCTGCTGATTGCTTCAAGTGCTCTCTGAATTATTTCAATGGGTTTAAAATATGTAAAGTTGCAGTATCTGGGAGGGATTGTTCCAGAGAAGCCCTTGAAAGGCAGGAGAGCTCAGTCGCTCCGGCATGTGAAGTGAGGCGACACAGTGCTTGATTGGAATCTTAGCATCGCCCCTTATTATAATAGTTCTGCATCCTATAGCAAGTTATTTCACCTCATGTACCTTGATTTTTCTCATCTACAAAACAGGGATTGTTATGAGGGTTAAAGAACATAAAGCATTCAATGCTTTGCAGCATTATAGTGAGCACTCCATAACCGTAGCTATTAATATTACTGTATATTTTAAAATGATGAATTTGATCAGGCTTAGAAACAACAAAATGGAGTCTGACTTCTCCAAAGACTGAGCTTTGCAGGAGCCTGGTTGGGTTGGAAGGTAGTACTGAAGCTGAAAATGTCTTGTCACATTTTATTAAAGGTGAAACCGCTTTTCCTTCAGAAGAAGCACCTAGAAAGGGGAGTCTAAGAAATATACAGAGAAGCATTTGCCTTCCTGTGTGTCTTAGTCCATTTTTCTATCACTTATAATAGAATCCCTGAACTGGGTGATTTATAAGGAGAAGGAATTTATGTTTTACATTTGTGGAGGCTGAGAAGTCCAAGGTGGAGGGACCTCATGGTGAAAGCCTTCTTGCTGGTGGGGACCCTCTGCAGAGTCCTGAGGTGGCACAGGGCATCACATGGTGAGGAGGTTGGTGTGCTAGTTCAGGTTTCTCTTCCTTTCCTTATGATAGTTCCCACTCCCATGATAATTCATCAATCTATTACTTTATTGACCCATTAATGGATTAATTCATTCAATAGGGCAGAGCTCTCATGACCCAATCGCTGCTTAAAGGCCCCACCACTCAATCCTGCCACACTGGGGATTAAATTTCAACACGACTTTTGGAGGGGACCAACATTCAAACCGTTCCTCCAAGCTTTCTGAAGTCCGGCCAGGCCCAGGTCTGCCCTGTTCTTGGTGATAGCCATATACTCTGTAACAGCTGCTATGAGGATGGATACCTTGGTTTGCATGCCTCTGCATGGTTGATGAAGCTCTCACCTACACTCCTTAAATCCCTAATTGAGTCACTCAAGGAGATGGGGATAGAGGAGATAGAAAGAAACTATTTAGGTAGATAGTGAGGCTGAAAGAGTCATCAGCAAGGTTTCCCTTTTAACAGAAAGCAGCCCCCGAATCATTTCTTTTCTAACAAAGAGCAGCCTAGAAATTGGAGCTGCAAACACAGATCAGAAAAGCTGGAAGCTTGTGTGGGTGAATGCTGGCAGCTGTGCCAATAGAAAAGGGCTTCCTGGGGGCCAGGTATGTTCAACATTGGAGACTCTTATCTTTCTTTTCTTTGTCACCACCTGTACAGTAAAGAAGCAGGCAACAAGATGCCAGCTAGGTAGAGAAACCATCTACATAATAAAATATTAGGGTGGGGCGACCAGCTTTTTCATGCACTGTGCAAATGGCACACCTAGTCCTAACCAGTTTTTCACACCTTATGCAAATGACATACCTGGTCCAACCAATCTTTCGTGCCCTATGTAAATCAGACACCGCCTCCTCAAGCTCATCTATAAAACTTGTCGCATTGCACCTTGGAACCGGCAGCCCGCTTCTCCGGGCCTTCTTTAGTCTCTTTCTTTTACCTGTTAAACTTTCGCTCTTAACCTCACTCTGGTGTGTCCGCGTCCTAGTTTTCCACAACCATGAGACAATGAATCTCGGCTATTTACTCCAGACAACGACTCTGCTTCAGTGGCATGGACCCATTTTCCGGATGAAGATGTTGAGGCTCACTCAGGACACAGAGGGAGCCAGGGACAGAGCTAGAACTGGTGTCCGATTTTAAAACAGGAAACCGGCTTTCTTTCTGCTGCATTGCCCACCTGCCTTCTTTGACGTTTAGCATGCGGCAAAATCAGAACAGCCACAAGGACAGGAATCATCACAAAGGCTAAACTTGGAAAGGTGGAGTGAGCATGGGGGCAGGGACACTCGTATCCCCACCAATGCTGCTCCAGGCCGCCAACAAGGCACAGGTCTTGCAGAAGGTCAGCTAATACTTTTGATTGAAACCACTCTTGGTTGTTTAAATGTAACAAATCAAAATGTTACAAAATCTCAGTGATTTCCAAAGTGTACTGGGCTATTTCTTTTTAAAGGAGGAAGAAGAGCAACTTTGTTTCACTGGGTGTTCCCACAGCATTCTTTGCTTGATGCAGATGTCTAAAACACATATGGATGGAACCAGGCGTGAATGTAAAAGACACACAGTGCTTCAGTTGGCGTGTTTAGTAACTGATGTAATGTGTGTGCATGTATGTGTGCGTGTGTGTGTGTGCATGTGTGCACGTATGTGTGTGTGTGTGCTTCTGTGCATTCACACCCACTAGGGGGTAGGGGCTCAGAATCACCGAAGGCTGTCCAGCTGCTTATTTGGATGTGAACAGTTGCACTTGCCCACACGTATGTCAATTTAACAACATGATGCTGTGCACACGTGCATTTTCCCACCCAACATCTTTATTTCTCAGCCACTTGGTTTCAAACTTGGAAAAGCTGCATCTGATGTTGAAAGCTAAGTTCACACCAGGCAGGGTATTTTAAAACCGAGCATCTGATGCCTGAAGTGTGAGAAAAACATCTTTCTTATCCTTTTTGTGGGTATCGAATGCCGGCAAAGTTTTTCTTAACTAACTTAGGAACATACGGCATTGACAGGATGCCGGTGTCTCTCAGTCATTGCAGGAAGCACTTTGAAATGATCCTGGATATTTCAGCCGAAAGACAGCTTCGTTAAAATGTTCGTTTGGTAGAAAAGTTGTCTAAGTGTTCAATGACAAGGTTGATCTTCTGAGAAAGAATTATTCAAATTCAATTAATAAAAATGGGTTTATATGAATTAAAAAACAAGTATTTATACAAATAAGTTTTGAGGCTTATAAAGCACAAGAATAGAAGGCACAGTTGATGGAATCAGGCCTAAAGGAAGAAAGGCCACACAGTGGTGAAGATGGGCAGGTCCCCTCACTGAAATGATTCCAGCATACTCAAATTTGTTTGAACCTTCGCTGGGCCGATGGTGACTTTCTCAGAGCTGTACCCCAATGTGAGGTTCTTCCTTTCCAATTATCCTTCCTTCCCCTCTCTTTCCTGCATCTCAGATCTGCATCCTGAGCTGAAGGCTCCCTTCCTGCTCCTGTTTCCTCTCCCCTTTACAAATCTCCTGCACTTCTGGCTCCAGCTGTCCACCTGCTCCCAGAGGAAGCACCTGATATACCTGCTCATCAGTCTCCTGGGCTTCTTGTTAAAATGAAGATTCTCATTTAGCAGGTCTGTGTGAGCCTGTGATTCTCCACTTCTAGCCAGCCCCCGGGTCCCCTTGATGCTGCTGGTCCCTGGACCCCACATTGAGTAGTGAGACTCATTTGACCCCCGTGTGGTATTTTGTCCCGCAAGTTTATTTTATGTGTGTATTTCCAACTAGAGTGTAGGCATGAAGGAGAAAAGGACTCATGTCTGGTTCGTGTCTGTTTCCCCCTAAGTGTCCTAATAGCACAGCACCTTTCCCTTTATGCTAAAAGGTAGCAGTTTATATAGAGGGGAGTTGGAGAAAGGGCCCTAGCCTCAACATATCTTATAGAAAATAAATTCTGTACTTGCAGAAGTCAAATCTAGTCCCACAATGGGCTTCCACTTGGAAGATAATTTTTAAGAGTTAGGATAGTTCAGAAAATAAATTATTGAAACAAAGAATTGTATATACTAGTGTCCCCAGTTGAGTGGGAGGCATTATCCACAGTATCAACTGAAGCCCTGTTTTGAGGCTGAGGTACAGCAGAGATGGCAGACACTCACAGGCACCTTCCTTAGTCCTCAATCCTCTAGGACTCAACCACCACCAAAGCTAGACCACAGGAGTAAAGAGGGAGTACCATGGTACCAAGACCCATGGCCTCCCTATTTCCCTTCCTTCCTGTAGAACAGAAGTTGGCAAATTTTACCTATATAGGGCCAAGTTTTACATTTTTGTGGGCCATCATGTCTCTGTCACAACTTCTCAACTTTGCCCTTGTAGTCTGAGAGCAGCTGGAGACAATAAATGAATGATCATGGCTGTGTTCCAATAAAACTTTGTTTACAAAACTAGGCAGTGGGCTCATTTGGCCTGAGGGCTGTTGTTTGCTGGCTGCTGCTTTAGAACAGGGTGTGACAATAGGAGAGGCAAACAGGGAACAGCTTCCTGAAAATCTCTTCTGAGAAGAGCTCTTTTCTGCTGATCTCTTATTTAACACTCCATGGAGGGAGGTGACCTTGCCCCATTTGGCAGATGAGAGCACTGAGACTCCATGTATCAGCCAAGCTGCCCACATTAGTACAGCTGACAAGAGATGCAGGTGGGTTTGAATCCAGATCTACTGAGTCAGAATCCCATGTCCTTTCTACACTTTCATTTCCTTGCTCTTGCCTTGGAGTATAGGCTACTAAGGCTATTAGCTCACAACACCCACTGTGCCAAGGTAGGGCAACTCCACCCAGCTCTCTTGGAATTGTAACCTATCCCATACTAACATCACAGGAAACTATCTCTTACCCAAGTCTTCTGCTAACGAATAGGCAAAGTATAAAGGACAATATGTTACTTTGAAACATGGAGACACTGGGCTGGATTTCCTACAATAGCCCTTTGTGCACAAGGCAGTGAAACACCAATAGAAAAAAAAAAATAACCTTATCACAAATTAAAAGAACAATCTTTAGAAAATAGCTGAAATGTAAGGTTAATTGGAGCCAGAAATGTCAAATTAATGCAGCAATGCACCAGGGAGCCTGCCCTGGCCTTTGTGCACAGAATCAGAGCGCACGATGGAGGGAAGCAGGAACGGTATAATAGGATTTTAGGGAATCCCCTGTCATATTAAGCAGGCTGTGCAATTAATTTCTTGCTGCAATGTTATTTTCATTGGCCTATATTTTCTTTGACCTCTCACATTTTTAAAGCTACCAATGCAGGGCAAGTGGGACTTAGGACTGAAACAAAAAAAGCCTCACAATACTATTTTGACTTAAAATCAGTACAAATAGGATAAAACTGCAGTGGGGTGGGTGAATAGTTGGAGCACCCTTGGAGTGAGTTGGGGTTCGCAGGTCATCCAGTGGGAAGAGGTTGACCTAGGAACCTTATCTCAATCCCTTTCAGAACTCCCACCCTACCCCTGCAGGTCCAATCTGGCAAGGAAGTCTCGGGATACCCAGGAAGAGGGCAGTGGCCTTTATAGCCAAGGTCTTTCATTCACTGAGTGGAAAACACAGGCCAAGCACCTTTTAAAAGCATCACCTTATTTAATCTTCATAAAAGCCCTAGGAGGTATGTTCTATAATTATTTCCATTTTCAGAGGGGGAAGTGGAGGCACAGAATGGTTAAGTGCCTGGTTGAAGCCACACAGGTAGTAAGCATTCCAGGTTGGGATTTGAACCCAGGTCTTCCTGATTCCAGGGGCTGTGTGTTTAACCACATGCTATACTTTCTCCTCTTCATTACGGCACCAAAGTTCACTGGGAGAGTCTGCAGGCCATATGATCACAATAAAATTACCTTTTATTTTTAGTTGTGGTAAAATAACACAAAATTTACTATTTCAATCATTTGTAAATATACAGTTCAGTAGCATTAAGTATATTCACATTGTTATGCAACCATCACCAACAACAGCCATCTCCCACATGTTTTAATCTTGCAAAATTGAAACTCTGTATCCATTAAGAACTCCTCATTTTCTACCCCCTCAGCCCCTGGCAATTACCATTCTACTTTCTGTTTCTATGAATGTAACTACTCAAGGTACCTCCATGTTATAGCAGGTGTTCGAATTTCCTTCCTTTTTAAGGATTAATATTTCACTGTATGCACACACCACATTTTGCTTATCCATTCATCTGCCAATGGACATCTGGTTTGCTTTTGCCTTTGTCTATTGTGAATAATGCTGCTATGAGCCATAATCAATTTTAAAACTTGGTATTGGGGTGTGACTATCAAGAGTTGTATTAGGGAATTCCTGTGTAGTAATGGAATGTTCTGTGTCCTAATGGTGGTGGTGGTTATAGGAATTTATTCATGGAGTCAAATTGCTTAGACATGCGCACACACACACACACACACATGCAAACACAAACACTGAAATTACGTAAAAACTGGTGAAAATTGAATAAGGTCTGTCATCTAATTATTAGTATTGTACCGAAGTCAATTCCCTGGTTTTGATATTGTGCTACTTTTCTAGATGAGGCCACTGTTAATAATCGTTCTGTTCTATAGGTGAGTGCACAGACTCAGTATTTTTGCAATTTTCCGTGAGTACATAATTATTTCACAATAAAAAGTTAAAGAATTGCACACATTAAAGAGAAGTTAGTAATTGGTTTGCTGCATCAGCTCAGCTACCAAAAGTGTTGTCATATTATGAGGTACCAGGTGAGGATATCACCAGAAGGTCTTTCATGGTTTCCTGAATTATCAAGGACCACTCATTACTACATTAGGAGAAAATTCCAAAGAAAATTTTTGTTCACCAGAAAAAAGATCCATTGTCTGTAATGGCAGCAAGGCAGGAGGCTGGAACGCTGTGTTTGGCATTTTATTTGTTCAGAGGGAAGGGCTTAGCGCTTTGTTCTCGTGAGGCACTGGACATCTGGGGAACCCAGCACACAATGGGGAGCAATGATCCTGAGTCATCAGAATTATCCACCCACCTTGGCCTACCAGAGTGCTGGGATTACAGGCGTGAGCCACCACACCCGGCCCAGCATTTAAATAAAAGACAAAACGCAGAAGTTTGCTATGTTGGGCTTCGTGAGAAAGAATATATGTATCTGGAAATTCTTTGGATGGACTTGGCACAGGGAATTTGGGGGGATGGGGGATGGATATATTTAAAAGCAAGAAGTATGAAATCTGGGCATCACTGCTAAAATATGCTCTACCTTTCTTGAAAAATGTTGGTTCCTGGAATTGCTGGAATGCCTACAACTTAACACTACAGTAGTTTATGTTACTGAGTCCAGTCTGCCTGTATATCATGTGTGGTCAAAGCATTCATCCATTGTCAGTCTAATTTGGAATAAAATGTTATATTAATTCAGAAATGTCTCAGGAGACATGAATGACTTTTAAAGACCACTCCAGTAGCGTGCCCTAGGAAAATAGGAGAAAGCTCCCTGCACTGTAAACAGAGCCTCTCAGCAAACCAGAAGCCTTGCCAAGGGCAGATTGGAGAGCTGGCTTTCTCTCTTTTGCAAACAAAGAAAGTGGGCATTTGGCTCTTCTACTTCAATTCTCACTACACCCTTGTAAGACAGATATTGTTTTCTCTACTTTGCCACTGAGGAAACTGAAGCTCAAGGGAGTTAACTTGTTGAGGGTGACAAACTAGTAACACAATAGTCAGGCTTGATCCTACTTCTGGATTCCAAGTCCAGCTCTAACCCCTGTATGCTATGATGAATTTCCTGTCATTTGGTTCTTCCAGACAAATGACAAAGTCACAGATGAGAAAATTCTGGCTTCTTTACATATTTCCATAGATATATTTTCAGTGTGTGCATCTACATGTATGTATGTATTTACGCATACATTAGCACTTACCACTTAGCATATACGATGAAACTTGATCTTTGATATGATAATTTTTTGAAAAAAGTTCATGTCTTATATGAAATGTGCAATTGTTAAAAATCCACCCAAACTGAAAAATGAGTTTGAGTGTGTTTAGCCAACTTAGCAATTCATGATCTCTTAGGAGACATCAAATGTGATATATAGATAAGTGCATACAGCTGGCGTATTTCCAGTACTTCAGGCTCCATTGAGAATTTAGAATTCACAAGTATCTTTCATCCCTTCTTGCCCTCCCCCTAAAATTTCCCCAATTGTTTGTATTTCCAAAATGCTGAAAGGTAGGGAGGATTTATTTGTAATATGGGCAAATCCTTAATTGGCTCTGCCAACCAGGTGGCTAGTAGATGAACCTCTGTATTTCAGTGGTATAGGCATTAACTTATAATTAAATATTTGCACGTGTATCTAATTGTCTATGCAAAATTGTTCCTGCCAAATAGAAATCTGGTTGAGCCTTCAAAATAACTTGGCATCCAACATGCATTAATATTTTAAACGATCGCTAACACTTGGTGCAGTGGATCCAATTTTACTAATGTTTTTTTTAAAACACCTCCCACTGCAGTGTGTAATTTTTGAATATTTGTGGCATGCTTAGAATGCTACTGTAAGGTTCCAAGAAACAAGAATTCTGATGATGTACTCACAGTGCTCAGATAATCAGTAGAAAAATCCCCAAATCGGATTTCATCAACAAGTTTGTTTTCTTTTCCCAAATGATGTCAAACAAAACTGTTTTTGTAAGTATAGCTCCTGAGTTAATTTTGTGTTACTGCCCAAGTGTGGAGGGAGTTGACAACCTAGCACAACACGGGATGGATGAAGGCACAGCGATAATGCTTCAAGTTTTAACCCATGAGTGAAGTCCTTCTTAAACACCCAAGGAATACCTGTTGGGTTCCTGGCTCAGTGTTGGGGCAGAGCAATGTCCTCCCTCCTGGCATTTGCAGGGATGGGGCAGATGGGGTTTGAGGGAGAGAATTATTCATTCTGCTTGAGGAGGATGGTGAATTCGGAGCCCAGAGTGGAACCCTCAGATAACGTCCTGCAGGGAGGCAAGGAAGGGGCCAAGGCTGTCCAGGCAGAAGGAGCAGCCATGAGCCAGAAGAGGAGAGGGCAGAAGAGAAAGGATACAGCACGCCTGGGGCATGCTGTGACCTTGGAGTTGAGATCATGAAAAAACTTGGAAGTTGAGCTAGGCACTGTAGACTGACCTGAGGGATTTCCAGCAGGGTCGTGAGGCACTTTGATGACTACTGAACCCATCTGTGATAAGCAGCTCATAGCCAGTCATGGCATTGACACTGGGAAAATTTCACTAACTCTGCCCAAGAGCTTGTTTAATACACTGTGATCCTGCCCAGAAGAGGTAGATCACCCTCCCCGTCATGGTACCCCTGAACCCTGAGGTCTCACTTGTACAAAGATTGTGAGGTTAAACAGGTCTGAGAAATAATACTGGAAGGTAGAATTCAAAGGCAATATCAGTGCAACTAAATGCTTGGACAGGGCAATGGCCATCTGTGTATTTCATTTAACAAACATTTATTTTGTTCGGTGGCTTTCCAACCAGACAAAATGTCGGGAGATAGTTTTGGTTGTCACGACGATATTGGAGGTGCTATTGGCATCTGTTGGGTTGAGGCCAGCGATGCTACTGAACGTACTACAGTGCCCCAGACAGCCCCTATGGGACAGAATTATCTGGCCCCAGATGTCAACAGTGTGAGGTTTAGAAACCCTGATTCAGTACCTAGTAGCTTCTGGTAGTCACTATGGCTATCGAGGTCCATGAGACCTGATTCATGCCCTTGAGAAGCTTGTGATCTACAGCAAGGAATGGGGTGGAGACGTAGAGCTAGGGGTCACTGAAAGTCTCAAAGCTGTTGGTTTCTAGAAGCAGGAGCGCCCCACCGCCAAGTCTGTGCATAGACTGATTGGGCACAGGGTTGCCCCGCCTGGGACTAGGATGTTTGCTTTGTCTTTTCTTATGTGAGAAACAAGCCATGCCCTTCCTTCATTGCTGGGGCTGGCTCTTCTTTTAGCCTATATAAAAAAGTGAGACTGGCAAGGGGAAGTTGAAATGAGAAAAAAAGATGAGGGGCAAAGGGCCAAGTAAAGAGAGGCTGAGTTTAGAATGTTATAGCTGTACTTTAAATTTCTAGATCATATTTTATGTGCAGAGACATTTCAGAGGGATAGAGAAAGGCAAAGGACCTTGGCTTAGTTTTTTTATTTATTTATTTTTTCCTATTTTGAGACAGAGTCTCATTCTGTTGCCCAGGCTGGAGTGCAGTGGCCTGATCTCGGCTCACTGCAGCCTCTGCTTCCTGGGTTCAAGCGATTCTCTTGCCTCAGCCTCCCAAGTAGCTGGGATTACAGGTGCTCACCACCATGCCTGGCTAATTTTTGTATTTTTAGTAGAGAGGGGGTTTTGCCGTGTTGGCCACACTGGTCTTGAACTCCTGACCTCAGGTGATCTGCCTGGCTCAGCCTCCCAAAGTGCTGGGATTACAGGCATGAGCCACCATGCCTGGCCCTTGGCTTAAATTTTTGCAGCCCATGAATTCTGGGTCAGAGTTGACACATAAGAGTTCGTTTCTTTTTCTTTCTCTCTCTCTTTCTTTTTCTCTCCTCCCTCCCTCCCTCCCTTCTTTCCTTCCTTCCTTCCTTCTTTCCTTCCTTCTTTCCTTACTTCCTTCCTTCTCTCTTCCCTCCCTCCCCCACTTCTTCCCTCCCTTCCTTCCTTCCTTCTTCCTTCTTTCCTTCCTTCCTTCCTTCCTTCTTCCATCCTTCCTTCTTTCCTTCCTTCTTTCCTCCCTTCCATCTTTCTCTCTTGCCCTTCTTTCTTTATTATTTTTAAAAATGAATTGTATTGCATAATTAAATGTTGACAACATGATGTCATTATATATATAAATGATTAAACACATTAACATATCCACCATCTCACATGACAGGTGCCTAATAAACATTTGTTGAGTTGCTTTGGCCTTTGACCTTGCATGAAGTCTCTTACACTCTGGTGCCTTTTCAGGGGGAATGTTTTTATGGTGTCAAGGTTTCCAAATGATGGTGTAGCTTGTTCTGGAGGGAGTAGCCCCATCAAGAAGCATCCTCTGCCTCTCAGCAGGCTCATTATCTAAGACTTGGCCACAATTCCTCTGCCTGCTTTTGCAATCAGGCTAGTTACCAAAGTCCCTGCTTCCTGCTGACCTTCTCACCCTGTGGAGGGCAAGCTGCAGCTGTACTACCCACCAAGACACTCACAGCTTCCCAGATGTTTGTCTCTACTTGGCCCGAATGCCCCATTGCAAGGCTTCTGCAAACCTGAGCCTGCAGTAACCCTTTATGAGACCATGTTGGTTTCACAAAGTCATTCACTGGAACCCTGGGTCACAAGAGTCACTAGAGTCTTAGTGGCAAGAAATTGACAGGATAGGGGCTGCAGATGGACCCCACGCCCACACTGAAGCAGAAGAGTGACATGAATGGGGAAGAAAACATAAAAATTCCTGTATGCTGGAGAAAGATTATGCTGGCTTACCCACTGGGCTCCCGCTGAGCCCAGTTGTAATTGGAATGTACTCTTTGCAAAGTTTATTGGGTCCTGGAGCGACTTGTTACTGAACTGGTCAATTAATCTATTATTATTATTTTTTAATGAGTTAGGGGATTTCCTTTAGCAGAAAATCACCAGGAAGCATGACCAAATGCCCAGAGCTCAGGGAGAGGCTGGCCTTTCCTTCTAGAAAAACCTATTCAACAATTAAAGGAGGAAATGGACGCCCCCTGCTACAGGTGGCAAATTGGGCTGATCTGGGAACCGAAGAGGAAGGATTTATTCTGCTTGGAGGTGAGCATGGGGAGATCACCATGAAACCCGATTACTCAAGTGCAGCAGTTTGAATGTTCGGAAATAAAGCCGTTGAGTCTCCCTGCTGAGAGACAAATGATTTCTATTTAAAAACCTGCTTGTTCTGTGCAGTAACTCCCAATGTAGCAATAATTAATGATATCAGAAGGTTAAGAAAGACCTTCTGCTGGAATCCCTCTGCTCCAGGCATGAAATTGGATTAAAGTGAAGATAAACTTAGACATTGAATCTGTTGAGGAAATCAGTAATTATGTGGAAATGTACACATTTTGAGTTATTTGAGTGATTGAAGTTGATGCTCTGTCTCTGGTCTTGTTCCAGGCATTTGGGTGTGTGGTGGAAATGAACTGTCAAAAGGGGTCACTTAAACAGGGCATTGTAGCCACTTTAGTCCCAGCTCTAGGTTTAAATTTTTTCTCCCAAGTGAAGTTTTGTTGGCTTTTTGGGCAATACTGTTGGCTGACTACCTAATGGCTATTCCTCACTTTTCTTTATTGACAAATACTTTTTTCAGCAGGACAACATAGAGATCAAAGAATGTTATTTCCCATGCTGTCTGGCTGGTGAGCATGGCTGTGTGTCATGGTTTCAGCCGAAGACATTTAAGTGAAAGTCTGCTGGGTGAGTCTTCATGGAAAGTTGTTGATTTTTTCTGATGAAAATGGACAGGGTCAGCCAGCATGTGCTTTTTTCCATTTTCCTTTTGCCCTCCTCTCTCCTTCTTTTCTCTGCCTGGAACAACAATGCAGAGCCTGGGGCTGGGCTGCCATTTTGTAGCCATGGGGATAAAGTTTCTGTCCTAAGGATGGTGCAGTCAGCAGCTGGAGGGAACCTGGCTCTTTCATGATTTCCTTGGGCAGATGCAAAGGAGAAGGGTTGGCTGTCAAGTATTTTAACTGATCAAGCTTCCAACCATAAAGTTTAGATTTAGAATCAAATCCTTTCTCTGATTTCAGGCAGCGAGCCGAAAGAAGTGGGATGCCACATGGGAGGGCTTCGTGTGAGGCTTCCCTGGTCTCCCAGGAGGAAGAAGCCGCTTGTTTTTCTTCTGGCCCCTGAGAGAATGGGCTGGGCCATCTGTGGCACATGCCCTGGCATGGGAAGGATGCAGGGGTTGACACCTTCCATGATGTGTGGCTGAGGGAGGTGGATTTTGGTCCCCTCTGGGACTCCTCAGTCACCCTCAGCTTATCACATGTCTGCCTCCAGCGTCCCAGTCCATTCTGTGTGCTCCAGATTGATTCTGAGTTGAACACGCGGTATCCTGGTATCAATGCCTTTAAGATTAACAGAAAAAAAAAAAATATGTGCAGTCCCTCTTCCTGCAAATATCCAAAGGTCTAGACAGCGAGGACTGGAGTTCCACCTCATCAGGTCTCCTTGTCCTTAGGATGTGACTGTTTGGATCCAGGCAAAATTGGACCAGAGGCTATATTCCTCCTTTGTGGTGTGCTTGCTCTGCTCAGCACTCTAGGCTACGGAGCTGGGCGATGGGGACAGTGTGCTGAGCAGGCCCTTCTGTATTTGAGCAGGGAATAGATTTGAGGCTGGGTACCTTTGAAAAACACCTCCCCTACCAGCAGAGGTCCTCAGCTCGCTCACACTTGCTGGGTTATATCGCCAAAGTCCTTCCTTGGAGGAAGGGTCCAGCATCCCGTTTGGTCTTGAATCATTTAAAGCCCACACTTCCATGCATTGCTTCCATCAGTCCTTATAACAACCCTTGGGCTAGTTATTTTTAACTTCATGTCACATAAAGGAAACTGAGTCTTTAAGAGTTTCCATATCTAGGCCAAGACCACAAAATCATTCCATGTCAGAGCTGGGCTGAATTTAGTGGAATCTTTTTCCTCTTTCCTTCCTACTTCCACACTGGCTCCTCCTCCTTTCCAAGCATTCCCTCCTTTGGTGGAGCCCCAGGAATCACAGAGACTGTTCATCGAATTGCTTGCATGCATACATCTGGGGTTCCACTCCTTCCTGGGTACACAGCTAAACTGCTTTTCCCAAGGCCTCACTTGAGTTGGTTGGTACAATGAGTTTGAACTAATGATGTGGGAAGAAGTGATTTTTGCTACTTTCCATCCTGGCCCCTAAAATGTCTTGTGTGATGCAGACTCTTTGAATGTGAAGGATCTAGGAGATATTAAGAGGACTCAGTGGCTGAGCCACAAGATACAAGGGGTCTAACACATGCTTGTAAGAGAGCTGCCCAGCTTCCATTCGTCTATTATGCCAATGAGAAATGTGTTTTTTTGTTGCTGTTGTTGTTGTTGTTGTTGTTTTTTTGATACAGCAGCTAGTGTGAGTAATCCTGACAAACACAGGCTTTTTGGGTTGCTGACACACAAATGTTTGTCTTGGATCTTGTAAAGGTTATGACTGCTTAGTGGGGAGAAACCATGTTCCGGATATTCTGAGATCGGTGTAAGGTTTTGGTGAAGATGATCTGTTCCAACTTGAAATTTCTATAATGATATCTCTTTGAAGATTGTTGACATGGTTATGCTTTTCAGGATGCAGCCACAAAGGCATACAAATGGCCACTGCCCCCCAGTTATTGATGCTCTCTGTCTTTAGTCTCTTAGAGTTTTTCCCCACTGGTGTCTAAATTCCTCCATGGGGTTTTCTCTGAACACAAAACTGAATCTCTTGCAGCCACTTCCTAAATCTAACTTGTAAGAACTTATTCTCATGTTATTGAGACAGCTCTAGACACTCATCACCTTCTGTCTTACCTCCCAACACACACACACACACATATACACACACACACTCAGAGATTAGTTTCATATCGTTTTGTTTTGATCTCCAATAGTAGTGTGTTTAAGACTATATGTATTGGAGAGCAAGTTACTTCATTTCTGAAATTCAGTTTCTTCATGTTCCACGTGGCGGTAAAAACACTTCTCTCTCTCTCTGGATTGTAGTGGGAACATACGTCATAACCTGTATAAAAGTGCTGAGTTCTGTGCTGGGACCTCAGTGAGCTCTCTCAACAGGGGATATGATATTTATTAACTGTACAGACTTGTGTTCATAATTTCAGCGGGGGGGCAAGTCCAGAGTCTAAGTTGCTTGATAGTGGTTTGATAAGTATGTGTGCTCTGAGAAAACACATAATCTGAAAGGAAATGCAGCCAGTGATTTGCAAGAAAATCTATCTTTTAAATAAACTAATGTGATTTTATTTTTAGAGAAGTTTTAGATTCAAAGCAACATTAGGTGGAAGGTACAGAGACTTCCCACATAACCCCTGCTTCATCCTCCCCAACCTCTGCCACTACTAACATCTCACACCAGAGTGGTACATTATGACTGATTGCAACTGATGAAGCTACATTGACACGTCATTACCCCCCAGCATTCATCATGTACATTAGGGTTCTCTCTTGATGTTGTATAATCTATGCTTCTGGACAAATGTATTATGATGTGCATCCACCATTATAGTACCTTACAGAATAGTCTCAGTGCCTACAATTGTCTGCGTTCTGCCTATTTATCCACTCCTCCCTACTGCCCAACCCTTATTTTCTCCTATGTTATCTTCTAGGAGTTTTATAGTTTTGAATTTGAGTTAATTTTTGTGAAGGGTGGAAAGTCTGTGTAAATTTTTTGTGTGTGTGCCTATGGGAGTCTAGTCGTTCCAGCACCATTTGTTGAAAACACAATCTTTGCTCCATGTAATTGCTTTTGCTTAATTTTCAAGCAAGCTTGAGTTGGCTATTTTATGTGGTCTATTTCTGGGCTTTATATTCTATTCCATTGGTGTATTTTTTCAACAGTAGCACATGATCTTAATTACTGTTGCTTTATATTAAGTCTTGAAGTCATGTAGTAACAGTCCTCTGACTTTGTTTTTCTTCAGTGTTGAGTTGGCTGTTCTGTTGCCCCTACAAAGAGACTTTAAAATCGGTTTGTCAATATGCACAAAATAAATTTCTGGGACTATTATTGGGTTTGTATTAAGTTTATAAAGCTGGGAAAAACCGACGTATTGACAGTATCAGACCTTCCTATCCATGAATATGGAATATCTCTCTATTTGTTTACTTCTTTGATGACTTTCATCAGAGATTTTTAAGTTTTGTAATTTTCCTCATGTAGATCTTATACATATTTTGCTATATTTATACTTAAGTGTTTCATTTTTGTATGCTAATGTAAATGGTAATGTGTTTTTAATTTCACATTCCACTTGGTCATTGTTGGTATGTAGGAAAGCAATTGATTTTATGCATTAGCCTCGTATCCTGCAACCTTGCTAAAATTGCTTATTAGTTGCAAAGGATTTTTTTGTCAGTTCTTTCAGATTTCCTACATAGATGATCATGTCATCTGCAAATGAAGACAGCTTTAAGTTTTATTTATTTCTTCCCAATCTGTATAGCTTTCCCCCAGCCCGTTTTCTTGTCTTATTGTATTGTCTGAGACTTCCAGTATATTGTTAAAAAGCAGTGGCGAAGGAGCACATCCTACCTCATTCATAACCTCTGGGAAAACTTAAGTTTCTCACCTTAAGAATTATGTTACCTGTAGTTTGTTTCTTCTTTTTTTTTGGTAGAAGTTGTTCATCAAGTTGAAGAAGCTCCTCTTTATTTCTAGTTTGCTGAGAGATTTTTTAAAAATCATAGATGGATGTTGGATTTTGTCAAATGCTTTTTTTGCATCTGTTTACACAATTATTTGATTTCCTTCTTTATTCTGTTGATGTAATTGTATTACATTAATTGATTTTTGAATGTTAACCCACCCTCGCATACTTGGGATAAATCCCACTTGGTTGTGGTACATAGTTCTTTACATACTTCGTTGAATTCGATTTGAAAATATTTTGTTGAGAATTCTTGCAGGTTTTCTTGCAATGTCTTTGTCTTGTTGGTATTGGGGTAATGGCAGCCTCATAATGATTTAGGAAGTATTCCCTCTCTTCTTATCTTCTAGAAAAGAATATTTCTTCCCTAAATGTTTGGTAGAATTCACCAGTGAACCCATCTGGACCCAGTGCTTTCTATTTTGGAAGGTTGTTAATTACTGTTTCAGTGATAGTAATAGATATAGGCCTATCCAGATTGTTTCTTCTTGTTTGAGTTTTGGCAGATTGTGTTTTCTGCTTTGTGTGGTTTAACTGAGCATTTTATATGATTTTCTCCTTTCTTAGATATCAGTTATACTTTCTTCCCTTCTTTTAGTGGTTTCCATAGAATTTTCAATATATTTTACAACTAATTCAAGTCCACTTTCAAACAACACTGTACTACTTCACAGGTAATGCAAGTGCCCTGTAACCTTGTAATAACAAAATAGTTTGAATTCCTCTCTTCCATCCCTTGTATCATTACTATCACTTATTTGAATTATACATAAGCATATATACATATATATACATGCATAATTGAATACATGATTGTTATTATTACTTTAAACAAAGTGTTATCTGTTTGATCAATTAAGGATAAGAAAAACAAAACATTTTAATTTTACCTTCACTTATTTATTCTCCGATGTCCTTCCTTTCTTTATGTAGATCTGGGTTTCTGATCTCTATTCTTTTCCTTCTCTCTGAAGAACTTCTTTTAATATTTCTTGCAAGGTAGATCTACTGGTAACAAGTTCCCTTAATTTTTGCTTCTCTGAGAAAATCTTTATTTCTCTTTCACTTTTGAAGGATAACTTTGCAGGTTACAGAACTTTAGATTGGTTTTTTTTTTCTTCTTAATCTGTCAACACTAAATATTACACTCCACTCTCTTTGTGCTTGCATGGTTTCTGAAGAGAAGTCAGATGTAATTCTTATCTTTGCTTTGCTTTTTCTTTAAGGTTTTGTTTTCTTCTCTGAATTTTTTCAACATTTTTTCTTTATCTTTGATTTCCTGCAATTTGACTATAATATACCTACGTGTAGTTTTTTTCTTTTTTTGCATTTATTCAGCTTAGTATTCTCTGAGGTTCTTGGATCTGTGGTTCAGTGTCTCACTTTAATTTGGGAAATATCAGTTATCATTACTTCAAGTATTATTTCTATTCCTTTCTCTCTTTCTTCTCCTCCTGATATTCCCATGTATGTTATATGTTTCATAGCTGTCCCACAGCTCTTGATTACTTTGCTCTGATTTTTTTCCAGTATATGTTTTCTCTTTGTTTTTCCATTGTGGAAGTTTCTATCATTATATACTTATGCTCAGATACTCTTTTTTCAGCTGTATAAAGTATGACATTGAGTCTGTCAAAAGCATTTGTTATTCATGTTAAAGTGATCTCCAGCATTTCTTTTTGATTCTCTCTCAGAAGAATCTCAACTTCTTTTCTTACATTATCCATCTATTCTTGCATGTTGTCTACTTTTTCCATGAAGGCCCCAACATATTAAGTTTTAAGAAAGTTCCTGGTCTGATAATTCCAACATCCCTGCCATAGCTGAGTCTACTTTTGGTGCTTGTTCAGTCTCTTCAAAGTGTGTTGTTTGCCTGTTAGTATATCTTGTAAATTTTTTGTTGAAATCTGGAAATGATGTACTGGTAGAAAGGAACTCTGGTAAACAGACTTTAGCTGTGTGGTGGTAAGGTGTGGGGTGGGAGAAGCATTCCATTGTCCTGTGATTAGGTCTCAGTCTTTCAGTGAGCCTGTGCTCTGGACTGTGAACTTCACCAGTGCATCTCAGTTTTTTTTTGTTTTTGTTTTGCAGAACAGGTTGGGTAGAGGAATCTGGGGCTGGGTAACTTCCTTCCTCCAGGTAAATTAGGTTGATAATATGCCAGCAGGTTAGGCTGTGGTAAAAGTGTTTCTCTTCAGAGCAGGCCTTGTTAAAAAGACCAGAATTCTGCTCGTTGGTTTCACTTTCAGAAAGTTGTGATTTTCTGCCTCTGCCTGTTTATCTCTGATTTTTGGTGCATCGGTTTGCCCTGTGACTGCAGTTCTCCGACAGATCTAGCAAGAACTGTTGATTTCCCAGTTTGTTCGGCTTTTCACTTGTTGTTAACTCCTTACATGCCAGGCCCAAAACTAGAAGCCAATCAGTTTATTTTTAAAAAGAGTCTTCTTACGTTTATTAAAAAATTAACATTTTATGAGGATTCCAGGATTCTCCTTCCATTTTACTTTACCTTCTATTCTCTGTTTCAGTTAAAATTTACTTTCTAATGTCTCTCCCAAGAAAAGTTAGTATACAGTACCTGGATCATTTAAATTGAACAGTCCCATACAATTGAAATATTATTTATTAACTATGGTAGTAGAAGAAGGCTTCCCTTATCCTGCTCTCAGCGGTAGCTTGCTGACACTTGAGATCGGAATATGCATTTAGAATAAGTGTTCCTCTCGGTGAATGCAGCAAATTATCAGAATGTTCCTTTTGGAATGGCTTCTATTTGGAGTGTGCTTTACGGTACCTTGGCTCTTCTGTTTCATTACATTTTAACTTTGCTTTTTCTAACATCATTGGAAGTGGCCAGAGTTGGCAGCTCTTGCATCATGTATCCAAGGAAATATTTTGGGGGCCTATTAATTCTCAACAACTTCAGCTGGCAAATGGAAAGTCTGGAAACAAATGAGTTTGGCAGACAGCCCAGGCTGTCAAACCAGGCTCCTGTTCATTAGTGAGGACCCACCTTTTGTGCTCTGATGCAGTTCTACTTTGCAAATGGTTTCTTTATCTGAGTTAGTGGACAGCTTTGGGAGATGGAGGATTATTACTCTACTCACTCAAGCAGGAACATGGAGGCACAGAGGACTGCATAAAGGAGAGGCACAACCGCGGTCTCAGTGGAAGGGTCTTGAGGTGTTCTACCTGCATGGTTGTTTTTCTCTCCTGGACTCTTGAGGTTTGCATTTCAGTCCCATGGATGAAGAAATATGAACTCAGAAAAATACCTTTCTCTTCCTTTTGGAACAGAAGTCACATTCTGACACGTGTCATATGTGTGTCTTGCCCATGACCAGAGCTCTGGGTGTCTTGGCTGCTCCATCATTCTTTCCTCATCCAGCTCTTCCCTCCCCACTTACCATCTTGGTCTCTGGGGTTCCTGTTGTCAAGTCAGAAAAGTGGGAAAAGCTTCTGAATGTTCTACCTCTCCTCTTCCTCCATTTACTTCTTCTCTAGAAAAGAACTTTAATTTTCTTACTACAAAGGTATTGGTGATTCCTGTAGCAATTGTGCAAAATGCACTTGGTTGAGTTTAAACTGGGATCCACTGGTCAACGGGGTTGGGGGGATGGTGTACCTTATTCCCACCCCCCCGACCAATTGATTTGTATGAGTTTACTATTCGTTTTCTTTTTGCAGGGGATAAGGTAAGAGGCTTGCAAAGGGAGAAGAGACACATTAATCACAGCATTTTAAACACAAGAACTGTAGAAACCCACTTGGCTTTCCTCCATGGAAACTTGTTTAGAAATTGCATTTGATTTTCTAGACCTTCATCTAAGTCAGCAGTTCATAAAGGATGGCCCAAGAACACCCAAGGATCCCGAAATTTCTTTAAGAAGGTCTGCAAGATCCTCCCATTTCCAATGACATATTTGTGTGAAGCTAGATTTTCTTTGCCTAATTCAATCCAACAACATATTGTGACAGATTGGATGCAGAAGCAGACCCAATAGTATAGCTGTTTTCTATGATGCCAGATGTTAAAAGAGATTTGAAAAATGTAAAATAATGCCTCTCTTCTCATTAAGATTTTCTCTTTTGGAGGAGTATAGTTGTTTTAATAAAATATTTGTATAACATGTAATGGGTTTTTATTGTTATTTTAAAAGGCTCTATTAAGTATTTTAAAATTTTTCAGTTTTCATTTCTAATAAAGTAAATGTTGATAGATAAAACCAGCATAATACAATTGCTTTGGGATCCTCAATAAACTTTAAATATGTAAAGGGACCCTGAAAACAGGAAGTTTAAGAATAATTATCTGGGTTATCTCTTCCAATGCTAATGGGTATTTTTGTGCCTTAAAAGCAACAGTTGTTTGGAAGATGTCCTTCAACTATGATGGATAATAAATGATGATATACTCATACGTGGAATACTATAAAGCAGTGAAAATAGACAAGCTACAGCTACACAATATTATATGTTGAATAAAAGAACCCCGGCACAAAAGAATATATATAGTAGAGTTTTTAAATTTGTTTTTTTTTTTTTTTTTTTTTGAGATGGAGTCTCGCTCTATCGCCCATGCTGGAGTGCAGTGGCATGACCTCAGCTCACTGCAACCTCTGCCTCCCAGGTCCAAGTGATTCTCCTGCCTCAGCCTCCCAGGTAGCTGGGACTACAGGCATGCGCCACCATGCTCAGCTAATTTTTTTTTTGTATTTGTAGTAGAGACAGGTTTTGCCACGTTTGCCAGGCCACTCTCAGACTCCTCACCTCAGGTAATCCACCTGCCTCGGCCTCCCAAAGTGCTGGGATTACAGGCGTGAACCACCGTGCCCGGCCCCTTTTTAATTTTTTAATTTTTATTTTGTAGAGATGGGTCTCACTATGCTGCCCAGGCTGGTCTCTCCTGGCTTCAAGAGATCTTCCCACCTTGGTCTTCCAGAGCACTGGAATTGACTGGAATGAGCCACTGCATCTGGGCCACGTTGTGGGTTTAAAAACTAGTAAAAATAAATGATAGTGCTTAGGGATGCATACCTAGGTGGTAAATGTATAAAGAAAGGCACAGAGGTGGCATCTTGAAAGTTAGGACCGTGATTGCCTTCATGGAGTCGGGTGAGGGCTGTACATGGGAAGAGTGTGTAGGAGCTTCCTGGAGCTGGCAGTACCTAACTTGTATACATTGAGACTTGGTGCCTTTCTCTCTGTGTGGATCTGCTGGTTATTAACCTCTTGACTTTGAGCTTTAAACCCACATTTTTATGTGCCTTTCTTGATGCTGGGGCTGGGACCCTGGAAAACACATTCTCCTTTGCCACATGGCTCTGTAATGCACTGACAGTAGGGGCTTCTGGAGAGAGGCTGGCAGGCTAGAGGAGGGAGAAGGGATTCGTTATTTCCCTTGTCTTTCTGCTCTTGTCAATGTCTCTGCAGCCACGCTCCTTCACCCTGGCAGGTCCAGTCAATTCCAGTAGTAGCTGGTGAGTCCAATTTGTAGCTTTTTATTTTTATTTTTTGAGATGGAGTTTCACTCTTGTCACCCAGGGTGGAGTGCAACGGCACTATCTCGGCTCACTGTGACCTCCATGTCCTGGGTTCATGCAATTCTCCTGCCTCAGCCTCCTGAGTAGCTGGAATTACAGGCGCCTGCCACCGTGCCCAGCTATTTTTGTGTTTTTAGTAGAGATGGAGTTTCACCATGTTGGCCAGGCTGGTCTCAAACTCCTGAGCTCAGGTGATCCACCAGCCTTGGCCTCCCAAAGTGCTGGGATTACAGGCATGAGCCACCACACCTAGTCCAGCTTCTTATGCTACTTGAGACAGCCTTGATGTATCTTCTCAGAGGGCTCAGCACCAGCCAGCAAGGCACCCAGTCCCAGTGGAGCCTTTTCTCAAAGGTCTCAGTTCCATCTCTGCAGGATCCTTTCTTCAAGCTTCTAAACGTTAATATTCCCACCCTCCTTCCTTTGTCCCTGCAGCTCTGGGAGTAGTAGCTGCTTCCTTCAGGTAGCCACTTTCTATAGAAAACACTTGCAACTTATTATTACCTAAGGTTATAAATGGCACTGGGCCCTTTTACTGTTGCTGCTGTCATTTTCATTTTATTACCAAGCATTGGAGGAACTGCTGAGGAATCTCCTTTGGGAGATGTTCTAGGTATTACCTCTGTGGGAAATCCATGTCTACCATGATCTATTTCATTCTCAATAATTTAGTTAACACTTCTTCATTTACATTTTTTTTATTAAAATAATTGGTCTCTTGAGTGAACACTTATAATACAGAAAATGGTTCCAGGAGTGACCCCAGGTCCTCAAAGACGGGATTTGGGGCAAGATTCGATCTTCGGATTTGAATACGGAGCTGAGCTCCTTGTCATGGCAGGCAGTGGCATCGTGAGTAATTAGTGTGTCACCTGCAGTGGCGTGTGAACAAATGCTTCCTGAAGCAAATGCCTGAGGAGCAGGTGGCTGCCGTGCTTGACTGTGAAAAGATCATGATGACCACCAGGACTGTAGGGCGGGTGGCTCTTCCTCAGTGCACTGGAGTACATAGAGAAAGGAAAGGACACACTCAGGCCATTAAACTCTCAGTTCACGTCTCCACCAAAGAACCAGAGAGAACCCTCTAAATCTTTCTTTTTTCTTTATAGCTCCAGGGCCGACCTTGCTGAAAACTAGACAAAATACTTAATTGTGCAGGATGAAGAATTGCAACCTAAGTGAATTTAAAGCTATGGCAAGCCTCTACATGAAATTTAGAGGATTCTTTGGGAAGGAATGGGACCCTGAGAACTGATATGGAGATATTTGGATGCATTCAGATGAAGCTGATAATTTTGGAGGACTGAGTCCCTTTGATCCTCCTTCCTTACTGGTGGAAACAGCTTGCCATTGGTGTCTGAGGAGACCAGGCTTTTATTGTTGGAAGAAATTGTAATAATGTCACGGAGGGAAGTTGCCTTGAAAGGTGGGCCCATCCTTTTCAAGACTGAATCAGCCACCTTTCGTTGCTCAACAAGGTCTAAAGAACAAGTACAAAGCAGGATACCAGAGGAAATGGCTTATGTTTCAAAAGAATTGTGAGATCTGACCAATTTATGTTACAAGAAACTTGAGGGATATGAGTAGTAATGTGTTATAAGGGTGTTAGACAAAGAAGACAGGATATTACACTGGGTAGGACCAAATCCCTGTATGTGGTTGCACTTACCAGAGACCTTGGATTTAATGTGTGACTGGAATTAGGTTTAATGGTTTATTTGGTTTGGATGACCGAAGATTGCACTCAATGGGGATCCACCCTTAACGAGGATGAGATGCCAGAACTTCCTTGCCATAATGTAGGGGAAGGGATCCAAAGGTTTAGGGAGACAGGAATGTTGAAATTTTTTTTTTAAGACAGAGTTTCACTCTTGTTGTCCAATGGTACGATCTTGGCTCACCGCAACCTCTGCCTTTCAGGTTCAAGCTATTCTCCTGCCTTAGCCCCCTGGGTAGCTAGGATTACAGGCATGCACCATCACGCCCGGCTAATTTTGTGTTTTTAGTAGAGATGGGGTTTCTCCATGTTGATGTCAGGCTGGTCTTGAACTCCCAACTTCAGGTGATCTGCCCACCTCGGCCTCCCAAAATGTTGGGATTACAGGCGTGAGCTACTCCGCCCAGCATGAAATGGATTTTTTTTTTTTGAGACAGAGTCTCCTTGTCTCCCAGGCTGGAGGGTAGTGGCATGATCTCGGCTCACTGCAAGCTCTGCCTCCTGGGTTCACGCCCTTCTCCTGCCTCAGCCTCCTGAGTAGCTGGAACTACAGGCATCCACCACCACGCCAGGCTAATTTTTTATATTTTTAGTAGAGACGGGGTTTCACCGTGATAGCTAGGATTGTTTCCATCTCCTGACCTCGTGATCTGCCTGCCTCGGCCTCCCAAAGTGCTGGGATTACAGGCATGAGCCACTGCGCCCAGCCTGAAATGGATTTTTTACATTAAACCTTTACCTCCCAACCCTGCTACCTCCCAATTACATCCCTCAAGAGGACCCAGAGTGTCTTCCCTTTGTTAAGAATCTGAGAAGCACAGTGGTGAGGGGGCCATTGTACCATCATGGACGATGCTGCTACTCATTTGGATTCTGACTGCAGCAGGGATGATGGGATCCCCAGGTAGCAGAGATAGAGTGGCAGCATTTAACACTCAAGATAGGTGGGCCATGCAGAATGCTCAGTGGGAATGAGGGGCCAGCAGACTGCTGCCAGCCCCAGGGATCTTTGGCAGTGGATGATTGGCTATCATGGTGTCCTTAAGAATGGAGTAGATAGGCAGCCTGATAAGTGTTGCTTTATCTATTTGGTGGCAGAAACCTCACCAGGTGTGGGTGGCCAGAGGTGCCATAGGGAATAGTCACAGCCTCTTGCCCCAATCCTGGGCGTAACCAGTTCTCAGATTGGAAAACCCTTGACTGAATCCCCTCGAGGGCAGCTGCACTGTCACAAGTGCAGATTGTGAATCTTCTTCCAAGCTGAAAAAGGAACACAGAATCACTTACAAGAGTGATGTTACACAGAAGAAAAGGAAATATTGAGACCCTTCAGGATTTTCTGACTCTGAATTGATGTTAATTTCTGGGGATCTAAAACATCACTGGGTTCTGCCCATCAAAGTGAGGGCTTAGATTGCTTAGGTAATAAATGGAGAATTAAGCCAAGCTCAAATCATAGTGGTCCCTGTAGGTCTGTGGACTCATGCTGTGTTTATCTCTCCATTCCCAGAATACAAAATTTATGATGTACATACTTGGCAATGGGCAGAATTCTTTAGTTCTTTCTGATAGGAAGTCCCTGGAACATCCTTCCCTATTAGGATAATAAACCAAACGCTTAACCACAATCCTGACTCTGAATGGATGTAAGTTCCACCATCGAATATGGATAGATGTGGTTGATACTCACCACATACTTTGATCCCATAAACTCACCTGTTGGGGCTGTGCTGATGGTGGATGGATCCTGGGGAATGAAGGTGGGCCCTTTACTGCTTAATCAAGTGGTGACTTTGATTGCTGCTGCTATTCCAGATGTGGAATTTTATTTTGGAGCAAATCAACATGACCCCTAATATTGGAATGCAGCTATTGACCAGATAAATACCTTTTCACTAGACCCATTTGCAAGCACAATCAGAAGATGTTTGCTGACAAAGCCAAATGACACCTGCCTGACATGGTATGTTATAGTTCACATTTAAGGTTTTTTAAAAATACGGAAAAATCATAATGTCTCTTATATAAATACAATTAAATTTCTATTTTAGTGTTGTTACAGTATCAAGACAAAAGAGACTGAAGAGATTTTTATTTGAATTAAAGGGTGTATTTGAAGTGGTTTAACAAAAAGTTAGGTGTCATAGAGTGCACATTTACTTTAGGGGCCAGGGTATATGTTGCTGAGAAAGGCAGTCACTAATCAGGATACACTGAGAGGCATGCTAACTACTGACCAGGAC
Organism: Trachypithecus francoisi; assembly: GCF_009764315.1. Lineage (NCBI taxonomy): Eukaryota > Metazoa > Chordata > Mammalia > Primates > Cercopithecidae > Trachypithecus > Trachypithecus francoisi. Next base: position 90,422,249 of record NW_022681468.1, read on the forward strand.
ACACAGCTGAGCTCACGGGATGTAGGTGATGAAAAACCCAGTGCTTCAGCACAGAAGTCTTCGTGCACAGCCTCCAAACTCCAGTCTCTGGTTCAAGGTCAAGCTGTTCTCCCAAGGACATCCCAGCGCTGTGTGCCCTGGAGCCAGGCACACTGGGGCTGCATTCCACGCTGCACATGGACCTGGAGCAACACCAGAGAAGGCTCAACTTGCTAGTCAGTTGGTCAAAGCTTTTGTGAATTAGCCGGGGGATAGTCGCACATCAAGTTAGTTACACACCATCTGGATTACCCAGAACCAACACACATGACAGTGAGGATGTGTTGGAGACTGCCCTGTGTGAAAAATGCTTTATTAGCAAGAAGAAAGATTATCTCTCTGGTCTAGTTTTCTGACGAAGCCTGTGGAAAAATTAAAGGTTCGAAATGACTTCTCAAGTAATTAGACTGACCTCATACCCAAAGCAGGAATAAGCTTGCCAAATACAAAACTATGAGCTCTACCACCGCTGAGAAAAGATAGGAAGCAGCTTCCTATCTCCATTTTTGGGTGTAAGTGTGGTTCCTTTGGCTTTCAATAGGCCCAAGGGCTTCCCTGGGTCTTAGTATGTGCCACACTATTTGTCTTTAAAAACTTTCTGGTCCACTTCTGTTGCCAGACTGTGAGTCAGCAGAGACATACACCAGTGTTTACTATTCCCCATCCTTGGCTAACAGTATGTGTCCAATAAACATTTCCCCAGTGGAAAAGTTTAATTTCTTTTTTGTCTTTTTATCTCTCTGCACTGACAACGTCCTGCTCCATAGGCTGACAAATACACCCACATACACACACTCTCTTGAGAAAGATGAGATAGAGGAGAACAGTTGAGAATGACTTTTTTTTTTTTTTTCCTAGCTTTACACTACAGGGCATCTCTAAGGAGCTGCAAATAATTTCTCCTAATGGTTAAAATAAGATTCTAACTCATTTGAATTTTAAAATATATGCCAATGGGATTTTTATTTTGTTTCACAGGGAAGATACTAGACAGGATGCCAATACAAAGCTAGGTTCAGAAAGCTCTAAAAAAGTCTTTCAGTTGACATCTTTGAATTTGGCAACTGACTAAATAGGACGGACTGTTGTTTCCACTGATGATGCTACTCGTAGGCAGGGTTTCAGTGCATACCCGGAGGAACTGAAATTTTGGAACTGAAAACGAGCACAGAGAATTTTGTAGACTTCCTCTTTCTGGGAGAGGTCCTACCTCTGTGTAGGACCTGTGGAACTGAAGATCTTCTACTTAGGTGAAGATCCCCACCAAGTAAATAAAAATCATGCAAGGTTGTTATCATCTTTGCTGTTGTTCACAAGCCTCCATTTTTTGTGCCCTTAGTTTGCTAACCCATTGCATGCACATAACACACCAAAAGGTGAGCAATATTTACCCCCACCCTGCATTGGAGGAGAGCGAGTCTTGGAAGGGGTGAGAACAATTCCTCAGGGTCTCCCAGGAAGGAAGTGACTGAGTGGGTTCCTTCAGGTCCTCATGCCATGTGGCTTCTTAATCATCTCTAGAGAGGAGAGTGGGCACCTGGAGGACAGCAGCTGTAGGTCTGAGAAAGGATCCAAGGCATGGATTTGAGGAATATAAAGGCTACTGGGAAGGTGTCCACTGGGAAGGTGTCCTGCTTCCTATGGGAAAAGTGAGAACAACTTCTCCTATGTTGACAACCCAAGGTTCTAGAAATTGGAGAGTCTTTCTGGTCATGCAATGTGGGAATTTTGCTAAACCATATGGGCTTTAGTTTCCTTCCTGATCATAGATGAGGATAAATAGTGCTTCTGCTGTGGGATTAAATGAAACAATGAATGCAAAGAGTGCAACACACAGAGACTTGGAGATAGGGCAGCAATTGTGCTTTCTATTCGCTCCCTTGGTGACTCTTTCTGTCCGAGCCAAGGATGCGTGGCACCCAAGGCTCCATTTCATAATTTCATAGGAGAAACTTTCTCTCTCTCTCTCTCTCCCTCTCTTCTTTTCATAGAGACAGAGTCTTGCTCTATTGGCCAGACTCACTCTGTTGTTTAATGCAGTGGCACGATTCTAGCTCACCGCAATCTCAAACTCCTGGGCTTGGTCTGTCCTCCTGCCTCAGCCTCCCGATTAGCTAGACACAGGTGTGTGCAACCCTGTCAGACAATTAAAAAGTTTTTTTTTGTAGCAACGGGGGTCTTGGTATGTTGCCCAAGCTGGTCCTGAACTCCTGGCTTCAAGCAATCCTCTCATCTCAGCTTCCCAAAGTGCTGGAATGATAGGCATGAGCCACCATGCCTGGCCAGGAGAACCTATTGACCTCTTCCAGAAAGGGTATGTGGCAACAATGACAACATCTCTGTGATGGTATCCAATGGCTCAAATTTAGTGTCACTGTGTATGCCTTGGACTCTAACTAACTTTGAGGTATCATCATTGGAAACAGTCTCTTTCTTGCAGTCTCTCATTGCATTTTAAAGTCAGCAACTTTTCTCCCCCATTACGATTTTATGTCCTGTCTTGGTATGACCTAAGTGTAAATACAGAAATATTTATCTGAATGTACATCCATATGGATAGAACATGGATAAAATAGATGGCAGAATGGGATTTTTTCCACTTCTGTCCCACCCTCAACCCTTCTTGTTTCTTTTCTCTGTCTTGCATCTTCTAAGTGTTTTTTTTTTTTTTGATAAGCATGAAAAAGAAGCTGCTGATGCTGGTCTGTCTAAGCTATACTATAAGAGGCAGCCCAGGTTGATAGGAGAACTGATTGCTGGTCTGTCTTGTGTTTCATTTGGAAGAACCTAGACTCTGCAGCTAAAGGAGCCCTTAGGAGTCCTCCAATCTGGTGGACTGGGAGCAGGGGGGTTCTTCCAGGAGGAGTAGGGGTGGGGTGAGAGCAGCACAAGGGGCCTTATAGACACTTCTCTGGGTGACAATGGGACAAGCAAAGGACTGACTTTTGTGTGTTTCTCCTGCTGTCTAATGGGTAGATTTCTTTCTGGCAAATGATTGTACCTTCAAGCACTTTTATTTTTTGAGATGGAGTGTCACTCTGTCTCCCAGGCTGGAGTGCAGTGGCACGATCTCAGCTCACAGCAACCTCCGTCTCCCAGGGTCAAGCGATTCTCCTGCCTCAACCTCCCAAGTAGTTGGGATTACAGGCATGCACCACCACACTCAGCTAATTTTTGTATTTTTAGTAGAGACGGTGTTTTGCCATTTTGGCTAGGCTGGTCTCAAACTCTTGACTTCAAGTGATCCGCCCATCTTGGCCTCCCAAAATGCTGGGATTACATTTGTGAACTACTGCACCTGGCTCATCTTCAAGCACTTTTAGACATGGCTCACGTAACTATGAAATTACAAATGTAATCTTAATATCCCTCTCCATGTGTCTCTCTGTCATCTATCTATTTTTAAAACAGACCCAAAGAGGTAGGTTCTTTTTTAAAAAAAATCAGGATTAGGGCATCACACATTCAGTCAATAAAATTCTACCATTAAGAGTGTAGCAGTTAAACCATATGCAATTTAGTAATTTTTATTTATTTTAATTTAATTAATTTTTATTTATTTATTTTATTTAATTTATTTTTATGTATTTAGTTTTGAGATGAAGTCTCACTCTGTCCGCCAGGCTGGAGTGCAGTCCTGCAATCTCTGCTCACCGCAACCTCCACCTTCTGAGTTCAAGAGATTCTCCTACCTCAGTCTCCTGAGTAGCTGGGATTACAGGCACCCACCACCATGTCTGACTAATTTTGTATTTTTAGTAGAGACAGGGTTTTGTCAGTCTGTTGGCCAGGCTGGTCTGAAACTCCTGACATCAGGTGATCCACCTGCCTCAGCCTCCCAAAGTGTTGGGATTATAGATGTGAGTCACTGCGCCTGGCCAATTTAGTAATTTTTAAAGGCATGGAATACATGCACACACTTCGCCTTCAAATGTCACATGCAGGAATGTCCTCTTGATGAGTGCTCAGAAGTTTTAGGGCCCCAGGGTCCTGTAAGACCACCAGCTCTCATGGACTAGAAGAGGCAGTGGGAATCTTGGCCATCATTTAATTCAGGGGGCTTTGGGTTGTGCTCTGTGGGACTCTACAGACAGTGGAGGATTTTAACTGGGCATTCAGGCTACATTAGCTTTCTAGGACTTCTATAACAAAGTACTACAAACTGGGTAGCTGAGGACTACAGAAATGTATTATCTCACAATTCTGGATGCCAGAAGTTTGAAATCAAGGTGTTGGCAGGGCTATATTTCCTCTGAAGGCACTGGGAGATCAGGGTGTGTGTGTGTGTGTGTGTGTGTGTGTGTATGGGTGTGGGTAGGATTGAGATCTGTTCCAGACCTTCCTCTGGGCTTCTGGTAGCCTCAGGCTTGTAGTTGGCCATCTTCTCTCTGTGTCTCTTCACATTGTCTTCCCTTACTGCACGTCTCTGTGTCCAGATTTCCCCCTTTTAAAAGGATACTGGTCGTATTGGATTAGAGCCCACCCTAATGACCTTATTTTACTTGATTACTCTTATAAAGACTTGGTTTCCAAATAAGGTCACATTTTGAGATATTGGGAGTTAGCATGGCAACATGTCTTTCTTGGAGAGAATGTAATTCAGCCCATAACAGGTGCTCAGGTGCTTTTACAATGTAGGGACTCTATCCTGTTTTTTCATTTTTTTTTTTGAGAGAGAGTCTCACTCTGTCACCTGGGCTGGAGTGCAGTGGCGTGATCTCGACTCACTGCAACCTCTGCCTCCTGGGTTTAAGCGATTCTCCTGTCTCAGCCTCCTGAGTAGTTGGGACTATGGGCATGCGCCATCACACCAGGCTAATTTTCATATTTTTAGTAGAGAGAGGGTTTCACCATGGTGGCCAGGCTGGTCTTAAACTCCTGACCTCAAGTGATTCTTCTGCCTCAGCCTCCCAAAGTGCTAGGATTACAGGTGTGAGCCACTGCGCCTGGCCTCTACCTTCTTTTAATAGGGCAAGATTTGTTGGAAAAGAAGTTCACTGCTAAACGTTTTGAAAATCCATCATCTGAAACATGAGGAAACTGAGGCCCAGTGGGGTAGACGATTTGCCCAGGTAGTACGACTTATGGGTCAGATTTGGGACTTGAACCCATGCCTCCAGACTTTGTGTGTTTTTTTACTACACAGCAGTAGCTGTTATGCTAGCCCATAGGAAGTTCTGATTGCAGGCATGGTTGTTAAACCAACTTTATTCTTTTAAGTTTCATCAGTCTTTTTCAAAAATGTCCCTTTTAATTGGAGAATTTGACATTGACATTCTGTTGGCTGGAAAGAGCCTAAGGCAACATAAAGTAATTGTCTTTCATTAGAAGAGTTCAGAAGTACATTTGACGATCTTGGTCACCTGCTGAAAAATATTCATTTCTTCCTGGAATAATTTTGAAGTGAAAAGGTGGAAAACAATCCAACAGTTAATGACATATGATCGATACTGAGTAGGAAGAACGTAATGCTTTTGTTGGGCTACTGCTTCTTTGATTTTTTAAATTCCTTGTCACTTTTTTTCTCCTACATTATCTGAAAAGACTTAGTGACAGAAACTGACTTGAAGGATTCAGAACTTCTGGGAGAGTGGATCCCAGTCTGAAAATCCTGTGTAGTTTTGATTTTCTTGTGACAGTTTGGTAGTGTGTGTACACCCACACAATGAAAGTAATTAGTCAGTGAGATTAATCTTGTTAGGCCAAAATCTATGCTGTACTGTTTAGATGAATTCAGGGCAACCAGAGATCTGTCCAGGAGGCAATGCTGAGATGAGAGTGGGTCACATCTTTGCTGGGTGACCCCTACCATTCTCCCTCCTCATTGGCCTGTACCTGGACACCCCTCCATCCCTTGCTTTCTTCCTGTATCACTACTAGGGTATTCTGGGAATACGGCAGCTTGCATGCACATCTCCAAGACCCTCTTCCTCTTTGGAGTAATTCAACAACCAAGGCCAGTGAGGCAGCAAGTTCCCCCAAGCTCTCAAAGGAAGAGGCGGAGGCTAGCATTTTCCAGGACACAGGGTGAACACGAGGGACTCATGCACATAAGCCCTGCCTCTCCCAGCAGCCCAGAGCTTCCTCTAATTGTACCCCTTGAGAACTTCCAGGCCTCTGCACTGTCTGCTCCAAGGGAGGCTGCCCATATTGCTGACCCCAGAGAACTGGAGGTCCCCATGAGGAGGCACAGGAATATTTGTGTACTGCATGGTTGGGAGCTGACTTACTGGTTGAGTGGAATAAACCTAAGAGCAGTGAGGCTCCTTTGGCATTCCTTGGCTGAGAAATGAGTCAGTTTAGGTCCTTTGGGAAGCAGCTGGTGAGATACAGAAGCGCAGACTATTCTGGAGGTAAATGCATGTGAAAGATAAAAAGGAGAAGGAATAAGACTAGGCAGAGAAAGTTGCAGACCATGAGGTGGGTCTGCTGTCTGTGCAAGAAAAGGCGTAAAGAAGGCTTGCCATGCAGCTCTGGGAAGTTAGCCTTCCCCAGTGGAGCTTCAGGACAAAGGCTGCCCACAGTATCCCTAAGGGACAAAGGTGACCAGGCCTAGTACTGCACTGGGCTCCATCACTGTCTGGCAGCTGCTGAGGAGACTATGGCCTTGGCTCAAACACTCCAGCAAGTCCTAAAGGTGCTGCAGCCAAAGAATGTCAGCCGATTGCACTCCTCACCCAAGATTGTCTCAGGAAGGGAGCTCTGAGCAGGGCACCCCATGGCTGCTACAGGGGTAAGGCTCAATTGCATCACTGGCCTCAGCAAATGCTGGAAGGACCCCAACAACCCGACCTGTGCACACTCTACACACAACCAGTAAGAGGCCAGAACACTCTGACTACGGAGGGGACTTGATAACTTGAGAGAGGAGAGCCAGGTTAATGAACTTTCTCTCTCCCTTTCTCCCTTTCCTTTCTTCCTTCCTTCCCTCCCTCCTTCTCTCTGTCTCTTTCTTTCTCTCCCTTCCTTCCTCCCTCTCTCCCTCGCTCCCTCCCTCTCTCTTTCACTTTCTCTCTCTTTCTTTCTTGTCTCATTTTGTTGCCTGAGCTGGCCTCGGGGCTCAAGTGATCCTCCTGCCTCACCTTCCCTAGTATCTGGGATTACAGGTGTGTGAGGCTTCTCTGGGCCACTCTGTCTATGAGATAGCCCTGCTCTGCCTGTGCAGCAGCCAAAAAAACCAAGAAAGAAAAAACAAAAAAATCCCCACAATACACATATATGTATATATTATATATAAGATACTTATGTGTTTACATATACTTATATATTTGTATTGTATATACACACATATGTACACAGCTAGATACATCTATGTGACATATAATGACTCATGTTCACATATGCATTTCTATTTGTATAGATATAGAGAAATGCATGCAAAGATGTCGGGATGACAATGTGGTTATCCTAAGGGTGAGAACAAATGGAAGGCTTGTGTGCATGTCAATTAGTAATAGTTTCCTTTACAATGTTACAGTTTTGTGCACTTTCTATAACCAATTATCTGTGCACTGCAATGTTATCAAAGTAAAACTTGCACGTTTTAAAAATCTGAGTGTATAAAAAAGATTTGTAATGAAAACGGAGGCCCAGCCCCCAAATCCACCACTGGCTTGGCCATCATCCCACAGGCAATCACTTTTTAAATATTTTAGTTGTCTTTTTTTCCCACACTTCTAAATAATATGTTCACACTGCACTTTCCTGATTGCCCAGGTCTTCCTGGGGTAACAGGGGAGCATTTATTTCCTTGGCACTGTCTCACCTGACCCTCCCCTCCCTTGTCTCCCCCATAAGATGACACTGTCTTACAATTGTTAGTTAAATCAATAAAAAAGCATTCATATCATTACGACTCTAGGAACATGGTTTCCTGGACAGTCAAATAGTTTGCTAGGATTGCTTTTCTTTTATAACATAGGTAATTTTGTGCATTTCCACTGAAAAATAAGTTTTTCTACCATTGTTCTCTCCCAGCAGGCAGATTCCTCCACAGAGAAACCCACATTTCTTATGTATCCTTCTAGAGAAATTTTATGCACATGCAAGCACATATGTATATATTTTCCTTTTCCCCTTGAAATAGCATATGATACACATTATCCATTCTTCGTTTTTTCTTAAAAACAATACATGGTAGATAGTATTCTACATTAACACATATAAGCATGCCTTATTCTTTATAATGGCTGTATAGTATTCTATTGCATAAATGGACCAAAATTTATTTAACTACTGGTCTATTGATGGAAATTCAGGTTATTATCAGGTCTGGAATGCATACTGTATACACATGTCATTTCATATGCGTGTGTGTGGTCTATTTAAAAGAAAATTTCCTGTATGTGGAATTTCTGGATCAGACAATACAAGCATTTTACATTTGAATGATATTGTGAAGTTGTTCTTCAAAGGGAGTATACCAGTTCACATTTTCATCAACGTAATTTGTTTCTCAAGTGTTTTGCAAGCATGAAATGATTTCTTGTTTGGTAAGTGACTTGACTTACTCTTTGCCAATCCGATAAAATAGTACAGTGAGATGTGATTATAGTTTTATTTTGTAGTTCTTTTACTATGAATGAGTTTTAGTATATTTTTTGTATATTTAAGAGTCAATATAACTCCTTTTATGTGAACTATTTATTAGTCATGTTTTGCCAATTTTTCTATGAATTGTACATTCTATTTATTGTAGAAACTATGTATGAGGGAAATTGGCTTTTTGTTGGAATATGACTTGCAGATTATTTTATTCAGTTTGGGGTTTATCTTTTAACTCTGTTTATAGTGTTTCTTTCACGTAGACATTTTCAATTTTTTATCTAATCAAATTTTGCAGTTGTATAGCCTTAGTCTAATTATGAGATGACATCAGATAAATTCGAATGGAGGAACATTTGACAAAATAACTTGTCAATGCTTTCAAAAGTGCCAAGGTCATGAAAGATTGAGGAATTGTTACAGATACAGGAGCTGCAGGAGAAATAACTAAATGCAACATAGTTTCCTGGATAGGATCCTGGAACTGAAAAAAGGACATTGGCAGAAAAGTTGGTGAAATTTGAATAAGGTCTTTAGTATTATGCCAGCACAAATTTCCTGGTTCTGATAATTGTAGTATGATTATGTAAGATGTCAGCATTAATGGAAGCTGAGGAGGGGGATGGGGGCGTGTAAAAACTCTCTGCTCTTGTTTTGTACTTTTTTTGTAAGCCTAAAATTATTATTATTATTATTTTTTAATAATTTAAAAATGTTGCAATTTGGGCAGAGGCTTCCAATTATCTACCCAATATTTATTCTACTCTTTTTCCTTATTAAGAACCCTGGTTAATGTTCTAGCTTCTTTGCAGATTAAGGCTGATGGATGAGAAGAAAAGGGAATTTACCAAATGGGCCTTCTGTGAAAGCTCGTTTTGCTTTTCTGTTTCCAGTTGTCTGGGAAGCAGAAAAGGTGACAGGGTGACTGGAGCTCCAGCAGCTATGCTTGGTTCGTGAGTTAAGTATCAGAATAATTTCAGAGACCTTACATTTGTCACCTCTGATATCATGAACCATCTGCATCAATGGCCTACCTTGTTGTTATGAAGTCTCTATATACCTAGAATGCAATTTCTAACTGAGATAGCAGTGTGGCTCCTGGCCTGCCTCACTTCAAGAATTTAAAAAAAGACAAGTCTTCATGTTTCTTCTGGCATAATTTTCGTTTCGTTTTTATATTAAAAATTTTTCATCTATTTGGAATTAATTTCATTTGTTCTAAGGATTAAGATAGAGACCTAACAATTTTTTCTCTAAATAACTACTCAGTTGCCAACACCACTGATTTACTGAATTTCCCCTAGTGACATTTAATGCCATTTTAATAGTATTTTAGATTTTAATAGCAATTTTGGTCTATTTCTGTGCTTTCTATCTCGTTGCTCTGATCTAATTACTCATGTGCCATTACCACAATATTTTCACTTTAGTTTTATTAAATACTTTAATGTCTAGTAGGACAAATATCTCCTCAACTTTTTGTTTCAAAATTTTTTCTGCCTTTCTGCGCATTTCCACATGAACTTTAAAATCAGATTGTGTTCTATATTTTTAATTGATGTTTCATTGAGACCACACTGAGTTTATGTATTAATGTAGGAAAAAAATGACACCCTTTAAATATTGAGTTTTCCTGGCTGGGCATGATGACTCATGCCTGTAATCCCAACACTTTAGGAGGCTGAGGCAGGTGGATCACAAGGTCAAGAGTTTGAGACCAGCCCGGACAATATGGTGAAACCCCGTCTTTACTAAAAATACAAAAATTAGCCAAGCGTGGTGGCGCATGCCTGTAGTCCCAGCGACTTGGGAGGCTGAGGCAGAAAAATCGCTTGAATCCAGGAGGTGGAAGTTGCAGTGAGCCGAGATCACACCACTGCACTCCAGCCTGGGTGACAGAGTGAGAACCTGTCTCAAAAAAAAAAACAAAAACTGAGTCTTCCTATCTCAACAAAATGGAGTATGCCTTTTAATTTATTCAAGTATGTCCTTCTGTAGCACTGTAAGGTTTTATTTAGGTGAATCTTATACATTTTTAATATTTTTATTCTCATATATTCAATCTTCTCCGTTATTTTCTTCCATTGTATTTCCTAATTTGTATATAATCTAATAATCTTGTAAATTGATTTTGTAATCATACAACTTAATTTTTATATGTTTATAATAATGTTTTAGTTGATTTTTTTTCTAATTTCTTCAGATATGAAATAATATTGCCTGATTATAATGGTACTTTTACTCTCCTCTTTACCATTTATGTACTTTAATTTCTTCCTTACATCTAATTGCATCAGATAGTTAAATTGTAGTGGAGAGGAAGTCAAAGTTCTGATATTGGAACAAGTGGGTAATTTGATATCTAAATTGGGTGATTTGAGAAAAATTTAATGAATGGGCTGTTTCCAAAGCGAGCAAGGTGTGGGGAGACATCGTGGTGCAGAACTCTGTGTAGCGACCGCGGGAAACCCTTACTTCCTCTAAGCCTGATGGGTACAGGGAGGGAGAAGCTTTGGAGCTTGGAGCCAGAGAGAGCTGTGTGAAGGGGGCCGTCAGACAGGAGCAATGGTTTTTAGTTGAGGATCACAGTCAACCTGCAAAGACAGTGAGAAAACAGGAAAATGATACTTAGTCCCACTCTCTCCCTCCCTGTGATCCGCCAGTACTCTCCATTGGTTGAACCCCATGAGCAGTCTGACATAAAGTATCCTGTCGATGACATAGGTGAACTTGCTTCTTGGGCAAGAGCAGACGGAGAAGTAAACAGTGGACTGAGAGACACAAAGAGGGAGATGACCAGCACAGGGAACATCCTTGTTTTATTCCTGACACTAGTAGGAAAGCCTCTAGCATTTACCATGAGGCATATATGTTTGTATGTGTGTGCATGTATATATCTAGATAGCTACACAGATGTGTCTATCTACCTGTGTATCTGTTGACCCTTGACCAACATGCACTCGAACAGCATGGGCCAGTTGAAAAATATTTCATGGGTGGATATTTTTCAATAAAAGTTACACTAAGTATGCTTGTCTCTCCTACCTCCCCTTCCAACTGTTCCATCTCTTCTGCCTCTGCCACCCTTGAGACAGCAAGATCAAACTATCCTCTTCCTCCTTCTCCTCAGCCTACTCAACATGAAGATGGTGAGGATAAAGGCCTTTATGATGATCGTCTTCCACTTAATAGTACATAAATACAATTTCTTATGATTTTCTTAATAACATTTTCTTTTCTCTGGCTTACTTTATTGCAAAAATACAGTATATAATGCATATTGTTACCAGCGGCAAATTCATATGGGTTGGCAGCAAACTCAATCCTTGCCTCCTCAGAGAAAATAAATCAGCCAAGAGGCAGAAGTAGGTTTAAGGCGGGGGAGAGACTGAGGCAAGTTCTAGAGCAAGAGTGAGAGTTTATTGAAAAGTTTTAGAGCCAGAGCAAAAGAAAGCAAAGTACACTTGGAAGGGGGCCAAGCAGGAAACTTGAGCTATCCAAGTGACCCGTTCAGCCCTTGACCTGGGATTTTATACATTGGCACGGTTCTGGGGTTTTATTTTCTCCTCCTTTAATCCTTCCCTTGGGGAGGGCTGTTGCTCAGCTGCCACATGCGCAGTGTTGGTCAGCACTCGGGAGAGTGACCGCATGCGTAATACATGTACTAAGCTTGTGCACGTGCTCTCTGGAGGTGATTTTCCTTTGTGGGTCAAATGCCTCTAAAGGAAGCTCTTACATTTGCCATTTTGCTTCTTCCTGTGCATGCTTGAGCCTGCTCACCCAACTCCTGAGATCTTATCAGGAGGCTGTGGATCACCAGCTTTGGGTGTTTTCTATCTATTGGGAGACTGCCTTCCTATACATTTTCAGAAAGGCAGTTTTACAACTGCCGAACCGTCATCTGATGGTCACCTGACATTCCTGGGGGAGCCCTTTTTTGCTTTCTCATGTCTGCCTAACTACCTACTCTAACAATATAACATAGAAAACATGTGTTAATCAACTGTTTATATTATTTATTTATGTATTTAGAGACAGAGTCTCACTCTGTTGTCCAGGCTGGAGTACAGTGGCCTGATCTCGGCTCACTGCAACCTCCACCTCCCTAGTTCAAGTGATTCTTGTGCTTCAGCCGCCCAAGTAGCTGGGATTACAGGGGTGTGCCACTACGCCTGGCTAATTTTTTGTATTTTTAGTAGAGATGGGGATTTCACTATGTTGACCAGGCTAGTCTAGAACTCCTGGCCTCAAGTGATCTGCCCGCCTCGGCCTCCCAAACTGCTGGGACCGGGTGTGAGTCACCACGCCTCCCCTGTTTCTGCTATTTATAAGGCTTCCAGTCAACAGTAGGCTATTAATAGTTAAATTATCAGGGAGTCAAAAGTTATGGGTGGATTTTCGACTGCGTGGAGGGTTTGTGTCCTTAATCTCTACGTTGTTTGAGAGTAAACTGCATACTTTTGTATGTGTTAGTCCATTTGTACTGTGATAACAAATACTTTACACTGGGTAATTTATAAACAAGATAAATTTATTGCTCACAGTATTGGAGGTTGGGAAGTCCAAGATCAAGGCACCAACAGATTTGATGTCTGGAAAGAGCTTTGTAGATGTTGGCTTGTTGCTGTGTCCTCACATGACAGAAGAAGCAAGGGAATTTTCTGAAGCCTCTTTTTTAAGAGAATTAATCCCATTCATGAGAGTGGAACCCTCATGACTTAATCACTTCCCAAGGGCCTCACCTCTGAAAATTATCACTTAGGGTATTAGGTTCCAACATGTGACTTTTTGGGGTGACACCAACATTCAGCCCACAGCAACATGAAATCACATTTAAGAAGAAACCAATTTTTTAATTAAAAAATTCTAAAATTGATGTTGAATATTATATCAAAATATTTGCAGCATTTAAGGAGATGATTATGATTTTTATAAATACAGTAATAATAGATATTTTAATGTATATTCAATTATTATGTTATCTTTGCAGTACTGATATGAAAACTTAGTCATATTGTATTTTTTTATATGATGCTGGATTCTACTTGCTCATATTTACTTAGAAGTTTTGTATTTTCTTAAACTTTTGGTTGAATTTACCTGAGAAACTGGTTGTGTGTATATGTGTATGTCGCTCTCTTTTTTTTTTTTGAGATGGAGTCTTGATCTTGTTGCCCAGGCTGGAGTGCAATGGCGTGATCTCAGCTCACTGCAACCTCTGCCTCTTGGGTTCAAGGGATTCTCCTGCCTCAGCCTCCCGAATAGCTGGGATTACAGGTGCCTGCCACCATGCCTAGCTACTTTTTGTATTTTTAGTAGAGACAGGGTTTCACCATGTTGGCCAGGCTGATCTGGAACTCCTGACCTCAGGTGATCCACCCGCCTCGGCCTCCCAAAGTGCTGGGATTACAGGCATGAGCCACTGCGCCCTGTCGTGTATGTCTCTTTTTGACAATTTTACCCATCTTTTAAATAGAAATTTGTCTTATTAGATTTTTTCCTTTGATGTTAATGAGTTTATGTAACATGTTTCCCTAGAAAATAATTTATTTTATCCAAATTACAAGCTTATCTACCTACTGTTGACCAAACTTGTCTCGTGATTCTTTAAATTTCCTCTGTGTCTGTCATTTTCCCATTCAATTTTTTTTTGTCAGTATGTGTACTTTTTCTTCTTTTCTTGGCTAGCGAGCTATAATTTTTAAAAATTACTTTTTTTCTAAAAAACAGCTTTCAGGTTTATTTTTAACACTTTCTGTTTCCTAAATCATTTATTTCTGTTCTTAATTTTAACTCATTCCTGTGATTTAGTTATTTTTATTTTTTTCTTTCTAGTTTTTTGAGTTGAATTCTTAAACCATTACTTTCAATCTTTGTTATTCATTCACATTAGCATTAAAGGCTATGATTTTTCTGATGGTACTGCTTTAGCTGTAATTGTATTGTTATTTTTTCAGTTTCAGTTTCAATGTTTTCCTCCTTCGGCTCAAGAGTTATTGAATAGAAGGTGCTCTATTTTTCAGATGAGCTATCAAGTCATTAAAAGAGTTTCATACAGCATTTTTTTTTGGAGATGGAGTCTTACTCTGTCGCCCAGGGTGGAGTTCAGTGGCATGATCTTGGCTCACTGTGACCTCTGCCTCCCAGTTCAAGCAGTTTTCCTGCCTCAGCCTCCTGAGTAGCTGGGACTACAGGTACACACCACCATGCCCCACTAATTTTTTGTATTTTAGTAGAGACAGGGTTGGCTGGTCTTGAACTCTTTAGCTCAGGCAATCCGCCCACCTCGGCCTCCCAAAGTGCTAGGATTACAGGCATGAGCCACCACGCCTGGCTATTTATTTATTTATTTGTCTATTTATTTTAACAGACTCTTTTAGAGCAGTTTTAGGGCCACAGTAAATTTGAGCAGAAGGTACAGAGATTTGCCATATGCTCCCATCTCCATTCATGCACAGCCTCCTTCATTATCGACATCTCCCACCAGGGCGACCCCTTTGTTACAGTTAGTGAACCTACCCTGACACATCATTGTCACTCTAGAGTCTGTCGTTTACATTAAGGTTCATTTTATGGGTTTGAACAAGGGTATACTGGATACTATTGCAGTATTACATAGTATTGTTTCATGGCCCTCTAACATCCTCTGTACTTTGTCTATTCATCCCTTCCACCAACTAATCCCTGGCACCGACTGTCTTTTTACTGTTTTCATAGTTTTGCCTTTTCCAGAATGGTCGTATAGTTGAAATTATACCGTATGTAGCCTTTTCATGCTGTCTTCTTTCACTTAGCAATATGCATTTAAGTTGACTTTATGTCTTTCAATGACTTGATAGCTTGTTTCTTTTAAGAGCTGAATAACATATCATTGTCTGAATGTACCAGTTTATCCATACATCTAGTGAAGGACCTCACGGTTGCTTCCAAGTTTTGGCAGTTATTAATAATATTGCTATAAACATTTATGTGCAGGTTTTTGTGTGGACATAAATTTTCAATTATTTTGGGTAAATGCCAAGGAGTGCTATTGTTGGTAAGAGTCTATTTAATTTTTTTTTTTTTTTTGAGACGTTGTCTCGCTCTGTCGCACAGGCCAGAGTGCAGCTGCGCGATCTCAGCTCAATGCAAGCTCCACCTCCCGCGTTCATGCCATTCTCCTGCCTCAGCCTCCCGAGTAGCTGGGACTACAGGCGCCCGTCATCACTCCCGGCTAATTTTTTGTATCTTTAGTAGAGACAGGGTTTCACCATGTTAGCCAGGATGGTCTCCATCTCCTGACCTGGTGATCCGCCCGCCTTGGCCTCCCAAAGTGCTGGGATTACAGGCACGAGCCACTGCGCCTGGCCCCCAGTCTGTTTAATTTTTAAGAAACTGCCAAACTCTTTTCCAAAGTAGCTGTACCATTTTGCATTCCCACCACCAATGAATGATGATAGTTTCTGTTGCTCCATATCCTCACCAGCATTTGGTGTTATCAGTGTTTTGGATTTTGGCCTTTCTGATAGGTACGTAGTAGTATCTCATTGTTTTAATTTGCAATTTCTTAATGACACAAGATGTTGAGAATTGTTCCCTATGCTTATTTGCCATCTCGCTGTCTTATTTGGTGAAGTGCCTGTTTAAGTCTTTTGCCTATTTTAAAATTGAGTTGCTAGTTTTCTTATCATTGAGTTTGAAGAGTTTAAAAAATATATTTTGGGTAACAGTTTTTATAAAACATGCCCTTTGCAAATATTGTCTCCCAGTCTTGGGAGGTTTGTCTTTTTATTTTCTTGACAGTGCCTTTTACAGAGTGAAAGTTTTTAATTTGAATTAAGTCCAGCTTATCAATTATTTCTTTCATGGATAGTGTCTTTGATGTTGTGTCTAAAAAGTCATAATTATACCCAAGGTCATCTAGAATTTCTCCTATGTTTTCTTCCTGCTTTTTTTTTTTTTCTCAAATAATTTACTATCTCTTCTTATTTTTTTCTAAATATTCCATTAAATGACTTATGCTATAGAGTTCTCATTTTTTTCCATGGAGCACCGCCCCCCCATTCCAGAGTTATCACTCTTCCTGTTTTAACATGAATGGTTGCTCTCTAATGCTGCTGGTTACTCAAATTCCTCCCTCCCTTCCTCTCTCTATCCCTTCCTCCATCTCTCCCCTCTCCCTCCCTTTCCTTCTCCCTTCTGTTTGCAAACCAGGCATTATTAAGGGTGTGATACAGCAGTAAACAAAGCAAAAATCCCTGCCTTCATGGTTTTCACATTCCAGAGGCTGGTGCTATAAAATAAACTAACTGAATAAATAGTAACATATCAATTGGTGATGAGAGCTAGGGAGAAAAATAGAGTAAAGATGATAAGGAGTGATGGAAGTAGAGAAGGGGTCACTGTTTTGTAGGATGATCAGTGGAGTCCTCCTTGATAAAGTGCATTGGAACAGAGATTAAAGGCAGTGAAGAAAACAATCACAGGGATATCTGGGGAAAAAGGCTCCTAGGCAGAACGAACTGAGGAAAATCTTTTTAGTTTAGAATTTTACACCTAGTCAAACTACCACTGAAATATAAGGATAAAACAAAGACCTTCTGTGCGAGGACACAGAGCATTCAAGTACAATGACTGTTTCTTAGGAAATTACCATGAGGTGTGGTCCAGCAAAATTGAAGAGTGCAAAGGCATTAAAGTAGGGATGCATTTGGAAGGTTCAAATAGGAAAGGAGGCAGCATGGCTGGAGCTGAGCGAGTGCAAGAGAGAGCAGTAGGAGATGAGTCAGAGGTGCAAGGAGGTCATGCATGCAGGACATTGTAGACTACTGGAGGGATGTTGGTCTGCATTCTTTGTGAGACGAGGCAGGAAAGGAGGATTTTGCAGAATGGATATATATTTTCAAAGGATCTTTCTGGCTTTTCTGTGGAGAACAGATACAGGTGGAAGCCGGGGGACTAGGCCTCTTGTGTTAGATTTTGTTTTCTGCATCATATCTACCTCATTTTTTGATTTACTCTTCAATTCTGCCAGGCATGTCTTTAACAGTATCCTAAGAAAGAATGCTTTGAAAGTAAATTCTCCATGTCTCTGTATGCCTAAAAAGGCCTTCATTCTCTCCTTACATGTGAAGAATATTCCAAATGGGTATACACTTCTAACTTGAAAATTACTTTCCTTCAGAATTTTGTAAACCCTATGGTCTTCTAAGATCTTGCACTGAGAAACTTGATGTATTTCTGATTTCTGATCTATTGCTTTTGACTATTCTTTTTATCTCTGGAAGCTTTTAGGATATTCTCTTCAGTTTTCAAGTTCTATAATTTCATGATGATGTAGTACATGTGTGTGCACATGTGTCTTCCCATCTTAGTAGGCACTTTTTGGAGAGCCGTATTTTTCAGTTGTGAGGAAATTTTCTTGTATTGTTTTTAAAATTTCCTCTCCTTAATTCTCTGTTCTATTTGTTGGATTTTGGACTCTATAGAATGACCTTTGATATTTTTTATTCTTTTTATTACACGTTTCAACTTTATATCATTTTGTCCTATTTATTTCTTGGGACATTTTCTCAATACTCTACAAATTATCTACAAGTTTTTTTCTTTTATCTTTGCAATTAGACTATTAGATTTTTAAATTTCTGTGAGCATTCTTCTATAAAACAGCATTGTGTGTTTGTTTTGCGAAACAAAGCACGTGTAGAGGAATAGTAAAAGTAGAGTTTTTTAATTTGTTCCCTGTTCACTGTGTGATCTCTTTCTTCTGGGTTCATTTCCACTCTCATTTGTTTATTTTCTTTCTATTTTCATATTGGATGACTTGCTCCCATGTCTCATGGTACTTCCTTAATGTTGGGTGATTTCATGGGGGGCCTGACCTTTATTTGGGTGGTTTCCAAATGCCAGACTATGGTGGTCTTTTTCCTTTCCTTTCCTTTCCTTTCCTTTCCTTTCCTTTCCTTTCCTTCCCCTTCCCCTTCCCCTTCCCCTTTGCCTTCTCCTTCCCCTTTTCCTTCCCTTTTTTGAGACGGAGTCTTGCTCTGTCACCAGGCTGAAGTGCAGTGGTACGATCTCGGCTCACCACAACCTCTGTGTCCCGGGTTGAAGTGATTCTCCTGTCTCAGCCTCCTGAATAGCTGGGATTACAGGCTCAAGTCACCACACCTGGTGAATTTTTGTATTTTTAGTAGAGATGGGGTTACACCATGTTGACCAGGATGGTCTGGATTTCTTGATCTCGTGATCTGCCCTCCTTGGCCTCCCAAAGTGCTGTCATGAGTGTGGGCCACTGCGCTTGGCCGTATGGTGGTCTTTTCTTTGGTTTGTTCCACTTCTCCAGGTGAATGCTCTAATCTCTCTCCTGGAGGAATGGATTCTTGGCTGCTGGCATTTGGTATCTAGGGTGTGAGACTGGAGGTAAGAGTCAAGATCACTCCATATTTGGTCCTTCAATTAAATGTCCCCATCTTGAGTTCAGGTGTTGGATGTCTCTGACTCCTGCACTATTCTCTTTCAGTTTCTCCAGGATGAGGCCTTCCATTTTCCTCCATGGGGGTGCACACCCACTGCTGGCCTTCTGTGTGGGATTGGAACTGGGGAGAGGGTGGCAGTAGGCATTTCTGTGTGTTACTTTTAACTGCTATCTTCAATTGCATTCCTCTGACTCCAGCTTCCTGGATATTTTGAGGGGGGCAGTGCAATTGGACTCTCTTCCTGTCCAGATGCCTCTTTGCAGACTCTTTGGGCTATTGCTTCCTCCAGTTTGCCAAATTAGTTACCACTGCTACATCTGCCTTCTGTCTCCTAAAATATGTCAAATTCTCCTGCCCACTGATGTCTTTGCCACCATTCTCTCACATTGTGGACTGCACAGTTCTTTCCTTTGCTATAATACAAGTGGGGCATAGGAAGAAGGGAGACAAACATTTACTTCATCTACCGTCTTTTGATAATTAAAAACTCAAATAGGGTAAATT
Source organism: Trachypithecus francoisi (assembly GCF_009764315.1). Lineage (NCBI taxonomy): Eukaryota > Metazoa > Chordata > Mammalia > Primates > Cercopithecidae > Trachypithecus > Trachypithecus francoisi. The sequence goes on from NW_022681468.1 coordinate 90,441,790, forward strand.
TAAAAGGAAGAAAAGTAATTCTACCAGCAGAAGATCATTTTGCAGTGGAGTTGAATTAAATTCACTCTGTCACCTCCCTTAGGTACCCCTCCCTGTGAAAAGTCCCTGTTATCCTCAAGAACTTTCAGGCACAGAAAACTAGAGGGAGCTTCTGTGAGAGAGCAGGAGTGAGGTCCTGAAAAAGCTTACATAAGTGACTGGCTCCAAGGGAGAGTGAAGTCATACTAGACTCCCGTGTGTGTCTTGGGACAAATTGTCCTGCTGCCCAGCCTCTAGCTCTTCAACATGCTGGAAAATTGGGAAGGTGGAACATGGGAGCTGAGGGCCAAGGCAGGAAAGGGCCTAAGTGGCTCCTGCTGCATCTGAACTTGGTGAATCTGAGCTCCCAGAGAGCCCTCTGATTTACAGGCTGGGACCCTTGGAGTAGGCAGCATTTACATGAAGACACCTGTGCTATAACATTTCTTCAGTTTTAATCATGTGCCTCTGGTTCAGAGCCCTGGTCCCTTCAAGAGGAGCTGAGCGATCACTTCTGTGAGTTAATATCCTATGTCAAGCACCATGCTAGACATACAACAGGCATCATCTCATTCAATTTTCAAAGCAAACATGAAAGATAAGGCTCACTATTCCCATTTCACGGAAGAGGAAGTAGAAGCTAAAGAAATCAAGAAATTCAGAGCCAGAACCTGAATCCAGGATGCTTTGGCCTCTGCAATGACCAAAACATGAGGTAGATTTAGGTCTGTGGTCTCATCAACAACTCCTGGACCACACTTCTGTGCAGATATGTTTTGCTTGGCCCATAAACTAGAGGCTTACACAATGTCCTAAAGATATTTAGAATTAGTTGGCAATGTTGGGGGATCAGGAGAGTTTACATAATCACCTGGAATTTCAGTTTTTCTTGAAGAGTCAGCAGACCTCACAGCACTGGGTCTGATATGGTTTGGCTGTGTCCCCACTCAAATCTCATCTTGAATTGTAGCTCCCATAATACCCATGTGTTGTGGGAGGGACCCGGTGGGAGATAATTGAATCATGAGAGTGGGTTTTTCCATGCTGTTCTCATGATAGTGAATAAGCCTCCTGAGATCTAATGGTTTTATAAAGGTCAGTTCACCTGCACATGCCCTCTACCCAGCTGCCATGTAAGACATGCCTTTGTTCTTCCTTCACCTTCTGCCATAAATATGAGACCTCCCCAGCCATGTGGAACTGTGAGTCCATTAAACTCTTTTTCTTTATAAATTACCCAGTCTTGGGTTTTTCTTCATAGCAGTATGAAAATGGACTAATACAGGATCCATAAAGCCTGTGTGGTAACAGTACCTTGGAGCTAGGTGAAAGTTACATCTTTAGAAGGGTAGGAATGTGTTCTGTGGCCTTCCATGTAGTCCCCAAATAATCCACGTAAGCATCTGGCCCCCAGACAGCATGATGTTATTCTATGTAGATGCAGCCAAACTCCACAGATAACACAGATATCTGGTTGCCAGTTTGTCACTATCCCCACCATTCCCTATGACTCTCCATCATAGGCCCTGATGTTGGCGCTCGTTACTAAGCTTCTGCTGTGCTTTAAAAATTTTTTTATAACATTATCTATTGAACTGAATGAGTAATATTAAGTATCTAAATTATTGAATGAGCTGGATTTAGAAGAGGGAACTTATAGAGCAGCTTTATGAATTATAAGTATTTCCAGTTCATCTCCCTTTCTGGGTTCATTTTGTCATTTTTTGTTCCTGGATGAATCTTGAGCTGGTGCATCTTAGATAGTGAGAAGTTTACTCAGTCTAATAATAATGTCACTTCAACCTTCTTCCTCTCCCATCTTCCTTAATATCTGCCACCAGCCTGCAGCTGGGTGATGTGGCTGGTTGATTGGCTTATCTTACCTCTCCTTGCTGCATCTGCTCCTAGTGCTTGGCTGCTGCCTTCAATACCACCATGTCAAGAGTGTGACAAGGCAGTTTAATGAGACTAGAAAGGTTGAAACTGTCTCAGGTTGGTGTCCTCTGGATTGAGCTAACCCTTTTTAGTTCCCATCTGGGATCTCTCCCTGCAATCCAGCTGCTTTTGACTCCCTTCAGTCTCTGGGCTTCCCTGGGGCCTCAGGACCCTTCAAATGGTACTATTGGGCAGTAATCATTTTTGGATGACTCTAGACAACCTTCCATTTGTGGGCTCCTCATCTGGTCTTCTGAGAAACCCACATGTTTATTCTGCATACTTTCTGTTTAACCAATTCCCTACATCAAATTCTCTCTGTTAGATGTAACTGGTGTGGTTTCTGTTTCCCTGGCTGGACCTCAGACAGGGAGCTCGGGCATCTAACCATTTTCTCAGTGCTCCAAATGAGATGCTAATTACCTTCAAGAGGCATCAGTTAACTTCTAATTGTGCTTCAAAAATTAATTTTTCACTTGAATTCTCTCTCTCACCCCATGTCCATCTCTTCCCATCTCTTGTTTTCTCCCCGCTTTATTATGCTGGAAATGTGGTACATTTGCCACTGGCTAGCTCACAGTACCTATAGCAATGACTCTTTTAGTCAAAGTTGTTGGTGGAAAGAGGGAAAGAGTTACATATATATACGAATTCGAAATCATGGTTCACTTATAAATATTATTTCTACTTAGCAATGTTTGTTATTCAAGCAAAATAACCAAAGAAGGAATGATTCATTTGGAAACCTGATTTATAGTAGACACAGGGCAGGTTAAATAATTTAACGGTTTCCTGACTTTGGATCTCTTCACTCACAGAGTCTATTCTGTGAATATTTATTCTACTGACCTTTGGTATAGGTCTAGCATTATCGTCCTTATGAGATGTGCTGAAAAAATGTGTGAGTGATTGAGAAAATGGTTTTATAATTCAAAGGACTAGAATTCTGAGGCTGACAAGACTTTGAAGGGTTGGTTTATCTCCTTGCCTTCAGGCAAGTAAACTCCAAAATCAATTTAGATGAAAACATATTCAGAGAATTTCCCCTATTGCTTTTATTAGTTTAATTTGTATGTTAAAAAGAATTTCATCCAGAGAACCTTCCTTTGATCTTATTCTGAATTGATTTAGTGCTTCCTTCCCTCACTCATTAATTCAACACCTTCTTTTTGAGTCTTTACTACATGCCAGAGACTGTTTGCAAAGGAGACACAGACTTGATGTAGCCCCAAATGTTTGCACCAGGACAGATGAGTGGAATGGATGTTACAGGAAGACAGAGCTCAGCTCAATTAAGAAAGAGCTTTCCAAGAGTGAAACATGTCCAAGTTGGATTGGGCTCAAACACAGCCTTAGGTCACTTTGCCAGAAGTAGAAAGGATGGGAGCAGCCACTGGAGGGATAGAATAGATGACCTTAAAGAGCCACTTCAACTTTAGGATCCTGTCTCTCATCTGAGTTCTTCGTTGGCTCTTTCTTCCCTTTGGCTTTTCAGGGAATTCGTTCTTCTATTTTCTTGGGCTGATAGGAAGCCTGATCACGTGTCAGTTGACTAGTAGTTAACTGGCAATTGCCTAGTAATTAATACCAGAGAAATGACTCATGCTCCTGATTTCATTTAGAAGGATGCTCCCTGATTCCCCTCTCTCCTCCCTATTCGACCCCTGAGGTGGTGCCCCGGTTGCATTCTCTATCACATCAAACCCTTCCTTCATTGCACTTATCGCAAATGCAACTTTACTTTTATTTATGTGATCTTTATATAATATGCATCTATTTTATCACTGTATTCCACCTTCTAGCTCCTAACACTGCCTGGCACATAGTAGATGCTTAATGTTACAAGTTTATATGTATATAATGTGCATATATCATATATAGAATTTATATGATATATACACAGGTGTCTCATATATAATGTGTACATACTTAATACACATATCTATTCTGAAATGACTGAATATCTTCAGTCATTGACTGGATTTGTATAAAGCAATAACAGCAGTGACAAGAAAACAATGACATTTTATTTTTTTAAGGAATTGACTCATTATTTTGGGGTCTGACAAGTACAAAATCTGTAGCATGCTATAAATTCAGGTAAATACTGATCTTACAACAGTCTTGAGTCTGAATTCTGCAGGGCAGCAGGTTGGAAACTCAGGCATGCTTTCCATGTCGCGGTCTTGAGAATTTGTTCTTCCTCTGGAAATCTGTCTTTACTCTTGAGGCCTTCAGTTGATCTGGGGAGACCAAACCACACCATGGATGGCATTCTGCTTTACCCAAAAATTACTGATTGTAGATACTAATCACATCTAAAAAGTACCTTCACAGCAACTAGTGTTTGACCAAGTGACTGGGCACCAGAACCTGGCCAAGTTGACACATGAAGTTAACCATCACATATATAGCAATAAAACTTACTCTTGGCTACACAGTAGGTTCCAGGTGCCATGTTGGGCACTGGGCAGAAAGGCACTAAGATGGCCCCAATAATTCTTTCCTCCTGGTATCTGTACCTTTGTGTAATCCCCTCCCCTTGAGTGTGGGCAGGACCTGAGATTTGCTTCTAACCAATTGATATGGTTTGGCTGTGTCCCCACCCAAATCTCATCTTGAATTGTAGATTCCATAATTCCCATGTGTTGTGGGAGGGACCTGATGGGAGGTAATTGAATCATAGGGGCGGGTCTTTCCCATGCTCTTCTCATGATAGTGAATACGTCTCAAGAGATCTGCACATGCTCTCTCTTGTCTGCCACCATGTAAGAAAGGGCTTTGCTCCTCATTTGCCTTCCACCATGATTGTGAGGCCTCCCCGGACATATGGAAATATGAGTCAATGAAACCTCTTTCCTTTATAAATTACCCAGTCTTGGGTATGTCTTTATTAGCAGCATGAGAACAGGCTAATACACCAGCAGACTGCAGCAAAGATGATGGGATGCATGACTGTAGGTCCTGCGTATGTAAGAGCGTATTATACAGTCTGGAGTGAGGGCCTCTCTTCATGCCCTGGAAAAAATAAGCTGCTGTGATGTGAACTGCCTATGGAGAGGGCCATTTGGCAGGGAGAGAGGGCCTCAGTCCTACACCTGCAACGAACTGACTTCTGCCAGCAGCCATGTGCACTTAGAAGTGGTCCTTGAGCTTCAGATCAGACCGCAGCCCCACCTACCACCACAGCTGCAGCCTTGAGAGACCCAGTGCAGAGGACCAACAAGGCGGTGCCCAGACTCCTGACACAGGGAAGCTGTGAGATAATAAGAGTGCACCGTTTTAACCTCCTATGTTTGTGGTACTTGGTTATGCAGCAAGAAAAACCTGACTCTTACACCATTGCCTAAGGTGGGTGTCATTGCTCCATTTCCTAGATGAGGTGCTGGGGCTCAGAGAAGTCAGCTATCTTGCCCACATCAGAGCTACTTCAGAGCAGAGCTGGGACTCCAAGTCCCAGTGTGTCTGAGCCCGTGCCCATGGTTTCCTTGCAGTGAAGTGTGGGAGAACAGACCAGAGAATGGGCTCTGTGAAATGATGAGGATGGAAAGAAGAAACCAATCAACCAATCTGCTGTGCACCTGTATGTAGAGAATCCAGCAGGTGAGATTTAAATTTCCTTTCTCACCTAAGAAAGACTCCAGGATGCTGGATCCCTCTTTTTCAGTGCCAAGAGATTCTCCAGGCCTCCCTCTAAGGATAACCTTAAAATATCCAGGGGATTTTTAATTAGCAACAAAGAACTTTAAACATTGAACTAATCTTCCTCTAATGGACTTTGATGCAGACCCAGTAGGTAAGAAGGGAGCACAATGCCATGGGGTGGGGGTGGAGGAGGAGTGTGGGAATCACAACTGCTCTTGTCAGGGGCCAAGCTGAGCCAGCCTGAAGGTGCACAAAGCCTGCTTGACAACTGTCCTCCACTCTCATCACTGTAAATTAGCTCCCTGTGGATAATGCTGCTTCCTATTATCTACAGATGCCAGGACGTTTTATTATTCCTACCTTCTGGGTCTTTCTGTCTGTCTTCCCTAAGTGCAAGAGACAGGCATAGGATGGCCTTTGGGAGCCCTGAATCTATTTTTGTACACTAACCTGCATTGTGAGATGCACACATTAAATTTGTTCACAAGATGAAGAGAACCAGGGCCAGAGTGACAGGGCATGGTGTTAGGTCCTTGCCCCACTTTCTATCGTGGGCTCTCAAGAGATGAGGAGGGCCTTCCCTGGGTCTTGTGTGGTCCCATGAGTGGTAAACTGATTCCTTCTAGAAAGAGATCCTTGGTTATGTTTTTCCCTTTTCTCTAAAATGGGTAGTTGATTATTCTTTCTGAGTCTCATTGTACCTTCTAAGAACCTTCTCCAGGTTAATCCTGTGGGAATCTACCTCTTCCTCCCTTAACTTCAGAGCTCAGGTTACTGTTCCTTCTCAGTCTGTGCCTTAGCTTTGCGTTCTCTGTTCCATGATGTATGACGTGTTTCATGAGATGGCCATGCCTATAGCTCCCTGACTTTTCCTCCTGCCCCTGCCCCCACTCTACCTGAAGCTCCAGCTCTCAGGAGTCGCCTGCATTGCTGGAACATTGCCTGACCTCTCATTCTTACTTCCATCCTTAGCAGAGACTGTTCCCTCCACATGGAGTCCCCCGCCTGCCTCCTGGACACACTTGTCTCCAAAGTACAACATCAGTGTTGCTTTCCCTGCAAAGTACTGCCAGTCCCCAGTGTTATCTCACAGTGTATTCCAGCTCTTGATTACCAGCTGTGAAGCTCTAGGCAAGTGATTTGCTGCTCCATAGCTCGGTTTTGTAGGGTACAAAATATGTCTGATAATAATGCCTACTTCATGTGGTTGTTGTGAGTTGTAAGTGAGAAAATACATGAAAAGGGCTTAGCACAATGTCTGATGCATACAAAGTGCTCAAAAAATAGTTAGATATTATCTCATGCTTGCTATATCAGTTTAGCTATCTTTCTTCTCTCCAAATCCATGAGCACTGTGAGGACATGCTGGTTATTATTGCTGAGTAAAAAACTACCCCCACATTTGGTAGCTTAAAACCACAATAATTATTAATTTTGCTCACAAACCTGCAATTTTGGAAAATTCAGCTGGTTTGGGAAGAATTCATTCTGGTTGCTCCATGAAGCAATAGCTGAGTCTGTTGCTTGGGTGTCCTTGGTGATCACTGGGCCTAACTGTGGCTGGTTGTGTTCTCCAAAAATGGCTGTAACTCGCTCTTCTTGCAGTGTAACTTTGACACTCTTCCCAATAAGAGATGGGGTCTATATTCCTTCCCCTTGCATGTAGGTGGGCTCGTGACGATAGTGGGAGAGATGCTGTGTGACCTCTGAGGCTGGGACATAAGTGGTGACACAGCTTACAAACTCGTCCTTTTGAGGTGCTTGCTCTTGGAATCCAGTCAGCATGCCATGCTGTGAGGAAGCCCAAGTAGTCCATGGATAGGCTCATGTGTGGAGGAAATAAGGCCCCTGGCCAACATCCCTGGCTGAGCTCCCAGCTGGTATGCAGCACTACCACAATGCCTATGTGAGTGAGCTGTCCTGAAAGTGCATCCTTTCCAAAGCTGCCTCAGCTCTTGCTTCATGGAGCAGAGAAGAGAAAACCCAGCTAAATCCATCCCAAATTGCAGATTTGTGAGCAGAATAAATAATTATCATGGTTTTAAGTTACTAAATTTTGGGGGTAGTTTGTTACTCAGCAATAATAAAAAGTGTGTCCTCTTTAGACCCTGAATTGGAAGATGTCCAGTGTCTATGGTCTATATGTTTCTGTACCATTGCCCCCCTGCCCCATTTCAGATGTTAAAATAATCACCCCCAAGTGATGATATTTGGAGTTGGGGCATTTAGGAGGCAGTTAGGTCACGAGGGTGGAACCTTCATGATGGGATTAGTGTTGTTATAAAGAGAGACACCAGAGATCTCCCTCTCTCTCCTTCCACCATGTGAACACAGTGAGAAGGCAGCTGTCTGCAACCCAAGGAGAGAGACTTCACCAAAACCCAGCCTTAATGATGTCTTCATCTTGGACTTTCCAGCCTCCAGAACTGTGAGAAATAGATGTCCATAGTTTATAAGCCATTCAGTCTATGGTGTTTTGTTACAGTAGCCCGGATGGACTAAAATACCAGCCATAGTGTATTCAGTGAACGTACCAAGGAATTCAAATGCCAAAGTCAGTGTCAGGAGAGGTCAGAAAGGGGCACATCACCAAGAAGGAAGTTGGGGTAGAGGTGAGCTGGAAGGGCTGGGAGTGTCTAATGGCCTCGGGGGAGAGAGGAGGGCATTCTGGTAGGGAAGAATGAGTCTGGGGGCAGCAGGGGTGGCAGAGGCAGATGAGGCTGGGTGTTTGGGAGGAAGCTGAGCATGCAGGAGGCATCCTTCAGCATTAGGATAAAGACTGAATTATATTCATTTTAGATCCCAAGATCCATTGTAGATTCCAGAACAAGAGAGTGACTTGGTATGCAGGTATTCTGGAATGATTTGTGGGGGCACAGGGTAGATTGGGTTGGGCAAGAGGTGGGGGAGGGTGAAGGGGAGTTTCAGCAGGATCCATGAAGCAGGATTGTTGTTGGTCAGGAGACCTCTCCCCTGTGAAGTCTCTCTCATCAGTGCTCCACGGGCACTGCTCAGGACCCCCTGATGTCCCTTGTTCTACCCGCTAGGCTGCCTACATAGCTTCTAGTGGCACTGCCTCTTTGTTAGTGAGGTGATGTGTAGACCCTGGTGACAGCTTAGGTTTGAATCCTGGCTCCAGCTCTTATTTGCCTGTGTATTCTTCGGGAAGTTAACTAATCTCTTTACCTCAGTTTCCTCATTTGTGAAATGAGAATAATAATGATACAGTACTTGGTGAGATAATTAGTTCACTACACAAAGAGGAAATAATCAGTGATGTTCACATTATTATTATTATTAGAGATGGAATTTCACTTTGTCACCAGGCTGCAGTGCAGTGGCACCATCTCAGCTCACTGCAACCTCCGCCTCCTGGGTTCAAGTGATTGTCCTGCCTCAGCCTCCTTAGTAGCTGGGACTACAGGCATGTGCCACCACGCCCAGCTAATTTTTGTATTTTTAGTAGAGATGAGGTTTCACCACATTGGCCAGGATGGTCTGTATCTCTTGACCTCGTGATCTGCCTGCCTTGGCCTCCCAAAATGCTGGAATTACAGGTGTGAGCCACCGTGCCCAGCCATGTTCACATTATTTTATGGCATGTCTTCTACATGTTTCCATAGCAGGACTTTGGCATTAGGTATGTACTCATCTTTTGTTTAGTACTCTGGGGCTTCTCAAATACCCATCCATCACCAGCTTACAGTGTATCCTTTAGATGGCTTGCTTGAAGAGATGTCTGAGCTCATCCAGTATACACGCATTTAATCAAATTTTACGTTATCTCACTATTTCCACATTATGTTGCTCTTCACTTCCAGATGGTTGGTAAAATTCATGCACTCTACATTTACAAAACTGAACAAAATCATTTTCCTTTAAGAGAGTTCAAGCCAAGTAGATAATCACAAAACATCCTAAGTGGCTTTTGACCGTGGGGAGAAGTAAGTCCAGAAAGATGACATTCCCCAGAATTGGAGTTGAAATGAGTCCTACTAAAGATAGTTAAAATCTGGAGCCTATAGTTAGGGAGGGGTTTGAAACATACCATATCAGCAAGAATTCCTCTCTCACCTTCTCTCTCTTTCTCTGTTGTTCTCAATTCGTATATCCATCCACCCACCTGCCACCCATCCACCCATCCATCAGTCCGTCCATCCATCCATCCATCCATCCACTATCCATCAAACCATCTATCCATCCACCCAGCCACCACCCATCCATCCATCCATCCATCCACCCATCCATCATCCACCATCCACCATCCATCCATCTTTCTTGCATACTGCCAGATCTTTTTTTATCTAAAATACAAGCTAGAATTGATATATTTGTTAACTTGATTGGTTACTCAGTTGAATTGACCAAACTGATTACCTGTTTTAGTTATATAGACCCAGTTCAAATATTAACACATTGTTCTGGGAGTCTTTATTTGTATTATTATTATTATTATTATTTGTTTGTTTTTTTTTTTTTTTTTTTGAGACAGAGTTTCACTCTGTCACCCAGGCTGGAGTGCAGTGGCGTGATCTCGGCTCACTGCAGGCTCCGCTTCCGGGGTTCATGCCATTCTCCTGCCTCAGCCTCCCAAGTAGCTGGGACTACAGGCTCCCGCCACTACGCCAGGCTAATTTTTTGTATTTTTAGTAGAGACAGGGTTTCACCGTGGTCTCGATCTCCTGACCTCGTGATCTGCCTGCCTCAGCCTCCCAAAGTGCTGGGATTACAGGCGTGAGCCACCGCGCCTGGCTATTATTATTATTTTTTGAGACAGGATCTCGCTGTGTCATCTAGGCTGGAGTGCAGTGGCATGATCTCGGCTCACTGCAACCTCTGCCTCCCAGGTTCACTCCTGCCTCAGCCTCCCGAGTAGCTGGGATTACAGGTACCTGCTACCATGCCCAGTTAATTTTTTGTATTTTTTAAGTAGACACGGTGTTTCACCATGTTGGCCAGGCTGATCTTGAACTCCTGACCTCAAGTGATCCGCCTGCCTTGGCCTCCCAAAGTGTGGATTATAGGTGTGAGCCACCACGCCCAGCCAATATTGAGCTGTGTTTTTGGTATGTGATTCATTCTTAATATTTATCATTGTGAATAGGTGCTTGCTATAAATGAAGGTGGAGCTTATACGTATATTCAAAGCTCCAGTGGGTTGATGATAACTCCCCTATAGTCTTGTGTTCCTATAGGCATTCATGATGGATGCTTTTTCTTAAGGCCAGAAGGACAAAAAGCTTCCTTGGTGTTGATTGGAGCCATAAAATGAAACACATGGGAAAAGCACATTGCTTCCATTACAGATCTTTCCTATATTGGATATAGAATCCTCTTATTTCATAAGGTCTTCAAGCACTGACTTTTTTAAAAAAAAAAACTTTTGTCTTTCATTTATGGATGGTGCCTCAGGCATCCACTATATGATGGGTTCTTAATAAATAATAATAACAGTTATTATTCTGGAGCAGAAATTTGCTGATCCTTTCACATGAATGGAACCTTGAGACCCCCTTTCTATTATGTAGGAGGGTGTATTTGTTTTAACACTACATTATTGTAGCTTTTTATTTCAATGCATCAGCATTCCATTTATCCACATGCTTTGGAATTTATGGTTATTACTGTGTCTGTTTTTCTGTCTCCTTTATATGGAAAAGCTTCAAGTTCTTTTCTTTCTAAATTTCAAGACTTAAGATAACAGCATAAAATGCATAATATATTTATGCCTCAGTAAATAATGTAGGAAATGAATGAACCTCTGCATGTGATTAGACTCATTTTGTCTGTATTTTTCTCACATGAAGAATTTCTGATCAGTTTCTTCCTTATCACTTTGGGAAATAGTAGAAAATGTGATTAAAGGCGTACATACTCTAAGCTGTGTTCCCAGAACTGTTTTTATTTAGCATTGCTGTATTTAGGTGATGAGGTGGACTTTTCAAGTAACCCTATATTCAGTAAATATATTGCCTTTAAACCTCTTACAGATCTCCGCTTGGGGATGATTGAGAACAGAGTTTTTATTGTTTGTTTGTTTTTGCTTTAAATATTTTACAAAGTGCTTTGGATGAAAAGATTTCAATATGGGTGATACATTTTCCACCACTTCATGAAATGAACATGACGTCATGTTTTCTTATGACTCAAAGTTGTTGTGAACCTGAGTTGCCGGGCATTGCAATTTCTTCGGGCGTTATCCAGATGTTCTCACACAAAACATCTCCAGGCTGCTTTCCTGAACATCTTTGTCAGTTCTGTCAGCCCCTGCATTATCACTTTTTTTTCTGTCTGCTGCCGTTTCTGCCTCCAGTGTTCCCTTCTTTCTTATCCATTTTTTTTTTCTTTTTTAAAATGGAGTCTCTCTCTGTCACCCAGGCTGGAGTGCAGTGGCATGATCTTGGCTCGCTGCAACCTCTGCCTCCCGGGTTCAAGTGATTCTCCTGCCTCAGCCTCCCAAGTAGCTGGAATTACAGGTGTGCATCACCATGCCCAGCTGTTTTTTGTATTTTTAGTAGAGGCAGGGTTTCATCATGTTGGCCGGGCTGGTCTCGATCTCCTGACCTCAAATGATCCACCCATCTCGGCCTCCAAGAGTCCTGGAATTACAGGTGTGAGCCACCATGCCCAGCCCCTCTTACCCTGTACTTACAATATAAACTTTGAGATGGAGAAATACATAATTGACACTGTTGTTATTGTATGTTAAATGAGAATCTGTAAGCTAGGAGAAAGGTATGTTGTATTGTGTGACTCCTCTGGGCACCCAAATGGGATTTATAAGATTGTTTCAGTGGGAAGAATGTATTTTCATGGCAAGAAAACTTTTAAATAGTTTATTTGGAATAAACTTTTCAACAAAACCATTGCAAGGAGTGGAGAATGGCTTTTGCACTGTATTTTCATCTCCTGGAGTCCAGGGACCACCTGCTTTTCTTAGGCCCTTGTGTTGTGCACCTGGCACCTAACTTCTGTTAGGAAAAGTGGCACAGGAAAATAGCTAATGATAAAAACTTGTGACTAATGTGGCACTTTGTCATTTGTAAGCCCTTTCATAAACAATATTTCATTTAATCTTCACAAAAATCTTGTGAAGGGGCTTTTCCTTTTCCAATTTTACAGAAGAGTAAACTTAGGTCACATCCACGCCTCTTGTGAAGAGACGAGTGTTATCAGTTGCAGGCCCAGTTCTCAGCCATCCTGTTGTCTACAGAGAGCAAAGAGGTCCCCCCAGGCCCCTCCTGATTTGTTAACACAGGTCTCATTGTGTGAATCAGTTCAATCCAAGCATGTTTATTAAGGGTATTTTGAACAAAAGTCCAGCCCTTTGCCCTTGCCTGGGATTTTCCTGAGCCTTCAATAGAAATCTATCAAGAGGAGAGTGTCTGAGACCTCTAGTGCTGAATACATGCTCTATTCAGAGAATATTTAGGGTAGACCATCCCATCTTCCCAGCTGTCCTAATCAACCAAAAAAATTTGTATAAGCCTATAAACTGCAGCTAAACTCACATCTATTGTGGTTATATATGTGGACTGATGGTGGCTTTTTCCCTCTACATTAATCAATTATGTTTTTTCTAAGTTGCCTTTCTATCTAGCCAGAATCTACTTAAAATAAAAGTGTGTAGGGCTTTGAATTGGAAAACAGGTTGGCTATATCCAGTAAAGCTAATCACATCCTTACCCTATAGTGCGACAATTCCCATTCCTACGTCTACACCCAAGAGAAATGACTGACAGACAGGTACAAGAATGTTCACAGCTGCTCTTCTGATATTCATCCATGATTGGAGATATTCCAAAGGTCTATCCTCAGGAGAATGGACAAATATAATATTACAGAACAAAACAATAAGAATTACTGATGTACACCAGAGCATGGATGAATGAATAAAACAAGCAAGATCCAAAAGAATCCATTGATGTGAGGTTCAAGAACTGCATAGCTGATGTATGATGATAGCAACTGTATCAGTATTTATCTCTGTGAGGACAGTTGTGGACCAGGATGGAGCACAAGGAGCCTGTTGGATGCTGAAAGTATTCTGTTTTTTTTTTTTTTTTGAGATGGCATCTTGCTCTGTCACCCAGGCTGGAGTGTAGTGGTGCGATCTTAGCTCACTGCAACCTTCGTCTCCCGGGTTCAAGTGATTCTCCTGCCTCAGTCTCCTGAGTAGCTGGGACTACAGGTGCGTGCCACCACGCCCAGCTAATTTTTGTATTTTTAGTAGAGACGGGGTCTCACCATGTTGGTCAGGCTGGTCTGGAACTCCTGATCTCATGATCTGCCCACCTTGGCCTCCCAAAGTGCTGGGATTACAGGCATGAGCCACTGCGCCCAGCCAAAAGTATTCTATTTGTGGACTCAGTAGTGATTACATAGATGGAGATGTGAGTTAGTATTCATTGAGCTCGTACTGGATGCTGTGCATGCTACTCAGTCTACCCCTGCAGGACCCAGGCACTCATGCCTCCACCGCTGGGAATGTTAACATCACAGGGCTCTCGACTGAGTCCATCTCTAGAAATTGCCCTTGGTTATGTTCCTCCCCGAGAATAGCCAGCATGCAGAGACTGGTCTTTGGAGGCAAAGACCTGAGCCCGTGCCAATTAAGGCACCTCTTCAGGGCCATACCAGTTCTGGAGCTCTTATAGGATCAGTCAAACCTTTCTCATGACTGCATTGCAGCCCAGCTCTTCTCTCTGTCGTGTGCTGCTGCTTTATTGCCTAATAGGTAAGGTTGGCTACCTGCTTTGTAGAGCTCAATGCAAAATAAAAATAAAAGTGCCGGCCTCCATTCATACATTATGAAGAATTCCAAAATGTTGACAACAGAGCTCTAGACGAAGTGAAGGCCCTTCTATGTGCACAACCTGGTACTGTGGCACCGGTTGTACTCTTGTGAAGTCAGCCGGGTGCTAATCTGGGAGCATGCCCCTGTCAACTACCAGAATGCAAATCTCTGTCTCAGAGGCTCCTCCCCACGGGGAAACCTGGACAGTGATGGAGCTTCACAGTGAAGATTTAGGCACTTGACTGTACCTGCTGTACTGAAGAAAAAATTAACAAAACAGTAGAAAAGAAATTGTAAGAGCATCTGGTAGGATGAATAATGCCTCCCAAGGATGTCCACATCCTAATTCCCAGAACCTGTGAATATAATTACCTTACATGGTAAAAGGAACTTTGCAGATTGAAGAAAAATTAACAAAATAATAGAAAAGAAATTGTAAGAGCATCTGGTAGGATGAATAACACCTCCCAAAGATGTCCACATCCTAATTTCCAGAACCTGGGAATATAATTACCTTACATGGCAAAAGGTACCTTGCAGATGTGATTAAGTTAAGAATCTTGAGATGGGGAGATTATCTTGGATTATATGGTGGGTCCAATGTAATCACAAAGGTCTTTATAAACGGCAATCAGGAAGCTGACTTTGAAGAGGGTGGAAGGGGCCACAAGCCAAGGGAGCCAGAAGGCCCCTGGACGCTGGAAAAGTCAAGGACACAGGTTCTCCCCTAGAACCTCCAAATAGGAACATGACCCTGCTTGTTTGCTGATTTTAGGCCCACAAGACTCCTTCTGGACAACTGACTTCCAGAACTGGAAGAGAATAAATGTGCTGTTTTAAGCCACCCAGCTTGGGGTACTTCATTATAGCAGTCACAAGAAGTGAAAACAGAGCTGCTGCTATTCTTCACTTATGTGGAGACTGGTCCTCTGTAAAAGTAAGCTGGCTAAAGGGTTCTAGGAATGACATGGGGAGCATTTTCCCAGACTTGTCACTCAAAGCTGTCTTGGAAGGATGCGGGGCCCGGTTCTCTGGCTTCTTTGTCCTGGATGTGGGAAGTGTAGACTCTCTCTGCAGGCCCTGGATCCTGGGACAGGGATAGAGATCCTGGCCACAGGGCAGGGGGAGTGGGCATGGAGAGCTTCTCTTCCTCTGTGGCTGACTGGGAGAGATAATGTTTCCATCCCATCTCCAGTGCATTTGCTTTTGCCTAAGCTTCCAGGTCACAGGCCATCCTAAGGTGGTTTTCTGAAGCCCACCTCCTGCTGCCCCTGCCTGTATTCTTCCCGGCTCCTCTGCCCAGTCTGGATCCATCTTGGCTGCTGCAGATATTTTGGCCCTTGCTGCCCCGAGTCCCGCATCGTGCCTGGTATCCTGGGCAGTCATCTCTGTAACCAGGCCTCTGACGGCACCTGCTCCAACCTGAGGGTTTCCCTGGCCTGGGGCCAATCAGAATTCTCCAGCCCCATTTCAGATCACTGAAAATGCCAATTCATTTTCCTCTTCCTTATGGTGAGCTTTCCAGTGTACCCTGGATTATCTTGATGTGTTATGGGAGCTCCATGTTCTCAGGGTGTAGAATTTGTTCTTTCAGAATGAATGTGTTAATTACAGGCCTCTGTAAATCGTGCTTCTGTGCACTGCATGGTGAGGAAAGCATAACAAAAAAATAACTCCACGAGTTCTTCTCCTTCCAGCTCATGGAAGTCAGCCCATTGGCACAGCAGTAGAGACAGATGTGCAGGGCATAGGCAGTGACTGCCTGGGCCGATCTGAAGCATTTGCCCAGGGCATGTTGTATTCAAATTGGTTCTCTGCTAGATTGGCTGGAAAACAGTCAGAAGTTCAAATGAAGTCGGCCTTGATTCTTTTATTAGTTGTTTGGTTATTGGGAACCCCAAGGAAAGAGGGAATGATCCCATGAAAAGGCATCTTCATGTGGTGGCAAGAGCGCATGGGTCAGACACAGACAGACCCGGGCTCACAAAGCACTACCACTTTCTAAAAGGTAAGATTTTGGGCGAGCTCCTGGTCACCTCATTCATACAATGGGTAATAATAATATCTACCTTTTAGAGTTGTTGATGAGTTAAATGAAATGATACAAATAACCTCATTTAGCACCTGGCATATGGCAAGGGCTCCAAACCGTCCCCTGACCAATAGTCTCACCTTGCATTATAGTCCAGTTATGCTAGACTTCTAAAGATCCAGGCTGCAGGCACTACCAAACATGAATGTGGAACAGTTTTCTTATTCTGTATTTTGTAATTTCTTATTCTGTAATATTGTGCTTCCTACATGCTGAACAATGGCTCTCAGGTGTGTAGGTGAAGTGTGGGTCTCTATTAGAATAAGTCACTGCTCAGCCTTGCCCTTCAAATTAGATTTGGATTTGCGGCTCTTGGCATTGTTGGAGGAAAAAGCCTTTTTCAAATTCTTTTTTTTTTTTTTTTTTTTTTTTTTGAGACGAAGTCTCACTCAGGCTGGAGTCACCCAGGCTGGAGTATAGTGGCCGGATCTCAGCTCACTGCAAGCTCCGCCCCCGGGTTCACGCCATTCTCCTGCCTCAGCCTCCCGAGTAACTGGGACTACAGGCGCCCGCCACATCGCCTGGCTAGTTTTTTTGTATTTTTTTTAGCAGAGATGGGGTTTCACCGTGTTAGCCAGGGTGGTCTCGATCTCCTGACCTCGTGATCCACCTGTCTCGGCCTCCCAAAGTGCTGGGATTACAGGCTTGAGTCACCGCGCCCGGCCCGGCTTTTTCAAATTCTTAAGTGGAATTAGCACCAAGTTTGGAGGCCTCAGGTCGCATAGTTTTTCTATACTGTGAGGAAGGCCCTCCTTCACTTGTGAAGGCTGGGGCGTGAGTTTCACTGCCGTAGAGGTGGGAAAGCCCAAGCCTGGCTCTTCTAGCTTAGTGAAGCATGTGGTGAAGAAGGGATGAGTCAGAGAATGACCCCTGGGGAGTGGCAGCAGTGCTTTAGAAACATCGGATAGGTACAGGAGAGATCTCCTGAAAGATGGGACCACTTGAATGCTTGCCTGCCTTGTCTTCTAAGAAGATTCCTGTCCTCTGTCCCTTCCAACACGATGCATATTGATAGTACAGCAGTCTTGAAAGGAGGGGGCTAGATCAGTGAGGTTGTCTTGAACATGGTGGAGTGTGGGATGCAAATATCCCTGTCCCCCAGTGATGGAAGGTGTAGGCCTGTGGCTGGGCCTTTGAGCCTGATGGTAATTGGCCCTAACCATGGACTCTTGAAGAGAGGTTCCTCATGTTGAGGACAAAAAGCCACACACTGGAGACCATGATATGATGGTGAAAAGCTGTCCAGCCACTCAGTAGCAGAGACCAAGGAAGATCCAGAGGACACCATAGATCCAAGAACCTTCTCTCCTCCTTCCATTCCCATGCCTGGGAAGATACAGTGAGCTTCCCTCACACCTTCTGGCACCATCTTAGGGAAGAGGATGAGCATTTGCCTAGGGAGACAACAAAAAAGGCTCCTTGCCTGAGGGCTGAACTTTGGGTAGACTGGCTATTTAAACCAAGAGGAGATTATTCAAACCGAAGACACAGAAGAATGCTTAATTGGCACATGTATGTTTTTCTGCTACCCAGGAAGAAAGTATGTTAAACACATTTTCTCTGCACATCTGAGTGTAGTGTAAGTATATTCGCAACCCCAGTAGGTATTAAAGCTTTGTATGCAAGTTATTTCCATTCTGGTGATGGATGGGGATGATATATACAGCACGGAGGAAATCAATTCTCAGGGTGGTCAGGCTGTGGACTGGGAGGCAGGAGGTTAAGGTGATATTCTTTGGTAAAGTACTTTCCATGATGGAGAAAAGTCCCTCAAGCACTTCATCAGTGCTGCAGTCTTCAGAGCTAGTACATGTCATGGTTCTGATTTAATGTTCTTCAGGCCTCTTTCTGATTGTAATTTGATTTACTATTCTCTCCTAAGTGGAGGGAATCTGCTGGCTATGACCAAGAAATAGTCCAGTCAAACCAAGGCCATTAATTCATAGGCATTGGCTTATATGTTAGTCTCTATTAATTTAATTATGGTGAGTTGGCCTTTGGCAGACAAAGTATGGGGACCAAAAACATCAGGACTGTGTGCCGTTAAGGCCAAAGGGTATGGCACTGCTGTGTGGTGAATTTGTTAGAGGCGATGCCACCCCGTTCTTTCCCAGAAATGTTCCAGAATCACAGCATATCTTTCCCATTGACCAACAAGCCTTTTTGTAGAATTAATTAGTTATTTAAGTCTATGATGGAAGAAGTTCTTTTTCTTTTTTTTTTTTTTTGAGACAGAGTCTCACTCTGTTGCCCAGGCTGGAATGCAGTGGTGCAATCTCAGCTCACTGCAACCTCTGCCTCCTGGGTTCAAGTGATTCTCCTGTCTCAGTCTCCCGTGTAGCTGGGATTACAGGTGAGTGCCACCACACTTGGCTAATTTTTGTATTTTTAGTAGAGATGAGTTTTCTCACCATGTTGGCTAGGCTGGTCTCGAACTCCTGACCTCAGATGATCTGCCTACGTTGGCCTCCCAAAGTGCTGGGATTACAGGTGTGAGCCACTGCACCTGGCCAGAAGAAGTTCTTAAATGTATCTTTGGTTGCTCTTGGCAGGCATAAATATTTTATGTCTCTGATCCCAGGTTTAGGTTTTACTCATGCACTGTCTCAGTTTGAAAAGGGATGTAGCTCTTGCCAGGCAGTCTCCACTTCTATTATGCCCAACTGAATAAAATCACTTCACACACAGTGGAATCACATTGGATGAACACCTAACTTACTCAAGTTCAACTGTATGAGATCCCTATGTTACTGAAACACTAAGGGTTTGGTCTAGGTCCCGTTGCTTGCTACACAGAAAGGCAATCACTGAAACAGTGAGTATTGCCAAGGAAGAAGGCTTTGACTGGGTGCTGCAGTGGAGAACTCTCAAATCAATCTCCCAGGCTGACTAAAGTTAGGGGTTTACATAGCAGGGAAGCAATGTAACCATGTGTGGGAAAACAGGAATTAGGGACGGGTAAGGAAGGGAAGTTGGTCAACAGGAAGCAGGTGAGCAGTTAGGCAGTCATGATGGGTGAATGGTCTGACAGTGATCTGGTGAATTTCAGCTCCTTGATACTATCTGGGAGGCCTGATGGTTGGTTGTCTGAAAAAGGAACTCAGATAAGACAAATGTAACTTTCTCAAGTTTTAAGACTGGAAGCATCGATTTCTATGTTTATTCAAAGAAACTTTAAACATCAGCTCTATGGGACAATTGGATCAGTTTCAACTACACGAGGAAAATGACAATTTCAGGGGTATCATTGGGAAGAGAAAGATGCATCACTGGAAGACATACAGGATTAGTCTTCACTCTTCATAGTTCATCAGACATGCAATTTTTATGCAAGCACAGTAACATACTGGGTACTGTATACCAAGCCACATGTACTAACAAGCAAGGGCCGCGAAGCCAGACTTCCAGTGTTCAAATCCTGGCTCCACCACTGAGTGGCTCTGTGACTTTGGGTGAGTGTCACTAACTCATTCTGTGCCTCAGTTTCCCACATCTATAAAATGGAAGTAGTCATCATACCTACATCTTAACACTAGAATAGTGTGGGTCATAGTAAACTCTTACTAAGTGCTAGGTGTTATCATGATTATTGTTGCTTGGCTTAACAAGCTACCTAAGGGATTTTCAAGGGCAACTTTCACTCCATGTGACTATTCAATTACTTGCTGATGTGATAAATTTCATGGGGCTTACCTACAGAAAGCAGGACCTGTAGGACTGGGAACATCTCCAAAGTTCAGTCTTCTCAGGGGTCCCAAGAATTATGATCTTCCAGCTCTGTGGGAAGGTGGGTCACACTCCTGCTCAGGCTCCCTGACCTCCTATGGCTAAGCTAACCTTGATGGAAACTTCCAACAAAGCATTTCTGTAGAGTGATCCATAAAGCATGACCTAGAGCTATATTAAACCTACAAAAATCAGCCTCCAACAGTGAGAAACAGTTTTATATGATAAAGTAGTGATTACATTTTCTAATGATTGCTCAAAGTATTCTGTAATCTACAGGGAATATATTTCATAGCTCCCGGGAGCCCTCCTAGCTCCCCTATTTTTCATTCTAAGTTTAAGTAGAGCACAGAATATGAGGAGAACGATCTTGGCATACATTATCCTTTTGGGAACTCAATATATGCCATATCCATGTAATTAACCCAGGTTTAGCCAGCCTACTCATGATGCTGCAACTTGTCCTCAGCAACAAGGATGAAACATTGTACGAATTACCCATTAGGGCCCCCGCCCTCACCCCGTTTCTTTTTTAAAAAATAGGATCATATTTTTCAGACTCTTAGTAAGCGTTTTCCATTTCTCAGCAAGAAATTTTTTTTCTGTTAAAATGTTTAGCGCTGTGGATGATTGTGAAGTCTTCAGGGGGGCTTATGGTGACTTGCAGTCTAATGTCTAACATTTCATCAAAGGAGCTTTCCCATCAGAGAGCATAGAGCTATTTTTCCAGCTTATCCATCAAACTAGCTTCCAAGCCAAACTTCCTGGCTTGAAGTTTGAATCCCAAGAGCAAGACTTAACAGTTTTCCTGCAGAAAGAGCAGTGTCCCTTCCTTTAACTTGCAATTGCTAATCATGAAGAACATGCTCTGTATTCAGATTCTAATAAGCTGTAGAAAAGATAGGAGGACAGTAGAAAGCAGAAAAGCAGGATTTATTGGGTCTATTTCAGGGCTGGGTCAGTGTTGGAGGGGCAAGTAGCTTTGTTAATTGATTTCAAAGAGGGAGTCATTGTCTGCTGTTGAGAATGAGGCTGTAAAGGTTATTTTCTCACTCAATAATATGCACTGGGTCCCAAAGACTTCTATTTAAAATATAAAGCTATAATGATATCATTTTCTATTATAGAACATGAAACATTAAGTTGAAAGGGACTTACAGATAAAGAAAAGCATATACACATAGGACATATGTATATATATGTGTGTCTGTATGCACACACAAATACATGAGCACATGTCTGCCCCAGTGTCAAGCTCGAAGTTGTGCATGTGTGTTTCATCAAAGAAGCACAGATTTGGAATGGGGACTATTATTTCCAGTGACTTGCTGCCTCGAGGGCAGCAAATGGAAAAGAGCAGGGTAGCCTGCTCTCCCAGCGATGTTCACTGCATCTGAAAGGTCGTGTCATGTTTCCCAGCAATTGACTCAATGGGTTTGGATTCTGCAACATAAGGTCGGGCCATTTCCACTTTGCTTGTGTTTCCTGGGGAACGTGCCTTCCAGTTGTTTTCACATTGACCTCATTACCCAGTCCTGGTGATAAGCTTGGCATGGACATGTTGTGGCTGCGGCCGGCTCGGGGCTGCCTTGCCCTTGCAGACCTCATGCCCCTGCCTTGATCAGTGTGGCTGGGGATGCCTATGCCTTGGCTCAGAAAGGTCTGATCCCTCCCCTCCCCCTGCAAAGGCCCTCTGCATACAACTGAACAAAGATTACAGGAGGACCAGGATGTGATGGAGGGGCTGGGGACCCTTCCTCTAATTTATGCAAGGGCAGGCAATGAAGAGGAGAGTCAGGAGACCCAGGACCCTAGTCTCAGATCTTCAATGCATGAGCAGAGGGACCTGATCAACACCAATATAACATTTCCCAAATTCCCCAGCTCCTTTTCAGAGTGAATGTTTTCTAATCAGTTCTGGAAGCTCATTTTGAGCAATGAGAAAGTGATTTTCTCAAATCCACTGTCTCTGTATACCTCCTGTCTACAAACATTTCTGCTGGGTCTCTTTCAAGGGAATTAGAATACTTTCTAAAACATAATTGTTTTGGCTCTGGGAAGTGCACTCCACCAAAGTAAAAATACTCAGCGAACTCAAGGTTTTATTTCCTCAAATGACTGAGGGACTTGAGCATGAATCAGTGATGAAATGCTTCTATTAGCTGAGTCCTAGACAGTCAATTAGAGGGGGCTGGGCTGGGCTGGGCTGGGCTGTAAGCCCATGAGGATCTAGGCCTGCCATGGTTCCATCCTTTGTGTTGTGATAATGGGTGGGTTATTTAAAATCTCAGAGCCTGTCAAATGGAGGATTAGTATGAGGATTGAAGGAGATCACACCTAGGGAGTACTTAATAAAGGCTAACTTTAGTCATTTACCTCAGTGTTTCCAGTTTTCACTATGGAGTGATTTTATTCACCTGAGTCTGGCCAATTACTTGGTGAAGCCAGAAGAAAGGAAACCAAAGTCTGATGTGGGGGGAAAAAATTCTGGACCATGAAGGTCGATCAGGCAGTAGAATAATTTCACTGAGGAAGCTGTCACGACTCTAGAACTAGAGATATTCAAGGAAAAATTGGATGTCGTACTTAGGGAAATAATATTGGAAGACTTTGTGCCCTTGTGTATGAGTCTGAAGGAGATGACCCAGCAGCTGATCTATAAATAAAATGCTTTTTTTGTTGTCTAAGATTTGGGCACTGTGGGAATGGCAGGATGTGTCGGGCACTTTGAGAAGTGATAATACAAAAGCGTTGCAGTACAGTGAAAGCCTGATGTTTCTCTTCATCACAAAAACTATATTCGAAATGTGAAGCCCATTCTAAAATGCAAATACAACCAGGCTGCTTCCTGTCTTACAGTAGACTAGCCTACTCTGTATAAATGTGTACAGTGAATTTTTCAACAGAAGAGAAGTTTATTTTTGTGCTCCACGGTCTGAGGCAGCTGTTGTTGGTTGGTGGGAAGCTTTCTTCCATATGATGACTCAGGAATCCAAGCTCCTTTTGACTTATGGTTTTACTGTCTCCTACCCCCTTGTCATCCTCTACATGAACTGGTGAAAGGTGAAAGGATTTGTAGGAGGGGCAGTCACCTATTAAAAGCCTTGGCCAGAACAGGTGCCATCTTCCTTTTCATATTCCTTTGGTTAGGACTCAACCACATGGCCACACCTACCAGCAGAAGCTGCTGGAAATTAGGGTCAGCTAGACGCCCAGGAGGAAGAAGAGGAGATGGCTTCAGCTGGGCAGCCTGGGGTTTTGGCACATTCTGTTTCCTAAAGTCCTTCAGCTGATCCCACACTGCTCTGAGACTGCAGCATTGACATCAGGCAGTCACCATCTGTTATCTTTGAGAAACAGATAAAAGCTATGGATCTCTCTCCATGCTTATACCCATTGCCAATTCTGCTTGCAGGTTTACAGAGGGTTCCCAGATGCCATCAGTGGAATTCCTAACCTAGAGGGACAGAGAAATTGCTCTCGAAGTAATGTTTTCATGATGGACTAGTGCACCTTCAGAAGACCTGCAGTGGATATGGAGCATGTAAGGGGCTAATTTCGATGCCAGCATCCCTAGGATTGGTTGCTGGGGAAATGCAGAGAGGTAAGCTGCTAGCCTGAGCTGAGCTGTTTCCTCCATAGTGCTACTAACAAGGCTCTGCTTGATCTCAGTCCTCTGCTGTGTGGCTCCCCACCATGAAGGCGAGTCTGACTTGTGTACACAAGGTTGAGAATCCCCAGGCTCCAATTGTATAGAAACGTGTGCAGGTGTCATAATTAGCCATTTCCTGCCAAAACCCCACAAATAAGCTACAATCCTTGAGACAACCTTCTGGAACCTTTTACAGAATTGTTTGCAGACCAAATAATATTCATCTGTAACCTGCTTAATTACCCAAGCCATATATTTAACTGCCCCAGACTTGCTGGTACAAATTTTACAGAGAATCGGATGTAAGGAGAGTTAATGGCAGGAGGGCCTCTAGCCACCATGTGGAACTCAACAAAGCAGAAACCAAGGCTGGTGTGCCCACAGACCAGTCAGATGGGTGCAAGGTTGCAGTTTCCTGTTCTATTCCTTGCCTGTCAAGACCAATAAAGATGTCACGAAGTGACCAGAAACATGTGGATTTGGAAAGGCAAACATTGACATTGAGCACACTGTTTCAATGGTCTGAGCTGCTTCTCCTATCTCTCTTGAGGGGAAGTTAAGGCACTAGATTGTATAAAAAGTGCAAAACCCCCTTAAATACCTGGTTTTCCACCTCCTGACATTTCCCACATATCTCAGGAAATACATGAACTAAACGAATATTTTTCCCTCTAAATTAAGAAAATCAAATTTCATGTTAAAAAGTCTAAATGATATTTAGACTAATGAAGGCAAGGGCTTGAATTACGCTTGCTAAGGACCTAGATGAAGTCTTCCCTCCCCCTCCTCCTGCAGCTATTAGCGAGACGTTGAGGGAGCCACTGTGCATTTTACACTACAAGAGAGATGCCTGCTGGGGATGGCGTCTTGTGATCTGCCAAAATGTTTAGAGTCGGCACTGTTGGATAAACAATTGTTCAGGTTATCTGGAGATTCATGCAAATGTATTTTCATCACAAAATTTATTTGTAAGTGCATAGACACAGCCACAGCCTCTCCATTCAGAGAGTCACAGTTCCCATCTGGTTTTGCAGTTTTGAAAATTATGTTATACCTGCTAGCCTTTTCCTCACCACAAAGGCTGTTCCTGGGCCAATGTAAATTTAACTGTATGGTTAGATAAGAAAATTCAGATGAGAAAGTATTGTGTGAAATACAATATTGAGAATATTGGGAATGAACAAGATGTAACAGGAATACAGAAGCAGTAATATTCTCTCCCATGTTTGCAAAGTATAGTATGTGTGAGTGTGTATGAAAGAGAGAGAGAGAGATTGGATGGCATTCCTTTGAACAAAGCTTTATTTAAAAAATTGAAATAAACTTACACTGTTTGCTTTTCTTATTATTGTAAATAAGGCTTCAATGAACATCTCCCTGCAAATGACGTATTTTCTTCTAAATAATTTCCTCCAGAATAAATTTTATGCAGGGAAATATTTGGCGAATGGGTATGGATTGGTTTTTGGTTTTTAAAATATACATATTGTCAACTTACTTTTCCAGAAGAATTATACAAATTTATGGTGTTACCAGCAAATAATGAATTTAACAATTTATCTGCAATTTTATCACTGTTGGATTCTGCCTCATTCATTAACTAAGTCTAAAATGGTCCTCATTATTGTTTGAATTTGCTTTTCTTTTATTTATCACAATAATATTTTGCTGTGTGCTAGCTTACTTTTTGTGTTTTTCGGGGAATATTCAAATATCATGACTTTTGATTTTGCTAGATAGTGTTCTTTTCCATTTGAAGGAGCCTTTTATAAAACATCAGCATTATCCCTTCAAACATGTTGAAATCCATCAGTGATAATTATATTCATATGTATAAAATGTGCATAACAATTCATTCCCTGGGCTATTGCACTGAATTATTGTGATAATGCATTTGAAAGTGCTTTGAAAAATCCCTAGCATTATGTACATGGAGGTATATGATGATCTTAATATGGAATTTATACTTAATTAAAAGTATAAGTATATATACAAATATACTCTGGCAATAAATAGTTCTATAGGAACTCATGTGCAAAAGATCTGGGTATTTTAGCTAATCATAGGCTCAATAAGAGAAAATATTGGAACCCAAGTGATAAGAGGTTACTATGAGCCACAATTTATGCCTGAATATGTGATGCGCTTTTCCTCCAAAAATTATCCATCGGAAAAAAAGCCACCTTATATTTAAGGTCTAATAAGTCTCTCATATTACAGGAAACAAGAATATATTGTATTATGAAGACATATTACCTCCATCAATGCCAGTTTTGAAGCTTACAGAGGCCCCTTGACAGAATTAGTTTAAAAAAAAGGAGGCAAAGAAATTTCACATCAATTTAGTGATTATTCCTGGGTGTATGACCTCACAGTTTTAAATGCAAAATGTTGATTTAAACAAGTCTTTAATTGATTTTTAGAGATCACTTGACAAAGCCAACAAATAGGGGGTTATATTGTGGAAATCACACATCTATAAACCTATGAGATGAATTTGAAAAGCCCAGCTGCCTAATATTATGCAAATGGACACTTGTGGCTTGGGGGAACAGCATAGTAAATGCACCACACACAGATGTAAACTTAAACCTTGAACTACAAGTGTAACTACAATATAAAACAGTATGGATGACTCTCATGAGCATAATATTGACTAAAGGAAACTAGACACAAATAACTCTTACATAAAATTCAAAAGCAGGTACCTTTAAACTGCTGTGGTAGGAGTCAGGATAACGGTTTCCCTCTGAAGAGGAAAAGGGTGGGGCTTCTGGGGCACTGGTTTGTAATGAGGGCCAGAGTCGTTCTGTTGGCTCACTTTGAGCAAAATCAATGAGCCAAACACGAATGATTTCTGCCTTTTTCTGTATATGTATGTTTTACTTAAATGAAATTTTTTTTTTTTTTTTTTTTTTTGAGACGGAGTCTCGCTCTGTCGCCCAGGCTGGAGTGCAGTGGCTCGATCTCCGCTCACTGCAGGCTCCGCCTCTCAGGTTCACACCCTTCTCCTGACTCAGCCTCCCGAGTAGCTGGGACTACAGGCGCCCACCACCATGCCCGGCTAAGTTTTTTGTATTTTTAGTAGAGTCGGGGTTTCACCGTGTTAACCAGAATGGTCATGAGCTCCTGACCTCGTGATCCGCCCACCTCAGCCTCCCAAAGTGCTGGGATTACAGGCGTGAGCCACCGCGCCCGGCTGAAACTTTTTAAAAATACTACACTTTGAGCAATTTAGAGCTAACGATGATATGTTCTGGAAATCTGTTTTATTTATGTGACTCTGAAGGTGGCTCCAGTGATGGCAGGGATGATGTAATGATGCAAATGAAGAGTGAATAATTTTTTTTGATGACGTGTGTAGAACAGAAAAGCCGTGTTTTTATTTTGTGGTGCCCAGGCTGGTCTTGAACTCCTGATCTCAGGTGATCCTCCTGCCTTCACCTCCCAAAGTGCTGGGATTAACAGGCATGAGCCACCACATCCAGCCAGAAAAGCTATGCTTCTAAATTGATCTATTCTATTAGAATGTGTGATTCAGAATAAATATGTAATTTAATTCCTAAATTACCAAATTTGAATTTTAAAGTAGACATTTCACTATTTCATTCTAATTCTTCTAATTTGTATCTAAGTTGGTCAAAAAGTGTGTTGTGGGTTCTCTCATTGGCAAACTGTAGCGTGGCCTTGTTTGGTGGGATTTTTTTTTTTTTTTTGAGAAGCAGTTTGAGCTCACCTTCTGCATGTTTATTTCTAGGTGCAATGTTTTAAAGGGAAGACTTATATTATGAAGCTAGCTCAGAAGAGGGTAACTAGAGTACTGAGGAGTTCCTACTTGGAAGGGCTGTAAGGTAAGATAAATCTTGGTGTAGGGAGTGTTTATGAATATGGGAAAGGCTGTCAGGTGCAAAGAGGCTGGTACAGTCAGCTGGATCCAGGGAAGAGAACTAGGATGCATGAGTGCAGGGCACACTTCAAGCCAGTATTAGGAAGAATTTCATAATGACTGGAGCTCATTAGAAGGGAGATGAGATATCTTCAGATTAATCCCCATAGATTCAAGAATCCCTTAGATTAATCCCCTAGAAGATTCTGGGATAATCTGGATAATTATTTGCTAGAGATGTGGGTGGAAGGGATTTCTTCAATGGATCAGGTATTTTTATGATTTCTCCCAACCTCAAGAGCTCATGATGTCATGGTTCCTTTCTTAGCTGTCTCCAGCTGGTCAGCTCTGTGTCTGCAAAGTTTAGAAGGTGAAGAGCTTGTTTGTGAAGTGGTCCACACCATAGAATCAAGCCATTTTGGCCCCAACCAGGAGCCAGGATAATCTGGTTTGATTCTTGACAGGAATCAAATGAGCCAAAATAACATTTGTTCTCTTAGTTATTTTTTCTAGGTCAAACTTCTGAACCACTGGTGTGTTTTGTTTAGCTTAGAAATTAAAACAAGAGCTTGTTGCCCACATTTAAAAATAAGGAATTTTTTTTTTTCTGAACTTCAGATTCCTGGGTAGCTTGTTGCCCACATTTAAAAATAAGGAATTTTTTTTTTTCTGAACTTCAGATTCCTGGGTTTTTTTTTTGAAAAGCCTGTGCTGGGGCCAGGCGCGGTGGCTCAAGCCTGTAATCCCAGCACTTTGGGAGGCCGAGACGGGTGGATCACGAGGTCAGGAGATCGAGACCATCCTGGTCTACACGGTGAAACCCCGTCTCTACTAAAAAATATAAAAAAACTAGCCGGGCGAGATGGCGGGCGCCTGTAGTCCCAGCTACTTGGGAGGCTGAGGCAGGAGAATGGCGTAAACCCAGGAGGCGGAGCTTGCAGTGAGCCGAGATCGCACCACTGCACTCCAGCCTGGGCGACAGAGCTAGACTCTGTCTCAAAAAAAAAAAAAAAAAAAAAAAAAAAAAAAAAAAAAAAGAAAAGCCTGTGCTTAGGCAATGCTGGACCCCACTCCCACAGGCAGCGATGGGGTCCCTGTGTTTCTTGCATTCTGTAGAGGGGCTGGCATTCCTGGGCTCACTGGGCACTCCCCCAACTGCTTCTCTTATTCACTCACATTATCTGCCTGGCCCCAGAAGCTGTTGAGCTTGCAATCTCTTTTCTAAGAAATATTAATAGTTTTCCTTTCTTTTGCACGTAATTTCAGTTGCCTTTAAAATCAATTAAATTTACAGTGATTAGTCCATGGTAATGAAAAAACAGAGTCTAGTGCCTGTCAATTTTATATTCCAAGTAAAAGTGACCCTAAGAAGAACTGGTAGAATATCTGCTCACTTGCTTTTCAATGTGACTTTAGAATTCTATTTTTCTTGTGGCCTTAATCTCTTTGCTCCTCACTTTCTTCATCTGTAAAATAAAGTTACTGCAGTAACAGACAACTACTTCAAGAATAGTTTTTGTGGATTAAATAAGGTCATGCTGGGAAGCACTTACATCAGTGCCTAGCAGATAGAATGCTCTCAGTAAACATTTATTAAAAAGAGGGAGTATAATGAAGGAATGATCTAAAATTCATATTGTCTAAAATATGCTCAGTAGAATACATTGAGCTAGAAATCTCAAAATATTTGCTGTGGCAATAAATTGACAAACATTTCAATAATTTAGCTGCTATTGTGTTTGGTGGGATTCATAAAGGGCACGCCATTGTCATGTTCACTTTCCAGCTCTTCTGCACCAACCCAGCAATTACCATAGCCCTAGAAGGAGCTCTGTTAGGCTGGGGATGATCACTTGATGAGGCTGGTGTCCTCTAAAAAGTGGTAATAGTATCCCCACTTGCTTATCTAGGATATCTCTTGAGGAAATTGTCTTCAAAAAGAGAAGCAAGACTAAAATCTAAACAAATGAACAAACCAAATAGTTAATTCCTTTTGGAATAAATGGAACAGCAAAAGTCTTTCAGGTATTAACTTGGAGTCAGCCAAACTCAAGGTTAAGGGCACAGTCTTCCAAGACTGTCAAGTCTCCCCAAGACTTCTGACACCACTTACAAGTTTGGGAGTCCCCAGGGCCATCCTCACATGAGAAAAGGTAACAACAAATTTAGGGGTTCCCATGGACTCCCTCAGGTTTGATAAATTGCCAGAATGACTCACCGAATGCAGGAAAGCACCATACTTAAAATTACAGTTTTATTATAGCAAAAGGTCACAAATTAGAGCCAGCCAAAGGAAGAGACACATGGGACAGGATTTGAGACTCAGAGGGTCACAAATGTAAAGCTTCAGTGTCCTCAGGGATGTGTTACCCTCCTGTTGTTGAAATGTGGTCATGTGCAGCATTGTCAGCCTATGAAGGTCACTGTCTTAGTCACTTTGTGCTGCTCCAATAAAGTATCATAGACTATGTACTATACATAAAGAACACATATTTATTTTTCACAGTTCTGGAGGCTGGGAAGTCCAAGCTCAAGGTGCCAGTGTCTGGTGAGGGCCCTCTCCTCATAGCTGACACTGTCTCAGTGACCTTAGAAGGCAGAAGACCAGAAGAGAGCAAACTCACTCCTTCAAGCCCATTTATAAGGATCCTAATTCCATCCACGAGGGCTCTGCCCTTATGCCTGAATCTACTCCAAAAGGCCCCACCTCTTAATACTATCACATTGGTGATTACATTTCAACACATAAATTTTGGGGGGACATTCAGATCATAGCAGTCACCAAATATCAGTGTCCAGAGTTTTTATTGGGGTTTCATTATGTAGGCATGATTGATGGAATCCTTGACCAGCTGATTACCTGATTCAGTGCCCCAACCCTCTAATCTCACTGGGCTTTCAAGGTAGCCAGCTTTTACCCTTAGTCATCTATGAGCACAAACTCTCCAGGGGCCCACAATGAGTCACCTCATCAGCATAAGAGGGGTCCACCATGAATAACAAAGGCACTGCTATCACTCAGGAAATTCCAAGGATTTAGAGATTCAAAGGCTAGACTGCTGCTCTTTGGGTAGAGTTAATTCTTGACTACACAGGCACCTACTTGGGGCAGGCAGCCTCTGTCTGAGATGGTCCCCACTGACCTCCAAGTGACTGAACCAAGTGACTCATTTCTGGCAAATAGAATACTAAAAATGTGATGGATATCATTCTGGGATTAGGGTACAGAAAGGCTCTGACTTCCTTCCCCATTATTCACCATCTTCTTCTTTTGCTTCTTGCATTGAGGAAGGCAACTGCTATGTTGTGAGCTGCTCTATGGAGAGGCCCATGTGGAAGGAAGTGAGGGAGGCCTCTGGCCAACAGTCCAGGAGGAACTGAAGCCTCAGTCCAACAGCCTGTGTGGAACTGAATCCTGCAAACAACTCTGTGTGTGAGCTTGGAAGTGGATCCATACTCAGTCAAACCTTGAGATGGGACCCCCATGCCCTGCTGACACTTGATTGTGGTCCCAGCTAGGCCACTGCTGAAGTCTTGACTCAGAGAAACTATGATATAGTAAATGTTGTTTCAAGTTGGTAAGTTTTGGGATAACTTTTTATATAGTGATAATTTTTATATACTTTAAAATAACACATTGCCCTATCCTTTGCTTACACTTTTCTCTTGGAACTCTGCTTGCCCATATATTACAAATACCTTTCAGATCATGGGCTGAAAGGTGGATTATGGGTGCAGTGTTTAAATTTAGCAATGTCATTTATGACTGTTCATATGAGTTTTGCTGCATAAAATGTTGATATTAATTTGTTTCCCTCTAAGACATTCTTAAAGTTTACCTCTCAGTATTTTCTTTGTAGTCAATTAATATAAGATGAATGTAGTTTGTAGGTTTTGCCTTTCTTAATTCGTATACAAAACACACAATGTCTAACTATTGTTATTTAAAGATTAACTAGGAGGAGGTGATGGAAACTGTTTAGGGTCACCTTCTTTACACATGAGGTCTATTTGCCCTAACTTGAGTATATATTAAACTAGTGGGGGATTGAGCTACAAAAATACTACTTGGTGAGAATTTTTTTTAATACAAATACTCAACTCTGAACTTATGTTTTTTGTGGAAAGCTATCACTTTGGAATTTGAATTTTCTTGGAGCTAAGCCACTGGTAGTTGTAAAAACGACACCTGTAAATTTGTTCCCTAGAAGATACCTTCGTTTAGTGACCACTTGTTTCTCTGTGGATAAATTCAATTATAAATTACAATCGAATTGACTTTTTCATAGCATCCTTCACTCTCCAAGTATCTCAAGTCCTCTGTGAATTATAAAGTAATTACAGTGCTCAAAGGACAGTTTCATAATTGTGTCCATGAGTACAGACTTTCTCTATGTTCGAGAAGGGCTCATTCCCAGCCAGGAACATTAAGTTGGATTTTATTGAGACTGGGGACTGCTGGTCCAGACAGCTGGGTGATCCCCTGTGCTATTTTGAAAAGTATCCTGGGATCTTTAATTTCCACCTGGATGGTCAGGGAGGTGAGAGAACGGCCCTCACTGGGTGTGACCTTGTATCCCACTTGGGGTCTTGAACCAGGGGACCCCCAACCCCAGAGGTGAGATGTGCAATATGGTCAATTATACAGCTTCTTAATTATTTTTGCTGAATCTCAAGTGTATTCTCATGGCCTGTACTCCCCCATGTGGGTTCAGATGGTGACCAAGAAGAAATGTTAGAAAATTCCCAGAGAGCCATTTCATGAGAATGTTTTCATTGGTTTGTGCCTGATACTGTTTTGTTTTTGTTGCTGCTTTTTAATAACATTTTTTTCTTTCTGTGGGGTCATTTGTGTAATACACAGGTGACGAACACTCAGGGTTATCTGGTCACGTGCCACAGCTTTCCTTTGGCATATCTGCAATGAAGGAGTCTTTCTGTCTTTCTCCTTTTGTTCCTTATCATCTGTTAGCTTGGCACAGCTGACTGAGCTGTTAAGTGATTACTGCATATTTTGCACCTCACCTTGAGAGGCTTTGGTATAAAAAGGTGCTAATTAAGCTGAAGCTCCTGGCCCTCTTGCCTATGCGGGCCCCAGGAAGCAAAGCAAAAAGACCTTAGGGAGCTGGAGCTTGTGTGTGTCTGTGTGTGTGTGTGTGTGTGTGTTTGGTTTTCAGCATTTTGAGGAATTGTTACTGGAGCTTATAAAATAATTGTTTTAGACCTATAAACACAGCAAATTCTTCAAACTATGTATGAGGTTGACTCAAAAAGCCACATAAAGGTAGCTTGGCAAATCAACTAACTGTTGATCAGTTTGTGGCGATCGTAAGTCTATATATGCTGGATTTGAATATTTTCTGTATTTAAAGAAAAATAAGTACATTCTAAGAATAGTTGTCATCTCCCTCTCTAGACTTGCCTTGTAGATATTTGAAATGGGGATTAACATATTTAAGAGTAGCAGGAAGTGCTATTTTATCAGTGTCTGGAATGGGAGGTGAATTCACGTCCCTGCCTGGACTTGTTGACTAGCTTGCTGGGTTGTGAGAACCACGGCATTCTCCTGGGAATTGGTTCCAGGGCACTGACTGCATTTCTTCTGAAGCTAAAGCACTTAGCTTTGCTTCCATGCCTTTTAATATAATTTGTAGGCTTCAGCAGATTTCTAAAGTACACCACTTGATATCTTTCACAGCTCAAGGTAAATTCTGCAGCACGAACTTACAGAAGTTTTTTTCTTTTACCCGGGGTGAGAACGTACTTTTTTCTAGTGCTATTTTTTTTTCTGGGATCCTTTCATCTGTTTACATGAATTCCACTTTTTCTTGCTGTATTAAAAAAATCACCTAAGCTGTCTACATAGGTGTGAAACTTTTGGTTGTGATTTCCTTGAAGTTAGTTGGAACTGGAACTTTTTTTTTCTGTATCCTGAATGGCTCACACATTCCCTAACACAGAATGGGTACTCAGTGAACAGTTGTTGAATCAGTGAACAGTAATGGATCAGTTCTGTCAGACAATGGATTGAATTATTTTTACACACTTAGTTCACTCATGGACTGAATTAACCTACTCATGGGCTGTTTGGGACATCAAGCGATATTTATACATTTCTGGAGAATGTGGAATCACCTGGGTTAACAGTGTTTGCAGGTGACATTCGATTGCAAGAGCCCAAGGAACTATGGTTGAATTCTGCTTGGGCATAGGCCATTTTCCACCAGCAAAGTTATGAGAACCTTTTTTTTTTTTTTTTGGTAACTGATATGAAATTTTCAGTTCTGAATGACATCCAGAAACTCCCCTTCTGCAGCAAATGAATAAAATGTTTTGAGGGAATTTGAGAGGAAGATTGGTCTTTTATCTCTCACCTCTAGCAGGAGGATGCTTGCAGTCTCTTAAGAGATGTTCTCTTTATGAAATGGTGGAAGGACAGAAGCATCAGCCAGCCCATTCATGCTTGGGGACAGAGAGGGAGCTCAGAGCCTAGGGGAGCACAGGTCATTCTAATGAATGACAGCTGTAATAATAAAGACATGCCATCTACGCTACTTTTTGCAGAAACCAGAAACATCCTTGTGAAAGTTAAAGGGAAAAGAAAAATGTGTACTTTGAGGGGGGTGTTAACAGGGGACAGGAGGTGGCGACATAAAGACTGGTTTAATGTGTCTCGTTGTAGCCCCTAAGGCTTTACCTGACCCCATCACTGTCACAACACCTTCTCCGGGACTGACAGTCTTGGTAATTGATGGGTTGGTGGGGGCTGTTTTCTGCAAACACATTAAGGCAAGAGGGAATACTCTGGCCCCCACCTCCCCACGCCTGGCATAGGGGACCTGGAGGCGAGCAGACACAAGGCCCGGCGGTGTTGAGGGGAGAAGGAATCAATTCTGTCAACCAGACTGCCCAGCTACTGTCAGGCGCTAGGACCTTTCACCCGCTCCTTGGAGTCATTAGAACTCCCAAATCTCTTTGCAGGCCTTTTCTATTAGACACATACTCCTATGTTTTGATTTTTTGCTCCCAAAGTCATTTTTTAAAATAATTACCTGCATCGAACCACACTTACCATCTGTGGGCTGAGAGCGGGCAAATGATTTATTAGTCTTGGTTTCTAACGGTGTTGAGCAGCGTGGGATTGATCTTGCTGGTGACACACTCGGTGGATGCACCGATGGGTGGGAGGGTCAATGTCAGGATGAAGCTTCTTGTGGAGCTGACATGCATGTGGGGACCCGGGGTTTGGTGTTTAGTCGGCAGACTGTGACATTGCAAAAGTGGAGTCTCAAATCAGGGTCGGTAACAGGAAGCAGAAAAAGCAGTGAGGGAGCTTCTTGGGATGTTTTACTTTAAGCAGAAAGTAAGACTGCATGAAAAGAGGAGACAGAATATGCGACTCAAATCATTGCCAAGAAGGCTCTGGGTTTCTTCTGTGCACACTGCCTGCCTTGTATTCAAGGGTTTGACTGTGCAGAGGCTAGTCATGTTGGGGGACCCTGAGCACTACACTTGGCATTTGGGTGTATCCTGATGTACATCCAAATCAAGATATCCATCAATATAGCCATTTCCACTGCTTGACATTATGTTTTGGGGCTAGTTTTTTAAAGATCAGTGACTGAATTGTAGCTCGGCTGATTGGATGTGTCTTCTTGGAGACTCACCTGTCCTCCCCGATGAGATGCTGACTACACAACAGCAGTCACTGTGCTGGGCACACGGGCAGTGTTCAGGAGATGTGGCTTCCTTCCTTCTTCTTTCATTTCTTCCTGCCCAGAACAACAAGGCTGAGACTGATAATAAAATTCCTGGAACGTGGAGAAACTAACGTGGGGAGAAAAGCAGAAATGTATTGCGACTTCCATGGGCTCTGGGCATTTTTGGACCTCCCCGCTCTCTTTTCCATAAAAAATGCATTTTAAGACATATTGGTATAAAGATGGAATTATTCATAGTACATATTAAAATTTTTCCACTACCTAAAAGTTTGTGATTTTATTGTCTTCTTGTTTTTAAAATAAACTAAAATATTTTCAAAGGTCCTTAGAAGAACTGTGGGCCCTGGGCTCGGTGCCTGCTGTGCCTGATAAATCAGGCCTGGAGAAGAGACATCAGTGACATTTTAGTGTCAGGTAGAAAATGTAAAATACCATGATTGTTTTCCAATGATATACTAAGTAAGACACATAAGATGTGTTTTAATTTTTTTTTCTTGATGTATGCTGTGGTCTTTTAGTTATAAATGCTGAATATTGTTAAAAGATAAACTGAGGCACAATAAACATTTAAAGAGTTTATTTGAGCAAACAATGATTTGTTACAGAAACACCAGGGATTCATCGAGGTCCTGTTGTTCACTGCACAGAAAGCCAATCACCGAGACAATGAATATTGCCAAGGAAGAAGGCTTTAATCAGGTGCTGCTGTCCAGGAGATGGGAGATCAGTCTCAAGTCCACCTCCCTGACTGATTAAAACTAGGGGTTAGCAGGGAAGAAATGTAACAATATGTAAGAAAGCAGGAACTAGGGAGGGGCAAGGAAGAAATCATGAAGAATGAAGGGCCTGACATCTCATTGCATGTGATGATCTGGTGAGTTTCAGTTCTTTGATACTCTTTGAGAGGTCTGGGGTTCCTTTCCTGTGGAAGGAACTCAGATAAAACAAATGTAAGTTTGAAGCTGTAAGACCAGAAGGATCAAATTCTATGTTGATCTAAAAAATGTCCATGGGACTGCTGGGTCAGTTTCAGATTCATGAATCAGGCAGCTCCAAACTAAAAGTGGTTCAGTGCCTATGCTGAAGAAAGGAAGAGACAGGCTTTTGTAGAGTGAATGAGGAAACAACAGAAATGAAATATTTGATTGGTTACAGCTAAAACTTGCCTCATTTGGTCTATCCTGCTGAGAAGTCCTCAGTTATATAATTATAAATTTGTTGGCTGCTTCTGATTGTTTGAGCTTCAGTTCTGGTTTTCTAATATGGGCATTTACAGAAATAGCTCATGTTAAGTTTTGTTTATGTTTGCAAATCAAGCAAGATTAAGGTCATTAATGAAGCCTAACTGGCTTTGCCTGCTCAGGGCATCTTCAAGCCTGGTTTTCATTTTAATTTACTGTAACAGTACTTTAGATTTGTAAGGTAAAGTTAGAATCCATCTTTGTTGACTCCAAAACATACTCTGAAGTTTGAACTTTTTAATAACTCCCTGATATGTATTAACTTTTTTTGTAGGTATGACTGTCATCTAAATTTCCAAGTTCTTTTTTTTTGAGACAGAGTCTCACTGTGTTACCCAGGCTGGAGTGCAGTGATGCGATCTCAGCTCACTGTAACCTCCACCTTCCATGTTCAAGAGATTCTCGTACCTCAGCCTCCTGAGTAGCTGGGATTACAGGCGTGTGCTGCTATGGCCAGCTAATTTTTGTATTTTTAGTAGAGATGGGTTTTCACTGTGCTGGCCAGGCTGGTCTTGAATTCCTGACCTCATATGATCTCCCTGCCTTAGCCTCCCAAAGTGCTGGGATTATAGGCATGAGCCATGCCTGGCCTCCAAGTTCTTTGTAGTAAGTACTTAGTACTTTAGACTTCTTAAGCTTTTTCCTCCTACTTAGCTGAAATTTTGTATCCTTTAAGTACTTACTACAGAGAACTTGGAAATTTAGATGACAGTCATACCTACAAATCAAGTTATTATGGATAAGTTATAGCGTTATTTAACTTATTATGGGTAAGTTATAGTGTTACTTAACAATCAGTATGCTACTTAGGAAAAAAACTTCCTGAGCTCTATGCAAAAAAGCCTGTTGTAAAGCAAATAATTCCATCTAAGGTATTTGCTTGTCACTTTGGGTTGTTTTTCCAATTATTGAAACGTTTAAACTGAATGCATCTCTACTCTTCCTAGCCTGGTGAGTACTGAAGGGTTGGGATATATCTTTGACTTTTTTCCGCCCTGACAAGTGTTTCCTAAGAGCAAGTGCGGTGCACAGGTAATAGCCTAGGCTATAGAGGTGACTGAGTGTAGTTCAATTCCTCGCCTTTCCATTTGCTCTAGGGCAAGTTACTGAAATGCTCTGTGCTTCCATTTCCTCAACTCTAAAAAGAGGAAAAAAAATGCAAGTATCCTTCATAATCCAAAGCAAATTTTTTCCCTATACCAGGTAAGATGGTGAATATCCACAGAGCAGAAGCCCATGTCCCTTTATTTAATTTAACGTATTTGTTATTAATTTTTCTATTATTTATTTTTAAAACTGACATAGAATTGTACATATTATTAATGGTGTACAACGTGATGTTTTGAAATACATATACATTGTGAAATGGTTAAATCAAGCTAATTAACATATGCGTTACCTCACATACTTATCATTTATTTTCGATAAGAACACTTAAATCACCTTTCTTAGTAATTTTTTTGTTTTTTTGAGACGGAGTCTCGCTCTGTCACCCAGGCGGGAGTGCAGTGATGCGCTCTTGGCTCACTGCAAGCTCCGCCTCCCCGGTTCACGCCATTCTCCTGCCTCAACCTCCCGAGTAGCTGGGGCTACAGGTGCCCGCCAACATGCCCGGCTAATTTTTTTGTATTTTTAGTAGAGACGGGGTTTCACTGTGTTAGCCAGGATGGTCCCAATTTCCTGACCTCGTGATCAACTCGCCTCGGCCTTGCAAAGTGCTGGGATTATAGGCGTGAGCCACCGTGCCTGGCCCTTTCTTAGTAATTTTCAAGGAAGTAATATATTATTACTAACTATAGTCCCTGTGTTGTCCAACAGATTTCTTGAAATTATTCCTCATATCTAGCTGAAATTTTGTATCCTTTGACCAATATCACCCCAATCACTCCGACCCCGCAGCCCCTGGTAACTTCTATTCTACTCTACACTTCTGTGAGTTTGACTTCTTTAGATTGCACTTATAAGTGAGTGAGATCATACAGTATTTCTCTTTCTGTGCCTGACTTAATCTCACTTGTGGAAAAATAATAAACAGGTTTCTAACTCATCCTAAAGTCCCAAATGATGTCCCCCCAAATCCCTAAAACTCAAACAGGTTGGTTCATGACAAACCACTAAAGATGTGTGCATGACACAAAGTGTTTAAAATGTTACCTCATTTTAAAATAATTAACTCATTGATGGGTACGCTTGTGTGTACAGTAACTCTAGAAATGATTTTCTACAATTCATCAAACATATACTCTAAATTAAATGAGCAATGAAGTAATACATTAAAAACAGGCAGGGCGTGGTGGCTCACGCCTAGAATCCCAGCAATTTTGGAGGCCAAGGTGGATGGATTGCTTGAGCCCAAGAGTTTGAGACCAGCCTGGGCAACATGATGAAACCTCATCTCTACAAAAAATACGAAAATTAGCTCGGCATTGTGGCATGTGTCTGTTACCCCAGCCACTCGAGGGGCTGAGGCGGGAGGATCGCTTGAGCCCAGGAGGTTGAGGTTGCTGTGAGTCATGACAGCACCACTGCACTCCAGCCTGGGTGACAGAGTGAGACCCTGCCTCAAAAAACCAAACAAAACAAAGCAAAAGACAAAAATGCAAAAAAAAGAAAACCCATTGTGAAGTAAAATAAACAAGCAATGAAAATTTAAAAAATGATTCCTTACAAATTGGAGACCTACAGATTGAAGGTGATTGAGATTTGGAAGTGAGAGAAGGGATATGGAACTGTTGTCACTGTTGTTGCCTGTGCTAAACCTCTAAGGTACAACGACTTCTTGGTCCATTGGTGGTAAAAGCAACTTGAACTTTATCTTCATAATCAACAGCACTAGAAAGAGTGTGCTCTGTCAACAAAAAAGTGTTGAGCAATCAACAGCACTAGAAAGAGTGTGCTCTGTCAACAAAAAAGTGTTGATTGCAAAATTTTCATTCATCATATCTTTAATGGATGGTGACAGAAAGCTGCTGGTTCATACAGGCTTATGATAATGGTTCGTACAGGCTTATGATTCAAATATCAGGTGACAGACAATGCCTTCTCTTCTACTTGGCTCTAAAGGGCACTGAAGTTGTCGGAGTAGTATATCAGTGAGAGTTTTAGCCTAACACCTTCTTCATAAATGCCTCCAAAAGTAGCATTAGCCTTTGTTTAGGGGTTTTCTATCTAGGCATGTATTCTTGTCTTCTGAAATGGACATATAAGTTGCCTTTTTTTCTTTCTTTCTTTCTTTTTTGAGACAGAGTCTCTCTCTGTTGCCCAGGCTGGAGTGCAATGGCGTGATCTCGACTCACTGCCACCTCCGCCTCCTGGGTTTAAGCTATTCCTCTGACTCAGCCTCCCAAGTTTTAATGTATAGAGAGGCAGCACCTGAAAGGTCTCTGTGGCTTCTAATAGTCCAGGGAGACAAGAAGTCAAAGAGGTCCCTGTGTGGACACTAGGAGAGGGGACAGAGAACCTCCTGGGAAGCAAGTCACTCACATGGCCAGGGCCAGAAAGCCCTCAGAGAGAGCAGAGAAGAGAGTCACGAGGGTCTGTGGCTGGTGTCTGGGTTGATGTAACACTGTTTTTTTTTTTTTTGCAGTTAGTTTGCTAACGTCAATTCTGAGTTAAGAGACACAAGACGTGTGGGCTAAGAGATGTCTCCATGTTCAACACACACTAGACAAACTTAATTATTTATGAGTCTCTATTGGAGCACTTCAGGCTGTGCAGAGGCAGCTTTTAGATGGTGAAGACAGCTAGTTTTTTTCAAAGGGCGCTGGAAAGATAGGGCTAGTTTTTGGATTTTGTTTCACATTTTGTTTTTCAAACAAGCTGGTAAATATTGAATTAAAGCATTATTTTGGGCCAGGTTTACATAGAGTGGCAATGAAACATTTCACTGGATAAAGGAATAGGGGGAAAAGAGCTCCAGGGTTTCTTGCCTCTGGCTTTGTAGCTTTCTTGCATCACTAGGGGATCGTTTCTGCAAATGGAGTGGGAAAAGCCAAAGCTTTGGAATAGATTCTAAGTGAATGGGGAGAAACAAATGTAGGGTGAACACACACACAAGCCAGACAGAACCTTGGTACAAAAATCAGATGCGCCATAAAGACTGTTTCACTTTAGGAATGATGTCTAGATTTGAAATGCTTGGTTTAAAACGACTATTACGTCACCGCCACCTGCTGGCCAGAAACGGTATTAGCTTAAAGCTCCATTAGAGTAAAGGGTCTTCTTGGGGTGGGGTAAGTGATTGGGATTCTCATGGTTATTTTTCTGTGGAAAGAGTCTTTCTCCGAGAAAATCTGCTTTTATTTTTTCTTTTGTCTAGAAAATGTTCCGTTATTTTTAAATGAACATTTTTAAAATTTATAAAAACATAGTGATAGGAAATTTTAAAAATACAGAAAAATATAAGGACTATCTATATTTACACATTTTCCTAACATGGAAATAGTTGAAAAAACTCCAACAAAATTGGAATTTATTATGCATATGAATTTGTTTCATTTAGTTACTGAATTAGTTTTTTGTCATGAAATATTTTAAACATACACCAAAATACAAAACATAACAGATGCCCAACTGGATTTAATTCATTTTTAAAATTTTGCTACATGTTTTCTCTAAAATTTTCTTTTGGAAAATACTACTTTACAGGTACAAATAAAATTCACATCTGTCCCCACCCTCATCATCAACTTTCCCCCCATTATTCCCCAGATAGTACCACTATCTTAAAAATGATATGCAACTCTTTTTGTTTTTATAGTTTTGCTTTATATGTTTTAAATTGTACACGACTGAGTGATACTCTGTTCTTTATTCAATTTGTTTTTTTCACTGAAAGTTATGTTTATGAACTTTATTTACATTTACATAGGTAGACCTAGTAGGTCTACCTAGGTAGACCTAGTAGATTCATTTTTACAAATAGCTGAATTAAAAAAAATCTTATCTGAAAGTATTGATCTTTAACTGGAGAGTTTACTCCATTTACATTTTTTGTGAATATGTTTAGATTTATTTCTACTTTTTTTTGTTATCTATTGTGCTTTGTTTTAAACATTTTTGTTTTCTGTCAGAGGCTGTGTAATTAAAATTTTTTTCCTCATCTACTTGTTTTGAAGTTATGTTTCCTATTTCTTTTCTACCCTTCAATTTATACTATGTCTACTTAACAAGTCTAAACATAACAATTATTGCTTCTTTCTCAGAAGAGTACAAATACCTTAGAATGTTTTAAATTACTTTTACATTTCTTCCATCTTCTGTCTTATGCTTTTTAGGATTTTAAATTCTTTTTGTTTTAAATCGCTATATTAGCGGTCACATCATCATCATCACCACTACCACCAACACCACCATCATCATAATCATTACCAATCAGTGCTTAGTTAGCATTGAGAAAAAGGCCAAGCAAATATGAAGCAAAGAAAGCCAGAATAGCAATCTTACTCCTTTTTGTTCTTTCATTTTTGCCTTGAATTAAGTCTATCTATCATCTATCTATCTATCCATCCATCTATCTACCTACCTACCTACCTATATATCTAAAGGAACAATTTAGTCTCAAGCATATAAAGTCAATGTGGCAGAAGTACAAGGAAAATAAATGAACCAATAATTTTAACATTCTTTTTGGAAACTGATAGATTAAGGAGACAAATGAGTACAAAGATATAGAAAATTGAATAACACAATTAACCAATACTAGGCATCACATTTTATTACATTTTCATCAGTCTGATAGTTGCTATATTCTAACTTGTTTTAATTTGGATTTAAAATTATTATTGAGATTAGGTATTTTTTCATACATTTATTGGAAGATTGTAGTCATTTTTGTGTATAATTAACTCCATGCTTATTGCAGATGTTTGTTTTTACTGAGTTGTAAGAACTGTTTGTATACAAAAATTATTAAATGTTTATTTGTTATATAGGTTAAAATATTTTCAAATTTATCATTTGTCTTAATTTTTCCTATTCTTTTTTAGGGCTTATTTTACATTTTAATGTTTGTATACTGTATTCTAGAGATCTTCTTTGGGAAAAGATTAGTTTTTTGGAAAGGATGAAAGAATGAAAAGATTAAAGAATGAAAAGGATAGGGTAATGAAGGGATCAAATGGGAATGCGGTAAAAACTAGAAAGAAAAAGGAATAAGAACCTAAAGAATAAGAAGAGGAGGCAGGCTGGGCGTGGTGGCTCACGCCTGTAATCCCAGCCCTTTGGGAGGCCAAGATGGTCATGAGGTCAGGAGATCAAGACCGTCCTGGCTAACACGGTGAAACCCCGTCTCTACTAAAAAAAAAATATACAAAAAATTAGCTGGGTGTGGACACGGACGCCTGTAGTCCCAGCTACTTGGGAGGCTGAGGCAGGAGAATGGCGTGAACCCGGGAGGTGGAGCTTGCAGTGAGCCGAGATTGCGCCACTGCACTCCACTCAGGGGGACAGAGCAAGACTCCATCTCAAATAAAAAAAAAAGAAGAAGAAGAAGAGGAGGAGGCCTGGTGTGGTGGCTCACACCTGTGATCCCAGCACTTTGGGAAGCCAAAGCAGGAGGATCACTTGAGGTCAGGAGTTCGAGACCAGCCTGGCCAACATGACGAAACCCCATCGCTACTAAAAATACAAAAATTAGTTGGGGCTGGTGGTGCTCACCTGTAATCCTAGCTACTTAGGAGGCTGAGCAAGTGAATCGCTTGAACCTGGAGGTTAGAGGTTGCAGTGAGCCAAGACTGTTCCACTGCACTCCCGCCTGGGCGACAGAACAAGATTCCGTCAAAAAAAAAAAAAAAAAAAAAGAATAAAAAGACATAAAGGTCTGGGACCTGCAAATAATTTACCTAAAATGATGAATGGAGTTCAAATATGAAGTAACATTTTTGGAAAGCGAATTATAAACTTGTGAGTAAGATATATTAAAAAACAAACAAACAAACAAAAATACCCCTTGCTGCCCAGTCTTGAAATTGGAAAATAGAATTGGACAAAATATCAGAGATATCCTCTAAAACTTGGATTATACACACATTCCTTTTCCTTGACTGTCTGATCTGATGGAACAGGATGCTAAGTCAAATTTACTCCTTTTGGGAAACCAATATATGAGGAGACAAAGTCAAAGTTTTATATGGTATTTAGGGAAGTCCTTTACTTTTTATTTCATTTATTTTTTATAGTCTCATTTTGGAGTGGAAAGCTACTGGGATGAATTGAAGAATTCTGAGTAGAATGTTTTAGACTCATCAGCAACTTCTTGGTTGTTCCTAATAGAGGACTGTCCTTTGACACACTCACAGTAGACACATTAAGATCATAGAATTACAGTAGGATAGCCCGGAAAGCTCTTTAGAAATGGAATCATCCGACCTTCCCAGATGAGGAAATGGGGATTTGGAGTGGTTCATGGTTTGTAACCCAATATTCCCCAGATGTCCTTCAGAACATGGCCAATTTGGAGTTCTGGGTTAATAAAAGTGCTTTTGTGAACTCAAGGACAACCCACACATACCCCTAATAAATGAAGGCATCTCTCATCAGAATCATAGGCACACCTTGAGATCTGGGGAGAGCACTGAGCTGGGAGTTGGGGGATTGGTGTTCTAGTTCCCCATGACCATCCCCAGCTGAGTGACCAGGAGACTCATCTGCCACAGGAGGCAGTGGAGAGAAGACCCCTGTTCTCTCCCACTCTAATATCCCCCATGTCTCAGTTCCTCCCTGGGGTGACAGGTACAGTTTCCAGTGCACAGTCTAAGGCCTCAGGACTTTATCCAGGGGTCTTTGCTACAGACTGGTTTGTTCTGTAGAGCAGAGATTGGACATACAAATAAACAATTGATGGTTCATTTATAAAAACAAAACACTGACCCACAACCTGTAGCCACCTGCCCAGGAAACCAATCCCTTATCTACAATAATCAGCCTGGGAAGCCAGCCTGCTGTAAGCCAGGTTTATGGGAAGTCAGATTACCATCTCTAGTGACAATCCAGGAAGTCAAACAATAGCTTCCATAACAATCAGCCCCAAATGGCCAAGACTTGATTAATAACTGATAGCTTCTCTAATTTTTGTCCC
Source organism: Trachypithecus francoisi (assembly GCF_009764315.1). Lineage (NCBI taxonomy): Eukaryota > Metazoa > Chordata > Mammalia > Primates > Cercopithecidae > Trachypithecus > Trachypithecus francoisi. Next base: position 90,486,580 of record NW_022681468.1, read on the forward strand.
TACTTCCAACTTAATACCAATTACAGCCCACCATGCACCCCTAACCAATCCCATAGGATGCCCTGTTCCCGACACCAGCAGCCTCCAATCAGGGCACATCTAAAGCCTTTCCCCTACCTTTTATCCCAACAATAAAGCTCTCCCACTCCTCTGCCTGCCTTTAGGTCACTGCCACGTGCAAGTGACAATGGCTGACTCCCTTGTTGAAGCAAGCTCTGAATAAATAGCCTTTGCTGTTCTCATTTGGTTGATCTTTGCCTCTTTCCACCCAGCAGTAATGCAGGGATGAGACTAGAATGCTGGGCTTCGTCCACCCCAACCTTCCTCTTGGCTCCTGAGGTTTCCAGTAAGGAGATGAGAAGCCAGAGACGTGTGGGCACACAAAGACCCCTCCCTCCCACACCAAGACCCCCCATTCCCAGCCTTCAAATCTTGTTTTGTGTGGTCTCCCCAGTGACTAACCTCAATGTTATCGATAATGACTGAAAAAAGACAGTATTCATGGAATAGAAAATCTATGTAACTTCAGCTTGGGTCTTGCTGCTGGCAGTGTACTTAGATGTACGTTTTCAGTTAGTTTTGTCACCAATGAGCTAGAAAATTGCAGCATTGGGTTAGGTCATTGGAGTTGGGTCAAGATTCTCTTTGAGAGCAATTGAGTATGAAATCTGTTCCAATTTGCTCAGACCCAGGTAATTTTTTTTTTCAACTTGCTTTTGCTGATAATAAGTAATTTAATATTTGACAGCAGGGGGATGTGAAAATGTAAAAAAAGATGTATTAAAAAAATTAGACTGGGCACAGTGGCTCATGCCTGTAATCCCACCAATTTGGGAGGCTGAGGCTGGTGGATTGCTTGAACCCAGGAGTTTGAGACTAGTCTGGACAACATAGAGAGACCCTATCTCTACAAAAAATAAACACAAAGTATCCTAGTGTCATGGCATGCACCTGTAGTCCTAGTACTCAGGAGGCTGAGGTGGGAGGATTGCTTGAGCTCAAGAGATTGAGGCTGCAGTGAGGCAAGATCGTGCCATTGCACTCCAGCCTGGGTAACAGAGCAAGACCCTGTCTTGAGAAAACAAAAAACAAAACAAAAACAAAAACCAAAAAAACCCGTTTATTTACACAGTGGTCATTGAACTCCTCCTGCCTGCTAGACTCATGACTTACTATCAAATTATATTTTCATCATGTCTATGAAAGCACAAGTTTATGCAGATGCAGTTGAGTCATTGTTATCATTTTCTTTTCACATCTTCTTTTCTGTAGTTAAAAATTGATTGATTGACAGAGTGTTGGATGAGAAAAATGCCTCGAGTGTTGGTTTTTTTGTTCTAGGTTTTTGTTTTGTGTGTGTGAGTTTGACCACCTGCATCTTCATTTTCAGGGATGCTTATTATAAAAGTACAGTTCACTGGGCCTTGCTCAGATCCATGGAATTGGAATTCTGGGGGATGGAATCTGCATTTTCTTTTTCAGGCTCCTCATGTGAGTTCGTGAACTCAGTCTATGGGTTTTATACCACACGGCTTCTGTGTTATTGGATGGAGAGGGATTCTATTATGGATGAAAAAAACTCAGAAAAGGAGGTTAAGTGGCCCGCTAAAGGTCACAGAATCAGTTAATAGGTGGTTGTAACACACAAAACCCAAGGAGTAGAATGATAAAGTGATTTGGATCTGTAAGACTCTCTGAGGCTTTGGGTCAAGTGCCTAGTATTTGCAACTCATAAAGTAAATCACTTAATAAAACAAGATACTGTTCTCAATCAAAAGCTCATTGAATGAGGTGGAAAACCTGGTGCTATTTCTGGAGCTTTGGTTTATCTGGGTGTGGCTCTTGGGCAGTGAGGTGCTAGGGTCTTAGAAACCTGGGCTCCAACGCGGATCCTCACTCAGGCAGGCTTTCTTAACTGAATGAAGGAACCAGGACCTCTGGTTGTCCTGTTCATAAAGCAGTCAGAATAATGCCTCTCCCTTTCCAAAGAGAGTCAAGGCAGTTATAGCATCTTTGAGCAGAGGCTTCAACAACATCAGTTTCCCCTGTGGTCTAGGGGATTCTGTGGAGGTTTAAGCCGTAGCAACCCCCTCCCCGTTTTGGGGAAGTAACCGAATCAGGAAGGCTGTTTTAATCAGAATGAGGCCCCCTCTTCCTTCCTCTTCTGTTTATGGTATTTGACTTTAATTAATTAATTTGTGACGGGGTTTCTCTCTGTTGCCCAGGTTGGAGAGCAGTGGTTCACTGCAATCTCTACCTCCCAGGCTCAAGCCATCCTCCCACCTCAGCCTCCCAAGTAGCTGGGACTACAGCTGCACACTAGCACGCCTGGCTAATTTTTGAATCTTTTGTAGAGAAGGGGTTTCACCATGTTGCCCAGGCTGGTCTCCAACTCCTGACCTCAAGCAATCCTCCTGCCTCAGCCTCCCAAAGTGCTGGGATTACAGGCATGAACCACCGCACTGTGCCAACTTTATTTTATTTTATTGCAATCACTTTTCAGGGCAATGACCTTCTCTGGGAGAGTGGGGAGACAGCTGAAAGGAAACACCTTGGGTGGGCTGCCTGCCGAGTTGAGGTGTTGTTTCCTTTCCAAAGCAGCCAGCAGTTGCTGCCATATCACTGCACCCTGTAAGAGTGGCCCCTGGCAGTTCAGAGTCCAAGTCCCAGGCTGGACTGGTCCCTGACCCTACACTTCCCACACTGCCATTCCAATGAACACAGTATCAATGGCTAAATCCAAGCCTTTCCACAAACAGAAAATAGGTAAGATGAACACTGCATTTATGTAGAACCTGCACTTTATTTAACAAGAATTGTTTTTTGTAAACTTTAGTATATCCAGAGAGAAAAACTTCTTGGATCCTTCTTGCCTGTTTCATGTACTCTGGGTTAGAAAGCCACGTCTGCCCAGATAAGGCAGATCTCTCTCCCCATCTGCAGTGCTCCAGTGCATTTGGTGCTCACCTACCACAGATCACATGTGCTATACAATTGAGTCCTAATGAAGGCTTCTTGCTCCCCGATTACTGCTGACAGCCCCTTCAAAGAAGCAGAGTTTGTGTTGCTCCCTGTCTTTCCCCTTACCCTGGTTCTGCAGATTCTTTTCCACCGTTTTCATGCTGTTCTGGCTGAAGCAGGCTCTCATGGTCCGGGCTGTTTCTTTTTAAGCCTGTGACTGAACTTGCTCAAAGTTCCACATCTGAAGTCTTTTTTGTGGGGTGGACTAGGAGGCATTACTCCCTTCCAAAGTATTCCGAGAAATACTAGCCACTAATTACTTATTAATAACCTGCCCAGTGCTGCAGCTCTGTGCTCTGACCCATGCCGACTGCTCAGTCAGCATTTTGGCCCCTGGAATTCTTGACTGCACTGTGGTGAAGAGAGGCTAAACACAAAGCAAAACAAATAGAACAAGCCAACGTTTCTTTACTCATTCAAGCACAGTTGAAATTTAGAAAACACAGATGAGCTGAAAGGAGAGAGGATCTCGCTGCAGAAATAGAAACATCAGCATTTTGGTCCACATCACAGGAGACCCTGAGGAACCTGCAGTCTGTTTTTTCCACATAACATGACTTCTTGAGCATGTTTTCAAGCCATTCTCTTATTTTTAAAATACATTAGTATCCCATTGTATAGACATTTTGTATATATCTGAGGGCTGTTGGACAGCATAGTTTGTTTCTGAATGTTTGGTATTATAAACAATAGTAGGGTGAGCACCCTGTGGCTGTCTGCTTGCAGCAGGAGGGCTGTTTTCAATGTCTTTGTGGTTGGATTACATCTGAGCTGAAAACAGATTTCCCCTCTAGGCAGCAGCAACCTAGTGGGCATGTCATGATGTTTTCAGGTCACCAGGAAGCATCTTCCTGGCTGCCCCAGCCCAAAGGTGACCTGCTTAACCCCTTGAGCTCCCCTTCAAGGACTGCACTTTCTCATTCTCACAGTGATTCCTGACCACACATCAAAGGAGGTAGGAAGGGCAAGCATTACTGTTATTTTTAGGAGGAGGGAGCAGACACACACTAGCTGAGGTGTACTTGATGGTCTCCATCTGATGTGGTGTGGCTGTGTCCCCACCCAAATCGCATCTTGAATTGTAGCTCCCATAATTTCCACATGTTGTGAGAGGAACCTGGTGGGATGTAATTGAATCATGGGGGCAGTTTCTCCCTTATGTTCTCGTGGTAGTAATTCTCGTGAGATCTGATGATTCTATAAGGGATCTCCCCTTTCACTTGGCTCTCATTCTGTCTTGTCTGCTGCCATGTAGGACGTGCCTTTTGCCTTCCACCGTGATTGTGAGGCCCCCTCAGCTGTGTGGAACTGTGAGTCCATTAAACCTCTTTTTCTTCATAAATTACCCAATCTTGAGTATGTCTTTATTAGCAGCATGAAAATGGACTGATACGCCATCCATGCACAGGTGAAACTTGTCTTATAACTTGTCTGCTTCTTCTTCCAACTGGATCCCCTTTCTCACCTGTGACCTGAGTTCAAGCCTGTCTCTGCCATAAGGTCCTGTTGCCATCCCTCACCTGGGAGTGATAAGGGAGGTCATTCATTATGTCACAGCTGTCAACTTTTTTTGGCTCTGTGAGCTCCTCAACCACTCAGTGCCACAGGCATTGATGACTCCAGTAGAAGCTAAGTGACTGCCAATCTTTCAAATGGATTTTGGGGTAGAAAGATCACCAGTAGTCTTGTAGGTGACGGGTCTGTAATGGCTTCTTTTGGGTTTCCTAGGTGAAAAGTAGGCTTTCGAAAGACTTCTCTGTACACTTGGATGCCACTTTTTCTTCTTTACTTCATTGCAAATGTTTCTACCCCTTTCCAGAATCAAATTTGCTATCTACACCCTGGCATGGGGAGGCCATTTCAGCATGGGGCACAGGTCCTCACATGACATTGGTAGACAGACACTTGGCCCTGCAGTTTGGGTTTTATTTGTTTGTTTGTTTATTTATTTATTTTTTTCAGATGGAGTCTTGCTCAGTTGCCAGGCTGGAGTGCAGTGGCGTGATCTCAGCTCACTGCAACCCCTGCCTGCCTGGTTCAGGCGACTCTCCTGCCTCAGCCTCCCGAGTAGCTGGGACTACAGGCGCCTGCCAACACGCTCAGCTATGTTTTAAAAATATTTTTAATAGAGATGGGGTTTTACCATGTTTGTCAGGCTGGTTTCGAACTCCTGACCTCATGATCTGCCTGCCTTGGCCTCCCAAAGTGCTGGGATTACAGGCGTGAGTTACTGCCCCCCCAGCCAAGTTTGGGTTTTAAAATCGCTAAGTTAGTGGTACAATTCTGTGCAGGAAACAATCTCACTGGTGGGTTGGCTCTAAGCTGTCGAATTACCAGAGCACTTGGCTGGTTACTTTGGGGTCTGTAAGGAGAGAGGGTCCCTGCGGTCGTTCCAGTCCACGTGTAGAGTTCACCTGTGTTCTGTGTTTATCACCCACATATTAAGTTTGTGTGTTACCAAGATGACCTCCTCAACAATAAAAAAGAGAAGGATTTCAAAACTTTTAATAACTTTCAATCTAGCAATTCAATTTCTAGGGATCTATTATTTAGAAATTAATCACAACCCACTAAATAAGTATATTCAAGGGTGCACATGGTAGTGTTATAATACTGTTTTGGAGAGGGAGAGGAAGAAAATCAACAGGAGACAACTGACAGGACATCTAAAGGGGATTGGTTAAGAAAATCACGGGAAGCCAGAGCCGTCATTAATAACAATGCAGGAAAGGTCACTTGGGTACTTGAGGGAAATGTTCAGAGTCTAACTATGAGGAGAAAATGCATGGGACAAAACAAGTATAATTTGGTACATCTCTGCTGTATGTGTAGAGTGAACGAACACATGCCAATATGTGGGTATTAATTGAAGCTGGCTGGAGGCGTATTTCTTCTCTCTCTCTCTCTCTTTTTTTTTTTTGAGACGGAGTCTCACTGTGTCACCCAGGCTGGAGTGTAGCGGCACGCTCTCCGCTCACTGCAAGCTCCCCCTCCTGGGTTCACGCCCTTCTCCTGCCTCAGCCTCCTGAGTAGCTGGGACTATAGGCACCTGCCACCACGCCCAGCTGATTTTTTGTATTTTTAGTAGAGATGGGGTTTCACTGTGTTAGCCAGGATGGTCTTGATCACCTGACCTCGTGATCCACACACCTCGGCCTCCCAAAGTGCTGGAATTACAGGTGTGAGCCACCGTGCCCGGCTGTATTTCTTCTCTTTTATGAGTTTTTCCTCCTCTGGCCCCTTTTCTCTTCCTCCTGCCTCTTTTCTCCTCCTTCTCCTTCTCCTTCATCTTCTTCTTCTTCTTCTTCTTTTTTTTTTTCCTGATGAGGTCTCCCTCTGTCACCCAGACTGGAGTGCAGTGGCATGATCTCAGCTCACTGAAACCTGCACCTCCCAGGTTCATGCGATTCTCCAGCTTCAGCCTCCCGAGTAGCTGGGACTACAGGCATGTGCCACCATGCCCAGCTAATTTTTGTATTTTTAGTAGAGATGGGGTTTCACCATGTTGGCCGGGCTGGTCTTGAACTCCTGACTGCAGGGGATCCACCCGCCTTGGCCTCCCAAAGTGCTGGGATTACAGGCGTGAGCCACTGCAACCAGCCTTCCTTTTTCTTCTTTGTCTTCATCTTCATCTTCTTTGGGAGGTTTTCAGCTGTTGTGATTAGCAAGACCCAGTGGCAATGCCTTAACCAGCATTTTAAACTCACAGGATAGAGAGGTGTTGCTTCCCATTTTCCTAACATAAAACAAAGAACTAGTTGAGGTTCCCTAATTTGCTAGCATTTTAAACTTTTATAGCTCACACATCTTGTTACTTCGTGTTGTCTACACAGTTTCAGTCTTTGAGAACTGGGGAGATAAAATGACTTATTCAAGTTGAAGGGGACCCTGTTTCCTGAGCTCATAGCTTGGGCATATGGTTGCTGGGTCTTAGAGCACTGGAATATAGGTGGAATATAGGTTAAAGTTCTTAAAATCAGAACTTTCTGGAAAACCAGTGTGGTTACCTGGAAAACCAGTGTGGTTACCACCCATCTGTAGGCCCACATTTCTCTCCAGCCATCCAGGGAAGAGGATGCTGGAAGCTTGTCCTGACCCCATCTCCTGCTGGATGGGAAAGTGTGCCTGAAAAATCTTACTCCCCATAGTGGGAATGTTTTTAAGCGAGGAGGTTCCGTGGCAGAGACAGCTGGGAGAAACTGGTTATGAACAGAAGGCTCCTCCTGAAATCCTTTCCACAAAACACACATGAGTGCGTGCATGTGCGCGCGCACACACACACACACAGACACACAGCTGGGTGTATGTGTGTGAGTCTGAGTCTGAGTTAGATGCATCTGCAGCCTAGATGGGAGGTCTGCCCCAGGAAGGAGGGAGGTCAAGAGCCCACAGGTGGGAATCACCTGAAGCTGTGATCACCTGCGGAGAAGCAGGAGAATTCCCTGAAAAAATGTGTAAGTAAACTGCACCTTCCTTATTTTTTTTGGAAGAACCAGAGTTGTTGGCTGGAAGCGGGGAAAAACATCATTCTGGAGACATTTAAAAAGTTTTCTAGGGGGTAGACTCTACTGAGAGATGTGAGAGAGTGTGCCTTGGGAAGGGACAGCGGAGCGGGGCGCGGGGAGGTGAGCAGGCTTCTTGGACCGCTGGATCCTCCAGGACACTCCTCCCTGTGCAGAGTGGCCCGGAGTAATGTGGCTGCAAGGGAATCCATCGGGAGGGCGGGACTGTGCAGAGATTCCGGGTACTAGGGAAGGGCCATCAGCAAAGGGGTGGGGACCAGGGAATAAGCAGGACTCAGGGCCCTCTTGGAGCCAGCAAAGTGAAAGTAGAGGAAGGAGAGGGATCTGGACAAGGGGGCAGGATCTCATACCCACCAGAGCCTTGTGACTTCAGAACTAGAGGGCTCCTTGGTGGGAACAAGGCCATCAGGACTGTATCCAGTGTATGGAAATAGGACACCTTGCAAGTGAAAATGAGCAGGGCCTGGTCCAAGTGGAGAAGAGAAGGTGGGGGTGTTGGAGCCTCAGCACTCTCTGGCCTTTTCTTTCTCCCTCCCTCCCAAGCTCCTCAGCGACCCCAGAGGCATCCAGTGTTTTTGTGCTCTTTGTCCCTTCCCTTCAATTGGAATCCACTGTGATGCCATTCAGACCATAGGGTGACTCTACTCCCTGTGATAGACCACAGTGTTCTCTCTGGGATTTAGTGACGACTGTGGGATGGGGTGGAGTTGGGTGCAGGGGTTGGGGGTGATCTGAAGGCTTGCCAGCAGACAGGGGGCACCTGAGTGAGGGACAGGGGGATTCAGGCTGGGGCGATAAATGCTGTCCTGGAGAGGTACCCAGCCGGGGTGGCAGATGTGAACATCCACAGGAGCTGCCCACAGATTCAGTGGGCACAGGAGGAGAAGGGAAGCCAAATGGGCATACCCTGTCTGAGGGACGTGCCTCCCCACAGCTCTGGCTGGAGCCCTGTGGGTGGGAATCTAGGCTGCTGTTACCAGAGGGGCTGATTTTCCAGGATATTCTGCAGAATGGTGTGTTTGTGCAAAACCTGTCACTTACAAAATGCCGTTGATTAATTTAAAAACAAAACAACGCTGTCTCAGCCCAACATAGCACATTCTTTGGGCCATGGGCTTATGACTCCTGCTGCAGTAGCGAACCTGATGGTGCTAGGTCCAGACTGGCATGGCGTGAGGCATGTTGTCCCTTCTAACTTAAAACAGAGCCCCTAACTAGGTTGGAAGCCAGTGTAGCCACGTGGGTGTAGCAAAATAGATGGAATGCAGGGTCTCAGTTAATCTGCACGCCTTCCTTTTGGGATAGAGCAGTCCTATTTTGTAATTGAGAAAAAAGGGGAGCTCAGAGAGGTACATAGTTGTCAGGGAGTAGCAGGTTTTACTCCAGCTCTTTCTGATTTTCAAGACCGATTTCTCATTACGTATAGCTTTTGTATAACAGAGAAAGGCTCAGGTAGAGTGAATGTTACTGTACTAGGGTTCTCCAGGAAACACCAATAGAATATATCTGTATCTATACCTATAGATATAGAAATGTAGGAAGATATTTACTATGAGGGATTGACTGATTACAAGATTATGGAGGCTGGAGAGTCCCACGGTCTGCTGTCTGTAAGCTGGAGGCCCAGGAAAGCTGGTGGTGTGGTTCCAGTCCAAACTCAGACGCCTGAGAACTAGGGGACCGATGGGGTAAGCCCAAGTCCAAGTCTGAAAGTCTGAGAGCCAATGTCCAAAGTCATGAAAAGATGGAAGGTCTGGCTCAAGGAGAGAGAGGAAATTTGCCTTTTTCTCTGTTTTTTTCTTCTGTTTGAGTCCTCAAAGGACTGGATGATGCCTTTCCACCCTGGGGAAGGTGATCATCTTTACTCAGTCTACTGGTTCAAATGCCAGTCTCTTCCAGAAACACCCACACAGGCACACCCTGAAATAAGGTTTTATTCACTATCTGGGCATCTCTTAGCCCAGTCAAGTTGACACATAAAATTAACCATCACTGCTACCATATCCACTGCTAATAGGAATATGGTGAGGCAAATTCTCCAGAAGGAAAGGCTGCCATCCCTAGGACCAAACTCCTGCCTTTTCCATTCTAGTTGGGAACATTCTGACAGACCAAGAAAGAGTATCAGGGGCTAGGATGGAGAGTTATAAGATGGCACGGACAGTAATGTGCTATGTGCATTTCATTAATTCACTCATTCATGCAACACACTCCTAATGAGGACCTGCTCAGTGCTGGACTCTCTGTTCTAGGCACTTCGGATCCAGGAGTGAACGTAGTAGGCAAATGGCTCTGCCCTTATGCTACATTCTAGCTGGAGGAGGCAAACAATACACAATGCATGTAAAAAGCAAATCATATGGTAGGTTAGGAGGTGACAAGTGTTATTCCAGAAATACAAAAAAGGAGGCATATAAGTGTGTGTGTGTGTATGGCGGGGAGGCGCGGGTGGGTGAGGGAATTGCAATTGTGATTGGTTTGATGAGGGTGTGTCTCACTGAAAAGGTAGCACTGGAACAAGGCTGTGGCAGGAGCATGCCTCCTGTGAGAAAAGTAAGGAAGCCAGAGCAGCCAAGTGCAGCAAGGGAGCAATGTTGAGGTCCGAGATTCCAGAGCCCCACTCACCCAGGGCTGGGTGCTATTATGCCACTCATTGCCCCATCTCTCCAAGTCTCTAATTCCTCAAGTGTAAATGCAGTGGATTACATTTCCTCTGCTTCACAGGTATTGGAGGATCCACTGTGAAAAACTTTGAAGACTGATTTTTATTTTTATGTGTGAGGCTGCCCTAGGAAAAACAGTCTCAGTAACATTCTTATTCCTCCTAGACAGGATGTCCACCATGAAGCTTCCCCCAGCTCCTCCATCTGCAGGGATGTCCCACTCTCTGCTTCTACTGCACCCAGGTGCATCAGTTTCCTCTGAAGGGATGGCTGCCAGGAGGCCAGCTTCCCCAGCCCCTGCTGACTTCACGGGCATTTGACCTCTGCAATCACACAGGGACCCATACACAGAAAAGCCCTGTGCATGGTTGAATGCTCTGCCATTGCCATCTTTAAATACTCCATGATTTTATCTTTACACTTGTGATGAAGTCCAATGGGACAATACAGCGTGCCCCTGAGCAGAGGCGATATGCGTGGTGTGTGTGTTGCCATTTTTTGCCTCATGAGCACAGAATTCTGGTGCTCTCATGATAGTGGGAGTTCAGAAAGACTCGAAGTGAGAACGAGATTACTCAAAAAGTGCGTACAAGTGCTACAGCTCTGATTAAGTATGGGTCTGATGGGCCATGCTTTCCATTCAAACTAGAACTTGACTCAAAAATGGAAAGAAGGAAATGATGTTCTAAGAGACATCAGTAGCCAAGGAAGCCTATCATATTCTTTCTCATTCCTGTTGTTTCTTTGTGTTAGTCAACCACTTATGCCAGTAGTTATGACATAGGAGGAAAGGGAACTAGCCTTTCTCTTTTCCTTTTTTTTTTTTTTTTCTTTTTGAGATAGGGTCTTGGTCTGTCACCAAGGCTGGAGTGTGGTGGCACGATCTTGGCTCACTGCAACCTCTGCTTCCTGGGCTCAAGCAATCCTGCCACCTCAGCTTCCCAAGTAGCTGGGACTACAGGTGCATGCCAGCACACCCAGATAAATTTTGTAAAGATGGGATTTCACCATATTGCCCATGCTGGTCTCCAACTCCTGGGCTCAAGTGATCCACCTACCTTGGCTTCCCAAAGTGCTAGGATTATAGGTATGAGCCACAGTGCCTGGCTTTCAGGTCTTTCTTAATCCTCAGTAAGTCAAAGGCAGAGGGTGCTGGTAGAATGTATGCATATCTAGAAATGAAATAAAAACAGCAAAGCTAGTTTTTGTGCAGCATTTCCAGTAAGGGATTGGTTGAAAGGGCAGGGCGATTGTATCATTGTGTGCCTCTAAATGCAATCATCTGTACTGGTTAAAAAACCTCCCAAATCTATTTATGTATAAGCTACAAAATACGAATTCTATAATTTCTGTGATTCTGCATGTGAGCTAAATGCTTCCATTAGTATTGTAAGGTGGCATTGCACAGGAATGGTAAGATTTATGCTATCAATTTATGTTTAATTTTTCCAAATTTAGCACATATGAAATAGCAAATAATAACACTGCAAGTCAACAGAGAGACAGCAGGAGAAAGGAAAAGTCCTTATATTTTAGTAACTTTCCTGGCACCTTCTTTCCTGCTTTTTGGAAAAGGGGCCCAACATTTTCATTTTGCACTGGGTCCTGTGCATTTTGTAACCGGCTCTGGCCAGCTCAACTGGTGCCCAGCAAACACTGTCTCCTGCTCACTACACTCCAAGTCCCAACTAGGGCCAACAGTGCCAAGAATGAACTGTCACTGTGAACTCGGGCCTCGCCCCAAAGAGTTTCTGCTGTGATTCCCATCACTTTTATTTTCAAGGAATTAAGACAAAAACTTTAGGCTCTGTTTGGGGTCAATGTTGTGCCCATTCTCCTTAAGAGAGAATAATAAGTTATTTAATTGTCTATAGGCCAGAGAGCATCATAAGGTACATACATTTTTAAAAATAAAATTTCACATAACCCCAATATATAACAGAAAGAGAAAAAAAAAAAACGCAACATAGATATTCTCTGAACTGTGTAAACCCTTTGGAAATTTCCATGACAGAAGGTTTAGAACATTCTCTAATGGTGATTTTAATACAACAAAAAGGTCACATCTGTATCTTATTACCTTACAGAGCGTTCCCAGGGACTTTTCCCCAAAGGTGTGTTACAGCCCGTGCTTCCATTAGTAAGGATAGATAAAAGATGTTAACGTTGGATGCTATTCTAAAAAAAAAAGACAAAACAAAAAAATCCCTTCTCTTTTAACACTAGAGGTCACTCTGCAACCGCAAATGCGAAATAGCACCCTGGGGCTCCAGAAGGTCAGCATAGCTAATCTGTATAAATTGCTGAACCATGAGCCAAATTTGTACCTAATTACGGGTTGCTTTGATGCAGTCCCACTCCTATTAAAAGTTTCTCTCTTTCCTGCAGAATTGTGGATGTTGTGACTTATATGTTTCTACTGAGCCCTAATATTTCTCAGCTAAGCAGGGGCATTCCAGGCACTGTAACCAAGAACACACATCTCCCTACATTCCAGATTTTTGATGTTAATTATCCAGATGGAAAAGAGCATCTGCCACTCGGGTATCAAATGGTGATAACTTGGTCTTTATTTCTTTATGAGACTGAGGTAGAGACAGATTTAACACAACCCTGCATGTGGGCGTGCAAAGACCACAGGCACAGCACGTTGCGCAGAAACAATTGACAAATATTTTCAGAGTTTCTTTTTCCTGTTTTTGGAGCTACGTATTAAACCGACTCTGCATCCAGTGTATGGAAATAGGGTTATTTGCATCTATTGGGGATCGGAACTCACAAATGGCTTATCAATCGAAAATTAAAATCCTTGTGCAGCATCCCTAGAAGACTTCAATTTCCTTTGGTTAGCTACCCTTTCGGAGTAATTAACGTTATTCCTGATTTGGATTCCTGAGGGTTTGGATATCTGTCTATGCAGTAATTTCATATATAATTGCATGCAAAAATTTGTGCTTTATTTCTTTACTGGCTCCTAATCTTTGGTGTTTTTTTTCTGTGATGGATGGGAGTTATGAGGGGTCTTCATGGTCTCCTCATTTAGGGAGAGTGGAATTCCTGAGCTGGGCAGGCATAAAAGACCTGAATATCAAACAACGAAAAATAACGGGAATAGTGGAAGCTTGTCACTCTCTGCAATATCTTCCTGAGGCATGGATGGGAATTTTGCAGCAGAGGCAGGTGATACACAGGAAATGCAAAGCTCTCTTCTTGGGAGGGCGGGCTCAGCTCGCATGCTAGAAGTGCCTTGACACTGGCAGCCTCAGCTGGGGTGGAGGGCAGTCTCCTTGCCGTTCTGCTTAGCCTCCAGCACTTGCAGCAGATGGAGAGCTGGTGTGGATAAAGTGAAGCTGCTGTGCTGCTCCTGGGTCCAATTCCTCACATGAGGGGGTGGCCACATTTAGGAAGATTTTAGCCCTAGACCAGCCAGACCCCTCCCTCTCTGGATTACAGCACAATCGCATAATCACCCTGACCTCCTCTGTGTTGGATTTTCTGTCGTATTTTGCTTAGATTTAGAGCACTCAAGGTGGTTGAAATGTTGAAATCATTACTCTTTGTAAGGAGATAACAAAAATACGCTATGGTCACTTATCTTGGCACCTAGCCGGTCCAGCCATCGATTTCCCATCTCGGTTCACAAGGTGCTGAATGGAGCCGATCAATTTAACAGCACCGATGCGACTCAAATATTCTCATAATCTATATTATCAGTGGGCTTCCTTCCTGATGTCCTCATCTGACCTGGTCACCGTGGCCTCTTGATCGGAGAAATGAAAGCAGGGATTGGGAGGTCTTTATAACGGGAGTATGTGAGCTTTAGCGCGGCCACTCTGGGGGACTGAGGGTTCATCATGCCCACAGCCCTGCTGCTAATGCTTTTAGTAATATGCATACTTGGATTTAAATTAGGAGTCCCAATTAGTCTCCTGTTTTCTAGCAGCCTGCAAAAACGCCATTTAGGGAGGAACTGTTTAGAAAGCAGGTTTTTACTTAATAAACAGTGATCAATCGAATTGATTAACCATGAACACATTCCCACAGTCTGTGGGTGGCGCTTGTTGTTGATAATTGCGGTTCATGAGTACAAGACTATTAAGTGGCTGCTCATAGACGATTTCCCAGCTCTTTCACCTAAGAGAACTGGGGGCACACTCTGGGGATGCCAGCAACTGTTGACAGCACTTTTTGGGTTGGGGCTATGCCTGAGCCAGCCTCTGCCCCCAGCAGGCCTTTGGAGTATCTCTATCAATTGTGACCATTTACTAGACACTGGCAGACATTTCTGTAAACCTCGCATCTGTTTTTTACTAATTCACGCGGTAATTAGGTGTTCTCACGCTGGCTTTGTGGCTTTACATAAATGGTAAGTGTTTGGAGCTGCCTGCGCATTAGAATTAGTGCTGTGTTCTGTGCAAGGCTTATTACCACCGAGGCTCTCTCTCTGCTCGCTAGAACGGCAGCTAGAAAACTGGGAGGAGAGCTTCCTGGCAGCATTAGCAAACTAGCAGCCCCTGAAGGGCTATGAGAAAGATGCAAGTGAAGGCGGGTTCGGCGGGAGAGTCCCTGGTTGCACTGCGCGGTTGCGGCGCGCGCCTGGAGTTGCGCTTGATGAACGCAGCCCGGGGCCGTAGCGAGCACGCCGGGCGGGTTGCCCGGGGCTCCGGGCCCAGCTCCCAGCCCAAGGGACTGACTGTTCTTTGTGGGACAGAGGGGAGAAGACGCCTGCCATTTGGAACCCCTGCTGATGCTCCAGCTCATTTTGGGCAGGTTTCTGAGCCTCTCTTGGCGTAGTTTACCTAATTACCAAAAGTACAGAATAGCGATGTGTTCTATTATGTAGGTTAGAACGCCCTTTATGCTGTCGGTGCTGGCCCTGGGTAAATGGGAAGCCGCCAGAGGGCTGGGTGCCTTTACAGTTGTCTTGACCGAGGACTCCTCGGGGCCGAATGATCTCTTGCGCCGTCTAGCGGTGTACATACCTATTCTCCGTGGACACCAACCTAGTGGTCCTGGATCTTCACTCTGAGTCAATGGCCCCGCCCCAACCCTAGAGGTTTTCCTTGCACTGAGGAAGGGACCCAGGCCTTGGTGTTTTTTACAAGTGCCCCAGGAGATTCTAATGTGCATCCAAGCTGGAGAACTTCTGCTAGAAACCAAGGCAAGACAGAGCCACACGTGATAGGTGGTAAGCCATATGTGCTTCAAAATATGTTTATTACTTATGTGTTTATTATTATTATTTTAAACATAACATTTACTCATGGGTAGTTTTTTTGTTTGTTTTTTGGTTTTGAGACGGAGTCTCGTTCTGTTGCCTGGGCTAGAGTCCAGTGGCTCAATCTCAGCTCACTGCAACCTCCGCCTCTCGGGTTCAAGCAATTCTTCTGTCTCAGCCTCCCAAATTGCTGGGACTACAGGCGCATGCCGCCATGCCGGGCTAATTTTTGTATTTTTGGTAGAGACGGGATTTCACGATATTGGTCAGGCTGGTCTCGAACTCCTGACCTCAGGTGATTCACCCACCTCAACCTCCCAAAGTGCTGGGATTACAGGCGTCAGCCACCCGACCCGCACTTACCTATAGGTAGTTCTAATTTGGAAATTTCCAATCCTCTGGGAAGACTCTGCAGATTGCCTGGGATAACAGTAAAATTCCAAGCCCTCCTCTCTCTTTCCACCTCCTGCTAGAGACTGAAGAAACTAAATTGGTACATGATTTCTTAGTCTCTCTTAATGCAGGGGTGGCCGTATGACACAATGCTAGTCAATATGATGTAAGTGTAAGGAAAAGTCCACTCTGGGGTGTTTCTGGAAAAGCCTTTTTCATCCTTTCTTTTTTTTCCTGTTAAAAATAGATGTAGAAGATCACCACCCACTTTTCTCTTCTTGCTTTGGATGTAGATGTGATGCCGGGAACTCATGCAGCTATCTTGCAATGATGAGGATGAGGCTAAGAGAATAGGAGAGATCCTTGCTCAAACAGGGTAAGCCAACCCCAGAAGCCACTTGCCTCCAGACTTTTTATTATGAGGGAAAATAAATCCCTAAACATTTAAGCCACTGGTAGGTTATATGTTACTTGCAGTCAAATAATTCATAACAAATATACTTTCAGATGAAACATCATGATGAAATGCTGTCTAGAAGAAAGATGACAAGAAAAATAAAACTTTTTGAAGTGCGTACAATGGGCCAGGCCTTGGGCTTTCACATGCATTATTTCATGCAGTACCAAAGACATTGGTGTCATGATTACTATTTTCATTTGTTGAGAAAACTGAGGTTGAATAATTTTCCTTTTATCAAACTGACTACCGAGTGTCTGTTTAGTATGAAGGAACAATTATGAAATGCAAGAGTCAAATTTCCAGAGAGTTTTATCTGTCTTCAGAGCCCATGCCTTTTCTTGGAATTTTTTCCTCCTACTGCCTCTTGCTTGCCAAGAAGAGATGCTGCAGTCAAGCCCTACTGGGGAGGCTGAGGAGGGCAGCCAGTCTGCCTCAGCTGGAAGCAGGGACACAGGGGTGACTGCAGTGCCATCAAGCAGGATATGGCATGTCTAACACTCAGAACCTTGAACTGCCTCCCCATCCCCACAGCACACAGAACAATGTAGCTGGCCCTGGGAGGACTCAGCTGGCCAGGACCTAGAGCCAGCTTCTTACATCAGAGAGAGATGGACAGAGTGGTACAGCATGGTGGAACCACATGCTAGAGTAGAGAACCTGGGAAGAGAGGGGAGCAAAGCTCCTGGCAACTTCTTGAGGGAATGTTTACTTTGTTTTGTTTTTTGAGACAGAGTTTCACTCTTGCTGCCAGGGCTGGAGTGCAGTGGCGCAATCTTGGCTCGTTGCAACCTCCGCCTCCTAGGTTCAAGAGATTCTCCTGCCTCAGCCTCCCGAGTAGGTGGGATTACAGGTGTCTGCCACCACTCCTGGCTAATTTTTTGTATTTTTAGTAGAGAGGGGTTTTACTATGTTGGCCAGGCTAGTCTCGAACTCCTGACCTCAGGTGATCCAACTGCCTCGGCTTCCCAATGTGCTGGAATTACAGGCATGAGCCATGGCGCCTGACTGGGAATATTGATTTGAATGATAAGAAGACTGAAAATTTGGCAATGTGGGCTCGAAATGAGAAGTGACACCTCATCCAGGTCTGCAACAAAGGCAGAGAACTGTGTATTTAATCGAGGGGATGGAGACCTGATATCAGAAACCCATTAGAGACTGCACATTTGAATATCTGTATTATGAAAATGCATGTGTTATAAAAGGGTCGACACTCTTCTTAGTTTGTGTCCATCAATCAGTCTCTTATCTTCACATAGGATTGTGTTAAAGACCTTCCCCCTCCTCCAGCCACTGTTATATATGGCCAGGTGGACATGGACCCTGAATGGCTCTAACATAGAAGACTGAGGTGCCCAGACAGGGCCCACATTAGACCTCAGCCCCACAGTTAGCCATCCCTCCAACTGTGCCAACAGGTGTGAAGGCATCCCCTTTCTGAGGTAGAGCTGCTGGCTTCTCCTCTAAGCTCCCCGTATCACTGATTTGCACCTTCCCTGACTGGATAGATCATTAAGAGAATTGGTTTACAAGGCTCTTGCTGAGCTTCTGGCTGTGGGAGAGGAAGTAAACAGACGCGAGAGAGAGCTGTAACATATGATGTTATATCCAGTGCTTAATGAGGCCCGTAAAAACAGGAATGCAGGAGCAGCCGCAGATAAATGAACGTGCTTCATGCAGAATCTAGAGTTGACTGTATTTTATTTGATTTAGTTCTAGAAATAGCAGATGTTGTGTCAATTATGGCAAAGTAGTTCTAACTAATCTCTTCATTGAATTCATCTCATTGACCAAAATGGATTAAAAATTATTTTGTTTCCATGATTATAAGTCAATTTTCTATAGAAAATATACAGAAGAATATACTGGAGAATTGAAATGACCCGTAATCCCACCACTAATAATAACTCATAACAATGGATTACGTTTGCAAGTGCTAACTGGTTCCCAGTCACTATCTAGAACCACTCTTCTGTTAGCATGCTAATTAAACCCTCTAGGAAGTAGGGAGAGCTAGCAACTGCATGCTCAATGTAAGGAAACTGAGGCACTGGGAAGTGGGAAGTTAAATAATTTCTCCAGTGTTAATACATTTGGAGGTGGTGGAGTCAGGGTTCTACCTTGGCAGTTTGGTTCTAAAATCTGCATTTTTTTTTTTTTTTTTTGAAATGGAGTCTTGTTCTGTTGCCCAGGCTGGAATACAGTGTGGCATGATCTTGGCTCACTGCAAACTCTACCTCCTGGGGTCAAATGATTCTCATGCCGCAGCCTCCCAAGTAGCTGGGACTACAGTTGCCTGTCACCACACCCGGCAAATTTTTGTATTTTTAGTAGAGACAGGGTTTTACTATGTTGGCTAGGTTGGTCTCAAACTCCTGACCTCAGTTGATCCTCCTGCCTTAGCCTCCCAAAGTGCTAGGATTACATGCATGAGCCACCACGCCTAGCCTAAAACCTGCATATTTATCCAGGAAACTCTATTGCCTTTGGTAGAAACCCCTATTAATGTGTTTTCTTTCTCTGAAAATACATGCAAATATCACATATTTTTATACACACAAATTGGAGATCATATTCTATATGCTGGTTTGCAATCTGCTTTGTTATATAACTTTATATAATGTTATTGTAAATAAGTGTTTGATGGCTGCATGGTGTTCTTTCATACAGAGGTAAACTGGGATATTTTTAAAATCAATCTCCTAACCTCAGGCATTTATGCTGTTTCTGCATGTTGCTGGTTCATTTTATAAATAATGCTGAGATGAAAGCCAGTTTTATGTACATATCTCAGAGTGAATCTCTGAGTGTTTTATCTAAGTAAATTCCCATAAGCAACATTACTGGGCAAAAAGTATGGTCAGTTTTAATGACCTGAATACTTACATAGATTCTTACACAGATTTAGTTTGGCAAGGAGCTTTGACCAAGATGATGAAATGAGTGGACTGGTTTCAAATTTGTAGTTGTGATTACAGCTCTATCCTGACCCGTATGACAGAGATACATTTAATGGGCTAGAAAACAAGTGACATGGTGGCGCTAAGGAGCCCCAAGAAGCACCTGGGTGGCTTGTCTTCCTTCATTCCCTCATAGCGCCCTATTAGACACCCTCATTTGTCCATCTTCCCTGCTGGCCTGTGAGCAGGAGGAGGATCATGCATTGACCACATGTCTACCGAGTGTCTTCCCTGAGCCAGGTCCCGGGAGGAGTGAGGGCCCCTGTGCTCACCTGCATCCCACAACTAGTGTGGAACCGGCTGCTCTGGAAGCCTTGGCAGGACTGCTGAAGCGAACCTCTCCCTCTGGCCTGCTTTCTTCATACTCAGCCTTTAAAACGCGCTCCAGTTGCCTTCTCCAGGGGTGGAAGTGGACATTATGCCAGGCAAGAGTGACAGTATATTCAAACCTTGGGAGCATCTTAAAAGGTAGATCTTGCATTATTACCCCATTCTACAGATGAGGAAGCTGAGGCACCAATAACTTAGTAACTTGTCCAGGACCACACTTCCAGTAAGTGGCTGACTTAGAATTTGAACCTGCATCTGCTTCACTCCCAAGATCTTAGTTTTTCCACTGAACCTTGAGGCTTTTAGGAGACAGGTTTAGCAATTCAGGCTAGGGTTAGGTGTAGGCTTTGGTACTTGTCCTGATTCCTACTGAGTCTGTGTGGCCCAATATTTAGACAGCAGGAACTGGAGTGTCTGCTTGTACCTCTGGATTCAGGTGATGGACTTGGAGGGCCCCCTGGAAAGGAGGAAGCCCTCTGGTTGCAGTAACTGCTAGGTTGAGGCAAGTGTTTACAATTATTCCTACTGGGCAGCCCTTCACCCTGTTGCATCTGGTGGCAACAATCTCACTTTGCTTCTTTTAATTAAGGAAGAGACTTTTGTTGATATTACTATTTTTGGCAAAATGGCTTCCACTGCATTGTCAGTTATTTGAAATAAGGAATCCAAGGGCTCCCTTGTTTGATCATGTATTAGTCAGTTTTCATGCTGCTGATAAAGACCTACTCAAGACTGGGTAATTTACAAAGAAAAAGAGGTTTAATGGACTCACAGTTCCATGTGGCTAGGGAGGCCTCACAATCATGGTGGAAGGCAAAAGCATGTCTTACCTGGTAGCAGGCAAGAGAGAATGAGAGCCAAGCAAAAAGGGAAACTCCTTACAGAATCATCAGATCTTGCAAGACCTATTCACTACCATGAGACCAATATGGGAGACACCACCCCCATGATTCAATTATCTCCCACCTGTTCCCTCCCAAAATACGTGGAAATTATGGGAACTACAATTCAAGATGAGATTTGGGTGGGGACACAGCCAAACCATATCAGATCATTTGTTCATTTGGCTGCTTTTGAGATCTTTCTACATATCAGGCCTTGCTCTGTGCTCTGAGAATCCAGAGGGAGCTCGGAGAGCCTCAAGGGTCTACCATTTTGGTGGGCAGACAGACTTGGACATGACTCGCTGCTATGTGAGGCGAAACAGACTGCGGCTCCAGGAGCGAAATGCTTTGGGCAGGACTCAGAGGGACAGTTGATCTCTGCCAGATGCAGAGTGACTGAGAAAGCTCCTGGGAGAATCTTCTTTGAAAAACAAAAAATAAGCTAGAAGTCATCAGCAGAAATGTATTACTATAGATCAAGCTAAAGGAATGACCAAATCAGGCAAAAAAAAAAAAAAAAAAAAAAAAATTAAAAAAGCAATGAATGGCAAGAAATTTACATTACAACTGAGCAACCTTAAAGTGGACTCATTTTAGTTTCTTTTTGGCCACAAGCTAAAAACAGGGCAGGCAAAGAGGTAAATGGGAAGCAACAACAAAAAGAATTGAGTTTTCTTTCTCTCTGCCAGCAGCATTTGCAAAGCTTGACATAATTTGTACCGATATTTTCTTGTGAAGTACATGGGGATAACATTTCTTAAAATAATTATGCTCTTAACAGTCTCGCTCAGACTAGAAGCTGGGAAGCTGTACAGGAATCAGAGAATGAGCTTCTGAGCCTCTGAATTCAGATGGTCCCAAAGGACCCATAGGTTCCCACTCAGGTCCAGAGGAGCAGTGGCTTTGGCAGAGGCTGGGGGCAGAGGAGAAGAGGTGGGAGGCTGCCGACACGTGGCTCTGTGAGCTTAGCAGTGTTCTTGGAGGCTATGTTTGGCGGGGGGAGGAGTAGAAAGCCCCTGGCGAACACCAGCCTGGATGTCCCTGGACCAGCCACCACTTATGTCTGATATCAGGAACCCCACAGTCCCGGGACATAGCCACAGTGCCTTGGTCTTGCACAGAAAAACAGGAGAGTTAAATGTTGCAGATGTTTTGTTCTCCTTCTTCTGCCTTCTTTTTTTTTTTCTTTTCTTTTCTCTTTTTTTTGAGGCGGAGTCTCCCTCTGTCACCTAGGCTGGAGTGCAGTGGCGTGATCTCAGCTTATGGCAAGCTCCGCCTCGCGGGTTCACGCCATTCTCCTGCCTCAGCCTCCTGAGTAGCTGGGAGTACAGGCGCCCGCCACTATGCCCGGCTAATTTTTTGTATTTTTTTAGAAGTAGAGACGGAGTTTCACCGTGTTAGCCACGATGGTCTCGATCTCCTGACCTCGTCATCTGCCTGCCTCAGCCTCCCAAAGTGCTGGGCTTACAGACATGAGCCACCGGACCCGGCCTCTTCTGACTTCTGTATTGCAGATTCCTTTTTTTCCACTAGACAGTGTTGTGAAACAGGATTCTACTACCCTGCAGTTGAGTGGAAGGACATTAAGTGGCAATTGTTCTGAGTGCAATGGCTACTGTTCGCATGGAGCCACACTATTTCATAAGAAAAACACGTAAGAATGCTCTCAGCTTAGAGATGTTAAGGGAGGCCTTTTCCCTGTTGGGATCCTGGACCGAGGAGAGCTGATATGCAGGATTGTCTCCCTCGGAGGGTCCTGCAACTGTGTACCTGTACAATGGACTCTCTGTGAGAGCTGCTGGGCTCTAGGGTCATTCATGTTCAAATTAAGTATTTACACCATAAGTTGTAATTGTATTCATCTCAAAAGGAGATGGTGGAGTCTTTCAAATCAAAAAAGACTTTTTAAAGTGCCAGCCGTTTCATACTACCTGCTTCATGGGATTGGATACAATAACTCAAGCTTCAAAAATTCCATGCCTATGTTGTATGCTTGAATATTACAGATCTCTGTCTGATATCACCTCCCTCCTGTGACAACCTTCTCCATCAATGAGAAACCCTGATTATTAAACTTTTAAGGAAAGTTTATGAGACTTTTTGATTATAAGAAATAATGCTCCTTGTAGATATTTTTAATAATAAAGATATAGTACATTTGTTCTATAGCTCAAAAGCAGTCCAACCATTAATTCCGCTTCTTTGAAACAAAACAGGCCAGGCGCGGTGGCTCACGCCTATAACCCCAGCACTTTGGGAGGCCGAGGGGGTGGATCACGAGGTCAGGAGATCGAGACCATCCTGGCTAATATGATGAAACCCCGTCTCTACTAAAAGTACAAAAAATTAGCCGGCATGATAGTGGGCACCTGTACCTCCCAAGTCCCAGCTACTTGGGAGGCTGAGGCAGGATAATGGCGTGAACCTGGGAGATGGAGCTTACAGTGAGCCGAGATCGCACCACTGCACTTCAGCCTGGGCAACAGAGCAAGACTCTGTCTCAAAAACAAACAAACAAACAAACAAACAGAATCAGGCTGCCACTGACAGTCGTGTTAAGAATGCATCCTCTCTTGTCCTGAAGGTCAACCTCCTGATGGGCATGGACTCTGTTATGTGGGCTGCAATACCATTCAGAACAAGTCCTGCAGGAAAAAGCAAGCAACTTTCCTTACTAGGTGACATTCCAGTTATAGAACTCCAGGCCACTGGTTCTCTACTGGGCGCTATTTTGCCTCCAAGGGCAATTGACAATGTCTGGTGACATTTTTGGGATTATCATCACTGGGGAGGGGGCTCCTGGTGACTTCTAGTGGGGAGAGGTCAGGGATGCTGCTAAACATCCTACAATCTACAGAACAGCCCCCGACAACAGGGAACAATCACGCTCAATATGCCAACAGTGCTGGGGCTGGAAAACCCTGCTCTAGGCATTCTCTCTTTCCAGGAAGAAAAACAAGGACAACATAGGAAGGGAAGCAAAGAGAACTGACTTATACTGATCACCCAGGCTTCTGACTCTGTGTTAGATACTTCATAGATCAGAGCATGTAGTATTCAGTCTTCACAATGAAACTTTGATGTGCGTATTATCATCCCCATTATACAGATGACAAACTGAGGCTCAGAGAGGTTAAGTGACTTGCCCGAAGTCAACCAGGTAGGACCTTTAAACACACATCTGCCTTGTTTCAAGTCCCACACTCTTTCTACTAGACTTCTTGAGTCCTGCAAGTAATGCGATGTTGGTAACTTCCTCAGGAAGTATATTGGATGAGAAAGAATGTCTTCAGGAAGGATGTAATGAATCTTTTGCATTAAAACACCTTCTTAATTTGGAATCTGAAAATTCTACCAGGCTGAGGTTGAAGTGTCCCTTTGTAGCACTTACAAAGAAAAGATCTGCACTATGTAAACGAAACCATAGGTCGGGCACAGAAAACTCTGTAAGAGGAGTGAGCTTTCTAAGGCAATGATTGTTAGTTTAAGCATTGCAGGATTCCAGACGGTAACCACATCACCACATCACCGTTCCTTATTAATGAGATGTGGAAAGTAATAACGTTCCTAGCACTTTGCATTCAGGAAGAGATAACTTCCTGGTCTTTGTCATCCATTAACACCTTCCACAAACATTTACAGAGCACTGGCATTGTGGTTGCTGCTGTCTCAGGGGACACCAGATAAGACACACTGGCCTGACAAAAGCTTTACTGTCTATTTAAGGATAGACCTAAAAGGAAAAGTTTCCATACCCTGTTTGAAGAGCTACAAGTCAGATGTAGATAAAGGGATAGGAGATTGTAGAGGGGACAGTAAAATTCCTGCTTGAATGGAGAGAGTGTCCCTGGGGAGTAAAGCTTGATCTGGGTTTTGAAGGATGAATAGAAGTCTCTTGAGTGGGCATGGGAAATAACAGCAGGCCAGACAGAGAAAGCCACAGGGGCAGAGGCCTTGTGACTGAAGAGCATGTAATTTTCAGAGGACAGTGATAGATAAACATGTGAGCCCCTACTGTGTGCTAAGCATTGGAAATAGTGAGGAATAATAGAGACAAATAACTAAGATAATATCAGAGCAAAACGAGTGCCATACAGAACAGGACAGGGTCATGTGACAGGAAAGTGAGGATTGGAAGAGGGTGACATTTGAATGAAGACCTAAGTGGCTAGGATGAGCTAGCTCTATGACCTGAGCATTCCAGGCCTAGATGATTCTCCTCTCCCACCCCAGACTGCAGTCCCAGCATTGCAGGCAGTGAAGCCCACCTTCATGGCTGAGGCGCCCGGGCCAAGGTACCCAGGGCACAGGAAAGGTTATAGAGAAGGGCTATGCCTCCTGCTTCTTCATTTTCTGTGCTGGTCATCTGGGGGAACATAGGGTCTCTCCCGGCATTGAGAAGCCCCTTGACAACTCCCAAGAGTGCTTCCCTGAAGGTGGGAGCTGCTGAGCACCCCCAGACTCAGGCTGCCTCTCTCACTGAGCCAACTGTATTAGATCCATTTTTTTTTTTTTGTTGCTGCTGATAAAGACATACCAGAGACTGGGTAATTTATAAAGAAAAGGAGGTTTAATGGACTCACAGTTCCATGTGGCTGGGGAGGCCTCACAATCATGGTGGAAGGCAAAAGGCACGTCTTACGTGGCAGCAGACGAGAGAGAGAGAGTGTGCAGGGGAACTTCCCTTTGTAAATCCATTATATCTCATGAAACTTACTCACTATCCCAAGAGCAGCGTGGGAAAGACTTGTCCCTGTGATTCAATTACCTCCCACTTGGTCTTTCCCACAAAATGTGGGAGCTACAATTCAAGATGAGATTTGGGTGGAGACGCAGCCAAACCATATCAGTAACACTCAGAAGATTCCACTAGCGGGGAATGTGATGCATCTCCAGGGTCACAGAAATGGCATCATCATTGAAAAAGCACAGACCCACTCTGCACTGGACCAGGTACTCCCTAAAGGGCAAGGCTGGGAGTTTATGGGAGAGGATCCTAGGCTGAGGAGGGATGGGGGCTCTGTGCCCAGTTGTAGCTCTGTGCAAGATGAATAGTTGGGTTTTGTTGGGAGAAAGGGCCCTCAGGGTCATTACGGCATTGCCTCCAATACCCAGGGTGGCCTTGTCATTGGTGGAGGCTTCAAGTGGGTCAGACTGATGAGAGCTGAGCAGGTTGAGGGCTCTGGAGTCCCCAAGGACCATCCCAGTGAGTTTGGGGAGGGCTGAGAGGTGAGAAGGTTGGGAAGGGGCTGAAGCTTTTTGAGGAGTCATGACACAGACCTTGGAGTCCCCTGCACATGGTGAGGAGGCAGCCAGTGGTATTGGGCAGGGAATGGCACACCCAGTTTGTACTGATTTGTGCTTTAGATGGTTCTCTCTGGAGGCCGTTGAGAGAATATCTGGATTGATGAGGGGCAGACAACCTCTGATCCATCAGACAATGTCAAGGTTGATGAGGGTCAGGACCAAGTGGCATCCCAAGCTTCCCATGGGGGATGAGGAAGTGGATGGTTGTCCTGCCATTAGACAGGGAATGTGGGTTCAGAAACAGGCCTGGGTAGGGGAAATATTGTAATTTTGATTTTGAGGATTCTGAGGGCAGAAAACCAGGCAGCTGCTGGAAATTCAAGTCTAAGGTTCAGAAGGCCAGCGACACAGTTGATGATGTAGGAGATGATCCATGAGCAGCGTGTGGATGATGCCCTGGACGTGGGAAGAGCCGAGGAGGCAAAGGACAGCATCCCAGCAGATCCTGACTTCTGGTGGACAGACGAGAGGGACAGAGTCCCATGGAGTTGACTGGGAAGGGGTGGGTCAGGAGGCCGAAGGAGAATCAGAGAGGACGATGGACACCAGTGAAAAATCACGGCACTCACCTGTGAGAAGAATTTGTTTCTTTTTCATGATGAAATTGGAGCTCAGCTTCTGACAGGTCATCCAGCTAGTGCACAGCAGAGCAGGCACAGGGAACATATTAGCAACCCCTGGTCAGGATGGATCCACGAACCAAGCTGCTCAGTTTAGACTAATTGGAAAGGTTTGCGAAAGTCATACTTGCAAGTTATTATTTTTTATATATGATTAATGTACATTTTTTTTTCATTGGGAGGAGCACAAATTCATTGCAGAAAATTTGGAAAACAAAAGAAAGAAAAAAATATTTACCAAAATACCCTTTCTTTAACCAGTCAGTATTAGCATTTGGTGTGACTTTTGTGATCCTGTTGATCCTTTTTCTCATTTATATTTTTATTTTATTTATTTACGTTTTTTTGAGACAGGATCTCTCTCTGTTGCCCAGGCTGGAGTATAGTGGCGCGATCTTGGCTCACTGCAACCTCTACCTCCCAGGCTCAAGCTATTCTCCTGCTTCAGCCTCCTGAGTAGCTGGGATTACAGGCATGTGGCACTACCGCTGGCAAATTTTTATATTTTTAGTAGAGACAGCGTTTCACCATGTTGACCAGGCTGGTCTTGAACTCCTGACCTCAAATTATGCACCCACCTCAACCTCCCAAAAATCTAGGATTATGGGCATGAGCCACTGCACCTGGCCTTTATATTTTTATTTTTAAAAGACTTATAACCAATTGTTCAGGTTTGACACAATCTCCATACCCATTCTTTTTAATGGTCACATAATAATCCATCAAGTGAATGTACCACTGATTAATTTGAACATTCTCTCATTTTGAATACTTAGGTTATTTCCTTTTTTGCCACTACTATTTTGCAAAATTGTTATGCTGTATTGAACATTTTTCTGAATTTGAGATTATTTCCTCATGAAAGTTTCACAGTCAATATTTTTATTGATCTTGATACATATTGCCAAATTGCTGCACGAGATAGCTGCACAAGTAATTACCCAGAAAATGTGTGACTAGAGATGTTTATTTTTTAATTTTAGATTTCTTTTTTTTTTTTTTTTGAGATGGAGTTTCGTTCTGTCGCTCAGGCTGGAGTGCAATGGCTCAATCTCGGCTCACTGCAACCTCCGCCTCCTGGGTTCAAGCAATTCTTCTGTTTCAGCCTCCTGAGTAGCTGGGATTACAGGCATGCGCCATCTCACCCGGCTAATTTTTGTATTTTTGTAGAGATGGGGTATCGCTATGTTGGCCAGGCTGGTCTCGAACTCCTAACCTCAAAGGATCCACCCACCTCAGCCTCCCGAAGTGCTGGGATTACAGGTGTGAGCCACTGTGCCCAGCCTAATTCTAGATTTCTTTATTGCAACCACTCTGCTTCGTGAAAGAGGCCCTTGGCTGTGACCAGCAAGAAGGGTACCAACTCCAGTCTGCAACTCCAGAATGCAGCTCTAGACAGCACGGCATGTGGGAATTTAGACAAACTCACATGGGTCTTTTCAGAGTGAACTTCACTATCAGTTGGCAGAATTTGCAAAGGTATGAGAGAGGCCAAAAGGGACCTGGGTGGGATTGGGGAGTAGAGATGGGCATGAGAAAGAAATCCTGACAGTGTGGACCCAAAGAAGAGGCAACAGTGGGTGAAACAGGGGAGGAAATAAACACTGGTGAGAGCCCCATGCACTGCCTTTGCGTGTTCCAGAGCACTTCAGAAAACTGATCAATGGGTACTGTACCTATTGAATTCTTGAGGGACTAACTTATTGGATTGCCTGAGGATCCCGCCGCATTCAACAGTT
Source organism: Trachypithecus francoisi (assembly GCF_009764315.1). Lineage (NCBI taxonomy): Eukaryota > Metazoa > Chordata > Mammalia > Primates > Cercopithecidae > Trachypithecus > Trachypithecus francoisi. The sequence continues at coordinate 90,514,698 of NW_022681468.1, forward strand.
GAATTCTTTTTTCTTTTTCTTTTTCTTTTTTTCTTTTTTTTTTTGAGATGGAGTCTCATGCTGTCACCCAGACTGGAGTGCAGTGGCGCGATCTTGGCTCACTGCAATCTCTGCTTCCTGGGTTCTAGTGATTCTCTTGCCTCAGCCTCCCAAGTAGCTGGGATTTCCAGGCACTTGCCACCATGCCTGGATAATTTTTTTGGATTTTTAGTAGAGACGGGGTTTCACCATATTGGTCAGGCTGGTCTCGAACTCCTGACTCAACAGTTGAATTCTAATGGAGCTCTCTTGTTCTCTACCCAGTGGCATGGGGAGAGTGGGAACTGGCTAGCCATAGCCCCGGCTCCCATGCTTGTGTTTGGGATAGAAGGAACGCATACTTATTACCAGCCAGCATGGGGTTAAGGGCCATTTCCCTGTGTGCACGTTCTTAGTTATTTGGTCCCCCAAAGGTCCTTAGAACGATACTAGTCAAATAAGAGAGTTAAGGTGATGGGAAGGAAGTGTGGGCTGGTTTGCATTAGACAGGATGTGATAGATCTGAAGACTGAAGGGCCAAGCAGAAAAGGGGAAGGTGATTTTCCGGTCCTTACACCTTCCTTGATAGACCAAAGCTGATGTTAGTGGTTGGAAAGTGCTTTTTAAAGTCCAACTTGCCTTCTGTGTGTTTCTAAATTCTGAGAGAGTTTCAGGTAAGGACTCTGGAATCCCAGGGGAGCAAAGGAATAAACACCACACAACTGCAGCTTTCCAGAGAAGCCTTAAGACAACAAAGCACTTGTTAATGAAAAAATATTCGGTGGCCGACACTTTATTTTTGTTTAGTCTTTTGACAGGGTTGGAATGAAAAGAGTTATGCGATAGGGAGAGAAAGCCCTACCTTCATTTAACTTGCTGTAGTCTATGAGTATAATTACCTATAAGTGTAATTACAGAGAAGACAAATGGCATTTTTAGCTGTGGTCTTAAAGAGGCGAGTTAATTTCCGACTTTGACCAGAACTATGTTAATTAGCCGTGGTGCAGTCTCTCTCTCTCTCTCTCTCTGAATGGAAGTTCCTCACCCAGGACTGAACGTGGCCTGCTTCCTCTGTACCTTTGAGTAATGAAAGGACACTGCATGCCAACCAAATCAGGGCTGCTGTATTAATAAGGCTACTTTCCTGTCCATTTATCATCAATTAAAGGTGCGCTAGCTTGTAAAGTAACCCCACCTTCGGCCCGGCCGCCCAGAACGGCTCCTCATTTATTTTCTGCGTGGTTTTGGTTGGAGTTAGACCCACCTTGCAGCTCAGAGGTGACAGGCGGCATGAAAAAGTACACTAATTGAGACATCTCGAGGGAGAAATATAAGAAAACTGAAACGGTAATTAGAATGAGAGGATTTCAAGCTGGGTAAGGAAAATCGAATGGAGGTGCATATTAGGGGCTGTTACAAATGGGGAGGAAAGTACTTGGTGCGGGGGGGAGAGAAATGGATCTCAGAGTAGAGGGTATCCTTTTAACACTTCAGGGAGAGAGAGGAGACAGCAAGAAAATATCCAGGGTCAGGTGTGTGGACTTTTAGGAAGGGTGGCCTTGTACGCAGGCTGCAAGGCAAAGCTAATAGGGAGTCTGGCCAGCAAATTGCCAGGCTTTCGATGCAGGCTGATGTTTGGAGGAGAGAAATAGCTTGGATTTCTGGTAGGGAATGTGATTCTAAAATTCAAATGTGATTTTTAACACTCCCAACCTTTTACACAAAACTGGCGAGAGAAACCGTAGAGAGATTTCAGGGGATTTGAAAACGGGAGTGTTCCTCGGCTTCTGCTTTCAGTCCTCTGACTTCTAAGCCCTGGAAGCTGTGCCTGAACAGGGTCCTGAGGATAGTGCCATGAGTCCAAACCCTCATAGGCCAAAAGGTAACAGAGATAGAGCCATTTTCCTGCAACATCATGCCATGTGCATGGATACATTTTTTGATTAGTAATTTGGATTTCAATTGTTCATTTTCTTTCGGAGATATCAATTCCCAGAAACCAGATGCAAATGGGCCATTTTAAAAAAAATGTTCCTTTAAGTGTGAGAATGATTTTGAGTGGCCAGTTGCTATTTTAGCTTAGTAGATTATAGATATGCACCTACCAGGTGCATAAACTCTGAGAATGTTGCAGAGGAATTAGGTCCCATATTATCATCCAGCCAATGAGGCCAAGAGCAACAGCATGGAGATGCATGGGTCGAAAGAGAAAGAAAAGGTCTTACGGTCCAACCAACACTGGGACCCTTGTCAAATGGCTGGAAAAAGTCAGGTTGAACATTTTCAGTGACAGGGGACCTGAGCAGGTGTCATGCTACCAACTTCTGTCTGCAGATCAGACATCTCCCTTGTCACAGAAGAGCTCTGCAGATACTTGCATCCACAGTCATACTTTCCCTGTCTTGTTTCCAGCCTAAGTGTGCTCAATTCCTTTAACTGGGTTCCTCTGAATAGGGGGAATGGTTTTAGTTCTTTCCTACCTTAGCCATCATCCTGGTGTAGCACTCAATATGAGCCCTGCTATGTGATCTGACTGGCACGCAGAGGAAATGTCTGTCATCTCTTTTGTCATATAATACATGCTTCTATTAATGCATCTCAAGACCATTTTGATTTCTTTGGCAGCTACGTCACACTAACCATCAGTGTTCATTTCTACTCACTATTAATTGGGTCCTGTGAAGTGCTGGGCACTAGGGATAGCACGGTGGGCAAGACAGATGTGGCCCTTACCTGCACAGAGTTCATGGTGTGGCAGGGAAGATCCATTTGGATGGAGGAATCACTGTGTTAGGAAGGGTGAGGCCAGGCAGTGATGGGATTATATTAATACATAGGCTATGGGCTCATATCTAGTTCTGTTGTGGGGAGAAGCCCCTGAGGAAGAAGCATTGAAGTCGAGCCCTACAGGCTGCACAGGTGCTTACCAGGTAGAGCAGGAGTGGGAAGGGGGCGTGGCAAGTGCACCTAGAGAGGGAACAGCACATCCAAAACCCAGAGGCAAGGAAGGGTGTGGTGTGCCAGTGAATGGCTGAATGTCCTGGATAGGAGGGACTGGATGAGAGAATGAGGCCAGAGGAGGTTATGAGGAGGCCAGAGACTGGAGCCGGCCTGGTCTTGAGAGGGCCTGTGAATCGAGGTCAGGGTTTTGCCTTTCACTGTTGCCAAACCCTTTTAAGTAGGAAATGGCATGATGAGGTTTTCAGCTCACTTCAGAACCTAAGTCTTTTTCGTGCATCCTCTTTGTAAGAAATCCCATTCCTCCTCCAATTCCCTTCCTAGGATTGAGCCCTGACTTTTACATGCAAGTGAAGAGCTGTGTGTTTATCCACATTTTAGACTTCATTGTGTGCAATTTTGACAATCTCTATGGACACTCACATTTGGATTCCGAATCTATCCCCTGATATATTTATCTTTTTCCCAGCTCTACTCAGTTTTGCTAAGTCTCCTTAGGCTCGTTCCAGGTTGATGGGGGTTTAGAGCTGGATAGAACCCGATGGCACTTCCCTACAAACTGTCCTCCTGGCTGCCGTAGAGCCATTCATGGACTTACATGGGTTCCTGTTTTGATCTCCCTTGCCTCCACCTAATTGTAGCGACCTCAGCCTGCCTGTCTTCTTCTTGCCACTGTCTGGGAGGCTGCAGAGGCAGCCATATCCATTGGCCGTGGGGCCATTCCAGAGCTTGGCTTGGCAGTGTGCTGTGCTGCTCCTGGAGGTGGTGCCTTGTCTCTCCACTCTAGAACTGCCTATGTCTCATCTGAGTCAGGCTGCCAAAAATAGAGTGCCATAGACTGGGTGACTTGCAAACAACAAATATTTATTTCTCCCAGTTCTGGAAGCTGGAAGTCTGAGATCAGGGTGCCGCTGGCTTGGTCAGGTTCTGGGGAGGGCTCTCCGTCTTCCAGGATGCAGATTGCTGTCTTCTTGTTGTATCCTTACATGGTGGCAAAAGTGAGAGAGCTCCCCAGTGTCCCTTTTGTAAGGGCACTAACCCATCGTGATGGCTGTACTGTTGTGATCTAATCCCCACTCAACGGCCCCACCTTCTAGTACTATCACCTTGGGGGTTAGGGTTTCAGCATATGAATTTGGGAGTGGGCACAAACGTTCAACCCATTGCAGGTCCCCTGAGTAGTCTTTTTTTGAGGCACTTAACAGAAAGATGATTTTCCATAATTTCCTATCTGACTCTTGGCTGAGGATGAAATAGGCCCAGATGACGCCACAGTTGCTACCGTTAGGAACGGGGAGAAAACTTTTAGTGTGAATGCCTGTGAAACTTACGAAACCTCCCAAGAGGACTCAGCCTGAGTTTGGAAACCCTTCTAAAGGGCGTTTTGCTTTGTAAAACGCTGACTCAGTTGACAGATGGCCCGAATGCTTATTTTGGTCAACACCTGAAAGCAATTTGGGGCTTTGTAATTATTACTCCAGAAAATAGACTAAATCCCACTCAACAAATGTGGAGCTGGTCAGTATGGGGCCCCCACGTGCTAATGCACTGGAGGCTGGTTCTATTATCAACTGTGAGTCCCTCTTGAGTTCCAGTTCCTGGTGGGGCTCCAGGTCTGTCCTGATTCCATTCAGAACTGCAGCTTTCATCAGCCTATCTGATGTGTCCACTGAGCTTCTTTCAGTCTCCTGTGTTGTCACCTCTAGTGCAACTCTGGGTTTGCTTTTGGGGCTCTGCCATGGCAGTAGGAGGGCTTTTGGACAGACTGAACCTGGCTCCCTCCCAGGCAGGACACAGCTCCCTTGGCAAGTACAGCAGAAGCATCTGCTCCATTTAAGACACTCACCTTCCTTCACTGCCTCATCACACTTTGTTCTGGTTACATCAGGACTGTGGCTCTTCCATCCTTCAGCGCCTAGTTTAAGCCAGCTACAAATTTCTGGATTGCAACCACCAATTAGCATGCTTTATTGTTAATAGCCATAGTAATGGCACAACTAATTTCATGGATTACACAGAAATACTTATCAAGGCAGCCTATTTGAGTGAAAATGGGTAATTGTATAAAGCCATGAAGACATGGCCTTATGACGGTTGAAAATTCAAAGCAAGCACCATTTGGATGGTGTGGTGTTGAATCAGCTAATTATAGTGGTTTTATATCCATGTTTGATCATTTAAAAAAATTTCTCTACACACACACACACAGACACACACACACACACAGACACACGCGTGTGCGCGCACGAGCAAAACCCTATCAAACAAGTTTCTCTTTGAATTTACAATTACTTATTAGCTTCCACATTGTCAAAGAAGAATCTAGCTAACTAAGAAAAACCTGCAACTGACATCATGGTTAAGACTGGAACAAAGCAAGGTGTTTGTTCTCATCCCTCCTATTTATGACAAGGAGGAGTCATTAATAATTATGTATGGAGTTTCTGCAGAACGCCAGGAACTGTGCTCATGCTTTTTATTATGGTGTTTTGTTTAATCCTCCCTACAATGCCTCTTGTAGGGACTCTTTCCACTGCTTTACAGATGAGGAAACAACAGCTCAGAGATGTTGTGACTTTGTCCAGAGTTGCACAGTGACTTTGGATGATGGCTGGAGCATCCAGAAGAGAAATGCTGTTCACTGACTTGCACAAAGTGCTCTCTGCTTGTGTTAGAAATTCAGATACTGACACAACACTAATCACAATGGCAAATACATGGAACCAACCTGGGTGTCCATCAATGGTGGATTGGATAAAGAAAAGGTGGTACATATGCACCACAGAATACTATGCAGCCATAAAAAAGGAATGATATCATGTCCTTAGGAGCAACATGGATGTAACTGGAGGCCATTATCCTAAGTGAATTAACATGGACACAAAGAACCAAATATTGCATGTTTTCATTTGTAAGTGGGAGCTAACCATTGGGTATGCATGGACATAAAGATGGGAACAACAGACACTGGGGTCTCCAAAAGGGGGAAGAAAGGGAGGTAGGGATTGAAAAACCACCTATTGGGTACTATGTTCACAATTTGGGTGATGAGTTTAATAGAAGCCCAAACCTCAGCATTATGCAAGATATCCATGTAACAAACCTGCCTGTGTATCCCCTGAATCTAAAATAAAACAAAGAAATACATTTAAAAAAAGAAAACAAATTCAGATATGGAGAAGACCATAACCAACCTGTATCTGAAGGTGGTGGGCCAGAATGTGACTCCAAGCATGCTGGGTCTCCTTGGTTCCTTTCCACTTATCAGTAGTAGACCAGACTGTTGGTAGGTCTTTTAAGTTTTCATAAATTTTGAGTCTGCATGCTAAAAAGCTATTTGTTTTATAGAAACAAATAATAAAAATACAAGAAAAAAAAAGAAAGACGAAATAAAAGAAAAGAGAATTTCTTCCCTTTCCAGCGAAAAACAAATTCCAATTGGAAAGTTAAAAAAAATCAAATGCAGGCCAGGCGCGGTGGCTCACGCCTGTAATCCCAGCACTTTGTGAGGCCGAGGCGGGTGGATCACGAGGTCAGGAGATCAAGACCATTCTGGCTAACACAGTGAAACCCCGTCTCTACTAAAAAACAAAAAATTTGCTGGGCATGGTGGCGGGCGCATGTAGTTCCAGCTACTCAGGAGGCTGAGGCAGGAGAAGGGTGTGAACCTGGGAGGTGGAGCTTGCGGTGAGCCGAGATCGTGCCACTGCACTCCAGCCTGGGTGACAGAGCAAGATTCTGTCTCAAAAACAACAACAACAACAAAAAATAAGATGCAGCATAGCTGTTTTAATGCCCTTTAATGCCCTTTAAATCTCTACGGTCACTTAAATAGATTGTCTGCTGTTTCTCATGAAAATATGTTGCCCATTAAGCTAAATAGACTGGGAGAGTTTAGTCAAGTGAGGTTTCACATTTAATGATTGATTTTCATTTTCTGAGGTTGTAAATTAAATTTACAACACTGGCATAAAGTTGAGAGCAGAAGACTCCATCCAAAGTTGGACTAAAACAAAGGTACTATAATATATTTGCAAGGCTGGGTGTGTTCCTGTGTGTGCCACTGTTTTATCATGAGTCAGGAAATCCCACGGGAATGCCCCCACCAGCCAGTCTAACTTCACTCTCCATCTACCTGGGTTGTTTTTCTCTGCCCACCCCAAGATGGCTGGAGTAGGGGGGGAAGAAGAGAGAAGACAGGGTATGTGGGGAAGGTTTCTACCTGCTGCCAGCACCATTTCTGTATGTACCTGCCTGTGGCCACAAGGGGGTCAGGTGTGGAGAAAAGAAGAGTATCCTACCCAGAATGTTCAGGTAGAATTGTCCCTGCATAAATAAGCTCAATGGTTAAAGATTTTCAACTAGGTCAGGCCAAGGGAGTACATATTATATGTGAATAATATTCACTTATGTAATTCCAGTCGACTGGAAAGGTTTGTACTAGGAGAAAGTGAGTCTGTTTGACGTACATGAAATTTTACAACTCCCAACACCTTCTAGGAATTAATATTTCTGTGGTTTTTTGGTAAATTAACTGGCTGGGGAACAGTCCCGGTGGACTCCTTCCTACTTTGTTTGAATGATGCATAGAGAAAGCAGAATTATGTTGATGGGAATGGAAGAGGAGATTCTAAAGCAATTTCAGCAAACCTGGGACATTCATTTTGAGCTTTTATCCAAAATGTAGCAAGTCAAGCTGTATTTTCAAAATTCATCTTCAATCCATTATCAGTAGCCAGTTCCAACACTTTATCCTTAAAGTTATAGCTTGATTTACATGATCTTTTATCCTATCTGAAAATCTCTGCCTTTTAATTGAGATATTTAAGCATTTACATTTAATATAATTATTGATATAATTGGCTTTAAATCTACCATATCATACCAAATCTATCTTTTCTGCCTTCATTGGGGATAATTGAGCACTTTCTGTGATTTCTTTTTGTCTACACTATTGGTGGAGACAGTATTATCAAACATCTTTTAAATTCTTGTAAAATTGGTTTTCAATTTTACAAAATTGAAAATTAAAAGCCTAGATTTTCTTAGACTTTATAATATAAACCTTTAAAATATTATAATCCAGCTCAAATTATATTACACTACTTTTTGAATAATGTAAGAACCTTTTAGCAGTATCTTTTCAGTTTCTCCCTTCCATACTTTGAGCTATTTTTGCCATGCAAGTTCTTTTATGTATAAATCCCACAATAAATTGTTACTATTTTTGCTTTAGCCAGTTAATTAGCTTTTAAAGAAATTAAAAATAAGGAAAAATAGCTTTTTTTTTTTTTTTTTTGAGATGGAGTCTCATTCTTGTTGCCCAGGCTGGAGTGCAATGACACGATCTTGGCTCACTGCAAGCTCTGCCTCCCGAGTTCAAGCAATTCTCCTACCCCAGCTTCCCGAGTAGCTGGGATTACAGGTGCGTGCCACCACACACAGCTAATTTTTTTGTATTTTTAGTAGAGACAGGGTTTCACCATGTTGGCCGGGCTGCTCTCGAACTCCTGGCCTCAGGTGATCCACCCGCCTTGGACTCCCAAACTGCTGTGATTACAGGCATGAGCCACCTCACCCAGCCAGAAAAATAGCTTTTATGAGTAACTTAACTTTTATTATTACCAGTGCTATTTATTTCTTATGTAAATACAAGTTTTTATGTGGCATCATATTTCTTTTGCTTAAAGAACTTTTTAAAACATTTTGTGCAGTGCATATCTTCTGTAAATTAATCATCAGCTTTTGTGTATATGACAAAGTTTTTATATTGTGTACATTTAAGAAAGATATTTCTGCTCCTGTCCCTCCGCAAGCTGGACCGGAGAGCAGCAGCTGGAGGTGGGTGGCAGGGAGGGCTGCGATAGGGGTAAGGGAATCAGAAGGGGGACCACCCCATGCTATGGTCCGCTCAGGACCTCGTGTGTCAGGACGAGAAGCTCAAGCTCTTTCTGGCGGCCCTGCCCCTCGGAGCAGCGGGGCCATCTTGGAGCCATCTCCAAGCCGTCCCCTCCTCCGTTCCGGGATCGCCCTAATTTCTTAGCTCCAGCCGCGCAGTTCAGCCCTGGCTGCAGGAAGATGGTGTAGCATAAAGGACGACCTCAGTGTTTACAGACACCGCGTCACAGCGCTCTTCACTGTAGGGATGAGGACATCATATTCAACGTGCCAGAGCGTCCTGCAGATCTTGGTATCAAACAGCAGGGCCACTGCCATGAGGATGACTGCGGCCAGGGTGGACTTGTGGATGTAGTGGAAGAGTGAGGCCAGGCAGTCCAGCATCAGCAGCACCAGTGCTCCTGCAGGGGCGCGGGCACAAGGGGGGGCCTCGCGGGGCATAGGGCCCCCCTAGCAAGCAGAGTAGACTCCCGCTCAGGGGAGCCCCACCTGGGACAGGGTTGGGGTAGGGTAAGGAGAGCCAAGGGCCCCAGCCCCTGCTTGGTCTCCCGTGCCATCCCAGCCTCTGTGCAACCTCAGGGCACATGGCCTGTGAACCAAAGCAGACTCGACTTCCTGCTAAATAGGAACATCTCTGTGGGCCCCCTCCTCCCTTTTTCCCACTCTGGGCAGTGGGCACAAGAGGAAGACCAGGGGGGCTCACCCATCACCAGCCCCCTTCCTGGGGTGCACAGCCCGGACTGAGTGTTCACAGCTGTCCTGGAAGGCAACACAGACGAGTAGCCACCAGGGACTGGGAAAGGAGAGACATTAGTCCATGCTGCTATGGCTGATCTTCTGAGGGAAGGTCAGCTCCCAACATGCCTTAGGAAGCAGGGGGAAGGGGACAAGGGGACTGAGGCCCCAGGGGTTGTGGCAAAGAGATTTAGGGTGCAGTGACTGAGCTGTGCTCTGGCCACCTTGACTGTAAGAAAAGTCAAGAAGCACAATTCCTTTCAGATTCTAGCCGGCTTTGTTTCTTTCCCCCATCCAGGTGGGGGCCCCGTAACCAGCAGGGTGGTGGTCAGCTGCTGGGGACCAGGCACTGCCAGGCGACGTCTCCTTCTCTCCCTTAAGCCACAGATCACCTCCATCCTGTTGTCCTGACTTAGGAAAGGCCACAGGGTGGTGGGGTTGGGGTTCTGGGCTAAACCTCATGCTGGACTTCTTCAGGGGAGAGCCACAGTCCTTCCTGACCCCATGTCCTTTTAGAAGTTAACTCTGATACCAAGAGCTAGGAAGGCTTCAATGTGCTGGGAACTTTCTAGCATTTTTTTTTTTTTTCCAGACAAGGTCTTGCTCTGTTGCCCGGACTGGAGTGCAGTAGAGTAGTCATAACTCATTGCAGCCTCAAACTCCTGGGCTCAAGTGATCCTCCTGCCTCTGCCTCCTGGGTAAATGGGATAACAGGTGTATACCACTATGCCCAGTGGGACTTTTTTTTTTTTTTTAGATGGAGTCTTGCTCTGTCACCCAGATCTCTGTGCAATCTCGGCTCACTGCAACCTCTGTCTCCTGGGTTCAAGCAGTTCTCCTGCCTCAGCCTCCTGGGATTACGGGCTAGTGCCACCATGTCCGGCTATTTTTTTTTTTTTTTTTTGTATTTTTAGTAGAGACGGGGTTTCACCATGTTGGTCAGGCTGGTCTTGAACTCCTGATCTCAAGTGATCCTCCCACCTCAGCCTTCCAAAGTGCTCGGATTATAGGTGTGAACCACCATGCCCGGGGAACTTTCGAGTATTAAACTGCAGTACTGTCTATGAGTGCAAAGAAACCAGAGGACACCCTGGAGGACAGCAGTGTGACCCCAGTCCCGCCTCTCCATGGACAGTTCACAGCTGAGGATGGGATGCGGGGTCAGGACAGACAGACTTCTAGTCCGGACAAAAATGAAAAGGACATATCTTCCTCACGTGTAATAGAGGGGAGCATCTTACTTCCCAGAAGCGGGTGATATCTGAGAAGGAAGTGCCTGTAAGACAAACCCAACGTGCTTGGGAGGTCAGTGGCCACTCACAGTTCTCCACCCAGTTCCTTTCAAACCCACCACTCCTTCTCACAAGATGACACCCAAGGTGAGGCCATAGGTCATGGCTGGTAAGCTGTCTTCCCAGGTGACGCTGGCTGCCTACACCCACAGCACGGTTGGGGCCCAATAACTGAGATTACTGTTCAGGTTGACCACAAGATCCTGCCAGCATCCATCTCACCTGGGCCGTCACAAAAACCAGAGTTTCGCCTGCTCTCTAAGACTGGCAGTGGGTTCTTAAGACCCACAGGTGCAGGGTCTGCTCTCAAGACGACTTGGACTGGGGCCAACTCAGTACCAGGCCATCCTCGGTCACGCGGCCCAGTTCATGGCCTTGAGAGAGAGGGGCTGGGGCAAGGAAATGCAAACATGGGAGGGCTCAGTAGAGGCCGGAGGTGACGGCGTGCTGCCTGTGATCATCCTCACTCTGCAACAGCTTGGATCTGGGACTCAACTCTGTGAGCTGCTGCTGACTGGGGTGACCCCTCCATGCTTGGCCTCCATGGGCTCATGTCAGCCTCTTGCTGTCCAGCTGCTAAAGACTGCCTGGCCTATCAAGGAATTCTGTAGCTGCCTTAGTAACATTGATCTTCGCTCTGTTTGGGTTGTATGACTGGAACTCATTGAGTCATCAGAACAGTTCTGTGCTAGTTTTGAACTAATGGGAATGAGATGCTCTGGGAAATCACATTTGGAAGATTTACTGGTGAGGGCTGGGGGAGGCCGTGGTTTTTCTCAGCCTCAGGGTGAGTGAGTCCTAGGAAGCCCAAGTTCCACTACTCAACTGGGAAATGCCCAGTTCTCTACTGCTCAGGAGGAGCCCTAGCAATGTGCCTTTGTGACCTGACTTGGGTCACACATTTTGCTGTCTAGAAGCCAAGTGGCTCTCATGAAATTGTCTGGGTGGACACCCCTTGGGAAGAAACCCACGGTGCTGCCCAGGTTAGCCCGCATCTTTGTCCGTGCCCTCGTGGATGAAAAGACATACTGTCCTTCCTGTGGCTTAAAGTTTTTGATTCATAGGAGGAAAGGGTATGGGAATGAAAGTGAGGTTTTGTGTAGGTGTTTTTGCTTCCACTGATCACCTCCTGATGCTTGCATACCTGTGTCACCACAGTAGCCTTATCTCAAACTACTGCCCAATCCCCAGTCTTTCTCATGAGAGGCTAGTGGAGGCCTTTGGAGAAGAGCTTGTGAGCAACTGCAGACTTCCCTTATGTCGGAGTCCCCAGCTACTCCACACTGACATGCTAGCCCACACTTGGGCTTTAAGAATTCATTAAAATTTATCTGAGTTTTTCTTACAGGCATATATGGTGACCACCTCATCCTACCAGGCTCTGCCAAATGTGAACAGTCCATATATCTAACATCTCCTTGGAAGGACCGTCACTCATGGAAAATGGTTCACTTGGTTGCAAGGTGACCAAAGCTTTATGATGGGTTCATGAAAATCTATATTTTTAATAGATTATTCAGTTTTTTCTGTTAATGTGGGAATGAGATTCTTTACTGATTTCTACATCCTAAGCACATAAAAACCTCCTCATTTTTGTTTTGTTTTAAGTTTCTTGACTATACTTTATGTACAATAAACTGCATATATTGAAAGAATACAATTTGATGAGTTTGTCATATGTACACTCTTGTGAGATTATCCCCACAATCAACATCATGACCGTATCTACCACACACAGAAGTTTCCTCGTAGCACCCATAAGTTATCACTCCCTATTCCCACCCTCATCCCTATACTCTGGCAATAACTGATAAGTTTTATGACTCTAAATTATCTTTTGATGAAAAAATAGATTCCAGATTTTTATAATTTTGGGTTACAGTTGACAAATAACACTTAAACTAATATACATTGTAACACGGTCCTATTACTTTAAATTAATAAATATTTCACAGCACATCTGACTCATCTCAGGAGTTAGACATGAGTTGGGGTGGCCTAAACAGGCTCATAGTCTGTTCACTGAGATGAGTGCACTGACCAAAGTCTTGAATATCAGATTACAATGTTACATTGCTGTCCATATTTGCAAATGCTTGTAATTTGTGTGTGCTTATTAATCTCAATTTCTATACTTACCTCATGGTGGGCCAGTAATAAGCAGTTTGTGGACTGCATTGGTCAATGGATCACACTATGAGTAGCACTGCCATATAATTTCCTAATGTAGATTTGTGGATTACATTCTTATAGTGTCAGTTAGTGTGTTCTGTTTTTGAGATGTAGTCTCGCTCTGTTGCCCAGGTTGGAGTGCAGTGGCGTGATCTTGGCTCACTGCAACCTCTGCTTCCCAGGTTCAAGCGATTCTCCTGCCTCAGCTGCCTAAGTAGCTGGGATTACAGGCATGCACCACTACACCCAGCTAATTTTTGTATTTTTAGTAGAGATGGGGTTTCACCATGTTGGTCAGGCTGGTATCGACCTCCTGACTTCACGATCCACCTGCTTTGGCCTCCCAAAGTGCTAGAATTACAAGTGTGAGCCACTGCATAAAAACATTTTTTTAAGAGAAGGGGTCTTGCTACATTGCTCAGGTTGGTCTTGAACTCCTGGCCTCAGGTGATTTTCCTGCCTCAGCCTCCTGAGTAGCTATGATTATGGATATGAACCACCATGGTGGGATAACATATTCTAAGGAATCCTTTTTTTTTTTTTTTTTTGTAAATTGATGGTTCTAGAAGCTTGGTCTGATTCATATTCTTTTTTTTTTCCCCAAAATTATTTAGTCAGTGGGATTGTATATTTCCATTAGGCGGCGTATGATCTCTGATTGCCTCTCTTTTTGTGATTTTAACAGCCTGTTGATGATGGTTGTCTAGACCCATTAGTTCATCAGGAGTTGCAAAATGATATTATTCTAATTTTATCATTAATTTCTTTTAGTAGCTCAAATGCTTCTGTAAAAAGATACTTCCACTCAACAACTATTGGATTGTCTTGAGGTAGAGCTTAGAAGGAAAGGCTGGATAAATGCTTGATTCTTCTCTTTTATTTCACATTTTTCAAAACAAGGAGTTAGTGACCCAACATCCTCTGAAGATGATCAATGAGTTTTTTAAAAACATATGTAACTATCAACTCATAGAAATATATCTGATAGGTTTAAATCCATTGCAGTCATTCTTATGCTAAAATTGTGCCGTCTCTGGCCAGTGGGAGATCCTTCAAGCTAGCTTCTGTGTTTTCTCAGTCCTATCGGTGTTTGAGTGCTTTTTAATTTTCTCATACAAATGTTACAGATTTATCTTGTCCATTTCCTGCTCCAGACTTGGAATTAGAAACCCTGGTTTTTTTTTTTTTTAATGGGAAATGATATTTAGAGACCATAATCTGCATGCTAGGGGATCTAAATAATTTTAACGACTGCATGATACTCAAATTTATATCAAATTTAGTCAGTCACTTTCCAAATGATGGACAGTGACTACTTTCAAGTTTTCATCATGAGTCTTTACACATGACGCTTAGCTACTGAGTGTCTGCTTTCAGGTCTGGTGTTAGGCATTCAGCAGAAGAGAGAAGCTGGCAAAGTAACAGGTTATGCTTGTTTTAGCATTGAGATACTCACAAGCTTTCAGATAATGTTAATTGTTTAATTTGTAGGGGTAGATATGTGGTGGGAACTCAAGTGAGGATAACTTTCATTCGATCTCCAAACATAAAGCTGAAAAGGGAGGACAAGAATAGATTCTTCACTATGAATTAATCATTGGAGGACTTACACGTTTTTCTTTTCCAGCTGTAAGATGAAATGTCATCTGCAGAAGACCTTAGTTTTCTGCAGCCAAATCCTAAGGCCTTTCCAGACTCCATAAATTTTCCTGATCTTAGGAAGCAAGCTAGAATCTGTTACTGACTTAAGCGAACATTGCTGATGAGCAGACATTATTCATCAATCATGGAGTCGATGAAATCTCTATGTATGAGAAGAAAAGTGAAAAAAAATTCCTTTGATAATGTTTTTCTGATCATAGTGAAGTGCACAAACAGGTCATAATACCAAACTACAAAAACAAGATGGTATAATTAAAATTCCACAGAAGGAATTATGTTGTATTTTGGGAATGGGAGAGTGAATACAGTTGTAGGCAAAGTAGTGGTTTGATAATGAATATTCACAGGTGGCTCTAGAAAATCATACAACTGCCTATTCCCGTCTATGAATTTAGCATATTTTCATAAAGAAAGATGCTTTTGTGGCTAAACTATAACAATAATTTAGAAAAATGATGTTTACTTACTGGAATCAAAGCATTTTTCCTTTTCTCTGCAAAACATGTTGTGAAAACCACTGTTAATTGTAATTCAGGAAGAAAGTGTTAAATAAATAAGAACAAAAATGAATAAAGAATACAAATTTAAAGAATAAAAAGTATATCTCCAGACCAGAGAAATTTGGTATATTTTGTTTACTGAATGCTTCATCTGTCTGAATATGTCGCTCATACTGATATCCTCTTTCTTTAATCAGGTAGGAATTTCCCAGGAGCAGTTCTTGGTTCTCATCTTTTTCTACTGCATAGTTTCTTTATTGGTGATTTTATGCAGTCTCTGGTTTAAATACTTTCTACATGCGGTGACTTTTAAATTCATATTTTCAAACTTGACCTTACTAGTGTGGAGTGCAGACTCCCTTACTAGAATAGCCAACAGTCTACTCAAAATCTCCATTTGAGAGTCTATGGGTATTTCAGTCTTAATCAGTCTTAATCTGTTTCAAATTAAGCCCTTGATCTTGTCCTTTAAATTTGCTCCCCTTCTAGTCTTCCCCATAGCAAGAAATAGTACCACCATCAATCCATGTGTTAGGAAAGGAGTCTTGGAGGCATAATTGACTATTATCTTTTCTTTGCATCACATAGGACCTGCTATTTCTCCAGCCTCCATGACCATGGTAGTGGTATGTGACTAAGGAATATTTGCACTGTGTCCCCAAAGACGAGTACAAATTTTCTAAGTAGATAAGTGGTGCAAACCTAGTCTAGGCAGATTGAATGGCAAATACGAAAACTCTAAAGACACTTGATATCTATAAATGTGTATGGGCATACCCCTGGTAGATGTGGTTGTCTAGGAAGTTCACATATATGGAGAGTTTTAAGAATCCAATTCCAAATCTTCAACTTCCAGCTTTCCTAAAATGATTCTGCTTGTGAAGGAGTCAATATCCTTAACAGCCCTTCACCTTCCAAGGCACATGTCTCAGCCCTTCCAAATCTCATTTGGATGTGTTACTTGGATGGGATTCTCCGGCCTCAGCCTCCCAAGTAGAGTATAAACCCCTATGGTGTTAAGTAAAAGGGTAAATTAAAATAATCAGGTTATTGTAACCCACAGTGCTCTCAGGTTTGTCCTGTTTTATACACATTTCTGTTGAGGGTATTAGAAAGAGGATATTTTTGCCTTTGTCGGGATGTTTTAAATTCAGAAGGACAGACTTTGGATAAAATAGTGATGGTTTTGCTGGGTGAGGTGGCTCACGCCTGTAACCCTAGCACTTTGGGAGGCTGAAGTGGGCGGATTGTCTGAGCTCAGGAGTTTGAGACCAGCCTGGGCAACACGAAACTCCGTCTTTACTAAATTTGTCTTTACTAAAATACAAAAAGTTAGCTGGGTGTGGTGGCCTGCACCTGTAGTCCCAGCTACCTGGGAGGCTGAGGCAGGAGAATTGTTTGAACCCAGGAGGCAGAGGTTACAGTTAGCTGAGATTGGGCCACTGCACTCCAGTGGGCCACTGCACTGCAGCCTGGGCAACAGAGTGAGATTCCATCTAAAAAAAAATAGTGATGGTCTTTTAAATGTAACAGAAATGTTATGTGAATTACCAAAATTTTCAAGATGCATTGGATAAAACTAATGGGTATAAAATTTTCTTGATTACATTTAAATTTAATGGCCTTTTTCAATAAGGTAATTAAAGCTTTTATTTAGTCATGTAATGAAATAGGTATTCCAATTCCAGTCATTTCTTTCCCTATGAGCTATGTATGAGATGTCTACATGCAGAAATTAAGACTTGACTAGAAAATGAGGGGCTGGAATTGGAATCAAGACCCGTTGCATCACAAAGGCCCCATTCCTTTTTTTTTTTTTTTTTTTTGATTTGAAGTCTTGCTCTGTTGCCCAGGCTGGAGTGCAGTGGCAGGATCTCATATCTCAGCTGACTGCAACCTCTGCCTCCCAGATTCAAGCAATTCTCCTGCCTCAGCCTCCCAAGTAGCTGGGATTACAGGTGCCTGCCACCATGCCCAGCTATTTTTTTGTGTTTTTAGTAGAAACGGTTTCACCATGTTGCCCAGGCTGGTCTTGAACCCCTGACCTCAAGTGATCCACCTGCCTCAGCCTCTCAAAGTGCTGGGATTACAGGCATGAGCCAGCACTTTGAGAGCCTAAAGGCCCTATTCTTGACTGTGAATGTGACTTCTGACAGGTTTGTGAGTTATTTTATTAACTGTGGAATGTGCCTATGACCAACAGCCATCCAGGGTACTAAACGGAGAAAGTGTTTGGCTGATATTAATTCTGCCTCTGCTCAAGACGGCTGGTGAATCCATTCTCTCTAGTCTGTAATTTTGGGAGTTGACCAGATTTTGTCTAGAAGTAAATAGCTCTCAGATAATGATGATGATTTCATTGCTTGGAAATGATAGTTTGTCCAAACTTTTCCCAGTGGACTCTCCTGTTTGGTCAGTCTTTCCACATTTCAAGGAACATTTGAAGCATGACTGTTAAATGCTAAGTCATTTGGAAGCTCAAATATACACTCCTGATTTCTTTTTCTTTCTATTTTGACAGCTGAACTCGAGTATTTCCGGCCCTAAGAAGGAAGGACAAAGATTCCTGGAGAACTCTCCTGTAGTGTCATTGTTTTCAGTAGCAATGGAGGTAAGGGCTTGTTTTGTTAGAGCTGGTTTCATGGTGCTGTACTTACCCCACCTCAAATTCAGAAGGGAAATGGAAGGCAAACAGGCAAGTCTTGGGGTGAAGAATAAGTTCCAATTGATGTACCCCCCCACCCCCAGTTACTGGCACAAAAGTCTAGTGGTGGCTGCTAGCCTTTCCTTTTACCTACCTTTTGTCTTGTCCTGCTGAGGATGAAGCTTGTTCTGTTTGCTGCATAAAGTTTCCTCTAAGGAAAGTGTTATGACTCCAGCTGTGAAAGTGATTGATGTCCTTCTAGACTCCAAGGGCTTTCGCAAATATCCACTGTCATTTTGAAGCAGAAAAAAGTGCAAGTGTGTGTCGGGGATTGTGTGAAAAAACCATTATTGTTTATTTTATCGAAATGGGGGAGGGAAAGGAAAAAAATATAAGAGTGAATACTGGGCTTCTGTGATAAATAGACTGCTTAGGTTTTAACAGTGAAGGCACCCTTTCTTAGGAATGAATTTTTGGCCATTCATTCATTCATCTGGCAGATATTGAGACCCTATTATGTGCTGTACCTCGTGTTGGCTTTGGGATAAGCAAAGATGAATAAAAGTGAGTGTCTATCCATGTGGTTCATAATCTTGTGGCAAGTACATATGTTCAAATATATTATATTATAATGCCTTTTGAGATGTAACGAAGAGGAGGTGAGAATACTGCAGGAATAAATGATTCCTCCCTCGGCTGTCTAAAGAAGAAAGTGTGGGCTTTTATAAAGGCAGTGATGTTTGAGTCTTCAAAGAGGCATTTAGCAACAGGATAAAGACCTCAGTCTGGACTCTTGCTCTGCCATCTCCTAGCTCTAGGGCCTGGAGCCATGACCACACCTATAAATGAGCATAATAGTGCCGTAGGGTCATTGTGAGTTTAAATGAGATAATGTCCACAAACAAAGTGCTGAATGCAAAACTGTGCACAGTGAATTATCTATCAAAGTGTGATCTAGCATCAGGGTCCTGGCTATTATTTACTGTTGTGGTTAAAAGACAAGTAGGAATTTTTCAGTCAGAGAGAAGGTGGAGTACAGATAAGAAACAGCATCTAATAAGCTGAATTGAAAAACTATAGATAAGCCCTGGGGGGAATAACTCCCTCTATGAATAAATGGGGCTCAAGTCTCTTTGATTTTGGTCTGTATTTTGTAGGGTGGCAGTGTAGGGAGGTGTTGAAAACCCTTGAGGACACTTTAAAGAATAAAGAAGTGGCCGGGCAAGGGTGGCTCACGCCTGTAATCCCAGCACTTTGGGAGGTCGAGGCTGGTGGATCACGAGGTCAGGAGATCAAGACCATCCTGGCTAACACGGTGAAACCCCATCTCTACTAAAAATACGGAAAATTAGCTGGGCGTGGTGGTGGGCGCCTGTAGTCCCAGCTAGTGGGGAGGCTGAGGAAGGAGAATGGCCCGGGAGGCGGAGCTTGCAGTGAATCGAGATGGTGCTGCTGCACTCCAGCCTGGGCGACAGAGCAAGACTCCGTCTCAAAAAAAAAAAAAAGAGTATTTTAGTACCCATTCTCAGGAGGGGTGTGCTGAAGTGCACATTAATTGTGGGTATTCAGAATGGATTTGATTTCACAAATGCACTTTGTTTCTCTGATGAAAAACAGGAGGGCTGGATGACAGTTGAGTCAAAAAGTTTCAGGCATGTACCAGGCTGGCAATGGGGTGGCAGCAAGGTTGGTGTGCTAATTGTGATCCTAATGAAATTGACTTGGAATCTCTTTTGCTTCTTTTCCCTTTACATCAATATTCTATTGGACCAGCGGTTCTCAGCCTTGGTTGTACATTAGAATCTCCTGGAAGACTTAAAAAATGCCAGTACTTGCATCAAAGCCCCAAAGACTCTGCTTCACTTGGCATGAGATGGGATCCTTGGTCCTAGTACTTTTCAAAAGTCCCCCAGGTCCTCTTAATGAACAGCCAGGATTTATGGTTACTGTCCTGGGGAGTCTAAAGCTCACCCGTGTTATGGTTTAGAAGGTCCTTGGCCATCCTTAGTGACACTGTGCCTTTTTTGTAGAGGTAAGGTTGTCTTTGTGATAATATGTTAAGTCCCTTTCTTCCTGGAGAGCATCTTTCATAGTGAAAAGGATGCTCTTAGTAGATATGTGGTATAGTGAAGATAATTCTGGTTCCTCTGGGCTAATTCTCTGCTTTCATCCAATCTACTCCTTTGCACTCAAATTTGGCTATCAGTAAGAAGAATTTCTGCGCCTTTGAGTCTTGCCTTTGGAGGTGACATAGGACCGTCTCTTTTACTCTTGGTCTTCCTTTCTTCTGTATACCTGCTTTGACTGGATTTTGAACTTTTTGAGTCTTGAGCATGAATGGCCTTGAGCAGTCCAGGACTCACCTTCCTCTGTTCTCACATTCTGGGCTCTTTGAGCGGGATCCCTGGACTTTACAGCACTGTCCACAGAAATCCATTCTATCTATGGGGTCAGCCCACAGCCCACTCCCAGGCTAATCATTGCCATCCAAAGGGCGTTGTTTCTTTAGAAAATGCCTAAGACAAGTCAGTCATTGAATTGGTTGGAATAAGTTCCTTTGAGAAGTATTAAATAATGCCTGCTCCCCAATAAAAAGTTAAATTGATACGAATTACTTTTTTTTTTTTTTGCCAAAAATAAGATTATTGGAATCACAGAGGGGAGGCTAGACCTTTTGATCCTCTGCTGAATACCCCTTGGCAATTCTGACTTTTGGAGTGAATTCTGGGCAGGTTTAGTCGGACTGTTTGAGTACAACGCCAAGGGCCTGAAGGTTACAAGTGGTGTTCCTGCATTCTGCCTGCCAATCCTCAGAAACTGGCATTCAACCAGATGGAAATGTTTGAATGGCTCAATGCACAGTGATCATAGGGAATATAAGATAAAAAATAATAGGAGAGAGGATCCCAGTGTTAGAGGACTGCAGAAGTCTTCAAGTCTATCCATCTATCACTTGGAAAGTGTATATAAAGGATCTTACATATTTATTTTTGATATTCCAGTAAAATTTCTTAGTTCTTTGACTGTCTATTGTGGGAAAAAACCTGTAAAAATGTATGTTCTGATAACCACAATAGTTACAGATTATCATCCTCTGCCTGGTAGAGCATTTAAGTATTAAAAAGTCTAAGCATGACTGAAATAGAAATTTTCAAAAGTTACATAAAAAGTCCATGCACAGGGTTGGTAATTAGATATGTAATAGAGGTTACTATTGAAGTGGAGACATGATTAATTTCAGTAAGTAAAATGTGGTGGTGAGCCCTGCCTTCCTCCAGCAAATGTTGGCTGCAAATGAAAGTTCACACATTCAGTGCCTCAGTAGAAAAGGTGTTGTACCTGTGGCCCCTTCCACCAGTATCTGTTTAATAATGCAAGCCCATTAATCATGGAGGAAGATGGAATGGTGTTCCCTACTCCCCACAGCAAAACCACACATGGTGTTGCTTCAAAAAGTGGGCATAAATGTTGTCCCATTGCAAAAGAATTGGGAACATGAAACATTTTGTTTCCTTTTTCTCTCTTTTGGAAACATGTATTCTTTGGAAGTGTTAGGATGGTTGAAAAGTGGTTAAATAAACAGCTCCGGCTGGCCATTGTCAGCAGACTGTCTTGGAGTATTAGCTGTTTATTTCACTGACATATTCTGAAGGGTCTATAGGGGGCTCTTTCAGAAGTCAGGACCTCAATGTAATATACAAGCATTGATTCTGATATTTCCCTTGATAACAGTGCTCGACCATATTGGGGTCGTAAGTCAGTAAGGTTCATTGGCTCCTGTAATGCTCACTGTCACCAGTAATAAGTACAAAGGACTTGCTCTAAAAGCTGGCTTATAAAACTTTAAGGAAACTTGGATTGCTTAAGTGAACTTGCAAGGCTCTAGGGGGGCCAAGCAGGCCTTAGTTGTCTACTTATATTAATTTCACAGAGTTTAAAGGGTCAAGAAAGGCGGTCGGTGATGCTTATTAATTTATGAAAGACAGGCTCTTGTCTGTCTCGCTTTCTCACTTTGACCATTCTGCCCTTCCTTTTAGAAAATTTAATATAAATTAAACCTTACCAGAGAAGAGTGCCCTAAAAGATTAAGTCTAAAGTTCACTGCTGGACTAAAAGGATCCAAAGATGCTACTTTTTTTTTCTGGCACAATTTCATTTGAAGTGATGTTTGAACAATAGAACCACACAGTGGACATAAAACATGAGAAGCAAAAGCAATTAGAGGCACACTACAGTTAGTCAAGGATTAGGATATTTAAAAAATATGAGACATACTTGCTTCTAGGGATTTTTTGTCTTCTTCATCCAAGTAATAATGGCTTGTAACAAGAACATTTTCTTAGCCTTAAGTGGAGGTATGGTTCTTGTTAAGATGGAAATGTTTGTATGTCACAGCAATGTCTCAAAACATATCTGACTGCTGGAGCCAAACCCTGCTGAGAGGGAGTGAGAAAAGGGACATGGCATATTGCCATAGAAATAAAGCCAGTCTTCCTAATGGGAATGCTCTTTTTTGACTGATTTTCTTTTGGATAAAGAGGGAAGGCCACAATCATGTAAAGGCAGATATTTTAAAATGCAGTACCTATTTTAGTCCTCACAAAAAAAGTTGAATTATTTCCTCAATTTACAGATGCAGGTATTGAGACTCAGATTAATACATTTTCTGAGGTTTGTGCATCTAGTAATTGCCTGAGGAGTACTAGGAAATAAAGAAGTCTACCCACCCTTACCCAAAACCAAGGGATCAGCAAATGAGTAATTCTAGAACTAACTAACACAATATCAGTAACAGAAATTTGGACATAAGAGTAAGCAGAATTAGTGAGCTAGCCAAAAAGTCAACTGACTATTTCTGTGCTTATGCACAGACAGCAAAGAATAAGTAATACAGAAAGGAGCATTGAGACCTGTGAGACTCGGTCAATAGATCTAACATATAAACGGAATTCCAGAAGGAAATAATGGTGAATGAAGCAGAAACAATATTTAAAGAGATAATTCCTGAATATTTTCCTTAACTGATGAATGATATTAATTTACAGGTTTATGGAAGCTCTGTGATGTCAAGAAGTGTAAATATGATATCACCATATTTTATTACAAGTAAATATTGAGTACAACTGCAAATAACGACAGACAAAAATAATGCACATTATCACCATCCTGGCTAACACGGTGAAACCCCGTCTCTACTAAAAATACAAAAATATTAGCTGGGCGTGGTGGCTGGCACAGTCCCAGCTACTTGGGAGGCTGAGGCAGGAGAATGGTGTGAACCCAGGAGGCAGAGCTTGCAGTGAGCAGAGATCATGCCACTGCACTCCAGCCTGGGAGACAGAGCGAGACTCTGTGAAAAAACAAACAATAACAACATCCCCCCCAAACAAACAAACAAACAAAAAGAAAGTGGGAATGGAGTCTGACAGAGCCTTTCTCTCTGCAACTGCCCTCCCAGTTCCAGGTCCTGTCTCCATTAGTCTGTCTCCTCTACTCCTAGAGGCCCCAGCTGGCTCTGTGGCAGCCTCTGTGCCTCTGTGACCTGTAGGTACTGGAAGATTTGTAGGGAGGATGCCAGGACATGGAAACAGATGGGAAGACCAGAACACTGAAGATCAGTTCAAAAATTCTGGAAGTGATCTGAGAAAGCTTAATTTAAAATGTGGCTGTTGGAAAACCCTGCCTACCCACTGGAGCACTTTTGCAGATGGATGCCTGCCAGTCCTTCTGCCAGCATGCATACAACAGGGACCCACTGTCACCCTGCTGGAGCACTTTTGCTGCTGGCAACCCCTGTCAGAGTGTTGTTGCCAGCAGACTGGGAACACCTAGGCCCCCGGCATAGTAGGTGGTCAACCTTGAGGGGCCAGAGAACGTATCTGTGAGCCTAGTCCCAGTCCCCCAGGGTTAGAACATGCAGTCCAAGAGTGCTGAGCTTAGCCTTGGCCCCCTGGAAGCATGCAGAAGCAAAGCCATTCAAGTTAACCCAACTTTTACCATAGTAGAGGTGTCAAGGACATCAAAGAATATGAAAGCAAAAAACCCCATACAAAAGATGGCAACTTCAAACATTAAAAGAGCATCAGTCAACACAGATGAGAAAGAACCAGTGCAAGAACTCCGGCAATTTTAAAAGCCAGGACGTCTTCTTATCTCCAAACAACAGCACTAGCTTCCCAGCAATGGTTTTTAACCATTAAATGGCTGAAATGACAGGTATGGAATTCAGAATCTGAATGGCAAAGAACTCATTGAGATACAGGAAAATGTTGAAACCCAATCCAAGGAACACAGCAAAATGGTCCAAGAGCTGAAAGGCAATGTAGCCATTTTAAGAAAGAAACAAACCAAACTTCTGGAAATGAAAAATTCACTTCGGGAATTTCCGAATGCAATGGGAAGCATTAATAACAGCAGAGACAAAGCTGAGGAAAGAATATCAGAGCTCAAATACTGTTCCTTCACATCAATGCAGGCAGACAAAAATAAAGGAAAAAGAATAAAAAATGAACAAAACCTCTGAAAAATATGGGATTATGTAAAGAGACCAAACCTATTGCACATTGGTATTCCTTAAAGAGATGGAGAGAGAGCAAACAACCTGGAAAACATATTTGAGGATATCGTGGATGAGTATTTCCCCAGCCTTGCTAGAGAGATTGACATACAAATTCAGGAAATTTGAAAAACCCCTGTAAGGTGCTATACAAGACAACCATTGCCAAGACTCATAGTCATCAGATTCTCCAAAGTCAATGTGAAAGAAGAATTCTTAAAGGCAGCTAGAGAGAAGGGGTAGATCACATACAAAGGGAACCCCATCAGGCTAACAGTGAAACTTTCAGCAGAAACTTTACAAGCCAGAAGAGATTGGGGGCCTATCTCCAACATCTTTTAAAAATAGAAATTTCAACTAAGAATTTTATATCTAGCCAAACTAAGCTTCATAAACAAAGGAGAAAAAATCTTTTTTCAGATAAGCAAATGCTAAGGGAGTTCATCACCACCAGACGTGCCTTACGAGAAGTCCTTAAGGAAATGCTAAATATGCAAACAAAAGACCACTTACCTGCCTCTCCAAAAACACATGTATGTACATATCCCACTGAAACTCTAAAACAACCCCGTAATCAGGTGTACATAACAACGAGCTATTAATAACAACATGATGACAGAATCAAATCCTCACATATCCATATTAACCGTGAATGTAAATGGGCTGAATGCCCCACTTAAAAGACACAAAATGAAAAGTTGGATAAAGAGGCAAAACCCAACTGTATGCTGTCTTCAAGAGGCCCATCTCACATGCAAGAACATCCATAGGCTCAAAGTCAAGGGATGGAAAAAGATATAGCAAGCAAACAGAAAACAAAAAAGGGCAGGGGTTGCTATTGTTATTTCAGACAAAACTGACTTTAAACCATCAATGATCAAAAAGGACAAAGAAGGGTATTACATGAGATAAAGGTTCAATTCAATACAACAAGACTTAACTATCATATATGTGTGTGTGTATATATATATATACTATCATATATTGATAGTTAAATATTATTGAATTGAACCCCTCAACATATATATACATACCTATAAATGTATATGTATATATGCATGTATATGTATATACATATGCATGTACATGTACATACACATGCATGTATATACATGCACATATACATATGTATGTACATGTACATATACACATATGTATGCACATATACACGCATGTGTGCATATGTATATATACATGTTATGTGTATATACATACATATGTATATTTGTGTACACATATGTATGTATATGTGTATGTGTATATGTGTATATACATACATGTGTGTGTGTATATATATATAAAACACTGGAGCATCCAATTCATAAAACAAGTTTTTAGAGACATATGATGAGACTTAGATAACCACACAATAATAGTAGACTTCAATACCCTACTGACTGTTAGATCATCAAATCAGAAAACTAACAAGGATATTTGGGAACTAGACTCAACCCTTGACCAAATGGACCAGATAGACATCTACAGAATATTCTACCCAATGACAATAGAATGTACACTCTTCTCATCTGCACACAGCATATACTCCAAGATTGATCATTCACACTCTCAGTAATAAAACAATTCTTAAAAAATTAAAAAAATCTGAAATCCATACTAACCACACCTCTCAGACCATAGGGTAGTAAAAGTAGAAATCAATGCCAAGAATATCACTCAAAACCATATAATTGCATAGAAATTAAACAACTTGCTCCTGAATGGCTTCTGAAAGAATGAAATTAAGGCAGAAATAAAAAAAATTATTGGAACTAATGAAAATAAAGATACAACACACTAGAATCTCTGGGACATAGCTTATGAGGTGTTAAGAAGAAAGTTTATAGTGCTAAATGCCTACCTCAAAAAGTCAGAAAGATGTCACATTAACAACCTAACATCACACCTAGAGGAACTGGAAAAATAAGAGCAAACCAACTGCAAAGCTAGTGGCAGAAGAAAAATAACCCAAATCAGAGCTGAACTCAAATAAACTGAGATCCAAAAATTCATACAAAGTATTGATGAACCAAAAATTGGTTCTTGGAAAGAATAAATAACATTGCTAGACCACTAGCTAGATTAACAAAGAAAACAGGGGAAAATATCCAAATAAACACAATCAGAAATGGCAATGGTGACATTACCACTCACCCAACAGAAATACAAAGAAACTCTGAGAGCGTTACAAACACCTCTATGCACGCAAACTAGAAAACCTAGAAGAAATGGATAAATTCCTGGAAACACACAATCTATTAAGGTTGAATCAGGAAGAAATTGAAATCCTGAACAGACCAATGACAAGTTTTGAGATTGAATTAGTAATTATGAACCTACTGAAAAAACTCTAAACAAGACAGATTCACAGCTGAATTCTACCAGACATATAAAGAAGAGCTAGTATGAATCTTACTAAAATCTTTTCAAAAAATTGAGGAGGATGAACTCCTCCCTAACTCATTCTATGAGGCCAGCATTATTCTGATACCAAAACCTGGCAGACATACAACAACAAAGGAAAACATCAGACCGATATCCCTGATGAACATAGATGCAAAAATCCTCAGCAAAATATTAGAAATCAAATGTAGTAGCACATCAAGAAGTGAATCCACCACAATCAAGTAGGCTTTATTCCTGGGATGCAAGGTTGGTTCAATATACACAAATATATATATGTGATTCATTACATAAACAGAACTTAAACCACATGATCATCTCAATTTATGCAGAAAAATCTTTTGATAAAATTCAACATCCCTTCATGTTGAAAACCCTCTACAAACTAGGCATCAAAGGGATATACCTCAAAATAAGATCCGTCTATGACAGACTTACAGCTAATATCATAATGAATGGGCAAAAGCTGGAAGCATTCCCTCTGAGAACTGGGACACAACAAGGATACCTACTGTCACCACATCTATTCAACATAGTACTGGAAGTCCTAGTAAGAACAATCAGGCAAGATAAATAAATAAAAGGCATCCAGATAGGAAGCGAGGAATTTGAATTATCTCTCTCTACAGATGATATGATTCTATACCTAGAAAACCCCATAGTTCCTACCCAAAGGCTCCTAAAACTGATAAATAACTTCAGTAAAGTTTTAGGATACAAAATCAATGTACTAAAATCAGTAGCATTTCTATGCATCAATACTGTCCAAGTTGAGAGCCAAATCAAGAATGCAATCCCATTCACAATAGCCACAAAAAGAATGAAATACTTAGGAATACAGCTAGCCAGGGAGGTGAAAGATCCCTACAATGAGAATTACTAAACACTGCTAAAACAAATCAGAGATGACACAAGCAAATGGAAAAACCTTCCGTGCTCATTGATTGGGAGAATCAGTATTGTTAAAATGGCCATACTACCCAAAGCAATTTACAGATTCAATGCTATTTCTGTCAAACTATCAGCATTTTTTTTTCACAGAATTAGAAAAAAAAACTATTCGAAAATGAAAATGAAACAAAAAATAAAAGCCCAAATAGCCAAAGCAATCCTAAGCAAAAAGAAGAAAATCAGAGACATCACACTACCTCACTTCAAATGGTAATACACTACAGTAAACAAAACAGAATGGTACTGGTACAAAAACAGACACATAGATCAGTGGAACAGGCCAGAGTACCCAGAAATAAAACTGCATGCCTACAACCATTTGATCTTTGACAAAGTTGACAGTAACAAGCAATGAGGAAAGGACTCCCTAGGACTCCCTATTCAATAAATGGTGCTAGGATTACTGGCCAGCCATATGCAGAAGGTTGAAACTGGACTTCTTCCTTGCACCATATATAAAAATCAACTTAAGATGGGTTAAAGACTTAAAAGTAAGACCTAAAACTATAAAAACCCTAGAAAGAAACAAAGAAAATATCATTTTGGACACATGTCTTGGTAAAGATTTCATGTTGACATCTCCATGCAATAAAACAAATATAGACAAGTGGGACCTAATTAAACTGAAGAGCTTCTGAAAGCAAAAGAAACTCCAACAGAGCAAATAGACAACCCACAGAATGGGAGAAAATACTTGCAAACTATGCACACAACAAGGATCTAATATCCAGAATCTATGAGAAACGTAAACAAATCGACAAGCAAAAAGCAAACAGTCCCGTTAAAAAATAGGCAGAGACCGGGCACAGTCTCTTCACGCCTTTAATCCCAGCACTTTGGGAGGCCGAGGTGGGCAGATCATGAGGTCAGGAGATCGAGACAATCCTGGTTAGCACAGTGAAACCTCATCTCTACTAAAAATACAAAATATTAGCCGGGCATGGTGGTGGGCACCTGTAGTCCCAGCTGCTGGGGAGGCTGAGGCAGGAGAATGGCGTGAATCTGGGAGGCGGAGCTTGCAGGCGGAGCTTGCAGTGAGCGGAGATCATGCCACTGCACTCCAGCCTGGGCGACAGAACAAGACTCCATCTCAAAAAAAAAAAAAAAAAAAAGGCAAAGAATATGAATAGACACTTCTCCAAAGAAGACATACACACAGTCAACAAGCATATGAAAAGATGCTCACTATCACTAATCATCAGAGAAATTCAAATCAGAGCCACAATGAAATATCATCTCACACCAGTAAGAATGACTATTATTAAGTGAGAAAAGGGAATGCTTGTACACTGCTGTTGGGAATGTAAATTAGTTCAGCCACTGTGGAAAGCAGGTTGGAGATTTCTCAAAGAACTTAAAAGACAACCACCATTTGACCCAGCAATCCCATTACTGGTTATGTATACCCAAAGAAATATGTCATTTAACCAAAAAGATGCATGTACTCCTATGTTCATCCCAGCACTATTCACAATAGCAAAGACAAAGAATCAACCTAAATGCCCATCAATGGTGGACTGAATAAATAAAATGTGGTACATATACACCATGGAATAACATGCAGCCATAAAAAGAAGATCATGTCCTTTGCAACAACAACAGGGATGCAACTGGAGGCCATTATGCTAAGTGAATTAACACAGGAGCAGAAAACCAAGTGGGCATGCTCACTCGTAGTGGGCTAAACTTTAAGTACCCATGGATACAAAGAGAGGAACAAGAGACACTGAGGCTTACTTGAGGGTAGAGTGTGAGAGAAGGATGAGGGTATAAAAACTACCTATCAGGTACTATTCTACTACCTGGGTGATTAAATCATTTGTACACCAAACCCCAGTGATACATGATTTACCTACATAATGAACCTGTATGTGTATCCTCTGAGCCTAAAATAAAAGTTTAAAAAGGGACTTTGGTGATTATATAACGTATTAACAATTTCCAGGGATTAGGATGTAGGCAACTTTGGGTGCTAATTTTTAAGCTTACTACAGTTTGATTTTTTTATTGGGGCAAAATATACATAGATGTAAAATTTACCATTTTAACCATTTTAAGTGTACAGTTCTGTGACATTAAGTACCTTCGCATTGCTGTGCAACTATCACCACTACCCATCTGTGGAACTTTTTCTTCTTCCCCAACTGAAACTCAGTACATGTTTAACACCGACTCCTTATTCCGCCCTCTGACCCTGTCCGCCCTGACCCTGATGCTGTCCACTATTCTAGTTTCTGTTTCTATGAATTTGACTACTCCAGGTATCTCATATAGGTGAAATCTGTAGTATTTGCCCTTTTATGACTGACTTATTTTATTTAAAACAATGTCCTCAAGGTTCATTTACGTTGTAAGCTTGTGTCAGAATTCCTTCTTCCATTGTAGTATATATCACATTTTTGTTTCGTAATTCATCTGTTGGTGGACATTTGTGTTGTTTCTACATTTGGCTATTGTCAATAATGGTGCTATAAATATGAATACACAAATATCTGTTGGAATTCTTATTTTTCTTACTTTTTTTCAATGCCCTCACTTTAACAGTATCTTTACTTTTGGGTGTATGTCTGGAAGTGGAATTGCTGGATCATAAAATAATTTTACCTAACTTTTTAAGAATTGCCGTACTGTTTCCGATAGTGGCTCTACTATTTTACATTACTACCAGAGATGTAACATGTCTCCACTTTCTCCCATCCTTTCTGCTGTGGTTTCAATGTTTGTCCTTTCTGAAACTCATATTGAAACAATCTCCAATGTAGCAGTATTGAGAGATGGGGACTTCAAGAGGTGATTGGTTCATGAGGGCTCTGCCCTCGTGATTGGATTAATCCACCTGTGGACTAACAGATTAATGGATTAATGGGTTATCAGAAAGTGGGACTGGTAACTTTAAAAGAAGAGGGAGAAAGACCTGAGCTAGTACATTCTGTCCCCTCATCATGTCCTGCCTTGTGGCACCTTGAAACCCTTCAGAGTCCCACCAGCAAGAAGGTCCTCATAAGATGCAACTGCTTGACCTTGAACTTCCCAGTTCCAGAACGGTAAGAAATATATATATATAATATGTATATATATTTTAGAAGTAAATTACCTAATTTCATGTATTCATTTATAGCAACAGAAAATGAACTAAGATACTCTCCAGAAACTTATTTTCTGTTTTTTGATAATAACCATTCTAATGGGTATGATGTGTTATCCTACTGTGGTTTTGATTTGCTTTTCCCTATTGATTACTGATATTGAGTATCTTGTCCTGTGTTCCATGTGTACGTTTTCTTAGGAGACAAATCTCCTTTTCTCATTTTAGCATCAGGCTACTGAGAGTTTTTTGTTTTGAATTGTAAGAATTCTTCAAATAATATGGATATTAATTCCTTATTCCATTATTTGCAAATATTTTCTTTCATTTTGTGGGTAGCCTTTTCATTCTGCTGATAGTGGTTGAAGCAGAAAAGTTTTAAACTTTGATGAAGTTCCATCTATCTATTTTTTTTTTCTTTTGTTGTCTGTGCTTTTGGTGTCATACTTGTGAAATCATCACTAAGTCCAATGTCATGAAGCTTTTCCCCTATTTCCCCTATGCTCTCGTCTAAGAGTTTTATAGTTTTAGCCTTTTTTTTTTTTTTTGAGATGGACTCTCACTCTGTTGCCCAGGCTGGAGTGCAGTGGTATGATCTCGGATCACTGCAACCTCTGCCTCTGCCATTTAACAGAAAATAGAAGAACGTTAGAAGTTTATTTATAACTTCTAATTTAATAGAAAATAAGAGAAAGTTAGAAGTTTATTTCATGTAATGAAGTTCAGAAATAGGCAATCCAGGAATTGTGTGTTACCACTCGGATTTTCAGGCACCCCGGTGACTTCCAGCTCTTTATTCTACATTCCCTGGATTGGAGCCTTCATCCTTCTATTCTAAGATGGAAGCTGGATTTTCATTTATCGCATCATATTACCTCATGTCATATCACGTTATCATCTAATTACATTGTATTAATGTCACATTACAGCAGTAGGAGGAAATAAACCTCAAATCCCTCCTTTTAAGTGAAACTCCTTGGAAGAATCACACAACACTTCCACTTACTACTCAGTTGCCAGATGTTGGTCACATGACCACACCTCTCTGCAGGAGAGGCTGGGAAATGTAGTCTTTTACTGAGTTAACCCTGTGCAGCTGTGTAGGTAAAGGGAAGAGAGAAAATTCATCATTGGAAGTCAACTTGAAGTTTCTTTCACACTTTTGAGTACCTTCAACTTAAAACTCTGTATACATGAACTCTTTTGAATTCTATGGTCATACTGTTGGATAATGATGCATACAAAAATAATAAAGAAACACATGTTGGACACTCATTACTGCTACAGAACAGTATATACATCCTCAGGAGACTTGCTGGAATGGGTGCAAATGACTCCAGTGAAGTCTGAGCTTTTTAACTCAACTCCTGTCCAATCCCTTTGGGGTGCCCAAACCTTTCATTGGTAAGTGGTTGGGTAATCTTTTATTTCTACATGCTAGCTTGCCTTGGAAGATACATTGCTTTGTTAGGCATTTGTATGTGATCTCATGGCACATGACCCACTAAAAGGGAGCAGGCTTGGGCAAAACATAAGATGGAAATTCATGCAGCCTATCTGGCCTACCCATCTGGTCAGCAGAATCCTAACTGCAGTGTCTCCTTGGAATTCTCCAGGCCCAGAGATCTAACTACAGAAAAATCTGAAAGGAATATTTAACATGGATCTAAAAGATTGAAAAAAAAAGCGTTAAAAAGTGAAAACAAATGCTAAGTTTACTACAGA
The DNA here is from genome assembly GCF_009764315.1 of Trachypithecus francoisi. Taxonomy (NCBI): domain Eukaryota; kingdom Metazoa; phylum Chordata; class Mammalia; order Primates; family Cercopithecidae; genus Trachypithecus; species Trachypithecus francoisi. The sequence goes on from NW_022681468.1 coordinate 90,547,294, forward strand.
GTTAAATCTAACGAAGACATAGACATTCACATGCATTTATTATGTGCATTATTTGAGCCCCTGGATCTCACTATACCTGAAGACAGACCTGACTTCCCAGTAAGATGAGACAACAAGTTCTCTTTTTTCCTTAAGTTATTTTGAGTTGGATTCCTATCACTCGTAACTAAAATAAAGCGTACAATATAAGAAGTAATCCTTCTTCATGAAGACATTACTGAAATTCTTGGTCAGGTGTGGCTAAGGAAACTCTCTTTGTCCCATCCAGTTCAGGTCCTCTTCTTTATTACTCAGGTATTTCTCTTCTTTGTGTCTAGTTTGTTCACGTCCTTTGCCTTTGCTTTAGAACATTGCTTGTTTGATTAAGATTTCTCAGAATTGCTATAAGCTATGACTCATATTCTCTTTCCCCTAAAGTGATCATCGGTTACATTTTTTAGCTCCAAGGGTGTACAGGTCCATGCAATGCTGAAATTTAGTAAGGCTTTCTCTCCTTCAAAATCAGGCTGCCATATGTTAGCTTCTGGAAACACTGCTTGTTTGTTGCAGGTTCCATGCCCTCTCTCATCGCCACTGAGGCTAGTGTTGGTAACCAAAGGTTCAGTTATTAAGTAATTATCATGCATGTAAAACATGTTTCTACCATGGGAAGTCCATAATCTAGTTGATAATAATGATTCTGGAATAATCTTGGAATTTGGTCTTCCAAAGCAGATCTAAGAACATCTTGAGACACTTTTTTCTCAAGTTTGGGAGCTGAATGTTTTACTTTCAGAAAAAAGTTTTCTAGGTAGATGGACTTGGAGAAAAAAAAATAAATTGAGGAATACTTACATCAGACATTTGCTGACTATTGGACACCATGCATGATCAACAGGTGTGTGCTCATCTACCCCAGCTTCCCTCAACATTCTCTGTTCTCTATAACTATAAAGTAAATTTGTGTTATTCTTTATCTAAACAGTTCTGAGAGTATTGGGAATGATAATAATTAAAGAACAATCCAGATAGCCAAAAACAAAAAAAACTTAGGACAGAAATCCCATATTCAAGACTCAAATCTTGAAATGTGGTTGTGAAATGTGGGTAATGGTAATATACTTACCCCATTCATCTCCCAGAATTACAAGAAGAATCAACTTAGTTAATGTTAGAGTGCTTTGTAGACTATAAAATACCATAGAAATGTCGGTTGTTACTACAACCTTCATGCCAATGTTTTCCTAGTTCTTCTTGGCTCAAAGTAATGAAAAGTTTTTAACATTTATTTTCTTACAGTTTCTTTTTTTGTCCTCAAACAGCTTTGCTTTATTTTAGTTACGAGTGATAGGAATCCAACTCAAAATAACTTAAGCAAAAAAGATAGCTTGTTGTCTCATCTTACTGGAAAGTCAGGTCTGTCTTCAGGTATAGCGAGATCCAGGGGCTCGAATAATGTTGTCAAGGTTCTCTCTCACTCTCAGTCTGCTTCCCTCTTTTTGTGGGCCAGGTCCTTTCCTTTGAGCTTAAGTTTCCTCCACAGGAAGAAGAGGTGTTGACATTGCCCTGAAACTTAACAGAAAGAGAGCTTTTTTACCCAGTGTCTACACATCAGTTCCAGGGAGATATACTTGGGACAGCCCTGTTTGGATGGCAGCTGGGAGTGACGTCTATCACATGTGAGATGGGCTTCCTTGATTGGGTGATCTGTTTTCTCTGCTGACTCCTGTGGTACAGGATGCAGTAAGGACAGGATCCTGTAGTTGTCCATCCAGCTGAGGCCCAGAGGTGAGAGGAGGGGATTCTCTAAAGGTAGGCTTGTCGGGCAGAAGTGAACTCCACTTGTCTTTTGCAAAAGATGAGATCAGGACTTTCAGAGAAGATGAAACATAAATAGTGAGTAAACATATGAAAACATACTCCACTTCATTAATAAGGAAATTAAAAAGCATATGGGGAATTCTTGTATTTTTCTCAACTAGGTGGGAAAAATTTAAAAGTCAGATAATACAGATTTGGAGAGGATAGAACAATGATCTCTCTGATATACTGGTTAAAGTACGATCTGTTATAACTACTTTGGAAAATAATTTGCTATTATCATGAAGGTTGAACATTCATATATGTCATGATCTAGCAATTCTACTCCTAAATATATCCTAGAAACTTTGGGCATGGTGTGCACATGGTGTGCAGGAGCTATATGCAAGGATGATCATAACCAACTTATCCCTAGTAGCAGTAACATTATAAGCAACTTAAATGTCCATCAGCAGGAAGACAAATATATACATTTTAAAGTAATCATATACTGCAGTACCCCACCCAGTGAAAACAAACAGCAGCAGAGTGAACTAATATCAGTTAAGCTTAGAAATATAGTGTTAAGTGAGCAATCAAGTTTCAAGAGACGAACTACAGTATAGTACAATGTGTAGAAAGCTCAAAACAAGAAAAATGCAATAACATTGTTTTGTTGACTAACAAAAGCAAGAGGAGCATAAATATGAAATGAAAAACACTAATGTATTTTTAATTATTTAAACTATGAAATTAAATGCCAGGCGCGGTGGCTCAAGCCTGTAATCCCAGCACTTTGGGAGGCCGAGACGGGCGGATCACGAGGTCAGGAGATCGAGACCATCCTGGCTAACCTGGTGAAACCCCATCTCTACTAAAAAATACAAAAAACTAGCCGGGCAAGGTGGCAGGCGCCTGTAGTCCCAGCTACTCGGGAGGCTGAGGCAGGAGAATGGTGTAAACCTGGGAGGCGGAGCTTGCAGTGAGCTGAGATCCGGCCACTGCACTCCAGCCTGGGTGACAGAGCGAGACTCCATCTCAAAAAAAAAAAAAAAAAAAAGAAATTAAAAAAACGAAATTAAAAATACTACCCCTGGGGTAGTTCAAGTTGCTGGGTAATGGTACTGGTGTTTTCAGGTATTTTAAAATCATGCTTCATAACATACACACATGGCATATGCATATATGTGTTACATCTATTATTTTATATTCTGAAATATTAAGTAATAGAAGCATGTAAAAAGAGAACATATGTTTCACTATGAGTTTTTCCAAACTAGTTAAATCAAAAATACTAAATTCAGTAGCCATTAATCTCATTAATCTGCATGTACCTAAGGAAATTAAGAGTAAAAACATGATTTGTAGGCAATTATTGTTATGTATTAGGATACATGAAAAGTTTAGCTTGGTCAAGTACCTAATGGAACATTTGATAAGTTACCAAACTTTAAAAGACATGAAGAAAACAACAAAGGAAGGACATACCTTCATGCTATGTCTGACCAAACGGAAATTTGGATTATGTATACAAAACAGGGGGAGGGTGGTTTAAGAAATTTATTTTGAATATTTACAGCAATGTTTCCTTTCCACTTCATAGATATTACATTAGATCATGGAATAGTTACCCCAGTGGGGCTTCAAAAGATTCATCTTTTTTTTTCAGCCATAGCTGTTTGATTGGAGAATAAAAGTCAGCATTAGGTATTGACAACATGATTTTTAACTCATATGGAAGTTTTTCACTTATATGGGAATAATTTGAATTTGTATTCCTGTTAGAATTTTAGAACTGGATTTTTGCATAGCCTGACATGTCTCTGAAAGGAATTAGAGTTAGGTAAGGAGCAAGGAGAATTACCTATAACAAATAAAGGTGATAGGAAGAAGGATGGAAAAAGAAGGCAGAGGGAAAGGGAGGGAGAGGGAAAGAAAGAGAGAATGGGATGTTGGAGAGAGTAGGTCTTGGTGATGCAAATGCTGAAGTCTGAATTCTGGCTCTGCAATTACTAGCTGTGTGACTTGGACAAGTTCCTCAACTACTCTGATGTTCCCGAGGCCCATCTCTATGTAGGGACTCCAGCCTCCACCTCCCCATGTTCTTGTGCTCACAAACTGCAGGCAGATGGAATCTGAACTGGGAAGGACCAACGATGAGATGCAGAGAAGAGCCACATTCTGAACATTATATAATGTTATGGATGTTTTATAGATAGCATATCAAACATACTGTCTATAAAAGAGCATGACTACCATGAATATGTCTAAGTGTGAACAAACCATTCGAAAGTAGTATTTGGAGAGTGGGTGTTACCCTCTAAAAGAGGTAAGGGAGGATGGCTAAGGTGCCCTAATATAAATAAAAATAACTATTTTTTTCTGATGGCTGCCCTTTAGTTGAGCTAAGGACTGTCTCTCTCTGTGTAATGCAAGTGGTATGTGGTATGTATGGTTTGCAGATAGAATGTTAATTTCACAATGTATTTGTGCTGTGCATTCTACCATGTTTGATTGTTCTTTCCTAACAATGATGCCTGATGCCAAGCTAAAAAGGAAGGTAAGAGGGTGTTGAGTCCATTGTTAGGGGTGGATTAAGTGTGCAAGTGTTTTGTTTTCAGACAATGGACAATTGAGGGGCACCACCTTCAGGCACTTCTCTCTGTTTTTGGAAGCAGTGGTGATGGATAAAAGGACATAGGCACTGGTGCCAGGCACACCTGGCGTTAAGTCCTGGTTCTGCTATTTATGGCTTTGTGACCTCAGACAAGTTTCTTATCTCTCTTCAAAGTGAAACAACAGTACACATTCTTTTCACTGCCTCCTGATCTTTGCTTTTAAACCTTGCCTTTTAATATTTCCCTATAGACTTGACCATTGCATTTGGCTTTCTTCATTTGAGATGGGGTCCAATTTTGGCAAACAGCACATTGTGTCACCCACTCCATGCCCGCTGTCTGTTACCTTCAACCCCAGTGAAGTTCAGACCAAAGGGCCTGAGCTTCTTCACAGCAATTACGATAATCACTACTGATAAGTGTCTGTCATCTGGGGCATGTTGTGATGATTGCTTCCTCTTGAGGGGTACTAATATCAGCACAATGGCTCAGCAATTCTGTGCAATGGCAAAGATTCTTACTCCCCCCCCACTCCAGGGATTTCCAGCCTAGTGCCCTGCTTATCTTGGTCTAGGGAAGCTCATATGTTTTTCCTGAATAGGGTTCTAGTCCCTAGTCCTTGCCTCCTCTACAGCCCTGGGCTGGAAAGCATAAGACAAAGTCCCAAGCTTTTCTGTCAGTCTTTCATTTAAGCTGGAGTTGGGGCATCAGTGCTAATCATTCACATTCTTTTTCTTTATGTTCTGCTCTGGCTTTTTTGTTTTTTTGACTCTTTCGAGGACAAAGCTCTTCCTACCCAGAAAATAGCTCAACTCCAAGAGTCTTGGTAGCCCAAATGCCACTACTTTCCAAAGGACCCCAAATGGCTCCCTTTACCCTTCACTCCTCTCAGCAGTATCTTCCAGCTCCAAGTCTGTGTTGTCTTCCTTGAAGAAGAGAGAGGGAGGAGTCTGGTGCATCCTCGACGCCTCCTGCCTATGTGGTTCTTTGCTATTGGCCTCTCCCTGGGAGCTGAGCCAAATAGGGGAGGCTGAGACCAGAGTTGGGGCATCCAGGTCACACGGGTGCAAGTGCTAGCCACAGGTGCCAGAGGATGCTGTGATTTTCACAGCCTTGTTCACAGACCAGCCCATTCAGCGGGACTTAGTTTATTTATTTAATAATAATGCTTGGCAAAGGGAACGACCCATGCTTGTCAAGCACTAATGCATACCAGGGATTTTTTGTGTTATCTTCCTTAGTTCTCACAAAAGCCCTCATAGGAACTGCTCTGTCCTTATTTCAAGTGGTCTCCTCCAGATCACACATTGAGGCTCTGTGTTCACCTTCAAAGGCACAGGGTCTGCCTACTAGCCAACACTACCCTCTGTTTGACAAAATACTCACATAGGTTATCCTACTTGGATGTTGCTCTGCACCAGAACCTCAGGAGGGCATCATGCAAGGCGTTTCACAGATGAGGAAGTTGTGGTTCCTTGGCTGTGAATGGGAAAACTGAACTAGGAAGGTGGGTTGAAAGACTCCAAGTCCAGCTACCAGAGTGTCACATGGAGTGGAAAAGGAAAACACTTCCTTGTGTTATCCTTCAAGCAGAATAGAACCCTGAGGAAAGTGGTAAGGAGGTGGATTTTTGGTTAACAAAATGAACTCCTATTAGGAATTGTTCTACAGTATCTGCCACCACCTGACCCAGAGAGACAGGATGAGGAAGATAAGTGGAGAGGCTGGGCACTGTTGAAAATGGGGGCAGTTGGCCAAGTCGAACTTTGAGGGCCAACTCTATGTGCCTATGACCCTATGGTTCCAGAAGCTTCTTGCTTCTTTTCACTGTTATAGATCATCTTACACTAAAGCCAAGACCCAGAATCCATGTCTGAGGGTTCCAAGTGCCTCACCATTGCAAGCTTGGAGGATGAGACGATAAATTATTCAAATACTACTCTCTGGTGTGAATCACCCCAGATTTCTAAGAGATTTGTCTATTGATTTTCTGCGTTTGACAACAGCCTTTCTGCTCTGCACAATGTTATTTTGACTAAAATCCTAATCACACAGAATCTACTACTGTATTTTGTTTAAAAGACTTACCAATTTTCTAACTTGAAAAATACTTTTCCTGGAATGTACAACCCCAAAACTCCTAATGGCCTAAAGAGAAATAGATGTCACCATTAGCTGCTAATATGTTCCTTAATCCATCTCCTTCTCAGCTCATAAGCCTACAACTCAGTGCTCTGAGACCAGGCACGTTAATGGTACAAAATATTTACATTTATGCCCCAAATCCAAACAGCCACAAAACTTTATTTCTCCTTTTGTGGTTTCAATATTTAATTAGTGATGAAGCATCAGAAAGCTGTGGAGAAAAAACACCCCATTATTTTTTAAGTTATAGTATATTTACAACCCATTTCCACCTGCTCCCTTTGTCTCCACCTGTCTCCGCTGTACACAGATTTGTCTCATCCATCCCCTCAGGAATACAGCTGTGTCATCACATCCCGTGGCATCCTAATATGTCATACTAAGCTTTAAACCAATTAGGAATGACTACTGACTGTGCTGACTCATGGGAAGAGAAGGGGATAATGTGTCCTTCAGGTAATGAACTTCTTTGGGGACTTGACACATATTTCATTTTTTAGCACCGTTGGTATTCCCTTGTCACATTTCTGTGGATGTGGCTTCATTTTGCTTCATTGCACTAGGAGGATTATGCAGGGATTAATATTTGTGAAGTAACTGAGTTTATATCTATAATAATGAGATTTGGACAGAGGCACAATGAAATTATTGGGCCAGCCTCTGAGGCCTCAGGGACAGGCTGGAGAGTTCAAGGGTAGATCTGGCCCAAGTGACACATGTCCTCGGAAGGGAATGCTGGGGGCTTTGCGTGCTTTAGTTTCCTTCTACTCCAGTAGTTCTCAAGCCCTGACATGTATCAGAATGACCTGGTGGGCTTGTTAGAACATACAGCTGGGCTCTCACCTCCAGAGTTACTGCTTCAGTAGGGCAGGGATGGGGCCTGTCTAATTCCAGGTGAAGTTAATGCTGGTGCTCTGGGGACCATACTTTGAGAATCACTGCTTTCAAGCTAGGATACCAATTTAACCCTTTTGCCAGATGAGTGAGGATTCCTTGAATGAAAGTACAAGCCAAGGTCAAATATAACTTTGTGTGATTAAATAACGGGTTACAATCCCAGAGCTTTCAAGGCAAGATGAGTATTGTAAATCATCCAAGGGAATGATGTGGGCAAGAAGGCACGGGCAGTCAGGCATGTCAGGACAGTGGGGACTAGGAGAGCTCAGGTCGCATCTGAAGGGCAGCCTCACCTGGGCTCCAGGAGGTTGTTGGTGTGCAGGAACTAGAACTTCTAGGTATACAGGATGAGGCCCAAATCCAGATTTTTAAAATGTGAAATTTCCCTATTTCAAAATGAAGGTTCTAAGCAAACGGGGCAAACCACTGTGGGGGTGAGAGCTGCAGTTAGCCCTCAGCTTGCCAGTTTGCAATCTTCAGTTTAAACTAACCTACCCACCATTTTTTTCCCCCAGAGGGTACACAGTCTTATTGCCCATGCATAGACTTTCTTCAGCGTTTCTTCCAACTTTGCCATTTGTCCATTCCCATCTAATGGGGGTCTTGGGCCTTGAGACCCATTTGGGTCTGTGTAGTGAAAGTTAAAACAGGGGCTCGCCCACTGGGGACACGCTGGGTCAACACCCTAGTGGTCCATGTTGCAACTACATTTGGTAGATCTGACTCTTTCGGACTAGAGACAAGGATTCTGGCCCAAGGTAGTGGATGGGCCTGGAGCAATGTCTGTGCTTATGTTGGGGCAGCAGTGGTTTCTATGAAGCAAGTGCTTCCATCCAAGGCAGAAGAGGAGCAAGGCCTGGGAAGCCTGATTGGATCCCCTTCGAGGAGGACACTCATCCTAGGAGCTTTCACGTGCGGTATCTCATTTCATCCATAGGGAAACACAAAGAGCTTATTATTGCCATTTTGCTGAAAAGGAAACTGAAGGTCTGAGGGTTTTTGCTGTTAGTAAGTAGTTGAGCTGTGACCTGAACAAAGGTCATCTGAAAGGAAGGCGAGGGACCCACTACCCAGGACTCTGGGTAATGCGTCCCTGCCTCCTTGCCTGGGAATGTAGCATGAAAAATGGTGAGAAAACCATAGCTTTCACTTACTTTTTATGACCCCAAATTTTATAATGGGAATTTGGCCTCACATTTGCTCATATTGCTATATAGCAAGAGCTTAATTTTTTGATTAGCATAAAAAATGACCCCAGGAGAAGTTCATTCCCAGCTCAAGGATCGTGTGTTGAAATAGGATGTTAACGAAAACCTCATAGCCCATGCCTGAGTCATTAACATCCCAGGGTTTGAATGGGGCAGGTCCTAATTCTTCAATTGAGATTTCTTTGCTCCACTAAGTTCAATCCATGCTGGGACCATTAAAATGTCCTTTCAGTGCTTCATCTGAAATTACCCACTTTTACAAATTTTCCCATTACATAGACCTAGCGCCCTTTGGAAAATGAATTGCTTTCGGTGGTGGTCGTGGATGTCTGTGATTTTAATATTATTATACAATGTGTCTCGATTAATCAATGTTTGAGAGTCATCTAGCTCTAAGCTAGATTACAAGTAAATAAAAATAGACTTTGTGCCTAACTTCTACCTCCATAAAAAATCCTCTGAAATAGAGATGACAGGAACAAAAGAACGGTGGTGCCTGGGCCCAAGAAGGTTTAAGTGAGGTACTTAATATTCATCTGGTATTCATTGCAATAACATCAATCTTACCAAATTCTCCTGGCGTTAACGTAGATGTTCTGCATTTAATATATACTTCCAGTGGAACTGCATTGTAATTGAGCACTAAATGATGTCCACTTATGGTAAAGTGGTTCCAGAATTTTTTTGTAATAAATGGATTTTAGTAGAATAGAAGACCACAGATTCATTGCTGAGTCTATATTAGACTCTTTAGGCTCTAATTGTCATTGACGGTCTTTACTGTATTATTTCCAGACAGTTCATAATTTTCCCAGCTGAACAAATGATGATTTGTGAGTGGAGTAAGACACTGACTGGATTATGTGATGCCATTTATGTTTTTCATTGCTCTTGTTTCGCAAAATATCTTTTAAAATCAATTGAATCATCTCTACTGGTGTTATTTTAATGGCTGTAGAATTATTTGTATAGTAACAGTGATAGCAAAATTTGTTGAGTGCTTACTCTACACTAAAACACCCTGTTAAGGTGAATACATTCATGATCTCATTGGAACCTCATGACAACACAGTCAGTTTGGTTACCTTGTATTGTAGTTGGGTAAGTTGGATATCAGGGGTTTAGGAATTTGTGTGAGGTCATATAGCTAGAAAGGGGTGGAGCTGGGGTTTGAATTCATATCAACATGGCTTCAGACTTCAAAGTCTGCTTTTAGCCATGGCACCAGATGACTTGCGTGTGGTTAGTAGACATGGAATTTCCTACAAGCAGACGGAGCAAACTCTAAGTTCCCAGACTGATGAGAATTTCCTGCATTTCTTTATCACAAGCAGGAGAGATTTGTTAAGATAACCTAAGAAGTTAAGAGATAGCTTTTTTTTTTTCCCTCCTTAAGCCCAGCGATGATGGGGAGCTGATGTTTAGGAAGAATATCTGTTTGAAAATGAGACACACAAAGATTCTGTGCAGTAAAAAAAGCAAATTGTACAGAGCGCATTTGTTTGCATGGAAGCAAACTAGACATGCAATTCTGACTAGTTAACCCTGTGGTTAGAGCATGTGGCTGAGAGCTCTGTATGGCTTACACTCCTCATGCTGCCCATGCTGATATTCTGGGAGGCTATGCAGGAAGACCTGTCCCAGTGCTGACACTAACCAGCTGATGACTCCACTGATACATCTTGCCTTCTCTTATCTCCAAAATGAAGGGATTGAGTTGAATTCAAGACTTTCAAACCTATATAGATTGGCATTGTGAGTCTTTCTTCCAAAGAAAGAGAAAGGAGAATTCTAATATGTGGAACATCTGAAAGCAGAAAATTTCTGGTTGAATTACACACTGCCCCCCTTTCCATCCTAGGCTGGAAATCTTGAGCCTCCTTGCCCTGGCCCAGATCCCCTGATACCCTGTTAGATGTGTGAGGGCAAGTCTAGAAAACCTCTGATCTAGCTGCCTCCTCAGGTTCCTGGTAACTCACACTTCCATACTCACTATATTCCAATATAGATTGTTTTTAATTTTGTGAGCACTGGAAATTGAGTCATTCATCAGATTTCCCTTGCCATGGGTCTCTGAAACTGATGGTTTACCTAGAGCAAAGGTGTAAGACGCTAAAGGGTGGGCTTTGGGTTGACCACATCTTATGTTCCCACCAATTAATCTTTCTTTCTCCCTTATTTCTAATGAATGCAATTGTGTGTTTTACATAATTCTGCAAGCCACTTTAAGTCTTTTTTTTTTTTTTAGCAAAGTAGATTAGGAAACCAACCAACTAATAAAATCTACCCCAAATCTCTTCTGATTCCACATACTAAATGTGTGGTTAATTTCAACAGAATTTGAAGCTTTGATCTCAAACGTCACGTTCTCAGGGAAGCTGCTCTAGGGCACTTATCTTTATACACATCGGCACCCCTGTAGCCATCCTCACTGAACTTCTACTCTCTCTTTATTGCTCTTGGTATAGCTTATTATTGTGAACTTGTATGATTATTGGATTCAACTCTCAGCTGAATTTTTAGGAAAGGGAGGTAAAAAATTTGAGTGGGGGCCAATTGGGTTGGGACCATGCAAAGGTATTTGGACTTTACCCTTTTAAGTGACAGAGTTCCATAGACACACAGTAGGTCCCCAGCTAACCATGAATGGATGCAGTAAACAAATGAATCCTTAGAGACTTAGCAGGAGGCTGCTACTGCTACTTAAGTCTCCACGATGGGAAAAGGCAGCTCGTTATTGTTAATGCCAACACCTCGGATAATATACTTTTTATCTCTGCTCATAATGGTAATGTAGATAAATTCCATAAATCAAATCTCAGCAGTAAAAAGGTTAATAAGTTTATGCTGTATAATTGAAAGCCATATTGGTGATTAAAAGGATTTTATATATCAGTTTTCTGGGTCACCAACTAATTATTTTCAATGGCCGGTAATAAAACACAGCACCATGCCTGGCTAGACACTGCAAACTGTCAGATGCTAAATCGTGTAGAAAGTACTTGAGCAGGTTACCTTAAGTTGGTTGGTCTTTCGCTTGGAATGTGAAGTCATTGAAATCCCTGCTGTTTGTTTTGCGCCAAACTTATGTGATGCTTGGGGTCCCCTTCCACTGAAAGTATGGAAGCTAGGCAATTCCCCCAAATGGAAAAGACATGTCAAGCTCCAGGGACCCCATGATAGCTGTAATCATTCATGTTCAATGCAGTTGGCAATAGTAACACCGAGCAGTTGCCTTTACATCTAGATCATGGCTGCAGTATGGCACATATTTGGCCATCCTTATTCAGAATAGAGGATTTGCAAAAGAAGGGAAAAGTGTATGACCTGGAACAGATTAATATTTTTTGACCCCCTAAAATATTCCAAGAATAGTCTTTGTGATTTATATGCACTAGAGGCCACTAAAGTATGTATTGTTAACTCAAGGTTAGCTATGGGAAAGCTGAAGCTTAGAAAGTATGGGAATTACCCAAGGTCATGGCTTTCAGCAGGACAGCCAGCATTCAAGCTTGAATCTGTCTGACTCCACACTCAAGTGATTCCACTATATATATTTATATTTATGTAAAATGTGTGACTTGACTTATATATACACATACATTTTACTTCTGGTTTGTGGAGTATCATCTTAAGAAACAGTGACGACAAAGATAAAATGTTTATGAGTTGGTTCTGGGCTTAATTTGGGATATTAGAAGTTTGTGTAGCTAGGGTGGTGAAAATAAGGTTGCTGCATTGAATGAAACACATGTTATATTCTAAGCACACAGTGTCTCCCGTAATAGTGCTGGAAGTGCTTAGACGGTCAGTCTTCCAGTCTTGGAGGCTGCGTAAAGGTAGATGGAAATGAGGCGGGGAGAAGGCATTTGGGAGGGACATTTGTTTCAACTCCTGCCATTATTTCTTATGGGTGGGCCTGATGTGTCACTTAGCCAGCATGCTATCACCTCTAGCGTTTGTTCAAGAGAAATATGTTTATAGGGTTTCTATCAGGAAAGAAATACAGCCATTGTATACTGAAGTAAAACACAGTGGGCTTAAACCCAGAAAAATCACTAGATACAGTGATATATCCTTTATTTAACATTTCAATGTGTCTGACTTTACCCCATTACGAAGGAGACGAATTGAGGTTGGAAACCTTCTGTGGTTGTAGTCTTTGTTTTTGTTTCTCTAGTTCTTTTGCAAGTTCTGGAATTATCTTGTAAACTAGGCACTGTGTTCAGTTGTCCGTGTGTAGGAGGGAGGGTTTGGGAGGATTTATAGAATCATTCTACCGGGGCTCTCCAAAGTCTGCGAATAACAGATGAATCAGAAATGTTGAACTCCTCAGTTACTTTCTTCAAAGGCAAATTATTTGCAGATGAAATATAGAATACAAATTGGAAGGTGAATGCTATTGTCTTGGCTGCAGAGTTTATGCTTCAAAAGAATAGCCAAGAGCATCCGGGACTGCGATGACTAGCTTAAAAAATGTATTTGACAGATATGTTAATCAAACCACCAAATAAAGGAGACCGTCTGAGGATGGCACTGAGACAGGGCACTCTCAAAACTCTCCATGGGCTTGGTAATTAAACACAGGTGCTTTCTTTTCTTGGCATCTCATGCTAGGAAGGACTGACCTATCAGTGACTTAGTGTTCCCATCTGCCATCAGGTGATATGTGAAATGTAAGAGCAGCCTCAGTTCCTTCCTAGAGAAAGAAGGAGATGTGATTAACCCAATAACCCAGGAGGAAGACTCAGAAATGTGCACAGAGAAAAGGCAAATGAATCTCCTTGGGGTCAGTGTGGAGTGGTTCATGTTGCAGGGAAAAGTTGGGCTTCTCACATTACAGGGATTCTTCTTCATGCCTATTTGTGACAAGAGCATTCTAAAAATGAAAACTCCCTTAGCTGCTCAGTCATATTTTAGAAAGAAATATTGGGGTTAGCATGGGGGGTGGGGGCGAGGAAAGGTACAGGTGGAGAAGAGTGGGGGAGTAGACTGGAAAGAGCAGACACAAAAAGGGAGAGAATGACAAATATACTTCCATTAACAGGAAAACAAATGCGCTTCAGATGGCTTGAGGCACAAGTGACACTTATCTTTAGTGGGCAGCATATTTTGAACAAAATCAAGTCAGCATCATCCATCATCTGTCCTCCTGACATGCACATGCCTTGACAACGTGCATCAGGGCATCCGTGACTCATGTGGGGATTGTGAGTGAAAGTTAAGTCAGGAGGCAGGGCTTGTCTGAGCTCTGGGAGCAAAGAGCCGTAACACAGTGTCAGCATGGCCAATGGTGCAGTCAAGGCAATGCTGCAACGCACCACCAATGGTCTCTGTGGTGGACTACTGCTTCCAGGGACAATCCATCTCTATCAAAGGCATGCCTATTGCTGATAAATCGTTTTCACCCTAACAGGGAGCTGGTACAAAGGAAGGCAGAAGCAGAGCAGGGACTTGACATTTCCTTCCAAAGGCTTTAAAAGTGATGTACATATGCCCTGGCCCATTCTCTCCCTCCAGGGCTCAGAGCTTTTGCTACCTCTGACCTCTCCCTTATCAAAAGCATTATGCCTTGTTTCTCACTCACAGCTCATCTGATGACCACAACCACTCTGGCATGAGAATGCCTACCAGTGGGTTTGTCTGTGCTCACCAGACGAGAGACTAAGACTTCAACAGATCCTATTGGGAAACAGTACCCTGATCAAGGGATGGAGCCATTTCTGCCACCATTGTAGGCAAGGCAGGAATGACAAGGAGGTGAGTGAGGCACAAAAGTTAAGAGTGAGTAGAAATGAACACCTCAATGATTGAGGTAAATAGTATTTTATTATGGTATTTTAAGAAATAAAAATTAGGCCAGGCTCAGTAGCTCATGCCTGTAATCCCAGCACTTTGGGAGGCTGAGGTGGGCGGATCATGAGGTCAAGAAATCAAGACCATCCTGGCCAACATGGTAAAATGAAACCTCATCTCTACTAAAAATACAAAAATTAGCCGGGAATGGTGGCACGTGCTTGTAGCCCCAGCTACTTGGGAGGCTGAGGCAGGAGAGTTGCTTGAACCAGGAGAATCACTTGAACCTGGGAGGCGGAGGTTGCAGTGAGCCAGATTGCGCCACTGCACTCCAGCCTGGCGACAGAGTAAGACTCTGTCTCAAAAAAAAAAAAAGAGAAAAAAAAAGTTAATGCAAAAAATCCATGATGAAAAAATGTCAAAATTTTAAATACAGAATCCACGGGCCATGATTAGGGTGAGGAGAGTGAGGCTGTCACTCTCAGGGTCCTACAAGGGCCGAGTTGTACCTGGTCTTTATTTAAAATTGTCATAGTTTGTTCATTTGGTGTTAGGGCTGGTGAGATCATGATGGGCCAGTGCCTGCCTCTCCAGCTGTGGCCCCAACGCCGTGCTGCACACAGTAAACTTCTCTTGCTGAATTCATGTGGTATCTTTACAATAAATTCTGTTTCACTGAAGCTGAGTAGAGTGGGGTTCTGTTGCTGATGACCAACAATCCTCAACTAAAACAGAAATAAATATTTGTTTATTTCTCTTCCAACTTCACAGAGCTTTCTCAGAGAATCACAAAATATTTTCTTCTAGATTCAGACTTCTGTGTCAAATTATAAGGCTAAAATTTATAGCAATAATATAGGGTTTTCTTTTTAAATATATTTCTTCTAATTGCATCAATATAATACAGTAGTTTCATTTTTACATGTTCTTTTATAAGCTCTGATCATAATTTACACAGTCACAGTGAACATAATTTTGTATTCTGCTTTTTTTGGTGAATTTTGCACGCCAAAGATTTTCCATGTTGTTACACATTGATGGCTGTGGACTGTTTTGTTGAGATTTGTCCCAGATTTTACTTATAAAATTTATTATTTTTAGGTGACTTATACATTGTCTTCCTTTTTTCCATATAATAATGTGAAAATGAATATGTTTATCTCCGTGAATCTTGTTTCTTCAGTTATTTCTTTAAATTACGGTCCCAGAAGTCTGATTTCTGAGCCAAGTCCATTGTTATCTTTCTTAGTGTATAATTTGTATTGCCATATAATTTTGCAACAGCTTTTAGATTTTACAGAGGAAAACAAAGAAATTTGAGCCAAAAGAATTCTTACCTATAGGACACCTTGTTTCAAATTTAAATGGCAGTAGGAGTAGTATTCATCTTTAAAATTTGATTTATTTATGAGATTGTTCATTTTCAAAATTGAGCCACAGATAGATTATTTTCTTTTCACTTGCAATAGAGCCTTATGGTTACACCAACTATGTTTTCTTTCTGCAGTTTATTTTGCAAACTAGAGGTATGATTATATTTTACGATTTTTTTAACCGAGAAAATATTTTTGGCACTTCTGATGATAACCCAATAGTCATATAAGTTGCAAATTTAAATTGGAATCCAGTATACACATAGCAAGTATTTGACACTAAAACATTATTTTTTAATAAAATAAATATCATACCTCTAAGAAAGAACTACAATCTTCTGTTCTAATCGTGAATATGTCTAACAGTGCACAGCACCTTCTAGACCACTCAGGAATTAAGCAGATGCAAATGAAAATTCAAAGCCATATTTCACATTTCTGTGATGCATTTTCATTGAGACATTTAAGGCCATCTTTAAACAAATGGTAATGACAAAAGAAGGACCCGAGGCCCCAAAAGGCTTCATTTTCCCAAATTGAGTCAATGACCGAACTAGTGATTAAACAGATATTTCTTACACATGGGTCATTGTCTCTGAATAAAAGCATTCTATCAACGTTTTCCTCCAAACCAACATTTTGAAACATGAAACTCACTCTCAATCTAGATAAATAAAATTGAGGTAAAAAGCCAAAATGTGACCACTGGGAGGTAAACATCTTAAAAGCAAATTTTATTCTGATTACGTTCATTAGCAGAAATCCTTTCATCTAACACAGCATTAGGTCAACAACTTTAAACTCCAAACCACCTTTTTTTTTTTTTTTTTTTTTGAGATGGAATCTCCTTCTGTGACAGGCTGGAGTGCAGTGGCGCAATCTTGGCTCACTGCAACCTCCGCCTCCTGGGCTCAAGCCACTTTTGTACCTCAGCCAGCCAAGTAGCTGGGATTACAGGTGCCCGGCTGATTTTTTTGTATTTTAGTAGAGACCGGGTTTCATCATGTTGCCCAGGGTGGTCTCGAACTCCTGAGCTCAGGTGATCTGTCCACCTCAGCCTCCCGAAGTGCTGGAATTACAGGTGTGAGCCACTGTGTCAAGCCCCAAACTACCTTTTAAAAGAAAGATTTTCTGGGGGTAGAGATGGAAACAGGAAGCAAATGAAAAGAAGGCATTTGGTGCATCACAGAGGTTAAGTCTCAACTAGCTGGACGACTGGGGGAAATCTAACTCCTAAAAAAAGGTAACACTGGAGATGAACAGTGCCTTGAGATGAATCTATAAAATAACCCCTTTATCTTACAGATAAATAATCCAAGGCTCCATGGCTGGTCCAAAATGAAATGGATAAATCGTCCTGGCACCAGGACTATGATTCAGCTTTTTTGAATACAATGTGCCATTACTTCATCTTACTGCCACATCGCTGACAATGTGGTCTTCCTGATGGCAGCCTCTGTCCTTGTCCCTCTTTGTCCTGTGTTACCCATGACTTGTTTCTGGGAACCAGCTGAAGGAGTCCCTATTCAGGGCAGCACCAAGCATATGGGCTACTAATACTGACCAACATGGTAGGATTGCTCTCAAATTGTCTTCCTGTGTCCTATCAAGGTTGGACCCCTACCTTCACTCATCCACTCAGTCTCTGTTCCTCTAAGCTCATATTCTCCAGAAAATGTTTAGTGGGCTCTGTACAACCACTAAATATTTTTTTTTTAGTGGCTGTATGAAGCCCACTATATATATATTTTTCCTTTTGATTTGTATGCTGGTCCCTTTCAAAGGAGTTGAAGAGTAATTCCAAAGAAGGGGCAGTTGTCTAGATAGCAGGCATCACCGATCATCACTTTTGTGCCTTGTGTTTTGAAACACACAGCATCCTGGCAGGAAACAGGATTGGGTTAGATGTTTCCATGAAGAGACTACCAAGAAAGAACTACCTGCAGAGGAATGAGGGTGTTAAGGGACCAGACAAGGAATGTTGAGGCATCCTGAGACCAGCAACAATGGGGAGTTGTTGCCATTTGGGGCTGAGACAGACAATGGCGTAACATACTTTCATCTCTAAACAAGGGGTAAAGAAAAAAGAAGGCCCAGAGGCCCCAAAAGCCTTCATTTTCCTAAATTGAGTCAATGACTGAATTAGTAATTAAACAAACATTCCTTATATATGGGTCATTGTCTTTCTATAAAATAATTCCATTAGCATTTCCCTCCAAACTAACATTTTGAAACACGAAACTCATTCTCAACCTAGATAAATTAAATGGAAGTAAAAATCCAAACTGTGACCATTGGGAGGTCAACATCTTAAAAGCAAATCTTAGCTATTAGAGCCTTGTGGAGCCAGAACCCTGACTGGGGGTGGGGGAGTTGACAATGCTCTATCCAGGGACGATGCTGCCAGTGCTAGGGATGCTATGCTGAATGAAGCAAGGAGGGCAAGAGAAAGAAGAAACACCGCGCCTTTCTCTCTTACCATTCTCCATTTCCTGCTAGCCTCCCACTGAAGGAAAGCCAACCAAGGAGCTGGCTGTGGTTTGTGAAGCTCAGCCTCCTTGGGCAACAGAGCAGAAAAGGGCATGGATTGGTGAGCAAAGGAAAAATATCAGTAATGATTTTCCTGCATGTCTTCTTGTCTAATGTTCAAAACAGTCCCATTTTATTGTTGAGAAAACCGAGGTAACGTCACAAGCTGCTTTGAATCCTTTCCAAAATAAGGCAGCTTATTGGTCAGTGGACTTGCTCATGGTCACGGTGCTAGTGTGTAACTGGGATCTGAACATGTCTGTTTGGTCCCACAGGGAACGACAGTCCTTCTCACTATGTGGTGCGGAAGCTGTTCAGGTGCTGTGGTGAGACATCCACAATCATCACCTCATTTAATCCTCACAGCAGCTCTGGAGAATGAGTAGCATTGTCCTCTTAATTTTTCTTATGAGGAATGCAGTCTTAAGGAAGCTAAATATCGCATTCCAGTTAATACCATAATGGGGCCAGAATTCAAATCCAAGAGTCTGAGATCTTAACCATGTCACCATTCTATGCCTTTTCCCAGTGAATACCTCACTGTTCCCTGAAGCTGTCTGTGCAGAGCAGAGTGACACTGTCTCATGTAGGTGTCTAGTCCCTGACCTGCAATTCAGTTTTCCTGGAAGGTGCCAAGTGTGGGGTGCCTGGTCCATCTTTAGGAGCCTCCTGGTGGGTACCAACAGTCATGAGAGGTCTTCTTCTGTGGAATAATAATGACTACGCTTGGCATGTTCCCCAGTCTGTAGAATGAGCCCACCAGGTGGGTGCTGCTCCTCGTTTACAGATGGCACAATTCAGGTTGTGACAGACATGTGGATCATGCAAGCTGGTGTGAACTGGCAGCCACGTTGGACTGACCGTAACACCTACCCTCTTCTCTTTAATTCATTTCTCACCTTCTAATCCACCTCAAATCAGTTAAACCCTTGAAAAGAAGCCTAGCAAGTTGATTCATGAATCATCACTGATCCAGAACGTTACCTCTTTGGCCATTCCTGTCTCCTCATGCATGCAGGAAGATTCAAAGCCTCCCACCTCTTTCTGCATTCTGTCAGAACTGGATGAGTGGCAAAAGTGAATGAACCAGTGAATGGACAAATGAAAGAATAAGTAAATAAGTAAGCATATACATGCTCATTCTGACTTTGAAATCCATCATTTAAATTTTTTTATCATGTCATTAAAGTCCTGGAGTCAGTGGTTGCCCTTATTTTACTGAAAATAAGGTTGGTGGAAGATAAAAGCTGCATGATTTCAATTTAGTTTTCCTCGTGTTTTGGACGTTGCCTCCAAGAGCCTTTTAGATGGTGGGGCTGAAAAAACCTGCAGCAAATATTTAATAAACCTTTTTTTTTTTTTTTTTGAGACAGGGTTTCACTCGTGTTGCCCAGGCTGGAGTGCAATGGCGTGATTTCAGCTCACTGCAACATCCGCCTCCTGGGTGCAAGTGATTCTCCTGCCTAAACCTCCTGAGTAGCTGGGATTACAGGCACCTGCCACCAAGCCCGGCTAATTTTTTTTGTATTTTTAGTAGAAACGGGGTTTCACCATTTTGGCCAGGCTGGCCTCGAACTCCTGACCTCAGGTGATCCACCCACCTCGGCCTCCCAAAGTGCTGGGATTACAGGTATGAGCCACTGCACCTGGCCTAATAGACATTTTTATTTGGTGTGCTGGACAGATTCTTTTGAGGGTTCATAATCTGAAAAATAGACATCAAATTCTGTAAACTAATGGAGCCATTCAACTCATCCATGACCAAGGAGCCAGTGAATGGCACTTGAGCCAATGAACGACAGCTTTGTTCCTGACAAAAGACTGGCCCACATTCGGCAGGGAGGCTGTCCCCTTAAATGAGCATTCAGATTTAGGAGGGAGCTGTGAGGGATGAACGGGAGACCTGCTCAGCCAACCACACCTGCTGAGCCAGTCTTGGTGGACAGGAGGAAGACTAACGGGCATCTTTGTTTGCCAGGTAGATGTTATTACCAGTGTAGTAGTGCTTCTTGAACTTAATGTGCATATAAATCACCTGGAAATCTTGTAAAAATGCAGATATTGATGAACTAAGTTGAGGATGGGGTTTGAAATTCTTCATTTGTAACAGGTTTCCAGGTGCTGCTGATATTGCTGGTCCAAGGACCACATCTTGAGTAGCAAGGTCCTAGCGTTTATCTTATTGTTGTAGTGATATCCTGATTAGGTCAGTGATTTATCAGTAGCTTTATCTGGGGGTAGTGCTGATCTTACACAAGAGCATTTGATGTCACAGAAGTCATTGTCATTGTCACTGGAGTCATCTTGGAGTCATCATTGTTATTGCTACTCTTTGTTGAGAATCTCAACCAGAGCAACGTATTGGCAAGCATCAGAAACTCAATCAAAGAGGCACTGATAAAAAACAAAATTTATAAGATATAAACAAAACCCTTAGAACTTAATTACAGTCCCATAGGGACTGGACCTAGAAAAAGCAATTCCTCTCCCTTTGCTCCCTGCTGCACATGTTCTCATTCAACTGCTTGCACACAGTTCCTCAAGGCTGCCAACCAGTGGTGGCCTTAGCAACCTGTCTACATTGCCTAGAAGTTCATTCACTCACAGCTAATGGACTGAAGTCTCAGTTCCAAATTCCCAGGTGCCCATCAGCCTAGATTCAGTCAGGGTCCAGCCTGGGTTCAATGCCAGAGAAGGGTGTAGGTAGGATGATATAACCCAGAGGCTGCCAGGACTGAGGGCCCCAAAAGCGGCCTGAGTGGGAAGGCTCAGAGATTCCTAGCGCACATAGCCAGTAAGTGGGTGAACCGGGATTCACACCCACATCTTTCTCATGTCCCAGTCCAGGAAATTCACATTCAGTTACACGTCTCTTTGTGACATGATGGGGTCCAGGAAGAGACCCCTGCAACCTGTCTCCTCTCCACCCCTCCTCACCTCAAGAAGTTGAATACTTCTGTCCTCAGGAGAATTGCAATTGGGACGGAGATGGTGGCCCCTTCTCTCAGGCTCCTCACAGCGAATACCCTGTATGTCCACCCTGCAGTTTCAGTTGGACAGCCAGTCCTGAAGGTTAATCATTTTCGGGAGTCCAGTCTTAGGCTGGTCCACCCACGTCACAGCTTCCAAAAGGGCACTAAGCACCAGCTCTTGATGGCCTTCAGGTCACACCAGGATGTCTCCCTCTGCTCTCTCTCAGGGACTGTGATCTGCTTTGTTTTGCACCATCCCCTGGCCTGGGCCTCTCCAGGCTGAGGGCAAATCTTATGGCCACCAGTGCCTCCTGGCCTGCTGCTGTGTCTAGTGTCTTCCCTATGTTTCTGTGGGATTGGAAATCCAGGGGCAAAGTTGCCTGTCAGCCGTGCCATAACAGACCTGGCATGTCTGGGGCTTCTGGATTCCCTCTGGTGCCCTGACCGAGTCCCCAGTGTATGTTCCACTCTAGGGGGTCAGTGAGGATGCCTGCCCTCCCCATTGGCTTCCTGCTGCCTGGCTAGAACATCTAGTTCTGGATATAGTTACATTTGCCTTTCAGTGACAAATTAGGGAAGCTGGGTGGGAGATTAAAAAAAAAGAAATAGTTCCAAAGCCACCCTTCCCTGCACGGACAATGTGGCCTGAGGTCTTCCTGACCTAGGAGCATGCTGTCAGCCTCGTGGCCCTTTCATGATCCATACCTGAAAACCAAATGCTCCATCTCCAAGTCAATGGCATTTTATCTGTTGAGGGGAGCAGAATAGTGTTGCTGTCACCCGTTGGGAGAGCAGCGAGTCTTCCCTGGGGTGGAGTGTGAAGGACACAGGGAGGAGATGGGGTAGGCTGCTGATGGGAGACTGATATCCAGCCTGGGTATGAGAGCCACAGGAGGCCACCGTTTGAGATGCGCAGTGGCTGTGACTCTGATAGGAGATAGTCAACTCAAGCCTGGGACAGGTATCATATCATGGGCAGGCCAGATGTAGAGTCAGCCTAGCAGGGCTCACATTCGAAATCAGACACACGTGGCCATGGGGAGACAGACTTTCTTGTAGTGTTGTGGTAGGTGGAACATAGTCTTCTAAGAGATGGTCTCCTTCTCTCAGCCTGGCCCAGGGCATGGACAACAGGAACTTCTCCTAAGAGGGCTAGTCTTGGGACTTGGTCTTCCACCCTTGGTTTCCCTACCCATGACATTTCTTTTTCTTTCTTTCTTTCTTCTCTTTCTTTTCTTTCTTTCTTTCTTCTTTCTTTCTTTTTCTTTCTTTCTTTCTTTCTTTTCTTCCTTCCTTCTTTCTTTTCTTCCTTCCTTCCTTCTTCTTCCTCCTTCCTTCCTTCCTTCTTTCTTTCTTCTTTCTTTCTTTCTTTTTCTTTCTTTCTTTCTTTCTTTCTTTTCTTCCTTCCTTCCTTCCTTCTTTCTTTCTCTCTCTCTCTTTCTTTTCTTTCCTCTTCCTTCCTTCCCCTCTCTTCCTTCCTTCCTCTCTCTCTTTCTCCCTTCCTTCCTTCTTTCCTTCCTTCCTTCCTTCCTTCCCCTCTCTCTCTTTCTCCCTTCCTTCCTTCCTCCTTCCTTCCTTCCTTCCTTCCTTCCTTCCTTCCTTCCTCTCTCTCTTTCTTTCCTTTTGATGGAATCTCACTGCAATGCCCAGGCTGGAGTGCAGTGGCACAATGTCAGCTTATTGCAATCTCTGCCTCCCAGGTTCAAGGGATTCTCCTGCCCCAGCCTCCCAAGTAGCTGGATTACAGGCGCCCACCACCACGCCTGGCTAATTTTTGTGTTTTTCGTAGAAACAGGGTTTCATCATATTGGCCAGGCTGGCCTCGAACTCCTGACCTCAAGTGATCCAACTGTCTTGGCCTCCCAAAGTGCTGGGATTACAGGCGGGAGCCACGGTGCCCGCTGTCATATCTTTTCTATTGGTTTACCCTGCTCTTTTCTTTCATAGAGCTCATCATAGGTTTAATTTGATATTTAATTGTTGATGTGTTTACTTTTTATAAGCCCACTGAGGGCAGGATTGGGCCTGTGGGTACTCCCAGGACTGACCATGTGCTCTGCATACAGTAAACACTCAGTTAATAGTCATCGAGTAAAACCCCCAGTTAATAGTCATCGAGTGTGTGGAGACCTGGGCTGAAGGGCAGCACCTCTTGGATCATGGATTGGGGCAGCTGATTGAGGAATGTGGTGCTTGGTCAGCAGGTAGGTTTTGCCCCTGGTTGGGGGAAAGTCAAGAGAGTGATGCTTGTATGTAGATTTTGACAAAAAGACAGGAAGTAAAAAGATCATGGGGAATGTGCTGTGGAAATGTGTTGCCACCTCTGACCTGAACCTGGTAGCCTCCTGGTCAAGAGGCTAAACTCTGACCTTGGGTAGATTTGGTTTCGGTCCTGCCGTGTTGCTTTCCCTCTCTCAGTGTGAATGTCCCGTCTGTAACGGGAGGTAATCAGACCTGCTTGACAAAGATGCTGTGGGGATTAACCAAGATAATGCCAAGCACAGCACCTGGTGCACACAGAGCTATTTGTGTTATTTTATCACTAAACTAAAAAACTGCAAACCTGTAAAATTATTATCATGAAAAGACAGCACACTATAGTATAATGAAAAGGCCATGACATTTGGAATCTGAAAACCTTGGCTCTGGATCCCAGCTACATACCGACAGCTATAATGGCCCCGGTGTCTTGTAACTTCTCTGGATCCCATTAAAAAAATCAGTTCTTGCTACATGGTGATGGAAAGGATTATATGAGATAATGCATGATAATATGTTGATTAGAAGTGAAAAGCACTATTCCAGGGTAAGTTTTTCCTCTTGTGTAATGGCTGAGGAGATGGACCTAGTTAGGCAAAAATTTCGGAGGAAAGATAATTGAAGAATCAAAAGATGGCAACCCTTCAGAAACATTATTACATTTTTAAAAACTGGAGATTTTGAAAATGAGATGAAGTAAAATTATGGTCAACAATGGTCCTAGTTTGCTCAGTGACCATCTTCATAAGTATAAATTCTGGTGCCTCCAGCGAAACATGGTACCCTTTGTTAATTGCAACTTCAGTGGTCTCCCTAGGGGTCGCTCCTCTCCTGCACCCCATAAAGCAGCATGTATGCCTGTGACTGTCTCTACGTCCTTTGAAAAAGACTGTAAAAAACATCCACAAAAGGCAAATCAAGCACCTTTCACTTTTTTCCCCTTTCTACTTTTAAAGTTTTATTGGACATTAAAAGTTTTTATGGCTATCAAGGAAAAGCGTTTTGCCACTTGAAGTTAAGGTGTGATTCAAATTACAAGATGGCAGATCAATTCCCAAAATGATATTTAACAAATTTCACATTTTTTTTTTTTTTTTTTTACGGGACATTTCTATTGGTGCAGAGACGCGGAAAAAGCCACAGACTTAGAAACTCTCTGTAACTGCCCTGTGGCCCCTCTCTGCTTAAGGTGCAACCTGGGCCATTCTTTCCGTTGGTTCCTTTTCCTCCATGTTTCACTGGACAACTGCAGAACACTTTTCTGTGAATGGGCTCCAAGACACCAGGGACAGGTGATGAGGACTGGTGGGTGCCCAGAATATGAGGTTTTTTTTTTTTTTTGAGACAGAGTCTTACTCTGTCGCCCAGGCTAAGTTCATTGACAGATCTCGACTCACTGTAACCTCTGCCTCCGAGGTTCAAGGGGTTCTCCTGCTTCAACCTCCCTAGTAGCTGGTACTACAGGTGTGCAGCACCATGAGGGGTTAATTTTTATATTTTTAGTAGAGGCCGGGTGTCACCATATTGGCCATGCTGGTCTCGAACTCCTGACCTGAAGTGATCTGCCCATTTCGCCAGAATATGATGTTTGTGTTCAACTGTCTATATGGCCACAGGTGAGATCACATACCTAATTTTAATCTAAGTATTGTTATAGCAGTTTGCAAAGTTGAGTGAAGAGGAAGCGCATGCACATTGAAACATAGACCACTGTCATTGTCATCAATGCTTGCACAGCATTTGGTTATGAATGCTCCAGATAGCTTCTGTTTTCCAAAGGATGAGAACACACAATAAACCAAACAAAATTGCCTTATTATTTAGCAGAATTGGTAAGCAATGTTATTGATGCACAGATTAAATAAGTTAAAAAAAATCCCACAGTTGTAAGGACTATGAACTAATTAACACCTGCAAGTCATGAGTGAAAACTTGTGAAGTGATTCTTCCTTTCTTCTTGGATGCAATGTCTTCTTGCCCAGGGCATAACTCTTAATAATCTGGTCAATAATTCAAAAAGATTTTTTAATGTGAGGGCTGATTAATCTTGTTTGATTTTTTCATTTGTGAAATTACCTGGATATTCATGTAATTGATACTTCTCACTTCACAAGTAGATCCAACTTGATTGTGGAACAAATTAAGACTGTCTTCCCCTGCCAGTTAGAAAACAAAGCAGTCCTTACCCATCTTCTGCTGAATCTATTACGGTCTATAAATGATGTTTTAGAAAACAAGCGGTGCTGGACAAACTGAATGGGAAACTTTTTGTGTTTTTTTTCTTTGAGCTTAAAACCATCTCCACAGAGGCCAAGTGGCCTGTTTGGTTCAACCAGTGTTAAAATACCTTAAAGAATTGGTAATAAAATGCCCCCAAAGCCTATTTACACATATTTCCAAGTGAACTAAAAGACATGGGAGACAGATTATTTTTTAAACTCACAAGAGAAACCTTCTTTCCCTTTCTAGTCAAGCAAATCTGAGTTGACTTCTCCCATAAATTCAAGAACAAAAAGTTATAAATTGAGCATATGAAGGACATTGCCTTTTTTTAAGTGATGTTTCCTTGACTTAATGGATTTGGTTATGGCAGGGAGTCAGAGAAAAGCTGTCTTAACTAAATCTTTGACTGATTATGCATTTTTTCCTTATTCATAGAAGATAGATTCATCATCCCAATTTGTCAAGCTGGCGAAGTTCCAATTAATTACACCCGGCAAACCTCGGCTTGTGTTATACCCGTGTCAGGCCTAATCTAGTGCCTCATTTGCCAGCAGCCCGATGAAGAGGTATCAGAGGTGGTGTTTCTTATGGTACTTACGGTGATGGATGCCCCCACGGCACGGGCCGGTGGCAGAGGCAGAGCCCTGGACGTGTCTTTTCTCCGAGTCTGAGGACTTGAAGCTCCTGTACTAATTTAAGGGCTCATCTGTGTAGTGGATGTTGTTGCAAAGTCTATCCTTCATAGCTGAGCTGAAGGCTTTCCCCGTCACATGAGCTGTTTAAATATCTATGCGGGTCCTATATTTCTGTCAGTTTTGTCCTTGCAAAATGGAAAAAAACGAAGGCTACTTGTCCTGAGCTGAGTTTTTGAGCTCTTTAGAGGCTGATGTGTGTTATAGGAGAAAATCATAGGTAGTAGCGAGGTGTACACAAGGTATTTATGAACATATCTGTATATGCTTGTAGGTATATGTTTTTATGTTGTTTATAGGGAGTGCCACTATCTTTTGACTGTGGTGACTTTGCTTTCATGCTTTCAGTTGATTAGGCAATGATCTGCTAACAAACGTTACTTATGAGGCAATGTGAGGCCCACTGAATTTTGATATCATTCTCTGGTGCATGCACGAACTGAAAGTTTGATTGAGTGACTTAAGTCACATGCTATGCCAAGTGGTATGTTGGCATAATGTCTCTGTAGACCCATTGTTATTATCCCCATTTAAGGTGGGGAAGCTTAACTTGGAGAAGTTAAGTGACTTGCTCAAAGTTGCTCAACTAGTGAGCTGTGGAAATGGGATTTATCTCATTATAAGTTTTGAGCTCTTTCTAGGAAGCTATTGCCATTAAAAGTAATGGCAAAAACCACAATTACTTTTGCACCAACCTAATATTTCTCTCAGGTAACCGTTTCTTCTTCTTCTTCTGTCTACACTCCATCCTGACCTACAACCTCTACCTTTTCCTCCTCCTACCCACATGCTAGCCTGCAAACTACAGTGGGAGTGAGAGCCTGCAATACCTTGCTATGTGGACCAGGTTTGCAGGGTGGCAGAACTCTTTGATGCTGGAGGTTGCTGGCTGTGCCTGCATCTCCCTGTACCATAGGATGGGCAGGCACAGGGGTGTACTGGGGCTGAAGCTGGGCCTGTTTCCAGATTGCCTTGACTGCTTCCTTCTTTCTCTATCTCTGTAAGTTTCCTTCCTGTATCATCTGTCACCTCTCTATCCTCAGCTGTGTTTTTTTTTGAGACGGAGTCTTGCTCTGTTGCTCAGGCTGGAGTGCAGTGGCGTGATCTCAACTCACTGCAACCTCTGCCTCCCAGTCCAGTGATTCTCATGCATCAGCCTCCTGAGTAGCTGGGATTACAGATGTGTGCCACCACAACCGGGTGATTTTTGTATTTGTCGTAGAGATAGGGTTTCATCCTGTTGGCCAGGCTGGTCTCAAACTCCCAACCTCAGGTGATCAGCTTACCTAGGCCTCCCAAAGAGCTGAGATTACAGACATGAGCCACTGTGCTGGGCACCATCCTCAGCTTTGGATGAAACACCACCACCACCTGAAGGTAGGGAGTCTGGATCCCAGAGTGGCCACTGGAGGGTCAGATGCTGAACCTCAGCAATGTTGCACAGTTGGAAGACCTTGACCGATGGGAGACAGGAGACAGGACCGTGGAGGAAACCAAGCCGATACAGACCCCCTCCCTTCCTGCATTCACGGACTGCCCTGAGCTGTGGCTTCTTGTTTCCCTGGCAGAAAGGTCCCATATGCTAAGTGAGCACATCGATTGAGCACCAGCCTGTGTCTCTGTGGCTCTCAAAAATCAGTGGGCAGCCAGTAATATACTGCCTTGCATTGCCCTACATTTGACCCTACTTCTTTTTTAATCCACCCCACTTTCAAAACAAAATGTTGACATCTTCATCCTTGTCTCTGGGCTCCAGACGGGATACAGGGGTACTAAGGAGAAAAGCTGACTTTTCACCCTTGCAGCCTTTGCAGAAGAGACCCTGAAAGGGGTTGCTATGTTTGGGGATGAATTAAATCACACCAAAGACCAACTTTTAATTTGAACAAGGCTTTAAGTGCATTAATATTCAGCATTTACATTCCTTCCTGGTTCTTAAATATAATGTGTTTTACAGTTATCAAAAACATATGCTGCTTTTCAGCAGAATTTTATATACAACTTTTTCAACAGAAGGTGCCGGCATCCCAATATGTTTTGCTTAGTTTTGGCTTTAACTATTGTGATGAAAGAATTCAAGTGCAAGGATGTCATCTTTTTAAATGTAGATGGAGATGTTGCTGAAGGGTGCTTCTTGAACAAAGAGAAAATAAAGGAATTATTTATTCTTTCTTCCACTGAACTGGTTTTTATGATATTTCTATTATGGGGAAAATTCTGTATTAAGTTTGGTGAGACCTACATGGATAACTCAATCCCGGACCTTGTTTTCAAGGTATGTTCTGTCTGATACCTTCTTGATAAAGCTGGTTGTGGCATTCTTCTTATTAATGGAGCCAGGGATAGTTTTCTGTTGCTATACATGTGGGATAATATTGATTATTAAAATATTGAAATACTTTCATATCTGTTGTAAATACACATTGCACTAAGCTGCCCACAACTGGCCTATCTTGTCCCTCCCTTTTGGTCCAGCCACTAAAGCAATAATGCTTGGCAAAGCAAGGGATTCTGAAACCTTCCTCCAGCACTATAGCCAGTGTCTACTCTGACTGCTCAGAGCCCATACCTCCACTGTTGATGAGGTTTGGAAGGTCTTTCCTGAATGAAATGATGCTGTGCTGATTATATTCAGATAATCTATCTGTGATGGTGAATTTTATGTGTCCACTTGACTGGGCTAAAGGGTGACCAGATAGTTGGTGAAACATTATTGCCTGATGTGTCTGTGAGGGTGTTTCTGAAAGATAATAGCATTTGAATCAGTAGAGGGTGAAAAGAAGATTCATCCTCACCAAGATAGGTGAGCACCACTCAATCCATTGAGGGCCTGAATAGAACAGAAAGGCAAAGGAAGGGTGAATTCACTCTTTCTGTTTGAGCTAGGATAGCCGTCTTGTCCTCCAGTGTACATAGCTGATCCTGGTTCTTGGACTTACAACATTAATTTCCTGGTGGACTTTGAGTTTGGACTGGAGTTACACCATTGGCTTTCCTGGGACTCCAACTTGCGGACAGCAGATTATGGGACTTCTCAGGCTCCTTAATTGCATGAGGCTATCCTCATAATGAATCTCTCTCTCTCTCTCTCTCTCTCACATTAGTTCTGTTTCTCTGGAAAATCATGACTAATATCATATCCTGGCTGTTACACTCTCCAACTAGGGTTGCGGATGCGTTCTATCAGTTTTTGCTTAATATGTTTTGAGACTCTATTATTAGGTGCATACTCATTTAGAATCATTTTATCTTCCCGATGAATGGACTCATTTATCATTATGAAAGATTCCTCTTGGTAACACTGCTTATATTGAAGTTTATTTTATTTGATACTAGTATTGTCATACCTGCTTCCTTCTACCAAGTTTGCATGATTTTTTTTAACATCTTCTTACCTTCAAACTGTCTGTATCTTATATTTAAAGTTCTTCTCTTGAAGATAGCATAGGTGACTCTTGATTTATTTTTTTAAATCCAGTTCGACAATCTCTGCTTTTTAATAGGAATTGTTAGTCTATATGTATTTAATGTAATTTTTTTATATGGTTGGGTTTAGTCTGGCATTTTACTCTTTGCTTTTTACTTGTACATCTGTCTTTCTCTTTCCTTCCTTCTTTCCTTCTTTCCTTCCTTCCTTCCTTCCTTCCTTCCTTCTCTTTCTTTCTTTCTTTCTTTCTTTCTCTTTCTCTCTCCCTTTCTTTTTCTTTCTTTCTTTCTTTCTTTCTTTCTCTCTTTCTCTCCCTCTTTCTTTTTCTTTCTTTCTCTCTCTCTTCTTTCTTTCCCTCTTTCTTTCCTTTCTTTCTCTCTTTCCTTCCTTCCTCCTTCTTTCTTTCTTTCTTTTTCTTTCTTTCTTTCTTTCTTTCTTTCTTTCTTTCTTTCTTCTTCTTTCTTTCTTTCTTTCTTCTTTCTCTCTTTCTCTCTTTCTCTCCCTCTTTCTTTTTCTTTCTTTCTCTCTCTCTTCTTTCTTCTCTCTTTCTTTCCTTTCTTTCTCTCTTTCCTTCCTTCCTTCTTTCTTTTCTTTCTCTTTCTTTCTTTCTCTCTCTCTCTCTTTCTCTCTCTCTTTCTTTCTTTCTTTCTTTGTATTTTTACTAGAGACAGGGTTTCTCCATGTTGGTCAGGCTGATCTCAAACTCCCAACCTCAGGTGATCTGCCCGCCTTGGCCTCCCAAAGTGCTAGGATTACAGGCGTGAGTCACCGTGCCCAGCCCTACATCTGTTTTTCATTCCTTATTCCTTTTTTTTCTCCTTCTTCAGGTTATCAATGATTTCTTAGTATTTTATTTTAATTCCTGTATTGGATTATAGCTATGCCTGTTATTATAATTTTTTAGTTGTTGCTCTAGGGATTATAACAGGGATCATCATTAGCTTATCACAATCTATTTAGTGTTATTATTGTACCGCTTTATCTAAAATATAAGAGCCTTGAAATAGTATGACTTTTTTTTTTTTTTTTTTTTTCCAGTTGGAGTCTCGCTCTGTCACGAGGCTGGAGTGCCATGGCGCGATCTCGGCTGCCTCTGCCTCCTGGGTTCAAGCGATTCTCCTGCCTCAGCCTCCTAAGTACCTGGGATTACAGGCATGTGCCACTGTGCTCAGCTACTTTTTGTATTTTTAGTAGAGACAGGGTTTCACCATGTTAGCCAGGATGGTCTCGATCTCCTGATCTTGTGATCTGCCCGCCTTGGCCTCCCAAAGTATCACTTTATTTATCTTTCTCCCTCACCATATGTGCTACTGTTATCATATCTTTCTACATCTACATACATTATGTTTATATTCTGTACTAACATAGAAATAAATATATAACATATTTAAATATAAGCATGTATTTTAAATACACATTAATATGTTTAAAAATACATAAGATATAAATTATGTTTGAATTAATAATTCATATATTAAACATATACACATATATATTGGCTTCAA
The DNA here is from genome assembly GCF_009764315.1 of Trachypithecus francoisi. Classification (NCBI taxonomy): domain Eukaryota; kingdom Metazoa; phylum Chordata; class Mammalia; order Primates; family Cercopithecidae; genus Trachypithecus; species Trachypithecus francoisi. The sequence continues at coordinate 90,578,717 of NW_022681468.1, forward strand.
AAGGTCAGTTGCCTTTTAAAGAAATTAATAAGAGACAACTGTGGTCTTTGGTGCTTTTCTGCACTTACCGTTTCTGTGCTCTTCATTCTTCTTTGTGGATCTGTGTTTTCACCTGGTGTCATTTCATTCTGGCCTGAAGAACTTCTCTGGCATTTCTCATAAAGAAACCTGCATATGTGTGGATTTCACTCAATGTGACCGTAGTTTTCATCTGCTTTTCTCTCTCTCTAGTGCCTTCTAATAGAAATAAATTGTGGATTAAAGATACTAGTGATGACTGCGCTTGTACAGCCGATGACAAGTCATTTGTAGGAGCTCGACCTTTCTGCCAGTGCAATGGGCATGACATCATTAGATGAGGAGCCTGGCGGTTGGCTTCTGTCTGAAGACATATTTTCTGACTTACACCACAGGGTCTAATGTATTTTAAACTTATTTTTGGATTTGGAATATGTCACATAAAATTATAGATTTCTGGTTTCTCTTGAAAATTTAGAAACTGTAAATTTGAGGTTAGATGGGAGGTTCAGAATGCCTTGTGTTTGTGCCTCTTTAAGGCCAATTTGAATGTTCTCTGAAGAGACTGTGAATATGGAGAACTCTGTCATAGTGAAAAAACCAAAAAGCCTCTCGAATTTTTAGGTAGAGACTCTAAGACAGAATCAATGGCATAAAAGGATGGCTCAAGAACACAATCTTTTCAGAGAGGGCAGGGCTCCAGATTGTCCTGGAAAAGACACAGATGAAATGCAAATGAATCATGCAGTAAGAGTGGTCAAACATGCTGGGAAATGCTTTTGTCTTTTTGCCTTCTTGGAATCACTCTGTTTTGGGATCGTTACTTTGAAGTTCAGTGACTCCAGGATGACTTTAGACTCAAACGCTTAACCTCTGCAGGCTGAATTCCATGGCCCTATCCAGATACCAGCCCTGTTGTGCTGGGGGAAAGTGTAGGAACGAAAAGAACACATGGAGAAGGTGAATGTATCCCCAAGAAGGAATATGCTGGTGGTTAACGTTAAAGGGTGGGATTCGCAACCTAGTGTGAGGAGAGGGTGAACTTGTGCTGTGCACTTTGCAGGAAGAATTTAAGAAGAAACTTCAGATCCAGCTGGAGTGGCACAAATAGCAATCTGCCAATGTGGACAGACATCCAAACAGTCTTTGGCTCATTTTATTCACTTTGGAGCTTCATAGTGGAAAAAAACATAAAGTTTCTCTGATGATAGAAAATTAGAGAAGACAAGAGGAATGGGATCTCTGCCCCAAATCCATCCTTTTAGATTAATGCTCACTAATGGATATTAAAACAAGGTAGATTAATGAAAGCCCAATAGACCACGCAGCTGAAAAAACACACTTTCTTCTGACAGCCAGGCAGTCAAGAGATGTCCAGGGATTAAAGAGCAATTCAGATTAAATTACCCTCTCCATTAGGATGTCCTTTCCTTGATAATTTGTGAGCCGGAAAAGGGGGATGAAGAGTTGCCATGATCACCAGAGGTCATTCGTTCAAAGTGAACTTTGTAACCGTAGAAATAAGGGCCACATTCAGCTTTTATATGCTGGCAGGTTAATTGAACACAGGTCAACAGGAGACAGGAGTAAGGACGTTGGATTTGGAATAAGCAGCTGTTTGAAATCATGAGGAGTATGGATGGAGAGAAATGAAGGTGTCAGCTGGCTGGCATACTAGTGAAGGGTATTTTCATCATTAAATTCTGTTATTTGCACTCTGTGGTGGTTTTGCACCATGTGCATTTAGCTAAGCTGGAACTACATTTCCCAGAATTCCCTGCAGTATCTGGTCTCAGGTTAGGGTTGGCGATGGGAGAAATTTGTGCAAGACTTAGAACCTGAAAGTAAAGCAGCAGCCAAGTTTATGTTCCTACAGTTTCAATAGGTGGGATACCAAGCAATGTGGCAGTCCAGGCAGATTGTCATTGATGTGCTGGCTCACCTTCCTGGCATGACAGCACCTGCACCCACAGCAACTCAGGCTTCCACAGGTTTTCTCTTGTGTGCAACTCTGGCAGAGGACATCAGCTCTTTCGTGTCATCATGTATTTTAGGTTACAGGGGTGAAAGACAAATGTAAGGTCCAGGTTGTGTTTGTGGGTTCTAGTTTATGCCTGTGGGGTCCAGTTCATCATTGCTCTCCCTGACCTCACATCCAGCTTTCCTTCCTGACTGCCCATTCAGATGATCTAATAGTAGTGACTGCCTGCACAACACTTGGTGCAGAGGCAGCGGCCTTGCATTGACTTTCCCAGTTTCCAGGTCTAATCTGGGAAACACATCTCTTATCCCAAATCGTTCATAGTGGTTCTGCTTCTTGGGTAAAATCCCGACTGATGACCCTGCAGGTGATACATGGTGGATGGACTCCTGGAGACATTTCTGCAAAGTTGCTGTTGGGGGTCTGTGTCTTCATAAGTGCTGGCTTCCTTTTAGTTTCAGGCTCTAGGAAAATCTGAGTTTATGTAAGGTGAGCTATGTTTATCCCCTGTACAGTGGTGAAGGCTGCTGAAATGGAAAGATTCCAGTAAAGTTGCCCTACAGAAATGGAATCTGCCTGTTATGTCTCTTCTGTTACTGCATTCGGAATACATCCTTTGGAGCAAACACAATTACAGCTTCTTTAATCCCATAACGTTGACATTTGGTGGGTTTCATTTTTGTTTTTTTCTCCTCTGCCATTAAGAGTTAATGGAGTAACATCTTTGCTTATCCAGGAAAACGGAAGTTACTTTTACAATTTTATTAAGAATTAGCTGTAATTCCTAGATTGGAATCAATAAGCACAAAGCTTGAAGTATTCTTTGATTTTATTTTTGAAAATTGATAAAATCGTATATATTTATTGTGGACAACATGATGTTTTGAAGTATCTATACATTGTGGAATGTCAGTTGGGCTAATGAACATCTATTACCTCACATACTTATTTTTGTGAGACAACATTTAAAATCTACTCTGTTATCTTTCTCAAAATACAATATATTCTTATTATATTATCACATAGTCACCATATTGTACAATAGATCTCTTGAATTCATTCCTCCTACCTAACTGAACTTTTGTATCTTTTGATGTCCTCAAGGTTCATCCATGTTGCTACAAATAACAGGATTTCCTTCTTTTTTAAAGGTTGAATGTTACTCCCTTGTGTATATATGCCACATTTTCATTATTCATTCATCCACTGATGGACATTTAGAGTGATTCCAGATCTTGGCTTTTATAAATCATACTGCAGTGAATACGGGGTGTGGATTTTTTTTTGACATACAGATTTCATTTCCTTTGAATATATCCGCGGGAGTAGCATTGCTAGGTCCCATGGTGATTCTATTTTTAATTTGAGGAACTTCCATACTGTCTTCCATAATGGCTGTACATTCCCAATAGTATACAAGGTTTTTCTTTTCTTCAATCTTCACCAACACTTGTTATCTTTCATCTTTTTGATCATAGCCATTCTGAGAGATATGAGATGGTATCACATGATGATTTTTATTTGCATGTCTCTGATGATTAGCGACATTGAACTTTTTTTCGTATATATATATTGGCCATTTATAAGTCCTCTATTGAGAAATGTCTGTTCAGGCCCTTTGGCCACTTAAAAAATGGGTTTGTATTAGGCTGTTTTTGCTTTGCTATAAATAAATACCTCAGGCTGAGTAATTTATAAAGAAAAGAGATTCAATTGGCTTATGGTTCTGCAGGCTGCACAGGAAGTATGGCACTGTCATCTGCTTGGCTTCTGGTGGAGCCTCAGGGAGCTTCTACTCATGGTGGAAGACAAAGGCAGAGCAGGCAGTCCCATGGCAAACAAGGAGGCAAGAGAGAGAGGCAGAGGTCCCAGGTTCTTTTAAATAACCAGATCTTGTGTGTGCTCAGAGTGAGAATTCCCTTATTATTGCAAGGGGGGCACTCAGCCATTCATGAGGGATCTGTCCCCAGGACCCCAATACCTCTCACCAGGTCCCACCACCAACATTGGAGGTCACATTTCAACATGAGATTTGGAGAGAATACACATCCAAATTATATCAAGATTGTTGTCTTGCACTCGAATTGTTTGAGTTCTTTATATAGTTTAGGTATTAACTGCTTGTCAGATGTATGGTTTGCAAATATTTTCTCACATCTGTAGGTTGTCTCTTCACTCTGTTGATTGTTTTCTTTGCTATGCAGAAGATTTTTATTTTGATGTAATCCCATTTGTCAATTTTTGCTTGTGTTACCTGTGTTTTGGGGGTCATATCCAAAAAATTATTTTTTAGACCAATGCCATAGAGCTTCCTTCTATGGTGTTTCTAGTTGTTTTACAGTTTTGAGTCCCACATTTAAGTCTTTGAATTGATTCACTTTGAATTGATTTTGTATGTGGCATAAGGGTCTAATTTCATTCTTGAGAATATCCAGTTTCCCCAACACCATTTATTGAAGAGACTGTCCTTTTTTAATTGTGTGTTCTTGGCACCTTGGTCAAAAATCAATTGACTGTAAATGTGTGGAGTTATTTCCAGGCTCTTGATTCTTTTGCATTGGCCCATGTGTCTGTTTTTATGCCAGTTCTATGTTGTTTTTATTACCGTAGTTTTGTGTTATATTTTTAGGTCAGGTAGTGTGATGCCTCCAGCTTTCTTCTCTTTGCTCAAAATTTCTTTGGCTCTTCAGGGTCTTTCATGATTCCATATTAATTTTAGGGTTTTTTTTCTATTTCTGTGAAAAATGTCATTGGAATTTTGATAGTGACTGCATTGAATCTGTACATTGCTTTGGGCAGGATGGACATTTTAACAATACTATTTTTTTTGTAATCCATAAAACAGGATTTCTTTACATTTATTTGTACCTTCTTGAAATTATTTTTTAATAAGTGTTTTTGAATTGTGGGACTGACAGCCATATGTCATTGCATGAGAGATCTTATGGGTCAAAGGAAAGGAACTAGCATGTGTTGAGTACTTGTTACGTACCCTGTGCATTAAGTACATTATTTACATTATCCTATTTAATCCTCAAATGATGAAGTAAAGGGGCATCATTATTCCCACCTCACAGATGAGAATATGGAACCTTTGGGAGAGGTTAAATGTCTTGTTTAGGTTCAGGTGTTATATAAGTAGTTGAGATTTGAATCCAAATCTCTCTAGTTCAAAAGCTTTTGATTTCATAATAATGACTTGTAGGGAATTTTGGTTTGCTTGTTTCTTCCATAAATATTTATTGAGCATGTAAGGTAAACACATTTTTCTTTAAATAATCTGAAGTGTGTCTGTATGCAACTCAAGTAGAGCTAGTGAGATGATGAAATTTCCAGTGGAAATTTCCATGGGAAATGCACCCACAGCTGCTCCCTGCTTCCCCTTTTATCAGGGGCTTCCTGCTAACTCCTGGCTCCATGGAGGAAAGTGTTGCTCCATCTCATAAGTGCTTTTGTGGTTCCCTTGTATAGGTTGCTACCATCTTTTTTTTAGCAAGAGCCAGAGACAGTTGTCACTACCATGCAATTACTTTTCCAGAATTGTGTGTTATCTAGTCCCTTGGCCACTAAGTTTGGAAGAAACTTGACTTAGATGCTTATTTTACACTTTCAAATATCTGCATGACATCAACAATTCTGATCAAATATGGATAAAAAATGAAGATATGCTAATGTAGACTTATCGCTCTTGTCTAATTGGGCTTGATAAGCGCCTCTCCTTGTTAATTTACATAATGAAGAGCTAAGTTAGATGAGAAGTCCACAACACTGAGACTACTTATTTCACAATAAGCTAGTTTTGTAGTGCACTTCTCAAATATTGTGTTATTAGCATATTCTTTTCAGTTCACATTCAACTCAATTGTCTCACTATTACTGTCATTCTCACTATCACCACCAAAAGTACTTAACAAGTGTCTGTGAGTGATTATGAGGCATATCTATGTGATATGAGATGTTGAAAGTGAGACAGTGTGAGTCACTGGAAAGAGAAATGGACAAGAGTCAGGGAATCCAACTTCCCAACTCTGCCCGGTCTGTGTCCTGGAGCACCCACAAACTGGAGATAAGGATGCTTTCCTCTTTCTCATTGCTAAAGATGAACAAAAGCAAACTTTGCACTCAGTGAGTATGGAATCATTTTGGACAACTGAAAAATAAAATTAAAGCTTTACTTTGATCTGATTCCTGCTCTTTCATGGCCTCTCTTAGAACAGTGGTTTTAAAAGTGTGTGTATAGGGTGTCTTTAGATGGCAGCATGGTGGTGGGGGGTTCAGCCCCACTCTCACCAGAAGAGCTCTATATTTATCCATTTTTTCACAGTGATATTTTTATATTGGGGTGATAGTAATGGGTAAGTTTGGGGATAAACAACAAAAATGAGCTTCCGGTACTAAGCCTTGAAGGTCACTGATGTTAGATAAGGTTCTTGATGGCGTTATATTGATTGGAACAGACACCATGTAGACAGAAAGATATCTGTGTCAGGTACAAAAGTTAGTGAAGCTGGAGTAGAAGGCAATCATATTGATATATTTAGGGTATAAGTTAGGAAAGGTAGTGATAGGGATTCCAAATTCCGATTTTGGGTATTTGGCAGGAGGCTGTAAATGAATATGCAGCTCTTATCTGGCTTTAGGAGACAGGCCTAGGAGTGGCTCAGCTAACTAAGAATCAAAACGCAAGTGATATGTGTCCTAGAAAGGAGTCATGGGTGAGAAGACGTGAGACACAGTCTTGTGCAATAATTGCACCCATACATGGTTATTAATGGGCCACTTCCCTGACAAGGTATTTATCTGAGCATTCACACACACACACACACACACACACACACACACACACATATATATGTATATATATATTAAGTGTCTTCCTTGTATAGGTACTGAGGTCAGTGTAATGGTATCTCAGGTCTCTGAAATTACCCTAATATTTTATGCTCAGTTGTTGGGGAGAGCAGAGTGAAGGAAGTGTGTAGTTGGTAAAGGGACTAATGCCTGATGTTTCCTCTCCTACTGCAGCTTTTGCTCATCTTTCCCCAATGATCAGATGGATAGTGAGGATTTTGGTGAGGTCCCTTGTTTGAGTGGATTCACCAAATCCATGGTCTAAACATCCAAAGGGATCCATCCTTCACTTCAAATGATTCCAGAAGCCAATGAAAACCGTCAGCAGAATCTAAGTATTCCAATGCAATTATCTCTTTTCAGAAGAGGGAAATGGGACCTTTGGTTTTGCCAACAAAGAGTATCAGAGCTGGCCAGTTTACTTGTGGACATTTTTGGCTGCAATCTTAAATACAGCAGTCTTGGAGAGATTTTTATGAGGATGTAGGGCATCTATAGACATAAAAAGCAGAAGAAATGCTTGTTAGTTATGGGGAAGGTGAAAGGCTTAGAAAACTGATTAGCGTAGCAGTGTGGTCAGATGGAAATGAAAGCTCAGAAGCATAATCGTTAATTGGGTGCTTACCTACTAATTTGAGCTTGGATGTCAGCAGTACTGCACTTCATTTCAAACCCAGGGTCAGACTTTAATGCTACATCATAAATTACGTAAAGGCACAACACTAACAATTAGATAATTACGGAGACCCATGCTGTTGCAATTTAACTGGGCAAGTTCAGGGCAAACATGACAGGAATACTGCTTAACCCTCAGACTGCCGGCAGGATTTTTTCCAGAGAGACAAATGAATACATAAGATGATGTCGTTGGCTGGTTTTCAAAGCCTATGGGTTAAATAATTTCTTTCCAGTAGCTGGATTCATCAGATGACCTCTGCAAACTGAGAAGAAGTATTAGAGAAGTGTTAATTATATTCAAGAAAAATCCAGTCTTTAAATCTACACCAACTAAAGTACCTGGGGGTGGGCTAGATTCCAGCTAAACTTCAAGATAAATTTTAAAGTTTAAGCTAATTTTTACAATTATGAGATTCTCTGTGTATGAGATGTATGAGATGTGTAGTTGTTCAATCCCTGTTTTCCACCATTAACGTATGAATCAAAATAGAAGATTCAAGGTGAATATTTCATTCTCATTGCATTCTTCCTGGCAAACTAGTGGCTGACTCAATTGATGAAGGCGTTTTCATGATCATTGTGAGTTGTCAAGACTGTGCTGGTGTTTTGCAATATGCTTCTTTCATTCATTCATTGACTCATTTACCAACATATCTTAAACGCCTCTGCATGCTGGGTGTCATGAATGCAGATGTCACTAGCTAGGAGTTTAAACAACATTCTGATTCCTGGGTAGGGAGAGAAAACTTGTGGGGCCTCAGCTCATGCACTTGTAATATGAAGGCAATTTTTGGAAGAGTTTTGTCCTCATTGTCAGAATGTGAGCTTGAGAAAGTCTAGAGCCGTACCTCATTTTCCTTCTATCCCCACATCCTCAGCACAGGGAGAGGTACATTTGAAGAAATAGACAAGTCTAAGAGGCTAACTGAAGAAAGGAATAGTTTTAGACTGGAGAAAAAAGAAAAATGATGGATAGTTTAACCAAAGGTCAGATTGTGGAAACTCAGATTGTCTGACAAATGAAGTCATATTGTAAAGTCCCATAAGTAATATTTGAAAACTAAATTCTAGTATGTAAATAGTTGTTTGTCAGTTTCGTTTGTCTCCTCTTATTCTTATAATGACACATTATAACGTTTGAGGTTACAAAGATAATGAAATAAGGGACCATAGCATTTAAGATTGTTGGATTCATGGATCACTCAATATTGAATCTCTTTTTTTTTATGTGTAAGAGGATGGATTTGCCCCTGGGACCTTGGTGTATTGAAATCCAGATTAGAAGCAATGTGGCTCAGGGGTGCAACACAAAGATGGAACAATAAGAGGGCTGAGAGTGTAAAACTCTCTAACCTCACCTACCTGGCAGCAAGGACATGCCATGGGAAACTTGTGTGTGTGTGTGTGTGTGTATGTGTGTGTGCACAGTGTTGCATAATTGCAGAGCTGTACAAGGGTAGAGCAAATTAGAACCAAGATTACTCCTGGGGAAGAGAGCTGTTTTCTTCTATCCTGATTTCACCTCTTGCTAGTGAATAATGGTGTTCAGGGTCCCCCACATGGTCTCTCCAAGTCATATGGAGCACCCACGGAGTTTGGTGGTGGCACAAAGCAGGTCAACATAGAGCCTCCAGAGAGCAGCGCCCTCCAGAGAGAACAAGAGGCCTTATAGTCCGAGCTCTCTCTTCTGAAGGAATGTAGCTAGAACTGACCTTGCAAACCAAGAAAACATTTCTGGATTTTTGAGATTTAACAAAGGAGGGAGATTCTGGGAAGCGGAGAAAGACAATATTTTCCTGCTAGGTGGTAGGGTGTGGGGGTCAATTAATTTGAATATTAAAAGGATCCCTTTAGGAACACTTATACACTGTTGGTGGGAGTGTAAAATTAGTTCAACCATTGTGGAAAGCAGCCTGGTGATTCTTCAAAGAGCTAAAAGCAGAATTATCATATGACCCATTACTGGGTACATACCCAGAGGAATATAAATCATTCTACTCTAAAGACACATGCACATGAATGTTCATTGCAGCATATTCATAATAGTAAAGACATGGAATTAACCTAAATGCCTATCAATGATAGGTGGGATAAAGAAAATGTGGTACATATACGCTACGGAATACTATGCAGTCATGAAAAGAATGAGATCATGTCTTTGTGGGAACATGGATGGAGCTGGAGACTATTATCCTTAGCAAACTAATGCAGGAATGGAAAACCAAATGCTGCATGTTCTCACTTATAAGTGGGAGCTAAATGGTAAGAACTGATGAACACATGAAAGCAAACAACAGACACTGGGTCTACTTGAAGGGGAGGGTGGGAGGAGGGAGCAGAGCAGAAAAGATAACTATTGGGTACTGGGCTTAATACCTGGGTGATCAAATAATCTGCACAACAAACCCCTGTGACACATGTTTACCCATGTAACAAACCTTCATATGTGTCCCCAAACCTAAAATCAAAGCTTTTTTTTTTTTTTAAAGGATCTCTTTATTTTATTACTTAAACTACTTAAGTGGGAATATTAGTTACATGCAGACAAATAACTGAGACCTGGAGTGGATAGAGAGAACAAGGATATTTCAGACTGTAAAAGCTAAAATGAACCACCTTTTCAACAAATGGTGGTATTTTGTGTGTGTGTGGCTGTAGGTAGTAATAAACTAAATGAAAAAAAAACAGCAAAAACAATTCTTATACAGAAAAAAATGACATCTCACAGAATCTCATCATTTATCTTGGGCAAAGTCCTTTTCAACACCTCACCTCTTTGTCTTTTTAAGTTCCCCAAATGTATGGGCCCAGCTAGGGTCAAAATTCAATAAGCTCAATACATTTCAGGAACTATCTTCAGCTTCAGATGCCTTTGATGTCTTTCCCCTGAGTATTGATGCTGATAGATGTGCCTTGATGTCAATTTGTCTTTCCAAATATGAACTGTTGGGAATTCTGCTAATGGTTGGAATTTGGTATAATTTTTCTGCTGTACACAAAGGTATCTGGTGGTCCAAATTCGAAAATATCTTTAACAAAAGTTACTTAATATATGAATTAATAGCAATAAGTTGCATTCTGAGACTCAAAATCCGTCTGAATTCTCATTATGATTTCTTGGGCAGAGAGTTCAGCTTTTGTCAGCGTTGCTTTTGCTGCAAGGATAATATTTAAAGTTTAGATAATGGTCCATTTTCAAAGGTGAGTTGGTGTTAGGAAACTTGCATTTCTAGCCAATGCTATGTAGAAATAAATAATAATAGTTCAGAGAATATTCACTTAATTGTTAAAAACCTTACAAAGAAACTAGTGAAAATTAGCAGAGTTTGACCTTTCTGGATCACCTAAGAAAGAGACTTATGAGCAGTCAATTGAATAGAAGTTTTGATTTTCTGTGCATTGGTGGTTGGCTCTTAATCAGTTGTAATTATCTTTGGCAAGGAAACTCATGGGAAGGATTGATACTTTTTCTCCTCTCCGTTTGTCTTCTTACCTTAGGATGTATAACAAGGCAGATCGTTCTGAACTTGGGTTTTGCATTTAATGACATATCTTATAGCCTGTGCGCCTTCAACATATTGAGGGTCACCTCATTCTTTCTAGTGGTGGCCTGGCTTTCTGTTGTGTGGATGGGCCATTGCTTATGCTCTTGTCCTCCAAAGATGGTTACTCAAGAACATTTCAATCTTTTGCCTTTGAAAATAGTGCCATGGGCCTGGCGCAGTGGCTCACGCCTGTAATCCCAGCACTTTGGGAGGCTGAGATGGGCAGATCACGAGGTCAGGAGATTGAGACCATCCTGGCTAACACAGTGAAATCCTGTCTCTACTAAAAATAGTAGATGTATATGTACCCACGTGGTGGCAGGCGCCTGTAGTCCCAGCTACTTGGGAGGCTGAGGCAGGAGAATGGCGTGAACCCCGGAGGCAGAGCTTGTAGTGAAGAGATCGCGCCACTGCACTCCAGCCTGGGCAACAGCTGGAGACTCTGTCTCAAATAAAAAAAAAAAATTGTTTTTGGAAATGTTCATTATTGAGGCAAAGGCCATGTGCATTGTAAATTTGGGTGGATATTACCACATTACTCCTTACAGATTTGGTGGTAATTTGGGAGACTAGCCATGGGATGCTAACAACTGTCCCAAAGTTATCTTGAAGACAGAACTTGACTAGATGGAGCTGGTTCAGACAAGAAAGAGAGAAACACTGGGCAAGAGACTATAGGAGGGGAAGGAACAAGAGCAGCTGAAGGTCTGTAAAGTAGAAGAGAGAGGGGTTTGACTTGTCCTGAAGCATTAAAAGTGCAGGAACTAATCTGGAACTAATGAGTGGAGTTAACACACAAGGGAGACACATGAGGGTTCAGTATTAATAAATACTTTCTAGAAGTTTTACCAAATATGGAACTGATTATTTCAAAGCAGGTGAGTCCCTTGTCACTAGGAGTGTTGGTTGTCACAGGCTCTGTGGGTATGTGCATGTGTGTTTGTGTGTGCTCCTGATGGTGCTTGTATGCATATGCATGTGCACACATGTGCATGTGTCCTGTGTGTATGTGTGTGCATGTGTATGTGAACATGTACAGGACAGTTATATAAAGAAGGCATGAGCATCAGAGGGGAAGTCACAGTAGATAACCTTAAAGCCCTTTCCAAGTATGTGAGACAACAATTTAATGAATAAGTCAAAATGTAGCTAACTATTTGTTTAAGATACGAGGTTTTGTTTAAATGAATCGCCCAAATCCAAATACTCCAGAGATCAACTCTTGTGTAATATGGTATTGTGTATTCATTATTTCTGTGAACGTGCCTCAAGTGCCTTCACAAGATACAGCCACAGACGGACAAGCTCCCCTGACACAGGGAGCACACATGAGGCTCAATGGTAAGGTACAGTCAAGGCGAGGGACAGTACAAAGGCCTGTACTATGGGAGGGTCTAGGCCACCCTCCATATAGGAGATTAGGCTAGGCTGAAATCTGAAGGTGAATGAGTGAACTCCTTGGTGAGTATGGGCAGAGAATTTCAGGCAAAGACCTAAGAAGTTCAAGGAAGTGAAAGGATCTTGGGGTGGACATTTAGAGTGTGGAGCCTGTGGAGAAGGCTGGTGAGAGCAATACCAGACTAGGATGAGAAGGCAGGGTGGGCACAGATGGTGAAGGCCTTGGGGAGTATGCCAAATATTGGGGGCTTTATTGTAAGAGCAATAATATTTGAAGGGTTTTGAGTAGCAGTTACATGTCAAGATTTGCATTTTATTAAGCTTGCCCTGGCACCTTGACAGGGAGATGTCTTAGGTCAAGATTTCTTAACCTTGGTGCTACTGACATTTTTGAGTCACAATTCTTTGTTGTGGGGGCTGTTCTGTGCATTGTAGGATTTTTGGCAGCATCCAGTCCTCTAATCATTAGTTGACAGTAGCACCTCCTCATCACCCAGTTGTGACATCCAAAAATGTCCTCAGACATTGTCACATGTCCCCTGATAGGGTAAAGAGTATGTGAAATTGTCCTTGATTTAGAATATTTGTTTTAGGGAATGAGATAAAATGATAATCTGAACTGGATGGAGGATAATGGCAGAAGTATGAGTCAGAGGGTAACCAGTAGAATGGATAGATTTGGGGTATAGGTAGAGTATGAAGAAGGAGGGTGAAATCAAGGATAAAGCTGAGGTGCTGGAATTTAGCAAAGTGAGCTGTGGGGCACAAGGGTGGTTTCCCGATAGCATGATACATTCCGTTTTGGAAATGTTGAGTTTAAAGTGCCTGGTGGGGGTGGGGGGGCATCCAGGTGCTGATATTCACTGGGAATGAGTCTAGGGTTCAGGTGAGTCTCCCACAGATTTGGAGTCAGTGGTTGGCATTTGAGGGCTGCTGTCTGATAACTGGCAGTTGAAATAGTGCCCCTTCTGACCCCACTAGTAGCATTATGGAATTGTGTGTCTTGGATGCCCAAATGCTTGTGGCACTATGCAGAGTAATATGTGGCAGATTCTAAATGATCAAAGTTCCTTGGCCATTCACCAGGGCCATCCCACTGGAAAGAAGATGCACATGGTTTCCCGACTAAGCAGAAACAGCCCCTGCAAGGTTGACCTTTCCTGCTCTAGGCAGCTGAAGTGTTTCTTAAGTGATGGCTGAATAGTCGAAGCTATTATTCTAACTGTAATTTGTAATGGCTCTCTAACGCTTTAGAGAGAGCTGGGGTTCTTTGGGATGAAAGGTGACTTTTAAAAGTCAGTAATTATACTTCCAGTGAAAATGTGTCTCTGGCACAGTGCATAACTATAGTATGTGGGGCATACAGGAATTCAGTCCTGGACAGGGCTTATATTAATCATAGTTTCAATACCCAGAGAACATGTTCTCAGTAGTTAACTATCCTCTTCCCCCCTCCTTAAAATGTGGACCTTGTAATCAAAAGAAAGACACACCCTCGACTATAGCAGGGCTGCTATGCTAAATAAAAAATTATAGTTATTATACACGGACTTCATACCAAGCAGGGTCAAGTTATAACACATCTGGTAACCTCCATTAAAGAGCTGAGTTATGTTCAGCTTGTGTTTTAATTAGCCTGTGATAAACAAAGAATCAAAGGCCATTCCGCTCTGGTGGCTTTTATATTTATGACTGCCTTCACCTACACTTACATACAGGTTTATGAAGTGTAAAAAAGTGAAGAGTTCTAGTCGCACTGTCTAGACCATTTACTGTAATAGCTCAGTTAGGAGGCTGTATTTCTGAACCAGCCAGATGTTCACAACAGCCTGCAGAGCTGGTGGGCTGCTTGGCTTACGGAAATGTTGGGACAAACACAGTCTGATCTCCCGAGAAAAGATTTGGTCTCCACACTTCTGGAGTGCTCTGGTTCCTTTGTAGTTTGTAAAAATGTATTTGAACAATGGGCTTTAGAAAAAAGAATGCATTATCTTCTGGATCGAGACCTACATAAAGCCTTGTCTTCCTCAAAAGTGAGAAAGGTTACATGATCCAATAAGAAAACATTTTTATAGGGGAGGAAGTTGAGCCAAGAAAAGGCATCTGTCTCTGGCCCACCTCACCAAGCTCCCAGCCGAGAGAAATACCGAGTTAGTTTATGTGAAAGATGCTAAGAAATTTTGTTAGAAAATCTTCTGAACTTTCATGATTTTCTTTTTTTTTTTTCTTTTTGAGACGGAGTCTTGCTCTGTCGCCCGGGCTGGAGTGCAGTGGCCGGATCTCAGCTCACTGCAAGCTCCGCCTCCCGGGTTTACGCCATTCTCCTGCCTCAGCCTCCCGAGTAGCTGGGACTACAGGCGCCCGCCACCTCGCCCGGCTAGGTTTTTTGGTTTTTTTTTTTGTATTTTTTTTTTAGTAGAGACGGGGTTTCACCGTGTTAGCCAGGATGGTCTCGATCTCCTGACCTAGTGATCTGCCCGTCTCAGCCTCCCAAAGTGCTGGGATTACAGGCTTGAGCCACCGCGCCCGGCCACTTTCATGATTTTCTAGGTATGTTCCAGCTCTACGATTCTCATATCTAAGATCAATTTAGATTATTACATTTTTAAGGTGATATGACAGCCTCTCTTGCTGGGCCTATGGAATTGGCCTGGAATAAGCTTTCTGGAGTGATCCCTATTCCTCTCTGCCTCTTTGGAAAAGCTCACCACCGCTTTCCTCGCTGCTCTGAGAGGGGATTCTGTACCAGCTCCTAGCATGGGGAGTTGACTCACAGATTTAGTTCCACTTCTATTTTCTTCCTTTCAACCACTTTTTTTTTTCTTTTGCCTTTTTAAATAAAAACAAATCTGTATTTTGAAGTATAACATAAAGGAAGAAAAATGGAGAAAATATCAAAGTGAGTATACTTTGTGAACATATTCACAAGGGTTGAAACATCACAGTACCCCAGAAACTTTCTCAGTTCCCCTTCCAGTTATTTTCCTCCTGCGCTCCCCCGAAGTGACCACCCTGATCTCCAAGATGGATTAGTGTTGCTTCTCTTCGAAGTTTGTATAAATAGAATTAAACAGAATGTACTCTTCTGTGTCTGACTTCTTTCACCCAGCATTGGTGAGATTCATTGATGTTGCTGCGTTTAGCTGTAGTTGTTTAAAAAATCTCTGTGCAATGTTCCTTTGTATATATACCCCACTTTATTTATTTTACTGTTGACAGAAATTTGATGGTAGTCAGTTTGAGCTGATCATGCATAAAGACATGGACACTTTTGCATGTGTCACTTGGTGCAAACGGGCAAGTGTTTCTCTTGCACCTGTCCAGTCTGCTTGTGATTTGCCCTCTCACAAATCATTCAGCTTCTTAGGATTTGTTTCCCTTTCTTTGAAAGACATTAATGGAGTCTGCTTTGATATATCTCCTATTTATTGTGTCCACTGTACTGTTTGTGGAATATTTTTTAATGAACTTACTATCATCAGCAGCCTGACAGTTTTTTCCTCCTTGTTTCCTGTATGGAAGCATAAGTTCATAGTAGGCTCCCTGACATCAGGGGAGCCACATCAACTTCTTTCTTCAGACCAGCAGCTCTCACAGTGTGATCCTTGCATCTGCAGTATCGCCTGAGAACTTGTGTGAAATGCCCATTCTCAGGCTTCCTCCCAGACCTACAGAATCAGAGATGGGGTTTGGAACACAGCACTCTGTGTTTTAGCAAATTCTCCAGGGAATTCTGATGTCCACTCAAGTCTGAGAACCAGTGCCTTAGCATCATCTCCACCTCCACCACCTCTCAGCATGCACACAGCAGGAGGCACTTGGTAGGGAATTTATTTATTTATCATCCACTCATTCCACCAGCACTTGTTGGGCACTTTCTATGTCCTGAGCTTCACTCTGCTAAAGGGATATGGGGATATGAAGATGCATTAGAGATGGTTCTTGCTCTCAGGGGGCTCAAGGTCAGCAAATGGATATAATACAGGGTGATAGATGCCTCTCCTGGGGAAGTCAGGGAATGGTCCATTCAAGAGGTGAGCCTTGCACTCAAATAAGCGTTGAACTAAATCACTGAATGGCATGCCCCCTTAGCAAGAACTAGCTAATGCTGGCATGTTGCTAGTAGCTTTTTGTATATAAAAGTGCACGGTGTTATCATCACTTCCGAAACCCAGGTGCCTGGAATATGGTAGACAGTCATTAAATATGTGCTGAATTTCTGAATGAATGGCTAGTTTGTCTGTGGCTTTTTTTTTCCCCTGCATTTCATTCATTCAACATGCATTTATTGAACACCTGCTATATGACAAGAACTCTGCTATATACTAGTTAAAGGGGGGAATGAAAATAGACACAACTTTTATTTGTCCAAAGACCAGTAGATGAAGCTACTAATGTGAAGTGTGTGAACCTGGCTGTCTAGGGTAGTGCTCACTTAGCTGTCTTAACTAGTTCCCAGCAAGCTGTTTGAATATTCTAATTGGTCAAGGAAGCGCAAATGGCTGTGTGGCTGGGGCTAGAACAGGCCTGTGTGTTTGATCTTGATCTGGGAGAGGAGTTTGTGAAGAGGTGGATCTACTCTGTTCTTCGGGGTGTTTTATACAATTTAAAAGGTTCTTTTGATGGTGGGAGACATCACACTGGCACTCAGAGAGTTGAAAGGTAGAACTCTTTGCCACTTACAGCTCTGAATAAGAGAAGGCTTCCAGGCAGAATTCCACAGGGGGTTGTTCCTAGGGACAGGATAATAGAGCTGGGGCTATGGGGTCTGTTTCTGTATGGCAAGGGGAGGGTGGGTTAGCCGGGTCTCAAGGGCTCATCTAAATAATTTTGTGGGCTCTAGGGTAGAGTGGCTGTTGCTATTGTCTGGTACCTGACCCTGGGGTACATAGGAAAGGTGCATCATGACCCTGGAGTATGGGAGTCCCTTAAGGGGAATGGTCATGATGTGGACTTAATCAGTTGCTCTAGGAAAGAAGTTGACCAGCCCCCAGCCAGGGCATGACAACTGGATCATGACAACATTTTAAGAAAAATTATATTACATAGGGAAGGTTCATGCAATGACAAATTCTGTTTTGCTGCAATGGAACATTTGTACAGTCTTTGTGTGGCTGTCCTTTTTTCCCCATCCTCAACTTCTCCAGCTATGTATTGGGCAGTTTTTTGGTTTTCAGGTGGGAGTGGAAGTAGGAATTCTGCATCAGCACAAGTGAGCATACGCTTTAATAAAAATTATATACCATATTTCTAGCCCGGTGAGGAATGATATGTTAAAAGTAACCCCCATAGACCTCATTTAGAGGGTCATGTTGAAGTTACCTGTGAGGAATAATATCTTGGAAAATGAGGGGCGACCAGACACTCCTTGCTCATGTTTTTTGAAATCAACTCAATGAGTAAGGGTGCCTATGTTGAAAAATGGAGCTTCTACGCAAGGCTGGCAGGCCTTTTTCAGCGAATAGATATTAGACTTTAAGGATGAGCAATGACTTAAATGGTCTAAAAAGTTCCACTAATGTTATTGTGGCCTGCCAAGTGGTTCATTGTTTGTGGGATGAACCAGAGTAAAATCTCGTGAGACATAAGAATGGAGTAACTTCTGTTGTTTTGGAGCCCATTTTACTAGAAGTTGTATGCATGGATTAAAGGAAGGGGGTAGTCACCTTTGGAATCCGTGGCTGTAAATTTTGTCAACTCCACGCAACTTTTTTGCTTGAACTCTTCCTAGGCAGCAGCAATTTCTGACTCTGTGGCCTTCGTAGCTGGCTGTGCACTGGAACACACACAAATGAAGCAGGACTGTCGGACTAGACACTTGGAAAGATCAATTAGGTCCACCCAAGCCTCCAGACAACCTCTTTTCCCAGTGAGCGTTATGCCCTGCTGGAACTGCCCAGAGATGCAGATCTGAAGCTCATTAAGACAGACTGAACTGCATCTATATTTAAAGCATCTGCTGTCCCAGGATACAAAAGTAAAGTGGTGGATGTTATTCTTGCTGGATCTGCTGTCTGAAAGCTCAAACATTTCCATCCCTTTCATATAATCTTGATCCTGTAATTCATTGTCTACCTTAAAAAAATTCAACCTGCCTTTACATTAAAAATAAAGCAAAAGCAAAACCATCACCACCGTGCTTATTTTAGCAAGTTTATTTTTTAAGAAGATAAAAATCAATATTCTCCCTTGCACAGCTGATGTCCTGGGGGATGAGCTATAGGAATCATAGTTAAATTGCTGCTAGTCTGTCTGTGTGAGGGAAAAGGTCAATATTTTTCTAGAAAGAAAGCGCTCTGCTTTTCTCTTGGGAGTCAAGAGAATGCAGCAGTGGTAAATTACTGGATTTTGTGCCCAGGTGATTTCCAGGATAATTCCACTCCTTGAACGGAAACACCCCTCCTCTGCTATGGTTCTTTCTTCTCACCTCTCTCACTCTCAACTTAGAAAGGGTTTCGTGGCCGGGCATGATGGCTCACACCTGTAATCCCAGCACTTTGGGAGGCCGAGGCAGGTGGATCACCTGAGGTCCAGAATTCGAGACCAGCCTGTCCAATATGGTAAAACCCCATCTCCACTAAAAATACAAAAATTAGCCAGGCGTGGTGGTGGGTGCCTATACTCTCAGCTACTTGAGAGGCTGAGGCAGGATAATTGCTTGAACTCGGAAGGCAGAGGTTGCAGTGAGCCAAGATCATGCCACTGCACTACAGCTTGGGTGACAGAATGAGATCTGCCAAAAAAAAAAAAAAAAAAAAAAAGAATAGAAAGAAAGGGTTTCATTTGGTCTGTGTCACTAGCTTAACCTTACAGAACTGCTCAGCAAGGACTGACTGCCTTACCTGCTAAACTCAAGAATGTAGGAAGTCAGATCTAGGGGTTGTCTCTGAAGAATTCAGATCTAAAATGCCACTGTATCAGTCAGGATAAGCTGGGCTCTGCTGAGGTAACAAAAACCTCCAGTCTCAGTTATTTAAAACCACCGAAGTTTCGTTCCTGCTCATGCTGCATGTTCACTGCTGCTCAGCAAGGGCCTCAGATCCTCACTGAGATTATTCAGAGACCCAAGCAAAGGAGACCCCAACTTGACACCTGCCTCATGACCACCAAAGCAGTGGAGATAAAGCAAGATGAGTTGTGCCTTACTCTTTAAGCTTAGCTCTTAAGTGACACGCATCAATTCTGCTTACATTTCACTGGCCAAAACAAGATGTGTGACATACCTACTTTTTGTATGCCCAGAAGGAGGGCAGAACCAGAATATTTGTGAACAGACTTAATGACCACTGTGACTGTTCATCTGACGAACTGGGAAGTTTTAAAAGACCTGAGAGGCTATTTCCTCTGGACTTCATCCTAATGAAGATATCTTTTCTTTTTTGGCGGTGGAGGGGCGGGGCGTGGAGGGGGCAGAGTTTCACTCTTGTTGCCCAGACTGGAGTGTAATGGCGTGATCTCAGCTCACTGCAACCTCCACCTTCCAGGTTCAAGTGATTCTCTTGCCTCAACCTCCTGAGTAGCTGGGATTACAGGCATGCACCACCATGCCCAGCTAATTTTGTATTTTTAGTAGAGATGTGGTTTTGCCATGTTGGTCAGGCTGGTCTCAAACTCCTGACCTCAGGTGATCCGCCTGCCTCAGCCTCCCAAAGTGCTGGGATTACAGGCATGAGCCACTGCTCCCGGCAGGGAGATATCTTTTCTACAATACACTGACCACTGTCCATGCTCTACCTCTGCTAGAACATTCCTGGTGAGGGGGACCTTGACTACTTCTTAAGGTGGTCATGGTGTTTTTAGACAGTATTTGTATAGTTAAAGTCTCTTAAAGCCTGCATGTTTGGAGCTTGGTCTCATCCTCTGTCTTCTGGCTATTTGACCCTGGCTATGGTGCTCACCTTGCTGAGTCCGTTTCCCTATCTGTAAAATGGAAAGAATACTCCCTTTGTTCAAAGTTAAATTGAGCATCAAATGAAATGCAATGAAGTCTATTGAGCCTCTACAGGGTTGGCACATAATTGAAAACAAAGGTTTATGCCTCTGCTTTTTCTCCCACACAGGCTTCTGTAAGGTTGAATGTGAAAATGTATATAAATTAGCACATATGTATTCAATTATTACTCTACTTGTAGATGGCAAAAATGTTTAGTGACTATGTGCACAATTAAAAAACATGCCAATATTTGGACCAAAGTGGTTATGGAAAGTCTTGGAAATCCAGTGTCATAAATGAATATTTATAAATTATTCAATCATATCAGATATTTATTATTTAAAAATAGATGGATTTTAATTTTTTCTCTACTTCCAATTTGTTTTCTGGAATGCCTCCCCCTCCCTATCGCTTGCTTACTTTGAATTATTCTTCATGTTTCAGTTTCTCTCCAGTTTTCACTGGCAAAAATGGTCTGTGTTTACTCCAGATTGTATCATTTGTCACACAGAATTGTCTTCAACTTTAAGTACCTTGGAACGATTTTTGAATGCCACAGTATTCATCCCCACCTTTCCAAATGAATGAACCGGCAACATATACAAAGTAGCTATCACGGTATCCAGCACTTAGTAAGTCCTCAACACTGGTGGTTCCTCTCTCCTTCCCTTGGGTAATCTTGGAGGAAAACTGGACCTCCAGTTTGCACTGTTTAAGCTCACTATGCTAAATGAAATTCAGAAACATGTTGCTTGTCATTGCCCTTCATAAAACATTACTGTCATTTTGGACAAATGGCTCAGAGGACATCTGGTTATTCTCCGTGAGTGATGATGATCTAGTAAAGCAATGGCTATTTGCAGAATGACTCCAGGCATTCAAGAACAGTGGATAAGCAGAAACAACAGTGGGGTCAAGAGAATATCAGAGATGAAGGGGGCAAATATCTCCGAACTTTTTTGTATATGTAAGTTGATTTAAATAGTGTTTGCCTTCAGAAAAATGCTTTGTTGAACGAATGCAAGGTTTTATAATTCTACTAGTTAATTGGATAATGAATCTGGAGAGCTACTCAGAATTACCACTTTGGAAAAAACAGAAGATACCAGCTCAGTTCAATGATTTATCTTACTCTATGTTGTTAGCACAGCACGATATCTTATGCATTGGTGAGTCCAAACCTCTCATTTCCTGGATCAGGGGGACTGAAGATCAGAGAGGTCACAGATATTTAAATTTGGAAATAGTCATTTAGGCTTCAAATCAAATTCTCTCAATTTTTAATATTCCTTCTGAAGTGGGATGAAGACCCTGGAGTCAGCTTGGTAGGAGACTGGAGAGTGACTTCCAATGGGGCAGACTCTGGGCTGGTCAGCCTTCCTTCCATCTGGTTGTGGGGTCAGAAATGGAGAGACTCCAAATATCCTCCCCTCAGGAGATGGTGGCACAAGAGAGACAGCACCCTCCTAAGATTACTTCCGGCCCTGCTAGGTCACCTTGGCAATTTCATTAGCTCCAGGTTGCCTTGTTCCAGTCAGATTTACAGAAATTTTAGATCTGGGATTTGTATCAAAAGGCAGAAGCAAGAACAATTCATGTTGAGTGTTTTTCGAAACCAACACTGTAACAATTGAATATATTTGATGTAGAAGTTGTTACCATCTAGACTGATGTCCTCATCGTCAAAGGGCAACAGCAAATGTCTCTAGGTTCCTGTGTTGTCCATTTGTTTCCCCCTCCCACTTAAAAATGGCCTTATGGAAGGACACCTTCTTCTCCTTCTTGTAGGAATGGGCCATGAGCTTCATGTGAGAGCCTTCCCTGACTTCCCTCAGCCACCTAGTGGAAGCAGTGTCTTATTCTCAGAACCTACGTGGCATTTTATTCATGGCATTTATCCAGCAGGGTGTTCCTTTGGGAGCCTGTCACTTTTTATTCTGCATGATAGGCGACTGTATCCATGCTACATTTCCCACTGTAGAGGATGAACCCCTCGAGGATGCGTCTTTGATTGATTTACCCTTGAATCTCCCACAGTACACTATGTCCATGCAGCAGCGGCTTTAAAAAGTATAACTGGAAAGCATTTCATCATACAGTATTGTAGGGCTGCCTGAAATAAATTGATGGGCAATACTGAAAACCACACAAATCTCAGTACCCAGCCTTTGCTTCACGGTGACAAGGATGATGCATGCACTGGAAACTTTAGCTTTGAATCCCTGCCTAGGACATTAGGCCCTTCTGTGATGATTCTGGTCAATCTGGCTGCTGCTCAGTGGAACTACATCTGGTGCACAAGGAGGCAGGTATTAAGTGCTCAGCAAACTTGGGCTGAGTGACTAACTTGGTGGATAAAATGTACAAGAAACCAGTATCTCAGAGTGAGCCTGAATGAGGCACAGCAAACTGGTTTAAGTTTTATCAGGCCACATTAAAAATTGCCAAGTCTATGAATTTAAACCAGTAGTATGCTGGTAAGTGTTTAATAATCAGCTTTCTGGAAAAAAAGAGCCTGATTTGTAGCATTTGCTGATTCCTGTGGTGTAAATACACCCTCCATGGTTGATATCATGCTACCAATGTGATGTCACTGGCCTTAGAGTCCAGAGGGGACACATGTGATATGGGCTGTCCTCCAGCACACCTCTGACTAATCTTTGTCTTTTCAGGGCTCATAAAGTGGTGCTGCTGCAATGATGGTGACCACAGTTGGGTGCAGTCTAGGAATTCAGATCATCTACATCCAAATTCCATGGCTACATCAAGCCATCCTTTCAGCAGGTTGGATCAGTGTTTCTAAGTTCTTGATCCTCCCAGCCATGGAACATTATTTTGGTAATATTTAATTCTGCTTCTGTTACCCAGACATAGCAGATATGGTGCCTCAGACCTCATAATTAACAGCTAAACACTTAGTAAGAAAAGCTTCCTAAACTCTGCACTTAAACCAGGGGTTGAAATGCAAAAAAAAAAAAAAAAGTTAAATCAGATTTTTAAGAAAATATCAGTGGGAAGCCAACAGTAGCTTTGCTGAATTTGAACAGATGTATTTAAAAAAATCAACCAAATTCCACCAGTTTGGGTACATGCTGGCAACTATATAGGTATCATTAAAACTGTGAAAATCTCCACCTAGAATTGCTGTTTGTCCTCATTCACTTTCATGCAGACTGTCAGGATGGGCAAAAATGCTTGGGAGTGTTCAATGTACTACGGGTTATCAGAGCATGTAATTTGGAGTAAGACACTCCTGAATTCAACACCTGGCACTCTGACCATTTGCCTGAGTAACCTCAACGTGCTTATTTATAAAGTGGGTATAAGCATAGTAATCATATAATAAGCTCCCTGAGCAATTATGAAGCTTAAATGAGAGCATGTGTTCAAATCACTCAGTACACAGAAAGTCCTAATTGCTGAGTTGGCAATGATTAACAACCCTGGAATGCCTCCTAACCCTAGATGTCTCATGACATTTTCCTGGTTAGCTCTGCTTAGGTACATTGTCATTAACCTAAATATTCGTGTTTGTGAAACAAATTATATCATCTGAATTGATGCTTACAATAATCCTGTGACATAGAGAATGATCTGATTTTTTTCCATCCAGTAAATCAAGGTGCTCCCTGTTTGGTATTGAAGTATGACACTGGGATTCTTTACTTAGTCCTCTTTCTGCTGCCCCTGTTCATGTCCAGGACTTACCTGTGCTGCTCCAGAAGCTGGGACTGCCACAGAGCAGAGACTGCGTAAGCTGAACTCTTCTAGGAACCAAAGCAGAAGCTCATCAGGCGAGTTACCACATTTTTCAGACATAGATTGTCATCTGAGAGTGTTGAGGAGGTAAAACAAGTACAAGTTGCCTCACAAGGTTAATTGATAGTTATTGCTGGTGGCAGAGAATCAGATAATGTTGCTTTTCCCTTGAATTGTACTTTTCTTCCAACTGTCCCACATAGTTCACAACCTACAGTTGTGGGGTGATCTTATTCATAATTCCAATACATGATTTGATTACTGTGTTATTTTACCCTATATGAGAAAGTTTGTACTGTTATCTGCTGATCCACAGAAAAAGCAAATTAACTGAAGGCCTAAGAAAAGGCAACTTGGCTGGGTGTGGTGGGCTCACCCCTATAAGCCCTGCACTTTGGGAGGCCAAGATGGGAGGGTTGCTCGAGTCCAGGAGTTTGAGACTAGCCTGGGCAACCTAGGGAGATTCTGTCTCTACAAAAATTTTTTTTAAAAAAGAAGAAGCTAGGCATAGTGTCATGTGCCTGTGGTCCCAGCTACTCGAGAGGTGGGAGGATTGCTTGAGCTCAGGAGGTCGAGGCTGCAGTGACTTATGATTGTGCGATTGAACTCCAGCCTGGGCGACAGAGTAAGACCCTGTTTCAAAAAAAAAAAAGAAAAAAAGGCAATTCAAGCTGTACGTAGTGACTCCCTTCCAAAGAATATATTATGAAAAGAAGGGAAAAATGAGAGTGGAGAAACCTGAAAACCCTACCTCAAGGCCAACATCCATAGCGATAAGCCTTGCTGATAGCACACACCTTTGATATGATGTGATGAGAATAGGATTTTACCTCTGTGCTCTTCTTCCACAGAACAAATAACCTCTATCTAATCATGAGGAAAATAGCAGAAACATTTCAATTGAGGGACATTCTACAAAACCCCTGACCAGTACTCTTCAAAAGTGTCAGAGTCATAAGAAATAAGGAAAGTCTCGAGACACTGTCATAGCCCAGAGACTTAACAACTAAATGAAATGTGGTGTCCTGGATGGGATCCTGGACCAGAAAATAGACATTAGGTAAAAAATGAAGAAAATCGGAATGAAGGATTGACCTTAATTGATCATATTATATCCATAATAGTTAATTAATCATGATAATTATGCCCTACTAACAGAAGACGTTAACAATAGGGGTAACTGTGGATAGGGTGCATGGGAACTCTTCATACTATCTGAGGTTTTTCTATAAATTTAAAACTATTCTATAATTAAAAATATATTTTTAAAAAGGCAACTCAGCCTAGAGGTTTGCTTTATTAACTTATTTTCAAGACTCAAATTAAAAGCCATAATTATGAATATAAAACTATTGGGAAATAAAGAATTTAATATATAGCCCTTGAATATATTCTATTGACAGTCCAGGGGAAGAGATGGCAGCAAGGGGGATGCCTAAAATGAAAGGAAAGTCAAAGGTCTTATGGAGACAGCAAGAGTATGAGACTGAGACCAATTCAGGGGCACAGAGGAAAAGAGATATGCTAATCACAGATGCAAAATCTAAACAGGCATGGAACATGGGCTCAGACACTGATTCCAACGTGTAAAAGAGTAACATAAAAAACTATAGAAAATGCAATGTGCAGGCAGCATTATTTCCATTTTGTGTCTACTCTGTTTTTGCTGCTCAAGCCCAGGTTCCCACTGACTTTTTTTTTTTTTTTTTTTTTTTAAGACAGTCTCCCTCTGTCACCCAGGCTGGAATGCAGTAGTGTGATCTTGGCTCACTGCCACCTCTACCTCCCAGGCTCAAGCAGTTTTCCTGCCTCAGTCTCCTGAGTAGTTGGAATTACAGGCATGTACCACCATGCCCGGCTAATTTTTGTATTTTTAGTTGAGAAGGGGTTTCCCCATGTTGGCCAGGCTGGTCTCAAACTCCTGGCCTCAAGTGGTCCACCTGCTTTGGCTTCACAAAGTACTGGGATTACAGGCTTGAGCCACTGTGCCCAGCTCCTCAATGACATTTCATAGCTGTAGTCAAAATCCTTACTGGCCATGAAGCTGAGGGTTGTTTGTTCAAGTGGCCAGAAGTTTTGTAATTCTGCATTGCATAAGCCCTTTACAAATAATGCTTTATAGAATGATTTAAACATTCATTTGAATAAACATGACTTACAACAACTTTATAATGAAAACAATAATAAAACTGGAATCTCAACTGTTGTCTAACAAAATTAAAGGGAAATAAGAAATGAGCACTCTTGTGCTACAAGAACAGACTACTGAAAACCTCAGCTTATGCACGTAGTGTTTTAAAGTTGGAAGGGACCTTAGCTGTAATATTTAGCTTGCAGTCTTGGTAGTGTCAGGAACATATGTTAAACTGGAGTGCTGGGTGCCTGAGTTTTTCAATGCCTCTGGGCTCCCTTCACCTTTCCTTTAGGAACAAGGTAGCACACTTTTCATTATCTGTCAGGGCCTCAGTATGACTGGAACTAGTAACAGACAAAAATGTCAACAGGCTTGCATTTGAATTTGTCTTTTTAGGCAGTGATTTTATAGATTAATCATTGAAAATGACTCTTGCTTATCTATGACATGTGCTCTCAAAATATTTTGTATTTGAGCACTTTCTTTCATGGATCCTATTTAGTTTCTATTTTTCTTATTTTCTGAGATAAGAAACATATGCCCTTCCTGTGACATTTCTATGAATTTTCAGCTGCTAAATCATACTGTTGAATGGAATAACTTTTTTAAAAAATGTTTTCCTAAGCACACTGTAACTTCCCTTCTCTTTGAATCAATTCCTGGCTTGTTACATAGCATTGATGCTAAAAACTTATTTTATTTTATTCTAAGTTAGTTTCTCAATGTTTTGGATTCTGTTTTCTTTCGTTTTCTCTGGGTATGTTTTATTTTCTTTGAGTATACTATATTTTCAAGTAATTTTAAAAGTTTTTGTGTTTTCTACATGCCTAAAAATTTCATTTTACTCATTCCTGACTGATAGTTTGAATATATATAGAATTCGGGTTTAAAATAATGTTCTTTAATAACTGTTAAGACACGACTTCATTATTTTATAGCAGTTAATTTTCCGATAAGTCCGATGCCAATCTGATTCGAGTGTCTTTGTAAATATATACTTCCATCTCTCTTATATATTGAAGATAGTTTCTTTATCCTGGGATTCGGAGATTTCTTTACACTCTTTCATTTATCCTGCTTAGCATTCAAAGGACTCTTCCAATTAGAAAGTTCAAGTTTCTTCGATAATTTTGCAAGTTTTGATAAATTTTTTCTCTCTAATTTTAAAAGAGGTGCCTATTAATCTTCATGGATGGATCTTCTATTTTGCTTATTTTCCTTTTCTTTATCTTTTAGACCCATTTTACGAAAATTTCTTTGAATTTATATTCTAATCCTACATTTGTTTTATTATATTCAGTCACAATATTTTTAATTTTCAAGAACTCACTTAATCCCTGAATGTTTCTGCGTTTGTTTTATAGATTCAAGAAGTTTGGTTATTTTTCCCTGGGGATACTAACAGCTCTCTTCTGTTTCCTGATATCTTCCCCTTGGGGTTAAATGCTGGACATTTGTTCGTCTTAGGTCTTCTCTTTCATGCTAATTGCTTTGTTTATTATACCTTCTGATTCTTGGCCATCCAGTCAAATTTATAAATAAAAAAACATGTTGGTGAGCACAGTCCACTGGCTTGGCTTTCCTGTGATACTGAACATTTCTATTTCTGTACACAGGTGTCTTTGTCCATTCAGGATGCCATAAAAAAAAATGCCCTAGACTGGGTAATTTATAAACAACAGGATATGTTGTTCACAGTTCTGGAGGCTGGGAAGTCCAAGATCAAAGTCAGTTGATTTGGTGTCTGGTGAAGTCTTTTTCATCATAGATGGCACCTTCTTGCTGTGTCCTTAGAGAGTGGAAGGAGTGAACAGGCTTCCTCAGCTTCTTTTATAGGACAGGGCTCTCATGGCCTAATCACCTCCCAAAGGCATTACCTCTTAATACTATTGCATTGGAGATTAGGTCTCATTATATGAATGTTGGGAGGATACAAACATTCAAGTCATAGCAACAGGCCAATATGACAAAAGACCAGCTTATCTTGGGGTATGTGGGGTTGAAGGTGGAGACGCCTTCTTCCAAACACCCTCCATGCTGCAAAATGGGGAGCTTTGCAGCGGAGACGCATCACCCACCCCAGGAACCTTCATTCTCTCCTGGCCACTCACTCACTTGCTGTTAGGGTACAGTCCCCTGGTATTAGCTTGGAAGTCATGAACCCTGGTTGCAGTGGCCCAGAA
This sequence comes from Trachypithecus francoisi, assembly GCF_009764315.1. Lineage (NCBI taxonomy): Eukaryota > Metazoa > Chordata > Mammalia > Primates > Cercopithecidae > Trachypithecus > Trachypithecus francoisi. The sequence goes on from NW_022681468.1 coordinate 90,607,197, forward strand.
ATTGAGCAGGAAAGTCTCACTGTTTGAGTGGGGCACTGACCCACCAGCCCCTGCCCATGGACCCCTTTTCTTTCCTGTTCCTTGAGTTTCCATTCCAGGAAAAGTGGTTCTAGCCTCTCCTCTAGTCTTTCTGTGTGCCAATTAGGACAATAGCATTTTCCTCTGTAAATTTTGTTTTATCAGTATCTAATTTAATTAATTTAATTTCTGTTCTCCAGATTTAAAAAAAATGTAACTTATTTATGTTATGCTGACCTCCCTATTATTCCACCATTATTTTTTTCTTTTCTTTTACTTCTTTTTTTTTTTTTTTTTCTTTTAGACTGAGTTTTGCTCTTGTCGCCCTGGCTGGAGTACAATGCCCCGTCTCAGCTCACTGTAACATCTGCCTCCTGGGTTCAAACATTATCTTGCCTCAGCCTCCCAAGAAGCTGGGATTACAAGCATGTACCACCACACCTGGCTAATTTTTTGTATTTTTAGTAGAGATGGGGTTTCACCATGTGGGCCAGACTGGTATCAAACTCCTTAGCCTCCCAAAGTGCTGGGATTATAGGCATGAGCCACCACGCCTTGCCCACTCTTATTTTCTTAACAGAGTCTTGGATAAATTTGCTTTCCTACATCTATACTGTATTTTCAATGGAAGATTTCAAAGAAGAGAATGTAAATGGGTGTGTTCAATCCACCATCTGGAACCAGAAACCCTTTTAATTAATTCTTAGTTGTACAGTTAGCATTGAAGCATATGACTCTCCTTGGCCTGTGACTGAGAAAATGAAACATGGGTGCACTGGATACTTTAGTTAAGAGAAAAGTCTTATTGTACAGGGGTTAAAAGAATATGTTTAATTCCAGGTCCACCACTCCCTAAACTTAGCAGCGCAGGGGAACATTTCCTAAAAGTTTCTGCCTCCCTTTCCTTATTCATACAATCATGAATAATAACAATACCTCCCTCAAGGGATAGTGTGAGAGTTGTAAGAAGGCCTAGTGCCTGGCACAAAGCAAACCCGCAACAGATGCTCACTCTGTGAGTGTCTTCTCCAGTGGGATTCTGCTGTAGTTTTATTGAAAATGTGCAGCATTTTCTGATAGAAAGGTTGTTTATATCCCTTTTAATAGTCTTCCAACAAATAATCATACACAGCTAATATGAAAAATGATATAATAGGCTGGACACAGTGCCTCACACTTGCAATCCCAGCACTTTGGGAGGCAGCAGTGGAAGGAATGTGTGAAGCAGGAGTTTGGGACCCGCCTGAGCAAGACAGTGAAACCTCGTCTCTACAAAAAAATTACAAAAAATTATCTAGGTGCAGTGGCACACTCCTGTAGTCCCAGCTAGTCAGGAGGCTGAGGTGGGAGGAACCCTTGAGCCCAGGAATAAAAGGGTGCGGTGAGTGATGGTTGTGCTACTGCACTCCAGCCTGGGCAACAGAGTGAGACCTCATCTCTTAAAAAAAAAAAAAGGTATAATAAGTGACTGACATGGAGGTGAAGCAAGAACAAGGCTAGACGGAACCTTAGAGACTATCATATGCAACCACCTCATTTCAGCCATGGATCAAGGGCTAGTAGTTGGTGAGCAATGGAGCCCTAGTCCATATCTAGGTCTCCTGATGCTCATGGGCTCTTCCAGGGCACCTCCTGTTTGGCAGGCATTTTTCAGGTCCCTCTCAACAGAAAGGTATTTCTACTATCTCTGCTTTATGGAGAGAAAGCTTAGGCTCAGGGTTGAGTGTAGTGGAGAAGCCTCCTCTGTGGGGTTGAGTTTCAAAGTTAGCATACAAAGCAAAAGCTCCATGTAGTCCAGTCAGCCGAAATTCCTTCATGGAGTTGCTGCTTTGGAGACCAACATATAGGCTGCCCATAACACAACACATTTGCTCTCTCAACTTGGAATAAATCACCATTTTTTTCAACTGAGTTCCAGATAAAGCAATTGACTACTTTCAATTAGAAGGGCACGACGTATGAAAAACCCTGAGATCTGTGCAGAGGACGACAGAGTCCCATGTTCCGTCTCCTTCTTCCTCTGGGACAATCGCTTCCTAAGTGTACTAATGGGCAGCGTTTCCTTCCATTTTAAAATTCTTTCTTTCCCTTTCACAGATGCCTGGAGTTGAACTAGTGAAGTTCAGCTAGCCTAGAATGCAACCACGATGTTATTTGAAGGAACCACAGGCTGGGCACAGTGGCTCACGCCTGTAATCCCAGCACTTTACAGGCCGAGGCCGAAGAGGGCGGATCACTTGAAGGTCAGGAGATCGAGACCAGCCTGGCCAACATGGTGAAACCCTGTCTCCACTAAAATACAAAAACTTAGCTGGGTGTCGGGGCATGTGCCTGTAATCCCAGCTACTTGCAAGGCTGAAGCAGGAGAATCGCTTGATCCTGGGAGGTGGAGGTTGCAGTGAGCCGAGATCGCACCACTGTACTCCAGCCTGGGTGACAGAGTGAGACTTCATCTCAAAAAAAAAAAAAAAAAGAAGGAACCACATGGCTGATGTGGGGAGAGTTGGGTTGCACCCTACGCCAAGGACAATGTTTTTTCATGGATTCTTTCCTACCATCCCAACACAGCCCTCTAGTTCATCATGCTAGGCTGATTTAGTTCAGCTTGAGACGGAACACACGAGACTTCTGTTTTCTGGCATAAATCTCCAGACATTTATGAACCAATAATGTCCAAAGAGTACATGGGCTCTTTTGCGGCTTGGTAATTACCACTGACCTCTTTCCTGGACCCTTCTCCATAAAGAGGCCACCTCCTTGGGGCAGCTCCGCCCTCCCCTTTTCTCCAAGGCTGTAGGTGGAACAAGCAAGTTCCTAATTAGCCAGCCTGCACAGGGAAGCTTGGTGTCAGATTTTCAGGTCAGCCTTTGATGCAGGGGTAACCAGGGGAGGTGATGCATCAACTTTGATTAAAGAGCTATGATGAACCAAGATAAAAATTGACATTTAATTTTTCTCAGATTCAACTAATCTTGCAGACCAAAATTAAAGGTGAATTGTCTTCTTTTTTGGTTTGTGGGGTGAGCAATATACTCACAGAAGTGGTAAACTTGACAAAAATTTGCTATAATTTTGTTCTCAAATCATTGCTAATTAATTAAACAAGGCCTGCCATCATGAATTTGTGGAGATGCAAGGTCTCCCACTTTTTTCAACCAAATCTGTAATATTCTTCCAGTGCTCAGAAACACTCAAAGTTCGTTCACCCCAGCTGCCAGCTGAGGAACTCCATCCAAGAAGGATACTGACCACTTCGTAAGCATCTCATTTACCGCCATGCTCACCTCCCTCCTAAGCCAGTGGAAAGATGATCAGTGAAGCTTAAAAAGAAAAAAAAAAAATAGAAAAAACCCGTTCAATAGCAACACATTTAGAATAACAATGTGCTCTGAAAACCACCAAACGTGTGATTTTTTTTCTAATTAAACTGACACCCCACTTCGAAAAAAACAAAAGAAAGAAAAGAAAACAGCTTCAAGTGATAATTGTCTTTTCTTTGATTGTCAAAAGTGATATAAATAAAAGGAAAAAGGTAACTCAGTAGTCAGTAAACTAGAACACTGTTAATTATTCTTGGAACATACACCACATTGACCTGAAAGTTTTCAAGGTGGAGTGATTTACAACAGCAGTGAATCCTCTTGTTCTATTGAGAATGGTCCTCCGACAGAGCTCGCTCAGCAAGAGGACTGACGAGGAGGCTTTCCCGAAGTAGCGGAAGTAGCAGGCTTTTATCAGTAGATGGGGGTAGAGCAACACAGATGGAGCCTGGGTGTGCAGCTAGTCCGGAAAGTTCGTCCCCGAAGGTATGTGCACAAGCTTCATTGGGCATTATAGCAGGGAATAATGGAAAGACAGAGGTTGAGATCAGATAACACAATCTTTCAAGTCCGCGTCACACTGGCACATGAGATCACAGGCAAATTCAAAAAACGATTTCTTGCCAAGCTGTACATTTCATTTTGCATGCCCTTATTGAGGTAGGAAATGATACAATTATTATTTTTAGTTTTATTTTTCACTATTCTGTTATGAATCCTCTCTTTTTCCATTCTTTCTCTTGTCTTATTCTTTGCTTCTTTTCTATATTCTGCAATTCCTTTTGTAGCCATCACATCTCTTTTTTGAATGGGGTGAAGTATAACTGAATACATTTTTTAAAGCTGTAAATGTTCTTGTAGAGTGTAGGGTTATGATACCTTTTCTCTAAAGTATGGAAGGAAAGGAAATCATAGGCTGTCTTGCACAACTTGTCTATTTCCTTTGGAAGGAAATTAGATACATTGAATGGGCATGGAGGCTAAAATATATTCTAGTACTGGCTTGGTAGATAAAATACATCCTAGCATGGATATTGCATAATAGAAGTGATAACAAAATCTGTAATAAAGTCAAATGTTGAGCTTGATCATGTGCCTCAGCTCCGGGCATATTTGTGAACATTCGAGAGTTAAATGATTGATTGATTGATCGATCATTTCTTTCCAAATCCCCATTCCTCACTTCCATTGCCTCCTCCCACTCTTCCCTTATAGCAACCATGCTAAGGTATTATATATATAAAATAAATACAATATATAATATCCTATATATATATATATATCTGTTTATTAGCATGTATTGCTGTAAAAATGCATATGTATTGTTTGTGGGTATGCTTTCTAGTTTGCATAAACAGTATTAGGCTCTCGGTCTCATTCTGTTTCTCTTTTTTCCCCACTCAGTACAGTGCCTCAAAGATCTGTTTACGTTGCTGTGTGCGCCTCCCGTCTCTTGCTTCCAGTGGCGGCAGAGTATTTTATCCCACACATGATGCTTTCCAACTCCTCCAAGAGTGGCCACCTAGACTGTCTCTGGTTCTCCAGATCCCAGACTGTGCTGTGGGAATATCCTTACCCAGGTCTCCTTGTGCATTTGTGTGAGGCTCCTGGGGCTCTGACGGCAAGATCGCTGTGTCATAGGACATAGGTGTGGCGAATCTGATGGCTCTCCATGTTGGCCACACCACTTTATATTCCTACCGGCAGAGCCTGATCCTCTCTCCACATCCCTGACTTGGTGTTGTCTAAAGAACAAGGACTTTCTCTCCATTTGTCAGATTTTCTTTTAGATTTATTGTTAAAGTTTAAAAATATTATTTCTATTTAAAAATAGTAATTTTGTGTATTCCTTAAGTCAGTTCCCAGATATTTTATAATTTTTGTAGCTATCATGACTTTCTTAAAGTTACATCCTCTAGTTGTGTATTGCTTATGTGGAAAAATGCTATTAATTTTTTTGTGTGATTTTGTATTTCACTTTCTTCCTGAACAATACTAGTGATCGTAATAGCCTATCTGTTGATTCTGTTGTATTTTATTCATAAGGAACATGTTGCCTGCAGATAATGACAGTTCGCCTTTTTGTCCTAATACCGCTTCTCATTTATGTATCATTTCTTAAAACATATGCCAGGACCTCTAGTACCATAAGCAGTAGTAGTAATAATAATTCTTGTCTTAGTTTTAATTTTAAAAAGTTCAGTTTTTCCATTAATTATAATGTTTGCTATAGGCTTTGGTACATACTTTTTGTCAATTCAAGGAAGTTTCTTTCCTTTCTATTTATAGTGTACCAAAATGCTTGTTTTGTAGCTATTGAGATGATCATGTGACTTTTCTCCTTCAGTCTATTAATGAGGTACATTACATGGATAGATTTCCCGGATGCTGACCTACCCTTACATTCTTGGGAGGGATGTTGTTTTGATGACAGCAAAGCTGAATGACTCTTAGAAGAGGCCCTCAGGGTTAAATTTCTCTGACATACTGTGCTAGCGTATTCGGCAAATTATATACACATATATCGTATACATATTTACTTATTCAATTAATTTTTTTCATATACTCTGTATTGTATGCTGGACCAGATATGGGGATATGTTTTCCATTTCACCAATATTCAGAGAAAAATTTGGCCTTAAAGTGGTCAGTGGTTTCCAACGGCCATTAAACAAGACCATGGAGAAGCAACAAGGCCACTGTTGACTTTTGTCTTTGTCATAAAAGGCCTATTGTCACTTCTGTCTGTCATTTGGGGGCTGCCTGGGACACAGGTATTAGGAGCTGAATAAACCATTGTGCATCTGACTTGGGCTTCCATCGAGTTTCACAACTGATAGTATGTGGATTTGCTTGATTCATTAAGGTTTTTAAAATACAGTCTTTATTTGTTTATTGCTCAGTTGCTTTCATCATCTTGACACAGTCATAAACCAATACGAATGATAAACAAGCACTTGGTTAAATAAGTGTTTTAAAATCCCAACTGACAATGACTGAAACAAGGAAAATATAACTTATTCTCCTATGATTTTGTCCTGAGAAAAGCTCTAAACTTAATACAAACTACATGCTTGAAGGAAGCAGGGTTGCATCCTGAAGGAGATTCCAACTTGGAATATGAGCACTGAGTTGTAGATACAAATTGCGCAGTAACTAAGTGCACACACACAGAAGTATCGGATTGCATACTGTCAGGGTGGTCTTCATCCTGAAAATAGGTTTGGGAGGAAATAATAACTTAGGATACCTGAGATGAAGTAATTGGATTTTCTGATTTCTCCTCTCACCTAATTGGATGTGCAAATGATCTGTCTGCACAATGAGCTCATGCCCATGGCTGTTTCTCGCCTGCATTTATATGCGGCGAGTGTGTGCATGTGTATGAATTTACACCAAATCGTACAGGCTTTATTCTCCTGCAGTGAGATTTCAGCACCCCCAGAACAAAAAGAAAAATGGCTTCTTAATCATGATGGTCTTTGTAACATTCCCTTGCAGTTTTCTGGTAATTTTATTTGACCTGTCATTAAAGCAGAGGACAGAGATGAGGCAGTGTGTATTAAAGTGGGGATGTCACAGGAGCTTTTGCTGTGAACTGGTGTATGTGCTGCACTCAGCAGGGGCCACTTCCTTATGTATAACTGTAATATTTTTCCTGTGTGTGTTTCCCACATCCAGCATTTCAGGCATTGATTTCATTTCAGCCACTCTCCCATTGTGAGGCTGCTAAGTATAGGCTAGATTCCGATCTTATGGGAAAATCTCTCTATGGTCCGGAATCCTTTTAGGGATTAGCCTGTCAACAAATGTCATTCCAGATTTCCATGTAGACTGAACTAAACTAAAGCATAAGTTTGCCTCATTGATCCGTGATTATTCTTTCCTTTTTCACTTTATGATGGTTCCAGCTTTGGGAAGATCTAACCAAGCCAGAAGGGCTAGGGTGAGGGGAGTCAGAGAGGCTTCTTGTAAATGCAACCTTTTATCTGAGTCTTAGAGGAAGAACCAGGGTTGGTCTAGGGAAGAAGGAGAAAGGGTGCTCCAGGCAGAGAAGATAGCAAGGTCAAAGGCTTAAAGGTGTGACAGCAGGTGGCTCCTGGGAGATGTGAAGGCAGCAGCACAGCAGACAGATGGGAGGCGGGGGGATGCAGGGGAAATGGGGCACGCATATCATGACCTCAGCATAAGCTTTTATCCTCGTTGCCTTGGGAAGCCATGGCAGGGCCTTAAGCCCTGTCCCTGTCTTCATATGCCTTTTTGCTCTCACAGCTTTTTGTCCTGTCGATCTTCTGATTGGCTTCTCTCTTTATAGCAAGTTAACACAAGGTCAATTCCTCCTTAAAAAAAGAAGCATCTGGGCTGGGCACGGTGGCTCATGTCTGTAATCCCAGCACTTTGGGAGGCTGAGGTGGGCAGATCACTTCATGTCAGGAGTTTGAGACCAGCCGGGCCAACATGGCAAAATCCTGTCTCTACTAAAAATACAAAAATTAACTGGGCTTGCTGGAGGGTACCTGTAATCCCAGCTACTTGGGAGGCTGAGGCAGGAGAATTGTTTGAACCTAGGAGGCGGAGGTTGCAGTGAGCTGAGATCATGCACTCCAAGCTGGGTGACAGAGCAAGACTCTGTCAAAAATAAAAACAAAAACAAACAAGCAAACAAAAAGCATGCAACAGTAGCCTGCATTATTAAAGTAATAAATACCTCTGTGATCTTCAAGTTAATAACTTACTAAAGGTACAGGATTCTAAAACCCTCAGGCTGTTGGTTTTAATTGCATTCTTGACACCAGCAGTTATGGTGACAGCATCACACCATGAGAGGGTCACTAAAGAGTTAACCCTGTGAGAAAGGGGGCAGGTTTACCTTCGAACATTATGCTAATTTAATTTTTTTACCTAAGTACTCAGAGTATACTCATGATGCTGAGACCAACTGTTGGTTTGTTTGACTTTTTATGGCTTATAGAGTGTGGTAATAGGACAGCAAGAGCATTGAATTACAAACAGCATTGGGTTCTTAGGAAAAAGACAATAAAGAAAGAGAAACCAATATTTATTGAACACCTACGATGTGACAGGTATTGCAGTGGTACTTCCTACACACTATCTCATTTAGTAGTCACTGTGGTCTTTTGAGGAATTGAGTTATCTTCTCTCATTTCTGGCTAAGGAAACTGAGAGGTAAGGGACTTGCTTAACTTTAAACGATGAAGAGGCACACAATCTGTTTCCAAAGTGTACACTCGTTCTCTCACAGTAAGCTGAATGATGCTGGCGTGCTTTTTGGTTTCTTTTTCTAATTTGTTCCAGACCAATTTTGAAAATATGCACATCTCGTAAAATACACACACACACACACACACACACACACACACATTGCACTCTGGACACTTGTAGAGAGTTCTTCCCTCCCTCACCCCTCAGTCTTCAGTTGTGATTGGTCAGAACATATGTGTGAAGAGAGTACCTGGGACTTAGGAAAGAGAAACCCAAAATGCTCATTGGAGGCCAGAATCTTTTCCTATTCATCTTTGTCTCCCTAGAGCCTAGCTGGGCGCCTGTCATCTAGTGGCTGAGAATGTTTGTTGAAAGTTTGAGAGGAAGCAGGAGAGAGGGAAGGAGAAAGAATAAAAACAGAGAGGGAGGAAGCAACAGAAAGGGAGAAAAGGAGAAAATTAGGAAAGTGCAAGACCCAGGAAAGTAAGAAGAGAGGAAGATACTTAAAACAAACAAACAAACAAACAAACAAAACTACAGCCTGTAAGAAGACCACTGCAGCTGAACACAAAGCTTGGTGAGATACTCCTTGCCGCCTGGTGGAGCTAAAATCAGATGTCTGACATCATCTATAAGTCAAGACCGGAACATCTGGACAAGATGGAGTAATGCGGGCTGCATTGATTCTCTCACCTTAAAAAAGAAAGAGAAAGATGAATAATGGTTTTCAAGATATTGGGCATTAGGCAATGAAGGGCAGTGGTCTCTGAGAGAAAAGATGAATCTAGGTGAATTGTCCCTAGCCCATGGCCTGGAGAGAGTTTCTGGGCTGTAGTGCAGGAAGAGGAAATCCAAGGAGTGCCCAGAGACCTCCCTGAGATGAGGGGAGAGAAATAGCATAGGTAATAAAATTACTAGACCAGGATATTTAAAGTTATTTTAATGTATTCCACATATTCAACAGGCTAGAAGAAACACTGAACGTACTAAGTAAAGACATAGAATACATAAAAAGGCCCACAATGTCCGAGGTGAAAAATGCACTGGTTGGGATAACCATTAGAAGAAATGATTTGTGAGCTTGAAGACTTAGCAATAATAACTGTCTAAAACGAAATAGAGGGGGGAAAAAAACCCTGGGAAAAAAACCCAGTTAACTTTGGGGCAACTTCACGTGGTATAATAATCAAGTAATTGAAGAGAAGGAAGGAGAGATGACAGCAGAGATACTGGAATAAACAACAGTCCCAAAATTTCCAAATTTCATGAAAATTGTAAATCTACAAGTCAAGAATCTAAGCAAACTATAAACAAAAGAGACATAAAGAAAATTACACCAAAGTGCGTCATAATCAAGTTGTTCAAAACCAGTGATAAAGAAAAATTCTAAAAGCAGCCAGATATTAAAAAAATAACACATTAGGTGCAGAGAAACAAAGATAGAAATAACAGATTTCTCATCAGAAAGAATGCACATCAGAGGACAGTGGAAAATATTTTTAAAGTACTGATAGACAATCCTGTCAAGCTAGCAAAATATATTTCAAAAAGAAATATAAAATTTTAAAAACTTAGACATGGAAACACTAAAAGAATTCATCATTAGTAGAACTTCATTACAAGAAATATTAAAGAATATCATTCAGTCAGAAGAAAAATGATCCCTGATGGAAATACGGATCCACACAAAAGAATGAAGAAGCTCCAGAAGTGGTAAATATGGGGACAAATTTAAAGATGTTTTTATCATTGAAATATCTTTAAAATATATTTGACCATTAAAAAATAACCAATTTATTATGGAGTTTATAACATGTGTAGAAATAAACGTAAGGCAAAATAGTACAAATGGAGAAATGGAAGAATATGATTTTAAAGGAACTAAAAAGAATACGATTTTTTTTTTTTTTTTTTTGAGACGGGAGTCTCGCTCTGTCGCCCAGGCTGGAGTGCAGTGGCCGGATCTCAGCTCACTGCAAGCTCCGCCTCCCGGGTTCACGCCATTCTCCTGCCTCAGCCTCCCGAGTAGCTGGGACTACAGGCGCCCGCCACCTCGCCTGGCTAGTTTTTTGTATTTTTTAGTAGAGACGGGGTTTCACCAGGTTAGGCAGGATGGTCTCAATCTCCTGACCTTGTGATCCGCCCGTCTCGGCCTCCCAAAGTGCTGGAATTACAGGCTTGAGCCACCGCGCCCGGCCAAGAATACGATCTTTAAGTTCTTACACTATTAGTGACTCAAAAAGATGGAAAAAGATATACCATGCTAACATTCACTTGACAAAAAAGGTAGAGTGGCTGTATTAATGTTAGACAAAGTAGGTTTCAGAGCAAAAATATACTATTACAGATAAAAGATTGTTTTATAATAATAAAATGGTTCATTCATGAAAAGACCAACGTTCTTAAATATCTGTGTGCCTAATAACAGAGTTTCAAAATAGAGTCATGCATTGTGTAATGACGGGGATATGTTCTGAGAAATGCACTGTTAGGCGATTTTATTTCATCATTGTGTGACTATCCTAGAGTACAATTACACAACCTAGATGGTATAGACTACTACACATTAAGGCTATATGGTATAGCCTATTGTCAGTAGGCTACAAAGCTGTACAGCATGTTACTGTCCTGAATACTGTAGGCAATTATAACACAATAGTTAAGTATTTGTGTATCTAGAGGTATCTCAATATGGAACAGGTACAGAAAGCATATGGTATGGTATAAAAGATAAAAAGTGGTACACCTGTCTAGGGCACTTACTATGAATGGAGCTTGCAGGACTGGAATTTGTTCTGGGGAGTCAGTGAGTGAGTGGTGAGTGAATGTGAAGGCCTAGGACGTTACTGCACACTACTGTAGACTTTAGAAACACTGTACACTTGGCTATACTAAATTCATTACAAATAGTTTTCTTTCTTTAATAACAAGTTAATCGAAGCTTACTGTCACTTCTTTATAAACTTTTAACTTTTTAAATACTTTTTGACTCTTTTATAAAAACATTTAAAACACATTGTACAGCTGTACCAAAATATTTTCTTTCTTAATATCCTTATTCTATGAGTTTTTTCTATTATTATTATTTACCTTTATTTTTATTTTATAAAGTAGTTTATAATACCTTATAAAGTATTATAAAGGTAGTTTATAATACCTTTATTATTATTATTATTTACCTTCTGTTGGCGAGGTGCGGTGGCTCACGCTTGTAATCCCAGCACTTTGGGAGGCTGAGGAGGGTGGATCACCTGAGGTCAGGAGTTCAAGACCATCCTGGCCCACGTAACGTCGTGAAACCCCATCTCTACTAAAAATACAAAAATTAGCTGGGCATGGTGGTGCATGCCTGTAATCTCAGGTACTTGGGGACAGGGGCAGGAGAATCGCTTGAACCCAGGAGGCAGAGGTTGCAATGAGCTGAGATCATGCCATTGCACTCCAGCTTGGGCGACAAGAGCAAAACTCCATCTCAAAAAAACCAAAAAACCCACCATTTTTTGTTAAAAACTAAGACACAAACACATACATATACATTAGCCTATGCTACCCAGGGTCAGGATTATCCATATCACTGTTTTCCATCTGTACATTTTGTCCCACTGGAAGTCGTCAAGGGCAATAACAGGCATGGAGCTGTCAACTCCTGTAGTAACTATGCTTTCTTCTGGAAAACCCCCTATGGAACCTGTCTGAGATTGTTTTACAGTTAGTTTTTTTTTTTTAATAGCATAAGTACACTGTAAAATAGAAGGTATAGTATAGTAAATACATAAACTAGTAACATAGCCCTATATTATCATTAGCAGGAATACTTGTATGTGCTAGACTTCTATATGACTGGCAGCGTGGTAGGTTTGTTTGCAGTTGTTTGCAGTAGTGTCACCACGAACACATGAGTAATGTGTTGCACTCTGACAATGGCTACGGCGTCACTCAGTAATAGGAAATTTTTAGCTCCATTATAGTCTTATGTGGTCTGTTGGTGACCAAAATGCTATATGGCACACGACTGTACATGAAGACAAAGCCACCAGAAGCCTGCTTCCTAGGGCCATGGGCAGAATTGTACTGAACTGGATGTTGGCAGCACACCGTGGCCTTCTCTGGGGGCACCATGAAAACTTGTTGGACCTCTGCTGGATTTTCTATAAGGATGCTCATTATCCAACACACTGATGACTCTTTGGAAGAGAACCTGAAGAGTACGTTCTCCCTGGCCTCAGTATCAAGAAATCCATGTGCTTTTTATACAAGTAGCCAACACTTATTAAGCATGTACTATTTACGTATTTAAAATAACCATCTTTAGTGCTCTAAAGCCATTATCTTATTGAATCCCTTCAAATCTTGAGAAGGGATGCTATAGTTTTTACCACTTGACTGGTAGGGTTTTCTCTCTTCCTTTTTGACACCTTTATTCTTGTGAATTTTGAGCCTCATCCATTTCAAGTGTATAAGATTTCATTGCCTGTATTCTGTAAACTACACTCTTGGCTTCAACTTTTCCAATATTCCCTTTACTTCATTGTTCTTATTCTGTTATTCCCTTTACTTCCTTGTTGTTATTCATTTTAAATTATTTTTATCTAGGTATGGTTTGTGCATCGTTGTAAGCTTCCCTGAAGTCTTTTTAACTATTGAGGTGGAATATGAATCACTGTTTTATTAATTCATTAAAAGAAGACATCCACTGCATCACTGAGAGAAGGCTCAAAGCTTGTTTAAAAAGCACACCAAAAACAATACTGCTAGACAAAGAGTGATTCTGAGATACAGCAGGGCAGGATGGGAGTATGAAATGAATGCTCTGTGTTCTTTCAGAAGACGGTTGGGTGCCAAGGTAAGGAAGCCGAAGAAACTTGTAGCCTTTGGATAAACTATGAACCCCATTTGCAAAGAGTATTAAGGGTGTTTTTTGGACAATCAATCAAAGTGTAAGTACTGGGTACTTTTGGTATAACTTATGTTTCAGATAATGTAAGCCCATTAAGCAATGTGAACTATAACCAATACATTAGGCAGTTCTGGCCTCAACTCCCAGCCCTCTTCTCCAGGGACTAGGGAAACACGTAACCAGGACATGTGTCCTTTTGCGTTCTCTCTGAATCCTCTTGTTCCATCATTTAGGTGTCCGCCACAGTCACTGTCTTTATCAGGCCATAGGTTACCAATGGCAGGGATTGCTCAGCCTATTGGTGAGCACATGCTCATCGTTTGGGCTATAACTAGTGCATCCTCATCAATATTACTTTGGTTATCTATGCTCTGCATTGCAGAGCATTCAGGAAGCCACTTCTATCACCCACACACACTGAAAAAAATGGCAAGTGCCTGTTACATTTCTTGCCTCGGTTGGGCATCGGGTTCTCTCTGCCTGAGTGCTGCACTTTTAGCCCACCCACTTGCTGTCCCATAGTTGTCTCTGACACCCACCTTGGCAATGAGGAGTCTTTGTTGCCCCTCGAGTTTTGTCAGGAAGAGTAGCTTCAAGAATATACTGAAAAGGGAAAGGCATTGATTGCATCGAATTTTTTAATTTATTAATTCAGCATGTAATTATTGAGCCTCTTGTAGGTACCAGACACTGTGCTGGGCATACAGGGATGAACTCAGCAGCAAGGTCACTCCTTCAACAGAGAGGCTGGGGTGAGGGGGCTTCAGGAGCTCTAGACTACTTCATGTGCTCATCTCATGGTAATTCCTTCTCTAGATGCAACCTCCCAAAGAGTTTTCTATTTACCTATCCTCGTTCTCCTGTAAATTACAAATTACTTTGCACAACACAGAAACTTCATACCAGTGGGAAGAAGTCCTCATTACATTCAGAAGATCAGAAGTGGTGCTGTACCAGTGCACTGAGTTACATTGCCTGTAAATTAAATTTGCTGCATTTTTTTTTGTTTGGCTGACACAGCAGTTAATTCTTTGTGTGTGTGTGTTTGAATGACTTTAGATAGGCTACATGCTCTGTGATTTGTCACAAGCCCCCACCACTCCCTATTATGGCACATTTAACTATATTTATTCGCTTTCCCTAATTTCATTTGTGACTTCTGGCCAATACATTCCAGGAAATGGGACTGAGAAAAATAAGACTTTTGAAAAACTGTAACATTATAAATGTAAAATTCAGTGATGCAATAAATGTCTATTGGGTATCTGCCACGTGACAGGGTATGTGTTGTAAGACAATGGGGTTTAGAGAAAAATAAAATCATGTGGTAAGCGAAATGAACCACAAAAGTGGCATAGAGGAGGGGGCTGGTAGTTCTTCATTGGATATCTAGCAGTGTTTCACAGAGGATGCTAATGACTTTGGGACTTATTTTGTACCTATGACATGCTATAATGTATATTCTGCAGCTTACCACAGGGTTTTAAATAGAAAAGTGACATAAAGAAGGTAAAAATATAACAATCACAGCAATGGAAAGGAGAATTAGAGAAGGTCAAGACTAATGACAAATGTCTTTTGGGAAGCTCTCCTTGAACAATATAGAATGAAAATGAAGAGAGAAGTGTGGGGTGTGTGTGTGGGGGTACATAGACATGAGTAAAAGCCTCCAGGTTGTAACAAACAGGGCAAGTGCTCAGGACTGTGAAGACAGCAGTCTATGGAGCTGCTATCTTCGGAGACTCGGGACATAACGCTGAGTGGGGCTCAGGATCTTGGGAACTGCAGAGAGAAACTTGGAACCATTTTGCTATGTCTCCCCAGTGCCCAAACTCTAGTAGCACTGGCTCTTTTTTGCAGGTTCAAACTTCCAGAGTCCTTTTTCATTTCCTCTATATCATCATCTCTTATATTCACTGTATTCAAACCAATTCAAAGTCTATTGACTTTAGTTTCAAATTGTATCTAGAAACTGGCTGCTCTTCCCTACTTCTACCACTATTGCCACCATCAAAATCCATTGTCTGTTGTCTGAGACAAGTTCCCTTAGGGCTGAATCCCTGCTCCTCAGACTCCCTGGGCTATGCATACAGAATGTTCCATGTGCAAAGCACCTGCTCACTCAGGGCTTGCATCTTATGGCCAGTGATGCTGTAATGACCTGGGGAGATGCACATCTAGAGGAAAAGTGTTATTTAGATTAAGCTAGTGAAGCTTCTAGTCTAAAACCTCTAAGATTTGAGAGGAATTTAGCTGTAGTTGAGAGAGAGCAAGGAAAACTAACCAGTATGGTTAAAGAATAGCATAGCAGCATGTGAATGTACAAATTATATATAACTGTGTTGTCCAATTTGGTAGCATGGGACTATTTAAATTAATCAGAACTACAAATTCAGTCTCTCAGTCACTTGTAGTTACATTTCAAGTCCCCAGTGTTGCTAGTGGCTACCATGTTGGATGGCACAGACATATAATATTTCCGTCATAGAAGAAATATCTCTCAGACATTTCTAGACTCAAAGGAGAAGATCAAAACTGTGTTCCATTTGACAAGGGCTTGAACTATGGTGTGGAAAATGCCCATGGGCAGGACTGCCTATGCAGTAGTTGTCCAGGTTACCAGAATTAAGACAGATGGGTATATGGGCTGACGGATATGGTCAGTGGAAGATGAATACCAGAATCAAGTCTACACTGGTTGAGGGCATGCCACAACTTTAGTCATCCAGGCTGGGGATGTTGAAATGAGGACCAGAAGCCAGGGCAGCTGACTGGCCACCTGAGGAACCTCAGGTTCACTCAAAACCCAAGAAAACAGATACCAGTTTTGGGAGGAGACTCCCCTTGGGAAATGGGGTAGAGAGCCTCGCTGGTTCAGGCCCACTGGTGGATGGTCATCTTTATGTGCAGCTGGGTAAAACTGGACATGGCAGGCACCAGCATGGTACTTCTTAAACTATTAAGTTACTTCCCTTGTAATCTCTTGGGAGCCGCCCATTATCTGGGAGGACTAGATGTTTGCCATGACCTGAGATACTATTTTCTCATAGCTCCAACATTGGAATTCTGCTGGGACACAGGGGAAGGTCCCTTGCACTTTATTGACATCCTATTGAGTTCCTTTTCTGGATCTTCCTCAGTTGTTCATTGCCCTGGCCACATTGAGGCTGTGACGTGGGCATCTTCACCTCACAGATGAAGCTCCAAAGGATGTTTAACCAGCCTGAGGCCACAGAGCATGCACATGGTTGGAGCTGGGACTCACATTCAGTCTGTGATTCCAGTCTTTATTCCATTAGATGGTGGTTGCTCTCTATGGTCAGTTTGAGGATTTCAGGGTCGATCAAGGATGAGAGGCAGTAAACACAAAACAAGTGTTCTTGGGTGGTGCGTGGACCACCCAAGAACACTTATGTGAGGGGGGAAGTTTCTTCCAGGAGGAGACCTTTCAGAGACAGTGGTGTGAAGCCTTCACCCAGGGGAGAGGGGAACCAAAGAGGGACCACCTGTCTACGTTATGTTGCTCAGCAACAAGGTGGGGGCTCTGAGAGCCTCGAAGGGCAGCGGCCGTCTGGGGTGTTTAGCAGCTGCAGGTCTTATCTCCTCTACAGTCTGCAGATGTTGGGTGCAGTTTTGTGAGGAATGCAGAGTAGGTAGATTCTAAATGACTAAATATATGCTTAATTTGATTTTTAAAAAAGACTTTGCATGTTTAAGATTTAAATATAAATTTAAAGATTTTAGACTTTATTTTTAATATTTAAAGCAATTGGTTGTATAAGAATCTGAATTTGGTATTGGCAAGCTCTGAGCTAAAGGCCCTAATCTGCCTGTGAAGAAGTAAAGAACATACAGGTAATTTTAGGAAAATGTCCAGACACCATTCCGGGCCCATTTACATAGCACCCCCCAGGGTAGTAAGATCACTGTGTGTGGTTCCACTTCTATACCATATCTGTCGTTTTTGAAAACAGGAAATTTCATTTTTGTGAGTAATTCTTCTAGGGGATGGACTTCCATCTACGCCTTGAGGAACTTTATAACACAATAAAGATTAGGATTACACTACTCTGTTGGCATACCTCACTTTCCAATTTAAATTAGGGATGATTTCCTTATAGCTCCTGTTTCTGCTTCTGAATTTTTGAGGACAGATACTGTATCTTCATCATTTCTGATTTCCCATGGCGCCAACATCAATGCTATTTGAAGTGTAAAGATTAAAGCTGCCGACTGATTGCTGGTACCTGAAACCTCCTTTCCACACCTGTGTAGGTGGGTAGGAAAGATGCCCCTGGGGATCTGTTGTTCCTGTCGACACTGGTTGCTGGATACTGTATTCAGCCAAAGGATTCAGCGTGGTAACTGATGTGGTCTAACAATCTGTCCACATATTTTGATTGTCTTCAGCACCTTTGTCACATCCGGTTTCACTGTTTACCCCGACTCATGTGAGTGGTGTCACTTAGACCTGATTCTAATAAAAGAGTCTAAGCCTGGATGGGTGTTCAACATCTTCCACACGCCAGGACCCTCGTAAAACACATAGGTCCAAGTTACCTCATTTTAACTCTGGGAGGTATATTATTTCACTCATTTTTTTACAAAGGAGAAACTGAAGTCAGAGGACTAATGAGTAGCAGAAAAGGACACGAATTCAGGGTTCTTACACTTTAAATGTTCTAATTTTGGATTATGTAGAGGAAATGACATCTGCTTTTACTTGTCCCAGTAGAGCTGTGTTATTATAATCTCTGTGCTGCAGATAAGCATTCGGGGTGTCCCAGTTGATGGCAGTGTCAGCCTGTCTGGAGTGGCCGCTCTGAAGATGTGGCCTGCAGTCAGGGGAGGCATGACCAGGGCTGTGGTTCCATGCAGCCAGCAGGAGCTGGGAACAGGTCCTTCTGAGTTGGTGGGGTGGGAGGCCAGCCCTCACAGGCACAACTGCAACAGGGAGCTGAGGCTGTGGACCCAGGCATCCCTGTGCTGTAGAGCTGAGGAAGTCTCCCTGTCCCCGCAGACTCGGAAGTGCTTGCTCCTGCTGCCTGGCTTCTCCCTGCTCCTGGCGCCCACTCCTATTTCAGAGCAAAGTTGAGGCTAAGCCTTTTTGGGCACTATTGCCACCCGGCCTTTTTGCGTGCACTTGGGGCAGCGCTGACACACCAGCCCCATGCCACTTTGGCTCCATTTGGACTTTGGGTGCAAATGAGCACGGGAGGGAGGCTGCAGGGGCTGAGGGTGGCTTGGTGGGACCTGCAGGAGCTCCTCCACAGGAACAGTCTGGGCACCATGGACGACATGATTGATGGTGGCAGGAGGCAGACAGGCTTCTCAGTGGAAAGGGGCAGGTCTTGGTGAAGCACCACCTTCAAGCCAGGGATGGCCTGAAGCATGGGGGTCCAGCTGTCAGTTCTGGGTGGAGTCTGCAGCCCAGAGTGAGAACTTATAGTGCTTTTTCTGGCCTGTCCATGGCTGCCCATGGGCCAATCAGCATACACTTCTTCCCTTCTGAAGCCCATAAAAATCCTGGACTCAGCCAGACTCACAGACACATCAGGACTAGCAGCTGTGGAAAGGAGCTACCCACTTCAGGTCTCCTCCACTCATTTGGACCACCTGCCTGCAGAAAGGAGCTACCCACTCCAGGTCTCCTGAGAGCTGTTCTGTTGCTCAATGAAGCTCCTCTCCTCCTTGCTCACCCTCCAGTTATCCATATTCTTCATTCTTCCTGGATTCTGGACCAGATCTTGGGACCCGCTGAATGGCAGGACTGAAAGAACTGTAACACAAATAGGGCTGAAACGCATCCTCTGCTTGCTAGGTTGCAGGCAATGAGAAGAGCTGCAGTTTTTTGGGAAGCCCAGACCTAGGGGCTCCCCGAGCCAGGGCTGTGACACCCTCTTTGGGGCTCTGTGGTTCCTGGCATCTCCAAGCTTCTGGGCACCACTATATTCCCTGATGCCTGCAGTGGAAGCCACTTGTGGTACGCCTGGTTCAGTCACAGCCTTGCAAGGAGCTGGTGCCTGTGCTGGTGCCTGGAGCTACCCACCCTGCTGTAGCTGGCATGCCTGGCTGTATGCAGTGGCTGGACCTATTGCTTGCTCACACAGCCCTTGCCACTTCATTCCTGGCTCACCCTTGACAGGCATGGGATCTAGGCTGGTAGCACAAGTGAAGTGCAGCCTGCAGGGACAAGTGGCAGAAAGAATGCAGTGGGCCCAAGCAAACTGAGGCAAAGGTGCCACAAGCCACATAGGTTTCCACCTGGAAAAGCAACACCATAAGGATCCTGTGACACAGTAACTTGCCCAAGGTCAAGCCCTGGGATGTACAATGTCCAGGATTAGAACTTCTGTCTTTCCAAACCCAATTCCTATTATTGCCCCACTCCAATGCTCTAAGTCTGAGCAAGCCTTTTTAATAAAAGACAGCCTTTTGAAGAAAAAGTTCAAAGAAATCAGGGGCCTTGTGAAAGCCAGGATTATTCAATGGTGACTTTCAATTTTACCTGCTCCTCTCATGGCCTCAAGCCTTTGGTTAGTCAAAGATGTCAGTTCTGCTTGATCAGTGGACCTAAGTGCAATGCATTGGTTCACGAATGTAACTTCTGGGGGTCTGAAGCAGAAGCTGATAAGATCCTTGCGTAGCTCAGTTGGTGCCCAGGGATATCTTATTGTTTCCACCTCCAAAGAACAGAGAGACCTGGAGAAAGTGCTTTACCTGACTGCCACCATTTTTTTTTTTCAAACCTGTAAATACAGGGATCTAGGCTAGAGGGTCTTTAAGGTTCTGTTTTGCTTGGAGACTATTTGTAGCATTATGGTCATGTGCCAAATAGTGATGTTTCCATCAATGACAGACTACATTTACAATAGTGGTCCCACAAGATTTAATACTGTATGCTATGCTTAGATACACAAATACCACGTGTTATAATTGCCCACATTATTTAGTGCAGTAACATGCTGTACAGGTTTGTAGCCTAGGAGCAATAGGCCATACCATACATCCCAGGTGTGTAGTAGGCTCTACCACCTAGCTTTGTATAAGCGCACTCTGTAATGTTTGCACAACAGTGACATCACCAAAGGCCACATTTTCCAGAATGTATCCCTGTCGTTAAGTGATGCATGGTTGCATTTAGTAATTCCTCCAACCACTACAGTACGATCACCCTCTGCATATCAAACGGACATTTTTCTTTACTTCTTTTTGTGATCTTAATTGTGTGATCTTAATATTGGCTAGTTCTTTAAGAGCAGTGGTTAAAATCCCTATTTTCATGAGCCCCTGTGATGAGATATTTATATTTGAAATGAATCTCTCTTTTCATTAACCAAAAAGTGTCAGTTATCCCCATATAAAAATACCGATGAGTCGGATTAACTGTCCACAAGTGCTTCCCAAATGTGTTCCCATACAACCATGAAGCAGAGAGTGGAGCTGCTATAGTATTTACAAAGCAGGAGCTGACACAGGCATATTTGAACACCATGAGATATGGTATCACTGGGGACAGAGAGTGAGTTTAGTTAATAATGAGTGGCATATCCCATAAAATACCATTACACAGTGTTCAGGGTGCAAGAATGATGACATAATTATTAGGAGACTGGGAGATTAAGATATAATTTAAAAAAACATGACAGGGGAGGGTGTAATTGGGGAGACAAAATACACAGGAAGTTTGTAATTTACATGTCAAAATACCTTTTTCATGTTTTGATTGGATTAGACGCTGCTTTTCCACTCCATTTATCCTGGCTTCAATTAGAGGCAGCCAAAATGACATCTCACGTTCATATTCTTGACACACGCTGCTCATGGGCACTTTCTAATGCTAACCGACAAGAAGGGGAAAGGGAAACTCGGTTTTGCCTCTGTCCTGCACTTTTTACTTAACCCCTAATTTGTTTCTAAATGAGCCTGTCACTGAGGTTCACAAGGCTTTGTGCAGAGGATGCAGCAGCCTAGTCTTGGAGGAAGCTCCCCGTCATAACATGATGTGCTCCAGCCCTCCCTTGAGGGCTTGCTGGGAGACTCTAAAACTGGGCAGAGAGCGGCAGGTTCCTTTTGGAACAAGATGGGGTGAAGACACATGTTAGGAGCCATGCCACATCATCAGCATCAAGCATTCGTGGTGTCAGTGACCATCAAGCATGTCTCCCCAAACCTGAGGATGTGGGGCCGCAGATGCTCCCTGTGATGGTTAATTTTAGATGTCAACTTGGCTGGTCTTGCAGTGCCAGATGGCTGGTAAAACATGATCCCTGGATATGTGTGTGAAGGTATTTCCAGGAGAGATTAGTTTGGAATCAGTAGACTGAGTAAAGAAGATCTCTCTCACCAATGTTGGTAGGTAACATGTAATCATTTGAGGGCCTGAATAGAAAAAAAAAAAGTGGAGGAAGATCAAATTTGCACTCCCTGCTTGAGCTGGGACATCCATTTTCTCCAGCTTGTGGACACCAGAGCTCCTCATTCCTGGGCCGTCAGATACCTTACCCTGGTTATCAGGCCTTTGAATTCAGGCTGAATTAGACCACTGGTTTTTCTGGGTCTCCAGCCTGCAGACAGCGTATCATAGAACTTCTTGGTTTCCATAATTGCATGAGCCAATTCATAGTAAATATCCTTCTATATATATATCTGTATCTCCTACTGGCTCAGTTTCTCTGGAAAACCCTGACTAATACAGTCCCCTTATTTCCCTTTGTTCCTTTCCTGCTGGCATTCACCCCGAGGCATCCTGCATACAATCAGTGGGGAAAAGTCTAAGGTTTTCATTTGCTTTGAATTCCTGGTACCTCCTTTTCTCAGGGAGTTGACAGCCCAAGTCTCATCTGAAAACCATCAGTGAAGTGTTTACCTTGATTTTCTTTTACTTCTGCAAGTCACATATCTACCTACCTGAAGGCATGAAGTACCCAGCTGGCAATTATAATTATCTGCAAGGTGAAAGATATGATTATATTCTCACATATTTGATGTAAGACCTTATGCTTTGCTTGTATCATCTTGACACTTTACTTAGATGCAGTGATGCTTCATCTAGATACATTTCAATATATATTGGCAACAAGCATCCATTTAAGACCTTATGTATTAGGAGTGACTGATGAACATACGCCCTTCTACCACTTATCATATGTTGGGCTGCTGTTTTAAGGATCAAGGCTTGGCTTAAACCTGAGACCAAAAGAGTGTTACCCGGTAGAAGTGATGCGTTCTTCCGTCCAGCTGCTCTCTCAGTTCCTTTTACAGCTCCTGTTTCCTGATATTTGATCATCAGTTTTAAATAGGACATTTTTCATTTGGGTCACTGAGTGGTTAATTGGAGAAAGCTATTAAGATGATCAAAATAAATGAACCTTATAATGGGGTTGTTCAATATTCTGGGAAGGCTGCAGAGTGAAAATATTTTGAACAGCCTGATTCTGAATCCTCTTCTGCCATTTACTAATTGTGCTACCTTCAACTAGACACATCCTCCCTGAGCCTCAGTTTCCTCATCTGCACATTGGGGATAATAGTAGTCTAATTTAACATTGTTTAAATGATAAAATGAAATGAAGCATGTTAAATGCTTGTCAGGGAACTTGGCATAACAGAGTACTTGGTAAAGGTTAACAGTTACTTTTTCTTTGTTTTTCAGCCACATGTTTTGATGGTTTCTGTTCATTTGTTTGTTCAGGCTGTACTTGGCATTGCCTTCATCCCTAGTCCCAGAGGACAGCCTTTAGCAGATGGTTTTTCTTTCTTTAATGAGAACTTTCCTCACATGTCCATGGTTTCAACCTTTTTATGGCCTCTAATCTGCCAGGAGGGCAACTCAGTACCCACGTCACTGTGATAACATAAGAAGATGCCTAGGAAAAAATTACATCATTTGATGAAAGTGTAGCAGTATTACATTAAACCAGGCTTTGGAAACATCTGAAATTTCTGTGCCTGACTGAGGAGGAGCAGGGATTTGCAAAACTTGAGATAGTCAGATACCACCCAGGTGTCCCCAGAGAGTTCACACACTTCCTCTGGCCAGTGGAGACAGACTAAATTTAACCCTAGAACTTAGTCCCAGCAAACCTTCTAACATCACACCACGAGTCTGTCCTGAGCCCCTCTACCTCCAGGTTCCCTGCCTTAGACAGTAATGGAAAAAGGCCCAATACATCAGCTTGAGGAGGCTTCTGAGATTGTGTATTAATCTTCATGATCTCTTGGGTGCAAAGATGAGAGCCAGTCTGCACCACCACACAGGGCAAAACCAGAAGGAGGATTGCTTCTTCTGGGATCTGTATGTTGTATGAAAAAACAAAGAACAAGGACTCACTTTCTAGAATTTTTGCCAAAATGAAACCACTAACCTTTTCATACTGTCCTGTGATCATAATAGCTACTATTAGTAAAGTGCAGTATAAAGCCCTTGAACACACTTATCCCACTTGAGTCTCATAATAAAACTGTGAGGAAAACCATATAGAGATTGTTAACCCATTTTAGACCTGGGGAAATTGAGGCTCAGTAGGGGTGATTATCTTTCTTTCGTGAAGCCATATAGCTAAGAGTTGGAAGAAACCACCTAGGGTTCCTGATGTCAAATTCGGTAGCCTTTCCATTAAATCCCATGCCTTGCCTCCTAAGTCATCCATTCTTCCCCAACTTACTACCTAGGCACTAGAGATTTCTTTAACATGGTTACTCTCTATCTTCAAATTTGGCTTAAAGTTAAAAGCCCACTGAAGCCTGACCATGTGCTTTGAGTGGGCTTGATTCACTTTGAAAGCTGAACAAAGACTTAAAACTACATTGGTTATCAAACTTTGTGTGTTCATTGCTTCTTTCTCTTTAACTAACATAGTTAACCTCATTATAACCTATTGTTAATTCTAATAGTGTTCAAAATCCTCAATTCAGTGGGGGAGGGTGTGTGTTAATTTTCTGAAAAAATTGGAATATAGTGAGCACTGAGAGCCATTTTATTCTATCAGAAATTATAATGACAAAAAGAACCATTTTATTTTATCAGAAGTTTTAATGACAAAAAATACTCAGTTGAGGAAATATTGCACCAGTATTGAGGGGCAATTCTCTCATTCTTTCTTAGATATTTTCTCAGAATAAATTACTTAAATCTACTTACCTCAATATTATAGATAGTGTTGGGGACAGAGCTGTTGGATTCTTGTAAAAGCATCATTATCCT
Source organism: Trachypithecus francoisi (assembly GCF_009764315.1). NCBI lineage: Eukaryota > Metazoa > Chordata > Mammalia > Primates > Cercopithecidae > Trachypithecus > Trachypithecus francoisi. Next base: position 90,631,861 of record NW_022681468.1, read on the forward strand.
GATTTAGGAAACTACATCAGGCTTACGCACAAAATCAATGTGCAGCTACTACTCCTCCCTTCACCCAGGTGAGGACACTGAGACTTGGGGTTTGCATCACTTGTTCACATGATTTTGAAGTGCTGGATTCAATTGGAACTCAGATACTAAAACCCCAGGGTCAGAGCCTATGTCCCCTATTCCTCAACCTTCAGTGCAAAACTTTCCACAAGGGCTTCACGTTAAGTGACTTTGTGTTAACCTGGGCAGGTGTGATGAAAAGGGCTGGCAAAGCCACAGAGAAGGGAAGTCAGGGTTTTCCAGAGTAACATAACCAATGGGAGATGGGAGATCTCTCTCTCTCTCTCTGTCTCTCTCTCTTTCTCTCTCTCTCTCTTTCTCTTCTCATCTATCTATCTATAAAGATAGAAAGATTTATGCTAAGGAATTGGTTCATGTAGGTCTGGAGGCTGGAAGCTCAGAGAAGATTTTGCAGTCTTGGCTCCAAAGTCTGCAGGCTGGAAACCAAGGCTGGGATTTCATGTTGAGGCAGAATTGCTTCTGCTTTGGGAATTCTCAGTCTTCACTCAAGGCCTTCAACCGCTTGGATGAAGCTCACCTGCATTATGGAGGGTGATTTGCTTTGCTCAAAGTCTACTGATTTGAATGTTAATCATATATAACAAATACCTCATAGCAACATCTAGACTGGTGTTTGATCAAACAACTGGGCACCATGGCCTAATTAAGTTGACACATGAAATTAACCATCACAGTGATTGGAAATTGACCGAAAAAGAACCTTGGTAATACTTCTTACCCAACTAACCTACCCTCCTTTTGAGAGAAGATAAAACAGAAGGAAAAGATAACCTAAGTGGAGTAGGAGGTTAAACTAGATTAAAATTGTCCACAGAAGGGCTTCAGACCTTTCCTTCACACTTCCTCCAATTTGAAGCCCAATCACTAGAGAAATACACACATCATTAACTACTGGAAGCTGCCCACTCAAACCATGCCCAAATCTCAATTGGTACACTTCAAATCGTCTTTGTTGACATGAGAGAAATTAAATTAGAGCAGATACACATGAGCATCACTTGCAATGGACCCATAGTCCTGTTGATGATTTTCTGTGTTCAACTTCAGTTTGGCTTAAGATTTTTGACAACAGCAAATGTCACACAACTAAAATGAGTTGGATGGTTCATCACTGATGACAGAGGTGCATGGGGTGGTGACTGGAGGAGATGGCTAGACTGTTCCTCTATATGCAGGAGGTGACCTGCCTGCCTGGTAGAGCACGCTGCAGGGATATTTGCTTAGATGAGTTTATTTTGTTTTAAAATGATTAACAAATGTAATTATTTTTCAGGGAGCAAAGAATAAAACAAACGTTAAACCCACTTTTATTACTTTCAACTCTACTTCTGACTTTAGTCAATTCACTAAGAACTGGAGCCCCACTGCTTGGTCCCCAGTCCTATCTCTTTTTTATCTACATTTTTCCCTATAGGAGTTATTCAATCCCATTGTTTAACTATCTTGTGCTGGCGACTCATCTAATTATATCTCTGAGGTCAGCCTTCTCCTGGGAGCTCCAAACTTTCATCTAAATGTCTGCTTGAAATCTCCATTGGGTCTATGTTTATAGTCATCTCGGATGAAACATCACCCAAAGTACTCTTTTCTCTTCCCCTTGACCTGTTTCTCTTCTGTCTTCCTAGCTCAGTAAATGTCAGTCCATCTATCCTTTTGTTCAATTAAAAACTTGGGAAATCATTGTATTCTTCTCATTAGCCTGCTTGCTACAATCAATCCATTCACAAGTTCTGTTTCTTTTACCTCCAAAACAGATAATTGCACTTCGTTCTGTTCTTACTCCTCATCGCACTCTCTGCCAGCTGCCCTCTTTCCTCTCCTGACACTCTGTGCTCTGTGGCAGCCTCTGAGTTCGGCATCCTCATTCTGCATTGGCTCATCTTTCCCTTCTAGAGTTTCCTCTCCATACAGCAGCAGCATGGGCTGAGGAGCCTTCATAATGCACAAATCAGATGGAGCCATCCCCTGTTTATAACACCCTGAGGGGCCCCACTGACTCATAAAAAGTCCTTCCTCTGACTTCCTCTTCAGACTCCCATAAGGAGCCCTTGCCAACATTCCTGAGCTCACATTCACCATTCTCCCTCTTCATTGTGCTACAGCCATGTGGCAGCTCTGAACCTTCCGCAGTTCCTTGAACCAACCTGGGTGCTCCTGCTTCAAGGTCTTTGCATTTGCAATTCCCTCTGTCTTTACCTACTTTTTTTTTTTTTTCACAAGGCTGGCTCCTTGTCATTCAGATCCCAGTTCAAATGTTGCCTCCTGAGAAAGTCTGTTCCTGAACACCCTATCTAAAAATACCTTTTCCTAGTCACTGTACTACATGATACATTTGTTTTTACTGCACTTGACATAATCTAAAATTATCTTGTTGATTTTGTTACCACTTTTAATTGTCTATCTCCCCAAACTAGAATGTGAGCTCCATGGGCTTAGGAAGCATGCCTACTCTGTTCATCCTCGAATCTTCGTGGAAACAGATTCATTGCCCAATGTGTGCAACAGGTCAATATGCCGAGACAACGGGTTGCGGCAGAGACAAAGGTTTAACCATACGGTTGCCAAACGAGATAATGGGAGGAAACCTCAAATCCATCTCCCCAAGGAGTTTGCAGCTAGGGTTTTTAAGAGTTTTGGAGTGGGTCAAAGTGTGAAGATTGTTGACTTGGTCAAAGAGTGCAGGGTGAAGTCATGGGACAGGGAGGTGAAGAAGCTGTGTTCTCATGCTTATTCTGTGCCTCTGTGTGTGTGTGGTGGGTCTTCAAACTGGTTGGCATGCGCTGCTTTGCTGGAATTCAGGATTTGAAAATCATCTTAAGCAATTCTTAAACAAAAGCCTTATTTGAATGTGAGAAATCCTATCTTTAAAGCCTTATGATTCTAACATTAGAAATCCTATCTGTAGGAACAATAAGGAAGCAAATGGCCAGTATCTAGTGTTACGTGACTTTTGGTTGCAAGAAAGTGGATCAAAGTGTGGTTTGATTAATGCTTAATTATATTTCTGTCCAGAATTCTTGTTAACCCTGTGAGGATGGCTTCACTTTCTGCCTGAAACAGTGACTGCCATACTTGTTAAATATATGAATAAATGAACAGAGGGTTGATTATCTGGTACATCTATGTTCTGCCTGTCCCTGGAACTGGGAGTATGAGATGAAAGAAGGTATAGTTCCTTCTCTCTTCCCTCAAGGAGCTCATATTTTAATAAAATTTTATGGGCATGTGGAAATATACTTACAGTCAGTATGAACCTACTATTTTTGCTCTACATTTCAACCTTAAAATTTATAATAATTCATACATACATTCAGTAATTCAATAGTTCATGTTATTTTAAATTATTTAATAGTTTTAAGACTGAAAATAAGCTACTTATCTCACCAGGTTCTCCCAATAGGCAGCAATTGGTTCAAAGTGACAGTCCTTTCTTTGACTTTGATTTTGTGTGTGTGTTTGTGTGTGTGTGTGATTAAAGATTGCACCATTGCACTCCAGCCTGGGCAACAAGAATGAAACTCCGTTTCAAAACAAACAAAGAAACAAACAAAAAACCCACTAAGAGTTACTAAAGTTCGATGTTCATGAGTGGAAATCAGCATGTTGCTTGGAGTTTCTGATGACTTTAATTCACTAAGTTTGGACATTATTAAAAAAGGATGTGGTAGATACATACGCACTACCATGGAAAGATTTCCAAGTTTTATTATTAAGAAGAAGCAAAGATGCTGCAGATTAACATGTGAAGTAAACCTCATTTATGAAAACCTCACACCCCTCACACTGTGCATTTGTGTGCAGGAAACTTTCACTGGGGAGTCAAGTGAATTGTGGGAAAAGGTCAAGGAAGACTTTTCACTCTCCATAGATCTGTCTTAGCTGAAGTTTATTAAATGAATAATATTCACAAATTACTTTCTTATTGGAAAAAACATTTTGATGTGCAATACTAGCCATGTTGTAGATCTCCTATGTGTGAATTCTCAGGTGGTTGGAATCCTCCCAGTTTGGAAAACCCTGTATTATAAGTGTTGTATGAGTAGCTCTCATCTCATGTTTCAGTTGATGCTGCTTTTTACTTTTAATTGCAATTTGCTATAAATTTTGTTGGTTCTATCAATTTAGGTTGTTGTGTGTTCTGTTTAACTCCATGATATACAGTGATGTGTTTTTGCATCAGTGGCATTTTGGGGTTATAATTTTCCAATAATTAGACTTCAAGACTTTTACTGTGGTTTGACTGTGAATATTGTGTATTCCAATTGCTTAAGCAGATGTCTGTATTATGTTATGTTATATATTACTTCACATCATATATGTTAGATTATATTAGTGTATTAGTCCATTCTCACCCTGCTGATAAAGACATACCTGAGACTGGGCAATTAACAAAAGAAAGAGGTTTACTTGGGCTCACAGTTCCACATGGCTGGGGAAGCCTCATAATCATGGTGGAAAGCAAGGAGGAGCAAGTCACATCTTACAGGCAAAAAAAAAAAAAAAAAAAAAAGAGTTTGTGCAGAGGAACTCCTATTTTTAAAAACCACCAGATCTCATGAGACTTACTTATTATCATGAGAACAGGAGAACAGCATGGGAAAGACCTTCCCCCATGATTCAGTGATCTCCCACCGAGTACCTCCCACAACATGTGGGAATTACGGGAGCTATGAGATGAGATTCGGGTGGCCAAACCATATCATTCAGTGACTATCTAGCACATTTTCCACTGGAAAGCGGGATTGACAACGTCAGGAGGGCAAATGGGTTATGGGTGTTCAGTCACTCAGTGGGCCTCAAACTTCTTGTCACTGCCCGGCAATCCTCCACGTGTGGGAAACTGTTCTTTACGGGGCCAATTCCATTTTTGGTGCTTAAAAGCTTAACAGGTTGTTTGAGAATATTTTTACCTACAAATTTAAACCTGGAAGCCTACTCAGAATGCCAGGTCACTGTATCACTGTAGCTTTAAAACAATTCTGAAGATATTTCTTCTTATTTAGAGTAAAACTATTAGCCTAATTTTATCACATAGTTATGTATTTAATGAAGTAAGACTGCCAACAAATGAACGCCTCTGTTTAAAGTTATCCTCCCAGCTTCATTTACACACACACACACACACACACACACACACACACACACACTCATCTCAAAATAAAAAATTTACTATATAAGGTATCTCAGGAGATTGTTTGGATGCTGATCTTCCCCTGTTCTCTCTCTGGTCTCAGTGAAGCTCACAACTACTCACTCCACCTTCACCTCCAGAACGATGATCATTCCTTGCGTTTCTTTAAATACTTTATTTAATCAAATATTACTTTTTAATGTTTACAACATTTTGTATATGTCCTGGCCATTTGTACGTCTTTTTCTTGAAGTTTTCATATTCTTCAAGTGTTTTTATGTTAGATTGTTCTTTTTCTCACTTATAGGTAGGAGATTTTTCTATTAATGTCAGAAGCCTTTTGTTTATCATATACATGGCACAGACTGTTTCTCATTTTATTTGAGGCAACATTTTAATTTTTTAATTATGGAATATTTTTAAAAATATACAAGCAAAAAAGAAATGCTGTAGTGCATCTGTATGTACCCGTCACTAGCTTGTGCACTTGCTGACTGATGGCCAGTCTTGTTCCTTCTTAGACCCACATCCAGCCACACCCACCTCTCTGAATAATTTTGAAGCAAACTCTAGATATCAGCTTATTTCATGTGTGGCGTTTGATCATGTATCTCTAAAGGTAAATCTTTTTTATAAACATAACTATCACACTATTGTCTCACCTAGATCCTGACACTAACTACACAGTCAGTTTTCAGATGGCCACATAATTTTTACAGTGTCTTTGTTTGAATTATGATTGGAATTATATCTTCACTGCAATTGATTTTATGCTATTAATTCCTTTTACTCTATGGGCTGTTTCTCTCTCTCTCCTTACAGTTATTTAATGACAAAACTATATTTTTTGTCCTGTAGAAATTTACACAGTTTGGATCAGTCTGGATTTTTCTGATCGTATCCTCAAACTACCCTTTAGATGTTGTCCTGGAAGTATTCCCTGTAGTTAGATGTAAACAATTGATACAATTAATATTTTATTTGTTTGATTTTTGCAAGACAGACTCATAGTTAATGTTGGTGTCTCTCTCAGGAAGCACCTGGGTCTGGCTGGCTCTTTCTGTAATGTCAACCACCCTCATGGCTGATCATTGTTTTCATCCTTCATTGCTTTAGAGTGATGAAATGCTGAAGTTTTCATCCTGTTATTTCTCTTCCTTTATTAGCTGGAATACATCTGTATGGAGAAATTTCTTCTTATTAGTTACTTGTTTCTCCAATGATACAGTTTCATAGGAAAGTCAAATGTGTAATATTTCTCTTTACTTGCCTGTTTTCAAATAATGATTTAGTTATCTATCATTCTCAAGAGGTGACCAAGGAAATTTTTTCAAAAAACTTGATTTTGATGTAGCTCATGAATTTCAACACATTTTAAGTGCTTCAATTTATTGTAATTATTATTCTTATTGATATACAAACATGAAAATTCACATAGCAGTCATCTAATCTGTAAATTGAGGTCGTTTACCACATTTATTACATATGACTACATGGTGATATTTGAGACATGCTCAAAATAGCAACGTAAGTTCCTCTTTCTTACACTTTAAAGTCAAAATTCAAAAATACTGTGAAAACAGCTGATCTTATGAAAGAACTCCATATATTAGAATATTAAATTTTCTTTTTAAAATATCTATTTTGATGGTACAACAAAAATTTAAATGCTGGTTTTAATTTGGCTCCCAAACCAAACAGTATATGATTTGGCATTTGTTTTATTTTCTATGTTGAAAAATCTTGCAGCCTTGCAGCTTTCCAATTTTTCAGAATCTTTCAAATGGATCTTTTTTTTCTACTTTGCATTCTGCAATAATAAAGAATAAAAAATAAAGAATGTCATGTGATTTTTAAAAATACTATTGTGAAATGTATATAGAGAAATGTAAATATGCATATGTGTGGTCGAAAGAATAATAGAATGAACACCCTGGAGTCCATCATTAAGGTAAACAGGATTTGAGCAGTGCCTTGGGAGCCTCCTAGTACCTCCTTTCCCAGGCAAGTCCCGCTACTCTCCCATCCCCACATTTTGTGCCAATCATTTCTGTAGATTTCTTTATATTTTAACCACCTAGGTATATATTGAAAAACAATACGCTGTTTGGCTTTGAACTGCCATGTAGCAAGCACAGACCAAATTACACAAGGACTAGGCATTTTTGCCTTCTTAGAAACTTCTCTTTCCTTTGCGCTTTCACAAGAAGACAAGAAAGGATTCGTTTCACAAGAAGACAAGAAAGGACCTCAGCAATCTCAGTATTTCAATGTAAGATTTCTTTTTTCCTTATTAAGTTAAGAACATTCACCTTCTCACTTAAAGACAGCACTTTATAGCTTCTCTTTGGCATATTTGAATTTCCAGTATCACTAATCTTGCGTTTTAGAGCCATTACTAAGTAAAATAAGGTTTACTTGAATTCACTGTGACACCACAACAGTGAATCTGATCCACTCTGCAGACAGCTCCTAAGTGGCTAATGGGCCGGGGAGCATCTATAGCGTGGAACCACTGGACAAAGGGAGGGTTCATGTTCCAGCTAAGGACAGTGAGGAGATTCCCTCACGCTACTCTGAACAGCATGCAGTTTAAAAGCTATGAATTGTCTATTTCTGAAATTTTCCATTTAATATGTTTTTGGAACATAGTTGACCATTGGTAACCAAAATCATGGAAATTGAAACCATAGGTAAGGGGGGATTTTTCTCTTTTGGTGTGTCATGTAAATATAACACATTTAAACTATTTGTCTTCCTATTTTTTCCCCCTGTTTCTTCCACCCTGTTTATAGAGCATGCCATTGGTGGTGCACTTTACAGTTATCAAATACTGAGGCTAGATCATGAAGGAACTAGAGGATGAATGGACATTACCCCTGGATGCTGATCTTGGACACACATGCCGTAACCATAATCCTTCAGGTTGTCCAGCTTCTGGAATGGGTATGATTTTGGTTGTATGTTGGAGACGTGTACTGTGTTCAGCAGGCAGTGTTTTTGATGCTTATAAATTAAAGTTTGCTAGGAAGAGCATATACTGATGCAAGAAAGCCAGAGAATTGGACTCTAGGAAACATTTGTCAGTATTTTTACCCATTCAACGTATTCATGCCCTTTCTACCTTTGGGAGGTTCTCTACTTCATCAGTCAAGATGGGAAGCAGAAACCTACTCCAGCTATAGAAACAGAAGTGACAGAGCTTGTTTTTCCAGCCTCTCTTTCAGGGAAGATGGTGTGCAGTTATGTGACTTTGGCTCTGCCAGTCAGACACATCCATGCCAGGCATTGACTCAGAAATTTGTGGTGCAAGGAAGCAGAGGCTTTCTTGGGATTTATTTTGGTGAGAATGTCAACTGTTGCAGTAGCTATATCAGTTCCAGAAGCAGCATCAGTAGCTCTTTCATCAGAGGGACATCAGTACAGGTGGTGTGGTCCTTTACTGAATGAGATGTTCTGTGGTTTGAATTTAGACATTGCTATTTGCCTTGTAGTCTTTTATTATTGCTCCTCAGACCATGAAAATCCTTTGATAGATTTGTTGATTTATTTGCTTAAATTAGAGGAAATTGGTTTGTTTTGCTTGCAACTAAGAACCTGTTTGAAAGATATCAGTGGGCGGCAATTGATAGTCCTCTGCAGTATTATAGGAAACTAGCATCACTGCTAGAGAATTCGTTTCTGTGTTGATTAATGGTCACGTGTTTGTTGCCAAGTAAGTTAGTAAACAATTATCATGAAAAAGCACAGAACTTTCTTATTAGGTTGGAAATTAAAAATCCAGGCCCCTAGTGCCCATCTCATATTTGGCTATTGGCTTTATTTTTAATGCCAGTCTTTTCAAAGTAGAAGAGTATTTGCAACTAGAAAACCATGAGTACAGTGGTTGTGCTGGAAGCAGCATCCTTGTGGTGTCAGGGGACAATGTTTGTATCACCAGATTGCAGATGTCTCTCTGGGCCAGGTATTGGCTATGGTTTCCAGCAGGGCCATGGCAGAGGCACATGGGCTGCCACTGCATGCAATTTCACATGTGTTCATGTGTTGGGGAAGGATAAAAGAGCAGGCAACTTTGACTGAATGCATTTGTGATATCAAATGGAAGATCAATTGGGATTTTAAAATAACCTGGGGTATTTCAACCTAGTTTGCACAACTATTTGAGGTTCTGAGATAGGGGTGTGAACATGCTTATCTCTGGGTAATAAGACCAGTAGAGAGTGTTATGCTTGGGCTACAGTATTTTGTTCTACTCCCAGCCTTAATTTTAGCTGATTTGAGTCTCATTATTAGGACTTTCTCTTAGCCCTGTGCACATTTCTCACTGACGTTTCCACAATCCTACTTCAAGAGAATACATGTCACCCTCAAGTTGTTTTATTTCTAACTTATACTTATTTTAATAAAAAAATGCTGGGCTGACTCACTTATAAGGCATTTAGCTTTCTTGATTTGAAGAGAAATTAAAAAGCCATCTGTGTACCTGTGGTACTCTATGGTCAGAATCTAGTCAGCTAAAGAGAATGCCCAAGGTAGACATTAGTGCTTCAAATATCAGCAGTGGCCACTCAGAAAGGAATGATTTACAACGGACACCAAGCTAAGCTCATATTAGGTGGGTTCTGTCATTTACAACAATCCTATAAGCTCAGCCTAAGTAACATCCAGGTGTGTAAAACAGTGACATTATATGTGTGTGTGTGTGTGTGTGTGTGTATGTGTTTATTTTTACCCAAAGACTCTCAGGTAGGAGTGAAGGTCAATATGCATGGGGTTTTTTCCCCCCTCTTGTGGAAAAGTGTGTGATCTAATGTCTTACACAGATGATTAGGTTTTGCCTCCTACAATCTTAACCAAGCTGAAGCTCTTGGTAACTGTGTTTAATTTTCTCACTAAATCCATGCTTGTTTAAAAACTGCAGCTTTATGCCTCAGTCCTGCTGAATTAGCTCTTCTGATAAAACAACCAACCAAACAAGTCCCCTGAGCTCTGGCACCAACTTGCCTTTTGGGCATTCACTCCCAGTGCTGTCCAAATGCCACTCATGGCATTTCTGAAGAATTCTACACCTAATCTTGGCCTTGAACAAAACCCACATTTTCTTCTGTGTCTGCTTGAGTTTCCACCTCTGCCACCACATAGGGACCATGGCCAGAAACCCTACTCCAAAGAAATGGGTGGTTGTCACTCCTGTTCCTGGATTGGATGCTGCAGTTGGCACTACCTTTACGTCCATACTGGAAGAACAGACACAGTTGTCTCCAGAAACTGGATGTCACTGTAACCGCCTTGACAGTTTTGGTTGTGCAGGTTCCCGATGTTTAGTGGCACTCCCTTCATAGTCAAAGTCCATGGAGGGCATGTGATTGGCAGAACCTGAGTACTGGGCCTGCACCCTCATGCAAAGGAGGCTGGGGAAGTGAGTGTCCATCCACCTGGGCTTCTATGGTCGGGGTGGGTTCTGCCTGAAAAGGAAAGAGAAATGCGAACACACTTCTGAACCAGAATTTTGGTCAGAGTCTAGTGAGCTAAAGATAATGCCAAAAGTGGACATTAGTACTTCAAATATCAACAGTGGCCACTCAGAAAGGAATGATTTGCAACGGACACCATGCTAAGTTCATATTAGGTGGGTTCTGTCATTTACAACAATCCTATAAGATCAGCCTAAGTAATCTCCAAGTGTGTAAAATAGTGACATCATATATAAGAAACCGAGCACTTCTGTTGAAAACGTGATGGTATCTTTCCATGTGTCCCATAATTTAAAACACTTGGTGAGGTTTAAAACTCTGTAAGATGTAGCATTATGGCATAGGCTAGAGAATGCATATACGGCAAGGAATTTGAGCCCTGGGATTGAGCTCTGATTTTGTTATAAAATTGGCATGATATGGAAAAATTACTCTTCTAGTTAGTTTTCTTGCTTTGGAATTGAGCAATAACAACTGTGTGAGTAAAATGAGATAAGAAAAGTGGAAAAATTTATAGGCTTTCCAGAATTCACCCCTGACCCCCAGCTTGGCCTGCACATTTTGTCAAGCTCAAGTAGCCGTCCCTTCTCCCCTAGACTAAGGTGTTTCTTAACTGGGACAACAGAGGCAGATGCTAAGAGTTCTGAGAGTCCTTGGTAAGAAAGGACTATTTGGTGTGTGGGGTGGAGGTTAGAGAGGGGAAGGGAACAAGAGCCAGAGAAGACTTTACTGAGGGCCCACAGTTGACCTTCTGTCTCCTTTACCAGCCATCCAGGGCCCCGAGTGGCAATTCCTCATTCCTGAGCCCATTAGATGGGGGCAAGAGTACCTTCCTGCGTGATCCAGGGATCACAGCCCTAGCCAAAGAAGAGACAGATAAGGAACCTCATCCTTTGGAGGAGACGCCCTGTGCACGCTGTGACCTTGCAGGCTCTTCCTGTAGAAGATGTTACCTTATCCTCTGGTGCTCAGCTCAGGGCCTCTTCTCCAGGAAGCCTTCAATGATGGATGCCCCATCAGTGTGGTGATAACAAACATTCCCAACATCTCAGTGACTTCAAACAACTAAGACTTATATTTTGCTCAAGCTTACAGTACATGTTTGTTGCTGGGGGCTGGAGCTTTTTCTCTAAGATGCCCTTGCTCTGCCCAGCTGGCAGGGGCTCTAACTCTGTGCGTTGAGAGTTACTGAGGCAGGCACTGCTCTTACAGCTTCTGCTCTGGTGTGGCACTCTGCACTGCTGCTCACTTTTCATTGCAGAGCAAATCATAAGGCTGCTGCGTCCTCAAGGACAGGGAAGCAGGACCTTGCCGTGTGCTTTGAGGGGTGAGACTGAAACTATGGGTGAGCTGCTTGGATGACCCCTGGTGGCTCTTTTCCATGCGTTGAACATCCTATTGATATAGCTATCACAGGCCTTTGCACAGCCTTTCCTTCTCTTTCTGTGTGTCTGTCTCCTCCATTAGCCCTGAAGTCCACTGAGGGCAGGCGTTGTGTTGTTCTGGCCTCTGTTTTCCTAGTCTGCAGAGTGGGGGAAATTTGCCCAAGCCTTGTCATCTTTTGTAGCCATTAAAGGCTTTATTTGAGATCTTTTTTTACCAGAGACATCTCCAGACTTTTCTGGAGGCTTCCGTGTTTCTTGGCTTCATGGTCCCCAGGCTGCCCTGGGTGAGAACAGTTGACTTGTCTGCACTCCGCTGGTCAAGGGCATCTCGTCTTCCCTATTCCAGGTGAAGCTATTTTCATCTTGGTCCCAGGAGCTTGTCCTCATTTTCTGAGGGGACAGAAGAGGAACTGAGAACCCAAATACTTTGTGCAATGCAGGCTCTCCGGGTGTCAAATACCTATAAACCCACTGCATCCCGGCCTCAAGGTGGTGGTATCTGCCTCTCACTCTCAAAGTAAGCCCTACGCCCCAAAGCTCCCTTGCTGCCTGACTGTAAACAAAACTTGACCCCTGTGGGGAGGGAACCACCCCAGAACTTGGTTTCAGGGAGGCCCTCCCCATTTTGCATAGGGAACATCTGGAAGCCTGTATGGAGAAGGAGGGCTGGTTAGCCATCAGCTCAGCTGGGGCAGTGTTCCCTGACCTGTCAGCTCTTCCCCTTCAGACCCCAGAGGATAGAAAGTGTCAGGTGGCAACCTCCACTGAGCCTGTGAACAAGTCCCAGGAGCTTCTCCAGCAGGTGTTTGTCCTTAGGCGGAGATGTTTCCTGGATGCCTCACTCCTTTGCCTCTCAAGGGTAAATGCCAGAATGAGAGGGAGCCCCCAGTCCCTGCCCAGTGACAGCGAGTGCTGACTTCAACACTGGGTCCTGCCAGTTACCAGAGAGTCCTTGAAGAAAAAATCAAGAGGAGAAAGGCCCAAAAGAAAGAAAACACAATGGGCCAGATAAATTTCATCTGGTAGATTGCTTCAAGATGAAGACCAACCAGAGAAAATATTTCCAGGAGTTAAAATACACAACACAATGTTTTAGATACCAATGATGGCGATTTGATTTCTCTTCATTTCTGTCTTCACATTGCTGACAACTCCCCTCATTGTCTTAAATATGGATTGCCAAAGTCAATTAAATATGCCAGAGGAACAGTGTACATTTTGAAGGAAAGTAATTATTGTTACACCTTAGAGCAGCTTAATGAATACATTAATAAACGATCCTTCGCCATGTTTTTCTTTTCATAGCCATCAAAATCTTTATAAAACCTACAGCACAATACATAACATCTCGTTACAAGATTTGCTTTTAAAAAAATCAATGCATACCTAAGTTATTTGTGTCAAAACTCATTTATTTTCACAATAACACAGACTGTCAAACCTGACATCCTGCTAATAACATCCAGTGCATTTGCATATTATTCAAATATTTCCTTTTATGAAACGGGGACTTTTACTCATACCGCTCTGCTCACCCATGCAGCATGCATTTGCACATTAACTCAGTTCACACAGCCACAGAGGGGTTACCTGTGGCAACTAATTATGCCACCCTTTATGCATATTAATGAGTTTTGTGAGCAGCCACCCTCTGTTCTGTAGAGAGGAAAAACAATTCCAACCTAAATGGGAAACCGATTACAGGCAGAATACCAGAGAGTCGGAGAGCAATATTTGATAATTTCCCATTTTGGTGTCCCTAAGTGTATTTGTTTTTCTTCTGCTGCTGTAAAAAATTACCACAAACTTGGTGGCTTACAAGAACACAAATTTATGACCCTACAGTTCTGGAGGTCAGAAATCCCAACTGAGTCTCCAGGGACTGAAATTAAGATGTGGGAGGAGGTGAGTTCCTCCCTGAAGGCTCTAGGGGACAATGCGTTTCCCTGCCATTTCCAGCCTCCAGAGGTCTCTCTCTAGTTCTTGGCATCGAGCCTCACATTTCAGAACCAGCAAGGGGATGTGGAGGCCTTTTCAGACTACCCCTGTCTCTTACTCACCACAGCCAAAAAGTGTTGCCCATTTTTATTCTCATGTAACTAGATTTCACCCACCTGGATAGTTCCAGATACGCCCCCCGTCTCCAGGTTCTTAAGCTTGATCACATCTGCAAAGTCCCTTTTGCCGTGTAAGGTAACATACTGACACGTTCCTGGATTAGGAGGTGGACATCTTTTGGAGGGAGGCGTTATTCTGCCTATCACCCTAGATCTTTTACATTCAACTCTGTTTGAAGAGGTCAAAGAAAATGCTGAGTAGGGTCTCGAATTTCCTTGTGGGTTAATTGCTCATTTTCCTTTTTTATTCATCTCCCTCATTGATCTTTCATTCACTTTCTTCTCCTTCACCTGCAGATCCTCTCCTTTCTTTTCTCTGCCCCCACCCACTTCCTCTATTGCTTTCTACCTGTTTCTCCTTTTTAGTTTTCTTTGTTATTCAAAGGAACCCACAACACCCCATTTGAGGTGACAGCCCTTGCTGTGCATCCACTCTGTCCCTGGCTCTGTGCTCCCCGCTTGCTATATCTCCTTTAAGTTTTGCTTGCTAACATTAGTTGCCCTGCTTCATTTCTCTCTTTGTTTTTAAAACTTTTCTTAGAGTTTATATTTAAATATTTGAAAGACTTCAAAACTCACACTTGTTTAGTAATAGTATCGGTTCATGTAATCTACAAAATATATCTAAAAATATAAAATTTTCCCAAAAAGTTAATGAATCCCAAATTTACAGATTCATTAATTTTTCTACCTGTGGCACAAGGGACTTCTCTGTCTTCATTCTCAGACTCCAACTTTAAATATACCTTGTGATGAAATGAAATGTGACTTCCTGGAGAGTGATCTAGCCCGAGGAGATGGCAGAGGTGCTGTCTGGAGAGAGGCATCACTACCAGAAATGGGTGTATGAGTAGCTATTTGTTTTTTTCAGGAAATCAGGAATTGTAAAATGCACCCAGCACAACTGACACAGTGTTCAGGAGTATGAGCTGGTTCTCAGGTCCACCATGGTGGAAAGCCCCTGGGTGGACAGCAAGTGTTCCTTAGATGGCATGACAATGTAGTTTTTCTGCTCACCCTGTGAAGGGGCAGAAGCCTGCTGTGCAGGCATGGCCAGGCCATCCAGGTACACAGAGGCTCCTCATTACCTGTGCTTTGAGTGCACTGGGAACATTTGAAGTGAGTGGCCTAAGCCCAGCTTTAAGGACACAGAAGGGAAGGACTTCATCAGCTTTTCCCACCTCGTTGCACTCTTCCATTTTTCAGCCTAAACATGTTGATCCTCTGTGTGGTAGACCCCCAGCCCCAGCCCCACCAAAGACAAAGCAGAGGGACTACAAAGACAAAGGGAATGGAATAGACACCTTGGGGTCTTGCCTGTCTGCCCTGGAAGCACTCTAGATACCTGCAGACACTTCCCTTACAGGCCACCATGGATTTCTGCATCTATTAGCTTAGATACTGCCTCCAGGCTTGATGAAGGGAGGGGCCAGTGCTAGTGCCTGGAAATCAACACCCCAGGAACAACCCCCCAGCCAGTGAAGGATAAAAGCTGGTGAATAAATATCCTATTTTTCTCAGCCCTCAATGAGTCAGTTCAGGGGTCTGCCTACACTGGCTCCTAAAGGTCAATGGGTTGAACCCTAGTTGTCTGCAGTGACAACTTGCTCTGCTCCTTCCCTTGTCTCACTACCTCGCTTCCTCACAGTGCTTCCTGGGGTAACCTTGGGTCTCAGGGTCTATGTGATGGTTAATTTTATGTGTCAACTTGCCTGAACTAAGGGGTGCCCAGATGGCTGGTAAAACATTATTTCTGGGTGTGTCTGTGAGGGTGTTTCTGGAGGAGATGAGCATTTGAATCAGTGTCCTGAGTAAAGAAGATCTGCCCTCACCAATGTGGGTGGGCCTCATCCAATTTGTTGAGGGCTGGAATCAAACAAGAAGGTGGAGGAAGGGTAAATTCCCTCTCTCTTGTGGAACTGGAACATCCATCTGCTCCTGCCCTCAGACATCCAATCTCCTGATTCTTGGGCCTTCAGACCCAAGAACCAGTGGCTCTCCTGGTTCTCAGGCCTTTGGTCTTGGACTGGCTTTTTTGAGTCTCCACCTTGCTGATGGCAGATTGTAGGACTTCTCAGACTCAACAATCATGTGAACAAGCTCCCACCATAAATAAATCTCCTCTGCCATACCTCTTTAAATCCTTTTGCTTCTGCTTCTCTGGAGAACCCTGACTAACACGATCTGCTTTGGGGAGAACCCAGAATTCAAGAGGAGGCCTGAATTCTGTGCTAAAGAAGTTCAGGGAGAGAGGAACATTAGCAAAGGGGTAGAGGGTGATGTGAACCGTGTTGTGTGGCCCAGAAAAGGAAGGGTGTACATTCATGGGCTTCTCCTGGTTCCTCTGACTCTTTCAGCAAATCTTCCCCCTTTCTATTTAAAAAGTGTCCCATTTTAGAACCGCTAGCATGGAACTAGCTTCCCCACTTTGCAAAGGCCAGAGACCTTGCTTTTCACCTCCAGGGGACAGAAGGTAAGAGCAGAAGGTGAGGAGGTCTGATCAGTAGCTGGCCCCATTCTCACACCAGGGGTAAAGACTGGATGGGCTAAAGCAGAGCCAGGCCTTTTTTGCAAGAAAAATGAGCAGTGACTATCCAAGGCAGAAATCCTTTCCCTTCACAAGCTGACAATCTGCTCTCACTCTCCTGAGGCTGCTTCCAGTTGTCCTGCCCCAGGTGCAGATTTTAGCTGTGACATTGACTCTCTGACCTGGTGGAAGAAATTCAGACTGCCTGCCATCCCTCAGGCATGCATTCCTAAGCTCTACAAGAACTGCCTACAGCAGGGAGCCTCTATTTTATGAAACTGCAGCTGCCTTTGAAGTAATCCTGGCCATATCAAATTGGGAAGCTAATCTGATTCCAGAAGTATGGCCAAATCTCTGCTTAAAATTCCACTGCAATTGTCAGGGACTTGAATCTACAGAAATAATCTCAAACCAAAGGAGAATTTATGACCTAGAAAGTCATAAATGCAGGTACAACTCACTTTATTGCACCTCGCAGATCCTTACATGTTTCCAGCTCTTGCAAAGATACCTGACTTGGCCAGATCATAGAGAAGACCTCCTTGCTTTGAATGGGGGCATGGGTAGGATCACTGAGAAGAGCCTATGCTTTTAGGAGGAGATATAATATCAGTTCATTTGGGTGGACATCAAATCTTCTTGGGCCACAGCTGTCTGAATGCCCTTTCAATCTTGCTGGGACAGGGAAAGGCCTATCCTAAGTGGTTGCTGAAAAGGCCACAAGACAGAAGGTCAGAGCAGGGATTCACCCTGGTGGTGGTGGGGAGGGGAGAGAGGGAGCATGCTTTTTCCAGGAGGCCTATGTCAGGATGTCGGGTGGATGTGCATTTACACTGGGGAAAGTGGAAAAAATATGTTCAGAATGTGATTTACAATATCAATGCAAATTTCTGCTTTCCAACTGGTGGAATTTGAAGGGATTTCAGAATCTTGGGGATAGGGTACTGAGTTTTTGTATTTGTAAAAGGGGCAAGGATCTAAAAAGAGATTGAGCAGGAAATCAGGAAAAGTCAACACATTGTACGATGATTTCTGAAGTTAGGAATAAGAAGTGAGTGGAAGAGAGACACTTCCAGAATAAACAGACAGTGGAATGAGCCTGGGGTGAGACTGATAATAAAATTCTTCAAGACTTAGGAGGGAAGAGAGCGCCACCTCACGCCACCCCTACTCACAAGGAACCAAATTGAGGAGGTCTCTTGCTTAGTGTGGAGTTACAGGTAAGGTGGAGAAGCCATTTTACCTATAAATGTTCAGCTTTTGTTCATTCATTCATTCATCCACTCCAAAAGGTGGATGAATTGTGCCTGGCACAAGGAATATGCTGATCAGCAAGGCAGATGAGCAGTTGCACATCAAGGGGAAGATGGACCCTTGTCCACCAATACAGTATGATGCAAAATGACAGCGGAAACACAGGTGTCTGTGGAAATGAAAAGCAAGAAGAGGTCACAAATAAGCTGAGGCCTGGAGCATGGAAAGAAGTTGCCCAGGTAAAGGGCTGGGGGATGTTCCAGGTAAAGTGAGGACCCTGTGTAAAGATCCGGTCTAGAGGGAACACGGGACGTTCAGAGAGTTCCAGTAAGTATGGCTGTGGCTTGGACAACAAGAGGGCAGTGGCAGGAGTGGGCTGGGCAGATAAGCAGGGCCTCATAGGCCATGCTAAGCAGTTTGGACTTGATTCTCAAAGCAGTGGAGCCCACCAGGCAGAAAAGTGATGGATTAACAATAATTCACATTTGCTGAGTGCTTACAAAGCTGCAAGCTCTCTACTGTGTAGTTTTACTGTTATTATCCCACGTGCCCTCAAACCCTATGTGGTTAGAATAGTGACTCTGGTTTAGAAGATAAATGATCTGTTTCCTCTAGGTCAGAACAATGATTATTCCCATTTTCCAGATAATGAAACAAAGACTCAAAGATGTCATATGATTTGCCCAAGTTCATATGACTACAAATGGTAGTGACAGGATTTAGTTGCAGGTATGTGTGCCCTGGAAGCCTTCTCTTTATATCCCCCTGGAAAGATGACTTTGCAGAGGAGCAGGGCAAAGTTCAAAACAAAGAGGACAATGAAGGGTTTGTACAGCAATCCTGCTAAGAGCTCGCGTTGGTGGGCTAGGTTAGTGGCCATATAGAAAAGGAGATGGATGTATCTTTATAGTTGAATGATTTATAATCCTTTGGGTATATACCCAGTAATGGGATTGCTGGGTCAAATGGTATTTCTGGTTCTATATCCTTGAGGAATTGCCACACTGTCTTCCACAGTGGTTGAACTAACTTACACTCCCACCAGCAGTGTAAAAGTGTTCCTATTTCTCCACATCCTCTCCAGCACCTGTTGTTTCCTGACTTTTTAATGATCACCATTCTAACTGGCGTGAGATGGTATCTCATTGTGGTTTTGATTTGTGTTTCTCTAACGATCAGTGATGATGAGCTTTTTTCATGTGTTCGTTGGCCTTATAAATGTATTCTTTTGAGAAATGTCTGTTCACATCCTTGACCCACTTTTTGATGGGGTTGTTTTTCCCTTGTAAATTTAAGTTCCTTGTATATTTATTGCAGCACTATTTACAAAAGCAAAGACTTGGAACCAACCCAAATGCCCATCAATTATAAACTGGATAAAGAAAATGTGGCACATATATACCATGGAGTATATGCAGCCATAAAAAAGAATGAGTTCATGTCCTTTGCAGGGATGTGGATGAAGTTGGAAACCATCATCCTCAGCAAACTAACACAGGAATAGAAAACCAATCACCACATGTTCTCACTCACAAGTGAGAGTTGAACAATGAGAACACATAAACACAGGGAGGAGAACATCATACACTGGGGCCTGTAGGCAGGTAGGGGAAAAGGATAGAGAGAGGATTAAGACGAACACCTAATGCATGTGGAGCTTAAAACCTAGATGACGGGTTGATAGGTGCAGCAAACTACCATGGTACATGTATACCTATGTAACAAACCTGCATGTTCAGCACATGTATCCTGGAACTTAAAGTGAAAAAAAAAAGAAAAAAAGACAAGGAAATGGAGTGACATGTATTAGGAAGCAGAAAGAACAGGAGGGTGAGGTGTTTTGGGAGGGAGATGCTTTTCTTTCAAAATATATTTTTGAGGTTTATTTATTATTTTTTAAATAATAATATATCATATAAACATACCCATATGTACATCCATAATTCTGCTAATAATTTAGGTTGTTTTGCTATTATGGAATATACTAAATCTGGATAAAAAATTGCACATTGTTTCTTCAATTACCTTCATGGAATTATGCATAGTTCCATAGATTTTAATGTTTGTATATGACCAAAGGTCATTACTAGTAATCCTATGAGTTGCTCGTTGGGTTTTGAAATTTTGTTTTCTTCTCTTAAGTATTTTTTCTCATTGAATTACTTTTCTATTGTATAATTAAGTTTGTATTATTATTATTATTTTCTATTATACTTTATGATCTAGGGTACATGTGCACAACGTGCAAGTTTGTTACATATATATACATGTGCCATGTTGGTGTGCTGCACCCATTAATTCGTCAATTACATTAGGTGGATCTCCTAATGCTCTCTCTCCCCCCTTCCCCCACCCCACAACAGGCCCCGATGTGTGATGTTCCCTTCCTGTGTCCAAGTGTTCTCATTGTTCAATTCCCACCTATAAGTGAGAACATGCGGTATTTGATTTTCTGTTCTTGCGATAGTTTGCTGAGAATGATAGTTTCCAGCTGCATCCATGTCCCTACAAAGGACATGAACTCATCCTTTTTTATGGCTGCATAGCATTCCATGGTGTATATGTGCCACATTTTCTTAATCCAGTCTGTCATTGATGGACGTTTGGGTTTGTTTTCTTCTCTAAGTATTTTTTCTCGTTGAATTACTTTTCTATTGTGTAATCGAGTTTTTTGTCTTATTGGAATTTCCATTGGTAATGACTGGACTAGATGGGCCACAGAATCCATGGTAAAAAGGTATTTTAATAACTATTAGAAGAAAAGGTGTAGAATTTGGAGTTGGAAAAAACACGGGCAAAAAAAACATGGCAAACATGAACCCGTATGTTCCTTATCTGTGAAGTGGGCAGAATAATAACACCAAAAATTTGTGTAATCATGACAGGAGGCAATGAAGATGAAAGTTTCTTTAAAATTACCACATGCTATGTAAATACTGTGTGTTTAATATTTCCTTCTTTTAGAACCTCAAAGAATTTAAATTTCTGTTTAAGTATCTTATTGTACTATATGACAAGTTAATGCTAGGATGCAAAAATATTTTTACTGAAAAGAAAAACACAGGTACAGAAAACCACACACCACCAATGTATGACTTAATGGATTATCATGAGGTGAACATCCTGTAACTATTACCCTAGGCAAGATATAGATCTTTGCCATCCTCTCTAGAAGCCCGGTCCCCCACTTGCTCTATCCCTATCACAGACCTCTCTCTCCCCACAAAAGTAGCCAGTGTCTTTACTTTTGTAGAAATTATTTCCTTGTGTTTTCTTTTCTTTTATTGCATAGATGTGCATCACCAGACATTATAATTTTGCCCTTAAAAAAGTCACATGTCTTCTAAGCCTCTTTTAAATCTACCTTTTCTCTTTTTGCAGTTTATCTGGTGAAGGAACTGGCTCCTTTGACGGGCAATTTCCCACACACAGTCAGGCTTTCGTTGATTGCACACGGGTGGTGCAACTAACATGCCCCTCTCTAGTTTGCGTTTCCTGCACAAGCAGTGGCTCCTGAGGCTTGCTCAGACTCAGGCTAGACTCCTTTGGCCAGACTGATAGGCAGCGCTGTGTTTCTTCATAGGACATACATGACTTCCGGTTGTCCCTTTCTTAAGACACAAACAGCCATTGATGTGCAATTTGTAGGTTTATTACTTCATAGGGGGCTGCAAAAAAAGTGATATTCTAACTTTATAATTTCTTTGCAATTTGTAAGTTGGACTTCTTTTATAAAGAGGCTGCCCCCATCTACCACTTGGTTACTCACTTGGCCAGTTCATGTAAAAAAGGCAAAAGAAATACTTGATTATTTCTCTTTGTTTACCAGTTTTAAAGATAACAAGTTGGTTCCCTGTCAGCCTCTGAGGGTGATTTATTTTCCCTTAAAGTCATTATGAACTTACGGATGTAAAAATACCTGATGGGCTAGATCCATTGAAATTGTGGCAGTTCTCCTCAATGTTAGCTTTCAAAGTAAAAAAACTCTTGTTATCGAACAGATTGACTTTCCTTTTCCATTTTCACTGCCGCTGGCTCATTTTTGGTCTAGATAATGGTGACGTCTTCCTAATTCTAGTCTCACTTGTCCTTCAATACTTTTTAAAATCTTTTATTTTATTTTGACATTGAACACATACAAAAAGGCACAAAGCATCCTGTAAAGCTCCATGAATTATCACCAAGTAAACATTCAGTGCTACATATAGAACCTTGCCAGGACCCCAGAAACGTTCCCTTCCTTCTCAGTCATTATGTCCTCAATCCTTTCCCAATAATCTGAATTTTGACACTATGGTTGGATTTTACCTTTTTAATTTAACTGTATATAAATAGGTTCATACAGTATGCATTCTTGTGTGTTTGGCTACTTTCACTCAATGCTGTGTTCAAGAGCTTTATCCATATTTTGCATGTACTGGTGATTTAGAATTCCACTGTATAAACATGCCACAATTTTATTTACCCATTCTTCTGTGGATGGACATGTAGATTGATTCTGGTTTGGGGCCTTCCTGAATAATGCTGCTATGGACATTCTTATGCAAGTCTCTTGGTGCTAATGTGTACAGATTTTGGTTGAGCCTATTTCTCAGATTGGAATTCATAATCTGTAGGGTCTACATATCTTCAATCTTAGTAGCTAGTTCCAGTTTTCCAAACTTTTTGTTTGTTTGTTTTTTGAGGCAGGGTCTTGTTCTGTTGCCCAAAGTGGAGTGTAGTAGCATGATCTTAGCTCACTGCAGCCTCCACCTCCCAGGTTCTCATCCTCTTACCTCAGCCTCCTGAGTAGCTAGTACTGCAGGCACGTGTACTAGCTGCAGTGCTAGCTACTCAGGAGGCTGAGTATTAGCACATAGCTAATTGTTTCTTTTTTCTTTTTTTTTTTTGAGATAGAGTCTTGCTCTGTCTCCCAGGCTGGAGTACAGTGGCCCAATCTCAGCTCACTGCAAGCTCCACCTCCCGGGTTCACACCATTCTCCTGCCTCAGCCTCCCGAGTAGCTGGGACTACAGGCGTCTGTCACCACACCCAGCTAATTTTTTGTATTTTTAGTAGAGATGGGGTTTCACTGTGTTAGCCAGGATGGTCTTGATCTCCTGACGTCGTGATCCACCCACCTCGGCCTCCCAGAGTGCTGGTATTACAGGCGTGAGCCACTGCACCTGGCCCACATAGCTAATTTTATAACAAAATTTTTTGTAGAGACAGGGTTTTACTATGTTGCCCAGGATAGTCTTAAACTTCTGGACTCAGAAGATCTTCCTGCCTTGGCCTCCCAAAGTGTTGGGATTATGAGTGTAAACTATCATGCTTCGCCCGGTTTTCCAAACTTCTTGTACCAATTTACAACCCCACCAGTAGCATTTGAAAGCTCCCATTACTTAATGTGCTTGCCAGCCTTAGTTTCATCAGTCTTTTCAATTTTAGTCATTCTGGTGATGTGAGTGATACTTATTGTAGTTTCAATTTGCGGTTCCATGACGACGCATGATGTTGAGCAATTTTCATTTGTTTAATATCCATTCAGATATCCTTTCTTTTGGAGCTCCTGTTATACATTTTTTTTCTATTGATTTGACTGTCTTTTTTGTTATTGATTTGCAAAATTTCTTTATTCATTCTGGATATAAACGCTTTGTCAGTTACCTGTGTTGCATACATCTCTTTACCATCTTCCTTTTCACTGTCTTAATGGTGTCTCTCAATAAACAGAAATTGTTGATTTTAGTGCAGTGAAATAACAACCTTTTTCTTAATGGCTAGTACCTTTTATGTCTTTTAAAGAAACATTTCCCAACTTTGAAGTCATTAAGATTAATTATTATGTTGTGTTTCACATTTAGATCTGTAATTCACATGGAATTTTTCTACATGTTATGAAGCAGGAGTCAATTTCTTTTGTTTCCCACATGAATAGCCAATTTTCAGCATTTCAGCCTTGCTCACCTCCTCCAGGCCCCATTCCCCACCAAAGTGTTTCTGAATATTAATCTTGCCTCTCTCTGGGTATCTATCCTGGCCTGTAATTCTTTACTACCCTGGTAGTTCTTCGATGTTTTCAAGATACCTTGTTATTTTATTTCACCCACCTTTTCTATATACTTTCAGAGAGGGTTGATGAGGACTATACAGTCCACCATTGCCAAAAGGAGGTATTCTGTGAATTCAGCCTTCTCACTTGTTGCCTGTTGCCAGTGATCATTTGTAACATATAAATAATGACAAATCAGCTCACTGATTTGCTTAAAACATTTCCATCACTCCTGAGTACCTTTGGGAAAGATTTTGCAGTGTGCATGCAGGGTTTGGACTATGACTGTATACATGGCACTGTGGAGGGTTCTTCACCACAGGCCTCTTCTGGACCTCTGAAGTTTAATGTGCATTGTAGGGGAGGGAATTAAACACACCGCTTCCCTAATCTGTTTGAGTACAGAGGCTTGTGTTTGCCGAGCATCTATTTTTTTTTTTTAGTTTGTGAGACTTATTTATTTATTTATTTATGTATTTAAGTCCTGGGGTACACGTGCAGGATGTGCAGGTTTGTTACATAGGTAAATGTGTGCAACGGCGGTTTGCTACACCTGTCAACCCGTCACCTAGGTAGTAAGCCCAGCATGCATTAGCTATTTATCCTAATGCTCTCCGTCCCCACCCCACACCAATTCCCCACTCAAACAGGCCCCCGTGTGTGTTATTCCTCTCCCTCTGTCCATGTGTTCTTATTGTTCAGCTCCCGCTTAAACATGTCTTCCAGAGAACTAACTAGGAAGTGCCACTCTAGGTAAAAAGA
This sequence comes from Trachypithecus francoisi, assembly GCF_009764315.1. Lineage (NCBI taxonomy): Eukaryota > Metazoa > Chordata > Mammalia > Primates > Cercopithecidae > Trachypithecus > Trachypithecus francoisi. Next base: position 90,656,625 of record NW_022681468.1, read on the forward strand.
ACACCCTGTGAATGACACAGTGAGGCCCTTGGTGGTCCAGTTTCTTCTATTCCTCTAACCTCATCCTGGACTCTTTCTTCCATACCCTGTGCTCCAGCCTGTGTGAGCCACTTGAGTTTTCCTGTGCTCTCTGTGATCCATTTTGCTCTTTTGCTACTGCCTCAATGTACTCTTCTTTTTCTTGGCCTGACTCACACTTACCCTCTAAGATAGGACCTCATCTTCTCCACGATCTTCTTTGACCTCTTGGGCTTGTGAGAGTCCCTTCTCTGTTTTTTCAAAGCCACTCCCTGCGATCACTTTTCCTCACTATTGCTGATGTGCAAGCAATAGAATCGTCTGCTTCCTTCTGATACACTTCCTTGACCAGGAGCTCTAGGAGAACAGGGCTAGGCTTGTCCTCTGACTCACTCATGTCTGTGTCTCTGGTGCTTTAGCACATGGGGCCACTCAATAATGGTTGCAATGTATTTATTCTGCCAATATTCACTGAGTGCCCACCATGGGTCAGGCTCCATACTAGGTTTCAAGAGGAAGGAAGTAAAGAAGACAACAAGGTCGGCTTGGATCTCACATTCTTGTAGATGTGGATATTCCCCAAACAAATCCCACACTGAAAACACCTGACTAGACATTTCTGGCTTAAGTTAGCCCACCCTAGCCTGAAGGCAATACAGGGCTGGCTCTGCACGCTGTCAGATAAATCGTCTTCCTCCAGTGAGCCAGTGGCTTGTCTGCAGTCAAAGGAGGTCAGAAGCCAGAGCCTCTGGGGGCCTATAACGTTATGCATCTTGTAGAGTCTTAACTAAAGCTCAGATCTGCCACGGTGCTCACTTGCACATGTGGTTCTGTAACTGCAGGACCAGGGGTCACTGTTTCACTCATAAAAAATAATCTTGTGTATCTTTGCAGGAGAGATGTTCCAACAGGGCTTATCCTTGGGGCAGCCATTCAAGGTGAGGTCATCTTTCCCATTATCTTAGTTTTCACAGGTGATGAAATGAGTTTGAATTAAATCCTGGAAGCTTGAGTACATTTACATAACTCACCATGACTGGCCAGAATAGTAATTATTGTTATTACTCTAATGAAACAACAACAGTGACCATGGTGACTATCACTTATTGAATACCCACTATGTCTCAATTGTCAATAAATGCCCTATTCAGAATGGAATTCTGTCCCAAATGCTAACCAGCCTGTCCAGAAAATAACTTTGTGCAGTGGAAAATGTACGTGGTGTGGAGTCAGGCAGATCTGGAATTTACTCCCAGCATGGTTGCTTGTTAGCTGTGGGACTTAGGCAAGTTTCTCACTTCTCTGAACTTTGGGGTGGTCCTTGTAAAGTGATAAACTTAGACTCATTGGATTGTTAAGGAGAATAAAATGTAGTGCATGTATTGCATCTCACCCACTGACTGGCATACAGTCAGTACTCGAAGCTTAGTTGGTTTTCCCTGTGGCACACTGGAAACCTCTCTCTGAGACACTTGGGCTCATGGGCGAGATGTAGGTCTGGACCCTGAAGCTCATATCTACAGCCCCTGCCTGGGTCTCCTCTCTGCCCAGGACTGTGAGCTCTGTGGCATTGCCCACTTTGGGTTTGTGAGAATTTCTGCTGCCTAGAATCTCCTCCTGCTGAGTCTTCCTGAACTTCTCCTGCCCTTCCCACTGGACTTGACCTCAAGCAACCATGAACTTGTGAACTGTTGCATTCAATTCTTTATCCACCTGAGTTGAGGAGAAACATTTATTTTAACAAAAGCTGCCAAGGATCAATAGAAGCCCAACCTGGGAGAACAGAGCCAATGAGTGCTCCGTGAGCAGGTGTGTGGGACAGTTCAATTTAGATTTCATTAGGGTTCTCTGGTGGGAAGTAGGGGGTGGGTGTTGGTCCTCAAGCCTTCATGGCACAGACCAGCTCTGGGGTGCAAGCTAGTGGTAGGCTGGAGACACAGTTTGTATACTGATTGACATCCCTTCTGAATCATAGGAGATGAATACTCCCTGCCTGCCTGGTTGGTTCTAAGTGCCGTAAGTTCATTGTCTTTAGTCCTTGCACAAATATCCTTGATAGGTGGGCATCAGAGGCTTAAGAGGATCAAAGAGCTGGTGTGCAAATACCCGAGGACCATTTCATGGGCCCCCAGTAGATGGAAGCTGTTATTCAGAAGCTAACTTTTAAACAGGTTAAATGATTTACCCAAGGGCCTGATTCCACGTCTCAAATTATTTCAAAGTCTGTCTCTTTTATTTTTTTCACCAAGCCTTTTCTGCAACCAGGAAGGGCAGAGATATTCTAGGAGGATTTAACTGTAGAAGGAGATATAAATATTTATCGAATAAACATAAACACATGAATGAGTGAATGAATGAATAGAATATTAATTCTTCTGTAGAAATATTCATTTCTTCTCTAGAAATAATCTATTATAGAGCCTTCCAGAATGACTGGCCCTAAACCCTTTCCTCCACTGCCACCAAGCCACCCTACTCCTGGCTCTCACACTCAACAGCTCAAGTCATGAGGTAAATTGTGGGCATTAGAGTAGTTTAATCCTGAGTTTCCACCAAGGTTCCTAAATGAAACAAATTTTCATCTCATTCTCTTGGATGAAGCCAACATCTTCACCATGAGATAAATACATATACTTATATATTCATATACACATTTATCCAATGTGTATTTGAAGATTGACCATATGCTTGGTACTCTTCAGTGACCTGGGAATAGAAAGATAATTAAGAAAGAGCAGGGAAGGACTCCAAAAGAGTTCACTTCCTGGTAGTCAATCAGATACCATGGTTCTGTGGGAACACAGCAAAGCTGTCTTAAAGGATCAGTACAAGTTTGCCAGACAGAGGGAGTAACTCGTGAAAGGGTGCCAAAGGCTGGGAGGCCATTGGCCTGTGGCAAGCTCAGCTCTGGTTGGAGGGGCAATGTCGCAGACAGGCATGGGTGTGGGTGTTCATTCCTTTCTGACACTCACCAGCTTTGTGATTTTGGTCAAATTATTTCATTCTCAATGTGTAAGTTTCCTTATTTTAGAACTTGGGATGTTGTTGCTGAGGATGATGATGATAAAAATAAAAAAGGTAAGCTATAGCCCTTATGTGCCTGATGTTGCTCTAAGTGTTTTACATTAATTCACTTAATCTTCAAAATGCCCCAGTTAGATATTTTTCTCCATTTTAGAGACAAGGAAACTGGGCAAAGTACCTCAGCAAGTTATTGTGATGGTGCAATGAAAAGAAACGTGTGTGCGTGTGTGTGCATGTGCATTTGTGTGTGTGTGTGTGTGTAAAATATGCTCTCAGGACTCCCTGTTCAGAACCATGACTCTTTAGATTCCAAGGTAACAAAGAGAAATAAAACTTGCCTGATTAGAAAGTCTTAAAGTAATTTTGTTGATATTACCAAGTCTGCCACATTCTGAGAGCAAGGGATTGATCCTTTCTACTGTGTTTTTAAAGAAATCATAGGGTGAAAAAAGCCCTCACCCATCAAAGCATTTTATAACTCTTTCTCCAAGTTCAGCCTTCTGTTACTACTATGACCTCCTTAGACATTAACAGGGGAGCCTTGACAGACTTCCACTGTGAACTTTGCCCCTGTTGAGAAATGCTTGTCTCATGATGTCCCTTCTGATATTCTCCGTGGGGACACTCAGCATCTTGCATCATTCAGCTGGACAGTTTGGAGTAGAATCTTCTCCTAGGTTTAACAGCAAAAGACCAAACAAATGCTCAGCATTCCGTAAAACCTACATGGCCACTAGGAGAAAGGCAAAGCTTTCTAGAACAATGTAGGCAGTGAGCAGTATGTTCCCAGCTGGCTCTCAATAAATAATGACCAGTGGGATCATAAGACAGTGTCAACAGGAGAAAAATAAAGGGCTCAGTGGAGAACATCTGACTCCAAATTTCTGTTATGGGAGTATGATGGCCGGACACGGAAGGCATGACCAAATCAATGAGGTTCTTGTAGGCTAGGCTGTGGGGTCTGAAAGTCTTCCCATAGTCAGTGGAAAAATGTTGAAAGATTGAACCATGTGTCTACTCTATTTTTGCCAGAGAAACCACTCTTGGAATAGTAGAGTAGGTAAATGGGAAGGGACCATAGAAGAGGAGAGTTGGATAAACTAAGGGGCCATTGTTGTGTCACAGTGGGAAAGGATGAGATTCTGAACTCAGAAACAGTGGGCTGGTAGAGAAGGAGACACATCTGTGAGATATTTAGGAAGGAAAATTGTAGGGCAGGAATGGATCTGAAGTCAATGAAAAATTCTTCATAGCTCTATTCATTGGACTTCCCCAGAAGACACTGAAAGGAAGGTTTGGATGCAAGTTGTTCATTTAGGAGGAGATCTCAGGAAGCACAAAGTATTTCCTTGGGTTAGGACCTCCAAGTCCTCCCCTAACAGTAAGTAAGACAGGAAAGGGAAGGAATCTACTGTAGGATGCCTTAAGAAGCAAACTACCACTCTGGGCAGCCAGAGTTCATCCCACTGTGGTCTTCTGGGATACTGTGTAGAACATGCCCCCAAGTTGTCTCATCCAAAGGGTGAGAGAGCTGGGGTATTTATCCTTCAACTCTCATGTGAGATTGTTGAGAGCTGTTCACAGGGAGGAACATTAGTTCCATAATATTTCCATTCTGCCCTAGAGCTAGACACATTTCCCCTCATAAACAGGTTCCATTAGTAAGAACATTAAGATCTATCAGGTGGCAAGCTCCCGTGGCCAAGGAAAGCCCTGTGCAGAGAATCAAAGGTGCTAACAGTAAGAATTCCTGGGCATATACTAGGTGGTAAGTGCTGGGGGGATGTAGGTAGATACCAATAATATGTTATAGCTTTTATGATTTTTTTTCTTTTAAAAGGAGACCATGGAGGTAAAGCTCTAATAGTATGCTTATATCTCAGGTCACTAAAGTCAGCTGGGGTGGCAGATGAGTACAGGCTCCATATGGGGCTCAGCCATGACTGGCTGAGTGTCCTGCAGGAGATGAGCCTGGGGCCTGCTGCCTAGCCTGGCACCTATCCTACTGTGATCTGCACTGGGCATAGAACTCCAGCCTCATGTGTCTGCCAATGCTTACTGCCTTAATGAAACGCAAGGGCTGTCAGCAAAGGGACTTTATTGCCACTAGAAGAACTTTTGTGAAATGATAAAAACGAGCTAGCTGTGCCTTACAGAAAGCTACTATGCAATGATATATGCAGGCTGATGGCCTTAAATTAACTGATTAATAAATAGGAGGTGAGAAGGATGATATTGTTGGCCATAATGAATGCTAATGAGGTGACCCCACTAATGAGATTCCTTTCTTCATTCTGTTATTACACTCATCAGTTATGCAGCATTGATTACCACCTACTTCTTGCATCTCCAGGCTGAGAAATGGGTGACTTAATGGAGATGTTTCACCCAGAAAAGCAGTGATTGGGTTAGGAAAACTAGAAGCAGGAGAAGAGAGCTGGTTACATTATAATCTGATTTACTGCTTCAAAAGATAGATTCTTGTTTACATGTTGGATCTTTAAAAACAACCTGTTTTATTCAGGCTGAACTACAGAAATGGCTATATTTCTTAAAGGCTTTTGATATATAAAGAAATATGCCTATGACTCCTTCAAATGACATGCTGCAAATTTGGTCATAATAGAAGTCTTTATGAGAATTACATTTCTTCCTCTGCAGTTACTGATTCTAAGTTCGAAGGAGCTGTAGAATCTGTCCCTCCTTTTCACACCCATCACCACTGCCTTGGTTTAGACCTTAGCATCTGTTACCTGGAAGTCTCAATAGCCCCTTCTTGGTGTGGCTCTTCATCCCTTTAAGCCCACCCTATTCTGCTTCTATCTTAGCAATCTCTGCCAGAGTGGTCTTCCCAAAATCCAAATCTGATCATATGATTCTATTGTTTCAAAAACTTCCAGTATTTCTCATCACCTAAACTGGTGGCCTGAAGATACATTCTGACCAGTAGATGTCTGTTATTTCACCTGGTCGATATTCATTTGTAATATGAATTTTGGAAGCTTTTCATTAAAAGGGAACAGTGCATTGGTTACAGTTTTCATGAATCTTTCCTGTTTTTAATATAATTCTTCATGTCTTGCCTGATCCCTGTTGGCACTGAAGATTGCAATCCCTACCTACCACAAAAGGGCTTCTATTATCTGCTTTCTACCTACTTTTCCCGCATCATCTTTGCCATTCCCAGCTGCCTATTAAGCCACAGAAGGTTTCAGAATATGCTTTGCTTCCTCTTGGTCCCAAACCTTTCCATATGCTATTCCTGCGACTTATATGCTTTTTCCACCTCTGCTTTCAGACTCATTATATGTACATTACATGTGTATATATATATGCGTGTGTATACGTACACATTATACATAATATATGTGTATATGTACATTATATGTATATATTGCTTATGCAATAGTGGATGCTGCAAGGTCCAAAATTTGCAGAGTAGGCCAACAGGGTAGAAGCCCAGGGAAGGGTGGATGTTGCGGCTGGACTCCGAAGGCCACGGGTGGCAAAATTCTTCCTTTCTTGGGGCAGGTCAGTCTTTGTTCTATTAAGGCTTTTGAATGATTGGATGACATACACCATGTTAGGGAGGGCAATCAGCTTTACTCAAAGTCCACCAATTTAAATGTTAATCTTATCCAAAAAACACCTTCACCGAAATGTGAAGAATAACGTTTGACCAAATATCTGGGCACCATGACGCAGCCAAGTGAACACATAAAATCAGCCATCATAATAAACAGTATTAAAGGATTTGAAGTTGTAGATAATGCTACTTCATATATGTTATCATCCTCTGTACTTCCTGTTGATCTCATTTTCCAGTTTAGCAGAGATATTTTTTATAAGCTGAATGATCTTGGGCAGCCTGATTGGTGCTCAGCATCTCAGGAGACACTCATAAGCCAGTCAGCTCCCAAGAATGTAAGAGGCATTATGAGCCATCATTCATAACTCCTAACTAGGAGCTTAACAAATAGTGCCTAGAATATGTTTTTATCTTATGTCAAAGGACCAATGTAGAATCATTGCCTGTCTTTTCTAAGCACTGGGTTGCTCTTTGAGGGTCGTTGTTTTACTTAATCCATATGAGATAGGTAATACAAGTAACGTGGGTGCTATCCTTGGCCCCATTTTATAGATGAAGAAATGGAAGCTCAGAAAGGTTGAGGAGTTGCCCTGTGCCCCTAGTTCTGGCTATCTACTGCAGCAAAATGTGTGTCCCAAACTTAACTGTGTAAAACAACATCTGTTCTGTTGTGCTCAGGAGTCTGTGGATCAGGAATTCAGACAGAGCACAATGGGGTGGCTGATTTCTGCGCCACAGTGACTGAGGCCTCAGCTAGTTTGGCTCAAATGCCTGGAGGTGTCACCATTTATCTGGTGTCTTGGTTCTGGATGTCTATTAGATTCCTCTGGTTTTCTTCATTTCAGGTTTGCTGAGCTTGGAATTCAAGTGCACTTTTTTCATACACATGCTTGGGCTGTTCTGACCTCAATCTCTCTCCCTAGAGCTTCACAGTATGGTGGTCTCAGGGTAATCAGACTTCTTGCATGGTAGCTGGCTTCCCCCAGAGTGTGAGTTGCAAAAGTCTGCAAGACTTCTTATGACCTGGCCTCAGAAGTTTGAGATCATCACATCTACCGTAAGCTGTTGATCAAGCTGATCACTCAAGCCAGCCCACATGTGATGGGAGGGTTATTAGACTTCATCTCTCAATGGGAGGAGAGCAAAAAATTTCAACCGTCTTTAATCTACCATACCCATAATTAGTGAAAGGCAGAACTGGGAGTTGGAGCTGATTTGCTTGACTTCAAAATCCTTGCTTTTTTCCTAAATTGCTTTGTCTCTGCCAGCATCCTGTGTATGATGGCCACAGGGTTCCTAATTATGAGCAGGACCCCAGGTCACCATGCAAATAGATAGGCAGCTGCAAGAGTGTTATGAGATGACACCCCACAATGTGTCAGGGCGGGGCAATGAGAAGGGCCAGTGTCAACTTCCTGCTGGGTGAAAGGGACACCGATGTCATCGCTCATGCTGCAGGGGGCCTCAGGCTTGAGAGGAGAGCAGTATTTCAGAACTGAAGGGAAAATGCTAATGACCAATGCTAATGAGGAAGAGGAAGCAAGGGGAGAGGGAACAAGTTCTGTAAAGAAAAGAAGCCAAGAAGAGGATTAAAGTATGTGGGAGAGGAGGTGGCGAGGCCATGTCTTCTGCTGCAATCTCTGCTAGGAAGGATGCAGATACTCTACAAGTCAGAACTTCAAACAGAGGAAAGCAAGGACCCAGTTCTCCAGGGCTATCCTTCACTAGACAGATGGGCAGATGACTGTGACTGTGATCTCAAAGGAATTAAGGAACCCCAGGAAGGACACTGTAGAAAGAGGCAAGAGAGCCCCTCTTGAGCTCACTTATTTTGATTTCTCCTGCCTTTCGTCTTTATCTCTGGGGGAGAGTTACTATAATTCATTGAAGAATTAAGTACTGTTTTTAAAAAACTGACTATAGTATCCAGTTCACAGCCCTACTATGAGCGACTATTTATAGCTTGTTAGGGATTCTTATCTGGATGGCAGAAGGGAGTTTGATTTCTAATTTCCAACAGCAGTATTTTCATGTAATTGAAAACTCAGTTTTTAAAATGTGGCTTTGACTTTCCACACATAATTGCTCTCTTAACACTTCCACAATGTAGAGTGGAGAGGAGAGGGTATAATAAAATATTTGCTATGGACCCTGAGCCCAGGAGCTTGAGAGCAGCCTGGACAACATAGGGAGACCCTATCTCAAGAAACAAACCAAAAACGTGTGTAAGGTCTTGTTGGCTGCCTCCTGTCAGCTGATTCTTTTCTTGCTCACCAATGGATCTTTATTTCTGTTTGGAGTAAATAGGCATGAGTCATGAACGGTGTCAGCCAATCATGACAATGCCATGCCCTTGGCCAGCAATCAGTGTAGAAATGAAAATGTGACCTCCCCATCATGGCTAATGAGATGTTATGGGAAGTCAGCTGGGGTTTTCTGGGTAAAATTCTTCCTCCTAAGGAAATAAAGTAATCCAAAAGAAGGCACTTCTTGCTCCCATCTTCTTTGTTTTGAGCAATCATATGTGAGGATATAATGCTTTGAGATCTGCAGCCATCTTGTGACATGAGGAATAAGGCATTTTTTTTCCCAGAGATGTTGACCCAGTGCTCTGATATTTTTGAGTCACAGAATCAGTCCTCCCAGAGCCTGCCTTCAGATCTCTGGATTTCAAGCCACACTTAGTTAAGTATTCTGTTACTTGAAACCAACAGCTGCCTAATGTGTACATTGAAGCCAGGCCTGCATTTCAAATGAGAGAATGTGGCTCAGTACCCTCTGGATTTACTACTGGTTTCACTGACAGGGTAGCAAATTTCTTATTTCTAGGCCCAGGACTCCTTTCCTGGCTTACCTGTGGTGTGTGTGCTGTGTGTGTGTGAGGTGGGGTACTGGTGGGGAACAGGGGGAAGTGGGAGGAGACAGAAAGAGAGAGAGAGATTGGAGGAAAGAGAGGTAATATTTTGATTAAAATTCTCCATCTTAAGGTTGCAGTGAGCTGAGACTGTGCCACTGCACTCCAGCCTGGGCAACAAAGTAAGACTCAGTCTCAAAAACAAACAAACAAAAAAAAAACCATTTCTCCATCTTAGAGAGAAAAATTAGGTTTTGGCACAGCTGCTGAGGAACCCCTTTTTAAACCAGAGCCCTCCTTAAAGGGGAATCCTTTGCTGGATTCTATTTTCTCCATATAATAGATTTGCATTATGGCGTCTGCAGTCTTACAATGGAAAATCAAACATTTTAGGGTTTGATAATTCTCAAAGTGCCACGACGCAGATTCCTCCAGTGTTTTCGTAACTGTGCAGATCATCACCTTAGATCCTCTCAACTGCAAATTCTCTCTTCAGTCCCTCCTGGGCCATAATGGATGTTTTTTCCTCCACAGTGAACACCATAGTGAGCCTGGTCAGCAGAGGGGACTGGAGGGTCATTGCAGGAGGAAGGGCATCTCTTTCTGGTTCCACTAGCTGCGTTTTTGTTGTTATTTCCTGGCTCCCACTGCAAGGATCAGTCAGGGATGTGGCTGTGGGGGCCATCTGGTGGTGCCCTAGCCCTGCGGCCAGAGTGCACAGACCCCTGGCATCTTCCTGTCCTGGCCCATCAAAGACCTTCCCGGAGCACTTCCAGTTCAGACACACATGCACACACGCCCAGGCCTTGCATTCTCTCCTTATGGGTGGACTGCCAGCACAGTGACCCCCTCTGTGCCCATCCACCAGCCTGCACCCTGGAGGGCTGCTTCCCGCTTGCCTGGCAGCTGTGGGGCAGCTCTGGCTTAGGCATCCTGGTGAACTACTCCATCATCCAGTTGGCTGCAGCCACACCTTCTCCTATGAGGCCTGAACACCAGCCTGAGGGAAGTCTGCCCTTCCTTGGGTCCCATTAGAGTTCTCATTTCATATTTATAGCTACTCTGGTATCATAGCTGAACAATTCTTTATATTAAACTTCTCCTTGTCCCATACAGGACAGTCCATCTTCTCAGCATCTTCCCATTACTCATCATGTTTCTGCCTCTTGGACCCAGCTTGATGCACTGAGTTTCATAGTTAAGAGATACATAAGATAAGGTTTTAATGATAAATGTTTGTGGCAGAGTTATCCACATGATGGGGAAAAGCTTGTCACCTGCAAGAGGAAGTCCCTTCGGAGGAGGCAGAGAATATCCATAGCTGCATTGACTAAGCTGGCAGTGGGAAGATGCAGGGAGGTGAAGGGGCACTGGGCATGGTGGCTGCCGATTTCTCCAAGAGCAAACGAGGATGCTGCCAAAGGAAGGCCACATGGAGGGCCATATGCTTCCTGGCCACTTGCCTGGGAACCACCAGTGCAGTGCGATAAAACACTAACTATGCTCCAAACCTTTTAAATCAGCATTACTGGGAGTGTTCCCTAGCAATCTTCCCTTAAAAATCCTCCAAAGGGCATTTTGAATCATATGAAAATCATGCAACCCCCTGCTTCAGGGAAGGTCTCCCACCAAAAGTCCTTTCAAAGGATCAGGCAGCACCTGGAGAAGTGTCTGAAATGCCAGCTCCAGGGCTCATGAGGGCCTGTGCCCTAGGAATGTGATTTTACAAGTGAGGAGGGGGTTTCCCGTGCCTGAGTTTGAAGTCCCTGCTGTGAACACTAGATTTAGAAGTGGAGCGAGGAAGGATTTATTTTGGAAGAAAAAATGAGGAAGAAAAATCCATTTCTGATTGAGCCTGCGAAACCTCCTGGAGCAGGTGAAGGTGAAGCATCTTTGCATGAGATTTCAGGACGAAATGGCCCAGAGTCAGCAGGATTATCAGGCTGAAGCAGATTGGCACATTGTCAGATATGGGTGGCATAGGGGCAGGGGAGTGTGAACCCATCAAAACAGGTTTGGGCTGTCGGACAACATGAGGGGGGACCCTATGGAAGGACTGCCTAGGATCCCCTGGTGATACCTAGCTGTGATGGAGCACTGCCCAGGGCGGTCCTGAGACCTATGCCTGGTACCATCTTAGGCACTTATAGTCAATGCTGCTGGTGCCCTGCCAGATTCTTCCAGAGTCCCCTATCCATCTAGTGATGCTCCCTGAGAATGCTACAGCCCCTGTCAGGGAATGTCCCTGTGCCTCCTGGAGCAGGTCTAGACTTGCCTACAGGATGAGCTCTGAGCCAGGGGCTTAATGGCTCTGGGCATATCCAGTAACTAGCATTTCCAAATTCCTGACATATTACTTATCTTAGGGATTTGAGGATGAGACATCTAAATTCTTGGGAGCTCCTAAAATCATAAATTATTCTGCATTATAGTTGTATTTACAAAGGGAAAGTAGTATTTAGTATTTTAATAGTATTTTTAAAGGTGCTTTTGTTGTATTTACAAAGAATCATAGCCTATGGCAAATATTAAAACGCTAGAAAACATGGGGTAGTGTTTGTGTAACACAACATTCAATATTCTAGCAGGTTTAACAGGACTACACAGAATCACATGTCAAAATGGCCAATTTAAGGACTTCTTTGATTGCTTCCTAAACTTATTTTTTGAAACACTGACACCACTCACATGTTTTGAATGAGGCACACGAAGCATAAAAACTGAGTAATACTTACTGTATTTGCAAGAATTGGATTAGCAGCAACCAGGACCAGGGACACACTCTTGTCACATGGCCACCCTATGAACTGACTGCTGACTGGTTAGATATGATGTTTCTCTGCTGCGTGCTCCTGTCCTGGTTCCAGGAAACGTGGCCTTCACCTTCCACTCTCCATGGCAGCCTTCCTTGCTATTGCTTTAGACCTGACTCAGTGGGTTTGTTAAAACCAGTGATGGTTCTTGGTTGATTGTTCATATTTACAATTCTGTTTCCCATGTCCTTGAACTCTCACATGATTTTTCTTGGGATTTGGGGTTTAGGATATAAAAGCCTTCTGAGAAATTCCAGGAGGGAATTCCCACATGGAAACACTACCCTCAACCCATGAGAAGCAGGGAGTTGTTGGGATAATTTTCAGGCTAATTATGGACTTGCCATCTCTTAGGGTTCTTCAGTGAGATTGAATTCCAGTTGCGGAGAGCAGTAACTGACTCCATTTGGCTTCCTTCTGTTCCCTGTTTAATTTCCACATTCCCTACCATTTGTTTGTTTGTGGGGAGGTGGAGGTTAGGGAGCTGTTATGGGCTGAATTGTGTCCTCTCAAATTCATGTGTTGATATCCTAATCCCTAGTACCCCCAAATGTGACTGTGTTTGGAGATATCATCTTTGCAGAGGTAATTAAGTTAAAATGAGGTCATGAATTCTAATCCAATAGAACTGGTATCCCTATAAGAAGGGAAATTTGAACACAGAAAAGGACAGAGGGAGGACCCTATGAAGACCCAGAGAGAAGACAACCATCTGCAAGCTAAGGAAGGAGAGAGGCATCAGCAGAAACCAACTCTGTGGACACCTTGATCTCGGACTTCCAGCCGCGGGAAGTGGGAGACACTGAATTTCGGTGTATAAGCCAACCAATCCATTGTACATGGTTATGGCAGCCCTAGTAAGCAAATACAAATTTATCTCCAAATAAACTACTTGCATATGAATCTTTGTCTCGTGATCTGCTAAAGCAGGACCCAAACCAAGAAGACAGGGTTTCCTTTAATCTTCAAAACAAATTTGAATGGTAGGCTTGAACATCTTTGTTAACAGACTAGAAAATTGAAACCTAGAAAGATAAAGGAAATTTCAACATCAGTTTTGTTTAAATACAAAACCCATCCATGCTCTTTTCCACCCACACGGCCCTCCTTTCCCCCATACAGCCTGAAGATGATCCCTCTGACTGTCTCGTTTAAACAGATTTTGCATTCCATGTGGATTCCAAATTTGACTGGCCAGGGCAGGACTGCAGAGTGAGGACAGCTCTTCTGTTGACTTAAGTGGAAAAAACAGGCCTTGGTTTTGTCTCCTGGAGAGAGCACATGGGGAGTGGCAAGGCCCTGGGCTTGTCTATAGAGTGCCGTTTATGTGATGTCACTGAAAGGTGAAGGAGCAGGTGAATGGGGAAATGTTTTAAATTTCATCATGTATACTTGGACTCATGGTGGAGGTCAGAGTCTTTCAAAAGGAGGAAAACACGAATTTGAAAAGTAGCAAAATATTAGGAGAATAATGCTTATGGAGAAGGAACTTGACCTCAAATTGGAAAGGACTGAAGGTATGTTCTTATTGTGAAGTAAGAGCAGATGCAAGTGAGTGAGCTCTGGAGAATTTCAAGGAGAAAAAGGAACAGGGATCACGATATGTAGGGGGCTGGGAGAGTGATTGAGACCCAGGTGACCGTCTCTAGGAGGAAAGGGAAGCTGGAAACGCAGGCCATTTGGAAAGGAGTCTCAGAAGCCTGGTGTTGTAATGTTTCTGTGGTAGAAAGATTTATCCTGGTAAGTGGCTCAGGGTACTTGGAGACAGATGTGGCCCTCCTTCAGCAATGTGGCCAGATCATCTGTTTTGCTTTCTCCATAAATATGTCTCTCTGAATGTCGACAGGGAGAGATTTGGAAATAAAACAAAACAAAAAAAAAAAACATTTTCTATAAGCATAAAAGGCTTAATTTATCACCAGCTTTTCAACCAAATGAAAATGATTTGCTTTTTAAAGACTGTTTGCTGAACAAATGTTTCAAAAATGCAATAGAATATTGCAATTATTGTACTCACTTTAAAAAAAATTTACCAACGGATGGACAGGTGTTCCAAAAATGTTTTCATACATTTCTCTCTGTGAAGGTGGAATCTAAGATGAAATTGCCTGGGAAGTGTTTCATGTACAGTAAGGCTGTTTCAGGGAAGGCACGGACTTTTCAAGTTGCTTAGCCGCTGCTCTTTGGGGCTGCACCTGAGGTGAGCTTCTAGGTGTGCTCTGAGAAGGTTGCTCTGACATTCTTGCTATTGTATTGACCACAGGGATGATGCTGGTGTTCTTGTCCACATCACAAAGTTCACACTCTATCAGGACCCAGAGAACAAACACCTCTCAGACCTTAGTGTCAAGAAAAACGTATGCTTGAGGGGGTGGAAAGTTTTTGTCTTGTGGATCTCGTAACTCTTGGAAATGATTGCATTTCCCTCTTGTCACTGGGAATCTTAGAATCATGTTTGTGGCTCGTGTTTTATGGATGTGTAGCATCCTTGGGGGTAAATTTTTTGTGCCAAATGTGATTTTATTTTATTCCTCTTTCTCATTTCCCTGTAGTTCTGATCGACTTTACTTATTTTCACCCCATGGGATGGAATTTTGTGTTTCATCGAGGTCTTTCAGACTAAGAGGCTGTAGTGGATACTGTCATGTGTTGCCTGAGTCTCCCTTGAAAAATCAAGGCACTCACCACTCCAGCTGACCACTGCCTGCTGACCACTCATAGCGTGTGCCTCGGCAGGAGTTGCCCTGTCTTTGTCTGAAGGGAGCTGTCTCATTCAAGGGAGGCTAGTCCACTCCCTGGGGGCAGTTTGCATCCACAGACTGGTGGACGGAGCAGCACAAAGGCCTGGTGGCTGTATTAGTCCATTTTCATACTACTATGAAGAAACGTTCAAGACTGGGTAATTTACAAAGAAAAAGAAGTTTAATGGACTCATAGTTCCCCATGGCTGGGGAGGCCTCACAATCATGGTGGAAGGTGAAGGAGGAGCATAGTGACAGGCAAGAGAGTCTGTGTAGGGGAACTGCCCTTTATAAAACCATCAGATCTCATGAGACTTATCCACTATCACGAGAACAGGATGGGAAAAACCCACCCCCATGATTCGGTTACCTCCCACTGGGTCCCTCCCATGACAGATGTGGGGATTATGGGAGCTACAATTCAAGATGAGATTTGGGTGGGGACACAGCCAAACTGTATCAGTGACCTTGCTTTGATTTAGGATAACTCAGCTTCACAACCACGCCAGCCTCACAGCTCCTTGTGAGATCCTCTGAGGATGCTGGTGCAATTGCTCCCAAAGCCTGTGTGTCAGACTCTCCATCTCAAAGCCTGTTTCCTAGGAATCTGAGCAACAGCAGTTGATGCCAGCAGTGGGCTGAGGAAGCAGATTCTAAAATGGGATTTTGGAACTGGATCCCCCTAGTCAGCTGGTAATGAAAGCCCATTCCTGGTGGTAAATGGAGTCATGACTGCCACAGACATGGGGTAGTGTGGTTCTGGCAGAGTAGGGGCCTCACTGGGGCTGCCAGAGGAAGGGAATGCATGCATGGTGGGCACAAAGTCTAAGGCATTAAACAGTTTAGTCAACCTTTACAAGTTAGAATTCATAAGGACTATGGGATTGGATGGCTATCAATTGATGGGGCCATCAATATATTGAAGCAAGACAATGAAAGGCTGTGAGTGATCCATCACCAACTTAAGGCTCAGTGTGGAAACTGGAAGGCATCTCTGGCAGCTTTGAAAGAGACTTACTTGCTTTAGGCAGAGGGCAGAACAAAACCCAGGATTAGACCTGGAACTTGTTATGAGATAGAGGAACCACTGAGAAGACAGGTCTGATGTGCAACAGTCAGGATCCTAATTAGGTTAGGCTCCCTGAGATTTGGGATGGGACATCTGCATTGATGTACTAAAAAATCCTGTTTCCTAGGCTGGGCATAGTGGCTCATGCCTGAAATCCCAGTAATTTCGGAGGCCGAGACAAGCGAATCACTTGAGGCCAGGAGTTGATCAGTCTGGCCAACATGGCAAAACCCATCCCTAGTAAAAATACAAAAAGTAGCCAGGCATGGTGGCATGCACCTATAATCCCAGCTACTGGGGAGGCTGAAGCATGATAACTGCTCAAACTCGGGAGGCAGAGGTTGCAGTGAGCTGAGATCATGCCACTGCACTCCAGCCTGGGCAACACAGTGAGACTCTATCTCAAAAAAAAAAGAAAAAAAAAATCCCCTCAACCCTCTGGGCCTGTATGCACCCACTCTTCCATGTTAAAGATTAGCTCTCCTCCCTTACTCCAAGCTAATGCAGAGGCCTCTGTCTTGCAGATAAAATGTTCCCCCTGCCCACCACCCCCAAGATCTACCCCCACCTTCTGTCTTGTCCTTCAGACCAATATATAGGATTCAGTCACAACCTAAGATGACTGGCTAAGGGATGTGCCAGCAAAGTGAAGAAAGGAACTATATTTTGAAGGAGTTGAAGGACCTAGTCAACTTGAAACTGCAGGACGTAGGAGAGTATGGGACTGGATCCTCAGATGCTTAGAGGTAGAACATAAAGTTGGGTAAGGAATGGTTTATTGACGGGAGCATTTGTCCATGAAACAAGAGTAGCCTCTGGCTAGGAACCTGGGAGATGGTGCTAATACATCGCTAGCATGACGCCTGAAGCTTGGGGAAAGCAAAAGCATACACCAAGTGAAGGAAGAGTCCTAGCACTGCCATGTCAGGGGAAGACAAGAGGGATCAAAGGGCTCAGAGAGGCAGGGCGTGGTGGCTTACACCTCTAATCTCAGCACTTTGGGAGGCTGAGGCAGGTGGATCACCTGAGGTCTGGAGTTTGAGACCAACTTGGCCAACATGGTGAAACACCATCTCTACTAAAAATACAAAACATTAACTGGGCATGGTGGCTGGCACCTATAGTCCCAGCTACTTGGGAGGCTGAGGCAGGAGAATTGCTTGAACCCACGGGTTGGAGGTTGCAGTGAGCTGAGACTGCCATTGCACTCTAGCTTGGGCAACAAGAGCAAAGCTCCATCTCAAGGAAAAGAAAAATGGCTCAGAGAAGCAGCCATCCTGGAGTGAATATACTATGTATGTGGCCTGCCACTCCAAAATCCCATGTTCCAAAAAAAAGTACATTAGGTAAAAGATATACTTTTTTTGTTACTGTCATCCTTTGATCTTAAGGCTTCTGTTGATAATGAAACTTTTGGCATCACTGCTGTTGCTTCAGAACAAACAGATCGTCCTCTCCAAACAACCTCCCATCCTTCAGCATCTTTCCTTTCCATGCAAGAGCAGAAAATAAATAAAGATTTCTTAGATAATAAAAAATACTTGGAAGTCTCTAAAATAAAAACATTTTCCAGTTTAACTGCCCTTAAATATAACAGATATACAAACACGAGGACATTTTACTTACCAAGGCCACGAAGGAGTGCCCTGGTGAGAAGGCAGCAGCATTTTTGGTGAGCTCCATAGTAGTTGTCTTCTGTAAGCCATGGCTGATGATAAATACTGTTCTAGAAATGGGCTTGCTGATAGCACTGGGCTGGACGGTGGTGCTTAACCATCAGAGCAAAGTGCACACAACTCTTCTAATAATCAGTATGGTCAGAGCGGGGGTGTCAGAGATGGGTGAATATGCAGAGAGCCGAGAAGGCGGTAAATAGAACACGGTGTCTCACGAGGAAAGATGGAGGAAAAACCGGCCAGGGCTTTGCTCAATCTATACGATAGGAGAAATAACATACTTCTGTTTTATGCTTCACTCAGGAGTGGGCAAGTCTTATGTGGTGCACCTGAAGCAGCCCTCCAGATTGGAGAATTTTTCCATAAGTCTCATTGGTAAGAAGTGGATCACATGGGTACCCCTAATTACCAGGGAGGTTGGGGGCTTAGCCATGAAGCAACAGGGAATGGTATTGCCATCCTAGGCCAGATCACGGTGAGTCATGCCCTCAGCAGAGTGTGTGGCCCCGATATGAAGCCAGGGTCATGCTAGCAAGGAGGCAGGAGAATGGCTGTAAGGCAGGCAAACATTAGGGCCTGTCACAGAAGCACCCATGGGATCCTGTGGGAATGGGTAAGAATTATCTGCAGGGAAGGTTTTCCCTCCTTTTCTGCTGTTTTCAAGTTTCCTGACTCCACTTCTACAGTCAATATTGCATTATTCACAATGATGTATTAGAGTGTTATTAACGTCCATTGATAGCAAACGTTGCATTATTGGGTTCTCATCATCTCCTAGTGCCAGCAAACCTGAGAGATCACAGCTGCATGTGCATGTGTATGTGTTTTATCAGTTTCATAGTGGTTTTCATCATGGCTGATTTCTCTAAAGGCATATATTGATGTTCTTAATGATTAACTCTAATATGTGTAGACCAAGAGGGAAATATTTTCATGGATGACATTGTTTTTTCCTCATTCCCCATGGTTTTCATCAGCTCAGTATAATAATTTTTCTTCTCCACCTCTGATCTTCCTCCCAGAGCCACTGTGCCTTCTCCAGGTAGAAACAGCCTTCTATCTCATGACTGGCACCCTTCCTTGGTTCCTGTCATCTGTAGCCAGGTATGCTGGGTGCTGGAGAGAGCCCTGGAGTTGGAGTCAAAAGACTGCATGCAGTTGGAGCAGAGGATCTTCCCTCACAAGTTCTGCTGTGAGCTGAGTCATTTCACTTCTCTGGGCCCCAGATAGACCTTTGTAAAACTGAGTGGAGGTGAAGAGGTTGGATGATGTGGAATCTCTGTGATGGCTTGGAGCCATGAGTGTTCGTGACACTCCATGTCTGATTCTCCTCAAGGGGATCTTCATCACTTGTGGTCACATGTCCTGGTTTCCCCAGGAGCATCTACACATCTCACATGAGACTGGTTTTTAGTAAGTGCTCTCTGGTTGGTTTCTATAATGTAAGCTTCTCTTCATGTAGCTAAGAGATGATACTTTAAATGGATAAAAAGGGATATTTTTAAAGCTGCTTTCTCAAATTCATCCTGGCTGCCTTGCTATGGGACATGGCCCTGGAGCTGGCATTTCACTGTCTATTGACCATGCAACCTGGGGCAAAGGGCTTAATTTCAAACAACTCAGGTTGAGGAAGCAAATATCTCATTGGACTAAATGAGAGAGTCCTTGCCCAGAAGGAGCTGGGTGTTTCTTATCCTCATGCCACTGTGCTTCAGACTCCATCCTGACACTTCTCATTCTGTTCTGGACACCCTTAGACTCCCCTGAGGACAGACACCACATTACTCATCCATGGTGGTCATGCCCGCCCAAGACGGCAGCTCATCAACCACAGTTGACCAATAAAACCTCTGACTTTGCCTTTTTCCCCTCCTTTTCTCTTATGTCCCCTCTGAAGCCTGTTCTCTAACCTCTCTGGGAATTCTAATATCTCCTTCATGCTCTTTTTATTTAAAATGTTAGACTCAATGAGTTCCTTTGTTGATTTTAATTGATGAAACCCCAAACCAGAGACCAACACATGGTAGAGATATCTTTCTGGAGGCAAATGCCTGTGCTTGATTTACATTCAGGCTGGCTTAACACAACACCAGCTGGATGAAACATTTTTAAAAAGCTTTAAAAGATGCTATTTCAAAATGCCTAGACATTTGGATTCATTGGACGCAGCCAGGGTGTGGAGTGAGTTTTCTGGAGCTCAGATGCTTCTGACCTTTTTTTCAGGGAAAGGCCATGGTTAGAGTCACTTGTGGCCTTGTCTTCTCCGGTCACTAATTTTTCACTCCTCTTTTCCAAGACCTATTTCCCTGCCCTTCAATCATTTTTATTGCATTTCCCTGGCCCGTCTCCAGGTCTTGACATGTCTCTTAAAACGTAGAGGCCACAGACTGGGTAAGGAACCCTAATGAGGAAGGCAACAATATGGAGTCCATTAGAAGGATTGATTCCCGGCCCCTGCATCTGCTGCTAATTTACCCTAGCTTTTAAAGTCACGTCTAGGAGGCTCCCTTGCTTTGAGACCGTGGTCCTCAATAACCCATCATGCTTTCACTTCTGTGCCACTCATGGGCCTACTATTCTGCAGCACAGGCCTCCTTGCTTTGGTTTGGCTTCTGATCAGGCTGCCTTGTCTTGTATGTGTCTGCTTGGGTGAAGCTCTTCTATTTTTAAAGATCTGCCTGGAATTTAGTCTCACTTAACAATCTACAAACTTTTCATTGCTTTATCAAGCTCAGCAGCAAAAATGCTCAGTGCAGCTCCATACCTGGTGAGCCACACAGAGGGGGCTAGGCTCTCAAGCTCTATCCAGAGTGTGCAATCGTTGGGCTGTTCTGGCCCCGCACTAGCCACCCATCCCCACCCATCCAGAAGTGTTGCTGCAGGAATTATGTTCATTGGTTCGGGTAGAAAAACACAGCAGCCTCCACGACCTTAGTGACTGGTATGGAAGCAGCCACTGTGGATTTACAAAAAACAAATGGTGCAAAGTCTGCACTTGGCACTTTCTTATTCTAATATTCGATGAAAGCACAAGCGTGGCTTTGAACTCTCACTCAGGGAAGGCCTGTGTGTTTCAGGAAGGGGGCAGGTAAAGAGGGATTGCTTTACTGAATATTGTACAGAGTTCTCTCCTAAGTCACCCAAGGATGCTGCTTGGAGAATCCAGATGCTGTTTGAGGTGAGGGATTTCCTGAGTAGGTTGTCTCAGGAACAGTCAGGCCCAGGATAAGCCTCACCAACTCAGGGATACTGGATGCCGAGACTCCAGTCCAGAAGTCCTAGACCTCATCAACCCCTCTGGTCTTGTGCTAGCTGTGGGCCTTAGCCTTTACATTTGCTTCTAAAAAAAGAATTTTAAGTGCCTATTTCTTAAAGCCTTGTGAGGATTAAACAAAACAGTGGATGTTATAGGCTTTTGTATATTCTAAAGGATTCTATATTAAGAGGCAAAGGTTATATTATATAATTACATACATAATATATAATTACATATATAATGACATATATAATATATAATTACACACACACACACACACATATATAAGTTTAAATTAGGTTTGGTGGCACATAGGAAAAGAAAATCCCTACATCAAAAGGGCTTAGACACAATACAAATGTTTCTCTCACATGCAGGTGCAGCAGGTCCATAAATTCATCAGCTTCCCAGGCTGCTTCCAGCTTTGCTACATGTGGCCTCATCCTTACAACCCAAGATAGCTCCTAGGGCTCCAGCCATCACATCCTGGTACCAGAGTGCAAGATGACCGAAGGGGAGAAAAGAGAGCATGTGCTTGTCTTGTGAAGAGATTTCCTGGAAGTTACACAAAACATTTCTGTTTTCAGCTTGTTGACTAGAACATAGTCGTCTGTCATACTTAGTGTGGAGGGTGACCAAAGATGGAGTGTTTTGTCTGAATAGCATTGCATCCAGCCAGACATCGAGGGCAAGTAGCTGGAGGAAAGAGGAAGACAGACATTGTAGAGGAAGCTAGCAGTGACTTCCCCACAGATTATATCCTATTAATAAAAGTAAGAACATAATTTATGCCATGTGCCTGGGCCTCATAGGGCCATCACACCTCCATGAAGCAAAATGCTTGGCCCCACTCTGATTTGCTTTTGCCATCTCTGAAACAAGGATATTTTACTTCCCCATGTTTCCCAACTGTCCATCATTCAAATAATGCTTCTGCTGTGTAGCCATGTCTACAGCTGTGGTCAATGCTCCTCATCAATGTCCACTGTCTGTGTACCACTCACGTGATTTAATCAGTACATTTTCTTCCAGTGGATTCTCCCTTTAAGCCTCTTTCTTTCTTTCTCTCTCTCTCTCTCTTTCTCTCTGTCTATATATATATATATATACACACACACACACACAGCTAACATATATTTAGAAGCTTAAATATATATATATTCACTCTTTCTATATACATATAGAGAAATTGATATATATATCTATTTATATATATATATTATCTATTAGAAAAAAATATATATTTGTCTAACACTCCTGCACCACACACTGATCTTCCTCTTCAACAAACAGGAACGAGGCTTCAGGCACTGAACCTTGATCAGGTCACTACATCTGACCTGACATTAGGATACTTTTACTTAAGTTTCTAATGTATAAGTTACATACATTTATATACACACACACATATATAGATGTATATATTGAAAAAATATATTTATATATTGAAAATATATATATTTATATATTTAAATATTGAAATTTGTATATTGAAAAAATATATTCAGTTTATATATTGAAAATATATATATAGAGAGAGATTTATATATTGAAAAACCCAAGTAAAATAAAAATAAGAAAGTATCCTTAACATCAGGTCAGATGTAGTGACCTGATCAAGGTTCAGAGCCCGAAGCCTCGTTCCTGTTTGTTGAAGAGGAAGACCAGTGTGTGGTGTGGGGGTGTTAGAGAAATAGCACCAGCAAACTGGAACTTTCTTCTTGTCCTAATAAGCAGGACTGAAAATGTTCTCCCTATGTAATTTAATTTCTTTTAAAGTTAAAATGAAGTTGACTTAATTTGATGTCACGTCACCGTCCACTGAAGTTATCTCACTTTCCACAGTGATGCAGCCTCCATCTGTTAGGATTCATTCTACTCTACGATTTCCAATTTTCTAAGAAAGTTAGAAAACTTGCACTAAGTGTTTTAAAGGCATGATGCTTGTGCCTGTAAGTGAATTGGGCCCAAATACTGCCGTGCAGCCTCAGGCATTTTTCAAAGGGAATCCTGGCCTTTGGGGTTGTCATGAGGTGAAGAGTCCTGGATGGTCCCCTGATCTAGCTGTAAGGGAGCTGGTGAGAGCTTGAACTCAGACCAGGGAGAGGAGAAGGCCAGGTGTGGGGAGGTCCCTGCCAACAGGATGACCTGTTTCCATCAGAGCTGGAGGCTAAAGAGAAGGGCAAAGTTCCAGTTCAGAAGTAAGAGAACATCTCTTTTATTTATTTATTTATTTATTTTTTTATTATACTTTAAGTTCTAGGGTACATGTGCATGACGTTTATATCATGTATAACTCCCCAATGCAATCCCTCCCTCCTCCCCCCTCCCCATGATAGGCCCCAGTGTGTGATGTTCCCCTTCCCGAGTCCAGTGATCTCATTGTTCAGTTCCCACCTATGAGTGAGAACATGCGGTGTTTGGTTTTCTCTTCTTGTGGTAGTTTGCTAAGAATGATGGTTTCCAGCTGCATCCATGTCCCTACAAAGGATGCAAACTCATCCTTTTTTATGGCTGCATAGTATTCCATGGTGTATATGTGCCACATTTTCTTAATCCAGTCTGTCACAGATGGACATTTGGGTTGATTCCAAGTCTTTGCTATTGTGAATAGTGCCACAATAAACATACGTGTGCATGTGTCTTTGTAGTGGAGTAATTTATAATCCTTTGGGTATATACCCAGTAGTGGGATGGCTGGGTCATATGGTACATCTAGTTCTAGATCCTTGAGGAATCGCCATACTGTTTTCCATAATGGTTGAACTAGTTTACAATCCCACCAACAGTGTAAAAGTGTTCCTATTTCTCCACATCCTCTCCAACACCTGTTGTTTCCTGACTTCTTAATGATTGCCATTCTAACTGGTGTGAGATGGTATCTCATTGTGGTTTTGATTTGCATTTCTCTGATGGCGAGTGATGATGAGCATTTTTTCATGTGTCTGTTGGCGGTATGGATGTCTTCTTTTGAGAAATGTCTGTTCATATCCTTTCCCCACTTTTTGATGGGGTTGTTTGTTTTTTTCTTGTATATTTGTTTGAGTTCTTTGTAGATTCTGGATATTAGCCCTTTGTCAGATGAGTAGGTTGCAAAATTTTCTCCCATTCTGTAGGTTGCCTGTTCACTCTGATGGTAGTTTCTTTAGCCGTGCAAAAGCTCTTTAGTTTAATTAGATCCCATGTGTCAATTTTTGCTTTTGCTGCCGTTGCTTTTGGTGTTTTAGACATGAAGTCCTTGCCCATGCCTATGTCCTGAACGGTACTACCTAGATTTTCTTCTAGGGTTTTTATGGTATTAGGTCTAACATTTAAGTCTCTAATCCATCTTGAATTAATTTTCGTATAAGGGGTAAGGAAAGGATCCAGTTTCAGCTTTCTACTTATGGCTAGCCAATTTTCCCAGCACCATTTATTAAATAGGGAATCCTTTCCCCATTTCTTGTTTCTCTCAGGTTTGTCAAAGATCAGATGGCTGTAGATGTGTGGTATTATTTCTGAGGACTCTGTTCTGTTCCATTGGTCTATATCTCTGTTGTGGTACCAGTACCATGCTGTTTTGGTTACTGTAGCCTTGTAGTATAGTTTGAAGTCAGGTAGCGTGACGCCTCCAGCTTTGTCCTTTTGACTTAGGATTGTCTTGGCAATGCGGGCTCTTTTTTGGTTCCATATGAACTTTAAAGCCGTTTTTTTCAATTCTGTGAAGAAAGTCATTGGTAGCTTGATGGGGATGGCATTGAATCTATAAATCACCTTGGGCAGTATGGCCATTTTCACGATATTGATTCTTCCTATCCATGAGCATGGTATGTTCTTCCATTTGTTTGTGTCCTCTTTTATTTCACTGAGCAGTGGTTTGTAGTTCTCCTTGAAGAGGTCCTTTACATCCCTTGTAAGCTGGATTCCTAGGTATTTTATTCTCTTTGAAGCAATTGTGAATGGAAGTTCATTCCTGATTTGGCTCTCTGCTTGTCTGTTACTGGTGTATAAGAATGCTTGTGATTTTTGCACATTAATTTTGTATCCTGAGACTTTGCTGAAGTTGCTTATCAGCTTAAGGAGATTTTGGGCTGAGACGATGGGTTTTCTAAATATACAATCATGTCATCTGCAAACAGGGACAATTTGACTTCTTCTTTTCCTAACTGGATACCCTTAACACTATGTTGAATAGGAGTGGTGAGAGAGGGCATCCCTGTCTTGTGCCAGTTTTCAAAGGGAATTTTTCCAGTTTTTGCCCATTCAGTATGATATTAGCTGTGGTTTGTTATAAATAGCTCTTATTATTTTGAGGTACATTCCATCAATACCGAATTTATTGAGCGTTTTTAGCATAAAGGGCTGTTGAATTTTGTCAAAAGCCTTTTCTGCATCTATTGAGATAATCATGTGGTTCTTGTCCTTGGTTCTGTTTATATGCTGGATTACGTTTATTGATTTGTGAATGTTGAACCAGCCTTGCATCCCAGGGATGAAGCCCACTTGATCATGGTGGATAAGCTTTTTGATGTGCTGCTGAATCCGGTTTGCCAGTATTTTATTGAGGATTTTTGCATCGATGTTCATCAGGGATATTGGTCTAAAATTCTCTTTTTTTGTTGTGTCTCTGCCAGGCTTTGGTATCAGGATGGTGTTGGCCTCATAAAAAGAGTTAGGGAGGATTCCCTCTTTTTCTATTGATTGAAATAGTTTCAGAAGGAATGGTACCAGCTCCTCCTTGTACCTCTGGTAGAATTCAGCTGTGAATCCATCTGGTCCTGGACTTTTTTTGGTGGGTAGGCTATTAATTGTTGCCTCAATTTCAGAGCCTGCTATTGGTCTATTCAGGGATTCAACTTCTTCCTGGTTTAGTCTTGGGAGAGTGTAAGTGTCCAGGAATTATCCATTTCTTCTAGATTTTCTAGTTGATTTGCGTAGAGGCATTTATAGTATTCTCTGATGGTTGTTTGTATTTCTGTGGGGTCGGTGGTGATATCCCCTTTATCATTTTTTATTGCGTCTATTTGATTCCTCTCTCTTTTCTTCTTTATTAGTCTAGCTAGCGGTCTGTCAATTTTGTTGATCTTTTCAAAAACCAACTCCTGGATTCATTGATTTTTTGGAGGGTTTTTTGTGTCTCTATCTCCTTCAGTTCTGCTCTGATCTTAGTTATTTCTTGCCTTCTGCTAGCTTTTGAATGTGTTTGCTCTTGCCTCTCTAGTTCTTTTAATTGTGATGTTAGAGTGTCAATTTTGGATCTCTCCTGCTTTCTCTTGTGGGCATTTAGTGCTATAAATTTCCCTCTACACACTGCTTTAAATGTGTCCCAGAGATTCTGGTATGTTGTATCTTTGTTCTCATTGGTTTCAAAGAACATCTTTATTTCTGCTTTCATTTCGTTATGTACCCAGTAGTCATTCAGGAGCAGGTTGTTCAGTTTCCATGTAGTTGAGCGGTTTTGATTGAGTTTCTTAGTCCTGAGTTCTAGTTTGATTGCACTGTGGTCTGAGAGACAGTTTGTTATAATTTCTGTTCTTGTACATTTGCTGAGGAGTGCTTTACTTCCAATTATGTGGTCAATTTTGGAATAAGTGCGATGTGGTGCTGAGAAGAATGTATATTCTGTTGATTTGGGGTGGAGAGTTCTATAGATGTCTATTAGGTCCGCTTGGTGCAGAGATGAGTTCAATTCCTGGATATCCTTGTTAACTTTCTGTCTCGTTGATCTGTCTAATGTTGACAGTGGAGTGTTGAAGTCTCCCATTATTATTGTATGGGAGTCTAAGTCTCTTTGTAGGTCTCTAAGGACTTGCTTTATGAATCTGGGTGCTCCTGTATTGGGTGCATAGATATTTAGGAGAGTTAGCTCTTCCTGTTGAATTGATCCCTTTACCATTATGTAATGGCCTTCTTTGTCTCTTTTGATCTTTGATGGTTTAAAGTCTGTTTTATCAGAGACTAGGATTGCAACCCCTGCTTTTTTTTGGTCTCCATTTGCTTGGTAGATCTTCCTCCATCCCTTTATTTTGAGCCTATGTATGTCTCTGCATGTGAGATGGGTCTCCTGAATACAGCAGACTGATGGGTCTTGACTCTTTATCCAGTTTGCCAGTCTGTGTCTTTTAATTGGAGCATTTAGTCCATTTACATTTAAGGTTAATATTGTTATGTGTGAACTTGATCCTGTCATTATGATATTAACTGGTTATTTTGCTCGTTAGTTGATGCAGTTTCTTCCTAGCCTCGATGGTCTTTACATTTTGGCATGTTTTTGCAATGGCTGGTACCGGTTGCTCCTTTCCATGTTTAGGGCTTCCTTCAGGGTCTCTTGTAAGGCAGGCCTGGTGGTGACAAAATCTCTAAGCATTTGCTTATCTGTAAAGGATTTTATTTCTCCTTCACTGATGAAGCTTAGTTTGGCTGGATATGAAATTCTGGGTTTAAAATTCTTTTCTTTAAGAACGTTGAATATTGGCCCCCACTCTCTTCTGGCTTGGAGAGTTTCTGCCGAGAGATCTGCTGTTATTCTGATGGGCTTCCCTTTGTGGGTAACCCGACCTTTCTCTCTGGCTGCCCTTAAGATTTTTTCCTTCATTTCAACTTTGGTGAATCTGGCAATTATGTGTCTTGGAGTTGCTCTTCTGGAGGAGTATCTTTGTGGCATTCTCTGTATTTCCTGAATTTGAATGTTGGCCTGCCCTACTAGGTTGGGGAAGTTCTCCTGGATGATATCCTGAAGAGTGTTTTCCAAGTTGGTTCCATTTTCCCCCTCACTTTCAGGCACCCCAATCAGACGTAGATTTGGTCTTTTTACATAATCCCATACTTCTTGCAGGCTTTGTTCATTTCTTTTTCTTCTTTTTTCTTTTGGTTTCTCTTCTCGCTTCATTAATTCATTTGATCCTCAATCGCTGATACTCTTTCTTCCAGTTGATCGAGTCGGTTACTGAAGCTTGTGCATTTGTCACGTATTTCTTGTGTCATGGTTTTCATCTCTGTCATTTTGTTTATGATCTTCTCTGCATTAATTAGTCTAGCTGTCAATTCTTCCACTTTTTTTTCAAGATTTTTAGTTTCTTTGCGCTGGGTACGTAATTCCTCCTTTAGCTCTGAGAGGTTTGATGGACTGAAGCCTTCTTCTCTCATCTCGTCAAAGTCATTCTCTGACCAGCTTTGATCCATTGCTGGCGATGGGCTGCGCTCCTTTGCAGGGGGAGATGCGCTCTTATTTTTTGAATTTCCAGCTTTTCTGCCCTGCTTCTTCCCCATCTTTGTGGTTTTATCTGTCTCTGGTCTTTGATGATGGTGACGTACTGATGGGGTTTTGGTATAGGTGTCCTTCCTGTTTGATAGTTTTCCGTCTGACAGTCAGAAGGACTGTCTGTTGGTCTGTTGGAGATTGCTTGAGGTCCACTCCAGACCCTGTTTGCCTGGGTATCAGCAGCAGAGGTTGCCGAAGATAGAATATTGCTGAACAGTGAGTGTACCTGTCTGATTCTTTCTTTGGAAGTTTCCTCTCAGGGGTGACTCCACCCTGTGAGGTGGGGTGTCAGACTGCCCCTAGTGGGGGATGACTCCCATCTAGGCTACTCAGGGGTCAGGGACCCACCTGAGCAGGCAGTCTGTCCGTTCTCAGATCTCAACCTCCGCGTTAGGAGATCCACGGCTCTCCCCAAAGCTGTCGGACAGAGTCGTTCGCGTCTGCACCGGCCTCCGCTCTTTCCCCTGTTGGACTGCAGCTGTGCGCTGTCCGCAGAGGTAGAGTCTACAGAGACAGGCAGGCTTCCTTGAGCTGCTGTGAGCTCCACCCAGTTCGAGCTTCCCAGCGGCTTTGTTTACCTACTTAAGCCTCAGCAATGGCGGGCGCCCCTCCCCCAGCCTCGCTGCTGCCTTGCGGATAGATCACCGCAGACGGCTGTGTTAGCAGTGAGGGAGGCTCAGTGGGCGTGGGACCCTCCCGGCCAGGTGTGGGATATATTCTCCTGGTGTGCCTGTTTCCTTAAAGCGCAGTATTGGGGTGGGAGTTACCCGATTTTCCAGGTGTTGTGTGTCTCAGTTCCCCCGGCTAGGAAAAGGGATTCCCTTCCCCCTTGCGCTTCCAGATGAGGCGATGCCTCGCCCTGCTTCAGCTCATGCTGGTCAGGCTGCAGCAGCTGACCAGCACCGATTGTCCGGCACTCCCTAGAGAGATGACCCCAGTACCTCAGTTGAAAATGCAGAAATCACCGGTCTTCTGTGTCGCTCGCGCTGGGAGTTGGAGACTGGAGCTGTTCCTATTCGGCCATCTTGCTCCGCCCTGAGAACATCTCTTGAAGGTCAAAGACTGCCCTGAGATACTGTTGCTGCAGCAAGGCTCCCTGTAGCCCCTGCGTGGCTGCCTCCCACTGTCAGCCACTTCCCCATATGGACCCTCACAGACTGAACAAATCTGAGTGACCTCAGAGATGCCTGAAGGCACCTAGCTCTGTTTATTTCATGGCACATTTTAAAGAGCCCCAGGAACTGGAGATAGAGCCCACTGGGAGGGGAGTCTGTTTGGACACTGTTTTCTTCATTTTCATCTTCTGTGTATTACTCTTCTAGTTGATCTTTTCTAGTACTTAAAAGTAGCTATTGGTCTCCCTGTCAAATCCAGTAAGAAACAGGGATCCCCCAAGCACTTGGGTAAGGAAGTTCATTGTTGGTTAAGACCTGAGTTGCCAAGAAACTCAGACACAGATCCATGAACCTTTTTACATGTGGGGATTGGTGTAATTGACTTAACTGGCTCGATGCTGATTCACAGCACCTTCAGGGAAGAATCTTACTGGAGTTCCACCTCAATGTGTGCATTGGGATGGGCTGTAGGAGGGTGCCTTAGGGGCAGATGCAGTGATGTGTTGGAAGCATGGGGTAGGGGTATCCCTGTGGGGCCAAGAGACATTGAGTCCATGTGGGGGAGGGGTGTTGGGGCCATGTAGGGTAACAGGAGGATGAACGGGGTGAGAGGTAGAGCTTCGTAGCTAAGGACACTAGCATTTGGTGCATGGGACATAATGTTCACATATGGTGAGGCAGATCTAGATTCGGGAACATGCCTGTGGTACGTGCTGCCTTGCACAGGGGAAGGAAGAAGTGAGAGAGAAGATGGTGGGTGGAGAGAAGAATGAGGCTGAGGCCAGGCACAGCCCCTCCTGTCAGCCTTATCTAAGAGAAACACATGGCCCTACAGCGAGGACCCTGCAGTGGGCACCCACAGTGGTGCTACCATGGTGCCTGCTCTGCATAGCCCACTTGCCCTGGAGCCAGGGCCAACACATTTGGGAAAGGCTGGATTCCATGAGCTTCTTGACTGATACTCTTTTCCAGCTTTACCTGCTTACGTGCTTCCTAGATCTCCAAGAATTACAGCACACGGACAGCCTCAGGGTCTGTGCTTTTTTCTGGGACACCTGACACTTGAACACAGTTAAAATAAAGCATTTGCTCACCTCTGAGAGGACCCCACTTTTCATTTATTCATTCACTCATACATTTGCTGAGCACCAACTCTGTCTGCACCAGGGAAATAACAAAAGAGAAAATTTTTATCTTTCTCCTCAAAAACTCCCATTTTCAAAGAACTCTTAAATGTATGACTAAAAATAAGTGGATAAGTGGAACAGGAGCTAATAAAATTCCAAGGGCATTTTCCAGGGTAGTTCAGAGGAGAGAGGTCACCTTTGCTGGGGACTGGCCAGAGATTCTGCAGAGGACCAACAAGGAGTGGGTATGGGGACTCATCTAGGAGGAGAGAGGAGCAATTAAGAGAAAGTCATGGGTATGTCACTGGGGCAGGCAGAAGCATGGAAGCTTGCAGATCATCAAGTTGCCCAATGTGGCTGGAGCCCAGACGGGTTGGATGGTAGGAGATGATGCTGCACAACTGCCTGGAACTGGCTTCTAGCAGCGTGGGGGCCTGTGCAAGGGAAGCTGAGCATTACCCAGCAGGTCAGCTGTTTCCAGTAGTATTAGTCTGTTCTCATACTGCAATAAAGAAATACCTGCGACTGGGTAATTTATAACGAAAAGAGGTTTAATTTGCTCACAATACTGTAGGCTGTACAGGAAGCATGGCTGGGGAGGCCTCAGGAAACTTACAATCATGGCAGAAGGCAAAAGGGAAGCCTGCATGTCTCACACGGCTGCAGCAGGAGGGAGAGAGAAAAGGGGGAGGTACTACACGCTTTTAAACAACCAGATGTTGTGATAACTCACTATCATGAGAATAGCACCAAAGGGGAAATCCACGACCATGATCCAGTCACCTCCCACCAGGCCCCTCCTCCAACACTGAGGATTATAATTTGACATGAGATTAGAGAAGGGACATAAACCCAAACCATATCATTCTACCCCTTGCCCCTCCCAAATCTCATGTCCTTCTCACATTTCAAAATACTATCATGCCTTCTTAACCTTCCCTCATAGTCTTAATTCATTCCAACATTAACTCAAAAGTCCAAAGTCTGAAGTCATCTGAGACAAGGCTAGTCCCTTCTACCTATGAGCTTGTAACAATCAAAAACAAGTTAATTACTTCCAAGATACAGTGGGGGTATAAGAATTGGGTAAATACTCCTTTTCCCAAAGGGAACACAAGTGAACTTTGTGGTGATGGTACTCCTAGGCATCTTGATTGCGGTGGTAGTTACAGGAAGCTAAATACGAGCTGAAACTACACACACAGACACACACACACACACACACACAAATACACTGCATGTGCATACAAATTTTGAATTATACCAATGTCAGTATCCTGGTTTTTATATTGAAATATCAGGAGAAGCTGGGTAAAGGTACAGGAGACCTCTCTGTACACTTTTTTTTTGCAAATTCCTATGAATATTTATTTCAAAATAAAGTTTTAAAAACTGTGTGGCCTCCTGTGTGGGAGACGAGCCAGTGCCAGATATGCCTGTGATGGAGTGGGGTGCTCAATTAAGTGGGCTGCAGGTACAAGTGGAATTCTCTAACTCAGCTTTATCCTGGAGCACAGCTGAGGTTTTGTTCCATCTCTGATTCCTGTGACATATTTCTCAAATCATTCAAATTCTTAGTTGAGGAAAGGGCTGTGATTAAATGTCAGTCTCTGAAAACCCAGCTCCATGGACCTCAGGCCTTTAGAGTAGGAACCAGTTCTGCAGAGAAACTTGAATTATACCTTTGTAATTCCTGAACATCGGAGTCTGGACCCACAAACAGGGTTGGCTCACGAGGGGGTAAAAACTTTCTCAGGGAATGAAAAAGTTTTGGACAGGACGTCCCAAAAAGCCCATGGTGTCCTCTGATTTGACCAAATCCTTTAGAATAAATAATACTTTAGCTGCCCCTGGAAACAGCCAGAAAAAAAAAAAAAAAAAAAAAAGAGCAGTTATAGAAAATGGTGAGATTAAGAAAAAAAGCACTGAGAAGCCAGGTACCTCCTGGGATAATAAAAATGCAGTAACACACAAAAATCACATTCTGCTTTAGAATCATATTTTTATCAGCAAATATGACATCTCTTATCTGTTTTAAATTAGAAAAATCAACTCTGCAAGTGAAGGTTTGAAGCTCTTGTGTTGCAGGGTCAAACCTCACTTTAAACTTGGTCGGCCCCCCAGTGGAACTTGCAAAAGGAGCTGGAGAAATCTCTTAGAATTCTGAGAGGCCCATGGGAGGGATGCATGTTTTCTCACTCTTGTTATTATTGTTGGTACCAGTCTGAACACCTTGATCTCGAAGCAATTTGTCGGAGCCCTGGTTCTCCCACCATCTGTCTACATGCCAATTGTCTTGGCAAGATTTACATATGAAGCAAATCCAATTAAATGAAGAGACTGCCCCTGGCAGCTCAAAGCATTTCTAACACAGGAAGGCCATGCTCTGGAATCCAGCGGGCATTCTCAAATCGCGGCTGATTATCAGGTACTTCATCAAACAATCTCCAGTTTGCCAGCAAACCACAGGCTGACAAGACAAAGGCAGGGGTCAGTGTGATTCTAAGATGGTGCTTCAATGTTCGTATTTCATTCATGACAAGCATTGCATGTATGAGGAGTACAGTTTCCTTAGGAATTCAAGAGTAATTTGAACCATTCAATCTCCAGAACCAAAATAACACAAATAAGAGCAAGGGAGATACAAGGTTTCCCAAAGAACTTTCTTTTTCTCAGAAGGTTGATAGGAGTTTGAATTACAGTCTGAAAGGATTAAGCGACATAACTTTCAATTTCCCATTCATCCAGGAAACCCTGTCTCTTCATCCAGCACAATTCAGAAAACTTAAAACTGGCCAAATGTGTCTAACTAAAAATGAAGGCTGGACACAATGGCTCATGCCTATAATCCCAGCATTTTGGCAGGCCAAGGCGGGAGGATCACTTCAGCCCAGGAGTTAGAGACCAGTCTAGAGAATATAGGAAAACCCTGTTTCTACTAAAAACTAAAGTAAAATACATTGTGGGTGTGGTGGTGAGTGCCTGTCGTCCCAGCTACTCGAGAGGCTGAGGTGGGAGGATTACTTGAGCCCAGGAGTTTGAGGCTGCAGTGAGCTATGACTGAGTCACTGCACTCCGGCCTGAACAACAGAGGGAGACTGTCTCATAAAAATTAAAAATACAAAAATAAAAATAGGGCCAGGCACGGTGGCTCATGCCTGTAGTCCCAGCACTTTGGAAGGCTGAGGCAGGCAGATCATGAGGTCAACAGATTGAAACCATCCTGGCCAATATGGTGAAAACCCATCTCTACAAAAAATACAAAAATTAGCCGGGCATGGTGGTGCACACCTGTAGTCCCACCTACTCAGGAGGCTGAGGCAGGAGAATCGCTTGAACCCAGGAGGCGGAGGTTGCAGTGAGCCGAGATTGGGCGCACTCCAGCCTAGCGACAGAGTGAGACTCTGTCTCAAAAAAAAAAAAGATTAATAAAAATAAAAATAAAAATAAAAATAAAGAGCTTTGTGAAGATCAGGCCCCCAGGGACCCGCTGGGATGCTGACTTGGTGAGGCACATGTAGGTGGGGGTGACTTTGGATGTACTGGTGTTTGCAGAAGTGAGCAGCCACCATTCCTTCCAAGTTGACCTTCTGGGGCTCAGGGTCTCCAGCTAGTGGCTGTCAGGGGTGCTTCAGAGCTCCCTGAGAAATGGAAGCTCTCACTCTGGGAGCGGGGCCTGTGTGTTCCTTCGCGGGTGGCCATTGTAGACGGGCTTGCAAGCCTTGTGAGGGCCCTGTGGTTTCTGGGCCTACAGATTCCTCTTCCTTGCTATGAGCCTGCACCCCCAAGAGATACCTCACGTGCCTCAGGCCCCACTCAGGGAAAGCAGGTACCAGCCTCAGCTTCCTCCCTGCTGGGTTGAAAGGCAAGGTCTGAGCCTAAGCCACCAGCGGCACCTTCGTGCGTCCCACTCAAGAGTTATTTGAAGCGAATGAGCCACAGAAGCAGAAATGCCTGTGTTCCTGATTGTTTATTAATGGGGCACAGCAGGAAGTCCGTTTCCATCTGGAATTATTAGCACCACCAGTTGCCACTCTCTTTTCCCCTCAGGGAACTGTTTAAGACCCAGGATCAAGCCAGTGCGCATTCCAGGGCCAGGCTAAAAGCAGCAACAAATAGCAGAGAAAAAAATTATATAGTCTTACCAGTCACCACCACGCAGCTGGGCTGGGAATCCATGAAGACGAAGTGGGAGCTCGCGCTACGCTTCCTGGGTCAGGCGGCAGCTCGGTGGCCTGGCTCTGCGCCCTCTGCAGGCCTGGCCGCGTGCTGGCCATGGGGCCGCTATGGAGCGGGAGCCCAACTCCTCCTGGCCGCCGGGCTTCTGTAGCGTTCTGGGCCCCGAAAGGCCAAGGATCTGGGGGAGAGTGTTAAGGCGATGCCCCTTGAAAGCAGAACTATGAAGCTTAGGACAGCGGGTCGGAGCGCCAGCAGGGACTTTCTGCTGGGTCTGGGTCAGTTTGTTGTTCGGGATGGTTCAAAGGTGAGCTAAGGGTTTGGCCACCACCTGTCCCGGTTTGCCTGGGATGGAGGGGTGTCTGGGACGGGACACTAGAATGTGCTCAAAGGGGTGCTGTCCTGGGCACTGTGGGCTACCCTGTACGTCATTTATTTAGAACTTATTTTTTCCTCTTTAGTAATCCCCGCTCCCTGCCAGAGCCCCTCATTGTGTTTGGCCATTATGATTTGGTAAAATTTGATTGCTCTGGAAACTGATTCCACAAAATATGTGAGATGTGAGCAGAAAAAAGAAAAAAAAGAAAAGAGAAAGAAAACAAAACCATAGATGAATCTTATGGCACCTGCCTTTAAAATATTGATTGCAAGCACCGCTGCCTGGGAACTGTGGGTCCTCAGGGAAGTTAACCTCTGTGCTCAGGTTTCCTGTTTTGAGAAATGAGGATCACAGCACCGGATCATGTATGGATTCTTTCTGTGTCCCAGGCACTGTCCCCAGCTTCATCAGCCCTGAGGGACAGAGGCTTGCCACCTAGTTAGTGTCTGTGCAGGCTTGGTAGCTCTGCGCTCACCATCCTGTGTTCTGCCTGCGAAAAGTGCTTGTTTGACACTCTGCTGGACTCCTTAAATGTGCCACTGACAGTGAGCCACAGCCGTGGCATGCCACCTGGCTGTGCAGACAGTCCTCTTTTTGTGTCAGAATAACCGAAAAAACTAACATTTGGGGCTATCTCCTCTATTGAAGAAGCTGTGTTATACAACATTTTGATCTTTCAGAGAATACTATTTAAAAACAAAAGAAAACAGAACAAACTTTTGGCCAAGTGCATTGGCTCATGCCTTTAGTTTTAGCATTTTGAGAGACCAAGGTGGGAGGATAGCTTGAGGCCAGGGAGTTCAAGATCAACCTGGGCAACATGGCAAGACTGCGTCAATTAAATTTTTTAAAAAGTGATGTGTGCCCATAGTCCTGGCTACTCGGGAGGTTGAGGCGGGAGGATCACTTGAGCCCAGTCAGGCATAACTGCACCTCTGCACCCTACGCTGGGTGACAAAGCGATACCCTGTCTCTAAAAATATTCTTAAAAACTTTTTTTTTCTTAAGTAAAAATACTATTTTTCAAAAGCTATATAATAAGAGGAAGAAGAGCCACAATTATCTGTCCCCATCTAGGCCTGGGTAGGAGAAGCTCCCTTCAGGGAAGCAGGCAGAGCCTCTCAAGCACCGTGCGGCCTCTAGAAAGCTCAGTGTGACAGCAGGACCACGTGGCTGCATCTTCTGAATTGTCCTCCTGATATAAAGCGCTCCCTTTTAATCGGGATCACCTCCAGGGATTAGACCCCACTTGATGGCTTTCTGGGATTCTGAACCAGGCTCAGTTCCCTTTAATTGGCTCCTGGTGTGGGCTGCAGGCTTCTTTATAGCCAAGAACAGGTGGGAAGTGCCATTTGCTCCCACTGGTCTCCCACTCC
Source organism: Trachypithecus francoisi (assembly GCF_009764315.1). Classification (NCBI taxonomy): domain Eukaryota; kingdom Metazoa; phylum Chordata; class Mammalia; order Primates; family Cercopithecidae; genus Trachypithecus; species Trachypithecus francoisi. Next base: position 90,693,078 of record NW_022681468.1, read on the forward strand.
CTGCCCTGAGAAGCTGGGGCCCACCTTGTGTTGAGTGAGATGCAGAGGACTTTGGACTTCGCCTCATTTCATGGAAGTTACCCAGTTTCTCACATTCCCTGAGGCACTTGTGGACTTGGTCTCAACCTCCTCTGGTGAGCAGCTCTCCTGGCTCCTATCACTTACCTAGTTCCATCATGGGGGCTTGGCTTCCCCTGCACAGTTAAAGGAAGAGATTGGGCCATTAAGAAATGCCCACATTTGGTGTTTTTGTTTGTTTGTTTGTTTTTGAGATGTAGTCTAGCTCTGTCACCCAGGCTGGAGTGCAGTGGCGTGATCTCAGCTCACTGCAACCTCTGCCTCCCCGGTTCAAGCAATTCTCTGCCTCAGCCTCCCGAGTAGCTGGGGTTATAGGCACCTGCCACCACTCCTGGCTATGTTTTATGTTTTTTGTAGAGACAGGGTTTGACCATCTTTGTCAGGCTGGTCTTGAACTCCTGACCTCATGATCCACCTGTCTTGGCCTCCCAAAGTGCTGTGATTACAGGCATGAGCCACTGCGCCTGGCCAGAAATGCCCACATTTGTAAACTTGGTTGCTGCTAGGGTCCAACTCCGCTGTCAGCATTCACCGATGAGGTCTGGGAATGGGAACCTGTGTTTAAGCAGACTCCCTAAGTGCTAAGACTGCCCGTCTTTAACCATACTACTTTTCTGATAACAAAGCTGAAATTTTCATCATTACTTTTTTTTTTGATTTGACATGAGCTGTTCTTATTTTAACTAAACTGGAATGTGTCCTGGAGTTTTCACTTTCCTGTAATTCTCTTATTTTTTTTCTGTTCTGAAACTTTCTCTAATTTTGAAATTAATAGAAAAAGAAAACAACAGATATAAAATACTTTACTTAGTCACAGTGATATGTCTATTTGTGTATTCATTCACCTCTCCTCTCCCCACACGAGAAACCCCTAGCACAGTCCTACATTCTGGAATGAAAATAGCTCCGAGAAGTATGGATTTTGAGGTTCAACATCTGCACTTTTATTTCTTTTTTCATTGTAAAAACAAATGGTCTCTAAAAATTGATGTCAAATACAGTCTTCAGGCCGATGAAATACAGTAAGCCTGAGAACGAATAAGGCAACTAAATGGAGCTGTTTTATTTAACAGAAAGCACAGTGATCTTCCTTACAAGCTAGATTCCCGAGAGGAAAATGTTTGTAATCAGATTTGACTCTAGGATTAAGAGGGCAAGGTGCCCTCTTAGGAGGGTCTTTGAGACAGAGTCTTACTCTGTGGCCCAAGCTGGAGTGCAGTGGTGTAATCTTGGTTCATTGCAACCTCCACCTCCCAGTTCAAGCGATTCTCGTGCCTCAGCCTCCTGAGTAGCTGGGATTACAGGTGCGCACCACCACACCCAGCTAATTTTAGTAGAAACAGGGTTTCACCATGTTGGCCAGGCTGGTCTCAAACTCCTGACCTCAAGTGATCTGCTTGCCTCAGCCTCCTAAAGTGCTGGTATTATAGGCGTGAGCCACTACACCCAGCCCACGTTGCAGGCTTTGTGGGCCAGTTGCAACTTGGCTGTTGCAGTGTGAAAGCAGCAATAGATAATATGTAAGTGAACGGGTGTGACTGAATTCCAATAATTATTTATAGATGCTGAATTTTGAATTTAATATAATGCTGATGTGACATGAAATAGTCTTCACTGGATTTTTTCAGCTATTTACAAGTGTCGGAACTATTCTTAGCTCTTAGGCTGTACAAAAACGGGCAATGGGCTAAATTGGGGTTGTGAGCTGTCATTTGTAAAATCTTGCACTCTTTTAGGGGACATGATATGGCTGTTGATATGCTGACCTTATGGTATCTAACTAACAAATATTCAATTAAATGAGTAAATAGATTATAATTAAAATGGAAACAAGAACTAAAAGAGATTCTGAATATTTCATCAAAAAACCTATTGCTTTCCCTTTTTTGTTAGGTTCATCCAGTGTTAAGTTAGAAGATCAATCTGAGTAGGCACGGCCAACATTTTTGTTTTCAAAATTATACTATTTATGATGTGTACTAGGAATTAACTAACAGAAGCAGTTAGTACAATTAATTTTTTACAAGTAATTATTTTACAAACAATTTTTTCCTAGTACAATTAATTTGTTAAAAATTTGGTAAGAACATTCTCCCACCCCCCACCACTCCAACCGGGATGTGAATTTGCTGATTGTTCAAGGTGGGATCTGGCTGCTGTGCCCAGGTAGGTTAGGAACCTGAAACTCTAATTCATCTTCTTGGAGGTACTGGACACTGTACATTCATGTTTTTAAACTTTATACTGAAGCATGCTTCTCAAATGCTTACACCATTTACTTTTTAAAATTAAAAACTTGAGGCCGGGTGCGGTGGTTCATGCCTGTAATCCCAGCACTTTGAGAGGCTGAGGCAGGCAGATCACTTGAGGTCAGGAGTTCAAGACCAGCCTGGCCAACATGGTGAAACCCCATCTCTACAAAAAAATACAAAAAATAACCAGGTTTGGTGGCAGGCGCCTATAGTCCCAGCTACTCAGGAGGCTGAGGCAGAAGAATTGCTTGAGCCCAAGAGGCAGACGTTGCGGTGAGCCAAGATTGTGCCATTGCACTCCAGCCAGGTGACAGACAGAGTGAGACTCCATCTCAATCAATGAATCAATCAATAAAATTAAAAACTTGAAGCCAGGCATGGTGGCATGCTCCTGTATTCCCAACTACATAGGAGTTTCTCCCAGCTGATGGGAGAAGATCACTTAAGCCTGGGAGGTCAAGGCTGCGGTGAGCTATGATCTTTCCACTCCAGCCTGGATGACAGGGCAAGACCCTGTCTCTAAAAATGAAAAAAATAAAAAATAAAAATGAAAAAGACGAGACTTTTATAACTTTCTGAAACAACCATTCAAAATGGTTTTAAAACCATCAAGAAATTGGTTTGCTGCGATCATCTTCAACATCCCGTAGGAAACTGATATTGAAGATACTGGAATTTACAGCTTCACCTGTGGATTCTGAATTAAAAGTTTTGAAAATGAATGTTTTAAAATTCTTGGCAGGGTCAAGTGTGGTGGTTTGCGCCTATAATCCCAGCACTTTCGGCAGCTGAGGCAGATGGATCACTTGAGGTCAGGAGTTCGAGACCAGCCTAGCCAACATCATGAAACCCCATCACTATTAAAAATACAATAATTAGCTGGGTGTAGGGGCGCACACCTGTAGTCCCAGCTACCTGGGAGGCTGAGGCAGGAGAATTGTTTCAACCAGGGAGGCAGAGGTTGCAGTGAGCCGCGATGGCACGACTGCACTCCAGCCTGGGTGACAGAGCCAGATTCCGTCTAAAAAATAAAAAATAAAAAATAAAATTCCTGGCAGTTTTCTATGATATATCACAAGGTGATATTTCTGTTACATTTTGTAAAGAGAAGGACTTGTCTTTATTTTTCTTCTGTCTTATATTTTTCCCTTATATTTTTGCTAAGTCTTGATCACTTTTTTTTTGGGACTACAGCTCCTTGACTGCAAAGTAACAACTGTTGCAAAAGGAAGTTTTCTACTTGTTAAAAGCCAGTAGCTTGTTAGCCCTGTTGTTTAAATACTGGATTTTTCTTTCAAATTTCACAAATATCTTAGGAATGACTGGAACATTTGTGTTATTAACACTGAGGAAATTCTTGGTAGACAAACGAGGCCAGATGGAGGGTGCAGCAGAGAGCTTAATATCCTCTTGTAATGGAAGGAGCGGGGACCATACTAAAACATGCTCCAGGCCTTCCAGGGGCCCCTATTTTCCAGTATACACATATAAGAGGCATTTTTCTTTTTTCCTTGATTGGGGCCAAGAGTAATTTTTGTGTCAGAAGTGAGTGCTAAGTGGCTGAGTAGGTTTGAGGAAGGCTTAGAGATCCAACTTATAGACAATTCGATTATAATATTTATGATCATTGATTTTTAAAAATTACTGGACCTCTTAAAAATGGTTGGATATGAGACTGGTATATACTGAAGCTAATAGCTTTCTCTCTCTTTTTTTTTTTTTTTTTTTTTTTGAGACAGAGTCTCGCTCTGCCCCCAGGCTGGAGTGCAGTGGGCCGGATCTCAGCTCACTGCAAGCTCCGCCTCCCGGGTTCACGCCATTCTCCTGCCTCAGCCTCTCGAGTAGCTGGGACTACAGGCGCCCGCCACCTCGCCCAGCTAATTTTTTTGTATTTTTAGTAGAGACGGGGTTTCACCGTGTTAGCCAGGATGGTTTCGATCTCCTGACCTCGTGATTCGCCCGTCTCGGCCTCCCAAAGTGCTGGGATTACAGGCTTGAGCCACCGCGCCCTGCCGTAGCTTTCTCTTTTTAAAGCGATAGTGTCTGGGCTGGAGTTGGAGTGCAGTGGCACTATCAGAGCTCACTGCATCCTCAAACTCCTGGGTTCAAGCGATCCTCCCACCTCAGCCTTCTGTGTAGCTGGGACCACAGGTGTGTGCCACCATGCTTGGCTAATTTCTTAATTTTTTCTTTTTTGTAGAGATGGAGTCTTGCTATGTTGCTCAGGCTGGTCTTGAACTCTTGGCCTCAAGCGATCCTCCTCCCTTGGCCTCCCAAAGTGTTGGGATTACAGGTGGGAGCCACCTCTCAGGGCCTAAGAGTTTTCTTATATATCAGATAACTAACTCTAATGTAATTGGAGAAAAGAAAGAGCCCATCCGCAATACCCTTCAAATATCAGAAATCTCTAGGAATAAACCTGGCAAGAAATGTATGAGATCCCTTTGTGGAAAGCTGTGAAACTGGCAGGGTACAGTGGCTCACGCCAGTAATCTCAGCACTTTGGGAGACCAAGGCAGGTGAATCACCTGAGGTCAGTGGTTCCAGACAAGCCTGGCCAACATGGTGAAACCCAAAAAATACAAAAATTAGCCGGGCATGGTGGTTCATGCCTGTAATTCTAGTTATTTGGGAGGCTGAGGCAGGAGAATCGCTTGAACCCAAGAGGCGGAGGTTACAGTGAGCTGAGATCACAGCATTGCACTGCAGCCTAGGCAACAAGAGTGAAACTCGGTCTCAAAAACAAAAATAAAACAAAAAAACACAAAAAAAAGAAAAAGAAAAGAAAACTGGAACTTTAGGAAAAAAATACATAGAAAACCCAAATAAACCAAAGGATGCTATGTTCTATAATGGGAAGATTCAAAACTTTAAAAATGTTAATGCAAACCAATGTTAAAGACTAGATGCAACTGGCTTGCCTTCCCGGATATCCAAATATGTGCTAAAAGTTAGGGTAATTAAAATAGTGCAGTATTGTTGTAGAATCAAAAAAACTGCTAAACAGCTAGAATGTATATGAGAATTTAATATATGGTTAAAGAGATAATTCAAATTAGTAACGGAAAGAATATACCATTTAATGGTGTGGGAACCATGAGATATAGTTAGATCCATTCCTTATGCTATATAGGTCAGTAAATTCTGATTGTATTAAAATTCAAATCTGAAAATCAAGACAGTAAAAATACTGGAGGTAAATTTAGAAGAATTATTTTCTAGTTTTGGAGTAGTTTCAAGTTAGTCATGTGAGACACAAAACTCAGACTAAAAGGAAAAGAGGAGGTATTTGACTAATATTTACTTTGGAAATAGGAGTTGAATGAGAAGCAGGGAACTTTTCAGTTCATTATTCTTTATTTATACTGTATACATGCACACACACACACACACACATTTTAAAGGAACTGTGCAGGCACTATACATGTAATTTTTTTTTTTTTTTTTGAGACGGAGTCTCGCCCTGTTGCCCAGGTTGGAGTGCAGTGGCGCAATCTTGGCTCACTGCAAGCCCCGCTTCCTGGGTTCACGCCATTCTCCTGCCTCTGCCTCTGGAGTGGCTGGGAGTACAGGTGCCCACCAGCACTCCCGGCTAATTTTTTTGTATTTTTAGTAGACACGGGCTTTCACCGTGTTAGCCAGGATGGTCTCTATCTCCTGACTGACCATGTTAGCCAGGATGGTCTTTATCTCCTGACCTGGTGATCCACCCTCCTCGGCCTCCCAAAGTGCTGGGATTACAGGCGTAAGCCACTGCGGTCGGCCCTATATATGTAATTTTTTAAAAACAAGAGAACTTTAAAAAATGTAACAAAAACATGCACCAAAAAATGTATACTTCATACCTTGAAGAAATATATTTTACATTTTTACAGCAGACATTAATGAACCTTTAGTCCTGTGTGCCTGTGGCTGAGTGCCACAATTACTACTTGAGCCCATAACAACGACAGTTATTACTGTTACTACTTGAGACCGTCACTACGACAGTTATTACTCTTACTACTTGAAACCGTCATTATAAGACTGAACGAAGGAACAAACGTAGAAATGAACTGTTATAAAGGAAGGGGAAACGGGGAAGAAGAAGGGAGCACCCTGCTTCTAGTGGGCAAAGGCAGCCCCCCTGAGCTTCCACAGCCCTTCGTATTTATTGGGTAGAATGAGCAGGGAGGAGGCAGTAAGATTGGTCAGTTGCTTCATTGATCACAAGTTCCCATTACTAACAGGCTTCAATTATGTCTAATCATAAAAACACTTGTGCCTGGGTCGTGAATGCCCTCAGCAGTCCTTCTGGGCGGCAGACACAGTTTGTCAGTTTGCCAGCACCCTGCTCTCATGAGAAAGTTTGCTGCTTACTCACATGACTTCCAGTGGTATAATGAGTTGAACGTGACCCTCAATCTTTGATCACGACCCTCAATCTTTCGGCCTCTAAGAGCTGCCGGCGGGCGAGGGGAGGGGGGAGGTGCCAGCCTGCTGAGGCCTTTGGGTTCCTAGGCTTCTGACATTTTAAAACCACCACTGCATTCTACCTCTCCTTGGATAACACCCTGAAACAGGTCAAGGAGAAATACAGGAGAAAAAATTACCTGCTATTGTGTATTTCTATTTCAAATGAATACCAGCTGAACATTTACTAAATAACATTGTTAGGTATCAGCAAAAGCAGGCTTATAATAGTTGGGTGAGGACAGGGAAAGACTTTGAAATGGGCAGAAAAGATTACTGGATGTTCTGCAGGTTCAGTGTGCTTTGGCCTATTTTTCAACTGTGTAAATTTCGGCTGCTGCTGCCTTGCCCTCCTCCTCCTCGTCCTCCTCCTCTCTCTCCTCCCTCTCCTCCTCCTTCTCCTCCTTCTTTCTAGTGAGCTTACTGGAGTGAAACATTTTCAAAAAGGGTTAACGCAAATAATTCTTGTCCAAAGAAATAGAAATAATAGAAGTGTGAAGGGGCGTGGGAGGGGGTTGAGATGTGCCCGTTCAGGCCCGGGGTACTGGAGAGGGTGTGCGTGTGAGTGGGGGTTGGGGGCGTTAACGGTTTCTCCTCCCCACAATGAAAGAGAAATAGTAAATTCTCCTGGCGGTGGCGAATCAGGTGGGAAGGTGGAGCCAACCCTCTTTGCAAACTGTCTGGGGAGCCAGGGGTTGATAGCAGGGAAGACTGTTCGGTGGTGACCCTGGGGGAGGAGGAGGGGGAGGGGAGCAGGGAGCGGGGAGCGGCGACAGCCCGGGGGAGGAATGGGAGAGGGAGGAGGACACGAGGGGCACAGGGACAGCCTCCCAGGCTGAGGCCACCGGTGGAGTCACGGGTAAGGGGAGGGCCAGACCCGGGGCCGCCCACTTCCCTCCCGGCGCGACGCAACAGCTCCTCCTCGCGTCTCAGGTTTCAATGGCTCGGCCTGCCCGGAAAGCTCCTTCTTTATTTTTGAAGGATAATATTGCTGGACATAGAATTCTTTGTTGACATTGGTCAGCACTTTGAGTATATCATCCAGTATCTTCTGGCCTCCGTGGTTTATGATGAGAAATCAGCTGAGGATTCTTGAATATGACTTGTCTGTCTCTTGTGCTTTCAAGATTCTCTTTCAACAGTTTGATTATGATGTATCTGGCTGTGTATCTCTTTGAGTTTACTTTACTTGCACTTTGTTGAGCATCTTAGATATATAGATTAATGTTTTCCATCAAGTTGGGGAAGTTTTGATTCGTTTTTTCTTCAAATATTCTTTCTATCCCTTTCTCTGTCTCCCCTCCTTCTGAAATTCTTATCCACATCTTGCTTTGTGGCTGATGTCCCAGTGGCCTCCAAAACTGTGTTCATTTTCTTCATTCTACTTTCTTTCTGTTTTTCAAACTAGGTAATATCAATTGACCTACCTTCAAGTTTGCTGATACTCTATTCTGCTTCTTCAAAATTTCTGCTCAGCCCCTATAGTGAAATTTTCATTTTAGTTGTTGTACTTTTTAACTCCAGAATTTCAATTTTTCAAAAATATGTAATTTTGATCCCTTTGTGAATATTTGCATTTGGTGAGACCTTGTTTTCATAATTTACTTCAGTTGTTTAGACACACATTCTGTTAGCTCTTGGAGCACATTTAAAATAACTAATTTAAAGTATTTTCTAGTAAGCCTAAAGTCTGTACTTCCTCAGGGAACCGTTTCTGTTAGTTGCTTAATTTCCTATTATAGAGCCATACTTTCTTGTTTCTTTACATGCCTTGTAATTTCTATTGATGACTATTTAAAATAATACATTGTGACACCTCTTAAAATCATTCTCTCCCTCCCCAGAGTATATTGTTGGTGCTGCAATTTTTTAGCTGCTTTGTATATTTAGTATTTTTTTGAACTAATTCTACAAAGTCTGTACTCTTTGTTTTGTGGCAACTGAAGTCTCTATTTGGTTAGCTTGGTTGTTGAGTAAGGATAGGACAGAGATTTCTGTAAATACCGTAAACCAGTAAATCTCCAAGTCACGGACAATCTTGCATGTGGAGTCTTCCAGAGTATTACCAGATGGGTCTGACCAGACAGTTCTGATAAGGACAAATTTTTGGGAATGAGGCTTTAAAAAGAGCTTCATTCTGCTTACTCTGGTGGCTCCAATACTGCCCCAGGAATGTGGGGTGTTATTTTTCAAGGACACTGCAGGAAAGGAAAGTGAGGCATGAGAGTGAATCAAGGTAAAATGCCACAAAGCTTACTGTTCTTACGGAGCATTGACTAGTTTTCTTAAATACATGCTTCCTGAGTTGCTACAAGTCTTTGGTCAATTTCTAGAGTTCTGGAAAAGTTGATTCTAATAATCTTTGCCAACTTTATCCTTGTTTCTATGGAGAACAGAAGCTTTGTCAGTATTTATTCCACCATTTATGCTGAATTCACTCCTTGATTTTTAAAAATTAATGGTCTAAATAACAGTCATATCTCTCTGTATTAAGAACACAGTGCTCTGGAATATGATTTTGGGGGATTCACATCCTGGCTTTGCTGCTTACCAGTTTGTGGCCTTTGGCAAGTTACTTAACTTGTCTGTGTATCAGCTTTCTTTTATGAACTGGGCCTATTAATAGTACTCATCTCATAGGTTGGTTGTGACTATATAAAATGAGTTAATATGTGGAGAGTTCCTATAAGGATGCTTAGTACAGAATAAACATTTGGTGAATCTTACCTTTATGACAGCTACTCTAAATTTTCACTACAATTCCACAGACTTGTTAGGCTGCCGCCTCCTGCTCCTCCTCCTCCTCCTCCTCCTCCTCCTTCTTCTTCTTCCTTCTCCTTCTCTTCCTCCTCCTCCTCCTTCTCCCCCTTCCCCTCCCCTTCTCCTTCCCCTCCCCTTCCCCTTCCTCTCTTCTTCCTCCTCCACCCTCTTCCTCTTACTCATCCTCTCCTTTTTCTTCTTCCTCCTCCACCCTCTTCCTCTTACTCATCCTCTCCTTCTTCTTCTTCCTCCTTTCCCTCTTCTTCGACAGAGCTTCCCAGGCTGGAGTTCAGTGGTGCTATCTTGGCTTACTGCAACCTCCACCTCCTGGGTTCAAGCAATTCTCCTGCCTCAGATTCCTGACCTAGCTGGGACTACAGGCATGCACCACCACGCCTGGCTATTTTTTTTTTTTGTGTGTGTGTATTTTTAGTAGAGATGGAGTTTCACCATGTTGGCCAGGCTGGTTTCAAACTCCTGACCTCAGGTGATCTGCCCACCTCAGCCTCTCAAATTGCTAAGATTACAGGCATGAGCCACCACATCTGGTCCTGATAGGCCAACTTCTAAATTGAGGTTGATAGAATTGTTTACTGAAGTCGCAGAGGTAGTGAGTAATTGATTCAAGCAACCTTAAAGAGTTGCTGCAAGGATTAGAGATAATGTTTAAAAATTTAAGCTCATACTTAGAGGCTGTTCATTAAATGGGAAGCACTCCTACAAATTATGGCTGTAGCATTTTCTCCATAGTGGGTAAACAGTACATAGTTCCTTGACTATTTAATTTTTTTGGATGAGTATATGTATTTATATTTAAATGTATCTTGCAGTTGCATGAGGGTTTTGCTGGAACATTTCTTCTGTTCAATATCCAGGTTTTGGCAGAGTTCAAAGACTGGGAAGCAAGGTTCAGCCATGTTGGGCCTTTGGGCTCATAGATGAGCAAGGGTACTCCAATATGAGGACTGAGCACTTTAGAGGAGAAGGAGACAAGTAAAAAGTCTTTCAAAGCACAGTGAATGGGATGAAAGCAGGGATCAGGAGTAGCTAAAATGGAACAGGTGGCCTACATAAATACCAGCTGTGCATTATGGTTGATTTTATTGCCAGTTTATAATGTTGTCCATGGCTATTTTACAACAGTTTTCTTTATTCCTGACATTGTTGTAAATCTTGCTGTAAAATTGCTCTAATGCAGCAGAAAGGCTATGAAATGAAATGGGAACTCCAAGGATCAGTTGATTGTAGTGGAATGGAAGGGAGGCTGAGGATGCCCAGAGAGAAAATAAAGGAAAGCTGGGGGCAAAAATTAGTGGGCTGAATATCTCATTATGTATGAGAATTTGTCCTCTTAAGTCAGTTTAATTGTGAGCAAGAGCAGATAGCACTTTTAGGATGAATCCACCAGGTGGCACCATCGAAAACATTTCTTAGAAGGCCCCTTTGTCTAGTTTCTTAGAAGAGGTTAGTAAACGTGATTTTTAGAGGTGGAAACAATACTTATTCATTTTTGGAGGGGGAATTCATGGTGTGTATTACATTATCTTCTGTACTTTTTGTATTTGTGTATATATATTATAGTTCTAAACACTGAAAGACCCCTTTCTTAAGAGATACAATGTCAACTTGGGTCAATTTTGTAGGGCAGATTTGAGCCAAGCATCCCAGATTTAGGGATATATATGGTTTTTTCCTTTGCTTTTTTTTTTTTTTTTTTCTTTTTGAGACGGAGTTTTGCTCTTGTTGCTCAGGCTGGAGTGCAATGGCGTGATCTTGGCTCACTGCAGTGTCTGCTTCCCAGGTTCAAATGATTCTCCTGTCTCAGCCTCCCGAGTAGCTGGTATTGCAGGTGAGCGCCACCATGCCCAGCTAATTTTTATTTTTAGTAGAGACTGAGTTTCTGCATGTTGATCAGGCTGGTCTTGAACTGCTGACCTCAGGTGATCTGCTCGCCTCAGCCTCCCAGAGTGCTGGGATTACAAGTGTGAGCCACCATGCCCAACCAGGTGTATATTTTTATACCTTTTGGTTAATATTAATATACTTTGGGTTTTCTTCTCTTTTCTTAACCTGGGACTATCTAAGTCTTTATACTTTTAATTTCCCTTTTTATAATCTCTGCCAAGAGGTGAAGGAGAGTACTAAGTAGCCCTCTCTGCTGCTCCCAGCAGCCAGCTGCTGGCTCTGCCTCTATCTGGTCCCTTCCAGGATGTACTTCGGATGTGGTGGAAGTGGGGAAGGTTCTTGAAGGGAGATACCCACGATTCTTAAAATTATGCACCAAGACACAGCACAGAATTGGAATCCAAGAAAGTTGGATTTCTGGCCCATTCTGCCTCTTTCTTTCTAGCTCACTACTTAATTCAAGGGTTATTGCAAGGATTAAAGAAGGTAATGTGTGCAAAATGCTCAGTATATGGCCTGGTACATGCTAGGTGCCGAATGCTTGTAAGAAAATAAAGTTTAAAAAAATGTGTATTAAACTAATATCTTTTCAGCAGAGGCCAAATAAACTTCTTGCCCACTTCAGATTTTTTTTCTCACTTTTTTAAAAATCAAGAAGGATGTGAGGAACCAGGAATTGAGATTTGGCATTAATCTTCATTCTTGGTGCCTAGGGTTGGCCTTGTGTATCGGCGACGAAACAGGCTATTTTTGACATTGAGTTGTCCAGCATTCTCTAAGGTGAAGCTAAAGGCTGGCTTATTGGAAAGATTTAGCGAATAACAGAGGCAGGCTCCACTCTTGCTTCCCATTGGGAAAGGCAAGAGCAGCCTGCAGACAGAGCCCCTCTGATGGCAAAACTCACACTGCATGCTGCTTGTGAAAACTGCAACAGGGAGTTAGAGATGCCTGAGGCAGTTGTGATTTTCACTGTCCATTTATCTGTAATCATTTCTGTAAGGAAGATTGATGGATGCAGGGGGGTGAGGGTGGGCGGAGGAAGTCACTGCTGCATAGTGATGCACAGAAATTGATATTTCATCAGAAGGAAGCTCTTGATAGTTGTTTTCCTGGCAAGCTGGAGATGACAGACAGTCTTTACTAACCGAGTTGTTTATCCCCCCTGTCAAGTACCTAGTCCTGCAGGGCGCTGCTTAATGAACCAGAAATCCTGCCTCTTAAGTATCTCACCAACTCAAATGTATGCATGTCACCTTGGCATCAATCGGAGCAGGCGCTGATGGATACCGTTTGGAGGCATGCCAGCAAGGAGCTCCTTGCGTAGCCTGCCTCTGGAGCCTCAAGTTCAACTTCCATGGGGCCAACAGGGGAGCCGGGCTGGGCAGAAGCTCCTGGGAACCAAAGCAAATGGTCTGAGAGTCTGAGAACATAGTGGAGGTAACGTGTTTGCATCCTCTCTGGCTGCAGCACCCCAAGTCCTTGTAGACTCAAGTAGCCTATCTGCAAGTTTTGATAGTTTCTGAACCCTGGCGGGTAACATTAATACTTACAGTGGCCCAGGGTCAGGGATATAGAGTGGTGACTACTTGGCAGAACTGGAGCTTGCTCAGATGAGAAGATAAATTGTACTGGTTAAACGAAGCTTAAGTGCAGGGTTTGGACTTTGTTTCCATCTTTCGTGTGGACTCTATAAGCACCTACGCACAGCATTCTAGAAACTCTGCTCCCATCCCTTCTGTCTCATGTCATCCTCCCAATTCCAGTGGGGGGACATACTCTCCCTGTGTCATGTGAGAAATTCCTTTCTCATGGAAAGCAGATGGCATTCCTGGACTCTCCTTGGCCTGGCTGTTGGTAAGCACAGGAACTGAAGGCGTCTGAATCTCTTGTCAGAGGTGGGCTGTAAGGCTACAGAAGAGGAAGACGGAGGAGTGCCTGCAGATCTCCTGCCTGAAGACTTTGGATGGGCCCTGCTGACTTGCCGTGTGTGTGTGTGTGTGTGTGTGTGTGTGTGTGTGTGGTGTCGTGCTTATTATTTGCCCTCAATGAGGCAAGAGAGCAGGGATCAGGTGTCTCTCGGCATCTGGTCTCATGAAGACAATAGAAGTGGTTGGATCAGGTCCACTGCCATGCTTGGCTTGCTCATGTCTCCTAGGATTGGCTCATGTCTCCTGGTGGCCATCCCTCTGCCATCCCCTTGACTGCCCTGCGAGTGATGTCCAATCTGAGACCCCAGGCCACTCAGAAAAACTGAAAAACTGAAGATTGTCAAGTTGAGGTGCAGGTAGGGGGCAGGTACTGGTGGTGGGGTGCTTTGATCTTCTGTAGTTGGAGGATCTGCTTTCAGAATAGTAATACAATTTGTGAATTAATAAAATTAGGTATGAAAGAGGATATGTAGAAAAGAAGATAAATCACAAGCTACACAATTTTTAAGTTGACAAAACTACAAACATCACAAAATAACATAATATTTTAAATTAATTATCTGCCTGGAATACTCTAATTTTTTTTGATCTTTTGCCTGCATCGTCTTTGATAGCAGTTTTTTTTTTTGATATTGCTTTTTATAGAGAGAATCTCAAGATAATGGAGTCTTTACTCTGTTGTGGTTAATTAAACATTTTTTGATGTTATTCATAATTTGAGATGTTTCTTTTAGCTTCTCAACCTGCTATACAGATAAAAAGCAGTTTAATGTCAGGTAAATATTTAGAATTGTTGCCAAATTTTAAATTTCCTCCATCAATTTTCTTTCATATGTCACATATGAATTGTGAGATTTGGAAGGATATTTCAGACCAGCTTCTATATGTATTTTTTTTCTCCTTCTCTAATCACATGCTCCTGGTGTTGTGGACGGTAGCACATGACCATGTCACGACATGACCTCTGGCCCTGCATCTTGGTGTCATGACGCTGAGTGAGCCCGCTTGAAGGGTGGTAGAAGTATCCCTGGACATCATTCCTATACCAAGACAGCAATAACTCAGCTCTCTGAGGAAGTTACTGTGAACCACATACTCACATTCCGCTCAAGTCAAGTCAAAGTAAATGTGCCCCCAACTCAATTTGTCCTTAGCTAGACCCCAAAAGTTCTCATGGGGAGTCTCTCACTCCCCTTCCACTTAACATGATGGAAAGCCTGATTGGAGGGGGGCGTCATCAGTGGGAAGAGACACAGCCTTCACTGATTGCAGTTAAAATGTCTTACTTTTGAAAACAGGACAAAAACATACGACCATGTGCATACACTGCTGAAGCCCCTCCCCAGGCCATGGAAGGCGCCTGTGTGAGTGCAAGTGAGATGCCCGGAAATGTAAGTTTTTTTTTTTGTTTTGTTTTGGTTTTTTTTTTGAGACGGAGTCTTGCTCTGTCACCCAGGCTGGAGGGCAGTGGCCGGATCTCAGCTCACTGCAAGGTCCGCCTCCCGGGTTTACACCATTCTCCTGCCTCAGCCTCCCGAGTTGCTGGGACTACAGGCGCCCGCCAGCTCGCCCGGCTAGGTTTTTGTATTTTTTTTAGTAGAGACGAGGTTTCACCGTGTTAGCCAGGATGGTCTCGATCTCCTGACCTCGTGATCCGCCCGTCTCGGCCTCCCAAAGTGCTGGGATTACAGGCTTGAGCCACCATGCTGGAGTTTTATCTGCTCAGGGGAGGGCCAGGTATTGCTTGGTATCACATTCCAGGGGAAAGGAAGAGACAGTCAAGGCCTTCTGGCTGTTATCTTTGATCTTAGTGCTCCGTATTTTCTTTTCTGCGTGATACAAAAACAGATTTATATCATGTTCTAGCACGGAGATGAAAAGTATTTTCACTTTTGGCAGGCCCTGGAACATCATGTAATCAATATTTTTTAATTGGTTGAACTGGATGCATAATTGGAAAGCTAATGGAAGGAGATACGTTTGACCAGGAAGGGCCCTTGGTGATCACTGATTATTCATTTTTACAGATAGAAAAGCCAGGAAGGGGAATGACTGTCTGAAGGTGACAGTGAATGACAGAGATGAGGCCCATGGCAAGGTGCACTAGTACACTCTGCCTTTGCATGACTGTAAGCAATTAAAGTCTCATCAGAAGTCATCTTGAGTTAATGCACGGAACAAATACAGATGCAGATGTCTAGGAGCAACAATGACATTTACACTGAAGCCACTTGAAGGTTTATTATAAAATGTTGCACTGAATACTTTAAAGACACCTGTCTTGGTTAGTCACTATTGTTATTTTCTCCAGTCTGTGGGTTACATGCCCCCTCCTGACCCACAATACCATACCGCAAGATAGGCTGTGTATTGGCCAGGTGTGTACCTGGCAAAAATCTTCTCTGCTTAGGCTCAGCTGTGTATGGGTCATGAAGACTGTGGACTACAGGACTGGGCTTGAGGACAGAAGAGTCATAGGGCACGCTGGCCAGGAAAAGGGAAAGGGGCCTGTTCCTACCAGGTGTTCTGTGGAGTGTGTCCACCCTGCAGGGAAAGGCTCAGGTCTGAATAGGAGGCACAGACTTTGTGTCTACAGGACCCTGCAAACAGAGGCCTTGTGGAGATTTGGTCAAGATGGAGAGGCCAGTTGGCAGCGTGCCATGGGCTAGACTGTCCATGACATGGAGGAAAAGGCAGCTATTGGCACTGAGCTGACAACAGTGGGAGGTGGAGCCTCAGTGAAAGTGGATTGTTTGCTTCTCATCCTTCCTCCAACACTTGGTACCCACATGACCCTGCACAAGGAACCTCCTTGGCCCCTCTGAGCCTCTGCATCTTGGGCTGTCAAATGCCAAGAAAAAAAGAAATAAGACTGATCTCATAGCGTGGTCATGAGAATTAAATGAGATAATCCATGTAAAGCAACTGACATGTAAAAATAACAATAATGAAAGTGACACTAATCTTAGCCAGGGGCTACTTTGACTTTGCTAAGTGGTTTTACAATAAATAGCATTATTATTTATTTATTTATTATTGCTTATCATTATTTTTAATATTACTATTAAATCAGTCTCAATGGCTGTGGATGGGGATAGGATGACCTGGACCTGTGGGCCCTGCCTGTCTGTTTGCCTCCTCCATGCCCAGGTACCCAGTCCCTGCAGGTGTGTGCAGCCCACTCTCCCATGAGAACTTCAGGGTGTCCAGCCAAGGGCAGGGCCTCTTGGAGCCTCTGTTTTCTAACAGGGGCTGGGCTACTGGGCTCAGGAAGCCCATATAGCCCTATGCTTCTAGGGAGGATGGTGAGACAAAAGGAAGCATGACAAGAAGGCAGTCTGCAGTTACTGAGCACCTACTATGTACCATGACTCTAGAAGAGTTTATATATGTTATCTCCCTTAGCAATGCTATCATTAGGTGTTCTTATCTCCATAAAAACAGGGAAATAGACACTTTGAGAAGTATTCTGCTCAAGTGTGGAGCTGGTGAACACAGGACCCGGACTCAAACCTGCATCCATGTGACTCATGCCTACTCCACTCTTCAGGTGTGGGAAAGGCTGCTTATTCCATTCCATGTTCATTTTTGCATAAAATAATTGTTGACTCAAACAGGAAGGTGAATTACAAGGTAACTTACCTTAAAAACCAGTTGGGATTTTGACTGGAAGTGGACTGAAGCTATAGACTGCTTTTGGTAGACTTGACATTTTTATGATATTGAGAGTTCTTCACCTTGAATATAGATTATGTTTTTAGTTATTAAGATATTCTTTAGGCCAGGGGTGTGACTCACACCTGTAATCCCAGCACTTTGGGAGGCCGAGGCAGGTGGATCACTTGAGGTCAGGAGTTCGAGACCAGCCTGACCAACATGGTGAAACCCTGTCTCTATTAAAAATACAAAAATTAGCCAGGTGTGGTGGCAGGTGCCTGTAATCCCAGCTACTCGGGAGACTGAGACAGGAGAATCACTTGAACCCTGGAGGTGGAGGTTTCAGTGAGCCAAGATCACACCACTGCACTCTAGACTGGGTGACAGAGTGAGACTCCATCTCAAAAAGAAAAAGAAAAAGAAAAAGATATTCTTTAGAAGACACTAGACACTATAAAATAGGAAAAGACAAATCTAAAACGTATAGATGTAATTCTAACATGTACAGCTGGAAAAGGATTAGTATCCAGCATATATAAAGAACCATTATAAATTCAGAAAAACAACCTAATGGAAAAGAGGAGAAAAGGATATAGATAGACATTTCTCATAGGTAGAAACATAAATAGTAAAAAAAAAAAAAAAAATGAAGAAAAACTCAATGGTATGGGTTGAGTTAATTTTCTTGACTACATTTCTTAAAAATTTCTTGACTGCCTTTAATTGAAAATACTAATATTCAAGAAAATGAAAATTAAGACATCACATGATACTTTTTAAATACTCTTCAATTTATAAACATTAAGAAATTTGATAAGATCAAGTACTCGGAAATATAAAAACAAAGAACATACACTGTTGGCATGAGTGTAAGCTGATATAAGCACTTCAAAAAGCATCATCTTATAAACTTGAATATAAGTAAGTCCTATGAACCCATTGATTCTCTCTACACCCAGGAGAAATTCCTGTCCCTGAGTACTAAAAAAGCATGTACAACAGAATGTTTTTAGCAGCCTTGGTAGTGGCCAGAATGAGAATAATGTAGATATCCAACCATCGGAAAATAGATGAATAAAAGCTGGGTATATTTACTTAGTGGGATATGATACAACTGTGGAAATGAATGACCCAAAGCTGCCACCATCAGGAGATAGATGGGTGATGGTGAGCCTCAAAACTTCAGAGTCAGTATTATATGAGATGATACCATTTTTATCATGCTAAAATCCAAGCACAGCTAAACAGTATATTGTTTAGGAATACAGACATAATCTAGAAAAAAACCTCTTTTTTTTTTTTTAAATGAGAAGGATAAGCACAAAACTAGAAAGAATTGTTCCCTCTGAGGCAGAGGGGTGCAGTCAGGGGGTCTTAAGGGGATTCCCTGTGTTGGGCATGGTCTCTTTCTGAGCTTGGTGGTTGAGTTGGGGTACTGGTTTTGTGAGTATGCCTCATAACTCTGACATACATTGCATCTGTTACCATTCCCTGAACTCCATATCTCACTACCATTCCCTGATCCCTGTTTCCAGTCCTCTGCCTTATACTTCTGTATCCATTTCCCTAAACTCCGGAGCAGGAGATCAGACCTCTGTTTTAGCTGTTCCAGAATGGGCCCTGCGGGCTTGGAGAGTGGTAGTCACTGCATGGGGTTGGATGGGATCCTGGGGTTCACAACTCCTCTGTTTCAGGCTGAAATGCACATCTCTTCGTAGGCCCTTTTCCCCATCCATGCCAGGTGTCTTCAGGCCCTGAGCCCTCAGGAAGGGTCAGAGAGAAGAACTGCTGTGCTCGTGCCCCTACCCTCCAAATTGAGTGCCTGCATTTTTGGCCCAGGTCTCTGCAAATTCCAAAATTTTATCACTCTCTCTTCTCCATGGTGGCTTCCTCTCTCCTTCTCTTTTTCTTTGTCATTTTCTTAAAATAAATCATTTCAGTCTTTTCATGCCATTTTGAGCAGTTCATCTTCTGGATTCAATTCATCATCCCTGGAGGTCAGGGTAACTTCCTGTGTTGAAATTTGCCTATTCTTTTACAAGTGAAATAAAGGAAAGATGTTCTGGTTACTCGGATCATCCAGGAGGTTTTCTGTTGGGGGAGGTTTGGGAGGAATGGACAACAGACCCCTTGGCCTGCTGCTATTTTTGGTCTGACAGGCACAGCCCCTCCCTCTGCTGTTCCTGGAAGGCTGTTGCATTCTGAAGAAGCTTTTCTGAACTAGCCATGACATTGCAATTTTCATCACCATCACTACCTCTTTTTTTCCTTGCAACTTTAAATTTTAAGATGTTTATAATCAGTGCTAAATTTTCACTCTGATTTCCCAGTCATGAGAGAAAATAGATAAGCACGATAGCATGCTTATCAAAGGGATTACTTTTTGTACTTTATGCATTAATTTATCTCTTTCAGGGCAGAATGCATTATTTAATTTGTTTTAAAAGATTAAATTATTTTATTCCTTTACATTACAAAAGAGGACACTGGCTTCTTATGACAGTGGCACCTAGCCAAGCGGAAACTTCCACTTGTGCCTGCCACCTCCTCAGGTACCAAGCCTACGGACTGAACATTGTAGGCCTGTAGACAAATGCAGAGCTCAAGTTAATTTAGAAAATACCATGCATAACCTGACATTCTTTTTCTAACCCCAAACAGTCAAGACAGACATAAGGCATGAACATGTTATTTCAGCTGTCAAAGTAATGAAATCAATAGCCAAGAGCTCGTACTAATTCAGTATTATTGAAGACAAAGCAACTTAGCACAGGATTTGAATAGGTTTGTATGTTTCTTTAAGCTCATATTTTAAAATTGTACATCATTCAAATGGACTGTTTTTGTTGTATATTATGAACATACTGAAAAGACAAAATAGAAATGCCCATTGAGATCACAATGGTCAATGTCATGGACGAGGTTATAGAAGTATACCTGTCATATGCTTTTTAGGTTCCACATTTATGCTAATGCTGTTTTCCTAGTGACTGGCTTTGATCAAGTTCTCCCATCTACTTCTGACATAGATGAAACTGAATTCATAACTGGGTTGGAAAGAGGAGCGTCTAATTAACATAATATTTATACTTGAAATATCTCTCCCCAGTAGGGAAATATAATATCGTCACTTAGTATTTGGGGTGGATGATGATATTAAATGCTTTTCCCCATAGGAAACATAGTTCAACCAAGGTCTTGTCTGAACTTGTAGAGACTTTAGCGTCTTTGAAGGGAGATGGCCAGGAATGTTTCCAGGAAGTCATGAGTTTTTCATTATTCTTTCTTCTCTCTTTGATAAACAGGGTTTAGATAGCCAACCATGCTGCCCGTAGTAACTTTGAGATATCATACTGATTGAGGAATCATGTACATACAGTAAAATTTTCAATTGTGTAATAACCACTGAATCCCCTAAAAAGTTACCTTTTACCTCCCCTAAAAAGTTGTCTTTTGCCTTTTTGCAGTCAGCCTCCTTTTTTCATTCCCAGCCTCTGATAACCACTTAGCTATTTTCTCTCCGTATAGTTTTACTTTTTCCAGAATGTTGTATAAATGGCATCAGATAGCATGATGGTTTTTGTATCTAGCTGCTTTCACATAGCTTGCTTTGAGATTCATTCATGTTGTTTCAGCATAAGTTCTTTTCTGTTCTTTTATTTTAGTAACATTGTAGTGCATGGATATATCAAAATGTGTTTATCCATTCACCAGTTGAGGAACATTTGGGTCATTTCTAATTTCTGGCAATTCCAAAAAGTGTTTATGAACATTAACATTCAGATCTTTGTGTGAATGTGTGTTTTTACTTCTCTTGTGTAAATACCTAGGAGTGGGATTGCTGGGTCATATGGCTGGTGGAGATTTACTTTTATAAAAACTACCAAACTCTTGTCTAAAGTAGCTGCACCATTTTTCATCCCTACCAATATTAGGTACTATTTAGGAGAGTTCCAGTTGCTTCATGTATTCACCAACTTTAAGTATTGTCACTTAAAAAATATTAGCCATTCTAATATGTATATAGTGGTATCTCCTTGTGGTTTTGATT
Organism: Trachypithecus francoisi; assembly: GCF_009764315.1. Classification (NCBI taxonomy): domain Eukaryota; kingdom Metazoa; phylum Chordata; class Mammalia; order Primates; family Cercopithecidae; genus Trachypithecus; species Trachypithecus francoisi. Next base: position 90,714,161 of record NW_022681468.1, read on the forward strand.
ATTTTCCTCATGACACCAAGCATCTCTTTATAGGTTTATTTGCCATATGAAACTCTTCTTTAGAGAGTCTGTTCATAGAGTAATTTTTTTGGCCATTCAAAACTGGGTTTTCATTGAAACAATACAGAGATTAGCATGGCCCCTGTACAAGGATGACAAATTCATGGAGCATTCCATATTTTTTTAAAAATGGATTTTTCACACAAGAAACGTAAGTAGGTAGTCCATAGACCCTAAAAATAAGCTACACAATAGAAACTACAAAGTAACCAGCTAACAACTCCATAATAAGATCAAAATCCCACATACCAATATTAACCTTGAATGTAAATAGTCTAAATGCTCCACTTAAAAGGCACACAGTGGCTGAGCGTGGTGGCTCACACCTGTAATCCCAGCACTTTGGGAGGCTGAGGCGGGTGGACCACGAGGTCAGTACTTCGAGACCATCCTGGTTAACATGGTGAAACCCCGTCTCTACTAAAAATACAAAAAGTTAGCTGGGCATGGTGGCAGGAGCCTGTAGTCCCAGCTACTCGGGAGGCTGAGGCAGGAGAATGGCGTGAACCCAGGAGGTGGACCTTGCAGTGAGCCGAGATCGCGCCACTGCACTCCTGGGCGACAGAGTGAGACTCCATCTCAAAAAAAAAAAACAAGAAACAAAAAAGGCACACAGTGGCAAGTTGGATAAAGATGAAAGGTAAGACCCATTCATCTGCCATCTTCAAGAGACCTATCTCACTTGCAACAGTGCCCATAGGCTCAAAGTAAAGAGGTAGAGAAAGATCTATCACACAAATGAAAAAGAAAAAAGAGCAGGGATCGTTGTTCTTATATCAGATAAAATAGTCTTTAACAACAGTAAAAAAGGACAGAGAAGGGCATTACGTAATGAAAAAGGGTTCAATTCAAAAAGACTTAACTAACCTAAATATATCAATACCCAACATCAGAGTACTCAGATTCATAAAGCAAGTACTTCCAGACCAATGAAAAGTCTTATATAGCCCCCACAATAATAGTGGGAGACTTCAACACCCCACTGACAGTGTTCAACACATCATTGAGGCAAAAACTAACAAAGAAATACTAGGCTTAAATTTAACACTTGACTAATTGGACCTAATAGGTATCTACCGACCACTCCATCCATCAACTACAGAATATACATTCTTCTTGTATGCACATAAACTGTACTCTAAGATCAACCACATGTTCAGCCATAAAGCATTTCAATAAATAAAAAAAAAATCAGATTCATACCAACCATACTTTTGGACCACAGTGGAATAAAAGTAGAAATGAATACCAGGAAGAAGAGACCAAGAAGATCTCTCAAAACCACATAATTACAAGGAAATTAAGCAACTTGCTCCTGAATGACTTTTGGGTAAACAACAAAATTAAGGCAGAAACTAAAAAAGTATTTGAAATAAATGAAAACAGAAACATGACGTAGCAAAATCTCTGAATACAACAAAAGAAGTATTAAGAGGAAAGTTTATAGCTCTAAATACCTACATCAAGAAGTTAGAAAGATCTCAGATTAATACTCTAACATCACACCTAGAGGAACTTAAAAAGCAAGAGCAAACTAACCCCAAAGCTAGCAGAAGAAAATAACTGAAATCAAAGCAGAGCAGAATGAAACTGAGACCCAAAATTCCATACAAAAGGTTTATAAAACCAAATGTTGGCTCCTTGAAAAAATAAACAAGCTTGATAGACTGCAAAAAACAAATAAGCACAGAGGTGACAAAGATGATATTATAATTAATTCCAGAGAAATACAAAAGGTCCTCAGAGACTATTATGAACACATCTATGCATACAAACTAGAAAATGTAGAGAGAGGAATGGACAAATTCCTGGAAACACACGACTTCCCAAGATTGAATCAGGAAGAAATTAAAATCTCGAACAGACCATTATCAGATTCCAAAATCAAATCAGTCAGACAGAAGTGAACCATAAAAAGCCCTGAACCGGATACATTCACAACTGTATTCTACCAGACATACAGAAAATTGCTGGTACCAAATCTTCTGAAATTATTCCAAAAAATCGAGGAGGAGGAACTCCTCCCTAACTGATTGTATGTAAAGACGCAATGAAAAAAGAAAGCCACAGGCCAATATTCCTCATGCAAATAGATGCATAAATCCTCAACAAAATACTAGCAAACTGAATCCACCAGTGCACCAAAAAGTTATTTCATCACAATCAAGTAGGTTTTCTTCCTGGGATGCAAGGTTGGTTCAACATATGAAAATCTATATATGTGACTCACAGACATAAAGATAATTAAAAACAAAAAACATATGATTATCTCAATAGACACAGAGAAAAGTTTCCACAAAATCCAACATCCCTTCGTGATAAAAACGCTCAACAAACTTGGTACTGAAGAAACATACCTCAAAATAATAAGAGCCATCTATGACAAACCCATAGCCAACATCATCCTGAAAAGGAAAAAGCTGGCTGCACTCCCTTTAAGACCAAAAATAAGCCAGAGATGCCCATTCTCACCACTCCTAATTCACATAGTACTAGAAGTCCTAGCCAGAGCAATCAGGAAAGGGAAATAAATAAAAGGCATCCAAATAGGAAAAATAAGATGTCAAATAATCTCTCTTTGCTGATGATATCATTCTGTACCTAGAAAACCCTAAGGACTCATCCAAAAAATTCCTTGACCTGATAAATGACTTCATCAGGGTTTCAGGATATAAAGTCCATGTACAATGACAATGGTAGCATGTCTGTCCATCTATAACATTCAAGCTGAGAGCCAAGTTAAGAACCCAATCCCTTTTACAATAGCGTCAAAAAATAAAATACCAAAGAATACATCTAATCAAGAAGGTGAAAGATCTCCACAAAGAGAACTACAAAACACGCTGAAGGAAATCAGAGATGACACAAATAAATGGGAAAACATTCCATGCTCGTGTATTGTAAGAATTAATATTGTTAAAATGGCCATACTACCCAAAGCAATATACAGATTCAGTGCTATCAAATTACCAATGTCATTCTTCACAGAATTAGAAAAGAATGATTCTAAAATTCACATGAAATCAAAAAGAATAAAATTGAACCCCTACTTATCACCATATAAAATAATTAACTCAAGATGAATCAATAATTTAAATGTAAGACTTCAAACAATAAAAATCCTACAAGAAAACCCAAGGAATACCATTCAGTACATAGCCTTGCAAAGAATTTATGACTAAGTCCTCAAAAGCAATTGCCGCAAGACCAAAAATTGACAAGTAGGCTCTAATTAACCAAAGAGCTTTTGCACAGCAAAAGAAACCTTTAACAGAGTAAACAGAGAACTCACAGAATGAGAGAAAATATCTGCAAACTATTACCTGACAAAAATCTAATATCCAGTTCCATCACCCTGTATACTAATTCCCTGCTAGCTTTTCCTCACCACCAGATAGGTAAAGGCATGGTTCATCCACCTTTGGGAAATAGGAGGTCAGATTTTCTAGGAGGGACCTATGGCCCATGGAGAGGCTTTATTAGTTTATTGGAATAAAATTATAATATGCGCCCAGATGTAAGAAAAATTTCCCTCCTCCCCTCCCTCAAATTATTTTTCCGAAAGGAAGAAGTTGCCCAGTATTCAAACCCTTACAAATTATCTTCTATTATAGGACAGTAATCTTAGTTGTTTTACTTTGAACAATATGTTTTGTAAGGAAGACACACTTAGCCTTAATTGATCTCAATCAATTCTAGTTTAGGATACTCATAGGTCATCAGGAAGAATAAGAGAGGAAGAGTGGGAGTGGGAGAGACTATTAATACTTGAGTAGTAATTATCCTTAGGAAGAAGAGTTCAGCTTTTCAAGTATCATTAATTGTAAATTAGCTTTTGAAGGACACTGTAAAAAGAAATAATTTGTCAGATCGTCACAGAAGATTTGAGGCATAGTACTATCCTAATGTGCCAATGGATACTTGAAGCTTGGGATAAAGATTAGAGTGATTGTGCCATTTATGTTTTAAAAGTGTGTATAACAACTCAGAAAGGAAATGGACATAAATGCAAAATGGCATGTAATGGTTAAAAATCTGGTTCTAGGGATGCTAGAGAAATAGATGTTAAAAGAGGTAAGCAGTTTGAATAAAATTATCATATGAAATACTTAGAGAGCAACAAAAAGCAATCTTTTAAAAATAACACCTTATTCTGTGATATGTAAGGTTTAAATTATCTATGTGCAACTACATTGGCTACTTGGTCTAAAATATTACAATTTTATTTGCATTATTTAAGGATGCTATATTAAAATGTTCACATTGGGAAAATGGGAGAGTGTCTTCTTATAATCATAAATTTGTGGCAAAAGGAAATGGGGCCATATTTGTTTCTTGTGATGTCTATAGGATCAATAGAAAAGGGTAGAATCAGAAGGGAAAAATCCAGTTGTGTTCATTATCAGCAAAATGGAGCAATTGTGCCTAATTCAAGGAGAGAAATTTGAATTGCGCTGCTCAGAACACACTGAGTACATGGCCAGTATACTACAGTCACTATTCTTGTCATCCCATGGGGGCTAAGACTTTTTTAAGTTTAATAACATTCTTTATCATTGTAAAAATAGTACCATTGTTTCTCATTATTTGTGAATTCTGTATTTGCAAATTCACTTATCGAAATGTATTTGTAGCCCCCAAATCAATACTCATGCTGTTGTCATGGCCATTCACAGACATGTGCAGAGAGGCAAAATGTTTGAGTTCTCCGAGGGCCACATTCCCAGCTGAGGCTGAATACAGGGAAGCTCTGCCTTACTGTTGGAGCTTTCATATTGTAAACAAATGTGCTTTTCATGTTCTGTTTAGGGCCACATATTTTGCATTGTGTTTTTGCTGGTGATCTTGCCATTTGAAATGGCCCCCAAGAGTAGTGCTGAAGTGCTGTCTAGTGTTCCTGCACTCAGGATGGCTCTAATATATGGCACAGAGAAAGTCATGTGTATTAGATAAGTTTCCTTCAGACATAAATAAGTTACAGTGCTGTCAGTAGTGAGTTCCAGTTAGTGAAGCAATAATGTAAATAAGGCATCTTTAAGCAGAAACACAAGAAACAAAGATTATGTATTGATCAATTAACAAAAATATTGTATGACCAGAGGCTCACAGGAACCTAACCCTTTGTTTCCTTTAGGAGCAGTGGTTCAATATTTGCTAATTCAGTGTTGGCAGCAACTTTATAGAACATGACTGTATATGTGGAGCATTCTGTTTGGTGACTTACATTTTGCTTATCAATATATCATGAACATTTTTTCTAGGACTTTAAATAATCCTAAGATTATTTTAAAAACTCAATTCATGGTAATTTACTTTAATAAAACAAGGGTGAATAGATTTAAAAGTTTTCCTTCAGGTCAAAGTAGTGAAGAAATTAATGGAAGAAAATTTGGCTGTCTGTGTGAGAGGTCAAATATCCGGGTATTCCAAAATGTGAAATGAAGAAGGTCAAATCAGGTTTTTACTTTTGGTCCAGATGTTTGAAAGAATGTTGACATTCAACTCTATTTGAGGTTGTATTGATTTAATTACTAGAATAACATTTTTCCTCAACTTATTTACAGAGGGACAGAAAGGAGGTAAAGATTTGGGGAAAAGTCTAAAGTCAAACCTCTCAAGCATTACCTAATGAGTAATATGCAGAAAACAAGTTCCGTGGAGTGTTGATATGTATAACTCCTGGGGTACAGTTTGAATATGCAGTCACAGTGAGACTCAAGTATAAGCAAAGTCTTATTACTCTGTTTCTGCAAATCTAATTAAATCTGACTGAACTGCCATGCACTTGTGAGGTAGAAAATTTAAGCACAATTATCTAAGGGGCATTGTCCTCCTACTCACCCACCATGGGAAGGTTGCAGGGAACTGACACATATTGGAATGCTTGAGGAGGGCTTTCTGTAATTGGTGCACACTAAATTCCACTGCCATGCTGAGTTGCTAAGCCAGCATGGCCCCTTTTGATGGTGGTGGTGGTGTGTGTTTGTGTGTGGTGGGAGGATAGCTTCCCCATTTCCAGCCAGACTTTTCCATTTGAGTCCTTCCTGAGGCCTAGCTGCAGATGCACAGGACCTGTATGTCCACCATCCCCTCACTCAGAGACTGCCCCTTCTGAAGACAGAAACTCCAAACTCCAAGCTAGAGGCCTCTTCTTGTTTGAAATATCTCTCTCATTAGGGCTTGATGCTTAAGTCTATCTCCTTCAAACTCTAGAGCCCATTCTACTAGTTAATTTTTTTAAATGCAAAGATATTTAAACTTGACCTTAGACACAAGGGAAGTCCCATGTCTGCAACACAGTGGCCTAAAATGGGGAGCAGAGCTCTCTTTTATTTGACTTTTCCACCAGCATCGAAATGTATCTGATTCTCTCAATAAATTAGCTCACTGTGCTCTGCAAAATTGATGACGGGATGCTCAAATCAAAAGAAGTTTGCAGGAGGAGTGGATTTATGTACTTTGTGACTTCTCAGAGCCTTTGCAATGCTTGCATGCACTGTGAGTCTCCAGGAGGAGGTTGGACCTGGGAGTGCACGTAAAACAAGTTGAACCACAGAGCCTTTTGGAAGTGGAGCACTCTTGCGGATGGTGCTTGGTTGGGTGTGCACTGCATACCCAAGGTGGTAGACAGATTCTGAAGGGCTTGAAGTTGGCAAGTGACAAATATCCCCCCACATGACATATTTCCTTAGTGGAGGGTCAAGTAATTTATCCTAGGTCTTCCTTCCCAGGTTGGGTTTAGAGAAACGGTGTCCTCTTTGGCATGCTCTCTTGGTCTTTATCCAGGAAGCCTGAGGCTTCTCATGATTTTAGGCTCCAGGTAAAGCTTATAAGAGGTGAGACTTCTGGAGATAGACCTAGAGCTCAGGGCTGCAGGGTAGGGAAGATTTGCGACTTGTGTGACGTTGGCCTTGAGTCACTGTCTTCTGTGACCTTATCATCTGCTCTTTAGGACTGCTGGAATTTAGAGACTTCGCTTATGCGACCATAGATGCAATATAGCAGTTGTCTCCAAACAGAGCCCTTCCTTGACCAGAGTACAGTGGTGCTGCACTTTACAGTGAGTGCATGAGGGTAGGGCTTGCAGGCAGTTTCATGGAGGGAGTGTGACCACTACCTGAGAAACGGGAGGCATTGAGTGGATTGGGAAATCTACACCTTTACAGCAGCCACACTCAAAGCAACTGCTGCATCTTCCAAGAAGAAACCTCATTTTGATAACTCAGTCAGACCCATTTTCAGTATAAAGAGTAAAGAAATCGGAGGCCATGTGGGAGTTCCCACTGGCATCTCCAGGATTACTGCTTTAACCAGCCTGGGTGCAGCAGGCTCTGTTGTCCAGGACAGAGATCCAAACCAGCCTCTCATCCCATGGCTGAGTTGTGAAGTGCTGTGTCATCCTCCAGCAATTCTGAGGTGCACTGGAGCTAATGCACAGACATCCCTTGGTCAAGTGGATTTGTGTCTTTAAGATGTAGAGTGTAATGAATCCTGTTCCCCTCCTAAAAACCTCCTGTTCCCCCCACTTCACATTCAGCAGATTTTCTTTCATGGGTTATTTTGCCCATAGACCTGAGGAGATGCATGTAATTGTGATCATTTCAAGAGTGTGAGTAATGCTTGGTACTTACTCTGTGCCGTATCTGCTCCAATCACCCATTCCACTTTATTTCCTATTATGCTGAATGAAATGGTTATATTATAGCTATCATCTTTCACTTCCTCTGCAGTTTATAAGGCAGTTGCTGCTGCATGCTCTAACTCCAGATTATTTTGAGAGATTAAAATCCACTTCAGAAGGCCTTGTGTTTAAACAGAATTCACCATTAATTGGATCAAAATATCCAAGAAAAAATTCAACTCAAGGGAAAGTCTGACCTCCCACCCCTGTCTATTTCTATGTACCATCCATCCTGGAAACTCCCTGAAGTCCAGGTCCTAAACACTTATTTACTGGGAATAGGCTTTCCCAAATTAACATGCAGACTCATATTTTTCTTCTTTGAAGCCTGCCACTTAACATGTTGTGTCATTGTGTCTATTTAGGGGCTCTGACAAGCCTATAAGGGATATATGCTGTGTTAGTGACTACCTAGGGGTCTCTAGAAGGCTTGGGGATAAAATTTGGCCTTTGCTGAATTGCAGACACAGCTCTGGACTTAAGGCCAGAAGACCTGAGTGTGGGACCTCATCCCACCACTGCTGGCTTAATGACCTTGGGCACATCACACAATCTCTCCAAACCTCTGAGTTTTTCCTCTTTAAGGTGGACACCATAGGACTGTTGTGAGGATTGAAAGATTATTCATGGAAATGGACACTGTAATGCCTGTCCCATGGAGAATACTGAAGGAAGGGTATCTCCCTACCTGTTTATGTAAACTCCCTTAGCCCCAGTTTTTTTCACGTATTAATTGGGGGGTAATTGTTTCTGCTCAATAAACTTCTCAGAGGCATTCAGTGAGAATCCAGTGAAGCTCCTCTTGTGGAAATGCTTCTAGGGGGACCCACAGCATCACTAGTGTTCTGTGCTGCTCTTAGTTTCTGGAGTTCCACACAGCTTATAGGGCTTTTGTCTGACAGGTGCCCAGTTGCTGCTGTTGCATGCCTGTTGAAGAGTGTTGCTTCTATGCAGAGACTGATTCTTACTCAGTTCCTCTTGGTAGCCTTTAAAAGATAAACTGAGACACATTAAAATTTAAAAACTTTATTTGAGCAGACTGACTCATGAATTGGGCAGCTCCAGACTGCAAGCATTTGGGGGCTCTGTTGAAGGAGCATGAGGGGAAGACTTTTACAGGGTGAACATTGAAGTGAGTCAAAGAAAATTATTGATTGATTAATGTGGAGCCATAGCCTTATTTGGATTATTCCAGTGGAAATTCCCTAGTGAGAGGTTGCTTGGCAGTTTCTGAGTGATTAAGCTTAAGGTTAGTTTTACCATTTATACTGAATTAGGTTTTGGTTTGCCCATGTAGGAACCCAGGGTGCTGGAGCTGCCTTAGTCTAATGGCCTCCCAGTTAATTATTTTAACGTGGCCAAGGGACTGTTGGCTACATGGTCTGGATGTTTAGAGCCTTGTTCAAGGCAAAGACCCCTCTGGGCTCTGGCTCCCAGCCTCTCCAGTCAAAAGAAGGAGTTTAAAGAAAGTAGAAAAGCGATGAAGCCACATGTGATGTGATAAACAGATGATCCCTTGTTTAGCCTTGGTGCTGTCTCCATCTCTAGAACTTCTCATTCTCCTTTCTTTGGTACCCCATGATTTTCAGAGACTTGGGCAGAAAGGGAGGAGGGATGGGGCCTTCAGTACCCTCTGGACCTGCTTTGGGAAGGCATGGGGTGTGGGGTGAATGTATGAACACTCCTTGCTTCCCCTAGTTGCATTGTCCTCAGGGGAGTTTGCAAAGATTATGGCTTTACACCTAGCTGGCTGTGAATCTTGAAAAAAATTACTCTTTGAGCTTGGTTTTCCATATTTCCAATGAGGATAGCCATGTCTACCCAGTGACTGTTGTTAGAATTAAATCTGAAAATGAGTACCGTGATTAAAAGCCATTTTTATAAAACCAAAAGTGAGGGCCTGTTAATGTGATTGATTCATCAACCTCGTTATCATCACCATAGGCAGGTGGTGCTAGCAAATTAGTCCCTGCCTTTCTGTTTGCCTGGGTGAAATCCAGAGCAATTTGTGGGTCAAGAGAGCCAGGTTGTGAGAGCCAGGTCTTGGAAAGGAGGATGCCAGTAGCTGGCTAGTTACCAGGGAGGAAAACAAAGCTTCAGGATGCTGTTCAGCCAAATGGTAGGGTCTGGGGTCCCGCTGTTGGGAAGGCAGAGGCTGGGACCTCTCAGGAGCTTGTGGGATCCAGATTGGCTTCTGAATGAATGTTCTGGCACCTGGAGGAAGTAGCCTTCTGTATCTGCATCAGTCAGCAGATTATGGTGTCAGTGACTTTAGCCAAGTTCTTTCTGTACCTCATGCCTTATTTTAATTTCAATCTACATAGAAAAAGTTGAATCCTACCACCTCTTGGTAAAATGGTTCTGTAAAAATGAAATCAAATTACCACTGATATCAGAAAGTGGCACAAAACAAGAAAACATGAGAAATTCAGTTGCAGGGTATAGGTTTTGTCAGACTAAATTCGAGGTAAGCAATACCTGTTTCTCTCTCAGACCCCGTACTTTAAATAAAATAAATGTTTGCTGGAGTGTGTGGTTTCTTGTCGGCACACTCTGATGTGTGAGGTACAAGAGGCCAGAGGGTGAGCATCAGAATGGAAATAATAATTATTTTTTATACCAATGTCTTCTCAAGCTTCAAAGAAAGGAGCCTCTCTCCTTGCACATGCAAACATCAATTTGGGAGCTGAGGAAGGTAATTTTCACATGCAAATGCATATGAGTTGAAATGAGCTGTGGCAATGAGCAGATTGTTAAAGAGACACCATTCCTCTTCTCATCCAATAAAAAGGAGCAGGGGCTTGTGAGAAGCAGCTATTTCTTAAAGGAGCAAAGGGAAAAACCTAGTGAGTTCCTTTGCCTATGTCCCTTGGACGTGTCTCTGTATCCTTGGAGCTCTCCAAGAAGTAATAATTAAACTCAGCAAAAACTAAGGACCCCTTAGTAAGGTACTTGAATGGAGCAAAGAGTGTAGGTTTGAGTCTGATTTTGCTGCAGATCCCATTCTTCTGCAGACTGATCATGGGACCTCAGGGGAATCATGTAACTTCTGTGAATCTGACTTTTCTCATCACAGGATGCTGTCAGGATTAATGGGAGTATACTATGAAGTGCTCTGTGGTATAAATTACAGGCCACAAACCCAGAGGAGAAGTAACAAGCACCACTGCCTTTTCTAAAATAGCAATTTCTATGCTAATCCCTCGTCCAATCATCCTTTGTAGGACTACCCCTTCCAAAATGGTACCAGGTCTCTGGAATCAGAGGATAAGAGAATGATTTGCCATCCAGGTGTACAAAGCACCTTCCAGTCCAGAGCTTCTGTAATGCCAAGTCATGCTTGGAACATTGGGACTTTTCTGAGGTGCCTGAGACCCTGTGTGCCCAGAAAAACCTTCAGTCACCCTTTCTCTTGCCTGGTGTTTAGAGAACAAAGAGGTTTCTGTTCCTTATATCCTGCCCATGTCCACCACTGCTCCTGGACTAGCTTCATGAAAATCTGTTTATGCTTGAGGTCAAGACACTGCTATTTCTGAATCACTCTCCAATCCCTAGGGAAAAATTGCTGGGAACAATTGCAGAAAGGCTATATCTTTGCTCTGCCCAAAGCTGTGACTTGTTATCTGCTGGATTAAGAGCTGTGGGTATCAGCTCATTATCTGCTGGACTAAGGGAGGGACAGGAAGGGCAAAAAGAAATTAACACCTCACTAATTGGGAGGAGTCATTGCACATGCCATAATGGTGAGTGTTCCTGCACCTTCCTCACCCCTAGGTTGGGGGTTAAAAGACTCCCTTGACCCTTACAACTCTATGATTATCTGAGTTAGAACAACCATAAAGTACAGAAAGAACAACTGAACTTTGTATTTTTGCTTTGGTTCTCTGAAACTCCTACTCTGGGGGACAGCAACTTTGCATCTTTGAAAGTTTTGACATTGCCATTTTGTTTGGATTAATGCAGAAATAATTTTAAATAGTTACTCCAACAAGAGCCCTTGCTAGTTTTAGGAAGGGCTATTGAGAGATACACCCTTGTAACATTTCCCACGTCTTCTTTGGTTTGGGCTTGTGGTTTGTCTGTCTGAAAATAACTAAGATGGTTTCACTGGAATATTGAAAACTCTGACCACAACAGAGAATAGAAATTTAATGAAAAAGTTTGCTTAATATCTCTACAAGGCTAGAAGTATCTGTTGAATTTTCTGCCTTTGGCATCTATGATCATTAAAGTAATCACCAATTGGTATACCCTTAGAGCTGGTGGAGACACAGGGCACATTGAAGCTATTTTTCCTTGTTCTGGAAAGATTAATAGTTGATTCCCTTTTCCCCTCTCCAGGGGTCTTCCAACCCAAGACTCTCCCCAGGAACATCTAAGGCTGAGTGTAGACAGGCTTTTGCTTGGCTTGGCTGCCTAGAGCTTGGTACCACAAAGTCAGATCACCTTAGTCTGACTTCATTGGAGTTGCTGAGGTCAGCACAGAAGTTTTGGTGATATCACAAACATGTCTGGTGTTGAAGAGCTATCTCAGGGTGTGACTTAAAGATAACAGAATTCTGGCTAAACATCAGGTCACTGGCTTCTAGCAACAAATCCAACAGTGACCAGCTGTGTAATTTGGATAAACTTTCAACCTCTCTAGCTTCTTATGTAAAACAAAATGAGTTCATATAAATGTTAAAATCTCCTCAGGTCTCATTTTCAAGGATTTTTCAATTAAAGAACATGATACAGGAGAAGATGGAGTCAATGTACTTTTCTTCTTCCTCCAGTAAGTACATTAAGTATCTTGGATGTTATATATAAAACAAGCATAAGATGACTCTGAAAGGTGGCTTTAGCACCTGAGGAATGACATGGTGGTGAGTTTATTGGATGTTCTTTTTGCCTTATATGCCCTTTAATTGGAACTGAAAAATCTGGTAACCTGGGGGCACCATTAGGCACAGATAAAATAGTTCCAAGAAAAGGTTTCTGTTTCTAACCAAAGGACCAGAAACAGGGCAACCTAGCAAGACAAAAATCTTTTGGGCAACAACCACTCTACCCCACCCAAACACCAAAGCAAAAACAATGACTTTACTCTTAACCACTCCAGCAAAGTCTGGATGGGGAGCTTAGACTTTCATACTTTCACTCTCATGAGGCTGTAATTAGATACCCCAATGGCCTCATCATGATGGTATCAGAAAAGGCCAAATAGCAAGCCAGGACCTTCATTCCCACTGGAAATGAGCTCTCACCCAACACAATGTCAGTGGAGACCCTCGGGAGAGATAGAACTTCTATCTCCACTTGTCAGTAGTGAGGAGCCCTTTCTGCCTTGAGTGTCATGGAGACAAAGTGGAGAACCCATACTTCTACTCCTACCTGGCAGTAACAAGGTGGCAGTAACCCTTCCCTTGACAGAGTGGTGTCAAAGAGAGCCATATAAAGCAGAAAATTTACATAAAATTATTTCAGAACATAATATAAAATACCTAGGTTTCAATAATAATTGCTTTTTATGTCAATTATTAGAAGTATCTTGAACCAAATGAAAAAGGGCAATCAATAAATGCTAACATTGAGATGACAGAGATGTTAGAAATATCAAACAACTTTTTTTTCTAATGAAGATTTTTAAGCAGCCATTATTTCAGTGAGCAATTATGAACATATTTAAAATAGGTGAAAAAAGGAGACTTGGCAAATAAATAGAAGATATAAAAAACCTAATGAAAATTATAGCCCTGAAAAGTGCAAAAGCTAAAGTAACTGTATCAGTGGATGAGATCAATGGCAAAACAGAGGGGAAAGAGGAATCAGTGAACTGGAAGATAGAACAATCAAAACTATCCAATGTAACCTACAGAGAAAAAAGCAATTGAGAAAACAAAAAGAGCCCCTTAGACCTGTGGATATTGTCACAAAAGATCAAACATTTAGGTTATGGAAGCCTAGGAAGGATCAGAGAAGGAGGGCCCATGAGCTAACTGAACCTCTTTTCTTTATAAATCACCCAGTTTTTCAGGTAGTTCTTTATAGCAGTGTGAGAATGAACTAATACAGAAAATTGATACCAGAGAAGTGGGCAATTCTATAAAGTTACCTGAAAATGTGGAAGCAGCTTTGGAACTGGGTAACAGGCAGAGGTTGGAACAGTTTCGCAGGCTTAGAAGACAGAAAGATGAGGGAAAGTTGGAAACTTCCTAGAAACTTGTTGAAAGGTTGTCTCCAAAATGCTGTAGTGATATGGACAGTGAAGTCCAGGTTAAGGAGGTCTCCGGTGGAGATAAGGAGCTTTTTGGGTAAAGGAATAAAGATCACTCCTGCTATACTTTAGCAAAGAGGTTGGTGGCATTGCACCTCACTCTAGTTATCTGTGAAACTTTGAACTTGAGAGAGATGATTTAGGGTATCTAGTGGAAGAAATTTCTAAGCAGCAAAGTATTCAAGATGAGGGCTGGCTATACAAAAAACCATTTTTCACTGTTAGGCCCAGGCCTATGATGGGAGAGGCTGCTGCAAAGATTTCTGAAATGACTCGGAGGCATTTCTCCCATTGTCTTGGCTACTAACATTTGACTCCTCTTATGCAAATTTCTGCAGCAGGCATTAATTTCTCCCCCAGAAAATGCAGTTTTCTTTTAAACCACATGGGAAGGCTACAAATTTTTCAAACTTTTATGCTCTGTTTCCCTTTTAAATATAAGTTCCAGTTTCAGATAATCTCTTAGTGCATGCATATGACTGTATGCTATTAGAAGCAGCCAGGCCCCAGTTGCTTTGTGCAGCCTCGGGACTTGGCACCTTGCATCATGACTGCTCCAGCTCTGCTGTGACTAACAGGGGTCAAGGTACAGATTGGGCCATTGCTTCAGAAGGTGCAAGCCCCAAACCTTGGTGACTTCAACATGGTGCTAAGCCTGCAGGTGCATAGAGGGCAAGAGTTGAGGTTTGGAAACCTCTGCCTAGATTTCAGAGAATGTGTGGAAACACTTGGAAGTCAAGACAGAAGTCTGATGCAGGGGTGGAGTCCTCATGGATAACCTCTACTGGGGCACTGCCTAGTGGAGCTTTGAGAAGAGGGCCACCATGCTCCAGACCCCAGATTAGTAGATACACTGACAGCTAGCACCACACACCTGGAAAAGCTGTAGGTATTCAATGCCAGTCCTTGAAAGCAGCTTCAGGGGCTGTACCTTGTAGAGTCATGGGTTGGAGCTTCCCAAGGCCTTGGGGGCCGACCCCTTGCATCAGTATGACCTGGATGTGAGACATGGAGTCAAAGGAAATTATTTTGTGGTTTTAAGATTTAATGACTTCCCTGCTGGGTTTTTGACTTACATGGGGGCTATAGCCCCATTTTTGGAATGGGAACATTTATCCAATGCCTCTACCCTCACTGTATCTTGGAATTAACTAACTTGTTTTTTATTTTACATGCTTATAGGTGGAAGGGACTTGCCTTGTCTTGATAAGACTTTGGACTTGGACTTTTGAGTTAAGAGTTCGGAGGACTGTTGGGAAGGCATAATTGTGTTTTGAGATATGAGAAGGACATGAGATTTGGGAGGGGCCACGGGAGTAATGATATGGTTTGGCTCTGTGTCCCCATCCAAATCTCATGTTAAATTGTAATCCCCAATGTTGGGGGAAAGACCTGGTTATTTCAAATATAATGACATAGGCAAGTTGAAAGTAAAAAAGATTAAAATGATATATCATGTAAACATTAGTCAAAGAAAAAAAGAAATGACTATATTCATATCAGATAAAGTAGACTTCAGAGAAAATACAATTACCAGAGAAGAGAGGAACCTTACAGAATGGTAAAAAGTCAAGTCACTAAGAAGACATAGTAATTGTAAATATGTATGCACCAACCAACAGAGCTTTGAAATATGCAAAACAAAAACTGATGAAAAACTCAACACATTCTTTTTCAAGCACCCACAGAACTTGTTCCAAGTTGGAAGATATCCTGGGTTATAAAACCTCAACAAATTAAAGAGACACAAAATCGCACAAAGTGTGTTCTCTGACCACAATGCAATCAAACTGGAAAGCAATAAACAGAAAGATAGGAAAATATTCAAACAAATGATAATAAAGAATATATCTAAAGAACCCATGAAACAAAAAGGATGTCTCTAGGGTAATAAAATTTACACTAGATGGAAGAAAAATTAAAATATAAAATATCAAAATTTATGAGATATTGATAAAGCATGTTGAAAGGAAAATTTATAGCACTAATTGCCTACACTAGAAAAGAGGAAACATTTCAAATCAACAATCTCAACTCCTACCTCAACAACTTAGGAAAGGAATAGTAAAGAATAAAGAATCATGAAGAAATAATAAAGAATAAGCATAATAGCAAACATAATAATAATAGGAGTAGAAATTAATAAAATTGAAAGCAGAAAAATTTAAAGAAAAAGCTGCTTCTTTGATCAATAAAATGGACAGATCTCAAAGGCTGATAAAGATAAAAAGAAAATATTAGAATTTTCTGATTACCAATATCAGAAATTAAACAGGACATATCACTGCAGAATTTGCAGATATCAAGAGTATAAGGAATTATTACAAACAACTCTGTATATGTCAATTTGACAACTTAGATGAAATGGATCACCAATTCTTTTAAAAAACACAAACTATCACAACTCATCCAATATTAAGTAACTTGAATCAACCTATAACTACTATGGATATTGAATTATGAATTTAAGCACCTCACAACCTAAATCTCCTGGCCCAGATAACTTCACTGAATATTTCTATCAAATGTTTACAGAAGAATTAACAACAATTTGATATAATCTCTTCCAGAAAATACAAAAGGAGGAGACATTTCTTAATACATATTATAAAGCTAATGTTGCCCTGATATCAAAATCATACAAAGTACAATCAACCAACAAAGAACTCTGACCCACAAAACTACAACAAACAAAATCCAAAAGACCCCCAAAACTACAGACAAATATTCCTTATGAATATATACCCAAAAATCTTTAATAAAATGTTAGCCATATTAAATTAAACAGTATATTCAACAATGTTTCAACTGGTTTAATATTTGAAAATCAATCAATGTAATCCACCATATTAATATGCTAGTGAATAACAATCACATGATTATATCAATGAATAAAGAAAAATTATTTGACAAAATTTCACACTCATATATGATAACAACTCTCAGATAAAATAGAAACCAGAGTACTTCCTGAATTGATAAAAAGTTCTTACAAAGCCTAAAGCAAACATTATACTTAATAGTGAAAGAATATATACTGTTTCCCTAAGGCTGGGAATAAGAGAAGGTTATCTGTTGTCCTGAATCTTATTCAATATAGTATTTACAATTCTAGCCAGTGCAATTAAGCAAGAAAAAAAAAAAAGGCATACCTATTATAAAAGGAGTAAAAAGGGTCCTTCTTTGTAGATGACGTGATTAACTACATCAAAAATTTCAAAGAATCTACAAAAATCTCCTAAAAGTAAACAGATTTCAGCAAGGTCACCAGATACAAGACATGCATACAAAAATCACTTGTAATTTGATAGACTAGCAATAACATGTGAAGACTAAAGCTAAAAATACAATACCATTTAAAATCACAAACAATGAAATACTTATGTGTAAATATACCAAAACATGTACAAGACTTTTATGACAAAAACTATACACACAGATGAAAGTAATCAAATAATGTCCAAATAAATGGAGAGACATACCATATTTACAGATTATAATACTTAGTATACTAAAGATATCAATATATCTTAGTATGTTACCATTAGATATTAGTGTCTTAGTATACAATAAGATATTAAGGAGAAATTCACCCAAAAGATAGCTATCATAAAAAAGAAACAAACAGAAATTCTGGAACTGAAAAATTCAATGAATAAGATAAGAAATACATTTGAGAACTTCAACAAAAGATGAGCTAAAGGAGAAGAAAGAATTTTAGAATTTAAAGACAGGTCTTTAGAAATGACCTATGTGATGGGACACAAGCAACCAAATATTCAAACTTTGGGTGTTTCAGAAGATTAAGAGAAGGCCAAAGATGTAGGAAATCTATTTGATGAAATAATAGCTGAAAAATTCCCAAGTCTGGCAAGAGATTTAGACATCCAGATACAGGAAGCTCAGAAACTCTCAAATAGATACAACCCTAAGAAGTTTTCTCCACGGCACATGATAGTCAAATTGTCAAAAGTTAAAGACAAAGAGAATCCTAAAAATAGCAAGAGACCAGCATCTATTCACATATAAGGGAACATGCATCAGACAAGCAGAAGATTTCTCAGCAGAAACCTTACCAGCCCAGTGAGAATGGTATGATATATACAAAATGCTGAAAGACAACAACTGTTTGACAAGAACACTATACTCAAAAAAGTTATCCTTCATCAATGAAGGAGAAATAAAGTCCTTCCCAGACAAGCAAAAGCTGAAGGAATTCATCACCACTAGGCCAACCCTACAAGAAATGCTTAAGGGAGTCCTATACCTGGAAGTGAAAGGACAATATCTACCCTCATGAAAACACATGAAGTGTAAAACTCACTGATGGAGCAAACATACAAATGAAGAAGAGAAAGTACTCAAATGTTACAATGACAGAAAACCACCAAAGAAACACAAAAAAGAGAATCCAAATAACAAAGTCAATACTGAACAAAAAGAACAAATGAGGAGGCATCACACTGCATGACTTCAAAATATATTACAAGGTTATAGTAACCAAAACAGCATGGCATTAGTATACAAATAGACACATAGACCAATGGAGGAGAACAGAGAACTCAGAAATAAATTCCTGTATTTACAGCCAACTGATTTTTGAAAAAGGTGCCAAGAGCATACAGTGGGGAAAGAACACCCTCTTCACTAAATGGTGCCAGGAAAATTAGACATACATATGTAGCGGAATGAAATTATAATCCTATCTCTTACCATTTACAAAAATTGACTCAAAATGGATTAAGAACTTAAATGTAAGAGTCAAACATATAAAACTACTAGAAGAAAACATAAGTGAAACACTCCAGGACATTGGTCTTAGCAAAGGTTTTATGGCTAAGACCTCAAAAACACAGGCAACAATAACACAATAAGACAAATTGGACTATATTAAACTAAAAAGCTTCTGCACAGTAAAAGAAGCAATCACTAGAATGAAGAGACAATTTGTTGAATGGGGAAATATTTGCAAACTGTTCAGTGAACAAGGGACTAATATCCAGATATACGAGGAACTCAAACAACAGCAAAAAATAAATAAATAAATAATCCCATTAAAAAGTGGGCAAAGGACATGAGTAGACATTTCTCAAAAGAAGACATATGAATGGCCAACAGGCATATGAAAAAATGCTCACCATCACTCATCATCAAGAGAAATGTAACTCAAAACCACAATGAGATATCACCTTACCCTGTTAGAATGGTTGTTATAAAAAAGACACAAAATCACAGATGTTGGCAAGGATGTGGAGACAAGTGTCCATGAGCAAATGAATAGAAAAAGAAAATGCTGTATATATATATATATCCAATGAATACTGTTTGCTTATAAAAAGAATAAAATCCTGTCATTTGCAGCAACATGGATGAAACTAGAGGTTAGTTTGTTAAGTGAAATAAGCCACGCACAGGAAGATAAATATCACAAGTTCTTGCTCATAAGTGCAGTTACAAACTTGATCTCATGGAGATAGAATAGAATGATAGTTACCAGAGGCTGGAAAGAGTATGTGTGTGGGAGTGGGTGGGGAATGAAGAGATTAATCAATACAAATATACAGATAGATGGAAGGAATACGTTTTAATGTTCAATAGCAGAGTGAGCTAACTATACTTAGCAACAATGGATTGTACATTTCAAAATAGCAAGAAGGAACAACTTGAAATGTTTCCAACAGATAGAAATGATAAATACTTAGGGTGATCAATGTCCTAAATATCCTGACTTGACCATTACACATTCTATGCATGTAGCAAAACACTTCAGGTAGCCAATAAATATATATTAATTTAAAAATTGTTCTGAATCTTAGCAAGATTTTTGTGTAGTTGCAGACAAGATTATTTGAAAATTTTTACAGAAAGGTAAAGGGACTACAATAGCTAAAACAATTTGGAAAAATAATAAAGTGAAAAGAATAAGTCTACTAAATTTTGAGACATTATATAGTTACATTAATCAAGACTATGTGGCAAAGATGGAAAGACAGACACAAAGATAAACGTAAGTGAATAAGGAATCCCAAATAGTCCTACACATATATGCCCAAATGATTTTTACAAAGATGCAAAGATTATTCAACAAATGGTGCTAGAACAATTGTACATTCATGGAAAATAAACAAATATAACCTCAATTTAAGTCTCATATCGTCTCCAAAAATTAACTCAAAATGGATTACAGACTCAAAATTAAAAGTTAAAAGTAAAACTTTTATTTAAAAAAGAATGAAATCTTTGGGATCTAGGGCTAGGCAAAACGTTTTGAAACTTGAAACCAAAAGTGTGATCCATGAAAGGAAAAACTTATAAATTGGGCTTCATCACTAGTTTAAACTTTTGTTCTGTTAAAGACCCTTTTAAGAGGATGAGACGGTAAGCTACAGATTGGGACAATATTTGTATAAGCCACATATCCAATAAAGGACTAGAATCTAGACTATGTGAAGAACCCTCAAAATTCAAGTAAAAAAGGAAGCAATTTAATTAGAACGTGAATGAAAAACAAAGAGATATTTCCCTAAAGAAGACATACAGATGGCAACCAATCACATGAAAAGATGTCCAGTCATTAACCATTCGGGAGTTAGAAATCAAAATTACAAGGAGCTATCACTACATTCCTATCAGAATGGCTAAAATAAAAAAATATTGATAACCCCAAATATTGGAGAAGATGTGAAGAAAGTGGATCACTCATATTATTGATGGAATTGAAAAATTGTGCAGACACTCTGGAAAACAGTTTGGCAGTTTCATATAAAACTAACTATGCAACCACCACATGAGCCAGCAATTGCACTCCTGGTCATTTATCCTAGAGATATGAAGACTTATATTCTCACAAAACCCTGCATATGAGTGTTTACAGAAGTTTTATTTGTAGTAGCCCCAAACTGGGAAGCAGCCCAGAGGTCCTTCAATGGATGAATGGTTAAACAAATTGTGGCAATCCATCCCATGGGACATGAATTATCCTATTCACTAATAAATATGGAACAAAAGGTTGATACACACAATAGCCCACATGAATCTCTAAAAAATCAGGCTAAGTGAAAAAAGCTGAAAGGTTACATATCATTTGATTTCATTTACATGCATTCTCAAATAATAAAATCACAGAAATGGAGAATAATGGGTTAAGGAGGAGTTAGGGGCAGGAAAGAAGTAGGTATGATAAGAAAAGGGCACCATGAGAGATCCCTGTGGGGGAGAAAATATTCTGTGTGTTGACTGTGTCAAAGTCAGTACCCTGGTTGTGATATTGTACTACAGTTTTTTATAAAGGAAAATAAGTTTAATTGACTCACAGTTCCACATGGCTGGGGAGGCCTCACAATCATGGCGAAGGGTTAAAGGGAGGCAAGACACATATTACATGGCAGCAGGCAAGAGATCATGTGCAGGGGAATTGCCCTTTATAAAACCATCAGATCTCATGAGACTTATTCACTATCATGAGAACAGCATGAGAAAAACCCACCCCCATGATTCAATTACCCCCTACTGGGCCCCTCCCATGACACGTGGGGGATTATAAGAGCTACAATTCAAGATGAGATTTGAATGGTGACACAGTCAAACCATATCAACTTCCTTAGGGATGCCCTCCCTGACCAGGTGAAATCTCCCTCTCATGGCATCCTGTGTGGTCCTTACATAACACCAGTCATAGTTGTCACATTTAATTTCTGACTTGATTTGCTTAAGTTCTACCTCACTGATCTGAAACTCAATGAGTGTGGGGACTAGAACTATTTTAACTCACCAGTGTACCTCCAGCATCGAGCACTGTGCCAGACACATAATGAGCATTCATCAAATATTCGTGGAGTGAATGAAGGGAAGCATGAGGGGATTCTTTACCTTTCCGTTCTTAAACCAGCAAGGTCTTCAACATATTTAGAGTATAATCTGATCTCTCCTTCCTGCTCTGTGTGACCCACCATCCTGGGAAGAAGTGCACTGTGCTTCTTTGAACTCTCCACTGCCCTCAGTTGATCCTAACCTCCCAGAAGGCACTCAGGCAAGTGACTATCCTGGCATGGCCATGTGAGAGCTGGAGAGGAATCATAGGGAAGGCCAGAGAAGATGCGCTCAGGGGTAGGCTGGGTCTGACATATACGGGCAAGCTAGCCTTCCCTAGCGAAGGGGTCTTTCCTGGCAGAAGCCGCTCCTCTCAATGACTCACAGTGATTGGTATATGTGGGGTGATTTGCTACAGTTGTGAACTTCTGTGATCACTACCTGTGTCTTGGGAAAAGGCAGCAACCCCTCTCCGAAGACTGGGTCATAACAGAATAAAATATCTAATGTCTGCCCTGTACAATGCCATGCTGCTACCTCCGAGCCCTGCCAGCCATGGCCCCATTCCCAAGGACTCTACAGTCTGCCAGTACAAGCATTGCTGGTGGAAAGTTAGCAGGCTGACTCAGGGACATTCTAGAGTGGGGAGCAGGGGATTCAGCATCACAGCCCTTACCATTCTGTCTCCATACCTGTTTTCCCCACTAGAGTATAAGCTCTCTGACAAAAGCAGGGAGATTATCTTGTTCCCCACTGTAGCCTCGACATCAAACTCTGTGCCTATAATGTAGTAGGTGCTCAATAAATGTTAATTACACGAATAAATAAAACTAACCTTTATCATCTCTTTTGTGGGATCCTTTTCAGGTTTTTGTGCTTTGCCTGGATTCTCATGGTGTCTGCCTAACTCCCTCCACCATTTCTACCCGTACAGGACCTTCTTGTCTCTATCACATTCCACTTTTAAGCTGAAAGTAACCTAATCAGTTTTACCTTCAAAGTGAAAAATATTCAATTAGTTTTGAAGTTGTATCTTGATCCTCCCAAATAAACAAGGATTTCTAGTAAGTGTAGAAAGAAGATTTGAGTAGATGAACATTTATCTTTCCCCCATTGTGTGTTGGACATTATGCTTCTTGCTCCTCCCTATGTGAGAGGCATTTTAATTTTCATTTTCACAGAGAAGAAGACTTAGGTTCACAAAGATAAGCTCTGTTCTCAGGGCCACACAGCAAGGCAGCAGGGACCAAAGATCTAAGTTAAGATCTACTTAATTCCTAAGCTCCTTCCTGCAAGGGCTGGAACATCTCTTAGAAATTTTTCTGACAGTAATTTTAGCTTTAGGAGAAAGACTAGACACTGTTTTTTGACCTTTCCAATTATCTGACAAGCCCGGTGTTAATCAGCTGAGTCAGAACTGATGACCTCAGGATTGCTTTAAGCCCCAAACCATCTTCGGATGAAATGATAAAACGAGACTGCGAGGCTAATTAACAAGTCTAAAAACATTATGTGAGTTCCAGTGATGCTTTTCCTTCTGGCCCATCCCACACCTTTCCCAAATAAGAAAGCAACTAATTTGCAAAACCGTTGCTTCTGTGGAGCAGCTGTGAGAGTCACTGACATATATGATTAGCATAAAATTAATTCCTGTTGGGGAAGCATTATTACCAGCCCTAATGAGGTTTAGGAAGTGATTAGTACTGTGTATGAAGGATGGTGTATACTCTTCTTTTCACTCTGGATGAAATGTGTGTGGGATGCAATTTTCAACAGAAAGAATTATGCTTAGGGATCATGTGTTTATGGCACAGTCTGAGTCCATTTGGGATGCTATAACAAAATGCCAAAAACTGAGTGGTTTATCAACAATAAAGATTTATTTCTCATGGTTCTGGAGGCTGGAAAATCCTAGATCAAAGCACTGGCGGATTTGGCATCTGGTGAGGCCCACTTCCTGGTTCATAAACACCATCTTTCATTGCATCCTGACACAGTGAATGGGATGAGGCAGTTCTCTGAGGCAGCTCCCATCATGAGAGAGAACTCAGGACCTAATCACCTCCCAAAGACTTCACCTCCTAATACCATCACATTGGGGATTAAGATTTCAACATAAAAATTTTGAGGGAACACAATCATTTAGTCCATAGCAGGCATCTTGCGTGAGGTAAGTTTTAGTCAGTGATTTGAGGGTGGGGACCTTTTATGACAGTTTAAACGGCTCTCTTCATTATATTTTTATGTTTTGTTCTCATGGAAAATTCTGTGTAGAAGACAATTATGATAACTTCAACCTCTTAAATGTTCCTTAAATGAGCTATAATTTTACCATTAATTTCATTTATAATTTTAAATGGAAAAGAATAGTGAAGCTACTGTAGTTAAATATGGGAATCATTTATTCCAATTATATAGCAAAAAGTAACTACCTGTAACACTTACACCTATAGATAAGCAAAGTTAACTGAGTTATGTATTTCCTTTTAGGTGTTTCCTATACATATAGTTTTATTATTTAGCCAAAATCACATAATATATTGAAATGTGCATTTCGTTTTCTGCACTTATAATAATAGTGTGTTTTGCTCACTAAAAATTCTTCATAAAACATCATTTTAATGTTCTTGCAGTATTGCATTGTGAATGTGTCATGATTTATTTAACGTTGCATAAATGCTACATTTTATACTTGTTCCCTGTTATGAATGATGCAATGCAGCTGCTTTTTTTGCATTTTAACTTATTTTCACTGATTTCCTAAAAGTGGCATTACTTGATCAAAACAGGTTTTGGATAAATATTAAGTACCAGACAAATATTGCTGAATAGATTTTCTGAGTATAATTGCCAAGCTAGAATCCTATCCAGGAAAACCATTCCTTAAGAATGGAGGAAAAATGAGGGCATTATCAGACAGACCAAAATTTAAACAATTGTTACCTTCAGGCACACACCAAAAGAAATCCTAAAGTATTTCCTAAGATAGAGAAAGATTTATTTCAGATGAAAACATGGAAATGCAAGAAAAAATAAAAAGGAATGAAAAAATGTAAATATATGGATAGATCTAAATAAATATTGACTATACAGAACAATAATGATTTAAAATACATGAAGAACAAATATGCAAAACAACACAAAAGATGGAAGCAAGGTAATGAAGTTAAAATTTGTGAAGTTGTTTTCCTACCTGGGAAGTGATCCAAGTACCAAGTTTTATTAGAATCTAATAAATCAACAATGTTTGGGGTAATCACTGTGTAACCTTTAAAGGTGGATAAAAGAAATTATAGTTAACAAGGTAAGAGAAAAGGACCTGGAGATAAATTTTTAAATGTTTTATTGGTTCAAAAAGTTTCAAGAAAGGCATAAAAGGCATGCAGAACAGATAAAATAGATAACAGTAGTTGATAACAGATAAAAACCAAACTATATCAGCAATTATGTTAAATGTAAATGAACCAAATACTTTAATTAAAAAGGAAAACCTCTCAAACAGAATTAAAAATAGGAGAAAGTCTTTCTACTATTTAAATACTACTATTTATTTCTATTATCTACTAAATAAATTTAATATGTAATTAACAAAGTTCCTATAAGGAACAGGTGAAGAATCAAAATTTAATAAAATCTATTACTAATTGCTGATAAGAATGCTCAGCAAACAAGAAACAGCAAAAAAAAAAAAAAAAAAAAACTTCCTTAAACTGATAAGAAGCAGCTCAATTAAATCAAAGTAAACATTTTATAATGTATAGTGCTACATAGGAGGCATCTTCTAAACAACGGAAATAAGACAAAATGTGTTATTATCATTTCCATTTGTATTAGGGTTCTCTACAGGGAGAGCACTAATAGGATAGATGTATATATGAAGGGGAGTTTGTTAAGGAGTGTTGACTCACAGGATCATAAGGTAAAGTCGCACAATAGGTCATCTGCAAGCTGAGGGGCAAGGAAGCCAAGACCTCAAAGTAGGGTCTCAAGTCCTCAAAGTGTCCCAAGACCTCAAAAGTATGGAAGCCAACAGTGCAGCCTTCAGTCTGTGGATGAAGGCCTGAGAGCCCCTGGCAAAACACTGGTCTAAGTCCAAAGGTCCAAAGGCCGAAGAAGTTGGAGTCTGATGGTCGAGGGCAGGAAGCATCCAGCACAGGAGAAAGATGGAGGATGGAAGACTCAGCAAGTCTGCTCTTTCCATCTTCTTCTGCCTGCTTTATTTTAGCAGTGCTGGCAGCTGACTAGATGGTGCCCACTCAGATTGAGAGTGAGTCAGCCTCTCCAAGTCCACTGACTCAAGTGTTAATCTCCTTTGGCAACACCCTCACAGACACACCCATAAACAATACTTTGCATCAATCCAATCAAATCAACAGTCAATATTAACTATAACACCATTCATTATTGTACTAGTTGTCCAAGTCAGTGCAATAAGGTAAGAATAATGAATAAAATGTACAAGGACTGGCCGGGCGCGGTGGCTCAAGCTTGTAATCCCAGCACTTTGGGAGGCCGAGACGGGCGGATCACGAGGTCAGGAGATCGAGACCATCCTGATTAACACAGTGAAACCCCGTCTCTACTAAAAAAATACAAAAAGCTAGCCGGGCGAGGTGGCGGGCGCCTGTAGTCCCAGCTACTCGGGAGGCTGAGGCAGGAGAATGGCGTAAACCTGGGAGGCGGAGCTTGCAGTGAGCTGAGATCCGGCCACTGCACTCCAGCCTGGGTGACAGAGCAACACTCCGTCTCAAAAAAAAAAAAAAAAAAAAATGTACAAGGACTAAAAGGAAAGAAATAGAATAACGTTATTTTCAGACCATATGGTTGTGAAGTAGAAAAATCTAAAGGAATTTGCAAATACACTATTGCAATTAATAAATGAATTTAATGAGGTCACTGAATAAAAGATCAGTGTATGAAATTCAATACTTTAATATACCAGCAGCAAATAGAGAATGGCATTAAAAATGATACCAATTATAAAGAGTATCAAAACATCAAATACCTAGGAATAAATCAAACACCTAGAAAAAAAGGGCATCACTTCAACACTAAACACCGTCAAATGTAATTGAGAGAAAGAAGGTATGAATAAATAGAGGAATATTTTATTGTTCTGGACTGAATTGTGGCTTCTCCCAAAATGCCTAAGTTGAAGTTTAACCCCCAGGGCAGAACCCCGATAGTAAAAATGTGACTATATTTGGAGATGATGATCTTCAAAGAGTTAATTAAGTTAAAATGGAGCCATTAGGATAGATCCTAATCTGATATGACTGGTGTCCTTAAAAGAAGAGGAAATTTGGACACAAACAGGTACAAAGGAAGCCATGTGAGGACATGGGGAGAAAGTGGCCAACTACAGGCCAAGGAGAAAAACCGCAGAAGACATCAACCCTACTGAAACCTTGCTCTCAGACTTCTCACTTACAGAACTGTGATAAAATAAATTTCTTTCTTTTAAGCCACAGAGTCTGTGGTACTTTGTTATGGCAGCCCTAGCAAGCTAACATACATACTTGTGGATTAGAATACTCAAAATTGTAAAGATGCTCATTGTCTCCAATTCGATCTATAAATTCAATGAATCTGATGGTGTTTTAATCAAAATAAATTTCATTGATATTCTCTCCAACTCATCCTTTTATTTCCCTTTATGATATTTAGCAAAGCATCTTTGCATTTGATGTGATAGGGTATGCAAGATGCAGTGGGTCTCTGAAGTTGCAGGTGCCTGAATCTCCATACTGTTTATTGCCCATCACTGCAGTGTGGCGATTCCTCAATGATCTGTAACTAGAATTACCATTTGACCCAGCCATCCCATTACTGGGTATATACCCAAAGGATTATAAATCATGCTACTATAAAGACACATGCACACGTATGTTTATTGTGGCACTATTCACAATAGCAAAGACGTGGAACTAACCCAAATGTCCATCAATAATTGTATTAAGAAAATGTGGCACATATACACCATGGAATACTATGCAGCCATAAAAACGGATGAGTTCATATCCTTTGCAGGGGCATGGATGAAGCTGAAAACCATCATTCTCAGCAAACTATCACAAGGACAGAAAACCAAACACTGCATGTTCTCACTCATAGGTGGGAACTGAACAATGAGATCACTTGGACAAAGGGCGGGGAACATCACACACTGGGGCCTCTTTTGGGGGGTTGGGGGCTGGAGGAGGGCTAGTATTAGGAGAAATGCCTAATGTAAATGATGATTTGATGGGTGCAGCAAACCAACATGACACATGTATACCTATGTATCAAACCTGCACGTTGTGCACAAGTACCCTAGAACTTAAAGTATAGTAATAAATAAATAATAATCGAGGAAGAGAAAATTAAAATAGCCCCAAGGAATAAACTGTGAACATATGTTGTGTCTATTCTATGTAGGTGTAAACTGTGTCTGATCCTCTTCCTTGAGTTTTAAAAAAAAATTTAATTTGCTGCATCAGTGGCCATATCCCATGTATGTGAGGCTACTGCTTGGTTAAGCTCAAGATTATCCACAATCATTTTCCAGGATGTATCACCTCTTCAGGGACAAACTGGTGAATTACATGGAGATATGTAGAAACCACTAACCCAATTAGTGCCTTTAGGATGGTACTACTACTACCTGCTATCCTCCCTCCCTGGGTGTGATACCATCCATGTTCGATTTACTATCTGGCCAAGGACACTTGGTCTTCTTCTCTCTGATAGCTCTTGTTACAAAGGTCTAGAACCCAAGATAGGGATGTAGCTAACTGCTAAGTATGTCTAATTCAATTATAAGTTTGGAAACTGAAGAAATCACCATCAGGTGAGTCTGTGGACCCAGTGGACATAGTGTAAGCTGAAATTTGGCCAGAATTCTGTTGTTACTTTACCTCTAGATAAGCCTCCACTGTAACCAGAAGCCAGCATAGTTCAGGTGTCTGTGAATCAATGTCAACCTAGGCCTGTGTCCAGTGATCCCCAGAATATAAGAATAGTCCCCTTTCTCTATGTTCTGCTACTCTAGTAAAGGGGGGAAGGACTGGGAAAATTACAGCAGATACTTGGCATGGCATTGCAGTCTTTCTCCAAGAAGACACAGCCAGCCTTTCTAGTAAGTTTCAGATTTGAAAATAAGCACACTTCCAGAAATTGAGCAAGAGGGTGTCTTTTTATTGGGGTAACTGTCCTTAGCCTCTTGTTCCTCCATTCCTGTTCCTTTTTGAAGGCAGCTCAAGAATAGCATGACCATGGCTCACAAGCTGAGGCAGACCCTGAAGGAGCTAGAAGCTCTCAGCTTACCACTGTACTTGCTTGTGGCAAGTCTTTTCTTGAAGATGATTTGGGTGGTGCATCTCCATGCCTGCCACAAATTAAAGAAACACTGTTGTCATAAATTATGTATGCTCCAGCAATACATTAGGAGAAGCAGGGATAGGGTATGATATGAATGAAAAGGGTAGATGGCCCAGGAATTCAAGTAAATGCTCCCAGAGATGTGCAGAAAGGAAGGACTAGAGCCAAGGGGTGGATGGATGTGAATGAGGCTCCTGGTTCTGGCTTATCATCTGACAAGGAAGATGGAGAGCTCTACTGTCCCTGAGGTATACAATCTGGAAATAATGCCAAACCTAATTCTCCACTACCTTCTGGGTCTGGCAATGAGAACACTCGATCTCCAGGACAGCCCCAGGGAACAAGGGCAATGAGCAAATGGATAGTGAGCCATGCCAGACCCTTTCTGTGAGACTGTGAGCCTTTTTCCAGCATTTTCTCTCCCTTCCCCTCACTCCAGCATTTGGAATCCTCTAGACCTAAGTCTGGACACCAGCTCTGCCACTTGGGCCAACAGCTAAACCTCATGGGTACTGGGTTCTCTGGGTAGACTGAGGATGTCAATGCAGGTCTTGGAAGATGCTGTGAGGATTAAATAAACAGTGCAAGTGGCTGTACCTAGACAGCAAGTTGCCTTCCAGATAGTCCATAAACATTGCCTACTGTCTGAGCAGCTGTTTATACATGCCTCAGTCTGCTTGGGCCACCATAACAAAATACCTTTGACCGAGGGTCTTAAATGGCAGGCATTTATGTTTTCATGGTTCTGGAGGCTGGAAAGTCCAAGATCAAGGTTCTAACTAACTTGGTTTCTGGTGAGAGGTCTTTACCTGGCTCATGGTTCTGGAGGCTGGGAAGTCCAAGGTCAAGGTTCCAGCTGACTTGCTTTCTGGTGAGGGCTCTCTACCTGGTTCGTAGACAGCCATCTTTTTGCTATGTCCTCACATGGTGGAGAGGGAAAGTGTGCTCTCTGATGTTTCCTTCCTCTTATAAAAACATGAATCCTGTCACATTTGGGCTCCACCCTTATGACCTCCTTCAATCTTAATTACTTCTTTACCTCAAATACAGTGATAATGGGATTAGACTTTAACTTACTTTAACTTACAACTTTTGTGAGAGGACACAACTTTGTCCATAGCAGTATCTTTCATTCAATCCGGCACCAGCCTCCAACCCATGTCTTTGTGAAGGGGCCAAGACTTCTGTGAAGCTCAGGCAGTAAAAAATTGAGCAAACCAATGGAAGTTCCTACAAATCACCCAGTTGTATGGCTTTGCTTGAATGAATTGTCTTTAAGCCAAAAGTTACCCAAATGTGTTCACCCAGGGATTCAGCAGGTGTGGAAAAGGAGGGGAAGACCTCTCAGAGGCTTATGTATGTGAAAAACTAGGGGTTCTCCTAGAAAGAGTTCGCAATAGAGAAGCAAGAGCAGAGAGGCACAGGCAGATGGGCTCAAGGACGCTTGATTCAAGATTCAGGGTAGATGGGTGGGGAGAAGGGGGTTAGCTGGGGAGCATCCCTCAGCATATGGGGTGAGAGTAGGGGATTGTGGATGTATGATGGCAGAAAAGGCTGAAGGAAGGGGCTTACCCTGTTTCTAAGATGCTGGTATCAAGTAGGAACTTGGATTGTGGCCACTGCCCCAGAGAGAGGAGAACAGATGGGCTACAGGGCCAGTTTCTAACTTGGATTCAGTGTTAGCCCAAGGGACATTCTGGACCACAAGACAACAGCCGAGCCTGCTGCCAGAAGGACATTTCTGCATCTGGTTTGCTTGGTGTCTTTGGGAGGTGCTAGTACAGGGCTCATCCCAGCAATGACTGTGAAAAGGTCTAGGGATGAGTTCATCTCGGCTGAGACACTCCTGAGCATCCTGAGAGCTGGCTGGGTAGGTATGTGAAGGTGCACCAAGTTTTCTAGCAGCAGCTGGGACAGAGGCAGGAGAATACTATAATTTGCCTGCGACTCTATTCATGTCCCCAGGCTGCTGTGCCCTGGAGGGTGAGGGCACGAGCACACCACAACCACCCTCTTTTCTGCACAGCTTTGGCCTAGACAGCCCCTGTGATGGCAGTGTTTCCATGGTGATTGTGTAAGGGATAGCTGTTCCCGGGATATTCTTTATATTTTATTTTCCTTTAGTGGAATTGGTCAGATTAAGTCTGTTCCCGGATGAGCACCGATTAATGAAAGCTAAATGCGGGACTCCAGCCCCCTTGCAGCATCTGCAGTGGCTGAGGACAGCGCTGTGATGTGACCAGCATCATTGAGTTTACCCAGGCAAATCCTCTCACTGCCTTTCCCAGTGACAGCCAGCCGGGTGCCAGGGAAGCCTGGGTGGTGATGGGCTGTTTTTACCACTTCCGTGGATTAAGTGGGATAGATTAGGATTCTCTGTTGGCTCATGGATGTGTCTCTTTGTTACTGAACTGTGGGGGCTGTGGTGTTCATAAAATCGGGGTCATAGTTTCATAGATGAGTCAAGTGGCAGGCCACATGGGGTCAACTGGCTCCAAGAGGAACCCTGAGGGAAGCGTCTCTCAGCTGCAGTATCCTTGGGCCTTTCCTGCATCAGGCAGAGCCAGCAGAGCTCTGGGACGGCTCAGGGCCCAGTGGGGTCACTGTCATTGGCCTCCACTTCCCAGTCCCCATCACTGGACTTGACCTACTTCCCTAGTGATTTAGTATACACAATACTGTTCATCTTTGTATTCTCAGGGTCCAGCATGGTGACTGGCACATACAAGACATGTGTGAAACATTAGTGAAATGCATGAACAATGAAAATATCACTTTGTTCTCAGAGCCCAATGTGGTCTCCATGATGAATAAATACATGAATAAATAAATAGATACGTCCATTCTCTCATTGACCCATTCATTTACTCATTGATGAATATTTATTTAGGGGATACATAATATTTGCACCTAACACAGTGCCTTGCAGATATAAAACACTCAATCTCTTTTAAATTACATTGTGCCTGGCACTGGGAAAATCCAAATACTACATGAAGCACAGTCCCCTTTCTATGTCTGTGTCTGTAAATATTCTCCCCACTCTCATCTATCTGCATACACACACACACACACGGGCACACACACATTTTTATTTTATTTTATTTTATTTTAGTTTAGTTTAGTTTAGTTTAGTTTAGTTTAGTTTTTGGAGATGCAGGCTTGCTCTGTTGCCCAGGCTGGAGTGCAGTGGCGAGATCTTGGCTCACTGCAACCTCTGCCTCCCGGGTTCAAAAGGGTCTCCTGCCTCAGTTTACCTAGTAGCTGGAATTACAGTCACCTGGCACCACCCCTGGCTAATTTTTGTATTTTTAGTAGAGATGGGGTTTTGCCATGTTGGTCAGGCTGGTCTCGAACGCCTGACCTCAGGTGATCTGCTCACCTCAGCCTCCCAAAGTATTGGGATTATGGGCATGAGCCACCATGTCTGGCCCGTATTTTGGAATCATTCCTTTCAATTGGGGTATGTCTGCTGAAAAAAAAATATTTCTAAAGAAGCAAATTTGAATTTAGAATTGAAATGTCTACAATGTGCTGACTTTGTACTTGGAACAAGATACAGCTCCAAAAGACATTTGTGGTTATCTTGTCCCTCTGTGGTCATAGGAAGGTCATGTTTGATTGAGGGACTGGGATGCAATAATGGTCCAGAGAAGAAGACCAGCATCCAGGAAGGACAGATGGATGTCCCCTTTGCATACCTGCCCTGCAGGATGGCACAAAAACCCTGACCCCCCAGGAGGGATGGAAGGGAATGCATGACATGGGAAAACCACAGCAGTATAGAAAGCTGGCGTGTGTGTTGTCATTTCTTGCCAAACCCACATTCTGGCTCATGGCAAAGGGATTAAAACCAGCCCTCTTCCATGTGCCAGTGTACTCCTTTGGCCCTAGGAGCAGATGAAGAGTTGAAGATGGAAGAGAACTCTTAGGTTTCAGGGTCCTATAACAGGAAGAACAGTGGGTCACATAACAGACGTAGGGCAGTAAAGAGGATGGATGTTGGGGAGTTAGGGAGGGGAATTCAAGTTCTGTTTGTAACACAGTGAATTTGAAGAGACAACAGGAAGACAAGGGATGTATTGCAGTCCGGTGATGGAGGGTCAGGGCTGGAGATGGGGGACCCCTCCAGAGTTGAAGACTGGAGCACCAGAGTAATGGGGGCATCCACGAAAGAGGGTCAGCGTAGAAAAGGCATTGGGAATTGCTGAGAGAATGAACACTCAGAACTCAGATGGGAGCCAGGCAGGTCAGAGTGTGGCAGTTATCCTGCTACTAACTCTATGTCCTTGGGTTCTCAGTCCTCAGTTTCCATATCTGCGAAATCAGATAACGTGGGAAATCCCTCAGCACAGTACCTGGTGCATAGAAATTCATCAGTTTTATCTGTCATTATTAGGGGCTAAGAAAGGAAGGGGAACAATTAAAAATATGGAGCCATATCAGAAAACCATAGTGTCAGTTACACTGACAGAATGTCTTTTGAGATTAAAAAAAAGAAAGGAAGAAAAAAACTACAACCTCTAGAGGTTTACCTGAATGGGTTTTACCACCAGCTCTGTCATTGAAAGCATGCACAATTGAACAAGACTTCTCTCAAGCTGTGTTTGTCTCCTAGTAAATGAAGGTGTTGGGCTTTTAGTCTGACACTGGCAGGGAGCAGAAGAGGCAATAATCCAGCTTTTCCAGTCAATGTGTTTCCATCAGATATCTGGAGACCAACAATCTCCATGAACTTTGGAGCTTACATTGATCTGGCTGCCTCTTAAGTCCCCGTTTGGTCTCCAGGGCTGCCCAGAAGAGGTGCTCCCCACCATATGTCACAGCTGCTGGGGCCACTGGAAATGTCTCTAGATGTCAAACAGTGGTTGGGCACAACCACAAATTTAGGAATCCTGTGTATCTCCATTCCAATTTAAATACATTATTAAAATTAAGAAGGGGGAAAAATCTCTTCATAGCAGCCTTACACCCATCGGATATTATTTTATGATTTGCTCCACTGTTGAGTTCAAGCTCCCAAATGTCTTGGCTCTTGTAGCAAGGTCTATGTCAGGACAACAGTGCCCTGTTCCATCAAGTTCTAGCCAAAGATGTCACTGGGAAATGGACTGAACAGCCTCGAGGACTCTTTCAATTCATATTATAGGCAATTTTCAGAGCTGGAGGCTGAAAAAAACCTGCAAGTAAGGAAGAATAAAATCAGATTTTAATTGAATTGCTGCAATGTACTAGTAAGGCTAGTTAAGCATATAATTAATTGTTGTAACTATAGCAACAAGATTAGCTGGAACTATTAGGGTGGGCACCAGGGGTTCAGTGAGAGACTCTTAAAAAGACAAGTGTTGGAAATTGCAGAAAATAATTCATTCTCCTCCTGTGGTTCTCCAGAGGGCCTCACACTCTTTAGCAACCCCAAATAAATCTATATAATAATATTTTCTTAGATTCATGCAGTTT
Source organism: Trachypithecus francoisi (assembly GCF_009764315.1). Classification (NCBI taxonomy): domain Eukaryota; kingdom Metazoa; phylum Chordata; class Mammalia; order Primates; family Cercopithecidae; genus Trachypithecus; species Trachypithecus francoisi. The sequence continues at coordinate 90,748,786 of NW_022681468.1, forward strand.
CTTTTATCCCAAAAGGCCCTGGGGTGCTTTGCAAGCCATGAGCATAAATATAGATCTGGAATAATGTATCGGGCCAGATTTTCCTAGTGCTTAAACAACTCTCTCGTGGTTTGTTCTGCACCTTTGGAAGCTCCATTACCTTTAGGATACATGCAATCAGTAATTTATTAAGTGGCATCCCCATAGGCCCAGGGCCTGAAAATTCTGGTAGGAGAAGAGATGGGTTCCAGAGATAGCGCTTTTACTTATTTATACACTATGTCATTCCAAAAAAGATTCAAGCAGCCTTGCAAAATACACAGAGCACATCGGGATAAAACAAGTACATGAGGAAATCCAAGGCAGGGGCAAACAACAGTAAGAAGAAAACATGTAGCTCTACGGAAATGTTAGTATAGGAACTGCAGAGAACAAACTCCTACAAAAGAGCTGAAGGTGGGTGTAATTGCAGCTGTTCTTCCTGCTAGTCTAAAGGAGAAGAAAATGGAACCAGCTGCAGGCAAAAGACACTTGGTGCTGCAACTTTAGACTCTACTCTTCAGCATAATGAGTCTCAAGCCACCTCTCAATTAGAAGGAAGTCAAGGAGGGCCTTCTAAAGGTAGACTTCCATTCAGCTGCCAAATATGGATTGACCATCTATTTTGTTCTTGGCATCTCCCCTTATACAGGGCAAAATAATTCAAATAATTCAGCTTTGATGCTTTCTGATATTCTGGCTTGATCTGTGGCTAAAATTTAGAGTTCAGAGCAGAGGTACCAAAGTGATGTTCACAGGACAGATACAGGGCAGAAATATGTTGTGTCTTGCCATTGTGGAAGATTTACATTCCAGTCCAGATTTCCACTTCTCTTGAAAACATAGAAACACTTGCAATGCTGCATCCATCTTTCCACTATTGCTGAGCAGAGACTGACCACTTGGCTGGGACAACTTCCCTCAGTGCACACTTTGCACTATGACATACTCCCAGTAGCTGCTCTGCTTTTTGTGACCCGCCTGGCTCCTATAAGCATTTGAGTTTTTTGTTTGTTTGCTTGTTTTTTAATATCTGATCTAGAGTCATGTTCATATTGTTTATCTGTGTAGACTCTGTGATGAGAGTTAGTCAACCAAGGGTTTAGTGGTGGGTATTTCTAGGCTACTTTCTTCAGGCATCTTCCATTAGGACACTACAGTCAAGGCCTTTGCTCCTTCTGTGCCTCTCAGGTGGATAATCCTCCCAATTCTTCTCTGCTTATCTAAATCTCATCTGTCACTTGGCTCAGCTCAAGACTCCTTCCTGAAGCTTTCTCCAAGGTTTCTACCTCATTGATCTTCCTTCTGGGACTACACCTGAACTTTCAAAGGGAGTAGGTATCAATTAACAACAACAACAACAACAAACACATCAACTAGCCAGGAGCAGTGGTACATGCCTGTAATCCCAGTACTTTAGGAGGCTGAGGCAGGAGGATCACTTGAGGCTAGGAGTTTGAGACTAGCCTATGATGGCAACATAGCAAAAAAAGAAAAATTAGCCAGAGGTGGTGGCATGCACCTGTAGTCCCAGCTTCTGGGAAGCCTGAGGCAGGAAGATCTCTTGAGTCTGGGAATTCAAGATTACAGTAAGGTATGATTGCACCACTGCATGCCAGCCTGGGTGACAAAGCAAGACCCTATCTCTCTCTTAAAAAAAAAAAAAAAAAATCAACTTTGCACCATTCACAAGGTGACCTGCCTGTGAATGTGTTTTCTGCTGCTCTTCTCCTACCTCCCCCTTCAAAATCACCCTTCTCCCACATTACAGGAGATTGTCCACCTGTCATCCATGTAGAATCTTACCATGCTGCACAGATCTAGTATGACAGACCTTCAGGGGCACCAAGCAAGGACAACTGTAAACTATCAGTGTTGACAAGTGAATGTCTGGGTAACACGTCCTGTTGCAAGTAGTTTAAGTCTAGTTCCCTGATCTCAACAATGAAGAAGGATCTCATTGAGTTGAGAGCTGATAGATCATTAAAATATTTTTGAAAATAGATTACTACGTGATTTTTGGCATATAGTTTGAAGCCGAGATCACACCACTGTACTCCAGCCTGGTGACAGAGCAAGACTCCATCTCAAAAAAAAAAGAGTGACAGTGCTATAATATTACTCATTTCATTCCTATTTACTTACATATGTAAACAACATTTACTCAGTAGGTAGTTCTATCAAAGTAAAAAATAGTACTAATAGCTAATTCTTTTTTTTTTTTTAATGGAATCTCACTCTGTCACCTAGGCTAGAATGCAGTGTCATGATCCTGGCTCACTGGAACCTCTGCCTACTGGGCTCAAGCAATTCTCCTGTCTCAGCCTCCCAAGTAGCTGGGATTACAGGTGTACACCACCACACCTGGCTAATCTTTGCATTTTTAGTAGAAACAGGTTTTCACCAAGTTGGCCAGGCTCGTCTCAAACTCCTGGCCTCAAGTGATCTGCCCACCTCGGCCTGCTAAAGCGCAGGGATTACAGGCACGAGCCACAGCGCCTGGTCCCTGAAAACTAATTCTATCACATTTTAGCAACATGTAAAAAATAATTTAAAACCTTTATCTCATTAAACATGCATTTCAATACAATTTTATGAAGAATATATATTGTATACTATCACTAACTCTAATAAGTAAACCTAGAGAAATAAAATTATGCAAAGTGAGTGGAATACAAATAAGAGTTCAAGAAGAAAAAATGAAATTTCTGTCTATTAAAAGAGGAACTTGTTTGTAGATTTTTAAAATGGATGATGGAAAGATTAATCACCATGGTATCTAGATTCTGCTAGATATATTTAAAATGAAGGATCAGCTTTATTTATAAAAGTCAATAGTTACAGTGTACCAAAAAAGCAAATTCTCTGTAACTTTGTAAACTTAACCATGACACATTTTAGAAGTCAAATTATGAATGTACCACTCAGTGTGTAGTTTTTAGTGTTCTTTGGTAGGGAGTCCCCAAGCAAACAGATTAAAAAACACTGTTTTAGAAATTATAGTTTCTTGGGCCGGGCGCGGTGGCTCAAGCCTGTAATCCCATCACTTTGGGAGGCCGAGACGGGCGGATCACGAGGTCAGGAGATCGAGACCATCCTGGCTAACAGGGTGAAACCCTGTCTCTACTAAAAAATACAAAAATCTAGCCGGGGGACGTGGCGGGCGCCTGTAGTCCCAGCTACTCGGGAGGCTGAGGCAGGAGAGTGGTGGGAACCCGGGAGGCGGAGTTTGCAGTGAGCTGAGATCCGGCCACTGCACTCCAGCCCCGGCGACAGAGCGAGACTCCGTCTCAAAAAAAAAAAAAAAGAAAAAGAAAAAGAAATTATAGTTTCTCGTAGAAATTTAATTTTTCATCATACTGTTATTCACGCTTGTGCCTTTGATGTATTATTTCATGGCTGCACGTCTGGCCTACGCAGTTATTAGGAGTCTTTGAGGTCTATGAATTGCCAGTTACACAGTGTTTATCAAGCATCTGCTCTGTGTTCAGAATAGTAGAGGACCAAATATAGGATGCGGATTTTCCCATTGAAGAACATGTATTGTATTTAAGGAAAGATGAAAAATAAAAGCAAAACAACAGTAAAGTCCATATTTAAAAGATAGGTGGACACCTCGTGTTTGAAGATCATTTATCCTTTACTTTAACTAGCTAGAGAATGAACAAAAACCAGTAAATAAAAAAAAAAAAAATTCTGATCAAATCAGATTGAACATATGGACAAAACCTCATAGGTTAAAACATTAACAAGCAGAACCTTAAAGCTTTATTCAGAACTTATTTACTTATACATTAAAACAATATTAAGGAGTTGTTTCTCTGTTGTCACAATTAAGATAATATCAAAAGTGGAGAATTATAAAGGAGGTAAGAAATTAACACCTTCCCTCTGTAGGTAGTGTTATGGGCTGTATGCTTGTGCCCCCCCAAAATGCATATGATGAAACCCTACCCTGCAATGGAATGGTAAGAGGAGCGGGTCCTTTAGAAGGTGATTAGGTTTGGATGAGTTTGTGAGGCTGGAGCCACCATAATGAGATCAGTGTCTTTATAAGAAGAGAAAGAGTAAAGCTCACTGTCTCCACTAGCGATCGCTCAAAAGGCACTAGATATGTCCATATGTTGACCTTGGACTTCCTAGACTCCCCGAATTTCTGGAAAAAAATTTCTGTTGTTTAATCTGCCTGGCCTATGATATCTTGTCATAGCAGCTCCACCTGACTGAAACAGAACATGAAATGTCTTCTTAAGAGTGAAAGAGGAGATGAATGCAGAAAAGACATGAAAGACAAGGTGCTTTGGCCTGCATGGTATAAGATTGTACATTACATTAGCATCGCTTAGAGTAGAGAATTAATTATCATTAGTATTCATCAAAATAAATGCACTAGATTTAATTTGCTTACCAAGGCAAGAAAGTGTAAAATAACTTTTAAAAGATTTCTCTTGAATTTTTTAAAATTTGAAATTAAATTTAGAATTAAAGATAGATTAGGTTTTAACTAGAAAATTCTTGTAATGGAACTACTCATTTCTGCATGATCAGCAGGCTCTGTTGCATGTGAATCAGAGGTAAACAATGTGGTTTGGACTAAAGGTTCTCTGTCCTCACCTGGCCTAGGCCTGCCCAAGCAGTCAGCTTTGCACCATCTTGCAAGGTAACTGGAAATCATGCATAGATTTCCAGTAAAGTAAAGAAATCTGAGTAAAGAAAGTAGGCTTCTCTTGACCCGACATGAAATTATATAGCTTGTGTTCACATAGAGGGAACCATGTGGAAGCTCTGAGCTCAAAGCACAGTCTGCTGGCAATTTGTGCCTTGATTTCTGTGATTGATAATGAGGTCACTGTCCTTTAGCAATGACCCAGGGGCGGACAAGATGATTTAGCTCAGAGATTCAAAGCACAAGAGATTTTTCAGAGAGGCAAGGAAGTAGGAGGATGAGCAGCTCTGAAGGTTCATTTTTTAAACAATTCACCTTTAAAAAGTGGTATATGTCAGGCGCCTGGCGAGGTGGCTTATGCCTATAATCCTAGCACTTTGGGAGGCTGAAGTGGGCAGATCACCTAAACTCAACAATTCGAGACTAGCCTGGGCAAAATGGCAAAACCCTGACTACAAAAAATAAAAAATTTGCCAGGCGTGGTGGCCTGCACTTATAGTACCAGCTACTCCAGAGGGCGAGGCAGGAGAACTACTTGAGCCTGGGAGGCAGAGGTTACAGTGAGCCGAGATCGGGCCACTGCACTCCAGCCTGGGTGGCAGAGCGAGACTCTGTCTTGGGAAAAAAACAAAACAAAACAAAACTGGTATATGTCACAATAGTTCGTAACTCAAAGGTTAAAAAAAAGAGACCCCCCCAAAAAAAAAACAAGAAAATGATATATGATCTGATCATTAAAAATCCAAGTAAAATTAGTAAAAATCATATGTAATGATATACACTTGACATTTTGATGTGTAGCTCTTACCAGTCTTTTGTTTTCTTTATGTATATTCTAACTACATAGCTACTTATGTATGTATGTGTCTGCACATGTGCATACTTGTGTGTGTGCATGCATGTTTGCACATGTGCATGTGCCTGCCTGCATGTGTGTGTAGGACTCATATTGTAAACTTTTTTTTTCTGTTTAGCAATACATCATGAATATTGTTCTGTGCCGTTAAATATCCTTCCATGTCATAGCTTTGAGTGGTACACAGCATTACAATGTAATTATGTATTGGGATTTACTTAACCCATCCCTTTTTATTGAACACTTGGTTGGTTCATTTTTCATTTTGTTTTAATTTTATTGCTATGATAAACATCTTAATCATAAAAAATGCATGCTAATGGATAAGTGGTAGTTTTATTCTTGTTCCTTCTCATGTCTGTCCAGATGTTTGCAGAGTGAGTTGTCTTTGATCATTTGTGATTTGAAGTTTCTTATTCTGGTGTCCCCAGAGGATGACCTATCCCATCCCTTCTTTTCTATTAGGGTTGGTGGTAAAGGGAGCTTGAGGAGAGTTAAGAAGTGAGACTGGAGAGATCCCCAGGGGAAAACATAGCACAATTCTCAGGAACCAAATTGACAGCAAATCTGGGTAAGTTTAAAAACTCACATCATATAGGAGGTCAAGATCTTTAACAGGGGTAGAGGGATTGAAAGTCCTGGAAATAGATACTGAAATTTTTTTTTAAATGAAGAAATTGAGAAGAAGAGATAAAGGAACTTGATTGTAGAGTCCCAGGGGGTCTATTAACCCCTCACTCCATGACACAAAAAGATGCCCAAGAAGCTCCCGTATCAATCCCAAAGGATGACTAAATGTGCCTGAGCCAGAGCAGCCCAGAACCACTGGTGAGTTCTGGGAAAGAAGCCTCGAGTAGGAAAGCAGAGAGGAAGCTTTGCTTTGTTCCTGACATTGGCACAGGAGTGCTCTCTTGATTTCTAATCGTTGTAGTCCCATCCCAGGTGTCAAGTAGGAGCCAGTATCAGAAGTGAGCTCTGTTACCTGCTACTTCTGAATTTTCAGTGGTATCCACAAATTGTTGTTGCAGATGCTCAAGTAAACTACCCAGCCTGTGGAGAGAAGGTCAGTGTCTAATCCTTAAGTTATGTGTGCTTTGCATGAACACACCCACCTCTCTGGAAGAAAAATGTAGCAGAGTGGTGAGTGAGGAGTCAGGCCTCTCTGGAAGCTTTGTGCCCTATACCAGTCCATGCAGTAGTATGTTGGTGCCATGGTTTGGATGTTTGTCCCCTCCAAATCTTAGGTTGAAATTTGATCATCAGTGTTGGAGGTGAGGCCTAATGAGAGGCATTTAGCTCTTGGGGGTGGATCCCTCATGAACAGCTTGGTGCCATTTCCATGGTGGTAAGTGAGTTCTCATTCTATTAGTTCCCACAAGAGCTGGTTTTTTTTTTTTTTTTTTTTTTGAGGCGGAGTCTCGCTCTGTCTCCCGGACTGGAGTGCAGTGGCCAGATCTCAGCTCACTGCAAGCTCCGCCTCCCGGGTTGACGCCATTCTCCTGCCTCAGCCTCCCGAGTAGCTGGGACTACAGGCGCCCGCCACCTCGCCCAGCTAGGTTTTTTTTTTTTTTTTTTTGTATTTTTAGTAGAGACGGGGTTTCACCGTGTTAGCCAGGATGGTCTCGATAAGAGCTGGTTGTTGAAAGGAACCTGGCACCTCCCCGCCCTGCCACCTCCCCTGTCTTTCTCTTGTTTCCTCACATGCCTTGCGATCTCTGTACAGATGGTTCCCTTTTACCTTCCATTGTGAGTGGAAGCAGTATGATGCTCTCACTAGATGCCCATATTTGAACTTTCCAGCCAGCATAATCATGAGGTGAATAATGCTCTTTTCCTTATAAATTACCCAACCTCAAGTATTTGTTTATAGTAACACTAAATGAATAAAGACAGTTTGTAAATGTTTAACACTTGGAGGACTATAGTCATCTTTCAATGCCCAACTTTCTTTTGGATATTTCCTCTAGCTCTCCCAGTATAAAATAAAAGAACCACCCCTGATACTCCTATAAGACCGTGGAACTATCCTCCATGCTGTTCTCATGATAGTGAGTGAGTTTTCATGAGATCTGACGGTTTTATAAGTGTTAGGTATTTCCTCCTGCATTCATTCTCCTTCCTGCTGCCTTGTGAAAACGTGCCTTGCTTCCCCTTCACCTTCTGCCATGATTGTAAGTTTCCTGAGGCCTCCCCAGCAGTGCTGAACTGTGAGTCAATTAAACCTCTTTTCTTTATAAATTACCCAGTCTAGGACGGTTCTTTATAGCAGCATGAAAATGGACTAACACATAAATTAATGAATATTAACAAGAGAATGATGAAGTAAATTGAAGTATATTTGTGTATTATAATACTATACTACAGTGAAAATAAATGAACATCAACATAGATAATTTTTACATGCATATTGTCAAATGAAAAAAATTTTAGAAGAATACCTGTGAACAATGTCATTGATACACTGTTTATGTAAGGTTTGAGTTGTACAAAAATAATACTCAATATTACTTAGATATACAGACAAATGTGGTAAAAGTATAAAGACATGTATAGATATGTTGGACTTTCCCGAGGGAGATGGGATGGAAAAAAAATAGCACCTTTAGTGTATTTGTACAGTTTTATTTCTTAAGTTTGGAGACAAGTATCTCTGCATTTATAATATTATTTCCTCCATATTTCTGCATGTCAGAAATATTTCACAATAGAATTTTCAAAAATAAAAAGAAAGAGGCAGCTATCTACTGACGCTTAAGGAGCCTTAGTGAGTCAGTGGGTTGGATGTCTTTTCTGTGATGTGTGTCATGTAGAAGCTGATGAGAAAAGCCTTTCCATGATCCTGAGAAGAAAGCACATTCTATTGTCCTGTGTTATATGGAGTTTTCCCACAGATCCAAAGGAAGGTTGATCTTGACATTCAAAATTAACTCGAACTATGTGTTTTGGAGTACATAAAAAAGAAAAAAGAAAAAAAATGACCAGGCACGGTGGCTCACGCCTGTAATCCCAGCAATTTGGGAGGCTGAGGCAAGCGGATCACGAGGTCAGCAGATCGAGACCATCCTGGCGAACACGGTGAAACCCCGTCTCTACTAAAAATGCAAAAAATTAGCCGGGCATGGTGGTGGGCGCCTGTAGTCCCAACTGAGGGCTGAGGCAGGAGAATGGCATGAACCCAGGAGGAGGAGCTTGCAGTGAGCCGAGATGTGCCACTGCACTCCAGCCTGGGCAACAGAGCCAGACTCCATCTAAAACAAACAAACAAACAAAAAAAAACAAGTTAAGTAAATGTTTCTGGAAAAAATCTGAAATACTTTTCCATAGAAAATGATTCTGAGTCATGAGTCACCAAGTTCTGTCCGGATATATTAGGAAATTCAGGTCAAAGACCTTCTCAAATGTTATTGCTAATTGTTCTCTGTTAAATGTGGCTCCTCTTCTTATTTCTTGAGTTTTCTAAATAATCTGATCGTATTTTTTTTGTAGAGCATGAGCTTGCCTGTGTTAGCCCCAGCTGGTCTTTGCAATGAAACCCAAATAAGTTGATCTTAGAAAATGAGAAGCTTTAGTCAGGGAGAGCCAATAGCTGCTTTTTGGAGGTCAGACTCCAACAAGACCCCAAATGCAAGCTTTGCTTAAGCTCTTGGCTTTGGGGTTGGCAAAGAGGGTCTCTGAGAGCTAGCTAAAACTCAGAGAAGGGCTCCTCAGCCAGCCTTGAAGAGAGGACTGCTCCCCTAGGTGTGGGTGGAAAGGCTGACTCTATCATTTATTACTGATGTGATCAGTGCTGAGTTACTTAGCTTGTTTGAACCTTTGGTTCCTCATCTGAACAGTGTGTTTTGAAGATTAAATTAAGTAATCTCCGATACAGCCAGTGTATACAAGAGATGTTCACTGGCATCACTAGCCAGATTCAGACTGCAAGACACTTTGGAACTGACTTTCTGAATATCCTCCAATAATTGCAAAAATAATCATTTACATTCAGTCCTTAAGGCATTAGTATAAATGAATTTCTAGGTTCACTAAAACATCTCTGATAAATAGAGGACAATTAATAAAAGAGAGGCTTCAAATGGAGCACTATTTTCATGTGTGGTGTGGCAATAGTTCATGAAGTAGTTTTCAATGGTGCAGTTTTATATGCTTATATTGACAGCATTGTACTTAGCTTTCTAGTTACCTTCTGGTGCAGAATTTTTTTTGACTTTTTAGTAGCAGCCATTCTCACTGGCATGAGACAGTATCTCTTTGTGGTTTTGAATTACATTTATCTGATGATTAGTGATGTTGAGCATTTTTTCATGTTTGTTGTGTATTTCATGTGTATGTCTTCTTCTGAAGTGTCTGTTCATGTCCTTTGCCCACTTTTTCAGTGTTGTTTTTGCTTGTAAATTTGTTTAAGCTCCTTACAGATTCTGAAAACATATTAGACCTTTGTCAGATGCATAGTTTGCAAATATTTTCTCCCATTCTGTAGGTTGCCTGTTTACTCTGTTGACAATTTATTTGCTGTGCGGAAGCTCTGTAGTTTAATTAAGTCCCATTTGGTTATTAATTTATTTTTTGCAATTACTTTTGGCATCTTTATCACAAAATCTTTGCCAGGTCCTATGTCCAGAATGGTATTGCCTAGGTTATCTTCCATGGTTTTCATAGTTTTAGATACTACATTTCAGTCTTTAATCTATCTTGAGTTGATTTTGGTATATGATGTAAGGAAGGGGTCCAGTTTCAATCTTCTGCATATGGTTAGACAGTTATCCCAGCACCATTCATTGAATGGTTGGTCCCTTCCCCATTGCTTATTTTTGTCAAGTTTGTCGAAGATCAGATGGTTGTAGGTGTGCAGCATGATTTCTGGATTCTGTATTCGGTTCCATTGGTCTATGTGTCTGTTTTGGTACCAGTACCATGATGATTTGGTTACTGTAACCTTGTAATCTAGTTTGAAGTCGGGTAATGTGATGCTTCCAGCTGTGTTCTTTTTGCTTAGGATTGCCTTGGCTATTCTGGCTCTTTTATGGTTCCATGTGATAAAATAGTTTTTTCTAATTCCGTGAAGAATGCCTTTGGTAGTTTTAAAGGAATAGCATTGAATCTGTAAATTACATTGGGCAGTATGGTGATTTTAACAATACTAATTCTTCCTCTCTGTGAGCACGGAATGCTTTTTCATTTATTTGTGTCAACTCTGGTTTCTTTGTGCAGTGCTTTGAAATTCTTGTTGTAGAGATCTTTTGCCTCTGTGGTTAGCTGTATTTCTGGGTATTTTGTTCTTTTAATGGCTATTGTGAATGGGATTGTGTTCCTGGTTTGGCACTCCACTTGGATGTTGTTGGTGTATAGGAATGTTACTGATTTTTGTACAGTTATTTTGTATTGTGGCTACTGTTACTAGTACTTCTTTTCTCTAATCAACACTGCTGTTTTTTATGTTTTATTTTATTTTAAAAATGGAATGCTTTACACATTTTCATGTCAGTTTTTCACAGGGGCCATGCTAATTTTCTCTTACCATTCCAATTTTAGTATATATGCTGCCGAAGTTGGCACAACACTGCTTCTTATGGGTATATCATCACATCAAAAATACAAGAGTTCTGCAGTAGAGATTGGAGAATCAGTCCTACAGGCATGTGGAAAGGAAAGAGAAGAATGCAGGCAACAGTGCATTGAATCTATTACTTACTCCCTCCAACTTTCCAAGATCTGAGAAAAAACCAATCTCCTTATAAAAAGGTGAATGTGGCAAAGTAGAAAATTCTGGACAGCATGTCAGAAAACCAGAGATGGAGATATGTCTTCTATACGATACCTAAGGCAAGCTGGTCAGAGTCTGTCATTTGTTCTCCTAAGAGAATCTATGAGGTCTCTAAGGTTCCTGGCTGGGTCCTCGAAGCTAACCTGTATATCCCAAATAGCCTTAGCCCTCTGCGTTGTATTTACTTGTAACTACGTCACATTAATATGGTCATCTGTTACCGTCACATCAACAAATTCAAAGCCTCCTCATAATCACTATGTACTATGAATTTTCAGCACAGGAATAATGTTGTTCTCTTTAATTTCCTGGACTCAACAAAAGAATGACTCAATCAGAAAGAAATTCCACTTTGCATATGGTTAAACAATGCCTCAGAGATTTTTCCTAACAGAACAGAACAATGGAGTCTTGGCTCCTAAACACTGACATTCACCTGCTTTGTTTCCTATAAAAACTAGGCCAGGCCCTGTGAAATGGGCTGGCCAATGTTGTAACAGCTGCAAGACCAGCTTCTCCACTGTGAGTCTACACAGTGCCTGGAGTCAGAGGAAGGACACTTAATTTAAATAACCTGTCCATCAAACGTTGATTCTAATTATTTTTCTCTCTAATTATTTTCTCTGTTGCTATATTCTGAGATCCAGAAGCCACCTGTCTATGTACTTGCTTTTTTGAGAAAGGCAAGAGCTTGCATTTATGTAAAAAAAAAATGTAAGGACAATAACTCTCACATTTCAAAATTTACTTTCTAATACACAAAAATACATTAGGGGAACTAAGGTTAAGATTCTTTATCATATTGTAATGAGATTCTAAGATGACTCAACTACCTTTAGTCTTTTTTAATGAGGAATCACAATGAATTTTGAGGGAGGGTCTACTTTTCTTAAGATACCTGTGGAGCAGAAAGTTAGCTATGCAGGAAATAGGAAAAAGGGAGGGATAGGAATGTTAGTGATTTCTGGCTACTGGAGACATCCAGTTCTTGTTGATCATGCTGACCCAGGCGGGGGGTTCTCCATCTGACACTTTATGCTTTTCCTCCAACTGTATAAGCCCAGTGGCTTAAGAATGAGGATCAAAATTTTGTATATGACTAATTCTCTTCTCTCAAGACTGTGATTTTCATTTTGTCTCTAATAGATTTGCTGAAAGAAACTCCCAAAATATATTAAGTGGAAGAATGTTTATTGTAATTAAAACGTTCCCTGAGTTAGCAAAGTTAGTGGCCTGATTGTGGAGGTGTCAGCAGACTCTCCAGGACTCCGCAACACGTTCCTCATTAGCTTGCTTCACAGGGAACTCTGTCTGACCCTGTGACCTGGATGCAACCTGCATAGTGGGCCCAGCCCTCTGGGTGAGGTCACATGCCAACCTAGAACCTTTGACCTGAGAACCCCCTGCCATTTCCTTTTAGGTGTCTGCATATCTAGAAGGCTACCATTTAGAACGACCCTGGGAAGCATGCCAGTCTCCTATGAAAGCATGCTGTACATTTCATCCCTTAGTTAGTAGGAAGCAATGAAGGGAGTTGGAGTTTGCTCTTGGCTAAACTTGAGGCAGCAGGGAAAATCAGTACATGCCTCTTATCATCAAAAACCCAAGTTTGGTATCACATGTGCCTGGGAGGGAATGAAAGGTTGGTGAAACAGACTGTCCCTATTGTTCCTTTTGCTGGAGTGTGCTATACTTAGAACACCAGGGGGACTTGTCACCATCATGGGCATTTGGAATGGCAGATGGCAAGCTGGGCGTGGTGGCTCACGCCTGTAATCCCAGCACTTTGGGAGGCCAAAGTGGGCGGATCACCTGAGGTCAGAAGTTCAAGACCAGCCTGGTCAACATGGTGAAACCCCATCTCTACTAAAAATAGAAAAATTAGCTGGGCATGGTGGCACGTGCCTATAATCTCAGCTACTTGGGAGGCTGAGGCAGGAGAATTGCTTGGATTCTCCAGAAGGTGGAGGTTGCAGTAAGCCGAGATCATGCCATTGCACTCCAGCCTGGGTAATAGAGCGAGACCCTGTCTCAAAAAAAACAAAAACAAAAAACAAAAAAACATGGCAGATGGCAGTCTGTGTGTGTGTGTGACATACATTGACTTATAAACTTTTGTTTTTCCATACTTTTGTTTTATGATTAATTGCCTGTTAGGCATTTATTGTAGATGTGATACTGTAAAATATATATTTGGTCTTTGACCTGTTTTCTGACATACAACTTCTAAAATCCTTAAAATCTCCAAAATAATGTCTTTTTGTGTGCTAATGAGATGACTGGTGGCAGACAGCCCCTAGATAGCTTCAAATAGGGTGTGTTGGTCCATTCTCATGCTGCTAATTAACACACACTTAAGACTGGGTAATTTATACAGAAAAAGAGGCTTAATGAACTCACAGTTGTACATGACTGGGGAGCCCCGCCAATCATGGCAGAAGGTGAAGGAGGAGCGAAGGCACATGTTACATGGCAACAGGCAAGAGAGTATGTGCAGGGGAACTGTCCTTTATAAAACCATCAGATCTCATGAGACTTATTCATTATCATGAGAGCAGCTCAGGAAAAACTTGTCCCCATGATTCAATGACCTCCCACCTGGTTCCTCCCATGACATGTGGTGATTATGGGAACTACAATTCAAGATGAGATGTGGTGGGGTGGGGACACAGCCAAACCATATCATGGGGGCTGGCCCCCAGAAAGACCAAGAAATGATTAGAGTGCTAGATTTTCTTTCCCATCTCCCAACCTCTGGGGAGGGGAAAGGGGTTGAAGGCTAAGTTGATCACCAGTGTCCAATGGTTTACTCAATCATAAAATCTCAAAATGACTGGCTTTGGGGAGCTTCTAGATAGTTGAACATGTGGAGGTTCTTGAAGGGCAGCATGCTCAGGGAAGGCATGGAAGCTTTGTGCCCCTTCCCTGATACCTTGACCTATATAGCTCTTCATCTGTATCCTTTGTAATCTCATTTATATTAAAGGTAAACTGGTGAATATGAGTGTTTCCCTTAGTTCTGTGAGCCACTCTATCAAATTACTCGAATTTAAGGAGGGGATCATGTGACTGTTGATTTATAGCCAGCAGTTCAGAAGCATGGGCAAAACAACCTGTGCTTGTGATTGGTATCAGAAGTGGGGTGGAAGCAGTTTTGTAGGACTGAGCCCTTAATTTGTGGGAGCTATGCTAACTCTATGTAGATAGTGTCAGTATTGAATTGAATTAGAGGATACCCAGCTAGTGTCTGCTGCAGAACTGATTGCTTTCTTGGTGTGTAATACAAAACCACACACACATTTGGACACAGAAGTCTTCTGTGTAATTGTTGTGGTTTGGGAGCAGAGGAAAAGAAGTTTGTTTTTTCCACACTTTGTGTTTGTGTTTTTTCCACCCAGAGTGGGAAAAACACTTTCTAAAATGTTAAACATAGAGTTACCATATGATCCAGTAATTCCATCCCAATGTATGTACCCAAAAGGATTGAAAGCAGAGTCTTAAGCAGGTATGTGTACGCCCATGTTCATAGCAGCATGATTTACAATTCAAAAAGGTAGAAACAATCCAAATGTTCATAAATGAATAAATGGATAAGCAAAATTAACATATACATATATGTATACCAAATAGATAAATAGAACTATTATAGAACTTTAAAATGGAATAAAATACTGATACTTGTTATGATATGGATGACCTGGAAAGCATCATACTAAATTAAAGAAGCCAGACACAAAGGGTTGCATAATGAATGATTCCATTTATATGAAGCATCCAGAATAGGCAAATCCATAGAGATAGTATTTCAGGAATCCAAGAGTAAAACTTTAAAAGCAGTTCCGATGATACATTTATTGAATGTATTATCCATTCACACAGAGATTTATATAGAGGAGTCCCTATATGGAGCCTGTTCATGTTATTGGCCAGGTTTCTAGTGCAATTATTTCTCTTCTATCTTCTTTATAAGTTTTCTTTCTATCTTTTAATGTTATGTTCTCTCGTCTACAGGACTTTACTTCAAGTAGCCTCAAAGCTTTTTTAGAAGTGGGTAAGATAAAGTTATAACTGAAAAGCTAACCAAAAACTCTCTTTACGCTTAACAACAAACAAAATTGCTTATTTGACCTGAAATAAAAATTTGATAAAAAAGCTCACACCTCCATTGTTCTTTTGACTTAACATTCACATTACCAAGTGTGAAAGGTTCACTAAACTGAATATGGTTTCATTGTCTTTTTCTTCATAAGAAGGTTTTGTTTAGTTGAGCGCTTTCTGCTGTGCAAGTTTTATGGTGAGGTGTCCAGCTTTCCTTCCAATCATACTGCCCATTGGTATGTTATGAAACAGTTTATGGCCTTCATTAACTTTGATGATAATGACTAAATGAAGCTGTGAATTATGTCCAGGGAGAGCTCTCTGGGGTGCTCCTGATTCAGTTTCCACAGACAATCAAGAGATGGTTGGTCTAACTAAGCCAGAGTCCAGAATATTGTGACTTAAATATCTTCTGAAAATAGAAGTCTGTCCATAGAGAAAAAAATATAAGAACAGAAACAAATATAAGTCAGTAAAGAGAGATCCTTGCGATGAGCACAGAGACTGCAGTAGAGGAAGCTTCAGAGGAGAGGCAGTGCTTCCTCTGGGTGTCAGCCTGATTCAGTGAGGAGGAAAGGTCAGTGGCACCTGCTAAGCCCTTACAATGAACTGAGCATATAGGGTCTCTTTAGTCCTCACAAAACTCTCATAAAGATGCAGCACTGTGCCCATTGCCCAGAAGAGTGAACAAATGCTTGTTTCCTGGTAAACTTTATGACATAAAGCAGAGGTCCCAGCTATGAGAACTGAAGCTGTGGATATCTTACAGTCCTCAGTTCATACGGATGAAGGGGTATCTGGGCCCATGAGGGACTGTCTGATGGGCCGTGGGCCAGGGTCCCCGGAGTCTTCCATTGGAGTCCCATGATTTTATGCCTGATTCTAAGGAAGACAGTGCTGCAAAAAGAAGTAAGAAACAATGGGAAGGCTAGATCACTATGCCCTCCAGAGTATATTCAGTCACCAATGTGGAGTCCTCAAAGAGGCAGTCATGTGGCAGGACAGGGAAAGGGGTGGAGGCGTGGGTGCACCATGTTAGCTTCATAGACATACCACCAGGCATATCCTAGGGAGGCTAAAGAAGGAGTAGAAAATGGCAAATATCTTTGTTAGACAAATAGTCCCTCTGAAGCACAGGGAAAATGCTTTCTGGAGAAACTGAGAATTATATGCAGAGGGGTTGAGGGTGAGAGCAAGTCTGTGACCTGCCTTCATGGAAGGGTCTGCATCAGACGTCAGACACTGGTGCTTCCATCACCACAGCCCAGGTTTTACTTTGTCTGGTATCATCTGGAAAACACACAGTGATAGGTATAATGTTATTTTTTGTGCTGTTCTCAACCTCTGGAAAAGGAAGCACAATTGAATTGTAACGAATGCACTCTTAAAGGAATAGACAAGTAGATCAATGCTGTGGAACACAATTCAGAAAGTGACCAGTGAATATTTGGAATTTTAGTATCCGATAAAAGTGGTCTCCAAACCAGAGTGTAATGAAGGGCTACTTACTTAATAAACCATGTTGAAATAATTTGTTATCCCTTTGGCAAAAAGTAAAGTTAGGTCACTTTATCACACCATGAAAACAACAAGCTAGGCAAATCAAATGCCTAAACAATAAAAACATCAGAAAAATAGAGTATATTTCTGACCTTGAAAATAAGAAATGGATTATTGAGAAAAAAATGCAAAACTTATACAGTAAAAGATGGCCAAATATAACCATGTTAGGGACATGTATCAAGTTCTCAGAATTGTCCTATTGAAGCTTTTCTTGGTTTGAGCAGAACAAAAATGCGTCATCTCTCACTGCCTCCATGGAGGTGAAGGGCTGACGCTTTCATCAAAACCTCCCTCCACTTAATGTCCTTTTCAAAGTCCTTTCAGGTCCTTGACATAGTTCAGGAATTAAGAGTCACATAACTATTTTTGGCCACTTCCATTGGTGCCCTCCATAATGATCTTGTGTTTTACTTTAGAATATAGTGTTTATTATGGTGGGACCTCAGCCAAAGCTAAGATTAAATAGCTATTTTTCACATCTTGGTGTGTGAATGTGTGTGTGTACTGTGTGTGTCTCATGACACTTCAAATTGATAGCAGCAGTAACTCTCAGGCAGAGGAATGAGTGGAGTAGTGGTCAAGAGCAACATTACCTTTATCTGTGTTGTTTGAATTTTTATAGTGACAATATATTCATGTATTACTTGCGTAATTAAAAATAAATGAAATTAAATATACTCTAGCGTGTGCTGGCTGCTTCTGCAACTTAATTTCCATCTGCCAATGAAATAAATCTGAAACCTTTCATTTGGGTTAATGGTCCAACTTAATGTGCTGCTCTGTTGGAAAAAACCCAAATTGCAAGGAGCTTTTTGGGGCTCTGTGCTTTGGATTGCTCTTAAGGTCACAGTGTTTTCTTCTGATATTTGCTTTTTCCAGATATATACTCAGTGTGTAATGTACATTTGTCCTGGTCCTTGGCTGACCTAAAGGAGTAAATGGCAAGGCCAGCAACTTCCTCTTTTGCAAACATGAGAGAATACATAGCTACCTGGTCCATTTCCAACTGGAATCAAAGTCCAGTAGGTAGAATGTTTATTTGAACAGTGAAATTAAATGGGCTTCTGTTTGTCTTCCCAAAATAAGCTGAATAACCACTTTTGTGATTTGCAGAGAGCATCCTGGGGATATTTTGGCAAAGGGGCAGTCGTGAAATGAAACGAGGTGATAAGTGCAAAATGGATACTGTGACTTTGGCTGGAAGCACACGAGGCATAGCACTAAAGGCACACATACCAATCTTTCCTCTGCATAGTTTTCCACACTGCAGTAACAATACCTTAGTGGTACCTGGTTAGTGTTTTATAAACATTTCAAAGTGCTTCCACACCTTCACTGGCCCATTTTACAGCTATCGAGTGCCCATAATGGTTGGTTGCAGGGCTGGGAGTAGAAAGAGCTATTTCCTTTGAGAGCCTAGCGTGGGGAGGTAGACACTTCAGCTAGCATTATAGCCTTCTGGAAAGGGCTTTGAGAGAAGGAAATACAGGAGCTAGGGGACAGCAAAGGCAGACATTAGAGGGAGGTGGGACAAGCCAGGCTGCTTTGGGAAAAAAAGAGTGGCACAGGCTGAGGCACTGAGGTCTGGAATTGCACCATGGGTTTTGAGAAACATAGGTAATGAAGCCAGGACATGAGCACAGTGAAGCTTCAACCACATGGAGAGTCTTGTATGATCATTCATGGAGACTGAACCTGACGTAAAGGCAAGAACATTTGATGGATTCTAAGCAAGGGAGGGACTGGGACATATTTGCACTCCAGGGTGAAGCATCAACAGAAAGGAAGCACCATTGGAGGTTAGGAGGCCAATTATGGAGCTCTCTCAGCAATCTGCACAAATGAGGCTGCTCTAAGACAGAGGTACCTGGAAAGGTGGGAAGAAAATAGAATTGAGAGAAATGAAGGAGCTTCTATTGGTGACTTCTTGGATGCTGGAGAGGCATGGAGAAGGGTGTCTGGGTCGCTGTACCCATCCAGGCACCATTCACAAGGTAGTGAGACTAAAAGGAGGATGAGGGTCAGGGGAGAGTTGAAAAGTCTGCTTTTATAATATATATTTTCCCACACTTTCTACCCAAATTCCAGTGAACTGGGTTTGATTGCAGGATGAAATTCGTCTTCTGGCAAGGAATTTTGGACACTCAATAAATGGACTTATCCAAGGCTTCCACCTGGTTATACCAAATATGGGAATATAATGGAGTTTTATTTGCTCTAGCACAGAGTTCCTTTAACTGAACTGTGAAAAGTTGAGTCCCTTTGACTGTACATCTACTCACTGGGCCTTAGAAGGCAGGATATATACCAGATGCTCCTTGGACAGAATTCCTTCCCTTATTCAGCACATGTTTATGAATGCCTCCTCTGAGCCAGGCATGCTTGAGATACTGGGAATTCAGCTGTGGAAGTTCAACTCTCAAGAAGCTCACATCTAGAGCGTGGAGTTACAGAAATCAGACTGGCATATGATACAGAAGGGACTAGGTACTATGGAGAGAAGTGAGCCAGGGAGGGGATAGCCTGTGTTGGAGTGGAGGCTACTTCTTTAGAGAGATGAGGGAAGGCCATTCGAATCTGATGCTGAGCAGAGATCAGGGATTTTGTATAAGGGAAGTGAGGGAGTGAGTCATGTGGCCACCTGAGGAGAGCATTCCAGGATAAGAAAACGGCAGGTGCAAAGGCACTGCTGCAGGGAGGTGTTCGATATTTCCAAGGAGTGTGGAGAAGTCCCGTGTGGTGGCTGCAGAGGGAGGAGGGGGAGGATGATGGGAGGTGAGAGTAGAGATGTCTGAGATACACCCTCAAGAGCCTTAGAGGCCATGCGAATTGCATGGGACCCACTGGAGGGAGCCATTCCCAGAGCCGTGACAGGTTGGGACCTGCCTGCAAAGGACCACATTCTGGCCATGGGGAAGGGCAGAAGCAGGAGACCAATTTGGAGGCTGGGGCCTGGGGCCTAGGACAGGCATGGTGAGCAGTGGTCAGTTTCTGAATCCATTCTCAGGGCAGACACAATAGGATTGGTGATTGATTGAATATGAAATGTGAGACAAAGACAAACGCCAAGGATGGCTCCAAGGGTTTTTCCTGAACAGCTGCCAGAATGAAGTTGGCATTGATTTAGGTGGAGGAAGAAAGGAGGGAGCAGGTTTGGGAGCTGGAGCTAGAGATTCATTTTTGAAAGTGTTAATTTGAGATGTTCAATTAGACACACAGTGGAGATGCCAAATAGACAATTATACAGGAGTCTGGTGCTGATGGAGACATCACCCTGAGGGTCCTTAGCATTTAAATGCTGTTTAAAACCAGGAGGTGAGATGAGCTCATCAAGGGAGAGAGAAGGGATAGAAGAGGGAGAGGGTCTGAGGACCCAGCCCTGGAGCATAGATAATTAACAGGCAGATGAAGAGAAACTGGGAGAGGAGACTGAGAAGGAAGAGCAGGTAAGAGAAAGAGGGCTAAGGGAGAGCCATGACCTACAATCAGGTCAAGAAGCATTTCTACAGGAGAGATTTATGCTGCTGATCTTCCAATAGATCGAGTAGTGTGGAGACCGCCGAGACCCAGCCACTGGAGACCATTAGCCTAGGGAGGTCACTGGTGGCCTTGCCAAGCCCTGTTTTGATTCTGGGTCCGGGAGACAGAGTGTAGTCAGAAGAGAGGAATCACAGACAGCCCAGTGCAGACAATAGGCAACTCTTTCAAAGAGTCATCTTATAAAGGTGAGTGGACAATCAGAGGAAACCTGGGGTGGGTAGGGGGCGGGTGGTGGCAGAGTTCATTTAAATGTGTTTGGTTTTTAGTGGGCAATATGACCACATTTTTCATGCTGATAGAATTCATTCTGGAGAGAAAGACACACTGATGACGTAGGAGTGATACCTTAGATCATTCACATGTTGGACTAATTAACAGGCACTGCATGTGTTAAGGAAGAGGAATTGGGGTTGTTCAAGAACTCCTGTAAATGGAGATCACCTGGCTAAGGGAGGGGCTGGTAAGAGTGGCTCATAAGCATTCAAAATAAATGTATTGGGGCTGTCCCTCAGGGAATGAGAAAATGTTGGATTCATGCTTTGTACTTTATATTACAGTGAATTCCAGATATATTAAATTTAAATGCTAAAGGGTAAAATTATAAAGGAACCACAGAAGAAATTTTAAATTTTAAAAGCAATCTTGGGGTATGGAAGACCTTCTGGAGCATGACACAAAAGCAGGGACCCCAAATGAAAATGCTGATAAATTCAACTTCATACAAGTAGAAAAATTCCACATAGCTAAAAATAATCGAAACATTAAAAAATACAGGGGAAATGTCTATAATTCATAAGATCAATAAATAGCTAATTTCAAAAACATATGAAGCTTTTACAAATCAATAAGATAAAGACAAGCTAAAGGGGAAAATGAAAAATGTTCCCAGATAGGCATTATAAAGTGGTATGACTTACATGGAAGACAGTCTGGCAATATCTTTTAAACTTAAAAATGCATGTACCTTTTTCCTAGAAATTTCATTATAGATATTTTCTCACAAATAAACTTCTACATGTGTGAAATAATGTTTACCCAGGAATCTTTGTGGCAGGATTGATTGTAATAGCGAAATATTGGAGGAAACCTAAAGGTGATCTATCAGTAGGAGGCTGGTTTTATTATAAATTGTAAGACAGCTATATAAGGGAATACTATGCAGTCATTAAAAAGAACAAGGCAGCTCTTATGTAGTTAGATTTCTGAGATACACTGTGAGAAGAGAGAGATCTAGAATACTTTGTTACATTTTTAAAATATATAAAACTGTTGAATCATACTCCACCATTTGTCACAGAAGCAATGTAGGAGTAAAAATAAATACACAGTCATGCCATGCCAAAAGTTGTGAGGTATGTTCCCTGCAGATGAGAACAGTGAGGAATCTCTGAAGCTGGAAGACATAAAGGGAAGGTGGAACACAAAACAGCAAAGCCGAGGACACGTGAGCCCTACAGGTGGGAGAAAAGCCCTCCTGCAGAACCTCTGATTAATTCCTATCCCAGAATTCAGGGAGGCCCTGGGAGAGAGTAGGTCTTCAATAGACAATTAACTGAAGACTTATGAGAAAATTGTTCTATTCTTCCATTTTCAGAGAGGCCAGTGTAGATGTATGATTTAATAGTTAGTCAGGACTAGGGCTCTCTGAATTTAGAGTCCTTAGAGGAATCACATAGAACTTTCTTAACTGGGTGAAGGTTATTAATCAGTGAGCTACAACAAATATCATATGTACTGATGAGATAACAGAAGGCTTCTCATCCATGGGGAATAAACCAAAGGTACACTACCAGTGCTGCTGTTTAATATTGCACTGAGCCTTGGTCAAGGCAGTAAGTCAAGATTTACAAATATAACAATTAGCTCCAGCCTAGGCAAAAAGAGTGAAACTCTGCCTCAAAAAACAAAACAATATAAAACAAAACCAAAAAATAATTAGATACTGGACAGAGATAACACTCTCATTAATTACAGATTGCTTATGACTGCTTAATGAAATCCTTTTATATTTAGCTACATTAAAAACCCTCTTGTTAGACAGTTCTAGTTAGGGCCAGGCACAGTGGTTCACGCCTGTAATCCCAACACGTTGGGAGACTGAGGCAGGCAGATCACCTGAGCTCAGAAGTTCAAGACCAACCTGGCTAAACATGATGAAACCCTGTCTCTGCTAAAAATAGAAAAATTAGCCGGCAAGGTGGCACACGACTGTAGTCTCTGCTACTCGGAAGGATGAGGCAGGAGAATTTCTTGAACCTGGGAGGCAGAGATTACAGTGAACTGAGCTTGCGCTACTGCACTCCAGCCTGGGTGACAGAGCAAGACTCCATCTCAAAAAAAAAAAAAAAAAAAGAAGGTTCCCGTTAGTTTTCAGTGGTTTCTTGATTTTTTTTCTAAGCAAAAGTACCTGTATACAGTGTTGAAACAAGTTAGAAAATAAAGTTAGATATTAGTACACATCTATTTCTGTTTCCTCTCTTTTCTCTTGCTCTCATTACATACACACTCACAAAGAAAGATGTTGACGGATTTAAGATCTAAATATGAAAGCCAAAACTATGAAACTATTAGGAGAAAATTTAAAAGAATACTTTTATAATCACTATTTTTCTCGGAGGACACAAGGGAAAAAACTGATCAACTGGCTACAAAAAAAAATACCAAAAACTTCTGCACCCTAAAACAATCATTAGATTAAAAATATTTACTTTTTTTAACAAAGTAAAATAACAGGAATAATCAGGGGCATCATTGGGTCAACGTATTGGTTGCAACTGATTAACATCCATGATATAAATTAATAAAATGATAAACAACTGAGTTAAAAATGAACAAAAGGTATAAATAGGCAATTCACAGAAAAAAAGAACAACTATTAATAGTGGTAATTTTGCTCAGCCTCACTGGTAAGCCAGAAAATGTAAATTAATGCTATAAGGCATGAATATATGTATATATATAATATACACATGTTATAGATTATACATTATATAACATATATAATGTATGTATATATTATATATAAATGTATATAGTCATATGTATTATATATAAATATATAATCATATGTATATTATATAGTTAGTTATGTAGACATATATTAGCTATGTAGAATATTATATATTATATATAGATAGTATATATTATATAACATGTATATATTATAATATACATATATTATATATAATATATATATTTATTATACATAGGTATATTTTGAGTTTTATTTTGTTATATAGGTAATAAAATAAAAGTTTATTTTATTATATAGGTAGACTCATGTCATGGGAGTTTGTTGTACATATTTCATCACCCAGGTATTAAGCCTAGTACCCACCGAACAGTTATTTTTTTTCTGCTTCTCTCTCTCTTCCCGCCCTCCACCCTCAAGTAGGCCCCAGGGTCTGTTGTTCTCCTCTTTGTTTTCATGAGTTCTCATAATTTAGCTCTCATTTATAGGTGATAATATGCAGTGTTTGACTTTCTGTTCCTGTGTTAGTTTGCTAAGGATAAAAACATCCAGCTCCATCCATGTTCAAGCAAAGACATGATCTTGTTGCTTTATATGGCTGTGTGGTATTCTATGGTGTATATGTACCACATTTTCTTAATCCTGTCTGTTATTGAAGAGCATTTAGGTTGATTCCATGTCTTTGCTATTGTGAATAGGGCTGCAATGAACATTTATGTGCATGTGTCTTTATGGTAGAATGATTTATATTCCTCTGGGTATATACCTAGTAGTGGGATTGCTGGGTTCAATAGCAGTTCTACTTTTAGCTCTTTGGGAAATTGCCATACTGTTTTCCACAATGATTGAACTAATTTATTATACTCCCACCAACAGTGTACAAGTGTTCCCTTTTCTCTGTAACCTTGCCAGCATCTGTTATTTTTGAACTTTTTATTACTAGTCATTCTGACTGGTATAAGAAGCACTGATATTTTTAACAAAAAATTACAGATAAAATGTAACCATCCTTGGTAAAGATGTGGGTAAATGGCTCTTTCACAAATTGTTTGCAGCAGTATAAAATGGTAGGAGCCACTTTGGAAGGAAATTGAAAGTATCAAAGTGTGTTCAACTTGCATATGCCTTTGAGCAAATGATTCTGTTTCTAGAAATGTAACCTATGTGAACATCCACACATGCCTCCCAAAATATATACAAGATATTCATCATTATTAATTGAATAATATAAAATGAAAACAACTTAAGTGTCTATTAATAGAGAATTATCAAATAAATTCTATTTTATTCACACTATGGGAAAGTCCATAGTCTATGCTCTAAAATGCTGTACATACTGCCTCTCAATTCAACTACACTGCCTTTGCATATTCCCAATAATGTGCCTTCTGAAACAGTAATTAATCAACTAATCAATCAGTTAATCCATCCATTCATTCATCCTTGCTTGCCTTAATTTTACAATCATTTATTTGAGCCAACTAGGAACCATGCAGTCTGCTATGTTCTAACGGATATAAAGATTTTTTTTTACGTCCTCAAAAAAAGTCTCAGGTGCATGCATGTTATAAGAAATTAATGTCACCCTGTTTATCATATGGAGGCTGCTCCTATCCCATAGTATTATTTATAAAAACATTCCACTGGAAATATCTTTCCTAGGCAATTGATGGAACATGGCTGAATCTAAATCTTGTTTTAGGCCCTTATTAGCAAAATAACTTTGCACAGGCTGCCAAAACTCACTAGCCCTCAGGCTTTTCATCTGTAAAATGGAGTAAGGGTACCAACTTTGCTATATCTTGGGAAAAGTTTAATGAAAGATGAACATGGCATGTAAAAGAAGTTAAACAAATGTTTTTTACTTGAAGTGTTACCCTCAAGGAACTCATATTCCAGACTGTGAGAAGACAGACAGCCAAAGATGTGATGACAGAATTGGGTAAAATAGTATCATGAGAGAGGTAATCACACGTAGGGGTGACACTGAAAATGTTTACCACGTAGTCTCACTTGCATACCAGCCAATGCAGGCACACTCATCAGTGACCAGCAGTACTGGTACAGGGCCCTAGAAGTCCTTTGATGGTCCAGGCATCAGCCCTTTGGGAGCTGGATCAACAGGAGGTGAGGTAGGAAATTTCTAGGGGGCAAAGGCCAGGGCAGTCAAGGCTATGGAGAAGGATTCTGGGTGTTGCATGAGTGGGGTTAGCACAGTGACAATTTCCAGTAGGTGTAGAGGTATTTTAATATTTTAAGCATTGGCTTGAATTTATTAATGCCAGAAGTAAGGAATGAATTGCAATTTTCCTTTCCTAAGTCTAATAAAAGGCACAAATGAGTAATAAAAATTATTTTGAAGTTTTGGACCAACAGTAACCAAATTAAGTAAAGCTTAACCTGGAGCCACAAAGTCCAAAGCTTGATGGCAAAGGGAAAAAACAGAAAGTCTTGGAGAGGACAGAGAGACCTCAGTGGGGATGGTTCCTAATAACCCCTCTCCACCCTCAGAAGCCACGCTAAGCTGTCAGAGCCCTTAAAATTCTCACTGTGTACCCACATCTTTCTTTATGTGTACCACATAAAGAAAGGGAGCTCTTTATCTGACAGGTAAGTGGAGATGGCTGTTGGAGAGACAGGTGTGAAACTAGACATGTGATCAACAGAGCAGTCACTCTCTTTATCCAAAGAGAGGACATGACAGCTACACAAGGAATTGGGGGTATTCTCAATGGGAGTAGGACCACACCCTACTCCCACACTGACCAGATGAAATGAGTCCTGATAAAGAATATTTAACAAATGCTTCGAGGGAGAGCTGAATGCAGGCATTCTTTTTGAAAGAAGAAAGAAAGGAAAATTAAAAAGCAGCATTCGTTTAGCATTCCCTGAACCTCTAACATGTTCTTGGGGTAGAGAAAATGAGTGGACTATGATATATTCACTCATCTGAAAATTATAGATCACTGAGAAAATAGTAACCCAGACTTTATCAGAACAAACAACGTGCCTAATCAGAGTTGGGCAAACATAAGCCAAATGGAAAATGCAATATGATCACCAAGTCAACCTCTTTTAGGTGCAAAAGTACCATGTATGTGGGGGTGGGGGCCAGAGGAACATGGTGTGAAAAATTAGAGGAAGCCAAGCTAGAAGAAAATACGGGATGAAAGGAAATTATTAGCATTGTTTTATGTTACAGAGCAATTTAGTAAGAATGAAAATTCGGGTTAGCTCAAGACAAAATGATCAAAGGCAATTAAATAGAAGAGAACTTTCAGATCACAGGACATAAGCAAAAACCCAGTTGTTACTGAACTGAAACATAAACTTGGTTAAAAATATGAAAAGATAACTGCAGACTGGGAGAAAATACTTGCAAATCATTTCTGCGGTAAAGAACTTACATTCAGAACATGTAAAGAGTACTCAAAATTGCATAAGAAAATAAGAAATCCAATTGTAAAAGAGGCAAAAGATTTACCAAAGTGAAATGAAAACTGTGTTCACACAAAAACTTACAGCCAAATGTTTAGGGAAGCTTTATTTGCAATCAGCCCAAACTGGAAATAACTCAAATGTCTCTCAAGAGAGGAATGGATAAACACACTGTGGTACATCCATAAAATGTAATAGTATAGAGCAATAAAAAGAACAAGTTACTGGCGCTGGCAACAACATGAGTGGATATCAAATGTATACACTAAATGAAAGAAGCCAAAGTCTACATAATATATGATCACATTTATATAATATTTTGGAAAAGGCAAAATGATATAGACAGAAAACAGATTGGTGGTTGCCAGGGCCCACAAAAGGGTGTGAGCAAATATTTTGAAGATGAATGATTGTTCTATATGTTGATTGCAGTCGTGGTTACGTGACTGTTTATCAATGTGAAGAACTCTGCATTAAAAGGGTGAATTTATGGCATGTAAATAATGCCTTAATAAGAAAATGAAAAATAATTTTAAAAAATAAATTAGAAACACCAAAGAACAGGGAAAAGTCTAAAAAATCAAATTAGTGATGTGAAGAAAAGACCTAATAAATATCACTGAGTAATGTGAATGATAAAGGCAAAATATTAAAATAGGAGAGAAACTAATAGGTTTGTGTACCGTTCAACATAAGGTAAAGTGATGTCTCTGAAACAAAACAAAAAACCCTACAAATGGAAAAATATGTTTGATATTTAACATTTTCTGAAAGAACAAATAACCATACCATATTTTTAAAAAATTGTTCCAGAATTCTTAATACTTAGACACTTACTAATTAAGTGTTTTATAAATACTCCTTTTCCCATGAACCCAGGCAGAAAAGTAAAATTGCTACTACAAAGAAAAAAATTCAACTGGCCTCAGGCTTTTCTACACTGATTGCCTGTACCAAAAAAATAGGAAGTCTTAAGGCAAAAAGACTCCTAAAAGAGTCACTTGGTTATTCATAGCCAAGGTGCCTTCAAAATCGAAAGGTAATAGGGAAACATTGTCAAACATGAAAGAACTCAAGTGAACATCTTTGAACCATTTTGGAAATTAAAAAACAAACAAGGCAGGGCGTAGTGGCTCATGTCTGTAATCCCAGCACTTTGGGAGGCTGAGGTGAGTGGATTGCTTGAGTCCAGTTTGAGACCAGCCTAGGCAGTATGGTGAAACCCCATCTATACAAAACACACAAATATTAGCCGGGCATGATGGTGCCTGCCCATAGTCCCAGCTACTCAAGAGTCAGAGGTAGGAGAGTTGTTTGAACCTGGGAGGCAGAGGTTGCAGTGAACCAAGATGGCACTACTGCACTCTAGCCTGGGCACAGAGAGAAACACTGTCTCAATAAAAATAAACAAATAAATAATTTTTAAAAATAAATGAATAAAAATAAAAACCAAAACAAACAACAAATAGCTCTGTGTAAGTCTCATCTAACCAAAGGGTTTTTTAAAAAGTAAAGTGAGGAGGAGAAAATATATTAAATGGCTTTGTAGTGAGGATTGAATCCATTTAAGTATAAAACTTGTTATTAATAATCATAAGAATTATGGGTTCAGATCATCTTGCAGACATGATGTGCCTGAAAAGTTATTTTAAAATGTTCTAAAATAACAAACAATTGGATCTTGGCAGAATTGCTACGAGCCCACATCTAAAACTGAAGCATAAAGATTTGCTTAAAATGGATCTGACTGTTACTTTGTTTTCCTTAATCTTCATTTTTTACTTTAGAAAGGTCTTTTTGGAAATAACACTTCTGTGGTAAAGAGACATTTATTTCAAAGTGAAGTGTCTCTTTAGTTAGTCCTTTCATTTTCAACATCAATTCAAATTCAGCTAAAATTAATACAATAATTTTGATAAAAATACAATCTATAGAATGGTCTAATATTTAGAACAGTTTTCCTAACTCGCTCTCCTTTTAGCTCTGTGTATGCATAGAAAGATACCTGTAGTCACAATAATATTAAAAATAGTAATAATATTTAACATTTATGTCACATATATTCTAGGTGTTTTACATGGGTTAGCTCATGACAGTAACCCCCGTGGTGTAAGTACTACCATCATCATCTTCATTTACATATGAGGAAACTGAGACACCATTGTGTCCTGCCTGGACACATGTGACTGGACCAGGAGAGACCCAGAAGCAGTCAGGCTGGCTCCTGCCTGGCTCCTGCTCTTTTCTGACGTGCTTAGTGACCTCCTAAAGGTTCATGGTGGCCAATTCTAAGAGAAGGAATATTTTTTTTCACTTTTATCCATGTATGTATTTTTCAATAATTGTCTGAATTCTTTTAGTTATGTGTATTTGTTTAAGTAAGAAAGCATAAGTTTTTTAAAAATTGTAAAGAGTTAGAAGTAAGTTTAAAATAGGCTAAGATATAAGTGGGATGTTGAAAATGTAGATGGATTTACTTCTATGAATTTGTATCTTAAATTTTTACATTTTAACATATTGAAGAAAAAATGAGTGATCTGATTTAAAGTGAGACTGACTCCCTTTTAGGCAGACCAGCCAAGTAGCCATTTCTCTTCGGTTTTAATTTCACTTTTCATTTTTATATTAGTAGTACTTGATCCTTTGCCTGTTAATTTCTCCCAAGTTCATTATTTAGAAATACATGTGTTCCTGCTTCTTCTCAAAGTGCATTGGTATCCACCAAGAAGAAGAGTGCTGTTTTTAAAGGGAGTGGAGTATAAATAATTACAGTGACAAAAAATGGGAAGGAAAAGATGCCTATGGGAAAAACATATTATTTTTAAATACTTGTTTTTGGAAGAACCAATGTCGGGTCTTCATAAACTTCATTACAGAGTTTATACAAGGTTCTGTCACCAACTCTCTCTGTTCATGTCTACTAAGCCTACTGAGAAAAATTTTAAGGTGCTTATCTTACATATTTATATAAATAACTTATTCATATAAATAAATATTTTATCATCATCCACAAATGACTGGATGCATTCTCAGTAAATCTGGGGAGTATTAGAGGTATAGATGTACTTCAATATTTAGGCTATCTAGTGAGCCAGAAATTATATCAAGAGACATGGGAGTCATTTCAGAGCAGCTGGAACTGAAGAAAACAGTTTATTAAATTCAGAAATTGAGTTTTGAGACCATCTAACTTAAAATTATAGCCTTTGAAACATAACCCCCAAATTTTTTCAGTTTTTTTAAAGAAGCCCCTTAAAAGGACAAGCAGTCACCTCCATTGCCACTAAGACATCGCTAGAGGCTGGTGTGAACCCTAAGCTGGGCCAGGAGAGAGGAAAAGCCCAGCGGTTTCATACTCATGCTGGGATTGGAAGTCACAGGACCAAACCCCATGGACAGCAGGCACTGTAACCCCGCTGCGTGGAGTCAGGACGATTCAAACCTGTGATTCACCTTAACCATGATGTGCCTGGGTGCTCTGGAAAGGGCAGCTGGAGACAGTGATAGAAACAGGTAATATATTCGGGGGTCAATATGGGGGTGCCCTCTGTGCCAAGCATGCATAATCCCCTCCAATCCTAACAATTGATCAATAAGGGAAATTTAATTATCCAGTGATGTTAATGAGCAAATAGAGGCTTGAAACGATGAAGAACATTTCTCCAGGTGACACGTGGAGAATGGCAGATGCAGCAGATAAACCAGGGCTGGTTGAGAGCGTGACTGTGGGGTTTTGAATCCCTGCTTCACCACTGACTAAGGTGTAGGCTTAGCATGTTTCTCAACTTTTCTGTAACTCGGTTTCCTAGTCTATAAAGTGCAGAAAATAATAGTATAATTGTTGTTGGGCTGTGATGAGGGTCAAACAAGCTAATAAATATAAACCTCTGGGTGGTGTTTGACAGGTGGAAGAGCCCAGAAAACAGGTACAATTATGGTGTCTCACGGTGCCACATACGCTCAGCTTCTTTCACGCTCCACATAGCCACAAGAAGATATTGGATGTCCCCCAGAAAAGTAATGTGATTGGCTTTTCAAAGCCTATACTGATTTTTCAAACTGCAAGGCCCTGAATTCAAGATTCCATGACTAGAAAATGCCTGGCACTTCCTTACAAGCCTCTAATATTGTCACTCAAATGATGGACAATGAAACTTGAGCAAGGATGGAGCTGGCAAACAGAAAATGGCAACTTTGCCATGATGATATGAGGCTCCCTGAAGGATTCTAAGTGGTGGCATTCTTGATAACCATGTTAGTCTGCTCTCATGCTGCTAATAAAGACATACCAGAGACTGGGTAATTTATAAAGGGAAGAGGTTTAATGGACTCACAGTTTCACATGGCTGAGGAGGCCTCACAATCATGGCAGAAGGCAGAGGAGAAGCAAAAGCATATTTTACACGGCAGCAGGCAAGCAGAAGTGCATGTGCAGGGCAACTCCCCTTTATAAAACCATCAGATCTCATGAGACTTATTCACTCTCAGGAGAACAGCACAGGAAAGACCTACCCCCATGATTCAATTACCTCCCACCTGGTCACTCCCACAACACAGTGGAATTATGGGAGCTACAATTCGAGATTTGGGTCAGGACACAGCCAAATTATCAGTGACTAATTTGGCTTCCCCCACACCCATTGACTCTGTCATAGCCTTGATCTCTGGGACTGTCCCCCTCTCTGAAGGTGCTCAGAGTCTCGCATAGTCAAAGCCACTTGGTCTTCTGTTGAATGTCACTAAGGAGTCACAAGACAAAGGCTAGGCAGAGAGCATTAGGCTGTGTATGTAGCGCACCAACCGACTGAACTATGCTAATGAATCAGTAACTTTTTTGTTCAGGTAGACAATTGATGATTGGGGTTGTTGTTTTACCTGGATGAAAGATGGGTGTTTTAGACACCTCTTTGTATTGGTGTCGTCATTTCTTTAGCAACATTACTAAACACTGGCATTTTTCTTGTGTCCTATTGACTTGGTTGACATGACTATAAACACTTATCCCTTGTTACGTGTTCATTTTCCACTGGAATAAATTTGGAAAAAGAAAAAAAAAAGAAGAAAAGCTGGTCTATTTTTGACTAAGTAGTGAAAATAGAGACTGAGAGATAAGTTCAGTATTTCCTGGGGGATTAAGATAGAAGCTACAGGGGATTCCAGAGTCATTCCAGAAACATAAAGAAAAAGCAGGTGAAAAGAAGGGCTCAGAGTAATGTCCCTGCATCAGCTAGTGGTGTGTATCACTCTTTAAGCATCAGGGCCAATACTCAGCCATCTCAAATGGAGAGGAGGGTGGACTCACAGAGAAAGAGAGGAGAAATATTCTATTAATATTTGAGGCTTTCCAGAGGGATGCTTTTGGCAATGGGGAATTGCCTAACTGAGGAGTTCTTTGACTCCTTCTCACATCATGGAGATATTGTTATGTTTATGAGATACCATTAATCCCCTCTCTATGTCAGCCTTTCCCCTTGGCTTAAAGTGAGACTTCCTCTCTGCCTGTTCTAAATGGGAACGATGCCTCTGTTGGCAAATTTGCAATAGGCCCTGTGATCAGGCAGTTCTCTCCCACACAGTAGTTGAACCAATCTTTGTGGGTGAGTAATGGAGGTGTCTGGAGTCTGTACAGTTACAGCTTAGAGGATGTCATACCTCATGCCTCTCACGGAATTTCTTCCCCAAGGCAGTGGGGACAATCATGCACTTGATCCCTTGTTCCAGGAACATCCAAACTTGGCATCAGTTCTTGCAGTCTAATGCTCCATTGTATCCAGGTGAACCTGAGCAGGTTTGCTACCTTTGTCACCCAGAAAGTTCCCATGCCTTCCAGTTGGTCTTCTTGCCTGCCACAGTTCAGTCTTACCAATACCCTAAATTGCAACTCTGAACACTCCTCCCCATGCTCCGACCCGTCTGTTGACTCCACAGCCCTTTTATTTGTCCACCTCACATACTGTGCTCCTGTAAGACCAAGCTGCTGGAATTCCCCACACGCTATAGGGCTCTAGGTTTCCATGCCTTTATTTACAATCCTGCCTCTTCCTGGGATTCTCCTCTTTTATCTGTCATCATCAGGCCGGTTCTTAATCATCTTTCAGGTATGAATTCAGACATGATACTCTCCAGGAAGCTTTTCTTAAACTCCTGGGTTAATCCCCAGGCACCCTGGGCATTATTCCACATTAACACTAATCTGGAGATTATGCACCCATCTTCTTGTGAAATTTTCTTGGGCAGTGACCTTGTGTTATTTGTTCCTGAGTACCTAGCACCTGACCCCAGTGCCTGATGCTTAGTAGAGACTCACAGAGTGTTCGTTGAACTGATATGGTTTTGATTCCCATGGTAACACATCCTGATCAGATCCGTGTCAACAAGTCCGTCCCTTTTATTTGCACAGCCCTTGAACTTATCATGAGGTGAAGTCATCACGGTATGGAGTTGAGGTTTGAGATGACCCACAACTTCCCCTGGAACCCAGATCCAATGCTGAGCACAGCAAAGGGAGACTCCCCTCCGTGCCTTGGGAGATCGTGAGCGAGATGTTGGAACTTTGCTTCCTCTGGTCCCTGGTCATTGATAGATGGTTTCCTCTTGCCCCGTTTGTATGCTCTGTGGTCTCCCGTGCCTTCTGGCCATCCAGGGCATGGGGTGTGAGCTGGCTGCTGCCCTTCAGAGGCTCCAGCAGGCTTGGGAAACAGCCTTCTAGTGTGGGCTGTGGCCAAAGTCTTCCCCAGACTGTGCCTGAGTGAGGAAGGGCAACAGAGGCCCTTTGTGTCCCAGGTTCTTCCCACCTCCCCTCCCCTTCCTGCCTTATGCTTCCCAGCTGAGGGAAAGTGCAGGATTGGGGGGGCACCCAGAAAGCTACCCTGGACAACTGGTGTACAGCCCTCCTTAGGAAGGGGACAATGGACAGCTTCTGAGTGTGAGCAGCTACCCCCTTACCACACACACACGCCCCACACCCATCACATACATACGCATTGCATATACCACACATGTTACATACGCCATACA
The DNA here is from genome assembly GCF_009764315.1 of Trachypithecus francoisi. Lineage (NCBI taxonomy): Eukaryota > Metazoa > Chordata > Mammalia > Primates > Cercopithecidae > Trachypithecus > Trachypithecus francoisi. The sequence continues at coordinate 90,782,717 of NW_022681468.1, forward strand.
CCACACACATCCGATATATTCCACATACCACACACATCACATACACACGCATCACATACACCACACGTTACATACACCCCACACCACACACACCCAATATATACCACACACCACATACCATACACACCACATACACATGCATCACATATACCACCACTCATGTTACATACACCACACACTACGCATACACAATATATACCACATACCACATACCACACACCACATACACATGCATCACATACACCACCACTCATGTTACATACACCACACACTACGCACACACAATATATACCACACACACCACATACACATGTATCACATACACCACACATGTTACATACACCCCACACCACACACACCCAATATATACCACACACCACATACCACACACACCACATACACATGTATCACATACACCACACATGTTACATACACCCCACACCACACACAACCAATATATACCACACACCACATACCACACGCACCACATACACATGCATCACATACACAACCACTCATGCTACATACACCACACACCACACACACACCCAATATATACCACATACCACATACCACATACACCACATACAAATGCATCACATACACCACCACTCATGTTACATACACCACACACACCCAATATATACCACACACCACATACACACACACCACATACACATGTATCACATACACCACACATGTTACATACACCCCACACCACACACACACCCAATATATACCACACACCACATACCACACGCACCACATACACATGCATCACATACACAACCACTCATGCTACATACACCACACACCACACACACACCCAATATATACCACATACCACATACCACATACACCACATACAAATGCATCACATACACCACCACTCATGTTACATACACCACACACACCCAATATATACCACACACCACATACCACACACACCACATACACATGCATCACATACACCACCACTCATGTTACATACACCACACACCACGCACACACAATATATACCACACACCACATGCCACACACACCACATACACATACATCACATACACCACCACTCATGTTACATACACCACACACCACACACACCCAATATATACCACACACCACATATCACACACACCACATACAGATGTATCACATGCATCACATACATAACACATGTTACATACACCACACACCACACACATGCCCAGTATATACCACAAACCACATACCACACACACCATATACACATGCATCACATAACCACACATGTTACATACACCCCATACCACACAAGCCCAATATATACCACATACCACATACACACATCACATGCACCACACATGTTACGTACACCACACATCACACACATACCCAATGTACACCACGCACACCACATACACACATCACGTACACCAGACATGTAACACGCACCACACATGCTACACACACATCCAGTATATACCACACACACCACATACACAGACATCACATACACCACACGTTACATACACCACACACCAAACACACCACACGTACACCCAATGTACACCAAACACACCACATACACACACATTGCATACACTACACATTACATACACCACACACCACACATACATCCAATGTATACCACACACACCACATACACACACATCATATACACCACACACCACACACACACCCAATATATACCATACATATCACACACCCAATATACTCCACACACACCACATACACATATATCACATACACCACCCACAGTATACACAGCACACACAGCACATACACTTCCCTCCTATATACACCACATGAACACCATGCACACCACATACACACATCACATATGTGTATGCTCTGTGGTCTCCTGTGCCTTCTGGCCATCCAGGGCATGGGGTATGAGCTGGCTGCTGCCATTCAGAGGCTATATACACACATGTATGTGGTGTATATAGGCAAGAAAACCATGCCTGTGTCCTCCTGACTCACATACAAGTGAGTCATCTATTGTGCACATATGTGGATGTTATAAATTGGTTTATTCCAGCCAATTCCCCTATTACAGAGCATAGGAATATTACTTGGACTCTGTTTCTCAAACTCAATAAAGTGATAGAAACCATTATCTTTATTCAAATACAAAAGAAACGTTGAGATTTTACGACTCCATAACTACTTTTACGACTCCTGGCATAAGAGTCACTTTGGAAATCAATCTCATGCTCCAGCCTCCCTGACCTGTGGCAGACTCTATTGCATTCCTACAACCAAGTGGCCAGTGAAGATGAAAGCGATTCTTTTGTCTGAGGAGCTGGTCATGGGAGCGTATCAACCACAGACATGCCCTCAAGTAGGAGCGGGGCTGCCAAAGCATTGCAAATGTGTGTGTGGCGTGTGTGGCATGCGGGTGTGGTGTGGTATGTGTGTGAGGGGGTGAGTGGTATAGGGTGTATGTGATATGTGTGTGTGTTGTGTGTGTGGTATAGTGTGTGTGGCTTGTATGAATACTATGTGTGTAGAGTGTGGGTATGTGATTATGTGGGGGCCTGAGTGGGTGTGTGGTGTGTGTGAATGTGGTGTGTGTGAGTGTGATGTGTGTGGTGTGTGTCATGTATGGTGTAGGGTGTGTGCAGTGTACATGAGGTGTGTGAGTGGTGTGGGTGATTGTGGTGCAGGATGGGTGTGATGTAGTGTGTGTAGTGTATGTATGTGAGGTATGGGCGTGTGATATGTATGTGTGTGTGGTGTATATGGAGTGTGTGTATGTGTGGTGTGTATGTGTGTGTGGTGTGTGTATAAGACTGGTTTGTATCATTGATTCTAAGACTTTCCTCATGCTCCTGCTGAGTGTTCCAGGAACAGCCAAAGGAAGGTGCTGTGTTCTTCCTCCTACATTTAGGTGAAGGATGGGATCCCATGTGGATTTTAAAACCCACAGCTGCAGGCATAAATTAATCTGTGGAGTTGGGTCTAGCCATGCTAGGGCATGGGAACTCCCGGCCTCCCTCTGTGCTGGGTTTGTCTGTTGACCATGGTCACTTCAGAACAAAACGTTGCCTTCAAAACAAGGGGGCAAATTGGAGTCAACCTGGAAAATGCTTATGGCTGTCTTTTTTCTTTTTCTTTTCTTTTCTTTTTTTTTTTTTTTGAGACAGAGTCTCACTCTGTCGCCAGGTTGGAGTGCAGTGGCGTGATCTCTGCTCACTGCAACCTCTGCGGCCTGGGTTTAAGTGATCCCCCTGCCTCAGCCTCCTGAGTAGCTGGGACTACAGGCACCTGCTGCCACACCTGGCTAATTTTTTTGTATTTTAGTAGGGATGAGATTTCACCATATTGGCCAGGATGATCTTGATCTCCTGACATCGTGATCCGCCCACCTCGGCCTCCCAAAGTGCTGAGATTATAGGCATGAACCACCGTGCCCAGCCCTGCTGGCTGTCTTCTATTTTAGCTTACACTGAGGAAGAAAGAACTTCTGAATTTTTTATCACCCAAACATGCCATTTAGAAGAACTGGTATATTAGTTTGCTAGGGCTTCCATCACAAAGTACCACAGAATGGGTGGCTGAAACAACAGAAGTTTACTTACTCACAGCTCTGGAGGCTGGAAGGCTGAGATCAAGGTGTCAGCAGGGCAGGTTCTCCTGAGGTCTGTCCCCTTGGCTTGCAAATGGTGGTCTACATGTCTTTCCTCGGTGCGTGTCTGTGTCAGATATCCTCTTCTTATAAGAACACCAATTATGTTGGATTAGAACCCACACTAAAGACCTCATTTTATGTAATCCCAGGACTTTGGGAGGCCGAGGTAGGCAGATCACTTGAGGTCAGGAGTTTGAGACCAGCCTGGCCAATATGGTGAGACCCCGTCTCTACTAAAAATACAAAAATTAGCCAGACAAGGTGGCAGGCGCCTGTAATCCCAGCTACTCGGGAGGATGAGGCATGAGAATTGCTTGAACCCAGGAGGCAGAGGTTGCAGTGAGCTGAGATCACACCACTGCACTGCAGCCTGGGCGACAGAGTGAGACTCCATCTCAAAAAAATAAAATAAATAAATAAATAATAAATAAGACCTCATTTTAATTTTAAAGACCTTACCTCCAAATATAGTCACATTCTGAGGCACTGGGGGTTAGGACTTCCACATAAAAAGTATGGGGAGGTGGGCACAACTTAGTCCATAACAGCCCATGAATTATTCCTCCTACAATTTTGTTAAAGGCTTTGTTTTTATCAAAAGAAAAGAAGCTTTAAATTAGAGGAATTATTTGCCATAGAAGCCACTTCCTGTCAAAGTCATTCTTTCCCAAGGGAGTTTCCCAGACACCTCCTTTGGGTTTCATTAAGAGCAATAAGTCTGTGTCTCTACGTTTCATGGTGTGGCCCTGGGGACAGAGTATAATTGTGCTGTCTTGTTTAGCTCAACAAAGACAGAGCAGTTGCCCATTAAATTCTGTTATACTTTATAGAATGAATAGATTAGATGGAATTTGGTGGTGAATTATTTGGGGAATGGTAGAAAGTGGTTTTTAAGTTGCAGGCAAATCGTGTGTGTTATGGGAGTGACATGATCACCAAGCCTCCCAACCTGTTCCAGGCATATGGACCTGGACTCCTTCCCAGCAGACTGGATGGGAAATTTCCCATTAACCCAGCCCTGCTGCTAGTGCTCCAAACACTTTGGGAATTCCCGGAAAGCCCTGCAGCACAATAACTTACATGCCAACAAATTCTTAAACTTTAGCTTTTAGACAGCACTAGTCATTGTGCAGAGCCAAATTGAGTGAAGAATGAGGGATCAGACTGAGTTATTCTGCAGTCGTCAAAAAGTAGATTCCACTGAGTCATCACATTTGTTTTCGTGCTGCCTCTGAAGATAATTCCAAGAGATGGTTTGGAAAAACTGTTTGTGAACAATGTCAATCAATGGGCCTGCAGGAATTGTGTAACCTCTGAAGGCCATAGCACTAACTTTATTTACATGGTGTTCGTTTTTTAAAAATCAGCTTTAATTCTTTTCCCCTTTGCAAATAAAGAGGAGCAAAGATTTTTTTGAGAACCTTCTCTGGTCCCAGAAATATGCTAAGCACTAGGTAAGTAAGGAGGAACATAGCAACTCTAGTCCCCAAGCCATAGATACATAACATAGGCACAGGTGTCCAGTGTGACAAATATCATCATAGTAGTACACCCTGTCTGGAGCTGAAGTGGAGCAAAGAACATTATAGTGCTCCTTTCTTTCTCTGGCATGGAGAGAGGGCCAGAAAGAGGTGGGAGGGAACAGAGTGTGCTGTTACACTAAATCAACCTTCTGCCCAACCTTGACAGCAGCCATTCTACAGATAGTTTTTTTTGTTTGTTTGTTTGTTTGTTTTTTTACTTTTAGCTCTTGTGAAACTCCACGTCTATTGAACTAAGCTTGAGTGCATTTTGATATCAAATAAGAGAGTGGTGGACAACACTGCAGGTCCCAGGTGTCTAGCCCCAGTGCAGAGGAGAGGTGGGCTCCCTGCATACTCCAATCTTGGAGAAAGGAACGCTCGATCAGGACACACAGGCCACCTGTGCAGATGTTGAGTCGGCAACCTCACTCTGGATTCCCTTTTCCCACTCACTCTCCCTGTGTCCCATTAGGAGTCTGGGAATTCCAATATCGGTCAGGACAATGGTCCTTGGCTTGGTCTCAGGTATGGTCTTTCATGAAGGCAGCTCTTGCAGAGTGGCAGCCCTGACCGAGTGATGCCTGTTGCTTGGAGGGGGCTGGTGGATCTCATCCTGGATTCTTAAATACACAATCTCACATCTGTATATATATCTACTCTTTCATATCTTTCCCCAGGCTCATAATGTGAAGTTAAAAAAGCAAATGGTCTGTGATAAGAAAACTGGATACAACTGGAATGTCCACCCCGAGGGTGCTAGTGAAATTCGTTATTCTACATTCATACCTGAACTATTACATTGCTGTAAAGATTGTGTTGATGAAGAACCTTCCAGATTCCAGCATAGTGATTGAAAAAGGCAGGTTACATGATTGAGATCACATGGGGATCTCAATGATGTTTAAATAAACAAAATATGAATATGGCAATTTATCTCTGAGTGGAGGATTGTTGATTTGTTCATTTTACTTCATTTTCTGCATGTTACATAAACAATGAAAGTTATTGAATTATTTGTAAAGTAACAAGTCCACCGAGCCAAGTATCGAAGGATTCTCTGGCCTTGAGGATAACCTCTGGAGGTTAGGTCTCTCTCAGGGCAAATATTTGCATCTTTCCTTCTTTCTCCTCCCCACACTGCCCTCCTATCACTCCCTGGCTACATCTTAAACCAGAGAAAGTGACACAAGCCACAAACCAAACCCACTGGGAATGAGCCCACACCAGTGAAACGCCCCTAGTCCTTCCTGTAGAGTGTTCTGGCTCTTTAAGAATGCATTCACCCAGGGAATATTTATTGAACAAATACTATATTCCAGGCACAGCTCTCGGCAAGGACAAAATCCCTGCCTTCATTTCCACCTTTTTCTCTCTCTGTTAAATAGTATCAGTCTTCACTTTGAGCTTCACTCTCCTGTTGTCTACATGGCAGAGAAGGGATGAGGGAGGAACCAAAACTAATGTTACAAGAGCATCCACTATTATCTCATGGAATTGCACATAATAACCATGTGAGGATTTTACAAAAGAGGAAACAAGCTCAGAGAGGTTAAGTAATTTATTCAAGGCCACACTGCAGTTAAAAGGCAGAACATGGCCAAGCTGCTTTTCCTATGGCACTATCTTGCCACTTCAGAGGAGCATTAAAATGTCAAATTCTTTTATTCCAGGCTCAGCTTTGTATTCCACTAATTTTAGTAAGACATCTCTACTTAGGCACTCACCAGAATCTTAAGATACATCAGATTTGGGGGAGGATTGTTGCTGTTTTGGGGTTCAAACAATATATATATTTTTGAGACAGAGTCTTGCTCTGTCGTCCAAGCAGTGGCATGATCTCGGCTCACTGCAACCTCCGCCTTTTGGGTTACAGCAATTCGCTGTTCAGCCTCCCAAGTAGCTGGGACTACAGGTGCATGTCATCATGTCTAGTTAATTTTTGTATTTTTAGTAGAGATGGGGTTTCACCATGTTGGCCAAGCTGGTCTTGAACTCCTGAGCTCAGGTGATCCACCGGCCTCAGCCTCCCAAAGTGTTGGGATTATAGGAGTGAGCCACCATGCCTGGCCACAAACAATTTTTAATTTCTGTAAACAACAAAACAAAGCTAAGAAATTTCTAGATTTTATTTTCTCTCTGTCTGTCTGTCTGTCTCTCTCTCTCTTTCTCAAGACCTCACCAGCCAGTCATCTTCTATGACGTGTTTGCATGTGAGGGGCCATCTTCTCAGATAGAATTTTCAGGGGCCGGTCTGAGTTAGAGGAGCATCGGGCCCTCCTTCTGTGCAGGGCCCAGCTGGCTGATGAATGGGCTCCTGCTTCTCTTCAGGCTCCTCCCCTCGCCTCTCCTCCTCATTTCCTATTGTCCAGTGTACTCTGCCAAGCTCTTTTGCATCTTGAATCTTTGCACCTGCTTTTTGCAGGGAAGACTGTCTCTCTGGCCCTCTGGTGGCTGGCTTCTTGCATCATCCCTATCTCAGCTCATATGCTATCCTTTGACAAGCCTTCCCTGGTCCTCTTCAAAGGAGACTACCCTCAACCTGCCACTCCCTTCCCCTTTCCTTGTGTATCTTCTTCACCGTGTCAGGCACTACTTGCAATATTTATTTGTTTGTTCATCTACTTATTGTCTGTCTTTTTCTCGTTCATTTGTTTGTTCATCTATTCATTGTCTGTCTCTTCCCGAAGAGACTGAAAGCTTTGTGGTTGTTTTGGTCCCTGCAGCAATTAGAACAGTACCTGGCATACACAAGACACTCAAAAATATTTTTGAATGAGGAACTTGGCTCCAGAAGTCATAAGAATAACTTTGTTCCAAAACATTCAGGCTGCAGCCAGAAAGGGTGAGCTTGAAGCAGTGAGCTGGGAGATAATGAAACCAAAACACCATTGTCAGGAAGCTTAAGAACAAGACCACCTTTTAAGTATCTAGAAATTCCTACTAATTTCTTTGACACCTTGTTCCCCAACCTACCTGAAGGCTGAAACTGAAAGGCTTTTTTCCCAGCCATCTTGACCACAGGATCAGTTTTCTCCATGAACGTAAAGACAAAAATCACTGTGACACCAACAAACAGATTTTTTAAAAAGTGAAATCTATGTTTCATGTAAATAATGTGCTACTGCCTGCCATCAAGTTCTCTTCCCTCGTTTTCCTTTTCAAAGACTTAACCCCTTTCCCAAAGGGGCCTGTGCTCAGGTTTCTTGACTCCACACCAATCACTTCTGTTGTGTAAGGCAAACTGATCACCTTTCACAATGAGACAAGAAGTGATTTAAATCAGATGGTGACCCAATGACAATGTCTGTGCTGTGTCCCATGGAGAAAACCAAAGCTGAAATCCAGTAACAGGTGATAGGAAGGTGTGGAGATAGAAACTGACCTGAATTCTGAAAAACAACATGAGAAAAGGAAGTCTGAGAACCAGCTGGTGTTCTTCCAAAACCTGTTCATTGTGTAAATTCCTAGAAGATAGTGTGACACTCAGAAACAGGCTGGAGTGACACACCCAAACAATTATGCAACCTAGATCTGCCAAGGCAGGCAGACAAACTCAGCAGCCTGGAGAATGGAGGACAGAGTCCAGACTTGGTGAGCCAAGTTTTCTTCTGTTTGTTTTGCTGTTGCTGTTTTTGTTCTTGTTGACCTATTAAGTTCTATGATGAGACCAAATGTTTAAGAAGTGTCTTCTATCCTAAAACTTGCCTCTCAGCAACAACAACAGCAATTATTTTTGACCACTTACTATCAGAAAACACTGCTTTAGGCTGTGGAAATGCAATAGTAGAAAAGCCAGGCATAACCCCTATCCCCATGGAGGCACTATCTCCATACAAGGGCAGAGGACCTGCAAGCCCTGAGGTCTACAGTTGAGGTTCCTCTCTGCAGGACAGTTGCACTTCAGGTCATGCTGCAGTATGAGAGAAGGTACTGGGACATCTTAAGTTTCTAATGCTCACACCTGTCCCAGTGAAGCATTTCTACAAAGTAATCACCACCCCCCTCACACCCTCAGCAACGTCATGAAGTCATACATCTCCTTGGTTTGAAATATTGGAGTAAAAAATGATTAAACAGTATGTCTCAATGGAAAGTTGAGACATGTGTGCATTCTCTATCCTCAAACATTCCTGGAACGCCCCCCCCACTTTATGATTTTTTTATGGTTTGCCTATCAGAAATAGAAATCTATGCTAAAACTCTTAAAGAGTTTAATTCTTAGATTTATAAGAGTAAGAGCATATAAGAAATTATTCTTTGACAGTTCTCATTGCTAGCAACAAAGTTTTTAGGTTCCAAAGAGGTGTTTCCTTAGAAACTAAACAGTGTGAACCATGAACGGAGAAGATGGTGTGGGAGAACAAATGGGGATGAGGTATGAGGAAAGCCAAATGCTAATCCTGGTGTGTCACTGATGTGACTTGGACAGTGCCACCCCACTGGACCTCTGCTTCCTCTAGGGAAAAAGTGCTCTCTGGGGGTTCTCTGAGGTTATTCCTGGAGTTCAGGTTCTATGAGTCTGGAAAGAGCAAAAATGTCTCACACACGCTACTTAATGTTGTCTAAGTGATAAATAGCAGATTTTTTTTTTTTTTTCTGAGATAGTGTCTTGCTCTGTTGCCCAGGCTGGAGTGCAGTGGTGCGATCTTAGCTCACTGCAACCTCTGCCTGCCAGGTTCAAGCAATTCTCCTGCCTCAGCTTCCCAAGTAGCTGAGATTATAGGTGTGCACCACCACACCCAGATAATTTTTGTATTTTTAGGAGAGATGGAATTTTGCCCTGTTGGCCAGGCTGCTTTTGAACTCCTGGCCTCAAGTGATCTGCCAGCCTCGGCCTTCCAAAGTGCTGAGATTACAGGTGTGAGCCACTGCACCCGGCCTAAGTAGCACATCTTTACCAGATAATCCATTAAATTTGAAAAAATCCATAATAAATAAGTGACATTTGTCAAAAGCATATAATGTGTAAAGCAGTGGGCTATCAGCCTTTCCACACAAACTCTTTCCTTTAAATTTCATGGCAACCCAATGATAAAAGTGGCATTAGAATTCCTCTTTTTTTTTTCTTAAGTACATGTGGAAACTGAAGCTTAGAAAATTGCTATGACTCAACAAAAGTGACAAAGCTGGAAACTGACAGAAATAAGCCCAGGTGTTGGACTGTAGCTACAGAGTCCCTCATAAGGGAAGCTCTTTCGGGAGCAGTTTGCCTGACTATGAATGGTGTCCTCCAGCTCTTGAAGGAAGGAACTGAGATCATATCTCTCTCTTTCGCCAGGTTTCACATACAGAAGCAGCTTCATGGACCCATCCAACAGGAAGGGATTTCTTACAGGCAAGCCAAGAAGTTATCTTGCAGCTGACTTTCAGTTATGCATAACTACCACCCATCCGGGACCCAGTGATTGGGCAAAGGAGCTCGGACATCACACAATAATGGCCCAGTGACTCGTCTAATTGCCTACGTGCCAATGCCATAGTATTACAACATTCTGGTGGCCTGACTTACTTGACTAATCATATTTCAAAGGGCATGTCTCTGAGATGCCACACGAGATATTTTGAAGGATTCGATATTGCTGGATTGAGTCATATGTGGGAAAGAGAGAAGAGGGCTCACTGGATTCCTCTCTGGTAGCAAGTGATTTGGTGGGAGTGAAGCCCTGAGAAGAGACTGTCTGGGAGGATCAACCAAAAGCCTTAAAACAAAGGAGTGACTTTCAGAGATTGGCTAAGGATACAATCATTAAAATCATTTATTCAGTCACCATTTTTGGAGCTCACTGTTAGGCAGGCAAAGATACATAAGAGAAGTTGCTTACTTTCATGATCAAGTTGGAGACAGCAGTTATCAGAACACTCTCAGTATTTCTGGGAAATCCTTCAAGTTATGTCACATGGGGTACCTCTTTCTTTGAGCTCAGATCACCCTATCTCCCACTCTGGTTACATAACCACTCTGAACTGCAGTTTCATCTTCTGTAAATTGGGAATAATGAGTTCTACCTCATTTTTAAGTGAGCTGCTTAATGTGAAAGTAATTTTCAGATGATTTAATGTGAAGGAATATAAATACATTGGAAGTATTTGGGGAATCCATGAAGAGATTTACTTCCTTCTTTCATATTCTGAGATCTTACTTTGCAGTCTTACAGGCATGCACGTGCTTTTTTTTTTTTTTTAAGTTGATTAATTAAAATTATCTCCTGCTTTTGTTCTTAAAATGAGATATACTCCATTTTTATAGATTTGTCAAGGTTGCAAAGCTTCAGAATTCCTAAGTCAGCTGTGACTATTGGATAATACCAAACCAAAGCATTGAGGGTTCCTTTAAAAACCAAAAAGTCTGTTTCAGGGCTGAGACAATGAGGATTTCGGATATCTTTATAGGTGCAAGAAGCAGGCAAGGGAGCCTTGGAATTATTGACAAGAGCCTTTGTAAACACCTTCCAACCAGTTTTCTTCACAGTTACCACGAAAGGAACAGGCTTGTGAGAGGGCCACAAAGGAGCTTAGGTTTCCTGACAAACTCTGAATGGCCTTCCCTGTATTACCAACGGCTGACTTTGTTCCTGGTGGTGCCAACAGTGGGCATGAAGCCAGCCCTTCTGTTTACGAGCAGCTCAAGGTCAGGTGGGCTTGGACTACCTGACTTTCATTAGGTCAGTAAATATGTATATGAGTAAAGTGGCTGTGGGCCAACTGAACTGCTTGCTCCAGAGCTGTGGACCTCTTGCCTGGCCTCCCAGCTCCCTGAATCCATGAGGACATTCAGTGAATCAGTGAGGACATCCACATCCTCATTGAGTCCTCCTTTGCCCTTCCCATTCCCTGCCTCATTCACAAGACCTTCTCCTCATCTCTCACCCTGTCTTGCCTTGACGACCTGTCCAGGCCCATCATCCACCTGACCTATAAACTTCAAACACCTTGTGGTGTTTCCTGCTTCCAAATATTCCTCAAAATTGAGAATCCTGAGTTGAATATCTGGAGTTCTCCTTTCTGATTTCTATAATGGTAGACATGGTCTAAGGCAGATTTTCCAGGCTTTTCTGGACTTGCCAGAGACTCCCTCTCTTGGCAGGTCTGAATCAAAAGATCATGCACTGGCTGGGCATGGTGGCTCATGCCTGTAATCTCAGCACTTTGGGAGGTCAAGGCGGGCAGATCACTTGAGGTCAGGAGTTCGAGACCAGCCTGGCCAACATGGTGAAACTGTGTCTGTACTACATACAAAAATTAGCCGGGTGTGGTGGTGCACACCTGTCATTCCAGCTACTCGGCAGGCTGAGGCACAAGAATCTCTTGAAATGGTGAGGTAGAGCTTGCAGTGAGCCGAGATTGAACCACTGCATGCTATCCTGGGTGACAGACTGAAATAAAAGAAGATTCCTGCAGTGTTCTGGAATCTCTACTTTTTTTTTTTTTTTTTTTGAGATGAAGTCTCACTCTTGTTCTCCAGGCTGGAGTGTGATGGCATGATCTTGGTTCACTGCAACCTCTGCCTCCTGGGTTCAATCGATTCCCCTGCCTCAGCCTCCCAAGTAGCTGGGATTACAGGTGCCTGCCACCATGCCCGGCTAACTTTTGTATTTTTAGTAGAGATGTGGTTTCACCATGTTGGCCAGGCTGCTCTCAAACTCCTGATCTCAGGTGATCTACCTGCCTTGGCCTCCCAAAGTGCTGGGATTACAGGCGTAAGCCACTGAGCCCGGCCAGAATCTCTACTTTTAACACATATCCTGGAGGATTATTATGATCAAGTATGTTGGAGGAATAGCTAGAATGCCTGTTAGGGTATAAAAAGTATTATGTTTCACTTCTTCATGTATATTTGCATGTTTTCCTAACAGACCCTTAATATTACTAGATGATTAGCCAGTATTGCTAGATGATTAGCTAGATAATATGGATGATTTAACTGGCAGGTAGTGGCCCTAATGCAGTAATAAGAAACTCTGTCCATAGATAGTTGAGAAAGAGCCCTAGGTGCTGACACATTAAATAGGCCTCATGAAATATATTTTGGTGTTCTTGAGAGATGAGAATGAATTTTCAAGAAGCCAATTTGGTCTCATTTTAACTTGGAAGACAGAAGAGATGGTCAAGAGTCTCATTGTTTATATAAAAAAAACTGTAGTAAATACATCAAAGCATTCATAAGGTTAGGCACCTCTACATGCTTCTTGAGGTTAGATACCTCTACATGGTTGGTGTGGTATCTGGCACACAGTAAGCGCTCAATAAAACTAATGGAATGAATAAATAAATGATTGAACATTGTATTCATTGATGGTGACTGGGACATGTTCCTTTCTCCTCCCTGTCTGTCTAGGTCTTCTCACCTGAAGGACGTTGGGAAGACTTTAATTGGAATCAGAAGAATTGGGTATAAACTTTGGCTCCACATTCACTGTCTGTGGGACATTCACTATCTGTGGGCTTCATCTGTCAATGGGTGGGCTGTCTTTGGGTAGGTCACCCAGTTGAAACCCTGATAAACCCATCAGATCTTGTGATACTTTTTTGCTATCATGAGAACAGGATGGGAAAGACTGGCCCCCATGATTCAATTACCTCCCCCTGGGTCCCTCCTACAACATGTGGCAATTCTGGGAGATACAATTCAAACTGAGATTTGGGTGGGGACACAGCCAAACTATATCAGTACCCTATATTGTTTCTGGAGCGGGGAGACATAATAAGATTGTAAAAATGTAAATAAGAGGGAGTCACATAACATGGGTACCATGATCTCTCCCAGGAAGGAATGAGAGAGGAAGGAATCAAGAGAGCTGCAACCAGATCTTTGGCTTTATCTAACGGTTTTATTTATTTTTTATTTTTGAGATGGAGTCTCACTGTCAGCCTGGAGTGCAGTGGTGTGATCTTGGCTCACTGCAACCTCCGCCTCCCAGATTCAAGTGATTCTCCTGCCTCAGCCTCTCGAGTAGCTGGAATTACACGTGCCTGTCACCACGCCTAGCTAATTTTTGTCTTTTTAGAAGAGGTGAGGTTTCACCATGTTGGCCAGGCTGGTCTCGAACTTCTGACCTCACGTGATGCACCTGCGTCGGCCTCCCAATGTGCTGGGATTACAGGTGTGAGCCACTGTGCCCGGCCAAGGTTTTATTTTTATATTGAGAAACATCTAAATTAGATTAAGCAGAATATGGATGATTAAAAACTAGGTGGTAAATATGAGTGTTTTTATTTTATTCTTATTTTTGAAATTAGTAATAACTTCATAGTTTTAAAAATTAAAAGAAATGTAAAATTTCTATGACCCAAAAATGCAAAGAATTGACTTATGTCCAGACATTTATTCCCAGAACTTTCTAGCAATAAGCTCAAGAGGAATGGGGTATGGAATTTGTTGACCTGTACAGAATCGTATTTAAAGTGATATGATTATGAAAATGCCGTTTAAAAGGCACAAATTTTGCCTTCAGAAATGCTTATTTCTGTAGGGTGACCATTGTGCCATTTTTTCTTTTCTACCCTGCACGAATAGCATATCACCTGCTGTCAATGCCTTGACCTTCAATGATGGATACTGAAGCCTTTTATAGAAATACAGAAAAGCAGCTTTCCCCAACGTTTTCTCCCCTACCTTCTCTCCTGAACAGTACTGATGTGGCTGGTTGGCAGAAGTCTACCACTAGGGTCCTATGGAGTAGACATACAGGGCCTTCAGAACTGCTGTGGGGGAAGAAGAGAAGGTTAGTTTTGGGAATTGTTTAGTAGTGGGGAAGATCAAGGATGGACAGAGAAGGGGCGTAGAAGTTAAATCTCTCTGAGATGAAATTTAACTCATCTCATTGTTGAAATGACGAATGATGTAACGTTTCCAGGTTTCCTCTAACATTTACTGAACACACATTGTGGCTTCATGGTTTAGGGGATCTAAGCTTTGCGGATGTTACTCCATTATTTCTCTAAACAACCATTGAGATTATTGAGATTGTACTTTTTTTTTGGGGGGGACGGAGTCTCACTCTGTCATCCAGGCTGGAGTGCAGTGGTGCAATCTCAGCTCACTGCAACCTCCGCCTCCCGGGTTTGAGTAATTCTTCTGCCTCAGCTTCTTGAGTAGCTGGGACTACAGGCATGCACCACCACTCTTGGCTAATTTTTGTATTTTTAATAGAGACAGGGTTTCACCATGTTGGGCAGACTGGTCTTGAACTCTTGTACCTCAAGTGATTCATCTGCCTCAGCCTCCCAAAGTGCTAGGATTACAGGAGTGAGTCACTAGGCCCAGCCAGAGACTGTATTGTTATTTCCATTTTTCAGACAAGGAAACCAAAGCTTAGAGAAGTTAAATGACATGCCTGAGGTTGTATAACATGAGTGGCCAAGAGTTACAGCCAAGTCTCTCATTCTGTTTGGTGTCACCTCTTAAATTCTCCAATTTGATCTGCTTTTCTCTGTTAAATAACAAATCCTGATTTCTCTTTCTAGGAAATGTTCTTCAGTTGCCTGTAAACATTTATTTTGAGAATAGCACTGCACTTTTTCCTGCAATGTCCCGTTTGATAACATCAATAGACTCAAATGACATAGAACTCTTTTTAATCACTTAAACCTTCATAAGTAGAGTAGGCAATCAATGCTAAGTCAGGGTCAGAGCTTTCTGACACTCACCATGTGCATTTTACTGAGGCATTAATAGGAGAAAATCATGATATGATTACCTTTAAATGAGGATATTAACAAGTTTATATTTCTTCAAAATATGTGGTAGCTTATGATGGGATGTTAAGTGGTTTCTAATAGTTTCCTATGATCTGAGATAAAATACTTCTTTCGAACATTGTCTTTCATTATTTCTTCATTTGTAGCTGAGTAACGCAGAGAGATTCTTCTCCAGGTCTTGCCTCTGAGTGACCATCTTAAAGGCATCAGTTGTGGTAGTGGGGGCCAGCCATGTTCAGTCACTTAGGCCTTCCCTTCAGTGTGAAAAAGTCTGGCTGGACCCAGAGGAAATGGGTTGAGGGACTAAAGCAAATGGCTTCTGTTTCTTACATTGTTTGAGGAGTCCTTGCCCAGATGGCTAGGACAGAGAGGACTAGAGAGGAAGGGTGTCAAGGATGGTGCAGCTCCCGGTTACAGATATGGCGGCTTCCACGGAGATCAGGTGGAGTTCTGAGCTTTTGGAAACTACCTGAAAACCTTCCACTAGCTCTCTTTCTTTCTTTCTTTCTTTCTTCTTTCTTCCTTTCTTCTTTCTTTCTTTCTTCCTTCCTTCCTTCCTTCCTTCCTTCCTTCCTTCCTTCCTTCCTTCCTTCCTTCCTTCCTTCCTTCCTTCCTTCCTTCCTTCCTTCTTCCTTCCTTCCTTCCTTCTTCCTTCCTTCCTTCCTTCCTTCCTCCTTCCTTCCTTCCTTCCTTTCTTTCTTTCTTTCTTTCTTTCTTTCTTTCTTCTTTCTTTCTTTCTTTCTTTCAGATGGGCATCTCACTCTGTCACCAGGCTGAAGTGCAGTGGTGTGATCTTGGCTCACTGCAACCTCTGCCTCCCAGGTTCAAGTGATTCTCATGCCTCAGCCTCCCGGGTAGCTGGGATGGCAGGCACCCACCACCACACCCAGCTAATTTCTATTGCATTTTTAGTAGAGATGGGGTTTCATCATGTTGGGCAGACTGGTCTCGAACTGGTGACCTCAAGTGATCTACCTGGCTCAGCCTCTCAAAGTGCTAGAATTACAGGTGTGATGCCCGGCCCTGCTTGATCGTTTTTGAAAAGGAGAAACCCAGGAACAGACCCGAGGGAGTTACAAGGTGGAGAATGTTGAAAGTATTTCTCAAAATGCTATTCCTCTTCTCAACACCAGTTCAGCATTCTCCTCCAGAGATTTGGTGTCTCACACTGCCTTTTGTGCTGTAAAAGCCAAATGAGAGGCATTTAAATTATTTCTGTTGCCTAGGAAAGAGAAATATTATCCACAGTAACAAAACATCAAATTTTATTATGCACAAGTTAGTGCTATATATTTAGGAGTTTTGCTTTAGAGGATATAATTTAGAAAAATGGGACAGCTTTTCATTGGCTTGGAAGTTTCTATTGTCAAAACATATTACCAGGAAAGTACAATACATTGTAAAATTATAAGGAACTGCAATTCAGTCCTATTTTGACTTTATTTATAAAAAAACAAATTAATAGCAAATGAATAAAACTTTTAAACCATTATCCGGGTAATAATACTAAACAAAACAACTAATAAAACAGCCGCATTCAAACAGCTGTTTAAGGAAACCCAATGATATTTCATCCATTGTCAAACTTGGCATTTGAGCAGAATAAAGACCAAAGTAAATATTTATTGATTCATGTGAGAATACTGAAAATTTCTCTTTTATAAGTAGAATAAGCAAATAAACCATGATTTATAAAAACCCTGGCTAACTAAAATCAGCTAATGGGTCTATTCAAAAAATTCTTATCATGTAAACTGTGAACTGACAATTATAATTGAAAATTACCAGTTTCTCTATGAATTTAATATACATATAGTTAACCACCTGCTTGACTGTTATACAGAGCCATTTAAACGTGCAAATGGATGTACAAATGTTTGAAGTCTTTTGAACCAAACACATTAATTGCCAGTCTGTGTTAATGGAAACACACAGAATGGATGCCCGCCTCTCTGTCATAAATATAAAAATTCCCTGGGCTTCTGAGTCTCCATACTAAGCACACATGGAGGCTTTTTATAGGAAAAGCTCATTTAGAGATTTAGCCCCTCAACCCCAACCAAATAGGTGATAAGGAGACAGGAAAAGTTGTGTTGGCCAGATTGACTATAAGCACACTGCATTCCTAACACTGTTCTGTCCAAGTAGGGGTCTGCAGCCCAGATGGCTACAGAATTGGCAGTGAGAAGTGAGGCAAAGTTCAAAGCAAGCACAGGGGCACATTTAGTGCCCAGTTTCCTCCCTGTTGACACCTGGGCAGGTTGGATAGGTGACCTTGTGGTTTTCCTTAGTGGCCTGAGGACTTCCATCATGACTTCCCCTGGACCTGCCCTCACAATGCGGTGATCCACAGCTAGGATGCTCTTCCTTCTTAGCAAGATATATCAGCCCCTTGTCCCCTGGCCCGCAGGCCCTGTGTGTTTCAGATAGAAACACAAGGATGGCCTGAGTGCTCCTCTGCCCAGCCTCCCACTCAGCAAGGGCTACCAGCTGTCTGAGCTAGGGGCCTCTGAGGGCTGGTGGTAGGCCCCTCCTGCAGTCACTTTTCTACGACTCTCTGGCCATCGGGGTGTAGATGGAGGTGGCCCCAGCTTGACTCTGAGCTAGGGCTCAGTGATGTATGTTGATGCCTGGAAAGCATTTGGAGGCCTGTGGGGTCTGGGAAGACCCATCCTAAGGTAAGAGGGTGCCAGGGAAGCTAAGCTTGGCTCAGTTCCAGAGCTTTAGTGTTCAGAAGGGAGGTGAGACTCTGGATCACCTGATTTTTGTCATCAGCCCAGTCCTAAGATTGTACATCTGAGTCTTACCCAGAGGAAAATCTGCAAACGAAAAAGTGAAAACAGCAGTTTCTCTAAAAACAAGGTAATAGGATGGGGCACAAGAAGCTGGTTTTTTTTGTGGGGAGCCTTTACAAAACAAAATATAAAATCTGCCGGGTGCCGTGGCTCACGCTTGTAACCCCAACACTTTGGGAGGAGCCTGAGGCCAGTGGATTGCTTGAGGCCAGGAGTTCAAAATCAGCCGGGTGTGATGGTGCATGCCTGTAATCCCAGCTACTCAGGGAGGCTGAGGCATGAGAATTGCTTGAACCCGGAAGGCAGAGGTTGCAGTGAGTCAAGATCGCACCACTGCACTCCTGCCTGGGCGACAGAGAGAGACTCTGTCTTAAAAAATAAAAAATAAAAAAAAAAACCAGAAAATATAAAATGAAACAAATCATTCTTCTTCACTTTCCCCAAATCAATCCCAGCCTGGGGTTGTGAAGACTTCAAGACATTAGAGGTGATGCTAGGGAGTAGTGGGAATTGACTTATTCCTGGAGACTTTTAGGAAATTCTTGGGAGTAGAAGACAGACTTTGCGAGAAGCTGAAATTTTTCAAGATCAAGTTGGGGTAAGAGTTAGCAACATGGGGATCTTGTTTTTAATGAACCCAATTTACCTCCTCAGGCTGACGATGCCCGGAAACACACAGGCAAGGTGAAGCAGGAGTTCAGTATTACCTGTCCGATGTGTTTCTCGCTTCTGCTGCTGTCTTTCACCTCTGCTCTGCCCGATTTCATCAGTGCCACACCCAGCCCGGCCTTCAGCTTTACCCTCCAGGCTTGTTTCTGAATGAGCTTTGGGTATTATCAAAGGCATCATCCTTTAACCTCAAAGGATAAAGGCTCTTCACCAGTGAAGATATAAGAAGACAAAGCCACAGGCTCTGAGGGTCATTTCGAGAGTGCTCTGGGCATCCTTTGAGCACATTCGTGTCACCCTCCTCTGCAGTTACTCCTCATATGATGAGCATACCAGCCGGTCCTGGGATTAGACAGTGAGAAGGGCCTGCTTTCACTGGCCGCAGGTCACTGTTGACAGAGCTGCAAGAAGGAGAAAGAGATCCAGATCTCTTGGGAAATCAGGTCCTCATTTATTTGTAGTCCAGAGAGAGAGAGCAGAAAGTCAAAGACAGCCTGAGAAACATGTCTGTGACCTCTGACCATGGACACCTGTGCACAGAATACAAGTTCTGAAAGGAAATGGTGTACAAATCATCCATGGTCTGGTGACTTCTAATCCAGAGCCAGGCCTCGGTCCCTGGCAGCCCCTGTGGGCAGGCTCGGGGCAGGCTGGGCCTCCGCACAGAATGGGGAAGGAGAGGTCACTAGAATCAGGGGAGATGGGGACTGAACCAGCTGTACTACTGGTCTTTGTGGGGGATGCCATCCAAATGCCAATGGCCAAAGGGGCCTGAGGTTTCTGGCCCCATCCCAGTGTCCTTGTTCATTTCTGGGAGGACACTCTGCATAGGGACTGTTTAGTGACAGCAGGAGGAATTTAGTGCTAGAAGGCAGCAGGTGATGGAAGCTTCTTGGAGGACGACAGCTGGTGTCGGCAGATGTGGGGAGCAGGGTTGCCCCAGTGGAAGGAATGAGGGGAAGGTGATCAACCACACCCCTTTACCTCGAATTGAGGGGTCCTGGGATGGGGGCTTTCAGTGCTAAACCTGGGGAAACCCTGGGCAAACCAGGACAAGCTGGTCCTCTGGGGAAGGCCAGGGAATCGCTGTGCAGGGCATCAGGGCCCTGGCTGGGCAAGAAGAGAGATGCCAAGTTCAGAACTGTTTAGGTCTTAAGGTATAAAGCTCCTTCACAAAAATCAGATGCAAAGAAAACCCCAGTCCTCCCTCCTTTAACACACATGCACACACATGGGAACACAAACCTACAAAAAAGACAATTTAACACATGCACACACACAGGCACACAAACGTACAAAAAAGACAATTTCCTCTTAGTGAACTTACTCAATGTATGCAGCCCTCATTTCTGCTGATAGCAGCCATTTCTGATTTATTCCTTGCTGTAAGAAATGTCTCATACCTTCCTTCTTCTGGGGTTCTCGGTGTTGGAATTGAAGCTTTGGGTCTCCACTAAGCGGGTTGGTCTGGTAAGGGCTTCTTCCCAGTACAGGGCCAGTCCTCTGTGTGGGTCATCCAGCCCAGGGGAGGCAATGGGTGAGCAAGGCAAGTGCCTAAGTGTCCAGGCTTAGACCAGACTTGGGGCAAGATGACACATTCCAGCTCTCTCCAGCAGCCGCCAAGGAGTCAGTGAAGGTACTGTTTATCTTGGAGCCAGTCAGGCAATGCTAAAGTTCAAAGACCCAGTGTCTCTGGCTGGCCAAGGCTGGAGAAAGAAGGTTAACATGTGGGTTTCCTGGCTCACCAATGTAGTTCTCCCCAGGAGACTTCCCTGTTGTATTTAGCAACAAGTCTGAGACCATTAGAAGTCTTCCTATTCAATGTAGATACTATTTTAAACATCTTCCCATTAGCAAAGGGAATTATTTTTGTTTTGTTCTTGGGAGGATAATTCTGGTTGTCTTAAAAAGGCTTTACGAATTTTCTTAAAAACACTGCATTTATCTGATGTAATCCTGCCACTCTCTTACAGGAACAGCTGTTGGTGTTTGCAGCCACACATGTTTGAGATCAGTTATCTTTTGACATAATGACCAAGCTTTTTTGTTATGTCAGATGAGATAAAAGTAAGTATTTGCTGCTACAGTTTCCCCTGATAAGCAGTATTCCACTTTTATATAAGAGGGCCAGATGGTTGAATTAAGGATGAAATAACACATATTGAAATTTGCTTTTAAATCCACCTCTGTACACAGAGGTTCTCTTAAAAGAGGTTTACCGTGAATCTTTGGCTTTGTCCTCTCCTAATGATACAGGAACTATAAAGAAATTATTTAGGCAGTTAGTGAGGGTAAGAGAGTCTTTGTCAAGGTTTCCTTTTTAAGAAAAAGCAGCCCCCAAATCATTTCTTTTCTAACAAAGAGCAGCCTGAAAAATCAAGCTGCTGACATAGAAAAGCAAGATAGAAGCTTGCATGGGTGAATACCGGTAGCCGTGCCAATGGGAAAAGGCTACCTGAGGGCCAGGCATGTTCAACATGGAGGCTCTATCTTCCCTTTTCTTTGTCAACCACATGTACAGTAAAGAAGCAGGCAACATGGTGCTGGCCAGGTAGAGAACCCAGCTGCATAATAGAAGATTACGGTGGGCTGGCCAGCTTCTTGCACTATGCAAATGACACACCTGGTCTGACCAATCTCTCGTACCCTATGTAAATCAGACACCGCCTCCTCAAGCTCCTGTATAAAATCCCATGCATTTCACCATGGAACTGGAAGACCTACTCGGGAGCTCCTCTGTCTCTACAACAGAGAGAGCTTTTCTCTCTTTCACCTGTTAAATCTCTGCTCTTAACCTCACTCCTTGTGTGTCTGTGTCCTTGATTTCCTTGGCATGAGTCAACAAACCTCAGGTATTATCCCAGATGAACGATGCCACTTCACTAAGGAAGATAAAGGAAACTAGAGACCAAGCTCAATATCACACTCCTCCCATGTGTATGCACACTTACATATACATCTTTGTTTTAATGTAAGCAGGAGAAAGAAGTTAGGAAAGTGTTTAGGTTCCTAAGCTGTTTTTCCATAATCTGAGCTTTGTCAGAAGTATTAGAACAGATCTGTGGCAAAACTCCAAAACCGTGGACCCTCAGTGCAGTTTCTCAAATGTGCTCACATGTGATCCTAGATCCATCTTACACCTTGCTATTCCAGTTTAATAGCAGGGTATTGAATCTGGCTTCCTGTGCTGCAGTGATTTAGAAGGTGTGTGAAATATGGAATTGTTTTGTTGGACTCTTCCTTATTCCTTATCTGTTTACCACCCACCAATACAGCAACTACTAAAAATAAGGCTAGAGCTCTGTGTTCTTCTAGTAGTGAGATGAATCAATGTTGATAACGTGCCCTCTCGATTCCCAGGTGTATAAACAATGAAATTTTTGATGAGTTTTCTTGCCCAAGGGGTGAAATCTCCAGCCAATAAACAGAGCATCTATCTGTGTGTGAGTGCACGAGTGCATGCCTTGTGTGTCCGTGTGTGTGCATTCACGTGCTGTGTTTTGAAAGAAGCTAATTAAACTGTAGACACTAAAGCTTTAGATGTTACTGAATCAACTCAATCAACCAGTTCCGGCAAGTCCAAATATTTGCAGTGGTAGCAAATACGAATAATTGATCACATATAGAACACTTGCCATGTGGAATACAATCAGATGTATTCTGTCATCTAAGATTTAAAAAGCAAAATAAAAAAATACCACGGAAACCTTCATGTTATGGGAAAGTGACTGCATATTTGTAAAGAACACAGTCAATACTAGTTGTGTGAGCTATAAATAATGTAGTAATTATTATTTTGGTCTGAAACATTTTATGTCCTTTAGTCATTAAAATTAGGATCTATGAGACTGGGGCAGCATGGAGAAATGACTGTTACACCATGCAGTGACTTTTTTTAAAAAAGAAAAAAATAAACTTAGGGCATCTATTTCCCACCATTTTCTCATTTAATTACAATTCCCTGATACCTTTCTACCAGTCTCGTACTGTTTGGGGGCAAACTAGTAAGAAGCTGGGGGCAAAAGGCTCCTCTTCCAATAAATTCCTATGGAAGTAGGAAGCTATTATCTGTTTATTCCTTTTATAATGGAGCTCAAATTCTTACCTGAAATAGACCCCAGCTCTGGAGGTAAAGGGTGTGGAGGAGAGGAAGAAATAGCAGTGCTTGTGAGTGCACATGTGTATGTGTGCACGTATGTGGCAGGTGTTTGCAAACACGTGGAAAGCACCTATGCTTTCCTTGTTTCCAGTGGGAGAAGCTGCCTAAAGCATGTCTCTTCCTGTTCAGCAAGACATCTTGGTTCCCTGAAAATTCATCAGGGATGGTGAAATCTCCATCAACGAACACAGAAAGATCCACCAGAGACAGTTCATGGTGAATTCAGTTATAGTGACATTCTAGAAGTTGACACCGGTCAACCCTTTCTATCCACCTCCACCCTGTCTCAGTGTCTTTCTTTTGCTGTTGCTTCTCATCACCAACAAACTCATGTCTGGTTTTTGGGAAACATTAGTGTGTAATGGCTTCTGTAAAGTAAGAGCTCTCCTTTCTAGAAAAATTTAATAGTCTTAGCAATTAAGCCCATGTTTTATAGTATTGTTTCATTAGGAATAAACACATATATTGTAATTAAAAACTTTTCTCAGCTTCTGAGTGGTCTTTCCATTTCATCAAATATTAAGAAGTGGGAGTATGAATGAAGGAATTAAAGAAGAAACAGAAAAGAAGGAAAAAAATTCACAAAATGTAATACACAATCACACCAGGCAACTGTAGTCTCTTTCCTGGATAATTTATGTTAAAGTTTATCAGACTCAGAAGCTGATATGATAAATAGCCCAATATAGTTTCTCCTTGTTGTCTAATATCATTGCAGGTCTATCTGGCTCATTTATAATGTAATTTCTTTCTGTTTAAAGGCAAAATACTTCAAGTATTTGACAAGCTAAACATTAGCCCTAAAAATGTGTATCAATCTGCATTTATATATTTTCTGCATAAAAAGTTCTCAAACTCAAAATCAAAATATTTACAAAGGTATCATGTGCTTATCGATGTCACACATTTTCTTTGCAAAGTGCATAATGAAAATTTCAGAAGTAGTCGATTCTGTTTGCTGTAAAATGTCTCCATTAAAATACAAAGAACCAAACTACTGATGCACAGGGCAATTTGCATGGATCTTAAGGGGTGTTCTGCTGAGTAAAAAACTGCCAGTAAAAAACTGCCAGTCTCAAAAGGTACATACTGAATGATTCCATTTTTCTAGCATTCTCAAAATGACAAAACTACCAAGATGAAAAACAGATGGGAAGGCCGGGGTGAGGGAAGGAGATGGAGAGAGGGAGGTGGTGACTATAAAGGGACAACTCAAGGGAGTTTCTTTGCAGTGATGGAGCAGTTCTGTGTCTTGATGGTGGTGGTGACAATATGCATCTCTACAGAAGGTAAAATGTCCTGGAGCTATACACAAAAACATACACAAGAAAAATTACTGCATGCAAAGGCTGGCAAAATCCAAGTAAGGTCTAAGATCTAGTTAAAATGTATTCTCAATGTCCTGGTTTTGCTAATGTACTGTAGTTATCACTGCGGAAGACCAGGTGATGAGTACATGAGACTTCCTTGTACTATTATTGTAACTTCTTGTGAGTCTGTAATTATTTCATTATATAAAGGTAGAAACATAAATCTCTGTTGAAGAAAAGATTCTGGCAACTAAACACACTTGGAAGCAATTTAGTCAAAGAGTGGTGTCCTTTCAGGAGGCAGAGCCCTTAAGTGTAAACACTAAAGACCCCTGATTTAGCATATGTTTAGTATCCAGGTAACCAGGAATGCAACTCTTAGACTGTGTAACTGAAAACAATTAATTGTTCCCATTACTTTTATGAAGGTTGTAGAATCAGGAAATTTCAGAGCAAGCAGGGTCCATGCTCTCAGGTTACAACTCTCTGTTTTGGTATCCTGATTTGTAATGTGAGGGCTTTGTCCTAGTTTCTTTGCAGTGTCTTGCCTAGTTCTAAATTTCATACTACACATAAACTACAGAAATGGTAATCATAAATTTTGCCTCAGTATTGCATAAGACAAATATTTCAACTTATATTGATTATAAATGTGGACACAGAAAGGACCCATTTATTATGTAACACCATCTATTAAAAATAACCGGAGAGCAAACCAACTGGACTAATTCTTACTCCTTAGATCAGGTGGTAATTTTCCAGGACAGAGGGTCTGGGCGGTTTCCTTGAAATGACATATCATTACATCCTCCTTGTACAGAATATAGTGCTCATATCTACTGATATCTACTGGAGTGTTTGCGTAGGAAGGGGTGGCATCAGTGTGTCCCAGTAAGGACCCCTTGACTGCCCATGAGACCTGCTAAATCGACCCTGGGGAGATTCAGGGCAAACACTCAAACTCAGGAGGCTCTAAAGAGTAACCTTTATCATTTGGGAATAAATGATGATATGCTTTTTATAACCAATATAGCTTTAGTTTCCTTACTTGTCTCAACTACTTTTCTTCATGGAATGCTAAAATAGGTCTACCTTGGGAAACTGAGCCCACTGTAAAAACAAAGTCAGGTTCTAGGGCTGTTCTTCTTTCATGATAACACGCCTAGAGAAAAGGATTTTAACTGCAGTAACATCTGTTTTTTTTTTTGGTATTGAGTTCCCTTAAGTCTATAATAATTTATATTTGAAAAAAAAAAAACTAGCAACTCGTTGCATTAGTGTAATAATTTTATTAATAAAACGAACCCATAGGATTCAAACAAGTATACAAAGTATTTTTTTTCCTGTGGGTTAAATTGTTACACTTTTAATAATAAAAATAAGAAAGTTTTCATAGTTAACTTACCAAAAGCATAACCCTTGCCTATTGTTTCTTATTGTGCAAAACAAAAACAAAGAGTTTTGCCCACAGAAGGATTTTGTGCACCAAAACATGCACATTTTCAATTTCAAAATTTCGGCATCAAAATGAAAATTCCAAGGCCACGTTTTTGTTTTTTCAAACTAAAGAAGAGCAAGAGGGGAACTAACAAGCAAATAAGAGCAGCTAAATTTTTAATCTTCATTCCCAGGTATTTTCTGTTTCAATGTAGAATTCTCCACATTCATAAAATGATATCTTCAACCTACTGCTTATGGTCAGATATGCCAGTATCAGTTCAATAAGGCAAGTCACACGTTTTAGCTATTCTCTTAAGTCCTACAGAGACAGTTTCACTTCAATTTCACAGGGTCACTTCAAGATTTACCTTAAAAGGTGACAAAACAATCCTAGTGAAGGATTCCTTTAAGTAGTTGCTTTTCTAGATGGAGCCAAATAATTAAACTTACTCTCTCTCCATACTGGAGTTTGTTTCTTTCATTATGTTTTAGTATCAGGGAGTTAAACAATGCCTTGACAAGGCATGAACTACAACTTAGAAGTCAATAAACAGTTGAAGTCAATAAACAATGATCTTTTGTAAAGTAAAAATCAACTGTTTAGAAAACACTTAAATACACATTACCTGTTTAAAGACACACACACAAAAGAGCAAAATTCAAAAACCAAATCAAGGAATAACGTTTTGTGACAATTTCAGTAGCACAATTACTGGTCTAACAGTTTTGCATTGTGGTAATTTAAATAGCGGCTTACAATGAGAGAACTATGCGGGATGCTTCCATCATTGCAGAGAAGAGAGGTAAGCCCAGAGGGTGAAAAGCATACATTTGCCTAATGTGTGTAGAAAATTCCCTGATCAAATGGCCAACTAACTCTTAAATACAAAATTTAACCTTAAAAGAACTTTTCTATTTTTGGTGAACATTGATTGAAAGAAAAATCATCATTCTGTTAAATGAAGTACAGTATTCTGCAGAGGAAGCACCAGGGTTTCTAGATCAAACCCTTAGGACATGAAGAAAACCAAAGTACTCTGCTAGTTCAAAATCTCTATCACAGGAATCCCTGGCTCCCTTCCACGTGTCCAGAGATGCTCTCAGCTCACAAAACCAACAGATGGCGGGAAAAGCAAGTGAACGTGTGACCATGTAGGAGGGGAGCTGGGGACAGTAAAACACTGCTCAGACTTTTAGCAGCAACACAATCCTGTTGGTCTGAATATCCTGAGGTTAAAGGATAATAAAATATTGCACCAACACAATAAAGAAAAAATCACAGTTTAAACAGAATTACTAAAGAACTGGAATAATGTACAATGCAGTGACTGCTATCAGTAGACCTAGGTCTCTTGACATGAATTAAAGTTGTGTCTTTTTAAAAAAATGACACTCCTACCTTCTTTTGGTTTGGTGTTTATTTTGACATTCTCTTAGGTATACATATATTTACTTCCATTTAATGCTAACTTACTGAATTTTCTCCTTGGCCCAGTTTCATATTTAGTGATAGATGAGATTGTTGCTGTAAACAGCAGTAACTCCAAAGAAGAGTACTCAAGGTGAGGGATTTAAAAACATATCTGATAACCCCATTAGAGGTAGGTTAGAAAAAGGCCTTTTATTTTGGACTGTGTAGTTATCAAGGCATCCTGCAGATGCAACCTTTTCTCTCACTTCTTTCCCTGACATGCTCCTAGGTAAATAAGATATGAGGAAAATCAAACATATATCCTGTTAAAGCACTTAAAGGGGATAAAAAGTACAGCCTTCAACAAAATGTGTTTTCACACTGAAGTTCATCTTTCCCCTTTGAACCGACAAGCTTTTCAAGAAACCCTTTCTTGGTTTCATAATACTGTACTGCCAATTTATAAACTACATTTTAGTCTACCCTTGAAAGAATGAAAACTGTAGTACTTCATTAGGACCTCATATGACCATGATCTCAAGAAAAGATACTTTCAATGTCTCTAGGCCTGAATATGATAGGAAATCATGAAGCACCCAAAACCTCAGGGTCTCACTTCGTATTTGGAGTGGGCCATTTTCCTATTCATGCACGCCCTTGTTTTGTTACCCTCTCCAAAATCAATTCTTCCCCACTTCCGTTCATATAGCCTTCATTCCACTCTTTAAAACACCATGGGAAACTCCCACAGTGTTTCCACTGTTTACAGATTCCTTTCTCTCAGGTCAGCGCAGGCACCCTTTCACTTACTCTATAACCATCAGGACTTCCATTACATTCTGTGACTTTACACATCTTCATCCCAGTTTTTAACAGGGATATATATATGATGACCACCATATAAACTTGTGCAGCAATCCTGTCGGCCCACCAGAAATTTCTCACATTCTTTAATTCCTATTGCTTTCAGTCTTGATATTCATTTATGTTTTCAAGTGAATCTTTCCTGTCTCTTTCCCAAAAAGGCAGAAGGAAAAGAACCAACATTCTAATTTGATGATGAACACAGTGATTTCTGAAATATGTTCAGAGAATGAAGGAAACAGGCTGGGTCTCTTCTACATCGCTAGGATGTGGATCAACCTGCAAAAAAAGAGCAGACTGAGATTAGTGTTGTAGCATTATTTAAAATGATTCTAGTACCTATTTCTAATTACATGATGGTTATATGCCAAGTTGGTCAGAGCCTGCTATTAGTAAGTCCCAGAAGGTGCTTAAGTTCTCTATATTCCATGGCCAAATAACACACCTTAGAGGCTATCCACAATACTGTATATGATGCCACAGATCACAAGGAAAATAGTAAAAAAAATCTGGCAAAAGAATCAGTGATAATCTATTACCACTGTATAAACAAATTTAAATGTATCCCTTACTAATTATGAGTCAGCAACAGATACTCTAATAAATGGATGACAAAAAATGATTTGAAAATAATACAGTAAAAGTCTAATTTTCTTTTGCTTTGCTTACCTCTGCATAAAGAGGTGGAGGTTGAAACCGGAATTCCTGTATACAGGCAAACATAGGACAGCACACTTCTCCCTCACAGTTAGGGGGTTGAGGGTAAGAAGGAATGTGTCTAGAGAATTCTTCCTCTGATACCACATCTGCATAATTTGGTGGTGCTGAAATAGAAATGAAGTTGGAGTAAGAAATCCACTCAAAAATTAATCTCAATTCTTAACTGTTACAAAAACAAGAAACAGCTAAATTTGAAGATAAAAATATGGCATTCTTTCCCTCTAATCAGCAAGGTTTTATGCATATTACAATAAAAAATAGTTTCTCCCTTTATTAAACTACTACTAATAGATTATATTCTAGTCTCTTGAGATATAGGTAAACAAATATCACTGAAATATGACTACAGAAAATATGTAACACACCACACATTTGACTACTTTTCATTGTTTTCCTATTACAAATAGGAATTAGCAAATGTATATCTTATTCCTGAATCTGCTATCAGCAGCTTTGCATCCTAGATAAAGCTAAACGTTCAAAGCCCCTCCTAACGCTTTATGATTTTTTAGTAGTAGGAATAAAGAGTAGCAGTACTAATCAACATTTGAGCACTTCATAGCTTATATATTCTGTTCTTAGGTATTTTCTAGGTAAAACTTCATTATGAAAGAACACCAAAATATTTTACCTTCAGGCTGTTCTGGCAGGGTCAGTGTCAACCAGCTCATATCCATACTGAACTGGCTGGCAATGCTGGAGTTTCTGCTGCCAAAACCATTATATGGAATTGTACCAATCACTAATGGCAGTTCAAGCATCAATTTTTTAGCACCAGGAATGTGAATGTACACCTAATAAGCCAAAAAAAAAAAAAAAAAGAGAGAGAAAGGAACAAATGTAAGTTACACCTCCAGCAAGTAGCCCAATTACTTTCTTTTTTCATAGAAACAAATGCTTTTGTCAGCTGCCACCACCCTCATCACAATTCTCAATTGTCTTGATTAAACAAAATGAAGAGTATACAAAACATAGTGAATGCTCTGTGACAGAGAACTGTGTCCTTAACATGCATCACTTTAGGTTTGCATGGCTCATATAATAATTATAGAAAATAAAGGATATGTCTTCAATATAACAAACACACTTTAATGCACCTCAATTCTTTTATGGCATTCTATTAAATCCCTTGTGGGGAATAGTTTTTTATTAAAAACAAGGGCCAATCTTCACACAGTCCCCAATTGGTGTTAATGCTGACTATGCACAGTAACATGACATCAGTTATTGTCCATCATACACATTTTTTTTTTTAAAGAGCTTTGCTTACAGCTAAGGAATAGTCCACTCTGATAATGCAGCAATCCAGGATGGATGGAGTGACAGGTGGAATTTTGAGTGTTTTCCCATTCCATGTGTCCGTGCTCCCAGAAGCAATGTGGTTTCCTCGCACATTGGCGACCATGTGTCGAATGGTCTTTGTTTTTCCACTAGCCAAATACGTCTGGGTTTGGAAGATAGCAGCCTTTGGAACAATCAGACGAGAGGAACAATTCTCTATTTCTGCATAGATTGGAATAGCTTCTCCTAAAAAGAAAACAAAACCAGGGAGGATTCAGGGACTCTTTAAAAAGTTCTCACCACAGTGGATTAGGGCCATATAGCTGAAATGTTCCAACATCACTTTAACAAATTGAGAAGGTTTGATGGAAAACATATTGTAAATTCAAGCCAGAGAAATAAAAATTCACTGCAGGTTGTGGTAGATCTTATTTTCTAATTATTGCATTATTGACTTTTCTAATGTAGCAATATTGCATTAGCAATTCTAAAGATATGTAAATGACCAGTGTCTATATAAATTAGGATAAGACATACAAATAAATGATTCAGGACTATGTTAAGTATAAAAGATCACTAACAAACTCATTAGTGCTTATCAAATTAAAATCTGCCCAAGAGGAGAACAAAGCCTTTGCTTTTAAGGAATTAATAATGTTAAGGCACAGAAAGAATCAACAGATGGATTAGGCAAGTTTTATAACATTATGGCTCCACATCATACCATTCCATACTGAATTCCTTTCTAACAAGTCCGATTCCTGAAGCTGGGGCCAAATCCACTGCTGGAAATGGGCCCTTCACTATTGGCAGTTCCAGTAACAATCTGATTGTTAAGTTTTTTAATATACTACATTCCAGTCCCAAGTATTTGCATATATCAAGCCAGCAAGGAATCAGAATGTCTAACAGCATTTCATACTCCAATAGTTCTCTTCTTAGCAATACAACCCTGGAGATTCTCTTGCAACATTAAAATCAGATGCTGGCATTTTCTCATTCCTCTAGTTATATTCTTGGTTACTAAAGTAACAGGATCGAAGTCAGAAAAAAACAGGAGTTTGACTGGAAACAATTCCTCCATTTAAAAATACTTAAATATCAATTATTTATATTAAAAATGTATCACTATTCATGTTTTAAAATACTATACACGTCATACAATTACAAAAAACACTATTTAAAATCATTTAAAATTAGCTAAGAAAATGAATGAAATCTTTCATTTGGACTTTCAAGCATTTTGCTTACCATTACAGTATCCCTTTCTTTCAATTTTGGCACTCAGCGAGACTGGACCAGAAGTGAAAAACCAACAGCCAACCATTTTCTCTTGAGTTTTCAATACAGGGGTCTTCAAAATATCAAACAATAAAATAACCTTAATTAAGCCACTCTAGAGAACTCACATAACTTAAAATTATGTCTTTCTTCACAGAATGGTTGTAAAGAAATACCAAAAAATGAATAAAACTTTCTTATCCTTATGTAGCATATTAGCCCAAATATGCACAAAAACACAGCGTGTTAAGACTCCCCCTTTTAGGAAAATCACAGTGAATTTTCAGATTCAAAAATTATCATGACACCATTTTATTTTACCCTGAAGTAATTATGTTTCCAGGAAATAATATACCATGTTTTTTTCAAAAAAATCAAAAGCTGTATTAGTACTTATAAACATGACAGAATTATTTTTAAGACTTTATATATAAAAGTCAGGTGTAAGAATAAATGTTATAAAAATAAAAAATAAAAAAAAATAATAAGAACATTATATTTATTTTGGCATTTAATAAGTGGAATAATCAAACAGCCTTTTCCCATCACGTACTTCAAAATGCATTATCAAGCAGAAATTTCATGTGTTCTTAATTTGGAATGGTTTTGGGGTTTTGTGTAATAGTGCAATAACGTGTAGTGTTAACATATCTGAAAAGCTTATTAAACATACTATCTCACTATAGTATTCTATTCTATAGTGTCAAGAGAAGTTACTACAAGATTTATAATGTTCAGTTTACAAGTTACACACACCAAAGCTTTCTGTAAAACCCAGTTACTTGCAAAATTTCTTCTTTATTTATACAAAGAATAACAAGGGATCAACAGTGTCTGTTTTTAGCAAAGACAAATCCCTTTAAATCAATTCCTGCAATGGTCATAAAAACTTTAAGAATATTTAACCTGCCAATTCTAAGTAGTTTTTAAAATACAAGCTACTTAGCATCACCAATTTTCAAAAATGGTTTTAAAGCAGCTGTTAAAGTCATAGCCATAAGCCAGGCCAGCTGGGTGCTGGCTATTTTATGATTCTGACCACAAGAGGCCATGTAACCACAGCATATCTGCTGTCTTTTCATAATCTAAAGGTGAACATTAAATTCTATTTCTTTTACATGCGAAAATAAGATTTAAACAACAACTTTTTAACTGCTAGCTTTTTCCTTGTCTTTCAAAAAACACAGGCTAGAAAAACCTCCAACATGAAAAGTACATCTTTGTCACATCAGTATCGTGATGGAAAGTTTAAATTATCTCAGTATTTTCTACGAAGTAAAAAAAATCATTCATTCATATTTAAATGAAGAACCATTAGGTCCTAGTAGCTATCATGAAAGTACAAGGTATAATTTTATATTATTTTGATAATATGGGTTTAGATAAAAGAATCTAGCTCATTAGCTCCCATCTTGCCTATTCTGTTGTTACTTATAGCCTGATCTTTCTTATCAGTCTACAGTATTTCTGGTGATTATTAGAAGTTCAATGCTTTAATGTGGCCAAATCTGTCATAAGGAAATGATAAGTGAAAGGATCTCGGCGGCAGCTGCATGCACTTACTTAATGTTAGAAAATGACATGCAAAATGGAAGGATACATAGCATAATGGCCTGAGCTTCAATAACAGGCTGAGCATGATTAATACTCTTCCATAATTACTGTTCCTCAACCTGCTATTATTGAGGAGTTTAGAATACCCCAGTCCTGTAAATGTGGCCACTCTGGTAAAAGTAACTACTCTCTATGTGTGCATTATTGTTATTAAGCCTTATTAATGCATTTCAAGCCTGTGTAACTTTTTGGCAAAAGAAGCCCTGAACAGCAGGGACATAATCAATAGTATTAACACACACAATTTGTAATTTGTCCAACCTAGAATCATATATTTATAGTGAATGCCTTTGGGTTACAAGATTGTGTTTTCCAAGCCATCAGAAAGTGACAGGACAGACTACCAGTAAACTGGCTAAATATAGATCCCACTGTTGAAAGGAAGGAGGAAGGGAGGGAAGGAGGAAGAGAAGGAGGAAGAGAAAAAGGAAGAACTTACTAGTAATGCTGGTGTGTTGACATCGACATGACTAACAACCTGCAGTTCCCTCTTTACACTCTGATCAGGTACCTTGGGTCGTTCCAACACTGCCCGGACACAGTACTGAATGCTTCCATATTTCCCAGTAAATGAGGTGACCAAAGGTCTGAAACCAACCAAAGACATTAATTATGAGTTTACTTTCAGTTAAACATAGCCAAAAAAAAGCATGGTTTAAAATGTTTTAGGTTGGAAATAAAAATGAGTAAGTCTATTTAGGGACTATTCAGTATAAACATGCATACTTGAGAATCAGAAGATACCTAGCAGTGATACATTCGGATGGACATATTGCAGAGAAAGATAACCACAAAATTATACAGTTTCACTTACTCAGATGGAAGTTGAAAGCGAAATGGAAATTCATGTTTTCCAGGCTGTAATAAAATGATGCCTTCACCTATAAGAGATTGTATTTTATTTTAATGAAGGATGGTTAGTATTAGATCAAGAGTTTTCACAATGTAAATAATTTTTTGAAGGAAGTTTTTCTTGCTACAAAATGCACCATACTCCAAAAGTTTATTAAACAAATGTACAGAATTAAATTCGAGTGTGTGTGTGTGTGTATGCATGTGTATGTGTTTGAGAGACGGGGTCTCGCTCTATTGCCCAGACCAGGGTGCTATGGCCTTGAACTCCTGGGCTCAAGCAATCTTCCTGCCTCAGACTCCCAAGGAGCTGGGACTACAGGCATGTGCCATGGTTCTTGACTAATTTTTAGTAATTCTTTCCAGAGATGGGATCTTGCTATATTGCCCAAGCTGGTCTCAAACTCCTGGCCTTAAATGATTCTCCTACCTTGGACTCCCAAAGCACTAAGCTTATAGGGGTGAGCCACTGCACTTGGCCAGTTTTTACCAAGTACCATAACACTCACACATACATACACACATATATTCCATTCTCAAATAGGCCAATTACTAAAGTGCTAAGGCTCAGAACTCCCAACATACATATATATATGTATATGGATATGTATATTTGTGTGTGTGTGTGTATATGTAAAAATCACAACTGCTTACCCCCATTCTATTATACTAATGGGAAATACCAATATTAAACTGGACCAAAAACGAATTTAGCAAAAGACAGATTTATTCTGGGTATACCAGAAACATCACATTGAGTATTCTTTGAGCAGAAATGGAAAAGGGAGTGAAAACTTTATGAATATTGTTAATATTGGGTATAACACAAAACAGCCAAACCAGCAAGACAAGCTATTAAGCAAGTCATGCATGTATCCTTGAGCTCTCCTGACTAAGAAAGAGTTTCTTGGTGGCTAACTTGGGAATACAGAAAGGGCTTCACCAAGCATGGCCACAGCCCTTTTCTCAGCTTTGGGTTACCAGCTCCATTTTATTTCATGCAGAAGCTTATCACTGGATTGTGAGAAGGCCAAAATGCAAAATGTGGAGGGACTTTGTAAGGCCAGAGGCACCACTGAAACCTGTGATGAAGGTACCAAGACAATCTGTTTAATTCAGATCCAAAGTAGACTTTGTGGCTTTCACGGTTGGTCAGGAGGCTCTCTTGAAAGACTTATACACTCTCCTTTCATTTCATGCTCAGATTTAATATTGAACTCCCTTATTGTGGATAGGATAAATAAGATGAAGAAATGGGAACACAGAGAGAGAACTCTGAGATTTGCCTGGTCATCTGACACTAAAATGAAGATTTCTACTTTATCCATTCACTAAAAAAAATTAAAGAAATCAGTAGTGAAATGGGAATTTTTTATCCCTTAAATAAAAAAACAGAGTTTTATTTTATGACCTTAACCAAGTCAGCTGACATTTCAACTTTGTACTTTTAGAAAATAGGAACACATTACTGACCCATTAAGTCTTCTGAATCTATCCCCAACTTTTAATGTGTTAACATCAAGAGTGATAAAAAAGTGACACACCTGCCACTTAAGTCAATTTGAATACTCCACAGGTGGGTGATTGGAGGCAAAGTGAAGAACAAGTCACAGGGGCATGAGATCATGTTAAATTCAGTGGCAGGGAGAGTCCCAGTGGCTGAGGTGTGCTCAGGAAGGTTGCAGCAGAGCTACAGTACCAGGGACCAGGGAAGCATCTCAACCTGATGGCTGTGGAGTGAAAGGCTCAAGGCAATCCCAGTGCTCCTAATGGAGCTGGGCTGAAGTTCTAATTTGAAATTATTAGATTACAGAACATGACCAAGTATTTACAAATATTTTGAAGTATGTATTTCATTTGAGTTTAAAATGCATAGTGCTTAGATTTCAGGCACTGTGGATAATCCTCAAATAGACCGGGGGAGGAAAGGAGATTACATGCTTGCACACAAGTAATTACCATAGAGTGCTAGAATCTAGAGCATTTACAAAGGAACAGGGGTGGGCCCAACATCTTCAGGACCTGAGGGCTGGAATGGAGACAGGTAGGAAGCGAAATTTAGATAAGGGAATAGCATGAGGAAGAGCATAGCAGGCATGTGTGGGGAACAGAGTTACCCAGGATGCTGAAGAGAATGAGAGAGATGAAGTTCCCCTTTCATTAAGAAACAAATTGACATAGGATCCATATCATTTAAAATGAGACTTTCAACTATCTCAAAACATAAACAGGAAAAAGAAATAGGAAAACTGATAAAAATGGGTTACAATATTTGGAATTCACTCTTTGTTTTCTTTTCCTCTTTCTCAATTTTTTTTTTTTTTAATGTAAAAGGTTCACAAGTTGAACCATGT
This sequence comes from Trachypithecus francoisi, assembly GCF_009764315.1. Taxonomy (NCBI): domain Eukaryota; kingdom Metazoa; phylum Chordata; class Mammalia; order Primates; family Cercopithecidae; genus Trachypithecus; species Trachypithecus francoisi. The sequence continues at coordinate 90,819,325 of NW_022681468.1, forward strand.
GCCCATTTCTGCTCTGCACCAACCGCTCATTATTTCTGTCTTGTATACTGAGCCCTACAAAGTCACAGAAAGATGTTTTAATCACTAATGGTCTTACAGCCAAAGCTCATAATTAAAGGTTTTGATGAGCCATGGGATGCAGAAGACCATTACAGAGGCAGAGACTGGGGCTCAGGAAGGGTGAGTTACTTGCATAAGGTCACACTGCTGGTGGGTGACCAAGAACTGAAACCAACTCTCTGATTCTGTCTTGTCTTTCTACTACAATTTCTCAATAAAAATATGAAGAAAAGCAATCACAATGATAGCAAGTAGTTGAATTAGATTAAGGATGTCAAATAATTATCTGTTGCAGTGAGCTGAGGTCCGGCCACTGCACTCCAGCCTGGGCGACAGAGCGAGACTCCGTCTCAAAAAAATAAAATAAAATAAAATAAAAATCTGGAGAGCATTTGTGAAAACAGATCCCAGTGCTACATAACATGGATTTCTAAAAATCTCCTTAGGTGATTGAAACACAGCCAGGTTTTGTAATGAAATGACCCCCAGAATATAGACTGTGTCAAGATGCTAACTTCTTCCAAGCTATAGACATTAGGGGTGACTTATTTTTTTTCCTCAGCTAAAAGAGACTATGGTCTTAAGCAAAATGTAATTGTGCCAATATGTGCTATGATACATTCTAAAACAAGTTTAAGATTTTCAAATTGTCTAGCTTTTACATTCTGTTCCATATGTATATATGTGTGTGCATGTGACAAATAAACATCTGACTTGTGAATTAAAAAACTATTTGTTAGCCCAGATTTTACCAAAGCAGTTTTTTATTGCTAATTCCAGGTTCAACTGTTTTTAATTTTACATCTATTTACTCAGCAGTTACAGGCCCAGAGATAGAATCCAAAGTCCTGGACAAAAATGAATGTATCTCTCTCTCCCAACGTCCTTGACTCCATTCAGCCATCTTGCAAATTGTATTGTCTGCTTCCACTGGGGCCTGGGTTGATCCTGGAAGCCATACTGAGGAAAGGGTATGAAGGAGTAAAAACTATCACTAGCACACTGTTCCCATTGATCCAAAAGGCAGTTTCGGTTCCAAATACGGTTTTCCTCACTACAATTTTGGGATCACTCAGATGATCGCTTACCTTGAGGACTTCGCTATGTCCACAGTAGGATAAGGCAAAACCACATATTCTATTATATTTTGTATAAGATATACCACATAAATATAATGCGTTCACTCTTCAAGGAGAGGAGGTACATACCATCGTTTTACTTAATAGATAAAAGCTCGTGGCAAAAAGGTAAAAGTTTAAATTAGTTTCCATCCATGAAATAAGAGTAAGACTCATGGTTCTTGGTATTTTCATGACTAAAGGGATCCAATTTTTGGTATCTAATATTTATAAAACACTCATGTAGTGTGTCCCCACATGGGTACTTCTGGAAAAGTCTACACTATGAACTGGACTTCACCAAAGTGAGCAGGAAGGGAAATCCAGACATGCCCAGATGCCCTTGTCTCTAAAGGCATTTTGAGTAGAGAGATGTGGGGGAGAGGGGAAGAAGTGGGTAGGAGGGAAGGAGGAGGATGGGGAGGAAGAGGATGCAGAAGAAACAGCAGCAGTATCAGGTACAGGCACAACTCTTACTAAGGGGCCCTGCTCCCCAGAAGAGGGAAACCAAGCATGATGGTCAAGTCTAGAAAACACTTCCGTTGAACTCCTACCCCTCAGGAACTACTTCCCTATTCCCAAAACCAAATTTCTGCTAATTCATCATGAACCAAGAACATGTCCAGGACAGGGAGGAGTGGAAGCCATAAGACACGGGCACCACAAAATGTAAACTCATAGCCGCCGGTACCGCTATCCTTTCCTCGACCAGAAAGAACAGGACCTAGATTTTTGGATCCCCCACTGTCCAATCACAGGTTCCCACCGCACCCAATGGCCCCCTCCCCTCGCGGTCCTAGAAAATCCCGAGCCACTGGGCCCAGGCAAGGGGCGGGGCGCCAGGTAGAGCCGCGCACCAAGGACGTGCGGTCTCTCCTTACCCGCGAGGCTAGGCCGGACCCGACCCCCGGAAGCCCGCCCTGATCTCACCTGCCAGGTGGGCATCCCGCCGGCACGCGGCCTCCCGGCCCCTCCCCGGCCCGGTAGCCTGGCGGGGGAACCCCTGGCGGTCGCCTGCGCTTACCGGCTGGGGGCTCCCGCAGGCTGAGGCGCACGTTCAGGTACTCCACCTCCGAGAAGACAGCCAGGGCCGAAGCGCTGGCCGAGGCGCAGGGGCCGGCGCTCGGGCCCCAGGCGGCGGTGGCGCGGCCCTGGGCCTCCAGGCGCAGCGCGCGCAGGGCCACCGGCTCGGACGCCTCCAGCAGCACGTGCCCGGCCACCGTCTCGCCGCTGGAATAGCAGCCCTTGCGCTCGTCCTCGAACACCAGACCCAGGCTCTTCACGCGGCCCTCGGCCCCCACGGCCGCCGCGCACCCAGCCTCGCCGCCCATCCCGCCGGGCGACTCGTCCCTGCCCCTGAGGTCGGCAGAGACCCGGAGCCGGGGTCGCGAGCACAGCCGCACCGTTGTCACAGGCGCTCGCGGCAGGCTCAGGCCGCCGCGGCAGCCGTGCGGTACCCGACAGAGCACCGGCTCGCCGACGGGCCTGTCGCTTTAACAAACCCGGTTGGGGCTGGAGAAGGGCCGGGACAGCCCACCCCCGGCGGACGGCCATAGGTCAGTTGCGAGCCCTGCTTCTTGCTGATTTGTTGTAGATGGTCACTGAGTTATTTCATTGGCGCTCCCACGCGTGGGTTGGCGCAGGAAGGCCGTGCGTGATCAGGGAGTGTTGGCCAATCGGGAGGCTCCGGCGTGCACGTGCACAGGGCGTTTACTGGCTGAGGCCAGGCACAGTCCTGGAGCCCAGGCCAATAGCGAGGCGGTGCGCCCATGTGGACAGACAGTGGGAAACAATATCTGTCAGGGAGGGGGCGGAATAGGGTTTTTCTCCGGCTCTCAGCGTGTCAGCCGTTCCCATAGTTACGAACGGGGGCGGGGTTTCTAGCAGCGTAAGGACTTTGCAGGAGCCACTGGGTTCTCCCTAGAGCATGAAGTTGTGGCTGTAACTGGCTTGTGTTTATGATTACATCTGCAATACTCAAGAGGAAATAGATGCTCTGCGAAATGGAATTCGGCAATATTTCCTTTTGAGATCTTGGGGGCCGGCCGCATCGGGACTTTAATGAATGACTTGGAATCTTCTAACCTCCAGGTTTTTGATCCCCGCCTCTCCCAGGTTTCAGAATTCCCAGACTATGTAAGAGCCATAGATAAGAAAAATGAGGGTTGTGGTTTTAAACCTGATATGTCCCCTAAGGAGTTCTCTTCCTAAGCTCTGCAGTATCTCTGTTAGGAATAGCTGGAACTCTGATTCTTCCTGCTGTAAATAAGGTCATGAATCACATTGTTTTTGAACAACATCTGCCACTCAAGTTTCTGCCCCACCCGAAAGTTTCCTGACATCAGTATCATATCCACAAAAATTTCCAATTGCCTTGATGACTTGTTCCCCACGCCCGCGGTTCCTCTGGCTTGTCCTGTTACATTTCCCTTTTTAACCTTCCAGTTTTTTTCTGTTCTGTTTTTTACCGTCTTGCATAGCTTGTCATTAGCTGACCATCATTTTCTTAACTTTTAAGTTGTCCCCTTATTGACATGCCACGTTTATGAGCTGTTATGTATTGATTAATCTCACAATGAAATTTAACAATTTTCCTTAAAAAAACCCTCAAAGGTTGAAAGGTTGCTCTACTACCCTCGTTGAGTTTAGATTATTAATGTGGAGCTTTAATAAAGTTTTATAAGTTCAAAATTTCCTTTTTAGCTCTCAGAGAAAGTGAAAAAGTCCCAAATTAGGCTCTGTATAAAGTTCTGAAATAGTTGTTCTTCTCTGACCATTTCGTCCAGAATAACTCCCAACATGCTCTTACTCTGCCTACTTTTTTTTTATAACACAATCTGATCTTACGTATTTATCTGTGTATTATCCATTCCACTCATATGAAACGCAGAACTTGGATTGAATGATGCATCCTAACCTTGTAGTATTATTGGCTCTGCAATACATGAGTAGTGTTCTGCCTCAAAAACTTTCACTGTCTCCAGGCAATGGTTCCCTCCAAATTAAGTGGCTGGGAGAGGGAGAAAAGGACAATGGCCCTAACAGTGACAAAAGGACCAAATGGTAGATTTTGCATTCCGTATTGGGAAAGACCAGACTCATTGTTCTCATTTCAGTTAAGAACAGTTTTAGCTGGCCAGGCACAGTGGCTCACGCCTGTAATACCAGCACTTCGGGAGGCCGAGGCGGGCAGATCACGAGGTCAAGAGATCGAGACCATCCTGGCCAACATGGTGAAACCCCGTCTCTACTATAAATACAAAAATTAGCTGGGTGTGGTGACTCGCACCTGTAGTCGCAGCTACTTGGGAGGCTGAGGCGGGAGAATCTCTTGAACCCGGGAGGCAGAGGTTGCAGTGAGTCGAGATTGCACCACTGCACTCCAGCCTGGGTGAGAGAGTGAGACTCCGTCTCAAACAAAAAACAAAAAACAATAGTTTTGGCTACAGGTGACAACAGAAAGTGTGGCCAACACACATTCTGCCTTTAAAAATATTTCTTGTTTACTAGACGAAAAGATCAATAGTAGAGTATGGACCCTTCAGGTTGATTCATCAGAGTCCTTTTATCTTTCTCCTTGACATACTCTGCTACCTTCATGGTAGTAGAGAATTACCACAGCTCTAAGTGTCTCCTTCTCTTCCTTAACAACAGAGTTCAAGACATAAAGCAAGGGAGGGTCTGCAAACAAACAAAAATTCTCTCTTCTTTCAGAAAGCAGATATATTTATATCCTAGGATCATTGGCCAAAACTGGTCATATGTACACCTATAGATTATTGACTGGCAAAAATAAATAGGATATTTACAATTCACTTAGGCCAGTGATTCTTCTCTGGGTGCTGAACACAATCAGAGCTCTGTTAACAAGGAAGAGGGGCAAATGGCTGTCGAGCAGTCAACATTGTAGAGCCATTCGAGTGGCTTAAGTGGGTCTGGCCAAATTTGCTATAGAGCAGAGCTGCCCCAGCCAGACCTTAAGAGGATATTTAAATAAAAAATCTTCTGTAACCAGAGAGAAGGTAATTTATATGGTGACTCAACTCATTCACAGATAAAATTCCATTTTTGTTGTGTATACATTACAATGAATATTCAAGTTCAGCTATTATTAATACAGCAGCATATGACAGTTAAAAAAAATCCGATCTGACAATCTCTTTTAATTGGCGTGTTTGCCATTTACATGTAATGTGATCTTTAACAACGTTGGTGCTACAACTTGTGTTCCCAAAATTCATATGCTGAAATCCTAACGCCCAAGATGATGGTATTAGGAGGTAGGGCCTTTGGGAGGTGATTAGGCCGTGAATGCCAGGGCCCTCATGAGTGGGATTAGTGCCCTTACAAGAGGCCCGAGAGAGAACCCTCGCTCCTTCTACCATGTGAGGATGTAGAAGGCACCATCTATGAAGACACAGGCTGCTATGGCTTAGATATGGTTTGTCCACACCAATACTCATATTGAGTTTGATACCCAGTGTGGCAGTGTTGGGAGGTGGGACCTAGTGGAAGGCATTTGGGTCATTGGAGTGGATCCCTCATGAATAGCTTAACACCCTGTGGCAAGAGTGAGTGAGTTCTTGCTCTCATGGAACTGGATTGGTTCTCACTCGAGCAGGTTGGTAAAACGAGTGTCGTCCATTTCTCTCTCTTACTTCTTCTTTCCACATATGATCTCTTTGTGCATACCTGCTCCCCTTCTGCTTTCTGTGGTGAGTGGAAGCGGCCTGAGTTCCTTACCAGATGCAGCTGCCCAATCTTAAACTTTCTGGCCACCAGAATCGTGAGTTAAATTAACCTCTCTCTCTCTCTCTATATATATATACATATACATATATATACACACATATAAGCCTCAAGTATTCTGTTTATTTAGCAGCACTAAATAGACTAAGAGCCTGGGTGTGGTGGCTTATGCCTGTAATCTCATCACATTGGGAGACCAAGGTGGGCAGATTGCTAGAGCTCAGGAGTTGGAGACCAGCTTGGGCAATATGACAAAACCCTGTCTCTACAAAAGATGTAACAATTAGCCGGGCATGGTGGCATGTGCCTGTAGTCCCAGCCACTTGGGAAGCTGAGGTAGGAGGACTGCTTGAGCCCAGGAGGTCGAGGCTGCAGTGAGCCAAGATTGTGACACTGCACTCCAGCCTTGGTCACAGAGTGACACGCTATCTCAAAACAAAACAAAACAACAACCACCGCCAGATGAAAACACAGGTCCTCATGGGACACCAGATCTTCTGGTGCCTTGATCTTTTGACTCTGTAGTCTCTAAAACTATGAGAAATAAGTGTTTGTTGTTTATAAGCCACCTTGTTTTATGGCATTTTGTTATAACAGCCCGAACAGACTAAGACAGTTGGTTTTATATGTGTCATTTTATTATTTGCTTTGGTTGTGCCTTCATCAGTGTGTCTGTGTTTCTTTATTCTTTTTTTCCTGTCTTCATTTTGATTATTTGAACATCTTTTAGTAATACATTTAAATTTATCTGTCTTTTTTTTACTTAATATATATTTTTAGCAGTTGCTCTAGGAATGACTGCCCTTCCCCTTTTCTGCTATAGCTGTCATGTGTATTACATCCACATACATTAAAATTTACATTTGTATGAACCTCAGAAAACCCACCAATTTTACATTTTATGTTTATGCTACTCTCAAGGCATAAACATAAACATGGGAGAAAAGAGACAAATCTTCCTTACAGCAGAATCCCAAGTAATTTATATAGATTCTCCTCCCACTCACTTTGAGTGGGTGCTAGACCTAGTGACTTGCTTTCAATCCAACAAACACTCTTTGGACTAGGTGATGAAGACTAACATCACCAGTGATAAGTTCTGTTGATAGCGTGTACCGCTCATATGATGTTAGGTAAAGGGCACTTCACTTCTTTGATATTTTACCCTCAAACCGTAAGTCCAGTCTAAGCATGAGCAAAACATCAGAAAAACCCAATTTGAAGGACATTCTACAAAATATTCAATGCATACGCCTCAAAATTCTCAAGGGCGTGGAAAATAAGGAAAGGCTGAGAAACTGCCATTGAGCAGAAAAGACTAAGCTGATGTGGTAACTAAATGCACTATGATATCCTAGATTGGATCCTGGAACAGAATAAGAACTTCAGTGGAAAAACTAGTGAATCCAAATAAAGCCTAGTTTAGTTAACAGCTATTGGTATTAGTCTGTTTCACGTTGCTGATAAAGATATACCCGAGATTGAGTAATTTATAAAGAAAAAGAGGTTTAATGGACTCACAGTTCCACGTGGCTGGGGAGGCCTCAAAACTATGGTGGAAGGAGAAAGGCATGTCTTACATGGCAGCAGGCAAGAGAGACTGAGAGGCAAGCAAAAGGGGAAACTCCTTATAAAACCCGCAGATCTCATGAGACTTATTTACTACCACAAGAACAGTATGGGAGAAACCACCCCATGATTCAGTTATCTCCAATTATGGCCCTCCCACAACATGAGGAAATTATGGGAGCTACAATTCAAGATGAGATTTGGGTGAGGACACAGCCAATCCATATCAGTAATGTACCCATATAGGTCTCTTAGCTTCAACACACGAACTGTGGTAATGTAAGATGTAAATAATGGGGGAAACTGAGTGAATGTGTACAAGATCTCTCTGTACTATCTTTGCAATTTTTCTGAAAATATAAAATATTTCCAAGGTAAAATTTATTAAACAACAATCAGACCTACTTCCCCAAACTCTCCTGCTTGTAGATACCATTTTTTCCTCTTACTCTGGATGAAAGATAGATTTGTCTCTAAGCTTTTGCTGCTTGTGCCCCCTGGTAGTTCCCCACTGGGACCACCCTTGGTTCAAAGCAAGGAGATAATAAAAGAGAAAACCCTACACAACATTTACTCTTGTTACAGTTTGCACTTCAGATTTTGACCTCCCTCCCCAGACTACCTGCTAATGTTATTGGTGTTGAGATAATTGCTTTTATGTTTATTATTTTCAGAATTCTGGTTATGATCACTAGGAGAGATAGGCTGTAATGTTTTAACTCTATATTTTCCAATACCAGAAGTTCCAGTTTATCTTTTCAGACCCTTGAGATTTTATGAAGGTAACTGAATCACAGCATAAGTATTATACCAGTGCTCATTCATTATCTTTTTGCGTGGTGCATGCATTCATCTTGCTATTGCTTAGATTTTTTTTTATCTTGTAAATTTGTGTTCGCACACACTTCAGTTTTACTTGGGGGACTATATCTGTATGCTTATCGGTGTTGGAAATTCATTATGGCCCAAATTCCAGTTTCACAATTTCACAGTTGGAGATAGTTTGCAAAGAAAATATCTGTAGAAAGAAGGAGAGGACCTAATCTTTATTAAGCACCCACTGAACTCCAGTTCAGATGTTCAACATAAACAATCCTATTCCAACTCGTAAAAAGCTCTGGAAGTACATCTTGGGATAGAGGTGTGAATTGACAAACAAGGCTCCCAAGGTTCAGAAAGATGGGCCATGTGTCTTGCTTCATTTCCCACAGCCAGTAAGTCATTTGCCACAAACCAAAGGCTACCTGTCTTGTTTTCACTATACTGCCTTCAAGGTTAGAGGGGAAAGAAAACAGAAGGAAGGGAAGAAGGATGGAAGGAAAAGGAGGAAGAGAAGAAGATTAACTTATTTTAATCAGTGGACAGGACAGATGTTCACCAGTTCCTGTGTGGGTTCTTTACCATCATGGTTATTTGCACTGTTGACACTGAGATAGTGCCCTCTGAGTTACTAATACTTTACTGGAAATGGTTATCCCTGTACTAGAGCACTCTATGTATCCTCATGCCTAAATTTACTCTCCCCCATCTCCCCAAAATGACTCCGGCAGTTGAGGAAGAAATAACAGAGCTTTTTTACTTGAAGGAAAGTTTGAAGGAAAAAAGGGTATGGGGAAGAAGACAACTAAGAACAGGACAATAAAACAAACAAACAAAAAAACCCCCCAAAAATATGAAAGCATTGAAGACAGTTTTCGTTTCAGTTCTTATTTTGATGAAGAGACAGGTTGCTATAAGGACTCAGGATCCTTTTGCTAAAGGTATCTTACTCTGAATAGCAGAAAAGGTCCTGCCTTCTTATGTCATGGTTTACACATACATAATGTAGTTGTATTGCAATTACAACGGGATGAACAGAATGAGGAAAGAGTTTCCACGAATGAACTAATAGTAGATTGCATTGCCATTACTAAAACTGAGCAAGCAAGTATGAAATCAAGACACATAAGAAGAGTAATAATTGTGGGTCTTCAATAAATATAACTAGATTTATATTGAATACAGAATCAATGGGAAAAGCTCGTCTGTGACGAAACATTATTTGTTCTACATGATTGCCCTTTAATATCTCTTTTCCCCCAAGAAGGTCAGTTCCAATTGAAATTGCCCTGCGATAACTGACTCTATGATTGATTTAAAAAAAAACCTGCTTGTAAATATTTAGTGGCTCATGAAGTATTCTAATTGAATTAAATAATAAAATGATTATGAAAATTGTGGAAATTACAACAGCTTTAAAAAAATCACGCTTTGAACTGAAGTCCAGAGAATTAAGACACTGTGTTTTCCAATAGACTCATGGCAAAGAGTATGTGAGTGTGAGTGGGACCCATGCTAGTGTTTTGGTCCTGTGCAGACCCTTCCACCACCAGCACACTTCTCCCCTGGTCTGAAGCAATATTCACTTTGTATACGCAGTTGCAAACACATGTGCATTTAGGAACATATGGACATATTTTTTATGTGACATAAAACCTATCTTATATAGCTGTGTATATTTGCCTTACATACACATGCACACACACTGAAAATCACACCTTTCTTGAGGAATCTGCACCTTGCTTTTCTTCATTTCAAACTCTGTGGTCTGCTTCATAGTTTCCATGAGTAACATAGGATTCCATTGTGTGACTGCACCATTCTTTATATAATCTTAGCCTTGGCTGGTGCGGTGGCTCATGCTTGTAATCCCAACACTTTGGGAGGCAGAGGTGGATGGATCACTTAAGGTCAGGAGTTCAAGACCAGCCTGAACAACATGATGAAACTCTGTCTCTACTAAAAAGACAAGAATTAGTTGGACACAGTGGTGGGCACCTGTAGTCTCAGCTACTCAGGAGGGAGGAAGGAGGATTGCTTGAACCTGGGAAGCAGCGGTTGCAGTGAGCTGAGTTCATGCCACTGCACTCCAGCCTGGGTGACAGAGTGAGACATCATCTCAAAAAAAAAAAAAAAAAAAATCTTAGCCTCACTAATAGGCATTTATATTACTTTAGATTTAGGGTTATTAATAATAATAATGCTGAACACCCTTGCATATATCTACTTCCCCTAGCATAGGCACCTAATGGTATATTTGCCCTCTCAAAGATTTTATTCTCAAGTACAGTGAGTGAGATTGTTTTTTAATTGCCAGCATTGGATATAACTAGTCTGAGATTTTTGCCAGTTAAATGGATAAAAAATGGTATTTCATTGTGGTTTAAATTTACTTTTGTTTGTTGTTGTTGTTGTTGTTGTTTGTTTTTGAGATGGAGTCTTGCTCTGTCTCCCAGGCTAGAGTGTAATGGGCACACTTGGCTCACTACAACCTCTGCCTCCCAGGTTCAAGCAATTCTCCTACCTCAGCCTCCCGAGTAATTGGGATTACAGGTGCCTGCCACCATGCGCAGCTAATTTTTGTATTTGTAGTAGACATGGGGTTTCACTATGTTGGTCAGGTTGGTCTCGAACTCCTGACCTCAAGCAATCCACCTGCCTCAGCCTCCCAAAGTGCTGGGATTACAGGCATGAGCCACTGCCCCCAACCTGAGTTTACTTTTTTAAGAATATGAGAGAATATTATTGAAGTGGAGAATATATTCATAATGGCATGTTTCTTCTAAGAAATGGCAATTTATCTTTCTTGCTCTTTTTTCCATTGTGTTATTTTTCCTTTTTCTCACTGATTTATACATTTTTAAATGTATTCTGGATATTAAAACTTGATGTTATATACTAAAAATATTTTCTCTCATCTTGTACATTTTTGTTCTTTTGTATTTCCAACTTTTGTTGTAAATTCAAGGGTACGTGTGCATGATGTGCAGGTTTGTTGCACCATGTGCCATGGTGGTTTGCTGCATAGATCATCCCATCACCTAGTTGTGAAGCCCAACATCCATTAGCTATTATTCCTGATGCTCTCACTCCTCCAACCTCCCTTTCCAACAAGCGCAAGTGTGTTTTGTTCCCTACCATGTGTCCATGTGTTCTCATCATTCAGCCTTTTATCTTGCAGATGCTTTTAAGTTGAATTAAATATACATTCATTTAATATAGTCATGTTTATCAATCATTTCCATTACAGCATCATTTAAAAAAATCATAGGAAGGTCTTCTCTCCCCAAGGATTATAAAGACTTTACCTATATTTTCTTCTAGTATTTTTGTGATTTTTTAAAATCATAAGCTGAGTAGTTTGTCAAGAAAAATATTTAGTGGCTGGGCACAGTGGCTAACATCTGTAATCCCAGCACTTTGGGAGGCTGAGGCGGGCAGATCACCTGAGGTCAGGATTTTGAGACCAGCTTGGCCAATATGGTGAAACCCTGTCTCTACTAAAGAAAAAAGCACAAAATTTAGCTGTGTGTGGTGGCGGGCGCCTATAATCCCAGCTACTTGGAAGTCTGAGGCAGGCGAATCGCTTGAAACCCGGAGGCAGAGGTTACAGTGAGCTGAGATCATGCCATTGCTCTCTAGCCTGGGCAACAAAAGCGAAACTCTGTCTCTAAAAAAAAAAAAGAAGAAAAAAATAGAAAAGAAAAATGTTAGTCATTTTCCACCACAAAGATAGTAAATTCCTCTAAAGTAATTTATTGAATAATCTTTTTATCCACTGAATGGAATATTTATTTTATTACATAATTAATTGATATAAATCCGTCAGTCTATGTTTATTTTCTCTTGAACAGATCTACTGTCTGTTTCTGCAACAAAACAGTATTTTTTGTTCATTGCAGGTTTCTTTGTAGTATGTTTTGATAACTAGTAGGGCAAGGATTACCAGAATTCTTTTCTTTAAACTTTTTATTTTGGCAATTTAAAAATATTTTGTCATTCAGAAAAGAAGGTAGGACTCACTTGCTAGATTTTTATAAAAAATCTGGTAGAGTGAAATAGCATTGGGAAAATATTGAATTTATTCATTAAATTACACAGAATGAGCATTTTTAAATGAGTTTTCTCATCCAGGAATTTATTTATGTGTTCTTCAGTGACATTTTACATTTTTCTTCATATAAGCCTTGCACATTTTTGGTTAGATTTATTTTATAATAAGTGTTTTCCCCACTATTTTACATGAACAGGATTTTGTTTTTCTCCTTGATATTTTTGGATTGGTGATTGCTAGTGTAGAGGAAAGCTGTTGCTTTTTGGATATGGGTCTTGTAACTCAGCACTTGGGGGACTATATCTGTTAGAATACAGGGCTTGGACGTAAAGTTTCCTAAGGTTCTAGTAGATCACAGGCTAATGGAGAAATAAGGTATTAAAATGATATAGTGTTAAAATGATAAACCCACTTCTATCTTATAAATTTTAACTTTCCTGTGTCTTCGGAACTGTTTGGCTTTACAAGTGAACAGTATCAGGCTCGACAGAGAACCTTCCAGCTTCCCTTGTTCCTTGCCAGGCTGGAGACACTGTTAGCCTTTAGCATCAGCTACAGAGCTGCATGCTGTTGAGCATGGTATGTTGCGTGAGATTTAGAGGTATGTGGAAGGCAGGTAGGTCTCTGCTGCATATGAAAGCCCAGAGACAGTAAAAAGATCAGGGGCTTTGGTTCCTGGGTGCAAGCCTTATTTTTAGCACTTGCTGCATAAAATTGAGGAAGAGATGAACTTTCTAGGCTTCAGATGTTAACGATGTCTTTATTGTGGGCCTACTATGGTAAGTGAAATATTACATAGAAGATGCCTGGTCAACAGAAAATGCTCAATAAATTGAGGTCTTTGTTGTTGTTGACAAGGTGATCATGGCTGAGGTGGACTTTGAGTCTGACAGGTCTGATTTGGAGTCATAGCTCTATCACTTCCTGATGGTGTGACCTGGGACAAGCCACTTGAATTCTTTAAGCCTCAATTTCCTCAAAGTCGGGCTGGTCATAAATTATTAAGTAAAAACATGTATGTCCATGTATGTATATATCATGTAACTGTAGCTGGTAATCATGTCACTTCTGGCTGTCTGCCTTCTTTCTCTGCATAAGAAAAGATGTTCTCATTGAGATAGAGAGAAGAAATGTATTCTATTAGCTCACATTAAAAGCACATTTTGTAATCACAACATGTAAAGGGAGCTTCGGATATCATTTGCATCCTGTGAAAAATTTCAGGATTTTGAGTTACTGGATTTGTGTGCATTTTAAGGATGTTCTCAGCTAGGCTATTTTCCATAAAGATATGTAATAAGGATACCAGGTAATCAACCAAGTATTCACTCAAAACCAGGTGTCTCACTTCTCTCACAAAACTGAACATCCTGGGACACTGCTTTTCAAAGACATATGAGACTTTGACTTAAAGCCCTGGTTTCAAAAGCAATTTCAACAAAAGCAAACTGACAAATGGGATCTAATTAAACTAAAGAACTTCTGCACGACAGAGAAAACTATCAACAGAGTGAATAGACAACCTACATAGTAGGAGGAAATTTTTGCAAACTGTGCATCTGACAAAGGTCTAATATCCAGCATCTACAGGGGACAGAAACGAATTTGCAAGTCAAACAAATAACACCATCTAAAAAGTGGACAAAGGACATGAACAGACACTTTTCAAAAGAACACATACATGCAGCCAACAAACATATAAAAAAAGCTCAACATCACTGATCATTAGAGAAATGCAATGAAAACCATAATGAGATACCATCTCACACAAGTTAGAATGGCTATTATTAAAAAGTCAAAATGTAACAGGTTCTGGTGAGGTTGCACAGAAAAAGGAACACTTATACACTGTTGGTGGGAGTGTAAATTAGTTCAACCATTATGGAAGACAGTGTGGCTATTCAAAGACCTAAAAACAGAAATGCCATTTGATCCAGCAATCCCATTACTGGGTATATACCCAAAGGAATTTGAATCATTCTATTATAAAGACATGTGCACATGTACGTTCATTGCAGCACTACTCACAATAGCAAAGACATGGAATCAATCTACATGCCCATTAATGGTACTCTGGATAAAGAAAATGTGATACATATACATCATGGAACACTGTGTAGCCATAAAAAAGAACAAGATCATGTCCTTTGCAGGAACATGGATGGAGCTAGAGGTCATTATCCTTAACAAACTAAAACAGGAAGAGAAAACCAAATACTGCATATTGTTCCTTATAAGTGGGAGCTAAATGAGAACACATGGACACATGGAGGAGAACAACACACACTGGGGCCTATCGGAGGGTGGAGGCTGGGAGGAGGGAGAGGATCAGGAAAAAACAACTAATGAGTACTAGGCTTAATATCTAGGTGACAAAACCATCTGTACAACAAACCCCCATGACACAAATTTACCTATATAACAACATGTATCTGTTGAGCCTGATACTGTTCACTTGTAAAGCCAAACAGTTCAGAGGAGACAGGGAAGCTAAAATTTAGAAGTTACGAGTGGATTTATCATTTTAATACCATATCATTTTAATGCCTTATTTTCCCCATTAGCCTGTGATCTACTAGGACCTTAGGAAACTTTGTGTCCAAGCCCTGTCTTCTAACAGATGTAGACCACTAAGTGCTGAGGTACAAGATTCATATCCAAAAAGCACATATACCCCTGAACTTAAAAGTCAAAGAAAAAGCCTTGATTTCTTGCTTCAAGCCCCAAGACTATGGATTACTTAGCGAAACAATGGAGACATATCAGTTGTATTAGGCCAAATATTCCTTTGCTCTTACTAGCAAGATAGTAATAATCCTTCTCGTTTAGTCATTGAATTTAGGCTGGGGTAGGGGAGGCATTTAAATTATTGTTAATAAAGAAGATTAATTGATTATCATAACTTAGAGTCTGAACCAGAAGTTCTTTACAATTGGACACAGTGTGTTGTAGTGTAACAACAAACATTTTATTGAAGGAAAACCTCTTTGCTGCAACACTTTTTTTTTTTTTCCAAAGCATCATATCCTGATAGGTTGTGTACCCAAGCAGAGGCTGATTAGAACATTCTAGAAGAGAAGCCAGATATTAACCACTCACTAAGATGTAGCAAGCATTCATTCTGTCCTTGAAAAAAGCTAGGAGCATTTTTGGTAAAGAAGCCATGAGAAGTAATGAATTGTTTTCCAAGTTGAGCTTTAAGACTGCCAATTAAATGATGTATCACTTTTGTTGCCAATAACCAATATCTATCAATATCCAATAGCCAATAAATATGTTGCTCAGTGATTTTCAAAGAAGTAACTTACTTCAAGGGTTGAGTGGAAAAACCCATTTCCTCTTAAAATGCCTGTAAGTGATGTGCGCATAAAGGTCAGAAGTGGACTTATGGGTGGGCATCTGATTACTAAACACCAAGTGACTCACCTGCAGCTTCACAAGCACGAGCACGGGAAGGCGTTGTGGGAGTGGTCAGAGGCTTTCCCCACCCTGCTTGTGAGTGACCTTTGTACATGGTGGGGAGGGGCAGAGGCAAAGATTCATAACTTACTGACAGGTGTTGGTTAAACTCGGCTTCTATTAGTATTTTTATAGGCTTCGTGATAATCATGAAGAATCCTCTAGATAATCCTAGAGGATCTGTTGGGAATGTCTCTGCAGCTGGCAGCCTGCAGCAGCACTGGGGTTTTTTGGAGAGGCGACAGATTAGCCTTGAAGCCTCAGGTATCTGACATGCCAGTTATTGGCTCCTGTTTTAGGTAATCAGCCCTGCTCTCTCCTGGAGCATTCAGTGATTGTGTCAGATGTGCCATCACTGTGGGCTCTATGTGTTTCCTTTTCCTTGTGAGGTGTATTTCTTCCTTCAGCTGAGAGAGCGAGATGGTATTATCCCTATACACAAGGACCAGCTCACATTAAGGCACTGCCTTCAGTCTGATGGATAGCCAGTGTTGGCAGCACTGCAGAAGCTTCTCCTTTCTGCTGATGGAACAGGTGTGGAGAGTTCCCACTGTCCAAGCCAGCACAGCATGAACAGAGCTCTGGGTGTTCGGTGGACATCAGCCCACAGCCAAAGTCCAGGCATCTACTTCAGTTCTCTGCTGAGATTGGAGCCCCGCTCTGAAACTTAGATGTGTTCTCACCTTTCTTCTGAGCTCTAACTCTGCTTCTGACACTCTTGGTCCAACCTGGATAGAGTGTGGAGGTGAAATGCTGACAGTGTCTGGTGTTGACCTCAGACTGTGAGCTCCAGCCCTACTTTCTCAGGTGGCTGCCTTTGGGGATTGATGTGAATCCTGGATGGACTAGCACTAGTCTGCTGCTAAGGCTTGGTGAGTCAAATGTACCTTGTCTTGCTGTTCCAGTCTGGAAGCTGCTGGCATGTTAAATTATTATTAGCAGTAGCAGTATTAGTAATTATAATAATAAAAGCAGTAGCAATTCCGTTTGAGTGCTTCCTATGTTCCAAGCTCTGTGCTAAGTGGATTACATATATTGTTACATTAATTATCAGAAGAACATGATGAGGCAGCTTCTATTTTTGACACAGTTTTCCCCATGAGGCAACTGAGGCCCAGAGAAGGGTTAAGAAGTTTGTCCAAGATTGCTCAGATAGTAAGAAGTAGAGCCCAGACAGGAACTCATGGTTTTGGGGCTAAAAGGCTGTGCCTTTAATCACTAGGGCACACTGTCTCTACTGTCAGGTGCCCAAGCCCATCCCTGATTAACAATCCAGACAAAAGATGTACTGATGAGTTTATTTTAGAAGCTGCTGATTGTAGACTGGGAAATATCTTTGGGAGGATCTGATTGTGCATCATTCACACTCTCAGGTCTGCATAAGCCAAGCTCTCAGAAGTTCATGGGCACTCTTTCTGAATACAGATGACTGCTCAAAGTTTAAATACCCGAAAAGGGAGTTGATACCTTCTGTCATCCCCAGTTGGTGCAGTGGAAAACATGACCATGTAGTATAGTAAGGGAACATGACCAGTGGAAAGCAGAATTTATTAAGTATTTCATGCCTGGAGAGATTGTAAAACTCAATTGCTATAGACAAGCAAATAGAACAGCGGCCTGAAGCTGCCATATGTCAGTGGAAAGCAGGAGGCAGCAGACAGTTGCCTTCATAGCCTAAATATGGATATTTGGTGCAATTGCCAAAATCTTTGGCCTCCTCTGGAATACGATAACCATGGCAGACAGCAGCAGTGCCACATGGAAGTGCTGCTAGACAATTCAGCCTTTGCGGAAAATAACATTTCAGGGTAGTTGTTGTCGCATTCATTGCTATTGCTTTGCATTTGTATTATGTTTGTCCTTAAGGAAGTTTGAAGAGTTCTAAAAGCTATTTTTAAAATGCCAGTAATGTTCTGAGGGATTTCTCAGTGCTTTATTTATGACATTTTCTGGCTTGTACCTCTTGTAAAGGACACTGGTGCTTATTAGAAGCACTTCCTAAGGAAATCATGCAGACACATGCTCCATGCTGCCAAGGTCTCAGGCACAGGCATAGTGACTGGGAATGTAGGTTCCTTTGGTGGCAAGCCACAGAAACTGACTCTGGCTAACTTGACTAGAAAAGAGTGGTGTTTGTTGGAAAGCACATGACAGTTTACAGAAAGGACTAGCTAAAGAACCATACAGAACAGAAAGTAGGACAGCTACGGAAATGTAGCAGCAAGAACAAATGCCCCACCTCTTCAAACCGCTCATCATCAGGATAAAACCATTCATTTTCCCCCTTGAGGTCCTCCATCCAAGACTCCTGAGGTAGACAGCACTTGACTGCCCTTGCTTGGATGGAAAACCCACTCTTGGGACAAAGGAGAGGAAACACCTTGACAAACTCAACTGTGGTAGATGGATTACAAAAGTGACCTCAGATATTTTCCTCTTGTAATCCTTGCTCCTTGGCATGTGACTTTGAAGCTTTTCCCCTTAAGGGAAGGCATTCATCTCCCCATCCTTGAACTTGGGCTGGACTGTTGCTCACTTTAGCCAGTGGTATAGGTGACATGCCATTTCTGAGCATGGGTCTCAGGGTGCCCTGTAATCATATGCTTTCACTAAACCTTGTTGTGATGGTTAATTTTATATTTCAACTTCACTAGGCTAAAGGATGCCCAAATAGCTGGTAAAACATTATTTCTGGATGTGTCTGTGTGGGTGTTTTGAAGGAGATCAGTATTTGAATCTGTTGACTGAGTGAAGAAGATCAGGCCTTACCAATGTGATCAGACATCATCCAATCCGTTGAGGGTCCCAATAGAACAACAAGGCAGAGGAAGGGTGAATTCACTTCCTTTTTTTGACCTAGGATATCCATCTTCTCCTGCCCTTGGAGACTGGATTCCCTGGTTCTCAGGCCTTCAGACTTTGGGGCTCATATTGCCACCACTGCCCCTGCCTCTATGTTCTCAGGCCTTTGGTCTTAGACTGGGAGTTATATCATTGACTACCCTGGTTCTTGGACGTTGAGATGTGGAATGAATTACATCACCAGTTTTCCTGGGTCTCCAGAAAAGACTGTGGGAACTTCTCAGCCTCTCTAATCACATGAGCCTGTTTCTACAGTAAATTTCTCCCCTTCCTTCTTTGTCTCTCTCTGTATACACACAGAAACACATATGCACACTGTCTTAGTCCCTTTTGTTCTGCTATCACAGAATATGTAAGACTGGGCAATTTATAATGAATAGAAATTTATTGACTCACAGTTATGGAAGCTGTAACATCTAATGTTGAGGGGCTGGCATCTGGTGAGTGCCTTCTTGCTGTGTCATCCCATGGCAAAAGGGGAAAGGGGATGGAAGAAAGAGTAAAGAGGTCCATACTCCTCCTATTATGGGAAACTCATTCTGGCAATAACATCATAGATTAATGTACTTCACCCTCATGGCCTAATCACCTCTCATTAGGCCCCATCTCCCAACACTGTTGCATTGAGGATTCGGTTTCCAATAGATGCTTTTTAGGGGAAACGTCCAAACCCTAGCACATACGTATCCTATTGGGTCTGTTTCTCTGGAGAGCCCTGACCAAAACACTTGTAAAGCCCTGAGAACAAATCTGGACTAGCATGATGGAAGATTAGAGGCTGTGTAGAGCAGTGATGAGTTATTTCAGGTGAGGTTATCATAGCCAGTGTATCCATCATTCATTTTGCATGTCAGATTACTGCAAAAATGTAGTAACTTAAAATAATAAAAAAAATTCTTATCTCACACAGTTTTTGAAGATCAGAAATCCATTGCAGTTTTAGCTGAGAGGTTCTAACTTGGGCCTCTTACAAGGTTTCTGAGAAGATGTTGGCCAGACTGTAATATTCTGAGGTGGTATGATTCACTTTCAAGGTGATTTGTTCATGTGACTGACAAGTTGGTAGTTGGCTGAAGGCCTCAGTTGTTCTCCATGAGGGCCTTTCTCTACAGGCTGTTTCAACATGATGCTAACTACCACAAAGCAAGCAATTTAAGAGAGCAAGTGGAAAATGGAAATGCCTTTCTGCCATGTTCTATTTTTTTTTTTTTTTTGAGACAGAGTCTTGTTCTGTCACCCAGGCTGGAGTGCTGTAGCGCGATCTCAGCTCACTGCAACCTCTGCCTCCTGGATTCAAGTGATTCTCTTGCCTCAGCCTCCAAAGTAGCTGGAACTACAAGCATGCAACCCCACACCTGGCTAATTATTGTATTTTTAGCAGGGATGTAGTTTCTCCACTTGGCGAGGCTGGTTTTGAACTCTTGACCTCAAGTGATCCATTCACCTTGGCCTCTCAAAGTGCTGGGATCACAGGTGTGAGCCACTGCACCCAGCCTGCCATGTTTTATTTTATTAGAAATGAGTCACCAAGTTTGGCTTGCAATCAAGGGCAGGAGAATTAGGCTCTACTTTTTGTCTCTCTTTTTAAAAATTTCCCTCACCATAGGCTCTACTGTCTGAAGGGAGGAATGCGATAAAATTTTCAGACATTTTTAAACCACTACAATGAGCCAGCCTCCAGTCAAGCCTTCAGGTGACGATAGGTGTATATATAAGCTCCAAGATCAACCAGGCCAGTCCACAGCAGCAAAACTGCCCAGATCGCCTGAAGATCCATGAGCCCAATGAATGTTTTAAGCCACAAGGTTTTAGTATGGTTTGTTAAGCAGCAATAGTTAATTTATACACCTAGTAAGATTGTGCAGTGCTGGAGGGCTAATTCTCCAGAACAGAGTCAGGACACAGAGGTCAGATACAGAGGTCAGCTAAAATGTCTGTCTTCAAGGGGCTAGCAGCTCTGTAAGGGGATGGGACAGGTAGTTGTAATACAGTAAAATAATTACAATAGAAGCATTTTCAAGGTTCAGAGTTTTCACAGATATTAAGCTCCCAGAGCATAAAGGGCATGTTTATCTTTAGTAGCTCTGTGGCATATGGCACCGTACGTGTGGTCAGTGGCAGAATCCTTTATAAATGAAGAGAATGGTCAAGATGTGAAGGACATTAGCACTGGATTCTCCTAAGAGATGCCTAACCCCTTAAGGTGGGTTTGAAAAGCCCAAGAAGAGTTTCTGAAGTACTCAGTGGCATTCTATCCTGAAGTCTTTGAATATGCAAAGCCTTGAAGGTATGAGCAGCATGGCATATATTAAAGACTGTCAATAATTTGGAATTCTTAGAACCTGAGGTCTAAGGAAACACTAGTGGAAAACTAGACTAAGGAAAAGGAAGACTATTATTAATAGGGTTCATTTTCAATCAGAAAGTCTTGGCTTAGACAATAAATTAAATCATATGCAGGTTTAATCCTGTGCCATAATCAGAAGAACCAATATCCAGTTTGTCAACAACTGGATTTTTTGCTATATAATGAACAATGAAAAAATGCAACAGTTTTTGAGTTCAGAATAAATTGAAAAGAAGTAAGAATCATGGAAATTAATTTTTGTGGATGATTGGCAAGGCAAGACTTTTACAAATGCCTTCTTAGTCAGTTTTCTGCAGATTATATTTTAATTTTCCCATGGCCCTCTGAAATGTAAACTTAATTTTTAATATGAGCAGGAATTTGTTTTGCTAAAGACACAAATTAGGAAGTTTAATGACACTGTCATTATTTGAAAAAGTTGTGTGAATTAACTATACTTTTTTCTTCTCTGTTGGCAGAGACTAGTCATGAAAGAAACTTTATTGTTTTTCTTCTTTTTATTTTTGAGACAGGGTCTCACTCTGCCACCCAGGCTGGAGTGCTGTGGCACAATCATGGCTCACTGCAGCCTCTGCCTCCCAGGCCTAGGTGATCCTCCCACCTCAGCCTCCTGAGTAGCCAGAACTACAAGTGTATGCCACCATGCCTGGCTAATTTTTGTATTTTTTGTAGAGACAAAGTTTCACCATGTTGCCCAGGATAGTCTCCAACTCCTGGACTCGAGTGATCCACTCACCTTGGCCTCCCAAAGTGCTGGGATTACAGATGTGAGTCACCACGCCTGGACTGTTTTTGTTTTTGCTTTTGTTTTTCTCTCTAGAAAATATTTAATTAAAAAATGAGTGGTCAAACCATACAGAGAGGTTTATAATAAAAATTATTATTCAATTCCTTCTCATTTTCAACATACTCTCCTGAGTTAGGTAATGGTCTTTCTTACCCACAAAGTTAAGATATCTGTCTTAATCTGTGCTGCTATAACAAAATATCCGAGACTGGGCAGTTTATAATAAACAGAAACTTAGTCTGGAGGCTGGCAAGTCCAAGATCAGTCCATCTGATCTGCTGAGGGCCTTGTTGCTGTGTTCTCACATGGCAGAAGGTGGAAGGGCAAAATAGCAAGAGATTGAATCCATTATTTTCCCCCTTCTTGAAGGACTTCCCTTTGCATATTCTGTAGAAAGGGTCTTTCAGTGATGAATTCTTTTATCTTTTGCAAAGTTGACAAAGTCCTGATTTTGCATTCAGTGTTTGAAAGATATTTTTATGGATATAAAATTCTAGGTTGATTTTTAAAGAAAATTTGCCTTCAATTTTTGGAATATATCTTTATTAGTTATAGAGTTCTGGGTTGACAGATTTTTCTTTCATTACTTTAAAAATGTTGCTTCATTGTGTTAAAATTCTGGGCAAAATCGATCATTTTGTCAAAATATTATGAAAAAAATCAAGCAACCATAATTATACACATTGCTGCTGAAATTATAAGTTCATGCAACAATATTATAAACCAATTTGTTATTATTTTTAAAAATTAAGATGCATATACTTTACAACCCATCCTTAAGGATATTCCTAATGCCCTGAGATGTGTTCAGGAGTCTTCATAGTAGCTGTATTTCTGATAGTAAAATTTTAAAAATAAACAAAAATCCATTGGTAGGAGAATAAACGGATTGTGGCATATTAATACAACAGAATCCTGTTTAGCAGTGAAAAAGAGTTTACTATAGCTTTGTAAATTTCAATATAGATAAGTCTCATGAACGTAGTGTTAAATAAAATAACACGTTGCAGCAAAACCATACAACATAGTACCACTTAAATGAAATTCAGTGGCATTTAATATATAAATAATATATTGTCTAGGATTCACACACTATGACAGTAGGCAAGAAAATGAACACAAGTTTTAGAAGACTAATTACCTTTAGGAAGGCGGAAGGTGCCTGGTACACAGAGGAAAGGAGGTACAACACGTGGAGGCTTTAACAGTAATGCTGACGTTCTATTTGTCTTCTGAAACGTTAATGAGTACTTTAAAAATTATTTTTATACCCTATAGCTCTCTATTAGTTACATTCTTTAGGACACTGAAATATTTCATAATAATAAAAATAAGTTTGTATTCACATTGGCAATATAGAGTAACAGTATTTTAATTGTTTATCTTATTTGGCCTTCTGAAAGAGCTGTCTTGAAAACTATCATTTATTCAAATGTATTATAAACTAATTGAATTTTAAGATGGTGTTTGGAGATCGCAAGTTCTTGAAAATGATTGTGTCTTTTGAAAAGGTACCTTATGAGCAACCAATTAAAATATTTAATTGAAAATATTAAACTTACACTGGCAAAAAGTGTAAACACTATCAACTTATTTTAAAATCTGTTTGAATTAACATGTGTCTTTTGCAAATGAAAGTTATAATCATTATTAAAGATAAATTCCTAACAGTTACATTAAAATGCAATTATAATTTAATCATTAATTTTGTTTCTATAATAACCGTAACATTATATTTAAAAAGAAAACTAAAATAACCTCTATGTTGATAAAAGAGACAAAATGGCAAAAAGTGTACTTACTCCTATAATAATAAGATATAAAATTAAACAAATTTGCTGTGAGTGTGTGTGTGTATGTATTCAGTATATGTTTTACATGTAAAACTTTCCCAAAGCTAACATGAGAAAAAAAAAAAAGTTGTGAATTGAAGAAATGATGGTTTTGAATTGGGAAAAGCAACTTAACCTTCTCTTATGTTGGGCATGCTTTGCCTAAGTCTTTCTTGTCACCTTTGCCTGGAATGCTCTTATTCTGTGGATATTCTTTGGAATAGCGTCTTCACCTCATTCTTATTCCCTCCCTATCAACCTGTCCTTGATATCTTCCCTAGTCACCCCATCAAAATTGTTAGTTATCCCTCCCCTAACATCTTACTAGCAGTCTTAATATTTCCTCAATGTCACTTATGGTCATCTGACATACTATTTATTTCACTTATCTTTTGTTGTTGTTTGTCTGCCAAACAGAATGCAACTTTCTAGAAGACATGGATTTTTGTTATATTTATTGCTGTATCACTAATAGCTCAATAAATATTTATTAAATAAACAAAAGGTGAGTGAATATTTTCCAAAGCCAAAACTATCAATCATTAGAAGACCAAGAGTTGTGGTTAAAATAAACTTAAGTTGTTGGATGAAAGTATACATTTGTTTCTTTAAATAAGTTCAATGGAAGACAAATTTTTACAAATAATGCAAAATAAGTTTGTTTTAAAACATTAGGGAAATTAAAAAATTGTCACGAAAATTGAGATGATTGTTCACATTGTCATGAAGGCTTTAGTGTTAAATCTTACATATCAAAGTGTTAAATTAGTAAATTTTTGACATATTTTGTTGTTTGAGAAATAAATGTATTTGTTTTAATTGAGATTTTAGTTACCAATTTGGAATATGTTAAGTAAGGAGTTAAAAATTCAAAGTGGCATGCAATAGGAAAATGTTTAACAGTATGTTTAAAATATCAGTTTGAACTCACAATTTAAAATTTACATATCATTTGCATCCTTTGTCACTAGATGGGTATATGTCACATGTACTGCAAACAAACAATACTATTTACATCCTTAGCCTCAGGTTTGGGTTCTAATACTCTTCTCACTATAAGCTATCTGGTTGCTTAGAAAGAAGTAGTAAGTTTACAAGGCGAGCCTGGGACATTTTTTGTCCACAAAAGTAAAAATACTTTTACATGTTTAGAGATGGTATAGAAAATTTTCAGAAACCATATGAAATGTGACTTCCACTGGAAAAATTGTGATAATTTGGCTAACTAAAATAAAAATAAATTATAGATAAGACAGCTTACATCTATAAAAGCAGAAATCTAAACAATATTGAAAAGTATAATAGTTTGACTATATTCAAATAAGAAAATATTTTTCAAGTTTAATTGTGAGTATTCAGCTGTCTATACTCTTGCTTTGTGATGTCAGGACTGGGACTCTACAAATTACATTCCTTTTATACTAGCTGCTTCATGTTGAGCTTCTGCCAGTCTGGGGTCCTGGAGGCAGCCTGCAAGGCTGATAGAGGGAGACTTCGCTGGTTCCTTCATTTCACTCATCTGGATTTTGTATCTGGTTCCTTTTTCCATTCTAGAAGTAGCAGTTGATTAGTTTGCTTTTTTTTTCTGATGTGTGCAAAGCAAACTTCGTGGCATCCTCAAAATCACTATCTGCCAGCTTTTCTTCCTGAATGTCTGGGTCCCAGGCCCATGAGGCCCCATCTCTGAGCTGTTTCCTGCAAGTTGCTCTTCTCTAATACTTCACAATTCTCTTTTTTCCCCCTCAAGTACCTAGTTAACAACCTTATACTTAGTTAATACATTTTCATATTAAATTCTTTAAAATACCTATTACATGTCTGTCATCAAACTGTTCCCTGACTGATGTCACACATCCATTTCTACTGCTTCCACAAGGTGACCTCTGTCAGGAGTTTGCTCTGAATCCTTCAGTAGATTTTTACCTTGCTTTTAGAACCATGTATGCATGCAAATATGCGGCCACACACACACTGTGCAATCTACATAGCCTTGAGCATATCATTCTATGGCTTGTGGAAGCCTCAAACTTTTCCAGGAATCTTTTTAATTCTTTGGACCCACTCTTTTATGTGTCTTCCTGCTCTAGGTCTTATGACTTTACTGCCTGCCTCTCTACTCTTCTATATTGACCCAATGTGAAGTTCAATATTTTTGGGGGTTCCCTTCAAAGAGAGGAGTCACACAAAAGTACTGATGAACATTAGACTTATGATTCTATATGGGCATGGGGGCATGGAAGAGGGGTTTACATTGGAAGTTTATATTAAATGTTTCTGTCCCCCAAAGTTCCTTCCCACTTGTCCCATTATTGGTTCTCACTTTATAATTTTTAGAGCTATATTGTTTAGTGCAAAGAGATTCATGATTATTATGTGATATTGGTAGTCATACCATTTATCAATATTAAATGCATTCCTTTTCAATTTTCTTTGTCTGTTTTTGGCCTGTTTGTCCCATATTCATTCCTTGTCTACTTCTGTTCTGCACTGTATTATGGGGAGGGTGACATGTGCATGTGTGTTTTCAGGATTCTGGGCTCCCTTGTCGGCTTTCAGATGGGTAGTGGGGGCACTTGTGAAAGGGGTTAATAGTGGGAGGAGTGGGAAACTCAGGGTACTTATTCCTCCTTCCTTTCATCCTTCTCTCTGGGTGCATCTCCTTATAACTGCCCCCCAACTACAGGCCTACAGTGATTTCAGTGACCCTGTCACCCCTGGACAGCAGAGACGTACCTTATTCTTTCGTCTCTCTAGCTTAGCATCACCTCATCCTTTACTGTTTTTGTCAAGTCAGTTTCTCCATATCTGTAAATAGTTTTCTGCATTAAATTTCCTCTATTAAAAATACTTGCAGTAATTTCTGTTTTCCTACTTAGACCCTAGATAAAACACCATCTCTTGCTTGCTGACATAGTCTGATATTGATTTTGCGTTTTTTGGGTCATATTCTGGCATATCTTCATCTATTCTTTATTTTCAAGTGTTAAGCCTCTTTTGTTTTAGTGCTTTTCTTGAATACCATAGCATTTGGTTTTAAATTTTGCTTAATTGGAGAGGATTTTTTACTTTTTAAAAGGTCATGTTAATCCTTTTGCATTTATTGTGATTACCTTTTAATCTTATGACTTTCTAATTGATACTGTTTGACTGCGTCCCCACCCAAATCTCATCTTGAATTGTAGTTACCATAATCCCCTTGTGTTGTTAGAGGGACTCAGTGGGAAGTGATTGGATCATGGGGGCAATTTCCCCTGTGCTTTTCTTGTGATAGTGAGTGAGTTTCATGACATTTGATGGTTTTATAAGTGTCTAGTATTTATCCTACTTGCAGTCACTCCATCCTGCCACCCTGTGAAGAAGGTGCCTGCTTCTCCTTTGCCTTCTGCCATGATTGTAAGTTTCCTGAGGCCTCCCCAGCAATGCAGAATGTGACTCAATTAAGGCTTTTTTAAAAAAGTAAATTATCCAGTCTCAGGTATTTCTTCATAGCAGTTTGAGAATGTACTAATACAGTACATTGGTACCAAGGTGGTGGGGTGCTGCTATAAAGATATCTGAAAATGTGGAGGCAACTTTGGAACTGGGTAACAGGCAGAGGTTGGAACAGTTTGGAGGGCGTAGAAGAAGAAAGAAAAGGGTGGGAAAGTTTGTAACTACCTAGAGACTTGTTGAATGGCTTTAACCAAAATGCTGATAGTTACATGGACAATGGAGTCCATGCTGAGGTAGTCTCAGATGGAGATGAGGAACTTGTTGGGAACCAGAGTGAAGGTCTTTCTTGGTATGCTTTAGCAAAGAAACTAGTGGCATTTTGCCTCTGCCCTAGAGATCTGTGGAATGTTTAACTTGAGAGAGATGAATTTGGGTATCTGGGAGAAGAAATTTCTAAGCAGCAAAGCGTTCAAGAGGTGACAGAGCATAAAAGTTTGGAAAATTTGCAGCCTATCAATGTGATAGAAAAGAAAAACCCATTTTCTAAGGAGGAATTCAAGCTGGCTGCAGAAATTTGCATAAGTAACAAGGAGCCAAATGCTAATAACCAAGACAATGGGCAAAATATCTCCAGGGAATGTCAGAGGTCTTCCTGGCAGCCCCTAACTTCGCAGGCTCAGAGACCTAGGAGGTATAAGTGTTTGCATGGGCTGGGTCCAGGGACTTGCTTCTTTTTGCTGTCACAGGACTTGGTGTCCTGTGTCCTAGCCATGGCTAAAAGAGGCTAATGTACAGTTCAGGTCATTGCTTCAGAGGGTGCAAGCTTCAAGTATTGGGGGCTTACAAGTGGTGTTGGGACAGCAGGTGCACAGATGTCAATAATTGAGGTTTGGGAACTCCCACTTAGATTTCAGAAGATGTGTGGAAACACTTGGATGTCCAGGCAGAGGTGTGCTGCAGGGGTGGGGCCCCCATGTAGAACCTCTGCTAGAGCAGTGTGGAAGGGAAATGTGGGGTCAGAGCTCCTACACAGAGTCCCCACTGGGGCACTGCTTCATGGAGCTGTAAGAAGAGGGACACCATCCTCCAAACTCCAGAATGGTAGATCCACTGACATTTGCACTGTGTACCTGGAAAAGTCACAGACACTAAGTGCCAGTCCATGAAAGAATCTGGGAAGGGAGTTGTGGCCTGCAAAGCCACAGGGGCAGAGCTGCCAAGGCCATGGGAGCCCATTTTCTGTATTAGCATGACCTGAATTTGAGACATGGAGTCAAATGAGATTATTTGGGAGTTTTAAGATTTAATGACTGCCCTGTTGGATTTTTGATTTGCATAGGGCCTGTAGCTTCCTTTTTTTGGGCAATTTTTTCCACTTAGAATAGGTATATTTACCCAATGCCTGTACCTCCATTGTATCTTGGAAGGAACGAACTTGTGTTTGATTTTACCATCTCATAGATGGAAGGGACTTGCCTTGTCTCAGATGAGACTTTGGACTTGGACTTTTGAGTTCATGCTGGAATGAGTTAAGACTTTGAGGACTGCTGGGAAGACATGACTGTGTTTTGAAATATGAGGACATGAGATTTGG
This sequence comes from Trachypithecus francoisi, assembly GCF_009764315.1. Taxonomy (NCBI): domain Eukaryota; kingdom Metazoa; phylum Chordata; class Mammalia; order Primates; family Cercopithecidae; genus Trachypithecus; species Trachypithecus francoisi. The sequence goes on from NW_022681468.1 coordinate 90,848,028, forward strand.
GAGGGACCATGGGTGGAATAATGTGGTTTGGCTGTGTCCTCACCCAAATCTCATCTTGAATTGTAGTTCCCATAATCCTCATATGTAGTTGGAGGGACTTGGTGTGAAGTGATTGGATCATGGGAGTGGGTTCCCCCATGCTGTTCCCATGATAGTGAGTGAGTCTCATGAGATCTGATGGTTTTATAAGCATCTGGCATTTCCCCTGCTTGTACTCACTCCGTCCTGTCACCCTGTGAAGAAGGTGCCTGCTTCTCCTTTGCCTTCTGCCTTGATTGCTGGCCTCCCCAGCAATGCGAACTGTGAGTAAACTAAACCTCTTTCCTTCATAAATTACCCAGTTTCAGGCATTTCTTCACAGCAGTGTGAGAATGCACTAATACACTAATTACATCTTTCTATTGTTTATTTAAATTCTTTCTCCACTTTTGATTGGTTGACAAAATTTTGTTTGTTCTCTTTTATCTACAGCAATTTAGAGTTTCTAATCTTGTTTCCAGTCACTAAGATCATACTTAAGAAGTTTGAAATTGAAGTATAACATACTTAAAGAAAATTGTTCACATCAAAATTCTATAGCATGAGGAATTTTTAGAAAGTGTGCACACTATGTAATCAGTACCCTAGAAGACTTCCCATTATTCTTCAGTTGCTGTTCCTCCCTCAAAGATAGCCCTAAATCTTGATAAGCATTTTTGAGCCTCTACTTTCTATTTCATCAGTATGTATAATCCATAAAGAAAATAAAAACTTTAGCTTTTCTAAACATTTGCATTTATCCTCTTCTGTGCTACAAGACCTGGGTTTTGATAATATTTGTAATTCTTTCATTTTGGTTACAAAGTTTTAAAAATATGATTTTAAAAGTTCCTTGTGCCTCTTGTTTTTAAAAGTGTCTATTCTGAACAGTTGCATTACACTCTAGAAGTATACTGTCACCCTTATTTTGATGTAGTTCTTGGTTTTTTCTGTTGCTTTTCTGTAGTGTGTTTTATGGCTAAGGTCTTTCTCCTTTTTAGGTATACACATATACTTGTTTTATTTGGCTGGAGTATATAATTAATAATTTTTATAAAAGTTACAATTTTGCCAGTATATTTTCTGAATCCTTGAGCAACTTAAGAAATGCTTAGTTTGACTTCATGTGTAAATGATAATTTGGCTTGTTAAAGCATTAAAGCTTCACTGTATTCTTTTTAGAACAATATAGATATATCTTCATCAAGTTCTAGTTCTTAGCATTTTGTACAACAAATTCAGCATATATTTGTTTCTGTTTCCTTTTTAATGAACTTGTTTAAGCATTCCAGAAGTTCTCAATATTTTTTAGAATTAACCGTTGAATTTAGAAATACCAGGATATATACTAATTTCCTGTTTTAGTATTCCTTTTTAGTGCTTAGGTGGCACTTTTCTTCTGAAAATTCAAGTATTTCTCAAATAGCACTTCTCAAATACATCCTATTTGTTTTTTGCTTTACTTTCTCAAATTGGACTTTCAAAATGACTGCTTTGGTAGTTGCATGTATGAAGTTTTAAAATTGTCTCTCATTGAATTTCATATTATGGTAGGGATATTTTTACTTTCCTAAGAATTTTTAAAGGTTTCTGGCTATACATTTTTACCAGCATGCATTTATACATATGCAGCATTACCTTCAATATCACAAAAGATACTCAGGTTTTTGGCAACATTTTCTTCTCTTCCTTGCATTCATGTTGCTTCCTTGATAAACCATTTGTTTTGCTTGTATAGGGTGCCTTCTATCTTCCATGCTGTTTTCTTTAAATGCCTGGTGATTTTTAGTCATCTCTTTCTGTATTGTTTATATATTAATATCTAGAGTAGTCAACATGAGTAGCTGATAAACAGTACTCAGCAATGGTGGGTCCCTCTTCCCCTAGCCATGAATGGAAGTGTTGTCTATAGAGTCTTAGTAGGGTGATACGATTTAGAACATCTTATTTTTACTTTTTATTTTTTTGCGTTAATGATTCTGTATTCTTTATTGCTGAAAGGTAAAGAATGAAGATTCTCTTCTATTTTAGAATGCGCAGGTAGTCATAATAACTAGGCATGTCTTGTGTACCAAACGTAAGTATATTGCATATGCCAACCTACTTGATTGCCGATCTCCTGACAATCTGGTGAGGTAGACACTGTTATTATCCCCACTTTAAAGATGAGGAAAAGAGGCCCATGAGAGGCAGGAGAATAGGGAATGAGGGTAAGCAAGGGATAAGGCAGAAGTAAAAGAACAGCAGGTGCAGCCAGTTCTGGGCAGGATCAGGCAGCACTCAGGCCACAGCCTCCCTCCTGAAATAACAAGACTGTCTCCACTTCAGCCTCTGATTGGCCACGAGCTGCCTCCACTTCAGCCTCTGATTGGTCGTGGGACAATAGGATGTAGCCAATTGGAGGCCTCTGTAGGACAGCTGAGGGTGTTGCCATTTTTTTTATATGCTTTAAATTCTAGGGTACATGTGCACAACGTGCAGGTTTGTTACATATGTATACATGTGCCCTGTTGGTGTGCTGCACCCATTAACTCGTCATTTAGGTATATCTCCTAATCCCCTCCCTCCTCCCCCCTCCCCACAATAGGACCTGGTGTGTGATGTTCCCCTTCCTGTGTCCAAGTGATCTCTTTGTTCAGTTCCCACCTCTGAGTGAGAACATGCGGTGTTTAGTTTTCTGTTCTTGCGATAGTTTGCTGAGAATGATGGTTTCCAGCTGCATCCATGTCCCTACAAAGGACACGAACTCATCCTTTTTTATGGCTGCATAGTATTCCATGGTGTGTATGTGCCAGATTTTCTTAATCTAGTCTGTCACTGGTGGACATTTGGGTTGATTCCAAGTCTTTTCTATTGTGAATAGTGCTGCAATAAACATGTGTGTGCATGGGAACATCTTATTTTAAGGTACAGAGGCTCACATCTGCTGTGGGTGCCAGAAGTTGCCTGGAAACAGCTCAGCTTCTCTTTCTGGCTCTAATTCCCATGCCAAGAGTCCACCACAAGCCCATAGCCTGCTCCTGCTACCTGAACCTGCTGACTCTGTATTTAAAGATTTGGGAGACTGTCTTGCGAGATTTATTATTCATTCTTTCAACCACCTCCTTGTTTGCCTGGATCAAGTAACAACTCAGTGTGATGTCAACTTCAGTCCTGTCCTACCTGTTTTACGCCCTGTAGACGTTTATAATGTTTCTTGTCTTATGGTGGAAAACTTCTTGGGTTTCCAGTGCTTTCATCAAATTACTAATAATTTTGCTCTTGTCATCTCAATGGGATTTTTGTGGGATAAACTGATAACTTTCTAAGTGTGTTGTTTACCATATTGAATAAGAAGCTCAATGATCGGTTTTTAACCAGCTCCTACTGAGGCAAACTTAACCTGTCTGATTAAACATCCCTGCCTACTTGATAAACAACTTTGAGAATTTGGAAATACAGCAAAGCTGAGTCATTCCCACTACTTACCACGTGTCAACGGGACCTTATTATTTGTGTTAGTATTGCTCATCTCGAAGTGCAAAGAATATTCAACCTGCAGTTTCAGTCCTACCCAGTTACTGAGTCTAGAGATCCAATGCTGGCTAGATCAGGAATCTGAATGAGACCAGACCATTTGACATATCCAAGAGTTACTTTCCTCCCTCAAGTTTTGGGTGAGTCTTGAAGTTCAGGTTCTTCACTGAGCTTTCAGTGGTAATATACCAATAACTGGGTGTATGTGTGATTAATCCTTGCCTGGAGCTGGCTTTGAAATTTCACCTGCTAGAACAGTGCCCAAAATCCACTACCAACCCTTGATATATACCTTTCTCTGGAGGCTTCAAATCTGTCCTAGTATTTCCATCGGCTGCCTGGGATTATGTCATAATCTCTACAATCACTTGAGCAGACAACTCCATTTCTTGGCTTTGAACCCAGGCCAGAAGCTTTGGAAACTCTGACCTCGCTATTTGAATTGGTCCCATTGGACATTGGATATAAGATTTATACATAGTAATTTGAATTGCTAATTACTATCTTTGGAGGTCAAATTTTGTTTCTACATTTCAACTCAGCCTTTTCCAAACAAAATGCCAGATTCTTTGATGGCGCATTGCTGAGGTCCAAACAAGTCTCCTGACTGAGGTAATTTTATAGCAGTTGTTGGCGAATTGTTTCAATTTTAAAAATGTACTCCATGGTCAAGAATAGCTATCTAGGGATGTTAGTGTTGTCAAAGTATTATCTCTCTTTTTAAAAAATATACAATAAAAATGTATTATCTTTTAAAGAAAATAGGAGGCCAACACTTACTTTGAACTATTATTGCCAAGAATTAAATTTTATCTCAACAGAATGCAAGGATACTAAAAAACAATGCAATAGGTGGAGGAAGCAACTTCATATATTAACAATCAGTAACCTGGATAGCCTCTTTGCTTGTAACATCTCTCTAGAGATCTCCCAACCTGTTTTTCTATATAAAATTATTAGAACTGGATCAACTGAGACCATACTTTATTAGTGAGGAGTAGAAATTTAATGTATTTTCAATAATTTTAGTGATTGTGGTAGTTAGTACTTACATTTCAGTAGTAGAAGTGTTTAAATATTTGAAATTTTGACTTTGACACATTAATAATGTATAGTCTATTGACATTTATGAAGGTTTGTTCCACCCAAAATCATATTGTTTGCAGAATAATTAATTTTTAAAGCTTTTCTTATTTCCCACTACTGGCGTCATTCAAGTTTTGGATCATAGTTGGTGTAGCAGCAATGATAGGAACTTTAACAAAACCTAATTTGAATGCCAACTTCACCACTTCCTAGGCTTATGGATTTAGTCAAGTCACTTAATAGCCCCAAGCTTCTGTTTTTACATCTTTGGATAATGAGGATAATAATATCATATCTAGTAATGAGAAAAATAATATCTATTTCACGGGAGTGAGGATTAAGAGAGCAGGCTCTGGCAATAAATTGCCTGAGTTTGGATCTGCACCTAATGCTTAGCTGTGTAATTTGTGAAAGGCACCAACCTCTCCAAGGCTCAGTTTCTCCATATACATTTAATACATTTAAAATAATAATTATATCTTCCTCATAAGATTGTGGTGAAAAATATAGGCACATTACATTCCTATTTCAGAGTATAGCATGTTATAGATATTCAGTAATTTTAAATTTAAATTTAGTAAATATTTTGATGACTATCATAATAGATTAAAATATGGTTGTTGAATTTGCTTTCTTTCTCACCTTTCCACTTTTCATCCTTTATTTGTTCTGTACATGCTGAATATAATAACATCCAAGAAATCTATTATTATCTATATAATATTATCTATATAAAATTATGTTGGGAAATACATAAATAACCAAAATAGTCACTAGGCAGGTTAGCAATGGAAATTTAACAATCTGAGACTCAATAATTAATGAATATATTGTGATTGGACAGTCTGACAAAGAAACAAATATTTTAATCTGATAAGAAGAATAAACATATACCATATTTGTCTTGTTCCAACTGGTATCACTGCTTTCCTGATCATTTTCTTTTTTTTTTTTTTTTTTTTTTTTTTTGAGGCAGAGTCTCACTCTGTCGCCCGGACTGGAGTGCAGTGGCCAGATCTCAGCTCACTGCAAGCTCCGCCTCCCAGGTTTATGCCATTCTCCTGCCTCAGCCTCCCGAGTAGCTGGGACTACAGGCGCCCGCCACCTCGCCCGGCTAGTTTTTTTTTTTTTTTGTATTTTTAGTAGAGATGGGGTTTCACCGTGTTAGCCAGGATGGTCTCGATCTCCTGACCTCGTGATCCGCCCGTCTCGGCCTCCCAAAGTGCTGGGATTACAGGCTTGAGCCACCGCGCCCGGCCCCGATCATTTTCAAATGGGGTAAGAACATTATGGCTTACTGTGTACCTTTTGTAAATTATATACTAGGTTATTCCTTTTTATATATGTTATTTTTTCCAAATATGTTCTATGAGACAGGTATAATTTTTCAGTTACTTGTCTGTTTATCACTTGGGCACAGATGTGATTCATAATTGTTGATTCTCCATATTTTAAATAGTATCATACCATGAATGTGCTGATTATCACCAAACACTTCTATTGAGGTTTAGGGAAGTATTTTATTATCAAAACCATTAATATTTATTTATTGAGATATAGTGGTAAAGACTATGAAAGTCTTATAGGAATATAGGTCAGATTAATCACCAAATGAGTTTAGATTATATTTTGTTTTATGCAAATGCTCTTTCTGATAGTGGCAAGGTGGGATGTAGCTTTTATTATGTGAATCATCCTGTAGAACACAACTATAAATTCTCAATAAAATGTTTTAAAAACTCTGTGCAGACTCTGGAGAGATCATACAAGTATGCAAAAACTTTAGCAGAATTGACATGTAGAAGAACAGAAAGGCACTAAGTGAGTATTCCATGTTTTTGCCCTTTCTGGTTTGAGGGTAGGTTCCAGTTTGGGACATGTTGGAGAGCTTTTTAAAATCTGGAAAGAAAACTCATAGTTCAATTGTCTTGAGTAATCAGGGCACATGGCTAGGGGAAAACTCAGAAGCTAGGAATTGAGGTAGAAATCCAGGAAAGGAGAAAAAAATAGAGAGAAGGAGCTCCAAATTCTGTTTATAAACTTATAACCTTTTCGATCTTTGACTCACCCCTGAGCCACACAAGCCTAGGGTTGATGCTAAGAAGTCCAAATGAGGCTAAAAAAATGGACTGAGATTTCAGTTGCCACACAATGCAGGGAAGACAGAGTTTGTAGTTTCAGCTTAGTTACATTAACAGTTTGCTAAAACAAAAAAAAAAAAGATATTTTCTGGATAAACATATTGGAATCCATACCCTCTAATATGTATCATTCAGAATTTCTGGAACATTTCAAATTTTTTTATCAGAATATTTAATTGTCAGACAAAGATTTTAATAGCAAACAAGGGTTTAAAAGCAGCTATTGTAATTGTGCTGTGCTTGTATATAATCAATAGTTATATATAATTATTTACAATTAATGAAAAGATAGGAAGTCTCAGCAGAGAAATTGAAAATACTTAAAAAGTTTTAGAACTGAAAAACAGATTATCTGGAAAAACTAGTGAATGGGATTAATAGTAGAAAGAAGGAGACAGAATAAATAGTTGGTAGACTTGTAAATAAACTAACAAAACTATTCAATATGAATAGAAAAAGGAATAAGGGGAAAAAGGACAAATCGTTATAATATGTGGGGAATGGAAAAGATCTAACATCCATGTAATTGGAGTCCTAGGAGAGTAAGAGAAAAAAAGGCACAAAATATTTGAATAAATAATAACTTGAATCTTTCCACATATTTAATGAAAGATATAGACTTACATATTCAAGCAAATCAGCCTAGGCTCACAAAGTAACATGTTTAGGATCAAAGATAAAAAGCTTGAAAGCATTCAGAGATAAAAGATCCACTATATACAGGAGAACAATGGTACGCATGACACCTGACTTTTCGTTATGAACAGTGGAGACCAGAAGACAATGGAAAAATGTCATTAAAGCACTTGGCGAAGAAAAAAAAAAACTTGTTAACTCAGCATTCTATATTCAGCTTTCTTTAAGAATTCTTTTAAGAGAAAAGAAATATATGAAAGCTTTTCACCAGCAGACCTATACATGAAACATTCAAGAAAGGTCTTATGACTGAAGGGGGGAAATTGGAAACTTAAATAAATGGGAAAGAATAAAGAGCACCAGATATGTGAGAATGAATATAAGACTGTTTTTGCTCTTATGTTTAAAAATATATATTACTGTAAGGCAAAAATTTACCTTTGTCTTTTGGGATTCAAAATATATGCAGATATAATACATATAAAGCCTATAGCATAATGGATAGAGAAGGGGATGAGAGAACCTATTCTGTGGCAAGCTTTGTACATTTTATGTGAAGTGGAACAACATTAACTCTAACAGACTGAAGTGTTAAGGACATCTATTTTCATTTCTATAACAAGTACTAGAAAAGCAAAAATATATAGAGATGTTCCTTGTCTTATGATGGGGTTACATTCTGATAAATCCATAATAAGTCAAAAATATTGTAAATTGAAAATATATTTAATGCTTGCAAAACAGCATAGTTTCTTAATTCTAATGATTCAACTTAAGATATTTTTACTTTAAGATAGTGCAAATATTATATGCACCAGGCACAGTGGCTTGTGTCTATAATCCCAGGACTTTGGGATTCAGAAGTGGGATGATCACTTGAGTCCAGGAGTTTGAGACCAGTCTAAGCAACATAGAGTGGCCTTGTCTCTACTAAGAATAAAAAAAATTAGCCACTCATAGTGGCAAGTGCCTATAGTGCCAGCTACTTGGAAGGCTGAGGTGGGAGGATTACTTGAGCCCAGGAGTTCAAGTTGAAGTGGCTACAATTGCACTATTGTACTCCATCTTGGGCAACAGAGTGAGACCCTGTCTCAAACAAACAAACAAACAGAAAGTTACATGCATTTAAAAGAAACTATAACCTCAGCATACATCAAAAGGAGCTCCTCAACTTATGATGGAGTTACGCCCCAGTAAACTCATCATGAAGTTGAACCATCAAAAGTCCAATCACTATAAGTTGGGAATGATCTGAAATTTGAAAGTCAATAGAGAGATTAAAATGAAATTATTGTAAAGCAGACAATTGAAAATGCAGCAAAAAGGAGGAACAGAAGAACAAAGAAAACAAAAATAGAAGTAACAAACAGGAAAAAATGTAAAATGAGAGACTAAATTAAAAATATTCATTGTTTAAATGTAAGTGGTTGAAACACTGCAATTAAAAGACAGAGATTGTCAGATTGGATAAAAAAGTGAGGCCTAATTATATTTTGTATACAATAGGCATGCTTTAAGTATAAGAACATGGATAACTCAAAGTAAATAGGTAGACAAAACAAATACCATACAACAGTAAGCATAAGAAGATTGGAATGACTCTATTCATATCAAACAAAGACATTAAGAGAAAAATATCTACTGGCACACCTTGCTATTTTTGTGCTTCACTTTGTTGCACTTTACAGATACTGTGCTTTGTACAAATTCAAGGTTTGTGGCAACCCTGTGTCAAGCAAGTCAGCACCATTTTTCCAACAGCAAGGGCTCACTTGGTGCCTCTGTGTCTCTTTTGATAATTCTTGCAGCATTTCAAGCTTTTTCATTATTATGATATTTTCATGGTGATCTGTGATTAGTGATCATTGTTTAATTGCTTTGGGGTACCATGAACTGTGTCCCTATAATATAGCAAATTCAGTCAATAAACACATATGTTCTGACTGTTCCACTGACTAGTCATTTTCCCATCTTTCTCCCTCTCCTTGGGCTTCCCTATTCCCTGAGACAAAACAATATTGAAATCAGTGACCTAATTATAGGGTTACAATTAATATTAATAATCCTACAATGGCCCCTCAGTGTTCAAGTTAAAAAAAAAACAACCACATGTCTCTCAATTTAAAGCAAAAGCTAGAAATGGTTAAGCTTAGTGAGGAAGGCATGTTGAAAGCTGAGATAGGATGAACCCAAGGGTTCCTGCACAGAACAGTTAGCCAAGTTGTGAATACAAAGGAAAAGTTATTCAGGAACATTAAAAGTAAACACACGAGTGGTGTGAAAGCAAAACAGCTTTGTTGCTGATATGGATAAACTGTGAGTGGTCTCATAGAAGATGAAACCAGTCACAACATTCCATTAAGTCTAACTCTTTTCAATTCTGTGAAGGTTGAAAGAGGTGAAAAAGCTGTAGAGGGAAAGTTTGAAGACAGCAGAAATTGGTTTATGAGATTTAAGGAAAGAAGCTGTTTCTGTAACATAAAAGTGCAAGAGAAGGCAGCAAGTGCTGATGTAGAAGCTACAGCAAGTACTCAGAAAAATCTAGCTAAGATACCTGGTGGAGGTGGCTACACTAAACAGCAGATTTTTCATATAGACACTACAGCCTTCTATTGGAAGAAGATGCCATCTAGAACTTTCATAGCTAGAGAGGAGAAGTTGATGCCTGGATTCAAAGGGCAAATTGACTCTCTTGTTAGGAGCTAATTCATCTGGTGACTTTGTTGAAGTCAATGCTCATTTACTCTTCTGAAAATTCTAGGGCCCTTAAGAATTATGTGAAATCTTTTCTCCATGTGCTCTATAAATGAAACAACAAAGTCTTAATGACAGGACATCTGTTACATCATGGTTTGCTGAACATTTTAAGCCCATTGTTAAGACCTACTGCTCAGACAAAAGATTTCTTTAAAAGTATTACTGCTTATTGACAATGTACTTAGTCACCCAAGAGCTCTGATGGACACGTACAAGGAGATTAATGATGTTTTCATGTCTAATAACACAACTTCAACTCTTCAGCCCACGGATCTAGAAGTAATTTCAACTTCAAAGTCTTATTATTTAAGAAATATATGCCATAAGGTCATAGCTACCATAGATAGTGATTCTTCTGATGGATCTGGGTAAAAGGAACTGAAAACCTGCTGGAAAGGATTTATCATTCTATCTGAATGCCATTAAGAACATTTATGATTCATGGGAGGAAGACACAATATTAACAGGCGTTTGGAAGAAGTTGAATCTAACCCTTATGAATGACTTAGAGAGGTTCAAGATGTCAGTGGAGGAAGTAACTACAGATGTTTGGAAACAGCAAGAGAACTAGAATTAGAAATGGAGCTTGAAGATGTGGCTGAATTGATGCCACCTCATGATAAAACCTGAATGGATGAAGAGTTTCTCCTTAAGGATGAAAAAAAAGTATTTTTTTCAGCGGGAGCCTACTCCTTGTGAGGATGCTATAAACATTGTTGACAGGACAACAAAGGATTTAGAATATTAGATAAATGTAGTTGACAAAGCATTGGCAGATTTTGAGAGGATCAACTCCACATTTGAAAGAAGTTCTGCTGTGGGTAAAATGCTGCCAAACAGCATCACATGCTGCAGATAAATTTTTCACAAAAGAAAGAATCAATTGATGCAAACTTCATTGTTGTCTTATTTTGAGAAATTGCCACAGCCACCCGAACCTTAGCAATTATTATCCTAATCAGTCTGCAGCCATCAGCATGGAGGGAAGACCCTGCACCAACAGAAGAGGCTGAAGGCTGAGATGATTGCTCTCATTTTTAGCAATAAAATATTTTAAATTAAAGTATGTGCAGTTTTAGACATGATGGAACTGCACACTTAATATACTACAGTATAATATAAACATAACTTTTATATGCTATGTGAAATAATAAAATTTTGTGTCACTCACTTTATTGTGATATATTCCAATTAGAAAATAGACAAAACGTTACACAGATGTTTTAATGAAAATGATATGTAGATGATCATAAGTATATGAAAAGGTGTTTAATATTATTGCCATTAGGAAAATCCAAGTAAAGACACAATGAGATACTACCAGACACTTAACAGAATGGCTAAAATTAAAAGTAGTGACAACAACAAATGCTGGTGAAGATGTGTGGAAACTAGGTTATTTGTACATTGTGGGTGGAAATGCAAAATGATGTAAGTACTCTTAAAAACAATTTGGCAGTTTCTTACACATGTAATAAATTGTACAAAATTTATTCAGATTCCCCAGTTTCTCTTGTACATGTGTGTATGTGTATAGAAGTACACAACTTCCATTCTTCAGCCCATGGATCAAGAAGTAATTTCAACTTCAAAGTCTTATTATTTAAGAAATATATGCTATACGGTCATAGCTACCATAGAGAGTGATTCTTCTGAAGAATCTGGGTAAAATGAACTGAAAGCCTGCTGGAAAGGATTTATCAAAAAGGATATACTCAGAAAACACACAGGACTCTCTCTGTATTAATTCTTACAAATGTATGTGAATCTATAATTACCTCAATAAAAATTTTAATGAAAAACAAATTTTAAAAAGTTATATACCCTTCTATTTCACACATATATAACAATATGTGTGTATATGTATATACATACATAATTCCATTAAATGTACATAAATCATTATTCTGTATACACATTATTATTACACAATGTTATTTTTTTCTAACACTGTAAGACTTATTCTTGTTGATACACACAAAACTAGTTCATTCATTCATTTCAACTATTGTAGAATAATGCATAGTATGCCTAAGCCAACATTTGTTTATTGATTTCCCTGGTTTATAGGCATTTATTTCCAAACAGTGCAAGAGACTGTGCACTGGGAAGCTGCCTTTGCTGCAGGTACCTGGTGATAGAGAAGTCAAGCCCTTGGAGCATACCCAGTGGACACTCTGGGACCAGAAACCAAAACTTCTTCTTCTTGCAATTTCTCTTGTGTGACCTCTACTAACAAAACTTAATATTGTGCCATCTGACAGCAAAAGTATTTAACAGGTCCAGATCTTTTTTTGCAGAGTGGGCAAAAAGAATGAATTTGGATTTGAGAGGTAGTAATAAATAACCAGCATGATAGATAACTAATTATACCAGCACTATTTCAGAATTTTCTATCCTCTTCCTACTGATCTTTACTGTCACATTTACCATATATGAAATTTCCAGGTATTTGTGTGTCTAAGTGCTGTATTCTAATTCCTTTGTCTAATTATCTATTATTGGACCAAGTCCACATTGTCATAATTATTATACCTTTTTAACATATATCAGTTTTTGGCAAGAAAAGGCTTTCTATATCATTCTTCTTATTAAAATATATTTTGGATATTATCTGTCTGTTTATCTGTCTATCCATCTATCTTTGAGTAGAGTCTAGCATACAATAAGTACTAGATACAGTTGTTGTTGCTGATGTTGTTCTACATGGTATTGTATCTTTGTTGATGAATTATAACCATCCTCTGCTAATGGATTATTGTACCTTCACATCTAGTAAATGGTATATTCCATTTTATTCCATTCAAAAATTTGTTTGTGAAGGTGTGGTATATTTTTAAATACCTTATAGTTTATTAATTGTCAATTGTAGCTGTGTTTTTAACATAGCTCTCTAGTAGATTACACTACTGTATAAAGATGTTCTTGACTTTTATTTTACATTGATCCTCTGACCAGAAACTGTTAAGTCCTTTTATTCATTCAACTTGTTTGTTTATGGATTCTGTTTGACCTATTATGTAGAACAGAAGTATTCAAACATTTTTTGGGAAAAGGCTAGGTGGTAAATGTTTTTTTCTTTGAGGGTCATGCAACCTCCATTGCAACTACTCAACTCTGACTTTTAAGATAAAAGCAGCTATAGACAACATGTAAAACAAAAATGGGGGTACTGAATTTGGCCTACAATAGGGCCTTATTTGGCCAATGAGTCTTATTTTGCAGAGACTTGATGTAGATAATAATTTTATTATTTTTGTTCTTAAAGCCATCTATTAAGCAAGCCTCTTGATTTTTTTTTTCTTATCATATTTCATAGGCTAGGATTTCTAGTATAGTATTATACAGTGGTGCCAATAGTGAGGATTCTTGCCTTTTTCCAGGATTTATTGGGATTCATTACAAATTTTAGTGTTAAGAATGATGTCATCTTTAGGTCAAGAAAATTTATCTTTATTACAACGTGGCCAAATGCTTTTATAATAAAAGTATTATTTAAACTGTTTTGTACCTATAGAGAATCCCCATTTTGACCTTTATTCTGAGTGTTGATCAATTTTATAATTTTGAAGTATCTTTGTCTTACTAATATAAATGCAACTCATTCATGATGAATTATTTTTATACAGTATTGGATTTGATTTACTACTGTTTTATTATACTTGCATTTATGCTTATAAATGAGTTGGGTTTTAAAATTATTTTTGCACTGTCATAGACTGATTTGGCATATGGTTTTAATGATGTTATAAAAAGGAATGCTTTTCTTAATTTTTTTCATGAAAAATATTTGTTAAAAATAGAGATCGGTGGTTTTGTGGATTTAATACAATTATTCTGTGTAGTTGGTTGGGAAAGATTTTTTTGACTGCTGATTGAAATTATTTAATGGTTGCTTATCTGTTCAGAATGTATTTGTTTTTTAGTCATTTTGGTAATTAAACGTTTTTTTAGAAGATCTTACATTTCACATGTTTTCAAATGTATTGGAAAGATTGTTCATAGTATTAACATAAGGTGTAACTTATCTATAGTTACGTTTCTTTTTCATTTCTAATTATGCTGATTTGCAGCTTTCCTGCTTTTCTCTTGATCACTTTCGTCAGAAATTTATAAATAGTACTCATCTTTTTAAGAAACTAGAGTTTGATTTTGTTGTTCATTTCTATATTTTAAATGTATTCAATGCTATTCTTTTAGTTTCTTTTCCACTACCTAATTTAGATTTTTGTTGCTCTTTTTTTATGTCTACTTCAGTTGAATATTTCATTCATTTTCAACCCTAAAAAATTTTTATTAAAGCTGCAAAATTTCCTGAAGTACTAGTTTAACTGCAGCTTAAAAGTTTTAATAGTTTATGTGATTTAGTTATAAATATTTCATGATGTTTTATAATTTAGAAGTTTATTAGTCTCCAGTGTATGATGATATTTTGCGACTTTTATTGTAAATTTTAAATTTTATTGCAATATTACGATGAAGTTAATTTAATTAATTTTGAATTGTGTTGAGACTTTCTAAGTAGTCTGTGTAAGTTAAAATCACCTTTTCTATGCTCCACATATTCCTTGGAGTGCTGGAGTGCTGGGGTGGGTGTTGTTAGGAGTGATGGAACTTAGGTATGGGTAGGGATGGTGGTGCCAGCAGATGTCAACTCACACAGGAAACACACCTGCATGTGTTTCTCAATAGTCTTTAGTTTTCTCATTTGTCAACCTAGCAAATTTTATGATGCAGATTTTTGTAGCATACCACCTTGCATTTTAACATTCTGGACGTTTGCATCAGGTGTGTTTTTTACTTAAGGACAATTTACAAATCAAAACAGAAACTTGCAATAAACTCCCTTTACAGTTGTAGTTATAAGAATCCTCAAATCCCCTTAGGCTTGATTGATAAAACATGGCATTTATCCTATTTCTATGATGATGTTCAGCAAAGTTTATGACAGAGGGAAACAGCTGGTAAAGTGGGTTCATGGAAAGGTGAAGGTAATATAGCCATAAAAAAAGATAATGATTTTAAAAGAGATAATAGTTGTAATAACACCATTAACCTTTTGCTTCAAGTTATAGAATGTGTGGTCTTTTTTAGAGGGCTAATTAAAGGTTTGAAGTAACTGCAATGTGGGAGAAAGAAGGAGTACTATAGAATTTGTGGTATTTTTTTCCCCTTAAAATTATTCTGCTCTGTAGCCCATTAAGAAAACAAGACCATTGCTGGGTTTCTATTTATTCTGGAAGAAAGTTAATATAATTTCCAAATAAAGGTCTTGATGTTTTTAGTAGAATGAATGTTAAAGAATATATACGCAACAATGTAGTAGACCAGAATTCAAATACCTGGTTCTAAGACAGATACTAGCATTGACAGGAGAAGGCATTTTTTTGGAGTGAAAGGATAGCACAATGTTTTCTAATCTAGGTTTGTAAATACATTTGGGAGTTTGTCGTTTGGGCAACAGTTCAATTTAGTGAAAACTGGCATCACTCTCCTTTTCTCAGACTTTGTGATTTTACCACTGATGGAGATTATATGCATGCGAGAAAGGTGAAATTAATTGCAGAGCAAATAGTATCCGTAAAAATGAGATAAAGAAAATATTAGTGAGGTCAATTTAGATGAAAATCGATAAATTTTTGTTGAGAGAGAGGAGAATTTTTTAAACTAAAGGTTCTTGACGTGCCATCCAGTGTCACCTCAATGTTTTTGGACTCTGAGAGTTTTATAAACCTCTGGAAATTTATATACAATTTTGTAAGAGGATACATTTATGAATTTTTTTGAGAATGTTTATATAGCTCAGCAACATCTCAAAGGTTCTGTGACACCGAAAATGGTTAAGAACAACTGATCTAGATTTTTCCCACGTAATTACTTTGTTGCCTGGCAATGGCTCCATTTCTGCTTAAGTTTCTGTAGCAAGAACTTTGAGATTTAATGCCTGTCAACACTGCCCTCTCCCCGCAAAAGCTATTAGAAGTATGACCACCTTCTCAGGAGCTTGATTTTTTAGATAATTTACTTTTCAACCAAACTTTGGGATATATAGTCCAACAAGTAAAAGAGTACCTGTAATATCAACAAGGTGTAAGAAGATGGGATGTTGACAACATGGTCCATCCTGGGATGTCTGTGGCAAGGCCCCTGTGTACATATACACCTGAATTCCTTAACTTTGCGTATATGAAATATAAATCAAAGATAGTTGGCCCATTGTTAAGAATTTTGCTCTTTTGTTTTTAAAAAATTAAATGCAAATACATGCATTTCATTCCTATTCATTTTATATACTACTCTGTTATAACTATGTTTTTTATTCCATTGCAGTGGTCTGAGCTTAGGTCACACATTTTTAACCGATAGGTTGTTATTGTCCCTCTGCTTGTGGGCTTCATTGAGAACCTGGGAAAGGCACAGAGCTTTTCCTCAGAGAAATACTTAGTCCTACATTTGGATCGTATCATTCCAGGCCTTTCATAAACCCTTCAAAAAGTGTGGGTTCTAGGGGAAGTACTCTCAGTTTCAGCTCTACTCGTTTCTTACCAGATTTCACTGCCTGTGGCTTTGGTAATGGCAGCCCAACTTCTTTAGGGGTCTCTTTCAAAGATCAATGTGATTCTTTTGTTCCCCTGCTTAAAAACCCTTCGGTGGCTTTTCTGTGCTTACACACTAAAATCCATAAAGCACAGCCTCGTCCAGGTGCCCCTCTCAAGGTTAGCCTCTTGACCAACTCCCCTGCTGGTCCCCCACTTCATTCTGGTTATTCCAGCCATGCACATACTGTGCCCAGCTTTTCTAAACTGGCCATGCCATTCTGAACTGGCCATGCCATTCTGCACATCCAGTCCTGGCATCTACTCCTCCCTGCATGATTAGGTGTTCCCTGTGTGTGCTTGGTGATTACCCACCCACCCTTTGGGACTCACCCATCTCTCCTTCTGTGAAGTGGCTCTGACATACCAACTGCTTGTCCACACCTGGAATGGCAGCAGTTGGCTCCTTTGTGCCACCATGGGTCCTTGTGCTTGCCTTTATTACAGCTCTTAGCACACCGCAGTTCATTTAATTGTTTGCACATCTGTGGGCTAAAGGCCATTAGAAACTACTTTTTCATGAGTATCTATTGCCCAGTTCCTAATAGGCTTTGTTTCAGTAAGGTTTTTGCTTGAATTTTGTGTTTGTTGAATGACTATTTCAGTTGGTCTTGTTGAGTACCACAGGAAATTCATTAGCAGAGAAGACCCAAAACTTTAAGGGATAATATCAGTAGATAATATACAATTGCTCTGTCTTCTTTCCACTTTTAATATATTGGACCAAAATAGTTTAAAGATCCAAGAAAATCTACCAGGAGAACAACTTAATTCTTTCTTTTCTTTTCTTTTCTTTTTCTTTTTGGAATAGTATTATTGTACAGGGAGTGGAAAGAACATCTGATGTTGCTGAAAGAATTAAATTCAGATTCTGGATCTGCCACTTATGATTAGGTGACCTTAGTGGAAACACATTGTTCTGCTTAAAACTTAACCTCTTCATCTCCAAATTGGGGATTATAAAAATACATTATTATCTCATGATAGAGCTGTCAGGATGGAATTAGTGCCTGCATGCATAGATTGTTTTGGGTAATGTATCATAGATGTGTTAGCAGCTTTCATTATTATTATGCTGCTGGACTTGTAGAACCCCTACTTTAATTTGAAAGTCAATGTCAAATGAGAGTGCGAGAATAGAAATATAAAAGAAAGCATCTTCACCCCCACTCTCTTTTCCTGTATCCATTACAGACATCACTAATAGATTGTTGAGATCTTTGTCCCTGAGACCACATTTTGTCTGAAATGGCCTTCTCAAGCAGTCATTGCCAATTAATCAATGTTGCCTTTAAAACCTATATGCTACTTTAGTGCTAGAGTCTTGAACTGATGGAAGAAGCAGTGCGTAAAAAACAGTCTTGTAAATGGTTTAATGTCCATGGGCAAATGCGCATGTCACCATCAGCAACCATATTGTTCTCTTCTTTCATAATAGTGAATTTTTGCCTGGATACCTGGTTCCTCACAATAAAACTAAACTTTTTGATCTGTTTTTTTATTTATTTTTATTTTTTATTTTATTTTTTTTGCGGTTGGATATAGCCACTAAGTATAAGTTTTGGCCAGTGGGATATAAACTGTAGTGCTGTGTGGAAATTTCTGCAAACCATTCTTAGGAGGCAATTGGTGTAAGCTGTTTGCTGCTCTTCCTCTTGTTCTTTTCCTGAATTCTGCTGCCTGGAACATGGACCTGCCACGAGAATGATGAAACAGTAAGCTGGAGGAGCTTGTGTCCTTGAAAATATTATTGAGCAGGGCTCTGTTCTAGCCCCTGACTAACCTTCTATTTGTTTAGGACACCGTTATATAGCCATTGCAATCTGCTGGAAGTTTGCTGTTTGCTATAATGCTTTGTTTATTTAACCCTCCTCGTTAGAAATTCTTAGCAGATTAGGAGGAAGCCAAAACAAAACACATTCACTTTAGGGATAGGGAGGCATTAGAAAGACTTTTGTATACTTTGCCAGGTTGGAAAAACTTTGGGACTCACCCATCTCTCCTGCAATGTTGATGTCCCGTAAGTGGCAGCAAGGATGGGATGATGTGATAGAGCAACACATTGGGAAACTGGGAAGCCAGATTTTAGTTTAGGCCCTAATAAGTTATTTGAAATTGTTCTAACTACATAGACCCTCAATTTTCTATTAAAAATGATGTATATGTCTGATAAGAGGTGGTAAGAGGTTTAGGTCAACAGGGGAAGGTGGAAGGTGGTGAGCACATGAGTGAGAACAGGTCAGGAGGCTTCCAGATCCGAGATACCCAGCCGTCAATTTGAGGACTGGCCTGTTCACTTGCAGATGCCCAGTCAGGGGACTGACAAATAAGGAACAGTCAAGAAGTGATACATTTGTATTGTGACACACCCTATTCGTGCACATGGCCAATGCACCTCATAAATCTAGGGTGAATAGTTGCCTACATTTTTGTATGCACTGCTTGATCTGAATTTCTATCACAAAGTCCCACTTCCACTCTTGTATTTCTATATATTGTGCTTATGTTTGAATATCTATATTTATACTGACTACAGTAAAAAAGTATATAATAAAGTCATTCACCATCAAGAACAGCTTTTCATCTGCTTTGTCAGAACATCATTTAAATAGCTACATTCTGTTAATGCACAGTAGTTAAATAAACTCCAAAATTCTTATTCTGCAATAACCCATTAAATCATCTTAAATACTATATCATAATGACAACTTAATGCAACCAGATGTGATATTTGGGGATTAAAAAAAATACTTTTCTAAAGACATAGCTTCCTGATTTTACGTTCTCAAGCCCATTTGCACAGCTGTTAAATCTCTTGGCTCTACTTTCTATGGGTGTATATCACTTATGTTCTGCTTCATGCATGACATTACTGAAGTGCAAAGGAGTGTTCCCCAGGACATTGTGATACATACTTGTGTGAGATCTGCATCAGCGTAATTTTGTTCTCAAGGCATGATTTTCTCACACTTGAAAGGTGCAAATAAATGGCATCATGTGCCGACATGAGAGTGCTAATAATAGGTCTTGCAAGGTGTCCCGTGGTCTGAGAGTCATGGGAAGTCAATGGCACCCAAAAAAACAGTGTTCATCATACCCAGGCTTGATAGAAGGTTGGTGGCTTGCATCATGTACCACTGAAATGTGCTTATCCACATCTGGCTTAAGAATTACTTCCTGGTGGTGTATTGACACCATCAAAATAGTAATCTAATACCTCTAGTTTCTGCCCTGCATTGCAATTAATTATTCACAAGAGGTGTAAGCTTTATAATACTTAAAGTTTCTATGTCATATGGAATTGGAAGTGAACTTTTGAACTGATTTTATCAGTTGGTATAAAAGTTGGCAAAATTAAAAGTTTGTGTATGTGATGAACCATCAAAGAGGAAGAACCCATTTGACAACCATGTTATGCACTGTGCGCAGAGAAGGATAATGCCAGCATCAAGCAGGAATCCTAGAAATTAGGTCATAACAGGCAGTGCAAGTGGGCCCTAATGAACCCAGATTCATATCTGTGGTGAAATTATATGCTGGATAATGTCCTCAGAAAAGCTGCCATGTTTCAATCTGGAAAGAAGCCCATTGCTGATACAACAAATCAATTGATAAGAAGTGTCTTTATTGCACTCAATAAAAGAACAGCACAACCCCAAATAAACATACACGGCTCATAAAACAAATTGCTCACCTAAAATGAATTACACGCTTAAGTTTTTTTTTGAGTAAATTACGCCACAGAATATTCAGTGATGTATCCATCCACTAAAGAGTAAGATTATAAACCGCATTAAAAGTAAATGTTTCCATGTTTCTTTTTAGTTGCGTTTTTTTTTTCAAGCTACAGGATTACCAAGAGCAAAATGTAAAAGAAAAAAAAGTGGTAGAAATGGCCTGTTTTGTGAAATATAGGAAAAAATATACCATCTGTGATTTAGCACAGTTCTCAATATTCCATCTGTGATCTGAACACAGTTCTTAGCAAAGGCTGAATCCCATTGTAGTTCAATATGATTTTAAAAAAAGTTTTTCTAAGAAAACTACTTTTGTAACATACTATTATTCTTGGCATGGAGTATCTTTTGAATGAAATAGTAAATATGGCTTTTACAACTGTTATAATGATTTGTTGTTGTTTTTATTACATGCAAGGGCTTAACATTCTGAACAGCTAATAAACTAGACCCTTGTTCTAGCACCCTCCCAGAAAGCCTCACTGTAAAAGAAGTATATTTTGAATCCTGTGAGATGGGCCTTTGTTTCTGCATTCATCTAGTAAACAAATGTTTATTACCAAGCATTCTGTTAGAGGAATTTCCATGTATAAGGGAATCTAAAAGTATTAAATGACATTATGATGTTGCTTCAGTCAATGTAGTTTTGCTCAGTATTAAAAAGAAAACATAATAGCACATAGCACGATGACTCACTGGTCTTTTCTTAAGGCAATGCTGACCTTTACTCATTTCTCTCTGATGAGCTTATCTGGTGATATGAAGCCACACAAAGGAAGTCACTGGCCCACATCAAATAAAAAAGAACAAGGTTTTTCAAGCTCAGCACTATTGCCACTTTAGACCAGATACTTCTTTGCTGTAGGGGGCTGGCTGTACCGTATGTGCACTCTGGGATGTTTAGCAGCATCCCTGGCCTCTACTTACTAGATTCCAGTGGCAACCCTCCCCTGAAATTGTGAAAATCCAAAATGCCTTTAGAAATTGCCAAATGTCCCCCAGGAAGAAGATCACTTTTGGTTGAGAACCACTTATATAAAAGGAATCATTAGATTTTCGTATTATCAACTGCTGGAAACTATGGTTTTATTTTTTTTCTTTTTGCAGGGTAGCAGCCAGTGATTTGTACCTAGTTTCTTGTTGTGAAGATATATGTGATGGAGACTGATACTGAGCACAGAAATGATGGGAGTGGGAAATGGTTTAGGAGAAAGTAAGGCTGAGAAAACTGTTCTGTAATGCATCAAGATCAGGCATGAGACCACCTCACTAAGCACAGTCCACTAATCGCAGATGTCTTTGGCCATCATTCATTTCTTCTTGCCATATCCTTCATGTGGGGTTTTCAGCCCTTCTTGGCTGGGAGAAATCTCATTTTGTAAATCTTGGCTCTAATGTCTTCTCCATCTTTTCTGTGAGGGCTTCCCGTGTCCCAGTGGTAACAAAAAAATTCTCTTTTTGCTTCCGTGTCGTGGAACTTTGCTTACCTCAACTTATTAATTTTCATACTGTTTAATGTTTTAGTTAATTAGTTGGATACCTTTCTCTCTTAAGATTTTATAAACTCTTTGGATCTAGACTGTCATCTTTATAGCCCATATCATCTAGTCTAGGGATGCATTTGCCTGTAAGCAACAGAAATCTGCCTTAAGGTAACTTTACCAGGGAGTTTGCTTCCCTTACATCATAAGAAGCTTTGGTTAGGAGGCAGCTGAAGTCATTGGTTCAGCAGCTCAGCAACGCCTAGACTAAATCTCCAAAATTGTCTTGGCATTGCCGTCTTGGTCACAAGGTGGTGGCTGCTCAGCCAACCTTTCTCTGCATTCCAGGCAGATAGGAATAGGGTTCTGAAGAGACAAGCAGCATTCCTTTATATCTCATAGGTCAGAACTGAGTCACATGGCAATTCCTATCTGTAGCAGAGGTAGGGGTGTTGATTTTTATTTTTGCAGACACTGTAGTAGTAAATGGAAAAGGAAAGGAAATTGGATTGGATTTTGAATCTGCCATTCGCCAAAGGCTAACAGCATGCTGAGTGCTTGTGCTTGTGGAAGGACTTGACCATTCGGCTGTGTTCAAGCAGAAACTCTTCATCACAAGGTCTTCTGGTGCAGGAGGAACAAAGACTAACACTTTAGAAAGACACTTGCTTTAGTGTGACATAAAACCATAAATTAAGCTTTAATTTGGCAACTGCTTTTCAAAGAAGAGCTTCATAAATCATCACGCACCCTTATCATCTTTTGCTTTAATTTTTAATGGCACACATAATGAAATCAACAAAACAAATGTGGTAAGAGAAGGCACAGAAATCAGATGAGAATATGGGAAAAAAGGAAGGCACTCACGAGCGATCCATGTATACTGTGCAGGAAGGTAGCGGGGAGGGAGGGAGGGAGGACTTAGAAGGCAGAAAGAAACTAAAACCTCCTGATGTGAGCAGTGGAATCACATGGGATTTTGATAAAAGGGTCACATGTTAAAATGTGATTTTAAGATTAATCTGCTAGAGCAATGCAATATTATTGTTTCTTTTCCAGACCACCTGAAAACTCAGATCAAATGGAGTAATGATTTGAAATTTAGTTGACCCTTTCCTTTTGGTCTTAACGCTTTCCCAAATAGTCTTGTATAAAGTTCATAAACTTTTCTTTTTGAATTTGTGCTTGTGTTTCTTTTTCTTTCTCAAATATTCACATTGAGATTTTTACCCTGCAACCACAGGGTTAAGCAGAACACATTATTTTATTTTCTTCTTCAGTGAGTGTGTCAATTTGAACAAGACTAGCCAAATTGCTTTCTTTCTTTCTTTTTTCTCCTAAATCAAACTGTCTATTCTGAAGAGGAGCACGTTGCGGCTCTATTAAACAAAATAACACGTTCTGCTCCGATATTTAACAGGGCGAAGCTCAGCCTCACCGTCTCTCTGCTTCACTGACAAGAGAGCTTACTGAGGAACATTTTTCCCCCTTTGAGAAGTCTTGAGAGGGTCTGTCACATTTTTTTTTCTTTTTCTGTTCCCAGCGATTTCTGTTGCTGCACTGGGGCTTGCCTGTGATAAATGACATAAGTTTGTTGTACCTTACATGCAAATTCAGAGAAAGAAAAATGGGAAGTGGAAAAAGGATATTTCACTTTCCTTATCTAAAATAATCAGCTTTACTTAATTGTTTTGTGGGCCTTTTCTCATGAAACAGTAAACCTATTGGAAGAGAGACAAGATAATAAATTATGGAAAGATCTTTGCAAAGGCTTGTCATTGGTTGGTAATGGTGATCGTAAGGACACAACATTGATCACATCAGGCGGGCTCTTGATCCATCTAGTCTAGAAGCCTGTCATTGGCACTTGCACCAAGAGACATGATTGTTCTTCACAATGTTTCCATTAAAAGTTGTTTATCCCTAAACATCCCAGTGGACAATTAATGCTGTAACGCCTATGCATTTGCTAAACTGCAGATTTATGTTTGTTTACTTTCTACTACCTCCTGAGGAAAATGGCACATTTTTTATTGTTTGTGGGGTTTTGTCTGACTTTACTATACACTTATAGATGTTTTGATTCTCCCTGGTATGCTATGCTTTAAGAAATGGTTCATACTTAGGATCATAGAGATCACACACAGTGGCTTATGTCTGTAATCCCAGCACTTTGGAGGCTGAGGCTGGCAGATCACCTGAGGTCAGGAGTTTGAGACCAGCCTGGCCAATATCGTGAAACCCTGTCTCTACCAAAAGTATAAAAATTAACTGGGCATGGTGGTGGGCGCCTGTAATCCCAGCTACTTGGGAGTCTGAGGCAGGAGAATCTCTTGAACCTGGGAGGCAGAGGTTGCAGTGAGCAGAGATTGTACCATTTCACTCCAGCCTGGGTGACAGAGTGAGACTCTGTCTCAAAAAATAAGAGATCACAGTGAATATTCTTGGGTTTGGAAAGCAAGCTAATATTCCTCTTATCCATACTCTTATTAGTTTGAAAATTATGAAAGCAATATGTCATAAAAGTATATAAAATAGAAAAAGTCAGAGAAATAGATGTGCAGAAGTATGTGTGTTGCAATACTGATGGCAAGAGGTAAAATTTGGGAACAAACTAAACACCCATCAATAGTGAAACAGTTACATAAACTGCCACAAACACATCACAGAAATCTATGCAGCTATTAAATAGGTAGATATTTGTATATTGGCATAGAAATTCCTTTTTCCAAGACATATTTTTCATTGAAAAAAGCAAGTTGCAGCACAATACATGAAGTATGACAGCATTTATATTGCTAAAAACAACACAATTACACATTTCTATAACTATGTATGTGTCTATGTTAATGCAGAGAGAAGATGCCCACCCTGGAGGGGCTAGGCATGGAAAAGGCCAGGAAGTATTTTTGCCTTACATTTAAATATTTTACAAAATATGTCATCTGAAGCTAGTGTATTTAAAAATAAATGTGCTGGACGTGGTGGTGGGTGCCTGTAGTCCCAGCTACTCAGGAGGCTGAGGCAGGAGGATGGCATGAACCCAGGAGGCAGAGCTTGCAGTGAGCCGAGATTGTGCCAGTGCACTCCAGCCTGGGCGACAGAGCCAGATTTCGTCTCAAAAACAAATAAATAAATAAATAAAATACTTGTTTAAAATGAAGGGGGAAATAATACTCAAAATAAAAAAATTAGCCAGGCGTGGTGGCAGGCACCTGTAATCCCAGCTACTCGGGAGGCTGAGGCAGGAGAATCACTTGAACCCGGGAGGCAGATGATGCAGTGAGCCAAGATCGTGCCATTGCACTCCAGCCTGGGCAACAGAGCAAAAACTCTGTCTAAATACATACATACATACATACATACATACATACATATTACACAAGGAGGTCACAGCCTACCTGCTATGCTAAACCTTGCATTTTCCTTTTGCAAAAAGTTACCTTAATATCAGCTCATTCTAAGGACCTTTATCCTTTTAATAAATAACAATGGTTTCTATTGCAGGGAAGCAACTCTGTTCATGAATGCTACTGCTATTTACTATTTCTTTTTGATTTTTTTTCACTTTTCTTGTTTTATTTATGTTTTCACCCTCTTCTGGGGTCAATTTTGTATGTTGTATTTTCCTTGAAAATGCTCTACTTTTTTTCTGTTTTGTATTTCTTTCATTCCTGTCCTCACCTTTATTATCTTCTTCCACGTGCTATGTGAGTTTATTTTATTTTTGTTTTACTTAACATTTTGAATTGGATGTTTAAGTCATTAACTCTTTCTTATTTAATTATGTAGGTTTTAATGCCATGAGTCTAAAAACACATTTTTTCTTGCTGTTCTGACTTAAAAAACAAAACAAGAATTACTTAAGAGACAGTTTAGAATTTTCTAGATGATTGACTTTTTCCTTTCTAATTTATATGTCTTTCCTGATTTGCACTTCTTGTTTGATGATTAAGTCTTTTAAAAAATATTATCAAGGCTTAATTATAACATTTACCCTTTCCTGCTCATATTTCCCATAGTAATTTAGCTTTTAATTGTATATTTAAATATGTTTCATGTTCATATCTAGCACATTGTGTCTTGCATTGAAAATGCAACATTATTGTTTCATTCCTTATCATTTTGATGAAAAAAGCATCATATTCTGCATATATCATAATTTCCTTGGCCATTTCTTTAGTGTTAGATATTCAGGTTGCTTCCAGTTTTCCTCTCCTACTTACTACACTGAAATCACTTTTCTTAAGGATGTGTTCCTCCACCCCATATTTTGCACTACTTCCACAGTGAGATAATTCTCTAAGTGGGATTGTGTTGGTCATATTGAAGCCCTAGGCAATCTATACCTCTCAGCCTTGAGCAGCCCCGATTCCTGCAGGAACCGTGTTAGGCTGCCCTCCTATGGCAGTCACTTTAACTGCACCTGCATGGTTACTTCTACCCAGTTAATGTTGGTCCTCGGAACTGTACTGGGCGATTCAATGAGAGACTGCTCTCTTTGAAGTGAAGTGGGGTTCTCTTTATTCATAGGATGTTCTTTCTTGATGCCCTGCATTTTCATATACTAAATCTCAGAACTCTTCCCCAAATCATCTGTGAGAGTTGAGACTGACGACATTGCTGTAAAAGAACCATAGAATTTGTACTCTAAGAATAGTTGGGATCATTTTTCTGTAAGCTAGTTGTCATGCACCTATCTATGTAAAAAACTACCTACCACTTTTTACCTTCACACGAAATCTTGAAATATTTCTCTGCAAGTTAATACCCGTCACATTTTAATCTTAAACATAATGTTACTTTGTAAATGAAAACGTTTTTTCTTACATATTTCCAGTAGTAATGAATGGCTGGGCTGGGGCTGACCCATGGACATGTCCACAAGGGAGGCTAGAGAACCAATCTCTTGCTACAAAACAAGACTTTTCTGCAGTGGTGTTGGGTGCAGTGTGGTAGGCTGAGCTAATTCTCTTGTTTTGAAATTGGTTCAAGCCAGCACACACTGAGACCCTCTCTTGACTGTATTCCCTTACTTTCCATGTCCTACCAATTCTGTTTGTCAATTATCACTCAAATTCATCCATCCCTCCAACCACTGCCAGCACTCTGCCAGTTCTAAGTGCATTGGTATCTTACCTGGATTTCTGCATGAGCCTCCACCTATCTCCTGCTTTCAGACTTACCTTTCTAGTCCCTTCTCTGCTTAGAAGTGAGAAGCATTTTTTAAAATTATTTTTTAGTAAATGGAAAAGTCTTGTTCTTTTTCCCAGGCTGGAGTGTAGCTCACTGCAGCCTTGAACTCCTGGGCTCAAGTGCTCCCCTTGACTCAGCCTCTCAAGTAGCTGAGACTATAGGTGTCCCATCACGCCAGGCTAATTTACCTTTTTTTTTTTGGTGGAGACAGGGTCTCACTGTGCTGCCCAGGCTGGTTTTGAATGCCTGGTCTTAAGCCATCATCCCAACTCAGCTTCACAAAGTGCTAGGATTACAAGAGTAAGCCACCATGTCTGGCCCTGGGATTTTTTTTTTTCTATGACTTTTTTTTTTTTTTTGCATAAAAGCCTTTGGTAGTCTCTGTAACTCTTGTAATCAAATTCATATTTATTAACATAAGCAGGCTGTGCTTCCTCTGCTGCTTCTGGGCCCTTCTGCATGCTGTTCTCTTGGAACACACTTTTCTCTCTTCTCTATGGGGCTAAATTTGACCAATCCTTAATGCCAATCCTAGGTTTGACTTCTCTGGGGAAATTTTCCTGCGTCTTCCTGGTTTCCTGGATTTATGTCTCCTGTAATCCAGTATCCCAAATTTCTCATATTGTGTTAGTTCCAACCAATGAGATTGTAAGCTCTGTAAAGATGAGGGTATCTTGGTTGTGTCTGCTGTATCAGTTAGACATTGTGTTTGACTACTAAGAGCAGAGACTAAACAGAATGTGATGAAAGGATGTTTTTCTCACATATCACAGTCTAGAGGAAAGCATGTCAGAGCTGGTGTGAGGACTCCAAAGGTTCACTGGAAAACCAGGCTTCCTCTATGTTGCTGCTCTGCGTTCTTATATCTTGGCTTTCATCCTTAAGGTTGCCTTATGGTCCAAGTCAGCTACCAGAGCTCAAGCCATTACATCCATGATCCGGACAGAAAAATGAAGAAGAGAAGGACAAAAGGAATTTGCACAGCCATTTTTCTACCCTTTAAAGAGATTTCTCATAACCCTCTCCAATAATGTCAGCTTATATCTCGTTAGTCAGAACTTAGTTTTGTGGATGTACCTAGCTGAAAGCTAGGCCAGGAAATAGTCCTGGAAACAATACCACCCCAACTAAAACAGGCTCTATTATTGGGAAGGAAGATAGGAAAGAAGATAGGTTGGTGACTGGCCTGACGTCTGGGTGCTTCCCTCTCTTTCTAGAGCTCCCCAGTTATTAGTGTGCACCGGTGGAAGTCCTGCCTCAGTTCCTCAGCTATCAGTGGAATATCACAGGGGCATTAAACAAATGCAAGAGTGCATTTTTCTGTTTAATCTTTACAGCAATCCTTGGAGGTAGGGACCTTTGTTATCCTCACTGTATAGGCAAGGAAACAGGCTATGACCTTAGTAAGTCATTGTGATGATATATATATATATGTGTATTTTACAACATGCAATATAAATGTGTGTGTGTAAATTCTGGCACCATGTTTTTTTTTTGTTTGTTTGTTTTAGACATGGTCTCACTTTGTCACCCGGGCTAGAGTGCAGTGGCACAATCATGGCTCACTGCAGCCTTGACCTCTTTGGGCCTAGGTAATCCTCCCACCTCAGCTTCCCAAGTAGCTGAGACTACAAGCACACACCACCATGCCCAGCTCATTTTTGTAGTTTTTTGGAGAGATGGGGTTTTGCCACATTGCCTAGGCTGGTCTCAAACTCCTGGGCTCAAGCGATCCACCTGCCTTGGCCTCCCAAAGTGCTGGAATTACAGGTGTGAGCTACTGTGCCCCACCTCTGACGCCATTTGTAATGGTGATGAGAATTGATTTAAGTGCTGGTGCCCTGAAGCACCTGGCCACAACACTTAACTCAAACTAAGAGAATCAAAGAGGGGAGGAAAGACCAAACAGGATTGGGCTAAGTGAAGAGGGTAGGATGGGGAAGGGGGTCTAGCTTCCTGTCATCATTTTCCACTTCTTGGCTAGCATGTAAATTCTTTGTGGGAGGTCCACATCCTTTCTGTATTCTTCATAACTGGGTGTGAAAATAGGCGCATCGATCATAATGGCAATTTGGTTTTCTAGAAGATAAATTTAGGGCCACTGTCAACCTCATTGGTGAATTGTGCATATTACAAATAAATGGTCCCTCTGGATGTATGTGACAGGCAAAAGGAAATGCTCTCCCTCTAGGTGAAGGAAAAGGTACCCACCCTAGACTCTAGGGTCTTTGGCTTTAGAGTTGGCCCCCATGTGTCCCTTCAGCCAGGCATCTTGTTCAGTGCACCCCTTGCACACCATTGCTGATCAGAAGTCATTGATCATGTCCTCCAGATTCCTGGCTCCTGGTCCCGGAATATGGCAACTCCATCTCTCCAGTGCTTGGGTCCCTGACACTAGGAAGGACAAGTAACAAGTGTGTGTCCCATTGGGAAGGCGGTGAAATTGACCAGCACTGGATCTTTTCCAAGAGTGGGTTCTGATGGGGGCAAGAGGAAGCAATCCCTCGAGGCTCCAAGGATCTGGGAATCTCTACTTGCTGTGTTTATCCTCAGAATCACTCTTCAAGACCCCAAGTGCTTGAACAGGGTTGAAAAGGAGTGATTCTGAGGATTAGCACAGCAAGTAGATTCCCAGAGACAGACTTCTACTCCCTCCCACAGAAGCCTGGTATGGTGTTCCTTAAACATGCCCCTCCTTGCATCTGTACCTTGAAAATAACTTCAGGGAAAATAACCTTATTTATTCCTCATTTTTATGTGACTAATGAATGACAAGTAATTCCGGTACTCCTTCCTAACAGCAATTAGGATAAACAATAAGAATCATTTCCGCTGCTTGACAATTAAGGTTCTAATGAGTGAAACTGAAGTCTTATGATGAGGATTTGGACAATTCATTAGTTGGAAGCATAAGCATTTAAAAAAGCTAATGAAGTCTTTAGCTACATTTTCCAAACAAAACAAAACAAAAAAAATGGTCAGGAGAGACAGACGCCAGAAATAGGTCATACTCTTCACATTAGAGAAAAAAACCTTGCTAAGAGAAATCTTTCAAAAGGATATAAGAACAGAAAGTTAGAATGGTTTGAAATCTACCGTACCATCGTGGAACAGTAGAAGCTCAACTAGTTTTGCCAATCTAAACATACAGCTCCATGAATTTTTACATCTGCACACAAATGTGCAGCCATGATGCAAATTAAGAATGAACACATTTCCATTACTCCAGGAAGTTCCCTGTGTCCCTTTCCAGGCAATCAGCACCCCAGAGGCAACCACTGAGCTGTTTTCTGTCACTCTTCGTTTGCCTGTCCCAGAACTTCACCTAAATGGAGCCCGAATAACACAGTGCATAGCGTAGTCTTTTGTATCAGCAGCTTTCATTTAACCAAAAGCCATGCTGTTGCTCTTTTCAGCAGCTCGTTCCCTTGATTTTATTTATTTATTTATTTATTTATTTATTTATTTATTTATTCTAGGCAGAGTCTTGCTCTGTCGCCCAGGCTGGAGTGCAGTGGCACCATCTTGGCTCACTGCAACCTCCGCCTCCCATGTTCAAGCCATTCTCCTGCCTCAGCCTCCCGAGTAGCTGAGATTATAGGCGTTTCTTGCCACCATGCCTAGCTAATTTTTGTATTTCTAGTAGAGTCGAGTTTTCACCATGTTGGCCAGGCTGGTCTCCAACTCCTGACCTCAAGTGATCCACCTGCCTTGGCCTCTCAATTTGCTGAGATTACAGGCGCAAACTACCGCGCCGGGGCCAGCAACTCATTCCTTTTAATTGCTGAAAGCAATTCCATAGTGTGAATATACCACAGTCTGTCCATCCGTTTTCCTATTTATAAACATTTTGATTGTTTCCAGTTTGGGGCGATTAGGAATAAAGCTGCTTTGAGCATTCTTGTGCACGTGTTGTGGTGGTCAGCACTCCTTCGTAACAGTGGAATTTCCATGTCACTGGGTGGAATGTGTTGAATTTCATTAGAAACTGTCTTATGGGATTTTTTGTTTGTTTTGTTTTGTTTTTAGCTAGCCCTCCTCCTCCTCCTCTCTTTCTACATGATCACTTTGTAAATGCTCATTGTTGAACTCAGACCTTACCCGTGGGCGCCAGCCACAAGGTTTAGAATAATTTTGTTCCTTCGGTTTCCTCCTTACCAGTCCTTCAAACCTCTTTTAACTAAGGAAAAACTAATAGAGGCGTCAAATAGTCTTGTCATCAAACGTCAACATCTCTGCGGGGGTGTGAGTGTGAAAAAATATAAGGTGGTGTGTTACTCAGCAAACGCGAATAGGAAGGCAGAAAGAACCCATGGGCTGAGCAGAGCGTGCTGCCTGGGATGAGGTCCGGTGGAAACCTCCCACTGCCGGGCTCTGGGAGCTGAGGCGCCGCCTCGGGCTTTCTGGCTGTGCTGCGCCACCTCGCGTCGGCAGGGCCGGGTGTCGGGCTTGCTCAGAGCCTCATTTCCTGGGGGTTTAGGAAATCATCGGGTCTGGGTGACGTCTGTTGCCAGAAACCAGAGAGCTCTTCTCAGCATCCTTAGTCTTAATTGTCCACAGTTCCTGACCTCTCTGGAAAGGGTCCCTGAGTGATCATCTCGTATCTTGGCCCCTGAGTCCTGGCTGAACCGACAGGTCACCTTTATTCAGTTTCTTCTTCCTACAGTCCCAAGACCATCACGACCATGGACAGCAGCCTGGGACCAGCTGAACTGCCGAGCCTAACTGCAGCGCTTTCCTCCTCCCCTCAGTCCTTCCACTGTCTCTCTGCTGGCCCTGCCTGGACACTTCTGCCAGGATGGAGTCACATTTTAAAAGTTCTTCCAGGAAGCCAGAAAGGAAGTTCTTCCAGGAAGCCAGTGAGAATCCACTTCTCTCGGATAGGGTAGGTGTGCCAGGTTGTGGCGCATTACGTGTTTAATCTTCCAACAGGCTTGTGAGGCGGGTATCATGATCCCGTTTTTAAATGGGGGAAAATGAGGTTCAGATAGGTTAAGGATTTTGCCCAAGGTCACACAGCAGTTCTGAAAAGAACAAGATCTCAAACTTATTACTGGCTGATTCCTCAGTACAATGGTGTTTTTCAGATGTCCAATGTGCCCCCCTGCATCCTTCCCCCACTCCGCCACCATTTCATTTCCTCCTCCCACCTTTACATCGTGTCCTGCTCTCCTGTAGATGCTCCTGCTTTAGATGTCACATGGTGCATTGCTGGGAAGGAACCCCAGATGACCCTTTCAGACTATTGCCTCAGCCCCCAACCACTCTCCTTCATCTCCTTGATAGGCCCCAACCAATTGCAGGCACCGATTTCCATCATTCTCCACCTGTGACCTGTAGCTTATTGCTTATGAGAAAAAAAGAACCCTCCTGAGATTTGCAATGCTTTAGTCCTTTAATGCCATTTTTCCCCATAGTGATGCTTTTAATGAAGCAAGTAGAAAAACAATAATGTAGAGCAGGAAGGGTCTTAGAAGTCCACTTAGTTCTGGCAGTGCAGGTTAATAAGCGGGGAGCCAGAGTGTTTAAGAGTTTTGTCCAGCATGACTTACCGGTGTGGACATCAGAGCCAGGATTGGTTAGAGGGAGGGCAAAAAGATATGCACTTACAGAAATGAAATTGGAGGGAAACAGTCACCTGTCCAGGGGGCCTTGAGCGTCCACAAGCATGTCCCTCTCCAGTCAGTGTAGAGGTGCTCTATTACGGGTTGAATTGTGTTCCTCCAAATTCCATGTGTGGAATTCCTAACCCCTAGTACCTCAAAATGTGACCCTATTTGGAGGTAGGGTCTTTACAAAGGTAATTAAATTAAAATGAGGCCATTAGTGTGTGCCTTAATCCAATCTGACTAGCTTCCTAATAAAGGGAAATGTGGATAAAAACACGCACACAGGGAGAACACCACATGGAGATGAAGGCAGGCATTTGCCAGCCAGGGAACAGCAAAGATGGCCAGTGACCCACCAGGAGAGAGACCTGGAGCAGATTCTCCCTCATAGCCCTTAAGAAGGAACCATCCCTGCTGACACACGGTGCTTTTAGACTCCTAGGCTCCAAAATTGTGAGACGCCAAATTCCTGTGTTTAACCCACCTAGCCTGCAGTGTTTTATTACAACACTCTAGGAAATGAGTGCATGCTCTACTGGCTTGCCAAGTTGATGAGGACAGAGTCAGACCCATGTGCTAAGGACATCACGGTGATGACTATCCTCTGTCTGTGAGGGACTGTGTTATGCATTTGCTAAAAGATTGCAATCTCTTTCCTCATAAATCTGGATTGTTTCCACCCAGAAATGATATGAAACCAGTTAGAAATGCCTAACTCTTGTCTCACAAACCATTCTGGTTGAAAAGGAAATAACCTGTTTTTGCACGGCCAGGACTAAGGTGAGGGGAATGAGGCACCTGGGATGCAACACTTTCTCTTAGATGCTGACTGCATGTTTGCTCTGCTCTGAGACTTCACGTCTCCGGAAACTTTGCAGCCCAGGTGTATCTTTCACCTCACTCTCCTGCACACCCTGCCTATTTGCACCTGGAGCTGAAGAGAAGGAAATAAGCATGAATGATGTTCAGAAACTGATGTGTGACTGCTGGAACTGCTGTCATAAACCCCAAGATGATTCTAGAAAAGGAAAGGCTCCTCTGGATAATGCCTTCATTCTCCTGGGGTTTCTCCATTTGCATTGCTGTGCACGGGATCAGTGTTACGATTTTCTATTTTAGTAAGTATCCGATCGACAGATTTGAGAGAATTTCTGGAGAATACATCGGCAACACGTTCTGATTTTATGAGCTCAAGCCGGCTTTGGAATGGGGCTAGGAGGGCAGGAAGAGCTGTAGCTCCATCAGGGATGACCAGCTTGGACTGAGCACTAAGAGCAAGTATTTTCCACATGGCAGTATCCAGCCAAAGGATAGAACTTTTATTTTAACTCACAGTGAACTATCTACTTTCACAAGAATCTCAGATGAGGCACTTGGCCCTGCACCCTGGAATTATGGTTGCCAGAGACAGTAAATAACATATAGGAGATTCAGTGAAATTTGGATTTTAGATAAATAATGGACATTTTTCAGAATAAGTATGTCCCAGATATTTCATGGGCATACAAATACAAAAATTAGTTATGGTTTATCTGAAATAAATTTAACTGTGTAGCCTGTGTTTTATGTGGTAACTCTCCCTGGATCCTGTGTGGGTCAGCAACCTGAATTGATAGCTGGTATTTTATGTGTTCAGGAGAGTGTGATGAGATACAGAGGATTTCTGGTGGTGAAAGTTTACCGCCTTTTCTTGGAACTTACATTTTTCCAGGTTCAAAAAGAGGCTTTAATCTTGGTAGATCAAGTGCCTTTAATTATTTAGGCAGGCATATTCCACCTGGAAGAATTGAAACCAGGCCTTTTAGTCTGTAGCAGAGCTACATTGTGGCTGCATAAAGAAATGGAAATGGGGTCGGGATAGCTGCCTGTTTGATTTGGAATTTAAACAATTCCAAAGTCTCTAAGACAAGCCTTTCATTATTTAGAGCTGTTTCTTTGAGGTTTCCTCCCAAAGTTAGTGTTTAGGGACTTACTGTCTTTGAATGTAGATTGATTTTTCTTTAAAAATAGTTTGTTCTTAAGAACATCTTAAGTAATGAGGCTAAGAATTTCCTCCTGATTGAGGCGATTTGAACTTGTGTCCACAGTGAACCTGCAGGCAAGGGGAAGGCAGGGTTCTCCTCTCAGGAGTGCTCCTCACTGATCCTCCACCCACACATACATCCCTCCATCCATCTGCCAAACACCCGGGTCAGGCATATATTGAGAAGAGAGTGAGCAAAGATAGTTGTATTCTTCAAGGAACTCATAGTCTCCTAGAGAAAACAAGCATGTAACGAGACAGTTATCTTAAATTTTGACTTTGCCCTGATAGAATGGGGCACAGGGGATTATGAAAATACACAGACACAGATATAGGATTTAACTTAGGTGCAGGGTAGAGAGGGTGGGAGGCACAAAACCTCCCTCCCTCTCCTGTATTTAAAATAAATCCTACACCTGGAGATATTACTTAGCCAGGTGATATATTTAGAAGGGTGAGGCAAGACTCACTGGTCATTATTTGATCTGTTGGGAAAAGGTAGAGGGAGAATTTAAGTTGAGTCCTAGATTTCTTGCGTGGCACATGACTCGCTGTACCCAGGTGGCTATTTAGGTCTGGATCTTCCAAGTAGCCACTTTTATTTATTTATTTATTTATTATTTATTATTTTTTATTATACTTTAAGTTCTAGGGTACATGTGCATAATGTGCAGGTTTGTTACATATGTATACTTGTGCCATGTTGGTGTGCTGCACCCATCAACTCGTCAGCACCCATCAATTCATTATTTATATCATGTATAACTCCCAATGCAATCCCTCCCCCCTCCTCCCTCCCCATGATAGGCCCCAGTGTGTGATGTTCCCCTTCCCGAGTCCAAGTGATCTCATTGCTCAATTCCCACCTATGAGTGAGAACATGCGGTGTTTGGTTTTCTGTTCTTGTGACAGTTTGCTAAGAATGATGGTTTCCAGCTGCATCCATGTCCCTACAAAGGACGCAAACTCATCCTTTTTGATGGCTGCATAGTATTCCATGGTGTATATGTGCCACATTTTCTTAATCCAGTCTGTCACAGATGGACATTTGGGTTGATTCCAAGTCTTTGCTATTGTGAATAGTGCCGCAATAAACATACGTGTGCATGTGTCTTTGTAGTAGAATAATTTATAATGCTTTGGGTATATACCCAGTAGTGGGATGGCTGGGTCATATGGTACATCTAGTTCTAGATCCTTGAGGAATTGCCATACTGTTTTCCATAATGGTTGAACTAGTTTACAATCCCACCAACAGTGTAAAAGTGTTCCTATTTCTCCACATCCTCTCCAACACCTGTTGTTTCCTGACTTTTTAGAAGAATTGAAGGACTAGGTTATGATGGATGTTGGGAACACTTCAATATGTTTATTCTCTGTGAACATCTCTTGGGAGATTTGACACTGATCAATGAAAAATAGTCACTTCTAGTTTCCGGGAACCAAGAAACAAAAGAGCAGGGGTGGGGGCTGAGTTATTAAGTAACTCACAGGTCCAGTATGGCCCTTGAAAGCTTTCCTTTTCTTTTGTTGGAATCCATGGTATCCTAAGCAAAGCGTATCCATGAGCTGACAGGCTAAATACAGGGAGTATAGGAAAAATAGGGCCGGCCATATGATCCTGCTTGGTGTGGCAGTGGCTGCTTCCAGAGAGTTGCCCAGCCAATGGAATGAATCAGTAAAACTTGGCAGATTCGCCTTGTGAATTGGACTGCATCATTGGACGGCATGCTGCAACAAAATGGGTAATACCCAGCTCCATAGATTGTATTTTTGGGCAAAATGTACTAGATGAGCTACAGATTGTATTTTCCATGCCTCTGTGACTAATGTTTGCAATTACTGATTGTTGGGGACAGCTCCCACTGGGACAGACATCGTCAGTATTTTTTAATACAAAATTAGTCATGTAGATTCCCTGAGACTTAATGTTTTATTAAATCAGTCTCTCAATTTCTCTCTCTCTGTCTTTTCAGAGGAGAGCTGTGTGCTGTGTGCTCCTGCAAATTCTTTGTTCATGTACATTTAAAGCAAAGTGGGACAGTTTCTGCTCAGAATTCAAACAAATCCCTTTTCTGGTCAAAATGACAAAAGAACCTAAAAGACAACTCTTTGATCAGCATGATCAACTATTGGATGATACTTTTGTTCTACACCAGTGCAGCTTGCAGAATGTTTATTTGGCAATAGAAAAAAGGTCACTGTTTTAAGGCAGTTCAGAAACCAAATGTTCCCGTAATATGGCAGCTTTCTCGCAAAGCACCCCTTGGCTTTGCTGCTTTGGAATCTGTGCTTTTGAAAGCTCAAGCTCTTTTAGATGTGTCAGCGTGTGTGTGTGTGTGGCGGGGGGGGGGTGAGGGGAGTCAGTGGTTAGAGGTCTGTTCATTACAAAAGCTGAGGTCTCCACAATAAGGAAAGTATTTATATCACAAGGTGAGTTATTTAAAGAAGGGGGTGGTGGGTGGAGAATCTCTGAGCTAGGTGTGACATATGTAGGAACAGAATATTGTGTGCAGAGAAACTTGAATCAGGTTTTGTTTTTTACTACCCAATCCTTTCTCTTAAGCAGCCTTTCTACATCCCAGCCTGAAACAGAAAACCTCTTTAATGAGCTTCTGCAGAATGTCTCTTTACCGCCACCTGTTGTTCAGGAAAATATTAGGGCTCGGACCTGGCCCTGGGAGATGGTCGGCCTGCCTGAGGTGCGTCTCTAGTCTGCACGCCATCCTACATGGAATTCAGTGAGGCACAAGTTACAGAAGTGATGCCAACCAAGCCTGTCACAGCTAGCAGAGAGAGCTGGAAAGCGACATATTTTATTGACACAGAACAAGCTGCACACTGAGTTACTAATCATTATTGATTTAGAATGTTACAAAGCCATGCTTCCCATTTCAATAGAAGCAATGAAAAGTATTTTAGAGGTGGAAATTGCCTCTTCAAACAATATTAAGGAAAAGAATTCCAAGGTTTGGGTTGTGTTAAACACCACCACGGCCTTTGATATGCTAATTACAAATATGTGGGAAAAGTTGAAACTAATCACAGCCATGGGTCAAAGCCCTAGTCATCCAAAGTTAACCCAGGTGGCCTACCGTATACATTATATTTATTTTTGCTTCTCTTGGGTATAGTAAATGTGACTGACTTCATTCATTAAAGCTTCAGATTTGGCTTATTTGGTTAACATCTGTTAGGACTGGGGGTCTTACTCTTAATTGGTCCCATCTGGACTGGAGGCGGAACATACAGAGGATGATCTTAATGGACTGAAGAATCCGCACTTTTATATCGTGCAGAAATACTTGATTTTATTTGTTAAGCTAGTACTATAAAATACATATTTATATAGTATATATATAATATATATATATTGTTCCTGTGGGATTCTTCAATTTTAAAACCCAACATATAACAAAAGATGATTGGGATATGAGAGTTGCATCACTTAAGGTACCAGTACCTGGGACTGTGTGTGTGTGTGTTTAGCGATGCCACTTGTCTTCCTTTCTGGGGGTTTTTCCTTTTTGCAGCTCCCACCTCGTGTTGTGGGCGCCATCTTCCTCCTTGTCTGGCTCTAGTTTCCATAGCTGCGGCCGGTCCTCCTCAATTGCACACAAATGCCGTTCTGCACTCAAAGCCACAATGCCACGGGGCATATTAGTGTTCCTGTGCTTTAGATCTCTCTTTATGTAATTTGAGAGTTCATTAATAAGTACCATGTTGTGTGATTGAAAAATGGAAAAGGAGACCCGGCATCAAAAATAAAATCTTAGAAGAACTGAGTTAGAAACACAATGCATTTTTTTCTTTCTTTCTATCAATTACAGTCAAGATGAGGGGAGATTCAGATATTCCACTGTTCAGCCTCCACCACAACCTCCTCAGGGAGCAGAAATCTCGGTAAATTCTTTGGATTGATTTTTGGATATACCTTCATTGCAGAAGGGCTTCTTTAACATTCCGATTTTACTCCATTTAATTCTTGCCATCCTATCCTCGCTGGGAAGGTTACCTCTGTGTGTGTGTGTGTGTGTGTGCGTCTCTGTGTGTGTGTCTCTGTGTGTCTGTGTGTGTGTCTCTGTGTGTGTGTGTCTCTGTGTGTGGGTCTGTGTGTGTGTGACTGTGTGTGTGTGTGTGTGTGTGTGTGTGTGTGTGTGTGTGCTGGGGGAAAGGGATAAGCCTTTGAGCATTGACTGAGAGTCTTTTCTCCGGGAAGTGAGGGTGTTACACCTGAATGGTTCCCTACAGCTGCCTGTATACCTATTACCCTAGAGACTCGGGCTGAAATGTGAAGCTACCTTTCAGAAAACCAAATTCCTGTACATTCAGGATAAGGAGGCCCTTTAATACTGCCATGGGGGGCTGCGAGCTGGACTTGGAGGTGGTGACAAAAGTGACAACCCCACTAGATGTTTCCTTCCTCACATCGCAGTTGGCCTCTTTTTAGGTTTTAAAAGGGTGGTAGGGAACTTCACTCTGTTACAGCTGCATTTTCACAGATGAACTTTGGCCTGGGTATAAAGACAGACTGCCTGTCCCTGTTGGAAGGTTCACAGAACAAAAATGTGTATTTGATAAGAGGCTTAATGTTTCATGGGGCTCCAATATGTTTGGTGATATTTTTCCAACCTACAGTTTTCTTATTATTTGACAGACCTGTGTGTCCTGAGATGTTTCATCTCATATATATATATCCTCTCATACTCATATCTTCAGTTAGGACCATATATGCTTATGAGTTCAAGTTATTCCATTCTTTAGTGGGAAAATTACTGAATTATTCTGATACTTTTTGGAGCTTCAGATGACCAGAGGTCCCATGCTACAAGTTTTCAGGACTGGCTTTAGGTGACAATCTGTGCAGAAGTTGAGATGGTTTCCCACCATTTGACAGGCAGCCTCTCCCCATTAAGGAAAGGCCTCTGAGACTTAGGTGTTGGGGAGCCGGGCAAGTGCACGTGCTGGCCTGCGGCCACCTTCAGATCTGCTTCTCACATGCATGGATAGGTTTGAGCAAATGGGGCTCAGTGCCTGAAAGTAGATTCTGCAGAAGCAGAGTGTGGCAATGGGATATTGCCGTCATGGGGTAGCAAAGGAGGACTGCAGGCCAGCAGACACTAGACATTTGCTGACAGTCCAGCATTTCCAAAGGAAAATTGGACTTCCATTACACAAAGTATTTGCATTTCATGTGCAAAATGCATTTGTATAGACGTACATAATTTTGAGTTGTGAGGATGTGTTCACAGAACACACAAAAGGAAGAAGATAGGGACATTTAAGAACAATTTAAATATGCCTTTTAGCCTAAGGAGATAGGTAGATTATTAATCAATGATTGACTTGCTCTTTAAGATTCTGGCATTTCTAACTCATGTTCCAGAGTCCTTTCTTTTCCGTTGTGTTTTTTTAGTATTCGTGGTGGTACTGCCATAGAAGAGCTTGAATTTGAAGAACAATAGCATAGGGAAAAATTTAAGTTTATTGGAGTGTATTTAAACATCATAACTCAATATTCACTAAAATCTTGTGTTGTGCAATTCAGAAGTCACTGGCAAGGATGACAGAAATTTTTGCTGTTTCAGTTAAAACTTCCATGTATCTTTTCTTAAACACAGTTTACAATTCACTTGGCTTTAGATCACTACAATTGTATGCTTCTTGGTTAAGTAAAAAAGTTTAGGAAAAGATTCATGTTTCTGTTTTTTGGTAAAATGTGATATTTATGAATATTTTAATTGTGTCTATCTCAAATTTGCACGTTAGAAATTTTCATAAAATGTAAATGCATAGTACTTTTGAGGGTACAAGTATCTAAGTATTTAGAAGTTGAACTTTTCACTCAGGGCACAATTGTAATGATTGTTGGTTTTTCCCTTTTTCTTTTAAAGACTTTTTTTCATGGTGGTAAAATACACATAATACAAAATTTATCTTAACCATTTTTCAAGGTACAGCTCAGTGACATTAAGTACATTCACATGGTTGTGCAACCATAACTGCCATCCATCTTCAGATCTTTCATCTAGTAAAACTGAAACTCTGTACCCATTAAACGATACCTCTCAATTCCTCCCTCCTGTCAACCCCTGGCAACTATCATTCTACTTTCTGTCTCTATGAATATACTTCTCTAGGTACCTCATGTAAGTGGAATCATGCAGTATTTAGGGGGTTTTTTTTGTGTATGACCAGTTTATTTCACTTAGCATAATGTCCTCAAGGTTCATGCATGTTGTAGCATGTGCCACAATTCTCTTGTTTTCTAAGGCTGAATGATAGTCCATTATTTATATATAGAGTGCCTTATTTATGCATTCATCTCTCTATGGACACTTGAGTTGCATCTACCTTTTGACAATTTTGAATAATGTGCTGTGAACATGGATCCTCAGATATGTTTGAGTGTCTCAATTCTTTTGAAAGTATACTCTGATTTGCATTTCCTTCCACCCCTCCTACTTTGAATGTTCTCTCTCTCTCTCTCTCTCTCTATATATATATATATTTCTTTCTTTTTTTTTTTTTTGAGATGTAGTCTTGTAGTGTTGCCCCAGATGGAGTGCAATGGCACGATCTCGGCTCACTGTAATCTCCACTTCCTGGGTTCAAGTGACTTTCTTGCTTCAGCCTCGTGAGTAGATGGGATTATAGGCGCATGCCACCATGCCCAACTAATTTTTGCATTTTTAATAGAGATGGGATTTCACCATGTTGGCCAGACTGATCTCAAACTCCTGACCTCGGGTGATCCACCTGCCTTGGCCTCCCAAAGTGCTGGGATTACAGGCATGAGCCACAGCTGCTGGCCTGAATGTCCTATATAGTCTATATGCTATTTGTTCATTCTGCTTGAAATATTCTTCCTTCCATTCCCTACTGTCACCACCACCAAAGTCCTATTCATATCTCAAGTACTGACTGAATTTAACGTCTGTTCTTTAAGATGCCTTCCTGGAAATTCTCAGCAGAAATCAGGCTCCCTATGCTGTGTTCCCAGGACACTTTGCCCACATAAGCTGGGCATGGTTTACAGGAAAAATGACTGGGGCACAATAAACAATTGCTGCTATATGGAGGTTGTTGATGACCACTTTCATTAGCAAAGACAGGCACTGTGACAGGTGCTAGCAGGGCACATGCTGGTTACTACATGACCCCTCTCTTAGAGGCATTTCTGGTTGTCTCCTTGTACAGACAGGACGTACTCATATAGGGAGAGGCACACAACAGGGTATCATATCTTCCGTGGTAAACATGATGATGTTTGCAGACTATATAGTTCTAATCTGTGATACCAGAAGCCTTTTCCCTGTGTATTTTAATTGAACCAGAGTTAATTGAATATGGACTATAACTCTTGCACTATAGGGAACACAAGTTTCTATGGCATCTGGAACTGGTGTGATCATAGAAATGATGAATAGACACTTTACTTCCTATCCTGGTGTTGAAACCACTTTATGGTTCACAATAGATGCTATACATGCTTTTGAATGAATGAATCAGCATTTTGGAAAGCTTTAGTGAGTCATCATATTTTTGCTCATTTTCTGTATAAATGATAGGTTCTGACACCTGATAGTGGAATACAGCCATAACATCATTTAACTAAAGCCTCCAATTGAGGATTTCAGCATTGCTTTCTCATCAGTCCCCTTTTGGAGGAGCTTAGGCAGGGAAGGAAGGATAAGGGTAGAATTAGCCTCTTTTTCTTCACCAAAGGGTGGTCTCTGCTGCTGGTTCTAGGCTTTCTGGCCAGGGTTCTTCATTGTCTCTCAACCTTTACATTTTGTAGTTGAAGCCCCTTTACAGATGGCCCCCAACAGGCCCGCTGGCAATAGTCCACTGTCTGCCGGGTGGCCTTAGAAACTCCACCATAGTCATTTTTCCTGGTAGCCAATGAAATGACAGTCCCCAGAACTGCCCCTTTCTTCCACTCCTGATAGTTTTAATGTTTTGTATATTCAAGGTCAGCCACACAAACAATAAAATCACTGAGCTCTCAATAGATATGAGTAGACCAATCAATTATTCAACCTAAAAGGGAAATTTGGTTTATTCCTAAGAAACCAGCTTCTACATCCCCTCCACCACCAGACCAATTGCACCTTGATTTGCATAGAATTACTTTTACTAACTCATGTCAAAATGAACGATAAATTCTGATGTTGATGCTGCTGATGATGAGATAAAGGCATTCAATTCCATTTTTGGTTTCAATACACAAGACATGTGTTGACTTCTTACCATGTGCTCAGAAATGGAACAAGAGGGTCCGGGGACTTCCTCTGTGCTTTCTGAGCCAATAAGGATTAACATAAGATCATCAAATGCGGAGATAATAGTAACAACATTAGCAGCAGCTGACAGTTGTGGAATCTTACTGTGTGCTGGGCATGGAGCATGTTTGTATGCATTATCTCATTTAACTCTTAAAGAACTCTAGCTAGATAAATGTTATTATTATTTCTGTTTCATAGATGAAGAAATAAAGGCTCAGGGAGATTATTTCCTTACTTATGGTTGTGCTGCTCTGGAGCGGTGGGGCCAGGATTTGAATCCACACTGTCAGCTTCTAGAGTCAATGCCATAAGCCACATTACACTGCTGCTGCTGCTACCAGCTAGTCATTTACTGAGTGCTGAATCCTCATTACTATACCGCAAAGGAGGTACCATTACCATCTCCACTTTTGAGACAAGGAAACTGATGCACAGAAAAGTTAGTAACTTGATCAAGGCCACACAGTCCATGGCAAGTCCATGATTTGAATTCCTTAATCTAACTCTACAGTAACAGCTTGTACACACTGTCCTAGCTCCCTCTGGTAGCAATACAGATAACCAGCATCTGGTCATCCAGACAAGACATAGTGTTCTCTTTTGAGGAGAGTTGACATGGTGGTTTCATCCCAGAAATGCAATCTCTTAGGGTTCTGCTGAATGGTGAAGCGGCCTCCCCAGCCATGGCCTGTCTGCAAAGCAAGTAAAACTTTGGCCTCTGTGCTTCTCACTCCCCGGGGCCTTTCGACAGCCCTGGGAGAGACTGTCATGCTATCCTGTGTATTTTTGGTAAAATGCGGGATACTAAGAAGATTTTATAAAATGTGAAAAAGAATGTGTATTCTTTTTCCTAAAGAGACCGTGACCCACCCTTGTATAAATCTGTGGTTCTCAACGTATGGGCACTCTGTGTGGACCAGCAGCTTTGTTGCTGCCCAACAACTTGTTAGAAATTTCCCAGTCCCTCATCATGCTCACTTGAACTGAAGCTCTGGGAATGATGTCAGCATCTAGGGTTGACCAAGCCCCCAGGGAGTTTTAGAACAAACCTGAGCCTCATTACTCTCCTATGCAAGGCCCCTTCCAAGGCTCTGTAGCTAGTGTTATACTGTAACTTTTTATTCTCTTTCTTACAGGGCACCCCCAAATTGTATAAGCTTCAGGGCCTCCAGCTGGATCTACCTCTGGTCACAGTGTTTAAATGTGCTTGTTTCCCTACCACTGAAGCAGAGCTCATTTCTGTCTGGACAACTTTGTGTCTCATACACATTTTATGGTTTGGTTCAAATGTTTGAACTTGACAGTTAACAACATGAAAATTGGGGTTACCCAGAGAGAGAGACTGGTATACACAGCAGGAATTTAACCTGTGCCAATCAGTCCACCTGTTCTAGGGTCGCTTGCATCGCCCCAGGGCTTAAAGGCAGGCTGTGGCATGGCACCCTTTGAAGTTTAAAGAGGCCCAGAAATAGGGCTTTTGAGAGCTTTGTAACATCTTCATCAA
Source organism: Trachypithecus francoisi (assembly GCF_009764315.1). NCBI lineage: Eukaryota > Metazoa > Chordata > Mammalia > Primates > Cercopithecidae > Trachypithecus > Trachypithecus francoisi. The sequence continues at coordinate 90,892,616 of NW_022681468.1, forward strand.
GATACCAGTGAAAACCAGGCAGCACAAGGGCAGCCACTGTCCCACCCTCACCAGGATGTCCAGGCCTCCCAGGCTGAAGGGCCTGCCCCATCTAGGAGAAGGTCCTGCGAGCCTCTGCGCAAGTCACCAGCTGTCATGATCTCGGGAAGAGCAGAAGCAGGGGGGCAGAATTGCAAAATGTTGTTGCTGCATCCTTGGTAGCCCTTTCTCTTTTCTCTCCTGAGGAAACTCAGGCCCAGGAAGAGAAATAAGGGATTTAGTGACAGAAGAACTGATGGTGGGGCCAGGTGCGGTGGTTCACTTCTGTAATCCCAGCACTTTGGGAGGCCAAGGTGAGTGGATCATCTGAAGTCAGGAGTTTGAGGCCAGCCTGGACAACATAGTGAAGCTTCATCTCTACTAAAAATACAAGAATTAGCTAGATGTGATGGTGCATGTCTGTAATGCCAGCTACTTAGGAGGCTGAGGCAGGAGAATTGCTTGAACCTGGGAGGCAGAGGTCGCAGTGAGCCAAGATTGTGTCATTGCACTCCAGCCTGTGTGACAGAGAGAGACTCCGCCTCAAAAAAAAAAAAAAGTGAGTGATGGTGGAACCAGTATAACCAAAAACACCTACCAGACCCCATGGGTCTTCCTACCCTATTCTGTTGCCTCTTGGTTAGTTCTCAACACCATCCCTTTTCCATTTTTTTTTCTTTAGCATCTAGAGTTCAGAGCTGTGTGCTAAGAGTTACCTGAAAGAATGCTCAGTGCAATATTTTTGTATTGTAATAAAAATAAGAAACACCATGAATATCCCAAAAGAGCAGAGTGTTGCATCTATTATAGGAACCCTTAATATGTGAAGTCGTTAAAATAATATAGTCATTAAAATCATGACAGGGAAACTTGCTAAATGATCAGGCAGAGAATGTTCATGATTGTTGGCTTATTGTTGGTTTAGAGAATGGTTTAGAAAAGATTATGCTCAGTTCTATTCTGATTTTGTAAATTTTGTATATAGAAAGAGCAGTGAATATATGTATATTCCAAAATGTTATCAGGGCTGTCTTTTAAACATGGTGAGATATTTGGTGATTGTTTTATTTTTGTGTTTTTTTTTCCTTTCTCCAAATAACATACACTAACTAGGTTTTACTTTCTAGTCACAGAAAAGAAATGCCAAACCAGCAAATTGGATGGCAGTGGTATTTTTAGTATTGCACAGACATTTCATTTAAGTGAGACTTTTCAGTGTGTATCAGTTGAGAGACTGAATATATAAACAGACAATGGCCAGATCGTGTATAAAAATAGAACTCTAACCTACAACCTGAAGCAGCCAGTTCATGAAGCCAAATATAAACCCCTATAGTCATTAGCCCAAGATGGCCAGGGTTTAACCAATAATAGCGCTTTCTTAATATTTGTCCCGCCTTCCAATTTAGGGCCAACTGGAGAAGCCCAATTCCTCACTCCTAACCAATCCTATAGGATACCTGACTTCTAGCGAGCCTGTTTCCAGCTTCCTACACGACCACAGCTTCCAATCAGGGCACATCGAAGCCTCCCCCTTTCCTTCTGCTGTGAGCTTTCTCACCTCTGTACCTGCCCTTGAGTCTCTGCCAAACATGAATGATGGTGGCTGATGCTCTTGTTGTAGCAAGCTCTGAAAAAATAGTGTTTGCATGTTCTCGTTTTGGTGGTCTTTGTTTATTTCCGCAGAAATTTTAGTCTTCTGGAAAACAATGTGCCTTAAAAAAAATTCACCATGATACGTATGAAAAATCTGATTCCTCAGTTTTGAGAAAATTTTAATCTCAAGCCAAGCACTAAGGCCAAATGGTCCCCAGTGGGTTGGCAAGATCAGGGTCCAACTCACCGTGAATGAAATAAACACAGAATTTAAAATTTTATTGTGTTACAATTTCCTAGTAAGGAAAAGCAGTACCAAGAGTAGAGAAATCACAGCTTTTATTAGTAGCATCCATGGGATCCTAATGTTCCCAAATTATTTGCTAGGTCTCATTACAGTGTCCCTCTGGTATTAAATTCAGTTAATAGAAAAATTAATAGCCATTTGATTACCTGGCAAAAGAGCTAAGTCTATGGTAGATGTCATACCTGCAAAGGGTTTTATCTTGAACAGGGTCAAACAGTATCAGCTGTGCTATGAGCAATCAGGCTAATACTTTTCACTGTGTAAATGATTGTGCACCAGTTGATTGAATGAATCAAACTTTGTTATTAATAAGGGAAACTAAATATTTGAGGCTTTTTCATCGGGAGAAAGCCAGGACTAACTTCAGAAATTTGGAGAAGACGAATGCCAAACAAATTGGAAGTGTACTGAAATCAGGCGGGAGGGGCAGAGACAGTGTGAATATGAATGAGGAATTCTGGTTAACCAATAGATTTTCAGAAGACATCTGTAGTGAAATACCCTGATAGAAATAAAATAAGGGTAATTTGACCCTTGTATTAATGAGTGTTTGTGGGTGGTGGTGAGGTGACATAGAGAAAAGTCACAAATCCAAGCCATTAAAAAGAATTGATGCATCTATGCTAATGCCAAACAATTGGCTTGCTTATCCAAAATCAGACAGTTCAGTTTTCACTTGTAACACTGATTCTGATGGCTACTTTGTATATGGTAGGCCCATAGTATATGTGTAACAAATGTGTAAATTCAATACAATGAGCTGGAGATCAAGGGGGAATTATACAAAATCAAAAAGTTTTCCCTAAATTCAAGCTGAGTAATACAATGTATGCTGAATGGAGTTTTTCAGTAGGCAGTTTTTTGCTATAGAGGAATACATATGCTTTTACCATGTATTTTAATAAATACTTCCAACTTCAGAATTTGGTGAAAAAAATGTAGGAGTATGGCATCCAAGAGCAGTTGCAATTTATTTTGTTTTTATGCTGAATTTAAATGTATAAAAAAGATTTATCTGAATGTCTTAAAGGCATAAGCAATAAACCATTAAATAGTCAGAGATGGAAGAAGCTGGCGTTGTCATTGGAGAGCATATTGCAGATGGATGATCATCACTTTGTCTTTACCTCCGATATCAGAAGGGGTATATCAGAGGTAAGGTCAACTCCATAGGTAGGTAGTGGGGTGTTGTCATAAGTTTACTGAAAGGTCCACCTTATCCAATGAAAGGTGATCACCTTACCCACTTTCTTTGGCAGCTATCTATGGTTCTAGCAATTGTAATTTTTGTTTTTTGAGGGTAAGACAATTATGGCAAAGAGTTTCCAACTTTCCAGTTGGCTCTGTTCCACTGGAAGTGGTTGTGGCTGCCTGGAATCCAGCGTTAAGGACTGTAAGATTGTATCTGGGCTTAGAGCGAACAAGTGCAGAACAAGTGCAGGTATTGATTGATAGGGCCTGCAACAGAGAAGAGTTGGGGAGAGTCGTCTTGGACCTCTGGTTTTATTCTCAGGAGCTGCCATACAACGCATGCACTTCAGTTCTTACCTTAACAGTTTAGATCTCTTAATGTCTACAGATGAGTAGATTCTGCACAGGTTAGGTATGTTTGGATAGAGTTTGAAGAAAAGATTCTGTTGCTAGACACTGCTACAGTAAGGAAAATGGGTCTACTTTAAGTTTTGGCAGCAGGGAAAGTGGGATTCCTGGTCAATTGAATGGGAAGTAGAAAAGCACCTGGAATGATGGTGGAAGAGAGGGGAGTTTATTGAAGGCAAGTGCTTCCCAAAGAAGAGCTTACATGGTCATCATTTTGCCAGCCCTGGATCCATCATCCTTTCTAAAATTGATGCTTAAATGCTCAGGTTTCCCAGCTCCAAGGAGGCAGACCTCTCTGTCATACCCCCTACTCCGAAATGTTTTATTTCCCTGTGTTCTCAATGCAGTCTGAGCAGATCTTTCTTTAGAGCTCTTAAAGAGGAACAAAGACATTTTTGGGTAATAAAAACTAGATGCAAGCAAGTGGAAGATGGCATGCTGTGGATATCATTCTGGGAACCGCTGAAGGCAAAACTGTATGTATTGATTTTCAAGTAGAAAATTAGGTGGGGAAGATCATCTTTCAAAGTTGGCTAAAAAATAAACTTGTCCATTCTAAGTCCTAATTAAGACACTCTGTCAGAAAACAAAAAAAGGACTGTATGTAATATCACTGGGGGCAATGAAAACTTTAGGTTTCTTTTGCATTTGATAGGATGTCATGAATCAAAAAAGTTGCCATTTATTATTATTTTTTAAAACTGAGGCTGGAAAATAATCCAAGAAGCTTTTCTCATTAGGCTATGTCTAAGTGACCCTCCTGGTCTTACTCCATATCATAGTTAGAGTAAAATTCATGGATCAATGTGGTTTCTGAGACAGGAGGTTACATTTCATGTTGATGGGACTCAGGTTTACTTTATCATAGATGTTTAAGAGGTGTTACGTGTTAAATGCGATGATTGATAAACTAGTGTATAATTTATTTAGTTTTCAATCTAGAAAATTTAGAATAAAATATATTAATAAAGTACTAAACTTTGCCCCATTTTCCCTTTTTCCCCCCAAATAAAAGAATACTGGACGAATTAATGGTCCCTGGCTACATATGGATGCAATATGGGTCTGAGAATGCCTGATGACAGAAAGCAGAGTTGTAATCTATTTCAAATGAACCATCATCTGGATATTTGAAATGCCATGCTGTAAACAGTGTTCCCTTGTCTTATAGGATGTTATGTAGGGTTGAATGCAGATGAAAGCCTAAATTTATATCATGAAGCAAAGCATAAAATGAACGTTAACCTTCTAAGTGCCCTTTTTTTTTTCATTGCCAGATTCTGTTAACTGCCTATCTTCTAATAGCAGTGCAACTTACGTCTTTAATGCTTTGGCCATTTGGTGACCCTCATCATTTCTCTCTCTCTGTCTCTCGAAGAAGGGGGTGAGAAATTTAGAATTCAAAGGGACTTTGGAAATCCTTTAGTCTACCCAACCTTACCTTATAAATAAATAAAGTAAGGTACAGGGAATGTATGTTGTCCTCCGGCTTGGTAGGTAGCAGATAAACCAGGAATTTAGTCTACTGGTTCCTGGGACAGGGTAATTTGCATGCTGCTGTAGGACCTTTCAGCAAAGATCTTTCTTGCCCTGTAATAGGCCTATCGCCAGGGGAGGACTGATTTCGTCAGCTTATCCTCATAAACCAGACTAGGGACACAGAATTAACAATTTAATTATGTAGACTTCATTCATTCATTCATTTAGAATAGATTTATTTTCCTTAACCTCTTATTGAAAAGATATACACATTCAGTGTAAAGAATATCAGCAGTATAGAAATACATATGTAAAGGGAAAAAATTTCTCCTTTTTCCACTGCCTCCCACTTCCCAGAGATATTTGCTCATGAGAACATACTGTGTATCTTTTCAGACATTTTCTGTGCATAGGAAAAATATGTGTTGTAGTATATAATGGAGTTTATCCATAAGCAGTTGTTAAAAATGGGAAGTATATTGACATATTTTTCTGAACTTTTCCTTTTTATCTTTTTCCACTTGATAATATCAGACTTTTCCACATCTTATTTATCTAATTTGCCCTTATTATCAAGTACATGTGTATATACACTATATATTTATAGATATGTAGCAATCCATAGCTTGCAAAGGGTATAGGTGTTTATTTAACCATTTCTCTGTTGATGAGCATCTACGTAGCTCCCAATTTTCATTGCTGAAAACAGTAATACAACAAGTATCTCTTTGCGTGCTTATGCCAATAGCTCTATAGGACGTATTCCTGGAAGGGAAATTTCTGAGTCCTTCAACTTATATTTATTAACAATTGTGTGCAAAGTCCTAGGAGGGCTATAAACAGGAGATCATATTTTCAAGTAAAGAAATGTTTCCTGTTCTCATGAAGCTTGCAGTTTAGAGAGCAAGAAATGTATACAAATATGGATTTCCAGTAGAAAATCATGAGTGCTCTACAGAAAACACAGAGGAACCACAATGGGTGGATGAAAACACCTTGACTTTCTAACCCAGCTGGTGCAAAGTGATAATTACTTAGAATTGGTGATCTCAGTGGGAATACACTGAAAATTTCCAAATAAAGTGATTTGCCAAGGTCAAGATGAATGAGTTGCGGCATATGGGAATGGACAAAATGATTTGTTTATTGAAAGAGGTACACAAATGTCTAGAAAACATAATTGGTTTTGAACTTGTAGGAAGTATTTGTATTTGTGAAGGAGGGAATTGTTGTGACTTAAGAGATGATATAAACTGGAAGAAATTTTGTTTCATAGATCTTCCCTCAGTGTTTGATGTAAGAAAGGCTTTTACTTTGGTTTGAGGCTAATATGCTTTAGTTTTCAACTTCATATGTATGCAAATTTAGCTATAGGTAGCCTTTGCTTGAATCTGGACCATTTTGGTAAATTATGTGTTTGTCTTTGGTGTAGTAGAAGTTGAGAGAGAACATGTCTATTGTTTTCTTCTTTCAATTATCACCCCAGCCTGGATTTTTCTAGCAGAGTTTTTTCTCAACCTTCACCAACCTTAGTGAAAACATCCTCCTCCTTCAGGATCATACAATAGTATGTAGGTTTTGGGGCTTGAAAATCTATTCAAGCATAAAAGTATTCATTGGGAGATGACGGTTATAGTCATGTGCTCTAATATCTTTTCAGGTGAGAAATTCAGTGGGAAAAATTCTTGTTTCTATCTATTTCAAGTGAGAAATTTAGTGGGAAAAAATTTATATTCTTCTTGAGTTTGATGATTAACAAAAATTCCTTCAGTAAAACGTCAGAATCCTCTTTTCCTCCACTTAGCTTCCTGGTGTTGAAGTTGCTTCATCTGCTATGCAATACAAGCCTAGCCCCGACTTGTAACACTCAGCAAATTGGACGTTCCAATCATTGCACAGTGAAATCCCACAGAATAGCAGGGGAAGGTAGTCAGGAAAAGACTGATGTTAGGACAGAATAAATGGCAATTTTCAGAGGCAAAACTGGGAGAACCGGAAAACATTTTCACCATTTGAAATATTTCTCAACTCTTGGAAATAAGGGGGCAACACCCCAAATCACTGGCAACTAGATCCTACTTGAGAGATAAAACCTAGAGCAAACAGACTTGCATTCCAAGGGATGCAAAGCAGCCAGCCCTGTTGGAAGGTCCCCTTAGGTCTGTATGTCATCAGACATTGAAGGAGGCTCCCTAAGAGCCTGAGTGCGACCAGCAGTGACCACAAAAAATAATTTTATTTTTCACAGGTGTCAGAACTTCGAACAAAGGACTGTTCGTAAATGATGAAAGCCTCTCCGCCCCCCCTCCCCCCAGTCCATTCCCCTTTTAAAGTCAGCTTTAGTGGTTTAAAGCCATGCCGGTAATTTTCAAGTTAAGAAAGCATTTTGATAGGGATAAACACTCCTATAGAGAAACCTTCTGGACATGGTGCAGTTATCTTACTTATTGATCATCAGAAATATTAAAAAATTGGGCACAGTTGGCTTTCAATGGGATTTGACTACTACATCATAGTGAAACATATTCTAGAGATTTTTAAAAATTATAATTGTTTTATTATTTAAAGTAGTAATGAAAACCATTTGAGATGGTCATGGGTTAGGACACAGTGGGCTTAGAATCAAGTAAACCTGAGCTCAGGTCCTACCTCTGCACTTACCAAATTTGAAAGCATGCACAATTTCACCTTTCTGTGACTCAGTTTCTCCAGATGTAAAGTGAGACTGATAATAGAAACTTACATATAAGTTTAATAGGAGTAATAAATGAGAAGATTGACAGCATATGCCTAGCACAATGCTTAGGTATTATACATATCACAACTCATACCAGTAATGATTCATGTTATGCCTTAAATATCCATTCTATAAGGATATTACTTAATATTATGTGCCAGAATTAACAGCCTTTAAACCAATAGGACTAAGTATTGTTGTTTAGTTTTCATAAAATCCACTTTATAACAAAGTGTTTTTAAAAAGAAAATTAATAATTTGGGCTAATAAGTAGACATCAATATACCAATTGAGCACAGATTTTCAAAGTCATTTGATTTTTCCTCCTTCATTCAACATCTCTCTGATGATACAGAGGACATGACCAAATTCTACTATGTGCTGGATCATCATAAATCTCAAATCTCATTATCATCCATGGAAGACAATTCTGAGAATTTGAAGCCTAGTGTTTTAAAGGGACTGACATGATACTTGGTTCGTGGTAAGCACTTAATGATGTAAATTATTTTTATTATCCTAAATCTGTACTTTTCTGGTATTGACTCTGTGTTGACTTACTCTGGCAGATGTCCCTTGCGAGGGTCCACAAGCCAATTATCTTGTGAGTGCTTTGTCTACACAGAGTGTAGTTTGAGGACAGGAACTGTGTCTTCTGTACCTAGCAAGATAATGGTTCCCAGTAAGCATGAAGCATCTAGCACAGTAGTTGGCACACAGTAGTCTCTCAGTTAATCAGAATCTCTTTTTTCACCTTGGAGTGGTGTTATTGACTCATTGAACACCTCTTCAGTTGGGAAATATGGTGATATACATTCTTCATTAATTTTGTGCTGTACCAGGAATTTCCTTTTATATTTCATCACCTCTAGTTAAGAAACTAGGATTCTTGGAAGCCAGGGGACAACCTGAAAGCATCAGGACAGCAAAAACTGGACCTGCCAATGGCCTCATGGTGATTGGGTACAGAAAAGTGCCTGATGCTGGGGTGGCAGGTACTGCCAGGCTGCCAAGGAGGATGCTGGGGACAGACATTTTATTTATTGCTTGCATCTCAGATTGTGTCCCTCAGTTAGAAGGTTAATTAAAATTAATTGTTAAGCATTGCACTGTAACAGGAAAGTATAGAGATAGAAAGTATGGCAATGTTGAGGAAAAGTATTCTTCATTTAAGAGAAGGAGACGGATGGGTTTAAGTGATGTCCTTGCTATTACAAATCACAGAGAGAAAAGGGATTGTTGAGAGTTGAAAATGGATAAGTATTCTGGAGTTAGTGAGAGGGGGTACTGGAGAAATTAAGGTATGAAGGAAAGCTAGACAAGACCCATTAGAAACTGAGTACAGCTAAGCCACAACAACTGGAGTGACCAGCAGAGGGTTAGGAAGTTACACAGTATGGCATCTTCACACTCTCCAGGTCTCCAATCATTCCTGTTGGAGATCAATATGTCAAAGACTAGATGTATTAGTCTGTTTTCATGCTGCCGATAAAGACATACACGAGGTTGGGCAGTTTACAAAGGAAAGAGGTTTAATAGAGAACTCACAGTTCTGCGTGGCTGGGGAAGCCTCACAATCATGGCAGAAGACAAGGAGGAGCAAGTCACATCTTACGTGGATGGCAGCAAGATAAGAGAGAGCTTGTGCAGGGAACTTCTCCTTTTTAGAAACATCAGCTCTCATGAGACTCATTTGCTATCATGACAACAGCGCCGGAAAGACCCTCCCCCATAATTTAATCACCTCCCACCAGATTCCTCCCATGACACGTGGGAAATGTGGGAGTTACAATTCAACATGAGATTTGCGTGGGGACACAGCCAAACCATGTCACTAGGGTATGAACAGGTGAATCATATTACACATCTTCATCCTGAATAGGTATTCCAGCTCCCTTCTTCTCATCTTGGCTCCCATCTTTGTCACACTACTTCAAGCCATTGTAATGTTTATCTGGACAATGTAAAAAAAGAGAGAGAGAGTATATAAATGAACCAGGAGAATCCAAAAGGGATGGTGGGGAAGGAAGGGAAAAGAATAAGCAAAAGAAGGAATCCTTCCTCTTCCAGGTATCTGTAAGCAGTTCAGAGGCTGGTTGGCTCTACCTCGGGTTTCCTTCATTAATTCACTGGTTGCATCACCAAAGGGAAGGAATCATGGCAGCATCTTTTTTTCTTACCCTCTATGATTATTTTTAAAGTAGTGCTTCCCATTTTCTTCTGCAGCCCTGAGCCTTGTCCCTTTGGTTGCCTTTCTTTCTGTGACCCTCCTTCTCTCTCTGCTGGATGTCCCTGCACTCCCACGCCTTGCCTCCCTCTCCTGCTGCCTCTGCCTTCTGCCCATCCTGTTGCATTCACCTCCTGTCCTTCCCCATACAGGCTCTTGGCAACTTTGGAGTGCAAGAGGGCAACTCAACAGGTTTCTAATTTTTCAGCCTCGAGAGTGTGTCTCTCTGTCCCTGGTTAAGAGTGGGCAAAGGTTGTGGAGATGGGGTGGAGAGTGAGGATGGAATGGTGACAGTTGCAGCGAGCCCACCAGTGCCAGCAGGAGGAAAATGTTAGCCTGCCATTTCTGGATGCTGCGGAGCATATGGAAAGCCTGAGATTGTTGTTGGCAGCCCAGATCGGGGCTGTGCCATCCCGGCAGCTTTATTGTGGTTTTTTTAAAGAAAGCATTTCAGTGAACTCCCTTACCTGTGGTTGTCAGAGGAAATGCCTCAAATACTGGTTGCCTATAGTTTTTCGTGTTCCTAAATATATATCTGAGTATCGTTATTAAAGGCTGCATTGTGTTCCATTGTGTAAATGTACTCTGTGATTTACCTAATAGGACCTTGATTTTTGGACATTTGGTTTGTTTTCTTTTTTCATTTTTTTTTACAGTTTCTAAACAGTGATATAGTGACCATCCTTTTTCATACATTTACACCTTAGGAAATTGCCTTGTTAGCAAGGTAATTGTTAGATTAAAGAATACATATAGTCTCAGGACTTTTGATACATAATGCTAACCTGGTTGCTAGAAAACCTACACCAATTAATACCAATTCATATTTCCCCAATGCTATATGACAGATCACAAAATCAAGGCAAAGTATCTTATTATTATTATTTATTAATTTATTTCTTCAGCTATAAACATTTACCACTTTTGTTATTAAAAATTTAATTCTGTAGTTCTCTCTAAGACTGGATGTCCATAAGAGAAAATAATGCCCTATTTAATCCTAGTTAATCTGTTTCTATTTCCTTTCTTCTTTATAGACTAATGGATTATTAGGTCCACAAGGGATCTTAAGATTAATCTGGTTCAACATCATCAATGCACTGTTGTGGAAACTGAGTCTTCAGAAGATGGCTTGCATTGCTTATGTTCACAAGGCTGGCCCGTGGCAAAACTAGGGCCAGAATCCAATAATGTTCTTAACTCCTTGTTTATTGAGCTTTACAAAAATACTCTTTGATAGGGTTTAGATCTGTGTCTCTGCCCAAATCTCCTGTTCAATTGTAACCCCCAATGTTGGAGGTGGTCCCTGGTGGGCGGTGACTGGATCATGGGCGCAGATCCCTTCTGAATGGTTTAGCACCATCCTCTTGGTGCTGTTCTAGTGACAGAGTTCTCATGAGATCTGGTCGTTTAAAAGAGGGTGGCACCTTCCACCATCTCTCTGTCTTCTTCCTGCTCCAGCCATGTGAAGATGCCTGCTCCTGCTTTGCCTTCTGCCGTGAGTAGAAGCTCCCTGAGGCCTCCCTAGAAGCAGATGCTGCTATGCTTCCTATACAGCCTACAGAACTGTGAGCCAGTTAAACCTCTTTTCTTATAAATTACCCAGCCTCAGGTATTTATTTCTAGCAATGTAAGAATGGACTAATACACTTTTCCTCCTGCTGTAAAAAAAAATTAATTTGCCTTTATTTACTTCACATTTTAGAATTATTCATACTAACTAATGATTAACTAACATAGAAATAAGTAAACATATTTGGAGATCCAGAAATGAGTTCTTAGCTTTGCCTAAGGGAAGATGCAGATGCCCCCTGATTTAGTAAGTGCTCATTTAAAACATTTGCTAATCAAAACTCTAGGAAGAACATTAAGAATCAGAAGACAGACCACTGCACATTTAATACTGGTGTTCCTTTTTCTCTTTGGCTGGTTTTCTTTTGAATTTTTCTGTTCTTTGTTACCTGTACTAAATTAAAAAAAAAAAAACAAACAAAACTTCACATTATCTCTTTAGGAAAGCCATTTTAGATTACAGAGAACTGTCTTCGAGTCTTGAGAATGCCTGAATAAGCCCCTCTGCAGTTTAGGAGGAAAAGAAGGGGGTGAAATTGGTACTTCCTGGGAGGACAGATGTGTGAGCAGGGGAAACTCTAATTTTACAGGTAACACCACATGGTACATGGAGGCTTCAAATTAAAGAACTGAATAATAGAGATGTTAAAATTGCAGAAACAACGATACTGAATTCTGAAATGCACGGAGTTGCTAAACATTTGACTAGTAGGTGCCCCAAACTGGGCTCTAGCTCCACACAAACTGTAGAAGCAACAATACAGTTGATTGTATTCTCTGTACCTCCATGTGACCAGAAAATACAGCAAGGTCCTGGGAAAACGAGTCCTTCCTCTTAACATGTTTGCTAGCTGGTGGTGAGCTAGCCACTACCTGAGAGCTTCGGCTCCAGTTCTATTTACCTGTGACCTTACAGAAACATTGACTTTAGGTGGACAAGGTGGGTATGGTGATTACTGTGGCTTTTCCCAATTTGGCATATACACTTTCTCTACGAATGACACAGCAAGTGTTTGGATGGGAATTGATATCCGTCAGTTGAACAAAATTCACATATGTACATAAATATTTATATACAAAAATAATATACAATAGGTACAAACTATACATACAAAATATATATAAATATGTATATACTTTACATCTAATATACATTTAAATAAATACATAACAAATAAATATATAACATATTTTATATATTTATATATTTAATATAATTGACAAATAATAAAAAACATTGAAATAACTATATATTACGTGTATTCACTATATATATAGAAAGAAAAAGATAGAGATTCTCTCATTATCTAGAGACTCTTTTTATATAGTAACTTCCTGAAAATCAATGTAATGTAATACAACAGGAAGAAAAATACCCAGTGAAAATTTTTCTTTCTTGTAGTTGATATAGATTGGAAAGCAATGCTACTGACATTAAAAAAATAATAAACGTCATTAAAAACAAACTGAGTAGGAGATTTGTGGCTCCTTAGATTTGAAAGCTTCCAGTGTCACCCCCAGTCCCTCTTTGTTCCTCATCCTGGACCTGACTGGGTGTTATCACCTTCAAGGGAACAGCTGGGTCATCATGAAAGGGTGTTAATCTCCTAGTATCTTCTCCTAACACCTTATTGACAGCGCAAGTCAGGGTGGCCTACTTTGATTTTTGTAAATCTGACTTAACAAAATTCCTTTTAGACTTTATATTCATTTAAAAAATATGGTCTCTGCAATTTCCCAAGCAGGGCATATAATGATAACTATTCTGAATGACCTAGCATAGTTGCATGATAACCGTTTCTTTTTCCTGGTAGGCATTCTGCCCTGCTGTGGACTCCTTTCTACATACATCAGCAAAGACTTAGGTCCGTATGTAGAAAAAACACTAACACACAACTCATGGGTTATAGACAGCCCTAAACATTGAACAGAGGAGCTAGGTGCTCTGCCAGTTGAAGATTTTAGTGTTATTTACTGAGAGTTTTCAGCTGGAGTGGAATTAGTGCAGCTAGTTCCCGATTCTCCACTATACTCCTGCCTGGCTTCAGGCTTCCCTAGATTGGGCCTGTTCTGGGATCAGAACCAATCAATCAATCAACTGGCAATGCTGATTAAGTGTCTTCCAATTCTGATGATGTGCTGGTGCGAGGAACAGTGCTGGGCTTGCTGGGGAAGCAAGCATGTGCATACGATGTGCATAACAGATACCCTGCCTGCAAGAATCATCCAGAAGGGAAGCAGTTTTACTGAGAACTAGACCATGGGTCAGTGGGCAATCAGTTATGGTGCCAGGTCATGTGACTTGGCCGGACTCATCAGGAGGGAGGCAATATAAGGAATGTGATAAGGGAATGTCCAGTAAGGGGAAGAACATTTAAACTTGGCCTTGAAAGGCTAACCATGGGATAAGAACATTTCAAGCAGGCGATAAAGATTTAGGCTGTAAAACCTTAATTCATTTATGGGCAGGGCAGGCAAGTGGAGTGATCAACTGTCATGGTTTGCCTGGCCCTCAGTGGGTTCCTGGCTCATGGAACTGTCAGTGCTAAAAGTTGCAAAGCCTCAGGAAAACTGAGATGAGTTGATTATTCTCAGCAAGGTGAGAATAAAAAAGAAGATTGCAGCCAGACTGGGGAGTCATGGTCTCTGTTCATGGACAGGGGGCATTGCTCTTCCTTGTGGGATGTGTAAGGAAATCTGCAGGCACTCACAGAAGCCATCTTCAGAAACTCATGTGACCAATATGCTTTGAGCCTTAACTCATGGCCCAGGAGTGTTTAGGGTGCATCAGCTCCACCAGAAGGGGCAGCCTGCTGGTTTAAATAAAAGGGGGGAAAATCCCTACATGGAGCTTGCAATCTAGCCGATGAAATAGGATGAGTGAGCCCTGAACTGTTTCAGCATTAACAAAGAAACAACACTGATCAGGTTTAGTGTTAATTTGTACTTTGCACACAATTAGATTTTGGGCTGGGGCTAATTGGACTGAATTGCAGCAAGAGAGGAAGTGTTGGGATGTTAAGGATGTTGGGAGATAGGGCTTAGCCTGGGCCTTGTAGTAGGAGAGGTGGAGAGAGACATTGATGGGGAGGGAGAACCTGAGTTTAGGCCAGGATTCCAACTGTCCATTGCAAGAGAAAATGTTCCTGCTGAATCATAAGGGGGAAACTCGACCAGGCAGGGCCTGGAAATTCAGATGGAAGTTCGAGGTTATGAGAGGCCAGCATTTCCTGGAGGGTGCTGTCCAGGTGACTAGGGCTCTAGAAGTTCTTAGAAAGAGAAAGCATTTCATGCGGTACTCAGTCTGGGAAACACTGCATACTGTCTTCTCCTTGTGGAGATTCGCAGTTAACACAAACACATTAAAGGCTCAGAGAAGTCCTGTAGTAAAGAACATTTCCAATACAACACTGTATTTCCAGCACAGATGGCCACAAAGCCCCTTTTGTTGAAAGGCTCGCCAAGGCAGGGCATTTATGAATATTTTGTGAAAGAAGAATTATTTAATTTTAAAAATAGAGACAGGGTCTTGCTATGTTGCCCAGCCTAGTCTCGAACTCCTGGACTCAAGAAATCCTCCTCAGCCTCTCAAAGTCCTGGGATTATAGGCATGAGCCACCGCACCCTGCCAGGAAGAATTCTTTGGGAAGCACTAGAACTCTGGAAAGCTTTACTATAGATAAGAATGAGCGATTTTTTTAAATACAATAGTCACATTAGTATTAATTAGTTTTGATGCATTTTAGAAAATACACAGTTTAGAAAGCTTGCCCTAATAACAGTTGGAAAATACACTGGAGGAGGTACCTTGACAGCAAGTGCTGCAGAGGGGAAGGTGTAACTGAGTTCAGATTTGCTGCTCATTGCCTGTGAGTCAAGCCTCACAGGTTTGCATGGTTTGATTAAAATATGGCTTTAAAGATCTTGGCGCAAAGCCTAGCACATGGTAAGCACTCACTGTATGGAAGCTATTATATTATTTTCATTTTATTATGATAAATTGGGGCCGACTAGATCAAGTCATCAAAGTTTGGGCCACCCATGGGATTTGTAGACTTTTGCAGAGCTGTGCCTCCTTCCCTCCCCAGACAAAATCCATCACGTCAGCAGTTGCAGGGCACCCTGGTTCCCTCTCTGAATGAACTGTTAAATGACTAAGCTGGCTCCCAGCAGAGGCAGAGCCCAGCAATATGTGGCCTGTAATCTGTCAGATGATACAGCAACAGGCCCAGTGAGGGGCCCGACACAACCCCCAGGAGAGAGGAGTCTCTCACTGCATGTGACGTGGAAGACACCGAAGAGGTGAGGCCCGCACCATATGCTGCAGGCCTGCCAAGGGAGAGTAAACAGCACTGGAAGCCTGGCACAGAGCTCTGGCTGGAACGTCCACCAAGATCGGTCAGGCACTCTCATGGCATCTTCCTGGATACAGGCTTTTGCTTTTGTTTTTAATTTTGGAACAGTGAAGCTGAAAGTGAGGAGTGAGGACAAGGAGAAGACCCCTTTGCTCCTGTTCATTCAAACAGCCTTGCTTCATTTTGAAATTGGCAAGAGGCAGTGCGGGGCTGTGGCCGGTCCTGTACACCACCTGTTGCCTCCCAAGTCACTGTGCCTCTCTGGCTTTCTTTACCCACATCCTGTAAAACACCAGGTAAGCACAGTCCCCTGGGGTAGGGGTAAGGGGCATGTATTTTTACAAAGGAGATTTTTAAGGGGCAGGAGGGGGCAGGCAGATTTGGCATGTAGAACAGAGTTGAACTCCATCTCTTTGTTCTTGAGATGTTTTGCTAATCCTGCTGCTGTCATAGTAGAGTGAGTGTAGAATTGGTCTTTCAAATGGGACAATTTTAAGGTTGAAAGAATATGCTATTTAGTCATATAACATTGGGACAACGAGCTTAGATCAAGTGTCCCAGGCAAACCGGAGTGTATGGCCCCTGTTATGTGCTGAATTATGCCACCCTCACCCAAATTCATATGTTGCTGTCCCAATCCTCAATACTTTAGAATATGCCTGTATTTGGAATAAGGCCTTTAAAGAACTGATTAAGTTAAAATGAGGCTAAGGTGGACCCTAATCCAATCTGACTGGTGTCCTGGTACAAAGAGGCAATTTGGACGCACAGAGATACCAGGGATGTGTGCACCATGTGAGGACCCAGCCAGAAGGTTAGCATTTGCAGGCCAAGGAGAGAAGCCTCAGGAAAAATCCAGCCTTGCTGATACCTTGATCTTGAACTTCCAGCCTCCAGAACTGTGAGAAATAAAGTTGTATTGGTTAGACCCCATCCAGTTTGTGGTATTTTGTTATGACAGCACTAGCTGACTAATATAATCACCTATTTTCTTCACCTTTCCTTATCTGTGAAAATGGAGAGAATCATGCCTACCACTCTGGATTAAATTAGGTAATATATACAATGTCTGGCACATTGCACAGTACTATAATGCAATGTGTATGCACCTTGGCAGAGATACGCCTACTTAAGGCTACATCCTGAAAGTTCTTAGTTCTACCAATTCCTGGCAATGCACTGGGATTTGATTATAATACAGACAGTAAATATCCATCAATCCTATATAACTCTTCAAAATGATAGGTAGCTTGAAGGGTTCTTTCTTCTAGGGTTTTTATGGTTTTGAGTTTTGCATTTAAGTCTTTAATCCATCTTGAGTTAATTTTTGTGTAAGGTGTAAGGAAAGGGTCCAGTTTCTGTTTTCTGTGTATGACTAGCCAGTTTTTCCAGCACCATTTATTAAATTGGTATCCTTTCCCTGTTGCTTGTTTTTGTCAGGTTTGTCAAAGATCAGTTGGTTGTAGATATGTGGTGTTATTCCTGAGGTGTCTGTTCTGTTCCATTGGTTTACATACCTGTTTTGGTACCAGTACCATGCTGTTTCGGTTACTGTAGCCTTGTGGCATAGTTTGAAGTCAGGTAGTGCAATACCTCCAGCTTTGTTCTTTATGCTTAGGATTGTCTTGGCGATAGGGGCTCTTTTTTGGTTCCATATGAAATTTAAAGTAGTTTTTTCTAATTCTGCCATGAAAGTCACTGGTAGCTTGATGGGAATAGCATTGAATCCATAAATTACTTTGGGCCGTATGGCCATTTTCACAGTATTGATTCTTCCTGTTCATGAGCATGGAATGTTTTTTTCATTTGTGTCCTCTCTTATTTCCTTGAGCAGTGGTTTGTAGTTCTCCTTGAAGAGGTCCTTCACATCCCTTGAAGGGCTTTTTAACTTCAAATTTAGGTAGAAAAAGAGATTATTTGTGAATGATTAAACTCAAGCTCTGAAATGTGCACTAGAAATGCAGTTTACTATAATAAGGTTAATTTGAATATAATCCCAGGCAGAGAATATTCAGTGAAGCACAATGATGTTCTGACAGGTTTTCCTGGTCAAGGCTGCAGGGCGGTGGTTTCTGGTTGGGGCTCATCCACATGACTCATCTCCTTGTGTTGCCTACCTTCCCCTGACCCTCTCCTTAACCCCACCCACCTGTGGCGAGACCTTTCCTTTCTGTATCCTGACTCTGGTGACTCTCTGTGGATGTTTTCAGTCTCTGACTGCCAGGCCTCAGAGCTCAGTCTGTGACTGAGTTTGGCGGGTTCTCAAAAAACGTCTCTAGCTTCCACCCTCCATTGGTGGGGGATGGAGGCTCCTTACCATAGGAGAGACAGGGAGCTGTCTCTCCACTTGGGTTGGGTTCTCTGCATCTCTGCCCTCTATCCTGGGTGCTCTCAGTTCTGTCTCCTTGGGACCCATGGATCTTTTCTGCATGGAACTTGCATGGGGAGAACACTGGCAGAGGCATCCCGTGTATCCCTCCTGGCTAGAGGCCTCAGGAGGATCTTGGGGCCATTTCTTACCAAACCAACATCAGGAAGAAAGCTCCACTGAGCAGTGCTTAGGCAGCAGCAGGCGCTTAGCCCATGGTGGCATTTTCTCCCAGGCAGCTCTCCTGGGAATTACTCCAAGGCTATCAACCTTCACTCTTCTGGTCTGAGGCAGAAAGAAGGTATTGCTCTTCCTTGTGAAATGTGTAAGGAAATATGCAGGGACTCACAGAGGCCATCTTCAGACACTCATGTGACCAATATACTTTGAGTCTTAACTCATGGCCCAGGAGTGTTTAGGGTGCATTGGGTCCACCAGAAGGGGCAGCAAGGACAAGGCAGTGGTCAAGCTAAGGCCTGAAGACTTAGGCCTGGATTCAAGTTCTTCTTCCCCTCGTTAGTTTTCTCCTCTAGGCTTTGATTTTATGTTCATTGGTACAGGGCAACAGTAAGGGCAATGCCAGTGAGGAATTAAGGTGAGGAATTAATGTGTCATGCTCAGGACCCATGTGGCACTCAGAGTGGCTGGTCAGAGGGGGCCAGCAGGTGAGGTCCAGGATGAGAGGTCAGAGGGGCAACAAGTGGCTGGACCAGGCAGGGCCTTGGGCAAGTGAAAGGACTTTGACTGTCACTCTGTGTGACGTAAGTCAAAGTCTGACTTACATTTTGAAAAGATCACTTTGGCCAGGTGCAGTGTAATTCCCAGCACTTTGGGAGGCCAAGGCGGGAGGATGGCTTGAGCCCAGGAGTTCAAGACCAGCCTGGGGAACACGGCAAGACCCCATCTCTATTAAAAAAAATAAAATTAGTTGGGTGTAGTGGCACACACCTGTAATCCCAGCTTCTCGGGAGGCTGAGATGGATTACTTGAGCCCAAGAGGTCAAGCTTTCCAGACTGGAGTGCAATGGCATGATTATAGTTCACTGAAGCCTTGACCTCTTGGGTTCAAGACTCCATCTCCAGAAAAGAATAAAATAAAACAAAAAATAAAAAAAAGAAATAAACTAAAAGGTTCACTTTGACTTCTATGTAGACGATAGACGGTGGCGAAGGTGGGGGAGTGGGAGTTGCACAAGGAGACTGGTTAGAAAGCTATGGCAATGGTCCAGGTGAGAAGATAACTCCTGGATGGGCTTTGTTCTAGTTCACCTATGTTGAATGAAATGGCTAAACAGATACACCCCAAGCTGCCTGCTGATGGGGCATGTTTAGCAGTGTAGTACTGGTGGGGTTGTGCCACATGGGAAATGATCCTGATTAGACAGCGAGCCAGAGAAACCCACATCAGTTTCCATCGAGTGTCTGCCATACCCCAGGAACTTTCCCTACCTTATGTCCAACTATCATAACAACATCTCAAGATATATTATTGCTTCCAACGTATGAATGAAGAAACTGAGGCCCAAAGAAGGTACACCACCGGTCCAAGGCTACACAGCCAGGACTTGGCAGAACCGGGCTCTCCCTTAAATCCATCTGTCTTCAGATCTGCTGTTTATTCGCTCTGCCATAAAGCATCTTGCACTTCTCTTTTTTTCATATGGATCCTTGAGATGTAGCACCTTTTGGGACTTGAAAATTTTAACAGTTAAAAAAAAATTTTTTTCCATAAGCCATCTCTGCATCTCCTGTAAGTTTCTGGCACGTGACTGCCCCTTCTGCCCATATTCACCAAAAAATATATTGAATCCTTATTGAGAGACTGATCTGAAACTTCCATATCCTTCTAGAAGTCTAAAGCCTACATTTCTATTGGAAAATGTGGTGCGAATAACCCAAAAAACACCTCAAACTCTGATGTCATGGTTAAAAATGTAAAGAAAGCAAATACATATAAAAATACTTAAAGAACTTACTTTTTGAATCTTGTCTTTCACTAGATCAAATTGCAATTTAATGTAATAATTATTTTTTGATCACATTTAAAGTAAAATTGTCCACATCAGCTGACTGTGTTATTTCTTTAGAAAAATAAATGAGCATCCTAATAATTTAATACAAGGAAATGTACAGAATGACCTATATTTTCTCAGCCAGGTCTTCTTCAGTCAAGTGAAGCCAAGAAATGAGATGGTTATCTGGATAGCTAGAACAAAGTCTTATTCTTACCCTCAATAATTGATGGGATTTAAGACAAAGCATTTAAAAAAATTTTTTTTGTGAATTATTCAAGTAAATTTTATCTGTTTTTAATATTAGCTTTGGGAAATGAAAGCATCTGAAATTGTTCTGTTCTTCAGGTATTTTTGTGCTCTCTAAACTTTATCCAAATTAGTCTAAACCTTTGCTGCAGGCTGTCAGTCTTTTTTTTCAATCTCAAAAAAAAGCTTCATTGAATGTTGGAGACAATGTGGCAGGAATTGTAGGCAGGATCTCTGTGAAGGTCAGGGTGGAGGTCTGACTCCTCCGCCTGGATCTGACCTGAACCTAACCTGGTCCAGGTGCTGCAGCACCTTTGTGACTTCCAGCATGTGTTTTGATTCAGTGTTCAGCCTGCAACAACGTCGGGAAAGAACAAAGAGTTGTTTGCTCCTCCGGCCCTGGTTGCTGACCGGGAAAAGTTGTGGTTTGTCAAGTGGATGTGGACAGGACACTGGCAGGTGGGAACAGGGTCAGCTGTGAAGGTGGACAGTTGCAGCCATATCTCCAGCATATTGACAGAACAAAGTCCTTGAGACGAGACTCCTTCTTCCCTCCTGGAAATGTGTGGTTCTCCTCTAATGTTTCAGGTTTCCTCCACATTTTTGTGCTGTGTCCACCAGCCCCCATCCACCATGTGCTTAGGTAGAGAGTTCCAGAACATTTTTAGCATCAGGCTCTGTTTTTAGGCAAGGTATTACACATTTCTCTTCTCTCTCTTCCTTAGAAAGCATCATATGGTTTTCATCACAAAGTTGAAATACACAATAACCATGTATCTTTTGTAAGTTCTGATTATCTCAAATACAGGAAAGTTTCCTATAGACTTGCATTCAAGGTCTAGTCCCTGCACCAGCAGCATGGGTGCCTCTGGAAACTCTTATGATCTCTCAGGCCACACACCTGAACTACTCATCAAAATATGCATTTTGACATGTTTCCCAAGGATCCTTTTAAGGCCTGAGAAGGGCTGTCTCTAAGTACAGTACATCTGATCCCGGAGGTGACTGTGTGAACTTGCTGTGTTAAGTTATTTAATGTCTGTTGCCTCAGCTTCCTCATCAATAGCCTGAGGACAGGAAAGGCTGGATGAGGGGAGGAGTGCCCAGTGTCCTGCCTGGTGTTTGGTGGGGAGCAGAGGTCATGGATATCTGGGATCTTTCCCTGCATGGTGGTTGCAGTGCCCACTGGGAGTTGGAGTTTAGCAATAGTCAGCCTGGATCACGTGGGGACATGGAACGGCAGCCATGGAGAAACAGCTCAGGAAACAGCTCAGGAAACGCAGCCAGCCCTGACTTAGAGGGATCGGCAGGCTCTGCTGTGATGCCAACCACCTGCCAGGCTCAGCCCAGCCCCCATCATGGAGCGTGCTGCATCCAACTGCCAATCAGCTGCAACAAACCCCAGTGGGCCCCAACAACAGGTGTCTCATTAAACATCTCTCACCCTCCCAGGCTTACCCACTGACAGGCACCAAACTCACACTCAATCACTGCCTAATCACAGCCAAACTCCATTAACAAGTCATACTAATTACCAACTTCTAACAGTGTCTCTGGTTTGAAGGCAAAACACCTTATTCTTTTCAGATGGAAACTGGCTTGTGATCCTTCAGAAAGACCCATAATTAGGTCCTTTAAAAATGAGGGTCAAGGGAGGAGTCAGGGGAAAAGCTGATAGACCCAGGGTGGCTACGGTCCTGAAAGTGCACAATGAGTAGCTCTGTTTGTTTTAATTTTGTGCCTGCTGGGTGGCCCACAAGGGTCCAATTAGCTTGTTACAGATGCTTGTATTGGTTCCATCCTCTTGTCTCCTCCTTTCTTCCTTTTTTCCCCTTTTCTGTTTTTTTTCTTTAATTTTTCCCTAGGAGGGATAAACTTGTAGCACAGATTGCAGGCCTGCAGGCATCCAAAGATCAACAACTAGTTTTCTATGATCGAACCCCCTGTGAACCGTGAACACTCATTTGCAGAATTCCTAATGCATCGAATGAGGCAGGGAGGGGCTTGAGTGGCTCTAACAGGGTCTGGTACAATTTTGAAATGGCCAGAAGGTAGACATTCTTCCCTGAATGGGTGCAAATTCGTAGACTGGCTTTTTTTCTTTTATTTGCCTTTTAAAAATTTTATTTTGGATCATAATAAAATTATTATTATGATTATTACTTGCCTTGTCTCTTCTATCATAAGTCATTCCATTTTACTATTTGAAAGGGATCTTGCTTTTAGAGCTTATGCTGGGTACAGAATATCTTTTGCCAGCCAAATATAACAAATAAACTAAAAAAAACCAATTCCTGATTATCTTGGATTTGCTCATGCACTCAGCTCCTGGAGGGTGTTTCTCTGAAGTCCAGGTTGGGGCAGCCAGCACTAGCAATAGTGAGAGGGATTAAAGCGAGAAGCAAAACTCCAATAAAATATGACACGGTTACCTCTCACCCCAATCTTCCATTGGCAAAGGAGGGGTTATGTAGTCCAAATATTTGAATTCATCTCACCTTTAACTCAAGCATTTGAGATAGAATCAAATTATGTTTTGAAATACATGATTTCTGTATTCCCTAATGGACATACAAGAATAGTTTTAAGGGCTCTGATTTATATGAAGTTTATTTTTCTTCTGAAATTTCTTCTCTAAAAATTCTTGAAGTCTCCAAGATTCCATCCAGCAAGTTTATCAGATTCAGTTTCTGAGATGGGAGACAGGATTTGCCAATATTCACTGGTGACAAAGACCTGGAATTCTATGGGGATTATGGAGTGTTTTGGCTGCTGCTATACAAGTAACTGTAGGAGGGCATAGAGAAAAGCATGGTCTTTAAAGGCAGATGAACTTGATCCACGTTTGCCATACCAGCTTATCTAAGGGTTAGACTACCTTCCCAGAACCCTGGGATAATATTTACCTCACAGTGCCTTGAAAATAAGAAGACATAACGAATATGAATGTTCTTAGAGAGTGTAGCTATGCATTGGATGCTCCATTATACTCCTTGCCAGTTCCTTCTTTTCTGCAGCCAGAGCCCCTTCTTTAGAAGGTCCAAGAGCAGGACAAGCTTGGTAAGCAGCAGATTCTAAACCCTGGACTGAGCTGCAGTGGCATGCGTGTTGGGAGCCAAGAGTCTGGAGTCATGGCTCACCAGGTTTGGCAGCAACTCTTAGGCCTTAGATGGAGTAGTGGAGAAGCAGGAAGACTAACCCAGGGATGGAAAATCCAGACTGGCAAATTTCTACTGAAACCCGATGCTTTGAAGACCTTAGAGGCAGTCATTACCCTGTGATCCTGTAGGAGGGATCTGGCCATCCCTTTGGCCACCTCCCTGAAATGTTTTCTAATATGTACACTTAGGGGTTTCTTTCTGGGGAATGCATCGCTGAGTTGATCACATAAGTCTATAGGAAAATAGAATTTCTCTAACAGAGAATCACTCTAGAGCCATTAAAAAAAAAGAATTCTTTTTTCCTATTCCTTCATAGAATCTCATGAAAAGCAGTAAGGTTGGATGTATTTACATGTAACTAAATGTTCAAATGCTGGAGCTCTGACTGCTCAAAGTGCTTTTCTTTTCAAGTATGAGCATGTTCATGGTATTATTAACTCCAGGAAGCTGATAGGGGCAATGGCATGATAGGACTTCCTCTCATCATTTACAGTATCAGAACTGCAATAATAAACATTGTACTTTTTAGAAGGAACTGGAAAAAATGTACATTCTATATGTCTCCATGTGCATATTGTAACTTTCCAGTTATATTTCAAAAACAACAAATTTATCTGGCAGTACTGTTAGGTAATATTAAATATACATTTATTTTTATATCCTGTCCTGATGGCTTTCTTTCAGTCTCCACAGACATTGGGCAGCTAATACAGAATTATTCATGTAAGTTTAATTCAGTATTTTATTTAATATAAGTCCAAATAAATGACATCATATTATTTAGCAAGTCACAATTTTAGGTTTTTATGCAAACGGGTAACAAAGGCTCTCACCCACATACTTCTTGGCTTAATGTAAGTGAGAACACTTACTTAATGTTCTCATGCTCATAACCTAGTTGCTGGGTTCAATTGCCATTTTATAGCAATTTTTGTTTAGATGCCTAACCTTGGTATAACAATAGCAGATACAGTATGCCTAGAGAAAAACTCACAAGGTTGGGTACCAGTGACCTGGGTTGAAGACAATATTATGAACAATTAAATGAAAATAAATTTGACAGCTTAGATTCTTAGTTGTCAGCTTTTTTGAAAGTGACAAATTAACAATGACCACACAGGAATGGCTTTATATTTACTAAATAAATGTAATTTGTAGTTTAAAACATTCTTAGAAAAAAATCCAGATGGCTTTACTAGTAAATTTTACTAAACATTTTTGAAAATAATTTTTTTTACAGAAGTCTAAAAGAAAATTGAAAAAGAGGAAAGGAGGGAATATTTTTAAATGAAATTTTTTAGGCTAACAGTACACTGATACCAAAATCAGGCAAAGATATTACTAGAAAAGACAACAGTATACTAGCGTATCTCATGGAAATGTACGGAAGAATTCTAAACAAAATGTTGTCAAGTTGAACCCAATAATACATAATAATAATACGCAGGACAAAGTGGGGTTTATTTCAGAAATGTAGGGTTGTTTTAACATTGGAAAATATCAACATTGTATTAGTAAAATGAATTTAAAAACTGTGTGATCATCACATTAAATACAGATAAAGCATTTTGACAAAATTTCGCCATCTATACCTGGTAAAAACTCTCAACAAACTAGGAAAAGAAGGGAACTTCCTAAACCCAAGAAAGAGAATGTATTATAAACTTCCAACTAACAATCATACTGAAGATAAAAGACTGAATCCTTTCCCCCTAAGATCAAGAACAAGACAAAGATGTTAAATCTCAACATTTTTATTCAACAATATACTGGCAACTTTTGCCACAGCAATAGGGCAAAAAATATTCATATTTGAAAAGAAGAAATATGGCTTCATTCACATATATACTTTTCTATGTAAAACATCCAGTGGAATCTCCAAAAAAGATACTAAAGGTAGTAATTTTAGCAAGATTTCAGCAACAGGATTAATATACAGAATATAATTGCAATTCTATACACTAGCAACAAACAAAAGTAAATTGAAATTTAAAAGGAATTCTATTCATAATAACATGGAAAAATATAAAATATCTCAAAATGAATTATAGCCCTCTGTATAATACCTAAACTCTAACACTTATAAAATAAAACAGGTAAAAATTTTAGGACTTTGAGTTAGACAAACATTTCTTTAGAAAAACACAAATGCATGATCCATGAAAGAAAAAAAATGATACATTGGACTTCATCAAATTTAAAAATTTTTCTCTTCAAATGACACAGTTAAGAGGGTGAAAAAAAGCAAGTCATAGGCTAGGAAAAATATAAAGAATATATCTGATAAAGGACTTGAATTCAGAATATCTAAAGAACTCTCAAAATTCAATATGAAAAAAACTCAATAAAAAAGTGGACCAAATATTTGAGTAGATATATGAATGACAGGTAAAGAGGATATATGAATGGCGAGTAGATATGTGAAAAGATGCTCAACATCATTAGGCCTTAGAAAATGCAAATTAAATATACAATGAGATAATATTACACAACAAATAGAATAACTAAAATGAAAAGTGACGACATGAAGTGTTGGTGAGAATTTGGAGTAACTAGAACTTTCATGCAGGGCTTGTTACAATTTTCAATGGAAGCAGCCACTTTAGAAAACAGTTGGTGTTCCCCTTCCCGAGTCCAAGTGATCTCATTGTTCAGTTCCCACCTATGAGTGAGAACATGCGGTGTTTGGTTTTCTCTTCTTGTGATAGTTTGCTAAGAATGATGGTTTCCAGCTGCATCCATGTCCCTACAAAGGACGCAAACTCATCCTTTTTTATGGCTGCATAGTATTCCATGGTGTATATGTGCCACATTTTCTTAATCCAGTCTGTCACAGATGGACATTTGGGTTGATTCCAAGTCTTTGCTATTGTGAATAGTGCTGCAATAAACATACGTGTGCATGTGTCTTTGTAGTAGAGTAATTTATAATCCTTTGGGTATATACCCAGTAGTGGGATGGCTGGGTCATATGGTACATCTAGTTCTAGATCCTTGAGGAATTGCCATACTGATTTCCATAATGGTTGAACTAGTTTACACACTGGGGCCTATCATGGGGAGGGGGGAGGAGGGAGGGATTGCATTGGGGAGTTATACATGATATAAACGTTATGCACATGTACCCTAGAACTTAAAGTATAATAAATAAATAAAAAAAAGAAAAAAAAAAAAGAAAACAGTTGGTAGTTTTTTGTGAAGGGGGCAGGTAAAAGGGTTGAGAGGGAGTGTGAAGGGTTGGGTGGGGCAGGCTGAGGTAGAAAGACTGACAAAGCGAACGAGAAAATGATTAGACCTAACAGATCTGTTAATTTTCTTGATTATGGTAATGTTTTCACATGTACGTGTATTCACATGTGTATACACATACCACAACCTACCAAATTTTACACTTTAAAATGTGAAGTTTCTAAGTTTCTTGTACTTTAATTATAATACTTTAATATACATATATATATATATTTTTAAGTTTCATTTCTTTCTTAGTCTGTGGGGCAAATCAAGCTTTTCTTTTATCTGTATTGTAGCTCCTGAGAATCCCATGGTCCAGAGGATGTAGCAGGAAGAGTAGAGTTAGCCCTTCTCTAAAGGTTTTTTTTTCCTTTCCTTTGTATAATCTATTGTCATTAACATGCCAAAAACCAACTTTATTAGCTGATAGAACCATTGTCCTTTTATGAGGCTTTTGTGCACTTTAATTCCAGCTCTCGTGGCTAAGGCTGTTGGGTTGACAGAAATTAGCTCACAAACCATTCCCCCAAAACAACCGTGATTTCTGCTTTAATTGAGAAGTAGAGCATGGTAAGCACTTTTATTGGGTGGTGTCTGGTGAATGACAGATGTACTCTGTGTGATGGACTGCTGTGCACATTCTGTGTTAAAATGGGCCCATTTGTTGCAAAAACACATAATGAAAAGCTTGACTTGATAAAGATACATCCTGTGCACCAACTCCACATTTGAACTTGTTTAAATATGAATCAGGATTTCCAGTGAGACCACGGGCAGAGCTTCTCTCAATTGTTGCATTGACAGACCAAATGGGAGCTAAGTTAGCAGCTGGAGATTCAATGATTTTTGCACTTGTGCAGAGTTTCAAGGTCCAACTGCTAGAAGAAGATGATTTCCTCTAATGCATTGAACTGTCAACTCATCAAGATTTGTTTTCTGACATTTCAAAGTGCACTGTATTATTCCGTTTTAAGCTGTTCCTGAACTCCTTTAATCTTTTTTCTTAATGCATATTTATTGCAATAGAGGTATTTTCTTATTTTATTCACAGTATGAGAATTTTAGAGAGGGATTTGACTTTGAAATGTGCATGAATACAGAATAAAATGAGAGGATAGAAACTCCCAATTTGGCTCTACTTGTTGAGATAATAAGGAGCAGAAGTGATTTCCAAACTTTGTGAGAACCTGGGCACTTTTACAACTATTAGTAGCATTTTTAACTAAAATGAGTTTAGCAAGCTGAATGCTGGATTTAGAATGAGTTAAATTATGTGCACAGTTGACCAGCAGCTTAGCAGATGAGCCTACCCCACCCCTTTGATGTACTGGTAACAATTCAACAATTCACTCTGACTGCTAGGGAGAGTCAGTCCAGCAGTTTAGTATCCCTGCATTAGTAGCAAATTCTTTTGGGTTCTTTCTCTAGTTTCTATTTGTAGTTCAATAGATGTTAATCATCCGTATTAATAAATGTTAACAATAAACAGCATACCTACTCACCTGGTCATTCTACTCTTCTTTCATCAGCAAATAGTTTGGGAGCACCCTCTATGTGGCCTGCACTGTGCTAGATTCCAGGCCATAGGACCATTTTCTCTCATTTACGAAGGTATCTTGTAAAATACTCTTGATATATCTGGTAACAGATAATACAGCATCTATTTCAAGGCCAGATGTGATGAGTGCATTTTCTGAAGTTTGTATGGGCTTTTCTATATTTTTACTGTGTTAAATTCCCTCCCAGTTTAGTTCCTCTCCCCATAACAACCCTCATTGTATGTCAAATGGAGCTTTCAGAAAAAGAGACAAGAGAAGTGAGTGGGGCAGGCTTTTGTAGTTACCATTTTGTGACTGTTATCTCCTTTGCATGAGCTCTTGGGGTCTTGGAATCTGAAATATCTTCCTTGAAGCATGGCCAGAGTTACCTGATGTTTCCAAGGCCATTAGACAGCAGGTGCCAAAGTTACTATAAAAATTCAGATGTGTTCTGTCCAACATCCTGCATCAAGTTAGGTGCTTCAATAGTCCATTGCAGTTCCCAGTCGATCCTAATACAATTATTTTTTTAGAATTTAAGAACATATTTTCTGGTGTCAGACTATTGCAGGCCTGATCACTGGCTTGACCCTTGAGCAAATTATTAATTTCTCAAGGGCTCAAAACAACACCGAAGAAGGGGAAAAGCAAAGGGTGTTGTTTCTACATGACTGTGACCTAAACACAATGGCAGGCTATAGAGAGTCTTAAGGTAGAAAGGTGTTATGGAAAGCCCTCTGGTGCTCTAAATCTTCTCTCCTGTGATAGATGAAGTGTTACCCACCCAAGGGGTTCATGAAGGGCATAGAAGGAGCTTCCACTGGGTGCCTTGATAGTCCATTGCAGTTCCAAGCAGGTCCTAATATAATTATTTTGTAGAATTTAAGAACATGTTTTCTGGTGTCAGATTATTGCAGTCTTGATCACTGGCTTGACCCTTGAGGAAATTATTAATTTCTCAAGGACTCAATTTCTTTTTCTTTAAAATTAGAGTAATAAGATTGCCCATTCTATAGAGTTGTTGTAAGCATTAATCTTCTGTTATCATTACTAATTTTCTATAATGTGCCGGAAACTTATTTAGAAACTGGAACTATTAATATGAAGATAAAGAGTTAGTTCCTGACCTCCAGGACACTAGAGATTAAGGGAGAGACAGATATTAACAAGATAATAGTACGCATGGTGGGCATGGTAATAGAAATTTATGCTCAAATGGAAATCTGAGGGCCAGGGAGGGCATCTCAGAGAAGGTGACCTCACATTGTGTCATAGAGATTAGGAAGCATTAGCCAGGGCAGCGTAGGTGGAGAAGTGGGATTGGGGTGCAGCATGAGTGGTTCAGGTCCCAGCAAAGGCATGGCATTGAGAAGCAGTACATGAGGGCAGAGATGATGGGCAACTTGCTGCAGGAGCAAGAGGGGCAGGCTTTGTGGGTTAACCAAGATCCAAAAATTAATAATGATAACAACAAAAGATTAATGCTTACAAGAACTCTATAAGGTAGGCAATCTTATTAGTCTAATTTTAAGAAGAAACTGAGTATTTCCATAATAGGCTGAAACCTAACAGTATTTGGTGGAAGCTCCTTCTTTGTCCACCATATGTATTATTATCTTGTTAGTGCCTGGGAGTCCTTGCAGGCTGTGCCCAGGTTCTGGAACTTGATGCTACTAGATGGCAGGATGGAAGGAAATCCAACAGGGAAGTGGCATGGACATTTACTTTTTAGATGGAATTCTCTTGTGGGGATAAGGTAGTGCTTGAGGGAGACAAGGGAGCAAAGCAGGAAGGTGAGCACCAAGGTGGGCCTGTACTGGGATAGCCACGGTAACCATAGAAAGACAACGAAGGATTGGAGACAGATGCCAGACACCCTGGAACAAGGACATTTCCAAAGTTCCGTGGAGAAGATGGCAGTTGATTGCTGATGTCTGCAGTATGTGTGTGCAAGTGACAATAATATTTTCAAGTGTTGGATATTTGTCATTCATAAATCAGGAAGTGAAATGTATGGGGATGATTGGATTGAGGGAGTTGGGTGAGAAAGAGGAGGGAACTGGGCATAATCCTTGTTTCCCCAGCTTCAGGAATTGGGAGGAGCAGAGAGGAAAAGACTGGGAGGAGAGGAAGGGTTGTCATCCTGGTTTTCCTCCTTCCTTTGGCTCTTAGCAGGCCCTAACTTCTTCAGCAGCTGCCAGCTGGAACTGGAACTGGATCTGGGAATTCCAGGTGCTTCTGGAACTGAAAACAGTTGAAATGGACAATTGGGAACATGGACTGCTAAATCATTGCTCTTGAACTCCTGGGCATATTCAGTTTTTGTACATTGGTAATGAGTGAGTATGTCCTCTGAGGCTGGGATAGTGCCTTTTGCTAATGACAGTGCAGAGACCCTGACCAGCATCCGTGGTCATCTCCATGGGTCTCACGGAGCCCTCTTAATTCTTCCCACTGTTTCTGTTTTATTCTTCTTGACATCCCATGTTCGGCTTCTTGGATGGATAATATTCTGCCTAACTTCCCATCAAAATGACTTTGAAGAGGGTTGTATTTCCATAACAGGCTGAAACCTAACGGTATTTAGTGGCTCAGCAGAAGGTGAAAGGTGCTGAATTTTAATCAAGGGATTTTTTCTTTCATTTTCCACACCACCAGATGTAATCCTCCTTCTGCCTTCTGTTTTATCAGAGACTCACAGTGCCAAGTGGTGATTAAATTAGTATGTGGCGTCACTTGGGTCTGATTGGAAATGTACAGCATGGGGGGGATTCCAGTGAGCGCTGGTTCCAAATGTCCTTCTCAGAACGGTTAAGCCAGGAGATCAACTACAGTATGCAAAAGATGTAGAAGCAGGCTTGAAAATATTAGGCTGGGTAATTATCCTAGGCCTGGCTTTCAAAGGCAGGCAGCACTAGCCTTATTAAATACAGGTGACACAACTCCTGAGCTTTTCTCGAGAGGTTTAATCACAATGCTAGGTGCCAAAACACCCTCTGCTTAGATTCCACAAGCATTTCTTGTAAATAACATCATTATCTACTGCAGAAAAGGGGAGTCCTCACCTTTTAAGCACCAAAATATACTAATACCTCTCCTACCTTGAAACAACAACACCCAAATCAACTTTTTTTTCCTTCTTTTTTTTTTTTAAATTATACTTTAAGTTCTAGGGTACATGTGCACAACGTGCAGGTTTGTTACATATGTATACATGTGCCATGTTGGTGTGTTGCACCCGTTAACTCGTCATTTACATTAGGTATATCTCCTAATGCTATCCTTCCCCTCTCCTCCGAACCCCATGACAGACCCCAGTGTGTGATGATGTTCCCCTTCCTGTGTCCAAGCGTTGTCATTGTTCAATTCCCACCTATGAGTGAGAACATGCGGTGTTTGGTTTTCTGTTCTTGCGACAGTTTGCTCAGAATGATGGTTTCCAGCTTCATCCATGTCCCTACAAAGGACATGAACTCATCCTTTTTTATGGCTGCATAGTATTCCATGGTGTATATGTGTCACATTTTCTTAATCCAGTCTGTCATTGATGGACATTTGGGTTGGTTCCAAGTCTTTGCTATTGTGAATAGTGCCACAATAAACATACATGTGCATGTGTCTTTATAGCAGCATGATTTATAATCCTTTGGGTATATACCCAGTAATGGGATGGCTGAGTCAAATCGTATTTCTAGTTCTAGATCCTTGAGGAATCGCCACACCACACTGTCTTCCACAATGATTGAACTAGTTTACAGTCCCACTAACAGTGTAAAAGTGTTCCTGTTTCTCCACATCCTCTCCAGAACCTGTTGTTTCCTGACTTTCCAAATCAACTTTTTTCTTGCCTAGCTACTACCACTTTTTCTGCTCCTACTTAGAGCAAACTTTCTCAAAAGAGTTGTCTGTAATACATGTTTTATCTCCAGTTCCTTGCCTCCTGTCTTCTGTATAGCGACTACAGCCATGCTGCTGCCCCACACTCCACTGAAATGACTCGTATCCAGGTCACCTCCTGTTGCTACATCCCTTGGTCAGTTCTCATTCCTCATCTCAGTTGGCCCTAAGCAGTGCTTAATGAATTCTCCTCACCTGCATTTCAATACACCCCAAACTTTCTTGGTTTTTCTTCCATCTCAAGAATTGCTCTTCATCACTCTCCTTTGTTGGTTCTTCTTTTCTCTAAACTCTTGATTTTGCAGTGTGAAGCTCAGTCCTTGGTCCTCTTTTCTATCTAAATTCACTTTACTTGTGATCCCAATTCCAGGTTATGGCCTTAAAGGCCATCTACATGCAAATGGTGGGAAAATGTGTATCTCTGGCCTAGACCACTTTCCTGAATTCCAGATCTTATATTACATTGGCACCATGGGCCACTCACATCTTTCTTCAAAGAATTTGGCCTTCAGCTGCTAGGAGTACAGTTAGCTACTGGTCTCCAGATATAGCTCCTTCAGGGTCTGCTGCATTGTTTGAGTCAAAGCTATGCTCTCCTCAGCCAGTCCCCAATCAATGACTGAAGATGTCAGGGATCCTTGGGACTGGACATGTCTGCCCAATGTGGGGATTCTCTAACTGGCTACCTTAACTCCAGAACATATGATTGTGTTGGGCAAGGCTTGTCAGATCTGTATCACAGTCTATACATCTTCCTGACAAATCTTGCTTCATCCTCTTATCTCAGTTACTTAAGGGTAATTTCACTGCAGGTCAGTCTTTGTGTGGTTGTGTACTAGGAACTACGTTCTTTAGGGTTTTGTGTTCAGCCTTAAAACCAGGCTTCTCCATATATCTCCTGGATGTTGGTCTTTTTCCTTCTGTTTATGTCCTTTGCTTGGATATTATCTGCAAAAAGTAAGTTGGATCCTATTTTTTCAAATGAATGCCCCTTCTCTTTCTACTACCTACCATGTGCATGCACACACACACACACGCACACACACACACTAAAACAAAACAAAACAAACAAAACATACACACACACTAAAACAAAACAAACAAAAAACAAACAAAAAACAAACTAAACACACACACACAAACACACACACACACACACATACACAAAGACACATTCCCAGGACCTCCTCTGAGGGCAGCACCCATATGGTTGCTGAAGAATTTCCTTCCTGCCTGCTGTGTGAGGCCTGCTAGCTTAGTCTCTATAAAATGACCTATTTCTCAACTGGAATTGGACTCCATGCTAATTGCTTGCCTGGAGTGTGACTTATTTCTGGAAATTTCCATTATTGTGTTGAGTCTCTGGCTGGACATTCTCCTTATTACCGGTTTCTAGAGCTCATCCTCCAACCTCTGTTCACATGTTACCTACAAAGCAGATTTTTGTATGTTTTAATTCAATCTACCTTTCTGCTTTGTCATGCTGTAATGAACACTTTCTCACCAGGCAATCATGTCATAAAGTAAGCCATATATTGGAGAAACTTAGATGTAATTCATTCTGAAATTGAGAAATTCATTCTCAAATTAGTGCAGACCCAACGACTAGTTAGAGACAGCTGTCCTCATGTTGCAATATCACTAGGGTAACTTGGTTCTGGCTCTGGAGCCCAGGACAAATTGATCACCACAAATATCTTTAGATACACCTACACTCCCTTATTTATATGAATATATGTAGTGAACACCATAAGGAATTCTAGAGTGCATACCCCTTTAATTGGGACCTCCTGTGAAATTCCCTCTGTGCTGCATCAGTGGAAGCTACATCTATTTCAGGACCATAGTCATTTGGTAGGATGCTCCTTTCACAGAATGCTTTTGGTGAAGTGTGCACAGATGAGGATGCCTGTTGTCTGTATTTCAGGAGAATGGATGATGAAGAAGAAAGATGGTATTTATGCCAAGTCTTCAAAAATCTCACAAACTCCTCGAAATGAGAATTTTGCATTTGCAGTAATTTGCACCAAAATATTCTCATAGTGAAGAAGACAAGCTAGACCACTGACATTAGTCAGGGTTTTGTAGATATCTGTATATTTATATTATAAAGAATTGGCCCACATGACTATGGAGGCTGAGAAGTCCTAAGACCTTTAGTCTGAAAGTATGAGAACCAGGAGAGCCAATGGTGTAAGTTCCAGTCTAGGATTGACGGCAGGAGAAGACCAAGGTCCCAGCTAGAGACCACAAGCATATGACAGCGAGAGTGAGTTCTCTCTTGCTTAGTTGTTTGTTCTACTCAATCCTTAATTGGTTGGCTAAAGTCTACTCAAAGTGGGAAGAGCAATCTGCTTTACTGGATCCATCCATTGGAATGTTACTCTTATTCAGAAACAACCTGGCAGACACATCCAGGATAATGCTTAATCAAATATCTGGGACCCTAGGGCCTATTCAAGTAATTGTAAAATTAACCATCACAAGTCTACCTCTTGTCAACGTCACCCATATGCATCTTCCTGAGTCATATTGAATCTCCAAATAAAGATAATAGCAAGGTAATAATTCCACCTAACATGATATAACTATTTTGTGTACAACTGGGAATGAATTAATCTCTTCCCCAGAAGAGAAGGTAAAGTCCTCAAGTGATGTTTACTCTTCTCCTTTGTATTCAAGAACTTAAATATAATATTAATAATACTTAAATACCATGATATAAAGTCAATAAGTCTTATGTTACATCATAAAGGATGAGATAGGGAAGAAAACAAAGCTATTTGATATGTGTGTGTGCGTGATACATACACACACCTGTTAATTACAAAATAAGGGGGAGTATTCATGACAATTACAGCCCCTATTTCCATAGCTTGTCACCAGGTTGTAGTTGGTACTTGTAACTACCTTCTTCCACTACCCATTATGTGCTCCTTTTGCCTTCAGCAAATACCTCAGCAAGCATGGATCCTTACCTGATGGACTGACACAAGCCTTCATTCCTGAAGGGTCTGGGCCATTCATAGTTCTTTCTGGATTGGGATGTTGTAATTTTTCATTGACTTTAATTACAGGACATATGTAGTAATGCCAAGAGACACCCTGAGGAATCTCCTGTATTCCAGATATACTCTTCTTTACCCCTATTGTAGAGTAGCAGTGTAATTTCCCCTTGGTAGTCAGGATCAGTCACCCCAGCCAGCACAGTACCTCCTTTCTTTGTTGATTCAGAAGCATGACAGTTTCAGTGGGGCTGGGTGGTAGTCTTAACTTCCAGTTTGATGGAATCATTGTTGGGTCTCCTGGTGGAAGTATTTTTCCTTTTGGAACTAAGACCTCCAGGCAAGCGGAGCATAAGGTCACAGGAACAGGAGGTAAAAACTTTTATAGTTATTATTGGGTGTAATAGTGAGTGGTGCCACTTCTATTTTTACCTCTTGATTCCTAGACTCATGAATCCTGGCTATGGGAGAAACAGCACCATATATCAGATCCTGATTCAGAGCATATACAGCCTGCTGGAGAATGTTGCCTCCACTCAGCAAAGTAGGGGTACTTAGCTGGTGCTATAGTTGAGTCTTCAAATGACCCCCTCATCATTGCTTTAGGGCAGGTGCTTCAGGATGGTGAGGAACATGATAAAACCAATGAAGTCCATGAACATAAGCCCATCACCACACTTGTTTGCTGTGGAGTGAGTATCTCGGTCGAAAGCAGTTCTGTGTGGAATACTATGATGGTGGATAAGACATTCTGTAAGTCCACAGATGGTAGTTTTAGCAGAAGCATTATATGCAGGGAAGGCAAACTTAAATCTAGAGTGTCCATTCCTGTAAGAAAAAATCATTATCCTACTATGATGGCAGTAATTGGCATTTAGAAGTGAGGTGCTGTAACAAATATAAAATAAAGTAAAAGCATTTTTAGACCTGGCTAATGGTTAGAGACTGGAAGAGTTTTCAGTTGCATGCTAGGAAGAGCCAGAATTGCCATGATAGGACTGTTAAAGGTGATTCTAGGGAGGACTCAGAAAGAATAGAGGAGAGCTAGAGAGAAAGCTTTCATTTTCTTAGGGAATACATAAATAATCATGAACAGGATGTTGCTAGAAATATGCACAGTAAAGACCATTCTGTTGAAGTCTCAGATGGAAAAGAAAACTCTGTTATTGAAAACTGGAGGAAAAGCAGTGCTTGTTATAAAGTGACAAAGAGCTTGGCTGAATTGTGTTCTAGTGTGTTGTGGAAGGCAGAACTTGTGAGCAATAAAATTGAAAATTTAGCTGAGGAAATTTCCAAGCAAAGCATGGAAGAAGCATTTTGATTCCTCCTGACTGCTTGTAGTAAAATGTGAGGGGGAGAGAGAAACTGAACATGGAATTTTTAAGCAAAAAGGAACTAGAACTTGGAAATGGTGAAAATTCTCAGCCTACCCAAATTACAAAAATGACAATGCTTGCTTTGAAGAGAACAGTAAGGGTGTGGCTGCACAACCATTTGATAAAGAGATCATAGGTGCAGCTTGTGAACTTAATCAACCATTTCAGCAGAGGCCGGGAGTAGAGATGGGATGTTAACAGCAAAGGCAGTGCAGTTCAAACTAATGGAGACAGAGAACACAGGACAAAATGAAGGAAAAGTGTTGGACTTCTTGGCTTCTATAAGATGGAAGAATACAGTTATTTGGCTGCAAACATATGCTGTTCTTCATTAAAAGAGAAGAAGGATCCCTTTTAATTCAGGCAAATCAGAGATCATCAGGACAGCCAGTCCCACCACAGGCCCACAGTGCACAGGCCTTGCAGAAAAGATCAAGTAAACTTCAGTTTCAAAGTGTGGGAACACTGTCCCTGCAGAGAGTTGTGGCATGGATGGTAGGCCACTGAGCCTTGGGGGTGACGTTGGCACCCCAGTAGCTCTGGAGAGCAGAACACTGAGCCAGAGAGGATACTTCTCTAGCCTTGGCTCTCATAGAATTTACCTTGCCTGGATTTAGACTTCCTTGGGACCTGTCATCTCTTCTTTAATTCCTATTTCTAACTTTTAGGAAGAGAATATCTATCCTGTGCCTGTCCTACCAACGTATATTTTGGCTTTTACAGGTTCACAGATGGAGAGAAATTTTGCCTCAGGATGAATTATATCTCTTATAAGTATCTCATTTAGATGTATTTAGATGAGACTTTGGACTTTTGACTTTAGAGTTGGTACTAGAATGAGTGAAGATTTTTGGGCTGTTGGGGTGGAATGGTTATATTGTGCATGCTAGATGGGCATGACTTTTGGGGGCTCCAGGGCAGAGTTATGGAATAAATATTTGTATACCCTCAACATTTATATTTGAAGCCCTAGCCTTTTATGGGATGATATTGGAGACAGGGCCTTTGAAGGTAATTCGGTTTAGTTGAGGTTGTGAAGGTGGAGTTTTCATGGTGCCATTAGTGCCCTTATAGGAAGAGATTGGGGAGCTAGCTCTCTCTGTGTTTGCCATGTAAGGCACAGCAAGAAGGTAATCATCTATCTGCAAGGCAACCAGAGAACCCTCAACAGAACCCAACCATGCTGGCACCTGGTCTCAGGCCTTCCAGCCTCTAAAACTGTGAGAAATACCTGTTGCTTAAGCCACCCAGTTTTATGACATTTTGTTATAGCAACCACAGCAGACTAATGAAGGTTGTTTCCCCTTCTTGACTATTATGGATAATGTTGCTATGAATATTTGTGTGGAAATGTTTACAGGGACATATGTTCTCATTTCTCTTGGGTATATACCTAGAAGGAGAATTACTGAGCCTTCTTTTTTTTTTTTTTTTTTGAGACGGAGTCTCGCTCTGCCGCCCAGGCTGGAGTGCTGTGGCGGATCTCAGCTCACTGCAAGCTCCGCCTCCTGGGTTTAAGCCATTCTCCTGCCTCAGCCTCCCGAGTTGCTGGGACTACAGGCGCCCGTCACTGCGCCCGGCTTGTTTTTTGTATTTTTTAGTAGAGACGGGGTTTCACCGTGTTAGCCAGGATGGTCTCGATCTCCTGACCTCGTGATCCGCCCGTCTCGGCCTCCCAAAGTGCTGGGATTACAGGCTTGAGCCACCGCGCCCGGCCTGAGCCTTCTTATGAAGGTTTTATGTTTAACTTTTGAGACACTGCCAAACTGTCTTATAACGTAATTGTACCGTTTTACAATTCTATCAGCAATGTGCAAGAAATTCCCATTTCTCCATATCCTCACCAACATATTATTACCTACTTTATTCATTATAGCCATCTTAGTGCTTGTGAAGTGCTGGCTCATTGTGGTTTTAATCCGTGTCTCCCTAATGACTAATCATGTTGAGCATCTTCTCATGTGCTTATTAGACATTCATACACCTTCGGAGAAATGTCTGTTCATGTTTTTTGCCCACTTTTGGATTGGCTCTTCGTCTTCTTCTTATTAAGTTGTAGGTGTTCTTTATAAATTCTGGATGCAAGTCCCTCACCAGGTTTGTGTCTGCAAATATTTCTGAATTGTTTGATGAGAATTTTGAGGAGACTACTGAATGTAGGCCCTAAGACATAGGATATTTCATGCATGGCACCCACAGCCTTCTTTTCACAGACAGCATTTCTTCTAGTAATTTCTGGTTGTGTGAAAAATCAAGCTGTTTATATTGTCAGATGGATCCACCAAATGTCTCTTGGATGCCAGAAAACTGCTGATGTACTTCCCTCTTAGGTTTGGAGGTAGGGGGAGGGGGGATATGGCTTGTTTTACGCATTGGTAACAAACACTCAAAGAAAACTTCCAGTTGGTTACAGAAATTTTTGATGATACAGTGAACAAATGATTTTGGATATCCATTCAATTTATTACTTATTGACAACGTGTTGAAATCTGAAGAGTTCAGCCTCTAGGGGTGTACAGAGCACAGGTGCATGGCTTACCTGGCATGTGCTTCCTTCTACACAGGCCTTCCTAACTTTTCAGATAATGCATTTGGAATTTACAACTTTCTTCACTGACTGTGACCTGATTTGAAA
The DNA here is from genome assembly GCF_009764315.1 of Trachypithecus francoisi. NCBI lineage: Eukaryota > Metazoa > Chordata > Mammalia > Primates > Cercopithecidae > Trachypithecus > Trachypithecus francoisi. The sequence continues at coordinate 90,931,978 of NW_022681468.1, forward strand.
ACACTTTTTCTAGGCAACCTACAGAATGGGAGAACATTTTTACAATATACCCATCTGACAAAGGGCTAATATCCAGAATCTACAAAGAACTTAAACAGATTTACAAGAAAAAATCAAACAACCCCATCAAAAAGTGGGCAAAACATATGAACAGACACTTCTCAAAAGAAGACATTTATGCAGCCAACAGACACGTGAAAAAATGCTCATCACCACTGGCCATCAGATAAATGCAAATCAAAACCACAATGAAATACCATCTCACACCAATTAGAATGGTGATCGTTAAAAAGTCAGGAAACAATAGGTTCTGGAGAGGATATGGAGAAATAGAAACAGTTTTACACCATTGGTGGGACTGTCAACCATTGTGGAAGACAGTGTGGCAATTCCTCAAGGATCTAGAATTAGAAATATCATTTGACCCAGCAATCCCATTACTGGGTATATACCCAAAGGATTATAAATCATGCTGCTATAAAGACACATGCACATGTATGTTTACTGTGGCACTATTCACAATAGCAAAGACTTGGAACCAACCCAAATGTCCATCAATGATAGACTGGATTAAGAAAATGTGGCACATATACACCATGGAATACTATGCGGCCATAAAAAAGGATGAGTTCATGTCCTTTGTAGGGACATGGATGAAGCTGGAAACTATCATTCTGAGCAAACTATCGCAAGAACAGAAAACCAAACACCGCATGTTCTCACTCATAGGTGGGAATTGAACAATGAGAACGCTTGGACACAGGATGGGGAATATCACACATCAGTGCCTGTCATGGGGTGAGGGAGGGGGTAGGGATAGCATTAGGAGATATAACTAATGTAAATGACGAGTTAACAGGTGCAGCATGCCAACATGGTACGTGTATACTTCATTTTTATCTGCTTCATTTCAATTTGATTTTCATGAGAATTCTGTTTTGAAGGAATCCTGAGTGTACTTGTTGTAGATTGATACTTCAAAAAAAGTCAAATGAGGAGAGCCATGCAAGAAGGAAGTGATATATGGAGGTGACTTGAGCAGGAATAGGGAGGTCTCTTCATGAGGTAATGCTCACAATGTCTTGGTTTTTATTTTCTATGTTTGTGAAAAATGCAACTCTTATATTGTTCCAGAGCAACACAAGCAATAATAGGAACTATGTGTCACAACGTATTTAGTTGTTTTTATATGCATTCCACTATATGATTGCAATTCTAACTATTGTAAGTTTCTTCTCCTCTCTGGAATGTGGGAATTTCACATGGGCGTATTGCTGGGGCACGTGCCTACCTCCCCACTCCAGTGCATGTTTAAAATTTAATACAGGTGAGGAAAGAAGTAAGGATTTATAAATCTCATATAAGACTATAGAAATTTGATCTGTTGAATAGAACTTTATGGACCTATTTTTTAAAATTTCATTTTACTTTAAGTTCCGGGATACATGTGCAGAACATGCAGGTTCGTTACATAAGTAAGTGTGTGTCATGGCAGTTTGCTGCACCTATCAACCCTTCACCTAGATGTTAAGCCCAGCATGCATTAGCTATTTGTCCTGATGCTCTCCCTCCCCACATCCTTGCTACAGGCCCCAGTGTGTGTCGTTCCCCTCCCTGTGTCCATGTGTTCTCATTGTTCAGCTCCCATTTTTGAGTGAGAACATGCGGTGTTTGGTTTCTGTTTCTGTGTTAGTTTGCTGAGGATGATGGCTTCCAGCTTCATCCATGTCCCTGCAAAAGACATGAACTCATTCCTTTTTATGACTGCATAGTATTCCATGGTGTAAATGTGCCAGATTTTCTTTATCCAAATGCCCATCTATCATTGATGGGCATTTGGGTTGGTTCCATGTCTTTGCTATTGTAAACAGTGCTGCAATGAACATGTGTGTGAATGTATCTTTATAATAGAGTCCTCAATGATTTAGAACCAGAAATAACATTTGACCCAGTAATCCCATTATTGGGTATATACCCAAAGGAATGTAAGTCATTCTGTTACAAAGATACCTGATTTTTTTAATGCCTGAGTTTTCCCTTAAGAGCTAGGATTCTTGCATGGATCATCTCACTGGATTCTATAAGTTTTCTCTGAAATTTTAGCACCATACATATTTTTCTGTAAAATGATCCATTGGGAAAAAAAAAGAGATGATTAAAGCCAGTAGGAAAGTAGATTTAGCAAAATGGGAAAGTGACGCATCAAGCTTGTAATTTGGGTAGGAATTTAAGACACTGTTTATATTAGGATGCTGTTTGTATTAGAATGCTAATTATATTAGTATGCTATTCATTTTAGGTTAATTTGGATGACAACCTAACATTAAATGAGAAAGAGGAGAACATTGTGGGAAATTTCCTGTGATTCTCTGGGTAGCTGCTCATTGACAAAAGGAAATGAGGATTACATTACTACAAGGAAAGTTCCAACCATCATGTCAACCCTGACATTAATTCACATTTTAAAAGCCAGTTTGGATTTTCTTTTATTTCACACAGTTGATTCTATTCTCATTTTTCACACATGGAAAAATATTATGTGCACAAAAGAATGACTGTTTTCTTTTTTTTTAACTTTTTAAAAAAATTATTATACTTTAAGTTCTGGGCTACATGTGCACAATGTGCAGGTTATACCCATGTGAAATCCCCACATTCCAGAGAGGAGAAGAAACTTACAATTGTTAGAATTGCAATCATATGAAGAAATGCATATAAAAACAACTAAATATGTCATGACATATAGTTCCTATTATTGCTTGTGTTGCTCTGGAACAATATAAGAGTTGCATTTTTCACAAACATAGAAAATAAAAACCAAGACACTGTGAGCATTACCTCATGAAGAGACCTCCCTATTCCTGCTCAAGTCACCTCCATATATCACCTCCTCCTTACATGGCTCTCCTCATTCAACTTTTTTTGAAGTATCAATCTACAACAAGTACACTCAGGACTCCTTCAAAGCAGAATTCTCATGAAAATCGAATTGAAATGAAGCAGACAAAAAGGTAGAGATCATCCCTACTTCTGTCCTGAATTCTTTTAGGTCTGTGGCATTAGCCCAATATTTAGTTTCATTTCTTAAAACATGATTTCTTCTAGATATTGATTTGCACCAACAACACCCATATGAAGAATGCTAGGGTCAGTAATCACTCAGTGTTAGATCCAGGAATACCGAATCACAGAAAGCATACCATTTGACCTTACCCTGAGTTGAATGTGGGTTCTTGAAAACCTGTTTAATACATTTTGGTAAACGAAATTATTTTAAATACACGGAGAGGTCTGCACGTTTAGCAGTAGGCTATGGTGGATTCTAGGAAGTGATCAAGCAGAGTGTTTCAATGTCAGTAACTGCCTCCTGATTGGTTTTTTCTAAGAGTATGGAATATAGTGTGTGTCTCTTGTATTTGTAGTGTGTCTGCTCCTGTCTGTGCCACAAGGAGCGCTTCTTAGGCCCACAGTGGTGTTCTGTATGAGGGGGGATGAATTCATGAGGAAACAGGCTTTAAGTTCTCACAACTTGGCATCATCTGCTGGTCTCTTTTCTCTCCGTCTAATTACTAACAAGGGGCTGGACCCAATAGGGGATCCCAGAGAAAGTATCGCCCACTTCCTAAAAGCTTCTATAGGCTGAGCCCTTGCTAGAGACAAACAAAGCTGAAAGCAGAGTCTGATAAACGTGTCAAAGCAGGGACAAGTTTTGACTTTATGGAAATAACATAGTTCCATGTACCACACCCAGTAGAAGAGAAGGTCTCATATTCTTGAGCTTTTGGGGTGCCATATATCTATGTCTGTCTTCAGCTACATCTTCATTTGTGTCTATATATCTATATCCATAATCATCGATTTATCTCTCTCTTCCCTCTTATCTGACATCTGTTTCCTCAATCTCTCCAGTCTTTCCCTCAGAGCCACCCTATAACCCATCACCTAGTGTTTCTACTTCCCTCTGTCCGGTACCTCCTCTGCTCCTCCTAAGAGGAAGGAGTCCTAAATCCTTGGCCCCTTAATATGCTTAAATTCCCTGGCAGTTGAGAATTTAGCCTCAGGCTAATAAAGACCTTTCTTTACTTACAGTTTTGTGGTACTCAATAGGGAAGGAGTAGGTTTAAGAAAATGGTGGTGCTCTGATGCCAGTTCTATTTATTTATGAAAGAGGTCTGTAGCTGACCTACCTAAGATCTTGCTCGCCACTGTCAGATTTATTTTCTTCCTAGGCAAACAGAGTCTGGTCCCTTACAAGGAATCATGTGACTTGCTTACTAGAATTTTGCACCAACTTTTTATAAAGCAACTTTTTCTAAAGCAGTTTCTAAGCATTTGACTTCTCCTCAGTTTACTTATGCTTCAAGAGACCTTCATGTTGTGGAAAAAATCTCTTATCTATCCAGAATGAATGAATTACCACTGATAACAAAAAGTCCACACACTTGGGGTATGTAGGTGTAGGATAATTCTTAGTTTATTCTTCCGCATATGTAATGCCATGACCATCTTCAACTGCTTAGAGTATAAGAGCTTACTATGTTGCTAAGTTTTCAAATTAGCTCCTTATGAATAGCCAAGTGCAGATTAGCAGGAACTTGAGCCTTTAGATAAATGGAGGCAGAAGGAATAAAACCTTCTGCCTCCATTTATCTAAAAATTCAGGGAGCCTGCTCAGTCTGTAGGGACCAGTTGTATTCCTGATCCTTTATCTAGAGATAAGTGCAGAATCTAGTCAGTTTGCTACCAGGGTCTTGTTGTCCTGGGTCCTGATTACCATTGCTTTGCAACCATGAGGAAGGCATTAGTGATGCAGATGGCTGCAGAAAATACAAGGGTTCTTTGCAGGCAGAAGGCCCCCTCTCCTTAGTATCCTAGTTGGCCAGAGGCATGCATCTTGGGCTCCTTTGGTTACACCATCTTTAGGTGATACTTATGTGCTTAGCCAACCCCATGGAGAATATTGGTGAACCATTTACCCCTCATGTCCTTACTCATCACTGGGCTCCAGCATTCTCTTTTCTATACCTTGAACCCACAAAGCTTAACTCCTAAGAATATTTGCACAAACTACTCCTCTGCCTGAAAATATTTGCCCCTGATATTTGCAGGGTTCACTGTCCTTGAGATCCCTAATGTCAGGCCTGGCATCACTCTGTATTAATTCTCTGCACAGCATTCATCACCATTTGATATGTGTATTTGTTTGTTGCTTACTGTTTACCTCTCCTTAATAGAAGGTAAGCTCTTTGGGAGTCTGGACTTAATCTGCCTTTCATACTTTTGTATTTTCAGTTCATAGAAGAGTGCTTGTATAGGGTAGGTAAATATTTGTTGAGTAAATGAATATTTGAATGATTTTTCTTGTTATTTATGACTTCTTACCTTTGTCTTGCTTAAAAACTACAATGTCAATTTTTTTAGGACAATGATTTTCCTTATAGTTTTCTGAAAGTTTAGTCATTTTTGAAAAAAAAAACAGTGGGAATGAAGACAGGAGACAATCATTTATAGGACATTCATAGAATTTTATTTATAGGAAAGCTAGTTTTGATTATTTCTCTAAGTAAAAGTTATTTATTTCCTCTATCCCTCTGTTCTCTCTCTCGCTTGCTACTTTTTTTCCTCTTTCTTTACCTTCCTTTCTTTTAGCTTGGTCTTTATTTGTACATTGTTTATAGATGAAGGCAGGCAGGTCATAGGGAGGAGCACATGGAAAGAGAAGGCATCCTGATCCTTGGTTCTTTGCCTATTCACTCTAAACCGACCTTGACAAATTAATAAAGAGATACGTAAGGCCTTGTCATTTTACTCTAAATTATGTTTTATATTAATCAACTATATACAGTTAACAAAAACAAATATGTCTATAAATCTTCTAATAGAAATGCCTGTTTATTCTGTTTAATTTCCTATTTCTGAATATAATAGTTTTATATATTAATTTTTCAATTTTATAGAATATTTATTAATATTCTGCTCTGAAGGATTAGTTCTTTTAGTTAGTTATTTTTCAATTTCTGTCTCTCCCCAACTTACGGGTAACTCGTCTATTGTCCTAATATTGCTAAATCAATATTAAGTGTATATATTATTCTGCCTATGAAATATTGCTCATAGACAAGTTAACTACAGTTCTGTAATTACAAATACTCTCTTGTGCAGCTTTTTACTTTCTTGTGAGTTAAAAATTACATTATTTTTCATTTGCTTAATTTTGTATGTACCTATTAATTCTTTCCTAATTTTGCAACAAAGTTGTAAAACTCCTCTCAGTAAGATCAAACACACCCAGAAATTGAATCTATTAGTTTTATTTTCTTTCCACTGGAAGACCTCTTTCTTGAATCCTTCCATTTTCCTGCTCCACATTGGCCAGTTTGCACTCTAGGCCAGGGATCTGTGAACTTTTTCTGTAAAGGGCCAGATAGTAAATACTTTAATCTTGTGGGTCATGAAGTTTTCATTGTTGCTACTAATCTCTGACATTGTAGTGAAAAATCAGCTCTACACAATACATAAATGAATGGAAATAGCTGTGTTTCAATAAAACTTTATTTATACAAGTAGACTGCCATTCCACTGCCATAGTTTTTAAACTCCTCAAACTATGGCAGCGGGATGGCAGTCTACTTGTATAAATAAAGTACTGCTTCCCAGCTGTCATCCTAGATCAACTTTCACCATCATCCTGTGAAGTTCATTCACGTCTCTCCTATATTTAATCTCCTGTTTTTGGATCTAATTTCTTACTTTTTCTTTGTTTTCTTTCTTGGTGAAACTCACCTTTCTGATAAAACTTAGCTTTCTAATAAAAGTTGCATGGTAGGTAATATTTTGAGACCTTAGTTGAGTGAAAATGTTTGTATTTTCCTCTACCACTTCCTTGATGGTTTGTCTGGGTACAGAATTTTAGGTTGGAAGTTAGTTTCTGACAATATGAAGATATTGCCCCATGACATTCTAATTTCCATTGCTCACTCTAAGAAGTCTGATGCCATTCTGATTCCTGATTTTAAAAACTGACTTGATTTTTCAATCTTCTTTTTTTTCCTTATTTTCTAGAAAGTGTTTTGGATATACAAAATGCTATAGATGGTAATATGAAAATATCCATGTGCCTACCACATAGCTTTAAAAATGGAGCACAACACAGAGCACAGGTTAAAATTTCACATACATGACTTCCCAATCCTATTTCCCTGTTTCCTTGGCAAAAGTCATCATAATTAGTGTTTTAACTTTCCATGCATTTTTAATTTTATTGCATAAAATACATCCCGAGACAATATATAGTACTGATTTGCACATATTCAAATTTAATATAAATGATTTTATATTATATATTATTAATATGTTCTTAAACTTACATTTTTCTTTTTATGTTTGTAAGATTTATCTGTGTTGATACATGCAATTCTATTTATTACTTTCTTTAATTAAAGGACACGAGTTTCTGCTTCAAAATGGCCACTAAATAGCTATAACAATGATGAACTAGGACCTACATTAAGGCACATCATTATGACATTTTAGAATTCTAGATGTGAGATCCTGAAAGCTTCCAGAGAGAATAATTCGGTCACGTGGTGTGCCAAACAGTCATCTGTACATAAAACTATTCCTATTCTTCTGTGCTTTAGGAGACTAAAAGCCTGCTAGCTCTATTTATTAGACTATTGACTGCTGGGTTCTAATTATGTTCTATCATAGAAGACCCTGGGATGAGATTGGAAGGTGGGAGAAAGAAAAGAACCATATTACTTCTAGGAACAGTCCCCCTGGTGCCTCTTCATGCTCCATTATAAGCTGCATGGCACCTTCAGCAGGGCAAACAAAGTGCAGGCTCAGGTGTCCAGCCAGGGATAATGGCAGCTTCCTCATCTGGATAACACTCAGACCTCTCTCGCCACTTCAGAACCTGACTTCTCTCCTTTGTTTCTGCAGCTCTTCGATCACCTCAGTAACCAGTTCCCTGCATTCTATATAGCTCTGCTTTCATACTTTTCCTTGATTGACACATTTGGTTTCTGCAATATGACTGACCAACTTTTCTAGAAATTCTCCTACTGCAAGCACCTAGAAATGCTGGATGAAATAGATATATATATATATATATATATATAAAATGAATATATATATAATATATATACACAAAATAAAATTTCATTTAAATTATTGGTTTAGTACAAAAGAATGTAAAGGAAATACTTATGGGCCAGAAACAAAGTAGGAAGTGAAATTTTAAACTTTAAAAATAGCAAGTTTGTAGTGAGGATTTGAAGCAATTGAGCCCACATAACCTGTTAGGGGAAGTATAAATTGATACGGCTTTGGAAAGCAGTAGCATTCTTTACTAGCAACAGCTAGTAAAGAAGATGAGCATTCCTCAGGACCCAGGTATCATAGTTCGAGATATACACAGCCTAGATAAATTCTCTCATATTTGCCAAAGGAGAAATGTCTAATGAAGATTATAGCAGCATTGTTTACAGTAGTGAGAACTGGTGTATCTATCAAAAGGAGAAATGATAAATTGTGGTATGGTAAAAAGTAGTGTGGAATACACCAGTTAAAATTAATGAGTATGGCCTGTGTGAATGTTGATAAATCTCAAAAATGTAATCTTGGTTGAAAAAAGCTATTTGTGAAAACTTGTGATTATTCATTCTTTATATGAAAATTTTAAACATGCAAAATAATGCTGTATGTTGTTTACAAGTGTAGGGTACTGAGTAAAAGTATGAATATAAGTAAAAGCATGCATATAAATTATAAATACCAGATTCTACACATTGATGAGCTCTGTGGAGGAGCCAGAAGTGCTGGATACATTTGAGGGACACAGAAAGATACAACTGATTCTGTAATGTTTTATCTGTAAAGAAAAGAAATATCTAAAACAAATATGGTAAAACAGATTTGGTGTAGCTGGACTCACGGGGATTATCCAAATGTTCATTTTCTCTATTTTTTGCATATTTGGATTAAAAATAACATAAAGTTATTAGGCATGGAAATTTAATACCCCATTATGATATTCAGGGCTCAAAATCAGTCATATATATTTTGATTTTAATGGAAGAATCTTTAAAGTCATTGAGATTGTTAATTTTAATTTATTACATGAAAGGAGTGTCTCTAAAATATTACCATTTTATGTTATCCTCAATTGTAGTTTAAACTTTGTGCATGTTATCTGGGTGTGGTGGTACCTGCCTATAATCCTAGCTACTTGGGAGGCTGAGGTGGAGGATTCCTTGAGCCCAGGAGTTTGAGGCCAGCCTGAGATTTCTCTGGTTTTGTTTTGTTTGTAGTGAGACCTGTCTTTATACATGAAACAAAACAAAACACAAATTTTTGTATGTTTTGAAATGTAAAACAGTATGCTCAGCCCTAACATTTTTGGAGACTGGAATAAGGATCCACTTGAAAACCCACCTACAATTATAACTCATGCTAAAAATCTTTTAAATAAAATATGTTAAATATATTATAGCTCAACCTTAATACTGACAAATCAAATAATGTCTTAAAAATGAATAAAAATTAACAAAATATTAAAGATGTCTTCAGTCACTAATTATCATTACATTACATTCAATATGATGAGATGACAATATTTGGATGTAAATAACAAAATAAAACATATAATTTGTAAATTCACATATGCTTATTCTATACATTATTTTTCTGGTTTTAATTTCAGATAATTCTGTTTCATAATTAAAATTGTGTTTTGCTACAAGGAGGAACCAAAGAATTTGAATAATAAAATATAATCATATTCGAAGTGAACAAAATTATATTCTCATTAAAAATAAAACTAAAATGAATACAACATCTAAAACATTAAAAAGTTCCTCCTAAAATATCTTAAAATTTCTTTTATAAATAAAAGAGAAATACAAATTCTACCATTAAAATTTAAAATAAAACTATATAAGTAAGGTTGAAACATTTTCTTACTTTTTGAAAAAGTTAATGGTTAATAATCTTGTAAAGTATTTGTACGAAAATAAAACTTTTCTCCATTCCAGGGCTCTATGTCCCTCTCTGTCAATATCAAGGAAAGGATCACACTTGATTTACACTTAATCTACATCTCCAGCTATTCAGATTTTAACTGGACATAAACTTGTTTAGTGTTGTAAAATGATCCTTGGCGCCATGAGCAACTGTTGTGAACACCTTGTTAATTTGTAAGGTTCTCTGGAATCACCAACTGGAACAGAAAGAGAAGCTACAAATGAGAGCTAGGCACTAGAGGGAAATGATATGTCTATTGCATTCATTTTATCTAAGAGAAAAATACTGACAAGTTAATTAATTTGTTTTCTCACTTTTCCAATCAAACCCTCCCCTCACTTCTAAGCCACGTGCATTCTTCACACTGGCTCTTCACAACCTGCAAACCCATGCCTGTTGGGATCAATTGCCTTTTGTAAGAAAACTGAGGGCAAGAGGTGTGGCTTCCAGAGATGAAGTCACCAGCAGGGACATTTAGGGGACAGGTTGTGTAGTGCCTAATCCCAAGTGACAGAGGAGCTTGTATGCTCTTTAATAAATGTGTTTTTTTGTGTGATTTTTTGGGGCCCAAGTAAGGGACTCCTCTTGCCAGGGTCTGAAGCCTGTGCTGTTAAAAATATCTTAAGATCAGAAAAATTAATTCTATTTGATTTCCAAGAGTCTCGAAAATGAGTCATGTATCTTGGGCTGGTCATGCAGTATGGTATATCTATGCAAATGAATAGAATGAAAATAAGTCAATTTTAAATAAAGTGAAGAGAGAACATGTTAAAATTATCACGAAAATTCTTTCCCCAAAAGATTTTTTAAATCTCATTTTTGTGTTTGAGGCAATCTTAAAAGATAACAATGCATGCCACCTCCAGCACTCTAGTGGAGGTTTTGACATCTCATTAGCCCTTGCACCAACCCCATGACTTCGTTGTATTTTGAGACGCAGTGGTTTTGCAGCTTCTCATCAGTAGAACTGAAATTCAAACCAGAGCTGGGCAATTTCAGAGCTCTTTCTCTCAATCACTTTGTCAAGCTGTGGGTCCTCAAGAATACATGGTTTGTACAGGTGAATGGATAAACAAATGCAATCCGTCCATTCAATGAAATATTGCTCAGTCATCAAAAAGAAGGAAGTTCTGATACATGCCTCAGTGTGAACGAACCTCAGAAACATCATTCTCAGTGAAAGAAGCCAGGCACAAAAGACCACATACTGCATGATTCAATTTATATGAAATGTGTGGAACAGGCAAATTCAGAGAGACAGGAAGTAGATTTGTAGTTCCCAGAGACTGGAGGGCAAGGACAGTAAGGAGTGACTGTTCCATGGGTGAGGGGTTTTACTCTGGGGATACAGAAATGTTTTGGAACCAGGAAGATTCGTACAACAATGTGAGTGTACTAAATGCCAGAATTATACTTTAAAATTGGTAATTTTATGTTATAGAAATTTAACCTCGGCCGGGCGCAGTGGCTCAAGCCTGTAATCTCAGCACTTTGGGAGGCCGAGACGGGCGGATCACGAGGTCAGGAGATCGTAGACCATCCTGGCTAACACGGTGAAACCCCGTCTCTACTAAAAAAAAAAAAAAATACAAAAACTAGCCGGGCGAGGTGGCGGGCGCCTGTAGTCCCAGCTCCTCGGGAGGCTGAGGCAGGAGAATGGCCTAAACCCGGGAGGTGGAGCTTGCAGTGAGCTGAGATCCGGCCACTGCACTCCAGTCCGGGCGACAGAGTGAGACTCCGCCTCAAAAAAAAAAGGAAATTTAACCTCAATAACAAACATGCATAATTTTTATTTTATTTTACCATAAAGTGATTTCTGCACTTTTATCATCTTAATGCTACACCATATGTCTGCCATGAAATTTTACTTTGGGGCCCTTTTAATAAAACAAGACAGCATTTTTACACAATGTTATTGATCTTATACAATTTGAAATTGTTAAGAGAGGCAATTTATATATGTGCAAGTATATATGCACTCAAATGCACTTATTTATTGGTTGTTGTATGTGTGGTGGTAGTGGGGATGTTGAAGACAGGGTGATGGGAGAGATATTAAATCAGAAACTGAAATGTAGATGTGGAAATATACCGTAAGTGGCCCTTGCTTCAGAGGGACCACACTCACACAGCTAAGTTCCTATAAGGTCACAGACATGGTTCTGTACTTTGAGATGTTGCTGTTGCCTGCAGATTCTAGGCTTGGGTCTCTGCAGCCAGCTATGGAGGGGGAAGAAGAGTAAGGGGGAGGGTGGCTTACATACATGGGGGTAAAGCAGACAGGTTGTAACAGGTGGCGGCAGGGTTCTTCTGACCCTAGGCCCCTGATTCTTTTGTGTCCTTCATGAGTTTTGCTCACTCTCCCTCCTTATGTGGCTATTTTTAAAGTGCATACTGTTTCTCCAGCCTGCCCTCTTCCCTTTACCCACCAGTTTCTGGGGTTAGCAACAAATAGGTGTTTGAGGGGAGTAGCCATTGAGATCAGACATGCTATGTGGAGAATGGTGACTCATAGACTTGGGCAGACAAACCCAATGCCCAGGAAAACCAGCAAAGACTTGTGGTGACCCTCCTTTTTTGGAAAGCTCTCAACACTTGGCAAATATGTTCTCTGGCATTTGAGGCCATAGCACAGACTATAAGCTCTCGTTAATGAATTTATTATTATTTTTTGAGAGAGAGTTGTGCTGTGTCACCCAGGCTGCAGTGCAGTGGCATGACCTCAGCTCGCTGCATCCTCCACTTCCTGGGTTCAAGTGATTCTCCTGCCTTGGCCTCCTGAGTAGCTAGGACTACAGGTTTGTGCCACTATGCCTGGCTGATTTTTGTATTTTTAGTACAGACGGTTTCACCATGTTGGCCAGGCTGGTTTTGAACTTCTGACCTCAAATGATCTGCCTGCTTCAGCCTCCCAAAGTGCTGCGATTACAGGTGTGAGCCACTGCGCCCAACCTCTTTAATGAATTTAATGCCAGTGACCAGTACATTGCAATTTGATCACATTGTTTCAAACATATTCTGGGACATCCTACAGTTGTACATGCAGTGAGTCATCTTATGTGCTCTACCTAATTTGATTCATTTTGCTTTTCAAATCGTAGTTTATTGGGCAACTACTGTACAGTGCACGCTGTAGGGAGAATAAAGAAAATAGGTCCAACATTGCAATATACATGGAGCAGGTGCACTTTCGTTATCACACAAAGCAATCCTTTCCCAGATATTTCCAAAAGCTGAAATTGCTGAGCAAAAACAGCTCTTGTATATACAATAAAGGTGTCCAAAAATATAAATTGTTCTATATAGAAAACAGAATTGATGCATCTAAATGAAAACATTTTATCCAAAACAATTCACATTGGTATAATAAAGTCGTCAGCTTTTTAGCATACATACCACATTATTAAATATCAAAATATGGGTTAGTAGTAAAGGGCTTATCAGTACTGATTGAAGGGAGATGCTTGAGTTCCTGGTAAATTCTCTGTCTCCCATAAGCAAGCTTACTCAGCTTACTCACCAGGGAATGACCAGAGCCTATGAGTAGATGGCTCATGCCCCTCTGAGCGGAACTCAGGCTTGCACATGGCTAACTTCTCCATGAGTGAACTTGTCCTACCCTTTAAACATTACAGTTTCATCATTTTATTTTGCTTTTTATACTCTTATGTTAAATATTTCAACATAGAAAGACACACATCCATCGCACATTGTTTAAACACAATGGAAGTAGACAAGAAAACTAACACTTTTCCCTCAGGGAGTAATTTTAATCAGATAATATTTAGTGTTCAGCTTAAATACTTAGTGGCACTTGCAAACAAATTCCCTTTTTGTCGAGGAGATAGATTTTAATTTTCCAGCCCTACAAGAGAGGACAGTTAGATCCCCTGAGAATTTGGGGGTTCGTTTTTTTCCAGTTGGCTGCAGTGCGAAGAAGGACGATAGCAGCTTGAGGTCCCCTGGCATGTTCAGAAGCTGCGTATCACTTCTCCCAATTACAGCTCCTTGAGGATGCCATCAGTATGCACCAGTGGTTTCTTACTATATTTCTTTTTTTAGCCAGAAGCAAATGAATATATTATCTGTCCGAAGCAAGACATGGGGCAAATGAATCTGTGAGTCTTGGGTGATTGGGATTCCTCGCTTGCGTGGGGGTGTGACTATACTTCAGAACTAATTTTCACTGATGCTGACATACAAGACAGTCCTCGGAGACCTGTCTATCAAACTGCAACATGCTCTGCAGAAAAATTAGATTACTCATGCTCAGAGGGGGTGATGGCAATTTAGAGTGGCCCCTTAAATGCCAATTACACTTGTATTTACAAAGCAAATTAAACCAACGTATAGGACATTGTTCACACTAGCTACTCTGGCTGTATATGTACAAGGTTCTGCACTGGTGTTTGGAAACTCGTGAAGAAATGAAAATGTGTGCACACTTGGACACCCACCCACATGCAGTCAGCATGTACAGCCTTTTCTCTCCCTTTTAAATTTAATTTTAATAACCCTGAAAGGCTCAATTTATTTCTCTAAGTAGCTAGATACACTGTTTTACTATTATTGCCATATAAGTCAGTTGGCAAGTACACTGCTTAAAGTACACTGTGATCCATATCCAAATATCCATTATCTGCGAAAAATTTGCAGGTGGATTCTCTTTGTCTGTCAGAGGAGAGGCTAGAGCAAGGCTTCCTGTGCTCTCCATAAGGAGGCATTGCTGGGCTCTGCATTTCATTCACAGCATTTACATAGTTACCAAAGACAACAGCTGAGTCAAAACCCATAATATGGGCCCAATTCAGTTATGTGCAGGCTTGCCAATAAAAATCTATTTTTTACTTAAAATTAAAGTAATAAATCATGTAAGAAAAAAATTATATATTGAAGGTGCAATAAAGTCTCATAGAAGAAAAGAATGGCTCAGGGAAGAGAGATTTTAAAATAATCCAGAGGAGCACATGGTGACTGTTGGCTGAAAACAGACTCTGGTGCATGGGGAGGTTGAGTACTTCACAGCCCCTCATGGAGGGCTTTTCACAACACTGGATAATGAAAAAGCCTGGCTGGGATAAGATTTTCCTCCTCGTAATGATACGAGAGTGCTAGGCTCTTTGAAACTCCCTGAATATGTTCTGAAATGCTAATTGAGCATTTGGATCCCCATCTAGGAGGGTATTTATTTGGATTTACTTGTATCAGCTCAGTGGCAAATTCTGCCGATTCTTGTGATCAATGTAGTAATCATGGAGGACTTCTCTCATTTACAACACCCCAGACTGTGTGGCACTTGCAGCTTAGCACCAATTTTTTTTCATGTCTCCACATTTCAGCATCTTTTGCTGTATAATGCAGCATGGATTTGTCTATCCAGCATTCTGTCATCCAGAAAACTCTATTAACTTTTGCATCTGTTCTTTGCTGCTATTGGGATAATTGATGTTCATCATTTTGACCCCAAAGCAATTCAGGTGCCTTTTGAATCATGCAGGATTCCATTATATTTCATAGGTGTGGAAGTGAGGGAGTCTCTGGTCCTGAGACAGTGTAGCAGTTTGAGAGTCGCAGCAGTGTCTAGCATAGGACAAGCCAGAGCTTAATGGAAGAAGAAGTCCTCGTTGTTTGGCCAAGAAATGCTTTTCCCTCACTTTTCTCCATCCTTTATGCATGCACCCAGCCCACATTTTCTTTTCTCTTTTTATGACAAAGGCCATTTGTTCAAAAAATATAAAGAATTCTCAAAACTTACAGTAAGAAAACAAACATCTCAATAAAAAATGAGCAAAAGGCATGAGCAGACACTTTCTCAAAGAAGGTAATATGTGGATGGCAAATAAACACATGGAAAGATGCTCAACATCATTATTAATGAGGAAAATGCAAATTAAAACCACAATGGGATAACGCTATTCACCTATCAGATTGACTAGAACCAAACAAAACAGAGTGAAACAAATGGACATTTCCAAGAGCTGTTGGGGATGATGTGGAGCAACTAGAACACATATTGCTGATAAAAATATGAAATGGTACAGTCGTATTGTATTCTTAGAAAATATTGGCAGTTTCTTATAAAGTTAAATGTATACTTATTGTAACACCCAGCAATTCCACCCTAAGGTGTTTATTCAAATGAAATGAAAATGTATGTTCACAAAAAAATTTGCATACAAATATTTAAAATTGCATTACTCATAAATGCCCCAAATTGGCAACAATCCAATGTCTTTCAACCAGTGAATCCATCCAGTGGAATGGTATATCCATCCAATGGTGTATCCATCCAATAGAATGCTCTTCAGCAATAAAAATGAACTGTTTCACTGCACCAAAATGAGTGACTCTCAATGCACTTTTCTAGGTGAAACAAGCTAATGGCTACGTATGGCATGATTCCCATTACATGACACCAAAGAAAGGATAAACTACAGGGACAGAGAACTGATAAGTGGTTTCTAGGAACTCAGGGAAAGTAGAATTTTGTACTATGATAGGGCAGCTTGTAGGCATTTCTGGGATAATGGAGCTGTTCTAAATCTTACTTGTGGTATGATTATATCACTATGTGTTTTCCATGGCTCAGAATTACATGCCAAAATATGTGAATTTTACTTATGTGAATATAATCAAAAATTTAAAAAGTAAGCCAAGGCATATCTGACTCAGAACTGTCAACAGAGCAAAACTAATATTTATTGAGTATCTATTATGAGCAGGGCCTGGACTGGTGGTGTGAGGAGAACAAAGCCTCATAGTTAGCTCCTTCTCTCCACAGACACCAATCCACTGGAAGACACAAGCAAGCACACAAATAACTACTATGAGGCAGTTGAGGAATATGAGATCAAAAAAGGAGCAAAGAAGGCGGAAGTGAAGAACGCTGAATTCTTACAAGGAGAATGCTAAGCTTGGAGAACTATAAGGCTAAGTCATGGTAAAAAATAAAGCAGATTGTAAACTGACAAGAATGATATAGGAGAAAGTTGTGAGTATGCAAAAATATTTGATCTGGGAGGATAGGGTAATAAAAGAGTACTCTAACTCTAATGAGATTGAATCAATGGATGCAGCACACAATTTCTGAGTGTGTACATCTACCAGGCCCTCTCCTAGGCACAGAGACACAAAAAGAGATTAAAATGAGGCTCTGTGTCTAAGCAACCCCCAGTATAGAGTGGGACAGACTCCTGATCTGATAGTTATAAAGCAGTGATAATGATTTGCTGTGTGTTTTTGAGTGCAGAGGATGGGCATCTACATTGGCAGAGGCTTGAGAGAGGTAGGGGTTTGGGCTTTCTGGTCGAGATAATGGTCAAATTGATTGTGAAAGATTGGATAGGGGGTTAGTGTGGTGGATAGGACTAGGCGGAGGGGAGGGATGAACAAAAGCTTAGGGCTGGGATACAACGTCTGTTGGGAAATACAAGTTGTTAATTGTTGTTGGAAGATAGTGTGCAAAAGGAAGATGCTGGAGTGGTGTGTGTGTGTGTGTGTGTCTCTCTCTCTGTGTGTGTGTGTGTATAGTGAGTACAGATCATGAAAGTCCCTGTATCACATAAAGAAGCAGCTTCCTTTTGAGCCTGTTGGGGACCACTATAGGGTTTCAAACGACGGCCTGTTCTAAGTCACACTCATTGTCAAATTTTTGTTTTCGGTTGGAGTTTTGTATAACTTTTCTTTTTGGTGGCAGAAGATCACCACTTTCTTATTCTCCAAATTCAATCCTAAGAGGAGATTGCTTCATGCATGTTAAGGGGCAAATGCTTCTGCCTCATGAAGGAGATTGAATTGGTGCTTTTCTGTTTGTAGCAGCTCTTGTGGCTATGAACTGCCTGGATTGACTTTTCCAGGCCCCCAGCTGTAGGACTTCCTAAGACACTGCCTGAGGAACTAGAAGCCTTTTGTATATAGCTCCTTTATAAAGTCTAGGAGAGGGATGATTAGGACCTGGACTGAGCTGGTAAAAGCAGGACTAAGGGAGAGGGAATGATTTGAGAAAAGTTTAGAAGGAAAATCTGGTACATGTAGCAGGAAGCCCTATG
Organism: Trachypithecus francoisi; assembly: GCF_009764315.1. NCBI lineage: Eukaryota > Metazoa > Chordata > Mammalia > Primates > Cercopithecidae > Trachypithecus > Trachypithecus francoisi. The sequence continues at coordinate 90,950,052 of NW_022681468.1, forward strand.
AAAACTTTGCCTGTTTGATTCAGTTACCTCAGCAACTGATAAAACAGAGTCCTATTGCTTGACCCCATGTGGGAGACTCATTGTGTGTGATTAGTAAGACATAGATGGTATTTTCCTTCCAGAGAAAGTGAAGAAACTTCTTAGTGCTCCTGGATTCAGATCCCTTCTTAGAGAAGCTGAGGTTTTCTTGTGTGTGAAAGGGAGATAAATAAAAACATTGATCACAAAGTTGAAAAAGAAAGCAACTTGACCTTCACAAAACCCGAGGAAGGGCTGTGGCTTCAGGTGGCACAAGAGTTAACTCCTGAGACCTCATTGATGGTGAGGTCCCAGAGAGGATTCTCTGCATGTAGCTGAAATAACTCAATACTCAGAACCCAGGCACAATATTGGCATATGTCAGGGTCATGGCAGGGGAGATCTTACCAAGGCACAGCCCATTCAGATAAGGGTGTCTGGTATTTCTTGCTCTATCATTTGGCAATGAGGAGGCAAAGGCAGTGACCAAATCAGGAGGGAGACCACCACTAGGGCCTGTCCTTCAGTAGCATTGCCATTGCCTGGGCAGACTTCTTCTCCAGTCTTTTAGAAGACCCAGAAGATGGGCAGCGCAGGAACGGGAGTAGTGAATTTCCTGCCTATATGCAAATGGAAGTTTTAGCTGATTCTAATGTAATTTATGGAAATAGAAGAGATACAGTTGGGCAGGTATTTCAAATGTGAACAACTCCTGCCTACTAGAATTGGACTGATTCAATTCATGGATGAGGCTGAGAGGAAAACTCCAAGAGTACTCCCAGGTTATTTGGCTTGAATCACTGGTTAGATGGAATCATGTGCTACAGGAGAGTAACAGAGGATAAAAGGTGGATGATGAAACACTCAATTTGAGGGCATTAAATCTAAGGGCACAATCAATTCAAATACACAGAGGCTGCATCATTTTAAAGTTACGTGTCAGTTCAGGATTTAGATGACTTGATTGTGGCTGGGGAATTTCTCTGTGCCTCAGTCTCCTTCTCTGGGAAACTGATAAGAAAATAGTATAGTGGTTTTAAAAAATGGCCTAAGAATTCTTTGACACTTTTCCCATTGAGATATTGGATGTATTTCCCCGTTTCTGAATCTGGGCAAGGTTGTGACCGCTTCAACTGACAGAGCATGACAAAAGTGACACAATATGACTTTAGGGGCTGCATCATAAAAGGCAATGCAGCGTCTCTGTTTCCTGCAGGTGCACTCATTTTTGGAGCCCTGAACCTGCATATAAGAAGTCCAACAACCATGACGCTGCCATGCTGTGAGGAAGCCCAATCTACATGAGACACATGTAAATGCTTGATTGATTGCCCTAGGCGAGGTTCCAGCTGAGAGCTAGTATCAGCTGTCACACATATTTGTGAACATACTATCAAAAGCCCCCAGTTTTTCAGTCACCCTAGCTGCCCAGTCTTCCCAGGTGAGGTCCTAGATGTCATGGAGCAGAAACAAGCCATCCTTACTGAGCTCTGTTAGAGTTCTGGATCCACAGAATAAAATGATTGTTTTATTCCACCAAGTTCTGGGACAATTTGTTATACAGTGATAATGTATCCAACACCAGGAAGAGATTAAATATGGAAGCTCTTTATTAAAGAAAATGCCTGGAAGAGAAAGTTGAGCGAAAGCCAGGAAAAACTTGGAGGGCTATCAGTTGATAATGTATGTCCATCCGTTACTGAAGGAGAGAGGGAAGGAAGGCAGAAGTTTGGGTAGAGCTGAGCTGTTCTAAGGCAAATTCAGTGGGCCTGTTGAGGAGTCCTTGAGCTAAATCCACCTGTCAGAGGATCTTCATCCCTGAAGCATTGAAAAATGTGGCCTCAGTACAAAGGCTGTGATGATTTTCAGATCCCAGGAGCTGAGATCTCTCAGTTAATAGCAGAGATCAGAGAGAATCATTTTCCTGGCTATCATAAATGCTAACTGGAACAAATAGTAACTGCCTTATTTGATTGTTTTGAAAATGAAATGATTCAATATCTGTACTCTTCTTAGAGTAGTACCTGATACATTGGAAATGATTAATAAATGTGAATGATAATCAGTAGTAATCTTTGAAATAATGAGAATGAATAAGACCACTTGTGAAAAGTATAGTAAGAAGAGCAATAGGCTCTGAATAGGACCATGGGGACATTAGCATTTCAGAGGAATTCAGTAGAAAGAGAACCATGTGTAAATCCAGTAACTGGTGTTAATTGAGCACCTACTACATATGGGAACTAAGTGCCACTGAAATATAGACTCCAAGAAAGCAGAGACGTTTGTGTGTGGTGTTCTTCCTGGTATCTAGAACAGCCCCTGGATGAAGACTAACAATTAAATTTCAAGGCAGCAAAAGTATTTCAGGTAAGAACGTAAGAAATGTTAGAATTACAGTATAATCCTTTTGAAGCCTTGGAAGAAATAATGGATTTTGGCAATGACTGTCAATGGCTGCTGACATCATAAATTAAAGACAACCTGGCATTATGTAGCTCTTGATGGAAGAACACATTACAGCTTTTGGAGTATTCTTCTGTGGTTGTGAGTGCGTGTGTGTGTGTTTGTGGGTGTGTAATAAAATTTGAGGTTAACCAAGCCTGTAGATCTAATCATGCATTTAAAATAAATATAAGAAAGAGAGAAACATGTTCAATAACACAAAATTTTGCAATCAATCAGCAAAATTCAGACTGTAGAAAGCTGTAGGATAAATTACTCAGTTTCTTTTTAAAAATTGTATTTTATTATCTTATTATTTATTTATTTAGTTAGTTATATTTTGGAGATGAGGGTCCCTCTATGTTGCTCAGGCTGGACTCAAACCCCTGAACTCAGAAGATCCTCCTGACTTGCTGTCCAGAGTAGCTAGGACTGTAGGCATGCTCCACCCTGCCACTCTCCCAGTTTCTTCATTAACCAAGTTGCAAGGAAAAAAGGGAAACACATTCAATCACTTGCAATGTATAGGCATTGTTTGGACATGATTCAAACAAACACATTATTAGAAGATATCTTTGTGAGCATAGATATTAAAGACTTACTAATATTTACATTTGACAATGATGTTTTTAAAAATTACTTTCAAAAGAATTATTTATCTTTTGAGATAAGTACTGAAATATTTATTGATGAAGTGACACATTGTATGAGACATTTTCAAAATAACCGGGGATGAAGGTGGTGGGACAGAGAATAGATGAAACAATATTGACAACAAATTGAGAGTTCTTAAAGCTTGTTATTGGGTATGTGGAAGTTTATTATAATAGTCTCTCAATTTTTGTATATATTTGAGGTTTACCTAACAAAAATTTAAATAGTAAAAGTGAAAAATAAATGTTGTGCCATTTAAATAAAACAAGTGAGGTAGTAGGCAATGGTGTCAAATGTAGCAAAAATGTATTTAGATGAGAATTGTAAAAAGTCACCTGTCTAGCAATTAGGAAGTCAATTCCGTGGCTTGCACAATTTGAGGCCTAAATATTTGTAGTGAAGGAAATATACAGGCTCTTCAATTCTTCTGTGAAGAAGTCTGAGACAGGAAGAAAAAACTGAATAGCTTGAGAGGACTTGAAGTCAGGTGATGAAAAGCAGGTGATGAGGTGGGTAGGTCTTAAAGAAGTAGGTAGAAATTGGATGCAAGAGAATAAAACAGGTAGATGTGCTTGGCATAAACTGAGTACATTTTGGAGGGAGATACATATCATTCAGCTGACAGGAAGAAATCTGGAAGCCTCAGTGAAGTAGGAAACTTGCTTATCTGCTGAAAGTGAAGCCAATGTGGTTGTGTAGGAGTAATAAGGAAAGTCATAAAATTTTGGTGTTGATGTACCAATTTAGGTTAGAGGTCATGAATATATGCTGACCAAGTCAGCATGTTTGATGTGACTTTCATTATGTAGGTTTAATATGCCAGAACAGAATCAGTGAAGAGTTTATATTACTTCTGGTGTGGCTTGCCATGTGCAATAGGAGGATGGTGATATGGTTTGGCTGTGTCCCCATCCAAATCTCATCTTGAATTGCAGCTCCCATAATTCCCATGTGTCGTGGGAGGGACCCAGTGGGAGGTAATTTAATCATGGGGGTGGATCTTTCCTGTGCTGTTGGTGTGATAGTGAATGAGTCTCATGAGATCTGATGATTTTATAAAGGAGAGTTCCCCTGCAGAAGTTCTCTCTTTCCTGTCGCCATGTGAGATGTGCCTTTGCTCCTCCTTGCCTTCCACCATGATTGTGAGGCCTCCCTAGCCACGGGGAACTGTGAATTCATGAAACTTCTTTTTCTTTATAAATTACCCAGCCTCAGGTGTGTCTTTATTGGCAGCATAAGAATGGATTAATATGGGCTTCTGACAGGGTCAAGAAGGGAGAATGACATTCGGGGACAGTTCAATTGGGCTATGATGAAGGGATCCAGGAAGGAAGCTGTGGTTTAAAGAGTAAGTGAAGGTTCTGGTAGAGTCAGAAATTGTGGTCAGAAGCTGAAATAGAGATGAAATTGAGATGATGGCAAGTTCTGGGGACATGGAATGACATGTGAAATCTGGGTCATGGTCATTGAAGTTGAGAAGGTCAACACGTGATGAACATAAGGTATTGAATAGTCATCTGCATGGGCTCTGAAGCTTCCCAGTGTGGAATCTGGACTTGTCATGAGAGAATGATGGACAGAAAGAGGATAGAGTCCTCTATGAAAGCATAGTAACCAGATCAAAATGTGATAATTAGGCTTCATGACCCCACTAGAGATATATCAGTCTAAAAGCCACACAGAATGACTAGTCTGATTTACCCTTTCAAATACCCTTTGAATTTTTACACTTGATCTTAGCCAAAAGGCCGAGAAGCGATTGAATTTTTGTTGTCTCCGTAAGAAAAGGGTGATTCACTGTGAGCAAAAGGTGACATCACAGAATTGTGGTCTATATTGTCTCATCCCTCTGCCTCCTTCTCTGAAAACATGATTTTAGTCTGTAGTAAGAAAACTGAGTCACAATTATCTCAATTTTTCTGAGCTGTGGGCCAAGGAAGGAAGCAAGGCTGAGAGGAACTTCCATGGCTCAACCGAAAGAGACATTTTCTGGCAAGAGTTTTATTGTTTCCAGTGCTGTGGATAAATGAATCAGTTATTTCTATGACCCTGTCTTACTTTGTACTTCTGAACAAAGGAGGTGTTTAGGTTTATCTGAAAAACATCTCCTTTATAAGATTCACTGAATTTTTTGTTTAGTTTTTACTTTTACATGATAAAATTAAAAATACAAACTGGTGTCAAAAATCTAATCAATACTTCCTCATGTCCTATTTGCTATAGGCTTTGAGGTTTATGAATGATGTTTGAGCAGAACACTCATCAGATGGATGGGACAGACCCAACTGTCAGCAGTGTCCGAGGTAGGCTGGAGTGTCAGGGGAAGGCAGATGGGGGCATCCAAGAGAACTCTGCAGTAATGGAGGTGTGCTAAGAATGGAGGCAGGGTGGTTTGGGACACCCTCTGGGGCCACACTAGTCTGATTAGAGAAGAAATTTACCCTCCCTCAGAGGTTTAGGCTTCGGTGGGTCTCTGTTGCTGTTGTTTTTGTTGTCACCACTGTTATAGCCATGGAATAGCATGGCGGCTGGGTTGTGAAAGCAAAGAAAAAAAGAGAAGAAAAAGAAAATTTCAGTCTTCTTTCCCAATCTGCCTGTTACTATTTACTTTCCAGAGTCCTCAATTAACCCTTCTCTTTGTTCTTCCATATTCCGTAGCACCTTTCAGCAGTACGTACTCACTTCCTCTTACCAGGAACTAGAATTGCACAATTACAATTAGATGCTATTATGTCAGATAAATATTGATGTATATTATTTTAATCATTCACTTCATTATTTTAACTGGGGTATTCTTTCCTTCTCCCAATGTGTTTTTAATCTAAAAGATACATTTAGAAATAGTATTTATGAATCTAGATCCAGAATCAGGGGAAAAGTTCTCTATTCATGAAGGAGAGGGGGTTCTGATCATAATCCTGAAAGACACAATCCCAAACACTGTAGTCTTGAATGTTGGAATTCTGAAAGTTCAAAATCTCTAAAGATCAAAATCCTTAAGGTATAAATTCCTGACTTCTAATTGAATCACAAAACCATAATGACAGATTTGAAATTAGGTGTCATCAAATAAAAAATTCACTTGCCTTCAAAGTGAATTTCAAGGTACCAATAAACATTTCTTTAAAAAAATTCAGAGCAATACATTTGGTGGAAAATTTAGATGAGTGGATTGGCTACACAATACGGCATGACCAAAACTTCAGTTTAAAAACATGTCATTTGCCCGCACTGGCATTCCTCCAGACTATGGACTTCCATGAGATTTTAATGAATTAAAGTCTCGTTTACCTGAAGAATGCAGTAAAGTTTCTGGTAAGATAAGAAGACAGTTACTCAAAGGCATTGCTGTTTGATCACCAGTATTGTTTCTGCCAAATATGCAGTCTATATATGAGTGCATGCAGAATGGGTTTCTGGGCACTCAAAACAATACAGAAGCATAGCACCGAAGATGGGAAAATTCTATAGGGAATACACATGTCGCTGTATATTGAATCATAGAAGGATTTCAAAAAAAGCAGGGCCATAAAGAAAATGAATGTGAACATGCTTTCCAAGGAGAGATATGTCCTAAAAGAAAAAAAAATGTAGTTACTTATCAAGATGCAAGACTTAAAATATAATTAACTGTAAAAGTTGGCCAGCTCTTAATGCACTGCCTCTGCGCAAATGCACATAATCTATATCTGTAATACACGTTTTAATATAACAAATTTTCTTTTTAGTTTTTAAAATGTTTTTCTTTTAGTTTTTAAAATGTTTTTCTTTTAGTTTTTGTTGCATGATTTTAAATTGTCAGCCTTATTTTTCACAATTCACTATGCTCTGTGTTTCATCTTTGTATCATTTCTGATACTGAAGTTATAAATTATGTAGAGACTTTTAGAGAGTTTTAATTCAGTTTATGCATATTTGGCAAATTTGACTCCATCATAGTGCATTCTTGCAACATAACTTTGTGGATAGAGATTTTGTGTGTACATAAAAACATTGAAAGGTTCTCAATAAAGGAAGAGATGTCTTTTTTGTACATCTGCATTTATAAACTATATAATTCCTCAAGATCTTGGTTATTTTGGTGACCTCATATGTGGGCACTATTTTTTGATTGATCTTGTCAACAGACATAGGTTGAACTGATTTACACTCCCACCAACAGCATGTAAGCATTTCTTTTTCTCTGCAACCTCTCCCGTGCCTGTTATTTTTTGACCTTTTAATAACAGCCATTCTGATTGGTGTGACATGGTATCTCATTGTGGTTTTGATTTGCATTTCTATAATGATCAATGATATTGAGCTTTTTTTCATATGCTTGTTGGCCACATGTGTATCTTCTTTTGAAATATGTCTGTTTATGTCCTTTGCCCACTTTTCAATGAGGTTGTTTGTTTGTTGTTTTTTTTTTGTATAAATTTAAGTTCCTTATTGATGTTGGATACTAGACCTTTGTCAGTGCATAGTTTACAAGTATTTTCTTCCATTCTGTAGACGGTCTGTTCATTCTGTTGATTTTTTTTTTTTTTTTTGCTATGCCAAAACTCTTAATTTAATTAGATCCCATTTGTCAATTTTAGCTTTTGTTTGCCTTTGCTTTTGGCATCTTCATCACGAAATCTTTGCCTGTTCCTACGTCCAGGATGGTATTGCCTAGGTTGTCTTCCAGGGTTTTTACAGTTTTGGGTTTTACAGTTTTAGGTTTTACATTTAAGTTATCAATCCATCTTGAGTTAATTCTTGTACTTGGTGTAAGGAAGGTCTCTAGTTTCAGTCTTCTGCATATGACTAGCCAGTTATCTCAGTGCCATTTATTGAATAGAGAGTCATTTCCCCATTGCTTGTTTTTGTTAGCTTTGTTGAAGATCAGATGGTTGTAGGTGTGTGTCCCTATTTCTGGGATCTCTCTTCTGTTTCATCGGTCTGTGTGTCTGTTTTTGTACTAGTACCATGCTGTTTTGGTGTCTGTAGCCCAGTAGTATAGTTTGAAGTCTGGTACTGTGATGACTTCAGCTTTGTTCTTTTTGCTTAGGACTGCCTTGGGTATTCAGGCTCTTTTTCGGTTCCATATGAATTTTAAAATAGCTTTTTTCTTGTTCTGTGAAGACTGTCATGGGGAGTTTAATAGGAATAGCACTGAATCTATAAATTGCTTTGGACTGTATGGCCATTTTAACAATATTGATTCTTCCTATCAAGGTGCATGGATTGTTTTTCCGTTTCTTTGTGTCATCTCTGATTTTTTTTTAGCAGTGTTTTGTAGTTCTCCTTGTAAAGATATTTCACATCCATGGTTATCTGTATTCCTAACTATTTTTTGTGTGGTAATTATGAATGGGATTGCATTCCTGGTTTGGCTCTCAGTTCGACTGTTTTTGGTATATAGGAGTGCTAGTGATTTTTGTACATTGATTTTGTATCCTAAAACTTTGCTGAAGTTGTAATACAGCCATTGTGGAAAAGAGTGTGGCAATTCCTCAAAGACCTAGAAACATAAATACCATTTGACCCAGCAATCCCATTACTGGGTATATACCTAAAGGAATATAAATCATTCTGTCATAAAGACACATGCACACATGTGTTTATCACAGCACTTTCACAATAGCAAAGGCATGGAATCAATCTAAATGCCCATCAGTGGTAGACTGGATAAAGAAAATGTGGTGCATATACACCATAGAATACTATACAGCCATACAAAATAATAAGATCATATTCTTTGCAGGAACATGAATGGAGCTGGAGGCCTTTATCCTTAGCTAACTAACACAGAAATAGAAAACCAAATACTGCATGTTGTTGTAAGTAGGAGTAAAAGGATGACAACACATGGACACATAGAGGGCAAGAGCACACACCGGGGCCTACTTGATGGTGGTGGTGGGAGGAGTGAGAGGATCAGGAAAAATACCTAATGGGTGCTAGGCTTAATACCTGAGTAACAAAATAAACTGTACAACAAAACCCATGACACAAGTTTATCAAAATTACAAACTTGCATGTGTACTCCTGAACTTAAACTAAAATAAACAAAAAAGACTTAGGTTGTCCATTATATTTCAGATGACTACAGCTCTATAAGCTATTGTTTTATGAAAACAGTTTGCTCATAGCTGTTGTACCTATGTGACTGTTAGTATACCTGAGTGTTTAGGTTGCAAAAATATGCATTTAACATTTGAATATTTTATTTTATTAATATTTTATTAAGTATTTTAATATTTAAATGTTACTATAGCCTATTTTATTGTGTTGGCCTATTTTATTATGCTGGCCTATGAAGTGTTGTCATGTTTTTATGTCAAACATGTTAAAAACAACATGCTTTTAAATACTCTTTAAAATGCAAATAAATATATTTTGAATAATTTTAAAATTAGTTTTTCAAAATATTTTCAGAATTTTTATCTTTGAGGATTGTGATTGTTGGGATTTTAGACTTTAGGAATTTTGGTGTTTTTTGACTTCAACATTCAGGATTATGATGTTTGGGATTGTGTCTCTCAGGATTATGACCCAAACCAAAAATAATTATGATTAATATGCTAAAGACTCTAATGGACAAAATAGACAGGATGCAAGAACAGATGGGCAATGTAGGCAAAAAGGTGAAACTTTAAAAAAAACGAAAGAAATCAAAAGAATAGCTAGAGATTTTATATACCATGATAACTGTAAGAGAAATGAAGAATGTCTTTCATGGGCATAATAGTAGACTGCACAGGGTTGGGGAAGAAATTTCTGAGCTTGAGGATATCTCAGTAGAAACCTCCCAAAATGAAGAACAAAGACAAAAGAGGTTGAAAAAAACAAAAACAAAAACAGCAGAATATCCAAGAATTGTGGAATAACTACAAAAGGTATAACATGTATATAATGAAAATACTAGAGGGAGAACAACTGGGGAAAGGAACACAAGAATTATTTGAAGCAATAATGACTGAGAGTTTCCCCAAATTAATATTAAACACTAGACCACAGGTAAAGTAAGCTCAGAAAACACCAAGCAGGATAAATGCCAAAATACAACATGTAAGCATATAATTTTCAAACTATAGAAAAGCAAAAATAAAGAAAAAATCCTGAAAGAAGCCAGTGGAACAGCTTGCCTATAGAGAAGAAAAGATAAGAATAACATCTGACTTCTCCTCAGAGACTATGAAAGAAAGAAAAGAGTGAGGTGAAATATTTAAATGTTGAGGAAAAACCTCCACCAACCTAGAATTCTCTACTAAGCAGAATTATTCTTCAAAAATATAGGAGAAATAAAAACTTTCTTAAACAAATAGAAATTGAGGGATTATTTTATTTTATTTTATTTCTTTTTTGTCGGAAGACTACCTTACAAGAAATGTTAAAAGAAGTTCCTTAGAGAGAAGGAAAATAATATAGATCAGAAATTCAGATCTACATAAATAAAGGAAGAGTGTTAGGGAAGGAATATGTGAAGGTATGATAAAAACTTTTATTTTTCTTATTCTTAATTGATTTAGTATATAATAGCTTGTTCAAAGTAATAGCAACAATATATTCAATTATGTATACTTTTGTATACATATAAGCTTAGATATGCTTATGCATAAGAAATGAATGACAGCAGTGATATAATGTGCAGGAGAAAAATTCAGGATTGCTTTGTTTTTATAAGGTCCTTCTACTCTCTGTGAAGCAGTGTAGTATTATTTGAAGGTGAGCTTGGATTAGTTGTAATATTTCTTATGTATAAGCATATCTGAGCTTATGTGTATACATAAGTGTACATAATTGAATATATTGTTGATATTATTATTTTGAACAAGCTGTAAACTCTAGGAACAACTATTTTTTAAAGTTTTGAAGAAAACAAGTATAACTGATATGTTAAAAAAGGAGAGAAAATTGAATCATATAAAATACTCATTTGAAACCAACAATGAAAAGGAAGAATAATGGAAACAAAAATAGTAACAAAGGGCGAGGGCAATAAATAGAAGACAGTAACAAAAATGGTAGTTATTAATCTAAGTATATCAATAATCACCTTAAACCCTAATTACTACTTTATTAAAAGACAGAGATCTTCAAACTAGATAACAAAACAAGTGTCAACTATATGTCATCTGCAGGGAATCCCATTTAAATATCAAGACACATGTAGATTAAAAGTAAATGGATGGAGAATATATACCATGATAATGTTAATCAGAGGAAAGCAGATACAGCTATATTAATTTGAGACGGAGAATGTTCAAGGCAAAGAAGTATTCAGGGATAAAGAGAAGCATTACATAATGATAAAGGGGTCAATTCTCTCAGAAGAAATAACAGTCTTCAATGTGTATGTGCTTAACAACAGAGCATTAAGATAAGTGAGGGAAAAGCTGGTAGAAATAGGAGAATTAGATGAATCTATTATTATTGGAAATTTCAACTCTGTTAGAAATGGACAGATCCAGCAGACAGAAAATAAATAAGAACATAGTTGAACTCAATAATGTCACTGATTAACTGAATATCATTGACATCTATCAACTTCTTCAACAACAGCAGAATATAGTTTTCTTAAGTTTTCCCACATTTTCTAAGATAGATTACACTCTGGGCTATGAAACACACTTTTAAAAAACTGAAAGATTAGAAATCATACAAAATATGCTCTCTTACCGAACTGGAATTTAATTAGAGATAATAACAAAGATAGATGGCAATCCCAAAATATATGAAGATTAAACAATCCACTTCTATTTCTCCTCCACCTTTATGAAGGAATAATCAACAAATAGAAATTGTATATAGTTAAGGTGTACAACATGATATTTTGATATACATATTGATTGTAATTATTAAATCAAATTAAATAACCTATTCAAAATCTTGCATGCTTATTATTTTTGTGGTAAGGACATTTAAGATCTGTTCACTTAGCAATTTGCAAGCATACAATACATTATTTTTAACTATCATCACCATACTGTAAAATAGATCTGCAGAACTTAAACTTATTCATCCTGCTTAACTAAAACTGTGTATGCTTTGACCAACATCTTCATTCCTTCCCCTTCCCCTGGTAACTATCATTTATGTACTGCTTCTGTGAGTGCAACTCTTTAAGATTCCACATATAAGTATGATTATGCAATATCTGTTTTTCTTTGTCCATTTTATTTTACTTAATATAAACCCACCAGGTTCATACATATTGTTGCAAATGACAAGATTTGCTTAGGACTGAATTTTTTTGTGTACATGTGCGATGTTTTCTTTATCTATTCATCTATCATTAGACACTTAGTTTGGTTTCATATCTTGGCTATTGTAAATAATGCTGCAATGAACATGAGAGTGCAGATATCTCTTCAACATACTGATTTCACTTCCTTTGAATATACACCCAGAAGTGAGATTGTTAGATTATATATTAGTTTTATCTTTAATTTTTGAAGAACCTCCAAACTGTTTTCCATAATGACTGTTCTAATTAATAACACATGAGTTAAAGAAGAAATAATATGAGAAATTAAAACATACTTTGTTTAATTAAAAATGAAAGCACAAGTTATCAAAATTTGGAGATGCAGTGAAAGCAGTGCTTACAATAAAATTTATGGCGTTGAAAAGTAAGAAAGTTCTAAAATTGAAAATCTAAGCTTCTACCTTAGAAACTGGGAAAAGAAAAAAATTAAAGCCAAAGTAAGCAGAAAAAATAATAAAAATTAAAGCAGAAATCAATGTAAATTGAAAACCAAAAATTGCTAGAGAAAATCAACAAAGTCAAAAGCTGATTCTTTGAAAGGATCAATAAAATCAATAAACCTCTGACCAGGGTAACTAAGAAAAAGTAGAGAAGACAACAAATTACTAATATCAGAAATGAAATAGAAGATATCAATAAAGATCTCATGGACATTAACAGAACCTAAACATCAAGTTGTGATATCAACTCTATGTTCAGAAATTTGGTAACCTCGATGAAATGGACCAAACCCTTGAGAATTGCCGTCTGCCAAAACTCATACAAGAAGAAATGAACAATCTGAATCAGCTTACAACTGATAATGAACCTGAAGAAATAACTAATAATTTTCTAAAACAGAAAGTACCGGTTCCCAACGGGTTCACCGGTGAATTTTATTTAGGAAAGAAATTATACCAATTCTCTACAGTCTCTTTTACAAGATAAAAGCAGAGGAGCTACTTCCTGGCTCATTCTATGAGGACAGCATTAACCTAACACCAAAACCAAAGATATTACAAGAAAAAAAACTATAGACCAATATCTCTCATAAACATACATATAAAAATCCTCAAAAAATATTGGTAAATCAGATTTAAAAATATATAAAAATAATTATACATGATGATCAAATGAGATTTATCCCAGGTATGTTGAATTTTTGATCCAACAATCAAAAATTAATGTCTTTCATTATATCAACAGGTTAAAGAAGAAAAATTACATGATCATATATTAGTAGATACAGAAAAAGCATTTGGCAAAATCCAACAACCATTTATGATAAAAACTCAGTAAACAAGAATAAAGGAGAAGTTCCTTAACTTGACAAAAAATGTCTACAAAAGAACCTTTAGCTAACAACATAGTTAATGATGAAGCTATCGGCCGGGTGCTGTGGTTCATGCCTGTAATCCCAGCACTTTGGGAGGCTGAGGCAGGAGGATCACGAGGTCAGGAGATCGAGACCATCCTGGCTAACACGGTGAAAACCCATCTCTACTAAAAATACAAAAAAATTAGCCAGACATGGTGGCCGGCGCCTGTAGTCCCAGCTACTGGGGAGGCTGAGGCAGGAGAATGGTGTGAACCCGGGAGGCGGAGCTTGCAGTGAGTGGAGATCGTGCCACTGCACTCCAGTCTGGGCGACAGAGCGAGACTCCATCTCAAAAAAAAAAAAAAAAAAAAAAAAGAGAAGCTGTCTCATGAAGATTAGGAACAAAGTAGGGATGTCTTCTTTTACCACTCCTTTTAAACACCATAGTGGAAGCCATAGATAGTACAATAAGACAATAAAATAAAAGGTATACTCATAGGGAAAGAAGAAGTAAAACTGTTCATAGGTGATATGATTGTCTATGTAGGAAGTTGAAAGAATTGACCAAATAACTCTTAGAACTAAGAAAAGATTATAGTAATTTTGCAGGATACAAAGTAAACACAGAAACATCAATCTCTTTCCTACATACCATAAATGACCACATGAAATATGAAATTTAAAACATAATGCAAATTACATTGGCACCTCTCCAAATTAAATAGCTATAAATCAAACAAAATATGTGCAAGAGTGTTATGAGGAAAATTACAAAACTCTAATGAAAGAAATAAAAAATAACTAGATAAATGGGAAGATATTTCATGCTTATGTATATTAAGACTCAATAGTGTCGAGACATCATGTCTATAGGTTCGATAAAATTCTAGTCAAAATCCAAGCAAGTTTCTTTGTAGATATCAACAAAGTGATCCTAAAGTTTTTCTGAAATGGCAAAAGACTCAGAATAGTCAAATACAATATGGAAGAAGAATAATACAATTGGAGGATTGATGTTAACGTACTTCAAGACTTACTATAAAGCCACAGTAATTAATATAGTGTGATATTAGTGAAAGAATAGACAAATAAGTCAAAGGAACAGGATAGACAGTCCAGAAATAGATAATCTAAGTATAATCAACTGATGTTTGACAAAGGAATAAAGGCAATATAATGGGGAATAATCTTTTCAACAAATGGTGCTAAAACAACTGAATATCCACATATGAAAAAAACGAATCTAGATATAGACCTTACATTTGTCACGAAAACATTAAATCAAAATAGATCACAGACCTGTATGTAAAATACAAAACTATAAAACTCCTACAAGATTACATTGAAAAAAACTTAAATGACGTAGGTTCGGGCAAAGGCTTTTTAGATACAACACCAAAGACACAATCTTCTAAAGAAAGAATTGGTAAGCAATATTTAATTAAAATAAAAAATTTCTGCCCCTGAGAGACACAATCAAGCGAATGAAAAGACAAGCAACAGACAGAAAATAATTTGCAAAAGACATAACTGATGAAGGATTCTTAACCAAAATATATAAGGAACCCTCAAAACTCAACAATAAAAAGGAACAACCTGATTTTAAAAATGGGCCAAAGACCTGAACAGACCTCTCATCAAAGAGATATGCAAATGGGAAATAAGCATATGAAAAGATGCTCTGCATTATATGTCATTAAGGAAATGGTAATTAAAACAAGTGAGATACTGCTGAAGGCCTGTTAGTATGGCCAAAACCCAAAACACTGACAACCCTCATTGACGGCAAAATGGAAGGCAACAGGAGCTCTTATTCAATGTTAGTGAGAATGCAAAATGGTACAGCTGCTTTGGAAGAATATTTGACACTTTCTTATCAAACTAAACATACTTTTATGATGTGATCCAACAATTATGCTTCTCAGTATTTACCCAAAGGAGTTGAAAATTGTATCCACAAAAAAAAAAAAAAAAAAAAATGCACAAGGTTGTTTGTTGCAGCTTTAATAATAACTGGCAAATGCGTCCAACATCTTGGAAGCAACCAAGATGTCCTCCAGTAAGTGAATGGATAAATGAACTGTGGTACATCCAGACAATGACATATTGTTCAGCTGTGCAAAGAAATGAGCTATCAAATCTTGAAAAGGAGACTTAAATGAGTCCTTATTACTAAGTGAAAGAAGCCAATATGGAGAGGCTACATACTGTTTGATCCAACTCTATGACATTCTGGAAAAGACAAAACTATGGTGATAGTAGAAAGATCAGTGGTTGGCCAAGGTTAGAAGGGAAAGAGAGATGAATAGGCAGAGAACAGAAGATTTTTGGGGCTGTGAAATTATTCTGTATGACACTGTAGTGGTGGATACATATTATTATATGTTTGTCAAAACTCATAGAATATACAACATCAAGAGTGAACTCTGATGTAAACTATGCACTTTATGTGATAATAATGTGTCAGCGTAGGTTGATTAATTGTACTAAATGCATCACTCTGGTGCAGGGAATTGATATTGGAGGGGGAGAGGCTGTGCATGTATAGGAACAAGGGCTTTACGGGAAATCTCTGTTCCTTTCTCTCAATTTTGCTGTGAGTTACTAAAGCTGTTCTAAAAATAAAGTCTATTTTGAAAAGTATTTTAAAAATTACTCTGAAGTCTACCTGGATTTATGTGAGAAGAAATGTGGTTTGTTAGTGGAGAATAGAAATACTCAAGGTAACCTCAATGCAAATGTGTTTTGCTTAATGAATGCTGCTGAAAACTAGGACAGCAGAGAAGAAAAAAAGAGACAAGTGGGAAAGACATAAATTATAAACTCTGTTTTTCATAAAGGATAAACCTCTCCCTTGGGTTCTTTTACATTGCTATGTAATTCTCTGAACTTTCTAATTTGATAAGCATTTCTTCAGCTATGTTATTTATTTTTTCTTAGTTTATATGAATATAGGGATTTCCATTGGTGATCAAGTAATTGTAAAGAGCATTATTTAACATTTATTTAAATATGTATTCAGCTGTAGCATATTTTGTTACATGGTGTTTTAGAATTTAATAAACCTCCATATCAACACATAATGTTTTATGTTTACCTAGTCTCAATGATAATCTAAGTTTCTGAGTATGTGACAATAGATTCACTGAAACCACAGGATAATAATTTAAAAAGCAAATAAGTTATTTGAGAGAAGGCGTAAGTTTATAGGTAGTTACAGATTTTGTCCATGGGCCCTTAGAAGACAGTATCAATTATAGTCATACCTGACTTAACAACGAGGACACTGATGAGGTTTGGATGTTTGTCTCCTCCAAATCTCATGTTGAAATGTGACCTGCAGGAGATTGGGCCTCATGGGAGGTATTGGATCATGGGAGCAGATCTCTCATGAATGGGTTAGCACCATCTCCTTGGTGATGAGTGAATTCTTGCTCAGTTAGTTCATGTGAGATCTAGTTGTTGAAGAGAATATAGGACCTCCCCATTCCCTCTCTTAACATGTGATAGGCTGACTCCCTCATTGACTTCCACCATGACTGTAAGCTTCCTGAGGCCCTCACCAGATGCAGCTGTCTGTGCCATGCTTTGTGTACAGCCTGCAGAACCATGAGCTAATTAAACCTCTTTTCTTTATAAATTACCCTGCCCTGGGTATTTCTTTTTTATAGCAACACAAGAACAGACTGACACAGATACATTCTGAGATATATACCATTAGGTGACTTCACTGTTGAATGAACATCATAGAATGTACTTACGCAAACCTGGATGGTATAGCCTACTACAGACCCAGGCTATAACGTATGACCTGTTGCTCCTAGGTTGCAAACCTGTACAGCGAGTATTGAACACTGCAGGCAATTGTAACGCAATGGTAAGTATTTCATGTATCTACACATAGAAAAGGTACAGTAAAAATATGGTATTGTAATATTATGGGACCCTCATCTAAATTTCATTCTACAGTGCATGACTGTATAGGAATTCTGTGGGCTCTGGGCTGATTTTAAATAAGAAGCATTGAAGAAGTGATGGTGGAGACTCTGGAATTTTCAGTCAGGGGATCAAAGTTTTGCTCTAGATTTTGGTGCTAAGCAGCTCCATAACTTTGAAAAATGTACTTTATTTTTTTTCTGAGTGCAAAATAAGGGGAATTAATGCAATAATTTGTTAAATACCTTTAAGATTTACATAATCTACATTGTGGATACATTGAAGGTTTTATTTTGTGAAAATTAGATGAGATCAATCCTTAGGCAAAGATGTGTTTAAATCAATGACACAAAGAAGGCTGCAAATGAAAATCATCCAGACAACTAAAAAAAAAAATTAGATTTCCTGGACCCCAACCAACCAAGAACTACTAAGTTATACTGTCTGATGGAAAGTCTCAGCAATCTACACTCTAAAACTGTCCTAGGTGATTTTAATGCAGGAGGTCCTGAGTTTGAAAATCTCTGGTTTAGGCAACCTCCAAGATGTTTCAGCATCTCTGACTCTCACAAATATTTATTAAAGTACTAACTTCATATTCTAGAACTGCATGCAAATGATAGTGCGCTAAAATGAAGAAAACCTGTCCTTAAGAATCACAATTTCAAAAAATGGCACAGGCATATATTACACAAAATCTATAAATGAATCCACTCAATCATGAAGCTCCTTATATAGATATGATTAAAACTCATGCAGTTCTTACAAAAATGGAAAATAACTTCATGGAGTGCAAAACGAATCAAATTCATATTATTTTGTCAAGATCCCAATGTAAAAACTCTTGTAAATTTAGAATGCACTGGAGATGTTCAAACACAACCAAAAAAATCAGCGAGTAATCCTTAAGGGCAACAAACTTATGTGGTGTGACTCCAGGACACTGAACTACGATCATATTCCAGATTTGCAGAAGAAAAATAACTTCCCCTGCTCTTTTCACACATTCTTTTATATGAAGTGAGGGAGACAAAAAAGTTGGCTAATCATCAGGAAACAATGATGCTTCTTAATGCGATTCTCTTTGATTGAGATGTATCCCACAGGGCAAATTTGGGCTTCTAGGTGGTTCATGACATCATACAAAACATGCACTAAAATGCAAGAAGAACCAAAAAATAAAACAAACAAAAATGGCAACAACAAAAACAGCTAAAGAGTCAAAATAAAGGCAAGGGGAATATTTATGAATAAATCATCCATCATCTTTGATCTCAGCAAAATGACCATTGACTTGGCAAGCACTCAAGAAAGTATTTCTTTTATTTGTAAAAGTTGAAATGATTCCTTGTCACATTATTTTTGGTGCCAAAGCTGAGGTTATTTTCTCTGGCTCAACATCTGTGGCTACCCCTAGGAATTAATTGGGCAATAAACGTTTTCAGGCTCATGAAAATCAAGCATTAAAAAGATGACCGATAAATATTAGTTTTATAAATGTAACAATAGGGTTTGGTAACTGATCTCTACCCGTTGTGCACAGAACAGATTTCAAAATGCTGGAAGTGAAACCGATGTAGCCATGTGTCAGAGTTGAGGATGTTTGCCTTTGTCTGCACTTGAAACAACTTTGATGTGGCTTAAGATGTGTTTTTGTATTTCAAACACCCTGCAGAAGGGAAACCAGCAAGGCATAGAATTATTTACCCTTCCCAGGAAAATATTTTAAAAGCTCTATGAGGGCTCCATTTCCTAAAGCCACCTGTCACCTAAAGCACATGTAATAAGCCCCAGATGCTGGATCCCAACCTGCTAACCCTGTGACTCGCACAGAAAATATTTCACTCATTCCTGGGCACATCCTTAATTCGTTCGAAGCTAAACTTTCAGGCCATATTTTCTGCTTAAACTTAATAACTCAGCTCTGACATTCCTTCCCAGTGACCCTAAAGTTCCGTTTGGCCACCTCTACACCTGCTCCTAAATGCATTAGAAGCACTCAGCTTTTTTTTTTCTTTTTTTTTCAAGTATCAATTTTGTTTTCTTTACTCAGCCTTGAGGCCATCCATTGAATGCTCAGAAGTAAAGGATACTTTGTTCTATTCCATTGTGAATTGTGTTAGTATCTTAGGTTTCTCTGCTTGAGTTTTTGTTGATGTTGTTTTGAACACAAAAATATGTTGGTTCATAGATTTTTGAGATCCGTGAAGCTTAAGTTTCAAATCTTGATTTTGGAAGATAATGACGGAAAGATCCCCCAAATTCCCTAAAATTATTTGTATATATAAATTCTTTTGCAAAAAATAAGCTTATTAGTTTATGAATATTTCCTATGATGTTAAAAAATTGTGACTATATACTAAGGCTGGCATGAACATTAAAACCCCAAAATGCATTATTTTAAATGTATTTAATGATCTAAGAAAATGTACAGTTAAAGATTTCAAGGGTCAGAATTGAGAATTTATTCCTATTAAGTTTTTTGAAAATCTGAGAACATAGAAAAAATGCCATTTTACTGAAAAATTATAACTATACCCAATTTCCTTGAGGGAAGAATTATAGATAAAGTTATTGCAGTACAAATAAGTGGCTAAAACTACCTCCTTTATGAAATCATTCTCCCACATGTATCTGTTTTTAAAACCAAGTATATTTTTCATGTTAATGAAATTGCAAATCAAAACATGTTCTACACAGGAGAAAAATGTGTTGTTTCTGGAGTAAGAGTGTGTGTGTGTGTGTGTGTGTGAGAGAGAGAGAGAGAGAGAGAGAGATTACTAGAAATAAATGACTGCTTGTGGAAAAAGGATAATCAGAGTGTGAAAAGAATTTTTAAGTCTTAGGACTCCTAAGTTGACTTTGTGAAAATAGACAATTTTATCTGAGAACATTTCAGTGATAAGTGACTGTTTTGCTTGTATCAAGGCAATGACACCAATTCGTTATTGATACCTCTCTGTGAGAAGATTTCAAAAACACCGTTCTCAAAATTGCCATATGTTTCAGATAGTGATCGTAAATGGAGGACTTTATTTTTTGGAGGGGGTAGGTCAAGAGGTTAAAATACTAATCTCCACATACAACCTGTTTTGAGCTGCTTTATTCTATAAACCTGGGGTAGGCATGTGTAAAGGCCTAGAAACTGGGCTCCCCTATCATATTTCCCTCTAACTCCAGATAACACCAAATAAACCCTTAATCACACAAGAAATCACTCAACTTTTACTACTCCTCCTGCTCCTTGACCTGCCACTAGCCCATTTCATTTCCCATGGTGTGGCCTCTGGCCCCTGTCTTTATAAGCCGTATCACCTGGCCATCACGCAGCTTCCAGCTCCCGGATCCTGTTTGGTTTCTGGTTTCTTCCAGGTTACCCAGAGTTTACAGACTGGATGCACTGCCTCTTGTCCTTCTCTGCCCTGGAAATGCTTTCTCCCTCAGGCATAAAATCTTCCTCTAGTGCTGGATCTGTTCTCCCACCAGCCATTTTGAGATCTTAACTGCTTCAGGAAGTTTTTCTTTCTTTCCCATCAGAGAAGTGAAATATTTCTTTCTACCTAAGTTACAGACTTAAAATGATGGCAGTTTTCCATTTGCAGGCAGATTGTTCATAGGACTATGTACTTCTGTACAAGCCTAAAACCCACCAAACATTCTTTGTGAAACAAAAGAAATATATAATTTCTAACTTGAATATAAGCATCTAATTCTTAACAATCTTTCATCATCTCACCTTCAGTATGTCTCAAATTACCTTCACCTCCATCCTTCCTTTCCCTACTCTCTACCTAATGCTTAACTAATCCCTTTTCTAATGTGTCCTGTTTCTGCTCATGGCACCAAGATGCTTCCATCCCTAGAATTTCAATGAGGCAGGGCCTTCACTCCTCCTTCTCACCGTGATAGAGAGAGAATGTTAATGGTCAATCACCCAGAGTTAGACAGATATGGCTTTGAATCAAAAGTGTTGCAAGATTCTGGATTTGTGAGCTATTAAGATGTTCTCCTGCTGAAAACTGGAGACAAGAGTAGCTACCTAGGGTTGTTGTAAGGATTAGTGTACTTTTGTAAAATACTTTGCATACCACTGAAAAAATAGGAGATAATAAATATCAGTTACTGCTTTTCTATAATTTAATCATTTTTATTATTATGAATCTTTAATATCTTATCTCATTGCCCTTCTCTGTTAGTGAGGGTTAAACCAGGGAATTAGACCCTTAGAACTGGAACACACACACACACACACACACACACACACACATCATGTAATTTATAGGAATTTGGTTTATATAATTATGGCAGCTGATTAAAGAGTTTCTGTAAAGCCGTTGTGTTGTTATCTTCACATCTGATGCTGGAGTTTCAAGCCCACAAGGCAGGCAGGCAGAAAGATAAAATGGGTGTAAAGTGCAGAACAGCAAGATCAGGTAGGATGAAAGGAGACATGTGTCAGTTCTTAGTGCCTCTGAATTTGATGGTATCATTGTCCCCCAGAAACTGAGACCGTTTGTTATGAAGCTAAATGCATAAACTTGACCCAGGAATCAGGGAAGCTGAGGGATGCTCTAGGGGAAGGTGGAGCGGTTGCTGGCCCAGCTGCTGCTTCACACAAAGGAGGCAAGTCAGCAGATCAGCAAGAGTGTATGAGCTACAAAATGTCTGTTTCTGCTTTGCACCCTCCAAACCCACTTAAAAATCTCCTTTGTGGTCCATTCAAACCAGAAACATACAAGAAAGAGGGTTTGGGGAGATGCAGATTTGACTGGCCTAGTGGAGCCATTACAAAGCCACTATGCCTTTCTTTAAAATATGTCATCTTCAAAAAGCATTCGTTTCCAAATTATTTTTGCTTATTCATTTTCCTTTCTTTTCCATCAGTTTTCCCTTTACATTGTGCCCCATAGACCTCTGCTCTTCTCACATTCCTATGCCTAATCTGATGCCACTCAAGGCTTCCTACAAGGAGGGGCCCACTCATTAACTTCACAATTATACACTTGGGGTGGCCAGGTTGATCTTATTGCTCTTCCCAAAGCACACTGGATTATTATGTCTTCTATGATTTTGATCATAACTGTATTCTCACTTAGAAAACACTCTCCATTCCTGATTTACCTCTTATCTACAATATAGCCACTTTAGAATCCAAACCATGTACTACATTTTCTCCAGAATACCTTTCAACTCTGGGCAGCTCATACCTTTCAGTAGCTTCTGCACACAGGCACGTGCTCCATATTTGGGGCAGGCACTGTGTCTTATATGATATTTTATTTTTGCTTGAAGTATCTTGCAAAGCTGGGAAACTGGTAGAAACGAATTAAATGCTTTTACAGAGAAGGAAATATAATTTTATATGATTTCTATTAAATACAAACTAGACAAACAAAAATGATGCCTCTGTGTAAAACCCTACTCTCCAGCATTTTAACGTGTCATTCCTTTTCTGGCTGTTATGACAATGTCTGCCCAAGGACTCTTGCCTGAGATGTAATCATATGCAATTATCATTGTGTTTTTGTTTAATCCAAATACAGATAATTCAGTATTAATATTCTTCCAGGAAGACTATTCTTTTTGTATTTCTTTTTTCTCTTAGAGGGAGAAAACCTCTTACATGCTGTGTAAAGTGGGTGGATTCTCACTTTGCTGAATGTCAGTTTCTCCCTTAAAATAGGGAAAATGATAATACTTCTTTCATAGAGGTGTTGTGAGGATGACGTAAGCTAGAAAATAGCTCATTTTGATTCAATGGATATGACATCAAGGTACAGGCAAGAGAAACAAAAATAGACATACAGGACTAAATCAAACTATAACTTCTGCATATCAAATGAAACAATCAATAGAATAAATAGACAACCTACGTAATAGGAGAAAATATTTGCAAATCATATATCAGATAAGAGTTTAATCTCCAAAATGACAAACTCTTACAACTTATTAGCAAAAAAAACCCCTAATAACCCCATCAAAAAAATGAGCTAAGGATTTGAAAAGACATTTCTCCAAAAAACACATGCAAATGTTCAACAGGTATTAAAAAAAAGTGCTCATCTTCACTAAATATCAGGAAGATGCAAATCAAAACCACAACAAGATATCCCTTCATACTTGTCAGGATAACTATTATCAAAAAACCAATGGCAACCAGCACAGACAAAGACATGGAGACATTGAAAGCCTCATGCACTGTTGGTGGAAATGTAAAATGGTGTAGCTGATTTGGAAAACAGTATAGAGCAGGTGTGTCCAATCTTCTGGCTCCCCTGGACCACATTACAGGAAGAAGAATTGTCTTGAGCCACACAAAATATACTACCATTAACGATAGCTGATGAGATACAAAGAAAAATCGCCAAAAAAATCTCATAATGTTTTAAGAAAGTTTACGAATTTGTGTTGAGCCTCATTCATAGCCATCCTGGGTTCCGGGCTGGACAAGTTTGGTATAGAGTTTTCTAAGACTATTAAAAATAGAACAACCATAGAATCCAACAAATCCATTTTTGGGTATTTATCCAAAATAATTAAAATCAGGATCTTGAAGAGATATTGGCACTCCCATATTTATTGCAACACTATTTCACAGTAGCCAAGATATGGAGGCCGTTTAAATGTCTATCTACAGATTAATATATAAAGAAAAATGGTCTATATATATAACAGAATGCTATGCAGCCTTAAAGAAGGAAATTCTGCAATATGTGACAACATGTATGAACCTTGAAGACATTATGTTCAGTGAATAAGCCAGTCACAAAAGGGTGTGATTTTACTTATATGAAATATCTAAAATAGTCAAATTAATAGAATCAAAAAGTGAAATGATTGTGGCCAGGAGGTGGGAAGAGGGAAAATAGAGAGTTACAAATCAATGGACATAGAGTTTGAGTCAAGGAAGATAAATGTGCTCTAGAGCTCTGCTGTACAATATTGTACCTGTAGCCAACAATAATGCATTATACACTTAAAATTTTGTTAGGAGGATATATCTCATGTTGAGTATTCTTACTAAAATAAATGCAATTTTAAAAACTCATATAGTGTTGACATCAAACAAATAAATAAAATATGTTTTCCATAGTTTCTCCATTTTTAAAAATAATCACCTTGGCAGATAGATTTTTTAACTGTAGAAGTCTCTATTGTCATTGATGAGTTTTACACAGAGCTGAATGCTCTGGGGGGTAAGGAAGGGAGTTTCAGTTCAGTAGGTGGTCCAGGAAGAACCAAAGCCAACAGGGTTGGGTTTGCCCAAGGCCTGCGTAGGGAAGGGCCCTGAAAGGAGAAGATGCCAAACAGTGGCACAGACACTGGAGAAAGAGACCAACTGTGGATCTTTTCCAGTGAAAAGCTGTGCACTATCTGTGGCAAACTCCTCATGTTTAGTAAATTTTTTAATAAAATTACAAAATTAAAAAAAGAAGTAGCTCAGTGCCTAATGCATAGCAAGTGATCGCTAAATACAAAATGACGTGGCTGATTGAATAATGGCCCCCTAAAGATGTCCACACTTGAATCCCCCTACTGCCTATGTGTCTGTGAGCTCAGCTGGGGAGCTCTTCTGCTGGTCTTCTGCTGGAACCTGTGAATACATGCCTTACATTGCGGGAAGGACTTTGCCCACAGGATTATGTTAAGGATCTTAAGAATGAGGAGATTATTGTAGATTATCTGAGAGGGTTTGATGTAATCATGAGCAGCCTGATAAGAGAGAGAGGTGTATTAAAGTTAGAGAGGGAATGTGTAAGGACAAAACAAGAGGTTAGAGTGATGCACTATGAAGACAGAAGGAGAGGCCACAAGCCAAGTAATGTAGGTGGCATCTAGAAGCCATAGAAGTCAGAAAAAGCAAGGAAATGGAGAATCTTTAGAGCCTGCAGAAGGAACCAGCCTTGTAAACACTTTGATTTTCGTTCTAGCAGATTCCTGTCACACTGGTGACCTCCACAACTGTAAGCTAATAACTTTGTGCTGTGGTCATTTGATATTGTGATGACAGGAAACTAACCACATGGTATCACTATGTATTCATTTTCCACTTGGTCCATTTTTATCCCCTAGGCACCAAAGTTGCTCTTAGCCCTTCTATTCCCAACCTTGCCAGACACCATTTGTGTGCTTTCTTTGGCTGAGGACTCGAAGTTTTGAATGCTGGGGACTGATTTATTTCTGTTTCACAGTCCGGATCAGAATGGTGACATGGGCAATGTTGTTTTCCACACGTTGTTCCCCGATGATGTTCTCCATTCCACTGTGGTACTTTATTTTCAGGGCTCAGAGTCCTCTGACTTCTGACCTCAATTCTCCTGACCTGCCACCTAGTCTACTTTTCGTGAAGGATGGCTATGCAAAACATCTCCCCAAACTTGGTGACTTTAAGCAGCAGCCACCTTCTTATTGCCTAGGTTTCCATGAGCTCAGTTGGGCAGTTCTTCTGCTGGTCTTGCTTGTGGCCTCTCATAAGCTTGTAGTCACCCAGTGACTGGGGCTGGAGTCATGGAGGCTTGGTTCCTATGGGGGCAATGCTCTGGGGTTTGCCCCTCATTATCTGGTCTCAGGGTCTTTCCACTA
This sequence comes from Trachypithecus francoisi, assembly GCF_009764315.1. Classification (NCBI taxonomy): domain Eukaryota; kingdom Metazoa; phylum Chordata; class Mammalia; order Primates; family Cercopithecidae; genus Trachypithecus; species Trachypithecus francoisi. The sequence goes on from NW_022681468.1 coordinate 90,976,220, forward strand.
CCAATGGTACAGACGTACTTCTTATGTGTACTCTCTGCACGCTTGTATTCATTTCCTGGGGCTGGTGTAAAAAATTAACACAAACTGGGATGGCTTAAAAGGAATTCATTCTCTGACACTTCTGGAGGCCAGAAGTTGGAATCCAGGGGTCTGCAGGGTTGTGCTCCCTCCAATGACTCTAGGGGAGAACTCTGGAGGAGCATCTTTCAGATTCTGGTGGCTCCAGGTGTTCCTTGACTTGTGGCAGCATCACTCCAATCTCTGCCACTGCCTCTGCATGGCCTTCTTCTCCTCTGTGTCTCAAATCTCTCACTCTGTCATCTAGGCTAGAGTGCAGTGGCATGATCAGGGTTCACTGCAGCCTTGACTTGCTGGGCTTAAGCGGTCCTCCCATCTCAGCCTTCCAAGTAGCTGGGACTACAGGTATACGTTACCATGCCCAGCTAATTTTTTTAAATTTTAGTAGAGTGGGGATCTCACTATGTTACCCAGGCTGGTTTCAAACTGCTGAGCTCAAGCAATTCTTCTGCCTTAGCCTCCCAAAGTGATGGGATTACAGGCGCAAGCCACTGGGCCCACTGACCTTTTGAAAAATAAGGACATTGTTAAGAGTCCACCTGAATAATCCTGGATGATTTCATGATCTTTAACTGAATAACATATGTAAAGACCTTTTTTTCCAAATAAAGTCACATCCATAGGTCCTAGGGCTTACGACACAGACATACCATTGTATGCGATATCATTTAAGTCACTGCAACTCCCCACAGCAACCACCTCAAGAGAGAAGAAGCTGCCAAGCCTTGTAAGGCCAGGAATTGGCCTGGGGTCGTGGGGGCCCGTGTCCCTATCTATTACATGTTGCAGGTCAAGTCCAGATTCAGAGTATCACATGAACACCAACCCAAAGAAGCGTGGCTCACTGGGAAAATAACTACTTTTTTGGGGGGTCATTCTCCCTGAAACCACACACATGTCCCCTTGCCTCATGAGTTAGGGCTCTCTGAGTGGACTGACAGTAACCCGGCTCCTTAGAATAAATGGTGATTAAAAGATAACAATGTCTTAATGTGGTTCTCCCCCCAAAAAGAGTGACTTTTAAGTCAACCTCTTCAAAATTTCATGTGAATCACAACCTGGTAGGAGAAATATTTTCAGTGGAGTGAGGGCTAGGGTGATTATTGGTGCTTTGCAAGTCCCTGCACGAAGACTGCTTTGTGCTTTGCCATGAATGGGTTAAGTGCAGAGTGTAGGACTTTCACAGGGACAACTTTGAAGGGTGTGGGTTTTGCAGGCAGACAGATTTCGGTTCTACCTCAGCAGCGATTGTCACTGTGAGACCCTGGGGAAAGTATCAGGGGTCTCCTCCATGAAATGCAGGGAGTATGCCTAAAGTCCAGGGGTGGACTTGTGGGCTCTATTGATGACAAGGATGGTTATGACCGTGATGAAGATGTGGTATTGTGAAATCAATGTGACCTGTCTGAGGAGTATGCAAAAAGTATTGATGTACACTTGATTCAAATGGAGCAACGTAAACAACTATACCTTAGCTGGATACCTAATAGTCAGTTGCTTTGTTAAGACTTAACTCTTAATTGCTTTTGGTTAATACACAATTTCTCTTTTTCTTTTATTAGTTAACAAATGTTCTATATGCAGCACCTGTTGGTTTGCAAACACCACAGAAGAACTTCTGATAATCCCACATATCGCAACTTGGTTTAGGGGTAAGAAAAGGATTGGCTTGATAACTCCTTGAAGAATGACTTTAGTTAGATTTATTCTGTATGAGAAGAAAACTCTGATTATGTAGAGTCCAGGTTTGCTCTGGTTTCCTGATGTTTGTCTCTCAGAGCCCCCTTCTTGGAAGCAGTCACCGGAGATGCGCACCTAGTGTTAATCGAAGTAGCTGGAGGGGACGTCATACTCTGATGACAGCAGGGTTTGGTTTCTTTGAGATATTACTCAGAGGGTTTTCTTTACTCCATCTCTCTTTCTTTCTTTTAGAGATAGGGTCTCACTATGTTGCTCAGGATGGTCATGAACTTGTGGGCTCAAGCAATCCTCCCGTCTTGGCCTCCCAAGGTGCTAGAATTACAGGCCTGAGCCACTGCACATACTTGCTGGCAAACAGTGTCTTTGTGGCTCTAAACTAGTCCCAACTGTGGGTGGCCCTTGGTAGGTTCAAAAACCAGGACTGGAGAAGGATTCCATGGGCCAAGGAGCTGGCAGAGGCTAAGGATCCAGGTGAATTGAGCTCTGTGTTGGTGGGTCTCACTGCCTACCCATGAACTGCCTCTGATAGCCACCAGGGTTCATCCTTCCTCCTCTCTCCTTCAGTTCTTCCCCTTCACATGTATTTTCTGATTAGTAGTTTATGCATATATGGAATTTGGAAGTAGAAGGCTGGTTTTAAATTCAGCCCAATTGCTCATTCCTTCTTCTTGAATTTTTGTCAAATTGGTTTGCTTCCCTGAGCCCAAAATGTTTTTATCTGTGAAAGAGAAAAAAACACATCTACCCTGGTCTGTATTTGTGTAAAATGGTGGGATTAGATGAGTCAGTATCCGTGAAAGCCCTTTCACAGAGCTACCTGCCCAGTACTCCTCACAGCTGAGTGATCATTTATATATTCCTGGCTGGGCATGAGTACTTAAACCCATGGATGATTGGAACATTCCAAGAAGTGCAGAAAGAAAGCAGACAGGTGGAACTGGGCAGATGGCATGGCCTGGGCCAGGTTTTCTAGGTGCAGAGGGAGGAACAAACCTTGAAGATGATCTAGAGTCATACTCATTCTATAGATGAGGAAACTGAGGCCAGAGGGGTGAAGGACTGAGCCTAGGTCCCAGACTTCCTTTTCTGTCTTTATTATTATTATTATTATTTTTTAGTTTTTGAGATGGGATCTCACTGTGTCGCCCAGGCTGGAGTGCCAGTCATTGCAAGCTCCGCCTCCCGGTTCACGCCATTCTCCTGCCTCAGCCTCCCAAGTAGCTGGGACTACAGGCACCAACCACCACACCCGGCTAATTTTTTTGTATTTTTAGTAGAGACAGAGTTTCACCGTGTGAACCAGGCTGGTCTCGAAATCCTGATGTCATGATCCGCCCATCTCTGCCTCCCAAAGTGCTGGGATTACAGGTGTGAGTCACTGCTCCTGGCCTTCTGTCTTTATTATTTTAACAACACTTATTGTCCACTGCAAAGACCACATCTATAGATTCATTTATTGTTTACCTGCTCTCCTGCCTACTCCAATATCACCTAGGCTGGTAACCCCCCACCACCCACAGAGAACTGAAGCCCATCTTATTCATGTCTGTGTGCCCAGAGCTGTGGGCAGTGCTGTCACATAATGGGCCCAGATGAAGAGGCATGAGCAATGTGCCTGATGCTTCTCCTGACTCCCCGTCCAAAGGCCTTACTGGTTCTGCTAATATTTTCCCATTTCAGGGATGATGCAAATCCTACAGGGTTGCTCTTTCTTTTAGGCCTTGGACATCTCTGAAATAGAAGTCCTCAGCAGAGACCTGGCTGTCATATCCCATCCGATCCTAGGAAATTAATAGGAACAGAAGATTGCTAATAGGTCAAGAAGCTACCCATGTGAAAGGTGTGAGAGAAGTGAGCGTCATGAGGTCAGACACTGGGCTGGCATGTTTATGGTTGTATCCTGATGACTGGGTGAGAGATTGGCCCAAAGGAGACCCTTAGCAAATATCTGTTAAATGAAGGAGAGAATGAATGAGTGGCCTCTTTAGAGTATTGGTAAACATGTAGCACAACCGCAAGATGATTGTTCAATTGACATATTGATGGCCCTTTACTGTTCCAAAAGAGGAGGGAAGAGGGCAGAGGGATGACAGGAGGACACATTGTGTTTTTATCTGTCAAAGGACGTCAGAATATCTGGTTGGGTAGTTTCTGTGCAGATGGGGGTGCAACTTCTGTGCAGTTCTGTGCAACTGCAGCTGCTGTGGGAATGAGCAAGCCATCACTGAAATCGTAAATATGCCACGGACCCACACTGGGATGCTGACAGATGCCCTCCCTGCAAGGCTCAGATGGGAGGGACTCCTGGAGTCCAGATTTTAAATTAGATTCACCTGAGCCCAGTCAGTGAACTGTCATCCTTCGGATGGAATGGAAAAGGGGAGGGGGGAGGAACAGAAGAAAATCTTTGTAGCCGAGCCGACCTGACTTTCCTCAGTGGGAGACACATGAGTAGTGTTTCATGTCAAGGAGAGGTAGTTAAAATGCAGACTGCTCGATCCTGGTCTCAGAATTCGGGAGGTGTGGTTTGTGCCTGTGGACCACTCATCTTCCCTTCCTTTGATCTATCACTTGATGTGGAGAAAGGTTTTTATGTGTGATTCCCACATAATGGGTAATTTAGTCCATCCCACTATGAAAAAGTGGTAAGTGTAGTTCTAGTATATTTGCTTCAGTTATTCTTAAAAGTATCTAAAAATATATTATTCTCCTGTGCTTTAGATGGCCCGACTGCATTTTCTTGGTTGCTTATAATTTTTGAGCTCCTTTTAGCCAGTTGAAAGATAGTGAGTTGCAAATTAAAAAACAAAATAAGGATGAAGGCATGTACTCTGCCAGTGTGCACATTTCAGTGAGAAATGTGATGTCAATGGAATATATTGGCACATCAACCAAATAGGGTTTGCCTTATTTATAATTGAAATTGGCACATCACCATGCATGTTAAGTTTCAGGTCCATTCCTGGTCTTTTTATGCAATGTAACACATACTTAAAAAAATACCTCTACCTTGATTAAAGCCCGAGCATTGTATTTTTGAAGTAGCTTTCTCGGCTAGTCAAACTGAGTCCTAAAGTAGTTTACAAGGAGTCAACCATAGAAACTTTAGATTTAAGGCTCAGACATGACCACATCCGACTGAATGAAGTGGCTGCCCACAGAAAAGTTCAAGTTCATCAGATTCGGATGAACATCTGCAAAACAAGACTAGTAAGCTCCGATTCACACACCTCACACCTCATGTCTACTCTTCATTTAAAAGTGAATTCAAAAGTTTCAAGGTTGCAGAAGAATTTTCCTTCACATTTTCATTTCTCAGAGGATATTCTACAGGCTGACGTTTCTCCAAGAAGAATATGTATTAAAATAATAATTGGCCAAATTGCCCTTGTCCTTTAAAATAAATACTGCATACCCTTGACCTTTATTGGGGGAGGGCTTGAAGAAGTAGAGAAATATGAAAAGAAGGAATAAACCTCTGAGTTTCTGTTTATACGGGGAGAAGAAGGTGGCTTCCAAGAGCTAATGGGATGGAAGAGGTTTTGATTTTTTTACCCAGCTGGGGAAATGGAGAAAGAATATATGTGACTACGGTGGTTGAGTGATTTCTGAAGTTTCATATCTGACTGCATGTTTTACCAGCTTCAAACCTAATAAAACAGGATGCTTTTTGGACCAACTTTCAGTGGAATTGGGGTGACAGTATTTGTGAACGGGGCTCAAAGTGAACTGAGAACAGGGTGTAAAACCTTTGTGGAACACTCTGAGAGAAGACCTTGTCTGCTGAAGAGAGGCGTTATAAGACTCGAGCATATCTGCTTTTGCTTCTATGCTAAAAAGTTCTCTTTCAAAGCAAAATGCTCCAAGCTTTCCCACACACTTCATTCATCATTAAAGAACAATAAAATCTTTTCATACATTTTCAGCTTCTTACAATGTACTCTTCTGTGCTTCAGAGAACTTTCGAATGGTACTCGAAACATTTTAGTAACAGGACAGAATGCTTAAGACATGTATGCCATTCTCCCTGCATTTCCTCCCTGACAACCAGGCAGCCAGGTGGTATATGTCCTTGTTTCCAGAGAGGCAGGACAAAGAGAAGAAGGTCATTAAAGCTATGATGTTTGGTGTCTCCGAGAGGAAAGGAAGGGTGGTTTCCTGGGCTGTAAGGATTCAGGGCAGCTGGTGCTGAAGCTGTTGAGACCTTTGAACCACTCAAGGACAGCACTCTGGCTCAGAGAAGAATGCAGATATGGTCTGCTTAGACACTTGGTTCCTTGCCTCGGTAACTACTCTGGCTCATGAATGCACAACAGCAGGCAAAGACACATTGCAGGGAATTGCACAGGCTTTAGCTATGATGATATTAGCTGTGCCTAGGATAGTATTAGAAATTAGAAGTTTTTCTCCTGTTTTCATGAAACCAAGTATGTTGTATGGATTCTGCAGTGAACCTGGGAAAGGGGATGTGGCCCAAATCATCCCTGAATTCCACACCAACCCACCAAGATGGGGGCTAGGGTAATTTTAAAAAGAAGGTCCACAAATTCTTTGATATTTTTCCCCTATAAGAGGTGCAGCTTATTTACATTCTCGTAAGTGTGGGTTACACTTAGTGCCTTGCTTCTCATGAATAGCCTATGGTAGAACTGATAGATGTCACTTCCAAGATTAGGTTATGAAATACCTGTGACTTCTTTCTTGGTGTGCTGTCTCTCTCTCTAGTGGATAGCTTGCTGTGTGAGAAGCAGGTGGTGATCAGCCCATGTGAATGGAAGTCCCCAGCTAGCAGCCAGTAGGAAACAGAAGATGTCTTTTACGTGATAGCCACGAGACTGCCTCTAATCTCATAAGTGATATCCCCCCACCTTTGCCTCATGCTATTCATTAGAAGTGAATTAATAGGTCTAGGCCACATTCAAGGGGAGGTGTTTACATAAGATTGTGTATTACAAGAAGTGGAGATCACTGGGGGTTCATCTTAGTGGATACCGTAAGGACCAATTTAGCTTCAAAGATGTATTTTAAGGATGAAGCCCCATTTTTTTTCCTCTGTAGATGACTCTACATCTCTGTAGATGGCTTTTTCCCTCTGGCTTGCTCTAGTAGTGAATTCCTTACTGAAGAGAATTTATTGGCACCATGTTTTGTGGCATTCTGGGACGCATTGTTACAGAAAGCAAAACCCTGGTTCCTTTTCAGATTACAAAATCAGCTGCATATGTGGAGAGCACACATATAAATCTTTCCTTTCTAACAAACCAGGCCTTATAAATAATCTCCAGGTCAGAGCCTATTAAACCTGGACAGGCCCAGAGTGAGGCCACTCCAAGTTGACTCCAGAATCAGCACTTTGGCTTGGGAATGTTGCCTGAGGCATGCTCTCGGAGTGATAAGAGTGTTCTCAAGAATCAAGGAAGAAACATCACTATGATTACAATCATCCACTCAGAGAAACAGTGGTTGATGTTACTTTAATGGCATCAATAGAGCTTCCAAATATTAATAATGAAAATCCAGTATTGATCATTTTCTTTTTTTTTTTTTTTACCTGCAGTACAGTCACAGGGGCAGGGGAGGAGATAAAACAGAATAGCAACACATCAGGAACATTGTATTACTAAGCTAATTATAACCTTTCAGCACAGAATTCATTCTACTGTCCATCAATTGGGGCGGGGTGGTGGGGTGGTGGGGGGAGGGAGGGAGAGAGAGAGAGAGAGAGGGAGAGAAAGGCCTGACTAAGATACTAGAATTCTGCAGTTGCAAGCCCTTACAAATAGCAGAAAGCTGAGAGATGATAAATAATATATGAAGCCAGGTACTGAGCCAGGGGCAAGTTTTCTCCCGGTGAATTCTACTATTTACATCTCTGCTGCTGCGTGTCTCTCAGTAGCACCTTGCCAGGTATAAGGAACATGCTTTGTTGGATTTTGCCTCTCTTATCTTGTTGGGTTCTCACAGGACTTTTACTTTCAAAACCCCCACCCTGTGAGTGCTGTTGGCTCTCCTGGACTGCTGGTCTCTGTTTTCTGAACTTCAAAATGTAAATTTGTAAAATAGGATCTCTTTTTCTGTCTCAGAAGGAAAATATTGTGCTGAAATTTTAAGTAGATCTGCTAAACGTATGTATTAGTAGCTCTGGCAGTGTGTAACTGACCACAGGAATCAGATTGTGGAGCAGGTGTGTGGTGTTGTGAAGCCCTGGTATTGTTCATGGAGTGTTGTGGGTTTCCCAGGAGAAGGTGGTCCCGTTGAGCCTAGCCACCATAGCAGGGACACAAGGCTGACACTGTGACTGGATTTGCTCCTCCCAAGTCCTTTCACTCCTGATGCCATCACCGTAAAGCTCCTTGAGGACACTGGATGCATCCCGTGGATCTAAGTTTTGTTTTGGTTCTCTGATCATAGGGCTTTCAACACACGATTTTGGAATAAATTAACATATCAATGGAAAATATAAATTACATATATGCATACACGTGAATGAAACATTCTAACATTGTGTCAGTTTTTGAATGAGTTACTGACATGTGATGGAAAGTATGTGTGCCTTGGCCTCGGATGGTCTGGATTTAAGCCTTTCTCTTTGTACCAGCTGAATAAACATGGACACATTAATTAAATTCCCCTCTCCACAATGCATAATGTTATGCTGATCCCACAGGCTTCTGAGTATAAAAGTATAAACACAGGATAGTCGCTAGGTAGTACTTGGCATTTAGTGGAAGCTCAACAAATGTTTGTACTTCAGGTAGTATAGACAAATGAACAATATGCACTTATTTTTTTCATATCATTTATTCTTTATTGGTTTATTGCATTTATAGGTGTGCTGCTTTCTCTCAGATTGGAAGACACTGATGATTTCATATAATTTCTGGTGTCTCAGTGCCAGATTGAGTACTTTACACAGTACTCAAATTTTTTTAGAAATTAATTTTTTTAAAGAGTTGATTAAATGAAAGAAGGTCTAGAATCAACTCACAGTCTGAATTCCTGTGTGACCAAGAGCTTTAATATTTCTGGGCCTCCTTTTCCTCACTTACAAAAAGCAGGATTAAAAACATCTGTCTTTCAGAGTTGCAATGACAAATGAATATGTTAAAGTGCTTAGTATGGAACCTGGCACACAGTAGGTCCATAACAAATTTTAGTTCCCCTTCCTCCTTCTACTCAAAATGCTGAGAATCTCTCAGCTCTGCTCTGATCCTGGGTGGCTCTGGTGACGTCTTTTGTTCAGTAAATCCATGTCTCAAGGGGCACGTGACTGGATGCAGCAGACTGGATGTGTAAAGGTATAAGAGAAGCCATCCCTGGCTCAATTCATCTCCCTCTGCTGATGGATGGATGGGCGAAAAAAAATACAGTGAACACTCAAAACCCAGTGGTTCAGCTCAGGAAGTAAAGTAGAAAAGAACGTAAAAGTGGAGTTCCTGGTTACCTATTTTCTTTTATTTTTTCCCTTTCTACTGCCAGTTTCCTTGCTGTCTCCTGAACCCATTTGAAGCCAGACCTTGTGTCAGGCTACCATTTTTTCAGTTCTTGCCTCTCTCACTTATATAACTTTATAGGTTGGTTATCATAAGTCCATCTGCCTGTTTCCTAAAATACTTTAAATGCAAGAAAGCATTGTTAGCAATACACCTAATTTTCATCTTGCTGTGTCAATCAGCCCCTTGCTTAAGGATAGGTGCTCACGGCTAAAGACAAGTGGGCTGTTTGCAACTCAGCTGATGTCTGAGGCTTGATTAAGCATCTTCTTCTCAGGGCGTAGACTCATTTTCTTCCCAGATGGCAGCCATGTTCTCCTAAGGAAGGGAGCTGAATTGACTGGGAGCTCCAAGGGCTTTTGGGAAGACCTACTGAGAACTTTATGATAGGCTGAGAAGTACTTTGTGGAATAAGGTAAGTTTGAGTAAGAGTCTGTGCTCCTCTTCACTTTCTATTTCTCCACCCTCCACCTTCCCAACCCGCCTTTCCCAGCAATTAGTGGGCTTTTGCTAACGCTGTAAAAGGGACAAAGAGAGATAAAAGTAGTTTCTTGGTTTTGGTTTCCTAAGTCCTAAACTCATTAAAATAATTTTTAAAGTGATTCCTAAGTACACCATTAAGGGGGAAGTGCCCCTGTGGGAGACTCATCGAAATTGAGCAAAGGGGATGATTTCTTCTAATATAAACGCAGATTTCTTCTGGGGTGGGAGTGGATCCTGAGCCCTGGATAGATGAGCCCAGAGACAGATTTGGGGCAGAAGCCTGGTGAGTTTACCAATCCTTGGAGAGAGAAGGTCTGTCTGGTGTACCCCAGTAGATGAGACTATGCCCAATCTCCAAGAGGGATGTCTGTGCTTGCAGGGCAATTCAGAAGTAAGAAAGAGCCTCTCACTGGACTGCAGAGGGACTCAAGGTCCAGGGGAGCAAAGTCTCAGTAGATAGACAGGTGGACATGGGGTTTGGGGACATCTGGAGGGGCTCCATGACATTGACTGAGGTATAAGTTTCTACAACCCTGCTGAAATAGGTGATTGAAATAAAGATGAAACTTAATTAGGGAACAAGGAAAAGTAAATGGCCTACACAATAGAGTTTATGGCCCTAAAGCTATTTTCTCTACCTTTGTCTCTATTTTATTGACATCACGTTGATGTGTACAAGGACTTTACACTTTGTTTTAATGGGAATGGGCAAAAAACCCCACCTGGAGCTCTCAGGGAAGTCTTCTCCACCATTGCCTTTGCTCTGTCATCTCTACTTGCCCAGATCTCACACACTGGTCGTAGCTTTGTCCTGATTTCCCCCAGAAGTGAACCATATACCTTCAGGCAGATAGATCCATATTAAACAGACAGACACAAAGTCATACAAAATTCCAAGCCCTGAGTAGAGAAATGCAAGTCGTTTGGTGCACTGGGTGCAATATTCATCAGGACTCGTGTTGAACATCACAGAAAAACTAACTCAGTTTAGCTGGAGCCCGTAGGCAATTTCCTGAATGATAGACTCAGAAAGTCCAAGGAGATTCTGACACAGTAGAATCAGGTACAATTTATTCAAGACTAGGTTTCTTTCTTCTATTTATTTTGGCTTCATCCATAGGCGTGGGTTGTTTTCGTTGTGGTCCCCAGTAAGTCTGGGTTAAAACCAGGCAGCCCCTCACCCTTCAGAAAGAAAGTTTCTTTCTGTCAGTATTCCTAACAAGGTCTCAAAGGGCTGTCTGCTTGGTTTTCACTGGTTTTCGAAGTTTTTCCTAAACTAATCACTGTGCCCAAGAGATGCCACAGTCTGTTTAGCCTGAAGGATATTTTTAGCCCTGGATGTACAGAAGAGTTTCTATTCAGTAAACACAGGGATTGAAAAGGGGTGAAAGTTAGAGTGTGCAAATGAGGATGGTAACAGTGGGAAAACAGGATGCTTCTTAGCTAGAAAAGAGAAAGGAATGCTGGGCAGGTCCAAGCAACGCTTGTCAATTAGAGGTTTAATTTTCAAGAGAAGCAGCTAGAGAAATTGGTAGGGTCTGATTAGAAAGGGTTTGGGATTCTGAATTTGGAAGCTTGGACTTGTTGGCATTACAGCCAGTAGAGCACAGTTACTGGAGATGGCAGAGGTGGGAAGATCACCCTATATGAGTGGGATGGGACATGGGGATAGGAGAAGGAGCAGCACTGGGCATTTATCAAGGCACAAGTGCTGGCACATCTTCATTTTCAGCTTTCAATTTTCAAAAAGCATTGTTTTTGATAGTAGTGCAAAAAATGGACTCTGATGCTTCTGGTTTTCTCCCTCAATACAAAGAGTCAAATTAGTCTGCATGAATGACCACGTTTGTATTTGTCATTATTTGTTTGGTGCCGTTGGAGCCCCATGCCTCACAGACTATTTAATGGGTCCATGAACAAAGGAAATATAATGCATGTACTCACAATGCTCTATACTTTGAGGATTAAAATGATTCTGTCCTGGAAAAGGGAGTTGAGTTTTAATTTTTTACTAGGATTTCTTACCCCTACACTGTCAAGCAGGTAACCTATATATCAAATGAGATGTATGTCAGCCACCCTGAATGTTGCTATTGGTGTCTAGTACATATCAGCCAGGAGATCTAGGAGTTCTAGAAAAGAAAGACTCGTATCCAAAATCGCTTTGGTGATTTAGGTAATGCTTGTACTATTTGAAATCACTCAAAATCTGATTGCCATAATTTTTAGAAGTAGGCATCTTCTTTCAAAGTAATTGTCCATAATCTAAACAACAACAACAAAAAAGACAAAAGGCTTACAGCATGAAAAGAGGCAAAATGGGGACGTTCTTCCGGCATTGCCCCAAGAAGCTTAAACATTGTTTTAGAGCTTGGCTTAAGAGCTCCACACGTTTTACAGAGTTCACAGCTGCTGAGGTTTAAAATGTAATTACATTTAATTATCAGTGTCAGATAAAACACACACAGCCACTCCGGCCCAAGTGGAACCACAGCAATGAGGAAAGTGAAGTTGGTGGCAGAAAAGTTACACTTGAAGACACAGCTTTGATTCTTTTCAAACGAAGCTTCTTGCCATGAGACTTCTCTGAATGTTCATCAGAGGAAAATGACAGTAGAGACTCTGGATATAAAGAATGTTGGAAGATTTATGTGCCAATTCTCGGTTAGATTTATTTTGATAAATTGTACTGTATCAATATGTAAAAATCAAATAAATATAACTCTTTAAAGAGGGGGCTGCTCTAATTTTACTGTTTCAGAGAAGAGGTTTGGCAAAAAGTCAGAATGTGCATTAAAAACACACTTTCAAGAAGTCTAATAAATAAAGCCTTTGAAATATGGTTTCTCAGTGAAAGGCATTTTAAATCATTTTGATAAAGAATCTAAATTAGACCTTTAAATAAGAAAGGCAAGTTCCCTTAACATATTATTTATAGATAGTTTGAAAATAAAATATTTGCAAACTGACTTCTTCTTCTATTCTTTACAAGGCAAATATACTGTCAAGTTTTAACAGCACATGTGTTTAGCTGGAGAATGTCTTCATTAAAGAAGGAAGGCCATGGCTAGCTAGCTAGTATTTACTGAGTGTTTAGTATGTGCTGGGTGCTGTATGAGATGCTATATGTATACTGTCTCATTTATTCTCAGGTGAAGAGATTAAACAAGTAGACCCTGGTTTCAGAATGCCTGTTATGGTTGAGCTGTGTGACCTTGAACAAATTACTTAACCTCACTGTGCCTTAGTTTTCTCACCTATAAATGAGGCCAATCATAATATCTGAGTAATAAGGACTATTGAAAGGTTAGTTAAGCCTGGTCCATAGAAGATGTCAATGTGTCAAATCATATAATCATCCTCATTTTAACTAGGCTCAGATGATTAAGAGATTTGCCCATAAATAACAGCTGATCAGAGATAGCATCTGGACTCAAACTCTGGGTGTCAACTGTGTCTGAGGACATCCTCACATCAGTGCGCATTCAGAAAAATGTTCATCACAGCTTTCATCTCAGACTGTACAGTGTTTGCATTCATTCATTCTGTCATATTTTATATGTATGTGTTACATGTCTGTAGCATATAGTGTATGCTATATTATATAGTAAAATATATATTATGCATTATGTATCATATTAATGCAACATATATTATACATTTTCCATATCATTTGATCATATAATATATTCTATTATAATATGTATTGTATAATAGTATACATACTGTATAGTACATAACATACACATGTGTATACACACATATACATACCGAGGACTAAATATATGCCATAAACTGGGTATAAAATGTGGCAAGAAAGATTCTGTCCTGCTGGACTGAACTTACAACAGAAAAAAAGACTACAATAAAGTATGCTAATGGTTATGATCAAAAATCTTAACTGGTGCAGGCACATTATTATATGCAAATCAGGCACATAATAATAGTGGAGTGGAGAAGTTACTTGTTGTGGGACAAACAGATTTTGACAATCTAATTATTTCTATTAGTATCTCTTTGCTAAGGTAGAATTTCAATTTATTGAAATTCCCCAAATGTTTTGGTTAATCGAGCTATTACTGGAACAAACGCAAAGATTAGGAATGGTCAAGATATTGCTCAAGGCAGTTTGTGGTGATTACATGCAGCTTGGTAAAGTTGAAAGGGTAGCTGCTACCGTCAGCCACACTTGGGTTAGAATCCACTCTCTACTACTTCCAAGTTGGATGACTTAACGATGCTATTTAAATAACACTTAAGTTTTCAGAAATTCAATTACTATCTCTTCAAAGCGGGGGACAATGTTTCTTTCACAGAATTTGTGGGTGTTTAACAACCCCTCACCTCCCCCCACCTGTCCACCACTGCCCCACATCATTCGCTTCATACCCAGAACTTCACTGTTCCTGACAAGTGTGCACAGGGAATGAAGGACTGGAGAAGCGCTCAGGGTCCTGGTCCCTGGATTTTTAGTGATGAGTAACATGCCATAGATGTGAACCACCTCGGTGACCAGCTATTCTTTCTATAGATTCTCCACGAAAGGACTGAACTCTGAATGAGACAGAACACAGGGTTTTTGGAATTGGCTGTTCATTACTGGGAGGTCCTCTGCCCTACTTACCCTTAAGTTCACTTGGTTGGATCAGCTCAACTCTCTTGGGGCAGCAGACTTCGGGGACACTTCATTGACTATTCTGAGATCAATCTCTCCTTCCCCTTGTGTGCCCAAAGTCAGTTCAGAATTCCCTGTCTAGTCTCTAAGCCTACTTCTCTCTTTAGAGAATAACACACTGCCCTGAGGAAACACATGCTGATTGGTAGAATTTGGAGGATGCTGCATCAAAATGAATTAGAGTTATTTTTGTATTTAGTGACTCCCTCAGGCTTTGATTGGAAAGACACTGAACTCGAAACAGTCACCAAGGGGAGACACATGGACTATCACATTTCTCTTCCGAATCTAGAATCTAAAAAGCCTCACTGGAGAAGTTCTGCAGCAACTGAAGCCACCGTCTCCCCATCTCTGGATCCCCACCTGGCAGGAAAGAGGAGGCTGTGAATTTATAAACTCTCCTTCCTCTCCTATACGTGGGCAGAGACACGTTATCTAGTGAGAAATTTATTTGTTAGGCACTGTTTAAAACTATTTAAAGATCAGTTTTTATTTACAAAAATGCTACCTAGTGTCACTGCAGCTTAGATTCAATGCTTTTGCCCTTCAAACTTAATATCAAAATACACCAAGGAAAATGACTTCTTCATTTCTTCCAACATTCATATTCAGGCAGGCGCCAAGGGCCAGCACTTTTCATATTAAGGTAATCCACA
The DNA here is from genome assembly GCF_009764315.1 of Trachypithecus francoisi. NCBI lineage: Eukaryota > Metazoa > Chordata > Mammalia > Primates > Cercopithecidae > Trachypithecus > Trachypithecus francoisi. The sequence goes on from NW_022681468.1 coordinate 90,991,306, forward strand.
TTTGTTCATATCTCCTGTACCCAAGGAAAACGAACCGGCATCCTTGATGAATAAATTGTGTTTCTCTGTAAGAGGAAATACATACGGTAAGGCAGTTAAATGTCAGGGAAAATCACGTTCAAAAGCCCATCTGAAATAAAAAGGATGACACGAGATGTGACATTCTTAACTTCATCGCTACCCAATAATTGTTAATTAGATTAATTACTGTCCGGTATGCTGAGCTGGAAACTTCATTTTCATGCAATAAGGTGTGAGGTCAGCTGCTTTGCCTGCCTGGGACTGATCTTGGGCTTTCAGAAGCAGCTGCAGGAGGAAGTATAGCCATAAGATTTCGGCAGTTGCAGCAGAAATAGAGAAAATAAAGTCTCAAAAGCCTTCAAGTGTCTGTGCTTGCTCCACAAACCCACTTGTCGATTAAATTAAAGCATTCCTTCCAGCTCAGTTCTCCAATCTTCAAACGTGTCTCAATAAACTGTTTGAGATCTTAGCCCTTCTAAGAAATGAATCATATTTTCTCTGTCGTACTTGATTGCTGTTGACTACTAATTCACCCTGTATTGATCTCAAGTCCATATTTCTTACTGTTACGATGGGGAATTATCTCATGCTATTAAAATGCTGCCAAGTTACAGAAGCCTTTACAATTGCTGTACCCAGAGGCCAAGTTCATCCTTCTGAAGCATGGCAGGATTGGGCATTTAGATGTGACTTTTTGCCCCTCGATTTCTTTGGTATATGTGTCAAGAGGCCCTATTATTTGTGAGAGAGAGAAGAAACATGGTGCTTATGTAGGAGTAAAAGCAGGTTTAGAGGGAGATGACATCTTTGTAAAGGAGCTTGCCAATTTGCTGTATTCTAATACTTTTCTCTCATCCTAGAAACTCCAAAAAGAACCTCATGAAAAAGGCTTCTTGTTCTGAGATATTTTTACTTTGTCTAAAATGCAGACAATATGAAAAGAGGAAGACTTGGACATGTTTTCCTGATTATAAATATAATACGCTTTCATTACAAAGAATGTTACAACCTAGAGAAGGATAAATAAGATAATAAAGCCGATTCTCCACCTCACCTCCCGGGGGTTGCACTCCTCAACCTCTGTATTTTGGAAGAAATAGCATACAGTGTTCGAGAGCCTAGACTCTGACCCTAGCTGCCCGGGGCATTAATTTAGACACTAGTATTTACTAGCTGGGTGACCCTAGGCAGTTTGCTCATCTGTATCCCAGGGACAGTAGTGATAACTTTAAAGAAACAAATAAGGCGATCCCTTCAGAGAACCCACTCTGATGCCTAGCATGTAATAAGTATTTGATGTATGCAGCTATCACCATTTGATTTTTCGTGTTAGGATTTCCTCCCTCCATGCACAGGCATGTCGATGCTTATGTGTGGCAGAGTTTTTCAGGCACTGGTTGCCACGTCAAAAAAAAATGTTGATCAGACATTTTATCCTATTTCATATATTGAACACCTGAATTTAATGTACTTGTTATACAACTTTACTTTATTGAATCATAGTAATTTATATTGTTGCATAAATCATAAGCCTGAATAGGAAATGAAGGTCCGTTTTTCCCCTAGGCAGCTGAGAGAGTGATTCCACTTGCAGCTCTCGGAAATAGAGCCAGATGCCTTATGGGATGGTAGAGCGCCAACTTGGCTCCGGGCACAAGGCTCATATTGGGAAGGGAAATGAAAGCTAACCTTACCTGTTACCTTTCCCAGCAAGAAAATTGTAGAGGCAAAGAAAGGAGGGTGAAGAAAGAGTTCCCAGGCCCATTACCCACCACCTGAATGTTAACAGAGATCTTATTGAAAGCACCACCTCCGTGGCATTTGAACCCATGACCTATGAAACATGAAGTAGCTCTGCTGCCCAAGGTCCTGGAAAAGCTTTTGTCCTGGCAGGTGAAATCAAATTGGCCAAAACTGGCTTCTGGCCAAAATCCCAGAGAGAATCATTACTTTTTCTTTGAGGTGGGAGGAATTGGTGGGAGGGAGTGTCCAAGTTGCTGTAATGACTGTCTTTTTAAGGAACGACCTTGCTAGGGAGAGTGCAATTACCTAGGTTGAAATATAGCCAGAACCTAGTATCTCTGCTTTTGTAAGACGTGCTAAGGCATTGTTAATGACCTAGGGTGAGGACCTAGGTTTGCTGGAAAGAAGAGACTGAAAGAAGAGAGGGTGTTAGGCTAAAAGGAAGCAGGCTTGGCTTTTCCAGCCTTCTCATCAGGCATCAATTCAGAGCTGGCTCAGAGGGATGAGCAGTAGCATTGAGGTTGCCTTGAAGGCCTTTCTGATCAACTTGGTGTATTGACTCCTTTTGAAGCTATGCATTGGCATTGCTGTTGAGTTGGTGTGGGGTGGGCAGGCTTGTTTAATGCTATGGGGGAATAAAACCAAGTTGTTTGGAAGAGGGCTATTCTGTCCTGCTGGCACATAGGGCTTGGAATGGTTTCAGGGAGTGCTGACCCTAGGACCAGGGAATTCCCATGGGCTTGAGTCAAATACTTTTAGAACAGCCAAGCTCCTCCACCCATCTCCAGGACCCAGGACCGAAGGAGGTGTCCCTCCCCATTTTCCTCCCAGCGCACCATTCCCTTGGACCTCTTCTTGTTTTCACACTCTTCCTCTCTTATACATTTGACCAAATGCTGGTTTTATACATGCTTGGAGATTTTTGCCCAAATCGCAAATATACACTTGTCTTTTTAACACATCTGTACAGTTTATTTCAGGTTACAAAAAGTATTAGCACCTATCCATCCTCCTTTCCACCTCATATATTATCTTCCACCTCATATATCATCTGGGATGTGAGCAAACGGTACCACTTCACAGATGAGGAAACTGAGGCCAAAAATATTGAGCAATTTATTGTGAACCCAAAGACCACAGGAAGTCAGTGATGGAGCCGGGGAATGAACCAGCCTTGACCTAAAGTCCCTGCTTTACTTGGATTAACAAGAAACACAATCAGTAACCTTACCTGTTACCTTTCCACATTGCCTGTGCAAGAGGAATGATGAACCTCTTTTGCTATAGCATGATAGCTATAGCATCATTCCTCTTGCTTTGTTTTGTATAGTAGATTAGAAATTTGCTGAAATTAGAATTTCTCTGAATAAATTTCATTGTGTATGTTTAAGGTTATGTGCTTGTGATATGCAGGAGAGAAACCATGTATCCCTCCAGCAAGGCTGCCCTGAAGTAGTGCCTCCCTCTGGTCTCTTTGACGCTGACAAGTCACTAGACCCCAGGGCTCCAGTCCTGCTGCATCCTGGCTCCTGGCCCCTCTCCATCTCCCTTCTCCTGGATGAACTGATTTTTTTTTTCTTTTTCTGACGGCCCTCCCCCATCTGTTCTACTTACCCCATCTCATCAGGATGTCTTTTTGATTTAAGACCAAGCCTTCTCTCCTGGGTCAGAGGGGGCCTCCGGTGGGAGCTGTTGCTGCTTTCTGCATTCCCCTTCCCAGCCAGCGTGAGGGCTGTTTCTCGGGAATGACAGGCCTCTCCTCACACCACACCTCGTTTGGTGCCTTTGTTTGCTCGTTTCTTTTCCAAGTCCTGGCAACCGAATAACACCTCAACACAGTTATAAACTTCTACCATGAGTTGTCACTGATGTTTTGCAGGATCGAAACTGCCTGATTTTTTTTCACCTTCTTCCATGTGAGGCTAAATGTCATCCTCGGAACAGCCCAGGAGAGCCTGACAAACCACCTACCCTGCAGGAAGAGTCCACTCTGGCTAGAGAAGAGACAAACTCTCTAAGCTGTAAAACTGTGGGGGAAACAAAGAGAAGCCAAACCCCCATGGCATGCATTTCTCAGGATCCAGTCACTCATTTATTCAATAGATGTTTAGGAAACACTGACTTCTTAATGGGGCAAGCCTGGTGCTGGGTGCCAGGATTATAATGCAGAGTAAGACGTGCCCCTACTCTGGAAATGAGAGTGCGGCAAGGTGGTTACTGTGAGATTGGTGAGAATTGGGTGCCAGACGCACTTCAAAATAAAATGAGAGGCACAGACCTGTAAGCACCTCCCAGAGTGGGAAGCACTCGGCAAACTTGAGCTTGGTTAAAATTTGAGCTCAGGAGTCCAGCTAAGGATGGAAAACATGTGCTCAGGCAGCAGTAAGCATCCAGGAAAGCCCAGGGAAGTGAGTGTTGGAGGGATTGCAAAAACAGAAGAAAGATGAGGCTGGTGCAGAAGGCAGGAGCTACATCAAAGGTTTGAATGGTGCCTTGAGAAACGAGCCACCTCTGAAGGCCCTAACCAGATTGATGTTGTAGGTATCATGGAGGCAGGAAGTAGGTGGGATGCTGTTTCATTCTTCCAGGTGAGCAGAGAGGAGGACCTACACCATTGTGGTGGCAGTGGGGATGGGTCCACATAGTTTTTCAGAGGCTGAAGCTACAGGGCTTGGAGCTAATGATAAGTGAAAGAGAGGAGAGATTCTAAGGACACCCTATTTCTATCCAAGGCAATTGTTGGATGGCAAATGGTGCATTTGGTGAGATAGGATATACAGGCATTGGTCTGTCAGAGAGGAGAAGGTGAGTTTTATTTTGAATATAAATATTTATTTGACTACTGAGTAGGTATTCGGACTGGTTGACATGAGCTTGGCATATAAGTCTGGCCTGAAAATGTCTTCTCATAAGAAGGGTATTTGATTGCTGGCTGTGAAAATTTTCGATGACCACCTGGAACTCATTCTCATCCCTTGGAGAAGAACAGATAGCACCAGAAGGCAAAAACATCTCAAGTCCATTTGCTTCCAGGGTAGGGGCAAGGCAAGAGTGTGCTGCTGACTTGGGTCTTTTTCTGTCTTCTCTTCCCAGAATCTTGTAAGAAGGCAGGAGTTCTAGACTGGTAAAGAATGTGGTCGGGAATGCAGTTGACAGGGCTGACTGTGCTGTTGACACCATGGACAATGCAGTCTGGTGTCCACACAGACTCCCCACACTCAGAGAGTCATGCTGCAAAGATACTTTTTCTAGGAAGAGGCCTCTCTCCTCAGTAAGACTCAAGACCTTGTACATAAGACCTCTGTTATGGAAGAAAAAAACTCTCTAAGCTTTGATTCAAGCTCCCCAAGCTGTGAGAAGTCAGAAAGCAGCTTAAGGGGAAAGGTACCAAATAGCCACTTCAAATCTGAACCTAAGTCCTCAGCAGGAAAATACTCACAGTCTACAAGGAAAGAAACAAGTGGACTATGGAAGAAACTGAGCCATTAAATCTTATATTGAGTGTTTCCTCTGTCTTTCTCTCTAGATAGATGAATAGATAGATAGATAGATAGATAGATAGATACAGACAGATGGATAGATAGATATACATGGTGGATAGATACAGACATCTCTCTACGTATCTTATCCTGTCTCTATCTATCTATCTATCTATCTATCATCTATCTACCTTTCATCTCTCTGTCTGTTTATCATCTATCATCTATCTATGTATCTATCATTGGTCTGATTCTTCAAGAATAGGCACCAGAATATGAATGGGTCACTTTTCCATTCATTCAATGTGCAATGACTCAGTCTTCTAGTATTTGGGGACTCCACAATAAAAACGAAAGACAAAATCCTGACCTCTAAGCAGCTTACAGTCCAGGGAGTAATTTTTCTTCTCCTGTTGGGATTGTTTTTGTGGCTCAGCTTCTCACTGTGGGACCTCGGGTGGCCTTTTCTGGCTTTGGAAGTTTCCCTTTGAGGAACATTATGCCCTGAGCGAGCTATGCTAGATGCATTGTATGCAAGCTTTGGTAATGGTCTTTTGGTTTCTTCTACTAAAATTTCCTCCTGATTATAACACTTTCTCTGGATTTCCAATAAGCCCCCCTTCCTAATGGAGGTGAGCTACCAACTTGACACACATGAAGAATCCAATTTTCTTTGAATTGAAAAAAGTACCGTTAGTGAGTTTTCATCATTAATTTGGCTTTTATAAAATATAAAAGCACTTGGTTATTGCAGTCTAAACACACATCAACCTTGCTGTGAGGGACTTAGGCTGTGGAATACAAATCATGCTGACCAAGTGCACAGAATAAAATCACCTTGTGTTCACATTTTACTAATGTAGAATTCAACAAAAAAAGAATGCATTCTTTACAATCACAGGATACATGAGCCCTGAGAAATCATCATGTTTTACCCCTCCTTTAAAGGTGAAGATGTGGAGACCTGGAGGGGCTAGTTACCTGCATTTCCCAGGGCTCAGTCCCCAGAGTCCTAGCCCAGTGTTCTGCTCCCTAAATTGAGGGAGATCTCTCCAGAAAGTCCCAAGTGTGCTCTTTCAGAACCGCCACATCCTCTGCCCAGCTTAGGCCTCACAGTTGAAACTTTTGCAGGGCCTAGTAGATCTGGTGCTCTCCACCCCACCTCTTTCCAAGGCCAAAAATATAGAACATCAGCCGCAGTCTGGGAATCTTATCCATCCTGTAAGCCTCCCCTCCCTCTAGATAGTCACCTCTGTCTAAAGAAGCCAGGGAGTGATGCAATGTCCCAAGAGCCACAGCGATAGATAGTACGGGCGTTTTACAGATGAAGAGACCAAGGCTCTGAGGGATGAATCACTTACTTAAGAAAGGTTGGTGGGGATGAGAGGCCTGCACTTAATCGCTTTCTGTCAAAGCCTTATATGTCCTCACCCACGTATTCCATAGCCTCTTTCAACAGTCACTGCCATTTCTAGTTCTATGCCAGGCTTTGTGCTGAGGGCTCTACAGATGTTACTTAATTTAATCCTTACACCCACACTGTGAGGCAATGGGTACAAGAAAGCAAAACAAGCTTGTTCTGGCCTTTCCTGGATGGCAGAACTTGGCTGTTTGGATGCCTTCATCTTGCTGCAGACACTAGCCTCAGGGTGGCTATGAACACAATGTGGGGGCAATCATGCAGACTGGAAGCAGCCAGGGAAAGCTTGCTGACTCTTCCCCTACTTCTCAGAACAACAAACAAACAGACAAAACTCTTGTATTAGTCAGCTCAACCTGAGAGAAGGAAATATGACAAACTGGGTGGCTTAAGTAGCAGAATTGATTTTTCTCACAGTTCATTCAGTTTCTGGTGAGGGCTTCCTGCCTTGCTTGTAAGTGGCCACCATCTTCGCATTGTGTCATCACAAGGGACTTCCTCACTGTTTGCAGAAAGAGGGAGACAGAGAGACACAGAGAGAGAGAGAGTGCTCTGGTGTGTCTTCTTATAAGGACACTAATCCCATTGTATCAGGGCCTCATCCTTAAAGGCTCCATCTTCAAATCCAGCCACACTGGAAATTAGGGATTCAACATATGAATTTTGGAGAGACACAAGCATTCAGTCCGGAGTAATCTTGAAACTACAAATGCCAAATAACAGCAGGCTCAGCCGGACTTTCCAGGGCCACCTTGTTGGGCTTTCACAACTTAGGGTGTTTCCAGATTTGCCTAAATTATCTTTTAAAATTTATACAATTAAAATGCTGATTTTTATTCAAAGTAAATCCCCAAATATGGTGTAGTCAGTTGTCCAAGATTGGGTCGAGCCAACTGCCCCAGGTTGCCCGGTCTTGCTGCACAGTGGCAATGACGAGGCTCAGGGTTAAGAGCTCTCTTTTCACGATTGATTGCGCAATGCATTAGTCATGATCTTAATAATGAAAATCAATGCACTTCCCATGTCAGTAATGGTGCTAACCTGTCTCATGGGGTTATTATGAACATTAACTCAAGTTAATGTACATAAAGTGCTTTGGATGATGCCTTGCTCATAGTAGGCATTTTATAAGTGTGTGCTGCTCTCATCGTTGTGTTGTTGTTATTATTGGTTATTAAAGCTGTTTTCCAGTTAAATTTAATTCCATTTAACTAAAATCAATAGCTACTTTATCAATAGGCTGACCTGTACTATGTGAAGCACTGAGTATTTGGTACTGGATAATGGAGACGTGGCCTCTGAATGCACAGTGCCTGAAGGTTATTGAAATAACACAGAAATATAACAATACTTGGGCAGTGGAAGGGCTGCACTCACGTTGAATGTGGCAGGTGAAATAAAGGGAGCGCTGAACCTGAGGGAAAGTCTGGGTTCTAGTCCTGCCCACCAGCTCTATCAAAGGGCAAAGGCCCTTTTTAAAGGCTTCAGTCCTTCCCTTTGTAATATAATAACTTAGATACATAACCTTGGAGGCTTCCTCACTCTCTGCATTCTCCAAAGTAAGGCACTGAAGACACTCCGCATCCATTGACTTCCCTGTCCCAAAATATCTGCTACAACATTATCTTTTGGTTCATCAGCTTCTGTAGAACAAATTTAGATTCAGTTTGGGTCTATATGTTGTAAGACGGGGATCCCCAATCCCCAGGCCCTGGATCAGTACCGGTCCATGGCTCATTAGGAACTGGGACGCACAGCACAAGGTGAGCAATGGGTGAGTGAGCATGACCGCCTGAGCTCCTCTCAGATCAGTAGTGACATTAGATTCTCATAAGAGCGCAAACCTATTGTAAACTGCACATGCGAGGGGTCTAAGTTGTGTGCTCCTTATGAGGATCTAACTAATGTTTGATGATCTGAAGTGGAACAGTTTCATCTCTAATCCATTCCCCCTCCCAGCACCCATCCACAAAACCCATCCCTGGTGTTGGGGACCACTGTTGTAAGATATACTTGTGGAAAAAAAAATCAGTTTTCTAGGCTGCGTAAGTCGTTGATGAAGTCCAAATATCTAGATGCCTGGCTGCATTTACAGTTTTTGCTCAGGTATTTACCATCATGAAAGCAGGACCCAAACACAGAGCGGCACTCATCATATGTATGTGCTAGGATCCTTTGCCTGCCTGCTCAGTGTCATCCTTTTTTTTTTTTTTTTTTTTTTTGAGGCGGGGTCTCGCTCTGTCGCCCGGACTGGAGTGCAGTGGCCAGATCTCAGCTCACTGCAAGCTCCGCCTCCCGGGTTTACGCCATTCTCCTGCCTCAGCCTCCCGAGTAGCTGGGACTACAGGCGCCCGCCACCTCGCCCGGCTAGTTTTTGTATTTTTAGTAGAGACGAGGTTTCACCGTGTTAGCCAGGATGGTCTCGATCTCCTGACCTCGTGATCCGCCCATCTCGGCCTCCCAAAGTGCTGGGATTATAGGCTTGAGCCACCGCGCCCGGCCTCAGTGTCATCCTTTTAAGGACCATGCTGAATGTTCCTTAAGCAATGGTTCATCACCCTTAAGCAATTCCAATCTTGAAAAGAACATCTCTCTGCTTTGTTTTTGTGCATCCCCACAAGTAGGCCATTTGTGAGTGAATATATGAGAGCTTTCTTCAAGAAGAGGAAGGGCCAACAGCCACATCAAGAGAGCAATTGAATGAGGAAATTCTAAATGCCAGGCCTTAAATCATTCTGGTAAATGGTTTTTCTGCTTGTTTCTTTTCTGGTCCCCAAAGCTTGATGATGGATTGGCATTGGCTGGAAATAGTTGGAGCTGATGATATTAACCCAGTTGCTAGAGGGATGAAGGGCATCTGTTCTCCACAAATAATGGGTCTCATTCTGAGAGTGTTGGCTGTCGTAAAGTATCTCAAGTTTTGATGAGGAAATCCTTGGTTGAGAGGTCTTTGCTACACTACCCCATAAATGAAATTGGCTACTACAGAGAAAATGTTGTTTATGAACATTTGAGAAACACACCCAAATGTCTTTTCTAACTTTGCGGGTGGTCATATTCACTGAGAAAGCTCTATAATCACCTTTGAAATTTATTGAATTCAGGTAGAGCTATGATTTAACAAAGTTGATGATGAATTATACTGCACATTACCATTCCTGGGGATGACTTCATTACATTCTTATAGTGGGTAGAAGAAATGGAGTGCAAAGAGGTTTTCTTCTTTTCCCAAATTCATTCAGTTATACGTGATAGTATAAGAACCACAACTCCTCCTGCGTTGGTCTTCTTTGATGGCTTTCTACCAGATGCTGAACTCCTGAGATCTCTTACCTATGCCATATCTGCAAGATTCATACCCGTAATCTATATGATTACACGGTCTTCATATAGTAAATGAAAAAATCCTTTAACTCCAGGACCTCGGAAAATTTCAATAAAATTCTTTACAGTTGTGCTACCCAGAATCAAATTTTCATGGTTATTTTCCTTTACTAACATTATAGCCTCCATATATTTTGAAATATAGAAAATTCCCCCTTTACTTAAATATTTCCTAGCTTTCCCTTTTCATCATGGGTACTGACCAATCTTCTGGAAAAGTAATTTAGTTTAGAACTGCAAGAAAGAGTGGCATTTTTATAGAGTTTCTACTTCAGATCATTCATCTGAGAATTTCATTTGCAGAATCTCCTTTCCAAGGTGATTCTGTGGTGACCATCACACTAACATCCCCCTAATATTAATTTAATTTTAAAATTATGCTTTGGGAGGCTGAGGCAGGCGGATCATGAGGTCAGGAGATCAAGACCATCCTGGCTAACATGGTGAAACCCCATCTCTACTAAAAAAATACAAAAAATTAGCTGGGCGTGGTGGCTGGCACCCGTGGTCCCAGCTACTCCGGAAGTTGAGGCAGGAGAATGGTGTGAACCCAGGAGGCAGAGCTTGCAGTGAGCCGAGATCACGCCATTGCACTCCAGCCTGGGCAACAGAGCAAGACTCCATCTCAAAAAAAAAAAAAAAAGAAAATTATGTTTCAGGGTTTATCATTTAATCACAAATGGCATCATTTTAATCATCAGATGAATAGAAGCAGGAGTGTATCTTAAAATGCGATTTATAGATTGCTTAGTTATTGATATTTAAAACAAGTGAACATAGTTGGGTCAAAGCAAACCTCAATGAAAAAGCGAAATAAGTTTATACTTTTTGCTTTTGGACTTTTTCCCCATGTTGGTGCTCCAGAGATATTTATTATTTTATTTATTTATTTTGAGACAGAGTTTCTCTCTGTCACCCAGGTTGGAGTGCAATGGTGAGATCTCGGCTCACTGCAACCTCTGCCTCCCGGGTTCAAGCGATTCTCTTGCCTCAGCCTCCCAAATAGCAGGGACTACATGTGTGAGCCACCACACCTGGCTAATTTTTGCATTTTTAGTAGAGACGGGGTTTCACCCTGTTGGCCAGGCTGGTCTCAAATTCCTCACCTCAGGTGATCCAACTACCTTGACCTTCAAAAGTTCTGGGATTACAGGCGTGAGCCACCGCTCCCAGCCTCCAGAGATCTTTAGTTCTTCTTAGGTGGAAGTCAGATCTCTGTGGGATGGGAAGGCTACATCTTCACTTATGTGAATGGAGAAAAATAACCGTTACCATCAACTGTTGTTATAAAACATTGCCTAACTCAGCAAATGTCATACGCTGAGTCACGTGCTACCATAAATTGAGTTATTTTTCCACCCTTGTGTGATACGGACAGCATCTCACAGGATCCTGAGAATTGTACCTCATCCATAAAAATATACACATGAAAAAATGCTCATCATCACTGGCCATCAGAGAAATGCAAATCAAAACCACAATGAGATACCATCTCACACCTGTTAGAATGGCAATCATTAAAAAGTCAGGAAACAACAGGTGCTGGAGAGGATGTGGAGAAATAGGAACATTTTTACACTGTTGGTGGGATTGTAAACTAGTTCAACCATTATGGAGAACAGTATGGCGATTCCTCAAGGATCTAGAACTAGATGTACCATATGACCCAGCCATCCCATTACTGGGTATATACCCAAAGGATTATAAATCATGTTGCTATAAAGACACATGCACGCGTATGTTTATTGTGGCACTATTCACAATAGCAAAGACTTGGAATCAACCCAAATGTCCATCAGTGACAGACTGGATTAAGAAAATGTGGCACATATACAACATGGAATACTATGCAGCCATAAAAAAGGATGAGTTTGTGTCCTTTGTAGGGACGTGGATGCAGCTGGAAACCATCATTCTCAGCAAACTATCGCAAGAACAGAAAACCAAGCACCGCATGTTCTCACTCATAGGTGGGAACTGAACAATGACATCACCTGGACTCGGAAAGGGGAACATCACACACCGGGGCCTATCATGGGGAGGGGGGAGAAGGGAGGGATTGCATTGGGAGTTATACCTGATGTAAATGACGAATTGATGGGTGCTGACGAGTTTATGGGTGCAGCACACCAATATGGTACAAGTATACCTATGTAACAAACCTGCACGTTATGCACATGTACCCTAGAACTTAAAGTATAATAATAATAAAAAAACTATTAAAAACAAACAAAAAACAACAACAACAACAACAACAAAAATATACCATTCCCTTTTTTTTTGTTGTTTTTCAAAGGATCACTGTATAGCAAGCAATAAAGTTTCCTTCTTAGTTGGCTTATATACTGGTAAGAATCAAGACTTCCTTGTCTTTGCATTTCACCAGAACCTAGCATGGGCACTGAACACAGTGATGCTCCATAAACGTAGACTGAATGCATATTGATTGGCTGATCCCAGAGAAAGGAAGAATTGGAAAGTATTAGGAGATGCTTTTCTGTGCTATTGCATGGTGTATCGAGATCTTGACTGTTATATTCCAATGTGTATGTCCTCCAAAATTTATATATTGACATCTGTCACCAAAGTGATGGTATTAGGAGGTGGGGTCTTGGAAGGTGATTAGGTCATAGGAGTGGAGCTCTCATAAGAGAGATTAGTGCCCTAATAACAGAGGCCTAAGAGAGCTCATTTGCCCCTTCCACCATGTGAGGACACAGTGGGATGACAGTTGCCTATGAACCAGGAAGGGAGTCCTCAGCCGACTGAATCTGCCAGTGCCTTGATCTTAGACTTCTAGCTTCCAGAAATGAGAGAAATACATTTCTGTTGTCTATAGTCCATCCAGTTTATGGTATTTTGTTATAGCAGGCCCCATGAGCTAAGTCATTGACTCAAACACAGACGTGAAGGCCAAAATGGTCACAGAACCATAGGAGAGGCAGAATTAAAAAATCTCTTTTCCATATATTCTGGAACTTTTCAGCAATGAATCCTCAGTATCTTGTTCTTTCAGGCATTTGGAAGTAGAATATAAAAGGTTCCAGTTGTTTCAAAACAATCAATCTATGATGAAACCATTTGGAAAGTTATTATAATGGTAACTTGAGCCTGATATTTGCTTTTTGGGACTTCCTGGCTGCAATTCTCTGCATTATGCCAGCATAATAACAATTCCTAGAGCTATACTCTGTGGTTTGCTACATGTTGTTTAGTTTTTAGTGATGTTGGTGCATAAATAGTGAACTGGAAATAAAATCATTTCTGTACCAGAGTTTTAAAACTGATTTGTAGATTAGCCCTTCAGTGATAGATCTCCGGATCTAGGACTACTCAGTTTATACACGAAGGCTTTGGATTTTTCAAACACTTCCTGAGTGTTGTCTACCCCAACAAGAAAATTGGCTACAAATACAATACAGCAATCTCCCAGCATGCCAGATGTTTTGTCTGATCTAAGTCTCTTTAGAGGAGGCCAATTAAAGCAGCATTGATTTATCCCTATCTCTGTTAAAAACAAATTTCCATTCTTTCTTTTGCCATACATAAGGTTTCATCCATAGAGATAAACAATAAGAAACAATGAACTCAGTGTTATGTGTAGCCTTGGTATGCAGTCATCGCACCTGGGACATTGGAGACAGGATTGCAAAGGACTTTGTTAATTGCACACTGAGGCAGATGCCCTTCCTCTGAGGATGGTTTTAGGATAAGTCTGAAACAAATAGTCCCTTCACCTCTTCTTATGACTCACAATGTACACGTGCTATGAAATTATTTTCTCTCGTAGACCTATAATGCTGACTCTACTTGGAAACATAGCCTGAAGCTTGGGAGGAAAAATATAAAATTTAGGACATCTTCCTCTATGTATAGCATATGCTCAAAATATATTTTCACTTTTTAGAGCTACATGTGGCAATATTTTCATGTTCATGGAGGAAAAAACAGCCCATTTCTGGAAGTCTGAGTTTTTTTTTTTTTTTCTTCCTGTTTAGAAGCTGTTGTGATGTTTATAAATATCCCTAAACAAATAGCTCAATGCCAATTTTTTGGGAATAGCAATTGTTTGAGAAAAAGCAAAGGGAAATATTCAAAGCAGAGGCAGTTTTGCTTCCTGGAAATGGGTGTTTGCCTAAAGAATGTATTTCAGAAGTTGCAGAAACAAGCCCATTTCGTCTCAGTTTTTATCCCACGTGCAAGTTATATTAATTTTTGTGGATGAGTTACAGACTTAGAAAAAGAGAGGCAGGAGGATTGGTAATGGAGAAACAGAGTGACCCACACTCTATAAGAGCAGAGAGTGAGTTCTTTACGGACAACTCATTTTATTTTCAGCTTTAAGGCTTTCATCACTAACAAAAATGTTTACAAATTAATGGAGCTTTCTCTATCACTGGTAGATTAAACCCTACAGACAACATCTGATGGTTACATAAAACTACAGTTCACATATTATCAGCAGTAGAAGGGTTTATAATGCTTGGGTCTTTTGTTAGCTTACATCTCTTTTTCATATCACCCCAAGATCAAAGTGTGGAGAAACAGGATTGATAAACACTGGAAGCATTTTTTTGAGGACACAACTCATCACACCGCTTTCTATATAACATTTCCTTATTTAGCAAATATCAGTTCTACTGGCAATGAAAGCTGCAATGCTGAAGCGTCATTTTCTTAAGCCTATTGGAATCATTGGAGCACATCAAGGAGAACAAACAAAACTTGTGGTCAAGAGGCAAGAAGGATACAGGTGTTGATGGTCAGATGGAGAGAATCTTGCCAGGAACACAAACTTTTGTGTTCTGAAGTGGGAATACTGTGTCTGTGCTTACTTTCTCTATTCTGACAATCTGTTCTCTCCATTCTGGTTTAAGACTCAGATTCAGCCTACTAGTGAACATTGGTCATGGAGTAAACTCACTTTTGTACTGGGTCCTACAGTATACACAGTGCCTCTACATAGGACTCCACCTGATCTTCACCATGCAAGTGTTGGTGTCTCAGTCCTACAGAAGAACCAAAGCTCTGAGAGGTAAAATGATGCCCCTAGAGTTACGCAGCCAGCCAGTTGCAGTTCTTCAGTTCCTATGAAAGCCAAATCTTTTGCTTCTATTCTTTCTAAGACACAACATTTCTCTAAATTGAAGGGGAAGGGGAGAAAAGAGTTGGGTTTTGTGCCCAGCTGCACCACTTTGTCACCATCTGGCTTTTCATGCATCTATTTGCATATCCAGTTTGGGGAAATTAGTATTTATAAAATAGCCCCAACTGACCCACTGGGTCAAGTTATGCTGCTTCTCCCCAAGTATGCAAATGTGTTATGTCCTACAGGGTCAGGATAGAGTTCAAGGCTTAAAGTTCAGAGAATTAGACATATGGTACCAAAATATCCCTCAATTATGGGCTAAACATGTCATGCATCTTTTTAAAAATATATCTTCACTTTTCATGGCCTCTTTAGTAGTGAACAGCTCTGTGACTAAAAACAACAGTTCCACAAGTTTATTATCTATGGTGTGAGTAGTATTTTTAAAAAAATTGTTTTGTATTAGGAAAGCAATTTAGTTTCATTGTAGGTAATTTATATATACATATATTTTGAGATGGAGTTTTGTTCTTGTTGCCCAGGCTGGAGTGCAGTGGCGCGATCTCGGCTCACTGCAACCTCTGCCTCCCGGGCTCAAGTGATTCTCCTGCTTCAGCCTCCTGAGTAGCTGGGATTACAGGCACTCGCCACCACACGCGGCTAATTTTGTATTTTTAGTAGAGACAGGGTTTCTCCATGTTGGTCAAGCTGGTCTTGAACTCCCTACCTCAGGTGATCCACCTGCCTCGGCCTCCCAAAGTGCTGGGATTACAGGCTTGAGCCACCATGCCCAGCCTATATATTTTTTAAAAGTGAAAATAAGCAAATAATTTACCTACAATGTTACCTCATGAATTCAGCTTATTTATTTTTAATTTTTTCAAATTAATTTCATCTGTTTATATCCTATCCATAAATTTTTAGTATCATGTCATGTTATGAAATGTCATATAACTGAAATAATTACTAAAATGGAATAATTGTTTTATATATTAATTTTCTTTTCTTTCTTTCCCTTTTCTTTTTTTTTTTTTTGAGATGAAATCTCACTCTATTGTCCAGGCTGCAGTGCAGTGGCATGATCTCTGCTCACTGCAACCTCTGCCTCCCAGATTCAAGTTATTCTCCTGCCTCAGCCTCCCAAGTAGCTGGAATTACAGGTGTACGCCACCATGCCCGGCTAATTTTTGTATTTTTAGTAGAGACAGAGTGTCACCATGTTGGCCAGGCTGGTCTTGAATTCCTGACCTCAGGCAATCCACCTGCCTCGGCCTCCCAAAGTGTTGGGATTACAGGCGTGAGCCACTGCACCTGACAATTCTTGAGATATTTAAGCAGGATTATTAAGGAATAATAGACATAAAATAAATTGCACATATTTAAAGTGTACGGTTTTGTTAAGTTTTGACCTACATGTATACTTGTGGAACCATCAGCATAATCCAGATAATACACATATTCATCACTCCCCAAAAGACTGCTCATGATCTCTTGTAATCCCTTCCTTCTTGCCCTTCCCCACACTTCCATCCCCCATGCAAACAGTAATTGATTTTCTCTTAATATCAATTATTTTATATTCTCTAGAACTTTATATAAGTGGAACCATAGCATTGTTCTTTGCTTTGCATCATTTACTCAGAATACTTATTTTTTATTCATTGATGTTATGTCCCTCATTTTTTCCTTCCTTTTCAGTAGCAAGTAGTCTATTTTATGGATGTACCAAAATGTGGTCATTTATATATTGATGAACATTTGAGTAGTTTCCAGGTTTGGATATTACTACAAGTCTTTATATGGACTTTAATTTATCTCAGGGAAATACCAAATAATAGAATTGCTGTATCATCTGGTACGTCATTGCTTAACATTTTAAGAAATTGCCAAACTGTTTTTCCAAAGTGATTATACTGTTTTCCATTTCTCACTATACTTGTATGAGAGTTCTAGTCCTCTACCTCATGCCAACACTTGGAAGGGCTAGTCTTTTACATGGAGGGTCTAGTCTAACAGATGTGTAAGTGGTTTCTTACTGTAGTTTTAATTTGCATTTACCTAATGACCACTACTGACGTTAGGCAACTATTTTTGTCTTATTTGTCATCTGTATGCTCATTTGAAAATTTTAATGGTTTCCTTATTATCAAGTTTTGAAAGGTCTTTATATATTCTGCTTGCAAGTCCTTTATCAGATACGTGATTTGCAAATATATTCTCCTTATGTGTGGCTTGTCTTTTCATTCTCTCAACTGTACCTTTCAAAGAGAGTGCATTATTAATTTTGATTAAGTTAAAAATATGAAAATTTTATTCTATGGGTCATTCTTTGGGTGTCTTGTCAAAGAAATGTTTGCTCAACCAAAAACCACAAGGACTTTCTCCTATTTTTTCTAAGTTTTTTTTTTTTTTTTTTTTTTTTTATTTTTTATTATACTTTAAGTTCTAGGGTACATGTGCATAACGTTTATATCATGTATAACTCCCCAATGCAATCCCTCCCTCCTCCCCCCTCCCCATGATAGGCCCCAGTGTGTGATGTTCCCCTTCCCGAGTCCAAGTGATCTCATTGTTCAGTTCCCACCTATGAGTGAGAACATGCGGTGTTTGGTTTTCTCTTCTTGTGATAGTTTGCTAAGAATGATGGTTTCCAGCTGCATCCATGTCCCTACAAAGGACGCAAACTCATCCTTTTTGATGGCTGCATAGTATTCCATGGTGTATATATGCCACATTTTCTTAATCCAGTCTGTCACAGATGGACATTTGGGTTGATTCCAAGTCTTTGCTATTGTGAATAGTGCTGCAATAAACATACGTGTGCATGTGTCTTTGTAGTAGAGTAATTTATAATCCTTTGGGTATATACCCAGTAGTGGGATGGCTGGGTCATATGGTACATCTAGTTCTAGATCCTTGAGGAATTGCCATACTGTTTTCCATAATGGTTGAACTAAAAAAACTTTTATATTAGGTTCAGGGGTACATGTGCAGGTTTGTTATATAGCTGAATGGCATGTCATTGGGACTTGATGTACAGATTATTTCACCACCCAGGTAATAAGCATAGTAACCCATAGGTAGTTTTTTTATCTTCACCCTCCTACCATCCACCCTCAAGCAGTCCTTGGTGGTGGTTGTTCCCTTCTTTGTGTCCATATATAGTCAATGTTTAGCTCTCACTTACAAGTGAGACTATGCAATATTTGGTTTTCTGTCCCTGGGTTATTCACTTAAGATAATGGTCTCCAATTTTATCCATGTTGCTGCAAAGAACATGATTTTGTTCTTTTCTGTGGCTGTATAGTGTCTCCATGGTTTATATGTAGCACATTTTTTTCCAGTCTACCACTGGTGGGGATTGAGGTTGATTCCATGACTTTACTATTGTAAATGGTGCTTCAGTGAACATATACATGCATGTGTCTTTATGGTAGAAAGATTTATATTCCTTTGGGTATATACCCAGTAATGGCATTGCTGGGTTGAATAATTCTGTTTTAAGTTCTTTGAGGAATTGCCACACTGCTTTCCACAGTGCCTGAATTAATTTACATTCCCACCAGCAGTCTATAAGCATTCCCTTTTCTCTGTAACCTCACTGGCATCTGTTATTTTTTGACTTTTTAATAATGGCCATTCTGACTTGTGTGAGATGGTATATTATTACGGTTTTGATTTGCATTTCTCCAATTACTAATGATGTTTAGCATTTTTTGTTTGTTGGCCATGTGTATGTCTTCTTTTGAAAATTGTTCATATTCTTTGCCCACTTTTCAGTGGGTTTGTTTGCTTTTGCTTGTCAACTTGTTTAAGTTCCTTATAGATGCTGGATATAAGACCTTTTTCAGATGCATAGTTTGCAGGTATTTTCTCCCATTCTGTAGGTTGTCTATTTACTCTGTTGATTCTTTACATTTTGCTGTGCAGAAGCTCTTTAGTTTAATTAGATCCCATTTGTCAATTATTGTTTCTGTTGTAGTTGCTTTTGGTGTCTTTGTCATGAAATCTTTGCCAGGGCCTATAACAAGAATGGTATTTCCTAGATTATCTTCCAGGATTTTCATATTTTTAGGTTTTACATTTAAGTGTTTAATCCATCTTGAGTTGATTTTTGTATATGATGTAAGGAAGAAATCTAGTTTCAATCTTCTGCAAATGGCTAGCCAGTTATCCCAGCACCATTTATTGAATAGACAGTCATTTCCCCACTGCTTGTTTTTGTTGTCATTGTCAAAGATCAGATGGTTGTAGGTGTGTGGTATTATTCCTAGGCTCTCTATTCTGTGCCACTGGTCTGTTTTTGTAGTAGTACCATGCTGTTTTGGTTACTATAAACTTGTAGTATAGTTGGAAGTTGGATAATGTGATGCTTCCAGCTTTGTTCTTTTTGTATAGGATTGCCTTAGCTATTTGGGTTTTATTTGGTTCCATACACATTTTAAAATGTTTTTTTTCCAATTCCATGAAGAATGGCATTGGTAGTTTGAGAGGGATAGCATTGAATCTGTAAACTGCTTTGAACAGTATGGCCATTTTAACAATATTGGTTCTTCCTATCTATGAGCATGGAATGTTTTTCTCTTTGTTTATGTCATCTCTGATTTCTTTGAGCAGTGTTTTGTAATTGTCGTTGCAAAGATCTTCCTGGCTAGCTGTATTCCTAGATATTTTATTCTTTTTGTGGCTATTGTAAATAGGATTGCATTATTGATTGACTCTCAGCTTGGACCTTGTTGGTGGATAGAAATTATGTTCAATTTTATTGAAAACCCTTTCTGCATCTATTGAGATGATTATGTGGTTTTTCTTTTTAGTTCTGTTTATGTAATGAATCACACTGACTGATTTGCATATGTCGAGTCAATCTTGCATCCCAGGGATAAAGCCTACTTGATCATGGTGGATTAGCTGTTTGATCTGCTGCTGGATTTGGTTTGCTAGTATTTTGTTGAATATGTTTGCATTTATATTCATCCAGGATATTGGCTTGAAGTTTTCTGTTTCTTGTGTCTCTGGCAGGTTTTGGTATTAGGGTGATTCTGGACTCATACAATGAGTTAGGGAATTTTTTTTTTGGAATATTTTTCAGTAGGAATGATATCACGATATCACCTCTTCTTTTTTTTTTTTTTTTTCTGAGATGGAGTCTCGCTTTGTCACCCAGGCTGGAGTGCAGTGGCAGGATCTTGGCTCACTGCAAGCTCCGCCTCCCAGGTTCATGCCATTCTCTTGCCTCAGACTCCTGAGTAGCTGGGACTACAGGCGCCCACCACCATGCCCAGCTAATTTTTTTGTAGTTTTAGTAGAGTCGGGGTTTCATCGTGTTAGCCAGGATGGTCTCGATGTCCTGACCTTGTGATCTACCCGCCTCAGCCTCCCAAAATGCTGGGATTCAGCCCTTCTTTATACATCTGGTAGAATTGGACTCTGAATCCATCTGATCCTGGGCTTTTTCTGGTTGGTGGGCTTTTTCTGGTTGGTAGGCTTTTTATTACTGATTCAATTTTGAAACTCCTTATTGGTCTGTTCGGAGATTCAGTTTCTACCTGGTTCTATCCAGGGAGGTTGTATGTTTCCAGGAATGTACCCATTTTGTCTAGGTTTTGTAGCTAATGAGAGGGTTTTTGTTTGTTTTTTTGTTTGTTTGTTTTTTGTATTTCTGTGAGGTCAGTGGTAATGTCCCCTTTGTCATTTCTTATTGTATGTTTTTGGATCTTCTCTTTTTCTTTATTAGTCTATCTAGTGATCTATCAACCTTAGTTATTCTTTTTTAAAAAATCAACTACTGGATTCATTGATCTTGTGTATGGTTTTTCATGTTCGATTTCCTTCAGTTCAGCTCTGATTTTGGTTATTTCTTGCCTTCTGCTAATTTTGAAGTTGGTTTGTGCTTGTTTCTCTAGGTTGTTAATTTGAGATCTTTCCTACTTTTTGATGTGGGTGTTTAGTGCTATAAACTTCCCTCTTGGCACTGCTTTAGTTGTATCCTACAGATTCTAGTATTTTTGTTCTCATTGGTGTCAAAGGATTTCTTGATTTCTGTCTTAATTTTATTGTTTACCCAAAAGTCATTCAGAAGCAGGTTGCTTAATTTCAATGTAATTGTATGGCTTTGAGTAATTTTCTTAGTATCAATTTCTGTTTTTACTGTGCTGTGGTCTGTGAGTGTGTTTTGTAATACTTACATTTTTTAAAATTTGCTGAGGATTGTTTTATGTGTGATTGTGTGGCCAGTTTTAGAGTATATGCTTTGTATAGACAAGAACAATGTTTATTCTGTTGTTTTTGGGTGGAGCATTCTGTATATGCCTTTTAAGTCTATTGGTCAAGTGTCAAGTTCATGTCCCAAATATCTTTATTATTTTTTCCACCTCGATGATCTGTCTAATCCTGTCAGTGTGGTGTTGAAGTCTTCCAGTATTATTGTGTGGTTATCTATTTTCCTAAGCATTTTATGGTTGAATTTAATTTCTATGATCTATTACAAGTTAATCGTACATGGTACAAGATAGATCAATGCTTATTTATTTATTTGCACAGGACATTCAATTGTACTAGCACAATTTTTTGAAAAGCCTATTCTATCTCTGATGAGTTGTCTTTATACATTTGTTAAAATAATTACTTTGCTATATATGTTTTTATATATTTCTGAATTCTCTATTCTATACCATGCCTGACTTGCCTATTGTAATACCAACACAATAGTATCTTCATTACTGTAACTTCATATTAAGTTCTTCAATCAGGTAGTGTTAGTTCTTCAACTTTGTTCTTTTTCAAGGTTGTTTTGGGAATTCTATGTTGCATTATCACATACATTTTGGAATCAGCTTGTCAACTTCTAAAAAGGTTTCCTGGGCTTTTAATTGGGGTTGCCATACATAAAATGTCTTTTTTTTTTTTTTTTTTTGAGATGGAGTCTCACTCTGTGGCCCAGGCTGGAGTGCAGTGGCACCATCTCGGCTCACTGCAAGCTCCGCCTCCCGGGTTCCCGCCATTCTCCTGCCTCAGCCTCCCAAGTAGCTGGGACTACAGGCGCCCGGCACCTTGCCTGGCTAGTTTTTTGTATTTTTTAGTAGAGACGGGGTTTCACCGTGTTAGCCAGGATGGTCTCGATCTCCTGACCTAGTGATCTGCCCGTCTCAGCCTCCCAAAGTGCTGGGATTACAGGCTTGAGCCACCGCGCCCGGCCATAAAATGTCATTTCATCATGTAAAGCTATGAAATCATCAACATGACAGAACATTCCTAAGTGATTATGTACCCAGTAAATCATCAAAATACATGAAGAAAAGTTAATATAAGTCCAAAGACAAATAAACAAGTTTATAGCAATGGTCAGAGATTTCAGTAGTCTCTCTCAATAGTTTATAGAACAAGTATATACTACATCAGTAATAACATAGAATATCTAAATAACACAATCAACCAACTAGAATTCATTAGTATTTATAGAACACTCCATTTAAAATAGCTGAATATGCATTCTTTTCAAACACATGTGGAATAATTACCAACATATACCATATTCTTCATTCTTTGGATATCTTGCTTGGTTATGGGGTATAATCCTTTCTTATATTGTTGGATTTGGTTTGCTAGAAATTTGTTGGGTATTTTTGTGTCTATATTTACAAAGGATATTGGTTTTGTAATGTCTTTGTCTGGTTTTAGAACCAGGGCAACATCAGTCTCATAGAGTAGATTAGATAGTGTTCCCTCGTCTTCTGTTTACTGTACAAGTTTGCAAAGAATTGGTATAAATTTTTTAAAAATGTTTATTTGAATTCACTAGAGAACCCATCTAATTCTAGGCTTTACTTTCTGGACATTTTTAAAATTACTAACTTAATCTTTAACTTGTTATACATAAGTTTATATTTCTTTTTTTTTAGTCAGTGTTAGCAGTTTGTGGCACTTTGGTGCTTCATCTAGGTTTTCTAATTTGTTGGTATGCAGTTGTTTATATTATTTCCTTGTAATTACTCTTATTTCAGTAAGGTTGGTAGTTATGTCCCCTCTTATTCTTAATTTTAGTAATTTGAGTCTTTTTTCTGTTTTTGGTCAATCTAGCTAAAGATTTGTTAATATTGATCTTTCTGAAGAACTAATTTTTGTGATCATTGATTTGCATAGTGTTTTTCTATCCCCTATTTCATTTCTTTCCATTCTAATCTTAATTATTTCTTTTCTTCTGTTTCTTTTATTTCTTTGTTATTCTTTTTCTTCTATTTCTTTTGCTTTAGGTTTAGTTTGCTCTCCCCTGCCCCGTCCCCCTCAGTTTCTTAAGGTGGAATTTTAGGTTGTTCGTTTGAGATATTTCCGGTTTTTTAAAAAATTAGTCTTTCTCTCTAAACAGTGCTTTAGCTGTATTCATAAGTATTGGTATGTTATATATAATTCATCTAAAATCATTTTCCAATTTTCTTTAAGATTTCCTTTTTAATTCATTGATTACTAAGGAATGTGTTGTTTAATATCCACACATTTGGGAATTTCTAACATTTCCTTTTGTTATTGATTTCTAATTTATTCTGTTTGGTTGGAGAATATACTTCATATAATTAAAAATTTATTTAATTAAGTTTAATTTTATTTTAAGTTATGGGATACATGTGCAGGACATGCAGATTTGTTGCATAGGTAAATGAACATGTGCCACGGTGGTTTGCTGCACCTATCAACCCATCACCCACGTGCATTAAACCCCACATGCATTAGCTATTTATCTTGATGCTCTCCCTCCCCCCATTCCCCTCACAGGCCTCAGTGTGTGTTGTTCCCCTCCCTGTGTCCATGTGTTCTCATTGTTCAGCTCCCACTTATAAGTGAGAACATGCAGTGTTTGGTTTTCTGTTCCTGTGTTAGTTTGCTGAGGATAATGGCTTCCAGCTTCAACCATATACCTGCAAAGGACATGATCTCATTCCTTTTTATGGCTGCATAGTATTCCATGCTGCATATGTACTACGTTTTCTTTATCCAGTCCATCATTGATGGGCATATGGATTGATTCCTTGTCTTTACTATTATGAATAGTGCTGCAGTGAATATACACGTGCATGTATCTTTATGATAGAATGGGTCAAATGGTATTTCTGCTTCTAGATCAGTTGACACCCACCCATGAAGGAAGCATTTAAACCAGTCCAAGCCAGAGGGGAATTGCCAGTCTTAGTGGTTAGTTCCTCCAAGACTCTACATTGCAGGCTAAAGTGCTCTGGGGCTCTAACAGTCTAGGCCACAAGGACTGCAACTCCTAGGTGAGTCCTAGTGTTGAACTGGGCCCAGAGTCCGTGGACTGGGGGTGGGAGGAACACATCCTATAGACACCAGCTGAGGTGGCTAAGGAAATGCCAACATCACCTGTTCCCTAACCCCAGGTTGCACAGCTTGTGGCTCCAGAAAAGACTCCTCCCTTCCACCTGAGGTGAGGGAAAGAGAAGGATGAGTGGGAGAATATTCTCTTACATCTTGGATACCAGCTCAATCACAGCAGTATACCAGTCAGAGTCATGAGGCCCCCTTTCCAGGCCCTAGTTTCTGGGTGACATTTTTAGACACTATGGGCCAGAAAGGAACCTACTTCCTTAAAGGGAAGAACCCAGTACTGGCAGGACTTATTATTTGTCAACTGAAGAGCCACTGGTCTTTGAATAACCAGCAGTGATACCCAGGTAATGTATCGTGAGCTTTGGATAAGACTCTGAGACTTGGTGGTTGCAGGTGAGACTCAGCACATTACCAGCTGTAGTGGCTATGAGATGCAACCCCTTGTGTTTGAAAAACAGCGGAGGGAAAAGTAAAAGGAACTTTGTATTGCACCTTAGGCACCAGCTTGGCCACAGGTGGTAGAGCACCAAGTGGGTTCTTGGAGTCTCCAATTCCAGAACTTGTCTCTTGGATGGCATTTCTGGATATGCCCTGGGCCACAGGGAAACCCACTGCCCTCAGTGGTGAGTCCCAGGCCAGGCAGCTTTCACCACAAAGTGACTGAAGAGCCCTTGGGCCTTCAAAGAACATCAGCAGTAGTCTGGCAGTATTCCCCACAGGCCTGTGTTGGTGGTGGCCACACCATAAGGATCCTCTGCCTTTGGAAGGGGAGGGAAGACTGGGAAAGACTGTTTTGTAGTTTGAGTTCCAGTCCAACCACAGTACAACAGAATGCCAAGTAGACTTCTAAGGTTTTTGACTCTACTACCTGGCTCCCAACAGCACCTCTGGACATGCCCACGGCCTGGGAGAACTCACTGCCTTGAAGGGAAGGTCACAGGCCTGTCTGGCTCTGCTACCTGATGATTATGGAGCCCCAGGGCCTTGAGCAAACATAGGAAGTAGTCAGGGAGTGGTTACACCAGGCCTTGTGTGAGACCCAGTGCTCTGCTGGCTTCAGGTCGAACTCAGCACAGTCCTGGTGGTGGTGGACACAGGGTTGCTTGTGTCACTCTACCTCTGACTTTAAGTTGCTCAGAACAGAGAGAGAGATTCTGTTTGTTGGGGAGAAAGTAAGGGAAAAGAACAAGAGCCTTTGCCTGGCAATCCAGAGAGTCTTCCAGACCTTGTCCAAGACCATTAAGGTAATACCTCTATGAGTCTACAAGAACCACAGCATTACTGTGATTGGGGTGCCCCTTAATGCAGATGCAGCTTAGGTCACAGCATCTAAGTCCATTTGAATATCTGGAAAGCTTTTCCAAGAAGGATGGGTACAAACAAACCCAGACTATGAAGACTACAATAAATACCTAATTCTTCAATGTCCAGACACAGAAGAACATCCACAATCATCAAGATCACCCAGGAAAACATGACCTCACCAAATGAACTAAATAAGGCACCAGGGACCAATCCTGGAGAAACAGAAATATGTGACAGTTCAGAAAGAGAATTCAAATAGCTGTTTTGAGGAAACTCAAAGAAATTCAAGGTTAACACAGAGAAGGAATCCAGAATTCTATCAGAAAAATATAATAAAGAAATTGAAATAACTTATAAAAACAATCAGAAATTCTGAAGCTGAAAAATACAATTGGCATGTGGAGGAATACATGAGAGTTGTTTAATAGCAGAACTGATCAAACAGAAGAAATAATTAGTGAGCTTGAAGACAGGGTATTTGAAAATACCCAGTAAAAGGAGACAAAAGAAAAAATAATTTTAAAAAGACATGTTAAAATTTACAAAGTTTACTATTCTTACTGAAATTCATGCTTTCCTTAAAGAAAAGGTTCATTGATTTCCACAAAACTTTGGTTTATTTGCAGTCCTGAGAAGTAGGTTTTGACATTTTGTCTTAGTGTTCTCCTTGCTTTTATAAAGGAGTACATTTCTACAGGTCCTTACTCTACCATTCCAGAAGTACTTATCCTAGCTTTCTTTTGATCAGGGTTAAGAGGATGTATCATTCCTCATTTTTTAAAACTCTATTTAACTTGGTAATATAGTCTAAGTTCACTTCCTAGAGGTCACAAATATTTGACTCGTGCTTTTTTAAAAAAAATTCCTGTGTTTTAGTTGGGATGTTTAAATGATGCACATTTGATGTAATGACTGATATAGTTAGATTTACATCTGCCGTCTTGCTATGTGATTTACACTAGATTCATTAGGTTTTTGTTTCCCTTTCCTCCTTTACTAACTTCTTTTGGATTAACTGATTCAATTTTTGTAATTTCGTGTCCAGGTTGGATTGTTAGCTGTAACTTCTTTTGTTGCTTATAGATTGATTTATGATTTACATAGTATAACCCTCTATTTTATCACAGTGCATCCTCAAGTGATATTACACCATGAAACCTTACAATCATCTATTTCCTTTTCTTCTCTCAACATCTTTGGGCTACAGGTGCTACACATTTTTTTAAAATGTGTTTTTAAGCAAATACTAAATTGTTACTATTATTTAAATATTAGTTAACTTTAAATATATTTAAATAATAAAATAAATTATGTATTTTGTAGAAGAGAACTTCAGTAGAAAGTGGTCAGAAGCAGCAAGGAAGTCACAAGTGACCAGTTGAAGTAGGGGGGTATTAAACCCACCAAGAGAGAACAATTGGTGAGAGGAGCTCAGAGATGTATGTGTGTGCATGTGTGTGTCACAGTGTGTGTGTGTGAGAGAGAGAGAGATAGATAGATAGATAGACAGATAATCTCAGAATAGAATATTTTAAATATATTCCAAGATCGGAGAGTACAGAGCTAGGTGACCAGGTCAGTAACAGTCAGGTAAGAAGTCACCTGTAAAACTAACCAGGTGTGGTGGTGTGCACCTGTATTCCCAACTACTCAGGAAGCTGAAGAGTATCCCTTGATCCCAGGAGGCAGAGGCTGCAGTGAGTCACGACTGCACCAGTGCACACTAGCCTGGGTGACAGAATGAGACCCCCCAGCTCTTAAAAAAAAAAAACTCACCTGTTTTTCTGTTGGTCTTAACTCTTTTCCTTGCTGCAACTCCAATCTTGTCAGCCTCATAACCATTCTGAGCTGGAGGGAGGAGGAAGTGCAGAGAATCTTGCAGGATGAGAAGGAAGACAGCCGGACCTCCCGGCCATCTGGTCAGTGGCCAGTGTGAAGTGAGACAGAGCTAGAAGAGGAGAGGAATGCTGAAGAAAGAATATTTTCTCATGATTAACAGGACTGGACATTTAAATAATTATATTGAGGTAGTGCTTTTGTGACTCCTATGGTTGCAGAAACTAACAGTGATAAGCAAAATCATAGATGAACCACAGATCAACTATGCAGAGTGGAGTTAAAGGTAAATGGGAGACAAAAATACAGCAGCTGCCTTGTAACTGCACCCACGGGCCCCACTTGTTGAAGGCCAAAACTACATTTATTTTTATTAAGGTTCAGGTGAATCATAAGAAAACTATGATCAGTTGAGGATTATATTTTGTCCTTATTATTTTTATTTTAAGGTTTTAACTACAACAGTCATGATTTCTTAACATTTCCTGGATTTGGATGACATTGGTAACATACAAAAGAAAAAAAATGGTGGCGTGATAACATATAAAAGAAAAAATGGCGGTGTGCTTGTCAAATTGGTAAGACTGAGGTCCTTGCTATTGGTTGTAACCATTTGTTGCTATAATAGATTTCATTTGACTTCAGAAATGGTTCCCACTGTAATCTACACCCAGGAAGTTGAGGAAAAAGGAACTGAATGTTCTTTGGCCCCATGTAGTGTATGCTTTATCTTGGTTTATCCTCACAATAACCCATTGAGTCCATTATTCCCAATGGACGGATGCAGAAACTGAGGCTGCAGTAGCTAATCTGGTTAGATTCAAGGTCAGAGTGATCCTCTGAGGGCTGTATCCACCAGTGTTGCCATTATCTGCTGCAAGAACAGACTACCACAGCCTGAGCACCATTGTCTCTGACCAGAGGGAAAGACTCCACCTATGCATCTCCATCAGCTGTCCTGGGAGGACTGGACTTCAGAAGCACTACTGCTTGAAACTCCTCTCTGGCTCCCTTGGTCCATGTGTTTATTGCACCCCACTCCACCTCAGCCCACAAAGGAGTCCATAAATGGAGTGAGAGTTAGTCTGAGTTCTGAACCCTGAACCTCAAGAAGGCAGAGTGACAGCAGGACAGCAGCCCAGGACTGACTAGGGCTTACCTACAACCAAGAGTGTGTGAGAGTGGACAAGGCCCAAATGCTGTGTGGCCACAGATTCCATGTCTGAGAATGAGGCAGTCGGACTCTATGCTCTCAAAATCTCTTTCTGCCAGAAAACCCATGACTTTTCCTCCCCTTAGCGAATTGGAAAAATCAACTTACATTTCAGCAGAAATAGCCCAAAACCCAAAACTGAACATCTTTGCCCAGTGGCCTTTCTGTAGGTGTCAGGCCAAGAGCAAGATTTCCCTAGACGCCCTCCTCAGGGCTTCTTAGTGGTCGAGTGAGACCTAGAACACTTTAATCCTTTTTAATTTTTTTAAATTGAAAATGCCAAAATAGATTTATAAAAATTATAAAAAATATTCATCATTTACATTTAAAAATTAAGTAAAATGATAACATTTCTCATGAACCTTATCAATATATCTGTAACTACAGGTATGATCTTACATGGAAATGACCCCACAAGTCTAAAGTTAAGGCCCCACCTGAATTAGAGGCTGTCCTGCACTTGCCTTATGATGGGTCTTGCTCCTGAGGTTCTAACAGACACTAAAATATTGAAGTTTATTTCACCACTTTTCAAAGTGAAAATGCCAGCAGTCATCTAGCAGTTTCTTATCCTAAATCATATATCCTGGAGTTGAAACATCTGAATTGTCCACAGACTAGTCTCTTCCCATCATTATCCATAATTTATTCTAGAGAACAGTCAAAGGTATGGCCTCTGGTTTTCACTCCCTCATGAGGGATAATTATTCCTGAAATCATTGTGAAATTAAAGTAATGGGTCACAAGAAATATATCAAAGTAAACTCGGAGACCTGCAGGGAGATAAAAATAATAGTAAGAATTATAGGAACAGCTGTACCAATTGATGTTACTAGTGGCCAGTGAATGTGTGTGAAGGTTAACCACATGGACTTTGGAATCAGACAGACTTGAGCTTAATTCTTACTTGGGAGTTATATGTAAATACTTCCATTTCACTAATGTCCTTTTGTCAAACATAGTTTTGTCAGGGTTAAAGATAATCTGGCATGGTGTCTGGTGCCCTGAAAATATCCAACAAATATTAGTAATTGCTATTCTTGTCATCGACAGTATTGGTGGTGGTGGTAGCAGCAGTAATAGAAGGAGGAGGAGGAGGAAGAGGAGGAGTAGTGGTGGTAGTAATAGTGATAAGAAAATTTTTGTCTTCTATCAGCTCATGCCTAAGTATGCAAGAGTCTCACACAAAATAATTAGGAATAAAAGAGAGCACACAGAAGGACTCTAAGTGGTTGAAGACATTTTAAGAATGATGACAAGGCCTTAAGGGTGAAGAGGAATTGGTCGAGCACAAAAGAGATGAGAAGTATAGTGAGCATCAGATATTCCTGGCACAAGGAGAGTTTGGAAGGTTGGAAGGAGCCCAGGGTGCCTGGTTGAAATAGCACCGCGGGAAATAAATTCATGAACCAATATCACCCCTTTCCTTGGTGCCAGCTTCAGGACAAGGAACTTGGTGGCCAAAGCAGCAGGGAGCCCCTACTTCAGCTGGTCACTTGTGACTTCCTTGCTGCTTCTGACCACTTTCTACTGAAGTTCTCTTCTTTCCTGGTGACCCTTTGTCATGTATCTAAGGCAGGCCTAGACCTTTATCCTGTGTGGATCACAGCTGGACAACAGGAAATATCAAGCATTCATTCTTCTGACAAACTCTGGGGTGCAAGTCTGTGCCCACATAGCATCAGCCACTGTGGTCTTCCATAATCAGAGAAACCAGCCTAGGCACTGTGACCCCAAACAACGGAGACACACATTTAAGCTATCCAGACTCACATTTCAGCTATATGCATTGGGCTATTGTTAGCCCAATGATTAGTGTTAGGGAAACATGCCCATTATTTTTCAATTTAAGTAAACAAGAAAAAAATTAGAATAAATGTGTCCCATGCAATATTTGGGACATACTAATACTAAAACAAAACCATTCTTTATCTGAAATTCAAAGTGAATTGGACGTTCTGTATCTTATCTGCCAAATCTATGGTGGTCAGATTCAAAAATATTCCAGGTCCTTTTGTGTCCACAATCTAGGTGAAGTATTAAATATCTTGCAATCAATTTTTAGCAAACTTTTTGGAAATGGTCCATCCATTCTGAGATATCACCTTGGAAGCTGATATTTATGGTCTCAGGCTATGGCTGAAATTTCTGTTGAAATATCCCACTGCATTTTTAAGAAAATGCTCTTTGCTCACCATTCTCAGCACTCAAACCTCCCCAGGTCTCAGGAAACCTACATATTTAGGACATGTTAGTTCAAGTTTAACTTAGCCATTATACCAAAGACATCTTTACCTTCATAATTTGGAGACAGATTTCACAGGCAATGCTTATTGCTGAAATAGCAACTCATTCGGAGGTGTCGGGATTCCTAATGTGTTAGAAATCACTGCGCTTGATTCCACTTCTGCAGCACAGCTGGCTCCTGCCCAGTGTTGGAGAACAGGGCGTCTAATTCACAGGGAACTAAGGCCAAGATTTCTACATAGGTTTGTCTTATGGGGCCAGGTCTTTTTTTTTTTTTTTCCTTTTAAGTGGATGATATATGATACAAATATTGTTCTTAATCAAAAGTATATTAGCAATATACCACAAATGCGGAGTTACAAGGAAACAGTACAGCATATTTGGAAAGGATTATTTTCACAAGAAACACGTATTCATTTCTCTGTCTGCCTTTATCAACATGTATTTATCAAAATATGAAAGCTTGTCCATGAGCCACATTTTAATTACTCGTAGGTTGCTTGAAGACAGCTGCAGTCTAGGAAGGAAGAGAGATTGAAAAGAATAAGGTGCTCTTAAAATTTGGCCATAATTGTAACTAGAGGACTCTGTTGGCTTTATTCCAAAACTCTAAGGAGCAGTCTTCCCCTAGATTTTTTTCCCATCACTGACATTTCCCCATGCAGCACTTACACCAGCTCTCATTGACTTCATCAGCTGTTATCATGTATATTTTTATTTTTTCTTTAGTAATATTTTCATAATAAAATTGTATAAATTCATCAGAAGAGATTTGGAACATATACCTATACAAAAAGAGAAAGAAGGATGTCTTGAATCCTACTAAAAAGGCATTACCTTTTGGAAGTTATAGAAATACTATGCACGTTATTTTTAACAAAACAGAAATCATGTGAAATGTGCTATTTTGTAAATGACCTTCTTTGCTTAACTGTGTAACATAACATTCTTTTTATTAAATAAAATATCCATTATGCCATCTTTGGCTGTGGAGTATGTCATCATAAAGATGCACCACAAATACCCCTTGTTGTTATATCCAACAATGATTATACATACATATTTTTTCTCTTTTTTTATTAAAAAGAAAAAATATGAAGGGAGTTAAGAGTCCTGGGGGAAAAACTGGGGTGCAGTGAGGCATGAAGCTCAGGTCTTTATTATACATTCCTTGTCCTATTTGCATATGTATATAGTTTTTCTTATTTTTGAAATCACTGTGAATAATTCCATAGCAAACATTTTTTGAATACAGATCTTTGTATAGAGCTGATTGGCGTGTTTTAGTATAAACTTTGAACAATGGAATGTTATAGATGAAAGAGAAGCACATTTTGGGCGTCTCTGAAGCGTGTCACCAAACTGCTTTTTGGAAAAGCCATAGCATTACCCTTCCACCAATGTTCTATGAGACTGAATAATTTTCTAGAAAATTTCCTGAACCCTCGTGAACATTGAGTTATTGCTTTGGAAATAAAAAATAAAATCAAATTTTATTTAGCACATAAAATTTTTCCAACATTCAACAGATAAGCAAAATGGATGAATTTTTTTTAGCTCTGTTTTATTTATTTGTTGTTGAGAGTTAGGAGGGTCTCAACTTTAGCTTGTTACTCTAAAATTTTGGGCAGCCACTTATAAACAACCTCTTATTCAAAATATGAAGGATTCTTGTTTGCATGAATTAAAGAAACTAGGCTTCCTAGAAAGAATGATACGGAGAGAAACTGTACACAGGATGCCAATCATTTGTCAAACAATCTACTAGGCATCTTCCCAAGGAAAATAACCCCATTCCAATTCAACTGCTTCCTTTTTATTTCAAATATGTCTCACAGATTGTGGTTTCCTCCATTGAAGCCACAATTGCTGCTGAGTCATAGTGTATACATAGATGTGTGTGTGTGTGTGCATGTTTGCTTACATGTGTGCATATGTGTGAGCCTGTGTGTGTGTGTGCTTGTTTGTTGGCTTTTTGGTTCTCTTCATTCTCACTAAAACAAAACAAGACAAATTTGATTTTCTAACGGAAGCCATGTGGTGTACTTGTATACATTTTGGGCGCCCTGTGTACCTGGGAATGTGTGTGGGGTGTGGAAGAGTGGTTTTCATGCCATGTGATGCCTATCTTGGAGGAAGGAAGATTCAGGAGATGTGAAAGAATGAGCATCCCTTTCTCTGCTTTTCCGAGTGTTTTGTCTCTGGGCTGTGTCCCAGCAAGTCAGGCATGAACGGTAGGCCCCAAAGTGAGTGGCGACTCCTCAGTAGCAAAATTTCCCAAATGATGCACAGTTAATCAGAATCCCCTTTTGATTTCAAGTACTATTGTTAAAAATTGTTCTCTGTGCTACTTGAATTCCTATTAATCTAAGTTAATGCTTTTGAAACTTTAAATATTGTGGCATCTTAGTGTCATGGTAATCTATTTTTTCTCTTACAGACGAGGACATAGAAAGATGAACTTTAAGCTGAAAAATGAACTTAAAGCTGGAAAAAATGAAGTAATCTCAGCTATGATAGCTGTAATAGAAAAATGGCATTTTCCTCAATTTTTCCTCATCAGAATAAATGGGATGATCCTGATGGCTGTTTAAGTGGAGGGGATTAGTTTGGGAAGCACTTCAGGAAAAAGATGCATACTTTAATAGATTCCCAAATGAGGAAGCACCTGTATCTATGCTTTCCATCATGCTACTTCTTTGGGAAAAAATGGAAGACAGAAACAACGAAACCTGTAGTCGCTCCAAATACATCCACAGATAGAGCAACAAATATAGTAGACAAAAGCCCTACTAAACCAAGTTTGTTTAGTGAAAGCAAGGGCATAAAAGAAATACATAATGTCTGAAGTAGACACATCAAGAAATAGCAGTACCTGTGCAAATAACATTTTTAGAGATTATGGAAGTAACTGCTGAAAAGGAGAAAAAAAAATGGAGTTAAGAGTTCTAGGGAAAAAACTGGGGTGTGGTGAGGCAGGAAGCTCGGGTCTTGCTTTCTTAAAATGTATTTTCATTTATAATTCTATAGCATTAAACATTGCTTTCAAAACAAAACTTCAATGAAAGAGAATGAGAGATAGAGCAAGAGTAAGAGAGAGAAAGAGAGAGGCTGGAAAAGGTGAATGAATGAGCCTAGGAGTTTGGAGGAACTTGGATAAAGGGGGAAGAAGTAGTGCAGTATAAAGAGAACAATGAACTATTACTTTGTTTAATTAGTGCAGGCTCATGATAGGAGACTGAAGCAGGAGAGAGGGGCGTACAGCAGAAAACATGGAACCTTCCACCCGCTGTTTCCATTGCATTTTTGCAAGTCTTCCTGTGTGTCAGGTATGGCTGCTGGCACTGGCCTTGGAGGATCTGCATTGGCTGCAGTCCACAGTTAGGTCCCAGTGCCTTAAAGACCTCTGGAAATCAGGCGAGGAGACCAGCTGTCTGAGAGAGCTCCACTCTCTGGCTGCCCCTGCCAGAGTGCTCAAAGAAGGTATTTTTTGAAATCAGCCTTTATTAGTGCCTGTTTCTCTTATTTCTGGTTCCCATATATTTTATAACATTTTTATAAAAATGTGCTGTTCCAGGCCCTAACATTTAGCAAAAGGTTGAAAGTCTTAGCTGGTTCTTATGACATTTATCAGAAGAGGATTGTTTTACTTGTTAGGTGATTTTTTGGGTTTTCCTACATCAATGGACTGTTTAAACTATTGGATTTTTTTTAGTATTTAAAAGCTAATTTATTTTAAAGAAATATACAGTTTGAAATTTTGGTGAATGTTTGATTTGTCTTTTTTTTCCTAGTGGGAGAGATATTGACCCCTTTCTCAATGAGCTGTTCTGGATTAAGCAAAAGCTGTCAGTATCGGTCCAATTTTCAGGAGTTAAAAAATGAAGTATTAGATTCCACTACATACAGGGTTTTATTAAAACTAAATTAGTCTGACCTAAGCATCTTCATTCTGGGTTGTGTCAAGGAACAGAAAACGTGGACTGTGTACTGGAGCTGTGTCAGTCTGTGCCAGTCCTAGGATGCGCTGAGACAGGCTCAGGGACATGGTGTCACCTGCTGATGCCTTAACAGCAAGAGGCAGAGCCGGCAGCAGACAGAGGTCCTGGCTCAGCTCAGTGGCTCCAAAAGTTGCTGCAGAGCAAGGGTGGAAGGTGCAGGCTCTTTCTCTTCTCTTCTGCTTCCACCTTCTCTTTGATTCAGAATGTGGCTTCCTCCTCAATAGGAGGAATGGGGCAATGGGAAGGGGCATTTTGCAAGAAGATTCCTAATTGTCCAAAAGCACTGAGACTCCTGCTAAGATGATGTCCTCTGGGCACTGAGGGTCCTGCTGGAGGAGAGGATCTCCTTTGCTTGCATGAAGAGCAGAAAGGGCAGAAGATGAGTGAATGACAACTGATTGAGTGATTGCATTATTAGAACTGATATTTGTTTCATGGTTATGTCATAGGTTTCATTTGTATCATGTATTTGTACTAATTAATTTTATTGATGATAATCATAAGAAGAACTGTCACATCAAGGTTTTGTCATGTGCCAGTCACTGCACAAAGCATTTGAATGACGTCCTTGAAACTTTTCCCATATTGATCATACTGGAGGATGTCCAGAGAAACATAGAAAAGTGGTGTGGAGGGGAGTAGCTGATGGTAAGTTAAATAAATAATTATATAATTATTATTTAATAAATAATTATATAATTATTTATTTAATAAATAATTAGCGAGGCATGGTGGTGCATGCTTGTGGTCTCAGCCACTTCAGAGGCTGAGGTGGGAAGATTGCTTGGACCTGAGAGGTCAAGGCTTTGGTGAGCTGTGATCATGCCACTGCACTCCAGCCTGAGCAGAAGAGCAAGACTCTGTCTCAAAAATAAATAAATAAACAAATCATATTGATCAATAACAAATACAAGGCCGCTATGAAATTGGAAAGGATAGCAGAATTAGGATACAAATGTATTGACAGGCTGGAACCATGGACCATCACCAATAAGAATATATCTTAGATCACTGAATGAATGTGTGGGTATTTTCTTAGTTTCAAATACAACTGCATATGTCTATTAGGGGAGCATAGCTTAGTAGCCAGTAGCACAGATAGAAAGATCTAGGAGATTTCCTGAGTGCAAGGTGTTACATGGTGTGTATGGCTGCCAAAATATTGACTGTGATCTTTGGTTGCATTGACAAAGGTAGAGCATGCAAAGTAAGGGAGGTGCTCTATCTATTCTGCAAAGTGTTTTCTTTCAGATGCAGCATTTAATGAGAAAAGTACGTGAAAGAGTTTGTTCAGAGGACAGCTATCTGGCTTTTGATGGGACTTCAAACCATGTCAGATGTGAGCTAATAAAGAAAGGTAGGTTGCTTAGCTTGGAGAAGGGACTGAGCGAATAAGAGACAGAGAAAAAAACAGAAGCAGAGTGAGAGAGAGAGAGAGGAGAGAGAGAGAGAGAGAGAGAGAGAGAGAGAGAGAGAGAGAGAGAGAGAGAGAGAGAGTGTGTGTTCGGTGGATGGGAAGAGATAGGAAGGGCTTGAGCATTGCCCTCTTAATTCTGAAGAGTTTAGGAGAAAATTAGCATCCTCCTTATACCAACAGAGGGCAAGGCAAAGCCCAAGAGGTGGTATTTACAGGTAGATTGAGTTCAATTCAGATTAGGGAAGTATTTTCAAACATTTGGAACAACTGCCAGAGTAATGAGTTGTTCCAGTAGAGCTTGCAAAGTGTTTCCTTTCTAAAAGTCCTTAATTTTATAAATTTAAACCTGTACCTTTAAAACATAATATTTGAACAATGGTCAGTAGATGGCGGTAGGATACCGTAGATTTTACCAGTAGCAGCTGGAATTTCACCCTTCAATATGCTGGAAGTAGATGATTTTTTTTCTAATTATTATTGGAAGGTGTGTCCTAATCTATTGTTCAGAGAGAAATTGCTGATTTGAAAAACAGGAAATAATACTTCCTAATTAAATAGACAATAATGAGTAGCAAATACTTTTATGTTGCCT
This sequence comes from Trachypithecus francoisi, assembly GCF_009764315.1. Lineage (NCBI taxonomy): Eukaryota > Metazoa > Chordata > Mammalia > Primates > Cercopithecidae > Trachypithecus > Trachypithecus francoisi. The sequence continues at coordinate 91,028,392 of NW_022681468.1, forward strand.
GAATGCTATCATGCTGTTTTTTTATTGGCCTCTAAAAATTTGTGGTAGGAAGAGTGTATGTGTGTGTGTGTGTGTGTGTGTGTGTGTAAATGAAAGGTCTGGTTTGTTTTAAATAATTCCAAAATGTAATATACTAATTTTGTGTAAAATTTTAAAAATACATGACTGAATTGAATAGAAAATATTTCTATGAAGCATTGCATTGAAAAAATCTTATTTTCTTCTTTATACTAGCACGTTTTGTACTTAGACATTATGAATTTTAAAATAAAAGTGTGTATTCTTCATAAATGCACTGAATTAATTATTTTTTTCCTGGTGTTTTGTAAAATAAAGTTTGTTCAGGAATGGTCAGCTTGGGAGATTTTAATCTATATGAGATTTTTCTCTCCCTTTGATATTTTTTGGGAGTTTTGCAATAGAAGAAGGGCCTGTATTTTTAGACAAACAAGCCTTAGTAAATATTCTTTAGAAGTGGATGTATGTCCAAAATATGTGGAAAATAAAACATGTTGATGTTTAATTTGGAAAGAGGAAGATAATGCTGATGCCACCCCTTCCCTACATTTTTTGTTTTTCAGAAAGTGTAGCATGATATTCTTGTGTGTTAGGTTCTAAATATCTAGCATAGCAACATCTTTTTCCCATCTAACTTTGAGCAGCGTATTTAAGTTGGCTGCATGTCTAAAAAGTTGTTCGTGGAGAGCAGTTAGTCACAAAAGCACATGTGGGTCCCTTATTCCTCTTTAATTCTAAGAAGTGAATATACTCCGGGCTTCCAAGGAGACAAATTGTTTTAATTTGCTAACATTTTGGGACTCTCCAGGACTGCGAGAAGCTAATTTCCAAGTTTTGGGAGATCTCTGATAGAATCTTAGGCAGACATTTTCTAAGATTATCTCTGAGACAAAAAAAAAAAACAAAAACAAAACAAAAAAAACAAGCAAAATATCAATTTCTGCACATGATTCTCATGCAAACCATACAGTCCATTCAAGCACGTTCTTTCCCATTCATTTTCTCTTCCTCTTTCTCTGTCTCTCTCTTTCTCTCACTTTCTCACTCGCCTTTTTATTTCAATTGATGGGAAACATGAACAGAGTTGTACTCCCCTGTGGAGTGAATGGAAGCTGGGAGATCAACACCCTGTTACAGAGAGGCCGTGTGACCTTCGCCAGGTCCTTGGGCTTTCTGAATTTCACTCTGCTTAGTCATCAACAAATTTGCTCTTCTGCTGATGGAAATTTGGCCAAGAATTATGAAATGAATATCTGAAAAGTTTTCTTGTTACTCCCGTAACAAAACACTCTGTGTAAAAAGAAAGTAACGTGCTTGTATCTAGAACTATCAAAGAATTTCTTCTTTGGCTAGTACAATAATCATAATTAATGGTCATCTGTGCATTTTCCCTACAAAACCTTTATGTCGCCGTTTAAAGGAAAAACTCAGATAGGACTAAATGTTCTATTTTATTTTAGCAAATGCTAATGTTCTTTTTCTATTTTATACACATATGTATACACACACACAGTCCACAGGCACACACAGACACATATATTAATCTTCCTATATGTGTAGAAACAATGTATAAAAATATGTTGTACATGTTTTTCTTGCTTCAGTGTTTCTGCTTGGGTTAAAAATGTAACAAAGTAAAATTTAAGCTCTTTCATGCAAGCATTCGTTCTTTTTTAATACATAAATTTTTATCAGAGTACTGCTTTAAGGTAATACTTTTTCTTGCTTTCTTTTTTTAAAATTGAAATTATTTAATGAGAGGCTGGAATAGTATGTACTTCTTTTATGAACATGTAATGTAAAACTTTTAGAGACTTGCTTTAAATAAGAAACTTGCTAAGATATCTGAACAGCTGTATACTGGTTTCTAGATTATCAAGTTGAAACTCAAATGTAAGTAGCGTGTTTTTTTTAAACATATCTTGATGTGACAGGATTTGTCAATAAGCAAATATTATGCTCACAAAACAGTTTTTTGGAGAGTATCATGATAGAAGCATTTCACAGTACACAAGTTGTTCAACTTGAACTCATAAAACATCATATTATTTATTTGTCTTTTCCTTTGAAAGATAGTTAATTATTGAAGCATTGAGAACATTTTACATTCCTGGCTTGTGGTTGTGTCTTGCAAACGTTGAGACTAATGAGAGCAAGTTCTCACCCTAACTCTGAACTTGCTGACTTATCTGATTTAAAATCTGAGCATTTGAACATTGGTGAGTTATTTTAAATAATGATTCTATTTTGTTGTTGCTGCTGTTTCATGAAGAGTGATTTTTTTTTTTTTTTCAATTCAACAGAGACAATGCCTTGCATCTGATGTAGGAGAAAAGGAGTGATGGGTCTGGCAGACATATATGGCATGTATATTTATTTAACGGTTTGCTATAATGCATATTATTAATGATGACAATCATGAACTCGCATGCATTGTTTATTTTGTAAATACACATAATGGAGCTTTCAAAAAAGGAGATCAGCTGCCCCTTGCAACGATGGCCGTCTGCTGTGGAAGTAACTACTCAGAGACCCTTTGTGACTTGGGTTCCTGACCCAGTCCATTTCACTATTTATGCTCTTGGAACATTTTGTGAAGTCCATCTATAATTTCCCTGCTCCGAGCATCTAAAATGAACCACAGGTCTATGTTACATCTACATGGTAGATTAGATTTGAGTATCTATAAGTGGATTTGAACATCAACAGTACCTGCAAAACTAAATATGCATTAAATGCCATTAAGTTGTGGTCATAAAATGCAAAAAGGATTTCTGAGTACTTGGGGGATTGGGGACATTCTTCAGACAGGACATAGGTTATTTGATTAACATGCACCTTGAATCTACTTTGTTTTGATTCTAAAGAGCAGAAATAAAATGGGCAAAACTCTACATGAAACCTGACGCATCTCAGTTTATTTCAGTACTTTTAATTTTTATTTTACATTTTTATGCCAACTTTGAAAACTTCTACTGGACATTTGGGCTTCATTTTGACCTTTCCATGCTCTTTCTCTTGATCTGAATTATTTCGTTTTAGTGAAAATGGAAAGAGTACAATAAAAAGAAGCTCAATCCGAGGGGCACATCTATTTCTGCATTAATTTCGAATTTAATTGTGTGCTACCTGAACTCTGGGACAACCAGCTTGGTGTTTATATCTCCCTCTCATTGAAAGTCCGAAAATCACAGGGAAACATTCGAAGGAAAGGAGACAATGTTTGTTTTCATAAATTTTACAAACCCTGGCTGTAACAGATCTTAAAAGGGCGTCTTATATAGTGCAGAGACGCTAAATACTACATCTGCTTTAAATATTGTTGGGAGTCTCAGGCCTTTGTGGAGAGGGTTTGATGCCGTCTTTTGTTGTAGGACAACTAGTGTACTCTGTGATGCAGGGGAGTTGCTAGTTCAAAGGATATAGCCTTACTTCGGGTTTCTTTTCTCTCTTTCTTCCTTTCTTTCTTTTCTTCTCCCCTCCCCGGCCACTACATCGTGGTTTTTTGCTTGGGGGGCTTTAGTTTTAAGCATTCACATGGAACTCCCAGTCTTTCTTCTTTCAAGAAAAGACAAGCCCTTTATAATAATAATTATAAAATCTGCAGTAAGGTTTGTAAATTGAACATACATGAAGCTATATTGGATACTATCACAACCTTTTGTCTTAAATTGGGTGAATAACTCTCAACTTTGTGTTTGTGGAATGGAAGGTATTTATAGATATTAATTACAGTCAAGCTAATTTAAAGTATCCTTTATTAATTTTCCTCCGGTTTGACAATTTTCAGGAATAATTGCAGCCACCTACATGCACAGTCTTCACATAATATTCTTAATTGTATTAAATATCTACCCCCCCACTCAGTTTACGTAGCATTTTAATATACATATTTTATTCAGCAGAAGTCTAAAGGCTTCTATTTATTCAAACTGAGCATTAGATCAGAAAGTGAAGAAGTCTGAGACCCAGGAATGGAAAGCAGGCCTTCCCTGTTTCTCCCACAATGATTTCGGGTAGGTGACTGTGTGTTTGCTGAGAAATGGAGTGGATGGGATATTGACAGTTTCCTATCAATAGCTAGACCCTAGAGGCCTGGCTGTTTGGGCCCACACTGATTGACTACTCTTTAATAGACATATAATTGTTGACAAATACCTTCCAATAGACTGTGGCAGCGCCCAGGCAGACAAAGAAGATTTCAGAATGATAAGAGACCGGAGCTGAGCCATTTGGTAGAGGCAGTGCCTTACAGAGGAAAGGACTTTGCACATAGTGAACTTACTAAGGGAAACCAGGTCAGGGCATCTCTGTGGTCAATCCTGAGCAATCCTACCAAAATCGAGAAATTAAAAAAGACTCATTGTTTCCGTGTATCACAGTGTTTGCTGGAGTGGGATGAACACAGACCGTTTGTGCAGTTTTGTATCCAATCTATTACTTTGTCCATGTTTACAAAATTATATATAGGGAGAGAAGGGTGTGTGTGTGTGTGTATGAGATTTGATACCTAGAATATTTTTTAGCTTGTTTATGGCATTGTAAAACCTATCAACCTGATTCTTCCAGGAACACAATAGGCTATTCAGATAATTTCAAAGAGTCTTGGACAGTAATGAGAATTATGGAAAAAAATTGATTTTAGACATCAGCCCCATTTACAACTGAAGTATCAGAGGAGCTTGGAGATGTCCCTGTAAGGCTGATGCATCCAAGAGTGTTCGGGAACCTCCATCTCAGCCTCCGCGGCTTGTCTGGCCAAGCTTGCCTTCCCAGATCAATGCCTGGCTGAGAAATAGCTCTTGAAAGTTTGCCTCACAGAATGCATTCTCTCGTCCCGTTCAGTTTCAGTAAATCTCCCTCCTTGGGGGCTTACTCTCAACCACAGGAGGCCACAGTTGCTTTCAGTATGTGACAGGAGCCTGCTGACAATGGGACTAGGTGATCTCATTTAGATCTGCAAGCTGGTGTAAGCTTAATAAAATAAAATAAAATGTAAACAGTTAAAATGTAACTTCAGCCTCATTGTTGCCGTCATACACCAGGGAGAATAGCAGATAGAGCCAGGCCTAATGTCATCTGCAAAGTAGGTTCCCTTATACTGTCCTGTGAACGCACCGGGTTGACACGGCAGGCCTCCTCCTGACATCCTGCATGAAACTGAACCAGCTCGTGCCCAAAAGACCTTGAGTCCTGCCTTTGATTCTTATTGATCGAATACGCAGATTAAATCCCACATCACACAACAAGGCAAAACCCGAGCTTTCTCTGTCAACTTCTAGGAATCCCGGTGAAGCCCTTTCTGAATTATCTTCTTATGCATGAAGGAGAGCTGGAGTGCACATGTATTTCAGGAAGATATACATGGTGGGCAAGCAGATACGTAGGTCTGATAGCTCCCAGGCTTTGTGGCAGGAGGATCAGGAGGATGAGACAGATAAGAATGTTGTGCTTGTTACCTGTTGTCAAATTCAAACCCATAGTTAGGATTCATTTGGAGAGAAGAAAAGATTATTTTTGAAGTTGCTTCTTTGCAATCTGTAAGCATTCCTAAACAGGCAGGCTTCTGCAAACAGCTGCCTCAAAATGTTTTGTGTGTGTGTGTGTGTGTGTGTGTGTGTCCATTAATTCAGAATTACTCCAATTACAAGCTTTTGATGCTCTGAAACCCTCTCTCTAACCCAAAAGAGATGGAGAGCCCTCGGACCATCCAATCAGATCATTTTCCCTGCCGCCTGCAGCAGATGTAAGCAATTTACTTTTTTATTTCTGCATATTCAGTGTGAGCGGAGCTGTTGGGGACCTTTCACCCCAGAGCCTGCAGGATTCTAACCCTATCAAATTAAAGCATTTTGCTCACTTATTCCCAAACGCTTTGCTGGTGCTAAGCAGACATCCCGCTGCATAGCAATGGCGGGTGTTCGTGTCCACTCATAGCCCCAGCCTAATCAGAGGTTATTAAGGAAAATATACAGTGCTTTAATTTGATGAGATTGGTTATAGGTAGTGCAGTTAAAGGTCACACTCCTGCGTGTATCTCCCTCCGTCTCTGTAATATTTTCTGCTCGCTTGACAATCCTGAGCTGCAAACAATAGGCCAAGGCGACACATTTATTTTTGACATGCTGTGATGGGCTCAATAGGGATAAAGATGAATTATTTAAGGATTGCATAAACAAACATCCTGGGCCAGGTTTTGGTTATATCTTTCACTTTGTGCTCTGTGTATGCTGTTGCCTTAAAAGAACATGTTCGAGAAATGAGCCTCCTTTGGGCAGGAACACATTTAGATGGAGGACCCAGATAGGCTGCTGCCAGATGGCTGGGTCGCCCGCCTAACTCCTGTTGCTGGCTGGGCAGGGAGGGATGGTGGCTCCCAGCTCCCAGGGAAAGGTGCCTCTGAAGGACTGATTTGCTCTTCTGACCCTGGAAACTTCTCCAACTGCTGTGAGCTAATTGAGCTGGCCTGTCCGCATCCATAGGAGTGGTGGGGCCACTGGGGGCCCAGGCTGGCTGCTTATTTCTGTCCATCGCCTCATCGAGAAGAAGTCAGGTAATGGAAGGTGGCCCAGTCTTTCCCTGGCAGGGAGAGAGAATTACCCAGCTCTCCCTGCTCTTTTGAGGGTTGATTTTCATACCAAGTTTTCTGTCTTTCCCAGAGAAGCCCCTTCTGATCTTAGCACATCCCAGCCTTGGGAAGGTACAGTCCCAAGATGAGAGTCCTGCTTCTTTGGGGTGCTTAGGCATTCTCAGTTTCCCATTTCAGACACATCGTCGAAGGCACAGAGAAAGGCATAGGAAGGAACAAGGGCAACTTCTAATCTTCTGTCGAACTTAATGGTTTTTGTGTATGTGTCCCTGTAATAGACCAACTGCAGGCTGATTTACCTAGAAATTTACATGAAAATTGCTTTATGCAGCTGTATGTAAAAATTCAAGCCGCACAGTGTCACTGTACCGTGCAGGTCAAGGCACAGCCCGGAGTATTATAGCCCAAAACAATTTGTTTTCAGTCATGGGGGGAGGGGGAGGGATGCAGCAGGATAGGGGGCCGAAGGAGGACACCGTGGGGGCTCTTCAGGACAGCACTGTGTTTAGGGAAGCAGCGAGGGCAGAGGGACAGCCTGCCTCCTCACCTTCTGCCCTGAGAGTGCTCCCTGATTGGCATCTGTCTTTAATGTCTTTTTTTCTTGAACTTTTAATATTTTAAAGCAATATTGTACCCGATTTATCATCCTACTCCCCAAATATATTACCTAATGACAATACTAAATTATTTGAAAGTCTTCCCCACTTGTACTGAGAAATACCAGGGTTAAGGCTGCTTAAGAAATGGTTGCTGTGTGCTCCTGGAGACCGGTTGACAACTCCACAAAAATCTTCTCTCCATATGTTGTTTTGTTTTCAATGTTCATATGCTTGAAATATGATAAGTTGGAGATATTAGAGAGTTAATAAAATAATAATAATAATGATATTAAAGTAGAGGACTTTAGAGCAATTTCTCATTAGGAGTTTGGGGGAAGGCAGGGTCAGCTGTGGGCAGCCTCCTGGGTCTGGCTCAGGTCTAGAGGAGGTTCCTTTCCTGCCTGCCCATTGCAACAGCCACGGGACGCCAGGAAGTTGTGTGTGATTCTTCAGGAGCCCTTACTGCATCTACAGTTCGGCATGCAATGTGTTTCCCACTGTGTGCACGTGGCCCCGAAAAGGTGGCTCTGCAACCTGCAGATCAGAGTACCTGTCAAAAATCTCTGCAAAGATTTCGAGATGCCTCCATGTGCAAGAAAATTCAGCCTCTCCTCGGATTGCAGAGCCTATGGGCCTGGCAATGAACTTCCCAGATTTCTAAGGAAAAATGCCATGAGCTAAAAATGCCGGCAGCAACTTTGTAGTTCTACTTAATGCTTTATAAATTTGGGTATGTGTGCATATATATGCATTCATTAAAATTCTTTATCATTGCTTTATGCTATTAAATGTTTTCGTGAAGACAGTTAAAATGATGAGTGCCATTCTCTATAGTTACATGGCTGAGTGAGTATCTTTATTTGGAACAATTAGTCACAACTGGGATCTGGGTGGTTCTGAGAATGCCTTAGAACTGGGTGGGATGGGGTGGCTGAGTGAGAGTGAGGGCAACCTCTTCAATGGGATGGATTTTGTCTCTTCATCTTTCTGATGACCCTGTCTCAGGACTTTGCCTCCTTATTTCTGTTGCTTCTCGTTTAAAACGGATCCCTCTGGTTTGTGTCATCATTTTGCTTTGCTTAGCTCCAGATTACATTTCCCCGATACAAAGCACACCTGAAATCAAAAGGCAAATGAAAGGCCCACTACCCATTCGTGCATAACGTGCAAACCAATTTTTAAAATTATTTGAGTTTCAGCCTTTTAATTTTAGGACCGTAACTTTGCCATGACTAGTACTTTAAATTCTTGCCCTTATTTAGGTATTTATGGAACAATTAAGATAGGTTACTACCCTTCCTTGAAGGACAGAAGGCAAGCTATAGGTCAGCTGAGAATATGCTTTTTTGGCAAATATCTAAAGTGTTACTTTGACGGAATATTTTCTAACGTTGTAGGACCTTAAAATACAAACCTGGTTATTTGGGAATCTGTAGAATTTAAAGTATGAAAATATTTGATGAGTTTATTCTTATAAGCTTTATAGTATAAGGAAAAATGGTTTTAGTTGAAAAGTTTGCTGTTATTGGTAGACAGATCTTATGGGGCTGGGTAAAGAATTAAACTGACTTTGCAAGTTGTCAAGCTGATTACACAAGTTAACTAGGAACAAATACTTAAATTACTTCTTCTATTGGCTTATCTCTTCAGTTGTATTCCAGAATATTTTTTGAAAATTGAATATTCCTTTAAATTGTCCTCAGGTTATTGTCGTTATAGTATAATCACCAGTCTCATAAAGTGGCTTGATTATTGTGCCTTAGCAGACAGTGCAGGGTTATGAAACCTGCATCTCCCGTCATGTGTTCTCACATGAGTTTCACATCATTGAGCCCCTTCAGCTGTCACATGCATCAATGACTGCATCATGTTATCGAACATAACCAGGTAATCAGGAGAAACAGAATGGAGAAGTTTTCTAAATTTAGATGAAAAATAATAATAAATTCCAAAAAGGTTATTTCTAAATATTTCTAATAAAATATTTGAGTTACTCTTGGATATTTTATGTAGAATACATGCTACATCTAATTTCAAATAGATAATTTTACCTCCCTCAACCCTACAAAGAAAAAAAAATCCAGACAAACTGTGTTTGGAATTTAAATGTTAGAAGGTGCTTCAGTCTAATAAATATTTTCCTAATATGTTATTGTGATTCTTTCCTTGTGTGAACAGGTTACTTTTGAAGATGATGACTTTCATGCTGAGACGCTCTCCACGTAATTCTGAAAAGGGCCGCTAGGTGGGAGTGGTGCCAACAAGGGTGGTTCAGGTCTGTTAGATGAACTACGTGGGATCCAGAGATTGCGTGATTTCCTTCTATGAATACGGCTTCCCACAAAATAGAGCTATTTGTTAAAGCAATAAATCAAATACTCCATTAATTAAAAATTTCCAGTGTTTTATCTGAATCTAATTTGAGAAGGAGAAAAAAAGTCATTTAGGTATGTATAAAGGAAATGCCCATCTAAAGTACTTCGGTTGTCGGTTGTCTTAGTTGCTAATCATTTAGCTCTGCTAGGCTTGTGTTGCCATCAGGCATAACAATGAAAAGTTACTAAAGCACACATGTTTCACTCTGCTAATAAAAAATAATTCCTTTTGTAGGCATCTATTGAGAAATTAAAAGACAAAAATCAGAAAATTGATATTCTAAGCCATGAAAAAGACCTCCCCAAAGTTCCAAAATTTGACATGTGCTAAACAAACTTAAATCAACCTATTCAGCAATTTAAATGTACTATTGCAAATATCTAGCAGGTCTAGAAAGAAATTATGAATACAATTATTTTAAAAAGAGAAAATGGAATACAACTCATAAAGACATTGGATGCTTCCAAAACAGTAGTAAAAAGCAAATTCATAGCACTATTAAACAAAAATAAAATGAAATGAGTTAATCATTATACTCAAGAAATTAGAAAAAAACTCTGTAAATACAAAGAAGCAATATTGGTAAGGAATAGAATTGACAAGTAAATGGAGAGGTAAATCTAAGACACTAGTTTTATAAGGGGAACAATTTCAAGATCTATGTCTGGAATTCTCCTTAAGATAATAAGATGGCTAGCTCAAATAAAATTAGAAGTTAGAAATGATAAAACAACAAATATAAAGGAGATAGAAATTATAAGACCTCTAAATCTATGCCAGAATGTTGAAGCACTCAATAAAATAAATGATTTTCTTTTTTGGAAAATATAAAATATTGATATTAATTCTAGATGCAAAAATATTCTGAGTGCACTAATACCATTTTTAAAAGCATAAATGAATACTTACAGATTTTAAAAGGCTAGAATACAAATAAATTGAATCAATATTTAAAATAATGCAACATAGAGCTTATTCCAGGAATGCAAAAGGGATAAATACAATCTTACATGTAATTATTTTATAAAACTGAAACTATACATATTGAGTGACTAATATACATACACTTAACAATACATCTCCTGTATTCACATAAGATTCAGAAACAAGACATGAATATTGATGATGTCCTTGTTATTATGGAGAATGTGATAAAAATTAAACAATCAAAAGATAAAGTAACTGAATAGTATTTAGAAAAAAATTAACATTAATAAGATATTTTATTAAGGTGACTGAATACGACAGAAATAAATATGAAACTCTTATATGTTTCCTATATACTGTATAAGCAATAAACATTTAGAAGTATAAGGGAAACAGCTAATTCAGAGGAGAGAATTAATTGAGGGACACATGAAACCCTATGTTAATTAGGAGGTATTTTCAAAAGAGAGTATGGCTATTGCAGTTTCATGCTGATTTATTTACGGTTTTAACAAAGTCATTGAAATCTTAGTGGCATTGTTTTGGCACTCTTTTTTTTTGTTATTAGAAAGTTCAGTGGCTGAATGGAGAGCTGGAATAACCCAACCCCTGAACAAAGACTAAGTAAGGAAGACTTGCCCTAGTAAATAGTAATTTTGTTAAAAGAAAACGACATAATTTAGAAAGGCACATTGATATGAGCATTAGTAGAAGAGATCAATGAAAAAGAATAGAGCACCTTGAGATAGACCCTCCAATGCAGATATATTTCAGCAACTGTTTAAAGTGATATCACAAATTAGTAATTTTTTTTCCAAACAAATGGGGTTGAGACAATTGGTATTGACAAAAATGAAGATCATGTCAATATATCATTTCAACAGCCCTGGAGGAGTGAGGAGTCCTCCTAAAGTGGCATCAAGGTAGGAACACAGAACCACTATGCTTGAATTTATGGCAGAACATTCACATCTGTAATTGCTGCAGATGTTGCAGAAATCCAGGCTTCCCTGGCTACTGTTGCACCCTAAATTCTCATCATCTGCAGTCTGTTTTGTGTGTACCCTAAAAGGACCTAGTCTACCACTCTTATTCTTTCCTTCAACCTTTGCTAATTTTTCTAATCTTGTCTTCTTGATTTAGCAAGAACTCCTCCACATGTTCAACATTTTGTAGAGCATTCCCTGGGACGTGGAAAATTCTGCTAGGCTATTCCCTGAGGCTTCAGTGGAGGCTATTTTCTCTTACAGTCTCATTTTTCAGGATCTGGAGATGGAGTGTTTTCAGTGCCCATTCTGCAGCATTTCCTCTTCTTCTTGGCTAAATACCACAGCCTTTAGAACAAGCTTGTCCAACCCGTGGCTCACAGTCATGTAGCCCAGGATGGCTTTGAATGTGGCCCAACACAAATTGGTAAATTTTCTTAAAACATTATGAGACTTGGCCAGGCATGGTGGTTCACGCCTGTAATCCCAGCACTTTGGGAGGCCAAGACAGGCAGATCATCTGAGGTCAGGAGTTGGAGATCAGCCTGGCCAACATGGTGAAACCCCATCTCTACTAAAAATACAAAAAAATCAGCCAGGCGTGGTGGCAGGTGCCTGTAACCCCAGCTACTCAGGAGGCTGAGGCAGGAGAAATGCTTGAACCCAGAGGTGGAGGTTGCAGTGAGCCAAGATCGCACCATTGCACTCCAGCCTGGGCAACAAGAGTGAGACTTCATCTCCAAAAACAACAACAACAACAACAAAACAAAAAAAAAAAAATTGGTTTTTGTTTTGTTTTGTTTTTAATACTAGCTATCGTTAGTGTTAACATATTTTATTGTGGGCCAAGACAATATTTTTCCTTCCAATGAGGCCCAAGGAAGCCAAAAGATTGGACACCCCTGGTTTAGAAGAAGTGTCATTCTGCAGTACATCCACTGTCATTCCCATATCCTAGGCACTCATTCCCTGCAGACTGAAGCTCCTAGTTCATAGTTTTACTTTCTGTATGTGATTCTGTTACCATTTTTGGTGAGGTCCCCATCCTCATGGATGGCTCATCCAACACATGGCCACTTGTTTTTTTGATCTCCTCACTGCGGGTGAATTTTACATTGGCTCTACTTTGAACACACGTTGCAAGTTCACATCCTGGACTCTCACTCCATCTGAAATCTTAACCTTACCACACCTCTGCTTTTCAGCACACTTCCTCTGCTACCCCAGCCACTATCATTCTTGATCATATGGAGACATATTTTCTCTCTATCCTTCAGCTCCTCTTCTGAACTCTCTTTTCTTTCTTTCTCTTTCTCTTTTTCTTTCTTCCTTCTTTCTTTCTTTTTCTTTCTTTCTTTCTTTCTTTCTTTCTCTTTCTTTCCTTCTTTCTTTTTCTTGCTTTTTTCTTTCTTTCTTTCCTTCTTTCTCTCTCTCTGCTTCCCTTCCTTCTTTTCTTTTCTTTCTTTCTCTTCTTTCTCTTTCTTTCTCTTTCTTTTCTCTCTTTCTCTTTCTTTTTGCTTTTTCTTTCTCTTTCTCTTTCTCTCTCTTTTCTCTCTTTCTCTTTCTTTCTCTCTCTCTTTCTTTCTCTCCCTTCCTTCCTTCCTTTCTTTTTCTTTCTTTCCTTTCTCTTCAAAAATAGGCCATTATAATCATGGCAGTGCAAACATCCCTCTGTTTTGCTTATCTTGCAAAACTGCAACTTTGTATCAACCTAATTATCATCTGCATCCAAAGTAGAAAGTTGCCAGGGAAAATGACATAGCTGAACTGAGAGAGTTTACTTCAAATGCGTTTCCTCAAACGGACATCAAAGGTTTCCGGGAATCTTACTGGCAAGTTCCCTGGTAAGCTCAGGTATCCTCTATGGAAGATTATGTTTTTGTATCATTTCTTTTCTCCTCAACCTTCCTCCTGTCCTTTCACTCTCATTAGCTGACCTTGCCTCATATTTCCTATCTCATCTATGATTCTATCTACATCTTGTTCCCTCCTGTTTTCCACCCTACGTTTTATTGGAAGACTAAAAAACCAACCACTTGTACTTTGGATTCTATCATCTCTTGCCTTCTCAGAGACTTCACTTTTTCATTCACATTCTTTCGTCTGTCACCAATTTTTCCTTCATTGCTGGATCTCATCCCTGAGCATGCAAACCTGTTATAATATGTACTGTAAAGAAAAAAGTAAAACCTAAGCCTCCTTTCATCTAATACCCCTCTGGAGAGCTTTTCATTTCTCCGCACACTTTAGAGCCCCAGTGGTCTACAGAAAGCTCTGCACTCACTCTCTCTGTTCTTTTCCTCCCTTCGCCTTCCGCCCACAAAAGAGAATGAACTCTGTCTTCATTGCCTCGTAGAAGTGGTTTCTGGCCGGGTGCGGTGGCTCACGCCTGTAATCCCAGCACTTTGGGTCTCAAGGCGGGCGGATCACAAAGTTAAGAGATCAAGACCATCTTGGCCAACATGGTGAAACCCCATCTCTACTAAAAAAAAAAAAAAATTATCTGGGCGTGGCAGCACTCACCTGTAGTCCCAGCTACTCAGGAGGCTGAAGCAGGAGAATTGCTTGAACCTGGGAGGCGGAGGCTACAGTGAGCAGAGATCTTGTCACTGCACTCACTGGGCGACAGAGTGGGATTTCATCACAAAAAAAAAAAAAAGCCCAATTTTTTTGTCTTTACTTCAGAGCATCATTTGAAATGTCCTCTTCTCATTTTTCTAATTTTTATTCTGTCTCACTAGTCATTCTAAGTAACTTTTCCACTATCTACAGTTTCTCCTCTACCACCCCCAGGACTCAGTCCTTCAGCTTCCTCACTCCTGTGTCTTCTCTTTCTCATTGTTTTCAGCATGTCCAGTCCTAGGATGTGGGACTGGGACTTAAGTACCTCCCATTTGCTAACTCCCTAAAACCACACCTCCAGCACTGAGGGCTTCCCTGAACTCCAGGCTAGCGTGTTCAACTGCCTACTTGGCACCACTATTAGGATTCTGATAGGACGTGACCAAAGTGGAACGTATACTTCTCCCCCTACTCAATGCAGTCTTTCACTTAACATTTTTTTTCTGCCCATTTCATCGTAACATGGTAAGAAGCTGCCATCTTCCCTCTTGCAGGGAAATCCTTGTATTTTTCCTGAGTTCTTCTTTTCTTCCATCTGTCCACTTCTCTCCATCTACACTATACCCCTCCCTAGGATGAGGTCCACATCACTGCCTCCTGCATGAGGCCCACATCACTGCCTCCTGCATGAATTAACATAACCACACTCCCATCTCTTTTCATCCTCTTCCATCTCATCTGCACCCAGTGTAAGCAGTTCCTAGTCATACATCGTGCCACTCTATTTATCTTACTTAAAGACCTCCTGAGAGTTTTCTAGATTTTGTAAAGCTTTGGAGCTTTCCTGAGTCAGGGCCTTTGCACATGCTATGCCTTTTGCTGGAGAGGCTGATTGCTCAGCCTTATGCATGCCTGGTTCCTTTCCATCATGTAGGTCTCCTGGTCAAGTACCCCCTCTTCAGAGAACATTTTCTCCCCTTCCTTCCCCTCTAGTGCACACTGCCAAGCCCTGTTCCCAGCCACCCTGTTCTCTGTCCTATGGTCACTCAGCTGCCATCACAATTCGAAGTACTGTGCATTTCCCTTTCTGGGAATAAACATTACAGGAATAATCAGAGTTGTAGAATGAGATTTGTATACAAGGCTGCCTATGTTTTTTTTTTAATAATGGCAAAACATTAGAATCAGCTTAAACATTGACAAATATATGTAAGTCTCAGTAAATTATAGTATATCTTGAGGACAGAGCATTAGTGCAAAGGCATTAAAATTTTGTTGTTCAAGAATGACTATTGGGCATAGTGGCTCATGCCTTTAATCCCAGTACTTTGGGAGGCCAAAGTGGGTGAATCACTTGAAGCCAGGAGTTCAAGACCAGCCTGGCCAATATGGTGAAACTCCATCTCTAGTAAAAATACAAAAACAAAAAAAAAGTAACCAGCTGTGGTGGTGCATGCCTGTGTTTGCAGCTACTTGGGAGGCTGAAGTCACAAGAATCGCCTGAACCTGGGAGGTGGAGGTTGCAGTGAGCTGAGATAGCACCACTGTACACCAGCCTGGGAGATGGAGCAAGACTCTACCTCAAAAAACAAAACAAAAGATAACTATTGACTTATGAATGATTATTTGAATGTTTATTTTCAGCTTTTTGCAGAACACGCAATTCTATATTGAACAACAATAGATATCTATTTATAGCTATCTAGTTACCTATCTATACATACATGGATACAATGGGATATAATGACTAGTGTTTTCATTTTTGGTAGGATAATTCACAAAAGTGGAATTGTTATATCAAATAATTAGGATCTTTAACATTTTAACACTTCACACTGCCTATTTCACTATAGTGTTGTCAAAATTGATTGTTTTCAATCTTTTTTATTTATTTGCCAATCTCTTATAACTTGAAATGGAATTTTACTGTTTAATTTGCAGTTCTGTGACTATTAGTAAATGTCAGTAACTTAAAAAGTTTCCATCTCCTAAAATTCCTTTCTTGTGTGTTTTTCTTTCTTCTGCATCCAAGGGTAGGACTGAGGAAACAGGAGAGAGAGAGGCTTCCACATTGGTCCAATGATAGCCTCACTAACTGCAGTTATTTACTCATCATTATTTCCATAATAGCTAAAATCTGCATAACAATTTTCTGTTTATAAAATACTTTCAATCCATCATCAAATATAATATGAGGTACAAACCATGAACAAGATGGTCTGTAAAGCACAAAAGTAGCTCATTATGTGTAAATATAAAGTGCTTTTTACTACTCTGAAGATTGCCAAGAGAGAATGTGTTCTTATTCCCCATTGCTTCTTTTAATATTGAGTTGGGAGGAGCCATGAGTTGGATACATTAATTTTTATGTTTGTGATCCTGCCCCATCCTCAATCTTCCATTGCATAGTACCTTAAAGATGCCTATTCTTGATATCAAGTACTATTTGGGATGCATTTACATTTTCTATTTGTGCCCTAAAGCTTGCAAAAAGCATAGCAGCTAAATGTGGCAATTTCATGCTTACTTTAAAACTCTGCCTTAAAATGTTGCTGGTCTGGGACTGTGCAGAGAGGGAAGGGGCAGCAGCCCAAACACAAGAGAAAGGCAAGCTCTGTTTAACTTGATGTTTGCTCACTATGGCATGGCTGATGCAGCCTTGAAAAAAATACTGTGAGCCCATAATTTCCACCAAGGGACCAGGGCATGGTTTGGCATACCCATGCCACGATGCATCTACAAGGTCAAATTAAGAGAGGATGGCTCTCTGGGTCTAGTTTAAGGAGAAAAGAGCCCTCTGCAAACAAAACCTATCTCTTAAAAGGCTCCACGGGACACAGCATCTAAAGGTATTTGCCACAGTCTGTATATTGAAAGTCAAATAACTCTCATTCAGGAGCAAAGCCCGTCTTCCCTTTTTATGTCTTCAGCACTTATTGACAAATGCAAAGTTGAGAATGGCAAAGAGGGATTGTTCTGCTGTGGCTTTCATACAGAGGAGGCACTGGCTGTAAAGACAGAGCGTAATGATCCACCCCTCTTGGGAGGCATTGTGGACGGATCAATAAAATGCAGACATTGATACAGAACGGGCACATGGTATTCCTCACTCCCACATCCTCTTTCCTGGGGGCACTCAAAGGCTATTGACTTTGGGGATGTTGTCATGAGCTGGGGCCAAGGCAACATATGGTGGTTTCCCTTCCTTCTGCCTGCTCTGCCATCTTGGTCATAAATGAAGGATAATAGTACTAGAGAACAGAGAAGACAAGGAGTCTATAGGGCCACCATGTCTACCAAGTCCAGGAGGTGCTATTTACAGGGGGTACAATGTGAACGACACCCTTGGGGGCTGGGTAACACTCTACGGCTTGGACTCTTGAGTGACCTTTCCTTGTATCAATGTCAGTCAGAATGCTATTGATCATCTTCTTCAACTCCCAAAGCATCCATCTTCTTCAGGGAGGATATAGAGCATTGCCCCATGGCTGCTTTGGTCACACTGTTCTTGCCCATCGATCCACATTGAAGGACACACTCCTCACTTCAAACCATTTCACATTCTATTCAGGCTTCATCAGCAATGAGAACTTAATTGAGGGAAATTAAATCTCCACAATCCTACACTGGAATATAGAAAAGTACGAGGACATGCACAGCACTCTGAAGGCTTTTAAAACACGCAGTGCCAGACTTCGGTGTGCCACATGGAAATGCTTCACATTTGCATGCCTACACATTTTATCCTGTGAACTTTATCTTATCTGCTAAATAAGTTGTTCAGTGACTTTAAATAACTACTGAATTAAAAAATCTATAAGGTTACCCTGGGTTCAGGTAGTCATTTGCATTGAGGCAGTAGGGAGAGGCCAGGCTGCGATGAGCTGGTTAGGAACTAAACTCACAGGGGCTCTGCTCCTAAGAGGATGAGCTAGACCTATGTGACTTCCTCCTTGCAAAGGGGAGGTGACTCTGCCTGGCCTGATCTTTCAAAGGATGCTTTTATAGCCTTTGTTCTGATCATCCAAATGGATTAAAAAATTACAGTCATTTTAACTAGGTGGGTCTTTCTCATTTATTATTCATGTTCCGAGATCCATTTCTGATGCTTAAGAATAATGCAACCCTAGTCAGAGGCAGAAGACCTGACACGGGATCCTGGGTCTAACATAACTAGGCTGTGGAACCTATAGGCAACTTATTTGATATCTTTGAGCCACATTTCCCACCCCAGTAATGACGGATTAATTGGATGTAAGGAGTTGTTTTGTGATATTAGGTATACTATGCCATAAAGGAATACCTACATAATTCCTGGTTCACTTTAGATGCTCAGTGGAGATGAATTAGGCTGTGACTAAGAATGTGGGAGGAAGCCAGTATCTGGTGAGTGCAAAGGGCCTGGGGTCATGTACAATTAATTACTCCATTACTCCTCAGTTGTCCCCAATGCTCTCCAACTGATAAACCCACCCTCACTCTTCCTGCTCAAATGGTATCAACCCACTTCAGATGTTTATTTTATTCTTCAAGATCATCTTCCCACAAATATTAGATGCCACTAAGTTCTATGTGTTCAAAGTGGTTGAAAGTGATACAGAAGATTTAGAGATGAATTAGAAATTGACTGCAGACATGCCCATGTATGTTCATTACAGCAATATTCACAATAGCAAAGACATGGAATCAATGTAAATGCCCACTAATGGTAGACCGGATAAAGAAAATGTGGTATGTATACACCATGCAGCCATAAAAAGGAACAAGGTCATGTCCTTTGCAGCAACATGGATGGAATTGGAGGCCATTATTTTAAGTGAACTAACACAGTAACAGAAAGCCAAATGTCACATAGTCTCACTTCTAAGGGAGAGCTAAACATTGAGTACATATGGACATGAATAAGGGAACAACAGACACCAGGGCCTACTTGAGGGTGGAGGGCGGGAGGAGGGTGAAGAGCAAAATCCACCCATGGAATACTGTACTTATTACCTGGGTGATTAAATAATTTGTACACCAAATCCTCACAACACAAGTTTACTTATATAACAAATCTACATGTGTACCCCAGAACCCAAAATAAAAATAAGACAAAAGACAACCACAACAGAACAAACAAAGAAATTGACTGAATAATTTATATTACATGGGTTACCCATGAATAAAAATGTGTTATGGTATTGAGGTTGCTCATGCCGCGGATGGTGATGACAATGAGGGAGAAGTGAGTTTGAGTTTCCTTGGGCCACATCTTTCTAGGGATGAAGTCAGTTGTTCTCATTCATATTTACATTGCTAGACTCTACTATTGAGGTCTAGGAATCCAAGTCGAATGACTGAGTGTATAAATGAATAACCTCCGCCCAGCAGCTGCTGGGTTTACCACAGTGCCCCCACTCACACACATTTGAACATTTCTCATTTGAAACCCTTTGAAGAACTGCTTATTTCCATTCTGTTCTTTAAAGAGGTTCTTTTACAAATGAAAAACAGTACAAAGCTAAATTACAATATAACACATGCAGAAATTTTCCTGAAATGGCAAAAATCACAAATCCAACAACTGCAATAGAAAAGCAAAAGAGGAGGTGAAAGCAGCAGCTAATTAGGAGGCAGAGTGGAGATCTGATGGAGCTTCTACAAAGCTTTCTGTGCTAGAGACTCCTTCCAAGAGCAGCCTCAGGCCTACCTCCCTACTATGAAGGAATCATTCAGAGCTACATGCGCCTCAGAGCATGAGATGGATGTTTTAACATTGTGGTGAAAAATTATCTTTCTCTCTGTTCCAGATTTTGGTACCATGGGAGAAAGCCTTCTGGTCCTTGCTCTTATCCAGAGATGCTTTCAAGAAACAATAGAAGTTTATTTCCTATCATGGGGGCATTAGCATCACTTTGTCTTGTCTGTTGAGCAAGGCCTGAGCATGCTAACACCTGGGAAGCCTCAGGAAGGTTTCTGTGGGCTTTATGTTCCTTAACCCTGAGGATTCTTTGCTTCTGAGATATGAGCAAGAAGGAATTTCTGCTTAGTAACTTCAGTGTTATCATTATACCTCAAACACTGAGTTCTCCATCTCCTGATGGGAAACCATTGTCTTACTTATTAACCTCTCCCCACAGTATCAGGAACCAGAAAGGGATCATTATTCAACCTCTTCTAATTTAGAAATGCCCCATGTTTTTGATCATCTGAATTTCTTTTTTTAAAAAACAATTGGTGAATGATGTTAGCCCAAGCTCCATGGCCCAAGTACCAAGTACACAGTACACTTTGTGAGTGTTTGCTATTTACAATATGCTTTTATATGCATAATCTTACTTGAGATTTAACACTCTTTCGAGGCAGGTGGAGAGGGACTGTTATCCTTATTTTATTGCCAAAGAGGGAATTGCTCAAAGAAGTCATTTGATCCACCAACAAGAATCCCAGGTCTCACAGAAATAGAGTTGGGGCATAAATCCAGGTTATCTATGATTTCTAGTCCAATGATCCCTATTACATGTAAGATTAGTTCTTTTCCTCTAGGGATTCTGAGTAGAAAGAACTAACCAATACTGAAAATATAAGTCTCTACTAGGACATTTTCCAGTCCTCACTTGTACTGTTGAATATTGGTTTGTTTCTCTATCTCCTTATAAAAGTCACCCAGATATTTGCTGACTCTTATTTTCCTAAGATACCACCACAGCAAGTAGATTAGCCAACCAACAGTTCCATACTGTTAACTATGTTCTCTTTGGAAATGTTAAGAAACGAGGCTTGAATGGGATGAAGCATTGGGAAGTGAGGGCTGACTCCTTTCCTCCTCATGGCTGGGAGCAAGTTAACACTGACCTTTGGCAGAGGAAACAAGGCTCCATGGCCCCCACAGAGGCTTCCAGCTACATTGGCCTTTGCTCTGTGAATTCTGCTCTCTTTTTTTTTTTTTTTTTTTTTTTTTTTTTACAATAAGACATTTCTAAAACAAAGCCAGCATTTGTGAAAGGTCAGCTGCCAAGAAGAGCAGAGAGTATCAGTGAAAATGACAGGAAGAAGATAAACAAACTGGAAAACATCTGTCTCCAGTGTTTACCCAGGCTGGCAATTTTGGAATAATGGCCTATAGGGCTGATAGCTAGAGATGCTGGAAGGGGAGGTTCCCTGCCCTCTTCTCCTTACCGCCAGACATTAAGGGGACTTTTTAGAGTCTGGCTTACTTACTGACTGTTCCTGTCAATGGTTCTATTATTTATATATGCTGCTACCTAGTTTTAATACTTAAAAAGGACCATGCTTGGAAAATATATTAGCAACTTGTAAATTATAATAATATTTCAAAGTAGTAAACTTGGTGCAGGGGCTAGGAGAGGAAGCACTGATTTCTCCAACTACTGGTGTATACCACAGTTCATTTATTTGTTGAAGGGCTGGTCATTCCCGTTTAAGGAACAGAGAATCTGGAAGAACAGAGCTCAGCCTGTCCACCTATCAGAGCCCAAAGCACACTAGTTTCATGACCCTGTCTGGGTTTTTCCCAATCTCTTTCTAATAGTTCTTGACTGCCTAACTTTGTTCATTGCAAACGTCCTTGTTTTGGGGGACACATCTGAAACCCTTAAAATGGCATGGATGGTGTGAATATAGCTTGACTGGATTGTAACTCAATCTACCAGTGACAGTCACAAAGAACAAGGAGCTAGCAATGTTTTAGGTGGCCGTTTATAGGAAATGTGCCCGGAGCACATGAGGGCCCAGAGTCCCCTGGAGAGGATGTACATGCTCAGTGAGCCCATCTTGAGCTTATTGGAGATTATGATTTACTCAGATATTATTAGGTGAATCTTATGGCAGCATCTATCATGAGAGACAAACTTCCTCTAGATTTACCATAAGGTTCTGGACTTTGTCTTTGAAATCAATATCATAAGATATTAATGTTTCTATATAGGTCAGTGCCAAAGATTTGCGGTGTGGCACTACTAAAATTTATTCATTTATAATAGCAGTAAGGATAATTCCTGGAAATTTTCACTCTTGCAAGAATAGATGAAGGCCCTCCCCTTGTTAAAAAATGTGTCTTATTAGAATAGTGATATGCATATCCTGGGGGCTAAATCATTTTCCTTGAAATGAAGCAACTCTAACAATTAGATCTTGATGAAAAGTTGCCTATAACACTGGTAGTAATTCTGCCTCCTGCACCAATCTTAGGAAATACATTCTACTTAATAAGTGTTAGAACTTTTTAGGATTTTTGTGAAAGAGCTTAATAATATGTTATTCCTTTTGGTCTTATAATTTTAGTTTTTAAAATATTTATTTTCTATGTATGTATATGTACTCATATATAAAATGAAAATATAGTTATATTATATGTATATATATATTTGAGACTCCTATCCCTCAAACACATACACATACACACATACAGCTCTTAGAAAGCCATTTGTCATATAAACTTTTCTTTGTTCTTTCAAGGTTTTATCCTATACTAGTTGAAACTTGGCTTGGGGTGGTCTTTGCACTGATTTCTGCTTATACTTCTATATTTCCAATGCACTGGGATCTTGTCAAACACATGCATTATCTTTCATGGAGGAAGTGTAGAAGATGATTAAAAACACTTGGCTTGGGGTGAAGTTAATCTGGTTCAAATCTTGGTTCTGTCATTTACAGGCTACATGGTTTTAGAGAAATCAGATAACGCTTCTGACTTCTGTTTGCTTCTCTGTGAATTGGTGTGATAATATCTACCATAGAGATGTTCATGTCTGTGGATGTCCAAGAGGCTGCTCAGGGTGTCATCTGAAGCAAAGAGCTAAACAATCATGGCTATTGTTATCACTTCTGTAATTACAACAATAACTCATGAATCATATTGCTTTTTTCAATTTATAAGAGATTACCAACAATATTTTGTGCTCTCAGGAAGTTAGAATAGTGTAGTGGAAAGTACAAGGATCTATTGTTTGAAAGCCTGATGAGTCTTATCTTCCAAACAATGAAATGCGAATGATAATGGTCCAATATCTGATGCTTTTCTTGCCCTGCCCCTTTAAAGTGTGGCCATGAAGACCACTGTAAGTAAAGAAATAATCTAAGTTGATATTCTTCATAAATTGTAAAATGATCTCCAAAAGTTGCTTATTGTTCTTGCTGTACCTCCTTTTACTGGTATGTTAGGTAAGGTGAATTTACTTTGTATCCACCCCATAAGTTATCAAATTTTAGCTGTACATTCAGATGGAATAATTAAAGTTCCTGACAATAAAATTATTTTTTGGTAATGACCCCTTACAGCAATGTTGTCATAAAGTTTCAGTGGGGACACTTTGTGGTACACAGCAATTAATAATTTCTGCTGACTCGATGAGTTTTTAGAAAGTGAGACACTTCAATGTATGGCACAGGTAGCGTCTTTAAATAGGTATTTTTTGGAGGGGAATATTTTTGTACATTTACCATCAAAATCCCTGGATTAGGATCTCAGAGACTCGTGTAGTTCGGGCTCTACCTCTTAACAGCTGATGATCTAAAGCAAAATGCTTTACCTGCTATGCCATGGGTTCTTCCACTTCAGATAGTGGGAGTGTTGGGAGCTAGCTGAATTAGATGTTCTTTTTTCTAAGACCTCCTGCAGATCAAAAACCAAATAATTTAGTGAAGACCGAGGTGAGTGTACTTAGGTCCATGTGAATGTAGGTGTATGTGAACATTTTTACTTATTCATATATTTGCTCAGTAGCTAGAAGGGAGTCTCTCATTTTGAGAGAGGGAGCCTCTGAAAAAATGTATTTGATATACATTTGAAAAATTAAAATTAAGGTCAGATTATGCCAGTTTTTTAAAAAAATACAACCCTTTGGCTAACTCTACCGTATCCAGATCTGACTCTTAAAATGCAAAGACTCTGCTTTAAATCATAACTCTCTTAATTAGGGTCATTGCTACAAATGAAAACCGATTTGGGTGCTCATCTAATAAGAAAATGCCAGTTACGGTATATTATCAACCCCGACTTGCCAGGCATTGAATTTCCTGATATGGTCTGCTGGGAACCTTAAATGAACAAGAGCAATTATAAACCTAAAGTCTGCAGCCATTTGTTGGCATTATCTCAGGATAATTTCCCTGAAACATTCATGATGAAATGCAAAGGTAGATAATTTAAAAATCCATTTAAAATAGCTGTGGTATAATTTAAGCTAAGGTCTTTCTCTATAGTGGACATTATAGTGAGACTGTGCATTTTAAAATGGATCCTTTACAAATGATCTTTTCTTAGATATCATTGCCCTGGGAAGCATTTTAAACAAGTTTAAATAATTTTCTTAACTATGGTGTGAGTAAAACAAAAACATTTGTACATTTGTACTATTTGTTTTCTATTTAAATGAAGAAAATCAAAAGAAGTTCACCTTGAAGAAAGTCTGCCAAAAGCTCATTACTATCCAGAGGAAAGGAAAAAATCAACAAGAACATCACTACCTTCTTCTCTCCTCTGGCTTTTTCACAGTGTTAATCTTCATGTTCTTTAGGTGACTTGAGTAGCAAAAAGTAAAGATTTGGTTATTCCATAGACATATAAATATGGTGAATATGTAGAGTGAAAAAATGAATTTGATTTTATCTTTACTATTTCCTCTGTCAAATACTTTCTCCTGTGTCAAATAGGTCCCATGAAAAATGTAAGCAAAATAAAACAAAAGTGAGTCTTACAATAGGAAAACTGCTAAGATGGTAGACATATATATATACATGTTGAAATTGCAGTGACAGATCTGTAACTTTTCTTTTTATCTCTCTATCTCTCTACCCACCTCTCTTTAATTTCTTTTCTTAAGTTCTTGAGCAGGGACTAAATACCAAAATTAGGGCTCAATTCTAGCGGTTTTGTTGTTGATTTCTCAACTCAGAAAATATGGGTTTGTGATGGAAGTTCTGACACAAGCTTAGATCGAATAACCTATAAGATGGACCAATAAACTACAGCAATAGCCTGTCACCAAGAACCATAACTGCTCAGAGAACAGAACAAAATTTATTTTGTTCTTTATCTTGCTTGAGATCTCTAGCATAACACAGGTAATTTGGGACTTTTCTTCATAATGCAGGGACATCTCGTGCTTAACCCAGAGAGAAGTCCTAGATTCTGAGAGAAGGCTTCTTTCCCTAACATCCCGTTCGAATGACCTCAAAGTGAGATTTAACTCATCTCTGAAGAAATTTAAATTGGAATAATATAGAAAAGGCCTGTAGATCTTATTTATGAATGATTTTGAAGGGAACCTCTTGATTAACAATGCTTTTCATTTCTTGGTATTCTATGTCTTTTTCTTCACCCTGGTGCTACTTGGATGGATTACTTCAAAAGTTGTGCAATAGTCATCTTTCAGAAATTTATTTTTAGCAGCTTCTAATTTCTTCAAGTTCCAAGTCATATCTCAGCCATAATATTTCAATCACTTAGTAATGACAACTTGTTGGGAATGATCATTTCATGTTACCCACAGTAGAACAACGAATAGTGGCTGAACCTGCTGCCTCCCACGCCCACGTTCTGACCCTTAAATTCATTCTTCTTCCATATATCACGTGTCTCTTGAGTACAGAGTCACTACTATTCACATAATTAGGCTCATAGTTTCTGGCGCTGAACTCATAGTCTTACATTTCTAAGACGGGCTTTCAGAAAGATGGATGCAAACAATTTCAGATTTGAGAAAATGATCCCTGGGTGACTACCCTAGATGCTGTGAATCTCCTACCTTCTTCAGACTGTAGTGGCTTTGATCCTGATTCAGCCTAGGGATTTTTGTCTCTTGTGTTTGCCCCACTAAGGATTTAATTTCTCATGTGCCTTACCAAAATCTGGCATTGATGATTTTCCCTGAACTATTCTCTGCCTTACAGTTCAGTCATGACATCCAAGCTCCTACTCTCTCTGGGTTGTCACATTTATGTTTCTGAACACCTTCCTTTTTTCTAATCCCCAACAAACACCTGGGTCACATCACTCCATCTCAGCAAAGGGTGACTTTAGGGTTGGAATAAAACTGGTTTTTGCCAAAAGCTGGGCAAACTATGCATCTATATGGAAACTAAACTCACAGACCAAAAGTATAACTCTATCAAAAAATGAAACTCAGGGGAGTCGTGTATGCATATTTACAAATTATATACTAGAAAAGAAGAATAAAATATCAAGGAGTAAGAAGGAAACAGTGGTGAGTCAATAATACATCCTGTACAAAGATCTTTTTCTACTACTTTGTCATCTTTCTCTCAGCTTGTTGGTTGTTACAGTAAATAATTAGAGGCAGAGCAATTCTGATCCATTTTATGTGAACATTGTTAAAGGAAATAAAGGTGAAGGCAGACAAACATAAAAACGACTAAGAAACCAAGAACAGAAATGGCTAATTATAGAGCTGCTATTAAAATGTGTTTTTTCCTTTCTTGAAACAGAATTTTTGTTTGATAATTAACAGACCTACAGGGCCCATTACATTCTCAGACTCTGAAGGTATTGATCCTTCTGTGTCTTGCTGCCACATTTGTTCTTTCTGGATCTTCTTCCCATGAGAATTTTGCTGATTTCATAATTGAAGGGTGGAGTGAATGCTGGGGAAGTTACCAGAGGTGACCCACTGTGTGTGTGGTTGGTGGGGGCGCTAGGGGTTGCTACTCAGTCCTCCATGCAATTTCCCTGCTTTATTTTATTTTATTTTATTTTTATTATTTGGTGATTTTCACACTTGAAAGATTCTACGTCAGGATACTGTTTTTAAAAAGCAAAAACATTCAGATGTACAAAATACATGCACTTAAATTCAAACACATACTCTATTACTGGGGATATATTTTTCCTGTACAGCAAATCGTTCCGTCTAAGCCAGATCCCTCTGTGTTTGGTCATTTAAAAGAAATGGAGAGCAAACAATTTTTACTATGCTGACCTCAGTTCACAGCCAGAAGCTCTTGGTTGCTGGTGAATTTGATAATGAGATAGCTCACCCCATTCCATAAAGAGGTTTTGCTTTGACGCAGAGACTTCCCTGCAAGGACCATCTTATTGCTTCTCTTTCAGGACCCAGGATAGAGCCAAGTGGGGTTCTGGGAGTTTTTTTCTGGGCTGTGAATGGAGGAGCAAGGGAGAGGCAGGCTTAGTTTTGAAGGCTTCTTGGAAGCAAGCTAGGTGCCAATTCGTCTCAGGGCAGCCTTGTTGAAGAAGAATGGGGTCTTCTATGAATGCTGTTTTGACTGGCAACAGGCAGTTTATGTGGCTTCTGATTCCATCCAGAGTTTTCCATTAGCAAATAGTTCCCACGAATGCTCTGACCAGTATAAAAACACGCACCAAGCCATCTGATCATAGGTAAGGTGCAGTCATGCAAGCCCAAATTCAAGTAATAGAAATGGAGAAAATGAAGGACTTCTTTTCTTTTTATAACTTCCTAAAATCAGATTTAAAAAAAAGAGAGAGAGACCTAATTTTAATAGTAGAAGACCAATTTTAGTACTAAAGAGCAGTTCCAGATGGAGTATACAGAGTGGAAGGATTTTTCTTTAAAATTCTGAATTTTCTAGAATGTGGATCTTACACACAGTAGGACCTCAGTAAGTTTTTGCTGGGTGATCATAAATTACATTCTCTGGGAGTCAGTGAAATAAGGAAAGAAAAGATAAGGGGATTTAGTGTTTAATTTCTCTGCCTTATTCTACTCTCCTGTATCTTCTCCAAAGAGTTGAGACTATGATATTGGGAAACTGGTTAAGTGGACGGGCCCTCATTCCTTTATATGGTCAGTTTAACAAAACAGATAGATGAGGGAGGAGGAAGCAGTTGTCCGTTGCAGGAGAATAAGGTCAGATCTATTCTGACAACCTGGCAATAGAAAACCTTTTAGTTCAGAGGAAGCCATGAAATCGCACGATCTAACTGAAGGTAGTTCTTGAATGCTAAGAATTCATGCAGGGTGTAAGTTCCCTTGTGGGTTCAACCTTTCGGGATGTCCCTGGCCATGCTGGTCCACAGCAGATCACAGTAGACTGCTGATCTGACATTCTCATGTGTTGCCTGCCTGTGTCACAGCTGTAACCTTAGCACCAGGGCCTGAGATTTATTCCTGACATCTGGCACAAGTCATCAAGACAATACAGCCCAAAGTTGAAAGGCAGCAAGTGTGCCTATGGCTGTCACTCAAACCCCATCTATGTGCTGGGCTCCCTGCACCCTTGACTAACCAGCCTCGTTAGAATGTAATCTGAATGTCCTTATCTCTTTGGCTCTGTCTGTGGCTTGTTTCATTTTCCTTTCTCTTTTTGAGGCCAAAAGCCTGAACAATAATTTGATTCTTTATGTTCGGCAGTACTTTTAATGGTCATTTCTGAAGTTTAGCTGGTTCATAACCTCTATAATCACAAGGCTTGGCATTTTTCTTCCTGAAGAATCTAAGGGAACAGGGAGGAATCTGTCCACATTCTCAGCCCCGGCCGTGCCTCTTTTCATCCTCCTCTCTCCCACACATGCCCTCGTGGCTCCGCCACTCACCCCCCAGTGCAGGTCTGTCAGTGGCAGCGAGAGGTCGACATCAAAGCTCGTTCCCAGCCAGCGGCTCGCCTCTAATGCTGGCATTATAGAGAGACATGGAGAGTGAGTGTGAGAGAGAGAGGGGCCAAGGGAGAGAGTGAGGGAGAAGTACTGGATCGCTTGAATGGCCTCTCACACAGAAGGAGCCTGAAGAATAGAACAAAACCCTCCATTCTCCCGCTCTTTGTAAGACTCTGGGGCAGAATGGGCATGTGTGGTGCACAGCCGGGTTTGAACTGCATTAGCACTCTTTCAGTTTACAAACAAGAGGCCTAATTTAGAAGAAAAATCTCCTATCTGATTATTTCTTTGTGCTCATCCATGTGGAAAAAATGTCTGTTCAGGGTGGGGGTGGTATTGAGGTGGCTTATTAATTCTTGAGGCTGAATGATGATTGTGAAGGGCAATTGGGAGATCATTATTCATCCTTAATTTCCAGACTTAAAAAAATAAATTAAGGATTGCTAGTTTCAAGCACTATATGAAAATATTAAGCGGATCTTATTGTCACTCTAACTAGCTTTTTCACAAGCAATGCAGCAAATACTTGTAGTATGTGATCAAATGCCTCCTTTCTCTTAATTATGTCTCATGGCAATATGAGAGGATGAAATTAGGGTCACTGATGGAGAGAAAGCTTCAGATAACAGAATTTTTTGAAAACTTCTCAGTTTCCAGCAGCATGACAGGTACTGATCCTCTGAGTCTAGACTGCTCACAATGCACACCAGAGGTACTGCCATCAGATTTTTCAAAAGTGATCAGCTCAGATAGGTGGGGAGGAAATGGACAGCAGTTTCAAGGCTAGACGATTACGCCTTTTTTGTTTGTTTTGTTTTGTTATTGAGTCAGAGTCTTGCTCTGTTGCTCAGGCTGGAGTGCAGTGGCACAATCTCGGTTCACTGCAGCCTCCGCCTCCTGGGTTCAGGTGATTCTCATGCCTCAGCCTCCAGAGTAGCTGGGATTACAGGTATGCACCACCACACTTGACTAATTTTTGTAGTTTTAGTAGAAATAGGGCTTCGCTATGTTGGCCAGGCTGATCTTAAACTCCTGACCTTAAGTGATATATCCACCTCGGCCTCCCAAAATGCTGTGATTACAGGTATGAGCCACCGCACTCAGGCTGGTTAAGTCTTATTGCCAGTTGATTCCAAAACTCTCTGCTGAGAAGGCTTATTATTTTCTCAATAAAGAAGGAGAGGAAGAAATGTAAGATAGAAAATTCTGCATGGTAGGGGGAGAGTAATGTTTTCATAAAACAATATTCCCGTTTTTTATAAGGTAGGTGAGGTAGAACTATGCCATAGAAGAAAATCTCTTCTGGCATTTTGGATATGAAATATGTTTTAGGGAGAAATAAGATGAACCCAGACATTGGTTTTGGAATATGTCTGGTCTTCCGTTTTAGACAGTCCTTTTGATCACTTTCACATTGGCATATTTTCCTAAATTCTCAGAATTCAGATACTTGCCAGTGTTATGACAGTTACTGAAATCCTACACAAAGTCACAGCCTTGGGAAAACAAGAGAAAAATCCAACCATTCATGGCTGGGGGCAGCCTCTTGTCTACAGGTAAGAATGAGAACCGAGTTGGAATTCTGAACTTGGAGAATATCTTCACTGGAAATCTGAATTTAGAGATAATATCGTCAGCTCTCAACAGTTCAGATGTGTTCTTTCCTTGAAGGCAAGAAGAATGAAAAAAATATTTTTTATTACATGTGACCACTGATTCATCAATGGGGGTTACCTAGAGTACAAGGTTAAAGGGAATGCTAAGATTGCACCTGGACTCAATGGTAGAGACGTGATGTTAGATTATTGACATCTGCTCTTGTGCATATGTTTGGGTATTGACAAGAACAGTGGCATGCACACTGCACTTTTTTTTTTATTCCTGGATTGAGTTATCTAAAGAATCCTTTCATTCCCTGAGATCCCAGATACTACAGGGCTATTATTGACTTCTATTTTGTCTTGTAATTAATAATAAGGTGACTCTTGTGATTCAGCCTCGGTATAGCAAACACTGCTGGTCCTATCTTCATTGACTTTATCTGCTTAGGAGAAAGCTACATTCTGCCCAGTTTTTGTGGAGAGAGAGTTCATTTTGCTTAATGTGTTGGTGGTAGATCAATTATCCTGGCAGTGTTTTGAAAAAGGGCATGCTAGGCAATTCAGATCAAGAAAGTCTCTTTTCTAAGTCACAATTTGCTCAATTTTATTAGCTTTAATGAGCGATTCGGAAGAAGAGAGCATTATCTTCTGGTCTTTGTTTTGTGAAAAGGTAATGATTAGAGCTGTTCTATCCATGATAGGACAAGGCTGAGGGGAAAATAATAGCATGCTCAGTGCAGCACTGCAAAAAGATAGAGAAAATCTGCTTCTCTGATGAGGTTGTTCAGCTCTGAAAAAGCCAAGTGGGAACTGCACTATCTGCAGACTTCTTGATATGTGAGCTAAAATCTACTTACAACCCAACTCGAGACAGGTATAAAACATCAGTGGAAACCTGCTGGGTGTGTGCTCATGAAGAAAGGGAGGAGGTTCTGAGAGGAACTTGTAAAGAAAGGCACACTGGAAGAAATTACACTTGTTTGCCTTTGGCCACTGTTACATTAGAATGTGATGCTTGAAGCTTCTCTAGCTGTCTTGTAACCACAAGACAAGAAGCCCAGGTATAGATGTCTGGCTCTTACCAGCATTCTGAAGTGATGGTAAGCTGACTTTATTGAACAGTGAGATCAACTGCCTCTAAAAATAAGGTATCCTTTTTATTTCTTGAAATTGTGTATTCCTTTAATTTTCATGGGATAATGAAACAAACAACAGGGAAGGATTTAATACAGAAATAAGCACATGTCTGTAATCTGTGAAGGCTAAATGATATGATGAAATACTACACAAAAGATGGTTTCACCATAACTTTGCAAAAGTTCGTTGAAGTCTATATAATGTTCATTAAGTGGAACATATTAACGGTGCACAACTTGATCAATTTTGACATAGTTATACACCTGTCATTACTGTTTTCAGTGCAAGATCTCTTGCAGGTTGTAATGGTATTATATGGTAAACTTCAGTTTCCAATTAGTCATTGCTAGTATATTTTTCTGTATATAATTTATAATAATATTCCTTTTATGTAATTCTTGTATCTGCAACCTTTTTATTTATTTATTTATTTATTTATTTTGAGTGTGTACATTAAAAAATTTTTTTATTATACTTTAAGTTCTAGGGTACATGTGCATAACGTGCAGGTTTGTTACATATGTATACTTGTGCCATGTGGTGTGCTGCACCCATCAACTCGTTAGCACCTATCAATTCATCATTTATATCAGGTATAACTCCCAATGCAATCCCTCCCCGCTCCCCCCTCCCCATGATAGGCCCCGATGTGTGATGTTCCCCTTCCCACATGCGGTGTTTGGTTTTCTGTTCTTGTGATAGTTTGCTAAGAATGATGGTTTCCAGCTGCATCCATGTCCCTACAAAGGACACAAACTCATCCTTTTTTATGGCTGCATAGTATTCCATGGTGTATATGTGCCACATTTTCTTAATCCACTCTGTCACAGATGGACATTTGGGTTGATTCCAAGTCTTTGCTATTGTGAATAGTGCTGCAATAAACATACGTGTGCATGTGTCTTTATAGCAGCATGATTTATAATCCTTTGGGTACATACCCAGTAGTGGGATGGCTGGGTCATATGGTACATCTAGTTCTAGATCCTTGAGGAATTGCCATACTGTTTTCCATAATGGTTGAACTAGTTTACAATCCCACCAACAGTGTAAAAGTGTTCCTATTTCTCCACATCCTCTCCAGCACCTGTTGTTTCCTGACTTTTTAATGATTGCCATTCTAACTGGTGTGAGATGGTATCTCATTGTGGTTTTGATTTGCATTTCTCTGACGGCGAATGATGATGAGCATTTTTTCATGTGTCTGTTGGCTGTATGAATGTCTTCTTTTGAGAAATGTCTGTTCATATCCTTTGCCCACTTTTTGATGGGGTTGTTTGTTTTTTTCTTGTAAATTTGTTTGAGTTCTTTGTAGATTCTGGATATTAGCTCTTTGTCGGATGAGTAGATTGCAAAATTTCCTCCCATTCTCTAGGTTGCCTGTTCACTCTGATGGTAGTTTCTTTTGCTGTGCAGAAGCTCTTTAGTTTGATTAGATCCCATTTGTCAATTTTGGCTTTTGCTGCCATTGCTTTTGGTGTTTTAGACATGAAGTCCTCGCCCATGCCTATGTCCTGAATGGTGTTACCTAGGTTTATCTTCTAGGGTTTTTATGGTATTAGGTCTAACATTTAAGTCTCTAATCCATCTTGAATTAATCTTCGTATAAGGAGTAAGGAAAGGATTCAGTTTCAGCTTTCTACGTATGGCTAGCCAATTTTCCCAGCACCATTTATTAAATAGGGAGTCCTTTCCCCATTTCTTGTTTCTCTCAGGTTTGTCAAAGATCAGATGGCTGTAGATGTGTGGTATTATTTCTGAGGACTTTGTTCTGTTCCATTGGTCTATATCTCTGTTTTGGTATCAGTACCATGCTGTTTTGGTTACTGTAGCCTTGTAGTATAGTTTGAAGTCAGGTAGCGTGACGCCTCCAGCTTTGTCCTTTTGACTTAGG
This sequence comes from Trachypithecus francoisi, assembly GCF_009764315.1. NCBI lineage: Eukaryota > Metazoa > Chordata > Mammalia > Primates > Cercopithecidae > Trachypithecus > Trachypithecus francoisi. Next base: position 91,061,677 of record NW_022681468.1, read on the forward strand.
ATTGTCTTGGCAATGCGGGCTCTTTTTTGGTTCCATATGAACTTTAAAGCAGTTTTTTCCAATTCTGTGAAGAAACTCATTGGTAGCTTGATGGGGATGGCATTGAATCTATAAATAACCTTGGGCAGTATGGCCATTTTCACAATGTTGATTCTTCCTATCCATGAGCATGGTATGTTCTTCCATTTGTTAGTGTCCTCTTTTATTTCACTGAGCAGTGGTTTGTAGTTCTCCTTGAAGAGGTCCTTTACATCCCTTGTAAGTTGGATTCCTAGGTATTTTATTCTCTTTGAAGCAATTGTGAATGGAAGTTCATTCCTGATTTGGCTCTCTGTTTGTCTGTTACTGGTGTATAAGAATGCTTGTGATTTTTGCACATTAATTTTGTATCCTGAGACTTTGCTGAAGTTGTTTATCAGCTTAAGGAGATTTTGGGCTGAGACAATGGGGTTTTCTAATATACAATCATGTCATCTGCAAACAGGGACAATTTGACTTCTTCTTTTCCTAACTGAATACCCTTGATTTCTTTCTCTTGCCTGATTGCCCTAGCCGGAACTTCTAAGACTATGTTGAATAGGAGTGGTGAGAGAGGGCATCCCTGTCTTGTGCCAGTTTTCAAAGGGAATTTTTCCAGTTTTTGCCCATTCAGTATGATATTAGCTGTGGGTTTGTCATAAATAGCTCTTATTATTTTGAGGTACGTTCCATCAATACCGAATTTATTGAGCGTTTTTAGCATGAAGGGCTGTTGAATTTTGTCAAAAGCCTTTTCTGCATCTATTGAGATAATCATGTGGTTCTTGTCTTTGTTTCTGTTTATATGCTGGATTACGTTTATTGATTTGCGAATGTTGAACCAGCCTTGCATCCCAGGGATGAAGCCCACTTGATCATGGTGGATAAGCTTTTTGATGTGCTGCTGAATCTGGTTTGCCAGTGTTTTATTGAGGATTTTTGCATCAATGTTCATTAGGGATATTGGTCTAAAATTCTCTTTTTTTGTTGTGTCTCTGCCAGGCTTTGGAATCAGGATGATGTTGGCCTCATAAAATGAGTTAGGGAGGATTCCCTCTTTTTCTATTGATTGGAATAGTTTCAGAAGGAATGGTACCAGCTCCTCCTTGTACCTCTGGTAGAATTCAGCTGTGAATCCATCTGGTCCTGGACTTTTTTTGGTTGGTAGGCTATTAATTATTGCCTCAATTTCAGAGCCTGCTCTTGGTCTATTCAGGGATTCAACTTCTTCCTGGTTTAGTCTTGGGAGAGTGTAAGTGTCCAGGAAATTATCCATTTCTTCTAGATTTTCTAGTTGATTTCCGTAGAGGTGTTTATAGTATTCTCTGATGGTAGTTTGTATTTCTGTGGGGTCCGTGGTGATATCCCCTTTATCACTTTTTATTGTGTCTATTTGATTCCTCTCTCTTTTCTTCTTTATTAGTCTTGCTAGCGGCCTGTCAATTTTGTTGATCTTTTCAAAAAAACCAACTCCTGGATTCACTGATTTTTTGGAGGGTTTTTTGTGTCTCTATCTCCTTCAGTTCTGCTCTGATCTTAGTTATTTCTTGCCTTCTGCTAGCTTTTGAATGTGTTTGCTCTTGCCTCTCTAGTTCTTTTAATTGTGATGTTAGAGTGTCAATTTTAGATCTTTCCTGCTTTCTCTTGTGGGCATTTAGTGCTATAAATTTCCCTCTACACACTGCTTTAAATGTGTCCCAGAGATTCTGGTATGTTGTGTCTTTGTTCTCATTGGTTTCAAAGAACATCTCTATTTCGGCCTTCATTTGGTTATGTACCCAGTAGTCATTCAGGAGCAGGTTGTTCAATTTCCATGTAGTTGAGCGGTTTTGATTGAGTTTCTTAGTCCTGAGTTCTAGTTTGATTGCACTGTGGTCTGAGAGACAGTTTGTTATAATTTCTGTTCTTGTACATTTGCTGAGGAGTGTTTTACTTCCAATTATGTGGTCAATTTTGGAATAAGTGCGATGTGGTGCTGAGAAGAATGTATATTCTGTTGATTTGGGGTGGAGAGTTCTATAGATGTCTATTAGGTCTGCTTGGTGCAGAGATGAGTTCAATTCCTGGATATCCTTGTTAACTTTCTGTCTCGTTGATCTGTCTAATGTTGACAGTGGAGTGTTGAAGTCTCCCATTATTATTGTATGGGAGTCTAAGTCTCTTTGTAAGTCTCTAAGGACTTGCTTTATGAATCTGAGTGGTCCTGTATTGGGCGCATATATATTTAGGATAGTTAGCTCTTCCTGTTGAATTGATCCCTTTACCATTATGTAATGGCCTTCTTTGTCTCTTTTAATCTTTGAGGGTTTAAAGTCTGTTTTATCAGAGACTAGGATTGCAACCCCTGCTTTTTTTTGTTCTCCATTTCTGCAACCTTTTTAAACTCGTTTATTCTGGATCTTTTTTTGTAGAAAATGACAGATTTCTAAATAGACAATATGTGATCTATAAGTAAACTTGGTTTTATTTCTTTATTTCCAATATGGATATCTTTTGTTTATTCTTCTTGCCTATTCAGTTGGTTAGAACTCCCATATAATATTGAATAAAGGTTGTGAGAACACACATTCCTATCTTACGCCTAATCTGATAGGAGGAGACATTCAGTTCTTTATCATTAAATATGATGTTAGCTGTAAATTTTTCATAAATATTCATTATCAAGTTAAAAAATTTCCTTCTATTCCTGATTTGCTGAAAATTTTTATCGGAAATATTAAATAGATGGATTTTACCAATGTTTATGTTTGCATATATTGAAATAATTATGTAGTTGATCAATTTTGGTTTGTTAATATGGTGGATTATCCTGATTGATCTTTGAATGTAAACCAACCTTACTTTCTTATGATAAACTCCACTTTGTAAAATAATATATTATAATATCATTTGTATAAATTGTTGGATTCAATCTACTAAAACATTGTCTGGCACTTAGGCTTCTATGTTCAAGCAGGATATTTTCTTTTTTTTTTTTTTTTTTTGAGACCAAGTCTAGCTCTGTCACCCAGGCTGGAGTGCAGTGGCTCGATCTTGGCTCATTGCAACCTCCGCCTCCCAGGTTCAAGGGATTCTCCTGCCTCAACCTCCTGAGTAGCTGGGATTACAGGCATGCGCCACCACGCCTCGCTAATTTTTTGTATTTTTAGTAGGGATGAGGTTTCACCATATTGACCAGTCTGGTTCTCAAACTCCTGACCTCGTGATCCGCCCACCTCAGCCTCCCAAAGTGCTGGGATTACAGGTGTGAGCCACTGCGCCTGGCCTAGAAGGATATTTTCTTTATTTGTTATTATAATTTATGTGCCTGAATTTTGTATGCTTGTAATATTAGCCGCCGAGATTACATTGGGAAGTATTTTCTCACCCTTAATTTTCTGAAAGAGCTTGTGTAGAATTAGCATTTTCTCTCCTTTAAATGTTTGTTAATATTCACTCGTGGAGCCATCTCGGCCTGGGATTTTATTATTGAGCAATTATTTAGGCATATCTTTAATTTCCTCAGCAAATATAGGGCCATTCAGATTATCGGTTTCTTTTTGAATGAGCACTGGTAGTTTGTATCTTTCAAGTAATTGATCCATTTTACCTAAGTTGTGGAATGTATTGACATCATGTCCTTAATATTTCTGTATTATATCTGTAACATCTGCAGAATTTAAAATGATGCTACCATCTCACATTCATGGTATTTATAATTTATGAATTCTCTCTTTTTCTTTACCGATAAGGTTAGCTAGAGGTTTGTCAATTTTGCAGCTCTCCTCAAGGAACTAGATTTTGCTTCAATGATTTTTTCTATTATTTTTAGGTTATCTATTTTATTTCTACTTTGACCTGTCTAATTTTCTTTCTTCTTTTTACTTTTGTTTTAATTTGCTCTTGCTTTCCTTCTTTTTCTTAAGGTGGAAGCTGATATGAATTTGATATCTTTCTGCTTTTCTAATTTAAGAAGTTTCTTGCTATCCATTTCTTTTTGGTAATTCTTGCTTTAGAAGCATCCCACATATTTTGACCTGTTGCATTTTTGTTTCCATCCAGTTCAAAATGCTTCCTACTTTTTCCTTTAAACTCAGTTATTGGGTTATGGGTTATTTTTATGTGTGTTGTCTTGTTTGCAAATCTTTGGAGATTGTCTGGATATCTTTGTGTTAGTAAATTCTAATTTATTTCCCTTCTAGTTAGAGAATATACTTTGTACCATTTGATTTTTAAATTTTATCCACATTTTTATGGCTCATAATACAGTCTGGCTTAGTAAATGTTCTCTGTGCACTTTAATGTGCATTCTTCTATTTTTGAGTAGAGGTTTTGTAAGTTCCAATTAGCTAGAATATTTTGACAGTATTGGACATCTTCTACATACTTACTGATTTTTTGTCTAATTTTTTTATCACCTATTAAGGAAGGTTAATTTAATCTCCAACTATAATTGGAAGTTTTGAATTTCTCCTTAAATTTCTATCAGTGTTTATTTTCGTATTTTGAAGCTCTATTATTAGGTACATAAACATTCAACATTGTTATCCTAAATATCCTAGGATTGAAATATATCCATTTATCATCAGGAAATGTTCACCTCTATCCATAGTGATATATTTTCTATGAAACATACTCTATCTGATATAAAATAGCCACTCCGACTTTATTTGACTATTATTAGCAGTGTGTAACTTTCCCTATTTTTTTCTTTTAGTCTATTTTTGTCTTTATATTTGAAATTCATTTCCCATAGGCAGCATAAAATTGGATCTTGCTACTTTATTCAAATAATATTTTCTAGCTTCTTAATCAACTTTTTAGACTATTTAAGTTTAATGATTATCAATATGATTGGATTTACATATACCATGCTTCTATATGTTTTGATATGCTACATCTCTTCTTGGTTCCCTTTTCCCTCTTTTTTCTACATTCTTTGGGACTGAAATTTTTGTATGGTTCCCTTTAACTCCATCATTAGTTTATTAGCTGTTGTAGTACTCTTTGTTAGTGGTTGCTTTAGGGTTCATAGCATGCGTTTTTGACTTATCATATTGACCTTCAAACAGTAGCACATAAATTAATACATATTACAGAAACCTTACTATGTTACTCTTCCATGTCCATATTACCCTTTCTTTATTATTGTTTATTACTTCTACATATGTTACAAATCCTTTAAAATATTATTATGTTTTAAATAATCACATTTCTGTGCAGATTAGAAATTATAATCAAGCTTATTTAAATCAAAGAGAAAAATATATATTTACCCATGTAGTTGCTATTTCTGGTGCTCTTCATTAGTTTATGTAGTTTATGTTCATATTTGTCTCTGGTATAATTTTTCTTCTACCTGAACAACTTTTAACATTTATTGCAGCATTATTCTGCTGCTGCTGAATTCTCTCAGCTTTTGTTTGTCTGAGAAAGCACTTACGTTTTGCTGGGTATATGATTCTAGGTCGAGAGACTTTTTCCATGTTTAGTACTTTAAAGAAACTTCACTGTGGTCTAGCTTGAATTATTTCTGAGAAATCTGCTGTCATTTAGATGTTTGTTCTCTTGCAAATAATCTGGTTCTCTGCACCCCCCCACCCCCTCTGGCCTCTTTTAAGATTTTTTTTTTTTCATTACTTCTTTAACAACTTCATCATGATATATTTTGGTAAAGTTTTCATCACTTTTCTTTATGCCTGGAGTTCTTTGAGATTCTTGGATCTGTGAGTTTATAGTTTTCATCAAACTTGGAAAATTTTCAACCACTATTCTTTTTTTTTTTTTTTTTTATTATACTTTAAGTTCTAGGGTACATGTGCATGACGTTTATATCATGTATAACTCCCCAATGCAATCCCTCCCTCCTCCCCCCTCCCCATGATAGGCCCCAGTGTGTGATGTTCCCCTTCCCGAGTCCAAGTGATCTCATTGTTCAGTTCCCACCTATGAGTGAGAACATGCGGTGTTTGGTTTTCTCTTCTTGTGATAGTTTGCTAAGAATGATGGTTTCCAGCTGCATCCATGTCCCTACAAAGGACGCAAACTCATCCTTTTTGATGGCTGCATAGTATTCCATGGTGTATATGTGCCACATTTTCTTTATCCAGTCTGTCACAGATGGACATTTGGGTTGATTCCAAGTCTTTGCTATTGTGAATAGTGCCGCAATAAACAAACGTGTGCATGTGTCTTTGTAGTAGAGTAATTTATAATCCTTTGGGTATATACCCAGTAGTGGGATGGCTGGGTCATATGGTACATCTAGTTCTAGATCCTTGAGGAATCGCCATACTGTTTTCCATAATGGTTGAACTAGTTTACAATCCCACCAACAGTGTAAAAGTGTTCCTATTTCTCCACATCCTCTCCAACACCTGTTGTTTCCTGACTTCTTAATGATTGCCATTCTAACTGGTGTGAGATGGTATCTCATTGTGGTTTTGATTTGCATTTCTCTGATGGCCAGTGATGATGAGCATTTTTTCATGTGTCTGTTGGCTGTATGGATGTCTTCTTTTGAGAAATGTCTGTTCATATCCTTTCCCCACTTTTTGATGGGGTTGTTTGCTTTTTTCTTGTATATTTGTTTGAGTTCTTGGTAGATTCTGGATATTAGCCCTTTGTCAGATGAGTAGGTTGCAAAAATTTTTCCCATTCTGTAGGTTGCCTGTTCACTCTGATGGTAGTTTCTTTGGCTGTGCAAAAGCTCCTTAGTTTAATTAGATCCCATGTGTCAATTTTTGCTTTTGCTGCCGTTGCTTTTGGTGTTTTAGACATGAAGTCCTTGCCCATGCCTATGTCCTGAATGGTACTACCTAGATTTTCTTCTAGGGTTTTTATGGTATTAGGTCTAACATTTAAGTCTCTAATCCATCTTGAATTAATTTTCGTATAAGGGGTAAGGAAAGGATCCAGTTTCAGCTTTCTACTTATGGCTAGCCAATTTTCCCAGCACCATTTATTAAATAGGGAATCCTTTCCCCATTTCTTGTTTCTCTCAGGTTTGTCAAAGATCAGATGGCTGTAGATGTGTGGTATTATTTCTGAGGACTCTGTTCTGTTCCATTGGTCTATATCTCTGTTGTGGTACCAGTACCATGCTGTTTTGGTTACTGTAGCCTTGTAGTATAGTTTGAAGTCAGGTAGCGTGACGCCTCCAGCTTTGTCCTTTTGACTTAGGATTGTCTTGGCAATGCGGGCTCTTTTTTGGTTCCATATGAACTTTAAAGCCGTTTTTTCCAATTCTGTGAAGAAAGTCATTGGTAGCTTGATGGGGATGGCATTGAATCTATAAATCACCTTGGGCAGTATGGCCATTTTCACGATATTGATTCTTCCTATCCATGAGCATGGTATGTTCTTCCATTTGTTTGTGTCCTCTTTGATTTCACTGAGCAGTGGTTTGTAGTTCTCCTTGAAGAGGTCCTTTACATCCCTTGTAAGCTGGATTCCTAGGTATTTTATTCTCTTTGAAGCAATTGTGAATGGAAGTTGATTCCTGATTTGGCTCTCTGCTTGTCTGTTACTGGTGTATAAGAATGCTTGTGATTTTTGCACATTAATTTTGTATCCTGAGACTTTGCTGAAGTTGCTTATCAGCTTAAGCAGATTTTGGGCTGAGACAATGGGGTTTTCTAAATATACAATCATGTCATCTGCAAACAGGGACAATTTGACTTCTTCTTTTCCTAACTGGATACCCTTGATTTCTTTCTCTTGCCTGATTGCCCTAGCCAGAACTTCCAACACTATGTTGAATAGGAGTGGTGAGAGAGGGCATCCCTGTCTTGTGCCAGTTTTCAAAGGGAATTTTTCCAGTTTTTGCCCATTCAGTATGATATTAGCTGTGGGTTTGTCATAAATAGCTCTTATTATTTTGAGGTACGTTCCATCAATACCAATTTATTGAGCGTTTTTAGCATAAAGGGCTGTTGAATTTTGTCAAAAGCCTTTTCTGCATCTATTGAGATAATCATGTGGTTCTTGTCTTTGGTTCTGTTTATATGCTGGATTACGTTTATTGATTTGCGAATGTTGAACCAGCCTTGCATCCCAGGGATGAAGCCCACTTGATCATGGTGGATAAGCTTTTTGATGTGCTGCTGAATCCGGTTTGCCAGTATTTTATTGAGGATTTTTGCATCGATGTTCATCAGGGATATTGGTCTAAAATTCTCTCTTTTTGTTGTGTCTCTGCCAGGCTTTGGTATCAGGATGATGTTGGCCTCATAAAAAGAGTTAGGGAGGATTCCCTCTTTTTCTATTGATTGAAATAGTTTCAGAAGGAATGGTACCAGCTCCACCTTGTACCTCTGGTAGAATTCAGCTGTGAATCCATCTGGTCCTGGACTTTTTTTGGTGGGTAGGCTATTAATTGTTGCCTCAATTTCAGAGCCTGCTATTGGTCTATTCAGGGATTCAACTTCTTCCTGGTTTAGTCTTGGGAGAGTGTAAGTGTCCAGGAAATTATCCATTTCTTCTAGATTTTCTAGTTGATTTGCGTAGAGGTGTTTATAGTATTCTCTGATGGTAGTTTGTATTTCTGTGGGGTCGGTGGTGATATCCCCTTTATCATTTTTTATTGCATCTATTTGATTCCTCTCTCTTTTCTTCTTTATTAGTCTAGCTAGCGGTCTGTCAATTTTGTTGATCTTTTCAAAAAACCAACTCCTAGATTCATTGATTTTTTGGAGGGTTTTTTGTGTCTCTATCTCCTTCAGTTCTGCTCTGATCTTAGTTATTTCTTGCCTTCTGCTAGCTTTTGAATGTGTTTGCTCTTGCCTCTCTAGTTCTTTTAATTGTGATGTTAGAGTGTCAATTTTAGATCTCTCCTGCTTTCTCTTGTGGGCATTTAGTGCTATAAATTTCCCTCTACACACTGCTTTAAATGTGTCCCAGAGATTCTGGTATGTTGTATCTTTGTTCTCATTGGTTTCAAAGAACATCTTTATTTCTGCTTTCATTTCGTTATGTACCCAGTAGTCATTCAGGAGCAGGTTGTTCAGTTTCCATGTAGTTGAGCGGTTTGGATTGAGTTTCTTAGTCCTGAGTTCTAGTTTGATTGCACTGTGGTCTGAGAGACAGTTTGTTATAATTTCTGTTCTTGTACATTTGCTGAGGAGTGCTTTACTTCCAATTATGTGGTCAATTTTGGAATAAGTGCGATGTGGTGCTGAGAAGAATGTATATTCTGTTGATTTGGGGTGGAGAGTTCTCTAGATGTCTATTAGGTCCGCTTGGTGCAGAGATGAGTTCAATTCCTGGATATCCTTGTTAACTTTCTGTCTCGTTGATCTGTCTAATGTTGACAGTGGAGTGTTGAAGTCTCCCATTATTATTGTATGGGAGTCTAAGTCTCTTTGTAGGTCTCTAAGGACTTGCTTTATGAATCTGGGTGCTCCTGTATTGGGTGCATATATATTTAGGATAGTTAGCTCTTCCTGTTGAATTGATCCCTTTACCATTATGTAATGGCCTTCTTTGTCTCTTTTGATCTTTGATGGTTTAAAGTCTGTTTTATCAGAGACTAGGATTGCAACCCCTGCTTTTTTTTGTTCTCCATTTGCTTGGTAGATCTTCCTCCATCCCTTTATTTTGAGCCTATGTATGTCTCTGCATGTGAGATGGGTCTCCTGAATACAGCAGACTGATGGGTCTTGACTCTTGATCCAGTTTGCCAGTCTGTGTCTTTTAATTGGAGCATTTAGTCCATTGACATTTAAGGTTGCGCGCGGCCGGGCGCTTGGCGCCAGAAGCGAGAGCCCCTCGGGGCTCGCCCCCCCGCCTCACCGGGTCAGTGAAAAAACGATCAGAGTAGTGGTATTTCACCGGCGGCCCGCAAGGCCGGCGGACCCCGCCCCGCCCCCTCGCGGGGACGGGGGGGCGCCGGGGGCCTCCCACTTATTCTACACCTCTCATGTCTCTTCACCGTGCCAGACTAGAGTCAAGCTCAACAGGGTCTTCTTTCCCCGCTGATTCCGCCAAGCCCGTTCCCTTGGCTGTGGTTTCGCTGGATAGTAGGTAGGGACAGTGGGAATCTCGTTCATCCATTCATGCGCGTCACTAATTAGATGACGAGGCATTTGGCTACCTTAAGAGAGTCATAGTTACTCCCGCCGTTTACCCGCGCTTCATTGAATTTCTTCACTTTGACATTCAGAGCACTGGGCAGAAATCACATCGCGTCAACACCCGCCGCGGGCCTTCGCGTCAACCACTATTTCTTTAAGTAATTTTTCTCTTTCCCTTTCGTTTATTCTCTCAGGGACTGCAGTTACATGTATCTTAAGTTTAAGTTGATTAACGTTGTCCTATGCCTCACTGATGCTATATTTACTATATTCAGTCTGTGTGTGTGTGTGTGTGTTTATCATGGATTCTTTTGTATATTGAAGTTCAATAATCTTTTCCTTTTCCATATCTAAACTACTGTTATTTCAGTCCATTGTATTTATCATCTTGTACATTATGCTTTTTATTGCTATAAATTCAATGATCTATTAAAACATATTTATATATTCCTTGTTAATATGGACAATCTTTATTTTATTGAATATATAGAGTATAATATAATAACATAGTGTGTTCTATTATCTTTGTCATTTCTGGGTCTATTTTTATTGATTTATGTTTCTCTTAATTATGGGTCACATATACCTAATTATTTATGTACCTGTTAACTTTTTATTGAATTTCAAATTTTGTGGAATTTTCCTTATTCATTTCTGGATGTTTTTATATTTTGGTAACTATCCTTTTGCTTTGTAGTGTGATTATCTCATTCAATTTACCTGGAAGTGTGTTTTTAAAAAAACTAAACATCCTACATCCAAGGACCCTTTCTATCCAGAGAATAGTTTGATGATTATTCATCCTAGTTATTTGGAAAAATTCTGATCCATTACAGCTTGCTTTTAAACTTTATTAACTGGATTCAGGGCATCATTATTCTAAGGCTAAATTTGCTCCACTACTGAGGCAATACACTTCTCAGTTGTCTGCCTGATGATTTTTGAATTATGATATTTTTCTGTCTGGCAGTGAGTGCAATAACTGTGTAAGCTTCAGGGATGATTCCTATTGCTCCTTTTAGGTGGTTCCTTCTCTGATCTTTGTTTCTTTTTTTCACACACATGCACCCAGAAGTACTTAGCTGAAGTATCAAGTGTGACCCTTTGCTAATGTCTGGAGCTATCTATGCAGCGCTTTCTTGTCTGGTCTGCTGCCCAGTAGACTTTAGCTGATTTTGTCTCTCTAGAATTCTAGTATTGCCTCCTCAACTTCTGGAGACAAGTAGACTGACAGGTTCTCTTTCTCTGCATTGTGGCACGGCAGATTTCTATAGGCTATAAGCTGGGGAAATCACAGGGCTCATCTCAATTTTTTTCTTCTGTTTCAGGAATCACTGTCTGTGTTGCCTATACCTATTGTCTGAAAACTTGTGTTTCATATCCTGTGTTCAGTTTTACAGATGTTTCATGTGGGAGGGTAAATTCTACCAACGTTAGTTTATCTTCACCAGAAGCAGAAGTCATATGCTATGTTTTTTAAAGATCTTTTTGCTGGGTTGTCTTTTGTTTGTAGGATAAAAATCCTAACTGATATACATTCCTAGCATGGTATTTTGGGAAGAAAACTGGTGTCAGTGTCAAAACACCTGGTTTAAATCTCATTTTCACTTTATATGACCTGAGATCCTTAACTAAGTCATTTAACATCCTTGAGCCTCAGATTCCTCAAATGTAGAATGAAGATAATAAGAATGCGTAATGCTATCAAGCTTGAGATCAGTTCTGGATTTTTAATTTTTTTTTGTAAAATGCAAGGTTTTATGCAAAGATAACTTAGCTCAATAATTATTTTTAAAGTTTTTCAATAAAAATAAAATTAGACAAAACTTTCATTTTTCATGTGAAATGTTAGACACAACAATCAGACACTGGTAACAGCTTCAGCTCCACCATTTACAAAATGCTTTTAATGTCAAAAGTTTCATCTGCAATCCACAGTAATCTATGATACAGTCCATGGCATCCATGTCAGAAAATCTAGGCATTTAAGAGAGTTTTTTTTCATGATCACACAATCATATTTGACAGTAGTGGGACTCTCATTTTTTATCATAACTTGCAACATTATTTAATACTTTATAGTTAGTTACGGCAAAACAAAATTTAACAGAAGAAAATTAGGACATTTAATGATAGTTCTTTTCTACTTACAACTTTAGAGATGGTTCTGTAAATAAACTAATAAAGAAATCCACGGGGCACATTTATTTTATTGCAGTTTCTAAGTCTGTAAACTACCTGTCTAAGCAAGTAAAAATTAGTTTATCTACATTTACTGATTCTTTGCATGATCACACCTTTCAAGTTGCCATTTTAATAGGCACTATGGAATGATTATTCAGTAACTTTTCCCATTATCTTACTGGCAGAGATCTGATTTTGTTTAGACGTTCACCTGACTTCCTTCCTCCAACTTGGGTAGATTCTGATTAGAGTAAATCAACACAGACATTATATGTGTAAAATTAATCCTCATTGAGCCATGTAACCCTAAATCAGTTATTTCCCCACTGCTGTGAACATTTCATTGTGTAAGTACAAAGGAAATTCAAAAAGTTCACAGAAAATGTGTATTATGAAGAAACTATGCATGGATTTCATTTTTTTGCACCAAAACAAACTTGTACTAACTTGTTTTAACATGTATGAAGGGAATCTAGTTTGAGGTACTAAGAAGGATAAGACATCAGTTTGAAAACAGCCTCTATCAGAGCAACGTAAGTTTTGAAGCAAGAACAAACATCAAATTTATGGTGAAGCTTGGGTGGAGAAGGGTGAAATCATTGATACTTTATGAAAAGTTTATGGATACTATGCCCAAAGTAAATCGGTATTTACAAATGAATATCTCATTTTAAGAAGGAATAAAAGAATGTTGAAAATGAAGCCTGCAGCAGCAGATCATCCACATCAATTTGTGAGAAAAAATTTCATCTTGCTCATGCCATAATTGAAGATGAACCTATGGTTAAAGCAGAAACAATAGCCAACACTATAGACATCTCAATTGATTCAGCTTACACAATGCTGACTGAAAAAATAGAGATGAACAAGCTTTCTACTCCATGGATACTGATACTGTTATGACCAGATCAGCTGCAGACAAGAGCAGAACTTTCAATGGAAATTTTAAACAAGTGGAATCAAGATCCTGAGCATTTTTTTGAAGAATTGCAACAGGTGATGCAAAATAGTTTTACCGGTATGATCTTGAAGCCAAAGCACAACCAAAGCAATGGCTACCAAGAGGTGGAAGAGGTCCAACCAAAACAAAAACAGACCAGTCAACAGCAAAGATCATGGCAACAATTTTTCGATGCTGAAAGTATTTTACCTGTTGTCTTTCTGAAGGGCCACAGAATGATAACATCTGCTTATTATGAAAGTGTTTTGAAAAAGTTTTAACAGAAAAACAAACCAGGAAAACGTCATCAGTTTTTCTTTACCATGACAACACTCTAGTTCATTCCTCTCATTAAACAAGGGCAATTTTGTGAGATTGTTAGTAGGAAATCATTAGGCACTCACCTGATGGTTCTGGTTTGGCTCCTTCTGACTTCTTTTTGTTTCCTAATCTTAAAACGTCTTTAAAGGGCACTCATTTTTTTTTTTCTGCAAATAACAACGTAAAAAAGATTGCCTTGACATGGTTGAATTCCCTGGATGTTCAGTTCATTAGAGATGAACTAAATGACTGCATTATCTCTTTAAATATGTCTTAACCTTGATAAAGCTTACATCGAGAAATAAAGGATTTCTTAAAAAATCTTTTAATTCCATTTTTCCACAAACTTTTGAAAGTCCCCTCTTAAAAAGGATCAATCTATTTTCTTGTCAATAGTTATATTGATAGTTTCTTGTTTTTTTTTTTTTTCATTTATGACACTAATACCATGAGCATCCTTATGCATGCCCTTTGAAGTTGCAAATTTTATTATTTATTTCCTTCTCCAAAGAAACAACTTTCACTTGTTTTCCTATAGGTAATGTTTCTGTTTCTTATTCTGTTATCTTTTTCTTTCTTTAATTCTATTAAATGATGTGCTAAAGAGGCAATTCAGAGCATTACAAAAACATAAAAACAGAAAAAAATCAGTCATTATCATTTACTTGGGGTTGTACTGACCATTTTAATTTTATTCTTATGTATTTATGTTATTTTATAAATAATTAATAGAATAACAGAATTGAGAGAAAGGATAGTGAAAAACAAGTTTATCAGAAATTTTAGTAAGAGTATAAACATAATAAACTCCAAGTTTTATTCCAGATTTTCTTTGTTTTTTAGTATAAATAAACACATACTAACATTTATAAATATAAATATTATGCCCCAAACAAGCAATGTGTTTAATGCAAATAACTCCTCATCAACTGTGAATATTTATCCAGCTTGTACATACTGATTCCAGATATCAAAACATCTCTAAAACTCCAGCTTAATGTTACTTCAGTTTCTTCTTGTATTTGCATTGTCAAAATAAATACTTTTGAAAAATCTGATGGCTCATCATTTTCTTGAAGGGTTGACTACCTTCTTTGCTCTATTATGGAAACTATTTTCTTATTTTGACTAATAAACATAAATTATTATAATCAATTCAATAAGCTTTAATATATTTCATATCATCTATTCCTTTCTAATCATCTAAATACCTGCCTTCAGCATATCTCTATGTAAAAACTGTATTTTGGAGATAAAAGCTATAGATACCTGCCACAGGTATCACTGACAAATATAGGGATGTCAAGGAAACACAACATATGTTTGAGAAGGAAGCAAAGAGAGGGTGATAAGGTGTTATTTTGAAAGAATATTGGCTGGGCATGGTGACTCATGCCTACAATTCCAGCACTTTGAAAGGCCAAAGTAGGAGGATCACTTGAGGTTAGGGGTTGAGACCAGCCTAGGTAATGCAGAAAGATCCCTATCTACAAAATATAAAAAATAATTAACCGAGCATGGTGACATGAACCTGTAGTCCTAACTGCTTCAGAGGCTGAAGTGGGAAGATTGCTTGAGCCCAGGAGTTCAAGATTACAGTGAGCTATGATTGTGCCATTGCACTCCAGCCTGATTGGCAGGAGTGCAATAATAATTAATAAATAAAGTTAAAATTATCTCACATATATTACTCTTAATTTTCATTTTAAATGTTGTTTTATGACATCTTCTATATTTCCTAAAGAGATGAAATTGTTCTAAATTTAAAACTTATTTTTCTGTCAAGAAAGGGCTAATTAGTATTACAAGAGTTGAGATTTAATATTATTTTATTGTATTAATGATGATCTTAATTATTTCTTTTTATTTTACTTCTTCTAGGTCAGTAAACTTTGTAAAGAAGAAGTATGATTTCATCTGTGTTTAATTTAAGATAATTCTGTTGCAAAGAAGAGAAATGCACTAAAACTTTCTTAGGTGGAGGGGTTTATGACAAGGGATGAGTGGAATCTTGTGAAAATCCAAGGAATGGAGTTATATCAGAATTACAGCACTGAGCCTCTATCTTTTGTAGCTATTGCTGCAGAGTGCTGTGTAACAAACTGCCCCAGGCTCAGTAGCTTAAAATAGCAAACAATTATTTCTCACTCCCAGGTCTATTGTCTAGCTGTAACTCTACAGGGAGAGTACAGACTCTCCAGGCTATGAGAGGATTCAAGTATGCTCTACCAGATCTCATTCTGGGGATGGACTGAAGGAGTAGTAACTACCCATGGCATGTTTTTCTCAAGGTGACCCTTGCAGCATAAGAGACCAAGGAGATGACATAAGCACATCAATGGCTTTGCTACCATCTTGACTGCTGACATTCTACGGGCCAAAATGATTCCCATGGCCAAGCCCAATAGCAGTGGGATGGAGAATTAGATTCCACTCAAAGTGGGAGGGTATTGCAAAGTTTCATGGCAATGCGTGTGAATATATCCTTATTATTCACTGGATTCAAGTATCAGGACCCATAATTCAATCTCCCACAGCTTTCATGGAGACTGACATGGGACTTAAGGCTATTTTGAGGTTCTTAGCAAAGAATCTTGTTCCTTTAATTTGAGAGAACTATCTAAGGAATTAAACCTGTCATCCTCCCCTCTTTGTAGTGTCCTTGACAGTCAAGATCATTAAGACTGTAGCCAGCGACATGATCCCATGCCTCTTCTGCTGCACCAAAACTTGAAGGAATCCACAATGGCCATGTGGCAGTAACAGCTTTCAATTTAGAGGAGCTATTGTTTGATACCATGATGGAAGCATCTCACTCTTACATTTAAAATCGTTAGATATACAGAGCTAGAGTCTTTATTAGAATAGCTGACATTTTGCTTGCAGATCATGTGTTGTAATTCTGCATGGTGGCACATTTGTTTTTAAATATTTTTACGCTTTTGACTGTGGGAGAAACATCTCTATATGTTAGTAACTGCTTTGTTTCATATGCCATATACTACAAGACAATATTGTGACAGTGATATTCAACAATTAAATCTACAGCTGAGTATTCAACAGGGCATTTGTATTAGTTTGTTCTCACACTGCTGTGAAGAAACACCTGAGACTGGGTAATTTATAAAGAAAAGAGGTTTAATTGCCTCACAGTTCTACATGGCTGGGAAGGCCTCAGGAAACTTACAGTCATGGTGGAAGGCACCTCTTCACTGGACAACAGGAGACAGAATGAGTACTGAGCAAGGGGGAAAGCCCCTTATAAAACCATGATCTCATGAGAACTCACTCCTATCAAGAAGACAGCATAGGAGGAAACTGCCCTGTGATTCAATTACATCCCACCAGGTCTCTCCCATGACACATGGGGATTATAGGATTACAATTCAAGATGAGATGTGGTTGGGGACACAAAGCCAAACCATATCAGCATTCCAATATTGTATTATGTCCACTGCTTGTAGATGATAAGTACATGGTGTGACCAGGAAATACCATTTCAACCTCCCTAGGCAACTGTAAAAAGAGTGGGACTATTTCTAGCACACTTAAAAATTGCTTTGTTTCCTACAAATGATGCCCTTAACATTTCACCAAAATTAGGTGATGCATTAGAACTTAAGGTTTGAGGCCCAGTCTATGTGTTGGATATATCACTTTGTGTCAGTTAATTTCTCAGTGATATTCTTTGTTACTTATAAAATAGAAACAAATAATCCTAGTTGCCTCTGCAGATTGAATACCGGCAATGCATGTTTCTTGTTAGGGTGGCCTACACAGAATGGTTGGAGGATAGAGCAAGGCAGCAGCCATGTAGTAGCACTACACATTCTCTCCCAGTTATTCTGTCAAACATGAATGTAGGTGCTGCTGTGAATGTATTCTGAACACATGTGAATGAAATATTTAATACATTGGCTTTAAGTTAATCAAAAAATAGATCATTCTGAGTAGGCCTGCCCAATAAGTCAAGCTCTTTAAGAAAGGGCATAGGTCTTTCTTTGGTCCAGAGACTTCAAACAGCTGTTGGCTATGCAATTGCTCTCCCTACCCTCTGGATTTTCCTTCTTGACTGAGGCATGTGGACACAAAATTCAACTTGTATGCATAGAGTTCCAGTCGGCTTGTGAGCTGCCCTTCCCAATTGCCTCATCTATGAATTTCGAATTTCCCTAGCTAGCCCCAACAATTGTGTGAACCAATGCCTTGAAATAAATTTCTTTATTTATGTACATATAGACACATATAGATAAATGTAGATATAGACCTATATCAATCTACATATTTATCTCCATCTAGATACCTATATCTCCTATGAGTTCTAGTTCTCTGGTTGAACCCTGACTTATAGAGACCATCAGGATCCTTCTAACTTAGATTCCAGAATGCCAACTGGCATTACCAATTGGATCAAGAAGGCTGTTCCACAACATAACTTTTGAGTCCTCAATTATTTCATGGGTAAGTCTTACCAGTCAACAATGCCTTTAACCCCAGATAGATCTTTGATGTTTTAATCAAACTGTATTCCATATTAAATAGGACTGGAAAGCCAAAAATCACAGGACATTTGAGGAACACATCCAGAATGAAGGCAAACTGAAATAAACATAGAAAAGGAATCTGGAGAAAAAAGAAAGTAGAAGAAAACTCCTCTTCATTCTGCAAAAAAAGAAAACAAAGAATTCATATCCTAAGACAGTTAAGAATAGATATCTCACTCATTAAAGAACAATTTGAGATGAAAATAATTGAGTTGAGAATAAGAAGGGACTCATGGAAACTAAAAAAAAGTTTCAGCCAAAATAAAATCTCAGTAATCAGGTTAGATGTTAAACAAAAAATATTAATAGAGTACATATTACACAATTCAATTATATAAAATTCAAGAATAGGCAAAACCTGTCTATGGTGATAGAAATCAGAGCAGTGATTATCCTACAGAGTGTGGGTGGAACTGTCCAGCTGGGGTAATGGAAATGTTCTATATTGTGATTGTGTGGTCACATGGGCCACACAAGATGGTCACAGAGGCCTACAGTCTTCCCCCGCTTATTCTCAGGAATTAAGTTCCAAGGTTCCTAGTGGATGCCTGAAACCATGAACAGAACTAAATCCTATATATAATATGTTTTATCCTACATGTAGATG
This sequence comes from Trachypithecus francoisi, assembly GCF_009764315.1. NCBI lineage: Eukaryota > Metazoa > Chordata > Mammalia > Primates > Cercopithecidae > Trachypithecus > Trachypithecus francoisi. Next base: position 91,080,343 of record NW_022681468.1, read on the forward strand.
CCTATGATAAATTTATGAATGAGACACAATAAGAGATTGATAATAACTAATAATATTATACTATATAACAATATACTATAATTAACAATATACTATAATAATATACTGTAATTATAACAATATACTGTAAAAAAGGTTATATGACTATGGCCTGTCTCTCAAAATACCTTATTGTACTGTACCTTGGGTAACTAAGACTGTGGAATGTGAAACTACAAATAAGTGGTAACTATGGCATACACCCATCCAAACTCCTTCAACTTTACACACAAAATCTTTGCATTTCACTCCAAATACTTTTTACTTTGATTTTTAAAATCCTAAAGAAATGGAAAGAAAAGGTGAGAGATAACTATTTTAAAAAATAAGAAATTTGATATAAAATCCATGAGATTCAATATTGAATTCATAGGATTTTCAGAGCAAACCAACAGAATGAAATTATAAATTAAACAAGTTACTTTCTAAGAATCCGAGGCTATGGATTCCCAGATTCAAATGGTCCCACTAAGAATTCAAAGTAATGAATGAGAAAAGACCAGCATCCAGGTAACATATCTTGCCATTTCAGGAATTCAGGAATAAAAGTTTTTAAAGTTCTCAAAAGGAAGAACAGATCACATATACATACAGAGTAGGAATAATCAGAATGTCTTTGGCCACTTCAAAAACAATACAGAAGAGAAGAAAGTGAAAAAACAATACAGAAGAGAAGAACTTCACAGTTCTGAAGATTTGTTTTTCAGCCTAAGACAGGCCTAAACTATGGATCAGTTGTGAGGAAAAACAAAGACATTTTCTTCTAACAGTTCTCAAAGTGTTATTCTTTCAAGCTTCTTTCTCAGAAAGCTACCAGAGGATATGCTCCATCTAAATAAGGAAATTAAGTCAAGGGAGAGAAAGAGAAAGCAGGCATGTGTGCCACCAGACTCAGGCAGGACTTGCCAAGATGACAACTGTGCAGTGGGCCTGGAGAAACTTGTCCAATTTGAGACAAGAGGTGGCCTGAGTATTTAGAAGAATGTATGTTTGTGTGTGTGTGTGTGTGTGTTTAATACTGTTACCTAAAATATATGATCAAATTGAAAGGAGTTTGGGATAAGATTCATGATAGGTACCTAGGAAACCAAGAAAAAATATTACATTTATTAACCTCAGGGAAGAAGTAAAAACAAGAAGTTGAACAAAACTGCGAAATACAGACCAGAAATTTAGTACTTTCTGCTGTAACTGTAAACAATATTTAAGTGGTTGTGGTAATGTAAGCACTAAATATTGACTTAACCAAAATTGTTTTATAACTCTAGTGAGAAATTGACTAACAAAATATGTATCTGTGTGTGAGAGGGGTGGGATTAAGAGCTCTTGATTCTTATCTTCCACAGTAGAAGTCAATAGGTAATGTCTAAAACTGAACAATTGAGAAATAGCAATGCAAAGTTGTAATTTATAAACATGGGGATAAATACCAGAAGCAATAAATAAAAGAGTTGAAAATGGTTTGTTTTTGAGGGATGAGGATCTCGAGAGTGAAGGGTCAAGGAATTAATGTTTTTCATTGTATTGTACATTACAAAGTGTGTCCATTTTGCTTTTATACAAATATTAGGGAAAATTAGAATAATATAGAGAAGACTCAAGGGGCTGCTCTGAAAATCAAATGTGATAGCGCAACATATCCCTGTTAAACTGTAATTTGCTATGTAAATATTTGTTATTATTGTCACCATAATAGAAGCCAACATGAATAGATCACTATAATAGGTATCGAAAAAATGGAGATCTTATCACAGGCCTGTCACTCACTACCTGTGTGAAACAGGACAAGTCATTCATCTGCTCAAATCATCAACTTGTTCATTTATAAAGTAACCTAATTTCTGCCTGCTCACTCTGTAGAGTGCTATGAAGCTCAAGTACATGTGAAAGTATTTCACTAGCTATAATTGCTGTTCCTTAATAGATAATGATTATTATTTCAAAGATCTGACTCAATAGGCTAAATATGTGGGAATTTTTAGACTGACTTAAAGTCACATTTGCCAAAATGATTTGCTTCTGCTTCCGGAGACAGGCCATGTAAGAGGTTTCACTTACTCATTCATTCATTCATTAATTTCCCAAACAAATAATAGTATAAGAGCGTGGGGGATGATCTGAATATTGTGCCCACTGGCTTTTCTTGTTCTAAGCCAGCCTGTCACGATGGCTTTTTGACTAATGTGGGTTTACTCTTGCTTTCTGTATCGGGCAGGAAAATAAGAGCATAAATATTTAACCTTCAAAAAGTGACTCATTTACTGGAACTCTGACTGTATGAAACAGGGTTATAAATCTTTCTGAGCTATTTCAATATGCATAAGAGAATGAAACCACATGAATGACGGAGTGAACCTTAACCTTTGACTGTTTAAAAGCATAGTTTTTTTTCCTCTCTCTTAAAAAAAGGGGGTCTCTGAATGTATACACGTTTGTCAGACATACATGATGAAATTTATCTTTTAAAGTGGCCCCTCCTTTTTCTCCTGTGCTCTGAAATTTATAACAAGTCTGTCAAGAAGCTGAAAGGAAATTATATTTTATAGCTGCCTATAGGTTTTGTTATGCTGGGAGAGAATCATTTCACTTTGCTCACAATAGACTGAAAGGCAAATTCCCATTCTTCGGCTGCCTGTCAATAAGAAGACAGCAGAGGGGTGATCTTCAGTGCAAAGATAGGCAACAGATTCCTGTAGACTGAGGTTCATTGTGGTACTTATATATGCTTTCTGAGGATTTATATTTAATTAAAATAAGTTGTTAACCAGCAAAAAGAAACTGAATTCTTTCTCTATGCATGATACTGTCTTAGATGCTAACACAAGAGGTAATCTAAGTAGATGCAGAGGTTGTGCAAAAATGCTTAGACACTCAAACTTGGGAGCAAACTATAGCTGAAGCTGTAAGAAGTAAGGGGAACAGAAGTTTGCCAGTCCCATGTGTACATGGTTGTACATTTGCATGTAATATTTTATTTAACCATTATGGTCTCCTTTACGATCCACATTCCACACATAAGAATATTGAAATTCCAGGAGTTTAACTTTCCCCCAAGTCACTCAGGTGAGATATGGTGGAGCCTAGAGAAACCCTATTATGTCTTGTCTGGATCCTTTTCACCTCTTTACCTTCATTTTGATTTATTTCAACAAACAAAGATTTACTGAACACCTAGCATGAATCAATCATTATCCCTGACCTCAGGACATTTTGAGTTTTTTTATTAAAATAGATATTTTATTATCATCTTATCGAACATCTAATTTACTGTATCATATTTATAGATGGCTATAATTAATGTCATATTAAACTTAGTGCAAGCCTTAATTCTGAAGACAGTTTTTCCATCAGGTGAAATACCTTATGTATTTGTTGGTAAAGTTCTAGGTTGTGATTTATTTTCCCATACTTCCTCTCTCTTTAGCATTCCCCATCTTAAACCATAGCACCATTTTACACCCTGTAGCTCAAAACAAAATTCTACAAATCACCTCTGACATCTTCCTTTCCCTATTCCCCCACTATGATGCATTGCCAAACCTTATCTGTGTTTATAGTATCCGTCAACTTCTTGCTGCTGCTTCATCTCCTCTGGCTCTACCCAGTTCCCAGACCCAATTCCCAGACATTATCTTTCCTCCATAGGCTTTGTATTAGTGTTCTCCAGAGAAGTAGATCTAATAGGATAGATGTAGACATAGATGCGTAGGAGATATGCCATCTTCAAGTTGGAGAACAAGGGAAAGTCTGTATTGCAATTCAGTCTGAGGCCAAAGGCTTAACCATGTGGGGTCCACTAATGTTAAAACATGCAGTCCAAAGACCTGAGTACCAGGAGCTCTGATGTCCTAGGGCAGGAGAAGATGGAAGTCACAGCTCAAGAAGAGAGAGAACTCACCCTTCCTCTGCCATTTTTTTCCATTTGGGCCCTCTGTGGGTTAAATGATGACCACGCACATTGGTGAGGCTGGATCTTCTTTACTAGTCTCCTGATTCAAATACTAATCTCTTCAGAAAACATCCTCGGCCGGGTGCGGTGGCTCAAGCCTGTAATCCCAGCACTTTGGGAGGCCGAGACGGGCGGATCACGAGGTCAGGAGATCGAGACCATCCTGGCTAACACGGTGAAACCCCGTCTCTACTAAAAACTATAAAAAACTAGCCGGGCGAGGTGGCGGCACCTGTAATCCCAGCTACCCGGGAGGCTGAGGCAGGAGAATGGCGTGAACCCGGGAGGCAGAGCTTGCCGTGAGCTGAGATCCGGCCACTGCACTCCAGCCTGGGTGACAGAGCGAGACTCCGTCTCAAAAAAAAAAAAAAAAAAAAAAAAGAAAACATCCTCATAGATCTCATAGATATGCTCAGAAAGATTGTCATTCCAGTTCTCTGGGCATCTCTTAGCCCAGGCAAGTTGACACATAAAAATAAGCATCACAGACCCTATGGCAACACCTTTCCTGCTACTACTGTTACCCTAACCAATTTATCTTTCACATGCAATTTATGCCAACTTTTTCTAACATAGATGATCCACTGCTTTGAACTCTCCTAGGATTTCTCATTTCTCTTATCATAATCTCTAGACTCTTTGCCATGGGCAGAAGGTCCTGCACGGTCTGGCCTCATCTCTCTCCACCTCACCCCACATCGCTTGCCCCTTGCCCAGGAGGTTCTAATTCTGCTGCCCCTCCCTGGTTGGTGAGTATGCCAGAGCCTTCCCACATCTGGTCCTTGACACTGGAGGTTGCATCTGCTGGAAATTCTCTTCCGTCCCTAGCTCCACTGCATAGATGGATCCTTCTTAATCCTCAGGTCCTTGCTCAAATAACAACTCCTTAAGGAGACCTGAATTTCCTAGTGAAATTGGCCACCCGCCCAATACGCCCCAACAAGTCTTAATAGCACTATTGACAATCTGCAATTAACTTGATTATATCATCTTGTTCCTATTAAAAGGCTCTGTCTGCTAGTTTTCTGCTGTCGTTCTAGCACTGAGAACAGTGCATGGCACCAAGGAGTTGCAATAGAAATATCTATTAAATGGATGCATAAGCCTGAGTGAGTTGCTCTAAACATTGTAACTGAGGAGAATAATGAACCTATAAGCTCACTTGGAACCTGTCCCTATTCTTCCCAATTGTTCTTTGTTGAATCCACCTGCAGGCTTTGTATGGTTAGGGCCTGGGATTGGCTCCTGCTCTAACAGAAAACAGAACCATCTGTGCAGTGCTCCCTCTCTAAGGCAGAATGCCTCCCTTAAACCCCTGAAGTTGATGCTTACTTGTGTTATCATGTAGCTTTCATACAACAGACATGTGGTTAGTGCCTGTTCTGTACCAGCCATGGGTTGAAGTACTAGACATAGACACGAAAGTATAGTCTTCCCCCAGTGCGGTGCAGTGAATAAGAAGATGAATGCAGCAACTGGGATGCCTGGGTTTAAATCCCAGCTCCACCTCTTACTAGCTGTGTAATGTTGAGAAGATATTTAATCTCTGCTTGCCTTAGTTTCTTCATATGCTGCATGGAAGAAAAATAATAGTACCTATATTATAGGGTTGTTTTGTAGATTTAATGAGTGTATGTTTGTAATTTATTAGTGCCTCATGTAAAGTAACTGCTATGTAAATACCAGCAAATAAATATACATGTAAATAAAATATTTCCCTTTTCCTAAAAGGTGATAGGCTTTTGGTGGCTTATCACCGCCATGGTGTTAAGCTTCATCAAAAATCCTCTTTCCTAACTCTTCTTGCTCACCCTTCTTGCTCAGTACCTGGGGTATTGGTGGCTCCTGGGCCTCACTGGCTTTGCTTTTGGTCTGCTGGTGGCCTTTGCACATAGCACGGTGTTTCACTCATGATAGAGATGCAGTGCAGAAAGAAACTAATTAATAAAATTAACTGTTGCATCTTTTAAGGTCAACCTGACATCCAGGACTCTGCAGCCCCTGTCTTCTCTGACCTTCACTTCCTTACCAATCCTTTAAAACTTCCCTTAGCATTTGTGATCCGTGCATTTCATGCCATCTCTTTACTGTTTTAACTGTGCAATTGCTTCCTGACACCGTTGCACTCTTTTCTTAGAGCTTATTTATCTCACTTTTTATTTGAATTGATTTTTCTTTGTTACAAGAAAGTTCTAGCAGCTGACATGGTAGCATACAAGTCCAGCTTTCTTCTGATGTGTTTGTGGTCTCTCTGTAAACTTATTGTTTTTTTCGGTTTTTGAAAGCAGAAACAATATTTGGGAAGGGTCACTTTTAATCAGTGAAGTTAACATGAAAGTGTGACCTCTAAGCCAAACCTTTAAAAACTTGACTTGACAATTTATTACTTTGGCAGTTATTGTTATTAGACCAACCCTAGGAACAAGTAACTCATCTAAAACACGTTTTTCGCCTGCTTTTGTTATTAAGACAGGTGCAACCCTACATGGCATCAGGCAAATCGGTCATTTACAGACAGCAAAACATTACAACCTGGAGTTACCGTCCACACTCCAGACACTTGGCATTGTGACCTCCTTGTGCCTCAATAAACCGGCCATAAAAATTGGCCTTTTAGTGACACATAGATCTTTTCTTAGAGATAGGAATGGTTATATATGTTAATTATATCTCTGATCTCTCAAAGGCACATACAGCCGTCATTCAATGTGAATCATTAAATACAGCCCAAACACTTCAACAGAAAATCAAATGGAAAAAAAATTAAAGTGTTTTTCTTGCATTCGTGTATGTATCACTACTATTGGAATTCTGACTAAACAGACAAAACTGTTTTCTTTTTATAAACATACTTAAATAAGTCGTTATACTGATATAGCTATTCCAGTTCTAAGTGGGAACTCAAATTTAACTTAAACATTGTAAAAGTCTCCACACCATAAGTCTGGATTAGGTTCAAATGGGCTAAGCAGCTGGCTGTTTCATTTTCACTGTTTTTCTGAGTACATGGTGTGTCAGACTTTACTCAAGAGTGGATGAGGAGGCCACATTTCTCTTATTATAAGCTAAACGTGTTCTCTCAGTATAAAATGGCTTTAAAAGAAAAATTGTACTGATAGGAATTTGGGGAAAGTGAGAATAAAAGCTATATAAAATACATAGCACAAAATACAGAGACTTTACTCATTGCGAAGGTTATCCTTGAAATCTTTACTACTCCTTTAATAAACAGCAAGCTTATCTCCTGATTTTCTAATTCACAACAATTTAACAATAAAAATAGAAGTTTTGAGAAGTTCCTAGAGGCAGGTAAACTCACAGCCACATGAACTGCCAACTGAGCTCCTCAAAATAGAGGACCAAAAAATAGTAACAACAGCATTATTGAAAAGTAACAATTGTAGAAAAAGAATTATTTGGTACCACTTAGGATAGGGATAAGTTGTCCCCCTAAAGACACTCCTATTGCACCCTAATGCTAAATTTAATATTCAGTATAATGATTCCTAGAGGCAATTCCAATTCTTCCAATATATAAATATGTGTTAATGGCAGATCTCACAGTTAGCAAGAGTTCCATCCGAAAATATCAAAAAACGGGTATGTGTGATTGCTCAAAGTATTAAGCCTTAATCACTGGAAAATTCACTTATGAGACATATATTCTCCTCAATGCTTCATAAGAATAGCAAAGGAATAATCATTAATAATAAAGGCAATAGTAATTAACCACCTCCCTGCCAGGCTTTGTTTGAAAGACGTTGCATGTTGGTCTCACATAATTCTTATAATAGCCCGTGAAGTAGCAACTACTGTCATCTTCATGAAGGCATTGAGGCACAGAGAGGGTATGCATCTTGCCCAGCATCACACGGTGAAGACAACGTTCAAACTTGTATGCCTGAGGTAAAAGCCCTACACCATGTCACCTCTCAGGTCTCAGGGCAGTCAAGTTCCATGGTTCCATGATCTCAGGGACTCCCAGTGAGTTCCAATGGGGAAAAATATAAGTGACATAATATTGGTAATCTATAATTTTACTAAAAACCTGAAAATAAAAATAAATATGTACTATGAAATTTTAGTGCAAACACTCAATTTGCTATTTTGTACACTATCTAATCCTATACAGCTTTGGCAATGGAATCAACTTTCACAAATGAGTACATGATTTAATAAAATAACACTTTAGACACTGTAAGTGAAGCAAACATCCTATGTAAGGAATTAAAACAGAAGCCAAATACTAAGAATCCTATGGGTGCATACTTTACATCTTAAAAAGAAGAGTTAATTTCAAGAAACCACAGTTCAGTGTTTTGGGGACCTACTACAGATTCAGATACTCGTGGAATTGGATTTCGAGTCTCCTACCGAGACAATAGGAAATCCATTTGTGAATTCTAAGGACTAAAATAGTGAAGAAATACAAACTCACAAGAGACACATACATTCTTGATAATTTATTCAGTATACAGCAAGGACTGGAGATCGGTATAATATACAAGATCTCCTGCCAGAAAGCTTAGGTTGAGTAAAATTTAACAGACTTTATTTGTATTATTGCACTTTTTTCTTTCTTTCTTTTCTTTTTTTCTTTTTAAATTGAGACGGAGTCTCTCATTCTGTCGCCAGGCTGGAGTGCAGTGGTGCGATCTCGGCTCACTGCAACCTCTGCCTCCCGGATCCAAGTAATTCTCCTGCCTCAGTCTCCTGAGTAGCTGGGACTACAGGTGCGCACCACCATGCCTGGCTAATTTTTGTATTTTTAGTAGAGACAGGGTTTCACCATGTTGGCCAGGATGGTCTTGATCTCTTGACCTCATGATCTGCCTGCCTCGGCCTCCCAAAGTACCAGGATTAGCTCTTTTCATGTCCAAATTTCCCAGCCGTGACTCTTCAGTGCCCACCTAATCTGGCCCTGGTCACCCTCCACCATGCTTTCTTGCTATGCCCATGCTTGCTTGCTGGGCTCCTCAAAGTTCCTACAGTTTTTCTGAGCTCTTACTCCCCTCACGCCTTTGGACTCACCCTTCCCTCTGCGGACGATGCTGCTCAACAGAGTAATCTCAGTTCCAAGTGTCATATGCTACTTCCCTTGGAAAATCTCCCTTGGCCTAGGTGCCACCATGTATGTGATCCTTTGGGACCTGCCTCCTGTCCTTAGCACTTACCCTTTTGACCTGTGACTGTTCCTTTGGGTGTACCGCTGGTCCCTCCCTTCCTAGGCTGTAAGCTCCACCTGTGCAGGAACAGGGTTTGTCCTGTTTGTCTGTCCCAGTGCATACCACATGAGAGGCACTGAATATATGTCTTGACTGAATAAACAATTATGTGATTTTATTATAATCTTGTTTTTCTACAGAGGGTTCCACTGACAAAGTTTGCTCACCTGTGTCATCTTATTTACCGTCTCAGCCACACTGAGCCCCTCTGAGACATCAGCATGGGGCCTGGGACTGCCAGCCCACCTTTAGCACACATGAACTGACAAAGTAGGGCTCCCCCACCCCTATTTTGTAAGCTTATTCATGTGAGAGGTTTTCTAAGAAATTTTAAGGAAAATTACATTTAATCGGATATTTGATGAAGATCCGTTAATAAAGATAAGAACATTATATGAGCTGCCTGGGAGACGCTGGGAGCTGGGGCCCCATATGGACAAAGCTCTCCTTTGCCAACAAAGGCAGCTTCTCCCCATTCCCAGGCAGCAGCTCTAGAAAAGGATCTACTGTCATTTGAATCCTTTTTACTGACAGTCTCCCTTTACCTCCTGGTTTTCAGTGTGCTTGACAGAATTTTTTGTTAAATCATATTTCTAAACTGAGAGTGTGTGTTTTCCCTATTTATCATTCTGTCCTTGGTCCAAGTTTCTCCTCAAGGCCACTTTCACTTTTCTGACAGGCTCAAGTATAACTGAATTGAGAAAAGCAGACATGATTGAAGCGCATTTATCTCCACTAATTAAAAGGTGAATATCAGTTCTAACAGCTGGGCCCTGAGAGTGTCACTACAGCAATTAAAGCAATGGGCTTTCCACAATTTGACACATTTCTTCTGCATCTTTCCCAGGAAAGCTTTACCAATAAGGCCCCAACTCCTGCTCTTGGCATTGAAGGTCTTCCATCTCTGCCTCAAGCTACGTTTTGGATATTTGTCTCTTTTTAGTTCTGTGCACACATTAGATGCCTGTGGCCCATGCAACACTCCTTGTCTGGAACTTTACTCCTAATGTCCTCTCTACCTAGTGGCTTTTATCCACCTGTGGGAATTACATTAACTCTTAATTCAGCAAATGTAATAACATCATGGCTTAGCTCTGTATCCTAGGCATTAGGAAATTCTCTCCTCTCTCTCTCGCTCTCTGTGTGTGTGTGTGTGTGTGTGTGTGTTTTCTCTGAAGGGAATGGATGCCCCCAGTATTACTCAGCTGAGAAAGAAATTGCTCCTGGGAAAAGAGCAAGAGACACGGAGAGGAACAAATATGTACCTCTCTCAGAATGGGGACAAATTGGTCCAAAGTTCATGTTGTGAAGATTCCTAGAATCTTTCTGGAGGTATCTACCCTTGGAAAATTGGAAGGAGGTTAGGAGCAAGCAAAGCAAGTAGTCTTCCCAGGAAGGTCCTATTATTAGATTGGCTTGGGCAAATAGTTCAAGGCGTCTGGGGCCAAGGTAATACAGAATAATTACATCTGGGTAAATGGCAGTGTTTTTGCTTGTCACCTTGAAGAGGGACACAAAATTTCTCTTTGTTCAGGTTTAAAAGAGCTGTTGGAGACCTGAGTTGGTGTTGGAACTTCTACTTGTTCTTCAGCTAGGAGCCTGGTAGCTGTACTGGGCACTCCCATGTTTTTGATACTTTGAGAAAATAAAAAAACCTTGGTTATCTGAGGTCTTCTATTTCTAAGATAAACCATGCTGCCACTCCCGAAGGTGGTTTCAATGACAGTGTATGTCGTCTTAACAATGCTCTTGAAGGCAACTGGGGAGGACAAGCAAGTGTGTACAGGGACCAAGTAATCTTCTGGAAGAGAAAAATAAATATTCAGGCACCCTGTCCTTTTGAAAATAACATTGATAGAACATTTCCAATGATAGTGAAACCCTCTGGGAAATGTTACCTGGCCCAGCCATCTCCCAGGAGGAAGTTTAAGATAGATGACCAAAGCTCAATCCCATGGCTGAACTGTTTTTGGAGATGTAGCTTTTAGAAACAGTATGGAAACAAGACCAGAGTCCTTTCCTATCCAAGCCAATGGGGTGGGCTTTGAAATCATGACTGTACATTAAGCATATATTGCAGAAGTGTGTCATTTTGTGTCCAGGCTTATGCCGGGCTCAGCTGAGATTTTAACACCAGATGAGCCTCCATTTCATCCCCCTACACCTGGAGAAGCTCCTGTGGGAGGGAGACTCATGGAGCCACTTTAAACTGGAAGCAAAAGACCCCAGGGAAGAGTGCTCTTAGGCAGAGGGAACATAACATGCTAATGTGCTGTAAGGGGGTAAGTTTGGCTCACAGGTGCAAAACAGGTAAGTGACAGTTCCAGGTATCTTCAGACTATTTATGAAGCACATACTGGTATACAATTAGCTACTGTTCATTTCTTTATGCATTTTTAATGTTATATTTTGAGACAATTGCAGATTCACATGCAGTTGTAAGAAATGATACAGAGGTATTCCGTGTACTCTTCACCAAGCCTCCCACAAGGGAAATGTTTGCATAACTACAGTATAGTATCTTAACCAGAAAATCAACATTGTTACAATCCACCTAAAACATTCCTCCAGTTTTATATACACTCTTGTGTGTGTGGGGGGGAGGTGTATTTAGTTCAACATAGTTTTGTTACCTGTGTAGACTTTCATGACTACTAACATAGTCAGCACGCAAACTGTTTGAGAACAACAACCCCTTGTTCTACAGGGACGCAAGGGATTATCTTTGTAGGCACAGTCACCTTCCTTACATCCCTCCACTCTCAACTTTAGTAACCACTAATCTTTTCTCCAACTCTTTAATTTTGTCATTTCAAGAATGGTCTATAAATAGAATTATCCAGTACGTAAATTTTTGGAACTGGTGGTTCACTCAACCTAATTTCCTTGTGATTCATCCAAGAAGTCACCTCTAGCAATAGTTTGTCCATGGTATGGATGTACCAGAATTCATTTAACCTGTCACTTGCTGAAGGACATTGGAGTTGATTCTAGTTTTTAGCCGTTCTGAGTAAAGCTGCTATGAACATTCATACACAGGTTTTTGTGTGATGTAAGCTTTCACTTCTCTGGGACAAATGCCCTGTGTTCACTTGCTGAGTCATATGGTAAGTGCATGTTTAGTTATTTGAGAAATTGCCAAACTTTTCCAGAGTGGGTGTGTCATGTAGGGGTAATCTAGTTTTCCTGTGTTCTTATTAGGATTTGGTATCATCATTAAAATGTAGTCATTCTGAGAGATGTGTAGTATCACCTCATTGTTTTTCTAATGTGCATTTCTCTAATGGTTAATGATGCTAAATATCTCTTCATGTGCCTGTTTGCAATCCATATATCCTCTTCATATATATTCATGTATTTTTCCCAATTTCTAGTTAGATTGCTTATTTTTTATTGGTGAGTTTTAAGATTCTTCATATATTCTGAATTTAAGTTCTTTGTTGGATTTGTGGTTTGCAGTATTTTCTCCCGCTTGGTGATTGGTCTTTTCATCTTATCAATATCTTCTACGGAGCAGAAATTCTTAATTTTGCTGAGGCCCAGTCTATAACTTTTACTTCTATGAATTGTACTTTTGGTGTCAAGTCAATAAACTCTTTGCCTAGCCCCAGATCCCAAAGATTTTCTCTCACTTTCCTTCTAAAAGTTTTATGTAATGTTTTACAATTATAAGTCTGTAATCCATTTGGAATTATTTATTTTTGGGGTAGGCTATGAGATTTAAGTTGATGCTTTTGTTTTGGTATCTGAATGTGATTTTCTCTGGCCCCATTTGTTGAAAAAGCCAATCTTCCTCCATTGAATTACCATGCATGTAGAAATATTAAGCACCATATTAATCTATTTCACATGAACTATCATATGCAAATGTCATGTGAAAATCTGCCACTTCTTCCACTCTGTTCCCTTTCTTGCCCACTCCTTTGTCTCTCTGCAAAATATTACATAACTTTGTATGCCATCAAAACGTATTTAAGCAAGCTGTGTAAAATGTAACCCTGAAAAATATGGCTTTATTATACGTGTGTCATTAGAGGTCTTCTGAGTAGTTTAAAATATACAACAATCTGTTTAGTTGGGCTTTTTTGATCTTAATAATAAGATCACTAAGTGGCAGTTCTACATGGTGTAAAGCTAGAAGACTATCTAGTCACAATACCAGAGATGAGTTGATCTAGAAAAGGTGTTGCATCAATTGCTTTGAACACCTAACACATAGAACCAATGCACGAATACCTAGCTCCCTAGATACCTGATCAGTGGCAAGTGAGCTGGAATAACTAGATGAACATTTAGAAAGAATACATTCATTTGAAACAGAATGGTCTTAGAAATACTGTACATTTTGTTCATTTGAAAATATAGAATAACAATTGTTTCTTCTTCCCATATCGACATGAAAACTAGATGTGGTTAATGACTCAGCTGGTAGTGATTACAAATAAGGGGACAATGACCATGTTAATACTATGGAGTACTAAGGTATCATGCTAGAATCTAGTATTGATAGTCATATATTATTGAAAGTGTTGTGAGGTCATCATGGTCTTGTATACTCCCACCTGACAGAGAGTCAAAGTTCAGAGCCAAGGCTCCCCCGTGCTTCCTGTTGAAATTCTCCCCCCAAGAAGGATAAATGAAGAAGTTTGGAGGTAAAATAAAATTTTCCTAGGAATGACTCCGTAAGGATAGATATGGTGCTGGAGGAGAGTGCTGAGCAAGAGGACGTGATTAGGCTCTACTGGGAGAGCTGAAAATGGTATCAGGGAGACTCTCTGATCATTTTGTTGGTCTCTGACCCTAGACACCACCACATCCACACTCTGCTCCTCTTTTCTTTAACACTTCTATTCCTCACCCCACAAAAAGTAGATAGAGTAATATTAGTGTTTCTCTGGGAAACACTTCCCATTAATAAACTTTACAAAAGATACTTAATCTTATTAATGACCTGGGAAATGGAAATGGAAATTTAAACCAAAAGTATGATGCTGTGGAATGATAAATAATCTTGATCAGGAAAGGATGCTGAGTAATTGTTTCTAAACGATAGACCTTTGCTCCTTTTGAAACAGTAAGGTAGAATATAACTCTCTGGACACAACTGACATATAAATTAAAATAATATTTTTGATACTTAAAACAGCACTGTGCAATGGAGTTGCAGTTATTAGACTTCCACTGGCCAGCTGCATGTGGACCAGAATGCAAGTGGATGTGCCACATCACCTGGATTTGGAGGCTGCAGTTCTGGCTTTTGGTCTGGAATGCCCTTCAGTCTCTGCTGATGGAAGCCCAGACTCCCAGAGGTGGAAGGCAGTGATAATGCCTTCTAAGCTGACCTCCAAATCACTCACGACTTTTTCACATTACACCTGGGAAGGAGAAAGCCAAGATTCCCTTGAAACTTCTTTGAAAAAATTTACTCAGTCCTCCCTGGTCCATTTATGCTTTCAATCCATTATTTTTCTTTATTGAAGTAAAACTCACTGCCTCATAACTTCTTGACAGAAGCTCTGTGCTCCAGAGTACACAGAAAAGTTGAAACCTGTGTGCATATGACAGGCTTTTAAAAATGTGAAGACAGTCCTCATGTCTCCCTCTCCATGCTTTTTCTTTCCCAGATGAAGTAACGGCTTCTATTTAGTGGATGTGAGCTGTGCAAGGCACATCCTTGATGTGTTACCCACGTCGTCTCGTGAATCTTGTCAAGAGCAACACCAGAGAGACATCATTATTGACACTTTCAGATGAGAGAATTGAGGTTCAGAAAGGAAATGGCCTCAAGGTCCCTCAGCAGTGTTAAAGCTGAGGCTGGAGTCCCAAACGACTCACTGCAGAGCCGATGTTTCTTTCACGCAGATTAACTCCCATGGCTAAATGCCCACCATGCCTTTAATCTTCCCCTCATATCCCAGACCCTATATTATCCTGTTCTCAGTGAAACCTCCTGCAGTGTATAACTTTTGGTTTTTTCTGCCCTGCCCCTGGCTTCCTTGTGAATGACTGGTCCCCACATTCTAATCAGAAAGTTACTGTAGGAGCATGTGAGATTCCATGACCTTTGCTATAAGAGATTTAGACAGGGGTGGAATCTTTACATAGGCCACATACAGTGCTCCCTGGGAGTTTTTTAAAAGAACTGATACTTTGAGAGAGAGGTCATCCTTTTCTGGTGGGGGAATAGTAACATGTAAAAAGTAAGAACTGCTTGCAGCTGGTAATCGAAATTTTTACAGTTTTTAAACTTATCAGTTTTCCACAAACTGACATCAATCTTTAAAAGTTTGTAAAGTATTTGGGCTGTAAGCAATAGTAAGTAGTCAGATGATGCTTAGGTAAACTTGTAGAATGTCATAACTTAATAATGAAGATTACTCCATCCTTTCTGTTTGCCTTACTTGCAAGTATTTGACTTTTTAAAAAATTCATACATAAGATGTGTATGAATTGAAGCACTTTCTGTGTGTAATTCATGGTCTTTATAGAGCAACAAATTTTGCCTTACCCTAATATTAGAGCACTAATTTGGAAAACCAAAACATTTAATTTTGAATGGGGATATCCCAGAAGAACCATCAGAATCACAGATAATCGTGTCCCATAGAAATGCCTATTGCTGCTAACCCGCTCTCTGACAAAGATTCCAGAGGACTGGCATCAACTCTCTTTTGGCTAACCTAAAATATATTTTCTCATTAGTACTCCAAAGCAGAGTCCTTAAGTCTGGGACTAAGAAACTGAAATGTAAATGCAAAGTCCAGATTCAAAGGCCATGGCTAGGGTATATATATAAATATATATGTATATAAGTATATTTATTTTTAAATATATTTGTAATTATATATAAATATAATAAACATATACAAACATGTATACATTTATAAGAATATGTTTATTTTACATTAATTTTTATATAAAGTCTTGATTATTGGCAAGCTTGATTATTGGCAATATGGAAAGATGACCAAATTCCGATGGATACACAGATGTCTAAGGTTTAATCAGAAGAAGGGCTTTGATTGAATAACCCTATAGTAGTAGTACTCAAATGTTACTGTGTGTAAGAATTAACCAGGAATCACGTTAAAAGATCAGTTGCTAAGCTCCATACAAGGTCTGTGTTAAAAGCCAATAATCTAATTTTTTTAATACTTTTTAAATGTCATGGATTCAAATGCTGGTTGTCTGGGAATACCACTCTGAAAGGATCCTTAAAAATCTGTACTAGACACATATAGTCACATTAACTGTAAATGCAAAGTTAAAAATGTATGCTTATTGTTAGAGGATTTTTTTTTCATTTTCTTTTTGCTGCCTGCCTATGAAAGGTATTGAATGAGGCATAAAAATATCACATGGGGCAAAGTATGGGTAATCTAGAGTGGCTGAGGAGTGAATTCACGTCAAAATAAAAAAATGAATAAACTAATGGATACCTGAATGCTTTTTTGAGCCTATCATTTCTCTTTACATTCCTGTTAGAAGAAAATGACACACAATGGGACACTGAACACCATTTGATCTTTCTGCTTTTCTCTTTTTTAAATGGGAATTTTACTGAGGCTTTTTTCTGCCTTTTGCCTACCATTATTCAAATGTTTTAGGCTTATTGAATTTAAAATTTAGATAATATATTTCAGATATATAAGGGCTACATGTAGTTCTAAACTCTACAAGGAATAGAAATACCTCTAAGAGGAAAGAGTGGGTCTGTGACATTATCTCTGGATAAACTAACTAGCGTATTCCTATTTGGAAGGACTGGAAAGAAGTACATTCGTGGTAACACATGATAATTTTTAAAAATCCGATACTTGAAAAGAAGGAAAAATACTCTTGAGTATAATGTTGAAGTCACGCTAAAGAAATCCTAACATTTTAATAAAATCATATATATGAGAAGAAGGACACTTGTTTACTGGGAAGTCAAGGGGTGGATTGTAATAGAAACATTTAAATTAATTTAATGAACTAATCAATTAGTTAATTTACTTATTTATGTCCTCATCTTCTTCAGGTACATTATTTGTTTCCTTCTGGTGACTGCGTATCCCCCAGTTCTAACAATGTGGTCCTCATTGTAGATTCATGGAATGTGTACTATAGATATACTTCTAGGCACAGTGATTTGATCCATGGGAAAATATTCAAATGAAGCCACACAGATTAGTCAGGTAAGTAGAATCTTTCCTTGAGATTAAAAACTATATATATTAAAAAATAAATCAGGCAATCTCTCCTAGAGTTGAAAGATGTCAGTTGTTAAACATAGGGTGTGATAATATCATAGTATTTATTGGTGATGGAGGAAAAGAGTCAGAGAGACTGATTATATTCCATTACTTATCCTTTGGAATTGACACTATTCTTTATTGAGAAAATGACTCTGTTAAAATGTGGTTAATTATTCAATTCAAAAGCAAGTTAAAACATAGAATGTGTGTAACAATAATAATGCCAGCTTTGGGTCAGAGGAACTGGGTATGTGCCATGCATCCATGACCTACTATTTGAGTGAACATGGAAAAACCATTTTAGCTCCCTGTGTGTTGAGGGGCTCGTCCATATAAAATAAAAATTTACTTAAAAGTTGTTCTGAAGATCTACTAAATTAATAAAAGAGCTTCATAAATTGAAAATCATTCTACAAATAGAATGAATAAAAATATAAAATGAATAGGATGGGGAAAATATTTTTTGGCAGTTCTGTCTCAGAAAAACAGCTATCGTTTAGTCTGCATTTAATACGCCAAGCGCTGTAACCATACACTTTATGTATATTATTTATTTAATTTAACCTCACTTTTACCCTGTAGCCTACCTCATATTACCCAAACTCTAAGGATAAAATATATGAGGTCTAGAGAATTTGAGTAGTCTGAAGAAAATCACACCTTAAGGTTTGTGTCTAGGATTAACACCAAAAAATGTTCCACAAAAAGAAATGTTGATAAATTTGACTCATGAAAACAAAATGTTTTCTTCTGTGAAAAAAATTCTGATTTGTTGATAAATTTGACTCATCAAAACTAAAAACTTCTGCTCTGTGTAAAGGATAAAAAGACAAGCTACAGACTGGGAGAAAGTATTTTCAAATAACATATAGTCTCAAAACTCAACTATAAAAAACCTCCAATTAGAAATGCACAAAAGATATGAACAGACAATTCATTGAAGGGGATATACAGATGGCAAATAAACTCATGAAAATATTTTTAACAACATTAGCCATTAGAGAAATGCAAATTCAAGCCACAGTAAGTTAATGTTACACACTTATCAGAATGGCTAAAGCAACAAAATAGTGATAACACCAAATGCTGGAGTGAATGCAGAGAAACTTAATCACTCACACATTGCTGGTGGAAATGTAAAATGGTACAGTCATTCTGGAAAAAGTGTGGTAGTTTCTTACAAAACTGAACATGTGATTATCATACAACTCAGCAGTTGCGTTTTGGGTGTTAATCCCAGGTAGTTAAAAGCTATGTCATACAAAAGCCTGTATATGAATGTTCATAGCAACTTTATTTATAATAGTCCAAACCTAGAAGCAATGCAGTGCTTTTTGATGGCGAATAAACAAACCCTGGCACATCCATATCATGGAATACTACTGAGGAATAAAAAGGAACAAACCACTTGTCTTTGTTGGTGCTGTGCCACTGTAACAGAATACCACAGATTCAGTAACTTATAATAAACAGAAATTTATTTCTCAGAGTTCTGGTGTCTGGGAAGTCCAAGAGCAAGCTGCTGGCATCTTGCAAGGGCCTTCTTGGGAAGTTGTAACATGGCAGAGGGCATGATATGGCAGAAAGGGAAAGAGAGGCTAAGAGAGAGAGAGAAATAGGGGAGAAACCCACTCCTGAGCTAATGACAATCTATTTATGAGAGTGAAGCACTCTTGACCTAAACACCTCTTAAAGGCCCCACCTCTTAATACCGCTACAATGGTAATTTGATTTCAACATGAGTTTGAGAGAAATCAAACATTGAAACCACTTGTGAGGTCCAAAGCAACTCCATGTTGGATTCCAATCTGCCATGTTGACTTTGGATTAATCCTTGTCCCAAGAAGTCCTCTAAGTTTCCAGTTTATCTATTGCTCCTTGTGTAACAGCAGGTACTTACTTTGAATCCTACCCTATGTCAAACAACCTTGATGTTACCCTATCTCAGTAGTCCTGCACATGCCTTCTGAATCATGTAAAGTGTTTTCTCATGCACATTATTCCTGGTTCCGGGGTGTTCGACGCAGGGGTTATGATGCACCATTTTGTCTCGCCATTGCCAGAGTCACAGACATGGCTTCTGTTCCCAAGTCCCTGTTAAATGTTTCTTTTTAAGAAACCGGCTGTGTCAGCATCTTTCTTTGTCCTTTCAGCTTCCTCAGGTTTTGGGATTGGGTTTCATAGACCTGCCCAATGTGAAACATCACTGAGATGTGCAAAGAATTGGATGTATCACAACAGAAATGCATGGAGTGAAAACAGCCAGTCCCAAGATATTATGTAACACAGGATTCTGTTTGTGTGACACTTTTAAAATGAAAAATTAGAGAGATGGAGATGAGATTAGTGCTTGTGGTTGTCAGGGTGTAAGGTGCAGGGAAAGAGAGAAGGTGACTATTGTTATACAGGGTAGCATAAAGGATTCATGTGACGTACCTGTTTTGTGTCTGTATTGTGGTCACACTTATGTAACTATACATGGATAATATTGCACCAAACTCACAGACAACATCTGCTGAAATATCAGCATTGTTGTTTGGTTTCATTGGTGTCAACTTGTTTTATAAATTTCCTGGTTATGATTTTTTTACTATAATTATGCAATATGTTATTAGTGAGAGAAACTGGATAAAGGGCACATGATATCTCTGTATTATTTATGACAACTGCAAGTGAATCTGCAATTTCCTCAAAATAAAAATTTAAAAATCCATGTGGTTGGGTGTGGTGGCTCATGCCTGTAATCCTAGCCCTTTGAGAGTCCGAGGCGGGCAGATCATTTGGGGTCAGGAGTTCGAGACCAGCCTGGCCAATATGGTGAAACCTTGCCTCTACTAAAAAGAGTTACAAAAATTATCTGGGCATTGTGGTGTGTGCCTGTAATCCCAGCTACTCAGGAGGCTGAGACAGAGAATTACTTGAACCTGGGAGGTGGAGGCTGCAGTGAACCGAGATGGCACCACTGCCCTTCAGCCTGCGTGACAGTGAGACTGTGTCTCAATAAACAAACAAACAAAAATAAAAAACAGGCACTGTGGAGTAAATTCTCTGTGTTCCCATCTAAGAATCTATGTTTACTTTTTAGATGACATTGGGCATTTTGCCTAAGTTTTCATGGCGACAGTGTGCTCATCTGGAAAATGGAACCACCCTAACATTTAACTCAGACTTATTGATTAAATAGTTATAACTATATATATATAAAAATATATATAGAGATGACATATATATACAACATATATATATATGAAGTCAGCATAGTGCCTAGCACAGAGTCAGCAATCAATCATTGTTATCTATCATTGTTAATTTTAAGAGAATGCTGAGAGTTAAACACTGACCTGTCTAGTATAAATTTTATTATTTAATTCAAAATTAAAATGATGGGCCAGCTGAGTATTATTTTCTCTAAATTAATTTGGAAGTACCAGAATTTACCCAAAGAGCCTTTAAACATTATCAATACTGAGCGCTCATGCCCCTAGAGATTCCAATTTAATAGCCTGGAGTGGGGTCCAGCAATTATTTTTAATGCTTTCCAAGAAACTCTAATGGGCAGCCTTGGTTAGACATCACTACAGTGTATGTGGCTATTTTCTTATTCTGTATGTTTAAAAGTATCAAGCTGATTTAGTCCAAAACTTGGTGACATTGTCAGTTTTGCTCTCCCTGCTCTGGCGAAGGGCATCACTTATTAGAGGATAGCTCACCTAAAGGATTATGACTCCCCTGGATGCTTCAAAATGGAGTGATTCCTAATCCATAGATATTCTACAGTCAGATGGAGGCAGCATTTTCCTAGGAGAATCTTGGAATGCCTCAAGGAATCAGCAGGCACTGGAGCATCAATACATAAATTCGACTCGGCTAAGACCCAGCACAGACATGAATGGGAACATTTGGAGGAGAATTTATTTTTCTAGTCACCTATGAATGACAATTTTGGGTCTCTCTTACAGAGCAAATTATGCTTTTCAATTCCTGTTATTCAATGGCAGATAAGAGACATGGGAAATATTCTAATCGATACCACTTTGGTAGTTTTCAGAAGAGAGATTTAAAAAGAAGAAAGCTTGTTTGGTTTTTCAATATTCCATGTATCTTAATAAAACAGAGGACCATACTATCGAATTAAAAAGATTTTTTTTTTGTTTTTCTTTCATTTAAAAAAAAGTTGTATGAAATTAATATAAAGGCATTCCAACTTATTTACTTATTTCAGATACAATCTCTTTATTCCATGTCTGCACACCCTCAAACTTACTCTGTGAGGCCTCTAAACTTTCACCATGGTCCTCCCCTGGCCTCTCTGTGCATGCAGGCCCTCTTCTGGGGCAGAACTGGGTTGTCACAGGCCTAGAACATGTGTTTGGAAGGTTCTGACCTTGCTGTCTTGGAAATCAGTTGTCAACAAGGGTGACTGAGCTCCTCTGCTAGAGACAGGCCACGTCCAGAGACCCTGGAGGAGGACATAACCCCTAGAGGGAGAGGCAAGGGCAGGGAGAGCCAGCCTCCCACTGACAGTGAGCACCAAGGCCTGGGTGCAGGAGGACTGCCTGGAGAACATCCAGCCCATCCCTGCTTGGCTGCCCACTGAACCCAGCCTCCTTGTGAATGGTGCGTGTAGCAGAACTGTCCAGACCAACCACAAAAGCATGGGAAACAGAAAGTCCTTATGGTTTTATGCCACTTAATTTGGGAGTCATTTGTTATATCTCAATTGATAGGTGAAACGCATGCCAGCTTCCCGATTTTAGGAAGAGCTGATCCAATTTATCTGGTGCTCAGGATCACAAATATCTCAAACAATGCTCTTTGGTACTCAGTCTCTAAAAATTCTATTGATATTTTTCTTATGAAACATAGTTCTTCATGATTATCTTCTTAAACACATAGATGCACACCACTACCACATTCACTATTAATAATAATAACAACAACAACAAAACTAGTATATTGTGATTTGCTTGGAGTGGCCAGTTTCAGAAGGGAAATGAATAACTGTGTTCCAGAATCAAGGAAGATTCAACTCGAGATGTAACATTAGGCAGGCAGACCAGTGTTGAAGCGCTGGTTTACTGGGCTGGAGATGGGTAGTTCACAGTGGGGCCAGTGTTGAAGCGCTGGTTTACTGTGATGGAGATGGGTAGTTCACAGCCTCCATGCATGGTTTGACTATGAAAGAGGAGTTCACAAACACTGATTACATGTCCATTCTCTCAATGCAGTTTTTGGCTAGGTTGCATTAATACATATTCATCAATAGATCAGTAGAAAAACGCTGAGCTCTGTTAATTGTACTATAGACCTGTAGTCAAAAGGTGTTTTTTTTTTTTTAAGGTGTTTTTGAGAAGTAATGTTCAAAAGGGAGCAAACAATTTCATAACACAGATTAGATGCCACATAGTATGCAAAGCTAAGAGAAAGAAAACTTATTCTGGGCTCCAAAAACGTTGGGATGTGAGACTGAAATTAGTACTCATGTTTCTGATGAACAGTCTCAAACTGAGTACTGTGGATTATTCTAGGCCATTAATAACCACAAACTGCTTGAAATAACCATGGCAACAACCAGTAGCTATGTACAGTACAATCACCCTGATTACCATAGAATTAGCACAAAACAAATGTTTGTTCTTTTCCTAAATAGATGTATTATGATGATGATAACAGCTTCCTATTTACCCCAGGTTTTCCCATCACCACTCCTACTCCAAACAATGGAAAGATGACATCTTTGTGTGATATTTGTTTCCATTTCTTTTTTTCGTTAAGGAAATTTTATTGTGTATATTTAAGGTATGTTTCTGATTCTTTTCTAAAGAACCCAGGACAGAGACTAGGGGAATGGGTGGTAGCTGACCTTTCATTCCCATCTCCCTTTGGCTCAGTTATACACAAGAAAACATAACACACACATTGATTCATTGATCACAGTCTGGGCTCCATGAGGAGGGATGATAACCTTTAAAAGTGTGCCTGGAAGCTTCAAATTCAAATGGCCAGCCTGAATTGCATGTTAATTGAAATCATATAATTTTGGTGTCTTTGGTATCCACGGAGCATGGGCCCCAAATTTCATCAGCTCCTGACACAGAGAGGTAAACACACGCCAGCCTAGGCCGTGCTAAATTACCTGTCTCTGGGCCGCCATTGTGTGCAATTCACAAAGACACAGCCAGACCAGGTATCATCGAGGCGGGCCAGCAAGTGAAGACTGAAGTCTAGTCTCAGCCTCTCAGCTTGCTGGCATTGTGAGCCGTGACGACAGCTGGCACTTGGCTGTCCCCAAAACCCCCTTTCACGGTACCCAGCACCACGCTTCCACACACGATTGAAGCAATTAGCTGCCGTGCGGCTGATGTACCCCGCAGAGGACTGGTGGCTCGTCTGACACATCTGGGCACAGAAAGTAATTGAAACAGCTGCTTCCGCCCATATGGCAGCAAAAGCTGGTTGTGCAAAGTCTGCTGCCTGGGCTGCACCAACCTCGGGCAAATTAGCCATCATTAATCCCCAGATCTGACCAGCATACGCAGAGCCACTAATCAAGACAGCTGGGGGGTTGGGGGAGGTGGCTGAGAAGGAGAGCCCCTTTAAGATTGCGAAATGGCATCCCAGGTTAAAAAATAAAACACACACACAAGCACAAATTGAAGTCTTCCTCTTCCTGAACACTTTCACTTCCTCTGCCTGACGAGGACAGGCTGTGTCTGTTGGTGCTCCTCGTTAGGAGATTGCTAAAATAGCAGTGCGACTTTCTGGAAGTGTCACACTGCTCTATGCAAGCCTGGCATCCTGCAGTTATAAATAGCTGGTTGCGTGGAGAGTGAGAACACGGTATTGTGCTGTCGTGGTGAGCTGGCTAGCCATGAAGCCCAGAAAACTACAGTAATTGGGGGTCTGCTTGAGAAAGGGGAACAGCACCTGACTTGGGTGGGGGAGCACAGGCAGCTCTGCCTCTCTTCTGCAAGGTGCCATGCTGGCTTTGGGCAGGATTTGCCTTCCATCTCTCCACTGACCTCTCAGGCATGAGCCTTCTATTATGACATGGAGTTTTTAGGTAATGACTAAGAGTTAGTTGTTGCAAATGAGTCTTGTTGACAGGGGAAAGGTCACATGCCATCTGGCAGGTAAAGGGTAGCTGTCTCACCTCGGACATAGACATTGATTAAAACACACGCTGTAGCTTCAAAGTACTGTGTTGACTCAACTTCCACATTGTGGGATGGAATAGGCGGCTGTCTCATTTACATTCCATAACTGATGTCATTATTCAGATGGCTCATGGTTATGCCTGACGGTGACCCATGTAGGTGGTGCAGTGCATCTGGGCAGGGAGTGGCAGGGGTGATGTGTCACCCCAGAGGTGTCAGAGACTCATCCTGAATGGTTGGGGTACAAACACAGGGTGGGTCTGCATGTCCCTGTCACTAACCCCTGAGGGCACAGAGGCAGTCCAGACTTGGAGATTTCAGTTCTTTGAGAAATGGAAGTTTACATAATGAGTTCGATTTGAACAAAAAAAAATAGCTGCTATTAGAGTCATTGTCAATTACTCAGAGATAAGGGTTTTCTTCATTGGTAAGTCTGGACTTCAGACAGATAAGAAAACTTCAGAGAACAACTTCATCCTGTGCTTTGGAAGAGACAGAGGGGATGCAGAGGTCAGAGAGAACTTGATGCTTCTTTTTCAATTCAGCATATCAAATAAATCACTAACTTCATCTTCAGTTCCATAAGGAGAAGCCTTTCCTGCAATAGAAGCTCTTGTCTCCACTGCACAGGCCCTGCAGACTTCTTCCTGGTGTCAATGTGAGCTGATTCTACTTGCTTCTTTGGAGAATGTTTTGACTTTCTCCACACTGTTGTTCACCTCTGCAAACCTGTTCTATGTGATAACTAACATAAAATGAATAATAAATAGCACTTGCAACATGAGACAGTTATTTAGTTTGTTGCTAATCTTTCTCATCAGTCTTGAGGTCATTGTGATGTCTGTTGTATTCTGGCACTTTTGCTTAGGGCATGAAGGGGAGGAGTGAAATCCTCCTGGAAAATATAACAGAATAGCAGTTTTTGCCAGAATAGCTACTTGGAGAAACATGGTCAAAGGTATAGAAAAATATGTCCTGATATATATTCAAACCCTTCCCATTGTAATTGTTATTATGTCGGGTTGACTTTTAAAGTAGAGGTTAGTTTTACAAATAGTAGGTAATATGGTTTGGCTGTGTCCTCATCCAAATCTCACCTTGAATTATAATAATCGCCCTATGTCAAGGGCAGGGCCTGGCGGAGATAATTGAATCATGGGTGCAGTTTCCCCCATACTGTTCTCCCGGTAATGGATAAGTCTCACGAGGTCTGATGGTTTTATAAATGCGAGATCCCCTGCACATACTGTTCTCCTGGTAATGGATAAGTCTCACGAGGTCTGATGGTTTTATAAATGCGAGATCCCCTGCACATACTGTTCTCCTGGTAATGGATAAGTCTCATGAGATCTGATGGTTTTACAAATGGTAGATCCCTTGCACAAGCTCTCTCTTTTGTTTGTCACCATGTAAGATACGTCTTGCTTCCCCTGAGCTTTCTGCCATGATTGTGAGGTCTCCCCAGTCATGTGGACCTGTGAGTCCATTAAATCTCTTTTTCTTTATAAATTACCTGTCTCAGGTATGTCTTTATTAGAGGCATGAGAATAGATAATACAATAGGTTGTATTTTATTATTATTTTTTTTTACATTCTTCCCCCTCAGATATTCCTTTAAGAGGATTCTTTAGCCCAATGGGCATGTCTTCTTCTTTAGTGGATGTTCTGTGTTCTTGTCCATATTTCATATTTATTCCACTTTGGCTGCATGCTTTATGGGGTAGATAATTACCACCATGTATAAATAATAGTAGCCATTGCAAAGTAACAATTGCTCATATTTGCTAATTTATTTTTATTAATGCGAATTAATTTATTTTGTCAAATATGTGTTAAGTGCTCACTGTGTGCTAGGTACCGTGGTATAGCCACTGAGGATGTCATTGTGAACAAATTCTTGTCTTTCTAGAGGCTAAGGGAAAATGTCCCTTTTCCCTCTGAAGGTTTGCTGAAAGTCAACTGACAAAAGGCAGATTAATAGGAGAAAAGGAATACAAACTTAATAACATGCATGGAAGGGGGTGGGGAATCAAAGAGTGATTATCCCACCATGCAATGGGGCACAGATGGTTACATACCCTTTTCCTTAAAGGGAAGGGAGGTGGGGAAATGTGGATGATTTTAGAGGGATAGTAAATGATTTATATGGGAAGTCAATGGGCTTGAAACACATACAATGGCCTGGGACAAAGTGTTCAGCCCATACAGCAGACAATGCTTGTGCATGTGACAAAATTCTGTCCCGGTGTGTTGACAGATTGCAGTCTTTCTTCCTGAGATATGAGTTCAGCTAATGAAAATTCCAGAGAGGTACCAGAGGTGATTGTTTCCTTCTTTGGTGAGTCTGGACTTGAGGCAGAGAAGGAAACTTCAGAGAGCAACTTTATCCTGTGCTTTGGGAGAGACAAAGGGGATGGAGAAGGTCAGAGAGAACTTGATGCTCCTTTTTCAACTCAGCATGTCAAAGCACCCAGTTGTAGGGTATCACTACCTGAGCCTCAGCATCTTCATGGAGTTTGCAATCTAGTGATGGGAGACAAATGGGAGACAAAGGAGAAATGAATAAGTAAAATACACACACACACACACACACACACACACATCACACACACACACACACACGCATATGTATAGTATAGTACAGTATAGTATGCCCAATCATGGTGAGTACTAGGGGGATAAAAGAGTAAACATGGAGGAGGAGTGGCCGTGATTGGGTGTCAAGCCCTCAGAGTATCCCTGAAGGGTGGATATCTGAGCAATGACCTGAGAGAGGAGCAGGCAGGAGTCAGGTGAACAGGACTGGGAAGAGCCTTCCAATGGGACAAGCAGGTCTCAAGGCAGGAGTTGTGCTCTGTGGGCTGGAGAGCACCAGGTACCCAGGGTAGCTGTAGGCAGGGGCAGGGGATGAGCTGTAGGAGTTAAAACCGGAGAGAAAGGGGTGATGAATGGGGGCACAGATACTATAATTCTTTGCAGTATTTATGTTTTTTCTAGATGAGATGATAAACTATTGGAGACTTTCAAGCAGTAGACTGTTAAATTAAGCTTATCCTAAAGCTGCCTCCTCATGTATTTCAAGTTCAGCCTGAAGGTCTCTTCTTACATAGTGAGCTGTAAACTAACTGGATGTGTAAACAGACTATAACCTACTCTTGTGTCAATCACTAAGTTTCTGCCAATCACAGGTGGCCAACTGTTCAAACCAGGTTTAAATAAGGCAAACACTGAGCTGTGACCAATCCAGCTGTTTCTATATCTCACTTTGGTTTTCTGTATGTCATTCTCCTTTTTCTGCCCATAAATTTTATTTGACTGTGTGCAGCTCCAGGATCTGCCTGAACGTATTCTGATTCAGGGACTGCCCAATTTGGGAATTGTCCTTTGCTCAATTAAACTATTTTAAATTTAATTTGTCTAAGGTTCTCTTTTAACAAGAGTGATGTATTCTGACAACTATTTTAGCAGAATATGCTGATTACTCTGAAAATTGTTTGTGAAAAACAGGAGGAAGAAGCAAGACCTGTTAGAAGGCTATTGTGATAACCATGTAAGAGATTCCTGTAGCTTGGATCAGATGGCCACGGAAGTGAGCAAGGGCAGAACCTGGATGCATGTTGAAGGCAGGGCCCAAGGACAGTCTGAGGAATCCCATGTAGGGTATGAAAAGGAAGAGTCAAGAACCACTACAAGGCTTTTGGCTAAGGTTACTGAGTTTCTGCTCTGTACCAGACTCTGTGTTCAGCACTTTTTATTTATTATCTCACTCATTTAATCATGAAACCATAGTGAGTTAGGCTTAAAGATCTTCACCATGCTACAGAATTGAAGTAACTTGCCAAGGTCATGTCAGAGGAGCAGTGACAGACACAGGTGGAAACCTGAGACTGTGTGACTAGCACCCTAGAATTTCATCACCACTGTCCTTCTAGATGCCAAAGGGAGCGTAAAACTGGGATCTAATTCTCAATGTTGGCTTGATTTTTCAGTCATTATTTGCCATCAGCCATCCCCTTTTCTATTTCTGTGTCAGCTTCTTGTTTATGAGAACTGGGATGGAATGATTCTAATGTTATGCTTAGTTCACAGCCTCTAGTTGAGAACAACAAAAAAACTGACTTTGCCTGGATGGTTCTGTGTACCTTTATAAAACTGGGGTCCCCATTCCCAGTAAGCTCTTTATTTTTATTTACTGCACTGATTATATAATATCCCCTATTTCCTTAAATTGTCTTCCTCATGGGATAAAATTCCTGACCCAATCATGATAGAATGACTTCATCATTAGATAAATGTTTTCAAACATTATCTAGATAGTCACTGCTAGGACTTAGGTCTCTAAAGTTTATTTTCTAGTGTGACCATATATCCCCACTGAGCTTAGGGTGATGTAGTCAGGACTCACATTTCAGAATTCATCAGACACTTCTAAATGGAGTGTTCCTTGGGGAGTTACTTGACAGCATAGTATTTAAGAATCCATGTTCTGAAGTAAAACTGCCTGCAGTTGAAGGCTTGCTCTGCAATTCCTAACTGTGTGATACTGGGTGAGTTACTTTACCTCTCTGTGCTTATGTTCCCTCTTTTATAAAATAGAAATAAATAGTATCAATGTTAGAGAGTGGTTATAAGTATTGTTACCATGCATATGGTCCTTAGAATAGAGCCTAAGAAATTCTTAGTAAATATTAGCAGTTTTAAAATCATCATCATCATCATCAGCACCACCATCATCATTATATAACACAATCCTAGCTAAAATGTATCTCACCAAGTTCTGGTTGAATTGTAAACAGTCAACTGGAGATAAGTAATACTGACATTGCCTACACAAACATTGCTTTCACAAACAATTCTATAAAGATCAACCATTTAGATGTGTTTTCCATCTAAACACTGATATATTATTTGCATATATAGCTTGGACAATTACTAAAAACATATGCTTTTAAATTATGGATTTACAAGCAATTTGGGGACTATGACTAATTGTGATTCACAGTCGATTACTGTCAGTCCAACTAAAAATTATGAAGCACTTTCCCAAACCCACAGGTAACATTTAGGAAGCCCAGGGAAAGGGCACAGATGGAGGATCACATACCATATATTTAAATATTTAAAAGAGATTGCACCCTGGACTGT
Organism: Trachypithecus francoisi; assembly: GCF_009764315.1. NCBI lineage: Eukaryota > Metazoa > Chordata > Mammalia > Primates > Cercopithecidae > Trachypithecus > Trachypithecus francoisi. Next base: position 91,110,095 of record NW_022681468.1, read on the forward strand.
GTAGCCCATATCTGAGAACGACTGCTCCCTCCCAGCCTCTGGATTGGATATATGATCATTGGAACTGAACTTTATGCTTCATTCTCACTCCATGCACTAACAGTCCATTTGCCTTGTGCCCCTGAAATCAGAATGACCTTGATGGCAGGTTCATAACAACGAGTTACCTCATGAAGACAAGAAAAGAGTCTGATGGTTTCAGATAGCGCTGGTGGTAGGGGCCCTTGGAAAAACAGGTCCACACAGCCCAATAACATGCCCCAGCATAGCTAACAGAGAAGAAATAGTTTTCATGCAGACCCCAAGGAATCTTACCTATTTGGACTTGCTAGAAATTAACCGCAAATGAACTTTGGGAAAAAGAATATTGGCTCTTTGCAATGCACCCAGTAGGCTTTGTTCTTCCTTTTCAACCTAATTTTAGGTTCCTAGAATGACTCTTTTCAAGAGTGAGGACTAGAAAGATATATACAGGGAATTAGAATGGTACAGAAGAAAGACCAACAAGAAAACTCCCCTTACCTTTCATAGGTCTAAGGTTTCTTTGTCCTTCCCACCTCTTTTGTAATAATGGATGACATTTTCACTAGACAACATGCTTCCCTGTTTTGTCTCCAGGATAGACTTCTATTCATCAGAGAGTTTTAATTGAGTTATCATCAGCATAGAGATAGGAACTAACTTCTCCGTCACATACAACACACTTCACGTATTCCAAGAGTGAAGAAAGACTTCACATTCTACATGAGAAAGATTGAATCAGACACAATTATCAAACCCCATTCTGTTGGCCAAGAGTATCTTTATTTCAACTGCTTCTTCAGGGTGTTTGTGGATAAAACTTCTTTACTGGCCAGCTGTGTAATCCCAGCAATTTGGGAGGCCGGGAGGGGGAAGATCACTTGAGCTCACGAGTTTGAGACCAACTTGGGCAACATTGTGAAACCAAGTCTCTACATAAAATTTAAAAATTAGCTGGACATGGTGATGTGTGCCTCTAGTCTCAGCTACTTGGGAGGAAGAGGTGGGAGGATCACTTGAGCCCAGGATGTTGAGGCTGTAGTGAGCCACAACTGCACCACTGCAAACCAAGTCTGAGTGACAGAGCAAGACCCTGTCTCAAAATAAATAAAATAAAATAAAATAAATTAAAACTTTTTTTACCATCCAGCCCTGGAGGGCAGGGAATCACCTCCAGTGCAATATAATTTGCTTCTGCTGTGTGTATGTGCATGTGTGTGTGTGTGTGTGTGTGTGTATGAAATGATGGAACCTCCCAAATCATGTTAAGAGTTTTCATGTTGTAGTGGAATCTGAATCTGGGGATGGGGATGGGTGGGTTACAAATAACCATCTTTTGTTGTTTTAGTTTAATACTTCAGAAAAATGAGTACATGCCTCGACAGGGCTAAAGAGGCTGATAAATTAGTTTTTTCTCTCTCTTTTTCTATTAACATTTCGGGTTCCTTTTCTTTCATAGCATTGTGATAAATATGAGTAGGAAATTAATTCATAGGGTAAAATAGACACAGTCCAGTTATTTCTTCTTTTAGTTATTTGCATCTTGCTTCTATTGTAGACCCTTTGAAAGGTGATCTTTATGGATACTTAAAAGAGGAGAGTAAGCATCCCAGTCACAAAGAACTTGATGTGCAGCAATGTATTCAGTATTATTTTGCAAATTTCCTCTATGAAAGCTGATAAATAAGCAGTAGAGTTGGAAAGTGAAATCCTCTATTGACTTCAGACTCAAATTTTGTCTCAGATGCTGACAAAACATAACCAATCTTTTAGCTATTGCCAGTAAAGATTATATGCTTTAGTAACAAATTTCTTCACTTATTTCCAAGTGTATTTTTAACAGCCTAATGGGACAAGAGCTCTTGTCAATATTTTTACTTATTAGAAAGTACTTATTTTCTCATTGACAAAAAGATTTCAAGCTCTCACATGGAAATAGTGGTTAAAATTTTTGATAAATATACCTATTACTAGAATTCTCTGAATTATGATGTGTCCTTATTCTATTTTCTTATGTTTCAGGTCAGAATTGTTTAGCTTCTGGTTACGGGCTGGTATGATATATACAGGAAAAAGGGTAGATATACTGTGATCTTTCTATGTTTGTTTGTTTTTTCTAGTGATCTATAAACTAATATCGTAAAGATTCGAAATGAATGTACTGTGTTTCTGAGTAAATGAAGAGATAATAATTTAGAACTGACTGCATAAGAATAATCATTAAACCAACATGGTTTTTTTTCTTAAAATGGTGTTTGTATTAGCTTTTCCTCTAGTTTTTGAAACAATCTGTGCTAAATATGGTCAGAGGAGAGCATATTAAATTATTTTTCCCCGGATGCTTCTTGAGTACGTGCTAACTACAATCATCATTTCCCTAGGCATTTTTTAATTGGACGCTGAGGAGAAAGAGGCGAATGCAATGCCAGTCGTGTGCGTATTGGCTCCCAGCTTCCAAAACACCTTTTGTGGTATTGAGGAAGAGACTCTGAAACCACACTTCTGCTTTGCCAGCTGCCCATGTTAGCCCCTGTTACAGGCTCTGCAAATAGCGGGCGATAGAGAGAGTGAGGCTAAAGGAGGAGGAAGGCACCACCCAGTCTTGCCTGTTTGCTTCCTGTGCCTTTCAATATCGCTCCAACTATGGATGCTGTTTCCCGCCCCTCGTTTCATGCTCGACTCACAGAACAGCCTTATTGTGTCCTTTCAGAAGTTTGAGGAGCAGCCTAGAGGTGTTTTCTCATTGGAGGTCTGAGCCCAAGCACCACGGAGTTCCTCCTCTTTGCTCCCAAGATCTGATAACCACAGATCTTCCCTTTTATTCCTCCAGGTATTATCTTTGGGTTATTTAACTTGATGCTGTCTTTTATTCTTTAAGCAGTCCAGCACTCATAATGCCAATTCCTTATATATTAAATTCTGGACGCTGGCATACAACAAGTTCGTATATTCCTGATAGTGTGGAGGTGCTGGGAGATGTAGGGGAGAAAAAAACTTCCTTTTGAGGCAAGAGAATAGGGTGTGGAGGCAGGGAACCTAAGGCTGATTCACACTGCCTTGCTGGAACTGAATCTAAAGGGGAACCGCAGCTTTCCACACCTAAGTGACAAGGGGGAAGCTACTCCCTTTGCAAACCACACCACCCCCTCTCCCACCCGCCCCAACTTTTTCTGCATGGCAGATGGAAATTTGAAAGTACCTCTGATTGGTTGCTTTTTGCAACCAATCAGATGTTTGCCTAGGAGTGTAACTTTGTAACTTTGTAACTTTGCTTCAGCCTCGAATTGGTTGCTTTCCACAACCAATCAGACTGATTTCAGGCCACTTTTTTTTTTGCGTAGAGTATACACCACCTGGCCAGTGGAAAGCCTCTAGAGGGTATTTAAACCCCAGGAAATTCTGTAGTCAGGCTCTTGCACTCTTATGCTTGAGGGGGTTCCCACCCTGTAGAGTGTACTTTTGGTTTCAATAAATCTCTGCTTTTATTGATTCATTCTTTCCTTGCTTGTTTGTGTGCTTTGTCCAATTCTTTGTTCAAAACGCCAAGAAACTGGACACCTTCCACCCATAACACTTTCACTCCTTTAGGTTCTGAGGCTGGGCCTAAGAATTCAACTAACTAGGACAAGTTAACAAGAGAAAAGAATACAAATTTATTCATTATTTTGATGTGTACATGGGAGTCTTTCGAAGAAAAATGAAGACCCAAAGAAGTCATTGGGCCCAAAAGCTTGTAGGTCTTTGGACACACACACAAAAGATAAATTGTGGGGATGTGACAAGGCAAAGGGTGTGGTCCTAGGGGCAGTAAATTGTTTGACAGTGACTAAAAAATAGATGGGAGAAACTAATGGCAAGTAAGATTGACTTTAGTAGCTTGATTTGTGTTACAGGTCTAGTTTGGCATTGACTGCCAGTCTCTGGTGCTTGCTAAGCGTGTTCTTCTCTTTCTGGTGTAGGGAGGGCACCTTTCCTGTGGGACTTTTATGACTTCCTTTTAGGTAGAAAAAGGGAGATCAGAAAGCCCTTTCAGCAGCTGCTATTTCTTAAGTGCAGTCAGCTGAAAATAGTCAACATGCCAAAGCAGCATATTTTGGGGTGATATGTTCTGAACTCTATCAGGAGAAACACAAAGGGTAATTATTACACTATCTAAAAAAACTGCCGAAGAGATTTTACACACACACACACGTGCAGAGTTGATTCTCATGATTTCTGGTAGTTATGTTCTATAAAGTCACCATAAATACTGAATTGGTGAATATAGAACCATTGGTTTTAGGGAAATCAGGATTAAGTTCCTTCAAGCCTCTAGTCACAATATCTTCATCAACAGATCAATACATAGGTGCACCTGTATATCAGTGCATCTTGTTTTATGTATGTTTCTGTTTAGAAACACCTTATCTAATATATATTGTTGATTCATTAACATTGAATTCACAAACAGCACTGTATCTCATGCCTGGATAATACCCATCTAGTGTACATATTTTCCCCATGAGATACCTCCATGGCTGCCTTCTTGTGCTTAGGAATCCTAGCCAGCACTTTAACACTGGGCTGGGAGGGCCATTTAAAACAATGAAATCACCAACAAAGGGCACAAAAATGTGAAAACCACTGAAATACATGGTGGAAATAACTCTCATTTACAGGATGAGAGCTAAAACAAGAAGATAGAGAATAGCCTTCTTCCACCATAGCAGGGAACATGTATGTTGGTTGACTCAAATTTTATTGCCACTCTGATAATATATGAAAAATGACTGCAAATGTGCCAAAGTATTAATTCTAGGGTTTGTAATAAATATAATCAAATAGGAGAACTGGCAAATACAGAATCTGTGAATAATGAGGAGCTACTATGTATATATATAAAATGTTCCATATGACCTCGTATCTTTGAAACTGTATTAGGCCATTCTTGAGTTTCTATAAAGAAATAGCTGATACTGGGTAATGTATAAATAAAAGAGGTTTAACTGATTATGGTTCTATAGGCTGTATAGGAAGTGTGGTGCTCGCATCTGCTCAGCTTCTGGAAAGGCCTCAGGAAGTTTCCAATCATGGCAGAAGGTGAAGTGGGAGAGGCATTTCACATGATGAAGGCAGGAGCAAGAAGCAGAGAGAGGTGACACGCACTTGTAAGTTATCAGATCTCATAACAGCTCACCCAAACACCTCCCATCCAGCTCCTCCTCCAACATCGGGGAATCACACTTCAATATGAGATATGGGCAGGGATAGGTTTCCAAACTATATCAGGATCAAATGTTTACTAAAGTACTTTTGTTTTCCACTCATTTCTGCTCCCGACATATCACTAAGAACTTCCCGTTGTCTTGCAATGTCATCCTACAAATCCCAATATTTTGGGGAATAACAAAAGGGTTTCCTGGGGTAATAATGAAGTCAGTACATCTAACCTATATTTCCTATTCTCTGCTTGCAGCATTGTTTGATGGGATTCTGTTGGTTTCACCAGAGGCATTAGTCACTGTGTGCAGGCAAATGATGATTCCCCTGATTCTCCCAAGATATAACATGCTGGAGTGATGTGCGGTTCTGTGCAGAAGTCAGGACAAGGACCACACTACAAGTCTGTGCTACTATATATTTAATTGTGTGGTGAAATATAACCTAACGGAATTAAAGAACTTAAGAAATTGATTTTCTATAGACCTGTGTTAGACCGGCTGCCTAAAATTTACCAGGCTGTCTTTAACACATGCAGATTTTGGGGGCATTTTTGGTTGCCTAGCTAACTGTTATTTCCCCACCACTCCTTGGTAGCAAGGTGGCTACGTATTCTAGGTGACTAGATCCTCTCCAAATCCAGTGTAGAGGACCTTAATCAGTTACAAATTGTGTTAATTCAATTTCTTTAGCTAGAAATTTTTTTAGGAATAGACCTATGATGCAATTCTGGTCAAGGGGAAGTGAAGGTAAATCAAATGGGGAGACTAAGGACCAGGGAAGGGACTGTCTCTTCCATTGTGGGCATGCTGTGTAAAGATATGAGCTGCAGCAACTATCCAGCAACTATGAGTGAATAAGTCTGAAGACAGAAGCCAACACACTGAAGATGATGGGGAGGAAAGTACCTGGGTCCTTGGCAGCACTGCTGTTGAATTAGTCAGTACTGAAATGCTTTTCTGGATATGTCATGTGATAGTAAATCATGTTCTTCTTCCTTCTCCTCCTCTTCTCCTCCTCCTCCTCTTCTTCTTCTTCCTCTTCTCCTCCTCCTTCTTTTTCTTCTCCTCCTCCTCCTCTTCTTCTTCTTCCTCTTCTCCTCCTCCTCCTCTTCTTCTTCTTCCTCTTCTCCTCCTCCTCCTCTTCTTCTTCTTCCTCTTCTCCTCCTCCTTCTCCCTCTCCTTCTCCTCTTCTTCTCTTCTTCTCTTCCTCTTCTCTTCTTCTCCTTCTTCTCTTCTCTCTCCTTCTTCTCTTCCTCCCCCTCTCCCTCCCCCTCACCCGCCTCCTTCTCCTCCTCCTTCTTCTCCTTCTCCTTCTTCTTCTTGAGTTTTGCTTTTGTTGCCCAGGCTGGAGTGCAGTGGTGTCATCATGGCTCACTGCAACCTCCTCCTCCTGGGTTCAAGTGGTTCTCCGGCCTCAGCCTCCTAAGTAGCTCGGCTTACAGGCACCCACCACAATGCCAGGCTATTTTTTTTTTTTTTTTGTATTTTTAGTAGAGACAAGGTTTCACCATGTTGGCCAAGATGGTCTTAAACTCCTGACCTCAGGTGATCCACCCACCTTGGTCTCCCAAAGTGCTGGGATTACAGGCTTGAGTCAATGTGCCTGGCTGTAAATCACCTTCTTATATAAACTATTCTGCAATTGCTCTTCTTTTACTTTCATTCAGTAGTGTCTCAATTGATTTACAGATTTATCAGTGGAGGTCCAGATTCAGTAGGTGTGGGGTAGAGTATTCCTATGAACTTGTGATTTTGAAAAGCTCCTCCTGAGTTTCTCATGGGCAGCCTGGAGATTGTCCTTGTAATAAGATTTATTAACTTGGGTTGAAACCAGAAGTGTGACTTTGAACCTCAGATTTAAGGAAACATACTTGAATCGTAGATTGGCGTGGTTCCCTTCTCCTCTTTACATAACTATGTCCCTGCCATTATAATTAGATCTTTGGTAGTAAGGGTTGGATGGGGACAGTTTACAAAGAGCTCCAAATTCAAAGGCTTTAATCCAATCTAGAGCACAGAGCTGTTCCTTCATCCACTCTTCTCATCCCATTCTGCTCCTCCTGTGCATCTAACTACACTTCTACCCCAGCATTTGGAGGGTCTGATCCCTTGAAGGCCATGTTTTTTTGCTTGTTTGTTTTGTTTTGTTTTTTTTTTACAGAGTTTTGCTCTCTCGCCCAGGCTGGAGTGCAGTGGTGCGATCTTGGCTCACTGCAACCTCCTCCTCCCGGGTTCAAGCGTGCCTCAGCCTCCTGAGTAGCTGGGATTACAGGCATGCACTGCCACGCCCAGCTAATTTTGTATTTTTAGTAGAGACAGGGTTTCTCCGTGTTGGTTAGGCTGGTCTCGAACTCCTGATCTCAGGTGATCCACTCGTCGTAGCCTCCCAAAGTGTTGGGATTATAGGCGCCCGGCCAAGAACATGTTTCTTATTCAGAAACTATGCATATCTTCTTCTTTAAAAATGTGTCTTTTGGTTGGGAATGGTGGCTCATGTTTATAATCTCAGCACTTTAGGAGGCCAAGGCAGGAGCATCACTCGAGGCCAGGACTTCCAGAAGAGACTGGGCAACATAGTGATACCATATTTCTACAAAAAAAAAAAAGAGGCCGGGCGCGGTGGCTCAAGCCTGTAATCCCAGCACTTTGGGAGGCTGAGACGGGCGGATCACGAGGTCAGGAGATCGAGTCCATTCTGGCTAACACGGTGAAACCCTGTCTCTACTAAAAAATACGAAAAACTAGCCGGGCGATGTGGCGGGCGCCTGTAGTCCCAGCTACCTGGGAGGCTGAGGCAGGAGAATGGCGTGAACCCAGGAGGCGGAGCTTGCAGTGAGCTGAGATCCGGCCACTGCACTCCAGCCTGGGCGACAGAGCAAGACTCCGTCTCTAAAAAAAAAAATAAAAAAATAAAAAAAGAAAGAAAAATATATGTCTTTATACAGTACATTTTCCTAACAACACTTAGATATATTGTTTTTCTTGAGAACTTAAACACAGATTGTTAAATCCTAATAGAAGAGAAATAATTATAATATATATCTCATGTCCTGAGACTCAGCTAAGACAGAATTTGCAAATGCACCTCAACTGTTTTAAGTCTGTGGTGGAATGATGTAAAAATTCAGCCATTCTTCATCCAGACCATCTTTTCTCATTTCAGCGTTTATAATCTTCCTCCCTGCCCTTTTGGTTTCCCGATTTTTTAACCTGTTTTTGGACCTTCAAATTTGGACATTCTATTCCTGTTCAATGTGGCATCCCCTTGGACTTAATTCTGCTATTCAGCAATTGGCTTCAGCAGCATATTTCTCTCTTTTTCTGGTCATTGTGAAGTTAGGTGATATAGAGTTATTTTTCTTAGAGGATGTATTTGGATGGCAGGCAAATTGCAAGAATGGAGACACTAGAGCTCAGGACAATCTCAAATACATATGGCTTGTGCATGAGCCCCAAAACTTTAAGACAGATATCTACATCTCCTTGACCACTGTTAAGATTATTGGCTATATTTACAGAGTTCTTGAGAATTTTCATAGCAGATTAGCATTTATTCTTGTAGGGAGATGGTAGTTTGTCAACAGCCATTCCATTTCTCAAGGCATAAGTAGAGTCTCAGGAATGGTCCAAGAGTCACTCAAAGCCACATTGCTTGATAAGGCAGAATGAGTATGAGACTCCAAGTCTTCCAATTCTGGAGACTCCACCAGATCACTCACGTGGAACTGAGACAGTTCAGAGCCAGTCAGGCCAGTGCTCTAGTTTCTAAATTTAGTTTCCCTGACCAATGCAGCTAGTTCAGGAAGAAAAGAGATAGAAATATATTGCTTGTGCTTTGCATATTTAATTTACATAAAGTATATTTAATTTGAAGAAGTTCCTGTAAGGTGATAAACTAGTAACTGTCACTGTGTCCATCTCTCTACTCTGTTACCATGAACTTTGGTAAAAGTTACTAATAGGGATGGTGTGTCTGCTTCAAATATTCAAATCCAATTTAAGAAATAGTTTGTCCAACCAACACATGCATGGATTTTCCCAGCTCAAATTTACTTTGTAGCTTATTCTGAGTTATCAAATGAAAATTTTATTATAGGTGCTTTCTCTCATCATCTGTTGACTTAGGAATTGTCCACCTGTGTAACAGATGGAATGCACACTGCCTCAGCCCCATCATTAGTTTGGGTGGGAACCTAGCTGTGCAGGTGGATGATGTCACCTGACGATCCCACTTACTTCTATTACTCCTGCAGTAGCCCAGGGTTGTTTCTGGGCTCTGTATTATCTGTAGCCCCATCACTCAACATCTTACCTACCTACTGCCTTCTGTGCTTCCCACACATTCAGCATTCAGCTTGCATCTAAGAATGCAGGACCTTGACTTTGACAGGCCTCTGGGAGTCACGTTAGAGGTGAAACTTCTCTCCTTCTCGTCCTCTGCTCCCAGCTCTACCTCTGTATTAGCATTTGCTGAGTGTCTGTGGTTGCCTTCTGCACCTGAGACTGATTTTGACTTCCTCGTTTTGAATCATGTTATTCCTTAGGCCAAGGCTTGAAGTTCCCCTCTGGCTCTTTCTTGTTGCCCCAGGACATAGTTACATTCCATTTGGGTCCAACTCATAGGCTCATGGTTTCTGCTCAGAATTAACAATATTTCCTGCTTGGATGACGACATTCTCTATCGCCATATACACTCTATCCTTCTCTCCTACTCTTCTCCAGCTTGCAAATATCTCTTTTTTCAACCCTTTAATGGCACTAATTTTCTTGCTGGCATAACATAAAACAATATTACATACTATATCTATCTGTCTATACTTATAAATTAATGTGAAGGATAGGTACAGATGTGCAAATTGTTTTAAATCAGAAACATACCGTTTGTCACTTATATGCCGGGCTTTTCGTTTGGCATGTGTCTCCTCACTGCTATGTGCGTTGACTCTTCATTTCTGTATGCCATAGTGACTTGGCCACTGTAGCTACTTAATAAATGTTTATTGATATTGACTGATAAGGATGAGATATTTAAGTCAGTAAGTTCTGGTAAATTCATTTTCATCAAATTTCCCCCCTTTGGAACCAAAATATTCATAATGTTAAAATGTTTAGTTCTGGAGATATGAAATTCAAATAGAAGATTTTTAAAAGTCTGTAAGTGAAGGAAAACAGTTATTTTGGGAATAGCTGGTTTAAGTGGGAATAAATGAGGTGCAATTTGGGAGAGAGAAAAGAATAGTGTAAACTGAAGAAACTATGCTTAAGATTAAGAGATAGTCAAGTAAATTTGAATACACTTGAGTAGTCTCTTCAGTAAAGTTTCATTTGTAGATTAATTTTGCAGTTTACTAATTTAGAAAAATGATGTAAATTATTCTTGGATACTAATAATATGTTGCTGCTTTTCTGGTCTCTTATAGCTTGTTTGCTAAGACTTCACATTTTCTCTTCTTTGATTAATACTGTTTTACATTTCTGGCACTGTATTTTTGATATGATAGTAGATATACAATGGTGTTTTGGTAGGCCAAATACTGATATAAATACTGTTTTAACATCACTTTTTTTCGAAGCTAATATTTTATTTAAAATGTGGGAGATACAACATTCCATAACAAAAGAAAAAGATGTGTTTATTGAAGTAGTTTGTAAGAATATTTACATTGCATGCTAATCTCCAATTCAAACAATTGTTTTCCTATCCATTCATCCTTCTTATGTGACTCTGTAAGACTGTTTTTTATATCTCTGCTGGGTTATTCTTATGTTAGCTTTTATCTCCATGCTTATTACCCAGTGGTTGCAGGAAGGCTACCACAACTCCAGATAATATATCTACATTCCAGACAGAATAGAATAAAGGCTTTTTGCTAAGCTCCATTTTGGAGAATTCACTTATCCCTCATCAACCATAGCTAGGCCCCATAGCTACCACTAGACCTATCACTGGCCAAGGAAAAATAAATTACCAATGTTTAGTCTAGATACTCTCAGCAGTCATTGAAGTAGATATCTGCCTTCTCCAAGATCAAGAGATTTCAATGGCTACCTGAACAAAATAGTTTTGTTTTGCTTTATTTTATTTTATTTTTTTACTTTGTAAAGAAGTCAAGGAATAAGTATAGGTGGTAGAAAGAGTTTAGCCAACTGCAAAGTTAAAGGGAGCAGTCCACACAATTTCCCTTTTATTTCTCATACAAATTGCAGTTTAGGGGGCTCCCCACAAAGCATGCTCACATTTGATCATACACTAACTAGAAAACTCACAGAAATCACTGAGAACTGTTGTACTTCTTGCGATGATTTATTACACTGAAAAACAATAGAAATTAAAATTAGACAAAGGAGGAAGCACATGGGGCAAAATCTAGGGAAGCACCTAATGTGAAGTGTCCTCATTGCCCTGTCTCTGTGGAGTCAGGGCAGCATTACTCTCCTGGCATTGACGTGTGACAGCATGCACAGGATTGCCAACCAGAGAAGCTCACCTGAGCCTCTGTGACTAGAATTATGCCCCATTATGTAGGCATAATTGTTCACTCAAATGTCTAGTTCCAGCCTCTCTGGGTGGGACCCAAAGTCCTCACCACAAATCATATTTTTTGAATTTCTCATATGGCTTGTTCCCATCCTAAGACTGTGGGGTATGGCCAGCCTCATTTGAAATCACATTGTTAGACAATCTAGTGTGTCCCAAGACCCACAAGGAAACAAAGATATTCCCATCAGGTAGGACATTCCAAGGACTTAGAGGTTACCTCTCAGGAGCCAAGAGTAAAGGTCAGACCTTTCTTTGGGCAAGGTTAATTTCTTTACCATATATGTGAACAAAAGATAGCATACATCACAAAGACAATTTTGGCTAGGACATTCAGGAACACTGGGGAAATGATAAAACTGAATGAGATGACTTTTTCAAGATCTCGGGATTTGAAGATTTAGTAATTTAAGAATTACAAGAGGTAAGATAATTCTCTATGCAACAATTTTCCCAACTCTGCCTTACAGAATATGTATTTCTAGAGATAAGGACACTGCATGTGAAAGAGAAAAGTATGATAAAATATATTTGAAAAAGACTGGGCTTTACCAAAGTTAAGCAAGTCTCTATACCACTGGACTCTCTATAGTCTTTAATATGTTGATATAGCAGTTCTCAAATTTTTGATCTTAGGACACTGTACATTCTTAAGAATTATTGACAACTCCAAACAACTTTTGTTTAGGTAGGTTTTATCTGTTGATATTTATCACAATAGAAATGAAACTGAGAAGTTTTATATTTATTTAGTCATTAATTCATCTAAAAGTAAAAACACATTAATGTTAACAAAAATAATTTATTCTTATGAAAGTAACTGTTTTCCAAAACAAACAAAAATTAATAAGAATAGTTACATTATCTTCTATTTTAAAAAATTATGTAGTGTTTAAATGAGTAGAAATCAGCTAGGGCCAGGTGTGGTGGCTCGTACCTGTAACCCCAGCACTTGGGATGCCAAGGCAGGTGGACGACTTGAGGCCAGGAGTTTGAGACCAGACTGGCCAACATGGAGAAACCCTGCATCTACTAAAAATACATAAATTAGCCGGGCGCAGTGGCAGCTGCCTGTAATCCCAGCTACTCGGGAGACTGAGGCAAGAGAATCACTTGGGCCTGGGAGGCAGAGGTTGTAGTGAGCCGAAATGGCATCACTCCACTCCAGTCTGGGTGACAGAGCAAGATTCTGTCTCAAATAAATAAGCATACAATAAATAAATCAGCTATATTTTCATATCTGTTTCTGCATTTAATCAGTTAAAATATATTATTTTAGTTAAAATATATAAAGAAAATCTAGTCTCACACCTAAATGTAGTTGGGACAAGAAAAACCATTCTAATAGACTAGTAAGATAATTTCAGATATGATTTTTAAATAATATACTAAAACTTTATAAGTCATGGTTTCTTAAAAATTAGTTGCAATGTATAATTTTTAAAAAATCAATGTAATATTCATATTCTATACTATTAAAATATGTTATTGTATCTTGCACTTTAAATGGCTCTTTTACTCATGCATGGTTTTGAAACATTATGTGTTGGTTGTTTGAAAAAATATTGTATTACTAAGTTATATAGATCATCCAAATATTAACACATTTCAGTATACAACATCAAACATTTATATTTCTTAATATCAACACCAGTCTCATCAAAAAGTTTTTAAAAATTGAGAAGCTGTCAAGATCAAAAAACAAGGCTTGCAAACTTAAACTTCTGTTTTTTCAGGAGCAAAATTATTGCACTATTAGTTGTCCTTGAAAACTACAGGCTCACTTAGTTTATCATCAAGAAAGTATCTGCCAAATATCCTTGTTGAATTACCAGTAGTTTTTCTATCTTTTGTTTATGAAAAACTGATGTTCCATTTAAAAAATGGTTAATTCATCTTGCGATTCAAACAGTTCCACAAGTGATTTTCCTTAAAAAGCAAACAACAACAATAACAACAAAATGTTAGGGAAGCAGGAAACTAGGAAAGCCACCATGACACTATTTTAAAATCAAGTCCATCTTAAAACTGACAAGGTACATTCCTGCCAGTCATGACCCATGGATCCAAGATGTTTACGGCTAAAAAATCAGCTTTGCAATGTCTGCAAAAACACACTCCCACCACAACGGAAAGTCCAGATGTCTCAATACCCATAACAATATATGTTTTCAAGAAAATTAGAGTTATGCTTTGATGTACTTACACGTTAAAATGTCAAGGATAGTTTTCTTTAAAACAATGGAATAATAAATTTTGTCATGCTGTCAGCCTACCCACATGTAGTTTAATCTCACAGCCTAGTTAAGTCTTTATATAGACAAAACTCCTATATACAAAAAACGTAAAGCAAAGACAGTGCATTCCTTCACTTGTTTCCTGAGGACGTGCTACTGTGTAATGGAATAGCTTTCAATAAACTATCTATCTTCTTTACTGCACTCTGCAACTTGCCTTGAATTCCTTCCTGCATGAGATCCAAGAACCCTCTCTTGGGGTTTGGATTGGGACCCCCATTTTTTTTTTTTTGAGATAGGGTCTCACTCTGTCACTAGGCTAGAATGCAGTGGTACGATCTTGGCTCACCACAACCTCTACCTCCAGGGTTCAAGCAATTCTCCTGCCTCAGCCTCCTGAGTAGCTGGGACTACAGGCACATACCACCACGCCCAGCTAATTTTTGTATTTTAGTAGAGACAGAGTTTCACCATGTTGGCCAGGATAATCTCGATCTCTTTACCTTGTGATCCACCTACCTTGGCCTCCCAAAGTGCTGGGATTACAGGCATGAGCCACCGCGCCCGGCCACACATTGTATTTTAATATGTAGAAGTGCTTTAAGATATGTCCTGTTTTGTCACTTTTTAGTATTAAATATTAAAAAGATATATATTGAATTTGATTTTCCACACCACATGCAAGGAGCTTGGAAGTGGCCACTGTATCTCAACAAGTAAAAAGCTGAACAAACTGAAAAATCATATATCTTCTTACGTCTTAAGAGAAGTGAGCTCAGAGGGCAAACTCCTGCTCTCCCAATTGGAGAAACATGCAGGTAAAGAGAATCACAACATGCTGGAGCAGAAACCTCCTTGGGAAACACTACTGGAGTAGGAAAGCCTTAACTGTAATTGATGAATTGTTCCTTGGGGACTCAGTGTGGCCAAGACTAAGTTAAAAACTCCAGGGGACCTGTTTTGGGGCAGGGTGCATGCTTTTGTGAGTCTTACGCCCAGGAGCACAACCAAGTTCCCACAATAATATCAGGGAAAATTCCCCTCATGCTTCCAACAGGGGAAGGGGAAAAAATAACTATTTTGAAATACACCAGAGAGAAACTATTTAACCAGAGCTTAAATTGCTGGGGTTTTATTAGACCCTAATAGACCTGGGAAAAGGAAAATACCAGTTGCAGCCAACTCTGGACATCTTGTCCTGTCTAAGGAGGGAGAAAATAAAATTAGAAAAAGAAACAAACAGAAAGAAATATCTGTGAAATTCCAAGTCCAGAGGCACAGGTTCACCAAAAGCCTGGGACGTAATCACGCACTATAGAATGCTTCCCCTCTCCCAAACTTTGATGTCCCTCACCCAGTATATCATGTTTGTCTTAAAAAAAAAAATTAGAAAGCATACTAAAAGGCAAAAAAACACAATTTGAAGATACATAGCAAGCACAGAGCCAGACATAAATGTTTCCTTTCCCCCAAACTTTAATGTTCCTTTACCAAGTACATCATGTCTTGTTTAAAAAAAATTTACAAGGCATACTAAAAGGCAAAAATCAAAATTTGAGGAGACAGAGCAAGCACGGAGTCAGACATGGCAAGGATGCTGGAATTATCATACCTAGAACTTAAAACAGCTTTGAATGTGCGAAGGGTTCTAATGGCTAAGTAGATAGCATGCGAGAACAGCTGGGCAATTCAAGCAAAGAATGGAACTTCTATAAGAAAAACAAAAAGAAATGCTAGAGATTAAAAACCAACTACAACACTGTAATAGGATTGAAGAATGCTTTTGATAGGCTTATTACTAGACTGGACACAGCCGTGAAAAGAATCTTTGAGCTTGAGGATATCAATATAAATCTTCAAAATGGAAAAGTAAAGAGAATAGAGACTGAAAAAAAGCCCTAGAACATCCAAGAACTGTGGGACAACTACCAAAGGTGTATATAACTGCAATGGGAAGATCAGAAGGAAAAGAAAGACAAAGGAATAGAGACATATCTTGGGAAATAATGACTGAGAATTCCCCCCAAATTAATGTCAAACATCAAACCACAGATTCAGGAAACTCAGAGAACAACAAGCCAGAAAAATGTCCCAAAAAACTACTTAGATGGATCATTTTCAAACTACAGAAAATCCAAGATAAAGAAAAATTCTCATAAAGAAGCTGGATAAAAAACACCTTACTGAGGCAGAGCAAGATGGCAGCATAGTAAGCTCTATCAATCATCCCTCCTGGAGGGATACCAAGTTAACTGCTATCCACACAGAAAACAACACCTTCATAAGAACTAAGAATCAGATGAGCACTGACAGTGCCTGGTTTTAGCCTCATATTGCTAAAAGAGGCATTGAAGAGATAGAAGAAAACAGTCTTAAATTACTGACCCCACCCAGTAGCAGCAGCTTGGTGAGGAGACTATCTCAGGGCATTGGGGGAGGAAAAACGCAGCAATGGTGAGGCATTGAACTCAGGCATTGAACTCAGTGCTCTCCTGTTAGAACAGAAAGAAAAAATGGACCAAACTCTGCTGTCAGCCACCCACGGGGGGAGAATTTAAACAAGCTCTAGCCAGAAGGGAATCACTGATCCCACTGGTCCAAAATTGAGTGCCTGCAAATCTTGCTACTAACAGCTACAGCAGCCTGTGTCTCCACATAAAGTTGAAAGGCAGTCTAGCCCATGAGGACTGCAACTCTTAGGCAAGTCCTAGTGCTGAACTAGGCTGAGACAGTGGACTGAGAGTGCATACAGCATGTTAAGACACCAGCTGGGACAGCCAAAGGAGTGTTGGCATCACCCCACCCCCGACCCAAACCCAGGCTGCACAGCTTGAGGCTTCAAAGGAGACTTCTTCCTTCTGCTTGAAGAGAGGGAGGAGGTGGAGGACTTTGTCTTGCATCTAGGATACCAGCTCAGCCACAGCAGGATAGGGCACCGATTAGAATCGTGAGGCCCCCATTCCATGCCCTAGTTTCCAGATGGCATTTCTAGACACACGCTGGTCAAGAAAAGAACCCACTGCCTTGAAGGGAAGGACCTAGTCCTGGCAGCATTCATCACCTGCTAACTGAAGGGCCCTTGGGCCCTAAATAACCGGCAGCGATACACAGGTTCTACACTGAGGGACTTGGGTGAGCCTCTGAGACTTGCTGGCTTCGGGAGAGACTCAGCACATTACCAACTGTGGTGGCTATGGGGTCAAACTCCTTTTGCTTGAGAAAAGCATAGGGAAAAGTAAAAGGGTTTTTATCTTACATCTTAGATACCAGCACAGCCACAGAGGAGTAGAGCACCAAGCAGGTTTTGTAGTCCCTGATTCTAAAACTTGACTCTTAGATGGCATTCCTGGACCTGCCTTGGGCCAGAGGGGAGTCCACTGCCCTGAAGGATGAGTCCTGGGCCAGGCAGCATTCGGAAGAATCTGACTTAAGACACCTTGGGCCTTAGGTGAATATCAGCAGTAGTCTGACCATACTTCTTGTGGGCTGGGGTGGTGGCAGCTACAGGGTGAGGTTCCTCTGCCTTTGGAGAGGGGAGGGAAGAGTGCCAAGGACTACATCTTATGATTTGAGTGCCATCTCAGCCACAATACAATAGAACACCAAGTAGACTTCTAAGGTCTCTGACTCTAGTCCCTGACTCCTGGATGTCATTTCTAGAGCCTCCTGGGGCCTAGGTGACCTCACCACCCTGAAAGGAAAGACATAGGCCCGGCTGCCTTTGCCACCTACTGATTGTAGAGCCCCCAGGGCCTTAGGTGAATGCAGAGAGTAACCAGGTAGTGGATAAAGCAGGCCTTGGGTGAGACCTAGTTCTACGGTGGCTTCAGATCTGACTCAGCATAGTCATATTAGTGGTGGCCACAGAGGTGATTGTGTCACTTCATCCTCCAGCTGTACATGGCTCAGAACAAAGAGTGAAATTCTGTATGTTTAGGAGAAAGTAAAGGAAAAGAACAAGAGTCTCTGCCTGGAAATCCAGAGAATTCTCATAGATCATGTCTAAGATCATCAAAGCTGTACCTCTATGAATCTGCAAGAACCACAGTGTTCCTGGACTTGGGGTGCCCCCTGTAACAGATAAAGCTTAGATCACAATTCTCTAGTATTTTCAAATAACTGGAAAGCCTTAACAAGAAGTTTTCCTGCAAATAAGCCCAGACAGTGGAGACTAAAATAAACATCTAACTCTTCAATGCTCAGACACCAGAGAACATCTACTAGTATCAACACCATCCAGAAAAGCATGACCTCCCCAAGTGAACTAAATAAGGCAGCAGGGACCAATCCTCGAGAAACAGAGATATGTGACCTTTTCAGATGGAAAATGCAAAATGGCTGTGTTGAGGAAATGGAAAGAAATTCGAGATAACACAGAGAAATAATTTAGAATTTTATCAGATAAATTTAACAAAGAGATTGAAATACTAAAAAAGAATCAAGCAGAAATTCTGGACATAGCGAGTAGAAGGATGGTTACCAGAGCCTGGGAAGAGTAGTAGGGGGCTGTGGCAGAGGTACGGGTGGTTACTGGGTGTAGAAAAAATAGAAAGAATGAATACAGCTTATTATTTGACAGCACATCATGGCTGACTATACTCAATAATAACTTAGTTATATATTTTTAAACAACTCAAAAAGTGTAACTGGATTGTTTGTAACTCAAAGGATAAATGCTTGAGGGGTTGGATACCCCATTCTCCATGATGTGATTATTTCATAACACATGCCTGTGTCAAAACATTTCATGTACCCCTTAAATATATGCACCTAATATGTACCCACAAAAATTTTAAAAATTAAAATTAGAAGAAAAATCGAAGGAAAAAATCTTACCTACAGAGGAATACACCTTCTATGGAGAACAGTTTGGAGATTCCTCAAAACACTAAAAATTTAGCTACCATGTGATCCAGCAATCCGACTGCTGGGTATATGCCCCAAAGAAAGGAAATCAGTATATCAAAAATGTATCTACACTCCCGTTTGTTGCAGCATTGCTTACAACAGCTAAGATTTGGAAGCAACCCAAGTGTCCATCAACAGATGAATGGACAAAGAAAATACATATACACAATGGAGTACTATTCAGCCATTAGAAAGAATGAGACCCAGTCATTTGCACCAACATGGTTGGAATTGGAGATCATTATGTTACGTGAAATAATCCAGGCAGCACAGAAAGACAAACATCACATCTTCTCATTTATTTGGGGGATCTAGAAATCAAAACAGTTGAACTCATGGACATAGAGAGTAGAAGGATGGTTACTAGAGCCTGGGAAAGGTAGGGGGGCTTTGGGGGTGGGGCGTGGAGATGGTTAATAGGTATGAAAAAAATAGAAAGAATGAATAAGAACTACTACTTGACAGCACAACAGGATGACTATAGTCAATAATAATTTAGTTATCTATTTTAAAGTAACTTAAAAACTGGAACTGGATTGTTTGCAACTCAAAGGATAAATGCTTGAGGGAATGAATACCACATTCTCCTTGATGTGATTATTCCACATCACATGCCTGTGTCAAAACATCTCATGCACCCCTTAAATATATGCACCTATTATGTACCCACAAACATTTAAAAAATTTTTTTGAGACTGAGTCTCACTCTGTCGCCCAGACTGGAGTACAATGGTGCAATCTAGGCTCACTGCAACTTCCTCCTCCCAGGTTCAAGCGATTCTCCTCCCTCAGCCTCCTGAGTAGCTGGGATTATAGACATGCACCACCATGTCTGGCTAATTTTTGCATTTTTGGTAGAGATGGGATTTCACCATGTTGATCAGGCTGGTTTCGAATTCTTGACCTCGTGATCCACCCACCTCGGCCTCCCAAAGTGTTGGGATTATAGGCGTGAGCCACTGCACCCGGCCAAATTGTTTTAAAAATTTAGAAGAAAAATAGAAGAAAAAGAAAACCTTGCCTATAGAGGAACAAAAATAAGAATTACGTTTGACTTCTCAGAAACCATGTAAACAGGAAGAGGATGTCATGAAATATTTAAAGTGTTGACAGAGAGAGCAAAAAACCCCACCAACCTAGAATTCTATAACCTGCAAAATTATCATTTAATAGTGAAGGAGAAATAAACACTTTCTTTGACCAACAGAAATTGAGGGAATTTACTGCCAGTAACAATGCCTTGCAAGAAATGTTACAAGACATTCTTTAGAGAGAAACAAAATAATACAAATCAGAAACTTGAGTCTACATAAAGAAGGAAAAAGCATCAAAGACAGAATAAGTGAAGGTAAAATGAAACTTATTTTTTGAATTCTTAACTGATCTATCATATAAGAGCTTGTTCAAAATAATAATGGCATCAATGTATTTAATTATTCTTTCACAAACAAAATCTGTATTAATATCTTCCCATATAATGAATGACACCAAAATTTAGTACTTAAGGCAACAAACATTTATCACCTCCCAGTTTCTGTGGTTCAGAAATGCCAGTTTTGCTGGGTTGCTGTGACTTAAGTTTTCTCATGAAGCTGTGGTCAAACTCCCAGGACTGTATCTATCTGAGGGCTAGGCACCAGAGGATCAGTGGATATTTGCCTAGAAACTCACTCATGGGTTTGGCAGGAGTCAGTTGCTTTCAGGTTGTAGGCTAGAAGTCTCCTTCTGTTGCTTGCCACGTGAGCCTCACCAAAAGACAACTCACAATACAACACGGCAGCTGGCTTCCTTCAGAGTGAGCAAGAGCAAGAGAGAATGAGTGCCCAAGCCAGAAGCCAGTCTCGTTGTAACTAACCTTGGAAGCGACATCCTTTTATGTTTGCCACAGTATTTTCATGAGAAGGGAGTTCTAAGGCTGAGCGCAGTGGCTCATGCCTATAATCCCAGCCCTTTGGGAAGCCAAGGAGGGTGGATCACTTAAGCTCAGGAGTTCAATACCGGATTGGGCTACATGTGAAATCCTGTTTTTACCAAAAAATACACACATACACACACACACACACGCACACACACACTTATCTGAGTGTAGTGGCACATGCCTGGGGTCCAAGCTACTGTGGAGTCTGAAGGTAGGGGGATCCCTTAAGCCCAGGACGCAGAGGTTGCAGTGAGCCATGATTGCACCACCACACTCCAGCCTAGGCAACAGAGCAAGATCTTGACAGGAAAAAAAAAAAAAAAAAAAATGGAGTTTTAGGAGAGTTACTTCAATGTGATGGAAATGGTAATTACCCTAACGTGACCACTGTGCAATTAATATATGCATTGAAACCTCCCACTCTACTCCATAAACATGTACAATTATTATGTATCAATTTTAAATAAAACATTAATTAATGAGAAAAAATGAAGAGAGTCACTAGTTCTAGTCACATTCAAAGGAAGGGGACAGCACAAAGGCATGAACACCAGTCAGTGAAGGTTGTCTTTGAAGTGTTTATATTCGCGTTTATGAATGTAATTGTGAATTCTCATTTATGTGAATGTAAAGACAAAATACATTTCTAGGGGAGGAGCAAGATGGCCGAATACGAACAGCTCCAGTCTCCAACTCCCGGCGGGAGCGACACAGAAGACCGGTGATTTCTGCATTTTCAACTGAGGTACTGGGGTCATCTCACTGGGGAGTGCCGGACAATCGGTGCTGGTCAGCTGCTGCAGCCTGACCAGCGAGAGCTGAAGCAGGGCGAGGCATTGCCTCACCTGGGAAGCACAAGGGGGAAGGGAATCCCTTTTCCTAGCCAGGCGAACTGAGACACACAACACCTGGAAAATCGGGTAATTCCCACCCCAATACTGCACTTTAAACAAACGGGCACACCAGGAGATTATACCCACACCTGGCCGGGAGGGTCCCATGGCCACGGAGCCTCCCTCATTGCTAGCACAGCAGTCTGCAAGGCAGCAGTGAGGCTGGGGGAGGGGCGCCCATCATTGCTGAGGCTTAAGTAGGTAAACAAAGCCGCTGGGAAGCTTGAACTGGCTGGAGCTCACAGCAGCTCAAGGAAACCTGCCTGTCTCTGTAGACTCCACCTCTGGGGACAGGGCACAGCTAAAAAACAACAGGGGAAGCAGCAGAGGCCTGTGCAGACCCGAACGACTCTGTCTGACAGCTTTGAAGAGAGCAGTGGATCTCCCAACACGGAGGTTGAGATCAGAGAACAGACAGACTGCCTGCTCAAGTGGGTCCCTGACCCCTGAGTAGCCTAACTGGGAGACATCCCCCACTAGGGGCAGTCTGACACCCCACACCTCACAGGGTGGAGTACAACCCTGAGAGGAAGCTTCCAAAGGAAGAATCAGACAGGTACACTCACTGTTCAGCAATATTCTATCTTCTGCAACCTCTGCTGCTGATACCCAGGCAAACAGGGTGTGGAGTCGACCTCAAGCAATCTCCAACAGACCTACAGCTGAGGGTCCTGACTATTAGAAGGAAAACTATCAAACAGGAAGAACACCTATACCAAAACCCCATCAGTACGTTACCATCATCAAAGATCAGAGGCAGATAAAACCACAAAGATGGGGAAAAAGCAGGGCAGAAAAGCTGGAAATTCAAAAAATAAGAGCGCATCTCCCCCTGCAAAGGAGTACAGCTCATCACCAGCAATGGATCAAAGCTGGTCAGAGAATGAGTTTGACGAAATGAGAGAAGAAGGCTTCAGTCCATCAAACTTCTCAGAGCTAAAGGAGGAATTACGTACCCAGCGGAAAGAAACTAAAAATCTCGAAAAAAGAGTGGAAGAATTGATAGCTAGAATAATTAATGCAGAGAAGGTCATACATGAAATGACAGAGATGAAAACCATGACACGAGAAATAGGTGACAAATCCACAACCTTCAGTAACCGACTTGATCAACTGTAAGAAAGAGTATCAGTGATCGAGGATCAAATGAATGAAATGAAGTGAGAAGAGAAACCAAAAGAAAAAAGAAGAAAAAGAAATGAACAAAGCCTGCAAGAAGTATGGGATTATGTAAAAAGACCAAATCTACGTCTGATTGGGGTGCCTGAAAGTGAGGGGGAAAATGGAACCAAGTTGGAAAACACTCTTCAGGATATCATCCAGGAGAACTTCCCCAACCTAGTAGGGCAGAACAACATTCAAATTCAGGAAATACAGAGAACACCACAAAGATACTCCTCAAGAAGAGCAACTCCAAGACACGTAATTGCCAGATTCACCAAAGTTGAAATGAAGGAAAAAATGTTAAGGGCAGCCAGAGAGAAAGGTTGGGTTACCCACAAAAGGAAGCCCATCAGACTAACAGCAGACCTCTCGGCAGAAACTCTCCAAGCCAGAAGAGAGTGGGGGCCAATATTCAACATTC
This sequence comes from Trachypithecus francoisi, assembly GCF_009764315.1. NCBI lineage: Eukaryota > Metazoa > Chordata > Mammalia > Primates > Cercopithecidae > Trachypithecus > Trachypithecus francoisi. The sequence continues at coordinate 91,133,396 of NW_022681468.1, forward strand.
TTAAAGAAAAGAATTTTAAACCCAGAATTTCATATCCAGTCAAACTAAGGTTCATCAGTGAAGGAGAAATAAAATCCTTTATAGATAAGGAAATGCTTAGAGATTTTGTCACCACCAGGCCTGCCTTACAAGAGACCCTGAAGGAAGCCCTAAACATGGAAAGGAACAACCGGTACCAGCCATTGCAAAAACATGCCAAAATGTAAAGACCATCGAGGCTAGGAAGAAACTGCATCAACTAACGAGCAAAAAAACCAGTTAATATCATAATGGCAGGATCAAGTTCACACATAACAATATTAACCTTAAATGTCCAATTAAAAGACACAGACTGGCAAACTGGATAAAGAGTCAAGACCCATCAGTCTGCTGTATTCAGGAGACCCATCTCACATGCAGAGACATACATAGGCTCAAAATAAAGGGATGGAGGAAGATCTACCAAGCAAATGGAGAACAAAAAAAAGCAGGGGTTGCAATCCTAGTCTCTGATAAAATAGACTTTAAACCATCAAAGATCAAAAGAGACAAAGAAGGCCATTACATAATGGTAAAGGGATCAATTCAACAGGAAGAGCTAACTATCCTAAATATATATACACCCAATACAGGAGCACCACATTCATAAAGCAAGTCCTTAGAGACTTACAAAGAGACTTAAACTCCCATACAATAATAATGGGAGACTTCAACACTCCACTGTCAACATTAGACAGATCAACGAGACAGAAAGTTAACAAGGATATCCAGGAATTGAACTCATCTCTGCACCAAGCGGACCTAATAGACATCTAGAGAACTCTCCACCCCAAATCAACAGAATATACATTCTGCTCAGCACCACATCACACTTATTCCAAAATTGACCACATAATTGGAAGTAAAGCACTCCTTAGCAAATGTAAAAGAAGAGAAATTATAACAAACTGTCTCTCAGACCACAGTGCAATCAAACTAGAACTCAGGACTAAGAAACTCAATCAAAACCGCTCAACTACATGGAAACTGAACAACCTGCCTCTGAATGACTACTGGGTACATAACGAAATGAAGGCAGAAATAAAGATGTTCTTTGAAACCAATGAGAACAAAGATACAACATACCAGAATCTCTGGGACACATTTAAAGCAGTGTGTAGAGGGAAATTTATAGCACTAAATGCCCACAAGAGAAAGCAGGAAAGATCTAAAATTGACACTCTAACATCACAATTAAAAGAACTGGAGAATCAAGAGCAAACACATTCAAAAGCTAGCAGAAGGCAAGAAATAACTAAGATCAGAGCAGAACTGAAGGAGATAGAGACACAAAAATCCCTCCAAAAAATCCATGAATCCAGGAGTTGTTTTTTTGAAAAAATCAACAAAATTGACAGACCGCTAGCAAGACAAATAAAGAAGAAAAGAGAGAAGAATCAAATAGACACAATAAAAAATGATAAAGGGGATATCACCACGGACCCCACAGAAGTACAAACTACCATCAGAGAATACTATAAACACCTCTACGGAAATCAACTAGAAAATCTAGAAGAAATGGATAATTTCCTGGACACTTACACTCTTCCAAGACTAAACCAGGAAGAAGTTGAATCCCTGAATAGACCAAGAGCAGGCTCTGAAATTGAGGCAATAATTAAGAGCCTACCAACCAAAAAAAGTCCAGGACCAGATGGATTCACAGCTGAATTCTACCAGAGGTACAAAGAGGAGCTGGTACCATTCCTTCTGAAACTATTCCAATCAATAGAAAAAGAGGGAATCCTCCCTAACTCATTTTATGAGGCCAACATCATCCTGATACCAAAGCCTGGCAGAGACACAACAAAAAAAGAGAATTTTAGACCAATATCCGTGATGAACATCGATGCAAAAATCCTCAATAAAATCCTGGCAAACCGGATTCAGCAGCACATCAAAAAGCTTATCTACCATGATCAAGTGGGCTTCATCCCTGGGATGCAAGGCTGGTTCAACATTCGCAAATCAATTAACGTAATCCAGCATATCAACAGAACCAAAGACAAGAACCACATGATTATCTCAATAGATGCAGAAAAGGCTTTTGACAAAATTCAACAGCCCTTCATGCTAAAAACGCTCAATAAATTCGGTATTGATGGAATGTACCTCAAAATAATAAGAGCTATTTATGACAAACCCATAGCCAATATCATACTGAATGGGCAAAGACTGGAAAAATTCCCTTTGAAAACTGGCCCAAGACAGCGATGCCCTCTCTCACCACTCCTATTCAACATAGTCTTGGAGGTTCTGGCTAGGGCAATCAGGCAAGAGAAAGAAATCAAGGGTATCCAGTTAGGAAAAGAAGAAGTCAAATTGTCCCTGTTTGCAGATGACATGATTGTATATTTAGAAAACCCCATTGTCTCAGCCCAAAATCTCCTTAAGCTGATAAACAACTTCAGCAAAGTCTCAGGATACAAAATCAATGTGCAAAAGTCACAAGCATTCTTATACACCAGTAACAGACAGAGAGCCAAATCAGGAATGAACTTCCATTCACAATTGCTTCAAAGAGAATAAAATACCTAGGAATCCAACTTACAAGGGATGTAAAGGACCTCTTCAAAGAGAACTACAAACCACTGCTCAGTGAAATAAAAGAGGACACTAACAAATGGAAGAACATACTATGCTCATGGATAGGAAGAATCAACATTGTGAAAATGGCCATACTGCCCAAGGTTATTTATAGATTCAATGCCATCCCCATCAAGCTACCAACGAGTTTCTTCACAGAATTGGAAAAAATGGCTTTAAAGTTCATATGTAACCAAAAAGGAGCCCGCATTGCCAAGACAATCCTAAGTCAAAAGAACAAAGCTGGAGGCATCACGCTGCTTGACTTCAAACTATACTACAAGGCTACAGTAACCAAAACAGCATGGTACTGGTACCAAAACAGAGATATAGACCAATGGAACAGAACAGAGTCCTCAGAAATAATACCACACATCTACAGCCATCTGATCTTTGACAAACCTGAGAGAAACAAGAAATGGGGAAAGGACTCCCTATTTAATAAATGGTGCTGGGAAAATTGGCTAGCCATAAGTAGAAAGCTCAAACTGGATCCTTTCCTTACTCCTTATACGAAAATTAATTCAAGATGGATTAGAGACTTAAATGTTAGACCTAATACCATAAAAATCCTAGAAGAAAACCTGGGTAGTACCATTCAGGACATAGACATGGGCAAGGGCTTCATGTCTAAAACACCAAAAGTAAGGGCAGCAAAAGCCAAAATTGAGAAATGGGATATGATTAAACTAAAGAGCTTCTGCACAGCAAAAGAAACTACTATCAGAGTGAACAGGCAACCTACAGAATGGGAGAAAATTTTTGCAACCTACTCATCTGACAAAGGGCTAATATCCAGAATCTACAAAGAACTCAAACAAATTTACAAGAAAAAAACAAACAACCCCATCAAAAAGTGGGCAAAGGATATGAACAGACATTTCTCAAAAGAAGACATTCATACAGCCAACAGACACATGAAAAAATGCTCATCTTCACTCGCCATCAGAGAAATGCAAATCAAAACCACAATGAGATACCATCTCACACCATTTAGAATGGCAATCATTAAAAAGTCAGGAAACAACAGGTGCTGGAGAGGATGTGGAGAAATAGGAACACTTTTACACTGTTGGTGGGATTGTAAACTAGTTCAACCATTATGGAAAACAGTATGGCGATTCCTCAAGGATCTAGAACTAGATGTACCATGTGACCCAGCCATCCCACTACTGGGTATATACCCAAAGCATTATAAATCATGCTGCTATAAAGACACATGCACACGTATGTTTATTGCGGCACTATTCACAATAGCAAAGACTTGGAATCAACCCAAATGTCCATCTGTGACAGACTGGATTAAGAAAATGTGGCACATATACACCATGTAATATTATGCAGCCATAAAAAAGGATGAGTTTGCATCCTTTGTAGGGACATGGATGCAGCTGGAAACCATCATTCTTAGCAAACTATCACAAGAGCAGAAAACCAAACACCACATGTTCTCACTCATAGGTGGGAAGTGAACAATGAGATCACTTGGACTCGGGAAGGGGAACATTACACATCGGGGCCTATCATGGGGAGGGGGGAGGAGTGAGGGATTGCATTGGGAGTTATACCTGATATAAATGATGAATTGATGGGTGCTGACGAGTTGATGGGTTCAGCACACCAACATGGCACAAGTTTCCACATGTAACAAACCTGCACGTTATGCACATGTACCCTAGTACTTAAAGTATAATAAAAAAATAAAAAAATACATTTCTTAATAATTCATGAGTTGCAGGAGAAATCATAATGGGACGTAGTGTTTTAGAAATAAGCAGCAAACTAAGCAGCAATAATTGTTTTATATAATAATACTTGCAAATGTAGCTGTAATAGTATCTTTTGAATGAAATCTAAATGGTATATGCTTATATTAGAAAACAGAGAGGGCTAAAAATGAGTGAGTAAATACAAGTTAAAAATTTGTTACATCAAGAATAATTTTTTAAAAAATAGAAAGGGTTAATGAAAGCAAAAACTAAACAAACAAACAAACAAACAAATAAAAAGAATAAAAAAGCAAACAGTCGATTCTCTGAAGGTATCAGGCCCAGATGGTTTACCAAAGCTTAAAGGAAAAATGTAATCTTTATATTTGCAATAATTCAGAAACTAAATTAGAAAGATAGCCAAATCTAGCAATGTATTAAAAATAATTTATCACAAACAAGTAGAGTTTAACCCAGGCATGAAAGAATGGTGCAATGTTAGAATGTCTATTGATGTGATTACTAAATTACCAGATTAAAGAAAAACATTAAAATCTCAATAGATAAAGAAAAAGGTCTTTATATGATATTCAACCCTATTGATGATAAAAACTTCAAGTTCACTATAAATGGAAAGGGACTTCCTTACTTGGTTAAATGGTTTCTATTAATACTATAAAACAAGTAAAATTCTTAAGATTCAACTACTTGAAATCAGGAACAAGATAAGGATCCCTGCTATTACTGTTATTATTCATCATAGTATTGGATGTTCTAGATAATGCAATAAGACTAACAGAAGAAATAGATATTAATATTAGAATGGAAGAGTTGACATTTTTGGAAACACAGTATATATTTTTTGAGAAAAGGTCTCTCTGCTGCCCATGTGTGAGTACAGTGGCATTTTCATGGCTCAATGCAGCCTTGAACTCCCAGGCTCAAACAATCCTCCCACCTCAACCTACTGAATAGCTGTAACTATACACGTGCACCACCATGCCTGGCTAATTTTTAAACATTGTTTTGTAGTGATGGGGTCTCACTTTGTTGTGTAAGTTGGTCTCAAACACCTGGGTTCAAGTGATCCTCCCTCCTTTGCCTCCCAAAATACTGGGATTATAGGCATGAGCCACCACATCCAGCCAACAATATGATTTTCTAATATAGAAAAATACAAACCAGTCTACTCAAACTATTAAGGTTAACAAGGAAGTTCAGCAAGTTTGCTAGCTATAAGACCATCATAACAATAATACAAAACCTTTTAAGTGTCCTATATACCCCAAATTACTGGTGAGTTTCTTAGTCCCAAATCTAACAAAAGAAAAATTCTAAATTGAGAAAAATTATGATGTTTGAACAGGAAGTATTAGAAGTATAAATAGATAATCCTATCTAATTAGGTTTATAAAATAAATTATATGACAGCTAAAATCCTCAAAGGATATTTTTGTTGGATTGGGCAAATTGATTCTAAAATATTAGATTAAATAAGCCAACAACAGAAATCCCAAGAGCAGACTAGATATACAGGAAACCTTGATAAATGACAGAAGTAGCCCTGCAAGCTAGTGCAGAAATGATGGACTATATCATAGATCGCACTGGGACCACTGGATATTCACACTGGAAAAGTAATTAGATGCAACAATGCTTTCAGATGCATTGCAGTTATAACTTAAAAAAGTAACTCTTCCAAACCTTTAGAAAATATAGAAGAATCTATTGATAATATTTGAATAAAAAACATTTTGAAAATAAGATACAAAAATTGCAAAGAGAAATTAGGATAAGTTCAACTCACAAAAATTATAAAATTCAGTGTAACAAAACCATTAATAAAAGTTGAAAAAAGCATGGTGGCAATATATATCTGCAACAGCAATCATAAGTAAATGATTAGTGTGGTCAGGTGTATGAGAATACTTAGTATTAAAAAAGAACAAAAACAATAAAAAAATAAGCAAAATAATGTAAGGTTATAAAGATGTCTGCAGAACAATGCTTGAAACTGTGGAAAATTGTATAACCTGAATATCTCTCAAATGAATGGAATAATACACAGCAATCAAAACAAAGATCATGCACGTATATGTCAACATTAACATCTTAAAAAGCAAATCAATACATTAACATCCTAAACAAACAAAAACATTGTATTGACTAGAAATGCCAAGCTGTAGAATGAAACATGCAATATAGTAAACTTATTTATATTAAAATACATGACCAATATTAATATCCATCTAGATGTATTAAAATATTTTTAAAAACACATGGGCAAGATAAATATCACATTACTTTTGTGGAGAAAAAAAGGACTAAGAACAGGGTGGGGCCTCTTCTTGCTTTGACTTTGATGTAGGAGATAATTGTAAGTAGCATGTCCAATGACTCATATCAGTGGTTCAGCCCATGCATACCTTGACCTGTTTTTCAGGGATCCTCCAAATCAGTGGGAGAAAGGATGGGTGGTCCTAGGACATCAGATGGGTGCATTCAGACGGTGCATTTAGACGGTGGTGCTTTTTGTTCTCCACCTAATCTTAGAAGCTTCATTTTAGATGGCTGAGTGAGAATTCACCTACAGTTCTTACTCTTAAACACATCATGAATCTAAAGTGAAACAATTTTCTTGAATTCTTCGAACATCAGTCGTGAGTCCCTCATCTCTCTGGATCCTACGTGAGCAATCGTCTCCCTATACCAGGCTTCCATTGACAACCTGTTTACTGACTTCTCAAGGATTTTCCAATGATCAAAAATATATTTTTGTATTTTTTCAGGAATTTTCTATAATATTTTTATGGTTAACCATCACGGGAGATTAACAAAATAACTTTTCTGAAAGAGATCATCTATAAATTAGAACATGCTTATATGTATATAAATACTTAACTTCCACTAGGGCCTCATGGAGAGGGGAAGAGTGGGAAGGTGGGATGGAGAGGGAAGAATGGGTGGGAAGGTGGGATGGAGAGTATTGCCGGCATGCTTTGATCTTGAGCATCATTAAGGTGTTGGTAGAAGAAAATTCCAATCTAGGTGATATGGGGTTTACCTTCCCATAACACTCTTTTCTGTTTCAAATATAGATAGATATGGCCAGCCCCACATGACTTGGTTTCTCTGTTAAGCTCCTGGTATGATAATTCCATTTCAAAAAGAAGACTGGAGATTTGCCACTGTGAAGGGAAACAGAGGAAGGTGATGGCATAGGTCAGGGATGGGCAAACTTCCATTGTGAAGGGCCAGATAGTAAATATTTTAAGTCTTGGGTCATTTGGGGGCATCGAGGCTCTGGAAGAGAGCGTGAATTTGCTCTTTATCTGACTTTTTGTTCCATTCAGAACCTCAGCTGATTGGATGATGCCCACCATATTGGGGGAGGATCTTCCCCACTCAGTCTACCAATTCCCATGCCAATTCCTCCAGAAACACCCTCACAGACACCCCTGAGCAGCCAACTCATTCTAATGAAAAGCTGAAACACCTGGATTTTCCTTATAGTGGAAGAGGAAAAGGGTCAGTGCCTACTGAAGCACCGAGAATAATGAATGTTTTCCCAGCTACCTGGGGTATCCCTTAATTCTGTCAAGTTGACACTTAAGTCAACTGTCACAGAACTTAAGAAAAGCAATTTTTCTGAGTTAGGGAATGTAAAGAGAAATTGTATAAAATTAGCTTTTAGTTTTAAAAAGGGATGCAGAAATAAAAGAGCCTATCTCCAGCTGGCTGAAGGCCCGGGAAGAAAATTATCTGACAATGTTATTTGGGAACTGCAGGACAAATGGTTTCTAGAAAGACTCATTGAACATTTGCAGGAAGAGAAGCATGCAGAAGTCAAACCATATTTGTAAAAGGAGTAGAGTGAAAGACAGAGCTTTACTTTTTTGTCATGCAACAGGATTCCATCTGAAATGAAACTTCGAGCCATCACCTTTCCCACTCAGACCTGTTCCATTTCCACAATGTGACCTCTTCAGAGAGCAAAATCAATAATGTGTCTGTCTCAAAAGCTCTGGCTGTGATACTTTTAAGGTTTCTCATGACTTTCATAAAAACAGCAATAAATGTCCTGATAAATGTGCAATTCTAAATAACATAAGGATAGTTTCTTAAACTGGCTGAGGCAACCCCCAATTTGGTCATTTACCTCTGTGGATCAGATAAATCATGACCAATATCAACTCTAAGATTTAGTTTACCAAGAACAGCTTCAGCAGACTACAGAGTTATGATGTACAATTAAAATGAGAATTACAAACGGTTTAGTTTTTTCTCTTATGTGAATAAGTTCAGTCAAAATAGCATTTCTGTCCTTGTATAATTTTAGCATTGAAGATCATCTCATGATTGCTAAAATCCCTGCCGGAACTTTCATACGGCTATGTGGTACATACTGAATGCAGATTCAGAATAAAGACAACAAAGGCAAGAAAAGGCAAGCTGGAGGGGTGCTGTGAAAGGGAGAGAGAAAAGGAAAGGACCGATGACCTTATTTGAAGTTCTAGATTCAGATATCCCTAAAATCAATTTAGGCCTTGGTATTCTAGTTACATGCTCTAACACCAGTTATTGAGGTATAGCTGACATTACATTACAAAACACCCAGATATTAAGGGCATGATTTGATGCATTTTGGCAAATGTATAAACTCTTGTAACCCACAACCTCTTTTAAAACGTAAAATATTTCTATCATCTTGTAGAGTTCCTCCATGAACAACCTATCCCAGGAGCAACCATTGTTCTTATTTCTATGTCCATCGGTTAGTTTTGACTGTTCTTGAACATCAAATAATAGAATCATTGAATGATTCTGTTTCTATTTTCTTTTGTGTCTATCTTCTTTCACTCAACATGTTTTTGAGGTTCATATATGTCGTTGCATATAGCAGTAGTTATTTTTATTGCCGACTTTTAACTTACAGTATGAATATGCTGCAATTCATTTATTTGTTTACCTGCTGATTGACACTGAGCTATTTCTGAGTTCTCATGATTCTAAATGAAGTTAATGTAAACATTCTAATATCTCTGTACAAGAGTTTTTGTGGACATACTATTTTTATTTGTGAGGAATGTAAATACCTAGCGGCATAATTTCTGTTTATGGGGTAAGTATACAGATTTATTAGAAAGTGTCGTCAGGGCCGGGCGCGGTGGCTCAAGCCTGTAATCCCAGCACTTTGGGAGGCCGAGACGGGCGGATCACGAGGTCAGGAGATCGAGACCATCCTGGCTAACACAGTGAAACCCCGTCTCTACTAAAAAATACAAAAAACTAGCCGGGCGTGGTGGTGGGCGCCTGTAGTCCCAGCTGCTCGGGAGGCTGAGGCAGGAGAATGGCGTGAACCCGGGAGGCGGAGCTTGCAGTGAGCTGAGATCCGGCCACTGCACTCCAGCCTGGGCGACAGAGCGAGACTCCGTCTCAAAAAAAAAAAAAAAAAAAAAAGAAAGTGTCGTCAGTATATAGATTTATTAGAAAGTGTCAGTTTTCAAATGAGTGGTACCATCTTACAGACCTCTGTGTCCAGAATGAAGCTGCGGACCCTCACGGTGTGTGCTACAGTTCTTAAAGATGGTGTATCCGGAGTTTGTTCCTTCAGATGTTCAGATGTGTCCCGAGTTTCTTCCTTCTGGTGAGTTCGTGGTTGCGCTGACTTCAGGAGTGAAGCTGCAGACCCTAGCAGTGAGTGTTACAGTTCATAAAGGTAGTGCAGATCCAAAGAGAGAACAGCAGCAAGATTTATTGTGAAGAGAAGAGCGAAAGAACAAAGCCTCCACAGCATGGAAGGGGACCAAATACCTTGCTGCTGCTGGCTAGATGGCCAGCTTTTATTCTTATTTGGCCCCGCCCACGTCCTGTTGATTGGTTCATTTTATAGCACACTGATGGGTCCATTTTACAGAGTACTGATTGGTCCATTTTGCAGAGTGCTGATTGATGTGTTTTTACAGAATGCTGACTGGTGCGTTTTTACAGAGTGCTGATTGGTGCGTTTACAAACCTTTAGCTAGACAGAAAAGTTCTCCAAGACCCAGGAAGTCCAGCTGGCTTCACCTCTCACCTCCAGCAACACATACTTGCCAACATTTGGTATTGTCAGTGATATAGTTTGGCTGTGTCCCCACCCAAATCTCATCTTGAATTGTAGCTCTTTTAATTCCGATGAGTTGTGGGGAGGGACCTGGTGGGATAATTGATTCACGGGGTGATTTCTCTCATACTGTTCTTGCGGTAGTGAACAAGTCTCCTGAGATCCCATGATTTTATAAGGAGTTTCTCCTTTTGCTTGACTCGCATTTCTGTCTTGTGTGCCGCCATGTAAGACATGCCTTTTGACTTCTGCCATAATTGTGAGGCCTCCCCAGCCACGTGGTACTGTGAGTGCATCAAACCTCTTTTTCTTTATAAATTACCCAGTCTTGGGTATGTCTTTATCAGTGGCATGATAATGGACTGATAGAGCTGGTTTTTATAATTTTAGGTATTCTGTCTATAAAAGTTATTTGCTTATTTAAAAATTTTGCATTGTTTGCATTTTTGCAATGTTTTGTGAAATTCTTACATGTGATAGATATAAGCACTTGGTCAGACACATGAGTTACAAATATTTTCTTTTAGTATGTGACCTCTCTGTTCATTTTCTTAATGATGTCTTTTGATTATTGGAAGTTTTACATTTGATGAAGGCCAATGGTAGTAGACAATGTTGGTGCCTAACTCAGGTCTTCTTTATTAATGGTTCTCCCATTCCTTGGGTAATGTGACTTTGGTTGTTAAAGGCTTATTGCAATAGCCTTCTCCAGAGAACTGGCCTCAGTCAATGGGAGCCATCTCATCTAGAAACAGCTGGGAGTCCATGTGCTCTTTGGGTATGGCTTAGACAAATGACTGGATAATATGAGGGTATAAACGGCATGTCCACTGACCTCCATGTGGAATGACTATGAGGCATCATTTTTGTTCTGGAACTCTCTGTGGGATTAAACAGAGGCTGGATGCCAGCTGACCACACTTCTTTCCTGAGCTTCTTCCTCTGCCCTATCTACTTCCCTTACTTTCACAGATTTCTCTTGCAGTCACTCAGTAAATGCCTCATACAAGAATTTCTTTCTCTAGAGAACTTACTCTAAAACAGCAACTCATGAATTTTTCTGCCTCTAGAGAACTTATTCTAAAACACCAACTCATCAATTTTTCTTTTCTTTTTCTTTTCCTCTTGAGACAGGGTCTTGTTCAGTCACCCAGGCTAGAGTGCAATGGTGTAGTCTTGGCTCACTGTAACTTCCACCTCCTGAGCTCAAGCAATTCTCCTGCCTCCGTTTCCCAAGTAGCTGGGACTACAGGCACACACCACTGCACCCAGCTAATTTTTGGATTTTTTTGTAGAGATGGGGTTTTGTCATGTTGCCCAGGCTGGTCTCAAGCTCCTGAGCTCATATGATCCACTCACCTCAGCTTCCCATAGTGCTGGGATTATAGGTGTGAACCACTACGCCTGGCCTCCAATTTTTTATTTAATGTGTAGCTCCTTGTTTACAGCCTAAGAAATCTCTGCCTACCCCATGTCATGAAGCTATTCTTTTGTTTGCCTTGAGGAGCTTTATCATTTTACTATTTATATTTATTTAGGTCAAGGATCTATTTTTAATTAGTTTTTGTGCATGATATAAGAATCAAGTTTTATTTTTATTTTTTCTTAAAAATATTCAGGTGTTCCAGCACCTTTTTTCCCTAAATAATTGTATTATCACCAAAAAAAAGTATCTACCTACCTATCTATCTATCTATCTATCTATCTATCTATCTATATACACACATATATATATATATATCAATTGACCACATATCTCTGCAACATTTATTTTCTTTTTCATTTTAACTAGTTTGGAATGGGTTTCCATTTTTTGGACTGAAATTCCTGGCTAATTTAAGGTATCCTTTTTATTTGGCTTTCCACTAGGGCTGCTAGATTTAGCAAATAAAATATAGGACACTGCCTTAGTCTGTTTTCTGCTGCTATACCACAACAGACTGGGTCATTTATAAAAAAGAGAGTTTATTTGGCTCATGGCTGTGGAGGATGGGAAGTCCAAGAGCATGGTACTACTTATGGTGAGGACCTTCTTGCCACATAATTCCATGGTGGAAGGTGGAAGGGCAAATCAGTGCAAGAGACATTGAGAAAAAGTGGATCTAACACCCACAATAACTAACCTGTTCTGGTGATAATGACACTAATCCATTCATGAGGACAGAGCCTTCTTGACCTAATCATGTCTTAAAGGCCCCACCTCTTAGTATGATCACAATGGCAATTAAATTTCAACATGAGTTTGGAGGGGGCATTCAAACCAGAGCAGACACCATGTTAAATATGAATTTCATATATACAACAATTTTTAATAAATATATTCTACAAAATACATGGGATATACTTACACTAAAAAAGTATTAATGTATAACTGAATGTGCCCTACTTTGTGAATATTTAATATTGCATCTAATACAAATGGGCATCATGTATTTTATCTTAAAACCCTGCTTCCACCTGACTTACTGAATTCTGATGTTCTGCATCCTGTCACTGCCTTTTTTCTGGCCTTCCCCATCTCATCTTTTCAACTACCTGCAAGATGAAGCTTTCCAAACCTCTTCACTCTGATGTCTTAGTTCTCTTGTCTGGAAAGCTGGAATGGACAATTCACACTCTTATCACAATCTTCGACTCTCTTGGCTGTCAGCTACCAAAGCAACTTGATTATTTTTAAAATAATGATCCACTTCTGAGGTGCAAATTCGATGTTATTGACCTGTCAGAACAGACAGGGAGGTGTTGTGACTTCCTGACTCTTGTCAGCAGTGGGAGTGGGTTTAGGTCAATCAACTCATATCCTCACACCTGAAGCTCTGTGACTAGGACTCCAGCTGCTACTTTTGACTACTAGACAGTGCCAAACTATCAGACTTTGGGGAAATTTAATCTGTGATCATGACACCATGAGGATCAATTTGTGAGCCGCTGGGATCACACCTCCCCTAACCTGCACACAGGCATTACAACCCTCAGCCATGGAGTGGGAAGACTGTGGAACTCTCCATAGGGATTGTGAGAGATGCAAAGTGAGAAGGGCAGGCATGAAGGGAAGATCACAAGCCCACAGCCTGTTCCACAGGAACACTTTTTTTCCTTACTAGGAGACAAGGATTTTAAAAGCCCATATGTTGTCTTATCATGAAGCATTGCCTGACTGTCTAAGATGAGATGAACTGAATGCAGAACCACAAAAGGTAACAAGCTAAAGCCTCATTATGGATTCTTGGTGACAGAGGCAAATTTCCTGCAAAGCCAGTAAAATACAAGGCCCTCCTTTGATGAGTCCCTGTGATTGTTGGACATGCTCAGCATTGAGGCTCCTCCAGGTGAAGAGGAAGCCAATGTGCAGTAGAGAACCATTTTTATGTAAGGATTACTAGCAAACTGAAGCTACCACACAAGAATGGATCTGGATTTCCAAGTCTCAAATAATTTGTTGTGATTTCTTCCTTTATTCTAAATAAACATTTTCATTCATAACTAATTTTGTATTTGTAATTAATTTGTTTTTCTTTCTTTAAGAAGGTCTCCCAAAAGGTGTGAGTTTTAGGCTCCACAAAGCCTGAAGCTTACCCTTCTCATTGCTGTGAGGGCAAAGACAGAGATATGTGCAGATTGGAAATTCATGGCCCGTAGACATGGTGACCCCACACTTGACTCAACCTCCAGGGCAGTCCCCAATAATCTACACAGGACAACAGCTATGAGACCAGGATTTAATTATAATTTGCTTCTGTAATCTCTCTGAAGAGAGCATTCCAAAAGTGCCTCTTTTTTGCCCTGCTCTGCTCATGCATACTCTTTCCCTTCCCTACACATTTTTAACCACCCTCCAAAGCAGTAATTTAATTCACATGCTTATGAACCAAAATTACTTTGTTTCTGTAAAAGCAATGCAAAAGTAAGGCTGCAGAGACTTGATTTTGAATAAAAAACACATGAAATAAGGATTTTGATCTACTCCCATTAATGCAGTATTACAAAGGCTAGTACATTCTTAGTATTTATTAACTAAAGAACAAAACAGCAATGACTGATGTACAAAAAATATGCAGTTATGTCCTACTTTACAAATATTTAATATTGTATCTAATACAAACTGTTATATAAAATCTAACCTTAAATATCTTAAAGAAGTAAATTGTTCTTATTCTTGAATGATATTTGGCAGAGTCTCTAAGTTGAGTTCCCTTAGTTCTTTTCTTTTTTCTTTTTTCTTTTTTTTTTTTTTTTTGAGACGGAGTCTTGCTCTGTCGCCCAGGCGGGAGTGCAGTGGCTGGATCTCAGCTCACTATAAGCTCCGCCTCCCGGGTTCCCGCTATTCTCCTGCCTCAGCCTCCCGAGTAGCTGGGACTACAGGCGCCCGCCACGTCGCCCGGCTAGTTTTTTGTATTTTTTAGTAGAGTCGGGGTTTCACTGTGTTAGCCAGGATGGTCTCGATCTCCGGGCCTCGTGATCTGCCCGTCTCGGCCTCCCAAAGTGCTGGGATTACAGGCTTGAGCCACTGCGCCCGGCCCGCCCTTAGTTCTTTTAACAAATTATTTTGATTGATCATAAATCTATTTCCGATAAATTTCTAGAACAGTCTTTATTAGTAAACAGTAATATACTTACATTTAGCCTCTCTAGAAAGGTTTGATTTATTATCACCAGAATTAGAGAATTATACATTTTATCTTGTTCTGGCTAGAACTATTAGACAATTACAGAAGTTTAGTAGCTTAGTTGTTTAAATTGTGCTAAAAGCTTTACTGTGATTCTGATTCTGTCTGTTTCACACACATAGCTGCAAATCATTCCACTAGTCTATAATTATTTTAAACTATACTCAGTACTTAGGAAACAAGTAGAAAATATCTTGGAATACCATTAAATATTTTTCTTATGATTAATTTATATAAACTCTTCTTTATTCTACTTTTTTTTTTTTTTTTTTTTTTTTTTGAGACGGAGTCTCGCTCTGTCGCCCAGGCTGGAGTGCAGTGGCCGGATCTCAGCTCACTACAAGCTCCGTCTCCTGGGTTTACGCCATTCTCCTGCCTCAGCCTCCGGAGTAGCTGGGACTACAGGCGCCCGCCACCTCGCCCGGCTAGTTTTTTTGTATTTTTTAGTAGAGACGGGGTTTCACCATGTTAGCCAGGATGGTCTCGATCTCCTGACCTCGTGATCCGCCCGTCTCGGCCTCCCAAAGTGCTGGGATTACAGGCTTGAGCCACCGCACCCGGCCTATTCTACTTTATAAAATGTATTTTTATGTATCATTTAATCTTTATAACAATCTTATGACACAAGCTGAGCAGGTAATTTTTTTCTTTATTTTAGAGGTCAAATATCTTAAAAGCAGACACAAAGTTGGTACGTAGATTTAAAATGTGTATCTTGGAACTCTTTCTACTGAATTTTATATACTGCCTCTTCCTTTCTTTATCCTCCTCTTTATCTGCCTGACCGATTGGTATGTACCTGGTTACTATGTGCTCAAAATTAGAAAAGTTATATAGACATAGACATTGACTTCAATGAGTTTAAAGGTTTAGTTGGCAGGATATATATATACACATATATGTGCATATATGTGTGTGCACAAATTTACATTTGTATGCATATGTAGACACTATTATCAATATATGCATATACAGACACTAATTATTTTAAAAATCATACAAAATGGCATATCAACAGCTGTCTCAAGATGTGATTTATATGTTTATTTGGAAAATTTATTTAGGGCCCTACTGTGTAAGAGCCAAATGAAAGCTTCTGTTAAAAGCTCTTGCTGACATTTAGAGGGAAAAGGACATTTGGGTTGGTCAAAGAGAAAAACATAACCTTCCTGAGTCCTTATGAATCTTCATGGATCTTTAAGGAGAGTGAGACCAGGATAGGCAGAGAGAAGCTGACAGGTCGTTAAGAGGAAGAAGTCTGGAGGCAAGAAAAAACAAAAGTACTGTGGGCACTGGTGAAGCTATTTGACTGCTCAGAGAAGAAGGATTTGGTAAAATAGTATGTATTTGCATACAGAAATGGGCACAAATTGTGGAAGACCTCATATTCAACATGAACATCAGTTTCTTAACTATTGATAATGCTCATAGTTCCACCATTGACTCTCTTTTATTGTCTACACAGATAGTTTTTAGAGGGTTATTGATCCCTCTGAGAATTTGTTTTACATAACAAATTTTGCCTTATTAATGTATATATAAGAATGCATAATTTTACAAGAATGTTAAGGACCTTAAATGCCCCTAAGGCCGATGTGAAGACTTCTAGCATTAGAAACTCTTCCTGCATATTCGAACTAGAACCTAAATCTTTTTCCTAAACTCCAGATCTTCTTACTCAGTTACCTACATTTTGATGCCCCAAATGAAACTAATTATGTATCCTAAATAATCAATTTATCTGATACTTCATGACAGAATAATTCAATACCCCTACCTACAGTAAATGGCAGAATGGTAGATCCTACACATGGGCACCGAAGCCAAAAATTCAGGAGACACTCGGCCCTACCTCCTCCTTTCTTACCACTTCTTGTTAATTTCTCAGACAATGCTCCTTCCCACCCAATGAGCTCTTTCCCTATTTAAAGGGTTTTATCATTTCTCCCCTGGATTGTCACAACAGCTTTTTAACTATGGTCTCTGCCTGCAGTCTTGCTTCTCCCTTCCAGTTTATTCTCCCTATTGTTAGAAGAGTAACTTTAGTAACACTAGTAACAAATCTGATCACATCCTTCACCTGCTGAAGATTCTTCAATGATTCACCCAATGTCTTAAATAATACAATCTATACTCTGATATTGTATGGCTATTTGTCCCTGTCCCAATCTCATTGAAATGTAATCCCCAGTGTTGGAGGTGGGGCCTGATGGGAGGTGTTTGTGTCATGAGGGCAGATCTCTCATGGCTTGGTGCTGTCCTTGTCACAGTGAGTGAGTTCACTTCACAGGAGATCTGGTCATTTAAAATGTGTGGCACCTCCCCTTGCTCTTGCTCCCACTATGTGACATTCCTGTTTTTACTTCATTTTCTGCCACGAGCAAAAGCTCCCTGAGGCTTCCTAGAAGCTAAACAGAAACTGGTGCCATGATGCTTACACAGTTTGCAGAAACATGAGCTAATTAAACCTCTTTTCTTTATAACTCACCTAGTCTTGAGTATTTCTTTATAGCAAACAAGAATGGCCTAATACATCCTCCTCAGTATGATGAGGTTCAGCTTCTATTTTCTTTGCTGGCCTCATGCCTTTCACATGCTCACTCTTAGCTTCACATCTTTGCATTGCTATATTTTTCCTCCTGTTGAAATGTGCTAAGATTGTCTTCTTTTCCTGGCCAATACCAATTCATCCTCAGAGATACAGCCCCTGAGTCATGCTGTTAGGCACCCTTTTCTCACCTCTCAAATCCCAGAAAGGTGCTGGTCCTCTGCACAACCATAGTGCTCTGGTCTTAACTCTAGTAGGACTTTTTTTTCACATCAGAATTTCCTGTTTCCTGTCTGTCTCTTCCTAAAGTTGTGACTCCCTTAAAAGTTGGGGTGGTTCATTAGTTTCCGGTGCAATGTCCCCGCACGAATATCAGAATGAATACATGCTGTAGTCCCAGGTGCTCCAGAGAACACTTCCATGATGGCACAAACATGAAATGTTTTCTTAGAAACAAAAATTTAAACTGTCCAAATAAATTATTCATGTCTAGTTGGCAATTTCCTATTTCTTAATTCCTATAATATTGTATTTGCCAAAAAAGTTACACTCTAAAAAATATTTTTGCAGGTAGTAATGATAAATTTTTGAATTAAGGACCAATAGAATAATACTGTTTCAATAACAATTACTCGGCAGAGTGAGCAATAGGTATTGGAAAACAGCAAATAATTGATCTAGTGAGAAATATAGATTAACACAATTCATTTCTAAGTCCAATGAAATGTACATTTATTTTTTAAACATTTCTTTTGTTTCTAACAGGGGGCTTTGGATTTTAGAACATTTCTTTTTTAAGAAATGTTAAAACGATGCCATGATGCTTATGCAGTTTGCAGAAACATGAGCCAAGTAAACCTCATTGGATGTTGAGGTTTAACAGGGGGCTTTGCATTTTAATAGCAAGCACTTTTGTTCAGCTCCCTATCTTGGTTGTATATGGTAAAGTTCAACATTCTAGAAGTCAACAATGCCACACAAAATCTAGTGTTTTCAAATCCTAGCAAAAAGATACAACCTCTACTATGTATGCTCTAAAAATATAATTTCTACTTTAAAAAAACTGAATACTCACCTGTGGTTTATTGTCCAAAAGTTTTAAAAAAGTAGAAAAGACTTTGCATCCTGAATAAAACACCATTGACATTTCATATTCCTTACTTCTGAAGTACAAACAAAGTAAAATGGTCTTCCCCAAAAGGAAAGCTCTCTCTTACATTTATGTTTAAAAATAAACAAAAATTCCCTATTGGATAATTATCTGAAAAGTCCCAGTCTATAGAAAATATATACTCTGACTTTTAAATGTCGATCAGCCTTGGAAATCTATATGACATAAACTTTTGCCAAAAAAATCAATCTTGAGTTATGATTTGATTAGCAGAAAATTGCTATCACATTTGTTTCTACATTTGTCTACCTCATGTCCTTTTCATTCATAGGCTGGCTGATTCAAACCTTCTTTAAAAACTCCCCGAGAAAGTCTGTGACATTAAAATGTCCTTTGATGCTCTTTCGCTAAGCAGTGAATATTAACAGTTATGGTGACCCTGTTCCCTAATGTGTCTCAGCAGGATCAATAGCAGTTAAGTGCCACTGTTTTACAATTAAAAAGGGGATCATTTTAAATTTAAAAGCTCATAGCTAATTTTCTTCTTGGCACTTAATGGCATAATTCATTTTTGAAAAATCTCATTGGGAGAACATAGACTTTTTTTTTTTTTTTTTGGTGGCAGCACAGGAAGAGGCTAGTTTCGCACCCCTTGTTGCCTCTGAAATGATTTGTAGTGTTCCTTCATTAAGCTGTCAGCAGGGCATCCGTAAAATTTTCTCCAAAATAGGGACCCGGATGGAGAGCGTGAGCAAGCATGGCGATTCTCTGTAAAACTGTTCAGCAGCCAGTTTCCTTGGAACTTTCTTTCTGAATGCTGCTGTTTTCAGCCAATTTTGTCTTTTTATTCGCAGTTTTTTCCTCATTTTCACTATTCTTTTTGGTGACTGCCTCCTGTTTCCTATTAGGAACCTAGGCACATGACAGGTGGTTCAGAGCAGTGCATACATATTTCCAACATGTAACTGGCTAACATTATGCTGGAAATGTCATTCTAATCCTACCTCATTGACATTGCAGAGAGCCTCAGCTTCTTTCTACACAACGATGGCTTTCCTTTTTCCCAATTACAACAGTAACAGACGCATCGAGTTACATATACACTATATCCCTGGGGATAAGCACTCATATAGATCCACTTTGGGGTAAGTCTCATGTCTGCTTATGGAATTTACATTATCTTGAGGACAATGAGAGAGATACTGTCATTTATATTTGTTGCTTGAACTTAGAAGAATATATTAATTCACTTAGTTCTTTTTTAAGGTATTTTTGAATGTCTATCTTAAAAGCCAAAGATATTTACTTTTCTCCTAAATAATAATACTACTCCTAGAAATTAAAAAAGCAATCAGTTGAATACAAGGCACAGTGCTCAGAGCTTTATACATCTTTTTTCTATCCTTCTAACTTTACAAAATGGACATATTGTTCACAAACTATAGATAAAGACACTTAATCTCGGAGAGGTTAGGTTAGCAGCTTAAAGTCACACAGCTTACAAGTATTGCAAATGAGACAAAAGTCTTGAACTGCATTGCTTCTAAATCCCTCATCTTTTAACCACAGCATCTATCACATTCAATGAAACTGCTTTAGGTTTACCTATATATCCTTAGACTTACATTCAAAACTAAATTCCTCAGAATTCATAGGTTTTTCAAGAACATTTCCAGGATATCAGCAGTTAGAAAATTAGGACCAGTCAAAATATATTGCATTACTTATTCTTCATGTAAAATTTCATCTATTTTTACAATTGTTTTTGACTTTTGTTACTTTAACACAGTATGTCTATCACAGACCACGAGCTGTTACTCATTAAAGACTAGATAAAATATTCCACCTTATTCAGGTTTTTCTGTGTGAATCTGATAATTGCCTCTGCAAATATAAATTTTTGGTGGAATGCTAATTTTCCAGTAAGTAACCTTCAATAAAGAGGGGCATATGCATATCATATTAGAGTTTGGAATAGAATATTAGAGAATCCAAGGACCAATGTTCCCTGAGATATCAATTAATTTCTACTACAGAAGTTTATCTTTATATCCAATTGAAATTTTCATAAATTCTCCCCTCCCCACTATTATTTTTTAAAATTATCATTTTAAGAAATAATATTATTTTTACAAAATAATAATAATTGTGGGAAAGGGACATTTATGAAAATTATCGTGTCTTATAGAAAATAGAAGTGATTGTAATTTTAAAAAATATATGTATACAAAACTCATTTTTCCTTTTTCTTCCTTTTTTCTGTTCTTTTCCCTTTCCTCCTTTGCTTTCTTCCCTCCCTTTCTTCCTTTGCTTTCTTCCTTTTTAAATATTTTTCAAACATATTAAAATCCAATATAGCATTTGCAAGGGTAAGATAAAGCCTCCTCATCTGTGCATGCGTTCATCTGAGTGGAACGTGAGTCCTGGGGGCTGCTGCCACCGCGCCGGTCCCTCCTGTAATCCAAGCCTGTGTCAGAGGACGCGGCGCCTGCAAGGCAAGTGCAGTGGCTCAGGTTGCCCTAAGCGCGCTGGTCTAACATGCCACCTTACAACACAATTAGCCGCTGACACCAGGTGCTGCCTGGTTCTTGCCACGTTACACTTCTCACGTTTCTTGTAATGGTGTTTGTAAAGTGCTCCCCCTTTTCAGTTAGCAGGGCTGCTCTCTCCACTTCCCCATTCATCTGTGCAGTTGCTGGGGACTCAGGGAGCCCGCCACTGGCAGACAGGCTCTGCTAAGCGCAGCGTCCGCGTCCAGTGGTGGCAAAATAGCTGAAAGCCTGTCATTAGGCAAAATTTATTCCACATGCTGTTGATGAAGCCAATCAGTGCTGTGACTCCCCTTTTGTTTATGTTTAAAGAAGAGACGAAGGAAAGCATCTATAAATAAGCTCAAGCAACATCGTCACTGCATGTGTCCGTTTGCTACTGTTGCGTGCTGGCCATGGAGGGGTTCAATCCCCCAGTTTCACACTGTGCCCCTCTTTGAAGTGGCTGCAGGTTGCCGGGCTGCTTTGTATATTCAAAGCCCCACTCCTCCTCATCCCTGCAATAGACAATACCTGCTTCATTTTTTCCCCCGTAGTAATTATCCTTTTATATTTACATAAGGGGGCTGCCCTCTGAGTGGGCATAAATGCTGACGACCATAGGAGTTAGTTACTGTGTGCCTGCCTGAATTGCATTAGCTGCTAATTACTCTGAGGTCTCGCTAATGTCTCTGGTCTTCTCCACTAAAGCACACTGTGTAATTTAAATTTACATTGTGTCATATTACACTGGGGTTATGACATAGCCAAGTGTATTTTGACATTACGCTTTGTTTTCCCCCTAATGGTGCTTGTAGGAAGAAGGGTTGTTGCAGGTGTGGCCAGATCCCCTAGGCAAGAAGTGTGGATTCAGGTCCTACCAGTCTTACTCCTGATGAAGTTGGGCAAATCAGTTGGCTCCGGAGTAGTTAGTAGCCCCTTCCTCATTGACCACTGCAAGGTAAGTGTTTTTGCATTCTTTCTGTTCTGGTAAGAGATAATGTGTTTATGAAATGCTAGTTAGGTGATTTACATTTATTTCTACAGCACCCCATGAACTAGGCGTCATTATTCTCATTTCACCACAAGGAAAATGGTACTACTCACCTTTATAAAGCAAATTCTCTCAAGACCATCTTCTCAGAGAGTGGGTGCAAGGCCTGAGTGTGAATCCTGTTCTCTGAGTCTCTTAAGTACTAGTGTGCACTGCTACACCATAGGATTAGGGGATATATTGGAAAATCAAAAGAGTTAAATTGTAGGGTTGAGGTGTGTTTATATGTATTATGCAGATGTATCTTCATTGATATAATTTTTATTTATTTAATTTTTTTGGGATAGAGTCTTGCTCTGTCACCCAGGCTGGAGTGCAGTGGTGTGATCTCAGCTCACTGCAACCTTCACATCCTGGGTTCAAGAAGTGATTCTCCTGCCTCAGCCTCTCAAGTAGCTTGGACTACAAGCATGCACCACCTTGCCTGGCTTTTTTTTTTTTTTTTTTTTTTGAGATGGAGTTTTGCACTTGTTACCCAGGCTGGAGTGCAATGGTCGGCTCACCGCAACCTCTGCCTACTGGGTTCAAGTGATTCTCCTGCCTCAGCCTCCTGAGTAGCTGGGATTACAGGCATGTGCTACCACTCCTGGCTAATTTTGTATTTTTAATAGAGATGAGGTTTCTCCATGTTGGTCAGGCTGGTCTCAAACTCCTGACCTCAGGTGGCCTGCCCACCTAGCCTCCCAAAATGTTGGGATTACAGAAGTGAACCACTGTGCCTGGCCTAATTTTTTTATTTTTAGTAGAGATGGGGTTTTGCCATGTTGGCCAGGCTGGTCTTAAACTTCTGACCTCAAGTGATCCACCTGTCTTGGCCTCGTAAAATGCTGGGACTACAAGCATAAGCCACCATGCCTGGCCAATTTTTAATTTATTTCATTTTTAAAAATAAGAATGGGGTCTTGCTATATTGTCCAGACTGGTCTCTAATTCTTGGCCTCAGATGGTCCTCCTGCCTCTGTCTTCCAAAGTGCTGGGATATAGGCGTGAGCCACCATACCCAGCCTGATATAAGTGATTAACTGATCTTCACAAACAACATACACAGTGGGTCAGACCTGTTGCTCATGCAACATTGCAGATCATTCCACAGGTTCAGGGTGAACAGGTAATCTGCCATTGGCCAGATTGCCAGAAACTCCCATCGGCCCTTTGTCCAACAAAGCACGCATTCATTACCTCTAGCACATTTTAAAATTTGTTGTTATTCTACCAACTTGATCACTAAAAATCAGTGGTCCAAACTAGCTCTTTATTTCATTGGATACTTTTGAGTGTTATAGAACTATATGCTACATTCTCAGGAATGGAGGTTCAGGAGTAGCAAGACATGAGTGCAGTACCTTTTCTGTTATGTCAGTTCGGAGGTATAACTTCTATTAAAAACCAGTTAGTCTCTGCTGCTTTAAGCAGGGAATCATACTCAAAAGGCATTTGACAGTAATCAGAGCAAAATTTTGGACTAATGCTAAGACTCTCTGAAGCTAACGTGGTTCAATAAAAGGGATTAGCCTTTTTCATAGTTAGCGCAGTTGTTCTGGGATGAAGCTGCCATATCATGAGCAAACGCAGGGGCAGAGAGTTGTAGTAAAGTAAAGGGCATGATTTGAAATCTAGCTCCACTCTTCACTAGCTCAAGGGAACAGGAAAGTTACTAATTCCTCTGAGGCTCAGTTTTCTCTTCTGCCAAGTGGAGATAATAAATACACAACTATTTTTTGGAAATACAAGGGCAAAGTAAAATAGGGATCTAATAGCCTCTGGTACAGAATAGGAACTCAAGGCAAATCTTCCTCTTTTGCCTTCTTTTTCTCTTCATTATCTTTTTTCCTTACTTATTTATATCTTAGATTTTACTACTGAATTCCAAAGACAATGGAAACTGACTTCTCCCTTTCTTACACCGCTGGCATTTCACCTGGACAACCTCCTGTCTCTTCTGCATTTTCAGTGTTTCTTGCAGCCTTGTGGCCATTCCCATGGCCTGCATCATTTCTCACTTCCTGTGTCCTTTTCTGACCTTCCAGCCACTTTTCCTAATGCTGGCAGACTTGTCCTTCTGAAATTCAGGCCTATCCATGTCATTCCGTTTTATTTATTCAATACTAACTTCTTCAAATCTTCAAAAAGTAAAGAAGCTCAGTTTTTTTATTTGTGTGTTTTTACTGAAGTATATTTGATGATGGTAACTATTAACATTTTATGGGGTACTAGAAATACAAGGTCCACAATTTGAGAATCAAAAAGCTACACAGTAGCCTCCCCCTTATCTGCAAAGGCTAGCATCAAGCCCCATATATACTGATTTTTCCTATGTATACCTACCTATGATAAATTTAATTTATAAATCAGGCACAGCAAGAGATTAACAAGAAAACTAATAACAAAGTAGCAGAATTATAACAATATACTGTAATACAAGTTACAAATGTGGTCTCTCTCTTTTTTTCTCTCTCTCAAAATATCTTATTGTGTTGTACTCACCCTTCTTCTTGTGATGATGTGAGATGACAAAATGCGAAGTAAAGAGTTGAGGTGAGGTGAATGACTGAAGCGTTGTGATACAGTGTTTAACACTTGTGAATTATTTGTTTCTAGAATTTTTAAATATGTTCAGACTACCATTGACCTCAGATAACTGAAAATGTGGAAAGAGAAACTACAGATAAAGAAGAACTATGATACAAAGCTTTTTGTTTGGCTTCATGGAAGCATTTCTTCCTCTTCCATTATTACTTTGCTGATGACAGTAAAGGGAAACATTATCAGCAGGTTCATTTTTAGGCTAACCTTTAATGAGCATTTACTCTATGACAGGCACTGTGTTAGGCATTTTACATGCACCACCTTGCTTTAATCTTTCTCAGCCGCTATTTGGAAACAGCTACTAATACTATTTTCCAGAGTGTAAAAGAGGCTAGATAATTCTTCTAAGCAGTTAGGTAGGCTAGTTAAGCTGGGATATAAATGGAAATTACGTTGAAGCCGTTTTCAAGCAGGCAGACCTATTTTGGTGTTTTGTTTGCACCTGAGGACTATTTTGAAAGTTTGGTGCACATCAGGACATTTGCCAATCCAAATTCTTCTAAAGGGCACTTGCCTTGTTGTAATTAGGGAACGGCCTCTGACACTTGCATCTGAAATACAGGGAAGACATTTAGATGAAACTTAAAAAGACTACATTTGTTCTCTCAACTCTGTCTTGTGCCTCCAGTCATGTTGTAAATGAAATCAATTATTACCCCTGCCGTCTGATTTTCAACCAAAAGTTAAAATTTCTACCGCCTTTTTTTTCCTTGTTTTTTGTTTTTACTAAAGGGTTTCTAGTTTAAAATGATTTATCTCCTTTGGTTTAATAACAGGAGGTTGGGATTGCAATCCTGAGTTTGGTTCAGAAATAAAGTAAAACCACATGGTCTGCAGGTTGAGGGGAGAAGCCAGATACCCAGGCTGGAGTGTAAAGAGAACTTGCGGGAAATCTCAAGCAGCTGTGAACATCCTGGTGCATGGTTTCTTGGCTGTCCCATTGTAACAGCGCACATTGCAGCTTCAAAACTGAGTGGAGGGCCTCCTTTGGATGACATGAGACTACTCATCGTCAAGAGAACAACTGAGTTTCTATCTGACCGATCTGAAAATGGATAGTTGTGTGACCTCAAGCAAGCCACTTCTTTCTTCTGGATTTGGAGTTTTTTAATCCATACAGCGAACCTACCCCAGTGACCCTGGCGTCTTGCTCTTTCTCAAACCCTGTAGGAGTCCTCATGCCTCTGCTTCCAAGGCTCCTTCTGTCTATCATGTTCCCCTTCCCTCAGATATACACAGCCTCACTTATTTATGCCAACGCATGTATCATTGTTTAGCCTATTTTACTTTTTGAAAACCTTATTTTTAGAGCATTTTCACATTTATGAAAGATTGCACAAAAAAATAAAGTTCCCTTACAACCCTTCCTCTCCATCCCTCCTCCCTCAGTTTCCCCATTATTAAGATCTTGCAATAGTGGGGTACATTTGTCAGAATTAATGAGTCAATATTGATACATTATGGTCTACTAAATCCCATAGTTTACATTAGGGTTCAATCTTTATGTTGTGCATTCTATGGATTTTAACAAATATATAATGTTATATATCTTTTATTACAGTATCATATAGAATAATCCCTTTGCCAAAGAAAACCCCCAAAAAACCCACACACAAACCCTGTGTTCCATCTATGCATTTCTGCCTCCTTTATCCCAAACCTCTGGCAATCACTGACCTTTTTAATATCTCTTCACAGAATTTTAAATAGCTGGAATCATACAACATACAGCCTTTTTAGACTAGCTTCTTCTATTTGGTGATATGTATTTAAGGTTCCTCCATCACTTTTAATGGCTTGATAGCTCATTTATTTTTATCATTCAATAATACTCCACTATAAGGATATTTTTATTTATCCATTCACCTATTGAAAGGATATCTTGGTTGCTTCCAACTGCTAGCTATTATGAATAAAGTTACTATAAACATGATGTGCAGATTTTCTTTTATATATACATTTCCAATTTATTTGCATTAAAAACTAGCAGTGCAATTGCTGGATGGTGTGATAAGCCTGCATATAGCTTTGTAAAAGACACCAAACTGTCTTTCAAAATGGCTGTATTAATTTACTTTTTACTCTTAAAAGTTTAACTATATGGCTCGCCAATTATGAAAGTGCCTCTTTTTTACAGTTCCCTCAATGGAACCTGTTGCCAAACTTTCAGATTTTTGCCATTCTGCTAGGTGAGAAATTGTATTTCAGGGTAGTTTTCATTTATGGTTCTCTTTATGTGAGTG
The DNA here is from genome assembly GCF_009764315.1 of Trachypithecus francoisi. Classification (NCBI taxonomy): domain Eukaryota; kingdom Metazoa; phylum Chordata; class Mammalia; order Primates; family Cercopithecidae; genus Trachypithecus; species Trachypithecus francoisi. The sequence goes on from NW_022681468.1 coordinate 91,160,552, forward strand.
ATCTTGGCATGTTTCATGTATTTGAATTCACTTGGTTTTCTATTTCTGTGAACTGGCAATTCATATCTCATGCTCATATTTCAATCAGGTTCTTAGTGGGTTTTTTGGCCTCTATTTTTAACAGGTCTATGTATACTAGGGGTGTAAATCTTCCATCCGTGGTACAAAATGGAAATATTTCCCCAAATTTGACGTTTGTCTTTTTACTTTACTTTTTTTTTTTTTTTACTATGACACATTGTCTTTAATGTAGTCAAATTTATAATTCTTTCCCTTGTAACTTATTGATTTTGAATTATAGTTAGAAAAACATTTCCCTTCTGAGGTTATGGAAGAATTCATCTACTTTTTAAAATCTCTGATCCATTTGGAATGTATTCTGCTGTAAACTGTGAAAGAAAGATCAAATTTTATGTTATTCCATATGGTGATCCATGATCCTCACATCATTTATTGAAAGCTCAACTTTGTTCCTACTGATATTTCAGATGTCATTTTCATATATGCCAAATTTCTATTTGGAATTGTAGACTCTTTCTGGGTTTTATAATTGTTCTGTCCACCTGTTCATTTATGCAGGCATCAAAACATACCATTTTCTTTATAGTTCATTTATAAAATTTTAATATCTGATAATAAATATTTCCCAGTATTGCTGCAGAAGAATATTTTTATCAATTATTGAGATATAATTTATGTGCAATAAACTTCATTCATGTAAATTCAAAGTACTTTGATAAGTATATTCACTGTGAAACCACTGCTACTATCACAATGCCAATAATTTCCAAAACCAGCATACATTTCCTGTTGCCCCTTTGAAGTTCATTCTGCTCCTAGTAAATGAATGATCTGCTTTATGTCAATGTAGATTAGTTTGCATTTTATGTAATGTAAATGGAAACATGCTGTATTTATTCTTTTATGTATCACTTTATTCACTCAGCATAATTGTTTTCAGATGCATATTGTGTCAGTAGTTTATGCCTTTTGTGATCAAGTGGACTTTTATATTATATGAGTAGACTGCACTTTCTCCATTCACCTGTTCATGGACATTTGGTGGGTTCCACTTGGCTCTTAAAAATGAAGCTGCTATAAACATTTCTGTACCAGGTTTTGTGAACATATATTTTCCAACGTTAGGTAAATACTTAGAAGTAGAATGCTGAGTCATGTGGTAGGTGTATGTTGAGTTTTTTTAAAACTGCAAACTGTTTTTTAAGGTTAATGTTCCATTTTACATTCCTCCAAAGTTCCAGTTGTTGCATCTTTCATCAATGCCTGGTTTTGGCTGTCTTCTATATTTTGACTATTATAATGGATAGGTACTGGTATCACTTGGTGATTTTAACTTGGATTTATCTCATGATTCATAAAGTTGAGCATCTTTTAATGGAATTATTGCCATTTTTATTTCTTTTAAGACAGGTATGTTCAAATTTCTGTCTTCTAAACTGTTGTGTTTTTTATATTAGTGGATTATGTGGGTTATGTATGTATTCTGGATATGTGTATTATAAAAATGTTATCATTCTATGTTTTGCTTTTAATTGTTTAAAATGCAAACATTTTTTACTTCATTAAAATCATATTTATCATTTTAAGTGGTTTGTGTGTTAAATGCCCAAGCTAAGAAATCTTTATCTATCCCAAAGTTGCAGAAAATTTTTTCCACGTTTTTTTAAAAAAGGTTTTACTTTGACATTATGTCTATGCATCATCTCTTATAAATGCTGTATATCATGTGATGTACAGGTCACTTGGTTTTTCATTTGGAAGTCCAGTTGTTTCAGCGTGATATGTTATAGAGGATTCTAATTTCCTTTTGCCAAGAATCAATTGTCAACATATGCGTGAGGCTATTTCTAAACTTTATTTTTTTCTATTTATCCGTATGTTTGTTCTTTCTCCAACACCACGTGGTTTTGAAATCAGGTAGTGTAAATTTTCTATCTTGATTCTTTTCTGAATTATGTTGTGTAAATTTTCTATCTTGATTCTTTACTCTTAGAACTTGTTTGAACTTCCACACAAATTTTAAAACTGGCTTCACAATGTCCTAACATTTTTTTTCTACAAAAAATGTCTCGTAAAATTATAATTAGCATGAAGTTGAACATTTAGATTGATTTGGGAAGAAACATTGTTTTTTAATTCAGGAAACCAGTATTTCTCTGTATCTATTTAGGACATCTTGCATATCCTGTAACAATATTTTGTGCTTTTCAGTGTAAATTATATACATCTCTTTCATAATTATTCTAAGTATTTTGTTTTTTTGATGTTATTGCAAATAGCAATTTTTGTTTTAGTTTCTTTTTTATTATTATTATACTTTAAGTTCTAGGGTACATGTGCACAAAGTGCAGGTTTGTTTTATAAGTATACATGTGCCATGTTGGTTTGCTGCACCCATCAATTTGTCATTTACATTAGTTATTTCTCCTAATGCTATGCCTCCACCAGCTCCCCATCCCCATGACATGCCCTGGTGTGTGATGTGCCCTGTTCTGTATCCATGTGTTCTTATTGTTCGACTCCCACCTATGAGTGAGAACATGCAGTGTTTGGTTTTCTATCCTCATGATAGGTTGCTTAGAATGATGGCTTCCAGCTTCATCCGTGTCCCTGCAAGGGACATAAACTTATCCTTTTTATGGGTGCGTAGTATTCCACAGTGTATATGTACCACATTTTCTTAATCCAGTCTATCATTGATGGACATTTGAGTTGGTTCCAAGTATTTACTATTGTGAATAGTGCTGCAATAAACATGCATGTGCATGTGTCTTTATAGTAGCATGATTCATAATCCTTTGGGTATATACCCAGTATTGGGATCACTGAGTCAAATGGTATTTCTAGTTCTAGATCCTTGAGGAATCCACATTATCTTCCACAATGATTGAACTAATTTACACTCCCACTAACAGTGTAAAAGCATTCCTATTTCTCCACATCCTCTCCAGCATCTGCTGTTTCCTGACTTCTTAATGTTTGCCATTCTAACTGGCATGAGATAGTATCTTATTGTAGTTTTGGTGTGCATTTCTCTGATGACCAGTGATGGTGAGCATTTTTTCATATGTATTTTGGCTGCATAAATGTCTTCTTAAGAGAAGTGTCTGTTCATATCCTTTGCTCACTTTTTGATGGGGTTGTTTTTCTCTTGTATATTTGTTTAAGTTCTTTGTAGATTCTGGAATATTAGCCCTTTGTCAGATGGGTAGATTGCAAAAATTTTCTCCCATTTTGTAGGCTACCTGTTCACTCTGATGATAGTTTCTTTTGCTGTGCAGAAGCTCCTTAGTTTAATTTGAACCCATTTGTCTATTTTGGCTTTTGTTGCCATTGCTTTTGGTGTTTTAGTCACAAAGTCTTTGCCCATGACTATGTCCTGAATGGTATTGCCTAGGTTTTCTTCTAGGGTTTTTATGGTATCAGGTCTTACATTTAAATCTTTAATCCATCTTGAGTTAATTTTTGTATATGGTGTAAGGAAGGGATCCAGTTTCAGCTTTCTTCATATGTTTAGCCAGTTTTCCCAGTACCATTTATTAAATAGCGAATCATTTCTCCATTGCTTGATTTTGTCAGGTTTGTCAAAGATCAGATGGTTGTAGACATGTGGTGTTATTTCTGAGGCCTCTGTTCTGTTCCATTGGTCTATATATCTGTTTTGGTACCAGTACCATGCTGTTTTGGTTATTGTAGCCTTATAGTATAGTTTGAAGTCAGGTAGTGTGATGCCTCCAGCTTTGTTCTATTTGCTTAGGATTGTCTTGGCTATGCGGGCTCTTTTTTGGTCCCGTATGAACTTTAAAGTAGTTTTTTCCAATTCTGTGAAGAAAGTCATTGGTAGCTTGATGCGGATGGCATTGAATCTATACATTACCTTGGGCAGTATGGCCATTTCCATGATATTGATTCTTTCTATCCATGAGCATGGGATATTCTTACGTTTGTTTGTGTCCTCTTTTATTTCGTTGAGCAGTGGTTTGTAGTTGTCCTTGAAGAGTTCCTTCACATCCCTTGTAAGTTGGATTCCTAGGTATTTTATTCTCTTTGTAGTAATTATGAATGGGAGTTCACTCATGATTTGGCTCTCTGTTTGTCTGTTATTGGTGTGTTGGAATGCTCATCTGTGTTTGTAGATGACATGATTGTATATGTAGAAAACCCCATTGTCTCAGCCCCAAATCTCCTTAAGCTGATAAGCATTTCAGCGAAGTCTCAGGATACAAAATCAATGTGTTTTAGTTTCTAATTGGTGTTAGCATACAAAAATACATTTGATTTTTCTACATTTATTTTTAATCTAAGAGCTTTCTATATTTACTTTGTTAGTTGTTTTGTAGAATTCTTAGGATTTTTGTGTAAACAATTATGTCATCTTCAAACAGAGACTTTTGTTTGAAGTCTTTCCAATGTCTGTTCCTTTTGTTTCTTCTTCTTGCCTTTTAATAATAGGACATTTACAAGAGAGCGAGACCATCCTGGCTAACACGGTGAAACCCCGTCTATACTAAAAATACAAAAAAACTAGCCGGGCGTGGTGGCGGCGCCTGTGGTCCCAGCTCCTTGGGAGGCTGAGGCAGGAGAATGGCCAGAATCCGGGGAGCGGAGCTTGCAGTGAGCTGAGATCCGGCCACTGCACTCCAGCCCGGGTGACAGAGCAAGACTCCATCTCAAAAAAAAAAAAAAAAAAAAAATAGGACATTTATTATAATTTTTAACATTTTTTAATTTTTAATTTTTATAGGTAAATAGTAGGTATAAATGTTTATGGGGTACATGAGATATTTTGATCTGTATCATACACTGTGCATACAATGTGTGATAATCACTTCAAAGTAAATGGGGTGTCTATCACCTCAAGTATTTACCATTTGTTTGCATAATATTAAATCATTCAAATTATACTTTTTATGTTATTTTTAAATTTATAATAAATTATTGTTGACTGTAGTCACCCTATAGTGCTATCAAATGCTAGATCTTATTTCTTCTATCTAATTGTATCTTTGTACTCATTAACCATGCCCACATCCTCCTCTCCCACTACCCTTCCCAGCCTCTGGCAACAATCATTCTATGTAATATCTCTATGAGTTCAATTCTTTTAATTTTTAGTTCCCACAAATGAGTGAGAAGATGTGAAGTCTGTCTGTGTCTGGCTTATTTCACATAACATAATGTTCACCAATTCCATCCTTGTTGTTGCGAATGACAGGATTTCATTCTTTTTTATGGCTTAGTGCTACAATTTGAAGCCAGGAAATGTGATTCCTCCAGTTTTGTTCTTTTCGCTCTGGACAGCTTTGGCTATTCTGGGTCTTTTGTGATTTCATATAAATTTTAGGATTGTTCTTTCTATTTTTTTTTTTTGAAGACAGTCATTGGTGTTTTTATAGGAATTGCACTGAATTTGTAGATTGCTTTGGGTAGTATGACCATTTTAACAACATTGATTCTTCCAATTCCTGAACAGGGACTAGCTTTCCATTTTTTGTGTCCTCATCAGTTTCTTGCATCAATATGTTATAATTTTCATTACAGAGATCTTTCACTTCTTTGGTCAAGTTTATTCTTGGATATTTTATTTTATTTGGATCTATAGTAAATGAGATTACTTTCTTGCTTTCATTTTCAGATTGTTTGCTGTTGTCAAATAGAAATGCTATAAATTTTTGTACATTGATTTTGTATGCTGAAACTTTACTCATTTTTTTTTATCAGTTCTAGTAGCTTTTTGGTGGAGTCCTTAGGTTTTTCCAAATATGAGATTATATCATCTGCAGGCAAGGATTATTTGACTTCTTCCTTTGAAATGTAGATGTCCTTTATTTCTTTCTCTTGTCTTGTATTTCTTTCTTTGCTCAAGTACTGTGTTGAATAATGGTGGTGAAAGTAGGCATCCTCATCTTGTTCCAGATCTTACAGAAAAGGCTTTCAGGTTTTCCCCTTTCAATATGGGTCTGTCATATATGGATTTTACTGTGTTGAGGTATGTTCCTTATATACCCAGTTTTTGGAGAGTTTGTATCATGAAGAGATGTTGAATTTTATGCAATGCTTTTTCAGTATCAGTTGAAATGATCATATGGTTTTTATATTTCATTCTGTTTATTTGATGAATCACATTGATTGATCTGCGTATGTTAAACCATCCTTGCTTCCCTGGAATAAATCCCACATGGTCATGATGAATGATCTTTTTAATGTATTGTTGAATTCAGTTTGCTAGTATTTTATTGAGGATTTTTGCATCAATGTTCATCAGCAATATTGGCCTGTATTTGTTGTTGTTGTTGTTTTTAACAGGTCTTTTTTTCTGGTTTTGATATCATGGTAATGCTGACCTTATAGAATGAGTTTGGAAGTATTCCAAATACTTCCTTCTCCTTTATTTTTCAAAATAGTTTGAGTAGAATTGATATTCATTCTTCTTTAAATGCTGGGTAGAATCCAACAGTGAAGTCATTGGGTCCCACACTTTTCTTTGCTCTGAGCCTTTTTATTATAGTTCAATCTCATCACCTGTTATTGAATTATTGAATTACACCTATTATTTGGATTTCTTCATGGTTCAGTCTTTGCAGGTTATGTCTAAGAATTTATCCATTGCTTCCATGTTTTCTAATTTATTGGCATATTTGCTCATATTAGCTCCTAATGGTCCTTAGAATTTCTGTGGTATCAGTTGTGATGCCTCCTTTTTCATCTCTTGTTTTATTTATTTGAGTCTTCTCTTTTTTCCTTAGTTCATCTGGCCAAAGGTTTGTCAATTTTGTTTATCTTTGCAAAACATAAACTTGTCATTTCATTGATCTTTTTATTTTTATTTTCTGGTTTTGATGTATTTATTTCTACTCTGATCATTATTACTTTTCTTCTATTGATTTTGGGTTTGATTAGTTTTGCTTTTCTAGTTCTATAAGATGCAGTGTTTGTGTTATTTATTTATTTATTTTTTACCTTTTCGATGTAGGCATTTAGTGCCATAGATTTTCCTCTATGTACTGCTTTTGCTATTCTCATAAGTGGTGGTATGCAGTGTTACCATTTGCATTTGTTTCAAGAAATTTCCTTCCTAGGTCTTTGAGTAAATGTTTTCTGTATTGGTTGAAGTAATTTACAGTCCCACCAATAGTGTAAAAGTGTTCCTATTTCCACAACCTCTCCAGTATCTGTTGTTTCTTGACTTTTTAATAATTGCCATTCTGACTGGTGTAAGATTGTATCTCATTGTGGTTTTGATTTGAATTTCTCTAATGAACAGTGATGTTGAGCTTCTTTTTATGTTTATTTGCTGCATGAATGCCTTCTTTTGAGACGTGTGTTTTTATGTCCTTTGTCCACTTTTTAATGAGATTGTTTGTTCTTTTCCTTCTAAATTTGCTTAAGTTCCTTGTAGATTCTGGATATTAGACCTTTGTCAGATGGATAGATTGCACATTTTTTCTCCCATTAAGTAGGTTGTCTGTTTGCTGTAATTATGGTTTATTTTGCTGTGCAGAAACTCTTTAGTTTAACTAGATCCCAATTGTCAATTTTTGCCTTTGTTTCAATTGCTTTTGACATTTTCTTTCTTTTTTTTGAATTATTTTTATTATATTTTAAATTCTGGGATACGTGTGCAGAACGTGCAGGTTTGTTACATAGGTGTACATGTGCCATGGTGGTTTGCTGCACCCATCAACCCATCATCTATATTAGGTATCTGTCCTAATGCTATCCCTTCCCTATCCCCCCACCCCACTCTCCGACAGGCCCTGATGTGTGATGTTCCCCTTTCTGTGACCATGCGATCTCATTGTTCAACTTGCACGTATGAGTGAAAAGATGCAGTGTTTGGTTTTCTGTTCCTGTGTTAGTTTGCTGAGAATGATGACTTCCATCTTCATCCATATCCCTGCAAAAAATATGAACTCATCCTTTTTTATGGCTGCATAATATTCCATAGTGTATATGTGCCACATTTTCTTTTTTTTTTTTTTTTTTTGAGACGGAGTCTCGCTCTGCCGCCCAGGCTGGAGTGCAGTGGCCGGATCTCGGCTCACTGCAAGCTCCGCCTCCTGAGTTCACGCCATTCTCCTGCCTCAGCCTCCCGAGTAGCTGGGACTACAGGCGCCCGCCACGTCGCCCGGCTAGTTTTTTGTATTTTTAGTAGAGACGGGGTTTCACCATGTTAGCCAGGATGATCTCGATCTCCTGACCTCGTGATCCGCCCGTCTCGGCCTCCCAAAGTGCTGGGATTACAGGCTTGAGCCACCGCGCCCGGCCGCCACATTTTCTTTATCCAGTCTATAATTGATGGGCATTTGGGTTGGTTCCAAGTCTTTGTTATTGTGAATAGTGCTGCAATAAACATATGTGTGCATGTGTCTTTATAGTAGAATGATTTCTAATCTTTTAGGTATATACTCAGTAATGGGATTGCTGGGTCAAATGGTATTTCTGATTCTAGATCCTTGAGGAATCACCACACTGTCTTCCACAATGGTTGAACTAATTTACACTTCCACCAACAGTGTAAGAGCATTCCTATTTCTCCACGTCCTCTCCAGCACCACCTGTTATGTCCTGACTTTTTAATGATTGCTATTCTAACTAGCATGAGATGGTATCTCATTGTAGTTTTGATTTGCGTTTCTCTAATGATCAGTTATGATGAGATTTTTTTCTTATATTTCTTGGTCACATAAATGTCTTCTTGACTAAAACACCGAAAGCAATGGCAACAAGAGCAAAAATTGACAAATGGGACCTAATTAAACTAATGAGCTTCTGCACAGCAAAATAAACTATCATTAGAGTGAACTGGCAACCTACAGAATGGGAGAAAATTTTTGCAATCTATCCATCTAACAAAGGGCTAATATCCAGAATCTACAAGGAACTTGAAAGAATTTTCAAGAAACAAAAAACCCCATCAAAAAGTGGGCAAAAGGTGTGAACAGACACTTCTCAAAAGAAGGCTTTTGACATTTTTTTTTTTTATTTTTTTTATTTTTTTATTTTTTTATTTTTTATTATACTTTAAGTTCTAGGGTACATGTGCATAACGTTTATATCATGTATAACTCCCCAAAGCAATCCCTCCCTCCTCCCCCCTCCCCATGATAGGCCCCAGTGTGTGATGTTCCCCTTCCCGAGTCCAAGTGATCTCATTGTTCAGTTCCCACCTATGAGTGAGAACATGCGGTGTTTGGTTTTCTCTTCTTGTGATAGTTTGCTAAGAATGATGGTTTCCAGCTGCATCCATGTCCCTACAAAGGACGCAAACTCATCCTTTTTGATGGCTGCATAGTATTCCATGGTGTATATGTGCCACATTTTCTTAATCCAGTCTGTCACAGATGGACATTTGGGTTGATTCCAAGTCTTTGCTATTGTGAATAGTGCCGCAATAAACATACGTGTGCATGTGTCTTTGTAGTAGAGTAATTTATAATCCTCATAAAATCTTTGCCCGTGCCTATGTCTGGAATGGTATTACTTAGATTTTCATCTAGAGTTTTTATAGTTTTGAGTTTTACATTTAAGTCTTTAGTCCATCTTGAGTTAATTTTTGTATAAAGTGTAAAGAAGGGGTCTACTTTTAATTTTCTGCATGTGTCTAGCTGTTCACCCACCACCATTTATGAAATAGGGAATTGCTTCATTTTGTCGGGTTTGTAGAAGATCAGATCATTGTAGACACACAGTCTTATTTCTGAGTTTTCTATTCTGTTCCATTGGTCTATGAGTCTGTTTTTGTACCAGTACCATACTGTTTTGTTTACTGTTGCCTTGTAGTATAGTTTGAAGTCAGGTAGAGTGATGCATCCAGCTTTGTTCTTTTTGCTTAGTATTTTCTTAGCTATTTGGGCTTCTTTTGGTTCCATATGAATTTTAAAATAGTTTTTTCTAATTCTGTGAAGAATGTCAATGGTAGTTTAATGGGAATAGCATTGAATCTATAAATTAATTTGGGCAATAAGGACATTTTCATGATACTGATTCTTCCTATCCATGAGCATGGAATGTTCTTCCATTTGTATCCTCTCTGATTTCCTTCAGTAGTGGTTTGTAGTTCTTGAAGAGATCCTTTACTCCCCTTGTTAGCTGTATTCTTAGGTATTTTTTTCTCTTTGTAGCAATTATGAATGGGAGTCCATTCATGATTTGGCTGTCTGCTTCTCTGATGTTGGTGTATAGGAAGGCTCATGAGTTTTGCACATTAATTTTGTATCCTGAGACTTTTCTAAAGTTGTTTATCAGCTCAAGAAGCTTTTGGGCTGAGACGATGGAGTTTTCTAGATATAGGATCATGTCATCTGCAAATAGAGACAATTTGACTTTCTCTCTTCCTGTTCGAATACACTTGATTTCTTTCTCTTGCTTGATTGACCTGGTCAGAACTTCCAATACTCTGTCGAATAGGAGTGGTGAAAGAAGGCATCTTTGTTTTGTGCTGATTTTCAAGGGGAATGCTTCCAGCATTTGTCCATTCAGTATAATATTGACTGAATTTTTCATAAATGGCTCTTATTATTTTGAGGTATGATCCTTCAGTACCTAGTTTATTGAGAGGAGTTTTTAACATGAAGGGATGTTGAATTTTATAAAAGGCCTTTTCTGTGTCTATTAAAATAATCAAATGGTTTTTGTCTTTAGTTCTGTTTATGTGACAAATAACATTTATTTATTTGCATATGTTGAACCAGCCTTGCATTCCAGGGTTTAAGCCAACTCAATCTGGTGAATAAACTTTTAATGTGCTGCTGGATTTGGTTTGCCAGTGTTTTATTAAGGATTTTTGTATCAGTGTTCATCAGGGATATTGGCCTGAAGTTTTTTTCTTTTGTTGAATTTCTGCCAGGTTTTGGTATCAGGATGATGCTGGCCTCATAGAATGAGTTAGGGAATCCTTCCTTTTCAATTGTTGGAATAGTTTCAGAAGAAATGCTATCAACTCCTCTTTGTACTGGGCCTTTTTTTTTTTTTTTTTGGTTGGTAGTCTATTATTACTGCCTCAATTTCAGAACTCATTATTGGTCTATTCAGGAATTCACCTTCTTCCTGGTTCAGTCTTGGGAGGGTATATGTGTCCCAGATGTTATTCATTTCTTCTAGATTTTCTAGTTTATTTGCAGAGAGGTGTTTAAAGTCGTTTTTGATGGTTGTTTGTATTTTTGTGGGGTCAGTGGTGATATCCCCTTTATAATTTGTATTGAATCTATTTGATTCTTCTCTTTTCTCTTGTTTATCAGTCTAGCTAGTGGTCTGTTTTATTACTTCTTTTCAAAAAACCAGCTCCTGGTTTCATTGATTTTTTTGAAGGATTTTTTGAATCTCTATCTCCTTCAGTTCCCCTCTGATTTTGGTTATTTCTTGTCTTCTGCTAGCTTTGGGGTTTGTTGGCTCTTGGTTCTCTAGTTGTGTTAATTGTGATGTTAGGATGTTTATTTTAGATTTTTTTGATGTGGACATTTAGTGCTATAAATTTTTCTCTTAACACTGCTTTAGCTGTGTCACAGAAATTCTGGTACATTGTTTCTTTGTTCTCATTGGTTTCAAAGAACTTCCTGATTTTTGCCTTAATTTCATTATTTACCCAGGAGTCATTCAGGAGCAGATTGTTCAATTTCCAACTAGTTGTGTGGTTTTGAGTGAGTTTCTTAATCTTGAGTTTTAATTTGATTGCACTGTGATCTGAGAGACTATAATTACTTCAGTTATTTTCATTTGCTGAAGAGTGATTTACTTTCAATTATGTGATCAGTTTTGGAGTAAGTGCCATGTGGTGCTGAGATGAATGTATACTCTGTTGTTTTGGGATGGAGAGGTCTGTAGCCATCTAGAAGGTCTACTTGGTCCAGAGGTGAATTCAAGTCTTGGATATCATTGTTAATATTTTCTTGATGATCTCTTTTTTTTATTTTTATTTTTTTGAGACTGGAGTGCAGTGGTGTGATCTCAGCTCACTGCAACTTCTACCTTCTGGGTTTAAGCAAGGATCTCTTTAATATTGACAGTGGGGTGTTAAATTTGCTCACTACTATTGTGTGGTAGTCTGAGTCTCTTTGTAGTTCTCTAGGAACTTGTTTGATAAATCTGGGTACTCCTGTATTTAGTGTATCCTAAGTGTATACTTAGGATAATTCACTCTTACGAAGCTTAGTTTGGCTGGATATGCAATTCTGAGTTGGAAATTATTTCCTTTAAGAATGTTGAATATTGGCCACCAATCTCTTCTAGCTTGTAGGGTTTCCACTGAGATGTCCACTGCTAGTCTGATAGGCTTCCCTCTGTAGGTGACCTGGCATTTCTCTCTGCCTGCCCTTAACATTTTTTCCTACATTCTGACCTTGGAGAATCTGATGATTATGTGTCTTGGGGTTGATCTTCTCAAGGAGTATCTTATTGGGGTTCTCTGGATTTCCTGAATTTGAATTTTGGTCTGTTTTGCTAGGTTGGAGAAATTCTGCAGGATGATATCCGGAAGTATGTTTTTCAATGTGGTTCCATTCTCCCCATTTCTTTCAGATTCCTCAATCAGTCACAGGTTGATCTTTTTTACACATTCCCATAGTTCTCAAAAGTTTTGTTCATTCCTTTTCATTCCTTTTTCTCTAATCTTGTCTGCCTATCTTATTTCAGCAAGCTAGTCTTCAAGCTGAGATTCTTTCCTCCACTTGGTCTATGCAGCTATTGATACTTGTCATTGCATTTTGAAATTCTCATGTTGTGTTTTTCAGTTCCATCGGGTCTTTTATGTTCCTCCCTAAACTGGTTATTCTGGTTGACAGCTCCTGTAGTGTTTTATCATGGTTCTTATCTTCTTTGCATTGGGTTAGAACACAGTCCTTTAGCTCAGTGAATTTCATTTTTAACAACCTTGTGAAGCCTACTTCTGTCAGTTCATCCATCTTGGCCTCAGCTCATTTCTGTGCATGTGCTGGAGAGGTCTTGCAATCATTTGGAGGAGAAGAGGCACTCTGGCTTCTGAGTTTTCAGCATTTTTGCGTTGATTCTTTCTCATCTTCATGAGCTTATCTACCTTTGATCTTTGGGACTGCTGACCTTTGGATGGGGTTTTTGTGGGGTCTTTGTTTTGTTGATTATGTTGTTGTTGTTGCTGTTTGTTTTTCTTTTAACGGTCAGGGCCCTCTTCCATAGGGTGGCTGCAGTTTCGTGCGGGTCCACTCCAGACACTATTTGCCTGGGTCCTGTCCACACATGGAGGTGTTGCGGAGGCTGCAGAACAGCAAAGATAGCTGCCTGCTCCTTCCTCTGGAAGCTGTGTTCCAGAGGGACACTAACCTGATGCTGCCTGGAATGCTCCTGTATAAGGTGTCTGGCAATCCCTGTTAGGGGTTCTCACCCAGTCAGGAGGCACAGGATCAGAGACCTGCTTAACAAAGGACTCTGGCTGCCCCTTGGTAGAGCAGGTGCCCTGTGTTGGGGAGAATCCCCTTCATCCAGACTGCCCAGACTCTTCAGAGCCAGTGAGCAGGACAGACTAAGTGTGCTGGACCCAGAGATCATGGTCACCCCTTCCCCTAGGAGCTCCATCCCAGGGAGATCAGAGTTCAGTCTGTAGACTCCTGGCTGGAGTTGAAGTTCCTGCAGGGAGGCCCCACCTGGTGAGGAGGGATGGATCTGGGTTCCACCTAAATAAGCAGTCTTGGTACAATCTGCCACAGTTGCTATACTGTGCCATGGGGGAATTCCTCCTCATCCAAACTGCTCAGTCTCCCTGGCACTGACAGGGGAAAATGGCTCTCTGGTGCCACAGTGATGGTGGCCACCCCTCTCTCTGGGAACTCAGTCATCTTAGGCAATCTCTAGCCTGCTTCTGCTGACCACAACCCCAAGAGGTACCGACAGTCTGCACAACTCTGTGCTTGGGACCCAAGGCCTTGGTGGCATGGGATCATGAGGGGATCTCCTAATCCACAGGTTGCACAGCTCTGTGGAAAAAGCATGGTTTCCTGGGCTGGGTAGCACGTGCATTCACTGACTCCCTTGGCTGGGGGTGGGAGGTCCCCTTGTCCTGTGTGGCTCCTGGGTGGGCTGTCATTCCACCCTGCTTTTCCTTGTTCCTTGTAACCACTTAGTCCCAGTGAGAGAACCTGGATACCTCAATTGAAGGTGCAGGATTCACTCACCATTTTTATTCTTCTCTGTGAGAGCCACTGACCACAGCTGCTTCTAATCAGCCATTTTGGTCTCTCCCCACCTAAATCTAATTATTAATAAACAATATTCATTAGCTGATAAATTATTTGAGTCACCTCATGTACAGGTGGTTACAGAACATCATTGATCTTTAATTAATAGATTGCATAGCACTGATTAAGAATCAGTAGATCTGGAGATAAGCATGGTCAATCCAGACTAACTGAAATTAACCAAAGCTATGTTATTACACTGATTAATTTTTGAATATTAAAACAATCTTGCAGACCTGTATAAAGCCTTTTGGGTCATGGCATATTAACTGTTTTATTTTTCGGATTGAGTTTGCTAATAGTTTTTTATAATGTTTTATCTTTGTTCGTGAGTGATTTTATTTATTCATTCATTAATTATTTATTTATTTCAATAGCTTTTGGTGTACAAGTGGTTTTTGGTTACATGGATGAATTACATAGTAGTGAATTCTGAGATTTTAGTGCACCTATCACTTGAGTAGGGTACATTGTACCCAATGTGTAGTTTTTTATTCCTGGCTCCCCACTCCATCTCCCCCTTCTGAGTCTCTAAAGTCCATTATATCACTCCGTATGCCTTTTCATACTCATAGCTTAGCTCCCACTTATAAGTGAGAACGTATGGTTTTTGACTTTTCACTCCTGTGTTACTTCACTTAGAATAATGGCCTCTAGCTCCATCCAAGTCACCGCAAAATAGATTATTTCATTCCTTTTAATGGCGGAGTAGTATTCCATTATTCCATGCTGTATATATACAACATTTTCTTTATTCATTAGTCAATGGACACTTAGGTTGGTTCCACTCTTTGCAATTGTAAATTTTGGTGCCATAAACATATATTTGCAAGTGTCTTTTTCATATAACGACTTCTTTTCCTTTGGGTAGATATCCAGCAGTGGGATTCTGGATCAAATGGTAGATCTGCTTTCAACTCTTTAAGGAATCATCATTATGTTTCCATAGTGGTTGAAGTAATTTACATTCTCACCAGAAGTGTATAAGCATTTTCTTTTCCCCACGTTCACCGCCCCCAACAACTAATGTCTTGTGACTTTTTTTTTTGAGACAAAGTTGCCCAGGATGGAGTGCAGTGGTACGAACTCAGGCCACTGCAACCTCCTCCTCCTGGGTTCAAGCGATTCTCCTGCCACAGTCTCCTGAGTAGCTGGGATTATAGGTGCACACCACCATGCCCAGCTAATTTTTGTATTCTTAGTAGAGATGGGGTTTCACCATGTTGGTAAGTCTGGTCTCGAACTCCTGACCTCGTGATCCGCCTGCCTTGGCCTCCCAAGATGCTGGGATTACAGGTGTGAGTCACCATGCCAAGCTGTGAATTTTTAATAATGGTCATTCTTGCAGGAGCAAGGTGATATCTCATTGTGGTTTTAATTTGCATTCCTTGATGACTAGTGATATAGAGCATTTTTTTCATATGTTTGTTGGCTATTTGCATATCTTCTTTTGAGAATTGTCTATTCATGTCCTTTGTTCACATTTTAATGGGATTGTATGTTTTTTTCTTGGTGATTTGTTTGAGGTCTTTGTAGATTCTAGATACTAGCACTTTGTCAGATGTATAGTGTGCACATATTTTCTCCCACTCTGTGAGTTGTCTGTTTACTCTGTTGATTATTTCTTTTGCTCTGCAGAAGCTTTTAAGTTTAATTAGGTCCTGTTTATTTTTGTTTTTGGTGCATTTGCTTTTGGGTCTTAGTCCTAAATTCTTTGCCTCGGCCAATGTCTAAGAGAGTTTTTCCAAAGTTGTCATCTAGTATTTTTATGGTTTCAGGCCTTATATGTAAGTCTTTGATCCATCGTGAGTTGATTTTTGTATATCGTGGGATATATGAATCCAGTTTCATTCTTTTACATGTGGCTTGCCAGTTTTCCCAGCACCATTTATTACATAGGGTGTCCATTCCACAATTTATATTTTTGTATTCTTTGCCAAAGATCAGTTGACTGTACATATTTGGCTTTATTTCTGGGTTCTCTATTCTGTTCCATTGGTACAAGTACCATGCTGTTTTGGTAATTATAGCCTTGTGGTATAATGTGAAGTCTGGTAATGTGATGCCTCCTGATTTGTTCTTTTTGCTTAGGGATTGCTTTGGCTATTTGGGCTCCTTTTTGGTTCCACATGCATTTTAAGATTTTTTTTTTTTTTTTTTACAATTCTGTGAAAAAATGATGTTGGTATTTAATGGGAGCTGCATTGAGTCTGTAGATTGCTTTGGGTGGTATGGCCATTTTCGCAATAACTGATTCTTCCAATCCATGAGTATGGGATGCATTTCCATTTGTTTGTGTCATCTATTGTTTCTTTCAGCAGTGTTTTGTAGTTCTCCTTGCAGAGATCTTTCACCTCTTTGGCTAGGTGTATTCCTTGGTGATTTTTTCTTTTCTTTACTTTTCTTTTCAGCTGCTGTAAACAGGATTGAGTTCTTCATTCTCAGCTTGATGATTTTTAATATATAACAATGATACTGATTTGTGTTCATTAATTTTGTAACCCAAGACTTTACTAAATTTGTTCATCAAATCTAAGAGTCTTTTGGAGTAGTCTTTTGGATTTTCTATGCATATAATCATATAATCCACAAAAGGCAATAATTTGACTTCCTCAGATTCAATTTAGACGCCCCTTATTTATTTCATTTTCCTAATGGCTCTGGCTAGTACTTCTAGAACTGTGCTAAATAAGACTGGTGACAGTGGGTATCCTTGTCTTGTTCCTGTTCTCGGGGGAATGCTTTCAACTTTTTTCCATTTAGTATGATGTGGGCAGTGTGTTTGTCATATATGGCTTTCATTATTTTAAAATAATATGCCTAGGTTTTTGAGAGTTTTTATCATAAAAGGGTGCAGGATTTCATCAAATGCTATTTCTGCCTCTGAAGAGGTCATATGGTTTTTGCTTTTAATTATTCATATGTGATGTATTACATTTATTGATTTGTACATGTTAAACCATCCCTGCATCTCTGGAATGAAATGCACTTGATCATGATGAATTATCTTTTTGATGTGCTGTTGAATTTGGTTAGCTAATATTTTGTTGAGGATTTTTGTCATCTATGTTAATCAGGGAAATTAGTCTATAGTTTTTGTTTTTTGTTGTGTTTTTTCCTGGTTTTGAAACCAGGGTAATACTAGCCTTATAGAATGATTTGGGGAGGATTTCTTCTTTCTCAACCTTTTGGGATAGTTTTGGTAGGATTGATACCAATTCTTTGAATGTCTGGTAGAATTCAGCTGTGAATCTACCTGGTCCTGAGCTTTTTATTGTTGGTAATTTTTAAATTACAGTTTCGATCTTGCTGTTTGTTTTTGGTTTGCTCAAGGTTTCTATGTCATCTTGATTTAATCTAAGAGAATTGTATGTTTCCAGGAATTTGTCCATTTCCTCTAAATTTTCTAGCTTGTGTGCATAAGGGTCTTCATAGTAGTCTCAAGTGATCTTTTGTATTTCCATGGTGTCTATTGTAATATCTGTAGCTTAATTTCTAATTGAGATTATTTGGGTCTTCTTCTTTTCTTGATTAATCTAGCTAATGGTCTATTGATTTTGTTTATAGTTTTCAAAGAACCAGCTTTGTGTTTCATTGATACTTTGTATTGTTTTTCTTGTTTAAAATTCATTTCGTTCTGCTCTGATCTTTGTTATTTCTTTTCTTCTTATAGCTTTAGGTTTATTTTGTTCTTGTTTCTCCAGTTCCTTCAGGTGTGACTTAGGTTGTCAATTAGTGCTCTTTCAGCATTTTTCAACATTTTTGATGTAGGCGTTTAGCACTATAAACTTTCCTGTGGTACTGCATTTGCTCTATCTCAGAGGTTTTGGTAATTTGTCTCGTTATTATTCTTCAGTTTGAAGAACTTTCAAATTTCTGTCTTGATTTCATTGTTAACCCAGATATTATTCAAGAGCAGATTATTTAAGTTCCATGTATTTGTATAATTTTGAGGATTCCTTTGGGAGTTGATTTCTAGTTTTATTCTGCTGTGGTCTGAGAAGATAGATACTTGATATAATTTTGGTTATTTAAAATGTATTGAGACTTGTTTTGTGGCCTATCTGTCTTGGAGAATGTCCCATTTGCTGATGAGAAGAATATTCTCTTGATCTTAGGTAGAATGTTCTTTAAATATCTGTTAAATCCATTTGTTCTAGCATGTCATCTAAGTCCATTATTTTTCTGTTGATATTCTGTCTTAAAGATCTGTCTAGTGCTGTCAGTGGTGTACTGAAGTCTCCCAGTATTATTTTTTTGCTGACTACCTCATTTCTTAAGTGTAGTAGCAATTGTTACATGAATCTAGAAGCTCCAGTGTTTATCATTGTATAGTGACCATCTTTGTCTTTTTTCCTTTTTACTGTTGTTGCTTTAAAGTCTGTTTTGTCTGTCATGAGAATAGCTATTCCTGCTCATTTGTGTTTCCATTTATGTGGAATGCCTTTTTCTATCCTTTTACCTTGAGTTTGTATGAATTGTTCTGTGTTAGCTGAGTTTCTTGAAGACAGCAGGTATTGGATTGTGATTTTTTTGTCCATTCTGCTATTCTGTATCATTTAAGTGGAGTTAACAATAATATAATTTAGACCATTTACCTTCAACATTAATATTAACATGTGAGGTACTGTTCTCTTCATCATGTTGTTACCTAGTTTGTTGTTGTTGTTGTGTTATGGTTTTATAGGCTCTGTGTTTAAGCTCTCAAGAGGTTCTATTTTGGTGTAGATCAGGCTTTTGTTTCAAGGTTTAGAACTCCTTTTAGCATTTCTTGTATTGCTGGTTTGGTCTTGACAATTTCCCTCAGCATTTGTTTGTCTGAAAATGACTTTATTTCACCTTCATTTATGAAACTTAGTTTTGGGGGACACACAGTTCTTGGCTGACATTTGTTCTGTTTAAAGAGATTGAAGATAGAACCCCAATCCCTTCTGGCCTGTAAGGTGCCTGCTTAGAATCCTGCTGTAAGTCTGACAGGTTTTCCTTTGTAGGTTACCTGTCGCGTTTGTCTTACTGCTCTTATAATTTTTTCCTTTGCATTGACTTTAGATAGCCTGATGGGAATATGCCTTGGTGAAGATCTTTTTGCAGTGAATTTCCCAGTTCTTTGAGCTTCTTTGATTTGAATGTCTAGATCTCTAGCCAGGCAAGGGAAATTTTAAATTATTCCCTCAAATAAGTTTCCCAGACTTACTGTTTCCTCCCTCAGGAAAACCAATGATTCATAGGTCTGTACATTTCACATAGTACCATATTTCTTTACATGGTTCATTTATTTTGATTCACTTTCCTTTATTTTTGTGTGTTATTTTCCTTAATTTTGATTGTGTTAATTCAAAAGTCTTATTTCTGAACTCTGAAATTCTTTCTCTACTCATTCTAGTCTATTATTAAAACTTTCTACTGCATTTTGTAATTCCCTCAGTGTGTCCTTCATTTCCATAAGTCCTGATTGGTTTTTCTTGATGACATCTATCTCTCTAGAAAAATTGGTTTTTCGTTCATATCCTGAATTGCTTTTTAAATTTCTTTATGATGATTTTCACCTTTCTCTGAGATCTCCTTGAGTAGTTTAAGAATTGACCTTCTGAATTCCTTATCTAGTGTTTCAAAGATTTCATTTTGGTTTGAGTCCATCATTGGAGAGCTAGTGTGATCTTTTGGAGGTGTTCTAGCCCCCTGTGCTGTCATATTACCAGAGTTATTTTTCTGCTTCCTTCTCATTTGGGTACACCATTGTATTCTAATTATTCTTGAATTTGTGTTGGATTTGATTGTGTTTGTTTTGTTTGTTTTTAAATTTCTTTTCCCCCTAAACAATGAAACTTTAATGCTTTAGTTATTTATAGCCCAATTTGGTTCTTAGTGCTTTTAGGAGTGAATACTGTAAGAATTCCTTGGTTATAGCATCATTGTATGATGCCTTTCTCATATACTGGCTATCGTAGTCATGTGCTTGGTATGTAAGCAAGTTCAGTGTCTTCTGTAGGGTTGAAATGACAGAGGGCTCATAAAGCTTATCTTATTCCTCTATCTCATGTACTTTTTATTTATTTATTTCCCCCCAGTATTTTATTTACTGGCGTCATCATTCAGGCTGTAGACCAATAGAGAGGTGTCCCTGGGTAGGAATGGATTTTGGCTAAAGCAGGTGAGTAAATGAAGTTCCAGGCTTGACAGAGGTGGCTGGAGGAGCTCTTAGTGAGTCACACTGAGATATTATCACGGGGAAGGGTTGGGCTCACTTCAGCTTCCCTGCCAGGTGAGCAGGAAAGTTATCAACCTCTTAGACATGCTCCTGTACCAGTACTGTAGCTATTCAGATCAGGCAGACACATCTTTTAATCTGTAGGAATGTTAATGTCCAAATAGAGAGGAATTGTAACTGACTCTTATGCAAGCTTGAACTTAGAGGATGCTTCTCTTGTGAGACTGCAGTTGCCATGATGTGTTCTAGGAAGGCTTACTACAGTTGCGCCCATGCCAGCCTCCCATGGAAGAAGCCACAATTGTGCCTACAGTGTTGGACAAGGAGGAAAAGAGTTCATCTTCTCCAAGACTGGCCATGTACACCAGGACTATCTGACGGTTGGAATAGAGCTGAAGGCTTTTCCTGCTGAGCCCAGCACTGTAACTGTGCATCTGCTGAAGGAAGCTTTCCACCAGCAAAATAATCAGGTGCTCAAGCCCTGCCGTCTAGATTCTTTTGTCCCACAGGGTGTTACTTTAATGTGGTGTACTCCCCTTTCCTCTAGGAGTAGGCGTCCCTGGGAGCCAGACTACTGTGAGTGTTGTTGCTTTTCTGGGTCTACCTGCCCAGTGAAATTGTCACACTCTAGACTGGTGTTGGGGGAATGTCTGCAGGGGATCCAGTGATGTGACCTGTCCTCACATTTCCCAGCAGTGGGTAGTAGCACCAGCTCTAATGGGGGTGGCAGGAGAGTGATGTAGACTCTGTGAAATTCCTTGGTTATTGATAGCCTTAGTATGTCATCTTTCTTGAATGCCAGTTATGGTAGTAATGAACTGGTCATGTGGACAGACTCAGGACCTCCTGGTTAGCTAGAGTGGTGCAGACAGTGGTGATACCTGAGATTGCACAGCCATTTTTCTCCTTCCTGGGTGCAGTGTTACTCTACCAGGGTATGCTGTCATGGGGAGTGTGGGTTGGCCTCCAGCTTGGAGGTGGCACTTGTAAAAGAGCACTAGCTGTAGTAATAGCAGTGGGATTTTTGCTTGCCTTTTGTTGTCCAGTGAGGATTCTCTGGTTTCTCAGGTAATGGGTGGGGCCAGGTAGCTCCCAAGAGATTCTGTCTTTTGTGTTAATTACTAGGGCAGGTGGTGGGGAAAGCCAAGTTAGGGCTGGGTCAGACAGATTTGCACTCTGATTCTCCATGTGCAGGGCAAGGCTCTGCTGAATAGAAGACGTTGTGCAGGAAGTAATGAGTAGCAGGTAAGCCCCTCAGTTCCCATGCACTTGGCAAGGCAGCTCCACTCCCACAGTGTTCCACTGGAAACAGCAAGCTGAATTCCTGTTAGCCTGTAATCAAAACTTGCCACTGCCAGGAGTCATATTTCCCCAAGGAGATTGCAAATATGGCTTTCAGGCTACGGCCCTCTCTGTCCACTGCAAAGCCAGCGCCCAGCTACTGCGCCTGCAGCTCCTGCACTCACAGCTCCTGCCCTCATGACTCCTGCACTTGCAGCAGGCTTTTCATTCTCCCGTACCACAGCCCTGGCCAAAGAAGTTTGTCCTCACTCAAGGTTATACTGTGAAACCTCATTGGGAGCTTCTTTCAACCTACAATCACTGCCTTAACTTTTTGGCTGTCCTCTGCAGGATTCCCTGTGAGGAACAGTAAGGAATGGCTGCCATCGATCCACACTGGGATCTGTGAGTGCACGTAAGGGCCTTCTCACCACTACTTTTACTTTTATACTCCATGACCCTCCCCAAGTTGGTTCCTGAGCTGGCTGGGGGTAGGGCCTTCCCCTGTTCCCTGGACTTTCAGGGTCATCTGTGGGGGTGTATATCCCAGAGGCAAACTCTCACTTTCTCACACTCAGGGGACTCATAGACCTTCACCGGACTCAGTATAGGTTGCAGCCTCCTGCTTCCTTCAAAGGGTCCATAGATTTCTTCAGTTTTTCTGTTCAGTTACTGCATTGCTTCTGGGTTAAAAGATGTTACCCACTAAGGAACATGGTTATTACTCCAGGGAAATGAAGTTACTTTTGACCATAAATTTTTGACACTTGTATTCATTTTTGTTAATGCATTTATCAGGTTGTGCTGACCTTATTAAAAAAATTCAAGAAGTGTTTCCTCTTTCTCTTTTTTTCTAAGAACTTTTGTGTAATAATGATTATATCTTCATTGAATGTTTGATAGAATTCACCACTAAAAACATATGGGCCAGGAGTTTTCTTGGTGGGAAAATTTTTGATAATACATTTTATATCATAGGTATTTAACTCTTCAGGTTTTCTGTTTCATCTTTTGTCAGTTTTGTTGTATTTTTTTCAAGACATTTGTACATTCATGTAAATTGTCCTGTTCGTTGGGTGATGTGATCATTATATTATCTTATTACAATTTTAATGTCTGCTGATGCTGTAGTGATAACCCTTCTCTCACTCCTGATATTGGTGATTTGTGTTCTCTTTTTCCTTGCTCAGTCTAGGTAAGGGTTTATCTTTTTGCTGATCTTACAAAGAACCAACTTTTGTTTTCGTTAATTTATCAACACTAGTCATTCTTTATGATATAGGCTTTATATGGTGTCTATAAACAGAATAAGATACTCCACAAGACAACAATTTGTGTGTGTATGTATTCCTCTAAATACACACACATACACACACATACATTCAGCTATTTATATTTATCCAGATAGTTACCATTTATGATTCTTTTCATTTCTTCCTGAAGATCTAAATTTTCCTCTGGTATCATTACCCATCAGCCTAAAAAGTTGTCTACAATTTCTTACAGTCAGGCCTGCTACTGACAAGCTGTTTTAGTTTTATTTAATCAAAAATCTTGAAGGATATAGTTATTATATGTATAAATTTGACTTAGTTTTTTTTTTCTTATATGATCTTAACCCATTTATGCCAGAGGTTGCACAATTTTTGTGTGAAAAATCAGACCTTGGTGATGACCTTGAGCCAGATATAAATAACTCCCACAAGCTTAGCATTCCAATAAATGGCACACTAGGCATAAATGGTTTAAATATAGTTCTGTTGTCTTCATATCCATTATTTCTGAGAAGGAGTTCGTGTCATTGTAATTTTACTACACCTGTTATAAAGTGTCATTTTTCTCTGTCTGCTTGTAAGATTTTGTCTTTATTGTTGGTTTCCGTCAGTTTGAAAATTATGTTGTGTTGGTACACTTTTCTTTATATTTGTTCTCTTCAAGGTTTACTGAACATCTCCAAGTCTGTAAATTGACACCATTCACCAAAGTTGAGGAACTTTTGGCAATTATATCTTCAAATATCTTTCTCCTGTCCCTCTACTTACCTTTTCAACTCCAATTTCATACATTTTAGATGAATTAATCTTGATCCATATATCTCTAAGATTAGTGTATTAGTTTGGGCCTGTTTTTAAGATATATCTTTCAGTCTTAGACTATCAATGAGGTTCTTTGTTATATTTTCTATTTTTCTATTGAGTTTCCTAACTTTTCCTTATTATGAGTGTACTATGTCATTGAATGTAGTAGTAAGAATTGTTCTAAATTCTTTGATAATTCCATCATTTAGGTCCTATTGAGACTGACCTCAGTATTTGGTTATTTTTATTGCGAATGGGTTATCTATTCCTGATATTTCAAATGTCAAGTAAGTTTTTTTTTTTTTTTTTCCCAGACATTGTTAATATCCTGCTGTGGAGACTTTTTTTATTTTTTAGTTCCTCTCAAGAATTTTGTTGCTTTTCTTTTAACCTGCAATTAGCTTGGTTGAACAATGTGCTATTTTTTAATCTACAAGTGACAGCTCAGATCTCAGTTCAGTTATTTTGGCCTTATCTGTGCAGCTTTGCGTCTACCCCACATGTGAATTGTTCAGTGGTCCTACTGGGACTTAGGCAGAATTTGCACAAACAGACCTGGGGCTCTTCTCATTCTCTCCTGTCTAGGACTACCCTCTCACCATACAGCGGTTATGGTTGCTCTGGTTTCAGTCTATTTTAGGCCAGAGATGTGGCAGATTTTCTTTTAGAGCTTCAGCTGCCCTCTACCATGCTGTGACTATGGCCTTCCTTCAGGCCAAAGATGCAAAGAAGGAAAATTTATTCTGTGCTGTCCTTTCTTCCAAATTTTAAATTTCTTACAAAATATGCCCACTGTTTTTTCATTCTCCAAAATCTCCTGGACACTGCATTTTTGCATTTTCCTGACTTTTTATTTTACCCGTGGGAGGGTTGGACTGCTGGGATCTTATTTTGACATAATGAAAGCAGAATCATCAGGAATAATTTTGTAAACCTTTTGAGAGTTTATAAAAAATAATTTATGCCTCTTATATAAGAAAATATAAAATACATAGAATAACAATAATAAATATAATTTGCTACCTCAGTATTTCAAAATGACAAATATATTTTGTATCAAGCTTATTTTATTTAAAAATTATATATAAATATAGATTTAATATATGGAATATCTAAAATATAACATATGGGATATATAATATATTATATTACATATACATCATATTATACATAATGTATATTATTCATAATATATAATATATGATATTGTATTATACATAATATATAATATACGATGTTATATTATACATATATAATATGTATGATATAGTATATATTGCATATGTAATAATAAACATATTATATAATATATAATATATGATCATATATTGTATGATACATATATATATATAATAAACATAACATATATATAACATATTATATAATATATAATATATGATCATATATTGTATGATACATATATAATATATAATAAACATAACATATATAACATATTATATATGATATATATAATATATTATATATGGGATATATATATATACTGGATATATAATATATATAATATATGGATAAAGAACATATTTTTAAACAAATATGGGATTTTGTTTTATATATATTTTGTAATATATTTTATCAACCTGTTAAAAGTGTTTTGAACATTTTTTTGTTGCCAGTAAATGCAGATATATTATCATAATTTACCTATCAATTCGCTGATCATTGCATAATCAGGTTGTTTTAAATTTTCCTCATTTATAAGTTACATAACAGTAGATATCTTTATGTGGACAAACTAATAATATTTAAACAAAATTGAAGAAAATTTTTTCTAACATGCAAAATATGATCATGTTTCAATAAACAAGCAAAAGAATAGTGAAAAATAAAATTGCTACCAATTTCACAAAAGTCCATGTATTTAGTCTTCATACCATTTAACCAATATGAACATCTTTAAAGCCTGATAACTAGCCAAAGAATGTGAACATAGATTATAAAATGCATACTGGAAAAAACCACAATAATTACGTATTAGTAAAACAAATTTAAAAAAATAGAATCTCTGTACCCATTAAGTTGACAATTAAAATGAAAATCTTCAATTTGGAAAATGTGTAATGAGACAGAAATTCTTATGAATCACTGATGGGTATGCAAAATATCCTTTGTAAAGAACTTTAGCAAAATATGTTACAAGTCTTACAATATTTATTCCCTTTGACCTAGTTCCACTTCCTGGAATCAATCTTTAAGAAAACAATCCTAAGTACAACATTTTGTGCAAAACATTTAAAAATAATAATAATTGTTTAGTTCTGTTAAATATAGAAAACAAATCTCAACATAATATTATAGGAACATTGAGCTAACTGATATGAAAAAATGCAGAAATGAATAACAATTTTGACAAAATTACTTCAATAGTTTAAAAATGCTTATATTTTAATAAAAAGTAAGTAAAGTAAAATTCAAATTCTATATATAGAATATGAGATAACCTATTATAAAAACAATATATATAGATAATAACTAGATGAGAGTTTACAAAAGTACCTGTATTTGAGCACTAGTATGAAAAGTAGCAATTATATTAACAATTATTTCTTTTTTCCACAATAAGGATATATTAGGTTTGTAATTTGAAAGTAATCTTTATTTTCAGTTTTATGTGATTTCTTGTTTCATTAATTTGACAGTATGTTTTTAAATGTTCTAATGTACACATAGGGCATAGCCCCTAGATTCAGAAATTAGATAAGGATGCTTGTTATCTCCACTATTACTCAGCACTGTTATGGATACCTTGCGCAATAAAATAAGAAAAGGAAAAGAAAGATGATGTTTAAATATTATAAAGAAAGAGTAAAAAATATTTGTAGATTATCTGATAGCTATATAAAATTGGAACCAAATTTAATACAACAGAAACAGAAAAAGTCAAGAAGAGAGTTTGGTGCTCTGTGCGAGATAAACATATCAATAGTTCTTTCTGTATTGTACCAACATACAGTAGGAAAATGGGAAGACAATCACATCCACATATATAACTCTCTATAAATGAAACTAATGAAAGTGTTCAGGACCTAGAAATGAAATAAATGTTAATGAATTACTAAATAGCTAAGCAAATGGAGATACATTTCATGTTTTTTAACGAGAGAAAATTGTAATAATAATGAAAATAGTGTTAGTTAACTATATACTAGGCACCTTTAAGTGTGGTCATACAGCACTCAGTTTATACTTGTAATATTTTCCATGAGTCTTGTGCTATTAATTTTACCATTTTATGCATATAGAGTTGAGAAAGAGTAACCTGCGTGGCCTGAGCCATTCCTGCAAGGTGCTTGTTTTTTGTTTTTGTTTTTATTTTTTTGAGATGGAATCTTGCCCTGTCACCCAGGCTGGAGTGCAATAGTGCGATCCTGGCTCACTGCAACCTCCGCCTCCCGGGTTCAAGTAATTCTCTTGCCTCAGCCGCCCGAGTAGCTGGGATTACAGGCACCTGCCACCATGCCCGGCTAATTTTTTGTATCTTTAGTAGAGACAGTGTTTTACCATGTCCTGACCTTGTGATCCGCCCGCCTCTGCCTCCCAAAGTGCTGGGATTACAGGCATGAGCCACGGCGCCCTGTTGGTACTTGGTTTTAAATGTAGCTCCCAATAGAATATTTTAATAAAATGTTGAATATAAAATGTATCTTAAATAAAAATGGCGCTAATACATACAGGACTATTTTGAAAACAATACAAATTTTGAAAAACTATAATCAAATAGGTAATGTTGGAAGAAAAGGGACAACTTTGTCAATGAGATAAAATAGGAAATTTAGTTTTTGTTTCAATCTCGAGTGGGGAAAGGTGAACTATTCACAGTGGATGCTGTGCCAGTTTCCATCTCTATGATATAAATAACATTAGACTTACATCACAAAATGTATGTAAAATAAATTCCATATAGACCAAATAACTAAATTTGAAAGATTATGAAGTGTTACAATTATTCTATATTAGAAAGATCTTTCTAAATAGGACATAAAACTTGGAAGTCCCTCGAATAAAACTTCCTGTTTTGACTAAATATAACTGAACATCCTCTTCGTGAAAAAGATACCTTCAAATT
Organism: Trachypithecus francoisi; assembly: GCF_009764315.1. Classification (NCBI taxonomy): domain Eukaryota; kingdom Metazoa; phylum Chordata; class Mammalia; order Primates; family Cercopithecidae; genus Trachypithecus; species Trachypithecus francoisi. Next base: position 91,188,428 of record NW_022681468.1, read on the forward strand.
CAAAATCAAGCGAAAAATTAATTTATTAACATATCTTGAATATATACAAATATCCCGTTAATCACTAGAGAGGTAGAAAGAAAGGAAATAAAATGCAATTTTCTGAAGAGGAAGTACAAATAGCTAAGATATACATGAGAAGACACTCAGTCCCGCTGACAATCAGGAACATACGAAATAAAAGAGCTTCTTTCTGTTTCTCCATAAGAAGAATGAACAAAACGAAAGAAGAAAGGTTAATGTCAAATGCGGGTAATATTGTGGAAAAGCTGACAATTGGATTGTAACAATTTAATTTTTTGATGACAATTTAGCAGTATGTATTGAAACTCTCAAGTTGTGTGCTGTTGGACTAAGCAATACTACTTCAAAGAAATTGTCTTAGATAAATACATCCTTATATCTTTGTAATAGTAGAATTTGGACACAATCTAAAAAAGAAATCAAAAGCAAATTTCTTCAATAATAATAATACATCATTATTATGGAATACACTGTAGCAACTAAAAAGTATGAGGCATATATGAACCTTTTTAATGTCAAAATAAGCCAAGGGATATTTTAAAATAAGACAAGCATGTCTCAGAGAAGATGGTATAGTAGCATCCCATTTAAGTAAAACTAAACACTAAACTAACTTCTTGTCATCTGCCATCCTGCCACCCCCAAATATTGCTGCCTATATGTACATATTAAGCTTGTCAATTTGGTTGTAGTCTCTTCATATGCAAGTATTTTGGAAAGTTCCCATGTTAAGCATCCTCTGTTGGCTCAGGCAAATCAGCTCAGTTTCCAAACTTACAGATCCCACTCAGCAAAACAAAAGTCTTTGTGGTTGGTCAAATAAAAATGCCAACTAGGCCGGGCGCGGTGGCTCAAGCCTGTAATCCCAGCACTTTGGGAGGCCGAGACGGGCGGATCACGAGGTCAGGAGATCGAGACCATCCTGGCTAACACGGTGAAACCCCGTCTCTACTAAAAAAAAAAAAAAAAAAAAAAATCTAGCCGGGCGAGGTGGCGGGCGCCTGTAGTCCCAGCTGCTCAGGAGGCTGAGGCAAGAGAATGGCGTGAACCCGGGAGGCGGAGCTTGCAGTGAGTCGAGATCCGGCCACTGCCCTCCAGCCTGGGCGACAGAGCGAAACTCCGTCTCAAAAAAAAAAAAAAAAAAAAAAAAATGCCAACTAAAAGAAGCAGGGTTCAAAATATTATATTTATTATGATTCCAAATATTTATTTTGCATTGCTTCATTTTCTGATAATCAGAACAATTTTGCCACAGCTTTACTTTGAATGTATGCCCTTTATTCCTTGGCTCCACAGAGGCTGCACAGGCACTTTAAAGAGGAATGCAGGCATAGTGGGATATTGTAGTTCCCAGCATTTTGCCTGATGTGTCACCCTTCCTTTCTAGTAGTTCAGTCATGTTTCGGAGAACTGATGGCTTCAACTTTAAATATAATATATTAATTTGAGGACAATTCTTTATATCACTTACAGATATTTTTCCTTTTTAAACAAATTAAAATATCAACAAATGGTTAAAAAATAAATGTTAGTCTTTGTCTTTGGCCTCATATTTATAAACACTTCCAAAGACCTCGTTGAAATTATGTGTCAACAATGCATACTCTTCTTGCATTTCAGTTCCTTGAGTTCAAACACACCTACCTCTTAAATGAACTGTCTTTGTGACGTTGGCGAAGTTACTCAACATCTTTGGTCCTCATTTTTCTCTTTGGAAAGTTCAAACATCTAAAAATACAACTGAGGTTTCTTCTACCTCAAATAAGGCTGTAAGTGAGTAAGTCCAGGAATCAATATAATTTTATGTCTATGACTGAATTATAATAGCAATAATTAAAATTCATTTAAAAGAAACAAGAATACAAATAACTGAATGCAAAGTTACTTTTTTTTTTATTATACTTTAAGTTCTAGGGTACATGTGCATAATGTGCAGATTTGTTACATATGTATACTTGTGCCATGTTGGTGTGCTGCACCCATCAACTCATCAGCACCCATCAATTCATCATTTATATCAGGTATAACTCCCAATGCAATCCCTCCCCCCTCCCCCCTCCCCATGATAGTCCCCAGTGTGTGATGTTCCCCGTCCCGAGTCCAGGTGTTCAGTTCCCACCTATGAGTGAGAACATGCGGTGTTTGGTTTTCTGTTCTTGTGATAGTTTGCTAAGAATGATGGTTTCCAGCTGCATCCATGTCCCTACAAAGGACGCAAACTCATCCGTTTTTATGGATGCATAATATTCCATGGTGTATATGTGCCACATTTTCTTAATCCACTCTGTCACAGATGGACATTTGGGTTGATTCCAAGTCTTTGCTATTGTGAATAGTGCCTCAATAAACATACGTGTGCATGTGTCTTTATAGCAGCATGATTTATAATCCTTTGGGTATATACCCAGTAGTGGGATGGCTGGGTCATATGGTACATCTAGTTCTAGATCCTTGAGGAATCGCCATACTGTTTTCCATAATGGTTGAACTAGTTTACAATCCCACCAACAGTGTAAAAGTGTTCCTATTTCTCCACATCCTCTCCAGCACCTGTTGTTTCCTGACTTTTTAATGATTGCCATTCTAACTGGTGTGAGATGGTATCTCATTGTGGTTTTGATTTGCATTTCTCTGATGGCCAGTGATGATGAGCATTTTTTCATGTGTCTGTTGGCTGTATGAATGTCTTCTTGAGAAATGTCTGTTCATATCCTTTGCCCACTTTTTGATGGGGTTGTTTTTTTTTTCTTGTAAATTTGTTTGAGTTCTTTGTAGATTCTGGATATTAGTCCTTTGTCAGATGAGTAGGTTGCAAAAATTTTCTCCCATTCTGTAGGTTGCCTGTTCACTCTGATGGTAGTTTCTTTTGCTGTGCAGAAGCTCTTTAGTTTAATTAGATCCCATTTGTCAATTTTGGCTTTTGCTGCCATTGCTTTTGGTGTTTTAGACATGAAGTCCTTGCCCATGCCTGTGTCCTGAATGGTACTACCTAGGTTTTCTTCTAGGTTTTTTATGGTATTAGGTCTAACATTTAAGTCTCTAATCCATCTTGAATTAATTTTCGTATAAGGAGTAAGGAAAGGATCCAGTTTCAGCTTTCTACTTATGGCTAGCCAATTTTCCCAGCACCATTTATTAAATAGGGAGTCCTTTCCCCATTTCCTGTTTCTCTCAGGTTTGTCAAAGATCAGATGGCTGTAGATGTGTGGTATTATTTCTGAGGACTCTGTTCTGTTCCATTGGTCTATATCTCTGTTTTGGTACCAGTACCATGCTGTTTTGGTTGCTGTAGCCTTGTAGTATAGCTTGAAGTCAGGCAGCGTGATGCCTCCAGCTTTGTCCTTTTGACTTAGGATTGTCTTGGCAATGCGGGCTCTTTTTTGGTTCCATATGAACTTTAAAGCCGTTTTTTCCAATTCTGTGAAGAAACTCATTGGTAGCTTGATGGGGATGGCATTGAATCTATAAATAACCTTGGGCAGTATGGCCATTTTCACAATATTGATTCTTCCTATCCATGAGCATGGTATGTTCTTCCATTTGTTTGTGTCCTCTTTTATTTCACTGAGCAGTAGTTTGTAGTTCTCCTTGAAGAGGTCCTTGACATCCCTCGTAAGTTGGATTCCTAGGTATTTTATTCTCTTTGAAGCAATTGTGAATGGAAGTTCATTCCTGATTTGGCTCTCTGTTTGTCTGTTACTGGTATATAAGAATGCTTGTGATTTTTGCACATTGATTTTGTATCCTGAGACTTTGCTGAAGTTGTTTATCAGCTTAAGGAGATTTTGGGCTGAGACAATGGGGTTTTCTAAATATACAATCATGTCATCCGCAAACAGGGACAATTTGACTTCTTCTTTTCCTAACTGGATACCCTTGATTTCTTTCTCTTGCCTGATTGCCCTAGCCAGGACTTCCAAGACTATGTTGAATAGGAGTGGTGAGAGAGGGCATCGCTGTCTTGGGCCAGTTTTCAAAGGGAATTTTTCCAGTTTTTGCCCATTCAGTATGATATTGGCTGTGGGTTTGTCATAAATAGCTCTTATTATTTTGAGGTACGTTCCATCAATACTGAATTTATTGAGCGTTTTTAGCATGAAGGGCTGTTGAATTTTGTCAAAAGCCTTTTCTGCATCTATTGAGATAATCATGTGGTTCTTGTCTTTGGTTCTGTTTATATGCTGGATTACGTTTATTGATTTGCGAATGTTGAACCAGCCGTGCATCCCTGGGATGAAGCCCACTTGATCATGGTGGATAAGCTTTTTGATGTGCTGCTGAATCCAGTTTGCCAGGATTTTATTGAGGATTTTTGCATTGATGTTCATCAGGGATATTGGTCTAAAATTCTCTTTTTTTGTTGTGTCTCTGCCAGGCTTTGGTATCAGGATGATGTTGGCCTCATAAAATGAGTTAGGGAAGATTCCCTCTTTTTCAATTGATTGGAATAGTTTCAGAAGGAATGGTACCAGCTCCTCCTTGTACCTCTGGTAGAATTCAGCTGTGAATCCATCTGGTCCTGGACTTTTTTTGGTTGGTAGGCTCTTAATTATTGCCTCAATTTCAGAGCCTGCTATTGGTTTATTCAGGGATTCAACTTCTTCCTGGTTTAGTCTTGGAAGAGTGTAAGTGTCCAGGAAATTATCCATTTCTTCTAGATTTTCTAGTTGATTTGCGTAGAGGTGTTTATAGTATTCTCTGATGGTAGTTTGTATTTCTGTGGGGTCCGTGGTGATATCCCCTTTATCATTTTTTATTACATCTATTTGATTCTTCTCCCTTTTCTTTTTTATTAGTCTTGCCAGCGGTCTGTCAATTTTGTTGATATTTTCAAAAAACCAACTCCTGGATTCCTTGATTTTTTGGAGGGTTTTTTGTGTCTCTATCTCCTTCAGTTCTGCTCTGATCTTAGTTATTTCTTGCCTTCTGCTAGCTTTTGAATGTGTTTGCTCTTGCCTCTCTAGTTCTTTTAATTGTGATGTTAGAGTGTCCATTTTAGATATTTCCAGCTTTCTCTTGTGGGCATTTAGTGCTATAAATTTCCCTCTCCACACTGCTTTAAATGTGTCCCAGAGATTCTGGTATGTTGTATCTTTGTTCTCATTGGTTTCAAAGAACATCTTGATTTCTGCCTTCATTTCATTATGTACCCAGTAGTCATTCAGGAGCAGGTTGTTCAGTTTCCATGTAGTTGAGCGGTTTTGATTGAGTTTCTTAGTCCTGAGTTCTAGTTTGATTGCACTGTGGTCTGAGAGACAGTTTGTTATAATTTCTGTTCTTGTACATTTGCTGAGGAGTGCTTTACTTCCAATTATGTGGTCAATTTTGCAATAAGTGCGATGTGGTGCTGAGAAGAATGTATATTCTGTTGATTTAGGGTGGAGAGTTCTATAGATGTCTATTAGGTCTGCTTGGTGCAGAGATGAGTTCAATTCCTGGATATCCTTGTTAACTTTCTGTCTCCTTGATCTGTCTAATGTTGACAGTGGAGTGTTGAAGTCTCCCATTATTATTGTATGGGAGTCTAAGTATCTTTGTAAGTCTCTAAGGACTTGCTTTATGAATTTGGGTGCTCCTGTATTGGGTGCATATATATTTAGGATAGTTAGCTCTTCCTGTTGAATTGATCCCTTTACCATTATGTAATGGCCTTCTTTGTCTCTTTTGATCTTTGATGGTTTAAAGTCTATTTTATCAGAGGCTAGGATTGCAACCCTGCTTTTTTTGTTCTCCATTTGCTTGGTAGATCTTCCTCCATCCCTTATTTTGAGCCTATGTATGTCTCTGCATGTGAGATGGGTCTCCTGAATACAGCAGACTGATGGGTCTTGACTCTTTATCCAGTTTGCCAGTCTGTGTCTTTCAATTGGAGCATTTAGTCCATTAACATTTCAGGTTAATATTGTCATGTGTGAACTTGATCCTGCCATTATGATATTAACTGGTTATTTTGCTTGTTAGTTGATGCAGTTTCTTCCTAGCCTCGATGGTCTTTACATTTTGGCATGTTTTTGCAATGGCTGGTACCGGTTGTTCCTTTCCATGTTTAGGGCTTCCTTCAGGGTCTCTTGTAAGGCAGGCCTGGTGGTGACAAAATCTCTAAGCATTTGCTTATCTGTAAAGGATTTTATTTCTCCTTCACTGATGAAACTTAGTTTGGCTGGATATGAAATTCTGGGTTTAAAATTCTTTTCTTTAAGAATGTTGAATATTGGCCCCCACTCTCTTCTGGCTTGGAGAATTTCTGCCGTGAGGTCTGCTGTTAGTCTGATGGGCTTCCCTTTGTGGGTACCCCAACCTTTCTCTCTGGCTGCCCTTAAGATTTTTTCCTTCATTTCAACTTTGGTGAATCTGGCAATTACGTGTCTTGGAGTTGCTCTTCTCGAGGAGTATCTTTGTGGTGTTCTCTGTATTTCCTGAATTTGAATGTTGTTCTGCCCTACTAGGTTGGGGAAATTCTCCTGGATGATATCCTGAAGAGTGTTTTCCAACTTGGTTCCATTTTCCCCCTCACTTTCAGGCACCCCAATCAGACGTAGATTTGGTCTTTTTACATAATCCCATACTTCTTGCAGGCTTTGTTCATTTCTTTTTCTTCTTTTTTCTTTTGGTTTCTCTTCTCACTTCATTTCATTCATTTGATCCTCGATCACTGATACTCTTTCTTACAGTTGATCAAGTCGGTTACTGAAGGTTGTGGATTTGTCACCTATTTCTCGTGTCATGGTTTTCATCTCTGTCATTTCGTTTATGACCTTCTCTGCATTAATTAGTCTAGCTGGGAATTCTTCCACTCTTTTTTCAAGATTTTTAGTTTCTTTGCGCTGGGTATGTAATTCCTCCTTTAGCTCTGAGAAGTTTGATGGACTGAAGCCTTCTTCTCTCATCTCGTCCAAGTCATTCTCTGACCAGCTTTGATCCATTGCTGGCGATGAGCTGCACTCCTTTGCAGGAGGAGATGTGCTCTTATTTTTTGAATTTCCAGCTTTTCTGTCCTGCTTCTTCCCCGTCTTCGTAGTTTTATCTGCCTCTGGTCTTTGATGATGGTGACGTACTGATGGGGTTTTGGTATAGATGTTCTTCCTGTTTGATAGTTTTCCTTCTAATAGTCAGGACCCTCAGCTGTAGGTCTGTTGGAGATTGCTTGAGGTCCACTCCAGATCCTGTTTGCCCGGGTATCAGCAGCAGAGGTTGCAGAAGATAGAATATTGCTGAACAGCGAGTGTACCTGTCTGATTCTTACTTTGGGAGCTTCCTCTCAGGGGTGTACTCCACCCTGTGAGGTGTGGGGTGTCAGACTGCCCCTAGTGGGGGATGTCTCCCAGTTAGGCTACTCAGGGGTCAGGGACCCACTTGAGCAGGCAGTCTGTCCGTTCTCAGATCTCAACCTCCGTGTTGGGAGATCCACTGCTCTCTTCAAAGCTGTCAGACGGAGTCTTTTGGGTCTGCACAGGCCTCTGCTGCTTTCCCTATTGTTTTTTTAGCTGTGCCCTGTCCCCAGAGGTGGAGTCTACAGAGACAGGCAGGTTTCCTTGAGCTGCTGTGAGCTCCACCCAGTTTGAGCTTCCCAGCGGCTTTGTTTACCTACTTAAGCCTCAGCAATGGCAGGCGCCCCTCCTCCAGTCTCGCTGCTGCCTTGTGGTTAGATTGCAGACTGCTGTGCTAGCAATGAGGGAGGCTCCATGGCCGTGGGACCCTCCCGGCCAGGTGTGGGTATAGTCTCCTGGTGTGCCCGTTTGCTTAAAGTGCAGTATTGGGGTGGGAATTACCCGATTTTCCAGGTGTTGTGTGTCTCAGTTCGCCTGGCTAGGAAAAGGGATTCCCTTCCCCCTTGTGCTTCCCAGGTGAGGCAATGCCTCACCCTGCTTCAGCTCTCGCTGGTCGGGCTGCAACAGCTGACCAGCACCGATTGTCCGGCACCCAGTGAGATGACCCCAGTACCTCAGTTGAAAATGCAGAAATCCCCTGTCTTCTGTGTCGCTCACGCCGGGAGTTGGAGACTGGAGCTGTTCCTATTCGGCCATCTTGCTCCGGAATCTCAAGTTACTTATTTTTTAAAGGTCTGTGACTTATCAATACAACCTAAGTGGGACCAATATTTGCGTGTGTCTCAGATATTTTATTTGATATACACCAAAAGATAGTTTGAACTTCATTAACATGTGAGAAAAAGTCTATAGCATAAGATGGGTCTCGTTAGGTGACTTCTTGGATACCAATCAGCATTTCAATTGTCTTACAGATATCAACCAGTTAACATTGTTTATACAATGTGGAATATTTACCACATTAGAGTGTTACAGCTTCACACATGTAGGAATAATTAATCTATTATACTTTCTACAGGAAGGCGTGCTTTTTATTTAGCTTGTCATTAAAACGGGGCATTCTAAAAAGAACTCCTTGGAAGAAATTGGGAGCTAGGGGTGAACATAGATTGAAAGTACAGTGGTGAGATATACCAGATAGTTGTAATGCATGTGTATAACTTAGAGAGACACAAGCCTTTCCATAACACCATAGAAAATCTCTGACTATGGGCTGATGTTTTGTTCAGAGCAAGTTGAGAAAGAAAGCCTTCTGCTACAAAAGCCTAGAATTTGTTGGATTTCTGACCAATGTATAGGTGTGTTAACCCAGTTATGGATTTATTAAATGGAAATAGGTAAGGGATGCCAATCCCTGCATGCCATTTAACAAATTTCAACCTATGGGCTTGGGATATATATTTTAAAGGGAGTACAAGATGAGCTAAACAAACCCTACCCTGGTATTATTAAATGATGAGGGCTCATGAAACCTTGTGAATATTTATATGTTGACCAATATAATTAAATAAAAAGGTGAGTGAATAAGGAGTGAAAACCTGCCTGAGGTAGAGTGAGACGATCTTCATCAATAGATTGGGTGGTCATAGCCAAGCAACATGGAAACTGGATATTCCAGGGTGTGTTTTTTTTTGTATTCGATAAAATGCTGATTATTTGAATCAAGATCTTTAACAAGTTCTTGACATCATGTGAGACAGTTGTTCTCTTTTCCTGTTTCTCTTGCCTCATATTAATGTTTTGTGTATGAACTTTTTAAAAATGATGATCTGAACATTTTTGAAGAGCCTTTGTCACTTCCAGGTGGTTGAAAGGGCAGGATGTGTACAGCATGGGTGGCATGTTGTGCCAGTGTCCTCGCTTGTTGGACAATTATAAGCTGTGACCATCTAGTCCCACCATCCAGAGAGGTGAATCCTTACTTCTGTGCTGTCAAAGCGTCCTTCTGAGTATTCAGGTGAGTACAAATTAGCACACATCTGTGAAGAATGTGTACTCAAGGCAGGGGACAGAGCATCTGAAAGGATTAGAGTGAACAAGGACCAACACTCCTGTGGGGAGATTAGTGGATGTCAGGGGCTGGAAGGAGGAGGAGGAGGGAGTGGCTGCCAATGCATACTGGTTTCTTTTAGGGTGATGAAAATGTTCTAAAATTAGATGTGGTGAGGGTCACACAAGTATAAGTTAAAACCCAGTGAATTGTATATTTTAAAATGATAAACTTTATGCTACATGAATTATATCTCAATAAAACCTTTTCTAACATGCTGTGATTTCTAAAAAAAATTAGAGTGGCTATATTAATATCAGAAAAAGTGTATTTCAGTGCAAAAAATATGTTCAGGCATAAAAAGGTAAATTCATAATAATAAATCTGTTGATTCATCAAGTGCATATAATGTATCTAATAACACATTTCAAAACACATGAAGAAAAACTGATAAAATTGCTAAGAAAAGCAGACAAATTTAAAACTATTGTCAGATAATTCAGTACCATCTATGTAATAATTTATAGAATAAGCAGCCATAACATCAGGAGTAATAAAGATTTAAATAACATAATCAACCAAATAGACCAAATTAATATTTATAAAATATTTCTACCCAACAACGGCAGAATGCACATTCTTTTGAAATGTACATGGTACACTCACTGGGATAGACCATATTCTGGGCCCTAAAACAAGCTTTAAATTTAAAAGAATTTATGTCATATCAAATAGGTTATCTGAACATCATGGCATTAAATCAGAAATCAATAATAGAGAGATATATTTAAAAATCTCCAAATATTTGGGAGCTAGGTAACACATTTCTATAAGAATTGAAAGAGAAATTAGAATGTATTTTTATCAGCGTGAAAATGCAAACAGAAGATGTAAAAAAAAGTTTGAGATACAGCTAAAGTAGCATTTGAGGAAAACTTATAGCCGTAAACAACTTTGCTAGAAAATAAAAGAAGTCTAAGTTTAGTGATATTAGCTTGACCTTAAGAAACTGTAAAAAGAAAAGTAAATAAATCCCAGGAGCAGAAGAAACGAAACAGTATGGATCAGAGTAGAAATCAATGAAATAAAACAGGGAAACAATAGAGAAAAATGAGAGAAATGAAAGTCAGGTCTGATTAATCTCTACCTAGAGTGATGAGGAAAATAGCAAGAAGACACAAATTGGCAATATTAGAAATACAAGAGGTAGACAGATACTATGGAGTTTAGAGATTTAAAAAAATGATAAGAGAACAATATGTACAACATTATGTCAATAAATTTGACAATTTATGTGAAGTGGGTAAACGTTTTGAAAGACATTAACAATCAAGTTCACTCAAACAGAAATACGTAACCTGAATTTCCCTGTATCTGTTAAGGAAAATCAATTTTTAATAAAAGCAAAAGGAAAACAAACAAAAACTTCCCACAAAGAAAACTCCAAACCCAGGTAGCTTCAAAAATTTGGGAAAATATATGGCTTTTAAGTAAGAAATAATACAAATTCTGCATACACGCCTCCAGAATATTAAAGAGGAGGGAATATGTCTCAACTTATTCTATGAAGATGATATATCCCTGATACAAAATATAGACAAAGCTGTCTCAAACAAAAAAGAGAAAACAAAAAAGGAAAGAAGGAAAAAAAACTATGAACAAAAAAGGCACAAAAATATAGATACAAAAATTCTAAACATATTTTTAATAAGTTAAATACACCAAACAAATAGGATAATAAAAATGATGTTTTTCCTAGGCTTCCAACTTTAGTTAACTTTCAAAAATTAATTGATCAATGTAATACACAATATTAACAAGCTAATGTGATGCACATCTCAATCAATGATGACAGAAATTTGGCAAAATATCACATTCATTACTGTTATAATCTCTAAACAAACCAGAAAGAAATAAACTTAGTCTGATGGAGTATACCTGTGAATAAACATGTAGCTGGCATTCTACTTAGCAGTGAAAGGTGAATACTTTCACTCTAAGATTTGAAAAAAAAAAGACAGGTAGGTTTGTTCTCACAACTTTCATTCAATATTAGATTGAAGGTTACTCATCTGTACAATACGGCAAGAAAAATAGAGAAAAGGTTTTCAAATTGCAAAGGAAGAAGTAAGACTCACTTTATTCCCAGACAATGCGAGTGTCCATATAGGAAGTCCTATAGAATCTAGGAAAAAACTACTATAACATATATATTTAGTTAGAGGATATAAGATCAATTAAGATTAATTATAAATTCATATGTTAATACTAACACAAGATAATTGCAAATTAAAATGTAGAAAACAATACCATTTATAAAAGCATAAACAGATTTAAAAATTATAGATAATGAATTTGCTCAAGGGCTAGATACTGAAAACTACAAAATATTGCTGAGAGAAATAGAACAATGTGTAAATGTATGGAGAGTTATACCATGTTCATGGTTCAGGATACTTGATATTGTTAAGATGTCAATTATCCCCATATGCACTTGTAGATTGATGTTCAGTCCTAATCAAAATCCTAGCTGGCTTTAATTTTTTTTGTGTGTGTGAAAATTGGCAAGTCAATTCTAAAATTCACAGGAAATGTAAAGGCCAAAATAACCTAAGAAAAAAACAAAGTTGAAGGACTTATAGTGTTTGACTTCATGACTGATTATAAGTCTAAGGTAATAAAAACTGTGTGGTATTGGTGTCATGATACAAAATTAGATTAATGAAACATAATTATGAGTTTCAAAATAGATGTGCATATATAGTCAATTAATTCTTGATAAAAGTGAAAAAGCAATTTAATCAAGAAAATTATTATTTCAGTAAATGTTGCTGACAATTTGATATTCGTCTACAAAAATGGACTTTGATACACAGAAATGATACAAACTCTTGGAAAAATATCTCAGTAATTTCTTAAAATAAATGTTACACAGAGATGCACCATATAACCCAGCCATTCTCATCTTAGAAATTTTTCTAAGATAAATGAAAACATGTGAATGTTGTAAGGGGGTATAATAGTCTGTTTTCACACTGCTATAAAGAAATACCTGAGACTGGGTAATTTATAAAGGAAAGAGGTTTAATTGACTCAGTTCCACATGGAAGGGGAGGCCTCAGAAAACTTACAATCAGAAGAGAAGGGGAAGCAGGCACCTTCTTCACAACACGGTAAGAGAGAGAGGGGAAAGCAAATGGGGAAGAGCCCCTTATAAAGCCATCAGATCTCGTGAGGACACAATCACCATCATGAGAATGGTATGGGGGAACTGCCTCCATAATCCAATCACCTCCCTCCCTCAGCATATGGAGATTGCAAGCTCTTCCCTCAACACATGGGGATTTCAATTCAAGAAAAGATTTGCACGGGGACACAGAGCCAAACCATATCAAGGGGCAAGAGAAAACTTTTGGATGTTATGGATATGCTCATATCTTATTTGTGGTGATGCTTTCATTGGTGTGTACATATGTTGAAATGTATTAAATATTTCACCTTAAACATTGCATGTTAATTATACTTCAGTAGAGTTATTTTGAAAAATGATACATAATGGGGATATATTTTAGGTTTAAAACTTACATACAAAATGAAAGTATACAAGTTTAACCAAAGTAACATAGTAAAAGATATAGAACCTTCTATTAAATATTTTATATGCCTAATTTCATTTAGATTTTCATTAGTGCTTTGATGTAGATAGTATTGTTTTATTTTATAACAGAATAATTTGAGACTTATGTGTTACAATGGTTATTGGGCGGAGAAGTATGGTTATGAAGTGTTAAAATGATTATTGGGAGGAGAAAAAGAGGGTTATAAAGAAAGATTTTGCTGTGGTAACTACTATGCTTGCTTGAGGGTGATTAGGGATTTTTTTAATTGACTTTAATTATAGACCTACATATAGTATGAGGGCTTGCATTTACTAATGAAGTCTTAAATTACTTAAAACTGGGAGTAATAGTACTTACAGTGATGGAACAGATGCACTAGTATTTTGCAATAATCTGTGTCTATTTGATACATTGGACTGAGTTCTGTTCTTTGTACTTTGGGAAATACCAGTGAACTTGAGTTTCTCCAGTGGAGGTGATCACAGTGATGAATGACTTGGCTTCTGCACAGCAAAAAGCATGATCATCAGAGTGAGCAAACAACCTACAGAATGGGAGAGCATTTGTGCAATCTATCCATCTGACAAAAGTCTAAGATCCAAAGTTTATGAGAAACTTAAACAAATTTACAAGAAAAAAACAAACGACCCCATTAAAAAGTGAGCAAAGGACATGAACAGACACTTCTCCAAAGAAGACATTCATGCAGACAACAAACAGATGGAAAAAGCTAAACATCACTAGTCATTAGAGAAATCCAAATTAAAACCACGATGAGATGCCATCTCATGCCAGTCAGAATGGTGATTATTAAAAAGTCAATAAACAACAGATGCTGGCGAGATTGTGGAGAAAAAGGAACACTTTTACATTGTTGGTGGGAATGTAAATTAGTTCAAACATTGTGGAAGACAGTGTGGTGATTCCTTAAAGACCTAGAAGCAGAAATACCATTTGACTCAGCAATCCCTTTACTGGGTATCTACACAAAGAAATATAAATCGTTTCATTATAAAGATACATGCACGCATATGTTCATTACAGCACCAATCACAATAGCAAAGACATGGAATCAATCCAAAAGGCAATCAATGATAGACTAGATTTAAAAAAAAAAAGTAGTACATGTATGCCATGGAATACTATGCAGCCATAAAAGGAAGGAGATCATGTTCTTTGCAGGGTCATGGATGGAGCTGAAAGCCATTACTTTCAGCAAACTAACAGAGGAACAGAAAGCCAAACACTGCATGTTCTCACTTATAAGTGAGAGCAGAATGATGAGAACACATGGACACATTTGGGGGATCAACAATAGGGCCTGTTGTAGGGGTGGAGGGAGGGAGAGCATCAGAAGAATAGTTAATGGATATTGGGCTTAATATCTAGGTGATGGTTTGTGATATGGTTAGGCTTTTTGTCTCCATCCAAATCTTATGTTGAATTGTAATCCCTATATTCACCAAGTGTCTAGGGAGATACCTAGTAGGGGATGATTAAATCATGGGGGCGGTTTCCCCCATGCTGTCATCAAGATAATGAGTGAGTTCTCAAGAGATCTGATGATTTTATAAGGGGATCTTCCCCCTTTGCTGGCCATGCTCTAGATTGCTGCCATGTAAGATGTGCCTCTTTCCCTTCCACCATTATTTTAAGTTTCCTGAGGCCTCTCCAGCCCTGTGGAACTGTGCGTCAATTAAATTTTTTTTCTTTATAAATTACGCAGTCTCTGGTATGTCTTTATAGCAATGTGAAAATAGACTAAATACAGGTTGATCTGTGTAGGAAACCACCACGGCACACATTTACTTATGTCAAACTTGCATATCCTGCATATGTACCCTGGAACTTAAAATAAAATTGATTAATAAAAGGAAAATGTAATTGTATGAAGAAGCAATGTTATTGAGCCCCAGTAAGAGAACTATTGGCACAATCATAATTTAATATCTTAATTACTGTTAAATGGTACAATACCATAGTTCTCCTGAGCAGCTCCAAAGGTAAGGATTAAGCCTTGAACAGGCAGATTGAATATGAAAAAGTTTCCCTGCTGACACAGTAAAATGGAAAAACGTGTTTGTTTTTCATGGGTGGTGCTTGCAGTGGCTGGATGGCACCATAGAGAAGATCCTAACATTGGGCTTATTTTAAATATGTAACTTTTAAGGTCCTTCTCTACTCAATAAAATAAGAATAAAAGAGAAACAAACAACTTTCACAATCAGTATGAAAGTATAGGTAAGTATACATAAGGAGACAGTAATGAGTGATACATGAAGTAAGTAAAAATAGTCAAATTTATCAAGTGTTTAATATTGATCAAGGAATCATACATAATATCAGCTGATATTTACTGCCACTCTATCATATAGATATTATTTGTGTCTTCCATTATTTATAAGAGAAATGAGGGTAAGAAAATTTAAGTAACTTGTCCAAGAATACACAGTTAACAAGTAGTGGTATCGGGTTTTGAACCCGGATCTCCCTGAGTTCATATACAGAGCTCTGAATTAACGTAATACATTAGGAATTTGTTGATGAGTGTATGGATTTCTTGGTAAATTTGAGTTTCCACGAATGTTTATCCCACATATATAATGTAATTGAAATGAAGCACTTAGGGAAAATAGTAATTCCTGGCTAACATGATGATGGAAGCACTCAAGAGTCTGTTATTTGGATTAGCCCTTAAGGAATAACCTGAACAAAGCACAACTTTGAAAGGTATAAGGCCAATAATAGACTACAACATTGATATTGTAGAGGGATGAGGAGTGACCCTGAAAAATTTGCTGACCATAGATTTTTCTTGTTCTTTTTTTTTTTTGAGACGGAGTCTCGTTCTGTCGCCCAGGCTGGAGTGCAGTGGCCGGATCTCAGCTCACTGCAAGCTCCGCCTCCTGGGTTTACGCCATTCTCCTGCCTCAGCCTCCCGAGTAGCTGGGACTACAGGCGCCCGCCACCTTGCCCGGCTAGATTTTTGTATTTTTTAGTAGAGACGGGGTTTCACCGTGTTAGCCAGGATGCTCTTGATCTCCTGACCTCGTGATCCACCCGTCTCGGCCTCCCAAAGTGCTGGGATTACAGGCTTGAGCCACTGTGCCCAGCCATTTTTCTTGTTCTTGAATGAAGGAATGTAGATGTTGGCCTGGTGTCTATAAATTGGTTTATATCTAAAAACACTGGCCCATTGGGGTTATGTTGAGCAAAATACAGACGTGATAAAAACAAGATTTCAAATGATACACAGCACCATTTTTCACATTCCTATATACTGGTAGTATGTAGAAAATATTTTAAATGGTGTTGTGTATACTTGCCATTAGAAAAGTCTGTGCTCAGGGACTCCAGATCCCAGAGTAACTGGGCAGTAGAAGAAGTAAAAGAAGTTTCAAAAATCAGGAAAGGAAGCAGAAGGAATTTTTTTAAAGCCTCATATTAAAACTCTGGGAAGGCTACTTTATGTTGGTATTTTTCTTAGAGAATAAAATAATTTTAGGGTTGGAGAAGTTATTGACCTGCCGAGGCTGGGATCCCCTAACAACCTTGACCAACCTCAGTTTGATCATCCAGAGGTCCCCACTTCTCAAGGCTACCCATCTATCAAGAAGAGATGCCCAGCTATCTACAAAATTCATGTTTCCCTTCTTCCATAGAAGAGGAATTCTGGCTCTGTATATGGCTGCTTGGTTCATTGTCATATCCTGGCCTCCCCTTCAGTCAGTTGTGGCCATCTGACTATGCTATTTCCCATGTAAAGTAAACTGAAGAGATGTGTGCTGCTTCTGAGTCTGAGATGGAAGACATTTGAGGTATTGATGATAGATAGTGATAGAAAGGTAAGTGGAAAACACTTCTTCCTGCCAAAGTTCAGTTAAATTTGTATTTGTAAGTAGAAAAGAGGAGATATCACCTACAGACCCTTTGGCAAGTCTGCTAGCCCTCTGAATGTTAAGATTCAATATTCTTTTTCAGACTTTTGAGCATCTCAATTTCTCTCCCTGCATTAAACAATTATTGCAAAATAATTACATTTCTATTTTGGTAATGTGGGCATACTTATATTTATTTTACTATTGTCCCAAGTATGATGTTGCATAACAGCCACAGGGGCTGCACTTACTCCACAGAGGGTTTGTGCTAGAGGGTGACCAGATGAAAGGCAAAATAATAATAATAATAATAATAATAATAATAATAATAAAGGAGTGACTCAGATTCTTCTTCACCCCTCTCAAAAGACAAAATTGCAACAAATTTAGATCTAAATGGCTTTTATGCAGAATTTATAATTCAGGACAGCCTCCATTCTACAAAATAGAATGATACCTCTCATGGGGCAGTGGCAGAACAGTGAGGTTTGTAAGCGGCGAACAAGGAAACAGAATAATAGAAAACAAAAGCTGATTGGTTAACATCAAATTACTTCAGTTTTTTTTTTTTTTTTGTAAGGGTTAAAGCAGACAGAACTTTCTTAATACTTGGACTCAGGTAGACTAGAGTCTCCTGTTTTCAAGGAAACTATTCTGTTTAGGGATCTATCTACTTCCTTAAAGCTTCAGTTGGATCATGTGGCATTTAGCATGAGTGGCTCCATTTTGGTTTGGTCTGTTGGGGCCTAGTGCAGGAGCTCAGTTCCACACAATGGCCTCCTCCTGTGCCCCAATTAAACAAATTTTGCCAATTAACTGTATTTCTTCTGGAGAATATGGTTAGATATATGCATATTTTAATATTGTCCCTAACATGATATAGCCTAGAGGCTCCAGAGGCCACATTTACTCCACAGAAGAGGAGGAGTTATGCTAAAAGGCAAAAAGATGGAAAGCAAAATTTAAAAATAATAATAATTAAAAAGTGGCCCAGATTCCTCTTCATCCCAAATTGCTGAGAAGCGGGGTAATAGAACACTTGCCTCTGCATGAGTCTGCGCAACTGTCGGCTAGCTACCAGTGAGTGATAACTCTCACAGCACACTTGCTTAATTTCATGCATTCAGGGATGACCCCAAATTGTTCAAAACGGTGGAAACATGAAACTGAATTTTGCGTGACTGAAACAAGAACTGCATTACTGCAAATTTATTTTTAATTTTTCAAGATTCTGAGAAATGCAAAGTATAAATGAAGGAAGAAAATGGCATTTGATTGAATTGAACTTTTATTTTGATAAAATGGCAGAAAGCCTAAGTAGAAGCAGGGCCTTGTGTAAAGGTAATCTACCTCTATCTGCAGCTGACTTTGCTAGGAGGAATACACAGAGAAGTCTGGCATTCTTAGAAATGTGCTGTTGTGACACAGTTATCTGAGTAACTAAACATACTGGAATCTCCACCAAACACAGTTCAGGTGGCTAATGCTAACAGTTACAGAGTTACCTGTAGGGAGAAACTAATGACCATCTCAACCCAAATAACGAATACTGATAATAACAAGAGTAACACATCAGCTGGCATTTACCAGTGTGTGTCCCTACTGTGCTCCTTCTTGAGGATGTTGATTATCATGCCATTAACTTCGAAGAACTCAAAATCTCAGGTTGTAGTGGTCAGGATCCCTAGATTTACATTTATCTAATTTACATTATCTCATTTCATGATCTTTAACCATTCTATTGCATAGAAAGAAAAACTCCTGGGATCAAATAATTTGACTTTGTTACAATTGTTAAGAACAAACAAATAACAAAATAATTGTCCCTCACTTGTCTTTGCAGCAGGCAATGGGTATAACACATGCCTTCTTTTCCGGCTTTTAGAATTCCAGCCCTAATTTAGTAGTAGGTGCTTCTCAAAGCATCAGCCTTACCTGGAAACCCACTAGACACACACATTCTCAGGGCCCCACCTTGGATCTACTGGATAAGAAACTCTGGGAATGTTTTTGTGCTGTAATGAGGCCTCCAGGTGATTCTGATTGACCCTCAACTCTGAGAACTGCTGTGATAGCCTGATGCTTACGAAATGCTATGATGATTTAAGACTCACAAAAATGTATGGGCAGCTTTTAAAATATCACATCTAGGTAAGCAGACTGCTTATCTACACTTATCTCTCAAAATGAAATAATGTTTTTTCCCTTTTAATTACCGATGAGTCCTTCTAAGAAGACTGGGGAGTAGAGGGGAAGAATAATGAAACTAGCATTTATTTAATGTCTGGTATCTGCCTACCACTGTCCTGAGCTTTTCCAGTTCCGTATCTCCAATCTCTGTGAACAACCATATGAAACGATCAGCCTTAATCTTATTTCAAAGATCAGGAACCGGAGGGATTGCAACTTATCCAAATGGCAGAGCTGGTGTGTTTGTTTTCTGTGGTCAAAACTCAAATGCTTAACACATGGGTAATATAAGTAAGTGAAATAAAACCTAGAGTAAATGAGAAAAGATACAAATTTCATGGTAAAGGACAACTGATCCTCAGCACTGATTTTCAGGAAAGATAGAGCAAGTGGGGAATGACATATCTTTTAAAGACAGCAGCTGTTTCTCAGTTCTTCCAAGTTGTGGCCAAAATATTATGCACCCAATGTTGTCTTATTAGGTTTTTTTTTTTTCTCCCAGGGAAGCCTAAAATTAAGATTTGAACCTAAAATCTCGTGATATTTAATGATGACATATGAACGATGTGCATGAAAAGCATTTTGAATAACAAACTAAACACATCTGCTAGTTGAGTTTGGCCGGGTAGTGACCTCTGATATACTGTAATGTCAAAAACAGCCTGCTTGCCCCCAAAAGCCTATTTCTTTCTGATGTCTCTGCTGAATTTCAGCTTGATATAAATAGTATTGAAGATCTCTACCCCCGGTATTTATTTTAGTATTTGTTCAGGCCAATGTGTTTAGTATTTTACCTCTTGGGGAAGAAGTATAGACTTCAATGTCTAACAAAGCTCACTAGTCTCAGTATATCAGAGGTGGGGAGGCTGCTGTCATGGGGCAGTGCATCTCAGGGGATCCCCTCTTAAGTCCCTGGACCTGCAGGGCATTTGTACTGGGGTGAAAGTCTCCACACTGGCAGGACACAGGCCTGTCTCCCTGTCAACTAGCAGGAGCAGCAATCAATATTTCTGTAATTACTAAGCCTCCTCTTTGGCATAGCTAAAAAGGTAATTCAATCGTGTGCTAGTTCTGCAAACAGAGCTTTTCTAAATTCTTCTTTTTATCCTTCTTTACATATTTATTAGAACATTTTGGACGCATCCACGTAAACTGACTGAGAGTAACCGGCAGAATGAGCCCCACTGATGCCTGCTCTCCCCAGACTATCAAACCATCAGCGGAGACTGGACAGGTCCTGATGAAATAAATGTTGGCTGCTGACTCGTCCAATTTTGCTGCACTCCTTTGTGTCACTGGCACAGCCTTGTCCAAGATTGAGATATTTGCAAACTGTCATCTTTCATAAATATCTGCCTTGAGTGACAATTTCTCCCTCCAACACTTCTCTTTGAAATGCACCTGGCTGGCTCCTAGCCTGAGGAATTTCATTGCTTGTGATGGGTGATTAGCAAAGGGATGCTTCTTCCTCCTGGTGCCTGCCTCTTCTCTTCTGCTCCCCTTCCATGTCCCACCCTCCTCACATCCCCGATTCCATCCTTTCCTTCCCACCTTTTCTGGGAAGGCCTGAGTCATAGTTCTGACAAACCATGTCTTGCTAAAGACAGCAAATTTGTCAGAGGTGTTATGAGCCCACTGCGAAACATACTTTTATTCAACTTGCCAAAATTACAGTTATTAACAACCAACCAGAAGTTTGTCAAAGCTTTTCAAATGAGTTTAACGTCCTCTTAACACACAATCCTCTAAAATCTCCAGGAGGCATCTCACAATGTTAATATGCTTACAAAAGTGGATATGGCCTTTTTAAATGCCCTTTGGCTCTAACCTCCAACAGCAATGGAAACAGCAATGTTCAAATGACAAAGTTAGTAACAATACTCATTATCATTTCCATAGCTTGTTTTTTTAAAAAGGATTGATGTAAGAGCCCCCTGAAGCAGGCAATACCACCACTACACAAATGAATCAATATGCTTGCACATAAATGTTGGAATTAATATAAGCACTGAGATATCAAATTCAAATCTCCAACTGGAAAAGGATCACTACATTAAATGGAATTACCCCTTATTAGAAATGAATATGTAGAGATTATAGGATAATCAACATTCTCAGTTCCTAATGTATCTGATTAGATTTCTCATGCATAATTTATCTGAAAGAGATTTAATATCCTAATGTAGGATCATTTTTATAAATTTGAATGGAAGAAATTTTAATCAGTAAGATTAAGAGAAATTCTTATTTAAGGTAAAATCTTGGTAGATTTTTAATACCCGTAAATACTATAATTTCACATGTAAAACCTTTAACAACCTTATTTTGCTGCATTATTTTTTCAGTTTTTCAATCTAGTATCAACTGAAAATTATTTTAAATCTAGCACTCAATGAATAAATTCTCTCTCTAGGTGATATGAAAATGTATCCTAGAAACAAAAATGCAGTTTTACTCAGTGTACGGACAGTATGTCTTAGCATTTCTGATTTTCATTGCAAAGCTATCCTGAAAAGAATACGATTAATGTAATGTAATATAATACTATACTACACTATCCTATACTGTAATATAACATGACAGTATGACATATATGCCGTTGGCTTGAATTTCCATTAGAATTTTTTATGTACTACATAAGATTTGTAGTACTTATATAATGTGATTACCATGGAAATTTTATAAGCTCATATAAGTTTTATAATATACATTTTAAAATTTATTCTTTTAAAAATTTTACAATATTTGTAATACATAATAATGTATTTATTTTATGAGATACACTATATTTTAGTTACATTTTTTGACATATTGGACAATGATGGATTTAGAGTGAGCAGTTGATAGAAACTTAGAGAGTCTTTCATTCGATCTCAGAAATACAGTTTAACCATGCTACATGAATAAAAATTGTGAACATAACCAGAGAAGAGAAGTTGACAAATTTAATTAATTTTCACATATCTCATTGGTTAAAGAGATGTTTTATCAGATTCAATTAAAATTTCCATAATAAAAGTTTGTTTCTTCTCTTTTAATGCTATCTATAACAGATATAGCAAAAATGAGACCCCAACTATTCAATTACATTCATTGGCAGATTTTGGAATTTTGATCCTGTACCAATCACTGAACAATTCTAAGCATTTTTACAAATTTTATCTCATGTATTCTTCACAATCACTCTGCAAGAAAATTAAACATTATAATTCCCGTTTTGCAGATATTTACACTTGACTTGAGAGATATTAACAAAAACTTTTCTCCAAAGGCATGCGAGGATTTTTCTGGCTAGTGGTGGGCACCTAATCTGGTTCTCCTGACCACACCTGTTTTAACAATTCTCAACATGGCTTGTTTCTCATTTTCTTTCGGGTAATTGGCCATCATTACTGTGCAAATTCAGCACAGTACAGCAACCTAGAACTCTAGCAGTTGTGAACCTTATGTAGACATAAAGTTATTTTAAATCAAATTTAAGGCTTTCTGAAACCTGTATAATTTTACCTCTTCAGGATTTTGTGCTTGAGACTTTTGATGGCTCTAGAATATAAACTCTAGATAAACCCCAAATAATTTAAGACATAAATATAATTTGTTTTGAATGTGCTTAGCTGAGCTATTGATAGTTATTTTTTGTTACTGGACATATATCATCAAAAGTGAGACCACAATGATAATTTTGCATGGGTTGCTAGTGAACATTGAGAAAAGTATTTTTATCTGTGTTTTTCACAGATTCAAAGAGTACCAGAAAAGAGTCCTGCATTGATAACAAAGTGACTATTTTAGACGTAGATAGCTTCTGAAATATTTCCAACTCTAATACCATAAATCTACAACAGCTATACTTACAATTTTTGTTAATCAATTCTTTAATAAAATTTGCATTAATGTATCTTTTAAAGCATTTTCCAAGGACTCAGTTCAGTTTTTTACACTATTGACTTGGATTTCCAGTAGAAGTTTGTATGCTTAAAATATTTAATCTCCATTTATTTTCCTGCTTTGGAAGCAATAGATCCTGAAAAAGTGTGGAGCAAACTTCTACCTCTATAGTAAATCAATAATAAACCCATTGAAGAGATTTTTTTTTTAGGTTTTATGTCTTCCCATTTGATTGTGATATTTTCTATATAATGATTATCTTTGTATCACAGAAAGGGTGTGTATCAACTCAACGACTAAGTTCCACCACCAATGAGCCAAATATTAAACACTACTTGAATATATCCTTGAGTTATCATCAACCTAATACATACGTATCAACTGCTTTCATTGGTGACTTTTAATTAGTCATTTTGTAATCCTGTTGTTCAGTATTCTTGGAAATTATTTAATTTGCTTCTTAAAACCTGGGCACTTTTCTTCAACTTGAAAAACCAAATTAGGAGGAAAACATCTCTTTCAAATCAAAACAAGGTATTTTCTTATTTATAAAGCACCTTATAAGGATACATATGACAATGTTAGTTAGTGCATAAAGCACTATAATCTCATGAGCAGCTTATTGTATTAATATATACTTTATTGACACTATTACTAAACTGATAGTTCTAAGATGATTTAAGAGGGGGAGACTACTATAATAATTTTGCATGGGTTGCTAGTGAATATCGAGAAAAGTATTTCTGTCTCTACTGTCTTCACAGACTCAAGGAGTGAAGGCAGTAAAACCTTAAATATATTACAGATGCATTATTTCTTTCAAATGCTGTTTGTCAACATTTATCAAATTTACCTAAAATATGTATGTAATAACGAACTTGTTTATTGACTAGTAAGTCAACGAACTGGAGTCATTGATATAGAAAGGATATCTTTCCCACCTCTGTCACCCAAGAGAACAATGTAAGAATTGGGTAAAAAAATCTCAGTTCTGTGCCTAGCACTTTTGTTGACCCAGAGTAGATGCTCGTTACATATTAGTTGAATCAAGAAATAAATGAATCAATTAAAAATGCACTGGAATTTCTGATTAATCCAAAAAATCTTAGCTACCATTCCATTGAATCTTTCAGTAGCATATCAATTTCACTTTTGATTCATGACTATGTTTATTTGTAGTGTGTCTACTACATGAAAGCCTTCTCGGCCAGGCATGGTGACTCACGCCTGTAATCTCAGCGCTTTGGGAGGCCGAGGCAGGCACATCACAAGGTCAGGAGTTAACCATCTCTACTAAAAATACAAACCCTGTCTCTACTAAAAACAAAAAATTAGCCGGGCATGGTGGCAGGTGCCTGTAATCCCAGCTACTCGGGAGGCTGAGGCAGGAGAATCACTTGAACCCAGAGGGTGGAGGTTGCAGTGAGCAGAGACGGCACCACTGCACTCTAGCCTGAGTGACAATGTGAGACTCTGTCTTAAAAAAAAAAACAAAACCAAAAACCATAAAACAAACAAAAAAACAAGGCTTCTCACTATGTGTAATAGGAGACATAAATAAGACACTTTTTGGCCTCAAGGAGCTTACAGCATAGCATTTTTTTTTCTTTCATAGGATTGAGCAAACCTTGAAAAGGGCTCAAATTCTATTGCAAAAAACATAGTAGTTGTAATTGCAGGATAGAGATTCTGGACATATAAGTTTGCAGCATGTTTCTTTTGTGAATTCACTGCTATCAAACAGAACATTAGATATTTACTTTGAAGTGAGAGCCTTCGATGCATTGCCCACATTTGAAAATTGTGTTTGCATATGGGGCTGCCTGGTTTCCAATGGCCAGATGGATCCTGACTACATGCCAAGTAATGTTTTGGGTCCATGAAATTCATTAGTACCATTACTTTTGGCATGAGTTTAGGAAAAAAAAAAAATCATTGCCCCTAAATAAACATAATCTCCTGCCTTTTTCTGGCTTTCTATGCTGCCCACATAAAGTTTTGAGTGTCCTGTCTGAATGAGTGGGGAGGCCCAGCAAACTCCAAGGTTGCTTCCTGATTCACATTTGAAGACACAAATGTGTCCATATGCGTTCATTGTTTCATTTAGTCTGCCTGCATAAAATTGCAGGTATACTCCTCTTTCCTTACTATCTCTCTCCTAACTGTGCTCTGTACATTGACGTTGGCTTTGATGTAAATAGGTTACTTTATTAAGGTGGGACTCATGTCATTGTTCAAAAACATGCACTCCTAGCTTTACATTAGTATAACTATGTGCCCCACATTTATCCCTGTATATGAAGAGACACTTCAAAATCTGAACACCACTTCCTCAACACACAAACACAGATGTACACAGACACCTACGTATGACATTTATCCTCTGAGTTAACCAAACGTAAAGGGTTTATCAGGAACTAAATTCAACATTATGAGAGAAATTCTGGACCTTGGCGCACCAAAAAAGACTGCTCATTCACAGGACATTGGAATGAGTCCCCAGAAACTAAATTTCAAGCAACAGTTCACCCATTACCGTTGTTAGTTTTAAACTTTTGTTTCATGTTTCCTTTGTATTCTTCCTGGGTTATTTTCTCACTTGTGATGAAAATAAACATAAAAACAAGGGATACAGATATAACGTAATATTTTTCTAATGTTTTCAATTAAGCAGCAGCTGCTGTTACCAAGCTGTCATCTCTGTTGCTAAGGGGGTTTTGTGTGTGTGTTGGTGCAGGACTGGCAACTTTAATACACTCATCCCATTGCTAGGACTGTTATAAAGTACCTCTGTTAATTTTGTTAATCTAATAGGGGCCTGAAAGCAGCACCATTTTTTTTCTATTAAATCTACCTGTGGTTGATAACTCATCTTTATCTGAAACTAGTTAAGATTCTCATGAGTCAGATGATATTTCTAGGACAAAGAGAATCCAAAAGTTAAGAATCTTTTTTTTTTTTTTAAACCAAGTCTCCCTCTGTTACCCAGGCTGGAGTGCAGTGGAGTGATCTCAGCTCACTGCAACCTCCGCCTCCCAAGTTTAAGTGATTCTTGTGCCTCAGCCTCTCAACTAGCTGGCACTACAGGTGTGAGCCTGTAGCCTGCCTGGCTAATTTTTGCATTTTTAGTATAGATGAGGTTTCACCATGTTGGCCAGGCTAGTCTCAAACTCCTGACTTCAAATGATCTGCATGCTTCAGCCTCCCAAACTGCTGGGATTACAGGCGTGAGCCACTGAACCAGGCCTAGAGTTAACAACCTTGTTGGCATTTTGTGACTAACTGAATCAGCTATGCTTCCTCAGTTTCCCCAGTATAACTGAGCAGATCCTAGGTAACAAAAGTAAAGTCTCCCAGCACACGATGGATGGAGAACTATCACTTCATGCACACAGGGCCACCCTGCAGTAATGAACCACTCAGAGAACAGACTAAAGTCAAGAGCTAAACCCCATAGATTCAGCTCCTGGCATACCAGAAGCATTGGAAGGATCTTTGCTGAATGAATGAACCCATTCAATCAGTATCTTCTTATTACTCAGCCTTTTGGAGTCTTTGAAATGGAGATTATAGGAATTTTCCCCCATCTTCAAGCCTTTGCTTCCTCAATTAGATCTGTAAAATCCTAAGTAGAAAATGGCTACATTCATGAATGGGGAGACTTATTTCTTTGACCTGACTTAGTTTTATCCCACAATATATTTTAAAATCTGCAGAGGGATATTTCATGCATATTCCACATTGATGTGAATCTCTTCCTAGGCTTGAGGATGCTACTCAAATATTTTGGCTGCAATATATATTACCTGGTCTGTTCTATCCTTTAGCTGAATCAACTAAGTTAAAACTTCAAATAGATGTATAGGAAAAGTAGCATAATATATTCTATACTTGCTACCTTTTTGTGACTAGGTTGTCTTCTCATTGAGAACAGGAATTATATCTTATGTTTCTTTCTATACCTTGTGGTCTTGCATGTAATAAACACACCTATTTTGAGAGATTAGAGAAGAGACTGCAAAAGCTCATCCTACACCGTCTGCCCCTTCTTTGTCTGTCATCACAGCCATTAATATTACTGTAGGTTTCTCAGCCTTTATTCCAGCCATTTAAAGATAACTCCTATGCATTTTAAAGTTTTCTTTCTGTTTCAAGGCTCTTGAAGGCCTAATATGATTGTATCCTTAGAACAAATCTTGTGCCTGTGAGTATTTTTTTTTTTTTTTTTTTGAGATGGGGTCTCGCTATGTTTCTCACGCTGGTCTTGATCTCCTGGGCTTACACAATCCTCCTGTTTTAGCCTCCCGAGTAGCTGAGATTACAAGCACATGCCACCACGCCCAGCTCTTATGAATATTTTATGGACAAACGACTTATTGATGTTTTGGGGGCTAGAACTTAGGTTTCCTGATCATGCTGTGGGCTGTGAGTGAGAAACAAACTTTTGTTGTGTAAAGCACATTTTAGGGAATGTGGGTTTCTGAAGAATAAACTATACCTTCTCCTGACTAATACAGCTTTTTTTCCACTATAGTATTTTGTTATTTCTTCATAACATGTGTAATATGTGTACATCTTTAGTTTATTTTTATTTTTAGTTTTTTGTCTCGCACTGTTGCCAGGCTGGAGTGCAGTGGTGTGATCTCTGCTCACTGCAACCTCTGCCTCCCAGGATCAAGCAATTCTCCTGCCTCAGCCTTCCAAGTAGCTGGGATTACAGGCACGTGCCACCATGCCCAGCGAGTTTTTTGTATTTTTAGTAGTGATGGGGTTTCACTATGTTGGCCAGGCTGGTCTTGAACTCCTGACCTTGTGATCCACCTGCCTTGGCCTCCCAAAGTGCTGGGATTACAGGCGCAAGCCACCACACCCAGCCTATATCTTTAGTTTTACAGCTTTGTGTCTTCCATGTATTTACTGCCATTCTTGCCTGGAAAGTATATGATCATTAAGAATAATGATCACTTAAAAATATCTCTGTACTAACTAGAGGCAAATAGATGTTTTTCGATGAAACTCCTCTATTATATTTTGTACCTTTCAAATATATATATATATATATATTTGAAAGTTATATATAGTGTAATATATGTATATTTCACTTATAAACTTCATTCTGTCCTATTCTCTTTCAAAACAGTAGAGTTAATTTGGAAATAACAGAAATAGAGGCCAAGTATGGTGGCTCATGGCTGTAATCCCAGCACTTTGGGAGGCCAAGGCAGGAGGATTACTTGAGGCCAGAAGTCCAAGACAAGCCTGCAAAATATAGTAAGACCCCCATCTCTATAAAAAATTTTAAAAATTAGTTAGGCTTGGTGAGGTGTGCCTGTAGTCGCACCTACAGTGGAGGCTGAGGTGCAGAGATTGCTTGAGTCCAGGAGTTCCAGGGTGCAGTGACCTATGATCATGCCACTGAACTCCAACTTGGAAGATAAGGGGAGACCCTGTCTCAAAAAAAAAGAAAAGAAGAGAAGAGAGGAGAGGGAGAAAGAGGAGAAGAGAGGAGAAGAGAAAGAAAGGAAAGGAAAGGAAAGCAAAGGAAAGGAAAGGAAAGGAAGGAAAGAAAGAAAGAAAGAAAGAAAGAAGAAAGAAGAAAGAAAGAAAGAAAGAAAGAAAGAAAGAAAGAAAGAAAGAAAGAAAGAAAGAAAGAAAAGGAAAGGAAGAAAGAAAGAGAAAGGGCAATTATAGTTCAAGGTTAAGTTGGACTTAGTTTCCATCTTTGATTAGTTTGTGATTATGAGCTAGATCTCCATGCCTCAAGTTACCCTATCTGTAAAATGGGAGTGATAATATTGTTTTCTTACATTTTGGAATTAGGAAATCTAAAGAAAAATATATGAAAAAAATAACTAGAAAATGAAGCCCTGTGTACATATATAATATGATGTCTTATATTTCCTGTCGTCTCTCCTTCAAGCGGTATAGTGAGAAGTTAGAGGTGGCTATATAACCTGCTATGGTTGGTGAAATGTGAACCAAAGTAGAGTGTACTACTTCTGGGCGGAGGCTTTAAAACGGGAGCAGGATTCTCTAAGTCCTTTCTGCCATGCTCTCTGCAATGCTCTGGATAGTGGTTGCACCATCGATCCAGTATTTAAATTTTATCTGACAATTACAGATGCCTGCTTGTATTGCTATGGGAAAATACAAGAATTGGAAACAAGCCCAGCCATCCTCTCAATGGAATAATTAACTCAATTTATCATTAAATAATTTTAATATACATTTAAATTTTTATTCTATTTTTTGTGGGTACATAGTAGGTGTATATAATTATGGGGTATATGAGATATTTTGATATAGGCATGCAACATTTAATAATCACATCAGAGTAAATGGGAGATTGATCACCTCAAGCATTTATCCTTTCTTTGGGTTACAAACATTCCAATGATACTCTTTTAGTTATTTAAGAACGTAAAACAAATTACTGTTGAATATAGTCATCCTTTTGTGCTATCAGATACACCTTATTCACTATACCTAACTATAATTTTCTACCCATTAACCATCCCTACTTACTCTTCCCCCAACACCACCCTTCCCAACCTCTTGTAACATCATTCTACTCTCTATCTCCATGAATTCGATTGCTTTCATTTTTTTTAGCTTCCACAAATAAGTGAGAACATATAAGGTTGTCTTTCGTGTCTGACTTATTTCACTTACTGGCTTATTACACAATGACTTCCCGTTCCATCCATGTTGTTGCAAATGACAGGAGTTAAATCCTTTATATGGCTGAATAATATTTCATTGTGATGTGCACTACATTTTATTTATCCACTCATTGGTTTGTGGAAATATTACAAATCTTGACTAATTTGACTTCAGTAAACATGGGAGTGGAGATATGTCTTCAATAAACATGCTTCAGTAAACATGGGAGTGGAGATATGTCTTCAATATAATGATTTTGGGTGTATACCTAAGAGTGGGATTGCTTGATCATATGGTAGTTCTATTTTTAGTTTTTTGAGGAACCATCACACTGTTCTCCATAGTGGTTGTACTAATTTACATTGCCACCAACAATGTATGAGGGCTCCCTTTCTGCATATTCTTGCCAGCTTTGTTACTGCCTGCCTTTTGAGTAAAAGCCATTTCAGCTGGGTTGACATGACCTGTCATTGTAGTTTTCATTTGCATTTCTCTGACGATCAATGATGTTGAGTACCTCTTCATATGCCTGTTTATTTGTATGCCTTCTTTTGAGAAATACCTATTCAGATCTTTTGCCCAGTTTTTATTCAGAGTTTTTGAGGTTTTCTTACAGAATATTTGAGTTCATTGTATATTCTGGTCATTAATTCCTTGTTAGATAAATAGTTGGCAAATATTGTCTCCCATTCCGTGGGTTGTCTCTTGGCTTTGTTGTTTCTTTTGCTGTGCACAAGTCTTTTACATGAAGTGATACTATTGTTGCATTTTTGCTTTGGTTGCTTGTGCTTGGAGGGAATTATTCAAGAAATCTTTGCCCAGACCAATGTCCTGGAGAATTTACCAATGTTTTCTTGCAATAATTTCCTAGTTTGAGGTCTTAGATCTAATCTTTAATCCATTTTGCTTTGATTTTTGTATGTGGTGAGAGAGAGGGGTCTAGTTTCATTCTTCTGTAAATGAATATCCTGTTTTCACAGCATCATTTATTGAAGAGACTTCCTTTTCCCCAACATATGTTATAAGCACCTTTGTCAAAAGAGAGTTCATTTTAGACGTAGGGATTTATTTTTGGGTTCTCTGTTCTGTTCCATTGGTCTATGTTTCTCTTTTCATGCCAGTACCATGCTGTTCTGATTAATATAGCTTTGTAGTATAATTTGATGTCAAATAATGTGATACTTTCAGTTTGTTATTTTGCTCAGGATGGCTTAGTCTATTCTGGATTTTTTTTATGATTCCATAAGAATTTTGGAATTGTTTTCTCTATTTCTGTGAAGAACGTCATTGGTATTTTGATAGGGATAGCACTAAATGTGTAAATTGCTCTGGGTACTATGAACATTTTAACAATATTGATTCTTCCAATAATGGACATAGAATATCTTTTCATTTTTGTGTCCTCATCAATTTTTTTGCATCCATGTTTCATAGTTTTAATTGTAGAGGTTTTTAACTTCTTAGGTTAAGTTTATTCCTAGGAATTTACTTTATTGTAGTATTGTAAATGAGATTACTTTCTTGCCTTCTTTTTCAGATTGTTTGCTGTTGGCAGGTAGAAATGCTACTCATTTTTGTATGTTGATTTTGTATGCTTTAACTTTACTGAATTCGTTTATCAAGTCTAGTAGTTTTTTTTTTTTGGTGGAGTTTTTAGGTTTTTCCCAAACTAAGATCAGATCATCTGAAGACAAGAGTAATTTGTCTTATTCCTTTCCAATTTGGATGCCCTTTATTTCTTTCTCTTGTCTGACTCCTCTGGTTAGGACTTCTAGTATTCTATTGAATAATGGTGGTGAAAGTGGGCAGCCTTAACGTGTTCTGCATCTGAGAAGGAAGTTATCCAGTTTTCCTCCATTCAGTATGATACTAGCTGTGGGTCTGTCATATATAGTTTTTATTGTGCTGAGGTATGTTTCTTCACGTTTTCTTTTTGAGGGTTTTTAATCACAAAATGATGTTGAATTTTAATCAAATGAGTTTTCACCATTAACTGAAATGATCATATGGATTTTGTCTTTCATTCTGTTGATACAATGTATCACATTGATTGATTTGTGTATGTTGAACCATCCTTGCATCCCTGGGATGAATACCAGTTGCTTAAGTTGAATGATCTTTTCACTGTTGTTGAATTCATTTTTCTATATTTTATTGAGGATTTTTGCATCACTGCTCATCTGAGATATTGGCCTGTAGTTTATTGATGTGCTTTTGTCTGGTTATAGTGCAAAGGTAATACTGGAGACATAAAATGAGTTTGGAAATATTCCCTCCTCTATTTTTTGGAATAGTTTAAGTAGGATTGCTATTTGTTCCTCTTTAAATGTTCAGTAAAATTTTGCCGTGAAGCCATTGGGTCCTGGGCTTTTATTTGCTGGGAACCTTTTTATTATGATTTCAATCTTGTTCCTTGTTATTGGTCTATTCAGGTTTTGAGTTTCTTCATGGTTCAATCTGGGTAGGTTGTACGTGTCTGGGAATTTGTTTCTTCTAGGTTTCCCAATGTATTGACATTTAGTTGCTCAGTCAGTGTAGCCTCTAATGATCATTTGAATTTCTCAGGTATTGGTTGTAATGTCTCCTTTTTTTCTTTTTTTTGAGACAGAGTCTCGCTGTCACCCAGGCTGGAGTACCGTGATGCCATCTTGGCTCACTGAAAGCTCTGTCGCCCGGGTTCACGCCATTCTTCTGTCTCAGCCTCCCCAGTCGCTGGGACTACAGGCGCCCACCACCACGCCTGACTAATTTTTTGTATTTTTAGTAGAGATGGGGTTTCACCATGTTAGCCAGAATGGTCTCGATCTCCTCACCTGGTGATCCACCAGCCTTGGCCTCTCAAAGTGTTGGGATTACAGGCATGAGCCACCGCACTCAGCCTCAATAATGTCTCCTTTTTCATCTGTGATTTTGGTTATCTAGTCTTCTCTCTTTTTTTTTCTTAGTCTCGCTAAAGGTTTGTCAGTTTTTTTTTTTAAATGAAGCTTTTTGTTTCATTGATCTTTTGTATTGTTTTTTCATTTCAATTTCATTTACTTCTACTCTGATCTCATTTTATTCTACTAACTTTGACTTTAGATTGATATGACTTTTTTACTTCTTTAAGATGCATTGTTACATTGTTTATTTGAAGTTTTTCCATTTTTTGATTTAGGCACTTAGGGCTATAAACTTTCCTCTTAGTACTGCATTCACTGTATCCCATAGGATTTCTGTATTTTATTTTCATTGTTGTTTGTTTCAAGAAAGTTTTTAATTTTCTTCTTAATCTTTTCATTGAACCATTGGTCATTCAGAAGCACGTGTTTAATTTTCATGTATTTATATAGTTTCCCAGATTCCTCCAATCATTGATTTTTAGTTTCATTTCATTATTGTCAGACAAGATACTTATTATTTCAATTCTTTTGAGTATTCTAAGACTGGATTTTTTGTCCTAACATATGTTCTATCCTTGAAAATCACCTATGTGTTGAAGAGAAGAATGTGCATTCTACAGCTATTAGAGGAATTCTTCTGTAAATAGCTATTAAGCCCGTTTGGTGTATAGTGCAGATTAAGTCCAGTGTTTCTTTGTTGACATTTTGTTTAGATGATCTGTCCAGTGCTGAAAGTGAGGTGTTGAAGTCTTCCTATATTATTGTATTGTGGTTGATCTCTCTCTTTAGCTCTAATATTATTGATATATACTATGGGTGTTAAATTTTTTATATTTTCTTGCTGAATTGACCCCTTTATCACTGTATAATAACCTTGTGTTTCTCTTTTTATAGTTTTTGTCTTGAAATCTATTTTGTTTGATATAAGTATAGCTTCCTGCTCTTTTCTGGTTTCCACTTGAAGGAATATCTTTTTCCATTATTTTATTTTTACTTTGTGTGTGTCTTTATAGGTTAAGTGTGTTTCTTGTAAGCAACAGGATCATTGTGCTTTGTTTTGTTTTGTTTTGTTTTTCATCCATTCTGCCACTCTGTCTTTTGATCGGATAGTTTAGTTCATTTACACTCCATGTTATTAAGTAAAGACTTACCCTGCCATTTTGTGATTTGTTTTCTGGCCTTCTTTTTCGTCTTTTCTTCCTTTCTGTCTTTCTTTCAGTGAAGGTGATTTTCTCAGGTGGCATGTTTTCATTTCCTTTTTCTTTTTTGTGTGTTTATTGTATCTTTTTTTAAATTTCAGATTGCCATGAGGCTTGAAAATAATATCACATAACTATTATTTTAAACTGATTACAACCTAACACATTGTATAAACAAACCAACCAACAAAGAAACAAACAGAAAGCTAACAAAAACCATGCATTTTAAATTTATCCACCCACTGTTTAAATTTTTTTGTTTCTATTCATATGTTATACAATAGCTTTATTAGTTGCCATTATTATTTTTGATAATTTTATCTTTTAGTCTTTCTACTCAAGATATTAATAGTTTACACACCACAATTACAGTTTTACAATATTCTGTGTTTTTCTGTGTATTTACTATTACCAGTAAGTTTTGTACCTTCAGATGGTCATTAATATCCATTTCTATTAGATCAAAGAACTCTCTTTAGTATTTGTTTTAGGACAGGTCTGGTGCTGATGAAATCGCTCAGCTTTTGTTTGTCTGTAAAAGTCTTTACTTGTTCATGTTTGAAGAATATCTTCACTAGATATACTATTCTAGAATAAAAGTTTTTATTCTTCAGTACTTGAAATATGTCATGCCAGAATTCCAGAAGAATTACCTGATGGCACCTCTTGATCTCTTTCCTTACTGCCCCCCAAACAAACAGAGACTCTCTCTGTGCTGAGCCACCTGGAGCACGGGGAGGAGTGATACAAGCACCCATGTGTCCACCACCACTGGGACTGTGCTGGGTCAGACCCAAAGCTAGCACAGCACTGGGTCTCACCCAAGGCACACAGTAACAACTCTTTCCTGGTCTGTAAGGTTTCCACTGAAAAGTCTGATGTTAGTCATATTTGAGCTCCACTGTACGTTATTTGTTTCTCTTCTCTTTCTGCTTTTAGGATCTTTCTTTTTTTTTTTTTTTTTTTTTTTTGAGACGGAGTCTCGCTCTGTCACCCAGGCTGGAGTGCAGTGGCGCGATCTCAGCTCACTGCAAGCTCTGCCTCCCGGGTTTACGCCATTCTCCTGCCTCAGCCTCCCGAGTAGCTGGGACTACAGGCGCCCGCCATCTCGCCCGGCTAATTTTTTGTATTTTTTAGTAGAGACGGGGTTTCACCGTGTTAGCCAGGATGGTCTCGATCTCCTGACCTCGTGATCCACCCGTCTCGGCCTCCCAAAGTGCTGGGATTACAGGCTTGAGCCACCGCGCCCGGCCAGGATCTTTCTTTAACCTTGACCTTTGGGAGTTTGATTATTAAATGTTTTGAAGTACTCTTATTTGGGTTAA
Organism: Trachypithecus francoisi; assembly: GCF_009764315.1. Taxonomy (NCBI): domain Eukaryota; kingdom Metazoa; phylum Chordata; class Mammalia; order Primates; family Cercopithecidae; genus Trachypithecus; species Trachypithecus francoisi. Next base: position 91,223,412 of record NW_022681468.1, read on the forward strand.
ATCTGTTTGATGTTTTATAACCTTCTTCTACTTGAGTATTGATATCTTTCTCTAAGTTTGGAAAGTTCTCCATTATCCATTTGAATGAACTTTCTACTACGATCTCTGTTTCTACCTCCTCTTTAAGGCCAATAACTCTTAGATTTGCCCTTCTGAGGCTCTTTTCTAGACCTTGTAGACACGCTTCATTTTTATACTGTTTTTTCTTTCATCTCCTCTTACTGTGTATTTTCAAATAGACTGTCTTCAGGCTCACTAATTTTCTTCTGTTTGATCAATTCTGATGTTAAGAGACTCTGATGCATTCTTCAGTATGTCAATTGCATTTTTCAGTTCCATAATTTTTTCTTGATCCCTTTTTATTACTTCAACATTTTGCTAAATTTATATGATAGAATTCTGAATTTCTTCTCTGCATTACCTTGTATTTCATTGAGCTTCCTCAAAACAGCTATTTTGAATTCTGTCTGAAAGTTCACATATCTCTGTCTCTTGAGGATTGGTCACAGGTGTCTTATTTAGATTGTTTGGTGAAGTCATGTTTTTCTGGATGGTCATGATGCTTGTGGATGTCTAGGCATTGAAGTGTTAGGTATTTGTTGTAAGCAGCAATGATACCTGTCCTTCTTGGGAAGGCTTTCCAGGTATTTGAAGGGACTTTGGCATTGTCTTTGGTCACCACAGCCATATCTGCTTTAGGGGGCACCCCAAGGTGAGTAATGCTGTGGCTCTTGCAGACTCGTAGAGGTATCTTGTTGGTCTTGTGTAAGATCCAGAAGAATTCCAGAAGAATTATCTGATGGAGCCTCTTGATCTCTTTCTTTAATTTCCCCCAAACAAATGGAGACCCTCTCTCTGTGCTGAGCTACGTGGAGCAGGGGGAGGAGTGGTACAAGCACCCCTGTGGCCATCACCACTGGGACTGTGCTGGGTCAGACCCAAAGCTAGCACAGCACTAGGTCTCACCCAAGGCACACAGTAACAATCACCTTAACAATCACAGTAACAATCCCCTTAATACCACCTGTATTCACTCAAGGCCCAAGTGGTCTACAATCAGCAGGTGGCAAATCCAGCCAGGCTTGTGTTCTTCCTTTCATGGCGGAGAGTTCTGCCCAGCCCCAGGTGGGTCCAGGGATGCCATCCAGGAACCAAGGCCTGGAGTCAAGAAACAGGAATCTACCTGGTGCTCTATTGTACTGTGTCTGAGCTGGCACCAAAGCTGCAATACAAAGTCCTTCTCAGTCTTTCCTTTCCTTTCTTCAAGCAGAGGAGTCTCTTGGTGGCCACCACTGTCCTAGGCCCATGGCAAGTACTGCCTGGCTATCACTGATGTTCACACAAGGTCCAAGGGCTCCTCAGTTGGCTTGTGGTGAATGTTGCCAGTCCCGAGTTTCTCTTTTCAGGGAAGTGAGCTCCTCTCTGGCCCAGTGAAGGGCCAGAAATGCTATCCAGGAGCCCAGGCCTGGAATCTAGGACTCCAGGAGCCTACTAGGTGTTCTACCCCATTGTACTCAAGTTGATACTCAAGCTGCAAGACAAATTTTCCTTTACTCTTTCTCTTTCCTCTCTTTTCCTCAAACAGAAGGTGTCTTGCCCTCTAGCCACCATAGCTGGGAGTGTGCTGGGTTATACCTGAAACCAGCATAGCTCTGAGTCTCACCCAACTCCCACATCAAGTACTGCCTGGCTACCACTGCTGACTTTTTTAAGGCTCAAGATGCTCCTTAATCAAAAGATGATAAATTCTGCCAGGACTGGGTTCTTTTCTTCAAGGCAGTAGATTTCTGTACATTTCCCTTCTGTCCAGGCTATGTTTACAAATGTTGAGGTAGGGCCTTGAATGGGGGGCTCAGGACTCTGCCTGGTAACCTGTTCTACTGTGGCTGAGCTGCTGTCCAAGTTGCAAGACAAAGTCTTCTTTATTCTTCCCTCTCCTCTCCTCAAGTGGAAGGAAGGAGTCTCTCCTGGACCTGCAAGCTACACTGCCTGGGCTTGGCGGAGGGGTGACACAAGTCCTCCCTTTGTTGCCCTGGCTGATGTCTCAATAGGTCATGTGCACCCCATGTCCACTGGCTCTGAGTCCAGCACAGCATCAGAACTTGTCCAAGAATTAAAGTCCTTGTAGCCTAGACTGCCTTTCAAGTTTATTTATGACTCCAGAGCACTTTAACCCACAGTGTCAGGGCTTATTCAAACTCAGGTTCCAACCTGGGATGGATGATTTGCCTTTGGCTAGGGCTTTTTTAAACACTCTCTCCATTGGCTTAGGTTGAATTCTGCCCTATGTTGCTTTCTGCTTTGAGAAGGTAGTGCTTAATCCCAATGCAAAGTCCCACAATTACTGCACTGTCCTTCCTCCAAGAGCACAGGTTTTCTCTCCGCACCCCATGGTCCCTGCTGGGGGATGAAGGAGAGGTGCTATAGTGATGCAAGACTACCTTTCCTACTTTCAATGGCTCTTTCCTTAATATGATGTTAAAATCAGATATTGTGATTGCCTACTTGATTTTTTTGGTTCTTACGAAGTTACTTTTTTGTATGGATAGTTGTTCAATTTGGTGTTCCTGTGGCAGGACAATTGCTGGAGTCTTCTATTCAGCTATACCACCTGCCTCCAGCAAATTCAGTATACATTTCTAAAAGATAAAGATCTTTAAAAATATAAACGCAATACTATTACAGCACTTAAGGAAATCAATAGTAATTTCTTCCTATTCTCAAATACCTGTTATTGTTCATATATTCTTGATTTTATTATACTTTGTAAAAGTTGGCTGACTCAAAATAGTATTCCCCAAAAAGGTATACAGCTATAAAGTCTCTCTCTCTTGCTGGGTGTGGTGCTCACGCCTGTAATTCCAGCACTTTGGGAGGCTGAGGCTGATAGATCACCTGAGGTCAGGAGTTCAAGACCAGCCTGACAAACATGGTGAAACTAAAAATAAAAATACAAAAAATAGCTGGGCGTGGTGGCGGGCATCTGTAATCCCAGCTTCTTGGGATGCTGAGGCAGGAGAATCGCTTGAACCCAGAAGCAGAGGTTGTAGTGAGCCAAGATCATGCCATTGCACTCCAGCCTGGGCAACAGAGCAAATCTCCATCTCACACACACACACACAAAAACAAAATCAGACAAACAAAAAACTCTCTCTCTCTCTCTCTTGTTTTTCAACCGGAACAAGAACACTTAATATGAAATCTACCCTCTTAAAAATTTTTTTCAGTGCACAATATAGTATTGTTAATGATAGATACAATGTTGTATAGCAAATTTCTAGAATTTATTTATCTTGTATAATTATGCAACAACATCGAGGAATCTTGAGGAAGGAAGTAAAATAAGCCACTCACAAAAGGACAAATACTGCACGATAACAGTTATTCAAAGTATATAACACACTCAAGCACATAGAAGTAGAGTGGAATGGTGGTCCTCAGGGGCTGGAGGAAGGAGTGGGGAGTTGTATAGTCTCTTTTGATCTGTATGTTTCCACTCTATGTATTTTTCCCTTGTAATTTACTTTTTGACAAACCTCATTTTTTTTCTGTAAAATTTCTCACTTTCTGAATTTTGCTAATTTCATCTTTGTTCTATCATGCCTGCATTTCTTCCTAACAGGCTGTTGAATCAGAGGCAGATCAGATTCAGGTTCAATCATTTGGCAAAAACACCTCACAAGTGGTGGTATGTTTTCCCATCAGGAAACACTATCTAGCTGTGTGTTTGTCTCTCTCTCTCTCTCTCTGTGTGTGTGTGTGTGTGTGTGTGTGTGTGTGTGTGAGAGAGAGAGAGAGAGAGAGAGAGAGAGAGAGAGAGAGGGAAAGAGAAAGATGTTTGAGTTTACCCAGTTATTTAAAATTCCCTATCAGCCCTCACCTAGGGGCAAAATTAACTTCTTGGAGAATAAGGGCCTTTCAAATCTCATAGTTGATCTCCTTGTGGCCTTTTCCAACAAATTAAGTGCTTGGGCCAAGTGGAGTCATCTCTTGTAAAACTAATCATGAAATTTCCCAATCATGGAAAACATAATCATGCCAATGTAACAACAGCCACTCTGAGTACTCTTTTGCTATGAATTAAAAATTAAAAGTAAAAAACAAATAACAAACCTATAATAATGTGAAAAGGTACCATTTATTGAGCACTCAATATATTCTAGTGATTGTTCTAAGTTCTTTATATGTATTTACATGTATTTCTTTTAAAATTCTGATAAAGTTTTCTAGTCAGCATTTCCTCATCGATTTACCAAAACTTATTGAGTGGCTACCATCAATGAGGCACTGATCATCAGCTTGGCTTACAGAGGTTAAATCACTCAAGATCAAATTTAGACCCAAGGCATTGATTGAATAGCCTAAAGGTATACCTATGCAGTGGAATACTGTGTAGCTGTAAGAAAAAATGGGAAATATCTTCATGTTTTATGTGGTTGATCTTCAATTTTTTTTTCTTTTTTTTGAGATGGAGTCTCACTCTGTTGCCTAGGCTGGAGTGCAGTGGCTCAATCTCAGCTCACTGCAACCTCCGCCTCCCTTGTTCAAGTGATTCTCCTACCTCAGCCTCTTGAGTAGCTGAGATTACAGGAGTACACCATCATGCTAGGTTAATTTTGTATTTTTAGTAGGGTTGGGATTTCACCATGTTGGTCAGTTTGGTCTGGAACTCCTGACCTCGTGATCTGCCCGCCTCAGCCTCCCAAAGTGCTGGGATTACAGGTGTGAGCCACTGCACACCTGGCCAGCATGTTTTTCTAAATGAAAAAAAAAAAAAAGCAAACTGGAGAAAAGTGTCTATGATAGTTATATAGTATTTATGTCTTAGACATTGTAGTATCTAAGGATTGTGCATGTGTGTGTGTGTGTGTGTGTGTGTGTACACAAAGGAAGAATTAAAACCAAAAAAATGGAAAACATGTGTTAAAGCTGGAGGAGGAATGGAGTGAGATGAAGGGAATAAGAAGGGTAGTTGGCCTTCTTTGATCACATTCCTTGTTTTCCAGATTTGTAAAAGAAGGAAAGTACCTCCAGAGGCGTTATCATGTAACAGAAGGAAAAGGAAGAAATTATGAAAAACCAGAGCTAATTATGTAAATAGGACTCTCAGAAAATATGAACAATTATTATCACTTAAAATAATATAAATATTATCAATTATATTATATTAATTTTATTTACATTAATTCATTTACATAGATATATAAATAATTGTCAATTAATATTATTAGAAAGATATGAAATATGGTAAATCCACAGAAACACAGTCATCCATATGCTTTAGAAATTTAATATTTGATTATTCAGGTAAAATAAAACCTTAAGTAAATAGGGCAAATGGCAAAAGGGCATAACTGAATGGAAATTAGTGAGCTCAAAGGTCATTCTGATGAATACCTACTAGAAGACAATGCAGAAGAACAAAGAGATACAAAAACGGTAGAGGAAAATGTAAGGGACATGGTAAACATACCAAGAAATCTCAATTTCCTTTAATAAGGAGCTCAAAAGGAATAGAGATGCAATTGGATGGAGAAAGGTTGTACTTGAAACAATGAGAGAATATTCCAAGAAAAGGTAGCCTTACACAGAAAGAGCTTCCCCAACTCCAGAAAGAAAGAACAAGAGGTAGAAGACCCACTCAGATACCCCATAATGAAACTTCAAAACTTCAAATTTTATGACAGAATTAGCTGAGGAGGAACACACACACACATGCACACACACATAGATACATATATACCTATAATCACACATTCTCTCCTACACAACAAATAATGCACAAAAGAAAATGAATCCATTATTTGTGTTTGCCTTTTCTTACAAGACAAATAGAGAGCAAGTCTTGGTCATTGGTGTCTTACCACAGGGCTCAGCATATAACCTGTCATTCAGCAGGGGAGAAATCAATGTTTATTGCAGGAAATAGGCGTATAAACAGGAGGTTGAAGATCTGAAGAGAGCTGCCATGATTTACAGTGCAGAGGGAAGATACTACCCTTAGGATTAGAAAGCCTGAGTGTTGGGTTCAGTCTTCCCATCAAATAGCTGTGTGACTTTGGGCAAATTTCTAAAGCTTGTTTAGTGCCACCCTCCCACCCATGTTTTTTTGTCTGTCAAGGTAAGAGTTAACTTTAATGATCTACAAAGCCTATTCTAGCTTTATTTTTCCATCTCCAATGAAGCTTATCCACTACAACTAATTTTTGACACAATTTTACCCACTACTGAAGCTGCTTCATCATGCTTGCTTTACATTTCGAGGAATTTTCCACTTCTTACTACATGAGACAATCTGTGTTGTTCCTGCTGACTCTTGTTAGATAAGTTTCAAGCTTTTTACTCAAAATTCTGTGTTAACAAAATGTCTTTATCTTATGTAACGTGAGGATTTCTCCACGGACAGAGAAAGGAGATTTCTGTAAACTGGATGCAGCTTCCGGTATCTGATGATTTCCGGGTGCTAGCCACAAGGCATGGATTGTCATGGAGCAAGGCCATTGCTTCAAGTGCACTAACCTGTGCATTAGGGACCCCCACACCCAAGGCTTTGGCTGCATTTCCATCTAGTTATGATTCCAGGTTTAGCAGTCTAATGGCACACTATCTCCTAAGGGCCATATTTCATGCTGATATGATACTGTAGGAATAGAGAAAATTATTGAATGATTGCTTACTGAGCACCTTCTATCTGCCAGATGCTTTCATAATGAAACCCCTCAGCAGCTCCGGGAGGTGTTATTTCTTCTTTACAGGTGCTGAAATTAAAGGTCAGAATACTAGTCATTTGGCCAACCAAAATCTCTACTCTATTCTGCCTCATCAGAGTTACGGAATTGCAGGGTGTTCTCGTAATAATTGCCGGTAGTGGAGCCTCGATTTTTAACACTTAAAATAATGCATTTTGGAAAAAGCAAAGCTCTGAACTTTAATAAAACAACTTCCTCTTGTATGATTTCTTACATAGACTATAGCATATTTTGTTTTTTTATTTAAACTTTTTTGACCAATATCAAGATGTCATTTAACATAACAATATATAATTATGTATTGCTTTTTACAATCAAATCAGGCTAGCAACAAATTTCTTCCTAATATGTAGTCATGGAGGTAAGACTACAAGGGGTCCCTATAGAAGAACTTTGGCATAACCATGCCCTTATCTGTAGTTTTCACTTTCTGAATGATAGCTTAATTTTGGGACCCAATCTTCATTCACAAAAAAACTTTTAGGAGCTATTGAAATGATGTGCTCATAGACTTCTACTTCAAATTTCTTAACCATGGATTGTGTTTCATTAACATGGTGGATTCTTAGTGCTTTTGTTTTAAAATTGAACATCAATTCTTGACACTTTGATGAGCGGTGCTATTTTGTGGCTGATTAATGTGTCCCAGGCATTTCTGCAGGCCAGAAGCAGGTTAGAGTTAGCGCTCAGCATCCTACAAGAAGGTGATCTTAAATTTTTGTCGATGTTGGTGAAATAGAAGTGCATACAGGTCAGGTTAAATTTCTTAGCTGCAGAAAGACATTAAAAGAGGTTTTCAAAGTTACCTCACCTTTAATAAAATGAAGTCATCTTATATATTAATATATTAATATTACAGCTGGGTTTAAACTCTTGTAGACCAAGCTTTACTTAATAGTTAAATCAAATTGAATCTCAGATTTTATGAGTGATAAAATGACAATAAAATAGGTCTGGTCAGTAAAGATAATAACTTGATTCAGTACTTTGGATGTAAGTGTTTAAGGTTTCCATGATAAAACTGTAATTTTATACCCCAAAGTGTGTTAATAACATTAAGTGAGGTAATAGGCAAAGTGCATTGACAATGCAATACCCGCAGGACCACAGTAATAGAAATAATTTATAATGTATCAGCAATAAAATCTTTAATGTTATCTCAATTCAGGCTAGGCACCATATCTGGGGTTTCAGATTACACATGTCCCCCTTCCTCCCCCTGCTATGGGCACAAGTGTTAACCTAAAATAATTAAGAAAATGGTTTTCAGAGTGCAGAAACCTCTCACAATTATGGACATAATGACTATCCTATTAACTATTTCCACGCTGATCCATTTATGTTTGATTGATAGAACTTATTCTAAATTTAATAAGTAAGCATTTCTAAAAATAATCCTGAGAGGCATTTTAATTCACTCTTGGTTTTCTGTATTTCAAACAGAACCAATTCCTAATTTTTAAAATATACCAAGGAATATTTTTCAGACAAGAGCCAGTCATTTGTATGACTGTCCAAGCACTTTACTTTGAAAATCTTTGTTCAATGCTTTTATAGTTTAGAAATGAATTCCACAGGTTTTATCTCTTTGAATCATCCTAAAATAATGCTTTCCTAACGATATAAAGTTAAACAATTTTATTGGGTGATTTTACTTACTGTTACTGAAATCTTCTATTGGCCTAGGTGCATTTCAGCAGATAACAACTTGAACTGTAGCACACAGGAAAAAGGCCACATTTAAAGAGCTAATCCATAAAGCACCACCATTTCATAGGACAACAGTTTTCTAAATGGTTTAAAAATACACTTATAAATATATGGAGATGCTTGAGCTTCAGCTTCTGTAGTTTCATCCCAGTTTTTAAAGCCTGTTCCAAATATTCTTCTCATTGACTCTAAAATTCATGGAAAAAGACAGATATTTTATGCTTGGGTATTCAAATTGATTGTAATAATAATAATCATCATAGCCTACATTTACTGAGTTTACTATGATTCCAATGTTAAATTACATTTAAAATTAGTTTAATTTCATAACAACTCAATCATTACCTCATTTGGTATGAGAGGAAACTAAGAGAAAGAGAAACTTAAATTACTGCACCAATGTCCCTGGGTGGTAGTAGAAGAGGGCTACTAGTGGAATAAGATTGTCCAACTCTAGAGTTGATGTTCCTGAGCTACCCATCACATTACAAGGCTGTATCTAACAAAAGTTGTCCATAAGTTCTTTCTGTATTTTTTTTCATATGAGGTTGTTATGCCTACACATAAAAATAGCTGTCAAATATCATATTTCTAGCAAGTAATTCACAGCATCTCTGAATATTACTTTACCTGATGATCATCCACAAGGGGTAAAATGCACAGAAATGATATGGAAGGCCAGGAGAATATCTCAAGAAACAAATTCTATCATCCTTCTTGATTCCTTGTTCCTATAAAATCTTTTACTTCCAAAGGCCTTCAGGTACCACCCAAGTGTGGGCTTTGATCACGTCTTGGGTTGGTGGGGCTCAGAAATACAAAGTCCATTGCTCAGATAGTTCAGCAGTAAGTTCAACCTTCCTAGCAATTGTCCTCTGACTTTGTAGGTCCCACCCTTACTTCACCCTGTGGCTTTTGCTGGAGAGACTTCTACTCATATATCTCCAGACGCTGAGTTTCTGCCTGGAGAGCTTTCCTGGAACTCCTTTTATACATGATAGCAGTTATTCACTCTCATACAATTCCCTCTTCTCCAAAGAACTAAAATTCAGCTTCTGGATCTGGGGGCCAATAACTTACTGCCTGCTGCAAGTGTCTCCAATTGTTGCTTGCGTAGATATTTGCCTGTTATCTAGAGAGGTGCTAATGATAATAGCAACTCCTATTTCCGATTTGGTTATATTCCTCATATTTTATCTCAATGAACTTTTCTCTTTAGTCTATAGCTGGGCCTTTTTCTGGAAGGTGAAAGGATTGGAGAGAGGCCTGATGGACTCCAGTTCCATTAATGAGAGTTAGCTCAGAGGAGTCAAATGAACTTGGTTTTGGTCAGATGCATGGGCTCAATCTTTGATCTGCTGCTCACTTACTAAGGGACCTTGACAAACTCTGAATCTGAGTTACTGCATCCTTAAAACAGGGATAATACTATTTAGCTTTGAAGGCTGCTTTGATGTTGACATGTTCGGGTACTGACTATGGGTGAATTATACCCCATCATGGAGATCCTGGTCCTTTTCCTACAGTTTTCCTGTTTCTCCTGGGCTGACCCTATACGTTGGCAATTGAGTTGCTAGGCACTGTTGTAGAACAAAACCCCTTCACTACAGAGATGATGATTTTGACTACACCCTAGCATACCCCTGGGATTTGGAATCTAGACCAATAAGATGTAAAAGCTCATATCATACAATTTGTTCATAAGCCTCATCTTAATGAAACTCTCAACATGAAAATCTACAATGAAGAAAACAAATAATTCAGTGCTATCACCTCTTTTAAAATGTTGTGGCCTGAACTAAAGCTTAAAGTGTTAGTTTGCAAAAAACCCTGCATTGACTATGCAGTAGCCATCCCACATTGATTCAGGCTTCTAGGAAATTCGTAGGCAAGTTTAGAGAGGATGCTGTGTGGTTTCGGAACTGAAAAACCTCTTACCACACATCAATTGGATCTGGTTGTTGTCAGTCTCTGTCTAATTTATCATGCCTACAGATGTGCCTACTGAGAAAATTTCACCCATCAGCCTGGGAGTATTTGCTCCAGCATCTGAGCCATCCGGAGAGAAGCAGGAAGTTTATCAGCAAACTCAGAATACCATATTGTGGGTTTCAGAATAAAAACTGATGGATGTTTTGCCAGGATTGAGCTGAAACATCCCCTCTAAAGGGTGTTTCTGTTCTACTCCATAGGCCACTCATCAATTGGGCTTCAATTCAGATTTTCTCAATTGATAGGCTACGTGAATTCTCTGAAGAAAGCCCAGAGAACATTGGATAAAAAGGGATAGATGTTTGCTTTTATATTCATGAGGAACTGCTGAGTAAAACTGTGCAGGTAGATTGTCACTGAACAACGTGAACATGTGTCCTTCACGTAGACTCTTTTGTGACTTGCGCTCTGTGGAGTTGGGCAGTACCCAAGCTGCTCAAGCTTACATGATAACCCAATTAGCTCTAACCCAGTGTCTGGTACCTAACAGAGGTAGATGTGTTCAAAGAATTTTTGAACAACACTCCACTTTCTAATTAGGTCTCACATACCGACTCCCTGATACCAATAGCTGCTTAAATTGTATTTGAATATTTCGAGTCCTCTGGACATTTTTCATGTGCCAGCTATGTTTTCTTATGCTCAAATCTGTCCCATTTGTGTGGCTTCCTGCTTCTTCCAGGCCCAGTTTACTGTAATCCCAGCCTGCCTTATTGTTGAGCCTGCTCCTAAAAAATCCCTTAATTTATTTAGTGCATCTCACAATGTATGTTGCCAATAAACAAATTGTTTTATGTCAACATAAAGACAATAAATGTATGACTTAAGTAGCTATATGTTCAAGGAGAATATCTAGAATTTCTTGGATCTGAGAACACATTTCAAAACTGCAGCAAGCTGGGTGGCAACATTATTTAAGAGGGAGCATGTTGCAAAATATAACCCTTTATTAAACTCTGACACCACCATCACTACTTGCAGGAATAGAATAATTTTCAATTGGGGCTTTCTGTCATCTTTTAAAAAGACTTTATTCTTTGTTCTAACGTGTATACCACAAATTCTGGTCTGCTAAAATTATTTCCTACATATTTAGAAACAGAATTTCTTACAGTCCCTATCTATCCCATGTGCCTTCCAATTCTATAGGTACATTTCACATTTTTACTGCTCCAGCAGTCTATACTGACAGAGAACACAACTCTTGATCTGTCTCTTCAGGTGGCTCAGACTAGCTAAGCAAAAATAATAACCTTATCTTCTCAAAGTTCCTAAATGCAAAAATAGTCTGGCTGTTTATTGCATCAGGCTTTTAGACCCAGATATATCAGTGGAGTGGAGAAAGTGGATTATCACTTCCTTGACTGGATATGGCAGCTTCAAAGGAAACAAAGAGTCATAGATTAAAGGGAGTATGGTCATACCCAGCCTTTCCCAGGAAGGTTTAAAGCTTCCATGCTTAGGGCTTTATCAGTCTGGAAGGGGCATCCAGAAGATAAACATTAAAAATAATGCCCCAAAACTCCCTATTATCTTTTCTGCCTCCTTCTCCATGTCTGGTCAGCAATGTGTTAAGTGAATTGAAACTAGATCGTAGGGAGACAGTCACAACCTGGTTATCAGTGGCAGTAAATGGAAGATAATAGCCCCACTAGAGACTTATGAAATGGCTTGTCTTTGAGCTGCCAAAGTGTTTAGTCTCTCTTTTATTATATTCACAGCAGTAATCCGATATGTCCTGACTTCTGTCATCTGTATGTAATGCTTATCAACTCTCTGTCAGTGATTCACCCTCTTGTCAGGGACAATTATTCCTCAAAGTGCCGAGGTTATGACTGAAGTAATATTATGACTGGAAAGAAAATATGAAAGGTGTAGCACATCACAGCAAGCAATCTGGGAGCTGACGTCAAAGTAAAGGAAAACATTGCCGATAAAAGGAGAACAGAAGCCGAAGTTTTGTTCTCTGTGCTTGAGGCATGGCTGGCATGGCTGAGGCCAAATGGGCAGAAGGCCCCTGTTGCGAAGATGCTTTACTAATTCATGATGGTGGCACTGCGTACCTCTGCCCTCGCCACTGTGTCACCATTTCCATTTCACATCTCCATTTATAGGGGCTTTGAACGAGGTTGCTAAAGTACATGCTTGGTGAAGGAAGTTGAATGGAAATAGGGTAGCGGAGGAGCTCTGTTTTATAACAAAGGATGGAAGCCTGCTGCTCTGTGCAACACCCTTTGTGTTGGAAGATCTTTACTTACACTTGGGACATGTTTTAAAGGATCTCACATCATTCTGGAGAAGGCAGCGAGGGTGCCCCAGGGAGAGCTGGGGATAAGAAGGAGCCAGATTAAGCAGGTGGTAGGGAGGGAGGATAGTGGAATGATCAGGAGAATCAGATGTTAAAATATTGAAGAATTAAAAGTTGTAAAGTCAGGCAGGATTGGTTTTGAATGCTTTATGAAGCTTCTGATGCTTCATGGTTGTCTGATCGTGAACAAGCTACTTCATGCCTCTGAGCCTAACACCGTCTTATAGAGGATAAAATAGCTCTTGATAATACCTGTCTCACAGTGCGGTTGGAGAATCAAGAGATAATGCATATAAAGTGGTTGAGTTAATGCCCAATGGACACTTTATGATAAATAGTAGCATGTGACCAGATATAAGATATTGTTTAATCTCCTAGAGTCTCATTTCCTCATGTGTAAATATTTCACGGTTTCCCTGACATAAGCCAGAGCACCTCGACAGGGATGCGGTAATGAAGACCTACGCTTTAGTTCATGCTCCGTGTGGTGCCATACGAAGCAGCTCCCCGATCATTCCCATGGAGGGAGAGCAGGAATGCCATTGAGGACCCTGTTGATTATATTCCCAGAATTCCCTGTGTGAGGAGTCCTGCTTAGGACCAAGACGGTGACCATACATATATATATATATATATGTGATACTGTTTCTGCTGAGCAACTGGTTTGTATTTTATGTAAAAATCCGGAGGATTGCCTAGCTTATGTCCTGCAATTGCATTACTGCTGAAGAATTCACAGGCAAATATGAGACAAGCACATAGAGGAGGCTGATGTTCAAAAGGTTTAGAAACCAGCAACACATGGGCCTACCTACTATTCAGAGTGTGCTCTGGCTTTAGAGTTGGAGCAGTCTCCTAGCCTTGGTGCTCAACTGGCCATGAGTCCTAAATTGCTGATGAAGGTTGGCTGTCTAGAAAAGGGGCCCAGCAGCTTGAGTACTGAGTACTGACTGGAGCCACTTGAAGGTTTGGGAAGCAGGCAATTTCTCTAATACAGAAATATTTCACTCTTTTAACAACTATCTGGCTGTATTGGTGGATGGATACCTGATAACTGCCAGCCCTACCTATAGGAAAAGCATAAACTCCATGACACACATTTTATATTGGTCTCTATATGTTGTGTTCTTAACCTCATTTTTCTTTCCTTTAAAATTTATTTATAATTATTATTAAAGAGTACATATGGCAACATGCAAATATTTAGAAAGTGGAGATAATCTAAAGAAAAAAGTAAAATAAATGATCTTTTAAAAATCTCCGGGCTGGGCTCGGTGACTCATGCCTGTAATTCCAGCACTTTGGGAGGATGAGGTGGGCGGATCACCTGAGGTGAGGAGTTTGAGATTAGCCTGGCCAACATGGAGAAACCCCGTCTCTACTAAAAATACAAAAATTGGCCAGGCTTGGTGACACATGCCTATAATCCCAGCTACTCGGGAGGCTGAGGCAGGAGAATCACTTGAACCTGGGAGGCGGAGGTTGTGGTGAGCCGACATTACACCATTGCACTCCAGCCTGGGCAACAAGAGCAAAACTCCATTAAAAAAAAAAAAAATCTCCCTACCCTGAGATCACCACCACCAGCTTCTTTGGGCCTCCGTCCATGTGTATAAATCTTGACATATTCTTGATTTTAATGAGAATACATTTTGAATTTTACATTTAGGCATGAAAATTGTGGTTTATTTCAGAGAGAAATTCTGTAGGATATTTTGGAGTATAAGTACTTAATGTCAGTAATTAGTTTAATAGTTTCTCTTTTTTAAATTAGAAAAGAATGTGAAATGTTTCAAAATAATTTTTTGGCAAATATTAAGATTAGCACATGGGATTTCTTTTTTGAACTTATGAATTATTTAACTTGGATCCCTAATTTTAAACCATCCTCATATTTATTTAAAAACCCCCAATTATTTATGGTGTAATAATTAAAATGACTAACCTATTTTAGAAGTTGTTTACAGGGAGCTTCTGCTGTCTTTGATGTCAGGGTTGTCTTGGTTTGGAAAAAGACATGGAAATCTTCTTTTTCTTATAGTTTGGACAAGTTCATGGGACATGAACATGATCTAATAACTAAGTACCTAAATATTTGAAGGTGCTAAAAACAAAACCCAAAGCTGAGTTTTACAGAAGTAGCTGTGACTTTTTCAATGTATTTTTATGGCTACCGGATTATTTGCTTTTTTTCTTTTTAGTACAATTTTGGCATTTTTTTCCACAAAACTTTATACTATGTCCACATTTCCATATTTTTTGGATAGAATTGCACATGAGTGGCTCTTATGATAAAATGTCCTCAGTAACTGGTATTGTTTTCCATCTCTTCCTCTGATTATTGTAAGTCCGCTCCATTTTCTTACATTTTCTAGGCCAAAATATGTCTTTTGGTTGATATTTTTAAAGAGGAAACAAACTATTTTTTGTTTGTCATGTAAATATTTTGTTACAATTCATTATTTTTTACATTATTGTATATTTTTTCTTGCTTTCCTGGGACATCTAGTTGCTTTCATTAACGTGTTTTAAATCAAATGGTCTGTTTCTTTATTTTTTTGTGCAATAATAAAAGTATTATTTATGATGTAAAATTTATTCCAAATATAGGTGGAGCTGCGTGTCTTAAAAAATCTGATTATTACCATTTATCACTATTTTCTGTTCTTTTGATTTCCACTATGACCCAGAAATTATTTTTATTAAGGAATACCGTCTAATTTCTAAGTGAATGGGGCTTTCACTGAAACTTTTGATACCAGGTTCTAGTAATTTTCTTGTGTCCAGTGAATGTGACAGCGCACATTTTACTTTGGAAAATTTTTAAGATTTTGTTTTTGAACTGTAAGCGATTTTTGTAACTAACCCCTTCGCTTCTGGGAAAGCAGCAATAGAATTAACCACAATAGCAGTAGAAATCCAAGCCGTGCTTCCTATCACCTTTCTTATTGATGTTATTTTGGTCTGTGTCATGTTGGCTTTTAAATGGGGAAACCAGTTAATTTCTCATCCTAATGGGAACACTTTTGAGAGTGAAAGGGACTGTTAAGAATTATTTCTGGACAACAAGCTGCACTTGGTTATCCTGGATGAAATGGGAGATAACGTTCACCTGCCTCATAATACGCCTTCAATTATTACTGAAATAATGTGGGACATTAACTCAATAACAAACCTTGCATGTATTATTTGTTGTAAGATTTAAACATTGGGATAATATTTGTGGCCTAACGTATGATCACTTGTAAAAAAAATCCATGAGTGATGGAAAAAATGTCCTTACTTTCCAATTGGGCCCTTTGGGTACATTTTATATGTCACTGAAAACAATTTGAAATCCTTTAAATTGGAAAAGGTCCAATATTAATTAAATAATTAAGAACTTCCGTAGCTTTTATAAGGTTTGACTAGTCAAATGTGCAAAATACCCAGTTCTGTGCCTGATCCATGATAGATACTGATGTTACTCTACGTGAGACTTTGGTAATATATAGGGGTAGGTGTATGTATACACGTTTATACATTTTTTTTATATTTCCTGCAGCAAAAATATACACCTAATGTACAACATAAAATATATCTAGTTATGGTAATTTTCTCTTGATGTGATTTAGAATTTTAGAAGTGGCTGAGTCATGCTTTTAAGATTATGGGATCTCATTTCACTATTTACATGGTCTTGAATTCCAATAAATTATGCTTTTGGAACTAATTAAAAGAAGATTTATATTTCAGTTGTAGCAAACCTGTATTCATTTCCTCAGAAAGTATTTAAGTGAGGTTTAAAAGGTGTAATTTTAAAATAGTATTAAGCTATTAAATATAAAATCTTGGCCTTTAAAAATATGAAATAAAAAGTAGCTGAACAAACATGGAGGATGAAATGGATAGCAGGAAACATGGCCTCCATCCTCTTTTTCCTTTTTAACAGCACTAACAATATATGTTAAGATTCAGGCCTACTCCAAAACAAATTTTAGAAGTTAATAAAGTTTTTTTCGTAGACCAGTACCTCTCTACCAACTGTTTATTGTTATAAATATTGTATTTATAACATATTGTAAATAAATATGAATTTCACTGAGGACTCAGAATTTTTTTTTCCTTGAATTTTCCAGGTCGAATTGGGAAAATATTTTCAGAGGATTCAAATATTATAAAGACATATTAAAACCTTCCTGACCATCAAATAATTAAAAACAAATATACATGGACATATATTAATTATATTGATTTATATGTTTTATATATACTGAGGCCTACACACACATATACAATTGTGCCATCATTGCCTTTTTTTTTTTTTTTTGAGACGGAGTCTCGCTCTGTCACCCAGGCTGGAGTGCAGTGGCCAGATCTCAGCTCACTGTAAGCTCCGCCTCCCGGGTTTACGCCATTCTCCTGCCTCAGCCTCCCGAGTAGCTGGGATTACAGGCGCCGCCACCTCGCCCGGCTAGTTTTTTTTTTTTTTGTATTTTTAGTAGAGACGGGGTTTCACAGTGTTAGCCAGGATGGTCTCGATCTCCTGACCTCGTGATCCGCCCGTCTCGGCCTCCCAAAGTGCTGGGATTACAGGCTTGAGCCACCGCGCCCGGCCTCATCATTGCCTTTATAGCTGTGATATTATAATTACATAAAAGCACAGGTAGAAATAAGTTTTTCTTTATGGGATGTGAGGATCAATTTGGATAATCACTTGTGAAAAGTAAAGAATGGAAAAACTGACTGACTCTAATCATTAATAAAATAGCTCAAGTGAGATTTCTTAGAATGCCTTTCAGGTCTGATTAGAAATTTGAAATATTGCTGTGCATATCTGTGGGCATGACAATTATTTTATTTTATTATTTTATTTTGTTTTACTTTAAGTTCTGGGATACATGTGCTGAACGTGGAGGTTTGTTACACAGGTATACATCTGCCATGGTGGTTTACTGCACCTATCAACCCGTCATCTAGGTTTTAAGCTCCGCATGTGTTAGGTATTTGTCCTAATGCTCTCTCTCCCCTTTCCCCCATCCCCTGACAGGCCCTGGTGTGGGTGTGTGATGTTCCCCTTCCTGTGTCCATGTGTTCTCATTGTCCAACTCCCACTTATGAGTGAGAACATATGGGCATGAGAATTCTGGAGGAGACATAAACACTAAGGAGGGTGTCAGAAGAACAGTTTGCAGAGGGCAGGCAGTGCTGGTAGGTACCCAGCCACTATTTTATCCTGTCCCTTGGTTCTCTCTGAACACCAAAAAAACACAAGACTGATAACAACAATGGTGTCATAATCCCTTCCTCCCTGATGACCTCACTCCACAGTGCCCCATTTGTCAGTTTTCCTAGCTCTGAAGCTCTGCGTCAACAGCAAGCCTAACCATGCAGACTCCCTTCTTCCTGCCTGTTGTCATAGCCAGGATTGGGGGACCCACAGCAGCTGCAGGTTGTTGGGGACCTACATCAGGTTTCTATGGCAACTGACTAATCCACAAGTGAGTGATGAAGGGGCAATTCAGACACCAGAATTCCATTTTGAAAGATCTTTGTAACTCTTCTGTTACGTGACATGAATTAAAAGTGCAATATCACTCTTGATGGGTGAAAAATCATTACAGCCTGGTATAGTCTTGTAGCCTTAGCAAGTAAGTGCATATGGTGCTTTTGGATATTGACTACTGTATATCCATCAGAGTTCTACCAAAGAAACAGAACGTGTGCGTGTGTGTGTGTGTGTTTGTGTGTTTGCACCCTTGTTTAGAAATTTTAGTGCAATGAATTGGTATATGCCATGTGATTGTGGGGGTTGACTAGGCACATCTTAAATCTGCAGGGCAGGCCAGGAGGCAGGCAGGAGCTGATGGCGCAGTCCACAGACCACATTTCTTCCTTAAGATAACCCCAATTTTGCTTTTCAGTCTTTTGATTGATTGGATGAAGTCCACCCAGATTATTGTGGATGATTTCTTCTCAATCATCCAACCAATCTGTTGATTTAGTCAATAGACTGAGGTGTTAATCACAGCTACAAAATACCCACAAAGCAACACCTATTTTAGTGTTTGATTGAATAATTGGATATTATTGCCTAGTCAAGATGACGTAAAACTAACCATAACACCAGCCATAAAATATTCTGAGGTCCATTTATTAGAATGTTTTTGGATTATTATCAAAATGCATGACCATCATCAGCTCTGGATGATCATATATTAGGGACGGGAAGACTTGGCTTTTTTTTTTTCCGAGTCATATTGCTTCTGAAGATGGAGCAAAGGGTTACATTGCTTCTCTGATGAGATCACAGAAGTCTATGCACTCCAACCAGCCACCTTTTGTTTTGGACAAGAATTCCTGCACCACCTTCCAGCCTGAAGAATGGGAAGCAAAAATGCTCTTTAAACTTTGTCGCATCCAACAGCCCCGCACCCCAAGTACAGCAAGAACTGTGTTTGTCTGTGGTCATGTGGGACCAGGGTCATATGAACTTATATCAATATGCAAAAGAGAATGAAAATATTTACTGGAGAGGCAGAAATTGCCCATTAGCTGCTGAGCTAAAGTTGTTTGTGAGGAATGGATGAACAAAAAGTAGAAGAGGTTCATGGTACTTACTTTTTGCTTTTGCTGTAACTGATTAAAGCTACCCTTCATGTAGTTGATGGCTAACCCAAGGACTCTGGTGTCAGACAGCCAGAGTTAGCACACTGACATCTCCACTTAACCTGTGTCAGCATAATGATCTGAAACATGGAAAGCATGAAAGCACAAACGTCAAGGGTAATTGTGAAACAGGCATGAGAAAATACATGCAAAACTCTTCAAACAGTGTGAGACATACGGCAGGTAAGTACTCACCCAGTGCTAGTTGGTAAGGCACCGTGCACATGTGGCATATGCTATGCCTTCAGAATACTCTTCTAGGATTTTTCTAGTTGAAGGAACTGAGCATCAGAGAGGTTATTAGCTTCCACAAAATCACAGAGATGGTAAGTGGAAGCATTTAAATAGCAAATAATTTCAAAGCTGAAGATCTAAATCACTAGGCTATGCTATTTTTCTAACAGAAGAGGAGAAATATCAGGAATAAACGGAAAATCAACAGAAATGAACAGAAAAAGTCTCTAATATACTAATTTTGAGCCCCTATTCTTCAGTTTTTGTTCATTACTATTATATACAAACTCTGTCCATCTTTTAACTGTGTGCACTAATAGACACAGGGTCACTCTCTGGGGAAAGAATCTGTGCCATTAATTATTGCATCTCCAGTGCTATCTATGTATCTGGCTCATATTAAAGGCTTATTTAAAAGATGATTGACTATGATATATATGGTATATTTTTTTGTAGTAAACTAGAATATTAATAAAGATATCCTAAATATACTCTTCATTAGATAGTGCATAGCTTGTTTTCATCCTGTCAACAGGGAGCCCTGTGAAGTCCACTATTATGTGAAGGAGGGAAGATGGTGCCACATTTGTAACAGGAGAGGAACTGGGAGCAAACTCTCTTACAAGTGCAGATTTTCAAGCACACTTCTTAAAAAAATTGAGTGATGAGATAAAAACTTGGGAGTGACAGCAATTGACTGATTAATACCTAGGTAGCTGAAATGCCACATAAACTCAGAAACGAAAATGTAGGTTAAGAAAACCAAACACTCGGTCTCCTCAGCTCTCTATTTGGTTCTACTCAGACTAGGCAGTGGGCCTGCTGTTTACTCTGTGACATCCTCAGTGGATGCAAGGCACAGGCCAACTTTCATTTTACATCTGCACTCTCTCCAAAAAGCATTAGAGTAAACTTGTGTTGAATGAATGAAAATCCAGGAGAACCATCTCACACAGTGGGAACAACAAGTAGAATGTCCCCAGACAGATGAAGTAAAGAACCTGTAGTAATGTGAAAGGCTTTGAGCAAGGTTGACATGGTCTGGTGGTCCCTGGTATTTGAAGGATGGGGGAACAGGAAATAGGTAAGATGGCAAAAGGAGGAAGAGAAAGGCACAAAGGAGAGACTAGGAAAACTGATACTGACTCAGAGCCCGATTCTGGAGATAACAGTTTCAGAGTCAACACAGATTGTAGAGGAGGCACAGTCTCATAAGGCCTTCTTTTTGTTTTATCTTACTTTTTGCAGAGCCACTGTGGCAGTCACAATACAGATGGGTGTCAGCGAGGTATATACAAGTCTTCTCCTAAGACACCTGTGAACAAAGAGAGGCATAGGTGCAGATGTTGAAGTTGGGAGATTGAGTTATTGTATCACAGGCTGTGGGATGGTAAATTGAAGTCCACACTGAAATGTGATTTCTAGCTGTATGTTACAGGGATATCTGTTTAATGTTGTAGGGAATTATTGAAAAAAATGGAGAAATCAAAACAACAGAGTTCACAAAACTTGAAAAATTAGAAAACATTTCAAAATAGATCCAGGCTCTTATAAGTTCATGGTCAACTAATCAGTAGGCTGAATAAAAAGTTAGGCAACATTTAATGGGAATCAGTGTAACAACCAAAATTTGGGCCCAAAAAGTCAATAGCACAAACCCAAGAAGGAGATGCAGTGATTTTATGATACCCTACATAGCCGACCCTAAGTTCATGCATAAGAAGGCAAAATAGTAATCTGGATGCAAAATTCCTGACTTGGACTTCAGCTCTTTTAAAGAAGTATGAAGTCCATCATAAGCAGTGAGAAAGCCGCTTAGGCCTATGGACTGTGTTGATCATCTCTGGAATTTGGAATTAATTTCTGTACCAATATCTTTTAGTCATGAAACACATTTATAGACTCTGGAGTCCAATATACAAGACCTTGAGTCCTGACTCTTTATTTATTATAATTTGTCTTTCTCTTTGTTTCCTTCTCTGTAAAATAGGAATAAGGCAACATCACTCATGCTGTCTTCGTGAGTATTATAAATATGTTAAAGCACTTAACACACAGTAAACAGCCAATAATGTTAGCAAGGATATGATTCAAGACTAATATTGTTTTTTCAAATATTTACACATTGCCATAAGATGGGAGCTTAGACTGGGGCTCCCAAAGAGGGATCTTAGTCTGCCTTGAGGTCAATGTTAACTCATTGGCTGTGATCACACTCCATGCGATTCCCTCTTCCTCGTAATCACACTGTTACCTAAAGTTGTAGGAAGGAAGAGATAAAAAACAAAACAAAACAAAAAACCAGAAACCAGTCAGTTGCTCTAGTTGATCTAGAATAGAAGTCAACTATTCAATAGCATGTCACCAGATGTATGCCACTGAAACCAGAATTTCATGGCTAGAATCAATCATGTCGCTGGAGCTGAAAATGACAATTTTCTATTGAGGGAAAGGGTGAAGATGAGGGACTTGGGTCCCTGGGAGGGGATCCTGATTTGGATTCGCCAGTTTTTGCCTTAGTCTTTTCTTGAGCTCTTACTTTTTCTCTTCATGCATTGTGCTTGCATCTCTATGAGCACAAGAGGTTATCTAAGCTCTAAAACTTTCATAGAACATTTCTTTGGATCACCAAAAGGAAAAGCTGCTCAAGCATAGAAATGAGCCACCTCATAAAGTAGTGAGTTCTCCGTTTCTAAATGTGTGTGAATAGAGGCTGGATAATTACTCAGGCATCAGAAAGGAATATGTGTGGGCAATAATAGTTAAAGAACTTTCCAGGATGGAATTCTATGATTCCAGTACATCAGTAAGCATTATGCTATCTACACTGATTCATGGCATTAGCATTTTAAAATCTGAATTGACAGAATATTATTTAAAAATATATTTAATATTAACATATAATCTTTCTGTATTTTCAAAATAGCCATCGAGTTGTTTTCACTAGTTAAGCTATTGTATACTTTAACACATATTTTTACACTACCTCCAAGTAGACAGATCACTGGTAATCACAACTTTTATTTAAAATCATTGTTTAATTTTTTGGTCTGCCTTAATAAAATTTTAAAGCAAATCACAGACATCATGTCACTTCACCCCATATGTATCCATATGCCTCTGTTTAAAGAAAAAAGGTTGTTTTTTTATGTAACCATAATGCCATACTTATATCTTACAAAATGATCAATAATTCATAGATAAGACCCTGTACCCAGTCTATATTTAAATAACCTAGGTTTTCTTAAAACTATAATTTGAGTTGATAATATATTAATGTACTGTAGTTTATTCAAACATTGCCCTATTGAAATAGTGGGATTGTTTTCAATTTCTTGCTTTTAAAAATAATGCCACAGAGAATATTCTTGTGCCTAAGCAATTTATTTTTGGCTAGGTAAAATTGGGATAGATTTCTAAAATTGTTACTATTTAGTCAAAAATTTGTGTGTCATTTTGCCAGATATGATCATTTTGTTTCCATGTGTCTACTATTTTGCATTGCCGCTACCAACCCATAGGTTGGCCCACTGCTCTTCCAGCTGAGTCTGGTGTCAAAACTTTCATGACATGTCCATTTAAATTTGTATTTTTCTTATTAAAATTGATGTTGAGCAATTTATCCACAACCTTGCTAAAACTGTTACCTTTTATTTATTTTTAAAATAATAGTCATCCTAACAGGTGTGAACTAGCTCCTTGTGGTTTGAGGTTGCAGTTCCCTGATGATTAGTGATGTTGAGCACCATTTCATAGACCCATTGGCCATTTTTCTGTCTTTTTTGGAGAAATGTCTATTCAAGTCTTTTCTCAATTTTTAATTGAGTTGTAGGAGTTCCCTATGTATTTTGGTTATTAACTTTTTATTGGATATGTGATTTGTGAATAATTTCTCACATTGCATAGGTTGTCTTTTCTCTGTAGAGTGTTTTCTTTGCATGTAGATGTGTTTTAATTTAGTATAAGCCCCATTTATCTATTGTTGCTTTTGTTTCTGGTGACTTTGGTGTCACATTCATGAAATCATTGACAAGACCAATGTCATGAAGCTTTGCGCCTATGTTTTCTTTGAGGAAATTTACAACTTCAGTTCTTACATTTAAATTTTAATCCATTTTGAGATGATTTTGGGTGTGGTGTAAGATAGGGGTGCAACAGTTTGCTAGTTAGCAGATAGGAGCATAGCAACCAGTTAACATTCTTTGGCGTGTGGATGTCTAGTTATCCCAACATTATTTGTTGAAGATACTCTTCTTTCCCCCATTGTGTATTCTCGACACCCTTGATGAAGATCAGTTGACTGTATATGTGTGGGTTTCTTTCTGGTTCGTGTGGGTTTCTTTCTGGTTTCTTTCTGGTTCTTTCACTCTTGTATCCCCAAGCCTTCTTGTGTTACTTCTTTTTGTTGGAACACCACAAGCACTTTCCGACCACCTTTTGTCCATTTGGAAGATTTCCACTCATCCCGCAGCATCCATTCAGATATTAGTTCCTCCCAGAAGACTTCCTGACCCCCAATTCTGAGGAGACTGTTCTGCAATAACATCTACTTCATATACTACTGCATTATGCTTTGTTCAAACTACTCATTTAATTTCCATTAATACCATGGGGATAATGATTATGCCTGCATTGTTTGTTCTAGTGCCCAGAACATTATTCTATGCAGGATAAATGTTCCACCAACATGGGCAGAATGAAGATTTTCCATTACAATGCTATTTACGATAGTAAAAGATTGAAACTCATGTATATTTTCTAAGTTAAGAACATGGTTGTACATATTATGGCACATGGATATGATGAAGTCCTACACAATAATTGAAAAAGCATGTTTTGAAGCACTTTAATGACAAGATATTTTATGAAAAACATAGGTTAAAAGCAATTTACAATATGTTTTTTTTTTTTCTTTTTTTGAGATGCAGTCTCACTCTGTAGCCCAGGCTGGAGTGCAGTGGCACAAGCTCCACCTGCTGGGTTCACGCCATTCTCCTGCCTCAGCCTGCCGAGTAGCTGGGACTACAGGAGCCCGCCACCACGCTGGGCTAATTTTGTTTGTATTTTTGGTAGAGACGGAGTTTCACTGTGTTAGCCAGGATGGTCTCGATCTCCTGACCTTGTGATCCGCCCACCTTGGCCTCCCAAAGTGCGGGGATTACAGGCGTGAGCCACCGCACCCGGCCTGTTCTCATTTTTATAATGAAGATAGCTAGTATTTTAGAGATTACATTTGCAAACATTTTTGCCAAATCCTTTAAGTTAATTAGTCTGTTTAATTATGCTAGGTATTCCAGGTAAGTGAAGTGCATATTATTATTATCTCCATTATAGAGTTGGGGGTAACCCAGGTAGAGAGTGATCCATCAAAGTAGTTTTATACCTTTTTTTTTCTTCAACATGTATTTTAAGTTCTGGGATACATGTGCAGGATGTGAAGGTTTGCTACACAGGTAAACGTGTGCCATGGTGGTTTGCTGCAAAGATCAACCCACTAACTAAGTGTTAAGCCCAGCATTCATTAGCTTTTCTTCCTGAAGCTCTCCATCCCTTCACCGATGGGCCCCAGTGTGTGTTGTTCCCCCTCATGTGTCCACTTTTAAGTGGGAGCAGAATGTTATCATCATTCTAGTTAGCTGTTCCTCTAACTTTTTATCAAGGTTATCTAGAATGATTTATATATGTTTCCTTACTGGTGGATTAAAAACCAGGTTTTTTCTGACTTTGAAGTGCATACTTTAAAACTCTAGGAAGATAGATAACACTATGAGCGTAGGGGGCGGGGCCAAGATGGCTGACTAGAAGCAACAGTGATAGGAGGTTCCTGTTGAAAAGAATTATAATAGCGTGTGAATCCTGTGCGTGTGACTGAGGTATCCAGGTTCTCTCATCAGAACTGAGAAGGTGACTGGCATGACCCACAGAGAGGAAGGAAGAGCAGTGTGGTGTGGGCGCTCATCTAACAGACACATGGGGTAGGGTGGGGCAGGGGAGCCCCCACCCTCCCAGCCAAGGGAGGTGGTGAGTGACAGCTGGGAAACCGCTTTTCCCATGGAACTGTGCAACCCATGGATCCTAAGATCCCACTGGCGAACCCACCTCACTGGGCCTAGGTTCCCAACCCTGGAGCTGCACAGATTCTCAACAGCCTTTCAGCTAGAACTTGGTTAACCCTCCGAGTTCCTGGAGGGAGTGGCAACCAGCACCACAGCTGCGGCTACCAGCTGACTAAGTCATTTGAGCTCCTGTAGGAGGGGCAGCAGCCAGCACTGGGACTGATAGCTGCCTGACACGCTAAGTGCCCTGGGCATAGGAACCATGGTGGCAGCCATCTCCATAGCTCCAGGCTGTGCTTTTTCTCTGCTGGCACCAAGAGGTGTCTCCAATAGCCCAACACACCTGCTGTGGCAGATTGTGACTAAAGCACCTCTTTAGGCCTGATCCTGACCCATTCCTCCCCACTGTGTGGGTCCTCCCTGCAGAAACTCCAACAACTCCAGCCAGGGGCTCAGAGACGGAAGTCTAATCTCCCTGGGCCTAGGGGAAGGGGTGGCCAGTCTCTGTGGACCAGCTGACTTAGCCTTTCCTCCTGCTAGTTCTCAGGAATCAAGGCAGCCCAGATGAGTGGGTTTTCCCCTAGCGAAGCACACCCTCTCCACCAAGGGACAATCAAAGTGCTTGGTTAAATGGTCCTGTTCCCCATGACATTCAACTGGTTGAGACCCCCCAACAGGGATTGTCAGGCACTTTATATAGAAGCCATCCTACTGACATCAGGTTGGTGCTCCTCGAGGTCAGAGATCCCAGAGGAATGAGCAGGCACCCATCTTTGCTGTTCTGTAGCCTCCTTAAGTGACATCTCTGGGTGAAGAAGCGAACCAGATGAGTAGGGCCTGAAGTGAACCCCCAGAAAACTGCAGTAGCCCTACAGAACAGGGACCTGACCATTGAAAGAAAAACAAACAGAAAGCAACAACAACAGCATCAAAAACAATAAAAAAGTACCCACAAAAACCCCATCCACAGTTCAGCAACCTCAAAGTTTGAAATTAG
The DNA here is from genome assembly GCF_009764315.1 of Trachypithecus francoisi. Lineage (NCBI taxonomy): Eukaryota > Metazoa > Chordata > Mammalia > Primates > Cercopithecidae > Trachypithecus > Trachypithecus francoisi. The sequence continues at coordinate 91,250,106 of NW_022681468.1, forward strand.
ACAAACTCGGCCGGGCGCGGTGGCTCAAGCCTGTAATCCCAGCACTTTGGGAGGCCGAGACGGGCGGATCACGAGGTCAGGAGATCGAGACCATCCTGGCTAACATGGTGAAACCCCGTCTCTACTAAAAATACAAAAAACTAGCCGGGCGACGTGGCGGGCGCCTGTAGTCCCAGCTACTCGGGAGGCTGAGGCAGGAGAATGGCGTGAACCCGGGAGGCGGAGCTTGCAGTGAGCCGAGATCCGGCCACTGCACTCCAGCCTGGGCGGCAGAGCGAGACTCCGTCTCAAAAAAAAAAAAAAAAAAAAAAGAAATTAGACAAACTCATGAAGATGAGAAAGAATCAACAAAAAGAAAACACTGAAAATCCAACTGGCCAGAGTGCCTCTTCTCCTCCAAATGATCGTAGCACTTCTCCAGCAAGGGCACAGGACTGGACAGAGGATGAGATGGACAAATTGACAGAGGTAAGCTTCAGAAGATGGCTAATAACAAACACTGCTGAGCTAAAGGAGTATGTTCTAACCCAATGCAAAGAAGCTAAGAACCTTTATAAAAGGTTAGAGGAGCAGCTAACTAGAATAACCAGTTTAGAGAGGAATGTAAATGACCTGATGGAGCTGAAAAACACAGCACGAGAACTTTGTGAAGCATATAGAAGTATCAATAACCGAATCGACCAAGCAGGAGAAAGGATATCAGAGATTGAAGAAAACCTTGCTGGAATAAGGCATGCAGACAAGATTAGAGAAAAAAGAATGAAAAGGAATGAACAAAGCCTCCGAAAAATATGGGACTAGGTAAAAAGACTGAATCTATGACTGATTAGAGTACCTGAAGGAGACAGGGAGAATGGAAAAAGCTGGAAAATACACTTCAGGATATTATCTAGGAGAACTTCCCTAACCTAGCAAGAGAGACCAACATTCAAATTCAGAAAATACAGAGAAAACCACCAAGAGACTCCATGAGAAGATCAACCTGAAGACACATAATCATCAGATTCTCCAAGGTCAAAATGAAGGAAAAAATGTTAATGGCAGACGGAGAGAAAGGTTGGGTTACCCACAAAAGGAAGCCCATCAGACAAACAGCAGACCACTCAACAGAAAACCTACAAGCCAGAAGAGAGTGGGGGGCAATATTCAACATTCTTAAAGAAAATAATTTTCAACCCATAATTTCATATCCAACCAAACTGAACTTCGTAAGTGAAGGAGAAATAAAATCCCTTCCAGACGAGCAAATGCTGAGGGATTTCGTCACCACTAGGCCTGCCTTGCAAGAGCTCCTAAAGGAAGCACTAAATATGGAAAGGAAAAACCAGTACCAGTTACTGCAAAAACACACGAAAATATAAACACCAATTACACTATTAAGAAACTGCATCCTCTAGCGTGCAAAATAACAAGATAGCATTATGATGTCAGGATCAAATTCACAGATAACAACACTAACCTTAAATATAAGTGGGCTAAATGCCCCAATTAAAAGACAGATACTGGCAAATTGGGTAGAGTCAAGATTTACCGATGTGCTGTATTCAGGAGGCCTATCTCATGTGGAAAGACACACATAAGCTCAAAATAAAAGGTGGAGGAAAATTTACCAAGCAAATGGAAAGCAGGGGTTGCAATCCTATTCTCTGACAAAACAGACTTTAAACCAACAAAGATAAAAAAAAGATAAGAGCATTACGTAATGGTAAAGGGATCAATTCAACAAGAAGAGCTAACTATCCTAAATATATATACACCCAATACAGGCGCATCCAGATTAAATAAAACAAATTCTTAGAGACCTAAAAAGAGACTTAGACTTTCACACAAAAATAGTGGGAGATTTTAACACCCCACTGTCAATATTAGACAGATTAATGAGACAGAAAGTTAACAAGGATATTTAGGACTTGAACTCAGCTTTGGATTAAGTGGACCTAATAGACATCTACAGAACTCTCTACCCCAAATCAACAGAATATACACTCTTCTCAGTGCCACATGGCATTTATTCTAAAATTGGCCTTATAATTGGAAGTAAAACACTCCTCGGCAAATGCAAAAGAACGAAAATCATGACAAGCAATCTCTCAGACCACAGTGCAATCAAATTAGAACTCAGGATTAAGAAACTCACTGAAAACCACACAACTACATGGAAACTGAACAACTTGCTCCTAATTGACTCCTGGATAAATAATGAAATTAAGTCAGAAATCAAGAAATTCTTTGAAACCAATGAGAATAAAGAGGCAATGTACTATTATCTCTGGGACACAGCTAAAGCAGTGTTAAGAGGGAAATTTATAGCACTAAATGCACACATTAGAAAGCTAGAAAGATCTCAAATCAACACCCTAACATCACAATGAAAAGAGTTATAGAAGCAAGAGCAAACAAATCCAAAAGCTAGCAGAAGACAAAATTAACTAAGACCAGAGGAGAATTGAAGGCAATAGAAACACAAAAAAACCCTCCAAAAAAATTAATGAATCCAGAAGCTGATTTTTTGGAAAAAATTACTAAAATAGACAGGCCTTTAGCTAGACTAATAAAGAAGAAAAGAAAGAAGCATTAAATACACACAATAAAAAATGGTAAAGGGGATATCACCACTGACCCCACAGAAATACAAACTACCATCAGAGAATACTATAAACACCTCTATGCAACTAGAAAATCTAGAAGAAATGGATAAATTTTGGACACATACACCCTGCAAAGACTAACCCAGGAAGAAGTCTAATGCCTGAATAGACCAATAATAAGTTCCGGAATTGAGGCAGTAATTAATAGCCTACTCACCAAAAAAAGCCCAGGACCAGATGAATTCACAGCCGAAGTCTACCAGAGGTACAAAGAGGCACTGTTAACATTCCTTCTGAAACTATTTCAAACAGTTGAAAAGGAGGGACTCCTCTTTAACTCACTTTATTAGGCCAGCATCATCCTGATACCAAAACCTGGCAGAGACACAACATCAACACCAAAAACTTCAGGCCAACATCTCTGATGAACATTGATGTGAAAATTCTCAATAAAATACTGGCAAACTGAATCCAGCAACACATCAAAAAACTTATCCACCACGATCAAGTTAACTTCATCCCTGGGATGCAAGGCTGGTTCAACATATGCAAATCAATAAACGTAATCCATCACATAAACAGAACCAATGAAAAAAAATCACATGATTATCTCAGTAGATGCAGAAAAGGCCTTTGATAAAATTCAACATCCCTTTATGTTAAAAACTCTCAATAAACTAGGTATTGGTGGAACGTATCTCAAAATAATAAGAGCTATTTATTACAAACCCACAGCCAATATTATATTGAATGGGCAAAAGCTGGAAGCATTCCAAACCGGTACAAGACAAGAATCCCTTCTCTAACCACGCCTATTCAACATAGTATTGGAAGTTCTGGCTAGGTGAATCAGGCAAGACAAATAAATAACAGGTATTCAAATAGGAAGAGAAGAAGTCAAACTGTCTCTGTTTGCAGATGACATGATTCTATATTTAGAAAACCCCACTGTCTCAGTCCAAAGCTCCTTAACCTGATAGGCCACTTCAGCAAAGTCTCAGGATACAAAATCAATGTGTAAAAATCCAGAACTCATAAATATCATGCTTTATTTTACTGAGCTAGAAAGAGCAGAGGTACAGGGAACTCAAGAAATGAGGCACAAGGTTGTGATCAGCATATAAGTGTTTAGCAGTTCCTGTTTTCATAATTTTAAACATAAGGAAACATAACTAAAAGGTCTAGAGCATTCTGGAAATTACAAAGCACTTTCACTTGGATGGTCTCAAAATCAGAATAGGAACCTAGATAATCAGGTTCATTGTCTAAAGACCTAACAGAATCAGCAAGGTTCTATCAAGGATGACTTGACCATTAAGCCATCCTTTAAAAAACATCTGCAAGAATACACAGGAGAAAGTTTTTAAGACCTTGGATTAGGCAAAGGGGTTTTAGATATGACACCAAAAGCATGCACCCAAAAATAAAAAATTGTTAAATAGGGCTTTTTTTAAAAAAAAAACCTTTTACTCTGTGAAAGACAGTGTTAAGAGAATGAAACAACAAGTATATTAAACAAGTATATTAAAGTAATTTATTTTCAAATCACATATCTGACAAATGACTTGTATCCAGAATATGTGAAAAAAAAAAAAAACTCCTCAAAACCCAACATTTAAAAAAATCATAGAATTTTTAAAATGGACAAAGTTTTTTTCTTTTCAAATGCTTCACCAGAGAAAATATACAAATGGGGCTGGATGCTGTGGCTCACGCCTGTAATTCCAGCTCTTTGGGAAGCCAAGGCGGGTGGATTGCCTGAGCTCAGGAGTTCGAGATCAGCCTGGGCAACATGGTAAAACCCTACCTCTATAAAAATATAAAAAATTAGCCAGGCATGGAGGCGTGCACCTGTAGTCCCAACTACTCGGGAGGCTGAGGCAGGAGAATTGCTTGAACCAGGGAGGCGGAGGTTACAGTTAGCTGAGATTGCACCACTGCAATCTCATTCATATATATATATATTTGTGTATATATATAAACATATATATATTATATATGTGTGTGTGTATATATATGGAAAATAACCTTAGTGTCATTAGTCATTAGGACAAAGAGAAAATTAAAACCACAATGCAATACAACATACATCTATTTAAATAGCTGAAACAGATAGAACTAACAGCCATAAGTCTGGCAAGGATGCAGAGCAACTGGAACTTTCACACTTGCTAGTGGGAATGTAAAATGTCACAGCCACTTTGAAAACAGTTTGGCTGTTTCCTCTAAAGTTAAACATACATTTACCATATGATCCAACAATCCCACTCCTGTTTATAAAAGAGAAATAAGAACTTAGGTTTACCAAAACAGCTGTAAGTTAATATTTTAAAATGCTTTATTCATAACTGCTAAAAATTGAAAACAACCAAAATGTCTTTCAATTAGTGAAACAATTGCACATATATTCAGTGCAACATTGCTCAGCAATGAAAAGGAACTACTGATATGTATGACAACATGAATGATCTCAAATATATTATGGTAAGTGCAAGAAACCCCATTCAAAGACTATGCACACTATGATTTCATTTATATGACATTCTGGAAAAGACCATGGGAAAAGACTTCAAAACCAAAAAGAGATATCATCTAACACCAGTCGGAATGGCAATTACTAAAAAGTCAAGAAACAATAGATGCTGGCAAGGCTGTGGAGAAATAGGAATGCTTTTATACTGTTGGTGGGAATGTAAATTAGTTCAAACACTGTGAAAGACAGTGTGGCAATTCCTCAAGGATCTAGAAGTAGAAATACAATTTGACCCAGCAATCCCATTACTGGGTATATACCCAAAGGATTATAAATCATGCTACTATAAAGACACATGCACACGTATGTTTATTGCAGCACTATTCACAATAGCAAAGACATGGAACCAACCCAAATGCCCATCAATGATAGACTGGATAAAGAAAATGTACTACATATACACCATGGAATACTATGCAGCCATAAAAAGGAACTAGATCATGTCTTTTGCAGGGACACGGATGAAGCTGGAAGCCATCATCCTCAGCAAACTAACACAGGAACAGAAAACCAACCACTGCATGTTCTCACTCATAAGTGGGAGTTGAGCAATGAGAACACATGGACACAGGGAGGGGAGCAAGATACAGTGAGGCCTGTTGGGGTGTGGGGGGGCGAGGGGAGGGTCCCTAGAGGACAAGTCAATAGGTGCAGCAAACCACCATGGCACACGTATACCTATGTAACAAACCTGCACATTCTGCACATGTATCCTGGAACTTAAAGTAAAATAATAAAAAATAAAGAACTGTGAGTGCATACACATGTGTGTGCATGCAGACACGAACACACACACACACGTGACACACACACACACAGTGTCAAATACAATGTTTTCCTATTTATACCATAGTGGGTGGGAGCGTAGCAACCAGTTAATAGTTCCTACATCTAGATAAGAGAAATTTTTTTTTTTTTTTTTTTTTTTTTTTTTTGAGACGGAGTCTTGCTCTGCCGCCCAGGCTGGAGTGCAGTGGCCGGATCTCAGCTCACTGCAAGCTCCGCCTCCCGGGTTTACGCCATTCTCCTGCCTCAGCCTCCCGAGTAGCTGGGACTACAGGCGCCCGCCACCTCGCCCGGCTAGTTTTTTTGTTTTGTATTTTTAGTAGAGACGGGGTTTCATCATGTTAGCCAGGATGGTCTTGATCTCCTGACCTCGTGATCCGCCCATCTCGGCCTCCCAAAATAAGAGACTACAACTTTGATTTTCTGTCCCTCTTACCTTTCCCATAGAAAGCATGCATTATTTAAAAAGGAATTAAAATAGTACTTTTAAAGAGAAATATTTCTGTTATTAATCCTCTAATTCACATGACTTCTCTAGCTCATTTGCAGACCTACAAAGGAGGCTTTTGGAAAGGTAAGACTCCCATTTCCTCATGTGTTTCATTTGTTTGTGGACACATCTATTCTCTGATCATAAGCATGTGAATTACAAGCATCTAAATCGTCTGCACAGTACAGTTCTTGTCCCTGCATATAATACTGAGCAAGCTGTTGCTCTATGGACAGCTTTTGAGTCTCATTCAAATGGCCAGAGCCAAATATTTGTTTCTAAATATGAGAAATGAGATCTTTTTCATTTGAGTTTCTCATTCATTTACAATAATTTGATCAAATATTTTTGAATACTTTCTACACACCAAAAACCATCCAAACATCTGGGGAATCTGGAGATGTAAGACAGATTTCTGCCTTGGGGAGAGGGAACTCACAATAGGGTTGGGAAGAAAGTCATAAAAGCAGAGATGAAAACAAGGTAATGATTGGTGTGGAGATATGAGTAGAAGAATGGAGTGTACGGGAGCAGGGTTCTCATCTCAGACATTGGCATAAGCTTTGGGGACTTGCTAGTGACTGAGGTCCCCATCTTGTATGCAACATCAGCACTTTCAGAGTGCCTTCAATGAGATTCATATTTCATTTCAGATGATCTTCTCAACATATTCCTCAGTTAACATTGTGCGGATGGCCGCCTTCTCCTCTCCTGAAAATATGCAAATTGACAACACATTTGTAGGTCTCGCTGGTTTATATCAGAGTTGGCGTAGAGGTCAGTTTTTACCTGTTCCACTTTCTTGCTCATGGCCCTTTGGACCTTTTGCAGACTTAATTGTGTCCAGCTGGGTCTGCTTTGCCTTTTCTCCAAACAGGACAAAGGAATACTTACCCTGGCCCCTTTTCAAAGGTTTTACCTTTTCCCTCTGGATTTGTGGGTCAGCAAACCACACCTTCCTTGACTCAGCTCCCAAATTACCTTAATCGTCAATAGCATTGAAAGGGTGACCTCCACCCTGCCCTGGCTTCTTTGGTGCCTTTAAATCACACTTGGAGTCATTTAAAACAGTATCAGCAAGCTGTGGTCAATTCCTGACACCAGCTGGAATTCAAACCTTTCATTCCTTACTGGACCAAGGTGTGATTTATAATTAAAAGAGTTCTTTGTCTTCCACTCTCAAACATTTTTTAAAAATGCCCTCTCTCTCTCTCTTCTCTCTTTCTCTCTCTCTCTCTTCCATGTATCTATTGACTTCAAAATCTAGGGTTTCAGCCCCACACCAAATAGTTCTATTGTCACCTCAAAACCTCCGTTTCTTCACTTGTAATGTAAATAACCATTTATATTTGAGGGAAGAAACAGAGACAGTGATGTATAATTTTAAGAGTAACAGACACTAAAAATAAAGGTAAAAGGATGAAGAGTACTGGTGGGTGGTTAGTTTCAGGTCTAAAGGTCAAGGAAGGACACTCTGAGGAGGAGACATTTGGCAAGACACCAAAGAGAGTCAGGGAGTCAGAAAGGAAAATATCTAGAGAAAGAGCGTTCCAGGCACAGAGGATAGCAAGTATATGTGACTTGACTACGGGAAGCTTGTTTGGTGTGTTCAAGGGACAGCAAGCCAAGAAGTGTGGCTCAAAGGCAGGAGTGAAGGGGAGAAGTAACCAGATCACATGTCGCAGCTGCGTACAGCCAAGAGGATGGTTTTGGATTTGGAGATTAAAAGTCATTAAAGTATTTTTAGCAGAAGTTGGGGGAAACATAATTATATTTCTTTGTTGTTGTTGTTGTTGTTTTCTTTTCTTTTTTTTGAGATAGGGTGTCGTTCTGTCACTCAGGATGAAGTGCAGTGGCATGATCTGGGCTCACTGCAACCTCCCGCTCCCTGGGTTCAAGGAATCCTCCCACCTTAGCCCCCTGGGTAGCAGCACCACCATGCCCAGCTAATTTTTAGTAGTTTTTGGTAGAGACGGGGTTTTGCCATGTTGCTTAGGTTGGTCTCAAACTAACTCGTGGGCTCAAGTGATCTGTCCACTCGGATTGACATGGGCTTGGATGGGGTCCTTGTCGTGACAACCTGAAACAGTTTAATTCAGAACAGGGGTGCAAGAGGAAGAAATAATAAAAAACTATGAGTGTTTTGTCTTGATCAATGGAGTGAATGGGGTTGCCATTTACTGAAATAGGTAAAACTAAAGGAAGGTTCATAGAAGGGTGCAAATCAAGAGGTTGGTTTCAAATACCTTCAATGTGATAGGGTTAACAGATGCCCGATTGGAGATTTTGAGAAGGGAAATACATACGCAAGTTCAGCTTAGGGGGTGATGGTGGAGATCAAAATTTGAATTTTAGTGTATATACCAAATGCTGTGAGGCCATCTGGTAAGACAGGGGCTCAGAACTTGAAACTCGCCATACAGGCTGATTGATAACTGCGGTATGTGTTTCAAATGAAGTGGTGGAAACAAGCCCAATCTACCCCAGAGGAAATCTGGGTAGAAACAGGAAGTATGGACAACTAACCTAAGAAATAGTGAGATAAAAGAGGAGTCAGAAAATGGTGCCCATTCACAAGACAAAAGTTTGCTATATTAAAAAATAGGTGATATGAAAATACAATGTAATATTGTAATAATAAGTAGAAATGTCTGATAGCATTTTTCAGACATTCTGATCACAGGTAGATAAAAATATGCAAAGAAAAGACTCCAGAAGAAAATACTTCCCAAGTATCAATGGTAGTTTTTAAAAATTTTATAGTAGCATTATAGATGATCTAAAAAAATCTTTTTTTGTATATATCTTATCATGCATATACACTGCTTTCAATTTTTACTACTTTTTACTAAAATTCATGAATCCATCTCCCTTTTTATATTTAAATTATTGCAGTTAAATTTAATTTGGTCAATAGGTGTAGTCCTCCCTGAAAATATATTCCAGGATTCTCCCCAGATATTCTCATTATGATGGATTTGGGGAGTATTCAGTTCAGAATTTATTCAATATTTATATCCTATACCTGAGCAAACTTTTCTTTTCTGTGCTCACCTCACTCCTTTCATAGGCATTTTACCCCTTAGTTTATTGTGGAATAAATTTTACAAGTGATAAAAACTCGATAGGGCTTTATATATTTATTTGTTTAAAATAATTCTTGTATATTCCCTCTTCCATTTTTATTTTTGAGTACATTCTCTTATGGTTATTTCAGAGAAGTTCTATAAATTGTAAGGTTTCTGTGTCTGAAAGAAACTTTATTATCCCCTTCAGTCTCCAATGATAGTTTGGCTGGTTTGACTGAGTATAGCATGCTAGATTTGAAATACTCTTTCTCAGAACTTTGATGTCACTTTGCTGGGTTTCTTTACTCCATACTGCTAAGGAGAAATCTCATGTCAGTCTGACCTCCCTTTCCTTCTAGATAATCTTTCTTTTTCTTCTGGCATCTAAGATTACTTCTTTCAGTATTAGTTTTATAAAACTTGATTTTATTGTTGTCTCAATGTGAGTTTTTGGTTAGCTTGTGATTAAATTTTGGCCACTCAGTACCATGTACTTAATCAACTTGAGGATAGATGATATTTGTTTATGTATATATTTATTATGTAACATTTCTGGGATACTTATTACTACTTTTTAAAATTTTTTTCTCTCTTCCACTCTCTTGTCACTCCATATACAAATGGCTTTAAATAGACTTTAGAAAATTTGGATCTCTTTAAAATATTTAGACCTCATTTTACACATTTGTTTCCCTTTAACTCTTTGTGCTGTGTTCTACAAATGTCTACCAATTTGACCTTCTAGCTCTTCAATTTGCCCTTCATTTTGTCTAATTTGCTATTCTGTGCATGTAATGTGCTTATTTATACATGTACAACAATTAGTACAGGACTAACTTTTCCTCTCCAAATCTCTATTTTGTTTTTTTCACTACTACTGGTACTTGTTTCCTCACATATATTCTTTTTACTTTTTTAATGACAATCATAATATCCCCTGTAGCTCCTATTTTAAGATTTTTTTTTAATATTTGCTCTATTACCTTTATTATCCTGGGTATAAGTTATTCTTAATTTTGGATTTTCTATTTCTCTTTCATGAAGATCACCTCTCTCAAATGTTTGGTAAATCTTGATTCTATACTCAGCTTCTGTGATTGACTTCTGCATATTTCCTGGTCTATGGCAAATACCCATTCTGGGGAAACCATAGCTTATAGCTAAGGCTGGTCAACTGTCTTCTCTAGGTGATGACTCATGGCTTTATTTTCATTGTGACTGTTTTTTTTTTTTTTTCAAATTTGTGTAATATTAGTGTGTTTTCCTATCCAGTTTATTAGTAGCAAATTTCATATATCTAGTTTATATCTTCTTACTAATGTTATGAATCAACTCTTAGTAAATTAAAACCTTAAAGAGCTGGACATACTCTTGGCAGGAGGTGGTCTCATCGTTGGTTGATTGCTTCCAGCATTTGTTTAGGTACTTCTGGAATTTTGGTGGTCTTTATCTCATGATGTCAAGATGGATGCCTCAATCTAGTCTTCCCTTCTGCCCACCAGTGTCCTCTACAGGAAACAACAAAGTAAGGACATAGCAGGACTCTTCTTCCCGTAAACTTCTTCTCAGACTTCCACTCACAGCTCACTGGCCAGAATATATGGACATACGGATTTCTAACTTTAAGAGAAACGAAAAAATGAGCATCATTGGCTAAAAGAGAATGGGGTTATACTGACTGGCTGAGGACAAGCATGCTTCAGCCACTAGGTCTGGGCAAATTGGACACTTCTGAAAGTGCATCATGAAAATGTTCTTAAGAAAAAGATAGGGTATGTGGATTCTGGATAAGCAAAGTATCTGCCACCCTGAAATCCTTATCTAGTTTCCTAAAATCCTAGATTAGAAAATTCAAATGACTTCACTTGTATGATTATTGTCTCAGCTATATGCTTCAGAAGAAAATACAAGTATGTTCATAACATTCATTTTAAATCTATCAGCATGACTGTACACTTCTTAACTTCATGTAATATTCATTTTTATTTGGCAGAGGAAAAGGGAAAAAAAGCCTTTGATTACATGGAGAATGATTGTCATAATAAGCGTTCTATAAATGGAGAAATTCTACTCTACCCTTAAGCCTGCCTCCCTTTCCGAAAACAATGGAAAACAAAACAACAACATTTATTTCTAAACATTGGAATATACAATGTTGATAAGGGTGTGCTGAAACAGATACACTCACAAATTGATGGCGTTGGTGCTGTTATAAAAAGTTTTTAAGAAATCAGCTTGGAATTATAAAGTAAAAGCTTCAATTGATGTATTTTGATTCAATAATGTCCTTATTAGGACTTTATGATTAGAAAATTTGAAATCCAGACAAAGTCTTATGCATAAAGATAAAAATTATAAAAATGAGGCATCTACAAATTGGAATAATATAAAGTTTTTAAATTATACATATAGAAAATTTTAAAGACATAGGTTGTTTTCATAACTAGTAAGTGAAAAATCCAGATACAAAATTATTTATAAAGTATCACCTCATCATGTAAAAGATAATTTGGAGAGACTAAATCCATAATTCTACATCATTTCTCTCTAGTAATTTCTGTTGGTTTACCTGTATTTTTCTGCTGGTTCTAACATTTCTACCTTAAAGAGAGATGGCTTTGACAAACTGTAAAAGCCAAATACTAATAGCAACCCCAATATCTGTGGCTCTCCCTTGTGAACCATATTACATACTGTAAAATCCTCCTACATTTATTTGGTTCTCCCAACACTGTGAGTATGAAGAGGCAAGCATACTTTCTCCATATACAGTTAAAGAATGTGAGGTTCTTGAGTTAATTTTTGTATATAGTGTAAGGAAGGAACCCGGTTTCAGCTTTCTACATATGGCTGGCCAGTTTTCCCAGCACCATTTATTAAATAGGGAATCATTTCCCCATTGCTTGTTTTTGTCAGGTTTGTGAGAGATCAGATGGTTGTAGATGTGTGGTGTTATTTCTGAGGCCTCTGTTCTGTTCCATTTGTCTATATATCTGTTTTGGTACCAGTACCATGCTATTTTGGTTACTGTAGCCTTGTAGTATAGTTTGAAGTAAGGTAGTGTGATGCCTCTAGTTTTGTTCTTTTTGCTTATGATTTTCATGGCTATGTGGGCTCTTTTTTGATTCCTTATGAACTTTAAAGTAGTTTTTTCCAATTCTGTGAAGAAAGTCAGTGGTATGGGCAAATGGGCAGTGGATGGGCAAAGACTTCATGACTAAAACACCAAAAGCAATGGCAACAAAAGCCAAAACAGACAAATGGGATCTAATTAAACTAAAGAGCTTCTGCACAGCAAAATAAACTACCATCAGAGTGAACAGGCAACCTACAGAATGGGAGAAAATTTTTGCAACCTACTCATCTGACAAAGGGCTAATATCGAGAATCTACAAAGAACTTAAACAAATTTACAAGAAAAAAACAACCCCATTGAAAAGTGGGCAAAGGATATGAACAGACACTTCTCAAAAGATGACATTTATGCAGTCAGCATACAGATGAAAAAATGCTCATCATCACTGGTCATTAGAGAAAAGCAAATCAAAACTGCAATGAGATATCGTCTCATGCCAGTTAGAAAGGAAATCATTAAAAAGTCAGAAAACAACAGATGCTGGAGGGGATGTGGAGAAATAGGAATGCTTTTACACTGTTGGTGAGAGTGTAAATTAGTTCAACCATTGTGGAAGACAGTATGGTAATTCCTCAAGGATATAGAACTAGAAATACCATTTGACTCAGCGATCCTATTACTGGGTATATACGCAAAGGATTATAAATCATGCTACTATAAAGACAAATGCACACGTATGTTTATTGTGGCACTATTCACAATAGCCGACTTGGAACCAACCCAAATGTCCATCACTGATAGACTGGATTAAGAAAATGTGGCACATATACACCCTGGAATACTATGCAGCCATAAAAAAGGATGAGTTCATGTCCTTTGCAGGGACCTGGATGAAACTGGAAATCATCATTCTAAGCAAACTATCATAAGGACAGAAAAACCAAACACTGCATGTTCTCACTGATAGATGGGAGTTGAACAATGAGAACACATCGACACAGGGTGGGGAATATCACACACTGGGGCCTGTCCAGGGGTGCTGGGGTGCTGGGGGAGGGATAGCATTAGGAGAAATACCTAATGTAGATGAAGAGTTGATGGGTGCAGCAAACCAACATGGTGCGTGTATACCTATGTAACTAACCTGCACGTTGTGCACATGTACCCTAGAACTTAAAGTACAAAAAAAGAATAAAAAAATAATGTGAGGTTCAATTGTTCTAGTCATGGTGAGTGACTTCCCCAGAGTCATCTAGCTTGTAAGTGGTGGGACCTCAATGCTTGATTCTTGGTTTGTAGTACAATGTTTATTCCACTCATCAAGATGTTTCTTTCCTTTGTATGCAGTGCCTAATTTCTACCTTGAAGAACTCATTGTAGATTACTTGGATTTGGTAAATCATCTGAATTCCATTTCTGGGCTCCGAGTAAACACTCCTAAATAATTCCAGGACCCCTTCCAGTAACAGCTGAGAAAGATGAGATTTTCTATGACAAAATAGCACAGATAATATGGCGTGGGTCCACAGTACCAGGTTTACAATCAATACAGAGGAACACTCCGGGTCGGTGCCCACCCTGAAACCCATTGTGAAGTCATTTGGCAGTTTGGAGAAAAGTAAACTATAGCAGGTCAGAAACACTTTCTTTCTGTCACCATGACCTAAACATCTGTGTGCTCTATTCTCTCTAAATTGGGCAAAAATTCTCTTCATCTGGCATTCTGGGATGGCATGAGAATTAATCATACTTTTTACTTAAAATTTCTTCTTCAAAACAAAAACACCTGTGCATGCAATTAAATATAAGGTTATGAAAGCAATTGTTTCCGCTTAGTCTTTATGATTTAATGACTACCTTATTAGCACATGTCCTCTGGGACTACTAGCCCTGTGTAATACATTAATTCAAGAAAATAAAACTATAATAACTATTGTTATATGGCCATGAATTATAGAAAAATGCCCCACAGAATCATGATTAGAAAAATCTCTTGCTATATTTCATAAAACAAGGAAAAGATAGAAATACAAATAACCAGCAATCATTCTGAATTTAGTTAATTTTCACTACTTTAACTTGAAAATATTTTTTAAAATAAGTGTCTCATCCCCACTTCTTTTGAGTCACTGACAAGGTTAGTCTGTCTTTCACAGCAGGACTGTCAGTAAAAATTCTCAGTGATCTGGCACTTTCAGCATATTTTTCAATTCCAAAACTAATGTAAATTTCATATATCTACCAACTTTCTCGTGTCCTTGCCCAGATGCCCACATGGGATCCCCCTAAGCACCCTTCATGCCCCAACGTAAACATTGATTTCTCCCTGAAAATTTCCCTGATCTTCCCTTGATCATACGACCTAGTACTTAACAAACAGCTCATGTAGTGTAATTATCTCATAGTATTATAGTTAATTGCACACACAACTGGTTTGCCTACTGATCTTGAATTCTTTGGTAGCATGGACACTATTTGGGAGCCCTTATTGCTACAAAAGTTAAAAGAAATTAAAAATTATTATTGAATAAAAATGAATTCAAAGACCCAGTATCTCATACTCTGGTGGGCTCCTCAAAGGGAGTTTCATGTTTTCTCTCATGAAACATGAGAATATATTAAATAAAAAGATTTCAAAATATAGACATGAATGTGATCAGAGTTTTTTTCTATATTCAAAGGACACAAAATGGAAATTGATTCAGATTGTTCCAAGTTATGAACCTCTTTATATTTTAAGAGCAAGCAATGTAATTTTTGTTCTTCAAAAAGTCTGAAGACAATTTAGTCTTTATGAGCTAGTGACTACTTCAGAAAACCTCAATAATGCATAATGTACACATAGTCTCATCTGCCTATCGAGAGGATTATGACCTAATAGTGGTTCTTAGTGTTAGTTGCAGATTGGAATCACCTGGGAGCTGTATAAATCACTGATGTCTGGGTCCCACCCAATTGGTCAGAGGTGTGATAGACATAGATGGTTGTGGCTAATAGCTCCCCAGGTGAGACCAATGTGCAGTGGAAGTTGAAAACTCTTGCCTTATAGCAAAATAGCATCCAAATGTCATACGAACCACACCTGGACCCAAAATAGACCCTGCTGATAAATTAGCTTATCGCATCTTGTGAATACCTACATCTTCTCAAACATTATGGAATTGAAACCGAGAAGTATATCATCTGCCTCCCAATAAAAATCCCCAACATAAGACAAAACCTTCTCTTGCTCCAAGTGTTGAATCATTGGAATAGCAACAAATCCAGAGCACAGAGATAGAGCTGCAGCATGGGAATACCCATGCACATATTACAGACTTAGGACAGGCTGTGATTGATTACCCTGTTACGTCAGTCTTGGGGGTAGTACTTTCTGCATTCATATGGGTGGACTGTAGATAATTGCCTGGAAACTCCAAAATTCATAATTTTCTATCTAGGAGTTGAAAAAGGTATTCGTTTGAGAAATAGGTTCCTCTCTTGCAGGGGCCAAAATATCCAATAGATACTGCAATGAGGAGAAAGCAGGGATATATCCAATGACAATTTTAAGTAGCAGTGCATGATTTCTATTTTGCTGTGGTATGCATTTGTTTCATTACACATCCCCACCCCCACACCCCCACACATATACCAATAAATTACAATTAAGCAACTTTGGGAACAAAGAATTTGAGTCAGAACACAATGAACTTTTCCCACAAAATCCAGATATGTGTTTTGCTTCTATTTGGAACAAGCTGTGATTCCCATGTGAAAGGTATCAGTGTATTTCCTCTTCCTGTCAATCATGCCAGGAAAACTTCTGGTATGTTGGGTTATGACCTTTCATCCTGGACATGAGCCAAAAGCCACCAGTAATTTGACTGGTGTAATTATTTAGGCTGTTTCTAATAAGCCTAAAAATGTGATGTTAACATTTTTCACATGTTTGTAGGCTTCTGGCTTTCATGCTATCCTCAGCATGCCATTATAAGCTTTTGTTTGGTTATATTGGAAGAAAATATAATTTTTCAGTAGCTGAATTTTGATCATTGTTTACTGCTAGAAGATACCTTGCCTACAGGGCCATAAGATATTATTTATTTAAAATTTTGGCATTTTTCTCATGTTAGGCCAAACTTTTAACAATAATCAAAATCCATGCAGCATAAACTTACTGAGCATGTACTATGTGCTAGACATTGTACTAGGTTCTGTGAATGAAAAGATAAATAAGACCAAGCTTAGATCCTTAAGTAGATGAACTGGTAAAAATTAAATTAATATTTAATGCAATTAGCAGAGACACAGAGTTTAAGTTCCAGCTCTATGGATTGTATGTCACTTTTAAATATATTATTTTACAGACTGGGAAACTGAGGCAGCAGAACTGAGAACTAGACTTAGGGATTTTGGCTACACACACTGTATAGAAACCATTATGTCATCATGGTTCTGGAGTCTAAGTTGATTCGTTGCTTGGTTTAAACAAAGAATAATGTTAAATACCATCTTGAGGAAGGGGAAATATGTATGTTATATATAACATACATAATATTAATATTTAGACACTTTACATATTTACTTATATTTTATATATTTATTAATACATATTTTATAATATATTTGTGTATACACATCAATATTTATAATTTTAAAAATATAATTCAGTAGCATGGAAAGAATCATATGACCTTAACCTGAGCCAATGAGTCCCTCTTGTCTCTTTAGAGAAGCTTATCTTCAGGGTCAAATTTCACATACTGAAGATCCTGGAAGACTTTGTGCTTCTCAATGCATTTTGTAGAGCCAGGTCTCCATCATAAACATACTCTAGAATGGGTCATCCTGCCTGACTTGGAGACATGGGTAGTCTGATAGTCACACAGGTAAATATCTTTAGCCAGTAATAAGCAGCACAAAACAAGGTCAATCATTAGGAGAAACCATTCTCTGCAGTTGAAGGCGTTGGACTTGATTAGTTTGAAAAATATTTATTGAGTGGAAACTGAAAAAGATGCCAACTGGGGCGTACAAATAAGCAAGGATTCCTGTTTTGTTTTGTTTATTTGCCTCCTTAGTAGAGGTACAAATGGAGGAACAGGTAATGCAAGTAAAGTTGGATGTGCTATGCAAAGAGAAGCTCAGGGGCCAAGTAAAGACTCTAGCAGGGAAATTATGCTAACAGTTAATGTTCTCCTTCAATTAAGAAAATATGGATATCCGACTGCAACACAACATTGAAAAAGGCTGCCACAATTACCATTCTTTTTATGTCTTTTTATAAAATCCTTAAAAGAAAAGAAATGACTAATTAAGACATGTAGATAGTTTAAACACTTGTGCTATTCTCTGACTCATCCACTTTCTAGCCATGTTATTTTGAGCATGTAAGTTACTTACTTGTGACTCAATTTTCCCTTCTCTGAAATGGAATTAATGCTTGTTGTCTAACTTGTAGAGATACTATGGGATAAAACAGGGAAAAAAAAACTTTTATTTATAGAGCCTAGCAATCATTGAAAGCTCAGTAATTTAGATTTATTATTGTATTCTTAATATGATCACATAGAAATGTGTTTTTTTGAGGACACAAATACAAAAGCAGAACCAATGCAAGCTATTGGCTTTCTCTATGGACAGGCCAAAAGAAGCTAAAGGATATCTGTGAGATGATCTCAAAGCTACAAGCAAAAAAAAGGGGGCTTATGCACAAAATTCACTGTCTTATAAGGTGGCCCTTCTAATCATCCTTGGCCCCTACCTTGTGCCCCACCACCTTTACTTATTTCCTCTATTGAAATCTCATAGGTGCAATTTTTGTGAGAATGAGTCATTAAAAACAACAACAACAAAAAGAGTCTAAGTTCAAAAAGAGATTTTGGGGCTGAAACAAAAATATAAATTAGCAGAAGGCTCAGAATGTTGTCCCCAGCAACTAATGCAAGGACTGAAAATGCACTTGCCTTAATATTTCAAGTTATGCTTAAAGAAGGTACCAGACACAATTAAGTTTCCTTGCCTCTTGAGTTTGAATATTTCAAATTTATCTGCAAAAGTGAGTGAGATGACCTAATTGTACCCCTGCTTTTCACTTGAATTTATCTTTTTGAGTGACAGGAGGTTGCTTCTTAGGCAGATGCCTTCCGTTTAATAATTCAGTAATTAGATGCAATGCTGTCAGCTGTGAAATTTCTAACAGCTTTTCAATGACAACATATTGGAGGAGTTTGTGGTCCTCCAAGGTCTTTCTCAGTTGTCTTTAACAGGAAAGACAGAGATACAAGGCAGCATTCTCACTCAGGTGTGTGCAAACCCGGGTGTGGAGGTGGGTGAGCATTTACATCCAAATACCTTCATTTCCTCACTTTCAGATCACATTAGCCGTAAAGGGTCAGGCATGGCCTGAGGAAGTGGAAAAGAGTAAAAATAAAATGTCTCATCATCTGTGCACTCTGATTTTGCAGAGAAGTTAGCCTATGGTTCATTCAATGAGCATCACCTTGCTGAAGAAAAGGGAAAGATATTTTAGAACGCCATTGTGTAAATTCTGCCAACACAAAGGTATGTGCTTTGTTCTGAATCTCAAAAATTATTTTTGCAAGTAATCTAATTTTTTTTTCAAGAAGAAATCTACCAAAGAAACAAAAAAAGGTGAAAGGTGCTAACGGCAGCATACTCATTAGCAAATACAACCCAGCCATTTTGCATTAGCAGACTTAGTCACATTATTTTTTATGCCTTTGTTCATTGGCAAGGACTTCCAGTAGCTTAATAATTCACTCTCAGACCTGCTTTATCAAGAAGACACTGTGTTTTAGAAAGTATAAAAGATCATTTAGAGCAGTAACAAATTACTGCTTTTAATAAAATGCTTTTTTCACTCAATAGGATACTGTAAAAAGATAGTCTACAGAGAAGTAGTCTATAGAAAAGGAACATTTTTAGCTTTGAGAAAATAATACTGGGAAAATGATAATGTAGTCATGAATCATAGCACAAAAGAGGATAAAGAGGCTCATTCTCTGATATCTCTCTCTGTGGCTGCCCCATCAACCTGTCGAATCATTCCTTTAGAGTCTCCTTTTACAAGCTCCTCTTTCTCCAAGCTCAATCCTTAGAGCTGCATTCTGCAAAGACCAGTTTCTTTGCCATTTGCTCTTTACACACCATTCCCAGGTGTGGCCCAATTCATTGGTTTCCAAAACTGGACACACATCAGATTTCCTCAGGGGGCTTTCTAACCATGCAGGTTCTTGGCCACCTTACCTGACACGCTGAATATAAACCACGAGGGGGTGGGCCAAGGAATCTGTGATTTTACAAATTTTTCCAGGTGATAAAAGATCTGGGAATCTAAGCTGAAATTCACTACATCACTGAAGCTGCTAGTAGCTATTAAGATCTGCGTTTTAGCTCTCCTTTCCCTTTTAGCAGCAGGCATGGCTATATAACTGCCTGATAAATGTCTGTGTCTGTAGGTCACTCCTATTCTTCACATGCAATATGCCCGAATCGGCTTTTCCCATAGTAGTCACTTGGGTGACCCTTGTATCTACCCATGCAACTAATACCTTCAACTCTTGTCTCTCCCTCATCCTCTCTGTAGAGTTATCAAGCCCTAAGACATGCCCTTTTTACTCCATTTTACTCTCCCTGTCCTAGTTTAGGATTTTCTTACTTAAATTTTCCTGTACTAGACTGGCAATGACCAAGTCAAGAACTGCCGATGGGTGGGTTGTGAGGAGACAGTGAAGACAGGGAGCCAAGAAAGGCTCTAAGAATTTTGCCTTAAGCAACTGGGGATACTGGCACCCTTTATGGATATGACTAAACCTGGGACAGAAAAGTGTACTACAGAAGAATAAAAATTCAAATACTGGACATATTAACTTTGAGATGCCTATGACATATCCCAGTTGAGATGTTGTAGGCAATTTTATATATACATATACATATACATATACATATACGACTTCGGATCTCTTGGGAGGTGTCTAGGAGATATAAATTTGGGCGCCCCCTCCAAACAGATGACATTTAAAGCAGTGAGAAGGGAAGAGACTATTAGAAGAAGTGAAGAGAGGGATCGCCAAACTTTTGAGAATGGCAAGCACTTTCCAGGCTTTTACTGCCCACCCTAATCCATCACTTATGTTCCAGCCACATCAAATCATTCTTTATGCCCCAGATAAATACAGGCAATGGGGAGCCAGATATACTATCCCAGACTGATCCTTCCTGTATCTGCCCATTGCAACTTCTATTCTACTGCAAAGAGCCCTAAGCCCCAAATAGAAGGTGAATTACCTCGTCACCATATCTGGACATGAGATTATTCTTCTGAAAGGACTCAAAAAAAATCTTAGCCTTAGACTTGTGCATCTAGATTACTCCAAGTTCCTCCCACTTCCAGCAAGCTTTCCCATTCTGTTTGTTGCGACGTTCCTTGAGTTTCAATGGCTTATAGTAAACCTCTGTAGTCAGTCCCCAGAGCTTCTCTAGGGATATGTTGAAGGATGTTCTTTGGAATTTAGAAATCGTTTATTAATTCAACAAAGCTAGGCTTTTAATATCATGAACTTAAAAAAAATGTTAATTTGAAATTCTAGCTGAGCAATGACTTCTTTGTCCTAGATGGCATTTGACATCTTCCCGAAACAATTAATGCCATTGATCCAGTGAGTGAGAAACATCAGTGCAAAATGATTGACAATGAAGGAAAAATACATTGTTTTCAATATCACCCCTCCGTCTACTTTCTCCCTCTTCCAGACCTTTGCACCTTTGAAAAGCATATTTGTTTTCATGAAAGTGTTCTCCACTCCTCTTCCCAGGAAGTGCGTTGTTGGTTTTCTGTGTGGAGGTGCCCCCGTGAAGGAAGCCTTGCTCACCCTCTGAGATATTGTTGAGCCCCACCTAGGTTGAGCAGAGCAGACACCCATCTTTAATGCGGGGCAGAAATAAATTACCTGAAATGAACAATGGGTGTTTGTCACACAGAGGCAGCAAAAGTAGCGTGGCCAGAGAAATCCCTCCCACTAGGATTGCAGGTGTACTTACCTTGGAACCCATTGTGTGTGAGTTTGTATTTGTCCACATAGCCTTTACCCATAAGAATTTCAGTCATCAGATCTATTCCTGTTGGCTATAACCAGAAAAGGGAAGTGAAAATTGAGAATAAAAAGTCGGGGATCAGGGTTGGGCAGAAGCAGAGAAGTAAATGGCAGAGGTGAAGCAAGATATTTTTGTTTTTGGTTTTTTCAAAGAAGCCTTAGGCAAAATGACACTGAGGGGGTGAAATTTAAATTTTAATGCCATTGTCTCTTAAGAAGGGAGCTGACACACACATGTTTATAATGGGCCAAAACAAAGTGCTTTGTCATAAGGTTATCATGAGTATAATTGAGACCATGTAACCTTGCATGAGTTGGTTAAATACTCAAGCTAGTTTTTGATTCTGAGACCACAGTCTCTCTCACACACACACGCACACACACACACACACACACTCAACAGGCCCAAAGTGGGGAAAATGAAACTCAGAAAACCTGTTGTACATACTTACATACTATGAGACAAACAAAATTTATAAGTATTAAAAATACTAAATGAAAGTTTAGATCCTGAAACTATTTCAAGAAATTAATGATGATAAAATCATATTATTTGTTCTAAATGTATTTATTCAAACAGAATTATAAAATCTAATAGGCAGTATGTGTAGACTGGCCAGATATTTTGTTTTAGTTATATTTTCTCGGTATTCATAAATCTATATAGTCAGTCTCAGAGCTATGGCCTGTGCAAAAGACAAAGTTTAACAGAACAACCTAATTAAAAAGAAACTCCTTATTTTACTCACAGGGGATCAGAATATGAAGTACTTGGAAACATTAAAAAAAAATCTAATTTTCCTGGCTGTTCATGTTTCTTTGATCCCAGAGTTACTCTAGCACATCTTTTCTCAAGTCGTTCCTTACCAAATTCTCTCCTTAACTCCCCACCTTCTTCCTCTCCACATGATTCCTCTTTCTCTCTATTCTTCCCCTTGAAACTGTCATTACTTTATGGCTTGTAGTGTTAGGTCATTTCCTTGACATTCTTCAGTCCCTTTCTTCTTTGACTTTCTTGGTCTCTAAGTTCTGCATCATAAAAATTCAAAGAACAGAACCTTGACAATAACGTTCTGTACTTACCAACCTGAACATATCCTTAATCAGACACAATCCTTGGAGCACAATGGGCCCTTAAAAATGGGGACAAGAGGGAAGAAGAAAGGAAGGCTGGAACAAGCAAAAAGGAGAGCTAGGTTTCTTTGTTAAGTTTTAAAAGTATCATTGTATGGAAGTTTTACAAAGGAAATTTTAAATACCACAGATTTCTGCCTTTTGAGTTATTATATGCAGTAACATAACATTAACAGGGCAGCAATGTTTTTACATTTATCATGTGGTTAAGTAAATTGTTAAACACAGTTGATTACCAAAAACAGGGAATATGGCAGAAGATCAAAGAAATGCCAGAAATTTTTATTTTATGTAGGGACATTCGGAATTTAGTTGAACTTGACAGAGTCCTGCTGGCTAACACCAAGGAGAGACTATTGCTGTCCCCATGCAAGTGGCTGGAATAATGGAAGTGAAGAAGGAAATCACCACATGGTGGACACTTTGAAGTTGGTTACAGATAGGAAGTTAGAACAAACTTCAATGGTTGAGGGGTCATGAGGATACCAGGAGAAGGTAACGTAAGACTGAACGAACAAAGAGAATTTGTGGTCACATGAAAATAAGGAGCAAAACTTCAGGAACAGTCTGAGATAACAAGAAGGTTGGTCCCCCAGGGCTCAGTCTTATGTCTCCAGTGCCATTTGACTTTTTTTTTTTTGAAACCGAGTCTCACTCCGTCACCCAGACTGAAGTGCAGTGGTGTGATCTCAGCTCACTGCAACCTCCTACCCCAGGTTCAAGCGATTCTTCTGCCTCAGCCTCCCAACACTACAGGCATGTGTCAACATGTCCAGCTACGTTTTATATTTTTAGCAGAGATGGGGTTTCACCATATTGGCCAGGCTGGTCTCAAACTCCTGACCTTGTGATCTGCCCGCCTGGGCCTCCCAAAGCCATTTGACTTTTATTCCAGGAATAAACATATGTTTACACATCATAATAAATAAATAAGCTATTTATTTCACATATGTTTACACCTGAAATAAAAGTCAAATACATTTCCTGAAAAGAACAGCGGGTCCTTGTCACCCAGAAGAGGTAGAAGTGGTATGCAAGATAAATTCCTATTGCCTGGGTTAATTAATTGTTGCATTACTTCTAATGCAACAAATGAAGTACTTCTTCCTTCTGTAAATATTCAGATAGACTTTATATTGCCTATTTGCTCTTCATTTCCAGAATTTCTAGAGTAAGGGTGCTGATGGGTATTACAATCTTGCAAATCAAGTTGAAGATCATGGAGTTCACATGTAAATGAGAGTTGCTTAACATGCATCAGTGACAGTGAAACATAGAGGGGTTGCCTAGATTTGAAAATATATCTGCAATTATACACTGTTTTGTCATGAGTGCTTACTAAACATCTGCATACATTTGTGTTTGTCCTTTTATGACCACCTCAATGACTTCTTTCGTACTTGTTATTTGCTGTCATCACTCTTTGCCAAGTGTATGCATGACATGTTAGCCATTACTGAGTTAACAGATACTGCCAAATCTGTACATAAATGCAATCTCCAACATTTTCCTATATAGCTTTATTTTCAATATATGGGTCCCATCCCACTGTAACACTAATTGAGAACTTCCCGTCTGGAGGAAAGCAGAGAATGAATGACATGCAATATTGGACCCTAAACAGAACCAATGACAAAACTGTGAGCTCACAACCACACACTTCTGGAGAACCTTGCTACCAGAGAAATGTTACTTCCAAGCTGTAAAATCACTCAGCAGTAAGTCAGGTAACCCAGACTTGATCTCCTCTCTTCACTTCATTCCTTTGCTCACACTGTTCCCTGGGATTGAAACGTTCTTTCATACTCTGTTTACCGCATTTACTCCTGCTTATTCCTATAAAATTCACATAAAATTCTTGTGTGTATTCTTCCTTATGTCAATAACCTCATACTGAATACTTGATTCTTCCAATGTATAGTAGCTAGTCCCTCTGTCACTCCAAAGAAGTACATGTCTTCTCCAAAACTCGTGAATGTGTTACGTTACATGGCTATGAGAATTCAGGTAGCAGATGGAAGCAAGGTTGCTAATCAGCTGATGTTAAAATAAGAAGATCATCCTGGATTTTCTGGGTGAGTCTAATTTAATAAGAGCGTCCTTAAATGGTGAAAGGGGAGGCAGAGGATTTAGAACCAGAGAAATGCATCATAAGAAAGATTTTCCCAGAACTGCTAGATTTGAAGATGGAGGAAGGGGCCACAGGGAAGGAATGTAGGCAGGCTTTAGAATCTGGAAAAGGCAAGGTAACAGATTAGGTTTAGAGTCTCCAGAAAGGAATGCAGACCTCTATCACCTTGGTTTTAACCTGTGAGACAGGTTTGACTTCTGACATCCAGAACTCTAAGATGATAAATTTGTGTTGTTTTAAGCCACTAAATCTGTGGTAATTTGTTACAGCAGCAGAAGGAAACTAATACACCATCTATGGATAAAGACCATTCCAAAGGGTTTGCTTGTATGTTTCTTCCACTGGGCTGGGAGCTTCCTAAGGTCAGAAACTAGGTATCATTCAGTCCTACACCCCTAAAAACCTATTGTAATTTGTAATTAATTCCTGAGTAAGAAAAGATATAGACAAGAGAGAGGAAAGTCAAAATTCTAACTGTATGTTTAAATCTGTGATCCACAAATACTCTCCTTACAGGCTAAACTACCTGAGAGTATCATCTGTGGCTTGTATGGTTGTCAAAAGGGTGAACAGCAATCTTCTCAATAGTGGTTTGGCTCCTCTGTTCCTCATGAGCCCAAATGATTTACCTTCTAAAAATCATCAAGAAGATAAGACTCAAACCAGCTTCATAGCTAGAAGGATTTGAGAAATTATAATTATGGGATATGACCAAAGCCATACTCTAGGATAAAGCATAGCAACAAATGTTTTTATTCTTCAAAAAGAAAAATAACATCAAATATTACAAAAATATTAAGGAGAAAAATAAAAAAGAGGAGGGCAGTAAAGAAAAAGAAAATATAATCAAAACCAAATATAAATATATGTCACTGATCAATCAATAAAAGAGTTTTTAACCTATAAAGCCAATCAAAGAGACAAGGCTTAAAGCATAGACAAGCAAAATTAATTGAGAGAAAGGCTGTAATACTGAGTCTTTGGGGAATCGAAAAGCTGAGAAAAGAAGGGATTAAGAAGGTATTGAACAATCGGAAAAGATCAATAGACATAAAACAAATTTAAAAGATATTTTCAAATTTTATAAAATATAGGTCCTAGAACCATGAATTATTTTAGACTTTCATGGAATATATAATTTTCATACCATTTAAGTTGTCTATATCAAATATGGAGAAATTCAAAATCCGTTTCCTGAAGCTGGCACAATCTTGTTCTGAAAACCTGAGAGGATGACATGAAAAGACAACTATGAATTATTATATCTTTTAAGAGTAAACTACAAAAATTCTAAGAAAAATACTAATTCTCCTAAAATTACCACTATCATTGTTACATTATTTATTGTGTTCTTGTTATCTGACAAACAATGGGTTAAGAATGCTTTATCTCACATAATCTTTACATCCACCTGTTAGTAGATATCATTATTATTCCTATTTTACAGAAGACAGCTAAATGTTTGCAATATTAAATAAATGATTCAAGGTTACAAACTAACAAGGAAAGAGCAAGATGTTAATGTAGATTTTTCAAACACCAAAGCTATTCAATAATAATTTTTTTTTATTATACTTTAAGTTCTAGGGTACATGTACATAACGTGCAGGTTTGTTACATATATATACTTGTGCCATGTTGGTGTGCTGAACCCATCAACTCGTCAGCACCCATCAATTCATCATTTATATGAGGTATAACTCCCAATGCAATCCCTCCCCCCTCCCCGCTCCCCATGATAGGCCCCGATGTGTGATGTTCCCCTTCCCGAGTCCAAGTGATGTCATTGTTCAGTTCCCACCTATGAGTGAGAACATGTGGTGTTTGGTTTTCTGTTCTTGTGATAATTTGCTGAGAATGATGGTTTCCAGCTGCATCCATGTCCCTACAAAGGACGCAAACTTATCCTTTTTATGGCTGCATAATATTCCATGGTGTATATGTGCCACATTTTCTTAATCCAGTCTGTGGCAGATGGACATTTGGGTTGATTCCAAGTCTTTGCTATTGTGAATAGTGCCGCAATATTTTAAAATAATCATCCTTGAAAATAAACAGTGGTGATCCCAGGAATATTTAAGAGGCTTCATATAGGTAAACACATACATACCTAAAGACCAAACAAAAGCTATGAGAACCTCAACAGAAGCCAAAATTCATAGACTTTATCATCAACTTATAATAACAAATAAGTAAAACAAGAGAAAGCAAAAAGATAACACAGATAAATGAAACTCCTATTCAAAACCTCCTACTTTAAGAAAAACATAACCTTCTTAACATAAAAGCATAGAAATATCAGCCAATGTAACATGCTAAATGGATGAAATTTTTAAAAATTTCCATCAGTCGGAAACATAACTATAATACATACTATTATAGTTATATATACGTATATAAATACACATGCATATACATATATACTAATGTTCCTGTATTCCGTTGTTCCTGGAAAGGGAATAATAATTGGAAAAGATAGAAATTATTTCATATTGGTTTCTAAGTTTAATTAAATTTCTGATAGAGTGTTCTAAAACTTGTAAAATAATTTTAATCTAGAAGAATAAATAGATGAACATAAGTAAGACATTTGAAAAAGTACAGTAATAGAAGCATACTTACTTTACAATATATTAAAATATAAAACCACAATAATTAAAATGAGAACTTATCAGGGAATATATATTTTGAATTTTTTAAAAAAGGGTTTATGATTCTAAAGTAGAGGTATTTCTGTCTGCTTGTGTGTGTACGTGTGTGTGTGTTTCAACCTGCAATATAATAGTGAAAGCATTTCAAATACATGGAAAAGTGACCTATTATTCTAAACATCTTAGAAACATCAAATATCATTTCCAAAGTAAGTTAAATATTTGTATTGCAGTGATACATGGAGTAATTCTTCCACTAACCTGAGAGTTCAGAATAATTGTGTTATTTAGTCTCGGGGTAGAGAAGTAATTGCTAATCTAAAACAAGTGGAAGAAGTATCGATAGATATTAATATATAAAATTTCATAATTTTACATAACCCCAAGAAAAAAATGATACAAATGACAAAATGAGAAACGTATTTACAATAAACCAAAAACGGTAATCTCATTTATATTTAGAGAGTTACTAAAAACCATTGCACAAAATTGTCAACATTCTAACTGAGTTGCCAAAAGATATTACAGAAACTTTGCATATGAAGGGCTGTAAGTATCCAATAAACAATTGTTTAATGAATATATTTTCAACTGAACAGTAGACTAAAGAGGAAACAGGTTAAAAAAAATGCAGTAACTTTTTTATTTCCTAACAAAAGGGCAATGATACATAAAATTATTTGATAATACTTGTCCAGATATGGTTGTCTTATCTACAGGTGGAAGTGCAAATTATTGAAAATATCTTCAAAGCAATTTTTGAAACTATTGTCAAAAGGTCAAGAGACAAGAATATACATGCATTTTGATTTGGTAACTCTATTTTTATAAATTTACCTTCCTGAAATAAGCAGCATGCTTACAAACTTTATATGCAGGATGTGTATTATACAGTGTTATCCTTATAAGAGCAAAAAAGTTAGCAATTTACATGTATAAATGTATAATGGGTTTTATGCAACAAATAAATGAAAGTTTTAAGGAATATTTTCTGACACAAAAATGTTACTCTATATAATTTTAAATTTAAAAAGTAGCATGATCCCACTTTGGCATTTATTATATATATGTAATGAAAAAGCTACAAGGAAGTATGTTATATAATTAATAGTAATTATCTCTGGTTAATAAGAGAAGAACATTTTACTTTTATATTTTCTTTGTTTTTTATAAATTTAATGCAATCTTTTTCATTGAAAAAACACACACATACATTTCTAAACAAAGTACTGAAAACTCTATTACTAATACTAATTGTTGAAATAATGAATTAAAAATGAGAAGTTTAATTTTGGCACATATTTTAGTAAGAATCATTCATATTCTCTATTTCCCTCTCAATTTCCCAAATAGAATTAAATAGGATAGTAAAGAAATACACCAACTAAAATTTGTACTATCAATTTGTGAGTTCCAGCAGACTTTTCACTCTTATTTCTAGGTCCCTGCAACTGATGCAACCTTTACTCTAAGAGTATAGGAGGACATCATGTTCATAAACAAACCTTGTATCTCAAACATACCTAAAAAGCAGTTTAAAGTCCTTGGAGCAGACGGTACAGCTGAGAAATGTTACACCAGTTCGGTGTCAATCCATAAAACCCATTCTAGAGAAAATCACAGAGGTAAAAATAAAGGAGGAAAAGTATAGGGCAGGATGGTACCTTCACAACACTTTGAGTATAACACCTGAATGGGAAAAATAAAAATAAAAAGACCTTCTTGATAGTTGGAATTATTTGTTTAAAATGTTACTGTGTAAGAAAGAACAAGTCATTTTGAGATCTGAGCATTGTGTTCTGTTCTTTTTCAGATGGTGCCCAGTTTAATTCAGTTGAGCTTTTAGATGCCGAAAGTATTTGGATTTAGAAGGAATGAAGAAATCAATTCAAAATTTAAAAAACCTCACACCCATCAGAAAATATGGCACGTTTCTCTCATTTAGTCTAGTACCCTTTTGTTTTCTCATTGCATCTCACATTTCCCAACTGGGCTTGGATTCTTATAATGATATTATGCATACAGGGAAAACATAGAAAATCAGTAATTTAGGCAGGAAGTG
Source organism: Trachypithecus francoisi (assembly GCF_009764315.1). Lineage (NCBI taxonomy): Eukaryota > Metazoa > Chordata > Mammalia > Primates > Cercopithecidae > Trachypithecus > Trachypithecus francoisi. Next base: position 91,279,723 of record NW_022681468.1, read on the forward strand.
GAATTTTCAGTTTGCGTTTGCTAGCTTCTCCCTCATTTAAGTAAGTTATTAATGTTTAATGATGACGTAACTATGACTCTGAAGTTCCGAGGTCACAGAGAAATTCTACTGAAGAAAAAGAACTTTGGAATCTTTTTCTTTGTCACTTCCTTGAAGAGTGTTTCAAAGATTAGGGACCTATGTACTTTGCTTCTCTCCAAGTTATAATAAAGATTATTTTGTTTTTGCAGATGTTTAAAGACATGAAGCCAAAGACAAATTTTTCAACCAGAACCCTCCAGAAATGTCACTTCTGTATCTTGCCAAGAGAGATCCAGCATTTTTTTTTCTACATAAACATCTGCTGGAAACATTTTAAAGGGAGGCATTTTAAATAATGACGTTTATAGCTTCTTGTCTTTAATAAGTCTGAAAAAGAAGAAAAATGAATTTGAGATACATTCCTTCCCAAAGGAACTTTTCTTCACTGATACGCATAATGTTAGATGATCTAAAAGTGAAAACGTTAACATTATGTTGGGGGGAAATGGTTAAGAACATTTCTCTGAACTGTCTGTATCAATCATACCTGATAAACAGTCATAAATCACAGGTTCCTTTAACTCCAGAAACTCCATCGGTTCATTGTTTTGCCTACTTGCTTGTGGTAATTATACTACATTTATATTTACATAATAATTGGATTTTCTATTACATTAAACAAAAAACCACTCAAAAAAGAGAGTCAGGGAACCATAAGTTAGCTATACAACCTGAACAATGCAAACTCTTTTGTAGTTAGAATGGAAACTTCATCTTGTACAAACTAACACGGATGTTTGGGGATAATTCTCTGTAGGAAATGCAAGATATATTGCCAGGATCTTTAAGGTTCCATGGAAAAGACACACACAGATTGCCTTTGGTAATAGGTGTTTATTGCAAAGATACACAAAGATGTAATTTAGCAAGAAATGTTATCTCGTAGTTACTTTGGGTTTAACTGTTTTAAAGAATCAAGTTTACTGCAGGCATGATGAAGAAGTGAGAAAATGGTTTGGCACCTTTCAGATTACAAACTAAGCTCAAATGATATGTCTTTTTTTTCTTTTACCCAGCATTTTAACTTCCCCAAACAACTCATTTGATTGACAGCTTTGCCACCATCCAAAACCTATTGTCAAGAATTTCACCCAGGTCAGCTCAGGTGAAATTCTTACACACTAGTCCCTAAGTAAACGGTGGTTTCCCTTGACACATGAAGCTCAAGCAATTAAACACCAATTCAATGAAGTACTAGTTTTGGTCCTTTTAGAAATTAGCAATGGCCATGGCTGAGACTATTTTCCTGGAGTTTTTCTGCAGCACATTCAATAAATTGGATGAAATTGAAAAATTGCATAAAGCAAGGATTCAGTATGTATACCTTCAAATGAGGACAGGTTATCACCTGAAAATAGCTTTGGAGACTGATGGTATACTGAAATCATTATTAGTAATTACTACTTTTAGGATGGTGGAGTAAGATCCTCCATCAAAACATAAGTTCCCTAAACTCTGACATCAGCCTCCAAATCACATACACCCATCCAATGAAATAGGTAAAAATCTAACTGGCTACAAGGTGTTAAATGCAGCCTTTGACGAATAAGTATCTTATATTAACCAGGGACAACATCTAACTAGTGAAGTGACAAGATAAAGACATGGGTCAAAATTTGAGCAGGAATAGCAGAAATTGAATGCTATAATGGAAATAGACTATAGAATTAGTTCGCCAAACTTGCTAAACAAATAATAAAAAACTACATAAACAGCCAAAACAACACTTAGGGTGTGTTGATGAGGGGAATTCAAATAGGGACTTGCTAGAATATATTATTTTTAAAATTTCAGTTTTCAACAGCAACAACAAAAATGTCATCAACAAAGAAATAGGAAAATGTTATACAGAAGAAAGAAAGTGGGCAATGGAAATACCGCTTTGGAAGAGGCCCAGAGGGTGAATTAACAAACACCTCCAAGCAATTATTATAGATATGTTCAAAGACTAAAGAAAAACCATATTTCAATAATTAATGGATTATTATGATGACAATGTCTTATATATATTATATATCAATACAGATAGAAAATATTGAAAGGAATCAAATTGAAATTCTTTATTAGAAGTAAAAAAAAACAAAATTAAAAGTTTACTAGCAGAGTTCAACAGTAGATACAAGGAGGCAGAAGAAGGAATGCGTAGATTTGAAGACAGATTCAACAGAGATCATGAAGTCTGAAGAGCAGAGAAAAAATAATAAAAACTTGCAGGAAGCCTCAGAAAAATGTGGGATAACAATAAATACATTAGCATACATATAATGGAGTTACCAGAAGTATAGGCAAGAGAGGAAAGGACAAATAAATATTCAAAGAAATAATGGATGAAAACTTCCAAAATTTGATGAAGACATTATCTAAACATCCAAGGTCAATTAATGAACTAGAAGGAGGATAAATGCAGACATATATCAACAACCAAACACATCACAGTCAACATGTTAAAACCCAAAGATAAACATAGTATCTTGAAATTGGTAAGAGAAAAAGTACTCAAGTACCAGGAGATTCCACTAAGATTAATAGCTGACTTTGCAACAGAAACAAGGGAGGTCAGAAGGCAGTGGGGTGACACACTTAAAGGGCTAAAAGTAAAAATAACTGTCAGCCAAATATACATACAATGAAATTATTTTTAAAAAATGAAGGTTCAGGTCAGGCGCAGTGGCTCATACCTGTAATCCTAGCACTTTGGGAGGCCCAGGCTGGTGGATCACCTGAAGTCAGGAGTTTGAGACCAGGTGGGACAACATTGAGAAACTCATCTCTGCTAAAAATAGAAAAATTAGCCAGGCATGGTGGCACATACCTGTAATCCCAGTGACTCAGGAGGTTGAGGCAGGAGAATTGCTTGAACCCAGGAGGCAGATGTTACAGTGAGCCAAGATGGTACCACTGCACTCCAGCCTGGGTGACAGAGCAAGACTTCATCCCAAAAAAACAAAACAAAACAAAAAACGAAAAAAATAAAAAAAAGTAACAAGGTGCAGTGAATACCTTGTAAGCTAAATAAAACTCCAGATAATTGCTTCTATAAGAATTGCTTTTCAAAAATACCAAAGGAAATTTATCAAACTGAAAGCAAGTTAAACCAGTCAGTAATCAAATCCACAGAGAGAAAAAAAGAACACTCAAAAAGGCAATTATGTAGGCAACTACAAAAAATGAGATAATTGCCTATCTGTTGTTTTCTTCTCTCAACCATTTTAAAAAGCAATTGTTAAAAATACGTATATAATTATATTATTGAGCCTATAATATATAGAAATGTAATATATTTGAAAATAAGAGCAGAGAGGAAGTAAGTAGAAATAAAGTTACATAGGAATGAGAAAATGGTATCACAACTAAAATACCTAAGAAGAAATAAAGAGAACCAGAAAGAGCAAATAAGGAGATTAATATAGCAAAGTCTATAATTTATAAGTTATCTCCTTTCTTCTCTTAGCTTCCTTAAAAAACTTAAAGTATTATAAAGCAATGATTTTATCAGTATATTTTGGGGCTTGTGGCATATAAAGAAATAATTTATATAAACAATAATAGCACAACAACTCATGGTGGGAATTGAGCTATATAGGAATAAATTTTGATATTTCACCAGAGCTAAGTGACTGTAAATCTAATGTACATTCTGATAAGTTGAGGGAATATCATAGTCCTTCAAGAAATGACTAAGGAAATACCTAAAAATATAATTAAAAGTATTAAAATATTTAAATATTTCATTAGAAAATATTCATTTAATGTGAGAGAAGACCAAAACAAGTAATCAAGAAACAAAAAGACATGAGGCATGTTGAAAACAAAAAGCAAAATGGCAGAAGTACATACAATCATGTCAATAATACTAAATGCAAATGGATTAAATACTCCAATCAAAAGGAAAAGATTGTTGGATTTGAGCTACAAGAGACATATTTTAGATTGTAAGATGTAAACAACCTGAAACAACTTGCAGACTATAACCACAAAAGAACTGAGATGGTTATGCTAATATTACAAAGGAGAAACATTAAAACATAAAATGTTACTAGAGATTAAGAGGAACATCTTATAATAATAAAAGGGCCAATTCATCGGAAATATATAACAAGTATAAACATATACTCACCTAATAAAATGATCAACTAAATATATAATATAATATTTGGAGACTTCAATACTACATATTCAACAACGAAGTGAACAACTAAATAAAAAATCAACAAAGAAATAGAAAGCTTGAGCAACACTATAAATCAACAAGACCTCACAGAAAACTGTACAACCCTGCACCCAACAAGAGCAATATACACATTCTTCTCAAGTGCAAATGAAACATTCTCCAGGGTCAACTATATGTTAGGCCATAAAACAAGCCTCAACATTTTTTAAAATTTAAAATTAATACAAAAGTATGTCCTCAGTCCACAACAGAATGAAAGTAGAAATAAATACAAAAGAATATATGGAAAATTCACAAATATATGAAAATTAAAGAACAAGCTGCAAGATAAACTAGTAAGACAGAGAAGAAAGATCATAAAAATTGTATATAAATACTTCAATATGAATGGGACTGAAAGCAACACATACCAAAACATATAGTACACAGCTAAAACTGTGCTAATAGGGAAATTTATAGCTGTAAATGTTATAATAAAAAGGTAGAAAGATCTCAAATAAGTAACTTAATTTTTCATATAAAGAAAATAGAAGATGAAGAATAAATATGTAGCAAACATAGAAATGGAAATACTAAACAGAGAAAAAATATAAAATAAAGAATAAAATAAAAGAAAATCAATGTAAGCAAATGTTAATTTCTTCAAAAGATTGACAAAATTGGCAAAACCTTAAGTAGTCTAACTGAAAGAAAAACAAAGAGTCAAATTATGAAAGTCATACACATGAGAATGGACATGGCTACCAATCTTGCAAAAATAAAAGTGCTTATAAGGGCTGGGTGCCGTGGCACATGCTTATGTTCCAACCTACTTGGGAGGCTGAGGCAGGAGTTGCTCAGTGAATTCTGGAACTCCCAGGACTTCTCCCAGGGAATTGCTTCAGTTAAATTCCTGAACTCCCAGGAGTTGGAATCCAGCCTGAGCAACATAGTGAGGCTTGATTTTCAAAAATAAATAAATAAAATAATAAATGAATCAGATGTATTATGTTCTGTTAGAAATTATTATAAGGCAATAGTATGAACAATTGTATGCTAACAAGATAACATAGGTGAAATAAGATATCTGGATTAATGTACCAAAATGCCCATATTCTCCTAAATTCTCTGAACCTACAGAAGTACCACAGTCTTCTCTATTACATGGTAGTGTTTCCCTTGGCACAAAGATTATGAAGAGGCCTCTTCTATGCAAAATAGCATGTATCAACCTTTGTATCAGTGCAAAAGAAGAAAAACACTGTATTTCTATTTTGGTAAGGAGATGCAGTCTTAGCCAAAATATATTGCAGAAATTGGGAGAGTATGTATGAAACCAGAGTTTGAGTTCCATGAGGGTGTAAGATAAGATGGAATAAGAGAAAGTTATCAGTGTGCGTGTCCTCTCCCCAAATACAGTATTCAACACCATTGAAAGAAGCAAGTGAAATGGTGCAAACATGCTGCTAGCATGGCTCCTAAAGGCAGAGAGAAAGTGATCACTTAACTTAAGCAAAGTTGACATGCAAGAATTACTATGGCAGGTGTTGGAAAACAGGAATTTAAAGGTCAGAGAAATGAGCATGCTAGAGGAGATATACAATGAAAAGTAGAAAAACCCATCAAATGACTTTGTTCCACAAAAGTGCTTGATTATTTTTAAAAAATCATTTAGGAATAAACTAGCATAACGGGCACTAGTATCACTAAGAAGTTAAAAGGTGTCTCCCATCTGTAGGCCAGAAACTGTTGATAGGAATGTTCATTAGATAACAAGACTCAGTGATAGCAGTGGACATAAAGAAACCACAAAAGAATAGAAAGCAGGTAGCATCGCACAATCATCCGAAGCTGATAAACTTTGGGTGTATGTCCCACCCAAATCTCATGTTGAAATGTAATCCCCAATGTTGGAGATGGAACCTGATGAGAAGTGTTTGGGTCGTGTAGGCAGATCCTTCATGCCTTGGTACAATAGTGAGTTCTTGCAAGATCTGTTGCTTAAAAGCGTGTGGCACCTCCACCTTTTCCTTCTTACTTCCTCTCCCCATGTGATGTGCTGGCTTCCCTTCACCTTCTGTCATAATTGTAAGTTTCCTGAGACCCTCACCAGAAGCAGATGCCAGCACCATGTTTCCTGTACAGCCTGCAGCAACATGAGCCAATTAAGCCTCTTTTCATTATACATTACCCAGTCTCATGTATTTATTTATAGCAATGCAAGAATGGTCTAACAAAGAAGCCCATTGAATGTAATTATTATAATTATCAGTATGGTCAAGTGGAAACCAATGGTCTTGACCTGTAGAGAGCCATAGGTAACAAAACTTAGTTTCCACAAGGTCAAAATACTTGGATAGCAAAGGAGGATCCTTCTCAATATGTAAAATCAAAATAAGCTAAGGAAGCATAATTTGTAGATAAAGGCAGCCACTTCAATAAATCACAATATCTTATCCAGTTTCTGCACGTTTTTGGGTCCAGACTTACTGGCTTAAGTAGTGCCTAGGTCCCCCCAGGAGTTAAGACTCTGCGACAGTATGTGTATATGCAAACTTTCTCATTCCTTTCCTAAGTAAACATGTGATTATTTATTCAGGTAACAACAGACCGGGCAGAGAAGAATATGGAAACATTTTGAATACTTTTGAAGTTGGGTCCTAGTTGATGTTGATTTATAGAGACTTGAAGTATCATATGAGCTTACTGTTGGAGTGGTTGCATATGGGCATATGGAGTAGCTATGGTGGCAAAGATTGATACTAAGCATGGACCCAACAGTATGAACTTGTACTTGCGAAATCTGATCTAGCTATTTCCCCTGCTAGATATTAACTCTGCCAAAGACACCAAGGCTAAATTCCTGACACAGAACCATCCCTAAAGGAGACCAATCATCAGCTTAATTACAAATTCTCTACATTGCACATACCTCACCCTGGAAGGATGTTGTTAGTTTTATGTGCTAACTTGACTGGGCCATATGGTGCCCAGATATTTGGTCAAACATTAATCTGGGTGTAACTGTGAGGGTGTTGTTGGGTAAAATTAACATATGAATAAGCAGATTGAATGTATCAGATTGCCCTTTCTAAGGTTAGTTGCCCTTATCCAGTCACTTAAAGGTCTGAATAGAATAAAAAGCCTGGTCTACTTATAAATAAGAAGAAACTTCTCCTGCCTGAGTATTTTAAGGTGAGATGTTTGTCTTTTCCAGTCTTTGGACTTGGACTGAAACTTTACTTTTTCTTGAGTCTCAAGTCTGATTATTTATTAGTCTTAAAAATTTTAGCAGCTAAATAACAACTCTCTCACAATTTCTATCTTCCTTTAGACTGGAATCTATACCATGGACTTCCCAGCTTGCTGACTAGAGATCTTGGGACTTCTCAGCTTTCATAATTTCATGAGTTAATATCTTAAAATAAATTTGTCTATCTATCTATCTATCTATCTATCTATCTATCCATCCATCTATCTACCTGAAACTAGTCCAATTTTCCCATAAAACTGATGTTTATGGGTTTTTTTAATAAGCATGGAATTTAACCCTCATAGTCTTAAGTCTTGAAACTTACACTTGTCTTATCTGAGTTCCTTTCTCAGGAAACCAATCATCAGGACTCTCAGAGAGTATCAGGAAATTGAAACTCACCAGATCACTGTCTTACCAGACAATGAGATGCCAGACCCCTTATCTGTCATGATTGCCTAACTCACCATCTGCTTCTTGTTGACCAGTGCTTCTTCCTTACACCTCACAAATTCCTGTTTTCCTGTGTGTAATTACATTCCTTCTCCTCTATATAAACCCCTAATTTTAATCAGTTAGGGGGATGGATTTGAGACTCATCTCCCACTACCTGGCTGACATCACCAACATTAAAGCCTTGCTTCTCTGGCAATACTCATCTCAGTGATTGGCTTTCTGTACAGTGAGCAAATAGACCTTAGATAAACCCCTGGCATTTGGCAATCTCTCTGTCTATCTATCTATCTATCTATCTATCTATCTATCTATCTATCCATCCATCCTATTGATTCTGTTTCTCTAAAGAGCTCTGATTAATACAGATTTTAATACTAAGAAACCAGGCACTGCTGAAACCAACACCTGGAAATGGGTAATGGGTAGAAGTTGGAGAGTTTTCAGTATGTCCTGGAAATATGGATGTTAAAGGAGATTCTAGTGGGGTCTCAGATGAAAATTAGGAACATATTATTAGGAATGGGAGGAAAGATGATTCTTATTATAAAGCAGCAAAGAACTTGATGGAAATGTATTCTAGTATTTCATGGAAGGTAGAAATTGTGAGTGAAGACAGTTGTTATTTAACTGATAAAATTTTTAAGCAAAGTGTTGAAAAGGTCGTTGCTTTCTTTTGATTCCTTATAGTAAAATGCAAAGGAAGAGATAAAGAAGGAATTGTTAAGCAAAAAGGAACTGGAACTTGAAAACTGAAAATTCTCAGTCCATCCATAATGCAATAAATGAGAAAGATGTTCTGAGGAGAGGACACCAACAGTATGATTACTAGACTGTCATTCAATAAAGAACTATGGAATTATATGAGCACAGACACTGACCATTGGAACTAAAAGGGATGAAGATGGGATAATTGGAGAGAATGAGAACACAAAGCTATTTGGCTGCACACATGCACTATTTTCCAGGAAGAGGAAGAATGCCCCATTTATTGCACTATGGATGGGCTCTGAATTATCCAGGCAATTCAGAGATCATCAGGGATACCTCCTTGGTTTCATCAGGCCAAGAAACTTCTGCCTAAAGCCTTGGGGGTTAGAAGCATGCTGCAGAACCATTGAATGGGAGTTCCAGGAGCTTTGGGTACAGGAAATTGCCCTGTAGTGTGGATGTGATGCTTCTATCCCAGTGGTCCTGGAGAAAAGACTATTAAACCAAAGAGGAGTGTCCTTTAGCCTTACGATCAAATGGAACAATTTGACTTGCCTGGTTTTGTACTTGTTTTAGATACCTCAAAATTCATGTGTGAAAACCCTAAACTTCAATGTGAGTATATTTGGAGAAAGAGTTTTGAAGATGTAATTGAGGTTAAATGAGATATTAGTGGTGGTGTCTTAATCTGAAATAATTAGTGCCCTTATAAGAAGAGAAAGGAAAAGACCAAAGCTATGACTGATTGGAGTACCTGAAGGAGATGGGGAGAATGGGACCAAGTTGGAAAACATACTTCAGGATATCATCCAGGAGAACTTCCCTAACTTAACAAGATAGGCCAATATTCATATTCAGGAATCCAGAGAACTCTAGTAAGATACTTCATGAGAAGATCAACTCCAAGACACATAATCATTAGGTTCTCCTAGGTCAAAATGAAGGAAAAATTGTTCAGGTTAGCAAGACAGAAAGGCCAGATCTTCTGTAAAGTGAAGCCCATAAGACTAACAGCAGACCTCTCAGTAGAAACTCTACAAGCCAGAAGAGACTGGGGGCCAATAGTCAACATTCTTAAAAGAATTTCCAACCAAGAGTTTCATATCCAGCCAAACTAAGCTTTATAAATGAAGGAGAAATAAAATTCTTTTCAGACAACCAAATGATGAGGCAATTCATTACCACTAGGCCTGCCTTGCAAGAGCTCCTGAATGAAGCACTAAATATGAAAAGGAATAAACATTACCAGCCACTGCAAACAAACAAATAAGCAAGCAAGCAAACAAACAAACAAAAAACACTGAAGTACAAAGACCAACGACATTAAGAAGCAACTACATCACAAGTCTGTCAAATAACCAGCTAGCATCATGATGATGATTCAGGATCAAATTAACACATAATAATATTAACCTTAAATGTAAATGGGCTAAATGCCCCTATTGAAAGGCACAGAATATTGAACTGGATAAAGAGTCAAGACCCATTGGTGTGCTGTATTCAAGAGACCCATCTGACATGCAAAGACACACATAGGCTCAAAAGAAAGGGATGGAGGAAAATTTACCAAGCAAATGGAAAGCAGAAGAAAGCAGGGGCTGCAGTTCTAGTTTCTGACAAAGCAGACTTTATACCAACAAAAATTTAAAAAGTCAAAGGGCGTGACATAATGATAAAGGGTTCAATTCAATAAGAATAATTAACAATTCTAAATAAATATGCACCCAATACAGGAGCATTCAGATTCATAAAACAACTTCTTAGAGATCTATAGAGAGATTTAGACTCCCATACAATAATAATGAAAGACTTTAACACCTCACTGTCAATATTAGATCTTTGAGACAGAAAACTAATTAGGAAATTCAGGACTTGAACTCAGGTGTGGATCAAGTGAACCTGATAGATATCTACAGAACTCTCCACCCAATAACAACAGAATATACATTTTTCTTGGCACCACATGACTCTTGCTCTACAATTGATCTCATAATTGGAAGTAAAACCCTAGAAGAAAGTCGAGGTAATACCATCCAGGACATAGGCATAGGTAATGATTTCATGATGAAACTTCAAATACAATTGCAACAAAAGAAAAAAATTGACAAATCAGATCTAAATAAAATGAAGAGCGTCTGCACAGCAAAAGAAACTATCATCAGAGTGAACAGACAACTTACAGAATAGGAGAAAAACTTTGCAATCTATCTGTCTAACAAACATTTAATATTCAGTCTACAAGGAACTTAAACAAATTTACACGGAAAAAACAAACAATCCCATTAAAAAGTGGGTGAAGGACATGAACAGACATTTCACAGAAGAAGTCAGTTATGCAGCCAAAAACTACATGTAAGAAAGTTCAACATCACTAATTATTACGGAAATGCAGACCAAAACCAAAATGAGATACCATTTCATGCAAGTCAGAATGGTGATTATTAAAAAGTCAAGAAACAACAGATACTGGTGAGGTTGTGAAGAAATTAGAATGTTTTTACACTATTGATGAGAATGTAAATTAGTTCAACCGTTGTGGAAGACAATGTGGCAATTCCTGAAAGACCTAAAACCAGAAATACCATTTGATCCAGCAATCTCATTACTGGGTATATACCCAAAGGAATATAAATTACTCTATTATAAAGAAGCATGCACACATATGTTCACTGCAACACTATTGACAATAGGAATGACATGGAACCAACCCAAATTTCCATCAACGATATATTGGATAAAGAAAATGTGGTACATATACATCATGGGATGGTGTGCAGCCACAAAAAGGAACAAGGTCATGTCCTTTGCAGGGACATGGATTGAGCTGGAAGCCATTGTCCTCAGCAAACTAATGAAGGAACAGAAAACCAAACACTGCATGTTCTCATTTGTAAGTGGGAGCTGAACATTGAAGACACTTGGACACAGGGAGGGGAACGACACACACTGGGGCCTGTTGGGGAAGTGTGAAGTGGGGCAGGGAGAGCATCAGGATTAATAGCTAATGCTTGTGGGGCTTAATACCTAGGTAATGTGTTGATAGGTGCAGCAAACCACCATGGCATACATTTACCTATGTGACAATCCTGCACATCCTGCATATGTATCCCGGGACTTAAAATTAAATTAAATTTTTTTAAAAAAAGAAAGAGAGAGGTAAAGAGAGATATATTATTCTGTATCCATAGAAACATACTTCACAGATGAGCACACAGTAGAAGGTAGCCATCTGCATGCCAGGAAAAAATCCTCACTAGAATCTAACCTTGCTGGCACCTTGATTTGGGACTTCTAGCCTCTAGGACTATGAGAAGATAACTTTGTTTTGTTTAAGTCACCCAGTCTGTTCTATTTTGTTATGGCAGCCAGAGAAGACTAAGACAAGAGAGCAGGGATATATACATATTCTAGTTATTAGTTTCTTTTCCTAACCACAGAGCCACATCACCACTGCCTGAGGGCTCATAAAATGTTTGATATGTCATTATAAAATGTAATACAACAATGTGTAAGACCAAGGGAATCATTTGCAGTAGAAGAGTTGTAGGAGTGAGACATGACCTGGGATCCACTGCTCATATCACATTTCACACCCCACAGATGCTGCTTGCCTGACAGAGTAATGGAATGACTTGCTGAAGGAGTAGCAGAAGCACTGACTTGGAGGTGATGACTTGCAAGAAAGGAGAGTCATCCTCCAAGATGTCAGGTGACGTATAAATCAATGATCTTTAAAAGATGCCTTACTTTAATAGGAGAAGACATTAATCTGGGAATTAAAGGGTGGAAGCAGAAATGTCCCCTAGCTATTCAGTTAGTAAACTTTTCCTTCATATCCCTGTAATTTTTGGCTCTGTGAGTTTAGATATCTTGGTTTCCAAAGGGATATGCTTTCACTAAGGAATGCAATGAGTCTCACTAAATTATAAGTCATGATTACTGCCTGTGAATTTGGGGGATCTTTGTAGCAAGGGACAACAGACAAGAAGAGGAATCACCATCCTAGAGTAGCATCTGACCCTGAAGATCAGAAGCTAGGGCTGTTGAGACACAATTATGATTATGTCTGACAAGCAGGTGACCCACTTGAATGCTTCTTGGTGCTCCCTTGTCCAGTTTTGTTGGTAAGTGGACGGGCCAGCAGCCCCAAGCTGAGAAGAAAGAACACAATAAACAGAGCTCAAACCCTCGAGGAGTAAATCTGTGTCATGTCACCAAGTAAGCTATGAAAGCCAGCAGTCTATAAGGAATCTAGGTGTAAGAAGATCTGTGAATTGCCAAGAGACCAACTTCAGTGTTGGACCCTAAAGTTTGTCCTTCAAGTCTTCCTTTTATAAGTCCCCTTAGAAACAGAGTTTCACCAGCATCCTGAAAGAACTGTTTCCAGAACTTACATGAAAAAGCGAATACAAACAATGTGAGTGCTGTACTGTAGTGAGTTATATAATATGCCACTTACTTCTCCCTTCTTTTTCCAGGTGCTGAAGTATTTATCTCAGGCCACTCTTAGCTGCCAGTCCTCCTTAGAAATTGCCTAAAGCAAAGACAATTTTTTCATCCAAAGTCACACTCCCTTCTTGGGGAAGACCACATCCAATTACTGGTCAGAGTTGGAGTGTAAAAGCTGGTTCTTTCCCTTCAATTTGGTATAATGTGAGGGGCCATCTTTACTTCACCTCTTCATATAAGTTGGCTGAGACTTTCATGGAGATGACATTGTAGCCCAGTTTCTTTGTGTCCAATCCTGCTGCTCTTTTTTCTATCTACAGGTATTCATTTTAAGAACACTCCCTAAAACTTCATGCTCACTAATCCCCTTCTCAGAGTCTGCTTGCCAAAGAACCCAACCAGCAACATTCTTAGCACAATGACTTGTACAACGTGTGGTTATTAAAAACAACTATTAAACTCCTAATAAAAATCATGGGGGAAATTATATATATACATACATTTATTTATGTGTGTGTGCACTGTGTCTCTCTGTCACACACACACACACACACACACACACACACCCCTAGCTTTGCATCATGTAAAATAGCAAACTCAATTTTAGGCAGAACATGGCTACCCTAATATGTGTAAAATATTTGCGTATGATTTTGGAAGTTTAGTTCCCAGGTCAATTTATATAATATTTATGTTAGGGCCTGACTCAAGTTTAAAAAATTGTAGAATAAATTACATTCCATTTCCCAAATGCTTGAAAATACAATGTTTTAAAACACAGCCCTTACCCTTTTGGCAGAATCTCAGAATTTGGTAAAAACTTCAGATTTAATGACCATGTGGAAATAGAGTAGCAGGATTTTCATTCTTTCATCATAATGGAGAATTCCTCATCAGAGTGATTGGTACACTATGGCAGAGTGAATTTTCTTTTCCTTCCTTCCTTCCTTCCTTCCTCCTTCCTTCCTTCCTTCCTTCCTTCCTTCCTTCCCTCCTTCCTTCCTTCCCTTCTCTTCCTTCCTTCTTTCCCTCCCTCCCTTTCTCTCTCTCTCTCTTTCTCTCTTTCTTTCTTGACAGAATCTCACTCTATTGTCCTGTCTGGAGTGTGATGGTGCTATCTCGACTCACTACAACCTCCGCCTCTTGGGTTTAAGCAGTTCTTCCTCCTCAGCCTCGTGAGTAGCTGGGATTATAGGCCTGTGTATAGGCATATAACCATGTCTGGCTAATTTTTGTATTTTTAGCATACATGGGGTTTCATCATGTTGGACAGGCTGATCTAGAACTCCCGACCTCAAATGACCCTCCTGCCTTAGCCTCCCAAAGTGCTTTACAGGTGTGAACCACTACACCTGGCCAAGAGTGAATATTTTTAAAAGTGAAAATTATGTCACTCTTCTGAACCCAAACTTCCCATGGCTTCCCAACACGCCGGGAATAAAATCAAAGCTCCTATTCCAAGGCCACATACAACCTGACACTTGCTTCCACTGAAGGTTCACATGTTTCTTCTTCTGTCTTGACTTAGTGTGTTCAGCCTGGCTGGCCCTCTCCAATTTGCAGGGACTCACCATGCTCATTCTTCTTTTTGATTTTGTGCTTGGTCTTCCCCCTTCTTGGAGTAGGTCCTGCAAAGATGCTCCCATTGTTCCCTGATTTCATAAAGTTCCTGGCTCAGGCAGAGCTGTGAGGACAGCTATGCGTGAAAGGACAACTCTGCCTGAAACAGCTCCTACCTCTGCTAACTCAGGAGCTCCTGGAACTGCTTTACCATGCTGCAGTGCACTTCCCACCATCTGAAATTACATTGCGCATGTACTTATCTATGTAGTTACTTATTTTCTCTTTCTTCTACTAGAGTGTAAGCTTTTTGAGGACAGGGATTATTTTCTGTTTTGTGGGGACAGGGATTTTTTTTTTCTTGTTTTTTTGTTTTGTTTTGTTTTCTTTTCTTTTCTTTTTATCTTCCTCCTCAGATCTAGAGGAATGCCTGATACAATATAGGCACCCCTAATAAATATTCAGTGAATGTATTGCATTGATTTTCCTGTTGAGTTTGTTGCATAAGACTGGAGAGTTCAAGAGTTTAGCAGTTCTGTTTTTGATTTGGTGAGCTCCACTTTTATTAAATGACATGAAAACCTGAGATCAGTGGGATTGAAAAATTTAGAAAATATCTCTTGGGAATTGATGTAGTATCTAGTATCTCCTCTTGGGTTATGAAAGGTGGTTCCAGAGAAAAGGTTCTGGTAGAGAAACAAGAGGTTTCATAAAAGGAGTAGTGTTTTATTTACTATGAAATCAAATATATATCACTACTGTTTTTATTCTAGGCATGTAGAAAACAAATAAAAAAGACACCTAAAATAATTCTACAAAAAGACCCTCAAAGGAGGTTTTATTAGATTAAATAAGTATTCATGCATGTGTATGCATAATCTCTCTCTCTTTCTCTCTCTCTCTATATATATACACACACACGTACCTCTCTTCTATATATATGGCTAAATATATATATGTATATATTCTTAAATATAATTAAAGACATGTTATTAGAGTTCTTAGTTCCCACAGTGGGATAAAATACTTGGTCCAAGTCTAGTCCCTGCCATTTCCCCATTGATTGAGCAAATTATTTAATTTCAGAGAGACTGAGTTGGCTTATCTTTGAAATAGTGATCAAGCCTAATTCACTGGAGTAGAGCAAAGACTAAACGTTGTAGTCAATGTTAAGTGCCTGGCACCATGCCTTGGATTGAATGCTTACAATGTATGCATTCCATAAAAGATAATTCCTCATTTTTTCCTGAATAACCTTCTGCATTTAGGTTACTCTATATTTAAATCCTCCTCAGCTTTACAAACACACCATCACTGAATTTGAATCTTCCAGAGTCATGTTTCTAATACGTTTTTCTCATAAGCAGTACACATTTACCTGAGATGTGACAGATACATAAATTCGGTAAGTTAGCCCCTTCAAACAAAATAAATAAATGAAAGGAAGTGGAATAAACTGTCAAAGTCCTCATGTGTCTATTTGTGGCTGAAATGTTTTATTAGATTTTATAACAAAGTTTAAAAACAATATCAAGTAGGAGTGTGTGTGTGCTTCTTAAGTAGGTAACTGGATGAGCCCATGTTACAATATGTTGAATTTATCTATATGGGAATGCCTTGAGGATGCTGTCATGATGCCAAAACTTAAGGTGGACAGAGAATGAGAGGAAGGCTCTGACACACAGAGCGTGAACTGTGATCTGCCAACCAGGGTCCAGATGCTGGCCAGGAAAGAACTTCACTTCACAGTCTGTAGTGAAAAAAGGGAAATCTGGAAATTTCTTAAATTGAATATTGTTCCTATCACACTATTTCATTCAGATTCACTTACTAAAAGCCTCAAATGTGTTTAGCATAATACTCTCATTAGTACAGGCAAGATTACTATGGGTTGTCATTTCCACCTTCCTGGATCAAGTGGGATGAAAGAATTCTCGGGTCTTTCCTAGGTATAAAACACCTCTGCAGAGGAAAGAGAAAATTCACCCAGGGTTTCAGCATGCTGGAGCATGTGGAATGCGTCTTGAAGCTTTCCTGCCATGGCATTTAAAAATAAAAATATGAATTGAGACAATACCCAAACTTTCTTATCTTAGACAACAGTGTTCTTCAGAAGACCTACCAGGCTGAGAAAATGGCTTTCTTTGAAGGAGTAGACTCTTTGTCATTCCCTGGGATCTAGCTCTCATAATTTTAAGAGGTTTTGTGTAAATCATGTTTTTCTCTGATTTCTCTATAACTCTTTACATCTCTATGTCTCTATTTTCTCGTACAATCTCAGCAAAATTTAAAAAAAGAGAAAGAAAAAATGTGCTGTAAGCATTTAGCAAGTTGCTAAAATGCTCATTAGAAAATCACTAACGGAATAGATCCACCCCTGCTTTATTCACTGATCTTAGATCACTGCAGCCCTAATCCCAAAGATGCACCTTCTCCCTGGAAAAGTGCAACTTGATCTCAAGAGCAATTCTTGCTTAAGTGATCGAGAATGCTAAATCCACCGAAGGATCTGCAATATGCCTGTTCCCCTCTAGGTACTGAAAGAAGTACCCTGAAGAGAAATGTACTAGGGTCTAAAGAGCAATGTTTCAGACGGTATCACCTGCCGAGATGTCAAGACCCTGTCTTCTTTGCCCCTCCCCTGTGTGTGTGTTCATGAATATGTTTATCTATTGGATAATTCTCTGGGGTTTCAGGTTGAGCAAATGCCTCTCTGGGAAGAAATTCCTATGTATTTAATACAAATTGAAATGAATCTTTCATATATAACCAAAAACACATTTAGAAAACACAGTACTTAAAATTGTGTTTCACAGGTTTTATGGTCTATACAAAGCCTAACATCCAGAGACAACATCAACATCATTATTTTGGTTTAGAAATGTGGAAAGTCATACTTTAAATACCTGCTTACCTGAAGACATGTCAATATATACAGAATGAAAATGAGTTAGAGTTTCGTAAATATTGTTTTAATATTAGTCTATGTTTTCTGAACCGCTTTTAGAAAACACCTTTCCTTAAAGAAGTAGTCACTCATTTAAAATATTTTGTACCAAATAGATTGCCATATAATCATTAAGCCACCTAATTTTTTTAGTTTACAATAAGCTATATATAATCACTGTCACATGTTAAAATAAAACAAACAATCTGACTATAAGGAACCAAAAACTTTTCTCAGAAACTCTACAGTATAAATTTTGGATAGGTTATCGTAAACTTCAGGCTGTGGGTAGGTTACCTTTTACTTGGTGGAAGGGACGTAGAAGAAACAAATAAAAATGTTTCCTTTTTTTGTTGTGCCTTTGAATTGAGAAGAAACCATGTTCAGAATAAAGATGGTTTCTTTCAAAAGTATTTATATATATATATATAAATGTGTTTACCTTTTCAAGTAGATGGTCTTTAATGGTGGATCCTAGATTCAATAACACAGCCACTATGGCTTATACATAAATATTTTCTATAAAGAAGTCTAAAGATAAAATTGAAGGAGAAAGGTCAACATGGAAGTTACCAAAATTAAAAAAAAAAATTATGTCCAAATCTCTCCGAATGTATTGATATTCTTCAGACCTATAATTATAGAAAGCATTACATACTTAGTTCCAGAAATTCTCCATTTCCATTATTGCTGGATAAGCCATCTAAAAAGCACTTGAAGTTGATGATGTACGTTGTTTATACTCTTGAAAAAACATCCTCTCCAAATAGGGGGAAAGGTTAGAAATGATTTGTACTGCATTGATCAATTTATCTGAGTTGTCTTTCAGCAGATTGTATTAATGGAACTTCATTTTCTTTTGTTCAGTTGACGGCCAATTTTTTGTTGTCTCTTAAAAAGATCAATGAACATGTCTCGCCATCTTTTCACAAAACAAGATGATTTTTCCCTTAAAGTTTCAAAAAGACTTTATTATTTTGTTGTAATAGATGTTTGTTCCCCCTTTCTTGCTTTTAACCCCCTGCAGTGAGTTTTCTAATGCCTGTCTATTCTTTTATATCTCTTTGTAGTTCCGACTTCAATACCTTAAATTTCCCTTTTTTTCCATCATTCTGGGTCTACAGATAACTTCAGGGGCAGCAGCTTCTCCACTCTTTGGCTTGCACTGGGTGGAGAGGCTGATGGTATTCACCACCGCAATGAATAAACACAATCAAAACGAGCATCCACAACAAGAATGCACTTTGATTGGGGCATTATGCACCACATCTTTCGTAGTTCATAAAAAATGAAAGCTTGTTGCTTTTTACCAAGGTTAGGTAGAAATCGTTGATTCTCTTTCTCTGCAAGGAGGGTAGGGCGACTATTGCCCCCTATTTGTCATTTCTTAACATTCAGAGTATGTTTCTTTGAATGTAATTGCACCTTTCTGGCTGGTGGAAGAATTCACTTTTATTTTTTTTTATTGCAACAGAAAATATGAAAAGCAAGGAGACAGTAAAACTCAATTTATCTACTTGTCTCTTTCTTGTGCATAGCTGATCTCTGGTTCCTTCTACCCCTCCTCTGCCCCTCATTATCTTCACCACCCCTCTGGGCCTAACACATGCCCAGACTATTGACATCTGTTAGGGGTAGCCACTTCTGGAGAGAATTGGTACATTCAATAGGAGATTTTTTATTGAATAGCAGTGAAACCCTTGTGATATATAATAACTTCTCCCAACCAGTCTCCACAAGAGAAAAGAAAAAAAAAAGACAAACACACAATGAGCAACTTCAATACATATATTAAGCATAGTAGTATAGATACCTACATCTTGAGGACAGTATTGTACTTCTTCATTAAAGACTCAGAAGCATTTTTGAAACATATTCTGGGGAGAAAATAAAAGAAAAATGAAAAGCAGTACTGGCATATTCATGCATGCATTTCTTTGCAAAGTCATGATGGCAAAACAATATTAAATTTTGATAGGACCAGTCCTAAATTATGGCTTCCTGGGGAATGGGTTACTCATGGGTTAGGAGCAATCACAAACTACCCTTCACTCCCAGGATCCCATAGTGTGTGGAGGAAGATGAATGAAGACTGAAGCTGTAGTGTTTTAATGGGAGAAAGAAGGGCAGAGGTGTTTCCTTTATCTTGAGGATTATCATTACTATCACCTAAGTGGGACATCCAGGCATTAGTCCATATTCTTCCCTCTTACTTAATCAGTCACCAAGCCTTACAGATTATCTTTCCTAAAAGTCTCATATCCATCACCTTTTCTATTCATTCTGCCAATTTCTTAGTTCAGGTTTGCATCATTTCTCACCTGGATGACTAGGTCAGCCTCCCACTTGTCTCATTTCCTCTAGTATGGCCCTTGAAATGACCCCCCACAGTCTGCCAAAATAAGCTTCCTAAACTGCAAATATGATCATGTCGTTATACTCCCCAGACTACCCAAAAAAACCCCACCTTTGTTTCAGAATAGAGCTCATATCATTGCCATTTCTCCTTTATAGCCTCCCCCTCCCACCCCCCTCCTACATATGCATGTGACCCTGCAGAAATAGGGACTATCTACAGTTTCTTTCTTCATCCTGATATTTTACTCCTCAGAACTTTCCCTTTACCAAGAAAGAAACGGTTTTGTTTTGTTTTTATCAAGCAGTTTCCTACTTACTTTCAAAAGTGAAACAATATGAAAGCAAAAATGATGAATCCATCAAGCAGAAAATGCAATCTCAAATAAAATATTACCTTCTTAGAAGTCCCACCCCAACTCCTGAGTACAATAAAATGTTCCTTTCTTAGCAACCTCTGCTACTTCCTTATAAAACTGACCACAGTTCTGTGATCATTGATTTAGTTGATACCAGAAGATTCTGGTGCTCCTTTAACTTTCATTTCCTAGTGCTGAGTGTTTTGCACATAGTAGACACTCAACAAATATTTTTGGTATGTTAAATGAGAAATTTAGACTAAACATCTGTACGTGACATGCTCTTTGGATTGGAAATCACAAGAGCATTCCAAAGCAAATAGAGTGATAAACGGGCATTGACTTTTGAGAAACCTCAGGTATTACAGAACCCAAGGCCAAGGATTAACTGCTCCAGTGAAGGTGACTCCTGGTGACCGAGCACTGAGGAGTAAAGTCTCCTTCCTCAATCTCTGTAAGGTTATGTGCTTTCTTGTCTCTTGTCTCTGCTTCTCTGCTTACGGGCACCACTCTTCTCTATCCCTAAAGGCCAAAATTTGAAATGGCCCTGGTTTATATGTGTTCTAACCCAGTCCTAGCCTCACATAACATTCTAATTCAGGCACTTATTAGACATTACTTGTGGTTCTGAGTCTCTAACCCAAAGTCTCGATTGAGAGAGACAAATTACCCCAATGTGGGTAAGTATCCATCACTGGCCCTGAATGAGCTGGGTCAGATAGTTAAAAATGGAGTCAGTGGCCATTCTTATGGGGAGGGGTAACAGAGAAAGGGCAGTACTTATAGAATGTCAATTGTGGTCTACTTTCAGGTGTCAAAACAACCATCAGCTAACCCTCATCCCAATTCTCCAATTTATTGTAGAAACTTCATAGGGTCCATGATCAGAAAGTCATGGCTATCGTTATGCTTAATGATGTGCTTTCCTTGGGTCCACTTAGCATTTTATGAAGAGTTGATCCATGAGGTTCCTTCCTAGTTGTAATATCTGGTGATGCTAATTCTCTAGAATTACAGAACACAAATTCCCAGGGAGAAAACTGACTGTCAGAAAGCAGAGAAACATTCAATCTGATTCATTCTTAATAATCAATTTAAAAAATGACCAACATAATGCAGTCCTAAGCAAATTTGGCTTATTAGTGTTGTTGTTAATTAGTAATCATGATAAGGACCTCATTTAAGATGCGATTATATTTTGATGGTTCTTCTGTAAACATCTATTACTGTGACTTGCACCCATAAGACAAAGAAAGACACCTCTTGCTTAGGTACTGTGCTTTCATTTAGAAACAAACAAACAAAACAATCTTCTAAAGCATGCATTATGGGTTGAATAAATTCACACGTTGATGTGTTAACCCCCATTATTTCAGACGATACCTTCCTTGGGAATAAGGCCATTGCAGACATAACTAGGTAAGATGAGGTCGTTCCGGAGTAGAGTGAGCCATGAGACAAATATGACTGATGTTCTCGTAAAAGGAGGAACTTTAGATACAGCTACACATAGGGAGGATGCCACTTGAAGATAACAGCAGAGATCTGTAGATATTTCTACAAGCCAATGAATGCCAAAGATTTTCAGTAAACCACCTGAAGCTAAGTGAGAGGCATGGTATACATTTCTTTTCACAGTCCTGAGAGAATCAATCCTGCTGACACTTTGATTTTGGACTTTCAACCTCCAGAACTGTGAGACCATCAATCTCTGTTATGCAAGCAGCTCAGTTTGTGGTACTTTGCTATGGCAACCCTAGGATATGAATACATACAATAAAATGAAAGAGTCTATAAGGGTGAAAATTGTATAAATTTTAGAAAATATAGGAAATTCCAAGATGGTCACTAACTCTTCCAGAAATAGAAGTACATTTTTGAGATTAACATTCAAAGTGTTCAGTTTACATTGTTGTGTAGGGTTTGGAAACTCTCTGCTTCTGTGAATCTTTCTTGGAATTTTTTTTTATTCCAAGAAAGATCACCCTCATTACATTTTAATCAACTATAGGTCTCACATAATTACCACTCCTGGAAATTTTCTAAATTTAATACCATGCATGTTTTCCTACCTCATTTTCCTTTTTTATAAATCAAAGATGTAATGGACAAATATCTCCTAGAATTTATGTGAAGACTGGGTGAGAAAAAGCATGTGAATTGCTTCGTAGCCCAGTGCCTAGGACAGATTAAGTGCATGATAAAATTTATCCATTTTTCTTAAAGTTAGAAAATATTTACACTCGTCAATTTGCATTTTGATACCCATAGTCTGGGATGATTACCTCTTTTTCCATTGGTTAAGGCCCATCTTTCCAAATGGATCACATTTAAAATAAACCTGTAATATAAAGAGATCATTTTTGGAAAAGTGGATCATAATTTATAGTCTATATTTCTTCCCTATTCTCCTCAAAATCTAGTGTAGTGCTGAGCACACAGCATATGCTAAGATAGTGAACAAATATGTGATGTATGAAGAGACAGATGAATTTTTTCAAGCACAATTGGAAATTTAAAGGAAAAATAACACCATTTGTAATATTAAAAACCTATGAAATACTTAGATATAAATCTGACAAAAGATTTAGGTGCAAAACCTATACAATAAAAACTTTAAAAACCCAGCTGAGACAAAGTAACAAAGTCATAAAGAAATGAAGGGATACACTGTGATTATCTCTGAAGGACTCAGTATTATCAAGATGCCAATTTATCCCAAAGTCATTTACAAATTAAACACAATCACATGCAACATCTCATGGGATTTTCATAGGCCTTGAAAAGATTATTCTACAATTTACATAGAACTTCAAAGGACTAAGAAGAGCCAAAACAATTTGAAGAAGAACAAAGTTGGAGAATTAACACTACCTGACTTTAAAATCTATAAAGCTATGGACATCAAGACAATGTGGTACTGATAAAAAGATATAAAAACAAGTCAGTGGAACAGAATAGAGTCCAGAAATTTTCCACTAAATATATAGGCAAACAAATGATTTTCAGCAAAGGTGCAAAAATAATTGAGTGTAGTAATAATAGTCTTTTTAAAATTAGAGGTACTAGAACATTTGGAAATCTATAAGCAAAAATAAAATCCTAAGCATACATTATAGTATATATAAAAACTCAAACTGTTTAAAAGAGCTAAAGAACAATCTAACGCCATGAAATTTCTAAAATAAAATATAGTATGAATCTTTGTGACCAGGAGTAAGGCAAATATTTCTTAGATATGACAGCAAAAGCATAATTTAGGAAAACATAAATTGATAAATTGGGTTTCACCAAAATTCAAAGTTTCTGTTCTTCAAAATATATCATTAAGAGATTGAAAACATAAGCTACAGACTGTAAGAAATTGATCTCAAATTATATAACTCATAAAGGACTTGTATGCAGGACATATCAAGAAGTCTCAAAACTCAGTAAGAAAAAAATGCAATAAAACTATGGACACAAAGTTTGAACATACGTCTCACCAAATTAGATGTAGCCAATCAGCACATAAAAAGATACCCACCACCATTAGTCATTAGGGAAATGCAAACTAAACCCATGAAGAGATACTTCTACATATCTATCAAAGTGACTGAAATTAAACAAAAAGCTGACTATACTAAGTCTTAGAGAGGTGTGCAGAAACTGGAATTCTTATTCATTGCTGGTGAGAATGTAAAATGCTGTCAGCACTTTGAAAAGTACATCAGCACTTTTTGAAAAACTAAAACACATACCTACCATATGACTCAGCCCTTTCCACCTTAGGTATTACCCAAGAGTAATGAAAGCATATGCCCATTCAAAGACGCATACATAGATGTTCAGAGCAGCATCATTTGTAACAGTGAATAGCTGGAAATAACTCAAATATGCATTAACTTGTGAATGTGTAAACAAATTATGATACATCTGTACAATAGAATATTAGTAAATAATAGAATCAATGAACTATTAATAAATGCAATGACATGGATGAATTACAACATTTTTTCGTCATTGAAAGAAACTAGACAAAAGTGCATATTGTATCATTTAATATATATAAAATTCAAGAAAATGCAAACCAATCTATAGTGGCAGAATACAGAGCAGTGGTTGCTCAGCCATGGTCAGGGAAGGCAGGTAGGAGGCAGGGACTTACCAAGGGTTGGGGAGGGAACTCTTGGCCAAGATATATGTTCATTGTCTTGATTGTGAGTAATCACTTCATAGGTGTAAACATATGTCAAAACTTCTAAAATGATAACTTTCAATAAGTGTGGTTTGTTGTATGTCAATTTTGTTCCTCAATAAACTGGTTTAAATGTCCCAAACAGTAATAATAAAACAAATAAAAAGAAACACAAAAATAAGGGAGCCAGGCCCACTGAAAAAATATTCTCCATATGCTTGCATTTCCTTTACATAAAATTCTTGAACAGGCAAAACTTATCCAAAGTGATAGTAGTCAGAATATTGGCTCCTTTTGGGGAAGATGATGGGGAAAGAGTAGGTGGGGAACTTCTCAGGAGAGGATGTTCCGTATTGTGATCTTTGTAGTGGTTATGTATGAAAAATTGAAAAGATGTTTAAATGATTAAAAAAAAAACTTCACCTTTTAGAAACTAAGATACAGTACAGTGTAATGGAACACATAAAACTTGAGTTCCCAAATTATTTTGTTTAAAACATTGATGTTTCCTGTTCATTCCCAAGTCCCTTGGAGATTTTTATACAATTAGCATTTTCAAGGCTCTGAAGATTTTGCAGTATAGGGACTTGCTTAACTTTGTTTTAAACCAACGTTTCCAAGACTTATTGGACTGCTGAAACATTTTTTTTTTTATTTAACACTTTTAAACATCTGATGGAACAAGTGTTCCAAAGGGATATATTTTAGGAAATGCTAAACAAGCCAATTAAAAATATACCGTTTAGAATCTATGGAGGTTTAGAGAGGTTAATTGTTTTTGTCAGAGCTCACACTGCCTGCAAAGGGTAGAGGCAGGATTGGAAACACAGGGCCATTGGACTGGAAGGCCATTCTGTATTCCTCCCATCCTTTCCTGCTCTGGGCCTCAGTTTTCTCATCTATAGACTGAGGAGATGAGAACATACAAAGCATGAGATAGCAATTGCTGCCGCCACTTTCTTCAACTGAGTTTTGGGGTAGCTTAATGAAACATTCTGAGCTTCAGTTTCCCTCTCATAAAACGAGAAGAATGATACCCCAACTGCTTTTTTTCTTTTCATTTTGCAATTTAAAAAATAGCCATGTAAAATAAGATGCTTTTAAAGGTTGTCCAGATCCACCCCCTACCACACCTTGATGCTTGACTTCTGTGTGTCAGAATCATTTGTGTGTCAACAGTTATTCTTCTGCTTTGGGTTTCTGTCAATAAATACCTTCAGGCTTGGCACACACAGAGAATCATTAAATGTCCCATCTCTCCCAACCGGGTTTACAAAATGCATATTTTAATTTGAGTATTTGATGTATTTATCAACAAAAAGAATAGGCATCACTTATGTATAATGTGCCTATGATCATGCTACTAATGAGTTTCCATAAAAACATCATTTCATTTAATCTTAACAAAACACTAAGAAGAAAGTATTATTATGTTGATTTGCACATTGGAAAAGTAAATTCCAGAGTATTCAATCCACTACCGAAACTTCGGTTTTATCAAGAGGTGAAACCATAGGATAAATCGGGTCTGCCTTCCTCCCAGATTCTCTCTGTTTCTCCCTAGATCACTGCTGGTTTGAGCACATTGGTGTGGTTTAAAAGGGGCTCATGAACAAGGCATCTCTCTGGGGCTTATTGCTGCATTTATTTTTTATCTTACAGAGATGAGCAGAACTCATCTATGGTGCATCTCTGAAGCCTGGTCACTCGGGATTTGGAAAATTCAGTGTTTTTCATTCTACCTACTTGCCATTTATAAAGTTCTTGAGCTCTTTCCAAATATCTCTTTGAGAAAAACAAAAACAATGTCAAGTTTGATATGGAAGTGGAATAACAAGAAGTGCAGAAATCTGCCCCCCAAATAAACAAGCCATATAGTTTTTTCCTTTAGCATTATGGAAGAGGACTGTGTTAGTCCCTTTTCATGCTGGGAATAAAGATGTACCTGAGACTGGGCAATTCACAAAATAAAGAGGTTTAATAGACTTTCAGTTCCATGTAGCTGGGGAGGCCTGACAATCATGGCAGAAGGCAAGAAAGAGCAAGTCACATCTTACATGGATGGTGGTAGGCAAAGAGAGAGCTTGTGTAGGGAAACTCCTTCTTATAAAACCATCAGGTCTCATGAGACTTATTCACTACCATGAGAACAGTATGGGAAAGACCTGTCCCCAAGATTCAATTACCTCCCACCAAGTCCCTCCCGTAACACATGGGAATTAAAGATGAGATTTGGGTGGGGACACAGCCAAACCATATGAAGGACATTATCATAACATGGCCTTCCAAATTATCAGGAAATAAATGTGTGTCCATAACAAACTAATTCATAATGCAAAACACACATGTAATGAAGCAAAACATAACACGTACATCAGCTTAACTATGCGAATAACCAGATGTCATCTATTGGAATATTTTCTAAGCAATGCTCTGCAAATGCCAATTTTTTTAATACAAATTAGGCAGGAATATTTACTAGTCATTTATTTATGAACAAACTCCTATTTTTGAGTGTCTACCATATATCATATCCTGTGGTAGGTGGATGCAGAAGATAAAGTAATTCTTGATTCCTTTCCTATATAACTTAATATTTTAAATGAAAATTTAAAAACTACAGTGTTATTCAATAAATCAACTAAGTTGAAGAATAATAAGTATTAATTAAAATAATAAAATAGGAATAAATACAAGCAGTCATGACTCAAAGCTCTATTCTATCTGATCCTTTGGAACCTATCTCATCCAATGCCATTCTCCGCTACGTATGCTCCAGTGATATTGGCATCACATCACTCCTTATCCACTTTTAATTTCCTCTGAATTGTTAATATATTAGTTTTAAATGTTTTTACTTTTTATTTCTATAGTTTTTTTTTTTTTTTTTGATTATTAGTGTCATATACTGCTAACAACCATGGGCAGAAAGGATAGGCTTACTAAAGGCAGCTGTGATAATTCCTTAACCTAAGCTTTTATTCTCCTAATACTTACTAAGAACTGGCTAGCTGCAGGTACCAGGTTAGGAACTGGATTAAGGAGATGAGCTCTCTAGTTGGGTAACTCTGAGGCTGCTTACCAAAGATCAGTCATGCCCATCAGCTCTCTTCAAGAGAACACCAGGTATACTGATGAAATACTCCTATTTTTAAATATTATGAACCATCCAGTCCTATGAGTCATGCCTTTTTTTGAAGCATTGCACTTGGCATAGACTGCATAGTATTAATAGTTTGCATGTTGGTAAAGTGATTGGTACATTCAAATATATAATTATCTCATTTGATTTTATTCAAGTTGTAATTTTCCACAGCATGCTGCTGCTATAAAGGTGTTTCCTTCTTCCATTCTTTTCCCCTTCCTCTTTTCTTCCTGTTTCCATTCCTTCTCCTTTCCTTTTTTCCATCCTTATTTCATTTCCTTCATCATTGTCTAGGCTACACATGATAGTCAAGTAGCTTACAATCTACAGTGGGATACAGACAAACATTAACAACACTGATGTAGTGAATTCCGTCATTCCAGAATTACAAGGAGTTATGAAAATATGAGATAAAGGTAAGGGGTGGGAGAAGGTCACTCTAATTAAAGTTCCATTCTTGAGATCTGATGGGCTTGTTTTTACAAAAGCATTACAGGCAATGATGGGATGGCTACCATATTTTTACGTTCACTAGTCCATGGATTTCAACGAGAAGTAAATTTTTCAAGGGGACAGTGGTAGTTAGTAATAGAACATATCTGAAGCATGTTATATAGTTTCCCAGGCAAAAGCACCTGGCCCCTAGGCTGGATTATGCTAAGCCACCTATTAATTTGAAGTCTGAGTCCTTTTATGAAGAGTATGATCAGGTTGCAATAAAATGCTAAAGCTGAAGGACATCTTGTTGATGAGAAACAAGTGATTCTGCTGTTAGCATTGATTGTTAATTGACTAAGAGACTAAGTGCAAACCTACACCATCCCTTCAATGGAGAAAACGACAGACTAGTGGCTGCAAAACGTTTCCTTTCATCTTGTTTTATGAGATATTTCTTAGAAAGGAGTACTCTGTCCGGGAGAAATGAACCCTTTATCATAAAGTGATGCTTATGCAAATAATCTAGATGTGAGAAATACAAAATAGCAATTCTTATAAACCTGGAAAGAGCTAAGAATTCTTCACTGTGGAACTATACTGATCATCAAGTCCACATCAAGCAATGACTCTTATTAACTGTTTCAAAGTACATAAATTTTATTATGTCCATGAAGCAAATTTCTAATGTATTTTTGAAACTCAGAAATCTGTTTTGACAACGCCATATAGAGCTGAAGAAAAATAATCATTGACTCCCTCAGGTGCAGTGGGCTCAGCCGTGGGCCAAGTCTATGAAGGCCAGCCCTTATCTTCATCACATAACCTTGATCTGAGTGAGAAGAAAGAAGCGAATAGCCTAAACATTCATGGAATGAGAGAAGCGTACAAGTTAATGTTCTCTTCACTAGTCAGGTGAGTAAAAGGACATAGGTTCTCTCTCATGCCCTGGAATCCAATGCATAAGTTATAAAAATCCAAACAAAAAAGAAGAGATGCCACCAGGAATCATTCTGGAGGGAATGTTATTTTTTACAAGGCGGGTAGGGGAGTAACCTAAGTGCCCATTATAAAGGAATGGTTAAATACATTATGGTAAAGAGGCAAAGTGAAATGCATCTAAAGAATGAGATGTTTTCATTATTATTGATATGGGAAGGTATTCAATATAATTACAAGGGAACGAATACAGCAAAATTCTGTTCTAAAGAAAAAATATATACACACAAATATCTATGTGTATATATGTTTCTATACATATATGTATATATTTGTTTTTATATGTATAGAGAGATGTCTATAAGTAAGAACAATTCGGGAGCAACAAGCCTATTGGGCTGGAAGGAGAGGGTGAGTCTGGCTCTGGTGAACAGGAATTTCACTTATAGTTTCTCTGTGTATATATATTTATGTATACTAGTATGTGTATTTGTGTAGTTTGTGTGGTGTGTGTGTGTATGTAAGTATGTGTGTGTGTGTCTGTGTGCGTTTCCAGAAGGCCATTAGGACCGATCACCCTCTGGTTAATTTTCTGATTAGATAATTTTAAATTTGGGTGTTTTGATCCAAAACATAAGTGAAAATTAACTGCTATGAACTCTAAACCTATTTTAGATTTAAGGGAAATTATAATCATTCTCCTGATAATGAGTAGCAACATAAGACCCACAAATGTTTTGAATTACCTCTGAAGACAGCGTAGGATTTCTTCTGGCTATTGCTCTCTTGTTAAATCATGTCTGAGGTATCCCTTATACCAAGGTATTCTCAAACATTTGTAATTTTAAACCAGCTTAGATGTACCAATGTGAAACCAACTTAGAAATGAAGTCTGTATTCATTTCTCTTTAGATAGAAGACACATAAAGTCCCAGATAATATATGTTAGCCAGGTGTAATCAAGATCATAATATTTTATCTTTCTCATTCTTTGTACCTGTGCTAAACCTGGCCCTGGTTAGCTTTCCCCATCTTGTAGGACTTCTAACAGTATTTCAATAAAATCAATATGTGATACTAATTTGCTCCTTGATCCCTGAACAGTGGTACATTTTTAACCATATTTCACTCCATGGAGTCCTGTAATTTCACCACTTGACTCCATGCCTAGCTCTCCCTGTCTTCTTTGTCCATTTTCCAGGTAATATGCTTGGTACTACCACTGATGTATGGAATCCATAGTAGACAATGTCATGTTGGATGGTTTTTACAGCTGTGGTGGTTTCTTAGGGTCAACCTAGAGCTGGAAATATGATTTCCAGAATTGCCTTCCTGTTACGGTTTGAGTGAAGGTTGCCTGCAGAGGAATTTGTGAATGACTGGGCAGGTGAAGTAAAACAGTCATCCTAAAGTTCAGAGAGTTGGAGTAGGGCTTCCAGCCTCACCGGAGCTGGGGCATGTTGTCACTGATCCACTGGCTCTTCTTGCTGGTAGGGGCAGCCATTTGGGCTCCCTCTATTCCAGCTCCTGCTGTCTTTTCAAGTCTTAGGTCAAGTCCTGTTCAGAAATGTGGCCTAGAGTGTCACTCCTTCTTCAGGTCACCCGTGCCATTAAAATTGCAGGCAGTGAGAGAAACAGTACCAATTGTGCTCAGGGGTTCCCATTTGTCTCTACGGGTTCCAGTATGTTCTCTTGGATTTCAGCTTGTCCTTGTGGTCACCACTTTATGTCCAGCTTTTCTTCCCAGCCACAGGTCCTGCTGGCCTACAGTGACTGGAGCCTCACCACATCCCACAATTACATAAGATCCAGCGCATAATAATCCCTACAGTCTGTGTCACTCTTAGTGGAACTACTTCCCTGACTGAATACTAAATAACAGGAGCAAAAACGTTTCTCCATTCTTTAGTATATCGGCTAGGTCTGAGGGACAGGACAGGAGGCCCTGGGGCTGGCGCTCACTGACTCTGTTCTTCATTTAACGTATTCACACCGTGTGTATGAGCATTCAGCTTGGCAGGTGGAGCAGTTTGGCATTACTTGCTGGAAATAATTCGGAACACTTATAACCAGGCTTTGGAACCCAAGCCAAGTGTTCCCGAGCACATCCGCATGGGAAACAAAAGTTTCGTTTTGTCCCCATCATTCCCTCACCCACTTCAGATGGGGAAATATTTGAAAAACGGAAGTGTATATAATATTCTGCTTGTGCTACCAAAGTTCTAATAGTATTTACCTGAAATGTTTCTATCATTCCCAAACTTTCAGGGTTTCTGTTGGTGATTGGCGAGGAACAGATTGCACTTTCCTGAACTGAAATCTAATGAATGCCACAAAGTGAAAATAAACCGGAGACACTTGAAAAAAGAAAAGGAAAAGAAAACTCACTTCAAGAAACCCAAGCTTTCCCGCCCCCCCTTCTTCTCCCCTCACTTACAGCCAACTAAGCTCCCCACACATTCTGATCGTCTCCCTGCACGGTGTCTGTGGTGGTGACAACTGATTCATGTGTTCATTTGCATATCCCCCGGTGCCAGCAGCAGAATACAGAACGGGCCTCCTGTGCCGGCAGCCAACACAGCACTGGCAAATCAGGGAGCTGTCAGAAACAGCTGTCCATTAACGGAGTTTGTGGAAACAACCAGGAGCTGTTTGAAAATGCTAGGTGGTAGAATTTAATTGGAGTAGCAACTGTTCAAAATTAAGATTAAAAGGACCAGTCAGTCAATGTGGATTTCGTGACACCTTAAAAATAACGTTTCAGGTTTGATTAATGCTGCATGAAGTTTGCGCATTTCTCTCCTTTGCTGATAGGGCCTGTGTGCTGATAGTTGATTCAGTGAATATATCTAGCAGTGAGAGCTCATGGGCTCCAAAGGTCAGATATCTTATTCTCTATGCTGAAACCCTTGTTGCTTTAAGGAAACAGGATTTTAATAGGAATCACATGCAGATTGACTACAGGGAGCCAAGCGGTAGTGGAAGAAGCAAAGCTGGCAGTTTTGGAGAAGGATATCTATTTATCCATAGTGTGAGTGTGTCTCAGCTCTAAGCAGCCCACCCTGTCCCCTAAGCCCTCATGGCCAGATACGGGAATTTACAGAATACATTTGCTTCCCAGCAGTGAGTTGAGAAGGAAGAGTCTTCATGGCCGGTTTAATCCTTGGCTTCCCTCCTGAACGTGGCAAAAAGGGTGTCAGATATTGCCAACATTGAAGCCAAACGGGGAGTGGGTGTATGGGGTCACTGAAATATGAGGGTCAGTAATGGTTTCCTAAAAAGACTTTACATCCTTCTGAAAAATCTCAACTTTAGCATTTCATTAAGATTAGAAAACAATTCTAACATGCCAGATACAGCTACTTGTAATTTGAAACAGAGTTCATAACCCCAAACACCACATTTGAACGATTTTTAATTTATGATTGAACTCTAGGTACTCAAGTCAACATTCTCAGTTCCACATTCATGATTCCTACTGTGGTCATTTAGTTTAACTCTTTGACTTTTAATCTTAAATAGATTGTCATGCTACTTCTTATAAACATCCATTTTAAAATTGAAAAGGAAGAACATTGAATGCAATTGAGAATGACAGCATATTTGGAGTACATTTAGATGTAATTTGTTGCAGGGGGAAGGGGGTAAACTTGTTTTTCTAAGAAAACATCAGAGCAGATATACAGTAGGGTCAGGGCAGTGAGTGCA
The DNA here is from genome assembly GCF_009764315.1 of Trachypithecus francoisi. Taxonomy (NCBI): domain Eukaryota; kingdom Metazoa; phylum Chordata; class Mammalia; order Primates; family Cercopithecidae; genus Trachypithecus; species Trachypithecus francoisi. The sequence goes on from NW_022681468.1 coordinate 91,312,445, forward strand.
AGGCAACAGTTCCAGATAGGTAGTGCACGACAGCCAGGAGAGGAAGTGACAGCTGGTGGCTTAGTAAACAGATTTCAGTTTAGAATTTTCTGAACATTTTAATATGCTTCTTCGCTGTATCTTTTGTTCCCAATTCAAAAACAAAGCCATTTCTTATTTGTTGCCTTGAAGTATCAGGTTGGTTAGAAAACAGATATAGAAAAAAGTCATTTGGTATTAAAACAAAACATTTCTAAATATCTGATGCAATGTTATAGGAAAATGGGGCAGGTGAAAGAAAGGGAAGTTCTCCAAAAGGAGAGAGCCTGGTGGGAATGCTTGCAAATGGAAATACATGGCATTTCATTCCTCAGAGGCTTTTTGCTTAAATTATGATCTCCTCCTAAACAATGTGTATCTCCCAACTTCTACCCAACTGATCAAGTGGCCCACTGACTGGTAGAGTCTTTAAAGAGAAAATAAAAGCTGTAAAGAATGAAACTGACTGAATAACACTGAAGGCATTAGTCTTATTAGCAGCCAAGCTCATTTCAAAGATGCTGGACATTGAAAGAGACGGTTATCCTTGAGTCCTGCTGTCTGTGTGGCATATACTGCCTGTCTCAATGAACAGCACCAATTTGTGTTTGTTGTGAATATCTGTGAATACTGTCTTATGGCAGCTAGTTTTTAATTGTTGTTAGCCTTAAGGGAAAATGTGATTGAGTCTTCTATGCTGCAATAAGGCAAGAGGAGCTGTTCTTTGAGTGAAAATGTTCCCATTCAGCTACAGGGAACTAGAGAAATGCTTCAAAATTCAGCGTTTCCCTTGCTATTTTTAGTTAAATTAGGCTCACAATCATGAGACAGCACTGCTGCACTGGCCCATGATATGACCAAAGTAAGCTGCTAACATTTCTGTAGCTTACAGAGATTCTAAGGGAAGTAGCTGTTGGAAAATATTAGTTTTGAGTAAAAAGATAAATGAAATCAAGGAAGAATTAAACATAATGTGATGGAAGCTATCCTTTCATTTCACTAAATTCTACTGGAGAGGAACATGGAAAGAATTCATGTTTCAATAGCATCCTGGTCTCAATTTTCAATTCTCAATTCTAGTTTGAACATTCAGGAAGAATGCAGATTAGGCCAATAGATTTATAAAATGTAAGACTTACTCATGCTAGCTCAATTAAAGAGTGGCGTATAGTAAGGAATACTGTGAGGATTTTAAGAAAACAACAATGAAGAAAGTGGAATCAAGACAGGTTCATGGTTTCTCTTAGGATCTTTCCTTTCTTTTCTTCTCTGAGCAACTCAGTCATCTCTTTATGTCCCTCATAAAGCTGGGTCTTGAACATGACTTGGCTTTTGTCTGTAGCAGATCACCAAAAATATGTTTGTCTTTCCACACAGGCAGCCCTACTAATTTCCAGGCTTGCATTGCTATGAAGGGTGGTCCCATGATGTGTTTTGGTCATTGGTGTCTGAAAAGAAGTAGCAGCTTCAGAGCACAGGTTTGTAAGAAGTAGAACCCTCATGCTAATGGATGGCCAAGCCACAAAGGCCCTCAGGGAGAGTACAGACACAAACAGGAAGGATCCTGGGTCCCTGAGCCACCGATGGAGGAAAGCTACCCATGGACTAGAGGCATCTAATTAGACTGCTACACAAGTGACCATAAACTTGTCTTTGAGGCATTAAAAGTTTTCATCAGTTAGTTATTGCATCCTGTCCAAAGTGAGCTATTGCACATGATCCTGAACTTTATAACCCAGTTTCTTTCTGCCACCTGCCATTATTCCTCCAACCCATCTATTCCCCACTCCCACTGATGTAATTGACCAGCTCATAGTTTTATTTTAGGCCTGGCAGGCAATAGGTTTCCGACCAGCCGATGCGTCAGCTGCAGTTGCTTGTTCACACTTGACCTAACCAGCTCTGGTCATTGTCTCTAGTCACAGCTGTGGGCCTCACCTGTCAGAGGATAATATAAGCACCACAGGGTGGGAGAGTGAATCCTGGGTGGAGTTGCAGTAGAAACAGTGGGGAGCGCTGCATGTCCCTGCTGTTATGAGCTTCCAGCTGAAACCAGACTTTCATAGCTCTACTGTGTAAGACTTTGTGAAGTCAAAGATATCACTGCAAGCTTATAGGAATGTGTCTAACTTCTTAAGGTGGATTCTGAGTTAAACCTGCATGTGCCAAAATTGTAAATGGACCATTAGTCCTGTCATCCTCAAATTCCTTCTCATTCCCAATAGTAAGTCTCCTCCTTCCAAATGAAGGTGTTATTTTGTCATATATTCACACAAGGAATGTGATCTTTGTCCTTCAGAAATTTCCAATGTAGGAGGGGCTGTCAGGAGCCCATATCACAATACTAGGCTTTGTTGGTAAAAAGTCGGATGACATAAAGTATGATTTCTGTTTATAATTCATGCATATGATAGGCATCCACAGGGCATGTGCACCTTGCAATCTGCACAAAATGTCATGGAATCCCATGGGTAATGTGCACATATTCAGACCTGTAACTGGTCTATATATCTACAGAGTTTTAGCTCTGGTTGAGATATATATGTATATATGAATGCTCATGTGATGACATCTAACAATTTTTATCTAGTTTGCCTACAGTACATATTACACTTTCTGGAGAAAGGGAGAAATGTTGGAATAGCTTGGATAGCCCTAATCAATAGAATTTTAAAGCTGAGAAAGCTGAGAAAGTTTTCTTCTTAGCAGTAGAGACAAATGAAAGCAAGAGCACTTTCCTCTGTGCTGACTCTGCATTGCCTAACAACTCAACAGCGCATTATGGAAGCAATTTATTTTGTAACACAACTACAAAGGAATTTTATAAGTGTTTTTTGTTTTTTTGTTTTTTTTTGAGACTCAGTTTCATCATGCTGCCCAGGTTGGAGTTGCTATTCACAGGCACAATCATGGTGCAGTACAGACTTAAACACCTGGCTCAAGCAATCGTCTAGCCTCAGCTTCCCAAGTAGCTTGGACTACATGCAGGTGCCACCCGGCTTAAGTGTATATTTTTTGGATTGAATATGAACATTTTAAGATTACCTGTGTACAGACGTTATGTGATTCTTTCAAAAGAGTATTTAGCTAAGTAACTTTTTGTTTCTATTGAGGAGGCATTCTCATTTACATATCATCAGTAAGTCTTTTTTGTATGCCTTTATGACACATCTTCAGTGATTTTGCACTGTGTTACTTAAACTATTTCTCCAATATTACCATATTTAGACAATGGAGTTTTGTTTCGTTTTGTTTTTGTTTCTTTGTTTGTTTGTTTGAGACGGAGTCTCGCTCTGTTGCCCAGGCTGGAGTGCAGTGGTGCCATCTTGGCTCACTACAACCTCCAATTCCCGGATTCAAGCAATTCTCCTGCCTCAGCCTCCTGAGTGGCTGGGATTACAGCTGCATACCACCACGCCTGGTTATTTTCTTTTCTTTTTTTTTTTTTTTTTGTAGTTTAGAGACAGGGTTTCACCATGTTGGTCAGGCTGGTCTTGAACTCCTGTCTTAGTGATCTGCCTGCCTTGGCCTCCCAAAGTGCTGGGATTACAGGCATGAGCCATTGTGCCCGAGTAGGAGGTTTTTGTTTTTGTTTTTTGGGTTTTTTTTAAAGGTAATGGCTACTGAAGACATGATACCTTTAGTATAGAGGACTAGACAATAGGGTGTACCTGTAAAACACCATGTGACATATTGTCTAAATTCATGCCTGGGCTGAGTCTTTTAAAAAAATTGTCTCTGTTTTGCTTAATTTTATACAAATAATTTGAACCACAGAAAAAAAGGAAAAGGAAGAAGACAAGAACATTCAAGGGAGTGAGGTAGTGTAATGTTTTAGAGCTCTGCCTCAGAAATCAGAAAGGAAAAGAGCCAATAATGACTGGAGCCATAATCAAGACTTTGGATAGCACTGTGGACCTCCCCTCTGAGCTTCAGTTTACCCCTTGTTACAATGTGAATACCATGTTTTCTTGGGAGAAATGAGTAAGTTACTCCATGCAAAGTGCTGCAGATGGCACCTGGCACATAAGAGTGATCAGCCCATCTAGTTGCTCTCTTAGGAGAAGCATTGCCATCGTCATTGCCATCACAATTTCCCACATCCCAGCACTCAAAGACATTGAGGTTTCTTTCTTTCCCATGCTTTATATTAGGCCTATTTGTCTTCCATATTTGGATCAGACTATATATCTGTAGTCCTTCAAGTTTATATTACTGTGTTTTAAAATAAATGTTTTTCAGTCCTTTTTAAAGAAAATATAATACTGTGCAGCTGTAGTACTTTGTTGTCACATATTTATCACATTAATCTTTTGTTTGCTAGCATTGACGAATTATGTTCTGATAGGTAATCATTTCCTAATGGTAAATGCCATACTACAGGGTGACCTCATACAAAAAGTGTCATTCTTATTCTCTAATATCTGAATTAGAAAAAGATGCACTGTATTTTCACAGAGCCAATATTTATATTCTCCCAGCAAATGATTTCCAAATTTGTATAGGCCTGCCTCAACTTTTTCAGTGTTTGTCATCACATATGCGCATGATACATACACACATGTCCTTTGCTCTAGAACAGTTATAATAATGCACAAATACGCAGCTTTGTTTAAATGAGCCAGGTAATCTATGTTTATTACTAGAGAAATTCTTATGACTAAGCAGAGCCTCCAGATTTGAAAATAAATACACAAATCAACACCATCTACATCTGTAACTGCATGGGTCACATTGCCTAGCCTGGCAGCAGAAATCGTAGCTAGAGCTGAGACACAATAAATAGAAGTGTAAATTTCAAAACAAGGAGAGGCAGGCCAGAGAGAAACGGGTTGTCGCCTAAATGGGAGGCTGCAGCAGGTCACCTCACCCACTCCTCCCTGTGTGTGCGGCGTGACTCTCATTCAGTCCGGTAAGATTCTCAAACAAAGTCCAGTGTCCTAAAAACATTTGGAACTATTACAAAGCATAAATTATAAATGTGTCAGGAAAATGGGAAAAGGTGTCTTGGGCCTACTTAAAGCACAAAATGATCTCAACCATTATTCAACAATGATATGAACATCTTTTATTTCATTTCTCCTTAACCGTTCCTTCTGTTTGCTATCATTTCCTGCTCAGCACCATGTCAATAATTACTAAATTAGCGGGACGCCTGTACAATTTCAGCTCAAGTGTTATTACTGACAAGTCAAACAATGGGGCTGATGGAAAAGATGGGACTCCATCTCCTTATTTAAATGGACCGTGTTCAGAAGGAAAGATTGAAGCCCCCTTTTTCTTCAAAAGAAGGAGGGAGGGAATGGTTTACATTTTGTGCAGCTCAAGGACACAGAGTCAGAGGAAATGCCTTTTTAACAGAAACCTCTTTTCATTTCCAGGGGACAAAAATGAAGGTTATTGAAAAGAATCATGCTTGGTGGAAGAAGTAATTACATTTTTTTTTCAAATCTCAGAGGAATAATGCTTTTATATTTCCTGAGATGACCCAATTTGCACTACGATATGCTCCCTTAAATGTAAGTGTGCAGACACCCTCGCCCTGTATTGTTTTTCACTGGTAAGGATGCCCTGTCGTACCTCTGATTAATTTCTGTGCTGGTCTCCCAATATATAATAGCAACTGCACCATGGTTGTCCGTTTTTACAATGATGAGTAAAAAATGAGACTTGGCCAGTTGTCCCCCCCAAAAAAGTCAGAGAGTCAAGTAGCTGCAGCTATAAATCATCTTCTCAAATTGTGTGATTCAGGACCACTGACCTGTCTTGAGGGAGGTAAGTGGCCTGAGTGCTCCAAAGGAAAGCTGGGGCTCTAACTTCAGCAACCAGGTGCTGGTTAAGTGACCAGGAAGAAAGAGTTTCTTACTCCTAGTCCTTGTTCTCCAGCCTTTACTATATATGCATCTATCTCTAGAACTCTGCTATCCAGAGCTACATAGGAACAAGCTTCAGGAATATCTTTTCTCTACAATAAGTAGTATTTTTAAAACTGTGTTAAATATTTGTTAAAATGTGTGTATCTAGCAACACGATTGCTAAGAAAGACTCCAAAATAGTGTTTAATACCTCTGAACCATTCTTTGATTATTTTTATTAAAATGCTTACAGCACTTTCTGGAAATTGATTTCTGTTTGACATAGATAGGAACTCACTGCGCATAAAACTAAGCTTAGTTTTGAAATGTCAGACAAACCTTATATGACCTTTGGCTTACAGTGAAGTAAACATTTATTTGGGAAATACATATGTGTGATTGCTTCTCGTTATTTTGGCTAAGATCAAGTGTAGGAAATATATATATGTCGCATGTTCCAGTTTATTTACAAACAAATTCTTGATTTTTGGAAAAAACTGATCACGCGTTATGTGATTTAGCATGTTGGAAGGCCCTAATCACAACTCTTTTCAACCTCCAAAAAAAATGGGCGCTTAAACAATGTTAATGAGGAAAATGAATGAAAATGTTAATGAGTTGTCTACCTTTCTTAAAGAAATGTTTAGATTTTTATTTCTTTGTACTCATTTTCTTGTACTAGCTATGGAAAGTGTGATGAGGATAATTTGGGATGACTTGTTTTGAGAGCTGACAGGGAGGTAGGGTTTCTATCACCTGCAGTAACTCAAAGGGAAGTGCACACAAGTGCTAGGCTACCAGATATGCAACAAACACTTGCACTGTATGACTAAGAAAAGATAATTTTCTTCTGTTTCACTAACATGGACTTCTGACACTTTACATAAATGATCATAAAGTTGATGCTTAGTGGTTAATGGACACTTATGGCCCCTGAGAAGGTCTGTGCCACCAGATAATTTATGCTCAAGAACATGACTGCAGATTTCAGTAATCTTAGTAATGATTTGTAAGGTAAAAAGACCCTCAATATTGCTCTCTTTTCTTTCTTTCTTTTACTGTAAGTTCTGGGATACATGTGCAGAATGTGCAGGTTTGTTACATAGGTATACACATGCCATGGTGGTTTGTTGCACCCACCAACCCGTCATCTAGGTTTGAAGACTGCATGCATTAGATATTTGTCCTAATGTTCTCCCTCCCCTGGCCCCCCAGCCCCCGACAGGCCCCAGTGTGTTTGTTCCCCTTGCTGTGTCCATATGTTCTCACTGTTCAGCTCCCACTTACAAGTGAGAACATGTGATGTTTGGTTTTCTGTTCTTGTGTGAGTTTGCTGAGAATGATGACTTCCAGCTTCATCCAAGTCCCTGTAAAGGACATGAACTCATTGTTTTTACGGCTGCATAATATTCCATGGTATATATGTGCCACATTTTCTTTATCCATTCTATCATTGATGGGCATTTGAGTTGGTTCCAAATCTTTGCTATTGTAAATAGTGCTGAAATAAACATACGTGTGCATGTGTCTTTATAATAGGATGATTTATAATCCTTTGGGTATATAACAGTAATGAGATTGCTGGGTCAAATGGTATTTCTAGTTCTAGATCCTTGAGGAATCACCTCACTGTCTTCCACAATGGTTGAACCAATTTATGCCCCCACCAACAGTGTAAAAGTGTTCCTACTTCTCCACTGCCTTGCCAGCATCTGTTGTTTCCTGACTTTTTAATACTCGCCATTCTGACTGGCGTGAGATGATATCTCATTGGGGTTTTGATTTGCATTTATTTAATGACCAGTGATGACGAATTTTTTATATGTTTGTTGTCTGCGTAGGTGTCTTCTTTTGAGAAGTGTCTGTTCTTCTTCACCCACTTTTTGATTTTTTTTCTTGTAAATTTGTTGTGTATTCTGGATATTAGCCCTTTGTCAGATGGGTAGATTACAAAAATTTTCTCCTATTCTGTAGGTTGCCTGCTCACTCTGATGCTAGTTGCTTTTACTGTGCGGAAGCTCTTCAGTTTAATTATATCCCATTCGTCAATTTTGGCTTTTGTTGCAATTGCCTTTGGTGTTTTAGTCATGAAGTCTTTGCCCATGCCTATGTCCTGAATGGTATTGCCTAGGTTTTCTTTTAGGGTATAAAAACCATAAAAGGTTTTGAGTTTTACATTTAAGTCTTTAATTCATCTTGAGTTAATTTTTGTATAAGGTGTAAGGAAGGGGTCCAGTTTCAGTTTTCTGCATATGGCTAGCCTAGCCAGCTTTCCCAGCACCATTTATTAAACAGGGAATCTTTCCCCATTGCTTGTTTTTGTCAGTTTTGTGGAAGATCAATGTTGGAAATGTATTGGCAATGTCTAAACTCTGACTAGTGATAGAGGAGATTCGTAAGAAAATGGAAGAAGGAAAAAGAAAAGAAAAAAGATACCATTAAAATAAAAATATTTATAATATTTAAATGTCATAATTTTACCTGGACTTGTGCATGGGTCTTTTACTCTGTCGACTGATTTTTCTTCTCACTGAATTGACTGGATTCTGATTGCGTTTGAATCCTTCAGTACGTGTTTTATTGTACAGTACATGCAGAAACATTTTTTTAACTATCAGTTATTTGAGTTTCTTATTTATCCCAATAGGGTTTATTTCTTTGTTTGCCGTTAACATTTTTTGCAAGATATTTCTGAATTTTGAGGGACTGAGTAGTAATTTGGGTAGATTTTTAGATGACATCTTAATAGAAAAATCATAGATAGATGTATATAATAGGGATTTCAATATTCCACTAATGGGGATTGTGGTGTTGTGAAAAATGTAAGTGAGCAGACTCTTCAAAATCACATTTTGCAGGGAGCATAGAGGATGATGTTGATGCCCCTGACAGTAAGGGCTGATAGTTTCCTCAGTAGGGCTTAACATCATGCTTTTGAGTGGGACTCTCTGCTGTCTGGAGTTCCACAGACCCACACTTCCACTCGTCACAGTAGAGCCAAAAGACTTTTCAATTAGAGGTTCCTATTAAAGAGTAATTTAATTAGATATATTAATTTGGAAGTTCCTAGCATGCACATGTCCAAAATAAAAGATTAATCTGCTAAGAAAAGGATAAGTTTCCCAGGATTATTTTATGTAAAACCTGATATTTCGCTCAGTGTGGCCAGATTACCTGGAGTCAATGTGTAGCTCTGCCTTACGAGAGCTAGGGGAATTTGGGAAAGCTTCTTAACGTCTTCCCCCTTTGTAATGTGAGGACCATTCAGTAATACTGACTGCCTCATAAGATGGTGGTGAGAGTTGAATGGATTAGTTAGATTTGAATGATAGAGCTCAGACCCATGTCTAACACAGAGTATATGCTTACTTGCTAAAGGGGAGCTATTGTTGTCATCACTATTATCATTGTTATTACCATTATGGCAAAATTATTCTGAAGTCTGTCCTGGTTATGTCATTTTTTCAAATTTATGAACATGGACTTTCTAAATCAAAATGGAATTGCCCTTTGTCAGTTGCAGTCTCCATTAGGCAAATAAACCATTTCTATCAACAGAAACCATAGAAAATGGTCCACTGTCAGGTACTGACACAACCAATTTATTTACCATCCCTTCACTTAACAGATATTTGTCAACTGCACATAATGCCTTTGGTAATCAGATATTTACCAACTTGCATTACATGCAAGACAGCATATAAAAATGAAGGTGTCCCAGGTAGAGGATTGATAGTGTAGCTGGAGAGAAGATAAGAGATATGATTACACACATGCATGCATATTCATGTGTATATTTTTATGGAGGAATTATAGAGAAAGTTTTTGAGAATTTTGAAAAAAAAATAGGACATTAAAAAATTAATTTGTGGAACACATTTATCAAGCACCCAGGTGATTCCAGTATTGGAGCCTAGTCCTGTGAGGTAAAATATGTCTTGGATGATAGTTAACACCCCATAATCCTAGAGGGGTAAAGAAGAGGCTAATGACTGATGTATGTACTCAAGAGGGAATCATGCCCATAATTGAAAGAATTATTATGTAGTGTTTAAACCTAATTTACAAAATGTATATTAAGGTAACATAGGTATGTGATTAAATTATATTGTACAGAAAGGCTTGCAAGTCAAGGAGTTTCACATTTCTTTTGTTTCTAGCAGTGCCAAAGGCCTGTTTCATATAACAGCTGCTATTAAAGGGTAGTTCAAATGCACAACAGCTCTTGAAAGTTCCTATCAGTCCATATGTCTAAAATGAAGCAGCCCTGGTTCATCCCTGGTCCTGTCCCCCAAAGGCAGCCCTTTTTCTTGCCATTTACCTTGTTAGTTCTTTCAGAGGTCATGGCTATATATTTAAATTATATTTTTAGTAACTATTTATTGACAGGCTGTATTTGGGCCTGATTTATTTATTGATTATCTGTTATATTTTACCTACTTACTATCTTCTTGACTCCCTAATTTTTAACTCATACCTTTCCCTTGCCATACCCCTTCACCTCTGAGAATCTGTACTCTTATTTTTACTTTAACATTGCCAAGGTTGATAAGCTTTCCATCCTGCATGGCATCCAATCAACCATATGTAAATTACAGTTTTCTCATTATCCCTTGTGTTCTTAAATCTCACAATCAGTATCTTAGGTGTGGTCTTGTCCTATTTATTTTTCTAAAAATTTGTGGGCCCTTTCAAGTATAAGTTTCATGTAAGGAACTTACTTCTCCATCATTAGTTCATTTATTCATCCAACTGGTATTTATGGAGTTCTATTATGTTACAGGACCTATTTTAGGCACTTGAAATATGTCACAGAATGAAAACAGAAAGAATCCTTGCCCTGGGAGAGTTTACATTCTATTTGAGTGAAGACAAACAATAAGTAATAAATATAATAAATATACACATTTATATAGTAACTGTGAGTAGGATGCCCGGGAAGGAAGGAGAAATTGCAATATTTAATCGGTTGGTTGAAACAGCTTTGTTAAGAAGATAATATTTGAGGTAAGACTTGGAGAAAGCAAAAGAATTAACACAACAACAACAACAATTTGAAGGAGCAGCATTTCAGGAGAAGGAAACAGAAAATTATCCGAAGATGGTACATGGCTGGTATGTGGTTAGTGAGGCTGCAAGGGCTTGAGACCCGAGGGAAGGTCAAGGAGGTAAGAGAGACGGCAGAGATCTATTTTAAGATCCAAGAATTTTACTCTGAGTAAAATAAGGGGATATTTGAGGGTTTTGGATAGAGGAGTAATATGAACTGGTTTGTATTTTTAAAGAATCATTTTGAATGCATATTAATAATGGGCTGCAGAGGAGAGCAAAGGTACAAACATGGATGTGGTACCTTAAGATGTTGTTGTGGTAACCCAGGTGAGCAATCATCATGGTTGAGGTCGAGTTGGTAGTGGCAGAAGTGGCGAGAATGTATATCCGCATATACTTTCTGGATATCTTTATACACAAAACGCCCAGAATTTCCTAAGGAATTGGATGTGGAGTATGAGAAACAAGATCTTAAGGAAAACTTTTGGCCTGAGCAATTGGATGAATGGTGTTGCAATCCTCTGATACCATGTCTGGGTGTTAGACATTATAGTGGGGTGGCAAGTAGGGTAGGGATATGCAAACCTGGGTTTCAGGAAGGAGATTGAGCTAAAGGTGTAACAACACAAGTCATTGACATATAAGGGAATATTTAAAACCTGGAACATGAATGAGACAACCAAGGGAGTGAGAATGAACAGAAAAGAATATCAAAAAAAAATAATGCATATTGAGCCTCCAAGTAGATAAAGTCTGATAAATGTCTACTGAGTCTAGCAATATGGCAGTCATTGGTGAACTTGTTGAGAGCAGTTCTTCTAGAGGTGTGCAGTGAAAAGCCTGGTTGGAGAGTCTTCAAAGAGAGTAGTAAGAGATTAATTGGAAGCAATGCATATAGACAACTGTTGTACGGGCTTTTATTGTCAAGAGAAGCAAATAAATGAAGCCAATATTGGAGGAAGAAGTAAAGACAAGGACATATATGTATGTTTGTGTGTGTATGATCTTTCAAATGAGAGAAATAACAGATTCTATATGATGTGAAAAAATCCAATAGAAAGAAAAAAATTGGAGTGGGACAGAGAGGAGAACATCTGGGGGGGGACGTTCTTGAGTAGGCAAGAGGGGACGGTATTTAGTGTGCTAGTGCAGGGATTGGCTTGGGTGAGAGTAACAAGCCAAGTGTGAAAGCACGGAGGCTGACACTGATAGATGGTGCACGTCATAGTAGAAGACAGAAATTTCTCTTCTGATTGCTTCAGTTTTCCTGTTGAAACACAAGGCAATGTACTAAAGAGTGAAGAGGGAGGGAGAAAAGGTATTTGGGTAAAAAAAAAAAAAAAAAAGGTACAAAATTAGCCTTTAGAACAGCGCTGCTCCAAGTGTGTGTGCAAACTGGACTCCTGGTCAACAGTCTCTGATTAAATAGGTAGTAGCCATTGAAAGTAACTATTCACAAAGTTTTACAGTAAGTTCATATTGCCTCAATGTCCAAACTCATGACTCATATCAGTAAATGTGGTTACGTGCCTATTTTGTATGAGTATATTCATTTGATGGCACAGCTGCAATGCAAGGAAAACATATTTTTTTTTATTTTTTGAGACAGGGTCTCATTTTGTCACCCAGGCTGAAGTGCAGTGGCGCCATCTAGGCTCACTCCAGCCTCCATCCTCCAGGGTTCAAACGATTCTCATGCCTCAGCCTCTCTACTAGGTGGGACCATGGGTGTGCATCACCATGCACAGCTAAGTTTTGTATTCTTAGTGGAAACGTGGTTTCACCAGGTTGGCCAGGCTGGTCTCAAACTCTGACTTCAAGTGAACCATCCTCCTTGGCCTCCCAAAATGCTGGGATTACAGGCATGAGCCACCACGCCCAGGTGGAAAATATTATTAAAGTGTTACCTAGATTAAGGTACTTGAACCAGAAAATAAATCAATAAACTGCTTCCTTCATTGAGAATGTTTTGATATGAAAAACAATATGAGCTGAACTAAACAGTGATTTAGTAACTTGGTAAAAATTGTGAATTACACAAAGCCTAGTGTATTGAATTTGAAAGTGTTTTCATTTTATGGGATAATATGGAAACTGATCATGAACAATGATTGTTTTTTGCTGAGGTATTGATTTTGAAGAGAAAAATCTTTGTTTCAAAAGTCTAAACTGGAAGATTAATTATTAGTGTTTCTGTAAGAGAAGTCACCAGTTTGGACCCAACTTTTTAAAAGATGCTAATTGGACAACCAGACCTGCTTGTTTCTCTCGTATCTTTGGTATTTTAAATTAATAATAATGTTCCCATGCAAATAGATGGTAAAATTGAAGGGCAAAAGTAAATATTAGAAGCTTGTAAGAACAGAGTTTCTACAGATTGTTTTAACATATTTCATAATTTAACAATGATTTTTAATACAAAGTTGATGGTCTTGATCTTGCACATTTATAAAAGGTCATAACAGTACAAACTATAAGTTGGTGGACAGTTTAAAATTTTTACTTTCTATCAAAAGTTGAATGACACATAGGGAATTTATGGATACAGGATTCATCTTTTCAATCAAAAGACAGATTTATCTAGGACATTAGAAGATTGGAACTTGCTACCAATGAAGAATTAAAAATAAAATTTTATAATATACCATTATTTGCTTCAGTATGAAAAAAGAAAATAAAAGAATTTTCTGAGCTTGCTTTAAAATCTCCCCTTCTAGTCTCATAACATACTGTAAGATTGCTCTCTCTCCTATGAGTATTGTTAAAAACAAACAAACAAACAAAAACTTGGAAACAATTTAGGTATACATTATCAACCACAGGTAGGGTAGCCACAATTCAATCTAGATTACATGAGTTAACAAGCAAAAGCAAGCAAATTTTTCGCAATTACAATTTACACCTTGACATGCATGAGTATTTGTTCAAAGTATACTTATTCATGTTCAATAGGGCGATTAGCTATTTCCTTTTTTATTTTGTTAATTTTTGATTACAGAACAACAGAAAATTATGAGTACAATAAAGATTTTCTCTGTATATTGTCTGTACTTATATTTTCAATGACCAAAGCCATTCAAATTCTTTTGTTTTCCATTATTATTTTATCCTGATTATAGTAACTAAAATATAATTTTATATCTGCCAAATCTAACAATAAACTTGAGTTCCATTCGTAGCTCCCATTTTTCATTTATTTTTAATTATGTTTTACACAAATATCAATCTGAGATAAATTGGGGGAGAAGCTACTACTTTACTATAAAATATTTAAGAAGCATTGCCATCAGTAGTGAGTAATTTAAGGTTTTCAAGACAAGGAGTCACATGGTTAGAAACATACTTGAACAGTACATGAGAAGATGGATTGATGGAAGGGCTGGGTGTCCATAAAATCATGTAATGGCAACAGAATGAGTTAGAAGTAAAGGCCAGCTAGCCTAGAATTATAAATTAGAAATAATACTAAGGAAATGTTTGCAATGGTATTGTGGTAAAGGGAAGGGAATCTAAGGTCTTGGGTGCTAAGAAGACTTCAAGGCAATGAGAGGAGAGTTTATCTTGAGGTTTTGAATATTTTCAGCTGGAAGTTTTGTTGTTGCAATGAATGACTAGAGGAGGATTAGATTAGTACAGAGAAAAAGACTCAATCATACAATATTCACTCAACAAATATGTGAGTACCTATGGAGTACCAGACACAGTTCTAGAAACCAGGGGGACAACAGTGCACCAAAAACTTCAAAGTCCTTACACTTATACAATTTATATTCTAGCTGCAGAAAGGTAGACAATAAATAATAATTACAGAAGTTGCTAAATGTAGAATACAGCAGATAGTAATCAGTGCAAAATTAAAAAGCCAAGCATAGTGAGAGAGATTAGCAGTGTTGACGTAGGGACTGGAGTGATTATTAGTGTTTTAGAAGGTGATCAAGGAAGCCTTCACTAAGCTTTTTCTTGGGCAGAGACTGGGAGAAAGTGAGAGAATGAGTAGTGAAGCTATTTGAGGGAAGAATGCAAAATACCTGAGGCAGAAGGTAGTTTGATCTCTTTGAAAGATAGCGAGCAATCTAGTTTCAGGGTAGTGAGCAGAGGCAAGGGATGTGGGTAGGAGATAATGTCAGAGTCATGGGTCAGGCTACCCAGGTCCCTGGAGAATAATATAAGAATTTTGATTTTTGTTCTATATGAGGGGGGCACATTTGGAATATATCAAGAGGACAAATGATATGAATTTGATGGTGATGTTTTAAAAGGATCACAGCGACGTTGTACTTATAAACTGTGGAAGCAGGGCAAGGTTGAAAGAAGGTAATCAGTTTTGAAATTATTTCAGTAATCCAAGCAAGAAATAAGAGACTTGTTGCTAAATGACAGTAGAGATAATAAGTAGTATTTGAATTCTGCATATATTCTGAAAATGGAGATATTGGATAGAGTGATGAGAAAAGTTTTCTGTGGGAAGGTTACATTTAACCTGAGAATGAAATACAAGAAGAAAAACAAAAGGGGTGGAGGAAGGCAGGAAAGCATTCCCGTCAGAGAAAGGATTCAGTATGCAGGCCATGGGGTAGAAGCAAGCTTGATTTTTTTTTCCCACCAGAGAGAAGGCCATGAGCTACAGAGCAGTGAGCTGTAGGAAGAATAATATGTGAAGTCAGAGAAGGCAGGGCCCCATAGGGTGGAGTATGTTTGGATGCGGAAGACTTTGGGATGTGTTCCTAGATTATAAGTAGATGAATGACCTACATTTAGCTTTATTTTTAAATGAACTTTCTGGACACTATGAAGAAGTAACCATGGAGGTGGAAGACAAAGTAGAGGTGGATTTAGTTTTCTGATGTATTGAAATTTAAGCAGATTGAGACTTCTAGTCATGTGCAGATGTTTCAAATGTGGGGGCCAGTCAAGCTAAAACCAGTTTGAAGCATGGGGTACCAACAGCTATGAGTCACTGTCATCTCCCATCTAGATCATGAGGCTATGACTCACCAGTGTCACAATTTCTTTTCTCTAGAATATATTTCTTCCGTAATTAGATTTTATATCTGTCTGGCCTGTTTCTGATAAGAACACCTTTCAGTGATGTTTTAGGGATAGTGTTTGCTTTGGCAGGAAACAGAGTCTTTGCTAGTTAAGGCCTTTTTTTGTTTTTTGTTGACTTTTCATCCATTACATGGAATTTCAGCAGCTCATAATATTCCTAATAGAAAGAAAAATCATGGCCAATTTTGAAAGCCAAAAACTTAACCTGTTTGTCGCCTCTAGGTCAAATAATTTAACTGAACAAGTAAAAGAGAATGCATTTCTGCCTGTTGGAGACATAAACTTTTATATTACTTTCCAGCACCCTACTCAGAGCAATGGAGGCTAACAGCACAGGGAGAACCATAATAAAACGAACAAGGGCCAACTTCCAATTAACATCTACATTTTTCACGTTTCAGTTTGATTTCTGACTTAAATGTCAAGGAAGACAAAGATTTTGTTTTGAGTGATGACTACACTGGTTTTTAAAGTGGAACACAAGGTGGCCCGTAAATACCCTTGGGACCAGACAATGTGGATGGTCCTTTGCCTCTTCTACTTACTAATTGGAATTTTAGTAAATTAAATTTTCTTCAGAAATTTATTCTTTCTGGTCATAGTGTTAGATAAAATACAGAAAATAAAACTGTCATTAAAATGTTACTGAAAAATTAAATATACTGAGAATGTAAATTGGAAAGTCATTAACAGAACACTTTATAGGAAGAAAATATAATTGCTATTCATGTCAGTATTTATATTCAGATATAAGAATTTTAAAATTCATATTTTGGATTTTGTCTCTAAGTAAATATAATATAATCAATAGTATCTTTAACAATAACATCACAGAAAATATACAGCAACCTTTACAAGGCTAATCTTTATAAAGTTCTTCAACTTTAGATAGACTCTTAAAAAGAAAAACTTTGAGTAGAAGTCCAATCAATGGCCTGCCATATCCTATAAGCACAACCTTATCACAACCCTTTGTAGTCTTAGAGATATACTGGGTAAAATGCATTACTAGACTGAATGATACTTAGGAGGGAATATACTATGCTTTTGAAAAACATTTCTTGTAAACTTTACAAGAACAAGTAAAGAATAATATTTTCTATGCCTTTCAACATTTGTGATATGTTTCCCAGGAACTCATTGTGATTAAAAGGAGAATCAATTTCACAGCCTTGATCCCAAAGATCTCTTTTTTACTCCTATTCCATAATCCAGGTGATCCACAGACATGCTCAATCATACATTCATGAAGTAATAGCTCATTGACTTGATATGTTTAAAGGAATGATCTTCTAACCTAAGCATCCTTTTAGGAGATGGTGCCCTTTCCAGAATTAAGGTATATAAAACAATGATTACTGACAAGTGAACACCTCTTCTTTGCCAGTTACAGAACCAGGCTACCCAGCACTGATTTTTGTGTGTGTGTATGTGCAATTCTTTATCCACTTCTGAGTCTTGTAGATTAGATCCTTCACATCTTACATGAGAATTCTAAAGAGAAAAATGCAGATTTTTCAAGATCTATGATGGGTTTACTTTAGAGTGGAGAAAATGGCAGCTTGTATGTACATGCCAAAGCTCCCAGAGTCCTGATTTACAGATTGTTATTGAGGGCCTAGTATGAGTCACGTCCTGTACTAGGTCCTGGAAATTAAAACAAAACAAAACAAAACAAAACACAGCTAGGTGAATAAGTCATAAATCCTCTGAGGACAGTGCCTGTTTGTGGACACACATGGACAACTTTAATTTATTTTCTAACTGCTCAGGTAAATGTCGTAGGAGTGAATTTAATTCTTACACTGGGTATTTTGCAGTCTGAATGATGATAATAACAGAAATAATAACAAACATATATTAAGTGGTAACCATGGGTAAATGGCCAATATATTATTTCTAATCCCTAGAATAGTTCTAAAGGGCAGATGCTGTTATCCAATTTCCATTACCTTCCCTTTAAAAAGTGGAGGATCAGAGAGGTATAGAAACTTGCTCAAGGATATATATGACCAGTAAGTTTCTGAGTCAACGTTCATACCCAGATCTAGCTTCAAAGGCTATCTACCTATTTTCTTTGCTGGTTATATAAATACCATACATTATATTATTATAAAATATCTTCTAGGAATTAGGTAGTTTGGGTGGGTCTTGCATGGTACAGTAGTTAACACAAGGCAATTAATGTGAAGAAAAATATTTTCCTTTATATGCTTAAATGAGTTTTCATCAAAACATCTTATCTTTTACACATTATGAAACAGAACCATCGTACTGTTCCCAAAGTACAGAAGCAGAAAGTAAGGGCCAAAAAGATGAAATGCCTTACTTAAGAACATACAACTAGAAATCTGAAGACCTGTGGATGAGCTCTGCTCTGCACGTCCCAGTGTCACTTCCCCTGTGTGGTTCTGAGCTAGCACGATAGGGCTCCAAGAGGAACTTGCTGAACTGCAAAAGCAGAAGTCAAGCGGTGGCTGTTGTTCTCAGATGATTGTCTCAATCAACCAGGAGATGGAGAGACAAAAGGCACCCGTTGGGTATGAATCCAGCTTTCCTCTCTCTCCTCCACTTCATATCCAAATCATCTTCTTGACTACTGGCTTTGCTGCCCAACTGCAACCATAGGCCCACCAGTAGATGTTATACCACAAGCCTGCAGAGGCAGTAGCTACACAGAGACCACAGCTTCTATATAACCTTTTTGTGAACTCCCTCTTCATGTGTCCAGTTGGATACTAGACATGCTTGAAGTCTCAGATTTCTCTTTAAGCTTTAATTTTTCATTCATGCCAGCAATTCAGGAAAATTTGTTAGTGACTCTCTGATCTTTGACTATTCCTTCTAGAGCTTCATCTTTCTATGTCTGCTTTTGGGTAAGGTCTAGTTTCTATAACACACCTCTTATTCTCCTAAAACTCATAGTGGCTCCACTCTCTTGAGGTGACCATGACTAATGCAGCAATTGTTCCAAGAAATGATCTCATGGAAACAGAACCTTAAAGTTGGAGTTGGTTCTCTGATCTGACTAGACATAGGAGCATTGAAGACCTGATGTCACTTATAAATGGGACACTGGTAGTCCCTGGCATGCACTGGCAAAACATTCTTTAGATTATTATCTATAGTCAGCTGGAGGCAAGTGTCCTTTGAAGGTAAAGCTTTGGGCAAGTAACTAATAACAAATAACGTTTTAATGATGATAGAGAATACAATGTCTCTTGGTCTTGGTTGCACAGGATAACTTGAAGAAAGAAAATGAAAAGTTCGGGTTTTAATTATCAGCTTATTGTCTAAATCAAGGACTAAAAGGCTTTTCTGACTGCCCTAACATAAACTCTTATCCCCTGTAGCCACAATGGTAAGATTTCTGAAAAACAGACCTCAAAACTAATCCTGATGGAGGCTGAATAGCAATGCAAATTAATTTCACAACTTTTAAGAGTCTCAACTTAAAGCTAGGACGTTCATTGGGAAGAGGGAGAACCTATAAATTTAGGATGGAAACATATGGGGAAATTCCAATGAAGCTGAAGGCAGTACACTTTAAATTCTGATAAGCCTCCTTTGCCAGTAAAAGCAGCCATATTTTCTCTATCCAAGGAGGTGACGGGTTTTCCTGAATAACCTGTAATAGCCTTCACTTAGGTCACTGTCTTCAGAGTACTGCTGATCTTCAGGATTTACTCTACTGTGTCTCATTGCTTCTGGACCTGAAACCATAGTCCAGTCCCTGAGGTCCTAGAGGTATAAGTACATGCACCAACAGAGTTGTAAGGTGTTGCCAATTTATATTAACAGAAACCTGGGGACAAGTTATGATATTGGTACATAAAAGTGTTGGATCAAGTTAGAAGGGACATTGAATCAGAGAAATTTTTATTTTAATTTATTTTAATTTGCGACAGGGTTGCACTCTGTTGTCCAGTCTGGAGTGCAGTGGTGCTATCATAGCTCACTGCAACCTTGAATTCCTGGGCTTATGAGATCCTCCTCCCTCAGCCTCCTGAGTAGTTGAGTACCACAGTCACTCACCACCATGTCCAGCTAAATTTTCTTTCTTTTTTTTTTTTTTTTTTTTTGAGACGGAGTCTCGCTGTGTCGCCCAGGCTGGAGTGCAGTGGCGCGATCTCGGCTCACTGCAAGCTCCGCCTCCCGGGTTCCCGCCATTCTCCCGCCTCAGCCTCCGAGTAGCTGGGACTACAGGCGCCCGCCACCGCGCCCGGCTAGTTTTTTTTTTTGTATTTGTAGTAGAGACGAGGTTTCACCGTGTTAGCCAGGAGGGTCTCGATCTCCTGACCTCGTGATCCGCCCGCCTCGGCCTCCCAAAGTGCTGGGATTACAGGCTTGAGCCACCGCGCCCGGCCTCTTTCTTTTTTTTTTAAGGGATAGGGTCTTACCATGTTGCCCAGACTGGTCTTAAGCTCATAGGCTCAAGTGATCCTCCTTCCTCAGCCTCCCAAAGTGTTGGGATTACAGATGTGAGCCATCACACTTGGCCAGGAGAATATTTACTTAACAAAGGTTTAATTAGTAGAGAGTTTGGATTCAATGCATTGGAGCAAGCAGCTGGGACAGACTCTATTCAATGGAGCAATTGGTTGAGTAGAGGCTGAACTAAATAGTAGCCTACACTATTAGGCTACTGGTAGGTAGGTAAGAATCCTGAACTTCCTTTACATACTGAAGAGAAGGCTCCTCAAGACTTAGGATGATAGGGGTGCCTTTGTGTACTCTATGTAATCCTTCCTCACTTAATTCTAGCTAGATTGCTATGCTACACTGGAAAGTTCATAAAACACTGCCTCTACCAATTTCTCAATGCATTGAGAGAGACACTGCTAAGAGAAGCATTGTCTTCAAGAATTCTGTGGTGGCTCTTCTGTTTAGGCCAAGATTATGAGTGGAAAATGCTGCTACAGAACTGGACCCTTGAAGATGGGTTGCTTGGGAGACAGGGGCCAAGTGAAGACAACTACCAGAGACAGTTTGAGTGGTAATTCTAAATAGGCAACAGAGCAAGAGTAGTAATCAGAATGGTTTGACCTTCAGAGATCTTTCTATTGGGTCAATTGACTGTAGTGTCTTTACAACTGAAATAGATGAGGAGTCTTCAAAAATCTTCCATGTTTGTGTAATCAGCAAAGTTTTAGGTTTGTTAACAGAAGTTTCACTCAAATCACCACATTTTGAGAGTCTTGGTTCCTCAACTAGCATCCTTCAAATGGATACAAAGCCCAATCCTCATGAGAAAGAAACCTCCAACTCCGCCAGCAATTTATGTAATATTCTTCCTTGTATTCCCATAAGGAACATCTAGCCCTTAAACAGGGTAACTATGCATTGGGAAAGGGGACTTAATTCAGACTTTTCAGGGATTACCAGGTACTGGCTCTGTCATAAATTATTTCTGGAGTTCTCAGATATTGCTGTTGTCCACCCATCACATTAGGGATTTATAGAGACCAGGCAATTAATTAATAGAATTTTGATTCAGGCCAAGTGGGTCCTTCAACTTGGCCTTTTGTTGTTTGCTCAGTTCCAAAATGAATACTATAAACAGGCATGTTTAATAACTGGCCAAATCTTTATATTATTTCAATGAGCTTTTTAGTAAGGACTATTTATGGAAGCCTATAGTACAGCTTCTACCTACCAAAACAGTAATCCAAGAGCAATATTGCTTTTATTTGATTATTTTGTTTATAGAGGAAATTCAGAGATTTAGTACTGCTATAAAGGACTTGAAAGATGTAGAGGTGAATTGCTATTGTGTTCCTTTTCAACTTGCCTATTTGACCACATATACAAAATATGGATTTTAAAGAAGATAGGAAATTATCATAGACTTAATCTAATAATTATTTAAATTGCAGTTATTCTTGATTTACTGGAGCAAATCAATTTGTCTTCTTGCACCTAGTATGTGGTTACAGATTCATAAAATGTGTTTTTTTTCCGCCTCTATATCTGTTAATGAAGACTACTAGAAGCAGTTTTCTTCCATCTGGAAGGAACAACAATACACTTATACATTGTCTTATTTTAATTACCCAGCCCTCTCTAATATTATCCAGCTACTAGAGAACTAGCTAGTAAATATTTTACACTTGCAGGCCACATGTAGTCTCTGTTCCGTATTATTATTTGTATTTTAAAAATCCCTTCAAATGTAAAAGCCATTTTTAACTCATAAGCCTTATAAAAACAAGCCACATGCCAGGTTTGGTTTATGGTTTATAGTTTTCTAACCCCTAATCCAATCCACAGGACCTCGATCATATCTCTATTATGTAAGACCCTGCATTAGCCCACTACATTTATAACATTATGTTGATACGACCTTGTAAGCAGAAAGTTGTAATTATACTAGAAATCTTAGTAAGGCACAAGTGTGCTAGAGGATAGAAAATAAATCCCACAAAAATGTAGTTCTACTTCCTTGGTGAAATTTCTACGAATCTAATGATCTTAGCATATAAACATATGTCTTCCAAGGTAAGGGAAAATTGCTGCATTTGGGTCCTCTTACCACCATGGGAAAAAAAAAAAATGAGTTTCTTTGGATTTTGGAGGCAACATATACCAAATTTGGGTGTGCTAATCCAACCCATTTACCACATAATCCATAAGACTACCAGTTTGAGTGGGGCCCAGGGTAACAGATAATCCTCTAACAAGTTCAGGTTGCCAGGCGAGATGTTCTGGGATTTTGGCCCTTATGACAAAGCAGTTCTACTGGCGCTTTGAAGGGTCACTGGCAGGAGGGATGTTGTATAGAGCCATTGACAGCTTTTGTAGGTGAATGCCCTCAATTCACTATGCAACATGAATCATTAGAATTTTGAAACAAAACTTTGCCATCTTCTGTGTGTATTTACTCTTCTTTTGAGAAACAGCTCCTGTTTGCTACTAGGTCCTAGCAGAGACAAAACACTTGACTATGAATGACAATAGTACCAAGCCAGGTGACCTAGGCTACTGATTTTAAACTGCATATTTTCTGATCCACACAGTCATAAAATTGACCCTGTACAACAGTACTCCATCATCAAACAGCAGTGATATACATAGGATTCAATATTAGTATGTCCTGAAGGCTTCTACTCCGCTATATTCCCTTCTCTCTCTACCTCTCCTATGACATTATGGGGAGTTTCTGGTGAGTAAGTAAGAACAATATTCAGATCTCATTACAGAGAGTCTGCGTAAAATACTAGAACTAGTCAAAAACAATAACAACTGCAGTCCTGTAACCTTACTCAGGGGAGGTGATGAAGGGCAGTGGTAAAGGAATATTTTTGCAGTGGGTGACATTGAATAGTACACCTCTTTGTTTATTTTTCTCTGCAAAGAGAAGTGACCAGAGTTATGGATCTACACTGATTCATTTCAAGTAGCTAAAGGTCTGGCTGTGTCGTCAGGGAGTTAAAAGGAAATGATTGGAAAATAGGTAACAATGAAGCCTAGGAAGTGTTTCTTCTTCAGGCACAATATGTAAGTATCAAATGGATACTTACGTTTCATTTGAACTATCATGAAAAATCATCTACTTCAGAGGAGCTTGTCTTAAATAGATAGTCTGTTCTGTATATGTCAGTCGGGTCCTTCCCCCAGCCACTGTTGTCCTTTTCTGATGGACTCGTGACTATGGTAGAAGAACAGTGATTTTGCATAGGTTTATCTATGTGGGCTTCTACTTGCCAAGTTCAATCTAGTTGTAGTTACCTGCTTTTCAACAGAAAACAACAATAAATATCTGTTATGGCATCATTCCACAGGGGAACAATCAGCCTTCTCTGCTTTCTAACTTAACCTGGGACATCTTGCTTTGCACAGTACATCTTTCCAGTGTTAATGACTGGAAAATATTAATTTGCATTTTTAGCAATTCAACACCTTGGGACAAGAGCCTATCTGAAATAATCTTACTTAGTTTGAACTCATTTAAATTGATTATGTTTTTTTTTTTTTTTTTTGATGAAGGAGTGATAGATTCTAATTCTTATCCAAGACTGTATATAAATACAACAAACAGTTTTCCTACATAGCCATGTGGATATTGCCATCAAGTCATTTAGCTATGCTCCATCATAACCTCATGATTTTGGCTAATGTTCTATAGAGAACAGAAAATAAGCAAGACTAGCTGATTTAAAGCTTTCTACTGTCTAGAGAGTGTCTTGCAGACCCTCAGGTATAATATTTATTCCCCTTCCCCATCATGATTTACTCTACAATTTATAATCACACTTGAACTGCCAGTTCTAAATCAAAGAGCATTTTTGAGATGGTAACACAATTCTGTAGAGGACTACTAAATCTCTCCCTTAAGCATACTTGAACTTTCCAGGACTCTTTGGGGAAGACTCATAAGAGGCAACACCACGGTATTCAAGTCACTCATGTGAGAATATTATGATTTTTGCTAATTGGACCATTAAAGCACAGGTTTCAATAAAATCTGAACTATTCCTTGAATAAACTTAAGTATGATAACTTGAAAGAAATACTTTTCATACCGTACCCTGCAGAACTGAACCTATCATTTCATTCAGCCGGGCAATAAACAGATGCTAGATATGATTGACTAACACAAATCAATATTGGCTATCCTGTGTCCACTCACTGGACTGACCACCAAAATTAAGCATTTTTACTATTGAAGTTTCTAGACTAAGACTGTAGCATTGGTGAGTAAAAAAGAAATTAGAAATCTGTTTCTGAGATGAAGACTGAAGGTTTGATGGTAGAGAGGTGTGTAAAATCAGGGAGAGGAAGGAACTGAGGATGACATCATTGACTCGTTCTCTACAGCACCTTTGCTATGCTTCTATGGTGAACTTTCTTTCTACTCAACCTCATGGTCAGAATTTATGCTACTATAATTTGTGGAAGAAGAAGGGACAGAGTCATACATCTGCAAACCTCTCCTTATTCTTTTCAACATTACTTTCCTTTTGAAACTCAGGAAATCCATGCTCAGAGTTGAAAAGCAAAGGTGCTGACAACTACATCTAAATTGAAAATAATTGGATGCTTGTGTGTCAAAGAACCAAGGCATAAAGCCAAGTATCTGAACATCAATGGAAAGGCAAGTGGGTCAGAAGATAACCTGTATATCCTGTATCCCTCTATGTCTCTTCTGAAGGCTCCTTTTGGAATACATGGTGTTCTCTTGTAACCCAATGAAGTCAAAGTCTCTTATTACAGTATGTTAATAGTGCTGGACAATTCAGACGAGACCCCTCGAATGGAAAGGAGTCATCTTTAGAGGCTTGAGAGAATGTAAGGACCTAAAATAAACCTTGGCAAATCCCTAGACTATAAAAGAAAATATTTGAAATATTCCTAAACCAAGTCCCTGAGCATAAGGATCTTTTCTAAGCTAATAAGAAGGTAAAGGCAATGATCTGACAAGCACAAATCAGTCACTTTGATGCAGTAATTACATTACAAATTCTTACATGTAATTCTTACAGAAGAAATTTCAAAATTTCACTCAAGATTTATTCCCCAAAAGATATCGAAATAAAAGATGTTTATTAATATAGAAGCTAGTATTTTTAAATTAACATAGTATACATTTTTATTGGTGTGTAAAATACATTTCTCAAGGGGTAAAAATATTGTATAATAAGAAGCTTCACTTTCTTTTCAGGCTTTTGATGACACTAAACTCTGGTATAATACATTCTGGACTCTGGGCACTGTGAAATGATTCTACACTCCACTTTGGGAAAACCAACTGTTAATAGAGTTATAGTAGGCAATGCTATTCCATCTAGATGAGATGGAGAATGGTTTGGAGTTAGTGAACTTGGTCAAAACTAAACTTAGTCATGTCCTAGTTATATAGATTCAGAAAAGGCATTTAACCTTTCTGAATATTAGTTTCTTCCTTCTTAAAATGGTAATCATAGTATCTATCATATTGTTTGCTGTGATCATTAATTCCAGTAACTCACTTAAAGCAATAGTAAATGTTCAATATGCATTCATGTATTTTTCTCGCCTGATCTTTTTCTCTTTTTCTTTCATAAAAGAGTTAGTACTACATTAAACTGCAAGTAGCTGAACATCTAACGTAACCATAGCTTAAACCATATAGAAGTTTATATTTTTATCTTCTGAAAATATAGGCAGTCCAGGGCTACTAAGGTACTTCTGTGATCACCAACTGATGTCCTAATATAGCTCTCCAGCCCTCTCTATCACAGTTATATTTCAAGGGAAAGAGTTGGGGGATGACCATATACCCTTGCTCCAGGGACACTCCTTAGAATCCAGACTCAATGTGTCTGCTTGTATCTCACTGGGCAAGTCTTACTAACAAGACTTCTGTGATGGTTAATTTTATGCATTAACTTGACTGGATTATGGAGTGCCCACATATTGGGTTAAACATTATTTCTGGGTGTGTATGCGATGGTGTTTCAGGAAGCAACTGGCAGATTGAGTAAAGCAGATGACCCTCTCCAATGGGAGGAGCAGTGTCCAACTATTGAGGCTCTGAACAGAACAAAAAGGCAGAGGAAAGGAGAATTCACTCTGCCTGGGTGCATGAGCTGGGATGCTGGTCTTTTCCTGCTGTCAAACTGGGACTTACACCATTGGCTTTCTGGTTTTCAGCTTTTGGTCTTGGACTAGAATTTATACTCAGTTCTCCTGGTTCTCAGGCCTTTGGCCTGATACTGGATCTATAATACCAACTTTTCTGGATCTTCTGCTTGGGGATGGTAGATCATCAGGCATTTCAGTTTCCATAATCCTGTGAGCCAATTCCTTATAATAAATCTCTCTTTCTTTCTATCTCTCTCTCCATATATAGATAGGTAGATATAAGTATATATCCTATAGGTATGTATATGTATTTGTGTATGGGCATATTTATACACACATATACACACATATATGTATGTGTGTATCCTCTAGGTTCTGTTTCTCTGGGGAACTCAATATGGCTTCAAAGAAAGCTTGGAAATGTAGTCTTTATTCAGAGAGTCATATTTCCAACTAGAAACAGGTTTTTTTTGTTTTGTTTTGTTTATAACAGATACTTACTTAAAAGAAAAAATACAGAAAAATGGAGAATGGATAAGATTAAAAACTCTCAGCCTTTAATATACCTCCCTTTTATACCTTTAATATACTTTAATATACCTCCCTTTTCTTCCCATGCCACCCAAATGGAGTCAAGAATTCCAGTGGAATTACACCAAGTAGTCATTTTAAAGATTATAGTTGTATCTCTATAAAATCAAGTTATTCTTTGATTCAGTGGACAAATTTTAGTGAAAGATTGACTGGATCAGTTGCTTTGACATTATATAAAATGAGTCCAAAATGGAATTACATCATTTTTAGTAATCCACATAGCAGATTACTTTACTTGAATCTATATTTGCACTGTCAACTGAGAAATTTAGAAAATAGTGAACAGAAATGATTATAAAAGGCTTTATTTTTAGAAGAATGAGTTATTTTAATAAAATAATCACATCACTTTTTCACATACTTCTACCAAATGAAAAATAAAAAGCAAAAACTAAAAAATAGAAAATAAGATGTGGCTTTGCAAGTAAGAATCCAATTAACAGATGAAAACCACCAGCTAAAGCAGTTTTCTGCTTTCATATGGAAGAAAATTGTTTGGATAATCAATTTAATTGTACATAAATGGGCCTGTTGGGAAGTAAAAATAAATTTGGCTGAAATATATTTTACTCAGGGGTTTGGGTATGTGAGTTAGAGGAACAGTGTTAGTTTGAAATGAAATTACACACACTTAAGTCTATAGATGTAACAGGTTTTCAACAATTCTATTTCTCTCTGTCTCTATCTCTGTCTCTCTCTCCAGACATTTAGCTGGAAACTTTGAACTTTTATCATCTGCGTCCATACAGTATGCAGCCTTTGACTCTCTGGAGTGAGCCTGATCAGGCCTGGAGTTAGGAGAGCTGGGCTCTAGACTGGATCTTCTCCAGGAAATTTGGCCTCGGAGTCTTCCCTGTGAAATGATGAAAGAGTAGATTATTTCAAGATAGTTGTTTCTGAAAAATCTTTCTAACTCTAGGACCCTTCACCTCCGTGCCTGCATGACTTGAATTTCCTAACAATGTACCCGATGTTTGGTGTACGAAGGATGCATTTTGTCGAAGATGACCCAAGAGTGCTACGGCGTCTTTACTTAGTGCGATCCCTTCTCAGGTTTGAAAATCTTTTCCTGTCGTGAATGCAGTGTTGCTTTGAATGTGCACGATTTCCCACTGCTGCCATTTAAATGATAACAGCAGGTTCAAGTGATTTGCAAATTGTCAGGAAAAAGACCTCAGACACCCCAGTTATTTTCAGTGACTGTAGATACACCCTTAGGCTAAAGCCACAACAGAATTTTAAATAAAGAGGGATAAATCCAAACTGACTAGCTTCCCCACTTCTGAGACTTTGAATGGTTAAGGACCCTTCAGCCTGGCTCCAGTTCCTGTTCTGTTAGAAACACCACATTACCTGCAGAGGGGTGCCCAAGAACTGTCATATTCTAAGCAGAAAAATGTATGGTAACATTTGCTTTAAATCTCAATTATTAATCTCCTCTCCTAAGTATCTGAAGGGCCTCTCTCCTCCCTCACCCCCAGTATATTCCAGATATTTTCAACACACTTAAACACAATTTGGAATTATTTTAATCGTTTTTATATTTTATTTTTCTTTATGTTTGGGGATACATGTGCAGAACATGCAGGTTTTTTACATAGGTATACATGTGCCGTGGTGGTTTGCTGCACCTATCAAACCTGTCATCTATGTTTTAAGCCCTGCATGCATTAGGTATCTGTCTTAATGCTCTCCCTACCATTGCGCCCCACTTCCTGAGAGGTCCCGGTGTGTGATGTTCCCATTTCTCTGTCCATGTGTTAAAATCTGACCCCTCTACCAGAATTTCACATATTAAAGGGAAGGGACCAAGCCTATTGCATTTGTCATTATTTTCTCTGATGCCCAATACGATGTTTGGCTCATAGTGGGTGCTTAATAACTATTCACTGATTGAAAGAATCAATAAATAGATGAATCCAAACTCAGAAGATAAGTCTATGTGAAGTAAAGCAAGTAGCATGGTTGGGGTTAATAATTAATCTATATAATCAATGCCAGTGAATTATTCTGACATAGCAGTGACCTTATACCAGGCTGGGCAAATTTCTGCCCACTAGTAAGTTCTCTTGTTAAATTTTGTTTCAAAGCACATCATTTTTCTTTCTGAGCTAATGTACTTTTTACTGTGTTATAGATTTTCTAAATGTATTCAAATTGTACCCAAGATGGCTCATTTTGTTATCAATTCCCCAAGTGCTGGCTCCCTAATCATTAACTAATTGTCTCTGTGCTCTATTGACAACTTGGCCACCTTCTTGCTAATTTTTGCTGACACGATGGAGGACCCCAAGAACTGGGCTAACCTTTGGCTGTTCACACAAGAGCCACAGGTGGTAAAACAATCGATCAGACTGGCCCCTGTGTTCAGGAAAACCTCATCAGCGTTCCAAGCGATTTGTCTAATGAGGCACCATTAATTGACAATGGGCAGGTGGATGAAGAAGTTCCTTTACTGAGATTACAATTTTGCTAAAATGGATCAGAGGCTTACAAGAACAAATGCATGAATAAAAGCAGAACTAGTGATGGAGGTAAAGACTATGCTTTAGGCTAAGATAAGAAACAAAAGCTACTGATCACTTCATCAAACTTCTGGTCTTGAAAACTTTATAAAATATGGATGTGCTATAAATCAGCCACCACTAGTATTTCACAGTTACAACTTGTGAGATGTTGCTCACAAGATTAGGGATATTGGTATTTATTTATTTTTAAAAATAGCTGGGGCATGCTAGTGATATAGCTATGAAGGGAATGGCAAGAGCTAGTATTGAACTTTAAATATGATATGGCCATTTAGCCTATGCAACCCAGGTATGCTTACACTTATATATCAGCCAGTGGTAACACTCATTCCCCCAACCTATATATGCTGAGTACTGGTATAATGCAGGGCTGTCCTGATGTATGCAGATAATTGGGATGTGATGTACATACACATGGGTAAACATCAGTTAACAATGGAAATACAAGAATGTCTGCCCACTAGGAGTATGCTTTCTGAAGGTGAGAGAGAGATGATTAACAGGAAAGATAATACATGAATAAACTACATAATGTTACTGAGAAAAGAGTGGTGTGAAAGGGATCAGAGTTGGGTGGGTGAAGGAGTATGGCAAATTTTTAAATTTTTAGAAAGGAGTTAAGGCAGTTAGGACAAGCTTCATGGAAACTTGAAGAAGTTGAAGAAATTACCCAAGATGGGAAAAGAGCAGGCCCAGAAGAGGGAACAGGCAGGCAGAGACTTTCTGTGGGAGCCAACTTGACACAATGGAGTAACCAGTAAGCTGGAGTGGAGTGAGTAAGGAGAAAGGAGATGAGCTTAGAGAGGTAGGGGTGACCAATGAGAGGAGCACATCACAGTCTTTTGAAATATTGAAAGAACTCTGGATTTGGGGTGTAGAGTAATTACAAATCATGATAGAGAATTTTAACAGAGTCAATAAACTGATCTAAGATGTGTACGAAGAATTCTGGTTGCTGTATTGAGAACAGAGACTATGCACATCACTGCATACTTTAATAATTTAAAATACATTGGGTTGGACATGCACCTGCATAATGATTCATTTGCACTAATTTGGAGTTCTTGGTATTCCTCTACTTGCTTCTTTTCTGGGAGGTTGTTGTAGAAAGGCTTTGACTGGCTTTAATAAATGAACTTATTGTCTTTCACAAGTGCACCTGTCAAGGGAACACTGAGGGAGAGAAACCAGCACTGACAAATTACACCACTTAAAGTAACTAAATATTGGAGATCTGGTGTGAAAATTCCATGAATCTGCAGGACCATGGGAAAAGGAGCACCCATTTTGGCTGAGCTGATCCTGTTACTAGTTTCCAAAACCAAATAAATAATCTGGCATCTAATATCCAAAAAGGAATAAATTAGTGGACAATTCAGTTTCATTAAAGTTTCTCTGTCCTTGGCTACCCAGCCCACCTTGGGACTGAAATGCAGCATCAGGGCTTTTGTATGCTATTGGGACACCACATAGCTATTTCTCATTGCACATACCCTTGGGAAAAAATTAGGAAGAATGTAAAAATTATCATTATTTTTGCTACCCAGAAAAGAATATTGCTTACACATTTTTATGTCTCCTTCCAGATTTTAAAAACGATTGAGTTCTGTATTATTCTGGACCAGTTTATAAGACCCTTAAACTTAACATGCGTGCATTAAGTGAACACTGGTTCAATGTATATGCCATGGATTATTTTATATCTCACTGCCCCATCATGCTCTTATCAGGTTATTAAAAGCACTTTATAAATATAATTGTGATTAGTTACACTTACTGGTCCATTACATGGAGGCAGTACACGCAATGGTAAGCACACTGGCTCTGGAATAAGATATGTCTGGTTTGAGTCCTGAACCAGCCAGGTTTGCTGGGTTTGTTAGGATAGTCATGTAATTTTTCTGAGCTTCCATTTCCTCATCTTCAAAATGAGGAATATCACAATATCTACTTCATAGGGTTTTTTAGGAGGTTTGAGATCATGTAAGTAAACCATTTGGCAAATTTCCAGACAACTAACAATCATTTAGTAAATAAATGATAGTTTTATTATTATTTTATTTACCTATAAAACATTAACTATTGTCTGGCATTTGGGTTTTTTCTAGTTGTTTACTATTAAAATAATTCCACAATGAATATTGCAATACTCTGTTCTCATGCTGCTAATAAAGACACACCTAAGACTGGGTAATTTAATTTATAAAGGAAAGAGGTTTAATGGACTCATAATTCCACATGGCTGGGGAGGCATCACTATCATGGTGGAAGATGAAGGAGGAGCAAAAAGACGTTTTACATGGCAGCAGGCAAAAGCAAGGTAGTGCAGAGGGACTCTCCTTTATACAACCATCAGATCTTGTTAGACTTACTCACTCCCATGAGAAGAGCATGGGAAAGACCCGCCCCCATGATTCAATTACCTCCCACTGGTTCCCTCCATGACATATGGGAACTATGGGAGCTACAATTCAAGATGAGATTTGGCTGGGGACATAGACAAACCATATCAAATATATTTGTGGTAAAGTTTGTTCTCATTTATAATTCTTTCTATGAGGGTTAATCCTTAGAATTAGTGGATAAGAGAATCTATCTATCTATGAAATTTTAATCATTGCTATTGGCATTGAGTATCATAGTCTTTATTTGCAATGTTAGAGAAAACAAATAAACAACCTTAAACTATTATCTTGTTATTGCTTTAGTTTACATGTGTTTCCTGCATTAATAGTACAAAACCAACTTTTGTTTTTCTTAGCCATTTTTGTGGATTGCCTTTCCATGTTCTTTGCACTTTATTCTATGGTGGGATGGGGTGGGAAGAACTCTTATTATTTTTTCCTACAAATATAAGTGGATTTTAAAATTATTTCTGAAAGATCATTTCAAAATATGAAATTTATATTTAAATATTTTACAGCAGATCATTTTACTTTCTATGATTGTTAAATGAAGGTGAATTACTTTTTCTTTTTTCTCTCTTTGGAAACTTCACTTGTAAAAAACTTCTAAAGGTTAGCTCTCAACACTTTTTAAAATAATATTTATTATACCATACATTGATTCAATTAATACAGACATAGAATTATACACCAAGTCTGAGTGCCACTAATATTCCCTGTTGGGGGCGCGCCCAAGATGGCCAAATAGGAACAGCTCCAGCCTCCAACTCCCAGCGTGAGCGACACAGAAGATGGGTGATTTCTGCATTTTCAACTGAGGTACCAGATTCATCTCACTGGGGTGTGTTGGACAGTTGGTGCTGGTCCACAGATGCAGCCCGACCAGTGAGAGCTGAAGCAGGGCGAGGCATCACCTCACCTGGGAAGCACAAGGGGGAAGGGAATTCCTTTTCCTAGCCAAAGGAAACTGATACACACAACACCTGGAAAATCGGGTAACTCCCACCCTAACACTGCACTTTACCAAGGGTCTTAGCAAACTGCAGACCAGGAGATTATATCTCACACCTGGCCCAGAGGTTCCCACACCCATGGAGCCTCCCTCATTGCTAGCACAGCAGTCTGAGATCTAACTGCAAGGTGGCAGTGAGGCTGCGGGAGGGGCTCCTGCCATCGCTGAGACTTAAGTAGATAAACAAAGCTGCTGGGAAGCTCGAACTGGGTGGAGCCCACCACAGCACAAGGACGTCTGCCTGCCTCTGTAGAAGCCACCTCTGGGGACAGGGCATAGCTAAACAAAAAGCAGCAGAAACCTCAGCAGAGGTAAATGTCCCTGTCTGACAACTTTGAAGAGAGCAGTGGATCTCCCAGCATGGAGGTTGAGATCTGAGAACGGATAGACTGCCTGCTCAAGTGGGTCCCTGACCCCTGAGTAGGCCAACTGGGAGACATCCCCCACTAGGTGCAGACCAACACACCTCATACAGCTGGATACACCCCTGAGACGAAGCTTCCAGAGCAAGAATCAGACAGCAACACTTGCTGTTCAGCAATATTCTATCTTCTGCACCCTCTGCTGCTGATACCCAGGCAAACAGGGTCTGGAGTGGACCTCAAGCAAACTCCAACAGACCTGCAGCTGAGGGTCCTGACTGTTAGAAGGAAAACTAACAAACAGAAAGGACACCCACACCAAAACCCCATCAGGATGTCACCATCATCAAAGACCAAAGGCAGATAAAACAGCAAAGATGGGGAAAAAGTAGTGCAGAACAGCTGGAAATTCAAAACATCAGAGCGCATCTCCCCCTCCAAAGGAATGCAGCTCATCGCCAGCAATGGAACAAAGCAGGATGGAGAATGACTTTGAGGAGTTGAAGGAAGAAGGCTTCAGCTGATCAAACTTATCAGAGCTAAAGGAGGAACTATTTAACCAATGCAAAGAAACTAAAAATCTTGAAAAAAGATTTGACGAATGGCTAACTAGAATAATCAATGTAGAGAAGTCCTTAAAAGAACTGATAGAGATGAAAACCATAACATGGGAACTACATGACAAATGCACAAGCTTCAGTAACCAACTCGATCAACTGGAAGAAAGAGTATCAGGAATTGAAGATCAAATGAATGAAATGAAGTGAGAAGAGAAGTGTAGAGAAAAAAGAGTAAAAACAAATGAACAAAGCCTCCAAGAAACAACGGATTATGTGAAAAGAATAAATCTATGTCTGATTGGCGTGCCTGAAAGTGAAGGGGAAAATGGAACCAAGTTGGAAAACAATGCAGGATATCATCCAGGAGAACTTCCCCAACCTAGTAAGGCAGGCCAACATTCAAATTCAGGAAATACAGAGAACACCACAAAGATACTCCTCGAGAAGAGCAACTCCAAGACACATAATTGTCAGATTCACCAAAGTTGAAATGAAGGAAAAAATGTTAAGGGCAGCCAGAGAGAAAGGTTGGGTTACCCACAAAGGGAAGCCCATCACACTAACAGCAGATCTCTCGGCAGAAACTCTCCAAGCCAGAAGAGTGTGGGGGCCAATATTCAACATTCTTAAAGAAAACAATTTTCAACCCAGAATTTCATATCCAGCCAAACTAAGTTTCATAAGTGAAGGTGAAATAAAATCCTTTACAGATAAGCAAATGCTTAGAGATTTTGTCACCACCAGATCTGCCCTACAAGAGATCCTGAAGGAAGCACTAAACATGGAAATAAACAACAGGTACCAGCTATTGCAAAAACATGCCAAAATGTAAAGTCCATCGATGCTAGGAAGAAACTGCATCAATTAATGAGCAAAATAACCAGCTAATATCATAATGACAGGATCAAGTTCACACATAACAATATTAACCCTAAATGAAAATGGACTAAATGCTCCAATTAAAAGGCACAGACTGGCAAATTGGATAAAGAGTCAATACCCATCCGTTTGCTGTATTCAGGAGACCCACCTCACATGCAAAGACACACATAGGCTCAAAATAAAGGGATGGGGGAAGATCTACCAAGCAAATGGAAAACAAAAAAAAGCAGGGGTTGCAATCCTAGTCTCTGATAAAACAGACTTTAAACCATCAAAGATCAAAAGAGACAAAGAAGGCCATTACATAATGATAAAAGGATCAATTCATCAGGAAGAGCTAACTATCCTAAATATATATGCGCCCAATACAGGACCACCCAGATTCATAAAGCAAGTCCTTAGAGACTTACAAAGAGACTTAGACTCCCATACAATAATAATGGGAGACTTTAACACCCCACTGTCAACATTAGACAGATCAGCAAGACAGAAAGTTAACAAGGATATCCAGGAATTGAACTCAACTCTGCACCAAGCAGACCTAATAGACATCTACAGAACTCTCCACCCCAAAGCAACAGAATATATTCTTCTCAGCACCACATCGCACTTATTCCAAAATTGACCACATAATTGGAAGTAAAGCACTCCTCAGCAAATGTAAAAGAACAGAAATTATAACAAACTGTCTCTCAGATCACAGTGTAATCACACTAGAACTCAGGACTAAGAAACTCAATCAAAACCGCTCAACTACATGGAAACCGAACAACCTGCTCCTGAATGACTACTGGGTCCATAGCAAAATGAAGGCAGAAATCAAGATGTTCTTTGAAACCAATGAGAACAAAGATACAACATACCAGAATCTCTGGGACACATTTAAAGCAGTGTGTAGAGGGAAATTTATAGCACTAAATGCCCACAAGAGAAAGCAGGAAGATCTAAAATTGACACCCTAACATCACAATTAAAACAACTAGAGAAGCAAGAGCAAACACATTCAAAAGCTAGCAGAAGGCAAGAAATAACTAAGATCAGAGCAGAACTGAAGGCGATAGAGACACAAAAACCCTCCAAAAAAATCAGTGAATCCAGGAGTTGGTTTTTTGAAAAGATCAACAAAATTGACAGACCACTAACAAGACTAATAAAGAAGAAAAGAGAGACGAGTCAAATAGACACAATAAAAAATGATAAAGGGGATATCACCACCGACGCCACAGAAATAGAAACTACCATCAGAGAATACTATAAACACCTCTACGCAAATAAACCAGAAAACCTAGAAGAAATGGATAATTTCCTGGACACTTACATTCTCCCAAGACTAAACCAGGAAGAAGTTGAATCCCTGAAGAGATCGATAGCAGACTCTGAAATTGAGGTAATAATTAATAGCCTACCAACCAAAAAAGTTCAGGACCAACGGATTCACAGCCGAATTCTACCAGAGGTACAAGGAGGAGTTGGTACCATTCCTTCTGAAACTATTCCAATCAATAGAAAAAGAGGGAATCCTCCCTAACTCATTTTACAAGGCCAACATCATCCTGATACCAAAGCCTGGCAGAGATACAACAAAAAAGATAATTTTAGAGCAATATCCCTGATGAACATCGATGCAAAAATCCTCAATAAAATACTGGCAAACCGAATCCAGCAACACATCAAAAAGCTTATCCACCATGATCAAGTGGGCTTCATTGCTGGGATGCAAGGCTGGTTCAACATATGCAAATCGATAAACATAATTCCAGCAGATAAACAGAACCAAAGACAAAAACCACATGATTATCTCAATAGATGCAGAAAAGGCCTTTGACAAAATTCAACAGCCCTTTATGCTAAAAACTCTCAACAAATTTGGTATTGATGGAATGTATCTCAAATAATAAGAGCTCTTTATGACAAACCCACAGTCAATATCATACTGAATGGACAAAAACTGGAAACTTTCCCTTTGAAAACTGGCACAAGACAGGGATGCCCTCTCTCACCGCTCCTATTCAACATAGTGTTGGAAGTTCTGACTAGGGCAATCAGGCAAGAGAAAGAAATAAAGGGTATTCAGTTAGGAAAAGAAGAAGTCAAATTGGGTCTGTTTGCAGATGACATGATTGTATATTTAGAAAACCCCATTGTCTCAGCCCAAAATCTCCTTAAGCTGATAAGCAACTTCAGCAAAGTCTCAGGATACAAAATCAATCTGCAAAAATCACAAGCATTCTTATACACCAGTAACAGACAGACAGCCAAATCATGAATGAACTCCCATTCACAATAGCTTCAAAGAGAATAAAATACCTAGGAATCCAACTTAAAAGGGATGTAAAAGACCTCTTCAAGGAGAACTACAAACCACTGCTCAGTGAAATAAAAGAGGACACAAACAAATGGAAGAACATATCATGCTCATGGATAGGAAGAATCAATATTGTGTAAAATGGCCATACTACCCAAGGTAATTTATAGATTCAATGCCATCCCCATTAAGCTACCAATGACTTTCTTCACAGAATTGGAAAAAACTGCTTTAAAGTTCATATGGAATCACAAAAGACCCCACATTGCCAAGACAATCCTAAGCCAAAAGAACAAAGCTGGAGGCATCACGCTACCTGACTTCAAACTATACTACAAGTCTACAGTAACCAAAACAGCATGGTACTGGTACCAAAACAGAGATATAGACCAGTGGAACAGAACAGAGTCCTCAGAAATAATACCACACATCTACAGCCATCTGATCTTTGACAAACCTGACAAAAACAAGAAATGGGGAAAGGATTCCCTATTTAATAAATGGTGCTGGGAAAATTGGCTAGCCATAAGTAGAAAGCTGAAACTGGATCCTTTCCTTATTCCTTATACGAAAATTAATTCAAGACAGATTAGAGACTTAAATGTTAGACCTAAAACCATAAAAACCCTAGAAGAAAGCCTAGGGAATACCATTCAGGACATAGGCATGGGCAAGGACTTCATGTCTAAAACACCAAAAGCAATGGCAACAAAAGCCAAAATTGACAAATGGGATCTAATTAAACTAAAGAGCTTCTGCACAGCAAAAGAAACTACCATCAGCATAAATAGGCAACCTACAGGATGGGAGAAAATTTTTGCAATCTACTCATCTGACAAAGGGCTAATATCCAGAACCTATAAAGAGCTCAATCAAATTTACAAGAAAAACACAAACAACCCCATCACAAAGTGGGTAAAGGATATGAACAGACACTTCTCAAAAGAAGACATTCATACAGCCAACAGACACATGAAAAAATGCTCATCATCACTCACCATCAGAGAAATGCAAATCAAAACCACAATGAGATACCATCTCACACCAGTTAGAATGACAGTCATTAAAAAATCAGGAAACAACAGGTGCTGGAGAGGATGTGGAGAAATAGGAACACTTTTACACTGTTGGTGGGACTGTAAACTAGTTCAACCTTTGTGGAAAACAGTGTGGCGATTCCTCAAGGATCTAGAACTAAAAATACTATTTGACCCAGCCATCCATTACTGGGGATATACCCAAAGGATTATCAGTTATGCTGCTATAAAGACACATGCACACATATGTTTATTGCGGCACTATTCACAATAGCAAAGACTTGGAATCAACCCAAATGTCCATCAGTGACAGACTGGATTAAGAAAATGTGGCATATATACACCATGGAATACTACACAGCCATAAAAAAGGATGAGTTCGTGTCCTTTGTAGGGACATGGATGCAGCTGGAAACCATCATTCTCAGCAAACTATCGCAAGAACAGAAAACCAAACACCGCATGTTCTCACTCATAGGTGGGAATTGAAAAATGAGATCACTTGAACACAGGAAGGTGAACATCACACACTGGGTCCTATTGGAGGTAAGGGGGAGGGGGGAGGGATAGCATTAGGAGATATACCTAATGTAAATGACAAGTTAATGGGTGCAGCACACCAA
Source organism: Trachypithecus francoisi (assembly GCF_009764315.1). NCBI lineage: Eukaryota > Metazoa > Chordata > Mammalia > Primates > Cercopithecidae > Trachypithecus > Trachypithecus francoisi. The sequence continues at coordinate 91,351,290 of NW_022681468.1, forward strand.
CATGGCACATGTATACATATGTAACAAACCTGCATGTTGTGCATATGTATGCTAGAACTTAAAGTATAATAAAAAAATATATATTCACTGCTAGTAACACAGAACATCAAGTACTATAGGATATCAACAGTGTAATGGAAAAAATAATCAGAGAGAAGGAATTAAATCTATGCACATCTTGGCCTTGTGGTGTCTGTACTAGAAAGGGTGACCTCTTGATAATACCTCCATATTCTTGGAAATTATTATTTTGTTGTTGTTTTCTTGTGTATTCTGCACTATTCATTTAATTCAAATATTTTTAAACTAACACTGCAATCAAATTTCAATAGAATGACAAAATATGATGATACAGAATTTAGTAAGTTTTTATTGCATTTAAGAGAAAAAAAAGAGACTAGTGGCTAGATTCAATATATAAATAATTTTTAATTCTGTTCCAATCTATCCCTGTCCCAAGTGAACCTACACTTGTGTCATCTTCACATTATGATTCCCAAGCATTTGGCTAACTATCAGTTTGGAAGGGCAAATAAACATCTTGTTCCTGTCTCCAATAAGGTAAAAGACTTAGTGTTGTCAAAATTTTCAGTCCTTACTTTATTTTTTCTATGTTTTTTTCCAACTTTTATTTTGAGTTCAAGGGTACATGTGCAGGGTGTGCAGGTTTGTTGCATAGGTAAATGTGTGCCATAGTGGCTTACTGCACAGATCATCCCATCACCCAGGTATTAAGCCCAGAATATATTAGCCAGATCATCCCATCACCCAGATATTAAGCCCAGAATCTATTAGCTATTCTTCCTGATGTTCTCCCTACCCCTAGCCCCCTACAGGTGCCCAGTATGTGTTTTTCCCCTGATGTGTCCATGTGTTCTCATCCATTAGCTCCACTTACAGGTTAGAATATGTGGTGTTTGGTTTTCTGTTCCTGCATTAGTTTGCTGAAGATAACGGCTTCTAACTCCATCCATGTCCCCGCAAAGGACAGGACCTTGTTCCGTTTTCAACTGCATAGTATTATTATAACTGCATAGTATTTCATGGTGTATATGTCCCATATTTTCTCTATCCAGTCTATCACTGATGTAACCCCCACTTTAAACAGAAAAGTCAGCCTTATCACCACTTCTGTGAGGTGTTGTAAGAAGACAAGAGCTTGGGCTGGAAGATCCACTTGACTCATCAGTGGCACCCAAATATAGGGGAAGCAGGTCAACCTGGGATACTGCTGCTCGTCAACAAAAACTCAGATCCAGAGTGGCCGGTCGTGGTGGCTCACGCCTGTAATCCCAGCACTTTGGGAGGCCGAGGCAGGCAGATCACAAGGTCAGATGAGACCATCCTGGTTAACAAGGTGAAACCCCATCTCTATTAAAAATGCAAAAAAATTAGCCAGGCGTGGTGGCGGACGCCAGCAGTCCCAGCTGCTCCGGAGGCTGAGGCAGGAGAATGGCGTGAACTTGGGAGGCGGAGCTTTCAGTGAGCTGAGATGGCGCCACTGCACTCCAGACTGGGAGACAGAGCAAGACTCCGTCTCAAAAAATGAAAAATAAAAAATAAAAATCCAGATCCAGATAATCCACAAGAGATTATTCTATTCTGCTGTTTGCATTTGAATTATTGTTTTTATCTTGGCCAAATTTCTCAGTGTCTTCACTTACAACACAGAGAATAATATTAGTAACTTCCCTTAAGTGGTTTTGTGAAGAGTAAATGAGTTAATATGTGCAAAGCACTATGAAGAGTAACTAGTGCATTATAAGCATTTGGTTAGTTCCATTGTCAGAGTATTATTATTATTTATTATTGTTATCTTGACTTTGGCTTTATGTTAAATGTAAATTCATTTTTTCCTCACTGATTCGTTATTCCCAGTTATTCAAAGATTTGAATTCTATTTATTTAGACAATCAATCAATAAGAAATCTTTTAGAAAATTCACAGTTTTTATTGAACTGTGTTGTCTTTTTGGTAACCTCAGCAGAGATTTATTAATAGATATAATCCTATTATAATTTAGTGTTATTTACTTAACACTCAATTAAATACCTAAATTTGAAATATAATTAATTTATGCCTTAGAAAGAATCTTTTGTTACACACAACAATATTAATAACACCACTGAGACTGGATAGCTACTCTAGATGTTGTGAAGTTTTAAATAATTCCTTCTGGGGATAAACATCTTAAATAATTGGATTTCAGATCAATAATTTGGCTATTGCCCAGCAAAGACTAGGTATATTTAATTAAGAAGAGAAAATACAACTGAGTGGTTTTATAAAATAATGAAATATCCTGAAACTCAAGGTTAAAAAATTAGCAAACATAATGAAAAAATAATTTTTGGCCTAAATATTATTGCTGATTGCTTTAAGTGGACATCAGGTCTAAGCCTTGAATAGCATCTTTTGCATGGACTCTTCATTGAGTTTGACAAAGGGTCGTATTAGTTTTTATTATGAATTTACTGCTAAGAGTCAAACTAAGTTTCTGGTGTTTTACTCGAACCCCATATAAGTTATATTTTACTTCCTATCCTTGATATTTCTCATTTTACCAAAAGGATAATTTACCTCTTCTCTGACAATTTATTTTCCAATCACCTGCTCACCCTGAGTCACAGCCATGAGAATTTGGTTAAAAACGTTTACAGTGCAATATCTTGACCAAACCACTGACAAGAAGATTCCTCTGTAGTCCCCTTTGTTGCTATTCTGAGATGACATCTATTTGTTTCTATCCCTGGGTTTCCATGGAAATAATTTATAATTGTTGTCAAAGATGGACAGTCCACACACATTTTAATAAGAAGAGTATAGCAACTTTTCATTAAAAAGACTAGTTCGGTCATTGTCTCTGAGAGCCAAGTTCTAAGCAGCAGTCCATGATATTGCAGTTCAATAATGGGTACCATTAGCATTAAACTTCCATGAATGTTTTCAAGAATATTTAAAAATGTAATCCATCTTTTTGAAACTCTCTGGTTTTCTTTCACTTCTCTAACAAACCTAATATTGCACAAACTGGGAAACTATTGCATATATTTATATTTTATTTTCATTATGCACTATAAGTCAGACCATAACTAAACACACACTCAACACACATGTTTATATTGGGTAATCAGTTGCTTTCTCTTTTGAATAATATCCACTTGGTAGAATATACTGGACAAAATACAATCAGTTATCTTCATATAGACCAACAAATACCTATATTCAAAATTATATAAGATTTACCCAACAGTAGGTGTGTATATCCATGTGTGGTCACAAAATTTTTTAGGTGCACTTGGTAACTTTAATTCCTTTTTATGTGACATTTTGGGAGACCTGTGAAATTGACTCATATTTAGAGATGCCATTCTAATTTTTTTCAGTTGTGCAGAATCTCCATATGTAGACAAAATGTAGACAATTTCTTGGCTTGGCCATTTTCCTGAGTAATTGGTGATAACAAAATGTTGCACATGTACTCATCAATAAAATATTGTGCTTACTCAAAAAGTTGTTCTCTTCTGCAGTAAAAGAAGACAAATTAGATTTCCTTAGAATTTACTACTCATAACATTCCAGTCTGTCTCCCACAATATGCTATAATTAATGTAAATTAAATTTTAAGGCATTGCTCTTTTAGGAAGCTGATAACATAGAAGAGTAACCAACTCAACCTGGCTTTCTCAAGACTGTACTATTTTTAGAACAGAGAATTCCATACATATCCCAGAAAAACCCAAATCCAGGCAAACCAAGGTGATTGGTCATCCTATATTATACTTAGAAGTTCTATTATCTGTCTCTTTATCTCTCTCTCTCTCTTTCCGTGTCATGTTTTTACAGTGTGTGTGTGTGTGTGTGTGTGTGTGTGTGTGTGTATGTATAGATATATATATGATTGTCTTAACACTTATGGCTTATTTTTATTTTAAAGGATAGCAAGTGTGAGAACACTACAATTCATGCTGTGCTTCTAACCTGATAACTTTTTCGTAAAGAGTCTCCTTTAAAAGGAGACTCTGAATTCAGTTAACCTCAGAAGCACACTATGCAGGACAAGACCTGAAGCTGGCCTGACATTCTCCTGCCCCTGGAACCCTGCAGGTGGAGCCCTCTGCTAATTCCTAGGGTCTCCCACACAGATTGACTTCTTTAGGGTTTATGATGATTGATTATGGTGGTTTCTTCATTACTTTAAACCTAATCAGTGCTTGGAGTAATTTGAGTAATGATTGCTCATTATTGGCAATTGTGAAGTTTAAGTCTTTCTTTATTTTGCATCACAGGCAGCCAGTCAGGAAATACTGGGAAACATCCCAGTTCACACACATCTTCGAGAAGAGAGTGGGACTAAATGATTCACGAAGCTCAGTGATGGACAGGAAGTCATGGAGCTTTTGAAGAAGTTATATTACATATTTTCTTGGCAGGAAACAATGACATTTCCCACTAGATCTAATGTGATAATCAAAGAGACAGTTCTTACTGGATTTGAAAGCCATTCAGCCTTTTACTGAAATTCCCAAGTTCAATAAATCATGCTATTTCATATCATATTGTTACATCACTCTGTCTTATAAATGAAGATCTATGATTCTCCAACCAATTTGCTATTGTTGAAAAGAGATAATTAATGATACTAACATATAAACCAATGCTGGTTTACATTACAACTGATTAGACAGTGAATTTTTAAGGTGTTTCCCAACCTCTCTTCAGTTAAATTAAGTTTAAAAGTAAGTTTGCTTGTATTGGTTGATTGATTTACAGCCTGAAAATTGGCTACACAAAAGGGAAACATTTTAGGCTCTTCAGCAAATAAATAATTTACAAAGTCATTGGATACCTAAGGATATTACACATAGTGGATTTATTAAATTATGTTCCAATAATGTTTGAAGACCTGTGTAATCACAAGAGAAAAAAAATTTTGAGACTGTATTCAAAACGTGAAATTACACATAATGCTGCTTGTTTGTTTTGTGTGTAAACGGATGATGGGGCTAACATTCTAATAGTTGTAATGGCTTTTACAACTTTAGACCACCATAAACAGAGCTATCATACCTTAGAAAATTTCTCTATTTGATCTTTTCATTTAAAGTATGTCTGTTTTTATGTCTAAAGTGTGTATTAGGAAAATTTTCAAAAATTCCTTTAAAGATATAGAAGCACATTTGAACGCATGTTTTTGGATAGGATATTCAGAAATATGTCATTTCTTCCAAGGTAAAATTAGGAATTTAAGCCAATCTCGATTCAAAATTGTAATTTCATTCTAGTGATAGATTTGTTGTAAATTTTGTGTTAAAGAATAGGAAAGCAAAAAGATAAAAATGGGAGGGAGGCCAAGTTTTCACAGGCATCAAAACATACTGTAAAGCGAGGTTTACAATTAAAGCAATATGGAAATGCTATACTAATAAATACACAACGAAAGAAAGAAAATAGAAAATTGAGACAAACTTAATTGCATATAGAAATTTATTGCAAAATAACATGTGGCATCAAAATTAAGTAGAGGAAGACATTTTCACAAAATGTCTTAGGATATCTAGAAAGCTTTTTGGGTTAGATCGATTTCTCAAAATTTATGCCAGGGTGAATTCTAAGTGAATAGTCTACTAGAGGAAAACATGGTTGAATTTCTTTATAACATGAAAGGGGGATACATTTTTATAACTACAACTTTAAATCCTAAAGCAATGAGGAAAGAGTGATGAATTTGCTTACTATAAAGACACACATACATGGCAAAGTGAAAAAGTGAATACCAAACATGGCACATTTACAATTTATATCCCAGACAGAGTTCATCTCACTAATACAGAAATTATATGTGTGTATGTGTGTGTGTGTAGATATATGTGTATATATAGTGTTATATATGTGAATTATATTAAGTGTATATAATTTATAAACATATAAATGGAAATTAAAATGACATGACCAATTACCCTAACAATGGGCTAGTAATATGAATAAAAAGTTCACAGAATAAGAAATGCAAATAGCCCTAAGCCATATAAAAATATGTTCATAATAAATGAATATTAAAACTAAATTGAGATATTCTTGACTCATAAGATTAGCAAAAATCAAAAAGTTTGAAAATACTCTCTGCTGAAGGGGCTGATGGTAAATAGTCACTCTTATACCTTGACTGTGAAAATGTAAAAGACTCAGCTTGTATAAAGAGACATTGGCAACATCTAGCAAAATTCCATGAGCATTTACCTTTTGACCCAGCGATTCCAATTCTCAGAATCTATGCATCAGCCATGAAAAACACCAAAACAAAACACAAACCAAACACTCACAAGGCAATTCAATTTAGCACTATGTAGTACTATTTGTGTGTGTGTGTGTGTGTGTGTTTGTACATTTGTGTGGTTGTGAATATGCAGAAACATGTTTACACTGAGAAGGACCAGCTCTCCTATCAGGTGACACCTAGTTAAAAAAATCAACTCGGATTTAAGCATGAACGCATCAACATTGTGGAGATACTTCCACTGGTTTAAAAATCTTTTTTTTTCAACTCTTATGTTAGGTTTAGGGGGTAAATGTGCAGGATTGTTAGGTAAGTAAGTTATATCTCACTGGGGTTTGGTGTACAAGTGCTTTCTTCACCCAAGTAGTGAGCATAGTAACGGATAGGTTGTTTCTCTACCCTCTACCTCCTTCTACCCTCCCCACTCAAGTAGGCTCCAGTGCCTGTTATTTCCATCTTTGTGTCCATGAGTACCCAGTGTTTAGTTCCCAATTATAAGTGAGAACATGCAATATTTGCTTTTCTGTTCCTGCATTAATTGACTTAGGATCATGGCCTCTAGCTGCATCCATGTTGCTGCAAAGGACATTACTTCTTTTTCAGGGTGGTGTAGTATCCATGGTCTATATAAATCTCTGCACAGCTTTTGATAGTGGCTGAACTAATTTACATTCCCGTCAGCAGTTATAACCATTCCCTTTTCTCTACAACCTTGTCAACATCTGTTATTTCTTGACTCTTTAGTAATAGCCTTTCTGACTGGTTTGAGATGGTATCTCATTGTTGTTTTTATTTGCATTTCTCTAATGATTAGTGATGTTGAGCATTTTTTCGTATGCTTCTTGACCATGTGTGTGTTTGCTTTGGAGAAGTGTCTGTTCATGTCCTTTGCACATTTTTAAATGGGGTTGTTTTTTAGCTAACCTCATAACAAATGGCAAAAGTTGGAAGCATTCCCCTTGAGAAATGGAACAAGACAAGGATGCCTATTCTCACCATTCTTATTCAACATAGTACTGGACATCCTAGCCAGAGCAATCAGGCAAGAGAAAGAAATATAAGATATCCAAATAGGAAGAGAGGAAGTCAAACTATCTCTCAGCATGGAAGATATGATTCTATGCCTAGAAAACATCATAGTCTCTGCCCGAAGCCTCAAAGAACTGATAAACAACTTCAGTAAAGTTTCTGGATACAAAATCAATGTACAAAAATCTATAGCATTTCTATACACCAACAATGTCCAAGATGAGAGCCAAATCAAGAATGCAATCCCATTCACATTAGCCAGACAAAAAATAAAATACCTAGGAATACACTTAACCAGGAAGTGAAATATTTTTACAATGAGAATTACAAAACATTGCTGCAAGAAATCAGAGATGACACAAACAAATGGAAAAACATTCCATGCTCATAGATATGAAGAACTAATATTGTTAAGATGACCAAACTACCCTAAGAAATGTGTATATTCAATGCTATTCCTATCAAAATACCAATGTCACTTTCCACAATTAAAAAAAATAGTCTAAAAATCATGTAAAACCAGAAAAGTGCCTGAATAGCTTAAGCAATCCTAGCGAAAAAGAATAAAACCAGAGGCATCATGTTACCCATCTTTAAACTGTACTACGAGACTATAGTAACCAACACAGCATGGTACTGATACAAAAACAGGCACACAGACCGATGGAACAGAATAGAAAACCCAGAAATAAAGCTGTATACCTGCAGCTATCTGATCTTCAACAAAGCTGGCAATAATCAACCATGTCAAAAGGACTCCCTATTGAATAAATGATGCTGAGATAAACTGGCTAGCCATACGCAGAAGATTGAAACTGGACCCCTGTTTTTCACCATATTAAAAATATCAACTCAAGATGGATTAAAAACTTAAATGGAAAACATAAAACTATAAAAATCCTAGAAGAAAACCTAAGAAACACCATTGTGGACATAGGCCTTGGCAAAGATTTCAAAGCAAAGTTTCCAAAAGCAATTGCAGCACAAATGAAGATAGTCAAGTGAGACCTAATTAAACTAAAAAGCTTCTGCACAGCAAAAGAAACTATCAAGAAAGTAAACAGACAAACCAGAAAAAAAAAGCCAACTATGCATCCAACAAAGGTCTAATATTCAGAATCTATAAAGAACCTAGGGAAATCAACAGGTAAAAGTAGTTTTGCTTGTATTATTCAATTTAACTGAATGTTATTTCTGTATTTTTAATTTCTTTTGAATGACGTAAAATTCACACACATAAAATTTACCATTTTAAACTATGCAATTCAGTGTCAATTAGTACCTTTAAAATGTTAGGCAACTCTCACCTGTGTTTAGTTCTAAAACCTTTTAGCACCCCCAAAATAAATCCCTTACCCATTAATCAGCCACTCCCTACTGAGATTTTTAAAAAATAAAAGAAAGAAAACTGAGCTGGGAAGAGTTTGTTGCTGGAGATCATTCAGTTCCTATGTGCTGACTCCTCATAAGTAAAGAACAAACATTTGTGTGGATCTTTACCATCACTCCTGTATAGGCGAAGTCAGGCAATGGCACTGAGTGATGGTGAGTAAAGCTGGAATCACAGATACTCAGTAAATAACTTGCACATAGAGAACTTGGAAGTTTCTTTAAGATTGTGTCATTTAGTGTGCTAAGGAACTTGATAGGCTGGGTTCAAACCCTATTTTTGTCTCTCATTAGCTCTGTCATCTTGGGTAGAGTGTTGGGTCTCTCTGAACTTCTATTCTTTATCTGTAGAACAGGAATAATTACAAGCAGAAAGACAGAGGTGAATCACATTATTTCATCTGTATGAGCAGCAAGAAAAAAATATTAACAGAAGAGTTTATTCATGAGACACTTTCTTCTTTCTTTTCCTCCTTTCATGTGGCATCTATATTGGCTTCACCTATCTACATGAAACATCTCCAACACTTCACCTTATATATCCCACTTATTGTTTACTGACTTAAACAAGTGTCTGACTCTCTCTAGTAAATTACCATACTTTCCAGGGTAAGGACTATATTTTACTTATCTGTAAAATCACAGGTGCCCTGAGTAGCAGCCAAATATTTTAAAATAAGACAGCGCGTCTTCGAATGACCTAATACCCAATTTATTTTATTCTGATAACAAGCAGAAAAAACATATTAGGCAGAGACCATGTAATATCACTTTGTTTTCTGGAAAGCAGTTCAGTTATTGCGTGAAATTTTGTTTAAAAAGAAGGCTGAAGCATCCATTGATCTGCACTGCCTTTGTAAGCATATGAGGTATGTGCAGAAGCAAAGTCAGGACCATTAACCCTGAATGTCTGAGCTGACACCTAACAACCAAAAGCCTGTTATCAGCAATATGCCGAGTGACTCCTAGAAAGACTTCCAGAGGCAGCCCCACTGCTTGTTACAGGCTACAATTTGTTCAACATAGATTGGAGCAACTAAGATGAATTAAAAAATAAATAAATAAATATGCAGAGTGCAATGGCTCATGCCTTTAATACTAACACTTTGGAAGGCCTAGGTGGGAGGATAGCTTGAGGCCAGGAGTTCAAGGCTGCAGTGAGCTATAATTACACCATGGCACTCCAGCCACAGAGATGGAGGAAAAGCCTGTCTCAAAAAAAAAAAAAAAAAAAAAAAAAGGACTATTTTTTTGGTAATATTTTATTTTTGAAAAATAAAACAATACATTTTTCTAACATTTTATAATGATAATAGAATATTTTTATCATTTGACTATAGGAAAGACATTGCAAGCAAACACACAAACAACTTTCTGACTGAAACATTCAAGTACTTACTTTATATTTTTCAGTTATATACAATGAGGGCAAAAAAGTGAAAAGCAAAAGCTCTATCTCTGCTGTTTGTATGGAGATAAGTCAAGTTCTAGAGGTATATTATAGTTTATTTTACTTTTGAATTGACAGATAATAATTGTATATATTCATGGGGTACATAGTGATGTTTCCATATATAAAATGTATAGTGTTCAGATCAGGGTAATTAGAATTCCATTATTTCAAACATTTATCATGTATTTATGTTGGAAACACTCAATATCCTTCTACCTATTTGAAATCATGTATTATTATTGACTATAGTCATTGCACAGTGGTATAGAACACTAAAACTCACCTATATTTAGAGCTTAGCAAACATTAGAATTGAAGTTATCATAATACATAAAAATCTCTCATCTCAATTTAGAATCTTTTAAAAGTTCACTCTGTGAAGTTTGAATGAAATATTAACACTAATAATAATTAGCATTTAAATAACATTATAACCTTAGTAAGTTTTATCTCTATTATATAATTAGATCTTCACCAAAACTCTGTGAAGTATTTCTACCATCATCCACTCTTTTATATCTGAAAAAACTTGGGTTAAGTAAGTACATTCCTCACGGCAGGGCACTTAGCTAGTCATAATAAAACCTAAATTTAAAGCCAGTTCTGACTCCAAATATTTGATCTTATTTTAAAAACCATGCTTTATTTTGCCTGAAATGGCATTCTCAAATTTCTAGTGGTTCAAGTATTTGAGTTTACTAATGGTGGAGCCTGTTATCCTATCACTTATAAAGAACAATGTGAAAGATTCTGGGGAGATGGCAGTGTAGGAAGCACCAGGAATCTGCCCCCATACTTAAACAGTAATTATACTAGCATAATCTGTCTGCTGTAACTACTTTGGGAGTCCATTGAAGGCTTTCAACTTCCAGGGAAGGGCTTGCACTGTAAATTGTGGTTAATTTCAGTAAAGTTCAGCTCTTAGCACAGTAGTAGCTACTTATCTACCTCCAGACTCATGACAGGTAGCTGTCCATGTATTCCTGGGGCAACTTCCACTTGCAAGAACCAAAGTGGACAAAGAAGACCATACCCTCCAAAGTTGGGAATCTGTGCTATGATCAGTTATTGCTTCTTATGATCAAAGAGGTACAGACAAAGAGAGAGGTGGTTGTTGTTGCATCTACCCTCATTGTGGCAAGCTCCTTCCCCTCCTGCTGAAGGGACTTTTGGGGATTTAAAAGCCCAGTGCCCTTTCCACCCCTTCATTTTTCTATTTTTTTCCTTTTTTTAGGATCCAAGCTTTAAGGATTTAGACATCTAAAGGTAACTACATATTAGGACATTCAAAGGCAACTACATATAAAGGGAAACTAGAAAGTAACTAGCCATGTCCAGGGAAAGGCATAGGCTCAGAAAAGGCCTAAGAAAACCTTGTTTACACCTCAGGCTCAACTTGGCATAGAGTCAGCCTACAACAATTGAGAAAAAAGCCAGGAAAAAAAAACAGCAGCAAAAAAGAGCAGACCCTGGGAATAAGGAGAATTCGATGTTGAGAGCTACCATATTATTAGATCCAGCTGTCCAGTTTTTGACCAAAAAAAAGAATCACAAGGCATATAAAGAAATAGAAGAGTATGGCCCATTCGATGGGAACAACAACAACAACAATAACAAAAATTGTCCCTGCAAAAGCCCTGACAACAGATCTATTAGACAAATATTTTAAACAACTATCTTAAATATGTGCAAATGACTAAAAAGACATGGAGAAAGTCAAGAAAATAATATATAAACTAAATGGAAATATCAGTAAAGAGAAAGAAAACATTAAAAAAATGAAGAAATTCTGGAGCTGAAAAGCACAATAACTGAAATGAAAAATTCACCAGAATGTTTCAAAGACCAATTTGAGCAGGCAAAAGAAAGAATCAGTTCACTTAAAAATAGAATAATGAAAATTATCAAGTCTAAGGAACAGAAAGAAAGAAGATTGACAAAAAAAAATGAACAAAATCTAAAGGACCTGTTGGACCAACTTACATAATGTGGAGTCCCAGAAGGAGATGAGAGAAAGAAAGGGGCAGAGGGGTTATTCAAAGAAATAATAGCTGAAAATAAATGTCCTGAAATTTGATGAAAGACATGAATACAGTAGTCCCCCCACTTGTGGTTTCACTTTCCATAGTTTCAGATACCTATAGTCAATCACAAACCAAAAATAGGTGAGTACAAACAATAAGATATTTTGAGAGAGAGAACATTTATATAATTTTATTATAGTGTATTATAATAATTATAGTTTATTAGAGTATATTGTTATAATTGCCCTAGTTTATTATTAGTTATTATTGTTTATCTCTTACTGTGCCTAATTTGTAGATTAATTTTTTTGTAGGTATGTAAGTATAGAAAAAAGCCCAGCATAGTATATATAGTGTTCAGTACTACCCATTGTTTCAGGCATTTACTGGGGCCTTTTGGATGTATCCTCCATGAATAAGAGGGGACTATTTTATCAACATCCAGGAAGTTCAATGAGCAATAAGTAAGATGAACACAAACTGAGACATATCATAATCAAACTGTTAAAAACAAAGGACAGAGAACAAATCTTCCAAGCAGTCAGAGTGAAGTGAATCTTTACATATAAATGATCCTCAAGAACATCAGCAGATTTCTCATTGGAAACTTTGAAAGTTAGAGTCATTGAGTCAATATATTCAAAGTTCTAAAAGAAAAAAAAAGACTATCAATGAA